>NC_071405.1:49334926-51958676 GCF_017976375.1 Cuculus canorus
TGTTTAAACATTAAAGACCCCTTCCTGCCTCCTCCTACCCGATTCCCATGAAATATTCACCAGAGCAAAGGTATCATGATCTAAGGTTTTACCTCAGCCACAAGCTGATCTAATCTTTGTGTGGAAATTGCACTAGAATGGCTTAGATTGGGTGCTGCACAATCATCAGCTGCTGATCTTGCTGTCACTCTTTTCCTACAGTCAGGATGTGAAACTCTTCTGAGTCACATAACCTATCAAAGTGTCGATTCTACTCCTTGGAAATCAAGAATCGTGCTAGGTAATAACTCACAGATGTATTTTGTCTTGCCTCATTCCATTGATACAATGATACTTCAGGATAAATTAAATTTCTGTTTTATAAAATGTCTTTTAAGGGTTTTCCTCCTTTCAGAAACTTTTCTCCCTTCCTCACCTCCCACTGCCTTCAACCCTCACTAAACTAAGGACTAGAAGGGATGTGGAGGCAGTGTTTCCCTTGAACGTCTCCAACTTCATTAGGCTTTGGAAAGGAGAATGAATTTTGAAAGCGTTTGAGGAAGTTGTTTTGATATAAAAGGAGTTTGAGCTCTTGTGATCTGTGTGTATGAGGAACCAGTTCCTCAGACTAATGTGACAGGACCAGCTTGTTATCTTAGAACAGTAATATTCCTTTCCAAAATGCTCCAAGGGGATTTATTTTTGTTTAAGGGAAATAGGAGGAGCAAGGAGTTTCTCCTTGTGCTTGCTGAGGTAAGAGGCAATCCTCTTCCGAAGCTACTGCTAGCCCCTATTACCCTTGAGTGCTTCTTGTCATCACCTGCTATTACAAGAGAGTTTATGTATTCCTCAATGGCACGTTTCAAACTAAAGTATCTGTGTTCTTTCTAGAGCCTACTGCTTACCAGCTCCACCCAAAATGCAAGGGCATGGGATTGATTCTCAGGGCTTTACTCTAGCCATAATCTCTTAGCATATTACATTAAATGTTGCCACTAGCTTCAATCAGGGAAGACAGGGTGCCTCCCAGCAAGAGGAGATGAGAAGATGGTTTAATTTGGATGTTCAAAGATGTGGATTTAATTAGGTAATTTTGTTCATCTCATCCAGGGATAGGAGGAATCACTGCAAATAGCTGATGGAAAGTTCTATGAGAACAGTTAAATACCTCCTGCCACTTGTGCTTTCCCAGACAGGTTGGAGTTCTTCAGACTACTTTAAACTGATGTCAGGCTTTTTTATCATTTAGAAGTGCTGATCCCACTACCCCTTCAGCAGCCTTGTGCTACATACTGTTCTTGGCTATTTCCCTGTGGGGACTGTGCATTTCTCACAGGTGATCCATAGTGGAGAGTAGCAAAAAACAGTTTGGGTCAAATACCTTATCTGAAGATGAGGTGATTCCCAAACTCTTCTCATCCCTGAGGTTATATCATCTTCCAAAGAGCTAAACAGGCTTGCTTTCTTTTGTAATTTCTTCTTTTTCTGACAATGATCTGCAATCACAATGTTGTTTAAAAGAAACACTATTTTCACTTCTTGTTGAAAGGCTTACAACTTTTTTTTGGGGGTGAAAATTAATAAAATCTGGAATGAAAAGAATGAAGAGAATGTGCACTGCAGATTTTTTCTATTTTTTGGTAACAAGAATTCTTTAGAAGAAATCAGTCACATATTGCCCTTCATCTCTAAAAAAATCTAATTTCTTGTCTGGCCCCTGTGTTTATGTAAAACACCTTACCGTTTTCCCTCTCTAATGTTAAGATTTATAGGCTTCCTTCCTGGCTGCTAGCCTTTTCTTCATTGAAGAAAAATAAAACCAGCAATAAATAGATTCACAGTACAAAGCTATAAATTTCTAAATTCAGTTGCCAAAACTAATTCATCATTTAAACGTAGGCACAAACTCTGATAAAATATGGATGTGCAGCATTCAGCTTATTCCACAAATTTTTGTTTATTTGCTGCACTTACTCCATTGAAAAATAATCCACTTAATACAGAAGTTGTTGGAACATTACCCAGCTAACATTTCCACAGTGCTATCAGAGGGGTTACCTACCAGCCCCTCATGTGACAGAGCTGTGGCTATTTGGGAGCATTGTTCTGTTGATCTGTATTTGGTTCAAGTCTCAGTACTGGGTGTACAAATTTGAAGTGAATTTCTCCTGTCTTTCTGTTCCTTCTTCATTTACAGCACTATAAAGCATACAGCCTGTATCCCATGTCCCAGTAAATATTTAGCTGTACTTTAAATCTAGTACACAAACATTTGTCATAAATAAAACAACATATTTATATAAACTGTCTCATTCTCCTACTGGGTGCTCCCTAAATTAACTTATATTACCAGAGCAATGTGTTAGTACATTTATTGATATTTCTGCTTTTCTGTAATATCTTTTCAGGAATTTTAAAGAAATTATGCCTCCAAATCTATCAAATTTACAAAATTATTTTTCCCAAATTCCTCCATTAAACATACACATATATGTTCAATTTTTAGAAGAACTGCATAAAATGCAGCATGAACACTCTGCAGCCCACAGTAAGCCTCTTGCTCTATTTAACTTCTATTTTTTGTTAATATGTTTAGCTTCCTTACTTCTGACCTGACCTGATGTGGTATGCACTCTTCAGCAAGCATTTATCCTGGCATACTTTGGATTTAGTTGAATGAGGAGGCATTTTCTTTTATGCTCGGAGAGATTCTTTGAAAATTAGTAAACGAAAATGGTTCCTTTGGCACTGAATTCAGTGGTAGCCAGGAGAGAGGCGGAGGCAGGGACAAGAAAGGAAGGAACTACAAAATTCGAACTCAAAGAACCGTTTAAGAACCTTATGTCAAAATCTAAAATTTTCCCAAAGTAAGCTTCATCTCTCAAACTTTGGAAACTTATCTGAGGTGCCTAAATTGTTAGCCTAGTCGCAGCTGAAAACTTAATCTAAACTGAGAGCTCAGCCCTTTCATACCTGAGGAAGAGAGATGTGTTACAGATTAGAGAGGCGCTACTCAGGATCATTCACATCTCTGTAGCCATTGCCTGTGCAATTTGAACATGGGCAACTCCATCAAACTTAGCACACACGGTTACACTGCCTTTTGATTAATCCCAAACCCATCTGATTCTTTCAAGTTTCAAGTCTTGAGTAAGATCTGATATGTCCTTGGGTTATACTCATTACAAGGATACTTTGGGGTACAGATCGCATCTGTGATGGTGATGGGGGAATAAAAATAGTGTGTGGAAACTTCTCTGTTCACTCTACCCTCACTGTTACCAATCCATCTCCTTGGTTTAACATCTGTGATTTGAGGCATCTGTTCCACAGACCCTATTTCTGGCTTACTCTGCAAATTATTACATTTAGCAGGCCTTGCCAAAAGTGGTTGATGAGGGGAAAGTCTAATGGCTTTCAGCTACAGCATTCACATTAAACCCCTGCTATAGCACTGACATTGAGTGAAATGACTGCTGAGCCTCAATGTTCTCATCTCATTCAGTAGAATTTGATCTTACTGAGGTGTCACATCCTTCCCACAGTGGCAAAGCATGCCATCAAACTGTTGAAGATCTGCAGATCTTCCCTGTTCACAGGATTATCTGTCAAATGTTTTTGCTTCGCTGGCTGTACCAGAGATGTGCTCTTTCCACTTCACTGAAACTAACAGACCCCAGAAAAATATTTTTGTTTGTTTGTTTTATTTTGCATTGTACTTGGCTTAGATCTAGGGACCTCAGCTAAAATATTGATGATGTTGTCTGTGATGCCTCGTACCAGACAGAAAAGGCTCTTTCAAGCACTATCAAGTAACAATTGTGAGGAGACTCCCGAATTCCTTGCTGAAAGCAGATTGCTAGCCATGTTGCATAAAAATGGGGAAATCTACTAAACCATGAGAATTCATTGCTGGGAAGTAGAAAGATAGGGGTGGGGACAAGGTCCCATAAGCACCGCTAATGTCTAAGTTCCATAACTCTTGAAAACTTAGTGGATTTACTAGTGGAAATTAAAGGAGCAGTTTCAGTGACAATACATATGGTAGAAGTGGTAGGTGGCTCTGCCATGCCACTGCTTTCTGCATCACTGAGGGGAGCACAGAGTCAGTGATGTGATGGTGAAAGAGGGATTTTACAGCTTTTGTAGGTCCTATAAATCTAACTAGTTCAGATATACTTCATAAAGAGGTGGCTAGTTCCCTCCTAAATCAACAGGTAATCACATTTGTTCAATTTCTTCCCCACTATGCCTCCAGTAACTTTCTGAGCCATCTGAGTTCCGGAAACTGCACTTTTCCTGGGAGCTCTATGACCAAGGAGAGCAATTCTGCTGCTCTGGTAGGGTCTAGACCTATTGTCCTAGTTGCTGGCCCCTGAAAGGGCAGAAAAGTCAAGCTTTACTTTTGAGATTTTGAATAGACCGTAATTCTGATAAGTTGAGGCTAGCTAAGAATGTCAGACTTCATAAGAAATTTCATCTTTTCAAAATTCACCAGGACCCAGGCAAGGATAAAAAGAGCATCTATAAAATAGGGACAATAACCAACAAGCAGGCTGCTGGCAACAACATGCAGAATGAGGTACATCCTGGTACTGGTCTCTAATATTCTCCATTAACAGCCCACAGGCATCCTGGGGAAGGAAATACAGCAGACCAAAAGCCAGGGAACAGATAAAACAGGAAAAAGACAAGCACTCAAGACCCCTTGCAAATAAATCTGATTTATTAAAATGCATCCCACCTTCAGTCAGAAGCTTTGTCAAATGCCCTCCTGACCCTTTGTCCCTCTGCCTCCAGCCTGTTTGCTCTGTAAGATGCCTAGTTTTGAGTGCTGCTTCAGTGTTTTTTCCCATCACGTTTTATAAAAACTCTTGTTCTTTGACCAAATCTTTTTCTCATGCCCCTTCAACTAAGCCAGCTGAATTCTGCTTGGTCTCCATTAACTATTTCCTTTTTCTGCTCTCAGTGAGTTAGGGAATGGAGATTACCTTCTTTTTGCCATTTCTCTAACTCCTTCCAAGTAACTGGAATTTATTTTAATAAAATCCATTTCAATAGAGCCTGGAGCCATAATACATGAGGCTGTGATCTCAGAAGAGCTCATAAATTAAGTAGGGTCAGCTCTGGTCAATGCATGCATAGGAGACCTGCAAGGACACCCTGTGTGCTGATCAGCCTGTGCCAAGGATATAGCAACTGCTGGACTCTGTCTGCCCAGTAGGCTGCCTTCTTTAGTATGCTAACTGTAGCCAGTGCCAAATACTTCAGAGGAAGATACATGACCCCTGCGGCGGGCAAGTTATTCTTAACTGATCATAATATCCTTCTGGACCTTTGTAGCATGAAGGTATTGGTCTGCTGTCTCACATGTGCAAGGGTAGTTGGGGGACACTGGAACCTGGCTGCTTACACAATGCCAGGACCACTCTCTGACACCCATACCAAAGATGCTCTCATAGGCTGCTCTGCAATCAGCCTCATTTCAAACTTCACTGCCTGTCCTGAAGGATAAGTACACCACAGAGGTATCTTGCCTTCATAAGGGTAGTAGCCAGTTTGAACATATCCTTTGCAAGTTTTTCCCTGAAGCTAGGTAGCAAGCATGCTTTTAAAAGACATACAGTCTTGTCAGAAAGACTCCAAAAGATGGTGACCTCTGCAGCTATGCCGTTGTAGTTCTGGCTGTCCAGAAATTACAACTTATTTAAATGACAGAATTTGTCCTGTTGAACTTCCAGCTCTTGGCTCACATCACATCTTCATAAGAAAGACGAAAACACCTGTCTGCTTGCCTCCTCACATTAAATGCCTTTTTATATATAAATCCCAATATTTAGTAATTATGTCACCTCTAAAAATGTGCTTCTTTAAGCTGATTTAATTGAATAGAATAAGCCTTAAACTCAAAGTTTACCAGTTTCTGTGGTCCCTACTATAGACAGCCCCACTCAGAGATAAAACCTATGTGCTTTGAAATCTGGCAGTGTGCTTTTAATTCAGATTACAATAAAAACCACCGATTAAGGGTAAAATAATCCTTTAGACTATGGTCAACACATTTTTTACTTCATCAGTGAACATACTAATTTAACATTTGCCCTTCGAAGTCAAGAAAGCTGCTGAAAATACTAGGGAATTTTTTTGTAGTAAATGTTAAGTCCTTTCCTACTACCTTGACCTTGACATAGTGGTTGAAGTCAACTATGAGTTGTGATCTCTGTTTTCTGGAATAACATGATGTGGAAAAAGTGGCCCTCAATGAGCAGGAAGGCCTCCAGGTCAGTAACTTTCCAAAGCTGTCCTGTGACCCTCCTGCTGTAGAGGGATGTACCAAGCTCAGGAGAACTCTCTTCCCTTCTTTTACAGTCTTTGGTTGTGTTGAGTGAGACAGGACTGTTTGTTTTCCTTCTTTTGTTATTCTAGTCCCTTTTCCTCTAGCTGTAATATGTTACTTCACCAGCCTTGGAATCAGGGGTTGCACAGAGCTATTATTCACTGAAAGACTGTATTCTTAGCACTGCTCTGCTTCCCACTTCATGGTAGCTTTTTGAAAAAAAATTTTTGCATAGTTTCAGGATTATCTCAACTCTTCTACAGCAGAAGCAGAAAGCTAGAGCCAAACACTGTTAGAAGAGGCATTAAGTGGGCTTTTTCCACTGACAGAACTGCTAGCTTTTCTCATTTCTGACTAAGGGTTCTGTCTGTGACTCCCTTAGGTTTTATTTTTTCAGTCTAGGGTGAGAAATCTGCTATCTGGCTGGACTGCTAAATGTTTCACTTTTTATTGTTTTGAAGGTGAAATGTATTAACAACAGCTTTGAGGTTACAGACAAGCAGATCTTAATCTCTAGGTCTCATTTGAGTTTGTTGGGTATCTGAATCTGCATCTCTAAAGGGGTTGTGACAAAATACAGTATTAATTGGTGTTGCCAGTTAGCCCTATCATCTTCCAAGTGTCTGTCTGTGCCATCACCTGACTAATGTTTCTTGCATGATGTAATAGGAGTGGCAAATGTTCTAGGTCTGGATACCAATGCTGACGCATGCTCCTGAAGTTTTGGCTGAGCAACGGCAACATTGAGTCAAATGATTTTGCTTGTAGACTAGATTTAGTCTGCAAGGACTGTGTCTTATTTTCTTCCGGCAGCAAAGATGGTACTCTTCAGCATACAGCCTGTGTTTCAGTTATAATTTTTCCCAGGTTCAGTTTCAAGGGCCTACTGCATGTGCTTGTACATCCAATATCTCTCGTATTTTGTGCTGTTGGTATCGGGAGGCTGACCCTTAGGTTTCCAAGGCAGCCTTATCTGATTTCAGATATGCTACAGCACCCTTCTTAGGAGCTACTAGGTACCTTGGATGACTGGGTTGAAGTCACAGAGAGTGTTATGCTACTTAAATGGTTCATGTTGGACCAAGATGTATTTAGAAGAGTCAAACCAAGTGGAGAGCAGGAGGAAATTGAATCAGACATTCTAAACATGCAATTGGAAGGAAACTTCAAGCATTTTTACTTTATTTTTTGCAGAAACAAATATAATTCTGCAATAACCTGTGATGTGTTGTATGAATGGATATGGATCCGAATGTGTCTGTTTCAGAGTGTGTTTCCATAGAATCATAGAATCATAGAAAGACCAGGTTGGAAAGGACACACTGGATCATCGAGTCAAACCATTCCTAACAATCCCTATACCATGCCCCTCAGCACCCCATCCACCTGTCCCTTAAACACCTGCAGCGAAGGTGACCCAACCACCTCCCTGGGCAGCCTGTTCCAGTGAAGTGCTACAGATTTTTTTCTGTTTGCTTGTTTGCTCTGGACATTTCATTCAGTTCTTCTGCTGAGCCTGTAAATGAAGATTTATGTAATATTTTGCAGATCATGATAAAATAGCTCATTCTCAGTCACTGAGCACTGCTTGATGAAGGTGTAGCATCTACTGATTTGAGATTTACCACCTTTTGAGATTAGGAAGAGCTGCAGAAGAAAGTAAGAGTGTGGTATCAATACTAATATATGCATGATAGATTTGGGGTGATACAGAAGAGTCATTAGCATGAACTAGGCTTAAGTGCCACCTCTATGCTGGAACCAGACTGCATCAACATACATGGCAAGCTTTACCCCTCTCCACGGCAAGGGCTTTGGCCACTTCTGCCCATGGCAAGCTCTGATAGACAGCTGCAACCGGGAGTTCGAATAATGTCAAACAACTTAAGAGTTATGTTGAGCCTTCTCCCTTGGAGAGATCTGGGAAAGTGCCTGGGAACCACTTTTAAACTCGGGCCCTTTGTCCTGAGCTATGTTGCAGATCTGGCTTTTCCATGACCCAGTGACTTGAATTTGTGGCTTGATTTCAGACCTGCTTTGCCTTTATGGACTTGTCTGGCAGCTGCTGGACTGAGACCAACCCTGATTAGAGTCACTGGACCTGCTCTGTTTCCTTGTTTGTGTACTGCGGGATGGCACCCTTGTTGTTGAGGGCACTGCCCTGCCTACCCTGCTGTCTCCCTCAGCCCCTCGCAGAGCAGCCCTCTCTTACTGCTCTGACACCCTACATCTGGCAAAGCTGTGCACAAGATGTGCAGGACATCCCTAGCTTGTACTAATAAAACCTTGACAAGGAGAGGTTAAATGCTTGATTTAGAATACTAATCAGCTCCTTTCTATAAAGACAAGATCTTCTAGTACCATCAGTTTAGCTATTCAAGGGGAAGGAAAAGCCTATAGAAGGTGGGGGGAGACTTTTAAAAAACAAGATAGGCTTCTCATATATAAATCACAACTTCGAAGTCCAATAGCTAGTACTAGTAGCACATGATTTATTCCAAAATACGTCCATGTGCTAATGTATTTTGAGAGATCATCTGCACCTTTTGTGGGATTGTTTAACTATATTAGAGTTATGAAAAGTTAGTTAACAGCAGTCCCAGCCTTGATGGATTAATGTGCTATAAAGTGCATTTAAACACATCCAAACCATGCAAGAGGTTTAGTGTCTTATATCACTTTGGACATGTACTACATGGTTCTGCACCATGCAGAGTATGTTCAAATAGGATATCTTTATAGTTTTTATTTCTGTCTAGTCAATGGCACGGACAACATTTCAGAGATCTTGAAGTTCATCTGGCAGAACCCTTTACCACACTTCCAGAAAACAGTAGGAATTACCATGCTCATCTTCTATGTGTACTGGGCTGAGGTCATTTTACCACAGTCTTTAGGAAAGTGTTTTCTACCTGCTCCTTTATTATCTGAACAAAGAGACTAAAAACAAGAGACTAAAACAAGAGACTAAAACCAAGAGACTAAAAACAGAGGCTGCAGGCCTCTTGCAGGCCACTGGAGAAGATACAAGGAGGAGATGTGAGGAGGGATTTTCTGGATGTGATTCCCTTTCTTGCTTCCAAAGCCCCTGCCACATTCTGCATTATACTTAATCCTCCAGATTCACATGCTGTTGCCACTGGGTAATCTGTGGATCTTTTCCAGTCAGCAAACGGAGCAGCTTATTGGCTGGAGATGACTGACTCCTTATTACCCAGAGATCCTCTTGATTGCAGAGTTTCCACCACAGTGATGGAACATGTTTTGCTTATGGTAACAGGTCCTAATTTCTAAGATGATACCAGTGAGTAAGGAAGAATACACCAGCTGAAATGACTCCAGACTTCCCAACATGTATGTATCCTAAATTGTGAGAAAAACTCATCCATACTTCTTGCAGTCTCCACAATACCTTCTTTGTCTCCTCTTCCAGGGCAGAACAGACAGGAACTAAATGAGACAGCAATTAGCCTGTATAATTAATAAGTGCAATTTCTTTTGAGTGGCCTGTTGCTTTTAGGCATAGAAGTAATCTTCTGTGTATGTCATTTGTATCATAGATATTAGAAATAAAGTAGGGGCAAAAGATCTCCTGCTTCTGTACACTCTCATCCATTCTCCTTTGGTCATTGAGGGATTGTCCTCTAGAGTCAGAATAGGACTGGGGAAAAGTACTGATGGGATTGCAAAGGCACAGCCTAATAAAACTTGCTAAAATAACGACTTAAAATCATAGAATCATAGAATCCCTAGGTTGGAAAAGACCTTTGAGATCATTGAGTCCAACTGTACCTGTCCACTACTAAATCATATCCCCAAGCACTTCATCTACCCATCTTTTAAATACCTCCAGGGTTGGTGACTCAACCACCTCCCTGGGCAGCCTCTTCCAGTGCCTGATAACCCTTTCGGTGAAGAATTTTTTTCCTAATGTCCAATCTGAACCTCCCCTGGTGCAGCTTGAGATTTCCTCTGATGCTATCACAGGTCACTTGGGTGAAGAGACCAACACTCACCTCTCTACAACCTCCTTTCAGTGAGTTGTAGAGAGCAATAAGGTCTCCCCTCAACCTGCTCTTCTCCAGGCTAAACAACACCAGTTCCCTCAGCCACTCCTCATAAGAGAACTCCAATCCCTTCACCAGCTCTATTACTCTTCTCTGGACATGCTCCAAGACCTCAACGTCTTTCTTGTAGTGAAGGGCCCAAAATGGAACACAGTATTCGAGGTGTGGCTTCACTAGTGCTGAGTACAAGGGCAGAATCACTTCCCTGGTACTGCTTGCACACTGTTCCTGATACAACTCAAGATGTTATTGGCCTTCTTGGCCACCTGGGCTCACAGCTGGCTCATGTTCAGTTGGCTGTCAATCAACACCCTCAAGTCCTTCTCTGCCAGGTGGCTTTTCAGCCACTCTTTCCCAAGCCTGTAGTGCTGCACACGGTTGTTTTGTCCCAAGTGCAGGACTCTGCACCTGGCCTTGTTGAATCTCATCCTGTCGGCTTCAGCCCATCAATCCAGCCGGTTCAGATCACTTTGTAGAATCAACCTACTCTCAAGCAAATTGACACTTCCTCCCAGCTTAGTGTCATCTGTGAACTTACTACTAAGGGTACACTCAATCCCCTCATCCAGGTCATTTATAAAGATATCAAAGAGAACTGGACCCAGCACTGACCACTTTTCACCATCTGGTTTGGCTGAGATAGAGTTAATTTCTTCAGCTTCTCATACTAGCCTGCCAAAGAGATGGTGGAGTATGCATGGGAAGCTGGGAGGGAACATAGACAGGGCAGCTGATACAGACTGGCTGAGGTTGTATTTGACACCATGTAACATCATTCTCAGTATATAACCAGGGAGTTGGCTTGGGGGTGAGGAGATCGCTGCTTGGGAATACAGTGGGCATTGTTTTCCAGATGTTTAGCAATTGCACTGTGCATTACTCACTTTCTATATTCTTTTATTATTACTGTTAGTTTTCTGTTCTATTAAACTGTCTTTATCCCAACACAATTTACCTTTTTCTTTCTGATTCTCCTCCCCATCCCACCAGACAGGAAGGAGTGAGCAAGTGGCTATGTGATACTTAGTTGCCAACTTGGGTAAACCAAGACAGTCTTTTTTGGCACCCAACAGGGGGCTTAAAGGGTTGAGATAGCAACAGATATGACCAGAGCATGTTAAAACAAATCGGTTATAAGCATTCATCATATTGGTCTAATAGTCGCTGGTCATAAAGTTGTATTTTTTGTTCTCATGGTTGTGTTATGTAAATCCTTATACGCAGGATATATTCCCCATGGTGCTGTTTATCACCTTTGAGACAGGGATCTGGACTGTGATTTTGCTGTACTGCGTAATCAGCTCATTATATGGTCACATCACTGGACATGAGGTTAAATTGGTATCTGCATGTGTCAGTGCTGTCATGTCAATACCTTGGGTGTTATCTCGTGGAATTTATGAATAAATGCACCCAATTTTCGGGGAAGGCAGGGAGATGCTTTCCCCTGCTCTCTCACCTTTCCTGTCTCCTTCAGGCTATTTACAACAGCTCTAAAGAATTTTAAACATCCCTGGGATGTTCAAACTGGCATGCACTTATTGCTACATCTACTGAATAAGTTTCGGGTCTTCTTTAGGGTTACAAACATTTTTTTAAGAATACCACACAGAGGAACTGCCCTGAGGGCGGGTAGTTGTGGGTGGTATGGCATGTAGGAGAATATAGGCAGATATCTAAAGAACTTCTTACTTCAAATGGTTTGGAACATCACTCCCAAACAACTATAAAACCCTGATAAGTGATACAATATTTGAAAGCAAAACTCTGCAGCTTCTCCAAAGAGACACATCTTAACCCCATGTGCTGGGCCTTGGTCAGTGTCTCCCAAACACTTATAATACTAGACAGCAGGAAAAGAGGGCAATGGTTGGTACCGAAACACAGCAGGAATATTCCTTCTACATGCCATGCAGCTCATGCAGGTGATTTATTCCACAGCTGATACGGAGTAAATGGGTCACACTGATCACACAGCAGGCTTGCAATGGAAAAATTAGTCACCCATGAATTTTAGAAGTGATCATGGACTGGCTGGAAGGCAAAGGCTTGAGAATATTTCCAGAGGAAGAGGTAATGTGCTGAAGAGACCCTGCTGTATAATAAACTGCCAGGAATGAGAATTGATATGCCCTGTTCTCTGATGGGTCCTGTTGTATTGCATGAAAGCATCTGAAGTAGAAGACTGCTGTATGGAGTCCTATAGAAGTAGCAGAAACTGCTGCAGATGGTTAGCCAATATGTAGAAGAGAAAGCCATTGAGCTAAATTTAGACATTGTGGATCAAGAAAAATGGCCAGTGCTCTATTTCCATACTGATCTGAGATCAAAGCAGCTCAGGTTCATCCTGCTCCTATAAATTAGCTCCACTTGGCCAATGCTTAGCAAAGTGCATTTGAACATGGGGAGTATTGCAGCAGCTTCTCACTCAAATGTAACTGTACTCTAATATGGTCTACATATCCACCTATTACATTCAGCAATGGCTAATTCTATGATACAGTGTAAATTGCTCCTCTACTTTTCTTATCTAGTTCCTTTGTTCCTAGCCACATTTCTAAAAGATACCTTCTTAAACTCTGATCCCACTTCGCAATTACTGTCATTTCTTTTTCAGGGAGCAACCTGCATTCTTATTGAAAACTCAAGGGGAAGCATAATCAAACCTTTGATTTAGAAAACAGTAAAATATTAATGATAATTTTTCTTCCCCTGCGGACGAAGAATAGTTAATAATTTCAAGACCATAAAACATTGATTCTAAAGTGGGCTGTGGCCCTTTGAGATTGAACTGTTCTTTCTTGCTAGGTATTTGGGTTGTAGAACTTAAACCAGCTCCTAAGGAGCAATTTGGAAGGTAGGTATTAACTAGCAGTTAATACTTTATTATAGTGCTAGAGGGCACTGTACTGTTGAAGCTGCTGTTTATGGATAAAATATGATAGCTAGGAGCTAGACAGTTTAATGGCTTGAGACTCCTTCGCACTTTTTGTTAGAGACATGTTAATCTTGACAGTGTTTAACTCTTATTAATTGCACGCTTCCTGTCTCAGATATGCTGCATTTAATTCTTTGCTGTCCTGACCCTGTGGAGTCCTTCCTTCTGAAATGTGCAAGAAAATGAAAACTGATGCCATTATGGATCAAAAAACGTTCCACATGCAGCTTGCACAAGCGAAAATGCCTACATGTTGTTCAGGCAACATAAAGTCTGTAATGTCTGGAAGGCCATTAGCGTTTGCTTGTGTAAGTACAACTGTGGGCAGAAGTGCTCCATAAAAATGGTTTCCTATCCAGTTAGATCAGCTTTACAGTTGATAGATAAGGATGAAATGTATTTCTAACTGCTGTCAGTTCAGATAAACAGAACTTAAAACCCTTTTTACGGAACACCACCGGTTGCCTTCTAACAGTATCACAAAGCTGATATCCATCTCTGTGACTTAAAACAGTTCTCACCTTGTGCACTTCAGCATTATGTGTTTCTTTGGGAAAAATTGCTTGTTTCATCACCAGTGGTTGACTTTTAAATTGAAAACAAGCAATAGTGTCACTATCTGAAAAATTCATACCTTGTCTACAAAGTTCTTAGTTTTTGCATGTTGTGTTCACATTTTTTTCATAAAATGTTTCATAAACAAAACATTTATACATTCATCTAAAATATTACGGTAGTTCTGTTTTGAATCAGAATTCTATTTCAGACTTAAATAAGAATTGTCACTTTTGAAAACTTGTTTTGAAATTTTTTTCTTGTTTTAATTTTTTTTTAGATAGGGAAAGGCAAAAAAGGAAGCTGAGAATTTTATTTGTTCTTTGAAAATGCTTGTAATTATTAAATATCTTCCAAGTATTTATTTTCTTCTTAAAGTTTGGAAACTCCATGTTTTCATTTAGAAATGCCTCTTAAAGTAACTTGATCAGTTCTCAGTTTGAACCTCATTTGGTGTTTATGATCTAAGTTCTTCCTGTATATAAAAACTGTGAGGCAAACTAAGTTATTGCTGTTTCTGGCTGAAATATCAGTCCCAGACTGTGATTTCATGATAGCCAGCAAGCCTTCAATGATGTGTTTTTACATGCCCTCGACTAGAAATCCACATTGTTAACAGATCCATGAAATCTACTGTCCAGAAGAATTGCTGCAATGGTAGAAAGTGCCCTGAGAAAGTGCTTTCAGGCAGCAAATAGGTTGTGGGTTTAGACTGGGTCACTACCTGCATGCAGTGAAGGGACAGTATGTAGCTGATAGTCAGGGAGACTCAAAAGTGTGAGTGTAGGCACCACCAGAGTAGATGTTGCTCTAAAAGTAACGGTAAAAGTAACACTAAATTTTATTGCAATTTTCTTTTTTCTCCTCCAAATTATGAGGATTAACTCTGAAGAGAGAGGATCATATTGGACATCTAGTGACCTTTCCTACCCTACAGAACATGGCTCCTTTCTCCATCTTGCATAACTATGCCTGCAAATCCCATCTTGCACGTTCCCAAGAGCATGTTTCCAGTGTAATTTCTGCTTGGCAGTGAACTGCTATTTTTCCTGCTTCCCCTCTGATCCCCCTAGCTCATGTTCTGAGCAGCTGTGAGGTGGGCTGACCCTTTTTGGAAAAAATCTAGCTGTTGGCCTGTCCTAGGAAGAGAGCAGCTATCCATGCTGCTCTGCATCCCAGGCTTCTTTCTTTCATTTTAGTCTCCCTCACCCCGTAATGAACAGAAGACGTCAGAATTGTAGCAAATTATTCCAAGTCCTAAGAATTCTTTCTAGAAGTGGCTGGGAATTTTTGAAGTATTGGATTTTTCTGGGGAGATACTTGAGTGTGCTAGGTTTGATTAAAATGGCAGCTCATATCAGGAGAGTGAGAAAGACTCAGAGCTGTCTGACAGTCACCTGGAAGGTACAAAAAGAACTTGAAGCTGGATTTACAACATTTCAGGAATTTTCTTCCACGTTGTGTACATTTCCCTCTCTAAAATATGAGAATTTTCAAAGATGTCCACATACTAGAGAATGTTTTCTTTACTAGCTGTTGCACATCTGTGATTGCTTTATAAGGGTTTAATTTTGATCTTAGCTCCTTGTCCTACAGTACACTGAAGTATCTGAGTTGTGGGGTTTTTGGTTTTGTGACACCACCAGTGGCTAAAATCCTTATGCATAAAGTCTTTCTTGCAGAAGATCTCATAATTCTGTATAGGAGTAGATGGCACAGTCTTAGGTGCTGCACAATCTTGCAAATCTGCAAAACTACTGGACTAAGACAATGAAGTCTGCTGCTCATAAGAAAGCCTCCGGTACCAGCAACTGCAAATGCACCTCATTAACAGATACATGCTCCTGCTTTTCTGGTTTATTCACTCCCCTTACCAATACAGTTACATGCTCGTTGGGTGTCAGTCCTGGTCTAGCTTTACCCTTTTTTCAAACTGTAGATTAAACATGGGATGGTGGCCAGCACCCAGGGAAGCAGTGCAATGGCTAAAAGCGGGAAACAGCCAATTAAAAGATCAAAGTCAGGGAAATTAAGCCTTGAGAGGAAAGGGCACAAATAGGGTGGGACTGAGAAGAGCAGGGTAATGGCAGCCCTCAAGGGAAACACCAGAGTAGGAAATGGGACTACAGTCAAAGAAGCAGAGAGCAAAATGCAACTGCTACCCATTGCAGGAGTTGTCTAAGAAAAGAAAGAGAGAAACAGCACAGGCAGAGAAACATGAAAAGACTATGTAATATACACACTAATTCTGAAAGTTTAGCTACTTCACTCTCAGTGGGGCCTGGCTGTAAGTAGAGCTGTATAAGTAGACTTTCCACTACAGGTTCGTAGCTGAATTAGCTGTCAGCGAGCCCTCCCACTTTGCTTCTCAGCAGCCTCCTGGCAACAAATGTGCTGCCTTTCTCCCTCCCTCCTTGCTGCAAGTGCCTGGGACCCTCTTTCCCGTAATTCCTCAAAATCTCCTGTCATCTGACTTCTACTTGCAAAGTTATGCTTACTAATAGCCTTACTAATATGCCCCTGCTTTTGACAAGCCAGATCTTTGTTTCTAATGTCTTGACTATATGTATTTTGCAACCATGCTGAACTAAACCAGATATTTTTAACTTGGTGCAGCACAGCAGTGAGAATATTCATACTTTGGAGTAGGGAAAGCCTACACTTACTGTACTTAAATCAAGATGAGGTGACTTGAATGGCACTGAAATAGGACATTCCAAAGATTAAATGAGTGTCCTTCCCATCTGGGCTTTATTGAGCCTTTTTCTTTTAGCAATGAGCTAATATTGTGGATAGACTAAAGTTGCCCAAGATTCAATTTTGCTGTAAAAGATTTTTCATGGAAAATTAGATGTTTACAAAACAAGGAAAATACTGAAATGTTTGTTTGGGTTGATTTTTCCCCCTGAATCATTTTAAATGGCAATGTGCAAAGCAAAGTAATTTTTCCTGTGTGTCACGCTGTTTCATTAAGGCACTAACAGAAGACACTTGATCTAGAAATTAAGATAAGTTGTTTCAATCAGTAGTAAGTAGCAGGTGCCCTTAGTGATTAAGTGTAATAGAGTATTTCCATTATTATATTAAGCTTTATGTCAGCAGATGTCATAGTTCCTTTCGTGTCCTGAAATACTGTGAAAACATATTCAGAACAACATTTCAGAATCATGGAATGAACGCTTTCTGAAAGTGAGGAATGTAAGGATTTTCTCTTCATAGATAATTTATAAAATTTGTGTTTAGTCTTCAGCAGATTTAAAACCAGGAATTGAAATATTTTCTTCTCCTGTGAAGGATAATGTATTAGGTTTGAAAATACAATGTATTGCTGACAGTGTAGGTGCTATTCTGTTTCTTTATTTACTGTATGATTTGTGAAGAGCACAAAAGCCCCTTTCTGCGTGCTCTTTTCCTGCCCTATGGTGCTTCTGACATTTATTGAGAGTGTTGAGGAAAAAAACCAACACCCTATACCCGTTACACAGCAAGTTAATTTATTATAGCAGCAGATACAGAAAGAGAAAAGCAATGGAAAAAGTACTTGAATGATGATTAGGTCAGTACCCTGGGCTTTTAGCTGCCATTTAAATTTAAATATGCACTGCAACATGAGGTAAGTAGGCCAAATGAGTCTACAGAGACCCTCAGTAACATGCAGTCTGAGACACTCATAGCAACATACCTTGCAAATGACTATAGCCTGGCTTCTTGTGGTCAGCTATTGGGAGCGACTAGCTTATATCACACACTTCTGCATAAAGAACTTGTATGGAACAAAATAAAACTGCAAAAGCTAATAAAACTGTAAACAGAACCTCAAGGTGGGTTACTGAGGGAACAGCAAGGTGTCTCATGCTTGGTGTATGGAGTACTCTCTGTCCTCTCATTCATATCACATCTTCGTTTAGGTTTGACAATATCTTTTCTGGGTGTATATTATACTACAGAACTTGACAACTGTGGAATTCCAAGTCTGACAATCTTGTAAGTTAATAATGGACATTTTTTCTCAAAGTAACCAGGAGGGAGGCATAGATAATTAGCTACTTAATTGAAATCTGAGGAGTTAAGTTCTGTTTTCATTTCTGTCAGCACAATCCCAGGGAAGTCAATCATATGGAACGAAGTATGCATTTTAATCCTAAATTGTTTCTTATATTCAAGACGTCTATTTCCACACTGAGTGCGATCCTACCACTCCAAGCTGAAATAATTTAACTTCTTTCTCAGTCAAGCTTCCACTAGTTTTAACACGACCACATATTTTTCCTGACAACTGGTGCAAGACAGGTGAGGTAGCAATTGTGTAGAAAATAGGGGTGGGCTATGTAGCCTTTCCTACAGCCAAGCCTCTTGCAAAGTGGGAGAGAAGTGGGGAAGGCTTATGATAAGACATGGTACTGATTTTGATGAATCTGCTATCAAAATAGTAATGTGATTCTGTTAATTTAGATAAATATCTAAGGGCCTCATTCTACTTTGGCTTACATCAGCTGTTGGTTCTACTAACATGTAATATAAATGTAGCCAGGTCTGAGATAATGGCTCTAGTTCGGTGTCCATTCAGATTGCATTACTGCTCTGAGAGACACGCTATTTGCACAGAAACATTAGTTAGAGAAACCCATAGGCTATGGTCAGGAAAAAAAGGCAGTCTTTGAGAAGGTTTCTCACATCTCCAGTTGGGCCACGTATTCAAAATAAAAAAGCAAATTCAGTGGTCGTCTGATGGCAGGAATGAGCCCAGCTCCTTCTGTACTGCCTGGCCCCATCTAAGGGTACTGGCCTACATTTTGTCAGGCAAGGTCTGACTTGCCTACAGTACTGAGGAGTCCTTCAAGGTATGTTCTGCCTGAAACAAGCATCAGCATCCTTCTGCAATGCTGATTTTTTATTTCTGCACTTTGTGGTGGAAAGGACTCCATAAGCAAACCAAAGGTATACCTAGCCTTCTTGAAGCTGATGAAAACCTCATGGATGTATGAGCCTCTCAGGCCACAAAGTAGGGAAAGAAACTTAAGCCAGGTTTCCTGTATTCTCAGGAGGTGTCTTTCCTGGTGGTCCATTAGGAGGAAGATAGTACTATAGAAAGTCTAATCTCAAAACACAGGTATGCTTCTGACTTGAATGCAGTATGATGACCATGTTTTTTTGAAAAAGTCATAGACTAGTTGAGGTCAAAAGAGGCCTCTGGAGCTTATCCAGTCCAGCTTCCCAACTGAAGGAGTGCCATCTTTGCTTAGTTTACTCAGGTCTTTATATCCTCTCAAGTTTTGAATATCTCTAAGAATGGAGATGCTCCCATCTCTTGGGGAACGCACTCCAGTGTTTAACTCCCATATTATGATTCTTTCCTCCTCCTATTTAGGTGGAATTTCTCACAATGCAACTTGTGCCCATTGCTTCTCAGACTTTCATTGTCTACTTCTGAGGGAAGTCTAGCTCACTTTCCTCTACGGATTCTTGTTATATAATCAAAGACAGCAATAATATCTCCTTCTAACCTTCTATTATGGTGAATAAAACTGTTTCTCTCAGCCTTTCCTTGGTTGTCAAGGGCTCTGGCTCCCTTAATTAATGTGGCCTCTGTTGGACTTGCTGCAGTTGTATCAGTGTCCCTCTTATGCCAATATAGGACCCCAAGTGTACTCCAAGTGTAGTCTCACCAGTGCCAAACAGAGCAGAATAATCACTCCTGACTGGCCGGCTCCACTCTTCCTAGTATGTGGTTGGCTGCCTTTGATGCAAATGCACATTGATGGTTCACATTAGATTTTTCTTCCATTAGCCTCCCCAGGCCCTTTTGTGCAAAGTTCCTTTTTATCCAGCTGGTACCCACTGAGTGAAAGAAATTGTCTTTCTTGAAACTTAGTCTGTTAGTCCCTTTGACTAACAGACTGTCCTCTAAGCATTCTACACTCTGTCCCAAATTCCAGTTTATTAATATAGACAACCCTCAACATTAAAAAGTATTGACCTCAGTATTGATCTCTAGAGGTCACTAGTCATCAGACACACCCCTTTGAGCCCCGAGGTTCCTCCTGTTTTCAGTTTACTTCACAGTCCACCGATTCAAATCACATCTCACTAGTTTGATTACAAGGATTCTATGGGAAATTGCGACAAAGACATTTCTGCTCTCAAGGTAAAGCAGTATTCACCATTGTCCTCTCATCTGTAAGTAGAGCATACAATTTGCTAAAAAAATGTCACTTCATGACAAAATCCAGACAGCAGTCCTTAGGGAGAGGCAGTGCTGAGCTGTTCTCAGTATTCCCTGGCTTCTGCCTTCCCTCCAGAGGTCTTCCACTTATGACAGCAGTTCCAGCACATAACTTCATTCTTCCAGGCCCCAAAGCTACACACTAATTTCCCACACAGAGCTCAGCTTCCATATGCTTTAGTTCTCATCTTAATAAGAAAGGAAAGACGCCAAGTACTTGGGAAAGTGTGTCCCAAACCACAGTCACACGTAGGAAATCTCCTTTTGGCCTCACTTGATAGTGTTTTGTTTCCATCCAGTCTCTGCATGTAATCCAAAAATGATAATATTCTCCAGTGGGGAATGCTCGATGTTAACCTGATAATCCCAGTTTATTTTGCACACAGTACTGGAGATGTTTATCTCTTTATCTATCTCCTAGCATCCTGGTAAGTCTCTCTCTCTCTGATTTGTCTCTAACATATTAATCAATGTGATCTTTATGAAACACATTCAATTATCATTATTACCAAGGTGTCTAGAGATGCTGATGAAGTTCATGATGCTACTATATCAGGTCGTATCCAAACATACTTTACCTAGATATTTTTTAGCTAAATAGTTCAAAGGAAATGTAAGAGGAAAACAGACAGCAGTGAAGTATCTCAAACAATATTGTTCCAATCAGGAGCAGAACCAGGATCCAGGGATTTAAAATCTATTTGATCCCTTCTAGAATACTGTTTCTGTAAAGACACCATTGTTGTTGTCCATATGCCTGGATTGCTAGCCCAGGCCATAAAATGCTTTTATATTTCTTTAATTCCTATTTCTCGGTCAGTGCCCCAAAGTTACCCAGCTCTTCCTAACTGCTACCAGACCTAAGGTCACATAATTCACCTCACAGAAATACAGGACTTGTGTACATAAATCTTGATCCCTGCTCTTGCAGGCATTTCTAGAACCCAGGTCCTATGCATACCAAGCTTTATCTCTGAGTCTTTTTGTTTGCCTCTCTAGACTTCTGGGTTTAAGTTTCAGTGCTATGTGTCTCCATGCTCTACATACCACAGTTGTGCCATGGTCTCAGGAGAAGCTGATTCTGAAAGTGTTTGGAGCCTCTGGCCTTTGGCAGGATGAATCTTTCTCCATTACCTGCACCTGGTCCTGCAAGTACATTTTTAATCTCCTCCAAAATATAATTTACTATATTCTGCCAAAATTTTCCTCAAGAAAAGACAAAAGTATTCCTAGCACAGTGTGATTAATCCCAGGAGATTTTGCTAAGATGTGCCCTCCAGATTTCTTTCTATTTCCTCTGCAAAATCACCCTGGACATGGCAATATATGCAGCCTGCATTCAGGCACTGAATTGGTGCCTATGAAACTCTGGATAAGGGGAGCTGGAGTGCTGGTGCTGTGTTTATTCTCAGTTGTAGGTTTGGATTCTGCAG
This sequence comes from Cuculus canorus, assembly GCF_017976375.1. Lineage (NCBI taxonomy): Eukaryota > Metazoa > Chordata > Aves > Cuculiformes > Cuculidae > Cuculus > Cuculus canorus. Next base: position 49,356,459 of record NC_071405.1, read on the forward strand.
GACCTGGAGGTGGACCCTGGCTTGAGAAAACACAAGGCAAGAACAGGCTTCTGCTCCTGCCACAACCTAAAGGGCCAGGAAAACAAAAGCAAGCAGGAGTCCAGGCTGGCCTTGAAATGCTGAATGGGGCTTTAGGAAGGAAAGGAGAGGGTGAGGTGATTGCATTGTTTCAACAGCTGCAATGAATCAGCAGCTCTCTTCCCCTGCCCTTCCCTTGCTGCACAGCAGCCCCCTCCATGCCAAGTAAAACAAAGTAATTCCAAAACGTGCAATCTAGCATAGTGCAGCTGAATCGCACTGCAGGACAGAACCAGCCCACGAACTAGAGAGAGAGGGAAAGCGATGCTTTAAGATGAGATACGAGTCTGAAGTGATAGTGGATTTCTTAACAGAACTGCAAAGAATACTTGTACCAGCAGCAAAGGAGAACAGGAGACAAAATAGTGGCACACATACAAAAAGTTAAAGGGCTAAACTTAGCTTTGCCTTAAGCAGAGCTAAGGGAGCTAATCACACTGAAAGTTCCTTTCAGTTACAGCAGGATGATATTGCTGCCATCTGTGACTTGTGGTTCCTGCTTTACCTGCTTACCCCTACCAGCTAATAAGCTGCTGCCAGCCAGCGTGGCAGGCAGTTTTTTTTGTCCTGAATAAGTAGAGCTCTCTGGAAACTTAGAGCCTCTGGTGCTCTATGCAGCTGAAAAGTTTGGAAGTTTGTAAGAATCATACAGATTAAAGAGGGTGCTTGGAGGCTTCTGTGCTGTGTGGTTCAAACAGGCATTTTGAGGAGAATCCCAGATATGAGGATCCATAAGAAATCAGTACAAAACACAGGTGAATGAACACTGCTAATGCTCAATACATAGTAGCACTTAGTTTATTGCTACCAGACATCTAATCTTCAGCCTGCCTCCTCCTCAGCCATTCAGCCCAGCTTTTTGTCTGGCTGCTGCACAATCTGTTAGGCCAGTGCCCGCTTAAGGATAGTTATTCCAGGGAGTGCAGTCAGAGTCTTTGTAATTGCTCAGCTGATGATGTAATGGTCTCCCTGAGGATTCAGCCCAGCAACAGTAACAATACAGCTGGCCAGTCTTGCCTGATGGGATCATTTCCACTTTATTATAACTGTGATTTTCAGCTCAATAATTCCAGAGTATTTTTAGACCCTTTGAGACAAAAAAAAAATGTGCTGAATTTGCAATGTTGGCTTTTTTGGTTTGGTTTGGTTTGCGCCCCCCCCCAATCTTAACTAGTGACCCAGAGAAAAATATATTTCCAAGAAAAGTCAGACAGGGATCCCCCAGTTCAGCTTGCTTCTTGCACGCTTTCCAGAAGAGAAGGGAACTCTCAGCAAGCTGCTGAAAAAAGTCAGTGAAAGAGGTCATTGTAGTTCTGGGGCTGAACTGGCTGAACTGGGATCCCAGGCATAAAATAAAATGAAGAGGAATTTCTCCTGAGACCACCTTCCATTCTGTCATGTTATGGAAAAAATCTCCCACAGAGAGGTGAGCGGTGAAATTCATTTGTTCATTTAAAACCAGACCAGAAGAATATCTGACAAGAAAACTGCAGGAAACAATATATTGCCAAGCAGCCAACATTTTCAACATCCAGTTGCTAGAATCACCTCAGTAGCCCTGTCCCTCCTCTAGGTCATTTGTCTCCCATGAGTACCAAAAAGAAAAAGCGAATGGTTGCCCTTTGGCAACTCCAGAAAACATTTCCTCCTTCTTCTGGCACATGATAGAGCACCATAACTTTAATCTGTTTCTCTTGCACGTATTTGACATAAAACTATGCCCTGCTACATCTAGGAGAGGGAGATGCAGCTGTGAAAGCTACTTTTCCTTTGTCATCTATAGATTAGCAAGGTATACCCTGTCAATTGTCATCTCTATGTATGTCTGCTTTATGTTCTCGTATGAAAGCCCAGGGCCTCAGGCTTCTATTGGATTTTGTTTAAATGCTTTATTGGATTTTATGAACCTCATGTACTCCAGACAGACCATAGGAGACATATTCTGGTGATATCCACAATAACCAAATAACATCCCAGCCAAGTTTTAACTTCATTTTCAATGAACTGTGGAGACACAACTCTCTTCTGTACAGGGTGAATAGGGATCTCATTAACTACATTTAATTGAGAGTGGCAGTTAGTGGATTTTATACATTAGGGAGCACTTCTATAGACATCACATATTTCAAATGCATACACTGAAAAATTATAGCGAATCCCATGATCGATACAGAATCATCTTTCTTGTTTCCAGTGTTGCTTCAGTTCCAAGGTTAGTTGAATAGATAAGCTTCAGTTAATAAAATACACACTTTCTTCACCTCATAATATTTATTACAAACTGACTCTCACTTTTATTTTCTCTTTCTTTTGGCATCATCTTTATCAATTGGTCCTTCAAAATAACTAAAATATCCTTTTTTCCTTTACTTCCTTTTGAGATTTTCAAAGCTATCAGGAGCTGCAGACAGTACTCTTTTTAAGTATATGTTATTGTTTCTGTTTTGGAGAAGGAAATTAAAGGAAAGCATGGTTAGGTCTTTCTCACACCATGTGGCACACAGGAAAACAGTGGTTAAGCTGTGAACTGAGCTCCAAAGACCCAGGACTCAGAGCATAGCACTAATACTAAATCATCTTTCATTCATAGTTCGGTATAGATTCTAGGGAAGATGTGTGTGCTCCTTCAAGTTGTTGAGTGAGAGAACACACCAAGAATCTCATTTGAGGTAAATAATACACTGAATGCAATTAAAAGGTAGTGAGGAGAGCAGCCATATGACATGCATGGTTATATGCATACACATGCACACACCCACATACACACATAGATATGCTTTCCTATACCCAACTATGCCTGAGTCACAGCAATTCGTTAATTCTACAAGAGTCAATCATTGTTTCGGTCATTTAGTACACAGTCTTTAGAAAATTGTATTCATCATTATTGGTCAACTTTACCTTGTGGATTATCTCTTCTTGTGGATGTTAATTCCCTTTTGATCATGATAGCTTTGTAAAGGCAGCTACTTACTTCCTTCAGGACTTTCTAAGCCCCATTTTGGTGTATGTTCAGAACTTTGAAAACATCTGCTTTCTGACTGAAATGCTTCAGGCTTGGTCTCTGTTTGAAGTTTAATTGTTTTGGAAAGTTTGAAGAAATTATTTTCTTCTGTTTATGTTTTTTTTGGGTCAGGAGAAAATGAGTGTCTGCTTTAGAATCTAGCAATAGTACCGCACGAGTACCTGGAGAAGTTCAGGTAGCAGATTACCCACTGTCAGGGGAAGGGTTGGAAGCAGGAGGGTAAGTTGCCCCTTCTGCCTCTCTTTCAGATCCTCGGTATCCTCACTGTCTTGCTACCTTGGAGCAGTGACAGGAGGTACAGCTTGTGCTACTGAAGAACTGGAAGCAGGGTGGCTCCCTGGCAGAAGAGAGGTGTGAGGGAGCTGCTAGACTTTCATGCCGTCAGCTCACAGGCTAATTGTTTGCATAGCTTTTTCTTTCCCAGTGATCTTCCCCTGTGTCCTGTGTTACTCATGTGGTTTCCATTAAGGTCAGGATGGGGGAAGGGAAGCATGTGAATTATTGCAGTATTTAATCTCACTTATCATGCCAACACTTGGAATGCTCTGAGGTATAGAGGCTGGAGGGAGCTGCAAGCAGTGCAAGGAGACAATGTTTGAGTATTTTTAACTGTACTGGTTGAAAGGCAGAAACCTTCCTCTCCCACCCCTTTACAAGACCCTGACTGTCTGTTTGCCTTACTGCAGGCTGCATGATAAAGAAAACAAATTTGACTCAAAAGTGTGTGAGTACTAGATCCTCCATACAGCTGAAAAGAACATGATCACTTTGAACAAAGCGATGATCCATGGACTATAGCTACAATTTCCAGGTGGGAGAGATTGGGACTGAGAGAAGAACCACCCACAGGAGAGCAAAAGAATGATCTCCCTCCTTACTTTACGTGTCCTCTGTGGCTGGCCTAAGTGACAAACTGTTCAGTTGATCTCTTCCTGCAAGATGACTTCTCTGGCAACTGGTGAACTTCTCAGAGTATATCAGTTGTTATCTGGCCCCTTCAGTTGAATACAATTAATAAGGTCTTTCAACCCTTCACATGTAAAATTTCAAATAGTTCAAATAGATTTTATTTCCTCTCTTTTTGTTTTCTCCTTTCTGTGGGTGTTTATTCCTTGCCTTTTATGGCAGTGGTTTGGGTAACTGGCAAAGCAAGTAGAAGTCTGGTGCTAAGGGATTGCTAACTGGTCACTGCCTTTTACTGGAGATGCTGCACTTGCTGGAGTTGGGAGGGCAGTCCTCTCTTAGGATGCGGTCCAATGATCCTCTTCTCATCACAGAATCGTTTAGGTTGGAAAAGACCTTTAAGATCATTGAGTCCAACCATAAACCTAACACTGCCAAGTCCACCACTAAACCACGTCCATAAGTGCCACATCTACACATATTTTAAATACCTCCAGAGACCGTGACTCAGCATTTCCTAATATCTGATCTAAACCTCCCCTGGAGCAACTTGCAGCCATTCAGATCTGAACAGGCTGGACTGCTGGGCCGAGACCAATGGGATGAGGTTTAACAAGACCAAATGCCGGGTCCTGCACTTGGGGCACAACAACCCTATGCAGCGCTACAGACTGGGGGAAGAATGGCTGGAGAGCTGCACGGAAGAGAAGGACCTGGGGGTGCTGGTTGACAGCCGACTGAACATGAGCCAGCAGTGTGCCCAGGTGGCCAAGAAGGCCAATGGCATCTTGGCTTGTATCAGAAATGGTGTGACCAGCAGGTCCAGGGAGGTGATTCTCCCTCTGTACTCGGCACTGGTGAGACCGCACCTTGAGTACTGTGTTCAGTTCTGGACCCCTCACCACAAGAAGGATGTTGAGGCTCTGGAGCATGTCCAGAGAAGAGCAACGAAGCTGGTGAAGGGGCTGGAGAACAAGTCGTACGAGGAGCGGCTGAGAGAGCTGTAGTTGTTTAGCCTGGAGAAGAGGAGGCTGAGGGGAGACCTTATTACTCTCTACAGCTACCTGAAAGGAGGTTGTGGAGAGGAGGGAGCTGGCCTCTTCTCCCAAGGGACAGGGGACAGGACAAGAGGGAATGGCCTGAAGCTCCGTCAGGGGAGGTTCAGGTTGGATATCAGAAAAAAATTCTTCACAGTAAGAGTCATTGGGTACTGGAACAGGCTGCCCAGGGAGGTGGTCGAGTCGCCTTCCCTGGAGGTGTTTAAGGAACGGGTGGATGAAGTGCTGAGGGACATGGTTTAGGGAGTGTTAGGAATGGTTGGACTCGATGATCCAATGGGTCCTTTCCAACCTGGTGATTCTGTGATTCTGTGATTTTGTCTTGTCCTATCACTTGTTACTTGGGAGAAGGGACCGACATGCACCTCATTACAACCTCCTTTCAGGTAGCTGTAAAGAGTGATAAGGTCTTCCCTCAGCCTCCGTTTCTTCAGACTGAACAACCTCAGTTCCCTCAGCCTCTCCTCGTAAGACTTGTGCTCCAGACCCCACACCAGCTTTGTTGCGCTCCTCTGGACATGCTCCAGTGCCTCAATGTCTTTCTTGCAATGAGGGGCCAAAAACTGAAAGCAGTATTCGAGGTGAGGCTTCACCAGTGCTGAGTACAGGGGGGGAAATCACTTCGCTGGTCCTGCTGGCCACGATGCTGTTGGCCTTCTTGGCCATGTGGGCATGCTGCTGGCTCATGTTCATCTGGCTGTCGACCAGCACCCCAGGTCCTTTTTGCTGGGCATCTTTCCAACGACTCTTCCCCAAGTCTACAGTTTTACATGAGGTTATTGTGACCCAAGTGCAGGACCCAACACTTGGCCTTGTTGAACCTCATATACCTGGCCTCAGCCATTGATCTAGCCTGTCCAGATCCCTCTGCAGATCAACACTCTTGTTCGACTTGGTGTCATCTACAAACTTACTGAGGGAGCACTCAATCCTCTCGTCCAGATCCTTGATAAAGATGTTAAACAGAATCGGTCCCAATACTGAGCCCTGCGGGACACCACTTGTGATCGGCTTCCAACTGGATTTAACTCCATTTACCACCACTCTTTGGAATCAACCATCCAGACAGTATGTGTGCCCAGGCCATTGGCAGCTATTTTTTTTTCCAGGAAGATACTGGGGGAAACAGTGTCAAAGGCTTTAGAAAAGTCTAGGTAGACATCATCTACAGGCATTCCCTCATATACTAAGCATGTCACCTTGTCATAGAAGGACATCACGTTAGTCAGGCAGGACCTGCCTTCCCTAAACTCATGCTGATGGGCTCTGATCATCTGGATATCTTGTGTGTGCTGTGTAATGGCACTCAAGATGATCTGCTCCATAACATCGCCCAGCACTGAGGTCAGGCGGACAGGCCCATAGTTCCCTGATCAGTTTGCTAATTTCCAGCCAACTGGGACCTCCCTAGTTAGCCAGGACTGCTGCTAAATGACGGAATTGTCTTGGTGAGCACTTCTACCAGCTCCTTTAGTACTCTCAGGTGGACCTCATCCAGTCTCATAGACTTGTGTGTGTCTAGGTGGAGTAGCACGTTGTTAACCATTTCCCCTTGGATTATGGGGGCTCCATTCTGCTTTTCATCCCTGTCTTCCAGCTGAGGGCTGGGTACCCAGTGAACAACTGGTCTTACTGTTAAAGACTGGGGCAAAGAAGGCATTAAGTACCCCAGCATTTTCCTCATCCTTCGTCACTACATTTCCCTCAACATCCAATAAAGGGTTGAGATTCTCCTTAGCCTTCCTTTTGCTGATGATGTAACATTTTTTATTGTCTTTCACCTCAGTAGCCAAACAAAGTTCTAGTTGGGCTTTGGCCATTCTAATTTTCTCCCCGGATAACCTTAAGACATCATTGTAGTCCTTGTGAGTTCCCTGCCCCTTCTTCCAAAGGCCATGAATTCCACTTTTTTTCCCAGAGTTCCAGCCAGAGCTTTCTGTTCAGCCAGGCTGGTCTTCTTCCCAGACGGCTTGTCTTTCAGCACATGGGGACAGTCTGCTCTTGTACCCTTAAGACCTCCTCCTTGAAGAATGTTGAGCCTTCCTGGATTCCTTTGCCCTTCAGGACTGCCTTCCAGGGGACTCCATTAATAAGCCTCCTAAACAGGCCAAAGTCTTCCCTCTGGAAGTTCAAGGTGACAGTTCTGCTGACCCCCCTCCTCACTTCTCCAGGAATAAAAGAATATATCATTTCATGATTGCTGTGCCCAAGGCAAGCTTCAGCCATCACCGACAAGTCCTTCTCTGTTTGTAAACAACAAATCCAGTGGGGCACCTTCCCTAGTTGATTCACTCACCAGTTGTGTCAGGAGGTTACCCTCCATGCACTACAGAAACCTCCTCAACTGCTTCCTCTCCACAGTACTGTATTTCCAGCAGACATCTGGTAGATTGAGGTGCTTCATGAGGACCTCATTGGGTGGTCTGTAACAGATTCCTACCATGATACCTGTCTTGTAGGCCTTCCTTCTGATTCCCAAATACTCAACCCTGTACGTGGCTCCAAAATGTGCCCTTCTCCTGGTGTTTTGAATACTCTTCTGCTAAGTAGATTCCAGATTTAGGAAGGGTGCTCGATATAGGTCAGAGACCCAGAACAGCTTGGTATAGTAGATATTAAGAACACAAAAACTTGAAAGGGATATATTTACAGCCTGAGATCCTGGTTGAGTTTCCCTAGTCAAACTCCCTGCCTTCCTCACTCTTAATCTTTCTTTTGATGGATGAAAGGGCAGCATTACATGTATGGAGTAATTTTCTTTGTGTTAGATGGATAGGTTTCTGTTCGGGGTTCAACAACTTGCATGAAAGAAAAAGCTTCCCAGAGTAAAGATGATAACAAGAAGGAAAAAGCAAATCAAGTGAAAGCTCTACCCTTTGACAGAGACACCTGGAGAATTGGTCCCAAATAGTCTTTATGTATATTACAAACCTCTGTAAAACAGGGGTTGTTCCTAAAGAGGAGGCTCTGTGTCTTACTTCAGCTTCCTTGGAGAATGACTTACAATGGGAAAGTTAATAAACTGGCCTATATCTGCATAGGCCAAGAAGAAGAGAAATATAAAATCAAGGAGTAGATTAGGGAAAGATTCAACCTTCAGTATCTACATGGACTAGAAATTAATCACAAGGCCTGCACAGCTCCAGCAGTAGTGTACATGTTGACTATTTTGTATCATGAACTACACCTCATGATGACAAGAATATCCTGACATTTTCTTCACAGGCTGAACTGTTATGCAAGTCTTCCGACCTTAAACCTACAGCATTGCAGTGCTCTTTGTGCAAATATTAACCTAGTAGCTATAAATGACAGCAATCTCAGACTAAACTGGTGCTACGGGTGCTACATCTGGGACTGGGCACATCATTGCCTGTATGTTGTGCAATGATGGTGTGCCAAGGTAAGAGTACAGTTGGAGTCACAATCAAGTGCATCAAGTCAGGCTAGATTGTACCTGTAGGAATGGAAGCCAGCTGGAAGCTGAAACTAAGTATCAGCATTTTCAGCCGGTTGATGGTGTTAGTTTCCAATTGGATTAATTTAATGTTTTTAACTTTTTCAGCAGAACTATGACCCTCAATGCAATAACACTTACATGCCATGTTATACTTGGTGAAAATGAGTATGTGTGTAAAAACTGACCTGCTGTAAAAAGCTTTAGTTGTAAAGGAGAGCAGGTGGGTCTCCAACAGGCAGAAGGGACAGTGCAGAGTACTGGAGGGATAGAAGCCAGCACGCCTGGGTCCCAGTCTCAGATCAGACTGTGTGACATTTCTTGGGTTTTTTTTGCAAATAAAGATGCCTACATTCTTCCTTAATAACCTAAGAATATCAGTCATACAACACACAAAAAATTGCTAAAAGTACATAGTTCCATGAAAATCTGGTTTTAGTTAACATTTCAGTTCTGAAAAACAATCAAATGAAACAAAGTAATAGGTACATTAGACTAGTGATACCTGGCTTTCTATGATTCTCTCAGGATTGACAGGGTTCTCTGAAGTGTGATAAAATATAAGTAGCTTTTAAAGATTTTCTCACAGTGGGAGCATTTACAACAATATTCTGTTCCACAGAGTCTCTGGTATCACCTAAGTCACAAGTTCACAGTGCAGCTTTACTTCAGCACAGAATGGGTGCAGTTAAAAATGTTTCTCTCCTATACCAAGACACTGATTTTTTCTGAGCTTGTAAGAGCTGCACAGTTTGGGGCCAAAGTCCTCTCTTCAAATTGGTTTAAACTGGCCAGCTAATCAAAGTTTTGTTGGGATGGTAGAGAAACAAAGGAGAAATGGGTTTCTTATGCCTTGTTTCCTTAGCAAACCAGGCTAAAAACAACTTTGAATGAAAAATTCCAGCCAGCTCCAGTCACTACTTGGCATACCATCAAAAGTTTCCCCCTTACTGTAGAGAAATAGGGCTTCATGAAGCTTAAATGGTCTGTATCCTATACCGTTATATAGACTATGTTGTCTCAGATTTCTGTTTGTCAGTGTCACCAACAACAGGATAAAAAAGACAACATCTGGCATCAGGATTTTCTGGGAATATTTCTGATTCTGTATTAGTGTGCTGGGCTGAAAGTGAGAGGGGATGAAGGGGGCACTTTTATGGATTTTAATCTTCCTGGATACATAGAAAAACACCTGTAATTTGCTAGCAAGTCATAAAAGTGGACTGGCAGTTCTGATATTTCCAGGAAGGTTAGGAATGAAACACGAGCTAATCACAGTTTGCAGGGAGGACGTGGTGATAGATTGTCATAGACCGGGCCTGTGCCTTTCAGCAAGAGATTCTGCAGCAATCCCAAATTCCAGCAGCAAAGCCTTACATCTGTCTCACATATGATGCATTTTCCTCCCACATCTTCTGATTGAGATTTGTTTGGTAAAGGAGAATTTCAGAGATGAGATGTTTGCTTGCAGGTCCAAGCTTTCCTAGGAAAGAACTCTGCATATCATTAGTCTGCTGCAGGCTGAGTGAGCTAACCCTAATGGTATCCCAGTCCTTTTCCAGTAACCACTTGATACATAGATGGGATCATTTTGCCATTCACCAAAGATTCTTGTGTGTCTTCTTGCAAATGGGAGCAGCTCTAATGCATTTTAAGAGAAAGTCTAATATTATCCCAAGACCAGGTTCCCTGAATGAATAGCAATTCTGCCAAGAGGGGCCCTGGCTCAGAGGTGGCTGTTGTGGATAGCATGTCACAGCATCTACCCAGTGCCTTCAAACAGCACCAGACAGGCAGACTGCAGGCCGCTTTGGGGCTGTAATAGGGATAAAAGGCTTGCTGTGAATCAATTACATGCCGATATGACTACCATTTCTAGATGCTAGGCATGCTTGAAGAGGTCCTACAATATACTCCTACTTAAGAAGAATGAAAAAGCTTTATAGTTAGGTGGGGAGTTTTCGGTTGTAGTAATAGGCCATTGATTTCTGAGGGAAACACTGCAGTTGTTCCTCAAGAAATCTTTTGCCTTTCATGAGTGCTGGAATTTCCAAGCATATGGAACCTTTCGATGAATTTAGAGATCATCATTATAAGAAATAGATCTGTATATTGTATTTTGCCCCAGTAGACATAAAGTGACATCCCAACCTTCACCGCTACATGCTACACCGGATTTTCAGTGGCTCTTGCTGGATGTTGAAAGTTCGATCGACTGTTCTAGATCACTCAAAGTTTGTGAGATCAACAGTACATCAGTAAGTTTTAGTGACAGATTTTAAAGCTGTTCATTCTGTTTTACAGAATTAGGAAGTCTATCCACATTTTTTAAAGGGACTCCTCCCTGTCTTTTTAGCCAGTAAGACTCAGGCTCACATTATACTCAGGAAAAGCTAGTTATTCTTTTCCTTCCTTTTGGAGCTATGCACCATTACTGGAATTCAGACTACATGCAATCTTTCTGAGTTGTAATTTGGGATTTTTCTTGTGCAAGATTCCTGTATTATAAGCTTGCTTCAAAATGAAATGTTGTGGGTTAAAGCAAAAATAACTTAAGCATCTCTCTCCAGTGAGAATACAAAGAATTTGGATGTAGGAAAATATTATTTTTCTGTGAATCTCTAAAGCTTCCCTGAAAGCATTTCAAGTAATTAAAATGCCACTTTAATCTACCAGTCCTGGAAAACTACAATAGTTTGTGCAATGAGCTGCCCTCGAAGTTGTTCAAAGCACAGGAGATTGTGCCTTTCTCTGTGCTTCAGAGATACTCGTGTTGGTGCTCTTGCCTCTCTTGTTACAGCTGCATATAGGCTGCGTATTCAGCAGCCAATGTTTTAAGCCTCCTGTTGCCAAACCCAAGATGTTGTGAAACGTTCAGCAGCCAGGGAGGCAGTAGAAGTGTGAAACAGCATTTCACCTCTGGAGCTTTGAGACTAGGTTTTGACTAGGTCATGTCAAGAGAATTTGTTTATCTGATCCTCTCAAAATGTCCTGCTGGTGCAGACTCCTCCGCAGACTGATTCACACTATTTTGCTACAGTCAGTAGCTTTTACTCCACTGAGGTTTTGGACTGGAACAGAAACAAGAGAGTTCAGGACTGAATCTCAAACAAGACAAGACAGCACCAGAACAGTGGGAGATCCAGAACAGGGTCAGTCTGTGTGCATTGGCTAAGCTGAGGCACTGGGCTCAAGGGAGTGGGGCTCTGAAAGAGAGTAGTGAAATTTGTAAGGACCTAAGATGAGCTGCAGAACAAAGCCAAGTTTGATCAATCTCAACTCAGCTGGGCACCACACTTATATCATCCTTCCCTTTAACTCATTTGCAGTATGGCAAAGTTTTAAATGAGAGTCCAGGGTGACCCAGCTCCTGGATGGACTTAGAGCAGATGCTGGCTCAAATCTGCATGCAATTTACAGCATTCTGGCCCAACAAACAAAGCTATTTCGCTCATTGGATGCTGATCTGATGTCTTGGCCATTCAAGAGCTTCATGGACTGTCACCTGCAAGGCTTACAGTCTTTCATCTATGAGCACAGCCTGTGCAGCCACTGGCATCTCTCCTTGGTTCAGTTCCCTTCTGCTCTCTCCAAGCATCCATCAGCAACCCTACTGTGGACACCACAGATAATCTCATTGCACCCAACCTGTTTCACTGCATTTTCCACTAGAATAAATATTCTTCTAAAGGCACTTCCTTCAGAGAAGCATTCTCCCCTGCAGTTGCACTTGCAAAGTCTCCCCTCCTCGTGTGTGCTCACAGGACATCCTTTTCATTAGTTTCCTTTATTTGGGGCAACAGCTGTAGAACTCCATCTGTTTCCCTCCACGAGCAGTTTAGGAAATGAGGTGATAACCTTAGTCTTTCTTGAGCCTTGAGGTTAGCTGAGGGAGTGTTGCAGATTAAATTAACAGTCTGCAAAATATTTGAGGTTAATGGCAGAGGGGCTGAGAACCAGTGGAATTTTCCATCTTGTCTGGGTGGTATCCCTTTCACCCTTTGCTTTTTGTCAAGTCTCAAGGGCACACAGCTTGACTACTTCTTTCCAATTATTTTAATCCTTCGGTAGTGTTAAAATGGGAAGTCTTCTAATTAAATCTAGAGCCTTGCACATGAATTATCCCCCAAGGGCCATCAGGATGCACTGTCAGAGGACGAGCACATTTTGGGGTGAGGGTTTACTTAGAGATGATTTTACTCAAGTGCAACCCCTTTGGACTTCTCTCAGAGTGCTAGTGCTGAGGAAAGGATTTGCAGGGCTTCTTGCAGTGAAGGATATGCAGGTTAAAAGAAGTTTCTTTCCTGTATAAGTCCTAGCTGTAAACAGAATTCACCATCATGGAAATGGCCAATGTGCATTTGATCTACATTTAGAAGAGAAGTCAACAAACAGCCCATATTAAATCATTGAGCCTTCTGGTATGACTCTTCTTTTGTATGCTAAGAGGCAGTGACAAGCAAAATTCAAAGAAAACCATGATAAGAATGAAATAACTAGTTTTGGAAGACACCTTTTATACATGCAAGATGTCACCAAAAATAGAAGAAGGTGATTTACTGTGTGTTTTGTAGTATCTGATGTCTGTCACAAATGCATTTCATCTCCTAGAGGTGTAAATGATGGCATCGTCTGTCAGGTGATGCTCTTCAATATACCTTGTCATTTCTGGAGTGATGTAAGGTCTGTAAGTTGTATACAATCTAATGCTATGCCCTCTCTTAAGGCCATAATCACTACAGTTGCTGTCAGGTGTCAGATTCTGTTGTAGCATTTTATTGTCCTTGATGCCTCCAGCAGTAGCCACCCCTTTTTTCCAGGCTGTTCTGCTTTGGGGGGTCAGTCTCCAGATGACTACCAATAGCAAGAATCTCCCTGGAGCAACTTCAACCAAGACGAAAGTAGCCTGCTTTTTTTCCCCCAAGACTGTGTATATATGTGAAGGTCTACTTTGTTTACTTGCTTGTCAAAAAAAAGGTGTAACAGGTGGCAGCATCAACTCTCCTTCATAAGGGCAGTGAATGACTAGACAGTAGTTTTCTTGTGGTTCGTGCATCATTGGATTTTTACTTTTAAGAGGTCAAAGAAAGATAACTAAGAAAGCAAACTCTTTGACTTATATTTGCTATATAGGGGAATTAGATAGAAGGCTGCAAACTAAAATATCTTTTTTGGAAATGTTCCTCATTAAACATTAAGCAGAAAACAGGTCTGTCTGCCATGTAATCCTTCTTCCCGCATTTTTTGAGAATCTGGGGTAAGTGTATGTGTTCCTACAGCATAAGAGTGCAGGATTTAAGAGTGGTGCGAATTGTGATCATGTGAAACTGCAACACACTTCTGTTGAATGCCCCCTAAAGAGCTCTGATACAGTTAACTGAGAATGGGCCTATGGCCTTGAGTTAATGGCCATGTGACTAGGAAATTGACTTTGAGCTCAAGCACCAAGCTCTTTAGTTGCCACCGGAAGTGCCCAAGTGTTTGCTTCCGCAGAAATGGGAGAAGAACTGGTGAATCCAGGCCCAAAAATACCAATAGCAGGATGAGTTCATTCTGATCCATTGTTTTGTCACTAATACAAGAATTTATTAATGAGGTTGATCAGCAGGAGTCAGGACAGCAGAAGAGATGGGAAGTTTTTATCTGTCGCTTGCTGTTTCAAGTCCAGTTTAGCTCAGCATGGACTGGTAGCTATTAGTGCCTGATACTTCTTGTTATGCCCCACATGAAATAAATTAGCAAATCTTTCATTCAGTTCTCCCTCAGAAAACCATCAACCATAACTGACGTTAATTAGATGCCTCATTCACAGTATTGCAAGGAGAGTGAACACTGATAGAGACCGTGCTCTCATTTTTCCCTTGAGTTATCAACATGTTCAGAGAAAGAGTTCTTGCAGGTCAGGTGGCATGTATAATGGTGGCCTGAGTAGTAGACTGGAAAAGTTTATCCTGCCGTAGGTTTAATGAGATTTTGATACTCTGTGTTCCAGAGGGACTAGAGTCATAGAATCATAGAGTGGTTTGGGTTGGAAAGGACCTCAAAGATCATCTAGTTCCAACTCCTCTGCCACAGGCAGGGACACCTCCCACAAGATCAGGCATTGCTTGTAACACACCAAAGGTTCTGTTTGGCTAGAGAGCTGGCAAGATGTCCCACTGCAGCCAACTACTGCTTGTGTCAGCTCTCTGGGAGTCTGGACTGTTATTCTAAAAGTAACTATGTAGGTGGTGAGCATCTGTTTCTTCTCCAGAAACTCAGATGTCTCAGAGCCTCAAGGAGACTGAGAGACAACTGAATATTTGTCCCATGGAAGTCAGGCAGGGAGTTTTCAAAGTTGAAAAGGATTTCCTATAGGGGACCACGAGTACAGCCTCAGAGTCTGATACAAACATTCTGGGGCTTTTGTTCTTGAAGTAATTAGTGGATGAAGCATAGAACAGTTCTTCACCTCATTACCAGAAGAGGTGGAAGTATAGAACTAGCTACCAGCGAGTGAAGGCCGCTTGTTTTTTCCTTATAGATACACTCCTCCTTTAACTCTAGAATGGTGGTTTGCTTATTTCTTTGGCACTACTTTGGTACACGTGTAGGACCATTGGAAAGTCTACCACTTACACACCTTTTCCACAGGATATGAGTCCCTGGGGAAGGCTTCCTCACACAGTTTGCTTAGAAACCTGTGCACTATAATGTATGTCCAATTTAAATTGCATTAATGGTGTGATTCCATTACAGGCAAGCAAGATACTCACTGCAATAACACTCCCAGAGGGCCCTGAATCAGCTGCAACAGATAATTTATAAAGTGCTGTGGATCTGCTCAAAGCTCTAGTGTTAAGTACAGGAGACACAGGGCTTTCATTATTAACAAGACATTATGCTTTTTGCTCAGCAAAAAGTGTGGGTCTGGGATGAGCTAAGCTCTATCAAAGGTGAGATTCAAGGCTGCCGGCTTGCCTGAGCTATGCCTCAGACACTGTCTCTAAGTCTGTGCCAACTTTTGAACTCTCTTTGAAAGATGGAGTTTGCATCTCTGTTCTGATCTGGTATTCCAAGAGTTTTATAGGTTCTCTTTGGATTTTTTTGCTTTGCATTGTAAATTTTATGAGTAGAATGGGAGTGAAAAGAACCAACAGCTGCTTTGACGTAGGTCTGTTGCAAAGCAGCAAGTCAAGCTTCTCTGAGCTGAGTTTTCTGTTATTGCAGACCTGGATTTCTCTCCTCATTTCCACATTCTGTGTGTATTTCCTAGTCCTAGTCTTCAACAATCTTTTGCTGTTTCAGGCATAGGCTGCCACTGTTCTGACTGGAAGTTAAGATAGGAATGGTTTTCTGGTGTGATGGTAAGGTAGTGAAAGATTACTTATCTTAGGATTGGATATCCAGACTAAACTATTGTCCCACACTGTAGAAGTGCCCAGCTGGGAGGAGGGGAAAAAGAAGAAGTGAAAGAAAGACAGTACCGTCTACTTCTGAATATTCAATTTCTTGCTCCTCTTGTTGCTGTCATTCTACCTTCTCAGAGCCTGCTGCCATACCTGCCTGGGCAGCGCTGCCCTCTGGGGCAGCTCCCATCTCTGAAGCAAAGTCCTGGCTTCTACCTTTGGGGGAAGTTCGAAAACGCAGACAAGGACAGCACTTACTGAAGAGTCTGAGTTGGCAGAGAGCATAAGAGGAAAATGGAAAACCTAGAGGCAGATTGACCCTCTCTGAGTCTTGACGCCCTTCTCTCCAGAACTCTGCAATTTTACCAGTTCCACTGTATTTTCTGTTATTCATGATAGTGTCCTGTCCTCCTGCAACAGGACATTAGCAGGATGTCTTATCCTTTTGCTCTCAGCTTTACCTCCTATGAGTGTATTTTAATGACATATATAAAGGTATATTAGCAATCAGAGCTGCTTCAATTTGGAAAGTAAAGCAAAACCAGTGAAAGCTGAAAACTTTCAGGAAAAGCTTTGCATGATTTTGTGAGGATGCTCCAGGTTGTTTATTCATAGAATCATAGAATCACCAGGTTGGAAAGGACCCACTGGATCATCGAATCCAACCATTCCTAACGCTTCCTTAAACCATGTCCCCAAGCACTTCATCCACCCATTCTCTTCTCAATATACAGTAAGAAACATAAGATGATTCAATCTTCCGAAGAGAGAACATTTTTTTTGCAAAATTCTCACTGCCTTTGTAATTACATCTACTAGCCAGTTATTCACAAATGTTACTACAACAAAATTTGAAGTCAGAGGTGGAGAATCAGTGCAATCTTCTTATTCGTCACTCTTCTCCCTCCATTCCACCACACATATGCAGTCAGAGCTACTGCCAATGTTTTTAGTAATATTTTATTTTTAACTGTACATTTGAGAGGAAAGAATGGGAAGTTCTTTTGGCACTGAATCTTCCAAGTCTGCACAGATCTTTGGGTTGTTTGGCAGGGAGATGTGCATTTCTAAGTGGTCACACATTGAAATTGTCAGTAGAAAGTTTGCCCTCTGAAAGAAGAAACTTAGAAAAACTTTGCGTTTTAAAAAATTCTTATTTCTTTAAAAATAGAAGGAAAGTGCAGAGAATTCAGAGCTTGAGAACTGAAATCAGACACACACCAGGAAGTGTGGACTTTTCATTTATTTATTGGGTTGCATTTTTCATTTTTAGAGCTTGATGGTTGATCTTTTCAAACTCCTTCCTCTCCTCCCAGTCTTTTCTTCATCTGTCCTTCACACAGCTTGAATACTTGTGGGACCAGCTGTATTAGCAGCTGTGGAAATGTGCAGGGAGAAACGGACATGTGCATTTGATGGGTCTAGCAGCTGAGAGTGTGATGTAGGCTCTACCGAAAGTGAAGGAAGAGAAGAAAGAATCAAAGTAGGGATATAGGAACTGCCTATTAAGTCTACCCAGACATAGAGCTGCACTTGCAGAAACCCATCTGCTGGCTTCCCGACTCCCTGGAGAGGTCACTCGGGAGTGTGGCACTATTATATTAGCTGTCTCATGTTGTACACTACTTAGCTTGCCAGTTTGCTGCTTATCACTTTGGAATTTTTAAAGTATTTTTTGGCTTTTGACCTTTTGCTTTGGTTCTTAACACAATTTATCAACACCAGTGGACTGAGCAATCAAAAAACCTCTAATAAGACCTAATAAGGCCATCCCTTACCATCTGTCCTTTAAAAAAGCCCAGATGGGCTGCTATCAGCACAAACATCTTCAGAGGCACTTTCTCTCCTCTTGCTGAACTGTTCTTGTTTCCTCCCTCGTTTCCAGGTGTGAAAATGAACCAACAGGGAAATCAGGCTTGACTGTGAGCCTGCCTGCAGCCCAAAACCTTATTCCGGCAAAAAGTCTAAGAGCAACACTGTCTTCTATGAGACCAAACGCTGTAAATTCTACTGATTTGATTTGAAAAATGTAATCCAAATGCCTTTCTTAGCATTTTTTTTAATGAAGCAGACTTCTCCAAATGGCTCAAAGTTGCTGTCACTTTCCTTCCAGGTTTGCAGCCACACAGCTGGCATCTTAGCAGTCCTGGTTGCCCTGGCTCAAAATAGGCTCCTTGGCTTCCAGGCTTCCTGCCAGGAAAATATTTAATATCCCAGCTGGAGCTGTGTTTGCCAGGCTCTCAATCCTGTTCACTGATCAGGTACACAAGAGAACTTCTGAGGAAATCGGCAGATTTCTGCCAGAAGATTCAATTAAGCAAGTCCATTCCCGTGAAATAGTTTGTTTCTGTTAAACTGTCATTTTTTCAGATGGAGAGCTGTTCTATCAGAAAGCTTACGTCCAGCTCTGCTCATTAGTGCATCCATCCATGAACCAAAGGTAGGTGCTTTAGATCAGTAATTGAAATGCCTAAATCCCTTCCATCAAGAGCAGAGCACAGGATAACACTTTGATGTCTGGCTCCATTTTAGCACTTTTAATGTTTTCTGCAGATATTAAATTTTACAAGACCCCTGTTAGGTAGGGCCTGAGATAGTGCAGGGAGTAAATGGGAACTCTGCAAGACCTTTCAATACTGAGAGAGCTTTCTGTATCAACTATGCCAGCTTATAGAAACTCGTGGAAAAGCCAAACGGATCAGTATTGTACAAGGTGTTGCATAATACAGATCGGGTTCAATGACAATACTTTCAGAACAAATTCATGCCTAAGTTTAACCTCAAAATAGCAGCATGAGAAGACCACAGGCTAGCAGACAGCCATACAAAACTGTATTGACATCATCGCCTTGAGCCATGTGACATCATTCTGCAGTCCAGCTAACAAAAAATAGTAGGAAGTAGCCTGCAAGGTTCTCAGCACTGTATGTGTTGGGTAGAAGCGCATGTAAGTCTATGCTGAGCAGGCAGTAACACATGCTAACCATTTAACCATTGCTTTCCACTTGTAGCCTGCTTTCCTATGACAAAAAAAAAGTTTATATAATCACTTGTTCTGATACCATTTGAATCAATTTCAGTGAAATCTTTCAGAAGCAGCAGTACCACAGATTGTTAAGCTACTACAGATCTCTTCGGAAGTGGGATGGTTAGGAAGAAATGAGTGTCCTTTCAAGGCGAATGGCAATATTAGTGAGAAAATATGTGAAGATGGATGTGAGAAAATCCATATGAAGGGACCACAGGACAAGCTTCAACTATATTTTGGACCTCAGACATGCAAGTAAATCAACTCCAAGTCACCATAGATAGCTCAGCTTTTTCATTTCTGGTGCCTGTGAGGAAGCCTTCAGCAAGCTGAAAGTGCTGGCATGAAAAAGTGAACATGCATCTTCTGAAAATCACAGGAGCTTTTATAATAACAAGCATCTATAGAACAAGAGCTCCTTTTCTTTGAAGGTTCTTTGGGACTACTTCTTATGGCACTAAGATGGAGTTTTTTGACAGTGGTATTCAGAAAGAGTCTTGCCTCATCCCCTTTACTGAGAGCTGAAATTGTCACACACTTCCCATCTGAATCACATCTCTGTATTGACTCTCCGGTCTGATTCTCTCAGCTGCCTCTGTTATTGTCTGCTGCCTTTACACCGTCCAGTGGAACTGGGTCACACATTCTCTTGCGGTGGGTCCAGGGCCAGAATTTGAATAGGAAACAGGAAAAGCTGAGCACATAGCCCATTCTAATATCTCATTCAGCATTTCTTCTGTCACTGGCTTATTTAAGTGCTTCTTGATGGTAAACAGTGTCTTCCGGATTGCAGCTTTGAGAGATTTCTCATTATCCCATTTCACCCTGATCGATGGAGCCTTGGAGCTGGAGTGTATGCAAGCCATGGAAGGAGGTGTTTCTAAAAGGCCCTCAAACTAAATTGCATTTATGTAACAAAACTGCTACTCAGATTTTGTGCCACACTAGTCAACAGTGGCATACAAATTCCTCACTGCTACAGAGAATCAAGAGACTTTAGTCTTAAAATCACCAAGACCCAACAAGCTGGGATTGCAAGCTGAGATGAGGAATGGGACATTATTCATCATTCATTATTTAAGACCTTGTGATTTTCACATTGATGAAACTGCTACCATTCTTATTTAGTATCATCTTACAGTCACTTTGCAACTGATGTAAATGACTGCTGGCAACTGATAGTTCCACCAGCCATCCAAGTATGAGGTTAATAAGAGTGTGCAGACAAGAAAGAAAGGATTCCCTTTGTTTGTTCCTATCTAAAGTAGAGAGCAATAAGCACAGAGATCCTCGAGCTGAGAGAAAGTCAGCCCCACTGCAGGTTAGGTGCTTTCTGAGGACAAAAGTGAAAATGGGTTTCAGTTAATGTGAGGCTGATAATTTCTAATGAAGATTTATTGGGTGGTTACCAACCCACTGCTAAAAATCAATAGTTTTAGTTTGGTACAATTGCATTTTAATTGAGCTATGTTGCATTTTTAAGTGGGCTTTAAGTGACATGCAAGCCTTGAGGCAGATGAAATTTTGTCAATGTGTTTTAGCAAGAAAGGAAAGTTCCTGTTTGGGAACACAGTTCTGCAACATGTTTGTAAAGCTTTGTTATCCCTCCTAGAGAAGGGATAACCTTCCTTCCCACTGGCTGGTATTCTTTTACCAAAAGTTGGACAGAGATATTCTGCCTTTTTTTTTCCATTTTTTTCCCTTTTCCTGCTTACCTTCTAGGGAACTTGCATTATAAACAACAACAGAATAGGGCTGGGAAGCTTTCTACACACAGAGAAGTGGTCCCAGTGAAGACTTGTCTCCTCCATATGGCAGCATATGTTTCTGTGCATTTCCTGATAGAGCAGCCATGTCCTTGTTGCATTTGGGCATGGTATAATTAGCTGTGTACAGAAGTAGAGTGCTAATAATATTTTGCTGGAAGAGTGCCATCAACATGACTGTTCTTGGTATTGGTTGCAGTAAGTAACACTGTTTTTAGAGAACAGTCATTGGAAATCTCTGTGCTGCTCTTGCACAGCCTGAGCTCTTTCATGATTTTATCACTAGTGGTGTCTAGAGAGCAGTCCTTTCAGTTTTAAATGTTCAACACAAAGGAAGCTCTGGCCTGTTTGTTTGGCTACGTATCATCTTTGCAGTTTGACAGGATTAAGCTCAACTGCAGATCCGGGCCCTGACGGGATATACAGACTGCTCCCTATCCTGACATACTTGCTCTCTGTTTTCTCTTAGCTTCTGTTGTCAGAACAAAACATCACAAAAGACAAGATAACAACAACCAAACAAAAAAACAAAAAGAAAAAAAAAGAAAAAAAAAAGGAAAAAACAATGCAGAGATATTTCTCCTGAAAAAGTTGAGTCCTCTGCAGAGTCTCCTCCCTGCCTTGCCTATAATTAAATCTTCCTGACCTTTTGCAGTCCCATGCAGACAGAATCCAGTGATTACAGTAATACATGGAAGAACTAGCTAGAGTGATATATGAAAATATGATATACATAGACATGAAAATAGGTCTGCCTCAGAGAATACCAAATAGGGGATCTTCAGAGAAGAGTGTAAAAAATGTAGTGTTAGCACCAGTGAGGAGTACAGGGCAAGTAAATCTTCCTGTAGGCAATTAGAGATTAATTTATGGGATTATACTTTCTTCATTCAGTCTGTTTACAACCACCTTGCATGTCCCATTATCCATGCAAGCACACTATAAGCTTTTGAGTTTTAATCTTTTGACTCCTTTGATGACTGCAGCTTTTGACTCCTTTGATGACTGCAGCTTTTGACTTCTGTGATAACTGCAGAAGTGAGTCCCAACAGTTAGTAATGTGATGGTCAAAATATTTTCCTGTCATAAACGTACCGCTTTTAGCTTCCTGTTCTCCACTTGTAAAATCTCCTATTCTGCTTACATGATGCCCTGTTTCCAGCAAAGCTGTTAAGGCCTGTCTATAACACCTGTGGGGAAAGAGAGGAAGAGCTAGTCCTGTGTTCTGAACCCATAAGTCTATGCAACACAGCACAGTACCACGATGGCTTTCCTGTTCATTTGCTTACCAATAGCACTGAGTAAAGTGTCTATGTTCCCCCCCAAATCCAAGCTAATTGCCGGTTTTGGTGCTTCAGCAGGATGTACTCTAGCACTTTCAGCTCCAAAAACGTCAAGCAATGTGTTGTCTTGGGGTCACAATGCCCACAGTGCATTTATATTCTGCTGGTGGCTGCTCTGTGGCCATGGTGAATGGCTAAACACAGCACTAGCTCCTCTAGCTGGATATTGTTTAGCAAGAGAAGTAATATCAGTTATTTTATGATGTAGAGAATAAGGCTGTATAATCTCACATGCAGTCAGAGCAGACACCTGGCTCAACAAACGTTCTTGTGTACTGTATCGTCATCAAATAATGCAAATGGCTGTTCAAAAGGATCAAAAGGAGCCAAAGTTAGACTGAGAAAGGAGTTCTCTGTCTTTCCTTGCCTTTACTTGGGATATGTCAGGGTGTCCAGAAGAAATCTAGACTCAAATTGCAGATCAATGCAGAGAAATTTGTCCTCACCTTTTGTGTTTCTGCAATATTAATAATGGATTTTTCTTGGCTGTGTGTGCAAATCAGAGTTTGGCTTCCTGTATGTTCTATGTGGTAGGTACACTTGCTGGTATTGCATGATAATCCCAGAGTTTGTGTAATATTTTTCACTCTACTTCCCAGCCCTCTTGTAACTCTAGAAGCTGAGCAAATCAAAGCTTGGAGAAAGTATGGCTGCAATCTCAGTAACAACAGGGAAAAAAAAAAAAAAGTTGGAAAGCGTAAAAATACTTCCTTTTCTCAGAGGTTGTCAGTTCCTCAAAAAAAAAACCCAAACCCCGGGGTCACATAAAATTCTGCCTTTTCCTAGCAAAATCACTAAAGAGATATCTGGGATTTGTGAAGTCAGAACAGAGGAAAACAGCCTTTTGGTGTTGTCTGTGGAACACAAGGTCAAATCCCGCATATGTCCTGTGACCATGAAGCAGGAACGCTGGCTTGTTTGAAGTAATTGGAAAAGCAGTCTGTACCTCAGCTCCCACCCTTACTTGTGTTAGTCTAAACTCCTGCTGAAAAATAGCCATGCTTGCCCAGCCACAATTAGGGCATATTCTCCTCTCCACAAAATCCCACACCAGAGTGCAGTGGCTGTTGGGCTCCATCTGATGTACATTTCTTGCTCAGATTTCAGCAGTTAGAGAGGTACAAGGAGATTTCCGGCTTTTCTGACCTGCAATCTTGACAGGAAATAGAACGGAGGGAAAGATAAAAACAAGAAGGGAGCAAATGAGGTTTTCGCAGGCCAGGGCTTCTCTGCCTTGAATAGGTGCAGACAGAAGAATGGGAGGAAGCAGCCTTTGAGGGCCGCTTGAGAACAGGCTTCTAATAATAACCTTGTTTATATGATCCAAAGGCATTGTTAGAGGACTTTCTGCAGACTGCAAGTTTCTTCTGTTGTTGCTTGGGATTTACCCACCTCAATTTTTTTATTTTACTCTAAATAGAGTATTTTTAAAGAACTCTTCATTTTGGAGGAGTTTTATATCCCCTTTCTCCTCTAATCTTTAGTGTCCTTTAAAGAGGCAAGAAAATCCTCACCTTGCCTCACACTTCGAAGAGCCTCCCTTTTTAGTCACAGTCCCAGCTGAGAAGATGCCCTCCTTTCCGCTGCAGAGCAAAGAATGTTGTCTTGTAATTGCAAAAGCCTTTCCTTGCGAGTTCTCCTCTCACCTGTGCTATTCTCAGTTAGTGTTTCCTTAAGCTCTCCCTATTTGTTCCCACCATAGCAAACAATCAGAAAGGAATCATGGTCGTTTGTTCCACATCCTCATGAACTGACATTGTTTGAAGCAGCAGTGGACAAAGGCTTGGAGAGCTAAAGTAAGAACTTTCAACAGCAATCTTTGGCAGTACAATAGAGTTGGAAAGTATGCTTTTAGGCAGTGATGCATACTGTTTATTGGTATATATTGAAAAGTAATAAGTTAGGGCCCTCTTTAGCCCTCTCAGTTTATCTGTGATAAACTGCTGTCCCTTTATTTCCCTTTTTCTGCTCTTCCCCTTTCCCAGAACAGCCTTGCTTCAGCTATTTTCTGGTGATGATAACTCCATATGCAAAAAAACCCCTTTGAATAATATACAAGGGGATGTTCTAAGCAAGTAACAGGGTGTCTCCATATCATAGTTCCTGAGGAGCCTGGGAATGTCCTTTACATCTGCTGCTATCACACCAATTCTTCCACACCAAAACAAAAGGTGTTTAAACCTTTCCCAGTGAGACCCTAAGGGGATGTGAAGGTGCGCACAGCTCTTGAAACTGAGTATCTGAGCTTGGTAATAGGACTGCAGTGTTCGAGCTTTTGCTGAAGAACTTTGAACACAGCTGGGGCAGACGGAAAAGACATCTACCTTGGTGCTCTTAGGATGGGAGAGCTCTTCTGCAAGGTTTTGGGTTTTTTTAATCTTTGCTTTATATTTTATTGAGATACTTTGTACATTAAATTAAATTGGCAACAAAATTAACTTAGGCATGCAGCTTCAAGCAGCAGTCCCATAGTCACAGTCATTTCTCTCTGCATTAACATATCTAGTTTAAGGCTAGGCTATCTCAGCAACTTACACAGAGATGTACTGAAAACTTAATAAAGAACAGAAATGGCACAAACCAATGAACTACTGTATGTGAGAGAAGGGAAGGAAAGCATATCAAGAAAAGCCTTTAAAATATTACCTTTTCTCCAAAGCCTACCAGAAGAAAAACCTGCCAACCCTACAATCTGCTCATAAGACCCCCAACATCCAGCAACCATGTAAATCTGTGTCACTTTGGGGTCTACTAGCAGCAGCTTCCCTTCTTTTCAGGAAAATTCAGAAATCCTAAGACTGATACAGCTGTCTGAGAACTGAGGTGGGAACACAGTCATAAGGGCAAACATGCTACATTGTACGTTTTTATGGTCTGGTGATCAGGCTTGTTGTCTGTGGTTAGGTATAGTGTGAAAGGTGGAGTCGATGTGATGTGAACTGAATCGAGACCTACAAAGTAAAAGTCATCTGATATAGTGACTTTTTTATTTGCCAGTTGCCTCCAACAGCAGCCAATACAAAAGATTTTCGAAGAAAGACAAATATATCTGAAAGCTGCCCTTGACTCAGTGTAGTGGGTGGGTGGCAGATATCTCAGGAGTTCTTCCACGGTGATATTCAAGATTATTTTAGAGTGCACTTGAAAAGATCTTGGGTATCAGAAGTCTCAGGTGTGTCCTCCCATTTGCCTCCTAGGAATTCCCCATATCCTAAAGGAATTGGCTAGTTGAAAGACCTACAAAAGACCCCTTTCTGTATGGCCTCTGCTGTCCTCAGCCAGAACAACTGTTCTTCTAGCATTCTCTGTGCCTGGGCCCACTGGGAACCTACAGGAAAATTCTGCCTTCCTCCAGCTAGTAATAAGTAAGTGCTGGAGGCACTTTCCTGTATGTATTGACACTATGTCTTTTGAAGCTAAAGCTCCCACAGTGTATAAAAGCTGTATCCTTCCCTTTGATGCCAAATGAAGGCTAGGGTCACTGTATTTGACCTCAGTAACTTAAGGTTTTGAAACGGAACAAAAAAAGAGTCAGTAACCAGTAGAAGTGGCCCATGAGGTCTGAACTTGCGTAACACAATGCTCTAGGACAAGAGCTTCCAGTGTTGCCAGGGCAAAATGATTGCGACATAAAGCATGGGCAACCTCAAATCTTCACAAGAGAGAATTGGGGCAAGCATATCTGTAGAGTGACTCAGAGATAAACATCATCTCCTCTCATCCTATGACTAAATCCCTCTAGTGTGATGAAATTGCCTCTACTGGTCTAATATCAGAATATCTAAAGCCAGCTGTCAAAATTAGATTTAGTGTGTTTTGCTCCTTTTTGCAAAGGAAATGTCTGTGCACCAAACTCCACAGTATTTCTAGACTATTTACACGGGAGAGGCCTCTGAAGGGCTCCCATCTCCAGTTTCTGCTACAGTAACTAGCAGTGCTGACTTTCATTTCTTGAATCAGTCATTCTTATCTGGGTGATGATTTTTCCCTGGGCTGTGGCATTATGCCATCCCATTTTCCATAAGCCAGCGTGCAGACACAAAGAGTCTGGATTGCTGGCCAAGTGTTGAACAAGGAGAAAATCAGCAGTCTAATGCTGAAATTATTGATATTGTTTTAAAGTGGTCTAGTAAATGCAGTGGAATCATACCAGTCATCTCAGTCAGAGCAATCAAAACAGTCATTAAAGCTTAATGAAGTTGAGTGATTTGTCTTTTGCTGTAATATTTTCAAACAATTATCCTACTTAAGTTTTAAGCTCCTTGAGAGTGTAAAGTCTAGGCAGAAGTGAGTCTGAATTCAGTGTTACTTCCTGCTCCTACTCTCTCCTAAACTTTGTACCTTTTATTCCTGCTAATACTGCCTTGTAGTACTGAGACTTTCAAGCTCATTCTTGGTGAGCACTGTAGATGTTGAAGCAATTGCAAATTCCAGATGGATTCTTGGCCTATGTAGTCCAGGTTCTCACTGCCAGCCCCTCCTTGTAGCCTGCTGGTGGCACATGTCCAGTACCCAGTGCTCCTGGGGAACGTGATAGTCCTGTCAAGCACACAGTGATGCAAGGCACAATGCCGCACAGAGACATGCAGATGTGGAAGCTAGCCAAATGCACCTACAATGTGCACTAATGCAGGTCTTCTCATTTATTCTGTCTGGCAGGTGTTTACTTCCAAATGTTGATTAAAACTTGGAACAGCTTTCTGCCCAGAAGAGAATATGGCTGTGCACCTTGACTCTCTGGTACAGCAGATGGTAACAGTGACTGTTGAGGCTTATTCAACAGCTAGATGTTTCCAGACCCTCAGGTCGCTGTTTTGCTTGACTGAGTCCCTCTTCATGAATATTCACTTTTGAAATAGATTTATTTAGAAGGGGGAAAATATGGCACAGATAACTGTGGTCACCGGAAGAAAAGAGCTTAAAGGCAGGTCCTTATTTCTACCTGCAAGGGCAGCAATACAAAGACTAAGCAGGTTAGCTATCATACCTGTATATTAAATGAAAGGCATCCACTGTAAGCAGAGCAGATGCAGTTACTTCAGTTCTGCTAATATACACTCATTAAGCTGTAGTAACTAATTTACTTGTAGTTGTTTCTCAAAGCCCTAAATCAGAGCCTTTCAAACTGTGTTAATGCCATGCCTTCCTTTCCCTGGCATAGAAAGAAGGGCTAAGACACTGATTTATCAGAGGCAAGAGAAACAGTCTTGCCTAAAACCTGAATGGTTAAAAAGTACACCTTAGATCCCTGCTAGCCATTTCAGTTTTTTCTCAGCCCAAGCAGGAATTGAGTTCATAAGAAATTTTGGTCCTGGGGTCAAAATATACTTTCCAAATTTTTCTCACTATGTTATATGCTATCCTTGGTGATGGATCACTCGACAATGTTCCTGTATCTATGTCATTCTCATGGAGACTTCCACCAGAAGGAATCATATGTGCTTTCTTTGTGCCAAAGCTGAAACTGTATTTCTTGTAAGGAATCTGTCAGTATGATCAGGTTTTTAACACGGAAAGTCTGCATAGTGTTTGTTTACCAAGCAGTGGGATCAGGCATCGCAGTAAAGACCAGCCAGCTTATCTGTTCCATAGTACCCCAGAGTGAGCAAGAGTCAGGTATATGTCCAGAATCTGAAGTACAAATCAGTACTGTAGTAATGAGTCCAGTTACTTTGACAGCACTTGTAACGTACAAGTAATGTGGAGTGGCTTGTTCAGACTTCCACCTTAGCCATTCTGCTGTCACTGTGGCACCAGCCTGACTGGGTGTTATTAACTACTTAAAGCTCTTTCTCCACACTGATAGGAAGTTATTCATTACCATGTTGCTCTTCTCTGAGTGAAGTAGAGAAAATATGTGGAGAAAACAGACATTGCCTTACTTTATTTCTTGAAGGCTCTACAAAAATTGAACTGCCTGTGAAATATTTTATACTAAGAATGAGAGAGGAATTGGCTTTAATCATCCTCGTCGGGTGCTTTAAATCCCTAAGCTAGACAGTCAGATGTATCTCTTTTACCCAGGGCAATCAAAGACTCAAATATGAGGTATCTTTCTTTGAGAGCAGTGCATCCATTCTGCCATTCCACAATTATCTCATGTTTGTGATATTGGACTGATAATGCAGAAAAACATTATTCTCTCACAGGGAGCATGTACTCTTTGACCCTCAGCCAGAGAATCTTGCCTTTCACCAGGAAGATGGCATTTTTACAGGTAAGATGGAAAATCTATTTCTGGAGAAAACTGGTGCCTGAAATTTCAGACCTTTGTTAAGACAGAACTAAGATATACCCATTTATTTCAGACAGGAAATAATGCAGCACTTAAAAGAATTGTAGTTATCTAGCTTTCCAGTGATAAGCTATGTCCATTCTTGAAAAACACTGCATTCAGAGTGAAAGTCTCTTAAGCCAGGCCCTGAATGCATCCATTTCTGCATTTTCAGTGCCTAAATATTTGCCATTTCCCAGACGGAGCTGCTGACATGGCATTAACTTCCTGCAAACATTCCCTGAAATGGCAGTCTGGGGACATTCAACAAAAGGCTTAGTCTGGGTTATAGAACTGAGCATGCCTGTGCTCTGATGATGGAATCAGCAAGAGAAAGGTTTAGGTCCATTGTCTTCACACAATTAATTTTTAACTTCGTACGGCATGTGACTCTGCCAACTAGTTGCATCATAAAAGCTGTTCCAGAGTAGTTTTAGGATTTGCTCTTCATTTTCAAATGTAGAGAAAAGCAGCAAAAACCAGCTGAAGATGGTACTTCAAGATTAGAATTTAGGATGAGCTCCTCATTGCATATTCAGTGAGAGGATTTGCTGAGTAGTTTGTATCCCTGTACCCTGTATTTACTCCATGTGATGAGAGAAACACCTAGCAGCTCCCATAGCTCTGACTGATGCTGTCCCAGCACATGTGCTTTCTTTTCTCTCACCAGGAGACAGAATATCTTGTTAAGTGGAGACAACTATTTTGCTTTGCTTTATTTCTACCCACTGTGAGGTGGGTAGAAAATGCAGAGTTGGGAGATTCAGCAGGAACAGCAGACTCCAACAACTCCACAAGAACAGAGACAATTGTACCAGGAACTGCATGCCCAGTATTTATATCCCAGGAAGAGATGAGATGAGAGAGACCTTAGCAGTGCTCTTCACCATTGCCTCTTCCTGTATCCTCAGCTTCCATATAGTGGTGTCTGTTTATTTGACAGAAGCCAGAAAATGTAAACAGTTAGTTTAAAATTAGATAGAAATCCTCTAGGGGAATGATGAAATAGAAACATCGTAGGTGATTGCACTTATGATGTATGTTCACTTAGTAAAGGAGGCGCAAAGATGAATGCAGTGGCTTGTTTATCACTCAGTAAGTGTAAGTGAACAATTTGATGAAGTGACATGAGCATGATGTGCCACTTGCCAGCAGTCTGCAGAGACTGTACACTCCAGTATGCCATAAAGCCAGGGATTTTAATCTAAGGGGCATGTTGTACCCTGGTTCATGTGGTCTGCAAAAGCTGTACTTTGTATTGTGGAGGCTTGGCCTCAGAAAACAGCCAAGCTTCCACACACTCACTCCCCAAGAAGGATAAGGGAAGAAAATACGAAGAACAGGAATGAGAAAAGTCATGGGTTGAGATATAGACAGGGAGATCACTTACCAATTACTGTTGCAGGCAAAACAGATTTGACTTTGGGTAATTAATTCATTACCAAATGAAAACGTAATAGCTAATTTAATTAGTGGGAAATAACCCCCTCCCCAAACATTAAAACAATACTGTATCCTGCTTTGCCCAGGCTCAACTTCACTCCATCATTCCAGACTCTTCTACCATTCCCAGGTAGTGTACGGAGTATGGAGGGTTATGGTCAGTACGTGGTGGTTTCTTTCTGCTGTTCTTTCCTGTTATAATATTCATCTGCTTTGGTGTGGGTTCTCCATGGGCTGCAGTTCCTGTCAGGCAAATCTGGGCTGCCGGGAATATCTGCTCTGGTGCCTTGAAGTACCTCCTCCTTCTCTGAGCTTGGTGTTCCCTTTGCTGTTTCCTCACACTTTTTACTCCCTCCTCTCTCTCTCTCTGTGGGCATTTTCTGCCCTTTCTTAAATACATTTTCACGGAGATGCCACCGACTTAGCTGATGGGCTCAGCTGTGTCCTGCTGTGGGTCTGTTGTGGAGCTGGCTGCAAGTGGCTGTGTTGGCATGGAGCAGCCCCTGACCTCTCCCCACAGGGGCCACCCCTGTAACCTTGTCCTGCCCCACTACAAAAATCTCACTACCTATGCATGGTACATCCATGCTGGATGTTTTAGAACTCCAGCCACTAGAACTACATTGATGGCTGTCAAAGCCCCCAGAAAATGCAAAGTGCATTTGTCTTGGCCCTCCCCTGTTTGCTGGGGAAAAACTCCTGCCTGTCTCTAAGTCTCGTTGCAAGCTAGTGTATGGGAAAGAAGGACTCTGGCACTGAGAAGTTGGCCCTGGAACTGAGGTGGAGTCTCGTTCACAAAGTTTTTTTGGCCTTTTTTTCTCATAGATTAATATTGCCTGAGTCTTCCTCACTGGTTGCTGGGTGGTATTTTCTTTATGTGGAGTTATAGCTTTGTGTGAGGAGTGGCCTGACCAGTGAAACTTTGAGAGAAAAAGCACAGGATACTGTGTAAGAAATAATGAATCCAGTAAGGCGAAGTAGGGTGGAGACAAGAGGAATATGCCAGTATCATGAAGGGAATGATGACTGACAAAATTTTTTCAAGTTGCCTGATAGCAAATGTGATTGGATAACCATAGATATTAGGATCTGTAGGGAGAGGAGCTTGAAGACATATTGGCATTTGAAACTTGGATACCTAGTGGGTACAGTTATCCTCTTATCCTTCTTCTTCCACCCTACTTCCTTTTAGCCAGTTTTCAGTCTGCCCTTCCAAAGCTATCACATCCCTCCAACCACCATGATTTCCTTGTCATGCTGTATCATAGAATCATAGAATCCCTAGGTTGGAAAAGACCTTTGAGATCATCAAGTCCAACCATACTTGTCCACCACTAAATCATATCCCTAAGCACTTCATCCACCTGTCTTTTAAATACCTCCAGGGATGGTGACTCAACCACCTGCCTGGGCAGACTGTTCCAGTGCTTGATAACCCTTTGGGTGAAGAAGTTGTTCCTAATGTCCACTCTGAACCTACCCTGTTGCAGCTTGAGGAGATTCCCTCTCATCCTATCACCTAACACTTTGGTGAGGAGACCAACAACCACCTCTCTACAACCTCCTTCCAGGCAGTTGTAGACAGTGATAAGGTCTCCCTTCAGCCTCCTCTTCTCCTCTTCTCTCTAAAAAAACCCAGTTCCCTCAGTCGTTCTTCTTAATACTTGTTCTCCAGTCCCTTCAGACATGCTCCATTGTCTCGATGTCTTATAGTGAGGGGCCCAAAACTGAAAACAGTATCTGAGGTGCGGCCTCACCAGTGCTGAGTACAGGGGCAGAATCCCCTCCCTGGTCCTGCTGGCCACATTGTTTCTGATGCAAGCCAAGATGCCATTGGTCTTCTTTGCCACCTGGGCACGCTGCTGGCTGTCAACCTACACCCCCAGGTCCTTCTCTGCCAGGCAGCTATTCAGCCATTCTTCCCCAAGCCTGTAGCGCTGCACAGGGATGTTGTGTCCCAGGTGCAGGACTCTGCACTTGGCCTTGTTAAACCTCATCATGGTGGCCTCAGCCCATCAATCCAGCCTGTTCAGATCCCTTTGTAGAACCTCCGTACCCTCAAGCAGATCAACAGTTCCTCCCAGCTTAGTGTCATTTGTGAATTTACTAAGGGTACATTCAATCCCTTCACCCAGATCATTGACAAAGATACTGAAAAAACTGGACCGAGCACTGAGCACTGGGCAATGTCTCTTGGCGGATATTTCAGCTGTAAGATCTTTGGTCTAAGGGGGAGTTGCTCTGATCAGTGTGATGCAGGGCAGGGGGTTGCAGTCCACAGCTTAAGATCTAGAGGCCACAACATTATAAGGAAGAGATGAATCCAGACTCCCTGTCATTCTGCATCCCCTTATCCACCCACTGGGATTTACCACATTGATTCCAAAGACCTTGTCACCTTTAACTGCAAATTCATAAGAAGAGCAACATAAATGCAATTTCTAAACTGAATGCATGTGGAAGAACAACACTGGCAAGAGAAAGCAGCCTACCAAGCTGAGGCTGTGCAGGTAATGAAGGAACTCCCTTATGCTCTTCTCTCAACCCAAACACCACTAATGCAATGGCATGTTAGTAGCAAGGAAACAGTAAATCACTTTTTTTCCACCCTGAGCTACAAGCTGTGGCGATCAGATCCCTGAGAATTCAGACTTCTCCAGCTCAGCTGGAAGGATTAATACAGCAGACTTGAGGGGGGTTCCGCTTCAAATCCCAGCTCCCTTGCCTTCCTAATTACTTCCATGTGTATTTGTGCAAGGCTGCATGTTGTCTGAGATCTGCAGGTGGCATAGTGACCTTTAGGCTATAGGTGGGTTTTCCATGCTTCACCATATGTTACATGAATGAGCCAAGTAGTTAGAAGGCAATTGTAAGCACCCACGGCCAAGCAATCTCTCTCCATACAGTGACTGATGGATTCTGTTTCTCTATCCCCATTTCTCCCTTTATGCTTTCTCCAGCTGTGAAAGAAGAAGGAATTTCTAGCCTTCGTTTATAATGTTTAATTAAAAAGAAAAACCTTCGTGTAACGATAGCTTGTTTCCACAGCTTTGATGTTGGTGCCTGCGGGAAATAGATGAGTTGGAAGTGCATTCTGGGTAACAAAATGTAAATGAGCAACTTCAAGCATTCTCAAATCTCAGAATCAGTAGAAACAGATCAATATATGCTCCTAGTGAATTCTGTTGTGCTTGGTGCACTTTTACAACTGGTTGTACTGCTTTCTCCAGCTCCTTTAAAAAGCCTTTCCAGAAGTGTCCTCAAATGTATTTTAGCTTGTTCTCAGTGAGGCAACTATACTGTTGTGTGACTGCTCTGCAGGGAATGTTGTGTTTGCAGGGAAAAAAGAAGCAGCAGTGGATAATAAAAGCTGCCCATCAGTGCTCCTAGGGAGCACACTGCCAAAGGGGTAGAGTCCAGCTTTGCAACAACTTCTAATCATTCTTTACTTGAATGCAATTAAGTAGTGCAACAGAAATTCCTTCTTTGTTTTTTTTTTTTTCCACTTTTATCTTCTTGGGTTTTTTTGACAGGAAAACAAAAAAGCAACCTGAGGTCACGTCTGTATTTTAGAGAATATGGATAAGCTGTCAAGGGCTTTTGGGTCAAGGGAAGTGGTTCCAAAGAATGGATCATCTCAGAAGTTTGGACTGCTGGCTACTGGTTCCAGTGGGATAATTCACACCCAACACTCAGGGATGTATATGTCCTGCCTTATATTTCAGGGAGCCTGGAATAGAAAACATGGTAACCTTTAATTTATGGTTTTCAACGGTTTCTTCCAATATGTTCTGCTAAGATCTGTGGTCTAATTTCACAGGATTTCTTTTTCCATAGTTTTGTTAAACTCAACTAAGGCACATCTTATACACTGAAAATAGATGTGTCCTTCCTTTGGGTAAGTAAGGTTGTGAATCCCCCTTTGCCATAGGATTTATTCTTGCTGGCATGCTAGGACAGATGTAGCTGATCAATCGGCCCCATAAATTCCCATAAATGGGAATGCCAACAACTTTCCAGTAGTACAATGGAAAAATCTTCATGTATCTTCAGAGTGGCTTAAATGATTCAGAACCCTCCAGGCAAGGTGCTGTGGTGGATTACAGAGGTGCTTTACCTAGTGTGGTTCATCCAGACTGCACGTGGTGGTAGTGCATGGAGAAAATTGTACAAGTCAAAGTGACACAAGCTTTCTTCCCTACTACTCCAACTGAGACACTTTCCCACTTTCCCTAGGAACTCAACAGTGGGGACAGTCAGAAAACTCCTCCAAAAAGCTCTGGCGGGGCACAGAGGCACATGATCTGTTCAATACAAGCCCCAATCACTGGTGCTCTCTGTTCTGCAAGGTGTCAGACTCCCCTTTCCTCTCGCAGACCAGATGGGATCCTGATGATTCCTTGATTGTATTTGTGGGTAGGCTGAATTGGAGGGAACAAATGCAGAGGACAGTGCCTGAGTAGATTAGGACCGTTTCAATCCATTTGTTTTTAAATATACCATGTTTGGTTTGGGCCATGTGGGGATTGTTTGATAAAGGAAGAACCATACTAATTGAATTCACTGGGTCAATGGCAGTTCACTGGGGGGAGGGCAAGGACTCTGCCGGAGGGATCTGCTACTAGGCAGGAAACTGCAAGAGCTTGGCTTTTCGTCCTGGCAAAACTCATGGGTCCTCATCCCCCAGTGAGCCTCATGTAACTGGGGGGGTGCCCACTGCCTAAGACGCTTACTGCATGGTAAAGGGTTTTGACTGATGCAGGAGGGTAAAATGAGCTCAGGCTGTGTCTCTGAGCTGCTAGTCCAGTTTGTTGGTGGTGGGGAAAGGACCAAAGCCAGCTGAAGAAAACTGCTTAACCATTTCAGAGTCAGTCCTCTCTCTTGGCAAAAGGAGTCTGGTGAGCAGCAGCAGCAACTCCCCTTCCAGACTCCCTTATCCCTGCATTGGGTGAGAAGAGAATGAATGTGAAAAAAATCAGGCAAATGGGGAAGATAAAAAATGAATAAGTGTCTCTACTGCAGACTAGCGATGGGATCGCTATTACTAGAAGCAAGTGGTGATGGAAATAATTATAAAAAAATCAATGAGAATAGCAGCTTTCATTTATCTGTTGGAAATTGCCACAGGCTATGTTCAAGGGCAAAATCTATGGCTCTGTGTGTGCGTTCTAGTGGGGAATATTCCAACTGCCCCAGTAACCTCTCTTAATAGTCCCCACTGGCTTCAGGGCAGGCTGGCAGTGTTGACTGAGCACGACTCTAGTCTGATGTGATTGCCCTACAAATGGGAAGCAAGTGGGGAAACAACGGGGAGTCCTTAATTACTTCCACAGAATATAAATCCATGATGGCTTTGACAGCTTCTGGAGCTGAAAGCAGTATCCCACTGCCTGGCACACCTCTCATCAGAGAACAGCTGGCTGTAGTCTCACCTCCATCAATACCGCCATCAGCATTCTGGCAGGAAAGGGAGAAGCAGGAATATGTGACGCTTGATGGAGAAATTGCCTACTAGCTGCAGTAGGGCTGGCCTTACAGATCCTGAGGCTCTGACACTACCTGAATTTCAGTTAATAGCTATGCCTTTTCTTATTAGCCTGTGACTGCGCTCAGTACCTAATGCTCCTGTGAAACACATGCCTTACATTTTTAGAGAGGATGTTCTTATTATTGTGAAGTCACACTAAAATGTAAAGATATTGGTCATCCACTCAGTGGGGACTCAGCCTCATTAAAGCAGTAGATTCAATTAATGTTCAGGACAAATCCTGGAAGATGGCAAGTCATAAGTGTGTACTCCTTTTCCTGTTCCATAATTGCCTTTTATAGTGATTCTGCTAAAGGAAACAAGCTTAAATGAATATGCCTGATTGATGAGGAAACCCATTGTGTGCAGGAAAACAACAGTTCCTCCTGCCTACTTTGGAAGCTGTTCCATCTTCCTCAGCTACACTGACATATTCCAGTGCAAATATTCAGGTAGGTGTTAATTGCTTTGGTATAGTTTTGAGTTCAAGTGATGTGTTATGACAAAGCATTTGTATCACGTTATGGTGTATGCAAGGCATTCTGGAGGCAGAACTGCAATAGGTGCAGCCAGTGTTGGTGTGGATATGTCCCAGTATCTATCAAGATTAAAGATAGTACCTGTTGTTTGAAGAGCAATTCAGTGCAATCTCTAGGAGGAGCATTGTTTCCAGGTGATAGGATTAGCGGCTGCTGGAATCCTAGATCAGGATGCTACAGGATGAGGATATTGATATTGTCCTGAAGAAATTAATTCAGTGACATCTGTTTTCCACGTATAGACAGGAATGGTCATGTCATCCATGTATTCAACCAGTTTGTTTTTTTCCTGCCATAAAGGATTATTGCTAATTTCACTGACTGAAATTGAACTAAGCCAATGAATTCTTATAGCCTCTTGAATATGTATATACATCTCATTCTGAATCTCAGACTTCGGATGCATCTCTGAAGTAGTGATGTTACTTTAGTCTTTACTGAAATGCAGCTCCATTTAAGTGAATCACAGTAGACTGGCAAAGCAGTGTTAAATGACACTCTGGCAGGAAGTAAAGAGGATAATATTTCACTGAAGGAAAATAGCAGGAAGTCAGTAGAATGTCTGTTATCTTAGCTGGAGCTGGCATTTGGCCTGGTTACTAAAGATAACACCTTTTTTTTCCCCTCAAGAGTTGTCACGAGCTGTTTTATGATCACATATCTTGATATACATCTCACTCGGAACATCTCCAGCTGCAGAGCATCACCCATGCCTGGAGGTGACTCAAGGCTTCTCAACAGCATAGACAAGGTTGAACTTTTCAGCCCCCAAGATGAGGGACTGGAGTGAAACTTTCTTTTTTCACAGGCAAGAGAAGAATAGAAGGAAGGGTGCAATTGTAATTGCACACTAAGAGGAGTTCACTGGAGAACTGGGATTGCTACAACTCTGCTGCCAGACACCTGAGAGAGGTCAGGTAAGTGACTGCTGCATTTGTTACCAACAACCTTGATTTCTGTCTGAGCAGCCGCAGCCACCTCCAAGTGGCCTTTCTAGAGTCCTGCAGAGACTAAATAGGCAGTACGCCAGCCCTGGGCACACTGCTGCCCTAGGCAACATTCTGTTTTGCTTATTTCTATGGCTGGTATTACACTGAAGCTCTGAATTCTCATCTGGCATAAAAGAAGAACATCACATCTAACTCAAAGTAATTGTTGAGATCTGGATTTATTTTCTGAGGCCTAGTCAGTACTAGAAGCTGCTGGATTTCCAAGACCTTACAGGACTGCTGTCCCAGAAAGATAAGTGCAAAATGTGCACAATGATCAGTTGGATGTTTCTGATATTTTTTTTCAGCAATAGTAAATAGTTAATTTTAGAAATTTTTTATTATGGATGGAGGTGTATGTTAAGAATTGCACACTGCCTGTCATGCTGTGCACTAAGAACATACCATTCTTGCTTCAT
Source organism: Cuculus canorus (assembly GCF_017976375.1). Classification (NCBI taxonomy): domain Eukaryota; kingdom Metazoa; phylum Chordata; class Aves; order Cuculiformes; family Cuculidae; genus Cuculus; species Cuculus canorus. The sequence goes on from NC_071405.1 coordinate 49,393,696, forward strand.
ATATGGTTGATCCAGTTACCGGGGAAATTTACTTGTCAAGGGACATGCATTTACTCTACAGCTTCAAAAGTAAAACATTTATATCTCCAGCTGATATTCTTGTAAATCAATTTATGACTAAGTCCCTACTGACTTTGACAGGCTGTGATGAGACCTTACAACTTCTTGTGGTGGCTGAGGGAACTCGCCTCATTTCTACCACAAAGATCTCTTGTGACATTGATAGCAACTCATCTCGGATGACTGGTTACGAAGAGTTTAGAAGCAGATGTTTTGCTGCTCTGGTATTTTTATTCACACTCGTCTTCTGAACTCTTTTGCTACTTTCCTTGAACTTCTCTCTGTCTGCATTGCCAAAACGTCATGTGTGTGTCCGGGAGGCATTCCAACTTCCACTTGCAGAAGTGGGTCACTCCTCATGCAGGCATTTACAGTTTTTGCAGATGCCCAGGCTCTGAGCATAGCACTAGCAGAACCTTAGAAGTGCTGTCATAGCCTGTTGCATTCAAAGATTCACAGTATTGCCAGCCGGCATTAACTCTTATATTCGTTCTCTCTGGCTGTCTGTCTACAAAAAGAGATCTTGTAATAATCATCCAGCTAAGGATGAATTATTAATTGGAGATGCTGAAGGAGATTTGTGTCAGAGCACAGCTCTGGATGAGTGAGTTGCACAGAGCTTAAAAGCATCTCTAGCTCAATGTCCCTGCCTCATTCTGCATTCTGTGCCATTTCTCTCACTGCCTCAGGGTGGAATGTTTCGGAAAGTTGGAGTGGGAATATTTTTATTCATCCTGTTACACGAAGTTAATCTCGTGTAGCAAAGCAGCTGTGCAATGTTTAGTATTAAATCTCATGTCTTCCCTTGGGTGTGATTAAAATTCAGGTGAAGAGTTTTTTTAAATTTTATTTTATTTCCTCACTCCCAACGCTCTCAAGGGGCCATTAGGTTTCATTCTTAATAGCTTGCCAGCCCCTTGCCTCTGACAGTCCTATATGCAACTGCACTTCCCTAACTGATGAAGGGTGAAGGCCTTTTAGTGACTTGTGCACATGCTGCATATTAGTGAAGCCATTTCTAGCTCAGGTGAAGGGATGGCTGCTCCCTGGCAGATTGAATAGAGCCTGGGTTGGCAAATTCTCTATTTGCCTGGTTATAGCCCCGGAACACAACGGAGACCAGCTGCTCTATCAATACCTTGGGCTTCTGAAAACTATTATTTCATTTCAGTGACTGTTACCAAGAAAGCCAGAGTTTCCATTCTCATCCTTTCTAACACGTTGCTTCCACTTGCAACAGAAGTATTTGCCCTTATTCTGTCATGTTAAAGAGAAAAGCCCCTTCTGAACCTCCTTTCTCTATTCACTCTCTGCTTGTGTCTTTATCTGTGGAATTAAAATGAGATCACCTGAAAGACAACATAGAGACCTGATAGTGAGTAAGTGAGGGATTATCACATGGATACGTGCGGGAAAGAAAATAGAGTGAAAGTCATACAGAGAACACAACAGGGCTGGAGACAGTGAGAGAAAAAAGGCCCACAGAAAAGAAGAGATGAAAGCAGGAGATGGGTACTGAGGATGAAGATGGAAGTGTACAGACTGGATTGCAGACTGCACAGAAGGAGCTAATCTGAGGGCTTGCACCACTTCCCCCTCTCCACCTCTGCTAGAGCAATTGAAACTGTTAAAAGCAGTGCTGCAGAAGTGGTTTGGGCAAACCCCTGCTCCCCTCTATACTCCTTAGTCTTGACTCAGCTGTACCTTTCATGATTTCAGAAGGGTCCAGGTAACACTTTCTTCTTAATGCCTTTCACAAACAATCCTGCAATTTGGTATCACAGCCAGGGGCACTGGTGTCAAAACACGGCATGAAAGACAGCATGAAGGGGCTGGTTACTAGAAGAGGGAGGAGCAGGAAGCTCTAGAGCTTTTACCAGGCTTTTCTTACTACACAGGTTTCAAGGGTTTGCTGTATTTAACCTTCGAGTAGGCTGAGGGTCTCTCAAAAGGATTCTAGGTTCTGGATCCTTCTCTGAGGGCAGCTCAGAAAAACAGGAAATGAGGAGATGTTTTTTTCTCTTCCTTTGTAAGCTTTTGTGATGTATGTACAATAACTTAAACTCAGCAGGTGGCTTAGGGCTACTTAACTAAGAGAATATGTCCTTGGCATTATTTCATTGAAGCCAGTCTAGTAAAAACAGGAGTAAAGTTGGCTCCAACCTTCAATAAATCCACAGTTTGTCTCTTCCTGATAGGAAACAGCAGCTAGTAACCCACAGTGTTGTTTAAAACATTCGCAGCAGGAATAAGTGAGATAAGGGACTCACATAGTTCCAACTGGTGTTCCAAAGTGCCCTACAAGAATCCGTATTTACATGCTCAAAAATAACTGTATTTGTACAACAGTTATTCCAACTAATGAGTGCCCAGCCAATGAAAGTGCTTTCATAATCAGGTAAAGAAACCTCATGTCTGAAGTAGCCGATAGAAGTGCAATCATGTGGTTCAATCACAGGTTAGGAGTCTTAAATTCTAATCCTGATGCCCACTTGGGGAAATCACTGCATGTTCCTAGTATTCCTTTACTCTCACTTGTAAAAATAGGAGGCTGATTAATTACTGCCTTGTCAAGGCTTCACAAGGACCGTTCATCTTATTACTATATTTTTAAAAATTACTGATCTTAACCTAGCACCAAGTCTGCCTCAATCCCACTGCACACCATTCAGCAATTTCGCAGCTCCTATACTCAGCATAGATGCTTTATTCATTTACAAGTTTCCTTTTGTTGACAGAAGAGCAGGAGTGCCTTACACACACATGCACAGAAGGACTCTTGAAACTAAGGAAAAAGAAGCAGAACTTGTGCATTTTTGTTTCTGCCCTGACTGTGTGTATGCTTGCAAAGGGAGTGAATGACAAGTGAAAAGAGATCTGCAGACAAGTACTGTCTTTATTAAAGAAAGCACCATCACAGAAAAAAATGAGAAGCTTTTGAAAACAGTACTTTTTGACTTTTGAGGTTATAGTAGCATCATCATCCAATCATTGCTTCATGGACTCATTAGGATATGATATCTCCACCTACCACTGGTGATCAGTCCAGATCTCAAAAGCTACACCCCACTTAGGGCACTGACTTTGTTAATGAAAAATTCTGGGATCATGTGTGACGTTCAGCAACCTTTACACTATGCAAACTAATAATGCTCCAAGTCACTGTGGTTGCATTTCACAGCCTCCTTGCAGTCATTTTACACAACCATGAGTGTTTATCCCAGTGTTTAGATAGCAGACAGTCCAACTTTCTGGATTTAATAAAATTCCTTTGTATGTGATAGTAAGGAAAGTTTGAAGTCTGTCCATGCCAAAGGTCATAATGTCAGCAATCTCCCAGCTAATCTGCTTGTGCCTGTGTAAAACAGCCTCTGCAGAATGGGGAGTAGTTTTGCCACAGGAGACCATGCCACCTCCTTTCACCTAAGAGCCCAGAAGGATGACTGATCTGCAGTTCTGATGATGTGCTGTTTTGTTTTTCTCCTTACTTGTGTTACACATGCTTCAGAAGAATTTGCTTAGATAAGACCTTCTCCCAGGTTCAAGGGGAGCTACAACTACTTTTCTGGCTAGGTATCCTTTTCTACATATACACATTAGAATCCTTTGCTTTAGTTGGCTCTCTGGAGGGAGTCATTTGGGGAGAAGGGAAGCAGTGAAATAGTTTGATGAATGGCATCAACTTTAATCTCCCAGGAGGATTCCATATGCTTTTAGCAGATGTTTAACAAGTTATGGCAACACAGATGGCTGTGTTGAAACAAACTGCAGGGTGACCATTTAACTGCTGTCTGAAGTGAAGTTTTCAACACTTACATCTGCCCCCTGGCAATTACTGCTTTTCTTTGTAGGTATCTGTGAACTATGTATCATATCTTTCTCAGAAAAATCATTAAGAACTCTAACTGTCCAATAAACTGCAATTTAATTGAAACATCTCAAGGAACAATAAACTCTGAAGCTATGTTTGTTAGCTTTCTTTATTTTTTATATGTGAAAGGTGTTTTGTAAAATCTTAGGAGAATAAGAAAAACTTCAGGATTTTAGTGTCAGCTGGAGTTTTAAGAGGGCATTTGAGCCTCCTCCCTTTGTGTTATAAGAGAAATGCAAATGCCAGGCAGCATCAAAACATTTGAAGACAGATGTTTGGATGAGTAAGGCACTTGTCTGGGATCCAAGATCTCCTAGCTCAACTCCTGGAGCCGCCACAGACCTCTAGTACTTCAGCATTCATTTGTGCCTCAATTTCTGATTGAGATAACTGTTTCTCTGTATTGTCTCTCTTGTCATATTTAAACGTGTAGGAGGAAGCCTGCTGTAGGGTTTCTGGTACAATGGGGGCCTCCATTTTTCTTGCCCTTAGTGAAAATTACTAAAAAACATTGTGAGAAACAAAGTTAATTTCCATGTAGGTTTCAAGAAGTACAGAAAAAGCTCAACTGCAAATTTCAGAGGAAACATAAACATTGAGAACTTTCTCAAAGGATGTGCAGTTGAAAATCTTGAGGTTTTGCATAAATTCCATTTTAGGAAACTTAAGGAAGAAAAAGCAAACAGTGGACGGGGTATTTTTCTTTTCTTTTTTTTTTCAGTTAAGTACTATACAGATTTACCTGTGATTAACATTGGAGTTGGCTATCATCTTAAATATGTTCATTTTGCTTTAAATGTATCTCTTCAATGCTGCATATTAAAATTATGAAAAAGAATTCTCTTAATTGAGATTTTTCTGGCCAGAGACCAAGGGTTTATTCAATCATTGCTTCTGGAGTTTTGGTTTTAGGCACCACTGCCAGTTCTTTTGTGTAATCTTGCAACTTCAAAGACAAGGAAGGAATGAGATGGACAGGAAGGCATTTAGGAAATTATGTCTACCTATTTGAGTACCTCAATGAGCATGAAGTGGTGTTCATGGGTTGGATAATCTTAAGAAGAGCATGTCTTTTGCCCTGATGCCTGCTTCCCATCTTGTTTGTGTGTCTGAGAGACATGAGAAGGCCATACATGAAATGATGACAAAACATGCTTTTTCTCTTCAGAAAAACATGCATGTATGTTGGCACGTGTTCAAGTAAATAAGAAAACAAAGTTGAGGAAAATTAATCTGTAAGTGAATATCAAAAAGCAGCTTAGTTCTTGATTAAAAAATAAATCACAATGGCAGAGCTTCATGAGGGCCTGTGACTTTTTTCACAGGCTCGGATGAAAATGATTGGGAAATGCAGATATTGACAAAGAAACCAACTCATAAACAATTTAGCTTCAGTTTTCCCAGCTGAGCCTGGGAAGGCAAAACTCAGTTGAAAAATACACTGGCAAGGTTTTAATTATGATTTTAATAATGAAGTTTTGCAAACCTCTCAGTACCAGTACATCAACTGCCCCCTCATGCTGTTTTCCCAGAGCTGATGGAGAGCCCCTGGGAAAGCAGTCAGATAGCAGCTGAGAGAGCATACTGATCAGTGTAACTTCAGTCAGCAGTACAAGTACTTGACATTTCGGAAAAACAAGATCGCTTACTTTGCTGTCTTTATCTTGGAGCAAGTGATCAGGTTCAGGCAGTCAGTTTGTCATCTTAAGCTCTTTGTGGCTAAGACCTTGTTTGTTTTGCGCTCTCAGAAGTGCCATTCAGTCTCATGGCAGGGTTAATAACACTGTGTGATTTCTACTGAGCACAGATTGCTCTTGGAATGTGCTATGGTTATCTGGAAATGGACTGGTAGTCAGGTTCCAACATGCAGATGCCAGAGAGTTTCCCTCTGCACATCTGCCTAGGCAACGAGCTGGGCAGTATTTCAGTCCAAGTCTGGGAACCACAGCCAAGCTGGATTGTGGTTGGATTCCCACTTTATCTACCTTCACAGCAAGTTGAGAAAGGCATTCTCTCAGAACTGGTGAGAGAAACTAATATGGAAAGAAAGGGAGCAGTCTGAAGGCAAAGGAAGTGGGTGGAAATCTGGGGAGGCCAGGAAAGGAAGCAACAGGGAAACTGTGAGGTTGAGAACTGAGATGTGAAGCAGAAACAGGAAAGGGTTCATAAGTAACGGATTAATCGTATGGCGTGAAACTCAATTCTCTCAAAATCCATTCCGTTAACACCAGTGAGGAACCTTCCCTGTTTTGTTCATGGCTTCCCAGCACTGCTTCGGAAAACTCAAGCTTATTATCAGAAGTGTAATAGAGGGACTATTCAGATTATGATACAAATGATGTAACATTCAAGGGACAGACCCTTCAGGCAGTTTGAGGGCTGCAGCTCTAGTCACTTCTGAAAGAAGAGGAAGTGATTTTAGTGTTCTGGGCTAAACCACAGGACTATTTACTTGATCTGATTTCATCTCAGTAATGTCCGTATCAGAAAACAAGTAAAAGAGGCCTCTTGCAAGTTTATCTATGGTCTTATCCAAGGCTGCGATTATACTTTAAGTGCGCAGAGGATATACTATATCCTTTACACGTAAGAAAGAATGTAAACCCCAGATTTAAATGCAAAACTCAGTTCAGTGCCGGCTGGGATTCACAAAGCAATTCCTTCATGACAGTGAAAGCACTATAAACTCGGGAAGCTAATTTTCAATAGCGGCCCCTTAAATTGCACAGTCAAGCATGTAAGAGCACTATTGTCTCTATGGGAGCATGTGGAAGATTTGAAAGCTGGGGTCACATATAGATGACTTTTGTTCATTTACAAAACAGTTTCATAGAATGAAGATGGAAACGAGAAAACACATACAAGTCTTAGGATACATTGCTGTGTCCTTTTATTTTTGGAAATATCTGAATAATGTCACAAGGGATGGGAGGGCAGTAGTTGGAAAAATGACAAGAGTGTCCCTGATGAGGAAGGGGTCTTGTCATAGAACATGGATCTGTTTAAAATGGTGGTGTTTGGGGCAGGACCAAGCCTACTCAGTTTCCTAGAAACCCTCTGCAGGAGATCTGTGCATTAGGTCACAAAACAGGAGTAGGAGTTGGGCAGCTAGACAAAGACACACACATTTTTGTGGTTTATTCACCAGGTACACAGCAAAATTGCCAGGCATGTGGGTTCCTGAAATGGGACGGTGACAGTGCAGGGGTAAATGTGTGAGATTGTTACAGGGGAGTGCAGAGGGAGGACCAAAAGATCCCAGTTTGACAGGCCTGCAGAGCACAAATGTAATCTCTGCCTTGAAAGAACCATGATCTGCTGCTCAAGGGGTATGACAAGCCAGCCTCCTGGAAAATAGCACTCGGAGTTCTTTGCAAAGGAATCAAATGAGGAACAAGGCTATTATCTCATGTCAAACTGTGTCTAATAAAGAAATGGAAATCCCCTACTCTGCCATAAAGACCACAGAGAGGTAGGAGCATGCTGTGACACAAATAAATGAATAGTGAAACAGAAATGGAAAAGAACGGGCCCAAACATTACAAGAAAATATCAGACCTTGAAATGTTTGCTTTTCTTAAGCAATAGACTGTAACAAAACATAGGTTACAAATATGGTTGTTTAATATAGTTTTCCTATTACACAGAAATTATTTTGGGACCATAACTGTTAAATTTTATGTGTATCTCACTATTTTTATATCACATTAGGAAAAAATAGAAAGCCAATGCCAACAAATATCTGTACCTGAGGCGCCTTGTAACTGTTTATTAGCAGATAGATGAGGCACTAGCAGGGGTATTTATAAAGGGATGCTGGTGCATCTTTTCCTTTGCACTGCACTGTTAGATATTCATGTTGTTTCTCTTTCTTCTAATAAGCATTGAGGGTACAGATCCACATTCCCCATCTTGTAGAGCACCATGAAATAAACAGAACTTCTTATCAGCACAAAGAGATATCTGCATAGGACTGCTTGCAAGATCTGGGCCTTGCAGGACTGCAAATTCTTTAATGCTATCTCTTTTGTTACATGTGAGTGCAATGTGCGCTGTAATAATGTCCTTGCACCTGAGCTATTCGTTGTTACTGAATGTAACAGCATTACTTCTGTACACTTTTCCCTCCCTCAGTTTCTTTCCCTCAACCTAACAAGTACTTTTGTAAGCATCAGCAGCAGTAAAGTGTGATTTCCCTAGGGGAGAGTTGAGTTGAACCCCATCCGGCAGATTCCCTGGTGTCTGTTGGATGCTGTTGGACTTGGGATACAGTTGTGCAAAAATTGTAAAGGAGATGAGCTTTTCAACACAGTTATGCATTTTTTCTGAAAATTGTATTTGTCCTACTTAATTGAAATTGTAGAACTGGCTCAGAAGTTATTGGCATGCGCACAGAGCACAACAGCATATTTCCTTAGGAAACCAGGTTAGGAGGGTTGTATTTTCCCGTGTCACAAACACAAGCTCTTCATTTGGCTTGGTATGTGTTTTTGAAAGGCTTTCCGATCCTGCAGTGTCATTCTTTATTTGAAGTTGCTGTGACAGGTTTGGGAATGCATTTAGGCAGCTCTCACTAAGATACTGATAAACAAGTCACCTATGATCTTCCTAAGCCTCTACCTTTTGCATCCCAAGGATCTCCCCTGGCACATCAGAAGCCTATAAGGTGTCGGGGGGTACCCTAGAGACAGGCAGTAGGCAGCTTTCCTCCTTCTGGTACCTCCTGCGAGCTCTGGCGGCTCAGGATTCGCCCTGTGCACCTTGCGAGGGGGAAGGAGGCACAGTCCCCAGGGTCACAGCTCCTGCATCCTCTGGGGTGTGAAGTGCCAGGGGTGAGGCCCCAGGCTGTCTTTGGCAACTTCAGCACCGGGAGAGTGAGCCGGCAATGTGTGCTTGCAGCCCAGAAGGCCAACTGTTTCCTGGGCTGCATCCAAAGGAGCGTGGCCAGCAGGGCAAGGGAGATGATTCTACCCCTCTATTCCTCTCTTCTGAGATCTCACCTGGAGTATTGTGTCCAGTTCTGGAATCCTCAACATAAGAAGGATATGGAACTGTTGGAACAGGTCCAGAGAAGGGCTACAAAGATGATCGGAGGGCTGGAGCACCTCCCATACAAGGACAGGCTGAGAGAGTTGGGGTTGTCCAGTCTGGAGAAGAGAAGGCTCCCAGGAGATCTTATAGCGACCTTCCAGTACCTGAAGGGGCTACAAGAAGGCTGGGGAGGGACATACAAAGGCCTGTAGTGATAGGACTAGGGGGGAATGGCTTTAAATGGGAAGGGGGGGAAATTTAAATTAGACATTAGGAAGGAAATCTTCACGATGAGGGTGGTGAAACACTGGGACAGGTTGCCCGGGAAAGTTGCGGATGCCCCATCCCTGGAGGTGTTCAAGGCCAGGTTGGGCAGCCCGATCTAGTGGGAGGTGTCCCTGCCCATGGCAGGGATCTTGGAACTAGATAATTTTTACCCTCCCTCCTAACCCAAACTGTTGTACGCCCCCTTAGCTCGGCGGCGGGGCAGAGGCGGGGCGGGGGGGCGGAGCAGGGGGCACGGCCGGGGCGGAGCCGGCTGCCCGGCACGGGGCGCGCTCGGCAGTGGGAGCTCAGCGCCGCCGGGAGCCGCCCGGCCGCCCGCCCGCCGCTCGCTCCGTCCCTGGGGACCCGCCGACAGGTAAAGCGCCTGCGTTGGCTTCGCGATGCCTCGCAGCCCTCCCGTCCCCGCGCGGGGGAACCCACGGGAGCGGCTGCCCCGCCGCCTCCCCGCGTTCCCGGGGGTGCGAGTTTGCCGGGGCTGAGCTGCCAGCGCGGCGGCTCCCCGGCAGCCCCTGCCAGCCGCACTCGCCCCGCTGGGAGCGGCGCTCCGGGCTCGGGACCCGGGGAGCTTCGCGGGGGAGCGGCTCGGGAGTCGCAGAGCCTGCCCGCAGTATTTCTGTGTTTTATTGACCTCCCGGCCTCAAATTAGCCCAGCCCGGCTCCCCCTCCCCTCTCGCTGTGAAGGCAAGCGGGGAGCCCCTGTGTGTCTGGAAGTTGGGGCGCTCCACGCTGCGTTCCAATGTATGAATGGATCCTATGTAGCCTTCGGGGTTGTGCCACCACCCCTGAAGTTTGGACGAGGAAGATGGGAGAGTTTCCCATGTTTTTGACTTCACTCCGGCAGGAATCTCCTCTTTCGCATTTTGCTGATGAGCAAACTGCAGTCTTGCCACTCTGGGTCAGTCCCTGCTTTCTGGTAGAGATTTATAGCAGCAACAACAAGTTAGTGAGGTACCACCCCGCAGAGGTGCGTGGAGCTTACAGACTATACAGCTGGCGTTAAAGTTTTATCGTAACTTTTGTATTTAAATGTTGATTTGAGCAAGTAGCGAGCGTTTTCAGATGCGTTGTACTTGGGTGGTTTTCTGTGAAATCCGGTAATGGTAATTTATTTTTTTTTTTCTGTAGTAATTCTACCAGCAATTAGTAAGCTCAGCCTGATTACTGCTTGTATTTCTATAATAAGAGAAAATTCGAACACAATTAATAGACTCTGGGCACAACTTCACCGAATAGCTAGTGGCTACCAAAGCTGCTTGGGCAGAATTAAAGCTGGAGATGGCTGTGTGCCTGGCTTGTGAGCGCAGGCTTGCCCTGGATTTTTAGTAGTGTGTTAAAAGTGTGTGGAGTTATTAAAGAGTTTTCTTAATGCAACAGGATGTATCCAAGTGCTTGCTGGATTCTACCAGTAAAATGATTATTTTGGCATTCAGTGGTTTTGTGAGGAGTGGCAGTTGTTCTATCTCAAAAATACACAGACTGAGATCAAATGATAGGGATGTCAGTGGAAGAAATAGGTGCGTTCTTCATCTTTTTGATACTTTGGGGGGAAGCTTTCAAATTTTATTATGTATTTTCATGTACAGATGCACTTCATCATGTGCTTTCACTGAGGTATTTGTATAGTATGTTAAAATGATTCAAATGTTTGATCCTCCCTGGAAGGCAGTTAATGTTTCTGTATTATTTGTGGACGAGGCATTGCTTTTGTTGGCATAAGACAGAATACCATGCAATGCAGTTGCCATGAATTCAAGCGTAGCAGGGTGAGGAGGAGAGCTTGAACTTTTCTGAGATACTGTAGACTTCCAGCAAAATCAAGAGAGAATTGTCCCACTCTCTCTGCAAAGCAGACCTTTCCAGCAGATTGCTTAGCTGCCCAAGTTGCTGTGCGTTTAAACTGGTGAGAGTTATTCCTTGGGGAAGGGACAGCGCGGGATCGCGGGGATGCGGTGCCCTGTTCCGAGGGAGGAGGGCTCGGGTGGGTGATGCTGCCAGCTTCCACGAGAGGGCTTTCTTGCTGTGCGGTGTCAGCCTGGCTCTTCAGCAGAGCCTTTGTAGCACCGGCTGCCTCTCCGCTTGCCTCGTAGGTACGGAGGACCGAAATAAATTTCGGGGTGGCATTCCTTCGCAGGGTAAATGTTTCAGATTTCCTTTGTAAATGATTGGGAAATCCCGTGCGGTGTAAGGATAAGACATCCTGGGAAGAGCACCAGTCTTCCGTTTCCAGGCTCGTTTAAAACTTAGAATGGATCCCAGCAACTTAGTTCCCCGAAGAAAACCATGAAGAGGCCGAGTGTGGTTTTTCACAAAAGAGGAGTAGGGTCTGAGTGTTTGCATGCTCGCCTCAGCTGATAGCAATGAATGACTCTGTCCTGGCGTGATCTCATTTTTTTTTGGCTGCTTTAATGTGTATTAGACTTCTCAGGGTGGAGCTGGGCGACAGGGAAACGAGAATTATTGTGTGCATATGAAAATGCTGAGCTCTCCTTAAGTCATTTGCCAAGTCGCCTGTATATTGTTTAATCCAAATAATTTCATACACGCAACATTGCAGGTCTGTTTTAAGAGGCAGAAACTGTATCTGCAACCAGGAATAATATTGCAGTTCATAAAACATGAATAACATCTGTTACAGTGACTTCAATTTGTTTCTCTCTTGGAATAATCAACTTGACAGCTCAGACAGTCAGATTTAATGTCCTGTGCTAAACCTTTGGTCCGGTGTCCCGTGGCTAATTGTGACTCACAGAATCGATAAACCCAGCTCCTGCTCCGCTGCAGCAGCTCGACAGGGGAGTGGGAAGGGCTTCGAACCACCTCACTGCGTGGAGCTAGTTCCTGATAGCAGAGAACAGTGAACAAATCTGAGTTTCTGTAAAATTGGGTCTATAATGTTCACTTGCTGCTTTCAGGGCACCAGGGCTACCTGAGATCTTGGCGTTCCCTCAGCATTAGGGCTAATCAAGGTAGAGAGCGTGTCTGTAGTGCTGTAGGAGTAATATATTTTCTCTCCTAGCACCTTTTATTTTGTCTTAATCTATCCCAGGTTGAATATTATAGGCAGTTGAAGCAGAGCCATCGCATCTTTGATGTGTGTTTATTGGCTCTAGAGTCTTATTCTCTTGCTTTTTTTTTTTTTTCAAGTTAGCTCACACTCTTCCCAGCCCATCTTCCCAAATAAAAAACTACAACAGAGGAGACAAAAAGTGAATTAAGTGAATTCATAGTTTTGTGAATGGCTTTTCTTGCTTTGCCCCTGCCTTCCTTGCTGCTTTCTGTGGGATCCATTCATAATTAAAATATTATAACAATTCTTATGGTAGCCCTTCAGTTGGGCAAGGATCCTAATTTGACATCAATGCGAAAATACTAGTTTCTGGCATAAGGGCAGATGACATTTCATCAGCTAGTGCATGCCCAGTTTTTTTTAAACCACAGTGCTAAGACCATATGGACAGATAATGAGTTTAAGATGATAAACAGCTTACAGATTTGCCCAAATAAAGGACTTTCTTCCTAGAAGACACGTTTTCCTTTAAAATAAATAATGCGGTTCCTGTGTTTTTATTTAATTATCTCGAGTCCTGCCTGCTCTCACCAGGCTGCAGAAAAACATACACTACTGCTCTGGAACAGAAGCTACTGGATTTATGGGGCTTTGGGTCTTAGCTAAGGAAGGACTTGAAATGAGAAGTTCATATGCTACAAAATTGAGGTTTAAGGTATCTAAATAAGCAGATGGTGGCCCAAGTTTTATTTGGAGAGTTTTGTGAGATTTTGATAGCTCTTGATATCTTGAAGATGAGTCATTGCCTGAGGTGGTAGTAGATCCAAGGTCTGTTTGGGAGCTATAATTAACACAGATGAATATCTGTACTCCTTGTTAATCCTGTGGGGCTGCTGAAGCAGTCCTTGTTTGGGGTTATTGTTGCAAGATAATCTCTACTTTTGCATTTTCAGGGGTTTCTGACTAAGATTAGTATCTTTTTGTTTGTTTTGTTTCACTTCAACTGACATCAATAAAATGTGAGGGAAAGATTTTGGATTTATTTTTCTTGTTTTTTTTTTTGAAAAACACAAGTAGTACAGTGAGAGTTGAATAGTAACTCACTCTGGGAAGTGGTGGTCTTTGGGTTTCACTTTAAAATAGTGGCTCAAAATAAAGTGATGTGTTTGCATGAGAGGGCAAAGCCCACGTGTATTTCTCCCTCAAGATGCATAGGAGTGAGCTGCTTGTGATCTGAAATTGCTCATTCCCTTTTAAGCTGTTTCTTAGGAGTTCTGTGTTTTTTCTTTCTTGGAAGAGATTGCTGATCTTAATTAGAAGTAGCAAATGAAGGAAGAAAAACGTTGTACAGAAAAATCAGTCCAGACAACTCCATTGTTTCTCAGGATACGTATTCCTTCTAAAAGTTCCTTAAATATTTTGTAGTCCATTCCCTCCCTTCCCACCACTTCTCAGCACTGGGAAGACTTCTGAACTTTACTTATATTTCATATGAGGATATGTTTCAGATGTCTAGACCTTTGCTTTTTAGGTCACTAGAATGGTCACCATTATCTTACTTGTAATGGATGTGACAGCCAAGTTGCATTTGGTACTACCAGCGCTTGTGACTGCACACTTCAATATTCCTCTTGTGTCTGTTCCTTCCTCTACACCAACATTTCTTATTCCCTTTTCACTGCTCTTGCAGTGTTAAGTTTCCAAAATGGTGAATGAGTTATTCCGTCCCTGAGTTCCAGAGGTGAATTCAGTGGCCACCAAGTAGTTGATGGGACTTTGTTCACCCATCCTCCGCGCTCCCCCCTCCCACCCTCTCCCCCTTGCCTTCAAGCATTTAGCAGCTGCTTTGCTGTTTATCTTTCTGGAATGGTAAAGATCTTTCATGGGCTAATTTAGTGTAAATTGTTTGAGACTGAAATAAGTGGCTATAGGAAGGTGATGCATTGATCTTTTTTTGTTAACCACATCAGCTGCTAAACCAGTTTATCAGCATGTTTTTATTTATTTTTGCACAGATAAGATTTAAGGAAACAAACGATAAAGGTGTTTTACAAATTGATCCCAAATGGGATTTACTTCTGCACCTCTGCCACCTTCTGTTCTCTAGCAGTTGGCTTGACGGATTTCCGGTTTCCCAAAATTTATAATAAGCAGCATATATTCTTCTAGGGCAATGGAGCTGCATTGGAGGTGCTGACCATCACTGGACTTCCTCAGAGCTAGAGACAGGGAGGCTTAGTGTCCTGGTGAGTTATATATGGCTGAATCTTTTGGCTCAAAATCGCCTCTGCAGGTGTCTTGATAAGACAGTAAGCTTTGGATGACTACATTCCTAATGTGAAAGCTTCGTATTTGGTGGATTAATGTGCAGTGGATATTACATGATAATTGCAAACGTTCCTGTGGTGCCAATTTACCCTCACCAAATTCAGTGAAAAGAAAACCAAACCCAGTATCTTGCCATGATAAAATGATGAAAGTGGGTTTTTGACTACTACAGGTTTTTAGTACTGGTCTTGTTTCTGCACAGGATTTCTGTCCTGTCTATGTAGTTCCTCCCACAAGGATTCCAATGATTGGTAGGTCTCTGGGACTCTTGTTCTTTGGGGTTTTTATTGGCTGTCAGGATGTCCCCTTTGCTGTATATTTACTAAATAAAGCTCATCTAAAATGGACATTTCCAGCTATTTGAGAAATAAATTGAAAGGTCACTGTAGAAGAGTCAATTCTTAAGTCTGGATGTAGTTCTGATTTTTTTTAGATCAGTGCATCGCTTCAAGAAGATACAGAGGATGCTTTTGATGAAGTAAACAGTGAGTCTTGTCCAAGTACTTGATACTATTTGGTTCTGTAATTACTAAAGGGCCTGCATGATTTTGTAAATCCAGGCTTAGGTCTGAGTGTGCCCAGCTGTTGATTGACTGTGTTTAGTTCATCCCTATTCCCACCCTTCTGTCTCACTCTTAGTTGGCACATAGCTGTACTAGAGAGGGTCTTTCTTGGGATGTCTGTGTGATCTTGAGTCCACCCTAGTCTTCTGGAAGCAGTATAGCCAGTATCCTCTTCACTCCTGTGTCTGTGATGTTAGTGTCAGGACAAAATCTTACAGTGGTTGTTGATCCCGAGGAAGTGGAAATGAACCAAGCTGCTCATGTGAACAGTCATGTAGTAGAGCAGGGATAATAATAGCTCTTATATTCTTTCAGACTTCTCTCTTGAGTCATAAACAGCTTTAAATACATTTTGTGCCATCCCAGATGTCTGGAAAGCCAGCAAGACAGATGAGTGGAATGGGGTTGGGACCATATGGTGACTTGTTGACTGTGGGTCAGTGGCACAGCTTGGTAGGGGCTCAGGAGCTTAGAGGCCCCAACTGCAGCTTGGGTTGTGTATATCGTGCATGATTATAGTACTGACTGTTTCTGCAGCTCTGTGCTGCTCGTGAGGCTCAGCACTGAAATTATAATGCTAGCAGCTTTTTCTTTGTGGCCCAGTGCCCAGTTTGAAGAAGGGCGATTTTGGTCATGTTGCTAGACGCACATATTTATGGCCCTGTTTCGTCTGTTGAATTTAATCTGTTGGGATATTTTTAACATTATTAAGGAAACAGTTACTATATTTAGTCCTTATGAAAAGCTCAGTGCATGACAAGCTATGAGGAGGGAGTTCTAGAGCCCTAAATGATGGTACTTACACTTCTTAAGAAAAAATGGCCTAAATGAACTGACTGGCAGTTTGCCTGTTCTTGAGATATGGACCTTGCAGGGCAGTGAACTGGAACACACTATGATGGGAAGGCAAGAACAGGGTTTGTTCTTGGCTTACTTGGTGGCACCTCTCATTTTCTTGGGGAGTGAAGAGAACCAGATCTTCTTGTACAGAGAGACTTTATCCCTGTACTGAGCTGGTTTCTCAGACCTGCTGATAGCCTGTTTCTCAAGGAATCCTCTGGGACCTGTGGGTACCTTTCAGATGAACTTCTCAAAACCTGCTGCGAGGATGAATGAGATAGTGGTATGGAAATTCAGTGGATTTTGGAATGGTAGTCACTGTCACTGTTGTCATTGTATTTATTTCTGTAATCATTTGAAAACAGCACGCTTTCTGATGTCAGTCTTGACTGATAATAATTGGTGGGACAATAATAGTGTGGCGGATCCACAATAGACATGTATGAAAAATAATTGAGAATAAAGGACAGAATTCTCAAAATGTTCTTAAGAGCAGTGAACTTTTGAACTGCTGACTACCCTTTGTTCCTGTTAAAGTTGGAGAGGGTTCTTGAAGCTGTTTACAATGAGGAGCTAATTTTGTGTTGATCAACAAATCTTTTACTTCTGATGGGAGTATGGCTGAAGCACAGGCGTAAGGGGAATCTTCTACAGTTGCACCAAGCTATTTTTCGGAAGAAGATACAGGAAAAGCTGTGAGCTAGTTCTGGAAATGCTTGAGGCACGAGACTGGAAATACCCATAGATCTCTGACTTATGTTTTGCTTTGGCCCAAGAATTGACAATATAATACCTTGCTGATGTGATGAGTGACTCTGAGTTCTCAGTCTTGTAAAAAAAGAACTTCAAAACTGATAAGAGTTTCAGTGATGCTTTGCCAGTTAAAAACTGATTCTTTTAAATGTTAAGGAACGCATCAGTCAGGAACAACTGTCTCATGAGATTAAGCAAGGATAGAGCTTCCCAGAGACTGGTGGATTAAGGTGGGTGGTTTCTTGTTTTTTGTTGGTTTTTTTTTTTTTTTCTTTTCCTTCTCCTCCTCACTGTGCTGAAAGGAGCAGTTTTCATGCTTTGCATTTTGTGTGCTCATATTTTGATACTGCAGTGGGGAGGGCTTGGCAGGAGAAGAATCAGTTTAGTTAAAAACACTAATTTTCTTTGTTAATGCCACTGCAGATAGTTTCAAGTTTCAGTTTGTAGTGTATTTCTTGTAGTATTTCTGTTATGTGATGCTCTTTAAGAACAGCTTTGAAGCTCTGCACTAGCCTTGGGCAACAAAGGGCACTGGGAGGAGGGTTGGACTTTCACTCCCAAGTCTATCACTGATTTTACAGCTCTGAACTGAGAGGTGCAAATGCCAGCATCACTAACATCATCTTGCTTTAGAGCCTCTTTGGCTTTCGGCAAGCTGCGTTGCTTTTCTGAGCATCTGTTTCGCCAGCTGTGAAAATGAAGACAGTACCCTCCAGCAGGTCAGAATGATGAACATTCTTGTTAACTAATCTCTGTAAAGTGCATTGGAACTGTGAAGTGTCGTGGGTTGTTGTTTGAAAGTGTGAAGGTTTAAAATAGTGTAAGCACAAGCTTGCATCTTTGTTAGGGAGAAATCCTAGTTTGTTAGGGTCCTTCTGGGGCAACAGGGGCAAAGGGTTTGTGGGACAGAAGAGGAATTTGCCTACAATAGGGAACCTGAGTGAGAAGAATGCTTCATTCTAATCTTTTACACAAGGCCTAGATGGATTTACTTGGAGCTTTGTCAAGCGTCTGCCAAGGGCTGGATTTTGCCCTCATACCACAGGGTGATGCAGTTGCATTTCCTTTTGTTGTTTTTTCCAGTTCCCCGCTCCGTGGACATGCTTTTCATGATCAAAGCTCCATTCTTTAAAGATATGCCAGTGCCTTGTAATAATGCTCAGAAGATCCCCTGTAGGGAACAGTTGTGACTAGACACTGGGGAATTCTTTAATTCTCTTCGTAGTTCTTACTATTAGGAACATCTTGTTGATAAAGGGTGGGGCTTTTCCCCCTTACTGTTACTACCTCTTCTTTGGCTCCCTTCTTCCCAAGACACTATGCTCATTCTTTATGCTCTCCATTTGTCTTGTCTTATATAAACTCAGTTCCTTGATTCTTGAATTGAGTTCATTCTTTTATCTTCTGCATCACTTAATGAATGTTAAGAAATGATAAATATTAGTAATAGGGCTTTTTGAACCAGCAGATTCTTTGCTGCTTGAATTCACCTTTTCCTGCTGCTTATCCCCTATTAAAAGTTGCTGTAATCTGCAGATTGTAGCTGTACTAACTTGAACAGTAGCGGTTGGGTTTGTGACAAGTGTAGGATTATAGCTCCAGGTGGGGAAGTGACAGCAGGAGAAAAGATCCTCAAAGGCACAAAGATGTTTTTCAATTTAAATATTCTTAGCAATAAAGGAAGACAGGCCAAAAAAATGAGTATGGGAATAGAGCTATTTATCTAAATAGCTCTTCTTACACAGGTTTCCACAGAGTGTTAGTGACCTATATAGGATAATCCTGTTTTCCACATAAAATCCTGTGTTTAGAACAGGAAAAGCATTCTTTATGGAGAACAAAGATTAAGAAGGACATACTTTTGGAGATGCTTTCAAACCAGTTCATAGGAAGTGTCTTAAATCAGCAAGACTAACTGTGAGATATAATCTGTGATATTACTGTATGTTTTCTTTTAATTCCTTCTGCTGACAGGTTTACTTCTCCTTAGAGTTACAGAAGAAAAAGATGCTGTCTGCCCCAGTGCATAAAGCTGTCCACATAATGTACAGACCAGGCTCCAAAGCTTTTACCACACACGTACATACGTGCGCACACACTCTTTTGGACATAAGCAGTGTTCTTACTGTCTCAAATGACAGACTGAAGAATGAATAAAGTAAACAGGAATGGAGTGTGGCGTTTCCCCACTACACCTCCTTTCTTCTGTTTAACAGTACAAGCTGTTGGTTTAGGAGAAGAAGGGGGAATCCTAGGGTGTCAGCGCAAACTTTGGGAAACCTGTTTGTTTCATCTACATAGTGTTAGCTTGGCCCTACTTAGTGGTGGTAGGGTGTTCCTAAGCAGAACTTCTGTTGCATGGGTTACTTCCAGGCTTATGTCTTCAGCAGAAACCACACTAGTCACTACTTGAGGTTAGGACTGGCTGGGAGTTTTTCAAGGAAACAATTTGCCTGCAGAAAATGCTGATTTATTTAAACCAGTACTACTTTGTGGGAAAGGGTTGGTCTCTACTCAGTTCTCCTTGGGTGAATTTCTTGCATTTGGGATAGAATTTCTTAGTCAAAACAGAGATGCTGATTAGGAGCCAAGTGGTTTGGGTTTTTCAACTATGCTGTCACAAATCCAAACCAGGTTCCTGAAAACAGCTTTCCTACATGCCAGAAATGTATGTCCTAACCACAGGTCTGCTGTTCTGGAGCACATGGGTTTATGCATTAAGCATTCCAAATCTTCATCCCTATGTGAAATGAAAAAAAATTTTGAGTCTCAAAGAATGTGGTGGGATGAGAAAAGAAGTTCTCATCCAGGTGTCCCTGTGTCTCCCTCAGTGGCCTTGCTATCTTTCCTCGCTGTCTCTGCAGGTTTGTGTCTCCCCTGGATGTGCTCTTCATGGAGTAAAGCGAAGAATCTGAGAGTTTCACAAAATAACCAGCATGTCAGTCACGGGAGGAGAGCAACTGGCCCTGAAGCCCTGCTAGTGTGTTTTGCCAAGGTCAAGGCTATTTTATTATTAGAAATGCACCTTAAGCAGCCAAGGAAAATATAGCTTAACACTGCTGATATGTTTGTGCCTGGGCCATTATTGTTGGGCAGAGTAGGGAAAATAACACTTAGGGCAAGAGAGGATCTTCTTGGAACAGGATGAAACACTCTTTTGCTGGTTGGATTGCAGTGAACTCTGCAAAGGCAGGGCCAACACATGGTTTCAGTAATAGGCCTCTTTCTTCCAGCTTCTTGTCTCCCTTATTTTATGGTGAAGAGAGAAAAGTGGTCCTCTCGTTTTCATTTCTTAATTCTACTTGGAGAGTGAGGAGATAACAAGAAGGAAAGCTGGGGGTTGATCTCGGGTAAGCTAGGTGTGTGCCTAGCCAGGGCATTTGTTCTTTGAGGTTGCACTCTGCATCCTTGAAGGCCGTGGATCTGTTTATTCCAGGGCAGCTCAGCCACCTGAGGGGAGCTTTCAGGGGCTTCCTCTGTTGAAAAAGTGGGATTGCAAAACTGAGGTGCTTACTCCAGTTCTGATTATATGAGAATGCCACTCTTGAAATTCCCTTGTATTTTGATCCTCCTCCTCCTTTTAAAAAAGGAAGAAAAAAGGGAGGTTGAAGGAGGTTGAAGTTTCATCATTGCACAAAGACAAAGCACTCCTTTTAAAGGGAAAATATGCCCACCCTTGCTGGGTATTTGAGTTTTAAATAACAGGAGATTCCTGTTTCCCAGAGGCCAAGTGGATCCTCATCCTCTGCTAACCAGTTTTAAGATGACTTATGTTCATTTTGTGGTAGGTGAGGAGTCTGAGCAAGCCTTTTTGGTTTCATCTCTTCTTCAAGTTAAAGTAGGAGGCATGAGGTCTGTTTATAGCACATAGAAACATGGGGCCTGAGCTAGTGGAAACCAGAACCCAGATCTCCATACAGCTCCTCTGGGTGCAGCACAGAAGAATCCACAACACACAGTCAGCTCTGGAAAGCCTATAATGCCCTCTTGGATATGAGATGAGCTCCAATGTGTGCGCCCCCAGGCAGAGATGCAGACCCCAGATACAGAGTGTTTGAAAGAAGAAATGAAAACATCCTAAGCCTTACTTTTATGTTTTCCTGGTGATAAAAAGACAGTACTTATTTTCAAACATTAGATGACAGTAGTCTCTTAATATGTTTTCACAAAAAGGAAAATAGAAAAGAAAATATTTTTTTCAATCAAGTCTAAGTCATTTATCGTTGACTGAAATATCAGCAGATTTCTGATTCTTCTGGTAATGGTCATTAAAGGAACCTCTAAAGGAACCTGTACGAGGCTGATTGCTGAAGTTCCTTGTTCCTTAGATCCCCAGGAGAATGAAGGTAAGCTGCTGCTTTTCTTCAGAGGCTTAGACTGTGCTGTTAATAATAGCTGGCATTTGGCAGTTCTCTGATACCTTTTTAAGGACTAGACTGTTTGCCCACAAAAATTGGTTTGCATCTTCTAATCAGTGGATGACCAGACTTCTTTGCCTCCATTTCATGTACATATTCTGCACATTTATTGAGTATGTTTAAATTATTGAGGAAATCAAGCTATTGATCTAAGACCTCCCTTCTCCTCCCTTCTCCTCCCTTCTCCTCCCTTCTCCTCCCTTCTCCTCCCTTCTCCTCCCTTCTCCTCCCTTCTCCTCCCTTCTCCTCCCTTCTCCGAGATGGAGAACTGAAAAAAAAAAAAAGGTTAGTGTGAAAACAATTCCAGGAAGTTGAGAACTTGGATGTATGGTTAAGCTGCACTGCAAATTCATCCTGTTCAAATAAGGACAGACTGCATTAGGTTAGTGTTGTGAAGGGTTTACTGTAATTCAGATCAGGAATGTATGTCCCAGCTGTTCCCTGAGACTGAGGTGCAAATACTTTGTGGCTGTATTCCTGTGGGCTTCAATATTGCAGTCTGGAACTGGTCATTTAAAGCTGAAGGAGACGTAGTGAATCTGCTTCCTCTGGCATCCTACAAAACACCTGTAGACTGTCCTTTAACATGAAACTGCAGTCTTTGCCTGTCATGTTTGATCCTTTATGAAGTGCCAACAATATGTAGTGGGACCAAACATTGATTTTTAAGTGGAATATTATTAAGTGTAAGAGCACTTGAGTGTGTCTGTCTTGTAGCTTTGTAGGTAACGCTGCAGAGACAAGATTTGTCACTTCTTTCCTCTTTTCTTCTCTACTGTCTCTGAGCATTTTTTCCTTATGATGAATTCTGCTTAGTAAAGCAAGGATTTTTCCAGATAACTGTTGTCTAGCAAGGAGGTGTTGAAACAGATGCAGTTGTTGAAACTGCTAAGGTAATTTTCTCACCCTTCCAATAACTGTAAATGCATTCGAAAGAGAAATCGCATTGCTAGTAGCATTTATTATTGTGCTTATATTCCTAGACATAAATGAGAGATTGACTAGTGGATAATGAAACAGTGCTGTGTGCCTGAGTGAACAGATTGGACAGGCATCTGAACTATCCATGTACTTGCCCACCAGAATAAGTCTGTTGCTCAGGATTTTTTGGCAGATGTAGCCTCTCCACTTTGTGTCACAGTGATTATCTACCGCTTGTGTTGAGTTTCTGTGTGGTCCACGTTATCTGAACATCTCACACTTGCAAATGGTTTGTATCTTTGTAGCACCTTGTTTAAGACAGAGAATGCTGTTTACCATTCCTGTTTTACTATGTAAATGGAATCTAAATGACTTGCTGAGGGTGTCACAGGAAACTTGTAACAAACTGGAAAATAAGAAATTTTGCTTTTAAGAAAGCCAGAGTCACTGTTTATGCCTTCATAGCACCTATCCAAATTTTGCTCCTAGAAGAGGTATCTTGGATTTAAAAAATGAGGAGGGAATATTTCCTGTATTATAGAAAGATTTTTCCCAAATACGTAAATGGCTTGCTTTGCTGTCCTCTTGAAGCCAAATGTCCCATGTAGCTGAATGAATGTGTTGTTAAGGCCTTCTCCTCTTTTGACTGTGTTAATTATGCATTTATTTAATTTGGCTAGAACACCTTTTTTACTGTAAATGAAGCTCTGTTTGTGGTTTGGGTTTTTTGAGGGGCTTCAGAAGGGTTGTTTCTTTGCTTGTTTCTCATAGAGAAACAAAGATCTTCTGAAGTTTTGGGAGGATTTAGGGGCAGGGGAGAAATCTTCTCTCAGCCACAATAATCAGAATTTTGTGGTCTGGGATATGCAGTAGCGAGAAGGAGACTATAGGTCATGGCCCTGGATCTGAACCTCTTTTTACCACACTGTACTGCTGCTCTTACCTTCTTTTGAATGCCAAATTCGATCTGTAAGACTTGTACAAGTGTGTACAGGTTTATAACAAGCATTTTCCTTGGAACAGACTGGCTTTTTCAGACTGTTTACCCCCCAGAAAGTGCTTGTGGGAGAGAATCTAATCAAGCCTAATATTCCATAACAAGTTAGTGGCTCCTTGAGTCCTACCATAGTGGTATCTGAGGAGGGACGTGGTCCTGAAGCATTTGACCATTTTCACTGCAGAAATCCTAATCAAAGCCACAGAGTGAGATAGCTGCTTTCTCTGTCCTGAGGCATTCTCGGGTGCTTCCTTGAGAAAGTGATTTGCTTTTTGGAGTCCTTAAAAAGGCACAAGCTGTAAAAAAAAAAAAAAAAAAAAAAACCCAAAACCAAACAAACCAAAAAAGCCCCCAACCAACCAACCAAAAAACCCCAGAAAACAACTTCCCAGGCACAGGTGTGGAGCTGTTGAGTATTAATGCCAATTGTGCAGTTCAAAATCACACTTAGTTCTTGGGACTGTAATCATGTTAAGAAATTCAGCCTTAATCTTGATGACAGCTCAAGTCCCTGAGCTTGCGTTGACTTGGAGTCAAGGTTTTTAATTTTTGTTCTTCAGAGATGCTGAGTACCTTCCGTGGCAGCTGTGTGTGCTCAGTGATTTGGAATGAAAGCGGTGTCTGCATGTATTGTGATCCTGCAGTGCCAGGATCTCCAGGGAGGCTGCAGTAGCTAAGATGATGCCCCTATAGTTGTTTCTTAATTAAACACCAGACACTTTACATGGCTTCTCTTGAACTTCGGAACTCTGCTTTTCTTGAGCATATTTGAGACTTCTAACCTGGCAACTCCCTGGAGCTTTCTATAAAGGTATTAAGGGGAGGAAAACCAGTTGGTTGCCTCAAGCTGAGGAGGAAATGCTAGACTGGAAGGATTATTTCAGTGCAATGAATTTTAAAGACTTTTTGCTATACATGTGTAGAAAGCTATCAAAATGCTAATGGTTCTGCTGTCTTTTTTAACCCTTTCAAACACAAGGAGCTGTTGAAGATGACAGGAGAATGATGTTATTCAACTGCAAAAGGACACTTCAGCCAGAAATTTAGTTTTACGTAGCTTTCCATCTGTTAGCTACAACTTACCCTAGTGATAAGGAAGAATGATACACCCATCATTTGGACAGACCAATTCTCCATGCTCAGTTGAGCCAATCTGCTGATGTGGTGTAGGTCAGGTACTCCCTGCAAACAACATCCTACAGGAAAGGCTAGCACGGGGCTGAGGAGCTTCACCCCCAGGTGAAGTCAGAACCAGGCTGCTGTGGCTGGATGACTCCTGTAGCCTCTTTCTAGGGTTACTCAACAAACAGGCTGGAGGGTTGGTGCTTCCCCACCTGGTTTGTGGGATTCACATTCTGCCTGCAGTATTTTGGATGCCTGGATTGCGTGAGAAGTCTGTGTGGCTGCCCTGGTGTTGGGAGTTCTGCTGCTGCCAGAGCAACTCATCCAGTCAAGTACGTACCTCAGGGGCCTGGTGACAGGGTGGATCATCCTACCTGTGGTAGGTTGCCCACAAATATCCTAAAGCAGTGCAGGCGTGGCTTCCATTTACTTCAGTTTTTCCCCTCACCAAGAAGACTCTGATTCTCCTGGCTATTTTGCCTCACCATCCTAACCAAGGGAAAGCATGGGCTCTAGGTGAACATGCAGCTCGGACCATTGTGTGTGTTTGCTACATGGCAGCTGTGACCTGGGCAGAAAAGCTTGTCTCAAATGCTGACCAGACTCTATTTGCAGCAATTCTGTGCTGCTGTGGCTACCCTGCTGTCACTGCCCACAGCAGCTGTCCTGGTTAAGTCTGCACAAGAGGCAAGCAGGCATCTTCCTCTAGGGATGTTGTCTGTATCTGTGAGGAACTCCTGTTGCATTTATTTATGTTTTGGCTGAGGTTTTTAGACATGTGAGGAATATCTCATTCAACTCTACAGAGATTGTTAATGTTCTTCTTTGGAGTCAGGTAAATACTTGGATAACTGGTGATATAAATGACTGAAATTGTGAATGTTATTAAACCCATGAGGCTCAGTCATTTCTTTAGCTGTTTTTGAATTATCTTGGAGCAACGGGTCTGTCTGTGCCTATCTTTTTAAACATGACTAGCCAAGCAATTTCAGCCCCCAGGAGAGCCTGAAGCACTGAGTTGTGGTCCTGAAACATTTGCCCATTTTCACTGCAGAAATCCTAATCAAAGCCACCAAGTGAGATGGCTGCTTTCTCTGCCCTGGATACACCTGAGTTGCAGAGTGTTCTTTGACATTACAGCTATGGCTTTCAAGTTTCAATGAACTTTAAATGTTTTGTTTTGTTTGGTGGTGGTGTTTTGTTTTGTGGCTTTAGGGTTTTTTTTGTTTGGTTAGGGGTTTTTGGGTTTTTTTTTTTTGGGTTTTTTTTAAGGCATATTTAGTGTTAAATATTAGGTGCTAGCTTATTTCATAGCATCAGTGTTTTCCATTTTGCAGCTGAAGCATATGGTTGCCAACATGTACCACTAAGGGACAGGCAGTATAAAAAGGATTGCTGCAGGGATCTGCTTTGAGTTGGTACCAGGAGAACACCGGATGAAGCCAGGTAGAGGGATTGGATAGCAGTGGGACTAGAATAGGCTTTTTCTTTCTCATTCAGCATAAGGATGATGAAGTATTGCTTTGCTTGGGGCTCCCTAAGCTAGATTGGATAGGACACTGGGGAAATCAGCTTTAGGGAAAACTGTTTTGACTTGGATTGTTCTAAATGATTTGAAGATATGGCTGGTGCACTAAGCATTGGGGTACTTGTGACTTCTCTGTGCTGATCATGATTTCCTGTGTCTGTTTTAGCAAATTCATTATTTTGAGACTGTGTCTGTGTCTATATATTTGGGAGAAGGGAGAGATATTCTTCCCTTTTGTATTTTTGTATTTTTCCCAGTATGGACAGTTATAATCTGCTTGTCGATTCACGTAATACTTAAAGGCTCTTTGCAATAGACTCTTCTCTATCTCCGATTCTTATATTTCTCAGTGGGTGAGTTTAGGTATTGCAAACAATGACTTTTAATAAGAAATTATTCCCACTGAAATGTTTATTACTGAGAAAAAAAAATCCAATTACCTTTTTCTAATTTAGAGTTGCTTGTTTTTTTGCACAAAGTATATTTTGCTTAATCTTGAAAATGTAAGATTGCATACATAAATATGGCTCTTGTGTCTGTAGTTGTTTTGCAGACAAAAATTTTTAACTGGTGCAACTGCTTTGCAGTTTTCTTTTAGGTTTTTGTGCATGTAAAGAGAAGGGATCCTGAGCTGCATTCTTCTACCACAACTCCTTTTTCCATGCTAGAAGATGGAGGTATGGGTAGTGGGGAAAAATAGGATTTACAGAGGAATGTATGTATATGACATATCAATCTCACTTCTGTGATGAAGTATGCAGTTAATATTTGCAGATTAAATACTAAACACAAATGCAAAGCAAAATACTCTATTGTTTCGGGAGAAACATTATTTAGAGTTGGGCTTTTGGACAAGCTTGTGAAGCAGGTTGCTGGGCTTGGGTAGTGGGATATGCAGGCACGGTCTGTGCATGGTGTTTGTTGAAAGGGAATGTGTCACCCTCTTTGGCAGAGAGCAGCACAGGTGTTCATTTTACTTAGGGTTGCTTTGGGAGAGTAATTATTGTGTGGAGTAGAATAGAAATCTCTGGCTTCTTCCTTTTAATTGCCTGCATAATTTAAAAGCCCTAATTTTCCATTCTTTTGAGTGAATGAGGAAAGAATGGGTGCTGAAATGGTGACTGTCAGAAAAGATTGTCTAAAACCTGCAAGTTGCCATCCCACAGCTGTTGGTCACATTTGCATGTACTAGCCTGTGTTTCTGAGGTGAGAAGGGTCATAGGAGATCCCTGTTTGCTTAGACTGGACATATCTGTGCTCTCCTGTCAGAGAAATGAAGATTTCACATATTGAAGTTATGTTCTGAGAGATTTCAGTCTTCATTGTAGCAGTAATTATTTTCACCAAGAAGCTTTGTATTTCCAGATTCCAAAGACTGAAGACACCTTGCCTCAGGGCATGCACCCTGATGATGGGCAGGACATCTTCTGGGAAAGGGAAAGTGGTGTTTTAAATATTGGCTTGAAGTTGGGCAAAACCCGGTCTGCAGTATTCCAGAAGCTGAATTACCAGCTTTTGGATGAGCTGTGGCTGTTGTCCACGTGTGTGGTCTTTGCCTAAGGCAAATTAAAGGTAATGCAATTTAGCTGAACTCTATAGTTGCTAAATTAAATTACTTCACATCAGCTGCAGGGGATGAGCATGCACAGGGAAAGCTATCACAGCTCAGTTGATGTACTAACAGTGTACCATAACTTTACTGGGGCCTCTACTTGAGTGTCCTTGTGACCAATAGGTAAGAGCCGATTGCAAGGAGAAGGAAGATCTAGTTGTGCCTCCAATTAGAGAATATTGTTCCTAAATCTCATAACATTTTTTTGTTTTGGAAGTTCAGACTGCTGAGTTTGGGAATGATGGAAATAGATATTTGCAACATTTATTGTACCTGCTTTTAAAAAACAATGTTTGCCTTTTCCAGCAGGTGTCAACTCCCTTGCCAGCAGGGAGGTCCTTTTGCCTGTAGCAGGCACCAGTGCCAAACACATTTTTGTTCTCTTGGGAACGTGCATCCTGAAGTGCTCCTTTCATCTACAGTGAATTCTTGTGCTTTAAACAGAGGAAACATTATTGTGTTTTGTTTGTTTGTTTTTTTTTTTCAAATATCTGTGAGAACTTTTTTTTTTAACTGAATTTAAATCGTTCCATTTGATAGGAGACCAAGGATCAGTCTGTCCTTATCTTCATTTCTTCTGTCTCTATGATCAATACCTTGCCAGGGAATGCTAGGAGGTACTGAATGACCTGATCTTGCCCATGGATGATTCAGTGAGCCTTGGCAACCTGGAGCCTTGCACAATTTGGCTGCCATAAGGGGATTTGAAAGGGAATTGGTGTAAAATGATGTTGGAAAAGACATACAATGGCACTTTCACTCCTCTGCATTTACAATGGGAGCAGGTAGCTGTTAGTGAAAGCTTTTGTAGTGAGCCTGTGTTAGTATAACTTGAAGAGAACAAGAATAGCGGGAGGTGCCTTTGCTCTGGTGGGCAGTGGAAGGGCCTCACCTTGGTCTGACCTGATCCCCAGGGGCACAGCAGTGAGGAGTGGCAAGGTGGGCTATGCTGGCTTCAAAACCTCTAGGAGGAGAGGGGGACAAGGGCTTGCTCAGAGGAAATGCTGCATCTGTTGCCCTCAAAATCTTATCTTGGTAGAGTGAACGTGACTGTAGTGATGGGCAGTGCTTTCTGCAGTCCCTGCAGTTATCATCTGAGTGATTTGGTGCTGGTGATACGACACTGACAGCACCACTGCAACCCTATGCAGTACTACAGACTAGGAGAAGTCTGGCTAGAAAGCTGCCTAGAGGAAAAAGGACCTGGGGTGTTGGTTGACAGCCGACTGAACATGAGCCAGCAGTGTGCCCAGGTGGCCAAGAAGGCCAATGGCATCTTGGCTTGTATCAGAAACGGTGTGACCAGCAGGTCCAGGGAGGTTATTCTCCCTCTGTACTCGGCACTGGTGAGACCACACCTTGAGTATTGTGTTTGGTTCTGGGCCCCTCACTGTAAGAAGGATGTTGAGGCTCTGGAGCGTGTCCAGAGAAGAGCAATGAAGCTGGTGAAGGGGTTGGAGAACAAGTCTTATGAGGAGCGGCTGAGAGAGCTGGGGTTGTTTAGCCTGGAGAAGAGGAGGCTGAGGGAAGACCTTATTACTCTCTACAGCTACCTGAAAGGAGGTTGTGGAGAGGAGGGAGCTGGGCTCTTCTCCCAAGTGCAGGGGGCAGGACAAGGGGGAATGGCCTCAAGGTCCATCTGGGGCGGTTCAGGCTGGACATCAGGAAAAAATTTTTCACAGAAGGGGTCATCGGGCACTGGAACAGGCTGCCCAGGGAGGTGGTTGAGTCACCTTCCCTGGAGGTGTTTAAGGGACAGGTGGATGAGGTGCTGAGGGGCATGGTTTAGTGATTGTTAGACTCCTATGGTTGTACTCTATGATCCAGTGGGTCCTTTCCAACCTAGTGATTCTATGATTCTACGATTATGGCGTCAGGGTCACAGATGCTTTGTGTTCTTGCAGTTTGGTGACACATCCTGTTTTCTTTCAAGCCAAGGCTGAAAACTCCTCTGATTGGCTACTAAAGGCTTTTAGGCTGGAAATTGTACTGTTTCCATCCACTTCCAGAAATCATTCTAGCTTGGCCCAATCTTTTCCTCAGCTCCAGTTTCTCCTTTGCTGGGATTTTCTGGAAACAGAAGACGAAATGTATTTCTTAAGCATACATGAAGTTTAGCACCTATTTTTTGTGACACAGATCATTGCACGTGGCAGAATGCATGTGCAAGTTCATGCACAGACAGCTTTCACTGCACAGTGAAGCAGTGGCTAAATGGGAATTAGGATTAATATTGGATTTAAGATTCTCGTAGTTGGCTGGTAATAACCTAATCTCCTCAAAGGCTGCAGGCAGGCTGGCAGCATTCAGCTCAAGGCCGTTGTTTGCAAAACCTGAAAGAAATTGAATTTTGATACTAAGAGAGCTTTAATCAGAGTCTTTCAAGATATAATATACTCTTCCCATCCTTATCTCAAATGCAGGCTTTTAATTTCTTTAATGTATGACAGTCACCTAGGCTTCTAGGTCTGGTGAGTGTTTGACAGTAATATTTTTTTCATTTCCTTTTGTAAGAGCTTAAGGATTCTGATTGATTTTAGAAATGTATTCTGAAAACTGATATACCACAGACTCTATGTAGGCAGAGTGAGATGTGTCCATGTAGGGCAGGAAGCACTTCCCAGTTTAAAGTGTTTAAAGTGCTAAATGTCCTTCAGGTAACAAGGCTCAAGAAGCCACAGAGCTCCTCGGTGTGATGTGGTCAGTTCTGTCTTGCTTGCTTTGGTTGTTGCTGTGGTAGAGATGACCACAGTCATTCTCACAGTGAGAAATGTTTTGGTGAGTCTGTACAGTCATAAAATGGATCACTGCATTGAACATTAAGGCCTATATTAGAAGACAACGCATTTTAAGATTAATTGTTCTTGCTTCTCCTGTTTACTGTGGCTTTAGTGTAATTTTCTGTGTAACTGATCTCTGCTGAAAGTCAGCCATTTAGTTATCTAAATAACTTGTATCCTCAATTAAATATTAAGGTAGAGTTTATGCAGGCTTAGCCCTGCACTCTCAAACATACTAGAGGTGTAAAGTTACCTATATAACTACTTTTGATTCCTTGCTTCCATCCTTCTCTTATATAGCAGTTTTGATTGATTCTGCCCAAACTTTGAGAGCTATCCTTTGCAAAATGCTTTTCTATCTGCATCACTGCTAGTGGTAGCCTGGCAAAGCGACATGCTTACTCAAGTCTGCTTTTCCTTAGTTTTAAATCAACAGCTCATCCTGTGGATGAGTCTCTTTTGCAGAGAGTCAGAAGGCTCTGTAGTATGATGATGTATGCCACATCATACATGTCAGTCCAAGTTTCTGTCTGAGCCACCGAGGCTGGAAGCAGTACAGATTTATTGACTGTATATGAGTGGAAAGTTTGTCCTGATGCTGCTGATACAATTCAACAACCTTGTTACCAAAAAGTAAATTACTCAGCTGCAGAGGTGATGATGAAATGTCTTTATCTCGTCCTAAATCCACTCTATATTTTTTTTCGTAAGCCTACTTATTCAGCCCTCACCTTGATGGTTTTCTTTTGATTGTTTTTCTGCTGCTTTTTTGTTGGTCCTCCTTGCTGAGGTTGCCTTTCCTCTCCCTGCTGCCGTGTGCAGAGCCTCTTATCAAATAATCCTATTAATCCTCTTAGATAATCTTTAAAACACAGTCAACCAGGACATTTTTTCTGAGTTATGAAGTTTCCTTGCATACCTTAAAGCGTCTGGCTCTCAGGATGTGAATTTGAGAAACTCACTAAAGTCTTGCCTTCCCAAAGCGCAGGGCCTGCAAGATGACTTGATTAAGATTTGAAAGACAGGCTTCATTTAATTTATTATTGCAAATGTCTCGGTCCCTATTGTTCTCAGAGAATCGGAGCGTGTCAGAATCATTAGGTCAACTGGAATTCAGATCTCTGCAGAGGCTCACAAGTTCCTTAAAAGACAAGTTTATTGAAGGAGGGTTAACAGGAAAGTTTTTGGTTTAGTGTGTTCTGTATTCAAAAGCCAGGCAAATCTGTAGTCTTTCAGCTCCATTCCTTCTCTTCCACAGAGTTTAAGGGTAAGGAAAAGTGGGTAGAGAGGGAATACAGATGATTCTAGCACCCAGCAGAATCACAGAGTGGTTTAGGTTGGAAAAGACCTTCAAGATCATTCAGTTCAACCGTACACCTAACACTGCCAAGTCTACCACTAAACCATATCCCTAAGTGCCACATCTACGCATCTTTTAAGTACCTGCAGTGATGGTAACTCAGCTGCTTTTCTGGGCAGGCTGTTCCAGTGGTCAACAACCCTTTCTGTAGAGTAAATTGCCTAGTATTAGGTTAGTAAAGAGATGTGTGAACCATACCAGCACAAGAACATTTGTTTTGGTTAGTGAAAAGCATTCAGTGTTCAATGATTCCAAGAGACCTTAGCCCTCTGCAGGAGCGAAACAACTTGGTTTAAGGCATGCAACAATTCACGGAAGTGCCTTGTGACCATCTTAAAACTGTTGCTTTGTTCATAGGACTGGTTGGAAGGTGTGGCCTGTGGCTTTTCTGGTATGTGATGGGAGATGGCAAAGACTGTAGAACAACAGTGTAATGAGACAGTGCCATCCATGCCTGGGGCAGGGGTGAAGCTCAGTAATATCTAAATCTGTAAAAATCTAGGAGTGAACGCATTAATGGTATTGCTTGCTGTTCTAACCTCTAGCAAGCAGAAAGGGAGCTATTAAACCCCTCTGAACACAACTGGAGATAAAGGGGAATATCTGAGCAATGTCAATTTGCATCAGTTGTACAAATAACTTTGAGAAGGACAAATACAGTGATAGCATTTAAAAAGAAACGGCAACCAAA
This sequence comes from Cuculus canorus, assembly GCF_017976375.1. NCBI lineage: Eukaryota > Metazoa > Chordata > Aves > Cuculiformes > Cuculidae > Cuculus > Cuculus canorus. The sequence continues at coordinate 49,425,863 of NC_071405.1, forward strand.
CAAAAACCTGCCAACAGCAAGAAAACTCTCTTGCACATCAGCAGGATGTGTCTACCCCAAGCATTCAACTTCCAAGAAAACTCAGGTTCTCATGCTGGTCGGTTTGAACTGTGCCACTCTTGGCAGGGGGGAGAAAGTGGCATGCTGACTTGGTCATTAGCCAGTAGGTGCATCCTGCTGCTTAGGTTAAGCACTCCTTGAAGTCAATGAATTTTTGATGACTGGTTTGGCCAAAGCCCTGGTGTTATGAAAAAAATTAAGATTGTTTTGTGTCTCTTTTGTAATTGCTGGTGGAGATGTATGGATGTGAGTAAACTGCTCTCTTGCTGATGCTACCCTGGAGAGTTCAGAGTGGTGGAAAATGTGCCTTACAACTGCTCAGTGTCAATTTTTTACTCTTTATTCAAATGAGTCAGCTCTGTGCTCAGCAGTGAGACTGGAAGGGCCGACAGACCCTTCCCCAGCACTTGAAGCTGCACCTTGACAATCTTGCCTGTAGAAGGCAATCCAGAGGCACCACAGCTACTACAACTCCACCAACATCTTTCTTTCAAGGTTTCCCCACTGCGGTCAGGAATGCACAGCCCCTGTCCTCTGCTGTGCCTTGGCCAGCTCCGTGTTTTGATGCAGATGAATGTGGTGGGGTGATCTGTAAACATTGCTGTGTGTTCTGGTGGTGAAGGTTTGCAAGCTGCTTGCACGGTATTATTCATTTATCCCCCGCCTCTTGCCCCCTGCAAGCTCAGCTGCTGCTTTATCATGCCTGATAAGCGGGTGTGTGATCTGAGGCAGAGCCACCAGCTACAACTGAAGGCGGGCAGGAGTCCCTCATGCATGGTTTGAGGGCAGTTTGGTTTCTTTTCTGATAAGCCTGTGCCTCTTGCGGCAGTACAGTGCATACTCCTTTTAAACCGTAATCATAATCCTTTTTGCAGCCGGCGCTGCTATCCCCACAGGAAGCATTAGTAATATCACAAAGTGTGGAGACTTCATTGTTTTCCCTTAATCTGCAAAAGGAGCTGAGACAAGACAGGAAACTTTAACCTATTCCGTACCTTAGTGGTAAATAATTAGTTTTTTACTGAGTGGGAGCATGGGGGAGTCTCTTAGTTAAGATAAAGTAAACACAAGGCTCATAGGGTTATCTTGCTCTGTGGAATTCGGGAAAGGATGTGTCCTTGAATTCGCCTGTCTGGTGAGCCTTGTTTTCGTGTTTGGGAGAAATGAGTCTATTAGAGCTGTCCTAAGTGATTGCTGGGTATAAGGCACGTCTTGCCAGGAAATGCAGTAGCTATGCTTTTGTTGAAGGACATTGAACAAAAGGCTCTGGACGCTTAATAATTTGCAAATTTGAGTGGGTGGGATATAGAGAAGGTTAATAGGGCAACTAACAGAGGAGGAGCTGAACTTGAGAGAGGAGGAGAGGAATACGGAGGGCATAGCAGCAGACACAGGGAAGTAAGACGGGAAAACTAGACCATTTTTGCCATGTTAAAGTTAACTTAGTCACCACTGCTGATTTTGGGGTAAGTGCAAGTTGCATCTGCTGAAATAATGGTGTTTCCAACCATAGCAATATGAGGGGCCACAGTGCAACTCCAAGGAGTGTGAGTGTGCAAGTCTGCATGCTGTTTTAACTGCTGTCTGGACCCCAGCCCATCACAAGAGGGGAGCCTGTGGTGGGAGTGCTTGTGGGTGGGAATTCACTTTGGGTCAACGCTTTACGTTCATAAAACTTCTCCCTGCAAGCTGCCTGCTGTAAAATCTTTTCACACTTGGTTCTGCAGCTATGGGTGTGCCCATAGCTAAGGGGCACAGCTAAGGGCGGGCCTTGCCTTTGCCTGGCACGGAGGGCACAAATGCAGTAGAGTGAATGGTCTGCTTACACGTGTACTGTGTCTGTGGAAGTCCTTTAATCAAAATGTGACGAGCAAAAGAACAAAACAAAAGCCTCTCAGAAAAATAGCTTGAGATAAGGATCTGGAGAATTTGTGGTTTTTTTTTTTTTCCTTTTTTTTTTATTTGTCTCAAGAGTCCCTGGAGACTACTTCTTTTAAGGGAAGAAATAAGCTTTCAAGGTTGAGCTTCCCACCCCCCCTCATTTTCTTTTTTTTTTTTTTTTTTCAGACTTCAAAGGCAGTCAGCTGAGAGATTCTTAGGAATGTTGCATCTGTTCATAATAAACGTGGATCAGAGGGAAAACAATTTTTCCTCTTCCAAAATGCCTGAAATTATACACAAATTTTCTTGTGAGTGCAGTAAACAAGACACAACCTCAGCGGGGAGGGATGGTGTGCAGTACTCAAGGATGGAAAGCCAGCAAGTGGGAGTACTTTTCTGCAGAGACATTTTGTTGAAACACAACTTTTATTTTCCTGATGCCTTAATAGAAAAGTTTTTATTGTCTGTGACTTTACATAAAATTGATTTGGAAATTGAAACCGAACAAATGGGCTGAAATGTGAACACCTAATGCCTACCTGCACCTCCTCAAGCTCTTAGTTCCTGCTAGCTTTGTACCTGCTGACACAGTTTTTTCTTTTTATTAAATAGCTTGTACTTTTGCTTTCAGTCTTCACGTATATCAAACTGAAATCAAACAGTTTTGCTTTCTGAGTCTTAACACTAAACTACTGTTCCTTCATGGGCTGATCCAAAGCCTGTTGGCAGTGGAGGAGCTTTGGATTAGGCACTTGACATGCCACAGAAAAATGGCACTGCGAGCTTGGGGGATACAGCAGGTGGGGTCAGGAATTGGACCTAGTTTAACACCATTCTGCCTATAATGGGTGGGAGTTTATTGCTGATTTTGATGAAAGCTGATGTATGATTGCTGAGAGCATCTGGAAGTCCTCTCCACAGTAGAGCTTATGGACACGATCAGGTTGTAGACAGCTTTGTGCATAACTGCCTCTTCACATTTCAAAAGTGTAACTGAGCTGCAAATGGCTTTCACACCAATTATTTCCCTCTTGCTTTTGAATAGAACCAGGAGGGGAGTTGTTTATCCCATTTCCCTGGTGCAGCTGAAACTTGTGCTGAAGCTGTTGTTTCCTCTGCACCTTTCCCACAAGGAGGCCAAGGGGTGTGAGATTTGTGATTGTGTGTGGCTTTGTCACATGCATACCCAGGCTGAAGATGATAGAAAACTTGACGCTGTCTCACTTTGGGTTGGATAGGTATGTTTCGTTTGTTCCTTTTGTGGGTTTTCCCACAAATCTAGGCTTCGTACATGAAGAACAGCAATATTTAAGCTTCTGATTAAATAAGCACAGAACCCTGGCTTCATCTTGATTAATCTGTTTAACCTTTATCAGCCCAAATATTTACTGTAGGCATTGACTATCCAGGCAACATAATTCTGATGCTAAAATTTGTGCACTGAGAATGCTGTAGATTGACTAATCCTCCAGAATTCTAGAAATCCCTGTCTGTATAAATAAATTTCCTACATAAAGGATTATAACTAAATAAATGCTGTGAATTCAGATCAGCAAAGCAGAAATATAGCAGTTAGCCCTCTGCTTCGGCTGCTTAATTCTGTATTTTTATAGGGCTATGCATCTTAGTCTAAATAGATGTGTAAAGAGAACTGCAAATATTGAAGCATGGTGCTGTCATATATTACAAGAATAAAGTTTTCCTTTTGCTAGCAACTTTTCTTTTATCAGTTTTTGAACTGTCATCAGTTTGATTTACCCAGGCTGTTGAAATGGTTATTCTTTTGGGGCATGGCATTTCTGGTGATGCTGTGTTTTGTAGGTCTTCATCCACTTCCTGCAACTGGGTGATGTAACAAATTAAATCAGCTGCTGTATTGGAGATGAAAAATTGTAGCTTGGTTGCTGAAGACCTCCTATCCTCCTGCATGCGTGCATTCCTCCAGCTGCAGAGCAGAGCCTTCAGCATCTGGATTTACTGCAACAAAGTTGGCACTTCAAGAAGTCTGTTTTGTTGGCCATTGCAGGAACGACTGATAAATTCACAGTGTGTAAACCTGTTGGTATAGGTATGGTGTAACCAACCTCATGAGCAGTTTGGCTTCTATCCTGTTATTGTATTAATTATCCTGATTTTGTGAGATTTAAGTACAGACTTACCTGGGCTCCTTTCCTCAGAAAAGTTCTGTTAATATTCCTTGATGTTGTTACTCATGTTGATCTGTTGCTAGAGATAGTTCCAGAGATGTGAAGACTACAAACACCCAGGTGGTTTGGCTGTTGTAATTAAAAAGAATGGGATCAAGCTGGGGAAGTAAAATCAAAACTGTTTGAGGAGGACTAGCTAACAGCATTGTTCATTAGGCTCATGGAAAGCTAATGGGTACTTTGCCAAATAAGAATTTAGAGAGTAGGCTGAAAAAATGAAATGGTAGGAAGGACAGCAGGGTGGAGTTGTTCCCTGTTGTCATGAAAGGGTCCCAGCCAATCTTACACCCTGCAAAAGAACTGCTAGGGCAAGAACTGCAGCTCGCTTTACTTGCCAACACTCTCTATAGGGAAATACCTTCTCTGTCCCATGCTACTTTAGTCGGTCATTGTAACACTACATCTGAAGAAGAATCACTGAAGCTAAGCAGCTAATCTCATTTTCTATCCTCAGATAAGATTGTTTTCGGAGTAATTGTGTCTGTTTGCTCCCCCTATTGAATCTAGTCAGAGTGGATTGTGCCAGTACCTCCTGGGGCACAGAAAGAGGTTGATTGCCCTCAAAAGCAAGAGACAATCCTCAGTGTATATTTAAGGTAAAATTCAGTTTTGTTAGGTGTTCACAGGGACAATCAGCTGCAAATAACTTGCTCAGACATGTCTTCTGTGTTTCACAGTAGTATGTTCTAGTTTAAAATCTAAGTTCAGGCAGGCAAGTTCATGTAGTGCATGCCACAGTGAGGCTTTCAAAAGATAGTGCTGTGCACCTTTGGAACTGGTACTTTCCCAAGCCCTGGTATAGAGCAAGTTCATGTCTGCAGAGAACGCATACTGTTAGATGTTGGTGTCCCAGTCAGTGAATAATTCTAAACAATTACTGCTTTTTCACTTATTTCAAAGCAAATTACGAGGGTGGGTGGATTTTGCTGGTGGGTATAAAGGAGGCTCAAAGATATTAATTTTTCATACACCCTTCAAGTTGGGACTAGAGCTTGTCTCTTGATGGGTTTGCTTGAGTGTTTGGTCTCTTTCTAGCGGTGAGCAAACCACAGGTAATGCAGCATTCCAGTGAGATACAGAAATACTATATGCTCCCCTTGTTATATGGAGGAGAAAGATGAGATGTGGAGGTACCACAGGCTGCCATAGGAGCTGCCACAGCAGAGTTGTGTAGATAAGGAGGCCTCTGCTAGAGGCAGCATCAGTAGTGGCTGCTCCTGATTCCTGGTCTGGATTACCATCACCCAGCTCCAACAGCCAGCCCAGTGTGAAAAGTAGAACATATCTGTCCTTAGTGGTATTGCTGCTGTAAAGGTGTAGCTGGCTTGATCAGACCTGTATCCATGGACAGCTTAATGAAGCTCTCTAGCTTTCAAACATGATACCTAGAGCAAGCTTAAAGGGCAAGGACGTAACACTGAAGAGAGTTCTCATAGCTGCTGAACTTGCATGCCTCATGTGTGAGAACTGCTGAGACTGTCTTGTTCAATCAGGCTTAAAAGGTGTTGAATGAAGCAGGTTCTTTCAGGCACACATAAAAGTCATCCTGGGGACCTTGAAACTGGTATGGCCACAGCTGCTTCTAGCGTAGTGTGCACTTGACATGCTTAGTGTGGATATTCTCTAAAATTTCTATTGCATAGTTTGCTTTCCGCTCCATTAGACTTCACTAATTGCAGCCATAGCTTCATGGCTGTAGTGTCCCTTTTAGAAAGAACCTTAACCACTTTACACTTGCTGGAGAACTTAACCAGTGTTGCTTTCCCTGTTACAAGGAGAGAAACAGAACTGCAGGAAGAGGGGAAAAGAAATGTAAAGAGGTGTAAGAACTGTTTTTACCCTTGACTGTGCTGCACTGAAGAGGTGCCAGAGATAGTGTTTAGAAAAGGGCTTCTGGAACTGTGAGTAATAAAACTACATCAGTGCGACTAATAAACAGAGCCTTAAATAGGTAGGATGCAGTGTCCACAGTGCTGCTGGAACTTGAGCTTGCATCTCAACACAGTGTTACGCTATCCCCTTCCTCAGACCTAGCTGTAGTGTGTTTGGTTTGGCCCTGCCGCATGTGCCATAGATATGAGTGTCCAGCAGTAGAGCTTGTGGTTCTGAAGGCACCTTTGTATGGTTTGTGGCCTCTTGCACAGGAATTTATTTTTTAACCCCTTCTCCATTGGATCTGTAGCTTCATGTGTTTTTTGTTCTGGTTATGTTTTGTTTTTTCACTTGAAGTGTGTTTTTGGCATTCTTTGATCCTTTACTCAGCCCTCGTGCTATCAGACACCACAGCTGTACATGCATTAAATGTGCTTTATCTGGATTCCAGTATGGTCTTCACTTTCTTTGTGAGCAGTTCATATTCCAGAATGTTTCCAGCTGTTCATTTTCTGTAATGGTTCTGAGGACAGTGTTGTAATTTACTTTGCTACTTCTGCTAGCGTAGCACTTTGGAGCTGTCCTTGACTGAATGCATCACTACTCATGCTGTGATGTTGATGGTTGGCTGGTGGATGATTTATGAAAAGTGTGCTTTTGGAAGCTGGGAGGAGATCTTTTCTGGAGGGGCTAATGTCCTGTAGTCCCTGCCTGCTCCTCTTCCCCAGCATTAGACCTGTACAGTACCTATAGCACCCAATACAACCGTGTGTTTGTCCATCGTTCAGTTTCTGGCTACATCTGCCTTGTTTGTTGCTACCCTTCAGTCATGGTACTGATGATTCAGTGCAAAACAACTATTTTGAATCCAAAACTTGGGTATCTGGTTCGTAGTCCCTTCATGCTGTACCTTGGACTGACCCACCAGTTTTCAGAGTGCTGAGTCACAGTTACTCCTTAGTGTGGTCTGTCTTCACCTCCTGCTACCTTTTGAGTTTCATACCTGAACAAGGACTTTGATCACTCCATTCAATAATAAAAATTGAAAGCTAGTTTCCTGCTTCATATTTGCTGCTGCTTCCCATCATTAACAGCAGTGAAGTGGCATGGGGTGAAAATCGGCACTAATTTGGGAGCTTGATTGCCTGTGTAATAAGCTTCTCCGTTATTCTTTGGCAGGAACAACAGCTAATATAGTTTTTTGCTGTCACTTCTGCATGAGCTGTGTACCAGTGTCAAAGTTAATCCCTCAAAATTATGTTCCATTATAAGTCTCTCTTCACAGATGAAGTGGGTGCAATTAGGCAGAGAGGTCCAGAACCATTACCAAAAAAAAAAAAAAAAAAATCAAAAAAGCTCTGAAGGATAAAAGCAGTCTGTTATGCATCACAAAGTGGTGTAGCGTCTTGCCAGTCACCTCCAGAAAACAGAAGTTCCTTGGCTACAGTGTTCTTGGAGCTTGTTTGGCAGTGACAGTATTTTCCAAGTTGACCAAATTTAAGTTCTACCTTTTTGTAAGTATAAGGTGTAGCACCTTAGGAGTAATTTGCAGCTGTTTGTGCCACTTCTTTTCTTCCAAGTACACACAGAATATTTAATGTTGTTATTCCCACATGAGCTCTGGGAGATCAGAAAAGATCATCACGGCCCTGTTAATAGGCTGAAAAAATCCCCAGCATATTTAATTAGAGAATATTCTTTTGAAGTTTGAGTTGATTTTGATGCTTGTTTTTTGTCAGGTTACTCTTGGGTAACCTTCTGTATAGTGAACAACTAACTTCCCTGTTTTCATGAATGTCAAAGGCTCTCAAGGTTCAAGTGCACTAGTGTGGTGAAACCACTTTCTTTCTTTTTAAGTTTATTAAATTCCTTTTTGTTAGGAAAAATGGGAATGCTACCTCTGCTGTAACTTCCAGACTATTTTAGGCAAGGCTGTAAAATGACTGACTTTCTACACGAACTGCCTGCTGACAGTTCATTCTTGCACCTTTCTAGGAGATGATAACAAGTGACTTAGTTCATATGGGTAGAGATGGTTGGTTTTTTTCCTTTTACTTTCTGGAATAAACCTTAAATATATGAAACTAAGGTGCATTTCTATGCTTATGGAACACAAGCTCTCTTTTCATTCCTGTTGACTTCTTTGGGTTGTTGAGCAAATGCTATCAAGTCTACATTGAGAATGGCATGGGCAATGCGGAGAAATGAAAAGTTTGTTCCAACCCAATTAACAGTAGGGTGATTCTCCTAGTAAAAATCCCATTAAAGACGTGATATGTGTGTCTGCATATATTGAGTTTTTTCTGCCTGTTTCTGAGTGACATTGGAAATCCTTTCTAAAGTCATCATTCAACTAAACTTTATTCAGGTCAGATTGGTTGCGTCAAAGATGGTGATAAGATTTTGCTTTACTTTTTTTTCACTGTCTGCAAACATGCTGAAAGATTTTACTTTTGAAAATATTTAGTACTCAGTATTTAAGTTTTAATTTGATAGAATTCATTTAAGAAAAATCTGTGAAAAAAAAGTGGCTAGATGTGGCTTGCAGGGTTGTGCCAAGTACGGGGAGAAGCTTATAGCACTTGATTACCCATTGTACATGTTGTTCTCCTCCAATTTTCCTATGTGTTTTCTCTAAGTGTGTTCTCCAGGCATGCTAAAATTTCTAAGGAAGGGGTCAAGAGTGCTTTATATGTTAGAGTAAAAAAGGGCTGAGGTCACAACACAGTTCTTACTATTGTCGATATTGAGTTTATTGCATCCTTTGTCAGATACATGTGAGACAAGTGTAGGGGAACAAACGTGTTTTTGTAGATGATAGAATCTCCAACTGTGGCACTGAACTGCAGAGTAGAGCAGACTAACAGTGCACTGATGTCAAGCTGTCTTGATGTGGCTGAATATTTTTGTCTGTGAATACAAATGCTGGAATAAATCACTGAGTTTTAACAACCACAGCAGTTTTGGCCCTGTTTCTGAATTTGGAGATGGACAAAGAATGCAACATGGCATCTCATTTCCAAATGTGTGACTAACCAGCAGCAGGGTTATATATGTGCTGGAGTCTACCAAGACAGAAGTCTTGACAAGCTCCAAAATAATGAATTATAGTAGATAGCTGATGCTGGAATACGAACCACATTAAAAACAAGAGTGGTTTCCTCCTGCTGCTGTGGCAGAACGACTTCAGGCTGCTGTTTAGGGTGGCAGAGAGAATTCGGCTGCTTTTGCACACCAGACAGCTTGAGTGCTATTGCACACAGAGTCCATCCTCTCTCTTAAGGGATGTGACTGTGAAGTAGATGACTTCTGAAAACAAGCTTCCTGCCTATGGTTTTTCCTCACCCAACGTCAAAAGTCTTGTTTGGGAATGCTTTTTGGCTGTCGTCCTCATGACCCCCCTGGGAAATGCACTGTGCATTTGACTTGCACTCACTGAAGGAAAAAGCGAAAGTAACACAGCTGTAGTGATTTACTACAAAGTTTTGAGGCTAATTGCCTTATATGTTTAATTAATAACTCACACATTCGTTCCTCAAAGAACTTGGAGAACTTCCATCTGGACCCCTAGTGATTACAGCCTGGAAGCCATCCCTGTAATTAAGGAGTAGGCTATAGGAGGCCTGTTCCCATTATGGGCAATTATTATGCTTGCTACTTTTTCACTCCTTTCTTATGAAAGGGCTGAGAAATAGGGCTCAAAGACTAATCTGACATAAAACCCTGACTAAAGAGGTGCTTTGTGCTACCCCGTGGTAGAATGATGGGGTTATGTTTTGGTGCCAGTACTCTTTCTTTCAGCAGGCTGTCAGGAGGCTGGTTCTCCAAGCAGCAAAATGTGTCTTACACCAAACTGAAGTACTTATTGGTCAATGTAAATTGCCAGTGCAAGAAGAGGATTTTTACAAAGATCTGGGCAACTAAATATTTCTGCTGTTACTTCTCTATCTCTCCCTCTCAACTTCAGACTTTCATTAGGTTTGACAGCTGCTCGTCTGTGAAGACTCTGGCTGGCTCAGAAGCCCTCAGAGCAGAGGATGCTGTGTCTTTAAGCCTTCCATACAGTGCTGAAATGTTATGACAGAGCATCTCACAGAGGGATGCTGTTTCCATGGCAACCCCACACTGTGAGATAAGCAAACTGGATTTTTTTTTTTTTTTTTTTTTGAGAGGTTCAAGAGCAAGGAAGGAATGAGGCGATCTGTCAGTGGGCAAGACTTGAAAAGAGGAAACCATGCCGGTTAATCCTGCAGCCCTGGCTGCTTTGTGTTTGAATTAGTGAATGTTACTATGGTAGAGAGCATGAGTGCCTCACCCTGTTGTGGGGTTTTGAGGGCTTTTTTGTTTGTTTCTCTTTTTACATCCCCAATTATAAAAGAGGGAAGGTGTGGGGGGAAAGCAGCTTTACTAGGCTATTAAATGAAGGTATGAAATAAAGAGCCTCAGGATCTCTGTTCCAGAGCTTCTATCTCAAGCCAGGGATGGGAAGTGTAGCTTGTCTGGTAGGAATGAATCTGCCATCTTCAAATTTAGAGTACATCTTAGATTTACTTTGTCTGTCTTGCCACTGATGTTTAGCACAAATGGAAATCCTTCATAGCTTTGCATCCTACACATGCACCCATAGCAATGAGTAAAGCAGGGGAATTGTGACTTCCTTTTGTCCTCCCCAGCCTGCCCAGAGGCATTACATGTTACAGAGCTATACTGCCTTCTCACGCTGTTGTTTTGGCGTAATTGATACCTTTTGGATCAATAATTAGCCTTATGTAAGAAATCCTCCACTACTCGAGTGTCAGCAGCAGTGAGAATGCAGGACTGTGCATTCTGAAGTAGTCAACACTGTAACAACAAGGAGGGTGACTGCTGAGCCTGCAGTGAGAAGGGAAGCTCCCAGCCAAGCTGAGATGGCATCTTGGTAATCAAAGAATCTCTTGGTAGCAGCTAGTGAACCAGCTGGGTAGGAAACTCTGCTGGTCTTGTAAATGTGCTGTGTGTAGGAGTTTATTATGGAAAATATTTTGACAACCTTTATTATTTTCAAACACTTCTGTGTGTCACCAGAAAATTAGAGTTAAAGTAAATATTATCCCAATAGCAGTCTTGTCTGCATAGTTTCCATGTCCATCCTTTATGGACTGCTGCCTGTTCCTTTGCAGGCAATTAAAACCCAGTGTAAATCTTCATGTGGAATGAAAATTATTCTAATCCCTTGGAAAAGGAATATACTGAAGGCATTCTTCAGTACTTTCCAATAAGTAGCAGTATCTCAGCCTATTTTTCAGGGGCTGGTGCTTACAAGGAATTCTCACAAATGTAGTTCCTCTTACTTTCCTGACAATGTCTTCTTCAGTGCCCTTCCACTGTGATTTGTCTCTTTGGATTTTTTTTGTTTTCCCAATCAGGGCTCAAAGTCTAAATGAGTCTAAATTTTTTTGGTAGTACATGGTATGGAGAACAAACTTTCTGTTTCTGTGCTAAGTGTGAGTGTTTATGAAGAGGGAAGGGAGATACTAGTGTCCATTTTACTCTAGCTTGGCACTCCTCAAATAGAATCATAGAATAGTTAGGATTGCTATGGGCAGGGACACTTCCCACTAGACCAGGCTGCCCAAGGCCCCATCCAACCTGGCCTTGAACACCTCCAGGGGTGGGGCAGCCACAGCTTCCCCTGGCAACATGTTCCCGTGCCTCACCATACTACACTTGTTTGGTCTTGTCTCTTTGTTTGACTGTGCTCTGCTCTGCCATTAGCTTTTCTGGTGATTTCAGAATCCATGAGCCCAGCAGATAGAATGGAGCTGCAGTTCTTCGTCAAGTACACAGAAGGGCTTGGAGATTTTCTTTTCCCTGCAGTTTTATCCTCTCCCATTTCTCTCCTCTTCTACCCAGGACAAAGCAGGTGCCAGTATATTTCATAAGTATCATAGTATAGTTTGGGTTGGAAGGGAACTTAAAGATCATGTAGTTCCAACCCCCCTGCCATGGGCAGGGACATCCCACTAAATCAGGCTGCCCAAGGCCCCATCCAACCTGGCCCTGAACACCTCCAGGGATGGGCATCCACAGCCTCCCTTGGCAACCTGTGCCAGTGTCTCACCACTCTCATGGTGAAGAAATTCTTTCTAATGTCTACTCTAAATCTGCCCCTCTCCAGTTTATACCCATTCTCCCTGGTCCTATCCCCACAAGCGTTTACGAGTAGCCCCTCTCCAGCTTTCCTGTAGGCCCCCTTCAGGTACTGGAATGTTGCTAGTCTCCTCTGAGCCTTCTCTTCTCCAGGCTGAACAGGTGCAACTCTCTCAGCCTGTCCTCATAGATAAGGTGCTCCAGCACCCCGACCATCTTTGTAGCCCTCCTCTGGACCTGTTCCAACAGCTTCATGTCCTTCTTTTGTTGAGGATTCCAGAACTGGCCACAGTATTCCAGATGAGGTCTCACAAGAGAGGAATAGAGGGGCAGAATCTCCTCCCTCCACCTGCTGGCCACGCTTCTTTTGATGCAGCCCAGGGCTAGGGCAGAGTGTTATTTAGCTCCTTGTTGAGTAAGCCATCAAGTGCTGTAATAGGCAATAAGCAGAGTTTGAGATTAATTATTTGGAAACTATTCTCTTTTTTTTTTTTCTTCTGGCTGCATGGCCTTCAGCATTTTGCTGGAGATCAGCTTTTTTTAATGTTTTGAGTTAAGCTGCCTCCATGCCTGAAGGTGATTTATGCCTGTATTAATAAAGAAACTGCTTTAGACAGTTTAGATCAATTGTACTTTACTGCCAGCCAGTGCTGTCTGGAAATGTGGCAGGCAATGTTTGTGATCCTGATGGCTGGGGCAGAGCAACCAGCACAGCTTTTGCTGTCCCTCACCTCCCAAGCAAGACCTGCTGCTGCCTATGTCAGCTTTAACAGGAGAGCCCTTCACACATCTGCTTTGTAACATGGATTTCCCAATACATACCCTTCTGGGATCTTCACAATTTGCCTCAGACCATTGTTAAACCCTTGCACACTGTTTAGGTTTGTTGTCCCGTGATGTACTGCCAGTCCTTAATCCTTGCCAGGCAAAATTAGTCCACCTGCTTCTCTGCTTACATCTAGTCACTCAAGCCCAGCAGAGCTTTGTTTAAAGAATAGAAGTAATTGTGATGCTGCACTGGTTCCCAGGAAGTGCAAGCAGTGTTCAAGTCAGGGTGAATTAGGGAATAGAGAAGAGTCCAGGAGTAGCTGCATGCCTCGTTTGGCCTGTTTTTCATAGGGAGAAGCGTTTAATTTTTCAGTGAGTAGGAAGACTCACCTGGTGTCTGCCCTAACCTCTTTGGTTAAAGTTGGTGCCCCTGAGCTTAGGGTGGGAGGGAGCAGCTGGATAGTATTAGGCTGTGCTCCAATTATGGATTGCAGAGGGCCAGTGCTCCACAGCTGAAACTGTATGTTTTAACTGATTACTTGCTGATGCATCACTTCACATGGTTTCTTTCCCACACCATTTTTAACTCCCACCCCTCTTTCTGGAGATAATGAATTACTTGTGCATGCGAGTAGTTTATACTTAAGATAATTCTTTTAACCATTGGTGTTCCACAATTACTTTTTTCCATGGTCTATCAGTAGTGCCCAGCACCCATGCGGCAGGTGAATTTCTGACCATGAAGCCATTGAAATACAAAGACTTCAAAATCAACAAATGTCATCCATCCAAAATTCTTTTTTCCTCACCTGTTTGCCAGCCAAACTGCCTTAAACAAACCCTTTAGGAAAAACACAGGTCACTAGGTTCTTCTGCTCTCTTTCCCACAGGTCCTGAACTGAGTCTGTGCATCCGCATACTAAGGAGCATAGTGCTTACTTAGTGTGTCACAGCTGGTTTGGAGGAATTTTGCTTGCTGCTGCTGTTGTATTCTAGCTTAACCTGGAAGTTGTTTAGACTTGTAAACACAGCGCTGTGCTGCCACTAAGAAAGAGCTGCCAGGGAGAGGCTCATTAGTGGGGCTACTGGTGGGCACTACCCTCATTACACAGGGACAGAATGTGGTCACACTGTAAGTGAAAGTACATGCATTTCTGGGCAGCCAGATGCTTCTGAGAGGTCCAGCTCTTTGTAGCGTCTACACTTCCTCTGGCTCATAAAAGCATTGTAAGGAGAAAATACGTGTTAGACATCAGGGTCCTGGATTTGTAAGAGAACGAACGATCTTGAAGCAAAGTTCTCTTTGATTTATGTTTGTATTTAATTTACCAGCTCAGCACAGACCATGTTGGTGTATCCTATTTTCATTCAGGTCTGATTTAGACATGCAGCATAATTCAGGAACATGGTAACTGTGAATGCTTGCAATAAAAAATGTTTTCATACTCTTTTCCACGAAATAATCCTTGAGTGTTGTGTTTGCCAGTTTGCAGTAACTTCAAGGCTTTTTCTAGTGTACAGATTTTTTTGAAAAAGAAAAGAAAATTACTGGGAGTTGTATTTATGTTCTACAAATCCTAATAATAAAATAGCATTGATTTAATTTAAACCTCTTCAAGCAATTTCCCCCAGAAGGTCTCTGTCCAAAATTGTTTGTTAAAACACATGTGAATATATATGTGTTCTTTAACAAAATAGTAAAGAAAGCCAGAACAACAAATGAGTTTTAAAAAAATGAGGTTGGTTCTGTGACATATATGAAAGATGCTTTGGAAAAAAACCCAGAAGGAGTAGCCATTATGCCTTAGCGTGACAACACAAACAGCAAATGCATTCATTATTGAAGCCACATATGTCAAAGCAAAGTTGACTGAGAAAATCTCTGCCCTAACATTCCGTTATTGTCTTTGCTATTATTAAATGTCATGTGGTGGTAAGCAACTAGGAGACTGGGATATTTTTCCTATCTAGAGTTTTATAAATCTGATGAAAATGGCCTTGGCTTCAAAAACCACTTGATCTTTGTGTTAAGCCTGTATGACGTACTGAGCCATAGACCTCAGGCTGGCCTCTGGTATGACTTGTGCTCTTACAGAGGTAAGGTGCAGAGCTCCAGAGAGTGGCTTGAGTAAAAAATGACCTCGGGGTCTTCGGCTTGTGGGAAAAAAAGAAAAAGGAATGGAGCATTTCTCTAAAACATTTTTTTTCTTTTTACTAATCCAGTTGATGCTATTTGTAGGGGAAATATCTTCAGAAAGAGTGGAGACCAAGCACGTGTATCAGTTGTCTTCTAACTTGCATAACACCATGAAAGTGTTTGATCAAAGCTGTCTGAAATAAGGAAAACATAGTTTTGGGAAGTGATTTTGGTTTCCTTGCTACTAAGTCCTGACTAGAGCCAGGACAAAGTTTTTAAATTTAGAAAAATTCTGAGACCTTTTCCCAAGATCTGTTCAACTTGAGTTTCTGTTTCTTTGGGAGGTTGTGTGAGGAGGGGAGCCTGCTCAGTTTCATCCATGTTCGTTGATTACAACTCTGTAGTGCTCAGCTCTTCCCAGACCTCTAAAATCATTGTAAGTAACTGGGTTAAAGTCATTATTCATCATCTTTAGTTAGCCTAGATCTAATCGTTCTTTCCAGAATTGTTTGCTGAATTGCTTGGCATGTCTAAACTTATTAGCCCTGTTAACTACTTATCCCCATTTGACAAATCTCATTCCTATCTTTCTGCAAGGAGCGTGATAGAGGCTTCTATTACTTGTTCTACATGTAGCTTAGCCAACAGGTGTCTGGAAACTTTCAGAAGGATGCTTGCAGGTGCTGGAGAAGATTTGAAAGGGTCTCAGGTTTAATGGGCTTGGAAAGTAAGTGATCTTGTCAGGATGATTTGCTTGTGTACTCAGTTTTATCTGTTGTAAGTACTTGAATTTTGTTGTTTTAAAACCAAAGTCTGCTAAAGTTAACAGAGATCAGCAGAGACAGCAAGCTTAGGGCAAAGGGTATATTTGGTGTTGCATGCCTTTTGCAACTCGTGCCACGGTGTCTTGCTTGAAACACTTTCCTGTAAGCTTGAAAAATCATTCTTGGTTCTAGTTTCCTGAGACTATGACTGAACCACTTTACAGGGAAATGCTTAGAGTGTGGTGCCCAAGTTGCACTCAGGGAACCTGATTTTTCCCTCCCCCATAAACCAGTAGTGATGCTACCACACCAAATGAAGTCACAGAGTGTGAAACTGAAGCCAGCAAGGAGAAAATCCAGCCTGTATTCTGTATCATATGCCCATTTAAGGTTATCTTTGCTATGAGAAGCTTTCTTGAAAAGGAGGGTGACGGGTGGAGATAGTCTCTCTGGCCTTGCGTATCCTTTCCCTTGGGGATTTTCAGGAGTTTGCAGGCACGTACTGAAGACCTGATGCCTGCCTCAACTGGGAGAAGTTTGATTCTCCCCTCCAGTGTGTGTCTGCATGCATAATTTTATATAATTTGTGTGGTGCATAATACTACCGTTTGCCACCCTGACTTCCAGTGTGCTCAGCCCAGCTTGGTAAGTTTGAGGATTTTGTGTTACCGTAAGATGAAAAGGAGGCTCATACTCGGTGCGCGCTTCATGCAGAGATCTTCAGAGAGTAAGTGAGACACAGTGGTCAATAAGTGGTTAATCTGCTACACTGGCAGCTGAGGCTTTAACTTTTTTTATGCTTCAGTCTGTTCAGAAGGGGAAGGGCTTATTTATTTATTTCTTTTTCAAAAGAGATGTTCACTTCAAATGATTTTTGAATGCATATCTTCTTCAGAGCTGCTTTTCCAGTAGAGTGATTTGAAAACTAGGAGAGATTACCATGGAATATTTGGGATATTTTTCTCTCTCATTTTGGTTGAGAAGTTTTAAATTCAAAATGTTTTGACCAGCTTTGTTTTCGGAAAAGAGTCACAGAGTATAGCTGTGTTCTCTTTAGTACAAGAAAGGTAAAAAGGCTGCAGTGCTTTGACAGTGATCCATCTGCTGATTGCTGCGTGTACTAAGTGTCAGGATGAGATTGATGGCCTTAGAATATAAATCCACTGAGGCAGGAAGAGTGCCTTCCTTTGCTTTTTCTACAGTGCAAACTGTGTGTTTTGTCTGTGCTGAGCCAGTGCTGAATAATAATGAGTGACTATAGCTGGGTTCTGAGCTGGAGGAAGCCAGGTCCTGCCGGCCAGCCCTAGGAGCACTTGTGATTGATTATTCAGCTGTTTAAGCCAGCCACACATGTTGTGCCTAAATGCTTTAGTCTTTTCTTCGCAATTATTTTGAAGTCTAGGAAGATACACTGCTTTCTGTCAAATTTCTAGTAAGTGAATGTTTTTAAATGTAAAACCTGTAAGACTTGAGCTTTAATATTTTGGAGTCTTTTTAATCTGAGAAGAGCTTTTAGCTGGAAAATATCAGTTAGGCTTCTGTTTGGGGAAAAAACTAATAATCACTAAAACAATCAAGTAACCTCTCCTCCTTCCAGCTTGCTTTGTTTTTGTGAAGAGGATGAAGTGTGACAGGATTTTGATTCTATGCAACATCTGAAAATCAGAAAAGTAAGTGTTCTTGCAAAGCCTTGTTCCCTACCTCAGTACACTTGGAATTTTTCCAGCCCATCAGAGTCCTTCTGTTGTGCCTGTGTAAGACAACAGTGCTTGTCAGGTCCATCTCAGGGATGGCAGAAAATTTCCAGCCTGTCACCTGAGGAGGTAACTGGGGTAAGAAAGTTATAATTCCACCTCTCAGCTAGATCTCTTTTTATACTTCCTTGAAAGTGTATCTGTGCCAGTCCAGGACCTGACTGGAGCAGTTGGAGGTAAAGGATTAGGGATTCTGCCTAATCCACCTCAAAACTCTTGACGGCACACAGCAGAAATGATTGCCTGGCTGCTTTTGTTGTCTATTCCCTACTCAAAGCAATTTGTCCATGGAGACTATTATCAAGTAGAGATCTGGAAGTCTGACTTTATATCACTGAACAGCTCTGTTTCATGGATATTTGGAGTTTTGTTCGTTATCAACTGTTTCATTTTGGAAACAGGATCAAATTCCTGAAATATATGGCTTTGGTTTCCTTTGGGGAAGAGGGATTTGTAACTGTACGTGTGGTGGCAGGTGGCTTCTGGCAGCATGTTTTCCTTTCAAATGTTTATGATTTTGACCAGATTCAAGCTGATATTTGTAGATTCCTCTTCTTATTAGGCTAAAATGATTCAGAATTTCAGGACTTGATGCCTTTTTGTCTTTTCCCACGTTTCCTCCCGAGCCACCTCCTGTTGTCTCTCTTGTTGCTGAATGAGCCCAGTTGTTCTGCTTCTCCCTCATTGTTGCATGTTACCAGCACAGAAGCCTCTCTACAGAACAGCGCGGAGGAGAACAAGCTGTACCGAAGAGGTGCTGGGGATGTTTTTCTAGGCTCCACACCTGGGTTGCTTAGCCTTGCTTGGGGGAACAAGGTGGTGCTTTCTATTCCCTACTTTGCCGATACTTAGAGAGAATTTTTGCTGCTTTGATTCACAAGGGAGGCTGCTGCTCTGAGGGTTTCCTGACCTGGGCAGAACAGGCTGTGCTTCCAGATCTGTTGGATGCTGTTTTCATGAAGGAAACACTGGAGAGATGAAGTACCTACCTTTTATTAAGAATATGATGTCATTTTTAGAGCTTGCTCTTCTGTATTGTGTTGAGGATTTAATGAGTTTAGAGTAGTTTGGGTGCTTGTTGAAGTTGGAAAATACGATGTTTTGTTCTAAAGGCAATTCACATAAAATGCAGTACTTGGAAGTAAATTTTTGAGAGCTAAATTTCTTAAGGGAAATGTATTATTTTCTCTTGGTTGCTTGCTTCCTACTGCTTCTGCTAGACTAGGAAGACAAATGAACGTGAGACTGGACTACTAGAGCTGCAGTCTGAGGAAATGAGACCCTCTTTGCTGTCCCAAATGCTCAATCAAGAAGCATTTGTCAGGAATGCAGAATGGGATTTATTTGTTAAGTCCTAGATAGAGGCCAGCAGGGCCTGGAACCAAACAAAAGGAGGAGGTATTGTACTACAAACTTGGATTCAGCATACTCACTATTAATCTTCTTTTAACTAAATAATATGAAGGTTATTAACCTGACTGCAGAAGGACCTGCTGGGGAGTTAAGTGTCACGTGGAGGGGATTATTACATTTTGAAAAGAATTTGTACTGGTGACTGTACCATAATAAATGTATTAGATGCCTCTTTACATCTCTAAGTGGTAAAGGATCAATGATCACCTGGTGTGATGGGGGTTGGGGAGCTTGTTTTTGATGTTTTCATACCAAGTCATAAACGAGAGCTGAGAGTTGCTAATGAAAGGACCACATAAATTTATTATTATTATTCATTTTACTGTTTTAAAGAGACCAAGAGGGAGTTGGTTCAGAGGGGTAAGAAATAAATCATTAAAATTTTCACATTTGCACTGCAGATTAATCTGGGGAAATGAGGCTGGTAGTTTTTAAGCCTCTTGCATATTTGATAGGCGAACTCTTAAACTTGATCCCACCTTTTACTTTTTTCCTAACCAAACAGCTTTCCACTTATGCATTTGAAAAGTCACAAAGTTAAGCGGACATCAGAAGGTGATTTAATGTATGAGTAACCTTTGCAGGTGTTTTGGCCAATGCTGTATGAAAGTTATTTTAAAGTTATTATTTTTTTTCCTTCTACTGAGCCTCTGAAGAGATTTTTTTTATTATTATTATTTTTTATTTTATTTTTTTCATTTATATGTCCATTCCACTTGACTCTGCTCGCTTTGCTGAACCTCACAGCCTTCTCAGTGCAAGAATGATTTTCTTATTGTTTCTATGTAAATGTCCAGCTTAGGAAGCTAGGGTGTGGCAATTCTGCTATTTTATATTGACTTCAGTATTGACATTGTTTCTACTGCTGGTCAGTACATAACAGGAAAATCTCATTGTAAGGAGTGGCTGACAGATCTGAGCAAGACTATATTGTGCAAGGAAAAAGGAAAACAATGGCTTTTACAGTACAACACAGTGTGAAGGCTCTGGCTGAGGGAGCAGTATTAGATGTTTTGAAATGCGTCTTTAGTGGAGACACAAAACAGAGATCCTGACTGCTTATGAACACTAGAAATCCCCTAACATGTTGCAAAGGCAAGTGCCCTAGCCAGAATATTTGAGATAATTAGTCTGTCTGCATTCCTCCTGCAGCCTCAATTAATTATGAGTCTCTCTTTAACTTCTCGTCAAAAGTATTCTGTAGTAGTGTTACAGGATGTTAACCAGCTGCCACCTACTGCTTCCATCGATACTTTATAAATACTGTACAAAGGTCTTGAAAGCAAAGTACTCACCAACAAGACTACCTCTACTCCTGCTGATCTCTTCCTCCATGAGCACTTGGTGTAAGAAAAGGATGACGTGATCCTGTCTGAACTGGTAGCAAATACAAAAGCTATAGCAAGAAGATGCCTTCATGTGTTTCAGGGGTAGAGATGTTACTTTTACTGTTTCATCCTGTATGAACTGAAATACAGACCAGGCTTGCAAACAGACATATAAGCAGATTCAATTGGTTGAGCTGTACTGAAATACATCTAGCAGTGGCAGTTTCTTGGGCAAGGTTGACAGGGAAAGTAGGTTGTGTCTTTTATTAGACCTATTGATATTGTTGGGGGAGGTAGCCTTTTAAACGTTCCATGTGTGACTTGTTATGTCTGAAATAGAAGCATCAGCCTTCAGGACTAAATAGATACATGTTGAGAACACTTTCCCTAAGTTTAGCAAAGTTATGTTAATCACTTAGACCATCTGTTGGAGAAAATGTAGTTGTGAAGCTGGGATAGGTTAGGGAGTATGTTAATGAGAGAAAAGGTAATGAAATTGTTAGTCTTTTTAGGAGAGTCAAACGTCCATTGCAAAACTCCTTGGGAGCCAAGTTTTAATTGATTGCTTTTCATGGTGATGTCAAGGCTCCTTTGTAGAAGTAATTACAATTTTGTTTTTAAAGATACATTTTTATGTGGGGCCCCAAAAATGTGATGTGTTGGCTTGATATCGTTATGGCAGTGATATTCCTCAGTGTATTAGGAGGATGAGGCTGGGAGCTTCCTTGCCTGCCCCCCTGCTTGAGCTGGAAGATCTCCAAGGTGTCCTGGGCAAACTCTGCATGGCTGCTGCAGCTGACAATGCAAGACAGTTATATAGCAACTTCATCCTGAGAGGGAGCAGGGCAACAGATACAAAAGAAAGTGTTAAAGTCAGTCACCTCAAGAAGTGTGGCTAGTTCTTAAGGGGTAGGTGGCTGAGCTTTTCAGCCTGACAGCATCTCTCCCTCTTGAAACACATTATGAAATGTTGAAAATGGTTTGGATGTCATTATGGCACTGGCATTTCTTCAGGAGGAGCTCTGTATCTGTTTAAATAAAGCCCTGAAGTAGGTGTTTGTTGTCCTAGGATTGCCTTTGACTGGTATGACCCAAATAGAAGAGTGTCCAGGGAAGGGACTTGACAGAAGCATGGCTGAGTGTTGGCAGAAATGTGATTAATCTTGACTGGGCAACCGTGCCAGAGCCACTTCCAAGTACTATATCTGTGACCACTCTCCTGTCCTTTTCAAATACCTTCTCTCTCTGTCTCAGTTCTGAAGACATTAGTCTTGTTTGAATGCTTTATTATGCCATGCTGAAGTGCTAATGCTACCCTTGTTACTGGGTTTACTGGCAGTGAATCTCGATGCAGGCCAGGAGAGGTATTATACAGTTACAGGAAAAAGCAGTATTTAGCAAAAAGTAACCATCTACTTAGTTTACCCCGTTTCCCTGGAGATATCAAGTTAGACCTGAGAGCAAGTTCTTCATCTAGTCTTGTACCTCACCTAAAGGAAACAGTATGGGTGTTTGAGACCACTTGTAAAATAGATAGGAAGTATGTCAAATATCACGGTTGTTAACATTTCTCCAAATGTACAATTTATGGAAAGCTGTGGAGATGAGATGGTGCACTGCTGAGGTGCAAAAAGCAGGGAACTGTAAACTTTTTGGAGGGGCTGGTGGTAGAGGACGGACAAACTCCTTAAATTATTTGATAGGGAGGTTGTTCTCACCTTCTACTGCTCTGGTTTCTGTGATGTAGCAAACTTGGTTGCTAATCAAAGTGATTAGTGCCTCCTGGACCATCTACTGCAGTGATCTAATTTCAGGTCAAAAGGAAAGGAATAAAGGCTTCTGTGTCAAACAAAGGGTATCACCATTCTCCATTATTATGTCAGTAGAACTGGTAAAGCAATTGAAACTCAACATTGATGAGAGTAGAACTTGAAATTGATTTTAATTGTTGCAAAATCTCTGTAGCAACAGTTGGCTCCTGCCATTTTGTTACTGAGGTCAAGCAAACCCGGTGCTTTTACAAGACCTATAGCTCCAGGAATTCTCTCCTTCAGAATAAGACCCTTCTAAATCACAGAATCACCAGGTTGGAAAGGACCCATTGGATCATCGAGTCCAACCATTCCTAACACTCCCTAAACCATGTCCCCTCAGCACTTCATCCACCCGTTCCCTAAACACCTCCAGGAAAGGCGACTCGACCACCTCCCTGGGCAGCCTGTTCCAGTGCCCAATGACCCTTTCTGTGAAGAATTTTTTTCTGTTATCCAACCTGAACCTCCCCTGGCGGAGCTTCAGGCCATTCCCTCTTGTCCTGTCCCCTGTCACTTGGGAGAAGACGCCAGCTCCCTCCTCTCCACAACCTCCTTTCAGGTAGTTGTAGAGAGTAATAAGGTCTCCCCTCAGCCTCCTCTTCTCCAGGCTAAACAACCCCAGCTCTCTCAGCCACTCCTCATAAGACTTGTTCTCCAACCCCTTCACCAGCTTCGTTGCTCTTCTCTGGACACGCTCCAGAGCCTCAACATCCTTCTTGTGGTGAGGGGTCCAGAACTGAACACAGTATTCGAGGTGCGGTCTCACCAGTGCCGAGTACAGAGGGAGAATAACCTCCCTGGACCTGCTGGTGACCCCATTTCTGATACAAGCCAAGATGCCGTTGGCCTTCTTGGCCACCTGGGCACACTGCTGGCTCATGTTCAGTCGGCTGTCAACCAGCACCCCCAGGTCCTTCTCTTCCGTGCAGAAATGTGTTTCCTGTTGCTCCTGGAGTAGAATTCATCACTATTGAACAGGGCCAGCTTTCATTGTGTCCCATAACCTGCTGTTTTCCTCATGAACTGGAAGACTCATGAAGTTTCCATCAGGAACTGCTACTGTGAACCTAGGGGACTGAGGCTTATTGGTGGCTGCTTGCCTACTCTCAATGCAGTACTGTGGCAAATGCAACAAAAATTGACTTATCAGTGTAGAAATGTCACCAGTCTTCTTTTTCCAACTGTCATGTCCAGCTTGGGATCCTTGTCCTGTAGCTGTTAGAGAGCTGTTAAGAATTCTTGGGGAATCGAGCTCAAGGAAGGTTTGCATTTTTATTTATTTATTTTTTTAAATAGACAATAGTAGCAAATCAGGTATTTTGAAGTTTTAAAGGATTAAAGAGGGTTGTGCTGCATTGAATTGAAGGTACACTGCTCTTCTGCAAATCAAGAGAATGACATTTTCATCTGCTGTGACCATCTGCAAGAATGAAATTGAATAATGACATTAGTACATTCAAGTACAGCTTCATTGATGACCGATTTTGCTCAAACTTCGTGAGAGTAAATCGCACTACTTAGCCATCAGGTTTCATCATCTTGGCTCTGTCACTCACTAATGGCTTATGCCTTGGGGATCACCAGAATTATAACTAAAAATGTTATCCTAATATACCTGATCAGATACAGAATATAGTACAAGAAAGAAAATGCCTTTTCAACCCCTGTTATAATTACTTATGTCTCTACGTGATGAATCATAAATGTTCTTGTGCTAGCTACGTGGAGAATTTGTAGCAATTATATTTTAAAATTTTCTGTATAAGTTCTATTGATAAATTGTCTAGAAATAGCTTATTGACTTTGCAATTGCATCAGTTTTTTGATATTTTTGTAGATGGTTTCTTGGTTTGCTGGTTGTTTACAAGCAATTCTTTTTTAGTATTCAGTGGCTGGTATTCAAGTGTTCAGCTTCCAGCTGCACAATTCAGTTTGTATTTTGACATATAGGTCACACAATAGTATTGCTGCTCCTTGACAAAGTGCGTATAATTCTAGCTTCTTGCATGAATATTTGCATTGAATTACAAAATTCTTATTCTGCACCCATTCTTTAGCATTTGTTTAAAAAGACTCGTTTCAGTTTCTGCTGGTAATCTTATTTACAAGACTATTTATAGAACTACTAATACACAGTGGACATTACCATAAATGAACAAATTTGCTGTAAAGCTTCAGCTATGCAGTCAGCTGCATTTTTATTAATTTAACTCTTTCCCCATCTTCTTTCTATGATACTAAAATATTAATCTTTATAATACTTATTTTTCTCTATGTGAAATTAAGTGATTCTATGAAAACTATCCACATATTATTGTTAAGTTATAAGCATTTCCTGTGGAAACTGCATATGGTGATATCCATCCTGAGTGCTGGGTGTCCCCTGCCTTATATGTCTCCTTCCATCTAATTTAAAAAGATTTTTTCCTGTTACATATTCCTAGAACTCCACAGTTCTGTTTAAAACTGCAGTTCTGTGAATATAAAATTAATAGATAAATAAAATACAATGCTTTAACTGGACAAGTCGTAGACATTAAATGAGCAACAGCCGACCACTTTCCGAAGTCCCAATCTTTGTTCTGTGGTCTCACAGATCCCTTTCTTCGTTGCCCTCCCTAAATCCCCTCCTGGCTGCAGAAAGAGAAGATAAGAGGATTGCAAGTGTGAAGACATTTCAGTCCAAGAACTGCATAACAAAGCAATGCACAGAGAACATGTTTGAAATTCCATTATACATTTCTAAAATAGCAATGAGAAGCATGTTCTCTTGTGGTTCAGAGATAAGGGAGAACTACCCTTCGAGAACTCAAGTGTCCAAAATAGAAAATTTCATTTCTGTTACTTATCACATGGACCATTTTGAAAACACTTTTTTTTTGTGTTCTTCTTTTTTTCTGTATTCAAATAACCACAGTAAAAGGCCCTGTGAGCCTGCCTCCCTGGCTTCTTCTTACTTGCACCTCTCAATAGTCTCTGGGGCTTGGGAGGGTGTTTATTACAAATGAATGTTTAATGTCTGCCTCAAAGAGCTACTTGTCTGGCTTGGATTTTCTGGTTGCACTGCTCCGGAAACAGCTGTGCATGGAGCAGGGGCCTGTTGAGTGTCACCTGGACACAGAGATGCTCTTGCATCTTGCGGCTGTTTTTATTGATGTCTTTCTTGTCTTACTGGTTGGCAGTTCATTTGACAGAGAAAAGTTCGGTGGGGAGGTGACACCAATTGTTTTGTTTGACTTTCTTCATTGGCAGTTCACTCCTGTTACAGGAGGCTGCTGGCTGAGTGTGGACTGTGAGGGCAAGAGGGCTGAAGGACATCCCTGACCTAGCTTACCCCTGGGTAAGATCAGGACAGTGTGGCAGCTGTTCAAAGGAGGTACTGAGGAAGAAAAGGTCATGGTGAGCCAAATGCTTCCTCCAGCTGTCTTACTCCTGAAGTTAAGTGCAAGAGGGAAGGAGGCACCTGGTGCTAGACACTTGTGATATAACTTTGCTCTGACTGCTTTCATCTAGGATGGCAGCTGGTACCTGAATCTTAGTTGTCTTTCTGACAGGACAGGTGAGTCTTTCATTTAAATACAGCTCGTTTAGGTTGTAGCTAGGAGATAGGATGTGCAGAATGCTTTAGCAGCATCTGTTTTTCAAACTCTAGCAAGCTCACTCTGAGGTGTACTTAGATGAGGGATATGCCTGCTACATCTCTTTTTAATTGCAGTCTTGAGACTGACTTGCTTGTGCCTCAGAAGAGGTGTCTGCTGCTTTGTCTGGCTGGGTGGACTTGGAGCTGTGTAAGAAAGCTTGAGAAACTTCTCGAAGTCTGAAACCAGTCAGTGTGTGATTTGCACAATCAGTGCATAAGAGCAAGGCGTTACAGCTTCCGAAAGCTTCAGCTTTTCTCCCAGTTGTTGGGCTCACTTCACATGTATCAGAAAACATTTCTCAGCTGGTGGAAGTAATTTATTCGTGGTCCTAGCTTGAGCTGTCTGCAGACTGCTGTGCCTTGCCAACTGGTAGCCAAACATGAGAACTAACAAGTAATTATGAATTTTAAGCAGCAGCTTTCACCAGGTGAGCCAAAGGGAAGAAAGGTTTCCCCTTGGAGGTGCTCTCTTCAGCTTGTTGCAGCTAGGAACTGCTTTCTGAGGAGCTTTAAAAAACCCAAGTCCATCCAAAATGAAATACAGCTGTTCAGAGAAGGTAAAGCTCTTTTAGCAGTTACACCCTAACAGTGCAGGGGGCTGTTTTGTGTGCTTTGTGTTCAGGAGTTTAAAACAAATAATGCCACAGAGAGTTTTTGTGCAGTTGATAGTTTCCTTGTCATAGTTTCGTGATTGCACTCCCTGCCTAATTAGATGGTATTGTGCCTCCTCTAGACTCTTACGGAACAGTGCAGTCAAAAGCTGAGTGCTAGTAAAAGTGCCTGTGGTTGATTGTAAGGCCAGTAGGCCGATTTTAGTTCACATGTCTTCTTAGTTGCCCTTGTACAGATAGCATTGGTCTTTTTCCTGTCTCTGTCTCACTGTTTCTAGTCTGGTGCAAAATGCTGAAGTAAAGATGTGCTGCTTATTGAAATGCTGAAAAAACCCTGAAGCTGAAGTTAAAGAAAAGCATGAGGGAAGGTCAGGTAAAAGGTAAGGTCATGTTCATTTGCAAGACATACCGTTGTGGGCAGCTCTGTAATAGAAAACCAGAATGCACTGTCTTGGCTGGAAGGAGTTGCCCCTGCAATGGTGAAGAGTGTTTGCAGTCTCATTTTCAGGAAAAAAACCTGACAGTCAGAAGCCCTCTTTACTGCTCAGGCTGCTGAAAAGTTGTTTTTTGGTTTACACACATAGAGTGTGTGTGTAATTTATTTTACATATAATGTAAAATTATATGAGGATTATATTATTTTACATATAATGTAAAATTATACGAGGAGACTCCAGCAGCAACACAGACAGTAACATCAACACATGCCATATTTTGGAAACACTTAGAAAATTGTAAGTTAAATGATCAAGGCAGAAAGTTTGAGAATGCATCACATTCGTTTTGTTTCACTTGATACACTTTCAAAAGGCCAGGTTTTCAGAAATGGCTAAACATTTCTTGCCTAAGGAGTCTTGGATACCCATCTTGAAACATTTATATAGATGCATCCCTGAACCACTGACCACTTCTGCAAACTTTGTTCTTCACAGTGGAGCTTTTCCCTATCCATCTCTTTGGGATCTCATTGTACTGCTGTTGCAGACATGGAGTTTTGCCCTCAGTTTCAATGGAATTGTCATTTCCCTTGGCTGGCCCTCATCCTCTTATGTTTAGCAGGCTCAGAAGTGCTCCTTCACTGCTTGTCTAACAGTCTTCCAAAGGGGTATTCTATGACCATTTTGTGTTTTTTCAACAGAAAACATTGTCTCACATTGTAAGAAATGTACTAATAAAGTGAGGAAGTGATGTTCCTTTGCTGTTCCTTTGCTTATGCTCTGTGGCATTGAGCCAAAGAGCTTGCTTTCTATGGCTTTGAGAGAGGTGGTATCCCATTTTTCAGTTCTGGTAGATCCTTTGGAAACTAGGTTCATTCAGCATTGTTGCAGAACCTGCAGAGCATTTTGTTCTGCCTGTGCTCTGTAATAACAACCATAGTCCTTGAACTGAACCACTCGACCAGCTCCATGCTTGCAACTTCTGTTATGTTACCCTGCTTTTGATTGCTAGTTGTTTAAAGGTGTTGAATGAGAAGGCAGAAGAGGAGAAGCAGTAGGAAGGACTGAGGGAAAAGCAGCTGGGGAAAAACATTTACAACTAGGGGACATGCCCTTGTAACAAAAGGTTGTATGAGTCCTTAAAAGCACCATCATGCAAAAATACCAGTTTGTTTGGCTGACTCTGTATGTATGCCTTTCTGTTGTGCAGTCAACCCTTTTGAGGCCTTTAAGAACTATGTTGTTAGTAGTATTTGCATTATTATGGCTTCTGATTCTTAGTACTTGAAAATCTAGTAGCTATTTCTGTAGGGCTCAGTTCTTAATTTACTACAGTTTCCACACATAAACAGCCTTACTGCACAGTGGCAATATACTTTCCATCTAAGCTTATTAAACTGTGCTTCCATGTGTGGTCTGTGTCTTTGCTGGCTTGCATGTTCCGGTAAAGTTTTCTCACTGATGTCTTTAACGCTGCTGTAATTTGGTTACTTTGGACAGGAGTTGTAGTTGCAGTGTACCCTTCTGTGGTAGCTTTTTTCCAGTGGTTAAATTCAGCAATTTGCAAAAATTAAATCTGTTGTGGTTTATTTGGACCTATGCATAGCTCAAATTCTGTGAAGAAGGCAGTTAAGAACAGCAGAAGGCTGGACACAGAGTAATAGAGTTTGGGGTGATATGGCGTGTGGACAAGGAGACCTGACCTTGACTCGCAGAATAATGACACCAAATGCAGAATTCGGTGCAGGTATGTGGCTGTGCACGGGGTGCAGGGGGGATCTTTCCTCCAAGCTTGCACACCATGTGTCAAAGCCGGTACATCTTTATTGTGCCATGTTTTAAGTATGCATTGGCTTAACATACATAGTCATAACTTTTCTGAGAAGTGGGTAGAGTTAGTAAGATTAGTCACGGGAACTCATTATCACAGTAAGATTAATTACAGAAACTCATTATCATAAGTCTCCTCCTCTTAGTGCTTGCGCATTTTCTCATGGTAGTGGTCGGTAGGGTCTTTGGGGCTGAAGGCAGGCAGTCTTCCTCGCGTTGAACTTTTCACCTTCCCTCCTTGCACATGCTCTTAGAGAGCCTCGGCTGCCTTCCAGCCTTATCTGGCCCAGCTGGTGATCCCTGCTTTTACGGTTGTACCAGCCCTTGTTATCTGCCTTCAACCAGATACAGTCACCGCCCCGTTAAGAAGAAAAACCCTTTATGTCAGAATTCTTTAGTTTAGTTAATATAATAGGTTATTAACTTAGAACAAGTGGTTTCTTCTTTCAGCCTGCTCAGTAGGGAAAATAAAGAAGGATATAAGGGAAGAGGGTGGTTTCAGCCATGTCTTGGAAAATCATCCTCCTTTTCTCTTGCGCTTTGCAATCTGCCTTCATGTGCTGATCACAAGATTCGTTAGTCTGAAGGGCCAAAACCTTTGAGCCATGTGCTAGATGTTTGGAACACGATGAAAATGCCAAGATGGGTGGTATGTAATAGCTTTGTTACTGTGGTCAGGAAGATTTAGGCGGAATTTCAAGCTCTGGGATGGAATTTTGCAAGCTGTTATTTTTCATATCAAGAGGATAATGGGGCAGCATTTCATATCCTTTTCCAGAACTGGCTGTGGCTTTTTCCTTGGCCTTTGCCATTTTGTTATTGGGTTTTGTGTGCTTTCTGCTCTTGGCATTCTGCTGCTAAGCCCTTTAAAATTATTATGTCTTTCAAGAAAAATAAGCACATCTTAAGAGGCATTTTATTAAGGGGCGGGGGAAATTTGAAGCTTGTTTAAAGAAAGAAGATATGAAGAAGATAAGGCAGAAGTACTGATGCATTCCAAAAGAGAACTGAAGGGCTGTACAACTCTGTGAAGTGCACCACTCTGTATTAGCTTCTTCACTGAGAAATCTTTTGAAGGACCAGAGTCACACATGCATGTATCACACTCTTACTTATTAGAGAGCTTTATATATATTTGGAAGCCCATTATTCTCTTAAGGAATAAGCAAATGGTACTTAACTCCCTAAGTGGGAATCAAAGCCTTTCCAAACTAATTCCTGTTCCAGCAGATGCTTGAATTGTTAGTAATAGATGAATACCGTTATTGCATGTACAGTGTGTGCTGCCTTGAACGCCTATTTTATTTCTGCCCTTGGATGCTTCTGTAATTCTAGGAACATCCTGCCCACAGGTGAATCTGAGGGAAGAGTTAGAAGAGGTAGATGAGGGCCTTAGAAAAGCATGATACAAACCAGCTAGATTGTCAGAGCTAATAAAGTGACAACTTGAGTGTGAAAACCCAAGTGCCATGCCACCGTATCCCAAGGCTCAGCCAGCCCTTTATGCAAGTGAAGGGGAGAGCGCAGCAACAACAAACCTAAATTAATGGTTCAAGGTGACAGAAAGCGTTATTCCTGAGTCAAACAAGAAGGAAAAACCTGACAAACAGTGAGAATAACTGTTGTTGTTTATGCACTACAAGTATTTGAAACCCCAGAGAGAAGCTAAGGAAGTAGTGGTTCATGTTAAATGATGTAAAATGATTGGAAATTTCTATTATTAGTGCAAGTACTTCTATTAGGCAACCTTCCTCAGAGCAGGTAATGCAATGCTATTGCTCAGAAAGTGCCATTGGTTTGGTTTTTTTTCCAATAGGTTTAGGGCATGGAGGGCATTTGGATTAATGAGAGGCAGAGGTGATGGAAAACACTCCATTATCCTTAGCCTTTGGTAAGCCTAGATAATTAGTGAAACCTTTGCAAGAAGGTTACCTTCATTTCAATGTAATTGCAAAATAATTATCTTGTCTGGTAGGGATATCATCTGTGTTGATTGATAGCACACAGGTGATATATGAAACATCTGTTTCAGAAGTACCTGCACTAACATGGTTCTTACTGAGTTGGTCAGCTGGAGGCTCCATGATTTGGTATATTCAAAGCCTGTATGAAACAGCACATACCAGCGTTTGCTGTTCATTATAAAGGGGGTGGGTAGAAAACTGGCCTCTTTGGGCAGTTTTTGAGTGCCAGGTGAGAATTCCTTGTGCTCATTTACATCAGAATCCCTAAGGCTTCTCCCCCATGGAATGAGAAGCACATCAATGTGTTGTGGACTTCAGTTTTGACAAGGTGCAAAGGAAATGACTTTCGAAGAAAGACAGGAGAACAAGAAAGATAAAAACAGTGATCACCATACTGAAGAACAGGCAATAGACTTGAGACTGAAGATGTTCCCAATTCTGTCACTGGCTTTCTGTCTGATCTTTAGCACCAGTATCTCTATGCATTTCTGCTTCCCATCTATAACAAGGGAAATATTAGAATTTCCTTTTTTCCTGTTTCGTGTCTGTTTAGGCAGCAAGCTTTTTGGGCAGGGGGTTTTTTGTGCTGCGCACAGTAAAGAGTTCTATGGGGCCTGATGGGGCTCTCATGATAGTAACAAGAGGCAGGATGATGTCCAAAGGTGTGGTTTTGGAAAAGTAGCCAGTGGTTTACTTTTTCCTTATCTTTTTCCTTTGCCTTAATAGCCAAGGAAGTTAACGCATTTCTGAAATGTAGTTTTAGTAGCGTGGCACAGTTCAGTGTGAGGCTCAGTGGCTTCTTGGTGATAGCAATCCCCTGTTGCAGTAGTTACCATGAATGCATCACTGCTTGCCATCCTTGCCGTTCACCCCAAATCAGGTAGTTTTTCCTTTGCAGGGAACAGGAAATAATCTGCATTATTTGTTAGAATTGAATAGTAATTGTGTTAAGAGTTAGGTGGCCAGCAGTGTTGGCGGGGATGGTAAAGGAGGTGGATTTGGTCAATGTTTGATTATGTCATTTAATGTGCATCTAAATATGTGCTGACTGTTCGCACTTCCCACAGCATGTTGAATAACTATCTCTTTCTCTCATACACACACATATATCCGCTTAGATATCTAAACACAGGTTTTGGAGGTGCGTTAGGTCAACTTGGGGCATTGGACATTGTGACCTAGTCCCTCTGGACATAATTTCTGTGGGGAAAAGGTTATTCTGCTAGACAGGTGTATACCTTTTCATTTTCAGGCATTGCGGTGATACTGTTTTCATCAGGATGAACTGTGGTTTGCCCATGGTCTGGTCTGTAACCGGAGCTGCATCTGCTGCTCCCAGGAATGCCAAGCTTCGCATCTGATCTGGAATGCCAATGAGCCCATATAAAGCTGTTAACGTTTGTGTGAGGCTTTTTAGTCCTCATTACTAATCAGGTAGAAGGATAATTCCTCAGTTGCTGTTCCAACCTGTGGGATTTTACGG
Source organism: Cuculus canorus (assembly GCF_017976375.1). NCBI lineage: Eukaryota > Metazoa > Chordata > Aves > Cuculiformes > Cuculidae > Cuculus > Cuculus canorus. Next base: position 49,457,955 of record NC_071405.1, read on the forward strand.
ACTTAATTAATGCTTTTTCTTGTTAAATCTCTTTTTAAGTGCAAGAAGGTGTGCCTGACTTGCTTTTGAGGGCCTCTTCTCACGTCTGTATCAAAAGCACAGAGGTCCCAGAAGTTGGAGGGTGAGCCCTAGGGGTAGCTGAATTTGGCAGCACTCCCTTGTGTGCTGAAGGCAAGCTTCTGGGGCAGATCCAAGTCTACAAAGTAGGGGGGACCCTGCTTCCCTTTCCTGCTCCCCCCGTTTGCTACCACTCAGCAACAAAATGGAAACTTGTGACGTGACCAAAGGATAACAAACTGCATGCTGAATGTCTGCTGAGTGTTAAAAATGCCAGCCTACGCCATCCTTCCCAACCTTTCGGTGTGTCAGCAAGCTGTTTATGTAAATAAATATACATATCAAACAATAAGCAAATGCCTTTTTAACATACGCTGTTTCAGGCTGAGATATTCCTTCTGATGCAGCTCACACCATCGTCTGCCAAGCTAATACCAACTCCACAGCTCCCTTTCAGTTGTATTTAATGCACAAAGATTTTTGTTGTGGTAAGTGTAAAATATAATGAGGAATTGGCTTGTTTTACATCTGTTTGGTGTTACTTGTGATGTATAAAATGTTCGATGGGAACACTCTGTGTTCCTCCCAGTCTCTGTCAGTAGATAGTACAATCTTTTGTTCCTTATATTTCAGGAAATGGCTTTATATAAGCATGCGTATGGTTGTAGAAGTATACAGGGATTAAAAAAACAGTAATTTGCAAAACAATTGACCATTGGTGCTCTAAAGTGAACAAACATTGAAGTGAGGAGGAAGCTGAGATCAAGGCTGGATTTAATAAACACCCTGCCCCCCAAACAAAAAAAAGCAAACCCCAAAAACTTAATTCCAGCAGAGTCTGTTGTGCACCTTAAATCAAACCAAACTTGGAAGCCACAGAGTCTAAAGCCTCAGGGGTTTATCTTACTGCAGTGTTGTGGAGGGAATACCCAAGAGCAGCTAGGCTGGGTCACATTTTGTCTAATCCACAGTCTTTTCTCTGATAGCAACCACCAGTGATTAGAGATTAGATAAGACTGGGGCAACTAACCAGGAGAAATTCCACTTTAAGCTTTTGTTTATTTTTGTTTTCATATGAAAAATGTATTAAGACCAGGTGACCTGTAGTCTACTGGCTCTACTCCTCTTTGAAAATTTGCCTACAGAGCTACATGAGTGTTGGATCCCTTGGTGCTGCTGTCTCTTTGTCACTGTGCATCAAACATGGAGAAGGTCCCTGGGTTTTATTGCCCTTATTCAGGTTTTACAGATGATGCTGCTTTTGCCCTACTCAGATACAAAGGAATCACATTAACTAAAATGAAAAATCAGGCTGTTTATGCAGGCAACAAGTCTTGAAGACAACTCTCTGTCAGGCTTTTCTGAGGTCTGCAGAGAGAAAGGAGAGTATTCCCACTGCTTGAGACACTCTTAATTGGATTAGATATAAACAAAGCGAGGAATGGTGGTCGTGGTGGGAGGACAGGCATGATCCTCCACTGGAGAGGTAGATTTAGATGACCTGAGATATCTTCTGTTTCTTAATGTTCCTTGAATAGAGATGATTGGAATCTTTCATCTGAGTGAATAGACATAGAAGACAAAATACAGTATTAGTGACCCTAGATATATCAGAGTTCTCTGCTTCTGAGTACATCAGCTGGAATAGTAATAGGGAATGAATGGGCTTTGCCTACATGTACAGCACTGTCCTATGATGGAAAGGGAAGATTGGTACTAAAAATGCCATTGAATCAAATTGCAGTACACCTGCCTGTGGCACTTTCCATCCTGTGGTTTTAGAGCACTTTACAAGCCTAAATGAATTAATCTTTCTTTTTTCCTTATTGCCCCCAAAGGCTGGAAGTTACTAAGCATTACTGCGTGTTGGAAAGGAGTAGGGCTGCAATCAGTACAGTAGGTTTCTGTTAGGCATCAGATACTTTGTCCTGCGTAGAAGGACATATGGATATATGCATTTTCTACATGCAAGCACTTGGACCTCTCAAATGTTTGCCCTTCCCCTTTTAAAGAAACTGGTATCTGGATGGTATGTGTGTATTTGAAATGCCAGGTTGTGCAGAGCAGGGAAGAGGCTTGTAAACAAACACCCACAGGAGGATGAAGGTGAACTGAAAAGTGTGCAAGTCCACTAGAGACATGGGTGAGGAAAACATCTGCCTGAATACCTGTTTCATAGAATCATAAATCATAGAATCACCATGTTGAAAAAGACGTCTTGGATCATCGAATCCAACCATTCCTATCTGCTACTAAACCGTGTCCCTGCTCTGCTCACTAAACCATGCTGCTCCTCTAGTGCACATAAGATAAATGACCAGGATGCAGAGCCCTCCTTGGCAGGGTGTCTCTGGCTGGACACAGCATGCAGCGCTCCTCTGTCCCACTGAGTCCCTCCCTTGTCCTGGAGAAGTGTGAAATCGCACTTCTGTGAAGAGGAGCAGGGAGCTGCTAACAGAGGGTTTGATACCCACACATACGGCAGGAATTTCCTTTCATGTGGTCTGGTGTGACATTGGCACTTCCTAGCTGGCTTGTTAGTGGCATTGTAATCTACTGACTGACAAATATTAGCTCAGCTCAGTATGACTGTTTTCTCCGGAGAGCACGACAGACAAGAGGAGCTTGAGATGTCCATCTGCAACCCTGTCTCAGTGTCTTACAGGACTGCTAGCTGGAGTTGCTGTGAAAGGACCATCTCTCCCAGCTTTCCTTCTTGGCCCTGGAGGTGTTACTAAGTGCTGTGATGCAAGGAGGGGCACTGACGCTCCCTGATTCTGCATGTGGACGGTTGGCCCCTCCTTTGGAATGCTGGAGGGACAGGGCACAGTGGATGGTTTTGGTTTCAGAAGAGAGCAAAGCAGCAAGGTAGACTGGGCAGAAGAGAAGTAACGCTATGAAATAGATTTGCATGGCGCCAGCTTCATATCTGAATTGGAGCTGTCAGAGAGAATGAGATCCAGACACAGTGCTGTTCTCCAGAGAGAGGCCATTATGGAGCGATTGCTCTGTTAAGTGCTGGCTTCACCTCTATGCTCCAGGTCTGGCTGACTTCTGCAAAGAGAAAACCAACAAGATGTGGCATGATCCTTACTCCTTTCCCATTGGCCTTTTCTGCTTTTCTCCAGGCTCTGATATACCTTCTTTTGTTTGCTTATTGCTTCTCTGCCTGAGGATCTCCCACTGAACACTTCTCCTTCTGGCTCTGTTGGTGTCTTCATACTTCCCTTACGTGCCTCTGGGTTCTATCACCTTGCCCTCTTTTTCATCCTTAGTCTTTTCTGACTCACTCCATTCAGCATACAGTTGCACTCAGTAAATGAATATGTGTGTGCTTATTTGCTGCAGGTATGTACGTCTTAAACATTTAACTGACTTTGTTTTTTCACACACCACTCCATCCTCCCTTCTGGGACTTGCCTTTGGGGGACTCACAGCATCTCTTTGGACTGTCCCTGTCCCCTCCTGTTTCCCTGGTGACTATCACAGGGGAGCAGGAGGGGAATATGCAGAGCAACTCTGTTGCTCCTCTCTTGTTTTTCTGGAGCTATTCCTGCTCCTCCTCCTGTCTTCTGATCAAAGCCCTTTTCTGGCCAGTTGAAGTGAACTGGAAAGTAAGGAGGAAGATTTTGCCTTCAGTCCAGGTCTTGCCATGGTCTTCAGAGTCTCTGCCAGCTGCATTCCCTTGCCTCATTCAGGTGTGCAAGAAAGAGAGGTGATCTTTACCTAAGTGGGAAGAAGTGGGTAAGCAAGGTCACGGTCTTCTCCACAGTTCCAAAATGGAGATGTCTCTTATATATTTGTCATTGCTGTTTTGACAGGTTGACAAGCCTGGATCGCAGCGCTAGGGACCTGGAGCAAGGACCCTGACTGATGCATGTTTAGTGTGACCTGACTTCTTGAGGAGAAGTATTCCTCTGAAGGCCTGTGGCTTCACAGCAGCACGCAGGTAAGGCAGACGGCCCTCCTAGTGTTCACACTCTGCTGCTGGGCTTTGGTCTTGCTGGAGTGGACTGAGCAGAGGAATTTTTCCACTCATTTGGTCGAGAGAGGGGCTTGGTCACCTCTGCCTGTGCCATATCTGTGGAGGTGAAATCTTAGACTGTGTTTACAGCATGGGGGGTGATTTTCAGCAAAAATATGTTTTCAGAGGATCAGGACTACTCATATAGTCTAAAAGCGTGGGAGGAGTATGGTGAAAAAAAGAAAAATGTTATAGATAAAGTAATAATAAAACAATACTTAGACCTCTTGTTCTAAAATATTTTTATATTGAAAATTACCTTAATTTAAACAGAAAGCTTTTTAAAGAAAGAAATAAAGACGTGTATGTTGAGGGAAGGGGTTAAGTAAGAAATTAATTAAATAATTTAGTTATCAACTGGGTAAGTGGGTAAGATGTTTTAGGTCATCCAAAAGTAAAAAAACAACAACAAACAAAACAAAAAGAAAACCCAAACCAAACAGAAAAGCCCTGCAGTTATAATTGGCATGACTCATGGAAACCTGATCTAGAAATGATGAGGCCCTTTAGTCCAAATCCTTAATCCTCTACTAGTATGTAGCATCATTCCCAGCAGTGTCTACCAGTCCTGTTTTAAATGATGGGATTTTCCCTTGTCCCCTTGGGATACTATTGCACGGTCTAATAGAATTAATCTGCTTACTTCTCTTTCAACCCCTGACCACTGCAGATGCAATTAGTAGTAGGCAATGGGAGGATTCTGTTTCCTATGCTGTATTATGAAGGCTTAGGGCTATATTGTGTTAAACCAGACAGCAGTTGGAAGCATGTATGTAGGAGTGTGGCTTATCTGTCAGTACTCATTACAGACCCATAAATGTCTCTGAACTACAGAGTTCTCAAACTCACAGGAGCTTTTTTACAATAGTAATACAGGATCTGATAAGGCACAGACTAATATATTTGAATGCCTGTGAGAAAGATGGTAAGATTGGAAACTAAAGTGGAATGCAAAGTCACGTGCTGCTCATTCTAGAGACTCTCAGAGGCAATTTATTTCTCTGTTTCTGGAGCATTCACTGGCCTTGTTTTTGACTTCTCATGGACAGTTTGGTAGGAACTAAGTGAAATAGATTTTTGCTGTCTGTGATGCTGCTGGAGGTACCATTGCACTTTTCCATCTGTGAGTTTGAGGTGTGTTTTAGATGAATATTGTGAGATTCTGCTGATGTTTACTGAAAGGCCCCAGTAAAATAGCCAGATGAATACAAACTCAAATAAATATGACCTGAAAAAAATCATATCTGGTCTATTTAGACTGTCCCAGCTCAATACAAATTGGGGCTTTCTTCTGTGACATTTAACCCATTTTGCTCCTTGAATTTGGAAAAGTTCTAGTAGTGGGAAATGTTACTCAGTTTCTAAAGTGTGTGGATGGAGTTTCAACCTATTTACATCTGGAAACTACAGCAACAGCTGATCTGTACAAACTCTGTGTGGATACTTTCAAAGTGAATTAAAAAACACATCCTAATATGGAAACCGACAGTAATGTAGTTGCTGTTGGATGTTTGAATGTGGCTGCAATGTGAAGTGGGCCAGAGATCCTGAAAAACTGTGCATATGCCAGCTTTCCACATGGGCTGCATGCTGTGGCACTAAAGGAGAAGGTTACAATCTTGTTCCTCCACCATCCCAATAAATCCCTAGCTCTAACACGCCATAGCTTTTCTGCAGTATTTCCTCAAATAGAAAGCCTGAAGATAAACTTAGCCATTGGTCTGGTGTTTCATTATCAAGGTACGTTAATTAAGACTATTAAAATTTGACTAGATTGCCTGTGTCAGATCAGAATGTCTTAAACACTGAAGACTGAGTTGCTGATCTCCAATGTGTTCAATGAATCCAGTGCTAATTTGCCCATTGTTTTTGGTCAGTTGAAATTCTTTTCCGGTTTGGTGCTTGGCTGCCTCACATGGTTTTGTAGAGTGCTTCAAAGAATGGGGAGGTGGTGACTGAAGCAGGGTGTAATGATCCATTGCACTTGAGATCATCTGCAGCTTAAGTTCCTTGCCCCCCTGCGTTGCCAGTCAAGCTTTAATTCCAGTGAAAATGTCAGTAAACCAAGGCAGGAAGGTACTATTTCTACTCTGCTGTTCCCTTTTTTTTTTTTCTCACTGAAAGTTTATCTCACTGCTTGCTTTTTAAAAGCACTGCATTAGCTGGAGGAGGGAGTAAAAGGCATGCTTTATATACAGATGCTGGTGATGATCCTTTCAAAAGCTACGTTTCTCAAGCTGGGAGCTATAGACCCCTTTCAGTGCAGTCACAAAGAAATCCAAGAGGAAATGGAGGATGAGGGCCAGCAGGAAATATATATATATATAAATATATGGAGTTTTTTTCCCTCAAGTTGTCTTCTAACTCCTCCTCCTGCCAGGCAGGCTATTGTTTGAGACTTTACATGGGATACCAGTTACCATATAAGGAAAAAGGCATCATGCTGCATTCTTTGTAAAAATTGATTTTCTACAGTTGCCTTTTTTCTTTTTCTTGCTGAAAGTTGTTCTGCTTTTGTGGAAGATGTGGGCAAAAGGAAAACAGTACGCTACAGTATGCATGTATACAGTCTTGGTCTGTGCAAAAGAGTTCGCTGTGGGTCTTTTACTGCAATTTAGGTGACTAGACAAAGCAGCAATAGCAAATGAGGTTCAGCTACTATGACAGCAGCAGCAGGTGTTGCTGTGCATTTTCCTGCATCCTGAACTCTGTAATAATCCTCCTTGTCTTTTGATTTTTTTCTTACTTAAGAGGATGTCAGGACAGTGGAACAGAGGCATGAAGTGTCCCTTCTGTGTCCATGTTCATTCACAATCCACTATTTATGCAGTGTATATTTCCAGTCCCAATGTAATTACATCTGGACTATTACAAGAGCATCCTGCCTTTTACTCCTAGGGTGTTCCGTACCAGTTTGTCCCCGTTTCAGAATATGAAATTTTAAGTGGTGAAAATATCTTTACACCAGAACTTTGGTTTGTGATTAAAAGCCAGCATAAAAAAGTGTTACTGAACTGGGGCTTTAGTTCTTCACCGTTGCCTGAAATCCTTGTTTGTGAAATGGAGTTAATCTTCATTACACTGTTTTAGATGAGAACCCGGAGCTGCAGAGATCTGAACCTTGTGCTCCCAGCCTGTGATTTGTTCATTCCTGCAGATGTGCTGAGTGATATGAACCAGTCTGGGCCACCAGCTTGCTCTCTTCTACTTGATAACCAAATTTCTAGAAGTACAGGGGGGTGTCAGTAGAACAGCCACCTTGGACTTTGGAGGGCAGACTTTGTTCTGTTCGGAAGGCTGGTCAATAAAGTTCCATGGGGGACAGTTCTTCAGGGCAAAGGTTGGATGCACTTTAAGAAGGAATTCCTCATGGCACAGGAGCAAGCAGTCCCCATGCGTTGTAAAATAAGCTGATGGGGGAGAAAACCACGTTGGCTGAGCAGACAGAGCTAGGTAGGTATCAGAAGAAAGAGGAAAATAAATGAACTTTGGAAGAAGGGCCAGGCATCTTGGGAGAACTACAGAGATGAAGTGAGATCATGTAGAGAGAAAATCAGAAGGGCTAAAGACCAGTTAGAGTTTAGATTGGCCCATTCTGTAATAAAAAATCCTTCTACAAATATATCAATAACAAAGGGAGGGCCAAGGAGAATCTCCGTTTACTGGACACAGGGGGACAATACTAACAAAGGACAAGGATAAGGCTGAGGTGCTTAATGCCTTCTTTGCCTCAGTCTTTAATAGTAAGGTAAGATGTTCTTTGGATATTCAGCCTCACGAGCCACTAGACAGGGAGGAAGAGCAGAACAAAGCTCTCTTGATCCAACAGGAAGTGGTTAGAGACGTGCTAGGCAAACTAGACGTTCGTAAGTCTATGGGGCCAGATGGGATTCACCCAAGGGTTTTAAGGGAGATGGCGAAGATGCTTGCCAAACCTCTTTCCATCATCTGCCAGCAGTCCTGCCTGACTGGGGAAGCTCCATTGGACTGGAGGCTGGCTGATGTTACACCCATTTACAAGAAGGGTTGGAGAGAGGATCCGGGAAACTACAGGCCTGTCAGTCTGACCTCAGTGACAGAGAAGGTCACAGAGCAGGTCATCCTGAGTGCTATCACACAGCAAACACAGGATAACCGGGTGATCAGGGCCAGTCACCTTGCGTTTATGAAAGGCAGGTCTTGCCAAACAAAGGTGACTGACTTGATGGATGATGGAAAGGCTGTGGATGTAGTGTGCTTGGATTTCAGTAAAGCCTTTGACACAGTTTCTCACAGTATTCTGCTTGAGAAACTGTCTTCCACTGGCCTGGACAGGTGTACCCTCTGCTGGTTTAAAAACTGGCTGGATAGCCGGGCCCAAAGAGTCATGGTAAATGGAGCTAAATCCAGCTGGAGGCCGGTCACAAGTGGTGTCCCTCAGGGCTCAGTGCTGGATCCAGTCCTGTTTATTATCTTGTATAAATGACCTGGATGAGTGGATTGAACGTACCCTTAGCAAGTTTGCGGATTGCACTAAGCTGGGAGGAAGTGTTGATCTGCTTGAGGATAGGGAGGCTCTAAGAAGGGATCTGAACAGGCTGGGTGGATGGGCTGAGGCCAGCGGGATGAGTTTCAACAAGGCCAAGTGCCGAGTCCTGCACTTGGGACACAACAACTCTATGCAGTGCTATAGGATTGGGGAAGAGTGGCTCGAAAGCTGCCTGGCAGAGAAAGACCTGGGGGTGTTGGTTGACAGCCAACTGAACATGAGCCAGCAGTGTGCCCAGGTGGCCAAGAAGGCCAATGGCATCTTGGCTTGTATCAGAAACAGCAAGGCCAGCAGGACCAGGGAAGTGAGTCTGCCCCTGTACTCAGCACTGGTGAGGCTGCACCTCGAATGCTATTTTCAGTTTTGGGACCCTCACTACAAGAAAGATGTTGAGATCCTGGAGTGCATACAGAGGAGAGCAATGAAACTGGTGAAGGGGCTGGAGAACAAGTGATGAGGAGTGGTTGAGGGAACTGGAGTTGTTTAGCCTAGAGAAGAGGAGGCTGAGGGGAGACCTTATCTCCCTCTACAACTACCTGAAAGGAGGTGTAGAGAGATGGGTGTTGGCCTCTTCTTCCAAGTGATAGGTGATGGGACAAGAGGAAATGGCCTCAAGCTGCATCAGGGGAAGTTTGGATTGGACATTAGGAAAAATTTCTTCACTGAAAAGGTTATCAAGCACTGGCAGAGGCTGCCCAGGGAGGTGGTTGAGTCGCCATCCCTGGAGGTATTTAAAAGGCAGGTAGATGAAGTGCTTTGAGATATGATTTAGTAGTGGATAGGTATGTTTGGACTTGATGATCTCAAAGGTCTTTTCCAACCTAATGATTCTATGATTCTGTGATTCCATTGCTGGGGATGACCATAGTCCAGTTATCCCCAAAGGCAACTGAAGCATTTGAGCCTTCAAGAGGAAAGGCTGCAATTATTTTGATGGTGATGTGCTTCTGCAGGTAATAGGGGTGTGTCAGAACACATGCTGCCTCAGGAAAAGGACTGAAAACACTCTTGAAGTTTGTTTTGTTTCCTGTTGCAACTGTCGCTTGTTGATGAACAGAAACTGCCTGCTTTTTAGAAGTAAGTCTTAACTCCAAGCAAATCTACTCAGTGACTTGTGCAAACGAACAACTGGAGCAGCATAAGCATAAATAAGGCTGAATCTCCTGACTCCAGAAAGCAGTGGCAGAGGCTAGAGTGGGAAAAGCATAGATCTGCAAGCTGGGAGTGCAGCCAGATCTTGGAGAGGAGTGAGTGTGTACTTGTGCATGTGTTCTTAAGAGTTGAGCACTCTTCCTCTTCTGTCCTCTTTTATTAGTAACTGGGATACAATCTCTAGCAGTGGTCCCTGTGATTGCCATCACTTCTGACTCCCTGACTGCCTTCTTGATTCTCTCTATAAAAATCTGTTCGGCAACTGATAATGTTGCAGAGTTTTTCAGAGCAAAAGCAGATAAAAAAGCAAAAAGCTCTTACAAAGAGCAGCAACAAATTTTGGGTTTCACTTACCACAGTCGTGTCATACCACTCAGTCTATGTTATACTGGACTATGATTATGGAACTGGTGAAAAGAAAAATACTTTCTATAAACAGTTTCTTTTTTTTTTTTTCAGAAAATTAATTGTTTTCCAATGCATACATTAATAATAGTGCTACCAAAAAGTTCAAATTTTCTGCATTTTTTTCTTTTGACTGTGAGTTAATGTGTTTAAAAAAGCTGTGCTACTTTCATATCTCTGCAAAATGAATCTCCAGACCAATCTTCTAGTATGTTAGATTGTGCTTAGCTTAGAGATAGAAGCTTCCCTGGGCTTTAATAAGATACTTGAGTTTGCACTAGTATGGCAGGAGAATGTCCTCATGTAGCCTTTTCTTCAGAAAAGGTAATTTGGTGCCTCCCAAATGCTATTCACTCTGGTATCAAGAGGAGATATCACTCACAGCGAGTGGTGTGGAACGATGCGATGCCCCATGTGCTTGGTTCTCAAATAACCAGTGAGGCGGCTAATGACTTTTGACACGTACATGGCTGTTGTTGGACATTTGAGTTAACATCGTGCTGATAAATGGGACGCTTTTCACCCAACAGCTATTGTTTTAAGCTCTCTGCATACTCCCAGACCTTGTGTTTTGGTTACAGTCTGCTCACATTTATAACTGACCTAATAATTATCGTTTCCAGAGACAATATATTTGTTATATGCACATTTATGCATATATATGACAAACTACTGTAAAGGGAAAGCATCCAGTCAGTGATGCATCTAGAGGGCAGACGGAGCCTGTGTTGCCAGCTCCATTTCAGTCTTACTCCAAGCATGCCCAGCAGCCACCTTGTCGTGGTTTAGCCCTGGCCCGGGCCAATTTTGCAGTTAAAATGGAGCAGTTGGGCTCCCAATTCCCCCACCACCACCACCCCTGGGAAAAGGGAAAATGAGAGGAAAAGACTTGCAGATCGATTGGAATTTAAAACAGATTGAATGAAATAATAATAATAATAATAATAATAATAATAATAATAATGAAAATGCTATTAAAAAGAAAATAATAAAATACATATAAATACATGAAGTTGCCCCCCCACCTCTCCATGACTGTATGTCATGACAGATGCTGTAGAGCAGGCACAGGAAGAAGGTGAATAGCAGGAGGGAGCTTGGCTTAGGAACTGGATTCAGGAACAGATGGATCTGGGATCAAGAGGTAAACAGACAGACAAGGTCCTCACTGGACGTTGACCATCGAAGTAGAGAGCAATACCTTGGTGACCCCTCAGTTTTATACTGAGTATGACACATGGGATGGAATATTCTGGTCAGTTTGGGGTCACCTGTTCTGTCCTCCCCTCCCTCCAGGTGTGACCCTTTCTCATCTCTTTGATTTATGACAATCCAGCGGCTTGAGGATGGCCTTGGTAAATACAGAAATAAGTAATGTTTTTTCTGCATACCAGCGCCCCATGTTATCACTTCTAGAGAGGAACACTATCTGGAAAACATGCAGTCAACTTTCAGAAAGTGAAGTTACTTAGACGAGACTTAGCTGACAAGTTAGAAAATTGTTTCTAATTTAGCTCAAACCAGGAAACACCTGCAGGCTTATGGAACTGAGGAGCCCAACTTGGCATCTTGGTTGGGGTAGCAGGAAGTTTCAGCGGCTGCTGAAGATGCTGTAAGCTGATTCATGAGGCTGTAAGTGGTTGCTGCTGCTGTGGTGTGTTGGCTGCTTCTCTCTCTTATGGGTCTAGAAGTGACACGAATAGCGAGGGGGCTCAAATATCACTGCAGCTGACTTAGGCAGGGGTGGACTGACCTTCTGCGAGGTATTGCCCAGAGACTGGGAGTTGGTGATTTAATGTTAACTATGGCGCTTACGGGGACTGGTTTTAGCTGCGAGTATCATGTTGAGGCTCTGGAGCGTGTCCAGAGAAGAGCAACGAAGCTGGTGAGGGGGCTGGAGAACAAGTCTTATGAGGAGCAGCTGAGAGAGCTGGGGTTGTTTAGCCTGGAGAAGAGGAGGCTCAGGGGAGACCTTATTACTCTCTACAACTATCTGAAAGGAGGTTGTGGAGAGGAGGGAGCTGGCCTCTTCTTCCAGGTGACAGGGGACAGGACAAGAGGCAATGGCCTCAAGCTCCGTCAGGGGAGGTTCAGGCTGGATATCGGAAAAAAATTCTTCACAGGAAGAGTCATCAGGGACTGGAACAGACTGCCCAGGGAGGTGGTCGAGTCACCTTTCCTGGAGGTGTTTAAGGAACGGGTTGATGAAGTGCTTAGGGACATGGTTTAAAGGAGTGTTAGGAATGGTTGTACTCAATGATCCAGTGGGTCCTTTCCAACCTGGTGATTCTATGATTCTATGATTCTATTTTAATACGGAACCAGGAACTGTGTGACATGTAGATGATGATAAAGGAGAAAGAAATAAATTGTCATTAGAAATACATCTCTTTCAGTTTCTGTCATTTAGATCTAATGCTGCACTGATAATTTACAGCTTTCTTTTGCCTGACTATATCGTGAGGTAAAGTTCTTTGTCAAGGGAAAATGGCGTTTACCCAATGTGACAGGGCAGGAAAGCAAAGCTGCCTCTCATTGCCCTGCTGGGGTGAAGCAGCTAAGATGGTGCCATACAGAACAGCAGTGAAGGCTTTGCATCATTTATTTTGAAACCTACGGAAGTACATTTGCTTTTGATATGTGAATTTTGATAAATACTAAGTGAAGCTGGGGACTTAGTTTAAGAGCTGCTAGAATTATTCTCTCACTGTAGAGATTTCTCAGGAAGCAGGTCTGTAAGCAGGGTATATGTCTGTGTATTTGAAGCTTTTATTTCCTTGCGCTTATGAGTAAGAGCTGGGATCAACAAAATGTGATAACTATTAGAATCAGTAATAAGGACAGTATTACCATATACATAGTGAAGTGGGTTTGAGGAGTTTTGCATTCAATTAATTAACTCTACGCCTAGCCTGCAATCTGACAGTGGGGGATGTAGTTTGATTCCTGTCTGCCTTTCTTCCCCATCTGTTTAAGAATGGTAATACTGCTAGTAAGTTTTCTCTTTTGGAAAATGGTGATAGAAGTATTTTATTTTGTGCAGAAACTTGCTTTGTGAAACTTTTGCATTCCTTTTCACAGAAACCTGAAGATGAAAAGCTCTTAATCCTGGATAGCTCATCTTCTTTTTTTTTCCTGCTGCTCCTCCTTTCTGTGACAAAGCAGGAATGGAGAAGGGAAAAAAATAAAAAAAAAAAAAGAGGTAATCCAGAAATTCCCTCTCCTCACATGTAAAACTGCCCATCAAAAAATGTCTGTACATCTTACATAAAAACAATGAAAACATAAAATCAGTTGATTTTTAAACTTGCAGAGTATGAAAAGATTATTACTGCTCTTACAGGCCCTGACCTGCTTTAAAGCAAAAGTTTCTTGCTTGTGTTGCTGTTCCTGTTTAGTGCAAAATCCAGAGACATGTAGGCAAGAAGAGCCTACATGTAGGTCAGCTGCTGGACAGGCTTGTGCACAGTAAAGATAATGATAAACTAATGACTGATTTGTCCTTTGTAAAATGACCCGTTCTCTGATTATCTTCTAATGGATGTGAGCTGCATCCTTGGCAGATGTTACATTTGTTGACAGTACTAGAAGATAAGAAACTAGGAACTGAAAAGCTTTGGACGTGCTTGTGCTTGGTGTTCAGGACTGTTCTCTGGAGCAAGTGGCAGAAGCTAAAAGGTAGATATGACATGTAGGCATTTTGTGGCCAGGTGACAAGGGATATGCATAATGGCAGAGCCTGTATTTTAGGTTCAGTGCCCACCATGTGGAGGTCTTGAGCTGAACAGGAGACCTGTTACTTTCCTGCAATAGGGGAGCATAGCACATGCATCAGTGGACCACTCCTCCCAGAGCATGTATAAAAACAAATAGATTCCAAAGCAACATAAACTTCCTTTTTTAATAATTTGTGGAAGGTTTATTTGCAAATCCTCCAACACTCACCAGGTGCTGATTTTCAGATATGCCGTAGCACTGGCTTCAAATTTTAAAGTATATTGGTGCTTTAACAGGTTCAGTCCCTCCCTGCTGCATGGCATGGGCCAGCCACTGAGCCCAGGAGGGTAGGAGGAAGCTTTTACTGTGAATGGACTATTCAGTAATTGCCATGTTGAATGGTTTCTGGCACCTTTCCCTGGTGGCTGCTGGTGACAGGATATTAGAATTTATGCCTACCTTGACCCACTGGTTTCCTTATGTTCTGGACCAGGAGTGGTTATCAGGCGGTGGCATTCATTCTTACTGCATGAGTAGCCCTTGCTAGAGAGAGATAGGCGGACACCCAATGCAATACAGATGACGTGTATATCAAGGCAGAATTTGCACTAACTCCTCCAACTTACCTTGACCATTTAAAACCTTTGTTGCTGCAAAGTACATCCAAGAGTACATTTAAAGGAAGCTAAAACTAGTATCCAATTTTATTTCTCCTACAGGTATTCAGGCAAAAAGAAGGAATATAATCAGTTTGTCCTTTTTTTACTCCCATGCTTAAGTATTCAATTCTCAGAATGGAGCTATAAGTCTATTGGCCTAACCTATGGATCACATTTATTGGCAAGTTGTTTAACGTATGGATCACATTACTGGAAAGTGAAATCACTTGCCAGAACTGCCTTTGCTTTTCCACTTCTCTTTCCATCTCCCGGTTTGTATGTTATCTGGTAGCAGCACTGAAGGCTGAACTCTCACTGAACTGATTGGAACCAGGAGCTGATATTCCACTATTCCATCTCCTGCCAAAAACCGGTGTTCAAAAAAAAGTCTTTATGTTTGGACTACTTATATGAATACAATTTGTGATCATTTTAAATACCTGAAGATCAGTACAGCAAAGCTGTGACTCACTTACTGGCTTAGTATGACCACACGTTGGATGAAGTTGAGTATATTCAACAAGTCTTCATCCTAGGAAAAGTGATAGTTGCCCTTAAAAAGGAGTAATTAATTGTGCTTTTTTGTTGTGCGGTTTCTTGACTTTGTTTTTTTAAAGATGCAGTTTTAAATTCCTCGTTTGGAAAACTTCAGACTGGCTAGATGTAAGCATAAACCTGAATCCAGACGTAAATCCCTAGGGGTACTCAGTCCCAAGTATTAGGTGTATAAAGCTAAAAGTGCTGCCTTAGTTGCTTGAGAACTTGATCTTTTGCTGTGTGTTTTTTCTGTTGATAAAGAATAATGGTAACTGATGAAAAGTATAGCAATCTGATGTTTCTTCTCCTGTGAATAAAAAATATGCTGTGAATCACATGTCTGTACTAGATCATATTTATGGAAGATGGAAATCACACAAAACTTTTTTTAAAAAATCTTCATGCAGTCAAGTTGAAATTAAGCAAATAGTTTCATTGAACAAAAGTTACATATGTATTTGTAGACATGAAAGTATTTACTTCCAGATTTTTTAATGCAATATATTTTTGTTTTAGAAATGCCAAAGTGGAACCTTTCAACATTTAAAAATTAAAAACATACTCTCCTATTAATATTTGAGCCAAACTTTTTATAAACGGAGGTTTTGAGTTGTTTGATGTATTTGGGGGGGCGTGTTGTGTTTTGGTTTGGTTTTTAAGTTAGGAAAGGAAAAAAGGTTTGTCTTAGATTGAGCAGAACTTTGGGGAGTTGATGTGAAGAAATTCCTTTATATTGCTTTGTTTCAGAAGAAAAATCTTCCTGTTCAAACTGAATCAATTCTTCTCTTCTTTTTTTTCTGGTCACCCAAACCCCCAATATCTGATCCTCTTGTTATGTTCTTCCTGATGATACTGATGCAGAGTAATTTTTCTTGGTTTTTGCTAATGTAAAATTTATTTGTGCTCCATTGCTTGGAAGAGTTAGGGGTTTGTCTGGCAGAAGACCATTAGGGCATTACTCTTGTTTCTGCTGATGAGTTGCTTTCGTTGCTCGAAGTTGCAGGTAGTGTGTTTGCTGTAGCTGTTTTTATTCCTGTTTTCCTATTCACTTTTGAGTTACTGAATACTCTGAGCTGCAAAACAAGGAATAAAGCAGGAGTGCTCAAAGCTCCCATTAAATATTTTCTTTGATAATTCTCTTTTATTATGTTGCATTGACTTACAGCTGAGGATTAAAATGAATGCCCTCAGCACCAGCAGTGGGCTCTGTTTGAAGCCTAGAAAGGATATTGTTTGTGTTTTGCCTCTCTTCCCTGTATCCCTCATACCATGCCTTCCCCAATGAGCAGCTCTCCCTTCCCCTTCCCAAGTGATGATATTACTGAGGAATTTTGGACAGATACCATTATACACATATGGGAGGTACCCCCAAATTCAGGGTTTGAGCTTGATTTAAAGGGGAGGATGTGCAGGAAGGGAATGTTGTTTTTAATAGACTGTAGTGCTTTGCAGAACTGTTTTAAATATGCTCATCGGGCAGGGAGGTCTCTGGGTGCAGGGGAGGGCTTGGTGAGCTTTTCAAAAATTTCCATGTGCTGTTCAGGGCTGCTCTCCCAGGCACGTACATCATTAATGCTTCTGGGAAAGGCATTCTGGGAATAATCAATCAGCATTTCTCTGGATTTCTTCTCTATCAGAGCTGCTCTATTTTGTCTTTCACTGTTGCTCATTTTGGTTTTAATTTCTGAATGAGGGATTGATTTGCACAGACTAGTGCCAGGCAGAAGAGTTTGATCTTGCAATGGGCTAAACCATCTGGCCTGTTTTATCTAAAGTACTTAAATGGGTGTTTAAAGTTGTAGGTCTTGCAGAAGCCAGTCATGATAGGGCTTTGCTGAAGTATGGTCTGAATATCTGAATGGTTTCCTAGATCAGAATTAAGTTGTCCCCTTGGATTTTTGCTGTTGCTTCTGATGTGGAGCACTCCTCATTTCAGAAAGGACCTCTGTGCTTCAGCTTTGCAGGGGTGCCTTATTGCTTACCTGCCCCTTTCCTCACCTTTCTTCTGTCTTTTCTCTTTCCTCTGCCTCCATATTCTTTGATGCAACTCAGCTCTGCCACAGCCAACTGCATGTTGTTGTCTTGCTTTTGCTGAGGCAATGTTTCAAAGGGCCTTTTGCAGAAAGGGCATATTGGGGAGGGGAAGTCTGTAAAGAAGGTTTGTGTGATTGAAGACAGTCTTTCCATGTGTAATTTCTGGGAAGAAACTGGATTGATATCAGAAACAGAGGACATTGCTTTCCCTCTGAGTGAGTCTGAAGGCAAACTGGAATTGAAATCCAAGAACAGCTGGTACCCAGGTCTCAACTCTCACTTCTGATTTAAGCAAATTGTTATAAAATTGGTGTAGTTGACTGGGGAGGACACACCCTATATTGTAAAGGATCTGGCCTTCTTGCACTAGAGCTGCCCTTCGCAGCAGTAGTGTGAATTGCATATTATGAATTAATCAACTTGAGGACACTTGTATTATATATACTTTGCCCAGTCCCTTCTGCAGTTCCATGCCATTGCTCACAAAGGAGCGAAGTACTTACTTTTCCCCAGAGTTCAACTAGAGGTGATGCTATATTCCAGGGGGGTAGTTCTTTACCTCTTTTAATGGGTAACTTTACACTGTGCTGTCTCCTACAGTAACAGCTGTTGCTACTAGAAGGAAAAGAAGCTATTATATTTGCCGAGGCAGTGAAGCTTTATAAATTGTTAAGAGAGGAGGGAAGGCACAGGCAGGGAGCTGAGATTACAGCAGGAGCCATGAAAATTCGCAAGCTCCAAAGAGTGCTCCTGATTTTAGCATTTCATGCACCCTAGGTAGTTTGTTTTAATGTTTCTGGTTGTGGTGAATGAAAGCAAAGATCCTGACTAGATAGTATATCAATGCTGTGATGATGTGGAAAGTTTGAGTATCTGTTGTGTCTGCTGTACAGTGTTGTATCATGAATGATGTTAATGGCTAAGATCATCAAATGCAGCATCAGTTAACGTAGGGATCCTGTCCAGGGATCTGAACAGGCTGGACTGCTGGGCCAAAACCAATGGGATGAGGTTTAACAAGACCAAATGCCGGGTCCTGCACTTGGGGCACAACAACCCTATGCAGCGCTACAGACTGGGGGAAGAATGGCTGGAGAGCTGCAAGGAAGAGAAGGACCTGGGGGTGCTGGTTGACAGCCGACTGAACATGAGCCAGCAGCGTGCCCAGGTGGCCAAGAAGGCCAACGGCATCTTGGCTTGTATCAGAAATGGGGTCACCAGCAGGTCCAGGGAGGTTATTCTCCGTCTGTACTCAGCACTGGTGAGACCACACCTCGAATACTGTGTTCAGTTCTGGACCCCTCACCACAAGAAGGATGTTGAGGCTCTGGAGCGTGTCCAGAGAAGAGCAACAAAGCTGGTGAGGGGGCTGGAGAACAAGTCTTAAGAGGAGTGGCTGAGAGAGCTGGGGTTGTTTAGCCTGGAGAAGAGGAGGCTGAGGGGAGACCTTATTACTCTCTACAACTACCTGAAAGGAGGTTGTGGAGAGGAGGGAGCTGGCGTCTTCTCCCAAGTGACAGGGGACAGGACAAGAGGGAATGGCCTGAAGCTCCGTCAGGGGAGGTTCAGGTTGGATATTAGAAAAAAATTCTTCACAGTAAGAGTCATTGGGTACTGAAACAGGCTGCTCAGGGAGGTGGTTGAGTCGCCTTCCCTGGAGGCGTTTAAGGAACGGGTTGATGAAGTGCTGAGGGACATGGTTTAGGGAGTGTTAGGAATGGTTGGACTCGATGATCCAATGGTTCCTTTCCAACCTTGTGATTCTGTAAGAAGGGGCCGTTGTGACCTTTTTTCATACTAGATACATGGTTTCTTTAAATTAAGTCTGATTTGAATTGGAGCATCTTAGTGCAGCAATTTGTCATATTTTTCTTTCTTCTGTTCATAATCATTTTTCCCTGTGTATCTGCAATTTTAATAATGTCCTTATGGCAGCTCTGTCAATTGTATGGGAGGCAGCTGAATACTAGAGAAGCTCTAAGAACATACTTCCAGTTCTTGGTTGAATAACTTCATACTTTGCATCTACTGGCCTGTAGATCATGGGTGAATTAAAGATGCTCAGGAACCACGTTAGTGTGGTTTTTAGGTCTTTCTTAGTTCATGGTATTCATTGATCTTTCCTCATATACTGAACCTCCACCAAATTAGAACCATCCCAATCTCTGTCAACATCAGCTGTACAGGAAGGAGAGTGAAACAGGGTATCATGAGTAAACCTTCCCAAAGCATTATGAATGAAATCTGAATTTCGCTGAAGTTAGTCGTAATACTCACATTCACCTTCCTGGCACTAGAAGTTTATCCCCTTACAAATGAAGAACTTTTTCCCTTTGTGAATGTGAGGATTGATTGATCATTTGTTCTCAACTGACCTTTTCTCCCACAGACGATCTTTGAAGCCTGATGAAATGTGTGTGTATGTGTGTGCATGTCCATTAATCATGACATTGACAGGTTTTGTCTGACCAAAACACAGCTCCAGGAATTAAGACTGCTTCCCGTATGTGTCTAGTAAATTTGGAAAGTTCCTGCAGTAGGAGGAGGTGGTGCCTAGGTGGGAGCGTATTGAGAAATAAAAGAAAAAGTCACAGTCAGTTTTGCGAACTGTCCCTGGCACCTTCTCAACAAGCAGTGCTGGGAAAGCAGGCAGCCCCAAGGAGACCTAGGAACATGCTTTTGTTTTTGGAAGGTAGTTAGAAATGTTGCTTTAATCTCTGTCTTTATTCTTTGGAATTGGAAAAAGCTCTTTTTGTCCTTCCCTCTGTGAAGTGTGGGATGGGGGGTTACCTGCCTCAGCTGGTTCTCCTATGCATTGCAGAGGTTTGCAGAGCCTCAGTGATGCTCATTGCCCAGATACAGGACAGCCCTGCATCTCAGCCCCCCAGCCAACCTTGCGAAAGTAGGGAGCTGCAGGGAGAAATGTTGAGAGAATTAAGCCCTGGGCACTTGGAGGCAGGAGCATTAAGGTTGCCTGATGCAACTTGTAAGTTCAGGGTTTCCTTTTACTTTACTGTCATTATTATTATTTAGCATCATAGGAGAAAAGTGCAACCCAGCTGTTCAGTGCAGAGATCTGAGGGCTCCCATAGGCTGAAGCGCTTCATGCCACTTAGAAAACTAGCTATTGTGCTGTCTCTTCAATAAGCATTTTATTTCACATGCTTGTTCTGAGCCTCCTGCTGTTGCCCACAGTACAACTGCTGACAAGTAGCCTTCCTGGCAACACAGCATCAGAGTCTGTGAGCTGCCTTCCCTCTGGCTGAGACCCTGGGAGAACAATATGAAGACAACAGTGACTGTTGAATATTTAAAATAAAATATTTCCTCTTAAACATGAAAATGCTGTTTGCACTTCGTATACATCATTGCTTGGTGATAGCAACTGGCCAAGTCATGCGTTATTCCTACGTTCAGGTACGACAATGCTAACTGCACTGCAAGAACTTTCTATTCTCTCCGTGACTGAGCATGTGAAAGCTCATCATTAGCAGGATGCCCTGTTGTATAGCACAATTTGGAAATGTGTATGAATTTTATTAACTATGATCAGTCAAAAATAATTTTTAAGCTCACTTCAGATTTAACTAAGTAATATTGTAGTGAAATGGTTTTTGCTGTATGTGTCTGTAGAGCACCATGCTGTTTCAAGCAGCATTTGAAGCTGTGATCATTAGTAAAGTAACAGAAGTAAACCTTTAGATTGAGATAGCATGCAAATTCTCTAATAATGAACCAGGGTCCTCTTGTTTGAGGCACTCTACATTTGCATGACAGAAACACTATCTGATATAAGAACAAATACATTCAACTTTTACATAGGATGAAACAAATGGGTATAGGAGGTCTGACAAAAAGACCTAAGGCTGTGTGTGTGACTCTTTTTATTTAACAAATTAAGAAAATCAACTACAATCACCTTCAAAATGGTTCCCTTCAGAGCTGACACACAGCTGTGTATGGTGCTGCCAACATTCAAAGCAATTCCACAGATCATTTTCTGAAAGGCTGTTGAGGACCTCTGTCATTTTTGCTTTTAACGTCTTCTGCTGAGAAAAAAATGGGTTCCTTTGAGCACAGACTTGATCTTTCGTAAGAGGTGGAAATTGCAGGGAGACAGGTCTGGTGAAAACAGTGGGTGCTTAAGCACAGAGATGATGTTATTGGTGAAAAACTGTTTCACAGACAAAGCATTGTGGGCTGGTGCACACCAACATTTTCCAACCAAGGGTATGAAAATGTCTATATTTGAACACGTGCCCACTTGTACTGAGTGAAGTGATAGAGCTGAGCCTTGTCTCACTGAGACAGGTTAGAATATAGTCTATCACGGTCTCTTGTCTCTCCTCTCCCTCTCTTGGTTCCTGGGCCATAGGGGTAGTCTCATATTTTTTTGTCAGACCTCCTAATGCAGTAGGGGGAAATGAACACCTGCTCAAGGCCACGTTGAAGCCAATGACCTTTCTACTGACAGTACTAGGCACTGGGCTTGGTTTTAAATAGGTTCCATGTCAGACTTCTAAAGACACATTATCATAATCCATGTCATGGGGCTCAACAGTGGACAAAGTTTGTCCTAGTTGAAGATTGGCTCATCTTCATTGCTGAAGGAGGACAGCATCTAACTTTAGGCTAATATTAGAAACAAGACTGTTGGAAGACTGGAAACCTAGACGGTTTCAGGGCAGAGAGTAGAAGGTCAGGAAACTTGAGGCAATTTTTCCTAGGTCTTAAGGAAATGTTATTAATAAAGGTATTTGCATCAATGCAAAATGAGTGCAAAGCAATCAACACAAGTGTATTGTTCTGATGTTGTTCACACGTTGTATTTCTATTTGCACATGTGTGAAGAATGACAGAGGATGAAAGATGGAGCTCACCGAGGCTCCTTGTGAGGCAACTATTGAAAGGCCAGGCTGAAGATAAGAATCTGCTTTGTCTTGGCTCTGTGTGAATAAATATACGTATATATGAATGGAAATATGCGCACAAAACCACTGATTGTCAGCAAATAACACTATTGAGAGAAGCTTAGATCTGTAAGTGGAAAGGATGAGCCCTTCCTTCTCCTTCTGGAGGTAAAGTTAGATGTAAAATTGCTATAGACTGGTATAGGGGTTTTGTCATATGAATTGTTTACTTCTCTCTTCTTCCTGTCTTAACTAATAAGTTTGTTAGATGTTGTACCAGCTCATTTGTTTGGGTAAAAATGCTGTACCTTAATCAGATTTTAGTATTAATATCCCTCTAACCAGTTGGATTAAGCACTTTATGCCATGTGAATGTTCCTGTTTAAAAGTAAAAACTCTAGAAAGCGTTTATCTGTGTAAATCACTGCATCATCTTTAAGTTCATCATGCAGAAAAGGTATTTTCTGTTTCAGCTATCTCATGAAGCAGATGTCAGGTTTTGAAATTTTAGGGAGATTCTGTTCTCTTCTGTTGCGGTCCAAAAATAAAACCCCTGTTATAGTTTTAAGCAAAGAAACAAATAACAGAGATATTAATCTCTGTTACTACAAGATGCCTTCTCCAAGAACCACCTTGCTTTGTCCTGTGAAATTTTTGGGTCAATAGTCTAATAATTAGGTTATTTGTGTTCCCCGGTGAAAACTAGTAAGACTAGGAATGTCAGCCTGAATCTTCTGTTCCCGGGTTAGTGCCTCATCTATGACACTTCTGTCTAGTTAAAACTTTGTCTTTTGTTTTGATTAAAAATTCCATTCTGGATTCACAGAAATAAGCAACAATTCTCTCTCCTCAAACTGAAAGAAGTTCTTAGCTAACAGGTTCAGCCGTCACCTGGAAGATGCAAGACACTCTCCTAAAGTTCATGATATTCCATCAGGTATAATGATAGCCAAAAGATAAATGGTCCCCCTAAACTCCACACCACTAGAAATGCTGCTCAGATAGTAGCATTTGGAGAAAGAGTTCCAAGGAGAAAGAGTTTCATGTAGTATCAGAAACTAAGCAGCTATTTATATGTCAGTAGTTCGTATATCAACAGCCCTAGATAAGTATAAGATTTCACTGTGCAAAATCCCACTTGCACACAGTTTGTACTGGAAGGCAGTCTCTTTTTAGCTAAATTAAAAAAAAAGTGCAAAGGTGGGTTAGGCACCAGAACTGCAATAAGATGAAGAGATTTCAGTAAGTTACAAAGAACATCTCGGAGCTCATGTTTTCAGCTTCCAGTTAAGCTGTCTTACAAAAAAAATTTGCAGTTCAAACCTTTTTTTCTGTTGTTTCTGTTTGCGCTGAGGAAAAAGAAAATAAGCTAGTGAAAGCAAATTCCTTCAGATAAGTTCCGTTCTCTATGCCACCTATATTGCCAGTATAGGGTTGTGTTTTGCACAGCCCTGGCTAAAATTAGCTAGATGTCCAGTGTAATGAGAGAACATTCGCAATAGGTTAACTAATAATGATAAAAAGATGAATTATTCTCCTATAAGCTGTCTATTCACTGTTCTTGGCTGATCCCCACCTAATCTCTATTTTAATGTCCTTGTCAACCTGCTGGCCAGATGCTGAAGCAGCACCAGCCATCCAGTTGAAATAGAATAGCCAGAGCTTCAATCAACTCAGATTTCTTTGAACGCTTGCTGGACATTCATTCCAATTTCTGTAAAAATGTCTAGGCAACTCTTAGTGTTTCATCTCATTTTGTAGCTGCTACTTTATGACACCTAGTTAGTAATTTTACAAGTGTTACTTTTAGTAACTATATTTTCTTTGCCAGGAGTATGAGCAAAGTGGAGGGGAGACCACTGTTGTAATAGGTAATGCAGAGATCCGGTCATTCTTGATTCTACTGCTGTTAAATATATTTCCATCGCTTCCAGTGATTGTTAAGAAGGCTCTGTCCCCTTTGCAGACAGCCAGCATGCCTCAGGTCCACACCTTCTGTGCTTCCTATCCCTTGCTTTCCTGAACAGTAACCTCCCCTTGCTTCCTCCATAAACCTAGGAGGAAAAATGGTTTACAGAATGGTGTACTGAAAATCTTACTCTGAATGGAGTTGCATTAGGAAGCCCGTATCCCTGATAAAAACAAACAAAAAAAAACAAACAAAAAGCCCCCACCCTCAACATGATGAAGAATAAATCTCACCAGGTCATCAGCATCCTGCCCAAGTGACTAATTCCGCAAAGCGGAAAACAAAGCAAGTAAAAAAAAAAGTTGGTTTTCACATAGCAAAGCCAAACCACATCCAGATGTGATTTACGATGAGCCCTGGGAGACATCTCTTCTTTAATGTAACATGGAGTCAGTAAAGGTGAGTTGACAAATACACAAACTGATTTTTTTTTTTTCCCTTGTCCTTTAGAGAAAGCACTTATTAACTTCAGTGTGACTTACGTCCACATGCGTTCCATGACTGGAGCTGCCGCAAAGTGCATGAGGACCAGGAACTGCTACCCTAGGGTGCAGGGAGGGTTTAGACATGAGTCGGATTTTCCATGAGCACACTGCTCCTTATCTGGCTCCAGTGGCCAGCACCAACCAGGCTTTGTCCTGCTGCTTCCTACTTGTCTGGCTACCTGCATGGGCTCTCCCCATCACTCCTCTTCTGGTGCATTTTGGCCCTTCTTGAAGTCCCTGGCAAAGGCTTCATCATCATAAGATTTCTACAAATAATATCTGCAACTCATGATGGAAATGGTAGAGAACTTCTCTGGTTCCCTGAGGCTTTATAAGTACTTTCCTAACTAAAAGCAGTTTATAAATTTACTCAGAATTGCACAGACTTGATAGAAATTCTCTGCTTACAATAGGATAAGAGAGCAGAGAGCGAGACTTTTTGCTAGCAAATGACCTCTGGCTGGAAGCAGCTTGTTAATGCTTTTAAATGAACTGCTGTTGTGGAGCTCAGGGCTTAAGCCAGAAGCACAATAGAAGGTGCATTATTATTACTGTTCTGATTATGACAGATAATTTTGCTGTTCTCATTTAGAAATGTAATGGTTTGTTAATAATGTCTGATTTGGGAATATAGTATAGTCTATCAGCTAGGGGTTGCATAATGGCATTAATAAAGGTAATTGAGGTTGTTGCTATAATCTTGTTTGCTTTTTGGTTTGTTAATTGAAAATGACTTATCTTAATATATGATAGAAAAAAAATCGTTCCTCTGTGAAGCCTAGACATCTTGAAGGAAAAAGGTTTGTGTCACTCTGCACTGTTTATATGCTGTTGTGGTAGTGGTACAGCAGTGAGCATACAGAAGTGAACTGGTCCATTGTGTGTAAGGTATTGCGTATCTGTGTTTATGTTTGGTGTAAATAACAGCATGTGCTGTTACTTACAGCTACGTGTGTCTTCTGTTGCAAGGGTTTGTGTATAAGTCTGTCTGGGATGTGTGTGACTGATTAGAGAGCAGTTATGGGAGGAAATGGAAATGAGAGACAGGCAGGCTGCTGAGTATTTAACCCTGGAGAAGAAACTTGACATTCCTTCTTCTATCAACGTTTGCCTGTAACTACTATTAACATTAATTATGGAGATACTTATGTGAACACTCTGTTAGCCCTAATTAGAGTTAATGGAATATACGTGTGGATGTTAACAGGACAAGAGACAACCAAGCTTCCATTTCTAAGGTTAAATATTCAGTAGCTCCCTCTTAGACATCTCCAACACCCTATAATCATACAGTCAGACTTATGCAAAAGCAGTTTTTTTCCTTTTTTTTCTTCCTGATTATGACCACGTTACACTATTTTTGCTTAAACTAAACAGCAAACAATGATGTGGCAGTGACCTCTGTTACCTTTACTAGTGTAATTAAGCTGCCTCTCCTCTATTCATTGTGCACCTCAGAATCGGAATTTATTAGCAAACCATTTGGTGTCCCTTTTACTATGCTTTTTATGAATGCTGGAAGAATTAGTTAAGAGGAGGTAGAAGGACTTTGCTTTATTCTGAACAGAGACGCTGTGGTAAAGAGCTCAGGGCCTGAGCTCTTGAGTAGGTCATGTAGTACCTCAGATCTGTAAAGTTCCTACCACTGTGCTATTGTTTGATGCTGTAAAGAAAAACATAAAGACCTTCCTCCTGCTTGCACTCATTGGTGATCTTTGGTATTTTGGAAACCAGTGTTGCTGAAGAACTGAGGCTGCAAAATTCACAGGTTATCTCATTATTCTGCGGTTGTGTGTGATACCATGTGCCTGCCGCTAGCCTCTGGCCAGCAGGTTAGTGTCCTCCTGCAAGATATCTTTTCAGGGTTGACTTGGAAACTCTGTAACCTTCCTTGAGAGCCCTGAGCCTGCCTTAGGTGGTATCACACATTCCTCAGGGCAGGGTGTGCTTCCTTGTGGTCCATTTCCTTTCCCATGTAAACTATGATCTTGGATGATGTATTGGGCAAAAAGTGCATGTGGTTTTTTTTACCCCTAGATGATCTGTTACATAGTTATGGGTCTGCATGCTCATCTGATCTTCTCATACTATTACCCAAATATAGCACAAGGCCTCTCTGAATGCTATTTAGTTGCAACCTTATGACTTGGAACCTGTGGCTCCTGGATGCTTTTTGACAGGAGCCAGGGAGCAGTGTTACCCCTGCTTTCCAGGTGTGATGGCTCTCTCCTGTTTCCTGAAACATTTCCAAGCACAAGAATATCTGTGCTTAGAATCATAAAATCATAGATTCACTAGGTTGGAAAGGACCCACTGGATTATCGAGTCCAACCATTCCTAACAGTCCTTAAACTATGCCCCTCAGCACCTCATCGACCTGTCCTTTAAACACCTCCAGGGAAGGTGACTCAGCCACCTCCCTGGGCAGCCTATTCCAGTGCTTGATAACCCTTTCAGTGAAGAACTTTTTCCTAATGTCTAATCTGAATCTCCCCTGACAGAGCTTGAGGCAATTCCCTCTTGTCCCGTCACCTACTTGGGAGGGACAGACCACCCTTGGGAGAAGAGACCAACAACCACGTCTCTACCTCCTCCTTTCAGGTAGTTGTAGAGAGCAATAAGGTCTCCCCTCAGCCTCCTCTTCTCCAGGCTAAACAGCCCCAGCTCTCTCAGCCGCTCCTTGTAAGATTTGTTCTGCAGCCCCCTCACCAGCTTCATTGCTCTTCTCTGGACACGCTCCAGAGCCTCAACATCCTTCTTGTGGTGAGGGGTCACCTCACCTTGTGAGCTTGGGTCTGCTCTCGCATATGCCTGTTTGCAGAAACTGCCCAACGGCGCTTTGCTGGCTGAGGAACCGAACAGTCACATGTGTGGAGCAGCAGGCTGGCAAAGAGGCCCTGCAGATGGGATGAAGCACTCTACTTCTAGGGCTGTGTGGGAAGTTGGTCTCTGTTCACATCTCCCTGGAGGAAGGTTGATAGATTTTGATTTAGTCATTTGTTAATTTTTTGATGTTTCTATGTATTTTTTCCAATTGTGTCATTACAAGTGCCTGTTTTCTTTTGTTGTGGTCACAGAATATATTCAGCTTTATAATCAGGAATGATTTCTTGATTTCATATGTAAAATAATGCTTTCACAGATCAGATCTTCATGGACTTTTTTCCTTTGTTTGTTGTTCATGAGTGTGTAGTTTTTAATAGCCATGTATAGCCTAAAGAGCCCTTATTTAAACTATTGGGACGAAAAGGCTTTTGGTGGTATTTTGCTCTGGGATTTAGAGGTAGCTGTTTGGTAGCTCTTGCTAAAAAACTTGTTCTATGCTATGCAGGGTTGCTAATCTAACTCTTCACCTGCACAGTGAAAGTGGCAAAATCAGCTACTGCAATATGGCTTACTCCAGGTTATGGGAAAGAACAAATTTTTATAGTGTTTGGATCTGTTAATGAAAAGGATAGATAAATCATCATTAAAAAGGAAGAAGCTCTCTCATTCTTAAGTTTATTAATTATTAGTTTCTTAATTATTAGATTACTCAGCATTAAGGTACAGTAGGAAAGAAACTGAAGCTGTAAAGGGAACATAGTTGTGACATATCATTTCATTTCAGCTAGAAAAATGTGGCCTCGCTTAGAGCAGAAGCTGTCTCTCTGATGAGGCTGTGGTCTGGTTGTGTGTTTGGGAAAATGAAAGTCAGTCTGTGCAAAGATGTTGTCAGACTCACAGAGGTTAATTACCCTTTGCCCCAGGCAAATTCCCTTGTTTTTATAAGCTGCTGCAGCTAGGCTGTAAAGTGGAGGTCTCTAAGCAAAGCTAAAGTAATGACCACAGGTGGCAACTTAAAGCTGCCTTCATGAACTGAAATCTTGCATTTTCTGTCCTTAAAATAAGCATAGAATATGTGAAGTAAATTCCTCCTTATCTTGCCTATCACTCATAGAAATGTATCATGCTTCTTGAAGCAGATATTCAAAGTCTTCAGTCAAACCTTTGGACATCGATGCCTTAATTAAAATCAGTTTGTTTTGTAGTTTAATTGCTGATAGTGTACCACCAGTGTAGAAATTTTTCCTGTTGAATAGTTAAATGAGATCTGACATTAAAAAAATATCCTGTCCTGAGATGGACCTTCTTTTTTTTTTAATCTCTAGACCAAACAATAGGTCAGTTGAAGGGACTAATTTCCAAATCACTGAGACAATAGTAAAGATTTAACTAGCGAAAGAGTCATTGTTCTGGGTGTTCAGTATAGGCTTAGCAGTATTACATTAGTTTACAGAAATGAATCCTCCTGGTCAGTACTGGTAGATTCTGTGGTTATCTGGTCACCTCTGGCTTACCTTCTTTACCAGAAGGTTATCTTGGCTATTAGCCCAAAATACTTCGGAATCATCTAATTCATTTGTAATCTTCCCAGCATAGCCTGGAAAGCAGCAGATAAGTATTAGCTGAGAAGCTTGAGCAGTGGGAAGATAATGTATTACATGAGAAGATGTCATCTCACCAAAAAATGAATTTCAGGACCTGGTATTTCATACGGGATATGCAGAGCACTTAAATGTGGGCTTGCTTGGTGTTCGCTTTTTTCATTTCATTCATTCTTTTTGACTCACAGATTTATTTGGGTGCTTCTGAGCAAAATCAGATTTGCAAAATGACAACTCAGGCAAAAATTGGATGACAAAAAAGATAAATATGGTGTAAGATATGTAGTGCAGAAAACAATGCCAAGACAGTGTATTGCAGAAGAGAGGAGAAGTTAGGAAATAAAAGGTATCATACACCTTCTCCATCAAAATTTGAAGCAGTGGAATTGATGAGGAAGAGAAATACCTGCAAGTACCTGCTTGGGGTGGTGGTGTTTTGGTCAGTCAGGGCAAAGTGAGCCCATATTCATTTCACCAGCTGCAAAACTCTAGGGAAAGCCTGCATATCTTGGTGCGCTTACCCTTATGGGGATCAAGGGGCTGAAATAGGAAGACTCGACTGTGTTAATTAGATGTGCCCAGCACCACCGAGTAGCAGCATTTGAAAAGCACAACAGGTGAAGGACAAACTGGGTGGAAGATATTCTACAGAATTTTACAGAGTGGACCAGTGTCATCACGTACTTTGGCACTGGCAACACTGATTGATGAGGAGCCTCAGCTGTGTCGTGGATGGTGTCTGCTTTCAAGAGGAAATTGCTGTGTCTCTCTTCACATCAATAGATTGTTGACTTGGCATTCTCCTAGCAAAGGAGTAACAGTGTGAACTTGGAGGAAATTTGCAGGGAGTGTCTGTGTGAGGGCTGGAGAGGAGTGGTTTTGGAGACATCAGCTCTAGATGGATACTTTCCCATTTTGAGCACATCATTGTGGGAAATGTGTCAAATGTGGAATACAAGCCATCTGATTTTTTTAATGTCTGTGAGCTCAGATCTGTGTGGTTCATATGAAGGTCTCCACCTGGAGTTTTGTACCCGAACATTCTTAAATAATGCTGTCAGTCACTCAAAATGCTTATGTTGATCTAAAAAACCACTGTATTTTGAATACCATCTTTCTTGGCGCTTCTTTTCTCTACTGCTTTCAGTATAGGCAGTCTGGCACTCTCATGGGATAAATCTCTCAGACTACATAGGTAGCAGATAAGTGTTATTGTTGATTATATTGAATACTTGGGGTGGGATGACACACCAGCTTGAAATAACTTGCCAGAGCCCGAGTTTCTGTGAGGGGTGTTAGCAGAACTGGAGCTATAAAGTGGTCTGAGCACTAGATTGAGGAGCACAGAAGCTGCCCAGGACACTTGCTGGGTATCCAGGAGCAAGGCTATCTCAGCTTTGTAAAGGGCACTGAACTTCATAAAGGGCTTTCAGACTGTAATATGGAAAGCAATCTTAGGCTTAAGTTGTGTTATTGTTCTGATGCAAGGTGGTTTGTGTATTATCAGACATGCAGAACCACAAATCTTATTTTGAAATTTGCCATATAATGTATTGTCAAATATGTTTGCACAGCAAGTTTTCACAATATCTTCAGAAAGATTGTTCTCCCCATGCTGACAGCATTGATGGGAGAAGAGGCTGTTAAATCCTGCGTCTCTTAAGACTACTTTCCTTGTCCTTGGTGTAGAACGCAGAGCAACTCTGCAGCCTGACTGGAAGAATGCTCCAAATGAATTCTTTCTCCATACTGGGAATGGCTTGAACATCCTGTTGTTCCCTATGCATCTCAGCCTAAACCTAGGCGCTTTTTGGCTGTTTGCCCAGCAAACTTGATTTTGATACTTTAAAGATATGTGAGTTTTTTTAGCTGAAAGGCAACATTGCCCTCAAATTTCATGCTGAACAAGAAAAGAGATGTAGCAAGAGTGGGGGTGAACTTTAGCCACTGAAAACTGGTGTGATTTTGCAGTCGGAATTCAACCCAGACCTGACTCACATGAAGGTTAGCCTGTGGAGTCCTGCCCCTTGCAGGAGATCTGATTTTGTCAATATGTTCTATTTGTTGTCTAGACTTTGTAAGAGTAAGAATTGCCAGATGGGTCAGACTGTGTTCTTGCTTCTTTTGTATGTGAAGAGCAAGGTATTCAGCTGCCCAGCTACAAATTGTTTTTTGTACTGTTTTAAAACTGTGTAAGAGCTGCCTTGCAGTTGATGTTTACATCATGCCTTTGTCATTCACATTTATAATTATTCAGCCCTACAATTTGAATTAGAAGAAGTGTTAAGTCATCAGTTTCTAACTTCTGACTTTTAGGAGGTATAATTTCAGTGAAGACTGAGTAAAAGAGAATTCATCAGCAACCAGAGCATTTCCATGGTTAAATTTGCTGTTTCAATTTTGAAAAAGTCCCCTTCCGTGCATGCCAATTCTTTTGTATGTGTATGATTGATGGTGCTTCAGATTTGCCGCAGGCCATTCCCAGTCTGCTTGCAAGTGATGCTGGTAGTGAAGTTTCCACTGCTGCCATTATTGTTATATGTTATTTAGATTACAACAGAGCTAAAAATGTGCTGCCCCAAACCATTTCATGAGAAGAGATACAATCCTTTCCCCCTAAAGTTCACAAACCTTGAAACAAAGCCTGCCTGGGGAGCCTCTTCAGCACTGTATTAAATATCCTTGCTGAGAAATGATTTCTTACAATTATGGCCCTCCTAATAGGCACCCTGAGTACTATCAACACAAAGCTATCTGTATTACATGGTTTGACCTGCTTTAACCCCAGCCAGTCTCCTGGAGATGCAGAAAATATCTGTTCTATACAAAGGTCTTGTCTTTCAGACAAAGCAGAAACGTTTTGTTTAGTGCTGGCTTTCTAAGAGGAGACATATACTTCTTGTGGGTGAAAGTCACCCCACTGAGGCCATCGGAAAGCCTGTGCATCCATGTCATCAGCACATAAGCTGCTGTCTTTGTGTGCAAAAATGAATTGCTCCCAAGTCTCTCTGCTTAAGACTGCTGTAGATGCACTGTGCTTAGGGATTAATGATATATTGGGACAATGTATCTATTTTTTCATGGTGTCCCCTTCATTAAGGGAAAAAACATATGCTCTTTTAACTTTTAGCTGAAATATTTGACCCAGATTCAAACCTTAATGAAGACTAGATCCCTGATTTTGCTAGATTTTTAAGTCCTTAAAAAAATCATTCCTCCTCTGAATAAGTTCTAGGTCTGTCAGCAAGTAAGTGGGATTTGGGTGGTGAGGAGGTTTCCATAGGGTTACTTGGTTTCCCCTCCCTGCGTATGGAAGGATGAGGTTATTCTGCAGGAAATATTATAGGTGGTGAGAGAAACAAGTTTCCCCATATTCTCACCTTGGAAGAGTAAAGCTATGGCCTCCTCAGGGCTCTTCAATGTATGTACCCCTTATTGCCTAGTTTTCCTGCAGTGAGAAATGGATATCTTTGACCCTAAGAGCCCCCTGAGCAGGTGTGGAGAGATGCCTGGTGGCTGTGACACCCCTTGCCGTGCTCCAAGCAGGATGGGGTGGTTGCAGGAGGGCGCCTGCACAGCACAGGCACCATGCTATCCTCATTAATAAGAGCTGCAGCACAGGGCTGTCCATTTCGCTTCATAAACACAGTTGAGGCAGTGGAGGAAGTTTAATTAAGCACCTTTTATTTCTTAATTCCTAGAAGTGCTGAAGTGCACTCATCTGGCCTCAGTGGTGGCCAGGCTCACCGTGGCTGATGCTGGGAGAGGTGAATGAGCACCATGGCAACAGTGAGGTGTCTCTAAACCCCACCGCTCCAGCAGCTGAGCCGACTCCCAGCAGCATGTCCTAATTGCGGCTGTGCAGCAACAAAACAAATACTGGGAGATTTCCATAAAGGCTATAATCAAAGGAACATCCCTTGCTTTTTAATGCGCTAAATGGGTTCATTTGTAAGCTTATTATGACTTCAGAGAGAGAAGCTATTAGAGTGATCATTAGCTGCCTGTACGAATAGCAAGGAAAACCATGGCACGTTCCAGATTAACCCCGTTTTTAATGTCTACACTCTCATATGCATTAACAATAACCGGCTATGCTGTCTTTAGTGTTTCCTTGGCCATAAGTAAGGACAAAAGAGAAAGGAGAAGGGGAACAGTGAACTACACGCTTTCAAAATAGGTTCAGATGGAGAGAGAAGTGAGGTGTTAAGAGAGCAGCAAATTCACTCTCATGACATTGTGTGTCTTGATGCAGTATCTGTTATTCACTGGGAAAGCAAAAGCAGCTGGGAGCCAGCCTGTGAGTGTTGGCTCATATCTCACTTAGTCCCTCCACTCCTGTCATCTACGTGTGAATTGTGTGGAGGGTCTTTTGTCTGCCTGGAACCTGATAGTTTCATTTAGATTATACATCTTTTGAAGGAAGAGAGAACATTTAGAAACACGTATGCTGAGATTATGGGGTTTATTAACTTTCATTTATTTTCCTGCGGAACATCTGGAGCTCTACTGTGGGCTCATAGTTGTCTCTTGGCTCCTTCTTCTCCTTGCTCTTTCTTAATCAGAAATCAGAAATATCCGTAGCAAAAGACATTGGATGGTTGGATGTTCATACCCTAATTGGGACAGGTGTAGTTGAGATCAGTTACATTTACCATTCAAACCACATTAGTTGAAATTTTATGTCTTAGAGAAAGTTAAAGGTGCTGATTACGGTGAAATTCAGTTTATGTTGCACCTCGATAATACAGAATATGTATCAGTTTGGGCATTTACGTTTTTCTGGACATATCACACCTATAGCTTGTGAAATTTATTTATTTCATGGATAAATAAATCGCTCTGAATTGTGAGCTGTATGGGATAAAGAATTTCCTATTGTGTTTAGAATCCATGGCACTTTAGGATCTATTGTTATTCTTGTTAACAACATTTGAAGATTACCAGAATTAGATAAATAATGCCACTTAGGATTTGCAGCCATATTATTTTTTTGGTTTATTTACTATTATTGAGATCCCTCATTTAAGAACAGCTTTTCTTACAGGATGTTATTCCTAACCTCTGGTTTTCTAAGCTGACTAAATCTAACTAAACAGACTGTTCTGTTTTTGCTTAGTAAGCAAAATAGTTCTCTTTGGGATTTCTTTCCTAAAAGCAATTAAGATCATTAGTCCCACAAATAAATGGTGTTAAAGGGTGGGTTTCTTTTTCCCCACCTTCTCCTTATGAAAAAGCACTGAGAACAACAACAACAAAAGAAGTTAACCTACTGATCTGGAGCTCTGTTCTGCATTAAAACAGATGATAAAAGCAGGGGTTTCAAATTCCCTTGCCCGTGGGCCCTTGCATGTGCCCTGCCTGTCTGGGGCGGCTTTTTCTTGCTAAGGAGCAATCATCATCATCTTTTTGATAGGACAAGACCCTGTGGCTCGTAGTAATCCATTTTGATTGCTTCTTTACTTTAAAATCAATCATTTTTCTTCTCTGCATTGTTTCTCTGAAGCCTGCAAAGTATCAGGAAACTTTTGGAAATCATGGTCTGAGGAAGACAAGGTTGCCACAGCAACTGCCCAATGTTTCTGAGATGTATTCCTCCCTCTTTCAAAACAATCATGAATGCCACAAACTGCTGAGGCTTTGCTGCAAACAAAGCAAGGCTGTAGGAAAAGAGAATGGAAAAGAGCAGCCAGGAGCCAGTTGTTATAAAGGTGAGATGTGTCAGGCTAAGGAAAAAAAGTGGAAGGCATTTATGCTTCATGTTAAATGCCCTAAGGATCTGAAATGCCTTGACTCAACAGTATCTGGCATGACAGTGGGTAATGCCACTTGACTTGTGATGCAGCTCCATGATGTATTCAAATGGTGACATCTATTCCATCCTGGAGGCAAGTATTTTCAGACACAGGAGGGCAAAGTTAACTGCCTGCCTTTTGGTATGCTAACTAGGCTTCGGAAGATGCCTGTCGAAGAGCCTAACTCATTAGCCAGAAGTAATCAAGTTTTTCATGGGTTTGGGACTGGTCTCAGTATGGACTGCTGACCAGAGGGCTGTATTGTGGGTCAGAAGTTTTAGTGCTTCCATTCCCCATTTAGCCTTGTTTTTCTTATCTGCTAAATAGGATTAATTTTTGTAATATTTGTAATCTTTGGGTCATCTGTTTAGAAAGACAATCAGTACCATATGGTTCCATTCTTCTGTGGTTAATACAAGGAGAAATACACCTGTGAGCTATCTGAAGGCTTTTTTTTAAGGAAGATCTTAAAAGAGCTGCAGGCTGTCAGGTTGTTGGTTCTGCATGCAGTACCTTCTTTTCTGAGATGGCTAATGTCTGTGTGTGAAAAGCTGTATGAAAGAGGCAGACATGATTTCCTATTGAACTTTGCTTGGGAAGGGGCCAAAGTGAGCAGTTCATGTTTCAAACAGTGCTGTATGCACATTTGAACTAGTTGAAATGGAGTGATTTGTGGCCTGTTGCTTGCAGACACGTACCCTAGCACTTTTCC
The DNA here is from genome assembly GCF_017976375.1 of Cuculus canorus. Lineage (NCBI taxonomy): Eukaryota > Metazoa > Chordata > Aves > Cuculiformes > Cuculidae > Cuculus > Cuculus canorus. The sequence goes on from NC_071405.1 coordinate 49,493,366, forward strand.
AAACATTACAATATTTGGGAGAAAAGGTTCTGCTTTGGGGCTTCTGAATTTACATTTTGAATGTCTATGTATGTATGGGAGATTATTTCCTCTATAAGACTTCATATGTTCTATGCAAGCATTTTGCAAAGTTGCAAATAAAATAACTTTAATAGTAAGTGTTCTACTGCTGGTTTTGTTGAAAAGCTAGTGTTATTATATAAAGAAGTTTTAAGATGCTTAGTCATAGAATCACAGAATGATTTGGGTTGGAAGGGACCTTAAAGATCATCCAGTTCCAACGGTACTGCCATGGGCAGGGACACCTTCCACTGGACCACTGGATCAGATTGCTTAAAGCCTCATCCAACCTGGCTTTGAGCACCTCCAGGGAGGGGGCATCCGCACATTCCCATGGCAACCTGTGCCAGTGCCTCACTACCCCCACAGTAAAAAATTTCTTACTAATACCTAATCTAAATTTCCACTATTTCAGTTTAAAAGCATTGCCCCTTATCCTATCACTACACTCCTTAATGAAAAGTCTCTCGCTGGCTTTCCTGTAGGCCTCCTTTAAATACTGGAAGGCTGCTGTGAGGTTTTCCTGGAGCCTTCTCTAGGTTAAACAAGACCAGCTCTCCCAGCCTCATATGGGAGGTGCTCTCATCATCTTCACGGCCCTCCTCTGGGCTCTCTCTAACAGATCCGTGTCCTTCCTGTACTGAGGACTCCATAACTGAATGCAGGACTCCAGGTAAGGTCTCATGAGAGCAGAGGGGAAGAATCACCTTCCTCGACCTGCTGGTTACACCTCTTTTGATGCAGCCCAGGATGTGGTTAGCTTTCTGGGCTGCAAGCACACATTGCTGGCTCATGTTGAGTATCTCATCCACCAGCACCCCCAAGTCTTTCGAGCTACTCCCAGTCCATTCTCTTCCCAGCCTGTATTTGTGCTTGGGATTGCCCTGACCGGGGTGTAGGACCTTGCACTTGGCCTTGTTGAACTTCATGGGGTTAGCACAAGCCCACTGCTCAAGCCTGTCAAGGTCCCTTTGGATGACATCTCTTCCCTCCAGCATGTTGACCATGCTACACAGCCTGGTGTCATTGGCAAACTTGCTGAGTGTGCCCTCAATTCCACTGTCCATGCCTGCAACAAAGATTTTAAACAACATCAGTCCTAATACCAACCTGTGGAATGCCATTCATCACCAGTCTCCGCTTGGACACTGAGCCACAACTCTTTTGAGTGCAATCCTACCAGTTCCTTATCTACTAAGTGGTCCATCTAAAAAATCCGTGTCTCTCCCAATTTAGAGACAAGGATGTCATACAGGACAGCATCAAATGCTTTGCATGAGTCCAGGTAGATGTCAGTAACCCTTCCCTTATCCACCAATGCTGTAGCCCCATTGTAGGCAGCCATCAGATTTGTCAGGCACAATTTGCCCTTAGTGAAGCCATGTTGGCTGTCACAATCACCTCTCTATTTTCCGTATGCTTCAGCAGAGTTTCCAGCACGATTTTCTCCATTATCTTGCCTGACACAGAGGTGAGACTGACTGGCTTGTCATTCCATGGGCCTTCTCTTTTTCCTTTTTTATAATGGGGTTATTTTGCCCCTTTTCCAGTCAGTGGGAACTTCACTGGAATGTCACGACTTCTCAAATAAGATGATAGTGGCTTAGCAACTTCCATCTGCCAGGACCCATGGAATCATCTCATCGGATCTTATGGACTTGTGCACCTTCAGGTTCCTTAGATGGTCTTGCACCCGATCTTCTTCTACAATGTGTCGTTCTTTGATCTCCCAGTTCCTACCTTCGCCTGTTGCACCTTGGGTGGTGTGGCTTGAGCGCTTGAAGGTGAAGACTGAGGCAAAAAAAGTCATTGAGTATCTTAGACTTCTCTATATCTTGGGTAATCAGGTATCCTGTTTTCTTCCGGAGAGGGCCCACATTCTCCCTAGTCTTTCTTTTATCACTGATATGCTTATAGAAGCTTTTCATGTAGTTCTTGATGTCCTTGGCCAGATTTAATTCTATCAGAGTTTTAGCTTCCCTAACCTCATCCCTGGCTACTCAGACAATTTCTCTGTATTATTCCCAGGCTACCTGCCCTTGATTTCACCCTCTGTAGGTTTTGGGTTTTTTTTTTTTGAGTTTAAGTTTGTCCAGGAGTTTCTTGTTCGTGCTCGTCTTCCTTCTGTGTGTGACTGATGTGCTCTTATACACAGCCTTTTTGCGGCAGAAATGTGTCTTTGTTAAAGGCAGGCAGACAAGAGCCAGAATGGGATATGGCCCAGTTGTCCTGAACACTCTGCTTGTGCACGAAACAGGGTAGTTTTAGCAGCAGCTCAGATTCATTTAAACAACATCCCACGCCTTATATGATTTTAGTGTTACAAAACCCAACCAGGTTATTGTTTGAAGGTATAAGGTGCCCCTAAGGGCTTTTCTCACTCAACTATACTGAGGAATTAACTGCTCCTAGGCAGTGCAACAACTTCATTTTCTCCAGCATTACAGGGCAAGGCAGTCATCACTGGTAAATAGACCCATGTTACAGTGACATTAGCATTTTAATGCAACTAAAGAGGAGGTAGATTGACTGTAATTTAGTGTCTAGTTGCATGGCCTTGTGCAGGTCCTCTCATCGCTTCTCCACAGGGGGCGATTATGGTTACGTAGTGCACTTCGGAATCTAATTGGATTTACCTGTACTAATGTAGTCGTGTCACAGCAATGACTCTGCTATGCAAGCACTATGTAATTCCAATGCAGTTAGTTATTTATGTGGGAGCAATAGTTAAAGGATAATGCATGGGACTGACAGTTTGTACAAAGTTCCAGTTCAGGAACAGCAAATATATTAATTTTTTTCTGAAGTTGTTGCTACAGAGTGATATCAATCTGATCCTGTTTCCACAGAGATGTTTCACCTTGCTCTTCATAAGAACATTGACCTGTTGCAGATTTCTATCTTCAGTTTCTCTTTTGGCTGAGCATATTGGTTTGCGTGTGTTTCGGTTTCTATAGATCCTGCAAGTGTGGTGAACAAAGTGGGCTGGAAGAAGCTAGAGGCACTTGTGAAGCAGGACACCTGTAAGCCACTCATGCGGTGGCCTTCCTGCACCAGTTAACATGCAGGAGACTGGATTTCTCCCCCAGACAAGCATTGTTTCTCCATCTTGTGTCCTCCATTCGTTTCTTGTTTTACTTGTTAGCTCTATCAGCCCCTTTTTGTGCCCTCCCTCCATGCTCTGACTCTCCAGCTGTCTTTATTGCTGCATGAGACCAGGAGAAGTCATGAGTTCAGCTGTTTATCCTTCATCAAAGCCTGCTCTTTACAAAGAGCTGCTCTAAAAGCGGTGGATGTGAAGAGAAGCCAATGCTCAGTAGGACTTGATATGGTGGTTGTGAGATGAGCGAGGAGGCAGGACAACGTGCCAAATGCAGCTGCTCAGCCAGCTGAGGCAGCATGGCTTGTATGCACACAGTCCCAAGCAAGGAGACTTGGCCTCAGCCCTTACTCCAGCTTCCACTGTGTTTTCCCAGCGGCTGCAATTAAAGGCGTCAGCTTGCTTGAGTCACAATTAGGCATGGTGGTTTTGCACTTTCTGCAATTCTCCCTAATGACAAAATCATAGCTATTAACCAAAGACAGTCTGTTTGGCAGAGACTTCATCCCCTTTAAGGCCACAGAGTAAAATGGATTATTGCTATTGTTTGGCACCATACGTGCTCTTTCATCCCTTCTGACACAGCACCTGCTGGTACCTACTGAAGCATTTAAGCTCTTCCTCTCTGTGGTGCTGTAATTTCTTTAAAATATTGTGACTTAAGAGGAATAAAAATATAAAATTCCTCTCCCGTGCAGACCTTTGAGGGCTTGTAGGGAAGCAATTGTACACACACGCAGTAGGAGCAGGAATCCTATCATTCTGGTTACTTTCCTAATGATAGGTTTATATAGGACAGTGTCACTTCTCCTTTAAAGCTAGAGTCATCTTCTCCTGGCAACAGGATTGTGTCTTCACAGGACAGGACAACTGAAGAATTTGTCTCTCAATTGCATGTGCAAAACACAGGGTGATGTGTCCACACACACAAAAGAAAAAGATAAAAAGATAAGGGTGCACACTGAGCTCTGACTGTCAAAAAGGGGCTTTTTGCTGTGAGTCCATGCCACTGGCTCTTGTCTCAGCTGTAAACTCTTCAGCCCCCTCTCTGGCAGTCCCTGCGCTTGCTAAAACCATCCCTCAGCTGGTCACATAGCGCCCTCTGAACTTCTACATGGATGGTGAAGCTGTACTGAGCTGGGGCAGTCTTCATACACAGCATTATAAAGTGGGGCAATTCAGCTGCTGCTCACCAGATGCTTTCAGCACATTGCGGTGGAGTTGTGTTGATTTGCTGTAAATGTTTGTACCCTCCACATTTCAAAAGGTAAGTCATCCCTGCTCATCATTCAGAGGTGTGGGTCCACAGTGACAGAGGGAGGATATTAAATGTGAGGAATTAAGGCAAAACAAAACGGCTATGAATATGCATTATGTTTTATATTGTAATAGTTTCAGCCACCTTGAAACTCTTTTATTTGTTTCCTGCCAAGAGCAAATGATAGACTTTTACTCACAGAAGTCTTAATGGGAGGCAATTTTCAAAGGCATGTTCACAAATGTTTGTGGGAAACAGATTTTAAATGCACCCTTTCCAGAAATCATGATGAAGCGCCGGCAGTGAGAGAGCAGGGATAGATGCAGGTGGCTTATCTGATCCCTCACAAGGAAGCAGTGGCTTCAGCGAATTTGCAAGTGGTCCAAAAGAATTTGCAAACATTGAGCAAGTGAACTACAGTGTCAAGCAACACTATGTGAATGTTGGACCCTTTATAGCATGGGGCACTGCTTGAATAGTTAAAGGCTTCCCTTTTCCCACAGGCCCTGCAGTGTGGAGTTGGAGCTGTGATGGACATAGGGAAAAAGCAACCTGGGAGAGACTGACCTGAGAGAGCAACAATCAAGCATGCTTTGCATGTTAGTCTGTAGTCTCATATCACCTTTGCCTAGTCAAAGACTGTCATTAGTACTGTGCAGGCAGAAGTTAGAATTTATTGAGAAAATTGTAACTGTTAGCTCAGAAGCAGTAGTGGTCTGCACCCAAGTCCCTCTGCCTGTACCTGTTTATTTAATGCTTTTGAGCAGGCAATGCAGTGGCTTCACTGGGTCCCTGATTCCCAGGCACTGAAAATGAGGCAGAGAGAGGAGAAATAATTTGCTTATCTTGCTGTGAAAACTGGCTGGAAGAATGAGGGATTGTGCCCAGTGTCTCAGGCTGTTGCTCCTAATGGCAGGACTGGGCTTCCCAAAGATGCATTCTATGTCCATTTCTCTGCCTTTTCCATTTTTCTGGTAAATGGTCTGTAAATTCACAGTAGAATAAAGTTTGTCTAAACCCCTTATAAAACATTGAAGGTGCAGCTGGTATTAATCTAGTCCTATTGTGGTATGAGGTGCCTGTATAATGGGACTATAGATTTACATGTGGTCTGAAGCATTTAAAATGCCCTAAAGATTGTTAAAGAGATTCTGAGGGATTGGATCCCTCACTGGGTATTAAAAGCTCTTCATTAGTGCTAATGTAGACTAAATTAAGGTGACAATTAGACTGAGCATATTCATCAGGATGATGTGTTTTAATAAATTGTGTATTTAACATGATTGCATTTTACTGAATTCTGCAGTAATTGCATGTTTTTCTTTCAGGACAAGCTTGGCTATAAAAAGATACATGGGACACAAAGACAATTAAAGACTAGAAAAGACACTGTGCTTCAAGTTCCAAGATTTGTGAAGGTGAGTCTTGTTTACAAGTTCTTTCTTTCTGTGTGCCAGATGCTTTCTCTACCCCTGTGAAGGCTGGGTAGGTGTAGCTCTGGTGTGCAGAAGCTGGTTAAGAAATAGACAGTTAATTTGCTATCATGTTAAACTGCCCCTATCCCTCTTCTATTTGGAGGAGCAGACTGTGTGGAAATAATACTCTTGCCAGGGTTTTCTGAAAGGCACCGCCTGTTAGGTGTGTTCTTTTAGCAGACCCCAGCATTTTGGTTTAAAGGAGTTGGATGCTGCTTCCACAGTATAGATGGGAGATTGGTCCTCTGTGAAAGAAGGCAAGCATGCTGAGCCAAATCCTCGTATTTGAAAGCCAAAGGGTGGGCTGCCATCTTGCTGGGGAGAGGACACAAGGGAGTGATGCCAGATTGTGGCAATGCTTCACCACTGGTGCAGCTTAGAGCTTCAGAGGTATTTCTAGTGACATCTCAGCTAGAACAGACTCTAGAAATTGAAACACTGACTTGGAAGAGGTGCCTGGGCCCGGGGAATCTCAATCCTTGGAGATGCTTGAAACTTAAATAATGTGACCCTGAGCTACCTGCTCTAACTTTGAAATTGGACCAAACTTAGGAGTTGGCTCAGGTTGGAAGAGGGGTATATTTGTACACAATAACATCCAAAGGTCCTGTTCAACCTAGGTTTTTCAGGGATTCTGTAACAAAGATAATGCAGCAATCAAAGTGAAACTGCAGGCTCCAGTCCAGAGTGAAAGGTATGTGGAGGTAGAGGGAGATGTCAGAGTTAGCAAAGAGAAACTTGGATGCAGTTTTTGGGGGTGTGGTTGAGCCACTGCCTTTAGATATGTGAAGTTCAAGGTAGCTGCAAGGCGTGCAAAAGCAAATGTCAGAAGGAAGGAAATAAATGGTGGCGGGAGAACAGAAAAATGCATTATCTTGTAAAATTAGACTTTATTCCTAACTGATTACAGCAGCTGGGGTATGTTTCCTGGCTACACTGCTGAGAAATTTTAGCCTTCCCATCACTTTGCAAGATAAAATTCATATTAGAGGGGGAAATGTAGAATAATCTGCGTAAGAAAAAGCTGAACATTTATAGCTGCATATCAGACAAAAACAGAAGCATCTCATATGTCTCACAGGTCTGAGATGGGACAAGCCAGGGAAAGCATCTGTCAGCTGCTGTCTTCTGCAGTTGTTTGCTTAGTGTTAAATGTCTTCTGCTGAGAAGAACTTAATCTGTCATAAATTTAGGGTCTAGAGGAGGGGAGAGAAGGTATTTTTAAAAGGTAGATTGAAATATATGCATTCAGTTTTTATCACACTTGCATCATTGTGTAGTAGGAGTAACTGAAAAAAAATGCCTTTTCTGTGTATGGCTTTTAAAAAGACAAGTGGAAGGAAAAAGCAACCCTGTGGGTCAGGATTGTCTTTTCATGTTAATTGTTTTCTTCATGCAGCCTGTCATCAGGGAATTCACGTACATTCAGCTAATTAGTGAGGCAGCAGTTGGCATAAATGATTTCATAATTACATTATTTGTAAGTAACATTATTTGCGTTTTTGCTTGCATTGTTTGTAAATAGTATTAGGTATATACTCTTCAAAGTATGAACACTCTTCAAAGTCTTGAACAGTACTGCATATGTGAACTAGATGGTTTCATATACACTAGAGTATAACAGTTTTATAACATATAACAGTATAACAGTTTTAAGTACTGTGTAAGAGGTCAGATCAAGCTTTTGATTGGTTTGCACTGTTTAATCAGTGCGATCACGGGATCCATATGGTCATCTTGCATGTGCTGTTGGAGAATCTGGGTCCCCAGCAGAGACCGGAAAGAGTGTCTTATACTCATATGTAGTCTCTAAGCTCTGCGTTCCGGCACTGAAACAGTCACTCAGAGCTCTTGTTTCTCAGATCAGATCAGCAGGTTGGCATTTTTTTGGAAGTTTGCATTGAGCTCTTATGACCATAGGAGCTCCGATGTGCTCTGTTCTTGGCTTTGCCAGCCCAGCCCTCATACTGTTGCCACTGACCTCCATTTGCATATCCTGAGCTGAAGGACTTTGAGATTTATAAGTCCCCTGGGTGTGTTCCTGACGTGAAGCACAGTACAATTATAGGGTTGTGCTTAGCTGTTGCTCTGCTATGTGAAGCGTGATGGGTGTAGAAATTACAAATCTGAGCCCAGCACCACTGCCGGGGACAATCTCTTCTGCCACCTCGCTGGCACAGAAGCATTTCACACTGCATGGCAAGCAAGTGCTGTGCCCCAGGCTGAGCAGCTGTGAGGACAGCCTCCTCAGGCCCTCCCATGTCCACACTGCAGTCATTCCCAGCCCAGGTCTTCCAAATGTTTATGTGAAATTGTTGTCCGTTTGCATGGCATTCAGTCTGTAGAGGAAGCCTGTAGGGAGCTACCCATCTCAAATGCTTGCTTGTGAGTCTTTCAAAGGGGCACAGCTTCTTTAGGCTCCTTTGACGTGACTTTTTTTTTGGCATGAGGTAGGCAGGTACTTCCAGTGCTACTCAGACTTGACAGTCTTTAGGGACTGGGGAAAAAAAAACTTTGAGTGCAGAGGAATATTTGTTTCTGCAGCATCTCACACTGCAAGCAAAAGCTAGAGCTTTCCTCTCCTGCAACCTTCCTCTTCACGCCTCCATTCTCCTTTAGACGTAGAAGAATGCAAAAGGACTTAGCAGTGATCATCATCTCTTACTAGCCTGGCCTATATTGCCTTGTTCAGGTAAGAAATGAGCCCTTCCGTATAATGAACTTATACAGGACCTCAGCGAAGATACAAATGTAGATAGGATTGTGTCACTCCAATAAGAAATGAGTGTGCTAAGGAAGTGCTGGTATTTTGCAGGAATTGGTTCAAGGAGCCTGAAGACCATGGAGGGAGACTGTCTGAGCTGCATGAAGTACCTGATGTTTCTTTTCAATTTCTTTATTTTTGTAAGTACTTAGAAACCACTTTCTCTCCTACAGCCTCCTGTTTCCAGCAACCTGCTGCTTCCCAGCAGGATACGCTGTAATTTATAAAGTTGCCATGGTACAGAATAGCCCCTCAGCTTTGCACCAGCAATCACTGAGGGATTTTGTGGTGTCCAAAGATGCTCAGACATTCAACAACCCAGCGCAGTGGTCACTGTTATCTAAGTTATTCCTGTCCTTAGCAACGGAGACCAGAGGGAATGCTAATGATGTACATGGTCGATCTTGGAATGGCAGAAGAAATTGTTTTCTGGTCCTGGATGCCCCAATGAGGTTTTCACTAGGAAACATAATGATTTTCCTACCACATATAGGGTCATTCGTAGCGATCCTGTTGCACAGGAAGGGTGGGAGCTCCTAGCCACCCTGACCTCTGTGGCAGGGAGGGTTCCTTGTGCCCTTTCTCTTGGTTGTTCCCTGCAGGTGTGGCAGCAGCTTAAGACTTGGTTTTCAGTATTGGAGGAGGAGTAAATGGTAGAGTGACATGTCAAGGGATAGAAGTCTTTTTGCTGTAAATGTTCATTTAGTAAGCAGGAGACACTTAAAAGTAGCATGTCATCAGTCAGCTGCTCTACAGACAATATATGCCACGAAGAAACACAGATTCTCGAAGTGAACACCGTTGATCAAGAGATAGCAATGAATGCAGTGTTCCTGCAGCAGTTGACCTGTTTTATGGCAGTTTTATGTTGACCTGTCTCCCTCTCTCTCTTCTCTTTGTGCCATGACAGCTGGGAGGAGCATGCCTGTTGGGAGTTGGGATCTGGGTCATTGTGGATCCCACAGGTTTTCGAGAGATAGTGGCTGCCAATCCTCTGCTCTTCACGGGAGCGTACATCATGCTGGCTATGGGAACGATGCTCTTTCTGCTGGGTTTTCTTGGCTGCTGTGGTGCCATCCGTGAGAACAAATGCCTCCTGCTTTTTGTAAGTGTCCTTGTGGGTTTTGTTGGCCTTTTGGTGTTTCCCAAGAATGGGAGTGACTGGATAGTTGGTGCTGCGATAATTGCATGAATGGATGTCTGTTATTGTAGACATTATTCCCTTAGAAAATAAATAGGTTCAGGGTGCTTTTACGTACCACTAGAAATACAGAGAATTTGTTTCTTCCATGTACCAAATTGAGCCCAGTGGAGTCTACAAGTGTATTTTGACTTTGTGAAGCTTTGTTTCAAAATGGTCCTATTTGTGGTTTGGTTTTGGGTGTTTTTTCACTTTTATAAAGTTAACAGAAATCATAGAATCATAGAATACCCAGGCTGAAAAAGATCTTTGAGATCATCAAATCCAACCATCCCTCTCCGTTACTGAATCATATCCCTAAGCACTTCATCTACCCACCTTTTAGATATATCCAGGGATGGTGACTCAACGACCTCCCTGGTCAGCCTGTTCCAGTGCTTGACAACCCTTTCAGTGAAGAACTTTTTCCTAATGTCTAATCTGAACCTCCCCTGGCACAGCTTGAGGCAATTCCCTCTTGTCTCATCACCTATCACTTGGGAGAAGAGACCAATACTCACGTCTCTGCATCCTCCTTTCAGGTAGTTGTAGAGAGTGATAAGGTCTCCCCTCAACCTCGTCTTCTCTAGGCTAAACAACCCCAGTTCCCTCAGACGATTCTCATAAGACTTGTTCTCCAGCCCCTTCACCAGCTTTGTTGCCCTTCTCTTGATGTACTCCAGGACCTCAATATCTTTCTTGTAGTGAGAGTCCTAAAACTGAACACAGTATTCAGGGTTCAGCCTCACCAGTGCTGAGCACAGGGGCAGAATGCCTTCTCTGTCCTGCTGGCTGTGCTGTTTCTGATACAAGCCAAGATGCTATTGGCTTTCTTGGCCACCTGGACATGCTGTTGGCTCATGTTCAGTCAGGTGCCAGCCAATACCCCCAAGTCCTTCTCTGCCAGGCAGCTTTTCAGCCACTCTTCCCCAAGCCTGTAGTGCCGCACAGGGTTGTTGTGTCCCAAGTGCAGGACTCTGCACCTGGCCTTGTTAAACCTCATCAATCCAGATCCCTTTGTAGAACCTCCCTACCCTCAAGCAGATCAACACTTCCTCCTAGCAAAGTGTCATCTGCAAACTTACTAAGATTACATTAAAACCCTTCATCCAGATCATTGATAAAGATATTGAGCAAGACTGGACCCAGCACCGAGCCCTGGGGGACACCATTTGTGACCAGCCTCCAGCTGGATTTAGCGCCATTTACCATGATTCTTTGGGCCTGGGCATTCAGCCAGTTTTTAACTCAGCAGAGGGTACGCCTGTCCAGGCCAATGGCAGCCAGTTTCTCAAGTAGAATACTGTGTGAAATGGTGTCAAAGGCTTTACTGAAGTCCATGTACACTACATCCACAGCCTTTCTGTCATCCATTAAGGGGGTGACCTTGTCATAGAAGGGGACCAGGTTGGTTTAGCAGAACCTGCCTTTCATAAACCCATGGTGACTGGGCCTGATCACCCGGTTGTCTTGCATGTGTTGTGTGATAGCACTCAAGAAGACCTGTTCCATGATCTTCCCCGGCACTGAGGTCAGACTGACAGGCCAGTAGTTCCCCGAATCCTCCCTCTGGCCCTTCTTGTAGATGGGTGTAACATCTGCCAGCCTCCAGTCTAGTGGAACTTCCCCAGTCAGCCAGGACTGCTGGCAGATGATGGAAAGGGGTTTGCCAAGCACTTCCGTGAGCTCCCTTATTACCCATGAGTGTATCCCATCCAGCATCATAGACTTATGAATGTCTAGTTGGCTGAGCAGATCTTTAACCATTTCCACTTGGATCAAGGGAGCTTTGTTCTACTCTTCTTCCCTGTCTAGTGACTCATGAGGCTGAGTACCAGGAGAACATCTTACCTTACTATTAAAAGACTGAGGCAAAGAAGGCAGCAAGAACCTCAGCCTTATCCTCACCGCGTATCACTAATGTGCCTCCTTTGTCCAGTAAAGGATGGAGATTCTCCTTGGCCCTCCTTTTGTTGTTGATATATTTGTAGAAACATTTTTGATTACCTTTCACTGAATTGGCCAATCTAAGTTCTAGTTGGTCTTTAGCTCTTCTGATTTTCTCTCTACATGATCTCACTTCATCTCTGTATACCTCTCAATATGCCTGTCCCTTCTTCCACAGCTCATATATTTTCCTCTTTTTTTCTGATATCCACCGGGATCTCTCTGCTCAACCAACCTGGTTTTCTCCCCCTCCAGCTCCTTTTTTGGCACCTGAGGACTGCTTGCTCTTGTGCCACCAGGATTTCCTTCTTAAAGAGCATCCGACCCTCTTGGGCTCCTTTGCCCTTAAGGACTATCTTCCCATGGAACTTTATCGACCAGCCTTCTGAATAGTCCAAATTCTGCCCTCCAGAAGTCCAAAGTGGCCGTTCTGCTGACCCCCTCCTTACTCCTCCTAGAACTGAGAATTCTGTTATCTTATGATTGCTGTGCCCCAGGCGTCCTCCAATCATCACCTGTCCTGGGTTTCCTGGGCTTCCCCTGCTCAGGACTAGCCTTGATCTATCACATGCCTGCAGAATTTACCATCCCTGCCACCGATTCTCACTGATTGATCTTGTCTGCTTAAAGCTCCACTTGTGATTCATTCCTCACTGGTTCACAGCAATGCAGATGGAACGTGTAGAGCAGAGCATCTGTGTAATGGAGCCCCTCATATAAATGTCAGCCCATGCAGTCATCAAGTACTATTTACAAAGAGCTAACCTCTAAAATAAGCTATTTTTTACCTCCACCAGAAGTTATGATACTGCAGGGTTTCCAGCCATTCCGACTTACTGAGAGGCATTGCCAGTTATGTGTCAAAACACAAAGATCGTTAGTTTTTTTCTTTCGTTTTTGTCAAATATAACCTTTTGTTTCTTCCTCTGGTTCTGTTCAGGTTTGAGGTTTTTTATTCTCTTTTTTAAAAAATCTTGCTCTGTGGTGTTTGTATCTTGCACAGCTGCTTCACAGTGCAAAAGAGGCTTGTCTCAACTTTAAACAGAACAGTCTACTTTCTTGAAGATGAAACTGTTTTTTCTTAGACCTAAGTCTGATTCCTCTGAGATAAATTCTCTCTGGCACTTGGCTTGCCCACCCCGTGAATTTGTAACTACGAAGGGCTATGAAGATGATCAGATGATCAGAGAGCTGGAACACCTCTACTACTATGAGAACAGGCTGAGAGAGTTGGGGTTGTTCAGCCTGGAGAAGAGAAGGCTCCAAGGAGACCTTATAGTGACCTTCCAGAAGGGGGCCTACAAGAAAGCTGGGGAGAGACTTTTTACAAAGGCTTGTAGTGATAGGACAAGGGAATGGCTTTAAATTGGGGAGGTGAAGATTTAGAATAGATAATTAGAAAGAAATTCTTTACAATGAGGGTGATGAGGCGCTGGTACAGGTTGCCCAGGAAAGTTGTGGGTGTCTCCTCCTTGGAAGTGTTCAGAAGTGCTCAAGGCCAGATTGGATGGGGCCTTGAACAGCCTGATCTGGTGGAAGGTATCCCTGCCCATGGCAGGAGGGTTGAAACTGGATGATCTTTAAGGTCCCTTCTAACCCAAACCATTCTATGATTCTAGGATTCTATGAAATAAGAGCCCTTTTTTTGGAAGACATTGTGGGTTTGATATCTAGTGACTTGCCTCAGAAGTAAATCAGAAAACCAAATGTGTCACCTGTGAAGTCATGGAGATCTGCCCAGAGGAACTTAATTTAATGCAAAAGATCAGACCCAATGAGCCTGAGATCATTCGAAACCCTGAGCCTGTCAGTTGAAGGAACTAAAAGTTATGTTTGGTGAGAAGTATTGATTGCAAGTGAATGGGAGAGTAATACTTTCAGTTTGGACCTCTTATACAAGATATAGATTGGGGACCTTACTGGAGGAGGAAGGAAGCTCTGGGCTGTCCTGTCTCTGGATTTAACATCACAAAGTAACATCATGGTTTGAGTGTTTCTCCTGGTGTTTTGGTTATACTCCAGTGCACTCAATTTTGTGACTATTACTTTTCTGGCTCTTAGAGATAGTTCTGAGCCCTGCTGCTTTATTTATTTACTTTTATTACTTTTTTATTTTATAGTTGGAATGTGAGAAATATATGAGCTGGAAGTAATGCCCTAGACTAGGAGAAACTCTAAAAGTAATTACTGAGTGAGGAATTCGTGCTCCACTTTGATCCGCTCTTCTAGTATCAAAGTCAACACTGTTAAACAACCTGTCATCTCATGTCTACAGCAATAAAGCGCTTGGCTGAGGATCTGCTGATATCAAGAGAGAAAATATATATTGTTAATTTCTGCTTTTGGGAGGGCCACACTGGCTGATGTTGAAATGCATAAAATATCTGTGAATCCAGAAGTCTGATGGGAGTAAGTTTTAAGCGTTGGAAAGGAAAGCTTTGCATGAATTTATGCCAGAGAGACTGGGAACACCCTTTCAAAATGGAGTTAGAGGCTTCGGGGGGGTTGGTACTTGGGGAGAAGTTGCTAGATCAAATCAAGTCCACTTACAAATTTATTAAAGAATTGATGAGCCAGGAGCTGCTTGAGCAAGATTTTGCAGTGATGTATAATGTATATCTGAAGCTTTTAGTCAAAATGTAAACAGAAGATGGAAGGGACAAGACATGCACAAATGCATGTTCTCTAGTTTCTGGCTTCTGTGTTGGCAAGGGCTTTTATTTTTAATTATGCTGCTTGTCTTCTGGTAAAAAAATGTCATTGTGGAATCTATCATGTTGCATTAAGCACAAGGCTGTGAAACATTTCTAGATTTCCCAGAATTTGGGTGTGACTTACAAAACCCACAACATTGACTTGCAAATCAGACATTGAATAACTTTTGGATTGTCCTAAAAACCCTCTGACTGCAAAAGAACACTGTAAAAAACAGAATCCAAAGTAATGTTGATCATACAAACAATCCCGTACCTGTGCAAATATATATATTTTTTCCCCATTTCACCATGAGACTGAATTCGTCTTTGCAACAAGAACACTCCATTTTGGCTTCATTTGGCTTAGTTTTGAATGTGGATGTCCTGTTTTTCACTCTTATAAAATGGATGCAGTAGCCCCTGAAACTTTTCAGCATGAAAGTGTGGGTCTTTTGGTTAAATGCAGTTGCTGCACTTTTTGGAACAGCATTGCTGAAACTGGAACAGTAGATGAGTTGTGAAAAGGAAACATGAAACATTAATTTGTGGAAACTTCTGATAAATCTGTAACCATTACGAGGAGCTGAGGTAGGATTTTTGACCAATATGGGAGATCCTACTCTTCGGGATGTTCACCTTGGATATGGAGGTACCTCTGTTTAAGTGCCAGGTCTCAATCATGAATTAGAATAGGAGGTTCCTTTGTCCCATACACTGCACTGATCAGTTGGTTATTTAGTGCTCTCATGTATCAATAATCAATTTAATCTTGGGAGGCAAAACATAATAAGCAGATTTGACTGTCCTTAAAATGCAGAATAAAAGCAAGTTCTGAAATGATCCATCTTTTTTTTTCTCATCAGCCCTAATGGCTGCTCACACTTTTTCTGCAGTAACTCTTACAAATCTGTAATGCAGACTGCACAATGTAAGTGTAAATCAGTTTGGGAATGATAATGAAGTTTATCAGAGATAGTCTGGGAATGGCTGCTTCTACTTCTGCGTAGACCTGTGCTGTGGGGCTTGGGTGAACATGTGTCTCCTAGTAATCAGTAAATGAAATGCAATTAGCAGGGTGATGGGATTAATCACTTGATCACCACCTTAGACCTCTTAGTGACTATGCTGAGATCCCTTGATGGATGATGATGTGAATTTGCAAAGCACCATTCATTCTCATCACTTGTTCTTTGCCCTCCTGTGGTGAAATTAAAAACAAAACAAGTCTCTGAGCAGGAAAAAAAGAAGCAACACAGAAAACTCCACCAGTAAGAATAAATTATAGAGTTAACTACTTCAGCAAAATCAAGAAACAACATTCTTAGCAACTGAGGTCCCTGCTCATCTGACTCTTCCTATTTTGTCACTTGAGCCCAGGCTCCTTGTCTTTGTTTCCACTGCAGAAGCAAGAAGACAAATAGGGTAGTGTGGTGCATGCACTTTTCCAGTGGGGAAAAATCACTTACAGCTCTGATGATTGACAACAAAACAACATTTTGCCCATTCCAAGTAGGTAGTTTGAATTCTTTCTCCGTTATGCACAGCATTTCAGGCACTCTTTATAAATCATTGCTTGGGGATCACAAAAGTACTTTTGACCCCATCTGCCTTTCTTCTGTTTCAGAAAGACCTTCAGTAGCCTTCTTATGTAAAAAAAAAAAGACCAAACACATCCAGACTTATCCTGTGTTTATTTCTACTTGTTGCTTCAGCCACATTCCCCAGTAACGTCTACCACATATTTTTTGCCGTCCTTATGATGCAATCTTACTGGGTCACTCTTGTTTTTCTCAAGAAACACTGCATTCATTTCTAATGTTCATTCAGTTTTGTAAAATCATGTATGAGTCTGTGAGCTAAATCTTGGGATCCTTGAATTTTAGAAGAGCTGACTCTCAAATGGTGATTTTCCTTTGTGGTTCTAAGAACATTAAAACTGCCATCTAGTTCAGACTTAGTTTATCAAGCCCACTATTTTGCCTCCAAATTAAATGTCATTTTGGGAGAGATCTGAGCCTAGCCACTTTGTGCTCTGTTCCCATAGGAGTTCCTCAGCACCAACATTTGTAGTTTTAAGAACAGTAGAATGCACTTCCTTGCCTATCCCTTTTGCTGTTATGGACTGAAGCAGCACCAAACTAGCGTAAGGTATCAATGTAACTGAGAACCAGTCGCAAAGGCAGGTTGAGTCCTCATCTCTTTGATGTCCATGAGTGCTTTCCTGCACTGGGAGACTTGTTCTCTCAACACTCTTTTCCTCTCAACTTGATTTGCACATCTACCTGTGCACCAGCTTTCTGTGCCCCTCCAGGTTGCAGGGTCTGAGGTGGTAACCCACAGAAGTCCTGGTGGTGCTTATCCTAGGCTGGAAACACTCCACAGTGCCTAGGTGCTCTGCATAGACGAGGTCCTAGGGGCAGCTCCCTCACAGCACCACATCAGTCTTTCTGGGGATTAGCGCTCTTAAGTGTGTCTGACTCCGTGGAGTGGGTAGTGAAGGCACAGTGAATTGCTCAGGCTTGGTAACATCACAGAAACAAGAAGCCTTTAGTAAGACTGAAGTCCAGACTTGTAGCCAGAAGCAGGAGAAGGCTGCAAGGGCAACAGGATGAAAACACAGTTCCAGCTTAAACTGAACAGCCATGTGCCTCTTTGCTTTCAGTTCTTTTCCTTAGAATTATGGTGACATAAATGGAATGGTTTTACGTCAAACTGGATGCCTGTTTCTCTTTTGCTGCCACTCAATCTGCTCTCTATTTTTTTCTCTCAGGTCTGCAGTATGACCTTAATTTAAGGCTGTGAAATGCACACTTTGAATATTATACCAGATGATACCTGCATAATCAAGCTACAATTGTGATGGGGTGTTACCGGCTTTCTCTAGAGAGTCTGCATTGTTAATATGGATGAGAGACTTGGTTTTTAGATGCAGTGTTTGGCTATCTGTGTGGAAGCAAGTCTTCAGCTCCTCTTTTTCCCTGCAAAGTTTCAAGTGGCTCACGGTGTACAGATGCCATGTCAGCATGTAATACCTGCATTGTTTCATACCAGATGAATAACTAACAAACTTAACTTAGCACAACCTAATCATGTGGAGAAGGGTATTAACCAAGACTGATTTTGTCCTGAAATGCAGGATACTCTGAAAAAGAGTCCAGTTATGGTTACAGGTGTTAATATTTGAGTACATGTCCCACTACCTCCTTCCACACAAAGTGAGCCATATGTAGGTGTGGGCATGTGATGCATTACATACAGTGATTCCCCTCACTGTGTCAGCATAGTTCAACTCTGTACAAGCATCTACACAATTGTATAACTTTTTCCATCAATGTGGGCTCTACTGTTTTAACCTGGTTCAGACTGATCATAGGATGTTATGGGTCCTGTAGCCTTACCCTCTTTTACCCATTAGAACTAGACAAATGTGTCACAAGCTCCCACGTCCTGTGATGTGGTCATAGAGGAGCTGCGACTGCTCCAGGTTATGGTCTCACAGGTATTTTTTCTAATTGCCATAGGAAAAAAAGTTATTTTTGGTTATTTTTTTTCCATCTCTTTGGTGACTTTCAAATTCCTGTGTTCCTGCTGCCTGTTAAATGGTACATTTGGTTTTTTTTCTGCATTTTCTGTTTTCCAGTTCTTCATGTTTATTTTGTTAATCTTCCTGGCGGAGCTTTCAGCTGCAATCCTGGCTTTTATCTTCAGAGAAAATGTAAGTATCCTATAGTGGGCAAAATCTGAATGCCAGTGGGACTGTACCTAGCTGGAGCATGGTGTTAGGTGGTGTGTGGTTTGTTTGCAGAGCAACTGTTTGTTTCAAATGCCAATAAACCTGCTTCATTACTACCCTCAGCCTGCAGAACTGCCAGCAAGCCAGTGAATGCTAACTAACCTGGCATGTGCACGGTGGATGGTTTGTGTATACATGAGCTATACACTGGGGGACTACTTAAATGCTGAAATTTTTAGAGTATTCCTGATTCTTTCGCAGCCAAACCAGCTGCACATTCCATCAGAGAGAAATTTTATTATAAAGTCACACTAAGGTTAAAAGCAAGACTTTTCTGTATTCAATATAGCATGTGTTTAATATTAATATCAATAGTGAATCCTCCTGTTTCCCCAACAGAGCCAATGCTTGCTCTGCAGTGCAAAACTCTCTTGTGCATCTTCTAATCATATTACTTTTTGAATTTTCATGTTCTGGTGCTCACCAGGTTCCTCTCAACACTGTTTGTGGTCATTACAGCTCTGCTGCTAGGAGTTTTTAGAGAATTCCTTCGGTTCAGCACAAGCAGCAGACCACACATGTAGAAACTGCTCTGCAAACACAGGTACAGGCTTCATGACAGAGAGAATGTGGTCACTGGTGATCAGGCGCTGGTAGAGCAACTGAGACCTGACTGCTCCCACCTCCCAAATGCCTGTTGGACACTAGTAAAAAGTACAAGAAACGAGACAGGCTCACTGTGAGTCCTGTGTGTGAGGTGACTGCTGGGCTCTCTGTGTCCTCGTCCCTCAGCCATGAGGAGCCTACATACATCTTGCTATGGGCAAAGCATTGGTACCTTCCATTTCCATGAAAGCTGTGGAACACGTAAGGACATGTTACCTTGCAAGATAAGGTCACAGTGGTTATTTTAGGCTTCTCTGGCACCTGGTGGTGTTTTGTGAGATAAAACTTGAAGGGTAACAAATTTCTGTCTTTCCTGAGCTCGTCTCCTTGTTTACATCACCAGCTTTCCACTTTGTCAGAATGACTGGCAAGAAGGGCTTAAATGGGAGGGAATTAAGAACGTCATATCCCAAAATAGCTGGAGGGTGTTCTGTGCAGAAGTTAAATTCATTGGACAAATTCTTGTGGTTTGTTATCTCCTTGGGTTTCTTCTGGAAAAAAAAAAAAAACAACAACAAACAAAAAGCAAAACTTGTTTTGCTGCTGCTGTATTTTGTTGTGGTAGCTTCTCTGGTAACTACTTGTGATTAATTATAGTCTCATCTTTGGGTTAGAGTGAGCTAGATGGCTGGACAGGATGTGAACGAGGACTAGGGTGATGTTTCAGTGACTCCATGTTGGGAAGAATTCTTCACAGTAGCAGTTTAAGATCAGGTTCACATATGCTTTTCCCTACAAAAGGAGTTACTTTCAAGGTGTGTGGTAGTAAATGCACATTTAGGCAACATAAGTTTCTTGGAAACTTACAAAGTGGGTTCCTGTGATTGCCATTGCACCATTCCATATGGCTGTGGCCTCTTTGGATATGTAAAAAGACACAAAAGAGAAAGATACACTCTATCTGTTCACTTTCTAGATAATGTTCAGTGCAGCTTTCTCTTGTATAGTGTTTTACATCTGAATTAGCTCCTAAACACTCAACAGAGTTAAATTATTAATAGCTGAGGGAGTGAAAGAATTTAAGAGACAAAAATAACAGAGAAAAGATGTTGTCTGCTGAGATTTGACATGAGAGGAAGATTCGGTGAAGCACAGTGTGGTCATGGAGTGAGTGAAAGTGGTGTTAGTGATAGTCAGCTAATGTGATCTACAAGTGCAGCTGGACTCACAAAGAACTGTTTAAAAGCTGTCTGTGAAGAGGAAGGCTGTTGTTAATCAGCTGTGGATGTACCAGAGTTTCTCTTCATTTGTAAAGACGGTTTTGGAGAGTGAAGAACATTTTGTCTAGAAGACACACATAAAATAATGTCTTCCATGAACACAGCCTCCATGAGAGAGGCTGTGGAAGAGCAATTTGGCTTACGTTCAGGAATTGCTCTTTATATGCCCTTCAGAGGTCTGGATGGGAAAAATCCTGGAGGGCTGTTTGACTCTTTTTCTTAGTGAACTGTCTTAGCAAGCAAGCAGGCAGGATACTAGGAACTGATTAGTCCAATGGTAGGGCTCTAGAGTGAGTCAGGATGTTTGTATTTTTAGCCCCAGTTCTGACACTCAGTAGACATGTTGCTTTGGTTCCTGCTACCTCTCTTTTCCTCAGACATAGGGCAAAACTAAAGAACATGCACTGTTCATCCATCCGTTCGGAAGCTGGAGTCTTTTAGATGGAAGGCACTGTGGAAGAGAGGACTAGTAACTGTGCCTACAGTACAGGCACAGTACTATGTCAGGAATGCTAGAATGCTCCAAGCAGACACAGACTGGAGCGTGCCCTGTTTTCCAAGCAGGGACTATGAAGCCAGCTTCTTGCACAGCGTTCAGTGCTCCTTGACACAACACTGCAGGAGAAAGCTGTGACCTTCCTGGCTGCAGCTATTTTTTGAACCAACGTGGTAAAGAAGTCCAACTTCATTCACTGGCCTGTAAATGTATGCATACACGTGCTTCTTGGACACATTCCGCCCAGAACAACTGGGAAAAAACACAGCTGAATGGCTTTTCTTTGTTCATGACTGTGGCTGATATAACTGTGTTGTCAGAAGTGCATGAGAATATCTAGTTTTATTAGTATGTGCTTTGGTCCCTTCTGAATAGTTCATGCTGCAGTACTCCAGTGTGCATAGACCTCATCAGTGCCGTTGCTAGCTTCAGTGAGAGGGGGGCTGTGGGCATGTCAGTGAGACTGATTTTTATCTTCCTTTGTTGGCGATTTTTTAAAAGAGGAAAGATGCTTCTGCTGATTGATTTATATTTTTTTCCCCACGAATGTCAGATGCTCAGGGCAGTTAAGAGCAACAAAATGGCATCAGTTATTTTCCTAGCAAACTTACCTTTCCAGCATTAGGCTTTCTTATAGGCCAAGTCTTGTAAAAATCACACAGGAACTCAGAACAATTTCCTCTGGGGTTGCTGCTGTCAAAATAAAGTTTCACTTTGTATTTAAACAACTCTTCTGTTTTAGACCCTGCCAAAGACAGTTGGCTAGGGTTATTACCAGTGGTAATATCAGTTTCTAAGTTCATGCTTCAGAAACAGACAACCGTCAAAAAGTGCTTCTGTCTCTCTGGAGTAGAATGCTGTGTGGATAAAGTACACAGAGAAAGAGAAGGAAAGGAGAACACCGAGGACATGTTTCGGCTTCTTCTAACCAGACCTTCTCTGAGTGTGCCAAATTCCCAAAAATGCCAGCCTTCTCTGATCTCTGGTATTTTAATATTCAGCCTGAAAAAAGGAGACCTGATCTCTGTCTCATAAAAGTGAATTAGGAACTTGGCAGCGTATCTCGTTAAAAGATAGGGAACTGAGCAACCTACATCATTCAACTCTTTGTGATGAAATTTTACCCAATATTGATTTAGTCATTAAATTTGGCCTTTGTTTGTATTTGTAAAAGAGAAGTCAATATTAAGTGTTATTTGGGGCCTTTTAAAGAGTGGCCACAGCCTTCTCTTTTTTCCCTTAAATTTTATGATAGGATTACAAAGGCAACAAACAATTTTGTGCTTTTTTGTGTGTGCCCACCCATACATCTCATACATATGTATGTGTATGTGCGCTATTTCACTTTGTATATCAAGAACCTGAAACCAACTTGTACCACTGTATGTTGCTGGATCTGCAGTGCCGTATGAACAACAGAAAAAAAAAGTCTTTTCCAGGCAGCTTAATTTCTGGTCCTGCAAATATGCAACACTAAAAAGTGCTATTGCAGCCAAGTCCACCCCCTTTCACTGAGGCTTTGCAGTGGCAGAGATTTTGCCTGTGTGGATTACAAGTCACAAGGTATTTTAGAGAAGGGACCCTGTAAGTCAAGACCTCCCGGGAACTCAAAAGGGAATCCCTTGAAGTTTTCATCCTTAAGTGATAGAAAGGTGAAATGTGGAGTATTTTGTTTAAGAAGACTATTAAGTTTGTGTATTTACTAGTGCTCCAGAGAGTGATCCTAAGTAAATGTAATTTCAAGGCGTCTAACTTTTTGAGGAGTCTCTGAACAGAAATGTTGGTTCAGTTTTTGTATTTTACTCTATATGTAAACAGGAGTAAATGAAATTCCATTTATTTTTATTTTTGACCTTAGGAAAAAAGTATTTAAATTATCTAAGCACTGGAAATAGAGGATTTTTTCCCCTTCTTGTGTGTGGGTCAGTTTAGATAATTTAAAGCATTGTCAGGGAAATGGTCTTTTTTTCTAATTTGTAAGTTGACTTGAACATTTCATATTAATTATTTGTTTTTTCACTTCCTTTTCATTCCCAGAAAGTTTGGTATTAGATCATGATTCTGCTTTCTCACACAAAGAAGTAAATTCAGAGCAGTTCTCCTGTCATTAGTAGAGAGCTAATGAGTTTAAAGTAAAAAGTGAGAGGAAAATCATGCTTTGATTGCAGACCTCATGAAGCATAGTAAATTAAGCTGTGGATTTGTAGATATTTCTAAAATCTGGTTTAGTCCTATTTCAACTTATTAAATGCTTTCAAATGTTGCTGAATATTTAAAAAACCCCATCTTTAAATGCAAACTTTAGCTTACAAGTATAGGTATAATTCAGTCCTAGATTTTTAATAAGCAACAGTTTTATTGAATAGGTACCGTTCACCCTGGATGTAGTTATGATTCAGCCAGTAGTTTTCCCCATGTTTCTCCTCTGAAGTTTGCAAAACCCCAACAAAACTCAAACAACCATCAACCCCCAGCACTCACTAAACAGAGCTGTGGGAAGTGCTTGGGAAAGAGGTGTTGGCAGTAACCGTTGCATTTCTACCTGTCGGTGCTTTTCAGCTGACCAGAGAGTTTTTCACCAAGGAACTGAAGAAGCATTACCAGAGGAACAATGACACAGATGTCTTCTCTTCCACCTGGAACTCTGTTATGATCACAGTAAGTCAGGCTGTGGCCAGTCCCATTCTGCCCATGATCAGTGGGCATCAACATGGTGCTCAGCCCACACCATGAGCTCACTTGCGGTTAGCCTGCTTCAACCACCCTGTTGCGACAAGCATAGCAACCAGTCTTTGAGGCAGTGGTGGGAGGTGAGAAGTCAGCTGGCAGCCCTTCTTTTTCAAAATGAGCTCCCTGTTGGTCCCGATGAAGACACTCTTGGTGACTGCGTCAGTCTTTGTGGTTTTCCAAAACCTGAGGCATTTTGACTGACTGGGTATCCCCAGCTTTCAAACACTGGGCATAGAAAGCCATGGAGCTGTCTGCAACTGAATATTGCTGCATTTATCCTGGCACTTTAACCTTGCAGAATACTTCAAAACTATTCCCAACCAACAGCAGCCCAAACTGGTGCTAACTACTGGCTTTTTGTTTGCTCTTGTGAAATGAGTTGGTAGATGGCAGATCAGGCAGGAGTATGCCTGATGGTATATTTTCAGTATAGAAGTGTTAGCCATCAAAATTGACTTTGTTTTTACAGTCCTAATCAGGCAGGTTACAGATTGACTGTGTCAGTGGAATTGGAGTTGTTCTTATCTACTAAATGTTCTGTGTGCGTGTGTACACATGTGAATTTAGTGCTTGGCACAGCCCACAGTGTATCTCTTCAGGAGTGGGGGGTAGGATGTCAGGTTCTGCAGATGAAAAGTCAGTTTTAATCTTAAAAGAAAAAGATTACTGCTGCCCTTCATGCTGAATCAGGACTTTAATAAAGATATTTCCTTTTGCTGACTGAAAGGAGAAAGAGTCAGAGTGAATATGATTTGAATCCTTAAAAAGGACATGATTTGAATCCTAAAAGGGGACCTTACTTGAATCATACAGCAGTGTCTTTGAGCAGCAACAATCCTGGCCATTAGCTATGGGGGAGAGCAGGCAATCAGGAGCCTGGATTCTGCTGGCTCCCTTACAGATTTGCTAGGTGATCTCAAGCAAGTCATTTTGGATTTACTCCAAAGCCCTGCGTAGTTTGTGGCAATGTTTCCAGTGGTACCGTAGAGTCTACAGTACGTCATGGGAACAGTGGTACTTTATAGAAAGACATTAATGAAAAAGAAGGTCCGAATACAAGCACAACTCACTTCTTTGGAAACAAGAGTTGTTTTGTCTCTGCTCTGACTAAAGCTTTGATCCCTGCAAGAATAGGTCTTTGGTAGATTTCTCGTATCTGCTTACAGGGCAAAGTGTCAACTCTGTCTTCATTTCTCCTCTGTGCCTCTCCCTAGTTTGCCTGCTGTGGAGTGAATGGACCAGAAGATTTTGAAGCTGTCCCTCATCTTCCACACTCCTCTTTGGAAATGGCAACACCAGAGGCTTGCTGCCAGCGAGAGCTCCAGAGCCGGGAAGGAATGTTTGTCAACAAGGAGGCCTGCCTCTCAGGTGTCGAGAGGTTTCAAAACCGACAGGTAAGGAAAAGTTAACAGGAAAAGGAGTTTCACAGTGGGCAGAGAGATGGCAGTGAAGGTCATGGGTAACTTGTGCTATTCTGACTGTAGCTCACGTTCTAATCACACTTCTGTTGACTGTTTGAGAAGTCATGGCATATGTCTGATTTTGAAAATCCCCTTTCATTATGTGCACTGCTGAGTCCATGTTGTGCTGTATCAGCAGAAATGTGAAGATTTTCCCAAGGAATTGAGAGGTGGGGTGGAAAGTTATGTCAAATTTTATTTTTGTTTCTGATGGTTAGTACTATATCTGAGAAGTTAATTAGCGAGCCAGCACAGGTCAGCAAGGGTGGGATGGAGGTGAACTGCAGTGGTGGCTCCAGCTTAGCTTGCAAAGACTCCTCATCAACAACATATGCAACTGAGATACTGAGGGTTAAAAAGGGCACAGAAAACCATCTATGTTTTCCAAGAAAGAGAAATGTTGGAAAGATGTATTTCTCTGCTCTTTTAAACTTTACAGTAGAAAAAGGGCATTTCTTTTTACAGGCCTCCTGACTTAGTAGTTTCTCCTGATGCTAGACTAGAACAAGGCGGTTCAGTATAATTTCATTGACAGTGATGCTACCGGCCATGTTTCCTTACATTGTCACCAAGAAGTGAAATTTAAGGAACTCTCTAGCGAAATTCCTAACTATGTTCACCTAAGCATTAAAAAGCCAGCTGAGTTCTCTACTGATGGTATGGACAAGCCTCCTTTTCTGTCCAGACTAAGCATTGGCCCTCTTTTCAGCACTTGACAGCAGATTGTGAAAGGGAATGAAGGAGTTTGGAAGCAGCACGTGAGTTGCCTGACAGCTGGAAATGGTTGGTAAAGGTGCTCTGGGTCATAGCAGACGGCAATGTACTGCTTCTGCTGGGTCTGATTGCCATGAATAGGTGGAGAATAGAGATGACAAACATCAGGGAGAGAAAAAGAGATGCATTTTGAGAAAGAGGGTTAAAGAAGGTAACAAATTTACCTTTCCTGAAGTGGTGATGCTGCAGCTTACCTCTTCTATGGACAGGGAGGGTTTCCTGCGAGTCCTTGTCACCATGGAGTGTTGGTGGGAGAAGCCATGTGAAAAGTGAGTGTCACCAAGCACACAGTGAGGCACTTCTGTAAAATTGGAGAGACTAACAAACAACTGATGGCTGAATTCAGGCATTGCTGGAGCAAAATCGGACTCTTTGGACACCCTCCTGGGGGGACAGTGCTGGCCACGCTTGTGCTCACCCTTGTTTGTAGCCAGTTGAGTGTTGGTTATAGGTGTACTGGAAGTTGTTTTACGGCTGGAGTTCTGGCAAGCACCTAAATATTTTGATGCTGGGCTGGATGCTTTTCACTGAAAATTAAGCTGGGAACATATCAGGAACAGATCTGCTGCTGAGAAGTCTCACGTGGGCAAGAGAGGAGTTTTAACAGCTCAGTTACTGCCCTGACGGTCTGCCTCATGCATGAGTGTCCTCTATGCTTTCCCTCGCTCCCCTCTGGTGTGTCTCAGTCCCAGTGAGCAGGGTGTGGTGTAGACTACAGCATGTAACTGCTGTGCCATCTTTACATTTCAGACATCTGTTTGGGCCAAAGGAAGAAAAATAAGGTGATAGAGACATCCCAGCAATATGAATGGGACTAAATGTGCATGTGTGAATTATACAGTCAGTGAGGAGACGTACTTCATACATTGGACAAACTCTAATCTGTTTTTCTCTTTCTGTGTGACCTATTTGCAGAAATTTACTAGTTGATTGGAGTTTTAGGCTGGGAGAACTGAGACCAGGATAAGCCAATGATTTCCAGAAACGTTCTGAAACCTTTGTAGACAATGTACCTGCTGTTAATTGTATGAGCAGTAATAGATTATATTAAAGGTGGTGGCTATACTGCATAACTGGAAGGATTGATGTAGTACATCACCCTGAGTTCTTAATGAAATTAGTTCTGTAGCCAGAAGATCAGCAGATTCTCATCCATTCTCCTATAGGGGAAGGCACAGAGGAAAAGCTCTTGGGGTATGAAAGAGCTGCTGGCTGAGGGAGAATTGAAGAATCTCCTGCCTTGCCTTTAGATAATCCATCTTTATCCCTAGCCTGCCTGGGCTGCCTGTCATCTGCCCTGAGGATCCTTTCCTCTTGTGCTTAGCCTCTGCCCTTTGCAGCAGGAGTGCCTCTCCCGTGCTGCTCTTCGCTGCCTTGCAAGAAGGCACAGTTCCTGGTGGTCTTTGAGGGATTGAGTGTGAACCACTCCTATCTCACTACAGCAAAACCTGCCCCTCCTAGCGCTGTCCTGCAGGTCTCTGCCTCTCTTGCTGTGGAGCTAGGTGCAGGTGTGAGAGGGACTTGTGCTTGTGATGCCTGGATCTGAGACCACAACGTGGTGTGCTGCTCAGGTGTGTCTCACTGTGTTTTGTCCTCCTCAGGGATGTTACACTGTGATCCTGAACTCCTTCGAGACTTACGTGTACCTTGCAGGAGCCCTTGCCATCGGAGTGTTGGCCATTGAGGTATGTACTGTTGTGTGACTAGAAGAAAAGCAGTGTTGGTACATGTCCAGCAGTGATATAAACAGGCGGGTTCTCCCTCTTGCCAGGGGAAGCTGCTGTCACAAACTGTGAGCAGATTATCAACTTGTGGTTTTAATTGCCTAGAAAGAGCCAGGTGCTTGGTCCTCTGCCACAAAAAGCAAGGAAATAACCAGTGCTGCAAGCCTGCAGTGCTGCCTCATGTTGGGCCTGCTGCAATGCTGACATCCTGGCATGGGACACACTGACCACAGGGGCTTCGAGGACCCACTGCCTGCCCTGGCGACTCACGTAGTCATTGCAGCAGCAGCCCAGCAAGCTGACTAGTCTGTCACTTGGTTGACATGTTCAAACTCTGCCTTTGCTTTAAAATCTTCTCTTTAACTATATTGGTTCCAGAGCATATCCATTATCCTGCATTAGTACCTGGCTATTTGGTAACGCTCCTGAGGAATGGGCTTCCACCAGACATAGCCCAGAAGTGATGTCACTGCAGCATTGCTGGGGCAAGGCCAGGTGTTTTCCCCAGTCCTCTGTCTTGTGCAAAGGAGAGGGATCTGGCAGAGAGCCCCAGCAGCTCCTGCAAAGGCTACACTGTGCCTGTTCCTAGCAGTGGCCATGATGTGCAGAGCGGGGAACATGGAGCCTGCTCCCCTGTGTTGCCAAAGGCAGTTTGGGAATGAAGCCAGGCTGCTGCTGTAGCCACAAACAGTTCAGGGGACAGGGGAAGGAGGGGCAGGACCACCATTAAGAAAAAAAAACAGTTTTGCCACAGCTTTCCCTGGGTAGTGGGAAGGGTCCCCCTCGCTGTGGTACTGACTGCTGGGAGTGATGGGAGTGGTCCTGGGGCTGGGAAGGACTTGGCTGATCTTCTGGATCAGATGACTCAGTTGGTTGTCTGTTTTGGTTTTGTCCTGTTCTTGCCCTCCCTCATTCCCAGCTGTTCGCCATGGTCTTTGCCATGTGTCTCTTCCGAGGGATCCAGTAAGAAGCAGCCTGTGAACCACCACTTTCCCTATGTACTGAGAAGAAAGAAGGAAAATCAGAAGAAAACACCCAAAAAACTTTATTTTTTTTAACAAAATGGGGTAGGGGATAAAAAAAGAAAAAAAAAGAAGGTTGTAATATATGAATGACCCAAAGGATTGTACTTCAGGGGCTGGAACTTTGAGGTGATGTGCACTACACTGTACACCGGACCCTTGCCCAGAGCCACTTGCAGCAGCTGTGGAGCAGGAGCCCAGCACAGCTGATTGCACTAGAGACTGATGGAGCTGGTGGGGGAGCAGGAGCATGAGCACAACTGCCTCTCCTGCCAGGCTGTGTGCCTACCAATCACAATTTTATCATGTTTTAGACAGCAAAGGACTGAAGAACAGCCATGCAGGGACTGGATAAAGCAACAGGTTGGCTGAAGTCTGTGACTGTCCAGGTGGGTTTGAAACGAGTAGTGGTGGCTCATCTCAGAAGTAGGTAGTTGTTTGCCTGATTCTGGCTTTAATGCCCAGCCACAGAATGAAAACACACCTTCTTCAGGGGAAGCTTTTCACCTGTCACCTGAAATTTGTCAGAGAAGTCAGGCACTTCAGTGAGGCTGGCTTTTCTCTGGAGCCCCAAGCAGGAGCAGCATGGTCTCACTTAGCAATGGAACTCCGCTAAGGCTGGCTGATGGTCAAGACTTTGGTGCCCATCTTCCTGTTCTTACTAAGATTTTCTATTCCTTATGAAAGAGAACAGTGTTCCCATCTTCTGTGAAAATAATGGCTCTGGTTAAGAAGCATTGATACTCCTACCTTCCTGAGAAAGGGAGCAAATAACATCTAAACCTTGTCAGCCTTTGCCTTTCTCTTCATACTTGGAAAAAACAGTTTGTGGTGCTGTTAGCATAAATATTTGCAGTGGATTCCTACGTGCTTTCCAGCCCTAAGGGGAGTTCCAGGCATGGTGCTGGATTGAGGAAGGAGAGGTTTGTCAGCCACTCCCATGCTGTTTGCCTGAAGCAGTCTTGTGGCGTCATTTCTGCTCAGAGGATTTCCTCCGACATCCTCCCATGGGCTCATGATGAAAGCATCAAGTCAGAATTGTTTTAGTCTGCCTGCTAGTTAAGTGTTTTCTCCCTTGAGATAGTTTGACATTTAAGTAATGTATCATCTACTTTATCATTTGGAAGTGAACTTGAGAAAGATGCCTGTGACTGGACCTTAGTCGGCTATTAAGAAGGAACTGCTGAGGCCCCAAGCAGGTTCTAAGAGGACACAGTGTGCAACTAAACCACTAAGTTAAGTGCTAAGTGATAAATATACACAGCTGAAGTAAGACCTCTGCTGGCTTATTTCTTCCAGTGGTTGTGGTTATTGACCCAGACTGGGTTCTCTCCTTTGGAAGCCTCAACTTCTGTTGCCTTAATTGTTAATCTGGTCACTCCCTGACTCCAAACTCACTGTGCTTGCGGGAAGATAGAAGGAGCTGTGGTTTCTTGTTTAGCTTAGGTCTTTTTACAGATTTTATAGGTTCAGATTATGGAGCACTTTTATATAGGCTTAAACCAGCCCCTCTGAAAGCTGTAAGCACCAGCAAGGAAGGTGAAGGGGCAGAAGGCAGCAGCGAGGAGCTGAACAATAACCTTGTGCCCAGGTTTAGCAGCAGCCAGGTGCTTGGCTGTTCCCTTACACCACTGGGGCTGTGGCCCTTCAGCTCTCCCGGTGGCACAGCGCACACTACAGGGAAGGAATGAAAACAGCAGAAAGATTGGTCTGTAATAGACTATGATCCTCACTAAATGTCCAGCTTGGGGAATCAGGATACTAAGGAACAGGAAGAAAGCATTAGGTTTTCAAAACTTCATTTGAGAACAACAATTTGCTCCTCAGCAGGAGAGAGCCCAGGCAGGTAGAGCTGCAGCCCTGCTGTGTCATGGTCAGCATTTTCCAGCAACTGAATAGGAAGCCAGGGCTGCTGAGCAGCCTCAGATATTGCAGTAATCTTGTGGAAAGCTTTTCTGAACTATTTCTCTCTGAATCTGCTTCTAATGAGACGTTTTAGCATTAAATTCTGGTCTGTTGTTTAATGAAGGAAAACAGTTTTGCTAGCCAAAAACCAGCAGTATTTCTACCTGGCAGCAGGTGCTGCGCTTAAGATAGGAAAAATGTGTTGCATCTGCTAGTCTTGCAGGGAATGGGCGAGCAGAAGGCAAGCTTATCTGTTCTGCTTCTGCCTCGGGAGTTGGTGTCAGTGACTATTCTGGGGAAAGCAATTCCGAGGGGAGGAACAAAACCATGAACAGAGATGGTAATTTGGCTGGAGGTAAGCAAGAGAATCAGAATGGCCTCCTCCAGTCTCCAATTTTTTTCTTTCACCTCAGTTTATTATGTAAAGGCCTGGCTGTCTCAGGTCAGAGCCCGATTTGTGCATGGCTGAAGGAAGAAAGTGGAGGGAAAAAAAAGCCTTCAAGCCTCTTTCTGCAACCAGTAGCATAGGGGAGAAACTGTGAGAGCTGGAGGAACCAGACACACACAGCCAGAGTGCTAAGTGATAAATATACACAGCTGAAGTAAGACCTCTGCTGGCTTATTTCTCTTCGGCTTTCCTAATTCTGTTCTTAACTACTTTGTTTGGTCTTAGCTTTCTCACTTTCCCTCTCTCCCTAATGGTAGTCCCTGCATCTTCAAACAGATCTCTTGTTCATTTTGTACTCTGACCTTGGCACAGCTGTTTCTCCTCTCTTACCTTGTCTGATCCGTTATTGCTCTTTTCTGGATGAAGACTTCAAATGTTCTCTGCAGCTGGCTAGTGTGCCACTGGGAACACAGCTTGAAACCTCAGCAACAGCCAGAGAGCAGTTTTAAACAAGAAGCGGAGATAGCTGTAAAGATACACGTGAGTCTGATAAGACCTGTGGAAGCTGGTAACAGGCAGAAGGAATTTCCCACGGTGAATTTAATGAATAGGCAACTCCAGAGAGCAAATTCTCACCATATGGCAAAGCATGTAAATTTGTTGGGTCTGTCCCTTGGATATATGGCTGCCCCCTCTGTTGTACAGTAGTTTTCAAAATAGCGGGCAGAAGAAGCAACTGTATTTTTATATTTGTTTTTAATAGCTCTGGTGAACATTTTGGGATCAGGGGCTCATGCTAGGTTTGCTGCTTGCTGGAGAGCTCTGGGCAGGCTGGGTACCAGGGGGAGCTGCTGTGCTGCCACCTCCTTCACTGTAGCACCACTATGACCATGGCCCAAGCACCTTGAATGGAAGTAGTAGAGAGCAGCCTGTGCCTGCAAGCCCGCAGACTCTCTCGGCACCCCTGCCTCGCAGCTCTTATTTAATGCTCAAATGACTGTCATGAATGCCTGGGAAAAGGGCTGCGTGTGAAATAGTGTTTGAAATCTATTTTAAAAAACTGTAAATGTTCTTTTTATTAGATAGTGGAGCTAACTTATCCTGTATTCCCTACTGTAATGCTTTTTTATATTGAAAGGAATTTTTTTTTGGTAATATAAACCAGAACACAAGCCTGAAGCACTCTCTGCACGGTTTTTGTGTGCGTTTCTTAGAAAAAAAAATAAAAAAAATAAAAGAAAGATTTGTGACAGTGAAGTGAAATGGCTTTAATTTTCACTATTTGCTCAGTGTTAAGTACAGTCACTTTCTTACCCGAAGAGAAAGAATAAACTCAGGTACAGCAGCTAAAATGAGGTATAAATAGAAGTGTCCCATTTTCCCCTGTCCTCCCACCCCAAATAAAAACCCATGACCAGAAGGGAGAGGCCAGCTTAGGACAGACAGAGCCTCCCCTTTGTCACCAGCTCCAGTTTGCCAGATATTGGTTAGGCGTAAATAAGGTGATGTAGGGAGTTATGTAAATAATGAGCTTTCTTCACCCTCAAAAGTGAGGGCTTGTTGAACACGAAGGTTTGGATAGATCTCTCACAGAGAAAGGCAGTCAGCCTCAGTCCTGGCCTGTGCCTGCTCAGAGGACAACCCTCTGGGGAACACAACTCCCAGTCCTGCACAACATTATACAAATGCAAGCAGGTAATTCATTGCAAACTGTCTCCCATGGGAGATGACATCAGTCCAAGGCTTTTCTCACAATTTAACATATAAGGAAACTGAGGCCTGTGGAGATGGGAATTTCTTCTCAGCAGATCAGTTACAGAGCCTGAATTGATGCCTCAGGCTTTTGATCCCAATTTATATGCTCAGCTGCCACCTGCAGCTGTGATGCCAGCACTTCTGTCCTTCAGGATGCAGTTCTGTACAAATGTTTCAGCATTCTCCTTCCTTTCCAACTACTCACACCAGAGTGAAGAGAACCCACCACAGCTGGTTTCTGGCAGTGCTGCACATGCTGTGCCTGGGCTCCATCCTCAAGCCACCCTGAGAAAATCCCTCCTAGACCTCACCTGCTACAAATTCACCTCCTCTAGTGGGCCTGGCCATGTTTCTCTGGCAGCATCTTGCTGATGGGAAGGGACCATAGCAGGGACAACAGCCCTTCTGTGGCTGGTGCCAGGTGGGGGCATCCATTTGACCCTTCTCACTTAGTTGTAGAAGAGTTGTAGAGGCCCAGTCCACTTCCATACTTTCTATATGGTCCATTTATAGCAAGACGAAGCACCAAGCATGAAAATAAAACCAGCTCTTCATCTCTCCCCTTTCGGGACTAGGTACCAAGTAGCATAAAATCACTTATGTGGCCACTGACCCAGGCACTGTTCTGTGTTGGAGCAGAAGACATTAACTGGCAAAACTAGAAGTGGCTCACTCTTTTAAGTTTTGCAGAGGCAGCTGCTAAGCAGGGGACCCTCTATCTCCTTCTCCCAGATTGGTTTTGCTGTGGTCAGTTTTACTTGTCTTTCCTAGAAACACAATTTCCCACCCCCCCAAACCAACAATCAGTCTGTGTATACATTCATGTTACCTCCAAAACACAAAAGAATCAGCCTTTACATACCTACACCAACAACTACAGCCAAAGTGTTGCACTGAAACCATTGCAGCTGCCCATGCAGGTGGTGTACAGGTTGGGTGCAACAGCCACAGCATGCCGTGCTCCAGCTCCCACACGCACCACTGCTCTGTCTAATTCATGTTACTCTCCAGGCTGCACTTGATCATTTCCTGCCTTACAAGGAAAAGGTTTACCCTCTTAAGCCTAACTCTTTCACCTGAAGACAAAGGTTCCTCTTAAAGTTTGTTGAAGTTTTAATTGTTCAGTGTCGTATTTTGGGCATGTTGAAAGCAGCTTAGCAGGCATGCGTTGTTGGGAGGCTCCAGAATTTAGCCTGCTGTTGGATGTTGCCTCTCCCTTTGATCTACTTCTTGGGGAAAAAAGTTACAGTTCTGATGTTTCCTGGATCAGCTAATTCCGGTATTTTTACCTGACAGACATTTTGCATGGCCAGTAGGTACAATGCACACAGTGTCCCAAGTTTATGCAGCTGCTTCTAAATGCCAAAAGCACTAACACAACATACAGTAACTACCCACTACCTTCTTCTAACTCTACTAAGATATTAAACAGCAATAGATACCAGTCCCACCAGCAGCTTGAAGGTTGTTGTTCACACAAGCACTTTTGTTCCCATAGGCCTCTTTTTACTGGGATTTTTTGGACGTCAGTTCTATTTCAGGGCATGCCTTGATCCAGTCAACAGTAGCGCATGAGTAAGATGTCCATATCCTGTACACAGACCTTCTGGCTTTAGTCCCACGGAGAACAAAAAATGCTGCCTTCAGCTGTGGACAGGGATAATCCGCAAGGCAAGTGCTAGGAAGTAGGGCAGCCAATGCTGTTAAGACCAGGGGACGTTGGAGAAACTGGCCAGTGAGTTCCTTGCTGTTGTTCATCCCAGTTAAGTATCTTAATGCTAGAAACTTTGGTCCTCTCTTCTCAAAGTCAGAAAAGCTGTGATGCGCATTAGCAGAACTGGAACACCATCTTCTGCAGCTAAGGCTCATCTCAAGAGGCTCGTCACTGAACCCAAGCAGCTGTACTGATGCTCACTCTGCTTTCACTAGCACTAATCACAATACTCCAGCCGCTGCTTTACTAAAGCGTCACAGACTACCTCACACACCACTGCTGCTACCATCAGTAAAGCTGCAACTGCAGGATGTGTTCTGGTGTGGAGGGACAGGAAACTGCCCCAGCCTAGAAACTTCAAGAAACATCCCAAGCAAGGTTGTATCTTTTTGCTCGATGGGCTATTTCCAATAGCTTCCTTCACTTCTCACATATTATATTTCCAGCTGCTTTGCTGTTCCCATCACTGTCCCTGTGAAGGGAACAAGCAAGAACCCCCTCCCCCCTGCTTTTGCTCTGTCTCCTACTAAGCTTTGCACAGCACCCAGTGCAAAACTAAAAGTAAGGTGGCACCTCTGGCAGCGAGGAAAGAAGGGCTGTTTGCAAAGTGCTGAACTAGACCTAACCCCATCCAGCTCCCAGCTACCTGGACAGTCAGCACTTGCTGAAAGGGGAATGGGCAGGTGCAAGGCTTACCAAAGGAAGCAGCTGAGTCCTTCTCCCCGTCTCCTCAGGGATTTGGTTTCAATGTGCTGGTCTTATTTTGTGCTTTGTTCCAGCGGGTTCAGAGCCTGTGATCCCATCAGCCAATTTCCCCCATGAAACTGGCTCTTTTCCCTGAGCCTGCCAGGCCTGCACACCTCCCTGAGCCTTCATCCCACTGCTCCTCATCTCCTGCAGAGGGGCTGGGGGATCCCACCCAACACTACTCCCTCTTCATTTCACCTGGCAATGCCACCAGTACCGGGTTACATACTAATTCATGCCAATAAGTGGAAAAGAAGGATACCACTTTGGAACCAAAAGGGACTAACCTCCTCCTCCAAAAAAAAAAAGGTCATAATTATAATGCTAAATTACCAACACAACCCTCCCCCCTCCCCTTCCCATGACAAAAAGCCCAGTAATTAGACTTTCTTGGGACGGCGTCCAACTTGGTAATAATAATAAATGCTGATGAGGATGAAGAGGGCTCGGCTGACCAGGAGGAGCACGGCACCTGTGGCTATCCGGCTACTCTCAACCAGGGAGGCAGTGGTAACTAGAGGAGAAGGAAGAAGGTTGGTGATGAAAAAGCAAGTGGAGACAAGTAGCACAAAGCTGTGTTTTACTGCCCTCTAACGCAGCTTCCTTGCGAAGCCTGCTGAGCCGTGGGAACACAGAAGCGTTCACCACAGGCTCACACGCACAGTGGACCCATGGCTGAGGCTGTTTGATTTCACAGCCTTGAAGTTAGCCACAGACTCACAGTCCTCAGAGCTCTCACTTACAGAAACCCTGCTTCATGTTCTGACAGCCAGAGCCAAAATTGCTCGCTTGAGCAGATGTGACTTTCCATCCTGCTCAGGTATTAATTGTGGAAGTTACATGTTCCTGAGTTTGCTTTGTGATTTGACCACTTCAGCAGAGCTATATATTTGTCAAACGTACAACTATCTATAAACATGCACAGTTCACACACGCTACCTCTCTTCTAAGCATCTCACTTCTTATTTTGGTTACCAACACATAGCCCAGATCTGAACCAGCTACCTTATAACACAGTTAGCAAGCTAACAATATACACATACACCCCCCACTCCCCCCCCCATTGTTAAATATAGACAAGCTCCCTAGAAACAAGCTGAACTGTTATTTTATGTTTTGGTAAGAACAAACATCCCCCTTCTTAGTGTAGGCTGCTGCAATCTTTTCTCATTAGCCTCAGAATCTAGGCAGCCTGCTCCAGGAGATAACCTGTGTGGACAGATGTTTTTAGGGAGGAAAATAAGATGAATTATCAGATGAAGATGTTTCCCCTGCACCTGGGCACCCTGTGGTGAGCAGCCCAAGATAGAGGCTATCCCATGGGGAATGAAAGGGACACCAGCTGGCATGGAAAATGCTCCCAGGACCAGGTAATCTTTGCCAGTCCTGCAAAGCGAAGGAGCCATCTCCAGCACCAGCCAGGTGCAGCACAGGGATAGCTGGGGATCAAATGCTTCTGTAGCTATGCCAGCTGAAGAACAACTTCTCCTGTGCACCCTCATCCTCTTCCACGCTGGGTGGCTGCTGCTACTCACCCAGGAACTGCACAGCGAAGTAGCACGCCTCCGTCAGCAGGCTCCAGCGGATAATGACTTTTTCGGCCGTGTAGAGGGCATTCCACATGATGAGTGAGATACCTGCGGAGAGCCAGGGGGTCACCGGGAAGGGGCAGCCCACTCGTGGGCTCCTGCAGGAGCACTGGGGGCTGCGCTCCCAGCCGTGCCCGCCAGGGGCTGCTGCAGGCTGCGGGAAGGGTCACCGCAGTCCCAGCAAAGAAACGCGCGGCAAAGCACCTGCCTGGCTTTGGGTGCTAGGCACCTCCCTTTGAGGGGTGCCAGCCCCGAAAAGGAACCTGGCTGAGCCTCCAGAAGGTGTAGTCCCTGCAGCCTGGGAGCACCAGCAGCCACCATGCAAGGCGCAGAGCTACGCAAACCCCCTGTGGTTAGTTCCTCCACTCATTTTCTTTTCCAGACCTTAATTCCTAGGCTCCCCTCACCTTCTTGTCCTCTGCCCCTCCACCTCTTGGTGCCCTCCCGGGATGCCGTTGCCTGCCCCTTCTCCCACTCCCACGAGGGTCTGGCCCCAGCCAGCATCCTGTCCCCCAGCTCATCTGCAACCCCCCTGCATTTCCACAGGTATTTATAGCGTGCACAGCCCTTCTCACCCCACCCGCGGTGAGCCTGAGCCCCTACACAGAAAAAGCAGCATAGGTGATCTTCTCAAAATACCCCAAAACAATTTCTTTCCTAAAAGCAGATGTTCTCTGCTCTCTGGCTGCAGTTGTCCAGCTGGGCACAGACTTTGCCCTTCCTGCCACTTTGTCCTCTCACCCCCCTACTTTATGGGGCAGCAGCATGCCCTAGTACAGCAGCATGGCACTCACTGAGGAGGGCTCCTCCGTAGAGCCGGATGGGAGTCTTGCTGCTCACAGATTCCTCATCGAAGATGGCATCGTAGAGCTGGTCAGGGAAAGCAAGGGCCTGGCAGAGGCAAGGGAGAGACTTAGCAGCCGGCACCGGCCAGGGCCATCAAAACGTTCTGTCACACGCAGTGGGCAGCTGTGCTCCGATGTTAAGCTTTTATGGGATTGGAGCTGGTGGTCAGGAAATTGGAAACTAAGGAGGCACAAGACTTATCAATGTGTCAGCTATTGACTTCATGGCCAGTTTCTATGACCCAGAGTGCTGTGCCACTTGTGGTTTATGACATTGCTAATGAAAACAGACTCTGGTGATTGGAAAGCCAAGGACTCTGCTGGCAAAGCCCATTACTGAGACACAGCGAGGGCAAAGGCAGCACTTGCTGGAGGCTGAGAAGGGAGATAAATGCTGAGGCCAAGGAGCCATGCTGGTGCTCCCCTTTGGCAGCTGGGAGCTGGCGGTACCTAGGACCACATCCCTCACTTACCATGATGGCGACTCCAGAAAACATGACAGCAGAAACCAGCTGCCAGACCCTGCATGGGAGGGAAGACAGAGGATCCAGCATGAGTACAGGGGTGATTTCACTGCTTCTGCTTTGCAAAACACTCCTGGCTGTCTGCTCAGTCATCAGCCTTCATCCTCCCACCTCCCACAACTGAGGCAGCAACAAGCCTCCTACAAGAGCACTTGGCTCCCCACGCCCCACTACCTCCAGCCCCAGCATGCAGATCAGCCTCACTGGTGAGACATGACAGAGCCAAAATCCCCTCACACTCAAGCGCAGGAGGGAAGTGACTCTGACAAGAGAATAGCACAGATGAGCATCCCCACGGATGCACCTCTCTGCCACACATGACACCAGGAGCTCCTCCAGCCCAGCACAGCCCCTGAGTTCCCAGTACCTGCTGTGAGACATGAGCTTGAGGGCCTCAGGGTAGAAGAAACTAGGGCCAGTTGGTCCTGCAGCCCCTGAGAAGCCTCTTCAGGAAGCAGTGATGCTGACACAGCAGTGAAGCTATTGTTAATAGCCAAAGATGGCATGGATGCTGTGGTCAAGGGCTCTCAGAAGACCCAGGTCTGAGGTGGCCCAACACCTTACCTGAGACCCAGTGGTTCCCGGACAGCAAACTTGATTTCATTTCCCAGTACTTGGCTAATCTGCAATTCAAATAAAAGACACGAGGTGACTGAGCAGACCTTTTAAGCAGAATTTACCAGCCCAAAACCACATGCCTAACCCCATACGGAAGTTTATCTCTAGGAGGTAAGAGGGCTGGAAGGAGGACGAGTACAAGGTATTCATCTGTGACCCCTTGGTGTCAACACATGCTAAAGGCTGCCTTGATTTCCGTGAGGAGCTGCATCCTCTACTGCTTCCTTACTGGGGTCAGCCATGTACAGCATGGAACTCGGGGAGGTTCAATAGTAACTCATCTCCTCTTACCTACATGAGTAGGGAACCATCTCCTCCCACACACCACC
Source organism: Cuculus canorus (assembly GCF_017976375.1). NCBI lineage: Eukaryota > Metazoa > Chordata > Aves > Cuculiformes > Cuculidae > Cuculus > Cuculus canorus. The sequence goes on from NC_071405.1 coordinate 49,532,085, forward strand.
TGCATGTCACACCCCAACAAAGCACAGGCTCTGGCAGAGCCAAAGTCAGTGTCCATCCTGCTTTTGCGTTCACACTGCCTAGAGCAAAGCCTAGCCGTGACTTTCCCAAACCATGCGGATGAGACAGACAGACAACAGGGGAAAACTACGCAGGGAGCTTTTGGTTGCAGAGAGCTCAGAGAGCTCTGCACTGCTCCTCCACATGCAGACAGGAGCCAGGAAATGCCCTGCCAGCAAGTTCTCCAGAGAACATACAAGACAAGGCTCCTGCATGACTCATCTTTGTCCTCCAGCTCTGATATTTCACTGAAACAAGTTCATTTGCAATTTAGGCCTGTTCTGAAAGGTACCACAGCACTGCTCCTTAAATTGCTGCTCCAGTGTCCAGGCCACCAGCTGGCAGGCATTGGTGGTGTCATGCTCCTATGGCACCAGTTCCAAGCTAGCTCATGGGTGTCTTGACAATACAATTTCAGGAACAGATTAAAGCAGCTTGAGGACAGAGCTCACCCCATTGCCAATAAAAAACATTTTGGGCATCTCCCACAAATCCAGAAGGCTGCATAGCCCATCTCTGGTCAAAGGCAGCATTACTTGTACCACCACAGCCTTCACTCTTCACTTTACAGAAGCCCCACAGAGGGGAAAGTCCTGTTTTTGCCAAGGAGGCTGCAGAAGCTGGATGCTAAAAACACCCACACCACCTTGGTTTGCCTAGGGCAGGAGATCTCTTTTCTATCATTACTGCACACGCACTTACGTCTCCCCTGCCCTCACCTTTGAGCGATGGACCTCGCCATCATCGTCTTCCCCTCCAACTCCCAGGATCTTGCGCGTCTTCAGCCTGCTCACCAGATCAGTCTGGCTGTGCTTCTTCATCAGTGGCGGGGGCTGCTTTGCTGCCATGGTGGCCCTCCACCCAGCCCTCAGCTGCAAGGTGGCGCAATGGGGCGCGTGAAACGGCTCTGCTGTCACATGAAATTTCACAAGGTTTGGGAACAAAAAATAACCTCTGCCACAAAATCTTCCCGTTAGGCTGGCACACAGCTCCTCATTGTCTCTGGGCAGGGAGGTCTGGCAGTGGGGCCAGCGCCGGCTATGTGCAGCTCATCTCAGGGTAGTCCTGTTGTCACTGGGATCTGCTGAGGGGGAAAGGAAAATCAGAGCAGTGTATCTTATAGCGTAGGCATTTAGCTATAAGTGCTTTTGACCAACAAACCATAGTCTGGCCTATCCCAGCAGAAGGCAATGCCCAACAGTACCTCTTTGCTGCTTCCCAGAGGAGGGAAACTGAAGTCATTAAGTGCTTTGTCTTTTGTCTTTCCCTGTGCCATACAACACACCCTTCAGCTGCCATTTCAAGCCAAATATCACACAAGTCTCATGTACTTATTTACGTCATCCCTCCGATGCTGCAGCCCCGATATTATGCAAGAACAGATCAGCCCTGAACAAGAAGCCAGAGGCAAAACCTCCCTTGAGGATTTGTTACCTTCTGAAAAATGGAAGATTATGGCAACTATAAACTATTTGGGATAAGAACAAGACAAAGACAACTGACAGAAGCTACAGTGGAAGAGATAACTTCTGCCTTGGTGTGGTGGTATAAAGGTAGAGGTGTCCAGAATGCTGTGAAATCTCTGCTATCATAAAACCCAGGAAACCTTTAGTTCAGAAAGTCTTTTCTTTCAATTTGTCTCCATTTCATCTTGGCTTAGCTGAACACAAACACATTTTTCTGTTTGCCACTCTATCCTCCCAGAGATTCACAGATGAATCCCCAGAGGCATCAGGCACAGCTAATCCAGCCCAACTATGTGCAGGGCTCAAGCACTGGCAGTCCTGCTCACCAGCCGAGCCTTCCCACAGCTGCCCCAGGAGAAGAGAATTTGTGCTTGTGTCTAAAGTGCTGACGAGTCTTTGGGGAGTAATGAAATGAAGTGGCAGTTATTTTGGCATCGTGCATGCAAGTGTTGTCTTGCTGCCTTGTGAGGGGATCTCCCTCTTGCAGGAAAACCCTTCCCTGTGGTTATCCAGAGAAGAGCAGACAGTGATGTTTGCCAGTGCCCAACGTAACTCTTTCTGTAAGGCAGAGCTAAGAGTTTTTATTGGGACAGTGCAGAGACTGAATCCCACGTTCGAGGGTTTAATAAGACCCTTTCAGCAGACCACAGGCAAAACGCTTTTCAGCAACCTAGTTCAGCTACTCACTGCTTCTTTTGGATTGTAGGGGGTTTTGGTTTTGCTTGGTTGCAGTTTTCTTCTCTTTCCACTGAATAACTAAGCCCAGGTTTCTGGAAAGACAGCACCAAGCCACATGCAGCAGCCAGAGCCTAGAAATATTTCAGAAGTGCAACAAAGGAAAACAGCTGCTCAGGAGGGAGGAGGAAGCTGTATACACATGCCTACACTCAAGGACAAGACAAGAAGCTCAAAAGGTAGCCACTAGTAGAAAAGTTTCAAAGATTTATCATGTCTGGAGTTCGCTGACACAAATTGTCACAGTAACTTGTGGGTACTCAAATCTAGGCAGTCTGTACACAAAAAACACCCTCAAATCAGAGTGATGTGTTCAAATGAAAAGCTCGACCTATTTTTAATTTCATTTACTACAGTTTCTGCAGTCCTTTTTGTTCCTCGCAGACACCAGGTCAGATGCTGAGTGGTTTCCCATCAGAACTGCACTACTGCTGAAACCAGAGAAGACCTGTTGCTGTGGTATTTCTAGCCCATTATTTTCTGATCGAAGCTATCCAGCCCAACCCTGTAACAATACCCCTTTGCTGAATGCTCCTTTCTCTGAGCCTCTGGACTACTCTGAGGGCATCCCACATCCCTCATCTGACCAAACAGCCCTGGGACACAGGGAGGACAGCCCCAAGCCAAGGGCTGACACACAGTGCTGAAGGTATGCCACACTGTCAGGAGGACCCTCACAATCCATAAAGGTGATGGGTACCTATTTGGCCACTCTCCTTCCCCTGCATGTTTTCATGGGGAGCAAAGGAAAGTCTTTCCATGAAGATTTACTAGGTGAGAGAAAAGTCTGTCAGAGGGCCTGATCAGCAGCATCCTACTGACCGAGTCACCAAAGCACGCACATGGGAGGAGAGAGCTGAGACCTGCTGGTTTTGATAGGATTTGAGGTGCTGAGTCTGCTGGCGACAGCAGCCTGGCACCTCTGTATCCCTTTGTTTCAAGCCAGGGAAAGCCTGCTGCCCACACCTCCTGTTCTGTCCTCTTTGTGGTCAGAAATGCCAGAGAAAGACAAGATTAGACAGGGGGAAAAAAAAGAAAACAAGGGGAAAAAAAGGGGATAAAAGAAGAAGGGAAAAAAGAGAGACATCTTCTTATCTAGAGAATCTATCCTGAGGGCAAGAAGCAGAGGAAGATGATGGGGGTTGAAGGTGGAACTCCATGACTCACCAATGAGGATGGTGATGAACAGCACTGTGATTACAGAGGCAGACTTGCAACTATGACTACAGGCCAAAAGATCAAAATTTGCCTTCATCAGTTGTCATGCCAGTTGCTTTCAGGCAGGAGTTGGTGCAAATTTACCCACATCATCATTAGTACTCTCTCCCATTAAGGATTTCCACTAATTTGTGGTAAATCATCGACCAAGAGTCAGGACAACATTGGCCAGATACAAGTGCCAATAAAACAATCACCAAAGGCCATTCTGGTACATAAAGCTACACTCCCACCACACTAAGCACAGCTACAGCACGGCCCTGCAGATAGTCTCACATCTCATTATCCCCATCTTCCAGAGAAAGTCTAATGAATACTGACTATTAATGAATAATAAGCTAACTAATGCATTAGTGCTAATTCAATTATATTCAGACAGAAGATGCTGAGGATTTAAAAATGTTATACTTACATTAATGTATCCTCACACACTGACAATTTAGAGGATGTTTTCTATTAGCCCGTGCATTTTCAAAGGGGAACCTCCACTTCCTCCTTCTACAATTCTTTTTTCCTTAATCTGTTTCCTGAGCATCCCAAGGGTTGTGCAGATTAATCACCATAAACAGGCAATTCCTACTCCCCGACAAAACTCTCAGTGATGGTCAGTGCCCATGTGCAGTTGAAAGAGGGTTTTCTTAATCCAAAATCCTTTTTCTTTGCAGGCTCCTTTCTAGCATACTGCTTAATTTTGATAGCTACTGCTTTGTGGTGCAAAGACACTTCACTGGTGCCACACTAATGACAGCTCAATCTCTCCCCAACTCCACAGCTCTTCCCCCAGCATCTCTGCTTCCCTCCCAGTGTTTGGAGAGAAAAGGAGTTCTGCAGCATGGGAGAATGGAAAGTAAACCGCACACACAATGCTGCAGCAGCCAGGCTGCATATTCATCAAGGGAGGTGCATGGTGTTGCAAGAGGGGAACCAGACTCCATTCCCACAGGCACCTGAAGTTGACTGCCTTCAGCTTCAGCAGGGTGCTGCCGAGCAGCTGATGGATGCTGTCCTGCCCGCCTGTGAGGACATGGCTCCTCAGGGCACCCCGGGGACAGGGCTGCTGCCTATTGCTTTGCCAGACATTGTTTTCAGTGGCATTGCCATCCATGGTGCAGCCATTTACTCAACAAGACAGTGCTGCTTGAATTAAAGAGTTGGCACTACAGTACCTGTCACTCCAAGGGTTTGAGGGTACTTCCAATCTGCAAGCAGAGAGAATGAACCAGAGTCAAACCATGACAATGAGTGGAAGGTTTATACATCTACACTGGCCACAAGTTTGCTCAGCTCTATCAGGTTCAGGCCAGGGAGGAGACTCTCACTCTTCTGTTGGTCTCTGGTTTTAGATTTTGCAGGCCAATATGCCCCAGACAACTCAACATCTTGAGCCCAGTTTGATTTGTTATGCCAAACGGTTAGCCAAAGGTGCAGTGGATATATGTCCTTTCTAACAGTCCTAACAGGATCTGTCTTCCTTCATGCACCACAGGTTGAGAGACACTAGTAAATACAAAGCATCAGCACTCTCCCTTTACAGTACTGAAGTTCCCCTGGGAGAGGAGGTCTCCAGCACTGCAGCAGCATAGTGGGGTTCACACATGAAAGGGGCATCCAGCATGGCAGTTGCGCTGCACCTGGCTCTCACAGACAGGCACGTCTGTGGATTTAGTCTTCTTGAACTTCAATAAAGCCTTTGACACAGTTTCTCACAGCATTCTGCTTCAGAAACTGTCAGCCTCTGGACTAGACAGGTGCACGCTCTCCTGGGTTGAAAACTGGTTGGATGGCCGGGCCCAGAGAGTGGTGGTAAATGGAGTTAACTCCAGCTGGAGGCCAGTTACAAGTGGGGTTCCCCAGGGCTTGGCACTGGGTCCAGCCCTGTTCAATGTCTTTATCAATGATAGATAAAGGCATTGAGTGCACCCTTAGCAAGTTTGCAGATGACACTAAGCTGGGTGGAAGCGTGGATCTGCTGGAGGGTAGGGAGACTCTGCAAAGGGATCTGAACAGGCTGGACTGCTGGGCTGAGGCCAATGGGATGAGGTTTAACAAGGCCAAATGCCGGGTCCTGCACTTGGGGCACAACAACCCTATGCAGCGCTACAGACTGGGGGAAGAGTGGCTGGAGAGCTGTACAGAGGAGAAAGACCTGGGGGTGTTGGTTGACAGCCGACTGAACATGAGCCAGCAGTGTGCCCAGGTAGCCAAGAAGGCCAATGGCATCTTGGCTTGTATCAGAAATGGTGTGACCAGCAGGTCCAGGGAGGTGATTCTCCCTCTGTACTCAGCACTGGTGAGACCACACCTTGAATACTGTATTCAGTTCTGGGCCCCTCACCACAAGATAGATGTTGAGGCTCTGGAGTCTGTCCAGAGAAGAGCAACGAAGCTGGTGAGGGGGCCGGAGAACAAGTCTTATGAGGAGCGGCTGAGAGAGCTGGGGTTGTTTAGCCTGGAGAAGAGGAGGCTGAGGGGAGACCTTATTGCTCTCTACAACTACCTGACAGGAGGTTGTGGAGAGGAGGGTGTTGGCCTCTTCTCCCAGGTGACAGGGGACAGGACAAGGGGGAATGGCCTCAAGCTCCACCAGGGGAGGTTCAGGCTAGACATCAGGAAAAAAATTTTCATGAAAAAGGTCATTGGGCACTGGAACAGGCTGCCCAGGTTGGTCACCTTCCCTGGAGGTGTTTAAGGGACGGGTGGATGAGGTGCTGAGGGGCACAGTTTAGGGGCTGCTAGGAATGGTTGGACTCAACGATCCAGTGGGTCCTTTCCAACCTAGTGATTCTATGATTCTTTTTCTCTTGCAAGGCCCTGGCACCCATAATGCATTTGTCCAGCTCTTCTGCTGTTTCTCCAGGCTTTGGTGGTCTTGTCTCTTTGCCAGTGAGGACAGTGACAGGTCTATAGCAGCTGCTCTGGACCCCATATGTACTCGGCCACAGAGACAGCAAGAAAGCCTGCACTCAAACACATGGGCAAGGCAAAGAAGGTGCATTAAGGACAAGATCCACAAATGTACTAAGTACCTAGGTTCTTGTAAACAGTAGGCTGTTGCCTACAAGAGTGGGATCTCAGACTCCCCACATATGAAGGCTCAGTCCGCTCACTTTTGCATGCATAAAATCTCTTGGAAAACAACCTTAGACACTTCAGGACGCTGAAATCCCAAAGGATGATGCAAATCCCCTGTGTCTCACCTAATAACACACTTGAGAGCCACCAAGCACATTTGTGCATCCTATCCGAACACCGTAATACAAGTTTTCTCGGTAAGCCATGATGGAACAGACCCCAAGCAAGAACTCATGCCCCAAGCTATATTCCAGTAGTGCGCACTCACAGCCCAGAAGGCCAATTGTATCCTGGGCTGCACCAAAACAATTGTGGCCAGCAGGTTGAGGGAGGTGATTATCCCTCTCTACTCCACCCTGCTGAGACCTCACCTGGAGTACTGTGTTCAGGTCTGGAGCCTTCAGAGGGATGGAACACCTCTCCTATGAAAACAGCCTGAGAGAGCAGGGGCTATTCAGCCCAGAGAAGAGAAGCTCTGGGGAGACCTTATTGCAGCCTTTCAATAATTCAAGGAGGCTTATAAGAAAGATAAGGACAAAAATCTTAGCAGGTCCTGTTGTGACAGGACAAGAGGTAATGATTTTAAACTAAAAGAGGGTAGAATTAGATGAGGAAGGATCTTTTAGAATAAGGGTGGTGAAATACTGGAAGAGGTTGCCCAGAGAGGTGGTAGATGCCCAAGCCCTGGAAATATTCAAGGCCAGGTTGGACAGGGCTCTGAGCAACCTCATCTGGCTGAGATGTCCCTGCTCATTGCAGGGAGGTTGGATTAGATGAACTTTAATGGTCCCTTCCAACCCAAACTATTCTATGATTCTGTGACTCTGTTCTATGATTCATGCTTTTTTTTTTTTTTCCCTGCAACTGCAACAGCACATCCTAAATCCACAGTGACTAAAGCAGGTCCTTGCCTAGATTTCTATCCAGAACAGGGATCTAGATGATTAGGGCCTCTCTGCCACCCGCCAGCTGCAGCAGTCCATGACTAATCCAATCTCCCAGTGGATTTCTTCCATGCCAGCTGCAGAAAACAGCTTTTCACACTCTGGGCTAGCAACACATCTTAGAACAGCAGAATAATTAGCATTTATTTTCTCAGAAGAATATACTGCAACTCATGCCCTAGATGATGAGTGTAAGTGTAAGTTCTCCACCCTAAAGAAGATAAACTCAAAGCAGTTTCTGCAGGTCAGGATGCCTGATACCTGCAGGAAATGAAACTTGATGAGGCCAAAAATAACCTGATGCTCAGGTGGTAAAAACAATTAACACTCAGCCACCAAACCAGCATAATGTGGCTGCTGCTCCCACTCAGTCTAGCACAGCCTGTACACCTAAGCAACAGGGATATTTCAGATTTCTCACCTGTAACAAGCCAGGTACACAGGACTCCCTTCCCACATAAACACCAGCCCTTTCAGTACAGAAAGCTCTTTGTAGTATCAGTAGGAAACATCTCCTGCTAGAGGTTCATTCCCAACTCTGCCATAGCCCTGCTGTTTCTGTAAGCAACTCCAGTAGGCACAGAGACACTATGCCCTCTCTAGGGAAAACTTAAGGAATCTATACAGCAGATCTCCTGCCCCTACACACAATGAAATGGAAAAGCAAAAGGCATCTTCACTGCGTGCCTCCAGATCATCTGCTACAAGCAAGGCAAGCCAGGCCAGGCGAAACTGCAAGTACCAAACGACTTGTGATGCATGAACTGTTGCCTGAGGCATATCCAAACCTCACCCTGCAGGTTAGACATGCCTCATGGACAGACATGGCCGGATACCCTCCAATGCAGTTTGTGCAGAGCTGGCCCTGGAGCCATCACATGCAAGGTGGTGTCACCCTGTGCCTAATGCAACTCCTGCAACCATGAACTCAGCGGATGCAGCCAGTATCACTACTCTGCAGGGGACAACTTACTGAGGAAGTAAGAGTTAATTTAGGTTAGTTACTTACCCTGTTACTACTACAGGCAGAAAAGGACATCCAAAAACTGCTCAGACTTTCCCATACATCCTGAACTCTCTGGCTGTGTTAGAGCTGCATCCCTTGACATGGCTCTTCTCCAGCAGCTCTGGCTCTCCGGCTTTCCCTAGGCACTGCGACTCCTGCCTGCAAGCTCCCTACTGCCACAAAAACATCCTGCCCAAGAAGCACCACGACTGGGGGGCCAAGTCATACCACCTGTGATGTATGACCCAGCTCAAGGAATTTATTGCTTTCAAATTTCTTTTTGCAGGGAGCACTGGGAAGTTTCTTTTTGTGTCACAGGACGTGTTATATAGCAACCAAAAGCTGTGAAGTGCTCAATTTCCCCAGAACAAGGTAAAAAAACAGTGACTGCACTCTACAGGCCTGCTAACCACCACCTGCAGCAACACATCAACCCCTCCACAGCAAGCAAGGGCGCCCAGGCTTCACCTCAGGGGAGAAATGCTTGTCTGTCCCTCGAAGCAGTCTGCGACACACTGAACATGCTTGATCAGGCACCCTACATGGCTACAGCAGCCATGGCACACAACACCCCACAGCTGCCCGGTCAGACCCCCCTGGCCTCATCACAGCCCTGCTGCACATGTCTTGGTGGGCTCCCAACACGGGGAACAAACAGACTTCGTATTTCATCCAAACACCAAATGTGTGCACGCACCCCCTCCAAGTACAAGCTTGGCTGCTTCATCTGGCTTTCTCAAGTAGCCCATCCCTTGCTGCTGAGGAGCATTTTGGCTGCAAATACAAAGTTCACAAGGTACAATCTGCTGCTTCAGTGACTCCCATCTGTATTACTTGCATATGAGTCCATCCTTTCAATCATCCTCCTCCTCCCTGCCAAGGCTCTCAGCCTGGCTGACTGCAGCCATACATCACCCCAAAGCTGCCTCACTCTCCTCAAAGGCTTCAGCAGATGTGTCCCAGCAACAGCCCACAGCTAGCACCTCATTGCCTTCACCCTAGAGGACCACCACCCAGCATTCAAGTTTCACAGGGAGCTGAGAGAATGAAGAGATAAGGAAATAAGACATAAGACATATTTGGATGAGGTGCTGTTTTTCTTTAAGGGCATTAAAAGAGAAGAATTTCTCTTTGATTTCCCAGCTGCCTTAGACAGGTGTTTGTGGGAGACAGTCCCAGAAGTTTACTGGGCCATCTGTCCTGCAGATGATTTCTACAGGGAAACAGAAGGAAAAATAAAACCCACATGCATATATACACAAATAAAAAAAAAAAAAAACACCCAAACCCAAGTAAATCAACCCCTGATACTGGAAAAGAGCAGTTTTAAAAAGCCACAAGAGCCCTGCATCCAAACAGGGTAATAAAGGTGGGTTTTACAGAAAATGTGACGTAACACAGTACTTCATCTCCTCTGCCTCACACCTGAGGAATGACACAGGCTCAAAGAAACTCTATAGAAAGCAATCCTGGGATGAGAGAGAAGCCAGACACATGCTTCTTACCCATAACACCTCCGAATACTGGGTCAACACAGTAAAACAGGGCTTCTTGGCACTTCTTTCCCAACAACCTCAAACCTCCCCAGTTTTTCTTCCCAGTGTGACCCCAAGCATGCAACAATTTCCACTCACAAATGCTCCAGGAAGGTGATGTCCTTTATTCCCAAATAATCCCCCAGCTGTGTCCCTTACCAGAACTTAAAAGGAAATCGTAAGAAATCACAGTCTGGGAGATTTGGTCCCCTCAGCCACATATGATCACAACGTCACAGCATACTGTTACTGAGATGGTGATTTCAAAACCATTCTTGATGGACTCTCCCCCAAAAGAAGACCGATTATATCTCCAGCATAATTATTTCTTTATCTGCATTCCAGTAACTCACCCAGTACAATGCAACAACTGCAATTTATAAACTGCCAACATATCTACAGCCATGAAATGAAGATGAAATGGATAAGGCTGTGCCACTCCAGCATCCCAAAAGCAGGTTCTTGACCAGTATCATGCCTGGATTTGCAGCCCCAGCCCCAGAAGAGCTGCTGCAGGATGCCCCAGCACCATCATATATTTGTCTTCCATTTCTGTAAAGAAAAAAAGGGTTCCTTTTCTTCCTCAGCCTGTCATGATATGACTAGATATACAGTCATCACACACCAAAGGGGGGAGGAGGAGGGGAAGGGCAGATGAATAAATTTGCATTAAGTAGGGAGATTGCTTTTTGGTCTAGCCAGGACACTTCCTGCGTCCCAGGCACATAGGCACTCACAGGACTCATGCCTCTTGTTGTACAAGCAATAAAATTTGTTTTCACAGCATATAAATCTTATATATCAGGCCTGATATGAAATGGCCCAAGTGACCATCGGCCAACAGCTGAGTTGTCACTAACCGTATATTATAGAGCATTTCCCATTCTAGACAATCACATTTGCATCCTGTAAGAGCATATTATTTATATAAATATGTATAATTTATAGCTTATATTAAATTATGTATTAATAAATCAAGCATATATTATTTTTCTATAAATATACAAATAAAGGCTATGGCTTGATTTGTGTGGACTTAGTTTGGATCCTGCTGGAGATGATCTCTTGAGACTGGTTAATAAAGACAATACAAGCTGCCAGACCAGATGACTAATTTGGCATTCACCTATATAGTCTCAGGGGAGAGTAGAGCCACAGGGAGCAGTTTGTCCCAGACTCCTTGCTAGGAGATGTCAGCCAGGGCCTTGCCTTCTGCTTCTAGGTCAACCATTTACTGTGCTGGAGACCAACACTACCTTTCATCTCTCAGCTCTGGACTACTACCCCACACACCACTTTGACCCACGACTTGCAGCTTGAGACTACATTCTCAATTCCCCCCTAAACAGTCTGCTAATATTAAGCCTTGCATATTTGTACGTAATTACAGCTCCAGCTATATCACTCTCTAGTGTCTCCATAGACTTGAAATAAGCACAGAAATACAGACAGGCTTGAGGATTTGCTTAGCAGAAGGCCTCCCAACAAAATGCACACATCAACTACTTGGTAGCCTATCCCCAAGTGGCAAAAATCTCCCTCTGACACCTTAGCAGTTTCTATAGCAACAGGTTAATGCTAAAAATGTCAGATGCAAATTCCCTGTGTTGGGCAAACAGGAGCTGGGAGGACAAATTTAGAAGAGCAAAACTTATGAATAACTGCTGACAGAGCTAGCATGGGCTTTGCTAATTTCCAAGTTGGTAGCAAACCATCTTAAAAGAAATTCCTAGCAGTCTGCTAGTGGGACAGTGTGTGGTTCATGGGAACACATCTGTGAAGCACCTGCCTGCAGCATCCTCCAGAACTGAAGCATCTGCCAGAACAAGGAGAAGACACAAATACCGAGCTCACCTGCAACGAAGCACTTCGAAGTGAACCCAGCTGTTTTCAGGAACAGACCTGCAGTCAAGCACATAGAATAGAAAGCCTGAAAGCCAAAATACTAGATTATAGGCTTGGCAGTGCTGCTGCCCCTCCATGCAACAAAGACAGGGTTATTTAACCTCTCACACCTCAGTTTTGACAACTGTATTTAAAAAGTAAACCTATTGCCCATGTTTCCATGGCTTATGCTCAGCTTTTCAAAGATGCCTCTCCAGGCACCATATCGCATCTGTGCCGACTGCCTTCTAGTGACACCCCATGCTGCTGAGGAAAGCTACAGACTCCCATGCAGCACTTGGTTCATTGAACATGACATGTCAGAGGCGGAAATGCACTTCCCGGACTCAGTAACAACAAGCTTATTAGCATGACACTGTTTTTTTTCTGTGTCTTCATTCCCTGCTGGCAGGAGAAAGCACTGTGACAACTTTGGGAAGAACCTCATCAATACTGCCTTCACACATGCCAGAAGTTCTTGGAAGATCCTCCTGGTCAGATTAAACCCATATTCGTAAACCCAAAGAAGCCACAGATCAGTGCAGTGTTGCACAGGGGAAGAAGGCAGAGGGGAGCCCACCAAGCTATCAAGAAGTGATCACTTTTGTCAGTGGGTTCCCAGGTGAAATAACCCTGAAAAACCCACAGGCTTTCACCACAAATGCTGCATCTGCCCACAACTCCCCAGGAGCCAATACAAACCTGACTTTGCTTTTATTTGCTGCTAAGTCAGGGGAAAATGACTCTGTATGCACGCATGTATGCATATGTGCAAGTTTGTTTATGCATCAGCTGTCAACCCCCAAATTATGCACAGATCAACAAGGCTCTTTGAATTCCCCAACTGTGAAGTGCATGACATTTAATCTCAATGTTTCTTTTGGATTTCATAACGTGCATTGTCAGCAATGGGTATTCAGCACAAAAGTACTCTTTAGAAAGCTTTCACCAGAAAAAGGAAATAATGTAAAGAAGACTGAAAAAGAGTGCTTCTGATGGGTGAGAGGTTCTCTGGCTTTCACAAAAGGACAGCATATGTCTACTGGAAGGATCACACACAAAGACAGACCATCCCGAGTGCAGAATGAAAGTCTTTTGTAGGTGGAGAGAGTGGGGCTTCCAAGTATCAAACATAACATGAACCTATAGTTCTCCTCATTCCCCTCTTTTTGGCTCTCTAGGAAATAGGCAGGGTAAGCCATACCCTAGAGGTACCTATTTTAGGACAGGATGCATCATCTGCTGCAACAGCTTACCTCCTTCCATAGACCACAAAAGGAGCATAGAAGATGAGGGAGATGAGGTTTTTAATTGTTTTTATATGGATAGGCAAGACAAACTCTCGATCCTTGCAGTTAACTTTTAACTACCCAATCCTAGGCAAACACTAAATCACTTTTGCCCACCTCATAGCAAGGAGTCACACTTTGGGATTATAAAAGAGCCAGACAACAACCTGCAAGGAAAGGGGTTTCCTTCTGCTGAGCACAGAGAAGCTATGTCCCAAGTAGACCTACTGTTATTAGTCACAGACACAAAGGACACACGTCAGGAAAGATTTCTCTTCTTATAGCAGAGAGGAGACAATGGAGTAGATTGATGTCTGTGACATCAATAGGCTTGGTGATGGGGGATGTCTGAGAAAAAATGAGAGGTCTCACAGTCAAGAAGCTCTCTCCTGATCTCACCTGACGCATGCAAGATAAGCCTTAAGAAAGAAAGGGTAAAGGTATTATTGACTAGTCCTTCTCCTTGCCAAATTACAGACTCCCTACCTTTGTTTGATTCTTGTACCCAGTGTGGAAGAGGCAATAGGGACACTCAGGAAGCCAAGTCTTAGTGGCACTAGCACTGACAAGTCAGTCTGAAATAATCATGGAAAACAGAGTTGCCAGATGTCTCACCTCTAGTATCAAGGGTCATTTAAGGACCTTTCCTTGCTTCTACAATTTTAAGTCTCAGACACTTGAATGCAACAAGCTCCAGTAATATCAGTATCATACAACAGCAGTATGTATCTGTGTTATACATACACAATGCTTTGCTGGTGTACACGCGTATATATATACACCTCCATTAGCAAGCATATAGCATAGCTTCCTGCTTAGAAAAGCTTATGACACAGAAGTGTCAGGTTTTAGTCAACACCTTCCCCAGTACCTTATCTGCAATGTCATTCCCATGCAGCTGTGGCTTTGGGGATTGCAGGCTGGTCTTTTCTTCCCGATGTTTTTTGTAAGCACCAGTGAAAGGCAATTGTTTTGCATGGTGATGTGGAGCAGGGAATAAATTGGCTGAAGTAGATAAGATCAACTACTTTATTATTCCTCCATCCATTGACCTTCAATCTACCCTCTTTGTCCAGAGATTTAAACGGTGGACCTTGGCATGGCTCATGGAAGGGACTTGTCGAACTTGTGGTGTACCGCAGTTGGGTTTTTGCAAGCAGACTCATATGCCACAATAAGCGAACAGTAGCACTGGGCAGGGCAGTAGGGGAGGATGGTGGGAGGATGTGCTATAGGTGCCTGCTGGTCAGAGGTACATCAGATCCATGCCCAGTGCTTCTGGAGATTCCACCAGAAATGCTGGTATTAAAGGCAGCTACATTTTATTCTTACCATGAAAATGACCTGGGAACGTGCAGACAGATGGTCTAAATTCTTCAATTCTGTTCGGTGTAGCGTTTGACTCCTGGCAGATTTCCACTACTGCTTGGTGCTCTTCATTGCTATTAAACAGCTTTTACTATAATTTTTTTTCCAAAAATGAGAAAATTCTTCACAAAGAAAATTTTGGTGAAAAACTAGCACCATGGACTTAGAATTGTGTTTTTTGAGTTTCCCTCTCCTCTCTGCAAGGAGACAGCTCACATTTCTACTTCTTTGGAACACATTGAGCATTTACCCTGGCAGGGCAGCTATTACTAAGCATCTAACAGAAAGATGAAGTGGGACTTAAAGTCATGGACATTTATAAGGCTTTTTCTAAGAAAATACCTGGCTTGCTACTGGCAATGCGGACATCTGTTTCTACAGCATGGTCTTTCCTTAAGGCTCTGTACAGCACTGCAGAGCACCTGCACTCAGGATGCACCGAAGCCATCTCCCTCGTGTCTCTGACAGCTTTGCAGCAATACTGCATGGGGGATCAGCGAGGCTGCTGCCTAGGTGGGTTTATGTCGTGTGCAGGGCAAGACAGCCAGAGGGGCTGAATTAAGGGCATCTTCTTAGCCCTAGGGAAGATGTAGGAAGCATGGCATGCACAAGCTGCCCTCAGGAAGTTGCCTGCTCTTTGTCAATAGCCATCTGCCCAGTTGCAAGCCCAGAGACTGCAGCGCCCAACAATGTTGGGTTCGGCAGTGGGATTCCTGAAATAACCTCTGTCAGCTGAAAAAGCTTCTCAAGTCTTTCCATGACCACAAACAACCAGAAACCAGAGGTTTGTATTTCACTCATCAGATGGCACGACTACAAAAGAGCACTTCTGCTGCCATCATGGGTTGCTGAATGAACGCATACTCAGACAAAAACACCCGGCTGAGTCACCCACAGAGTTTCCTGCAGACTTGTGGGTTTTCTCTGCAGGTCTCTTGTTCGGCTGCTGACATGGTCTCAAAACTGTTTACTTTCTCAAGGCAGGCAGGATACGGGTGAAAACGAGAGGGCTGCAAGCCTTTGTGTGCTGCTCTGCCTGCACCTGCCTTCCCCTTGTCCCTCTGGGCCCGCAGTTAAGTGCTTCCCTGATTTTAATAAGAAAAGGAGGGATTTCTCTCCCGTGCAAAGCAGCAGGCAGCTGCAAAGAGGGGCTAGGCGCTAATCTCCCTAGAAAATACAGAATCCCTTCAAACAAATAATTAGGTTGCCCGTGGCCAGTACTATCTGACAACTCCTGCGTGTGCATCTCCTTCCGCATCAACTCATATTGCTAATACTGCTTCCCAGGAGACCAGACTACCGAATCACTGCTCAATTTATTTCTTACTGTCTATCTCTCCATGCTCTCCTCGGTGTCTTTGACTTAAATTATCTTAATCTGCATCCCTACCAAAAACTTCTAGGAAGCCCAGGAGTAACACAGCCACATACCAGTACCTCTGCTCAGGCTTCTTATTTTGGCAGCATAGGTTCAGAGACAGAGCATGCTGTTTGCAGCTGCCAGTTATCAGCAGAAGCCTCACACCGTTAGCACTAAAACCTGCCACGATCATTTTGACTATTTCCCCATTTTGGCAACAGACCTCCCCTCTCTCCTCCCCCGTAACCAAAGCGCGGTCGATATAACTCTGGATTAGAGCTTTCTTACAGACTCTGTGGCTTTGGACATCCTTTTTGGTTCTTGGCTTTGCACTCTAAGATAAGCTAAGTAAAGCTGAGTACATGGGTCCAACCATGGTCTGGTATAGATGAGTAAGATATAGCCTAGGCAAGGATTTCCCCATCAAAACAAATGCACAAATGTGCTCAATAGTTCCTATTTTGCATACAGAGAGACAGCAAGAAACCCACCCCCCTCACAGGATGAGGGTGAGAAACGTAACCATGCTGTGAAATGCAGAGTGCAAGTCAGCTGCTGGGATTTTATCAGGGAGCCAGGGCTATGGGACTAGTGTGGGCTCCTGGCTGGTGGGTCATCCAACACAGACCCTGCATATCTCTGAGCCTCACTTTCTCCATCTGTCATGCAGGGGCAGCTATGCTAACAGCACCACAGATGGGCAGTGAAACACACTGAGATGAATTAACCCTTGCAGATGACAAAGAGCTTCACAAACAGAAGAAACTCAGGAAGGCCAGAGACATTTATCATTTCCCTCCATGTCTGAATCATCAAACTGTTTTAGTTATAGCTGGATTTGCCTCTGGGAACATTTTGTAGCACGTAGATTAAGAATTCTTCAAACATGGAGTGAACTCCTGCCAGCCTGCAATCCCATATTTTCCAAGAGAAGGCAGGAAGCAATATGAACAGGGAACACCTGGTCATCTCTTAGGCGTTGTTTTTCCTCATCTGGAGAAAGTCCAATATATTTGGGGGCCGGCACTGGGTCTTTTCCTCCCAAGATTTGTTTTCACATTCTTACGTCAAAACCACAAAATCCAGAAGATCTGCTTTCTATAAATAATCTCCCAATAGTGCCAAGGTCACCAGATCGTTGCCCCTGGCTCGAGGCCAGAAGCAGAACATAAACAATCTCAACATCTTTCTAGTGCACATGTGCTTTTTTTCCTGTGCCAGGAGTGAGCCTTAAACAGAAGACACAGCCCTAGGAAGACAGACACACCCACTTCATAGTGGTGTGGCTGCCCATCCTGCCTGGAGGAGAGGGAGATAATCTTTGTGTTGTAAAAGCACTTAGCAGTTCTTACTAGAAATTTGGGTACATATTGGATAAGGTATCACCAAACACATAGCAAGGAACAGATAGTGATCCGAACAGCTCAAAGTGATGCTTGTAACCAAGACAGCAACAATCCCTCCCAGCCCCATCTCCTACTATTAAACACTTCAACCTTCAAAGAGCTACTAGACAAAAGAACACCAGCTGCAGACGTACTCTGGGTATTTTGCACGCTTCAGCACTCGATGCTCATTGAGAGCAAGAGAAAAACATTTCCTTTTGGAACAGGCACCAGTCTCCATATAGCTCCAAATGGACAGAAAGTCTCTGGGTGGAGCATTTCTGTGGTTTATTCTCCCACAGAGCAACGGTCCCCATAACACCCCCCCCCTGATGCTAGTCTCTGGAGATTGTCTTCTGCTCACTTGTCTCTTCAATAAATCCTGGCTACAGGCCCGCAAGCAGAAGGGTTGAATTTCCCTTGAGACCACACAGCAGACATCATCTCTTCAGACTCCTGGACCCAGAGAAGAGCTCCCTTGACCTTGCTCTTCACAGTGGACAACGAACAAAAACACATGACACGTGCAGAAGCAATCAAGTCCCACTTTTCCTGCTGTCATCAGTACCTACCCACACTCTGCTGAGGGCACCGGGATACCGCAGGTTATCCCACACAAACCACTGTGCACACATCAGGTGTATTTATGCAACCGAGCTGCGTAGTTATGGCTAGTTGAGGTGCCTTCATGCCAAGTTTTAGCATCTTGTTTACTTTTGGTTTTCGCCAAAACCTTTCTAAAAAAACTTCCTCTGGGGGGATCCCCCTGCCTGATGCATAACTACTATTTATTTTAAAATTTAAATTATTTAAAGTATTTACATTTAATTTAATTTAAGTATTTTGAAAACCACTTTCCCCATCCACAGGCCCTGAACATCATTATTCAGCAGAGACTGCTTTAGTGCAGATAGAGTTACTGAGCAAGTTATTTATGCCAAGTCCAGAATAGGCAGTGCTCTTGCATACTCTGTAGTTTCTCATGGCTCATCTGAGCTGGTAGTAGCCCTAATGTCAACAAGACTTTGGTTGCTGCTGGCGTTTATACTTCCCAGCCTTTGCTGACAGAGATGGATTAAACAGTACCCATTTAATCATGTGCAGCTCAGGTTTTGTTGGCCCTGTCCTTTGGGCAGCTGCAAGAGGGACAGAGAGATTGCTTAGGCAAGGGAAAGGCTCAGTGGACTCCAACTACAGGCAGTGCTGGGGCAGGGCAAGGAGCTGGCACTGAATGAGGTGCTGCTTCTTCCTCAGCCAGGTTTGCTCAATCAGAGCGGTACTCACCTGAAAAGCTTAGGAGCTGCTGCTGCTCTAAACAGGGCAGCACACCTGCTCAGCACAGACAGAGAGGTCCCACAAGTGGCACAGCAGACATCTCAGCACACAGGGACAGGCAAGTGCACAGGCAGGGATGTAGAGCCCGCTGAGAGCTGGGCCACCTCACCTTACCTCCCTCTTCCTGTGATGGCAGGAGCTCTATTTCATCTCCTCTTCCCATTTCCCTCCTGCATCACAGCTCTCCCACCCTGTCCTTCTCCCTGCATCCCCAGGTCAAGTACCACCCTTTCCCTCACAGAAAAGCCAGGGCTGCATCCCATGGGAGCATGGCTGTGCCAGCCTCCCTCGTCCCAGCTCCAGGCATGGCTTAATCATCAAGGCTGACCTCCCAGCCCATGCAGTGGTCAGGACACAGCCTCCACTTTTTCAGTACCTGAGGCACCCATTTGGGGTTTATGGTCATTCTGTGACTCTTCCCGAGCAAGAGGAAAAGGATGGGCACTTCCAGGAAAGAAGTGACATAGGACCCCAGCCTTCTTAGTGGAGTGACAGCCAGGAGAAAGCCCTCTTCACAAAGCTCCCAGCCTAGGGACCCTCCTGCTCATCACTTTGCAGGGTGGCATGGCTACTTTTGCTCTCTCCTCGAGCCCTCGGGTATCCCACCACTCTCCCACCAGGACGCACAGTACGCCATCACCTCCTCCTCCACCCATGACACCTGGACCATGCATGGCCAGGACAGGGACAGTCCTCTCCTGCCGCCCCTGCTTGTCCGTCCACCCCTCCCTTCATCCGTCCATCCCTCTGTCCATCTGTCTGTCTGTCCATCCCTTCCTCTTTCAATCCCTCCATCCATCACTCTGTCCATCCATCCATCCTTGTTCCTCCATCTGTCCCTCTGCCCGTTCATCCCTCTGTCCCTCCGTCCATCCGTCCCTCCCTCCGTCCATCCATCCCTCCCTCCCTCTGTCCGTCCCTCTATCCCTCCATCCCTCCCTCTGCCCCTCCATCTATCCCTCTGTCTGTCTGTCCGTCCATCCATCTCTCTGTCCGTCCGTCCATCCATCTCTCCATCCATCCCTCCCTCCACCCATCCGTCCGTCCCTCCGTCCCCTGCCCGCTCTGACTCCGGGGAGCCCCCTCGTCGGGTTCACGCGGGGGTGCCGCTGGGGGAGCCCAGGACGCGCACGGTACTCACCGCCCTTTTCGGCGCGCGTCCCGGCGGCGGCTCCTCAGGGCTCGGCGCGGCTGCCCCATGGAAGAGCGGCCCGCGGGCGGGCTGCTGGCGCCGCCGAGCCCGCAGGCGGCCAGACTGAGCCCGGCCCCCGCGCTGCACCGCCTTCCCCGGGCCGGCCGGCCCACCGCGGGCGGGACGGGGCGTGGGGGACCTGCGGGCTGCGGGGGCTGAGCCGGGAACAAAGAGCGCCGTCCGAGCGCCCCGCGCCTGTGAGGGGCGGGGAGGGGGGCATGGAAATAAAGCCGTGGCTGAGAGCGACAAAAGGCTCCTCGCCCCACCCACCCGTCCCTCTGGGAAGTTGCCAGGGGGATGTTTCATCTCTGCGTGTTGGGAGGGTTAGGGAGAAGTGGGGGCTTCGCGGCAAGATTGTCCCAGTCCTTCAAAGATTGTCGTGGTCCTTCTCTGCCGAACGAGTGTGTCGTTCCGGTGGTGGGCGAGTAGTTCCCAGGGCTGTTACACAATTCCCTGTAAAAGGCAAAAGAGAAGAAACCTGGGCACGGGGAAATATGTGTGTGTTTTCCAAGTGAGTTTGTGTAGGGGAAGAGCCTGGCTCTGCTCCTGCACAGAGAGACGCAGGGTCAGCTCCCTCTGCCAAACCCGGCCGGAGCCTGTCCGGGAGAAAGGCTCGCGTCACTGCGTTCCTCTGGAAGGATGCTCGGAGACCGAAACCGTGCACACAGCAGGATGGCAGCGGAGCAGGGGGCAGCTCTGCCTCTGCCCTAATGCCACTCCTTGTTTCTGGTTGGTTTGTTTGACCCAGCTCATATCACTGATCTGGTTTAGCGGAGGACCACGTAAACAGAAGAAGGGCAGTGTGCCTGGGTGAGGCATAGGGAGAAGGGGGGGTCGGGGGCGGGGGAACTTGCTTTGACCCCATGGACAAACCCTGGGAGCCGTATCCTGAAATGTCTAGTGGGATGAGGTCATTGCAACACAAGGGGGTCCTTTTAGAAACTGAAGGCTCATCCACAGGGAACTGGGCTGAAATCTCTCATTTCACAGAGGCCAAGTAACGAATCTTTGGGAAACAGAACGTTTGTTCAGAGGAAATATCTGACATTTCAATAGCTGTGTTTTGCTGCATAATGGGGGGGAACTGAACATTTTATATTTTTTAAAAAAATAAATCAGTATTCCCAAACAAATCCTGATTTGGATCCAATGAAATGTTTTACTGTAATGTAGTTCAAAATTTTCAGTGTGATTGTGCCAGAACATGTACAAGAGATAAAATATTATACATACTCCATCTGGGCTTTGTGGCATTGAAATACGATAATGTAGTACAAAAGCACCCAGAATAAAATGAGAAGGCAAGGCTGAAACAATCATGTTTTACATTATTGAGATGAAATAACTATGATATTGTCAAACAAGGAAAGTCAAAACTTGTCATACTGGCTTTTTTCAAGAGAAATTTGCATTCGAGAAGATCTCTTGAAATTGTTTCAAAGAAGTAAGGAGCAGACAGTTTTTCAATGATTACTCAGGGTGCTGCATCGAAGCAAGAGCTTCAGAAGTAGTAAACATCATTTTTCAAAAGTTATATGAACGTTTGTGTCATCCGATGTCACAAGGAGCTCCAGGGATGTTTCAGGCACATATGAAATTATTACCCTCAGATGAGATTTGAATTCATAAATGGGAGCCTTCTGCAACAACTGTTTTATTAACCACCTGGATCTCCCACCCACCCACCTTTTTCTCATTCAGAGGCCTGGGAAGAGCCTTTGTCCTCACTGCAGAGAATTTCAATGGCAGGAACCTAGCCACAAGAAGTGCTCTCAGCTCTGCTCCTCTCCCGTCTCTCTTTGATGCCGTATCATCAGACGGATCATCACAGCATTAGTGCTGGTCTGTGTGACCATGGTTCGATAAGCGACCTCAGGCTTCCATGTGCATTTCTCTCTGGCTCCCCAGGCAACAGGCAGATGGACGCAGGCAGCATCTCTCCTTTGACTCGTTTCAGGCAGGCGTGGGGGGTGACACAGCTCACAGCAGCGACCAGCAGCCTCTGCAGCAGGAGGCACTTGTGAGAAGACTTAGAAAAGGCAGCAGTGGATCTGCAGAGGCTTTCACCTGAGTAGTGCTGCAACCTTATACGAATCCAAACAATCTTCGGTTTCCTTCACAGCAGCTTTAGTATGTGCATAATCAAACCTTTTCTGCAGCATCTCTAGCAGGCATCAGTGTCTTGGGGCTAACATTGTCATGTAGCATTGTACCACAGTACTGAGGATGTCAAATGGTTCAGAGTCATCAGCTCACTCTCCACAGGGAGCTTCAGCTGAGGAACTTAATCAGGTGGTGGAGGAGGAAGGATGAAAAGAAATGGGCCGGGAGGAAGAGCAGAAGGGAGGTGTTGCTAGCAAGGGCAGGGAGGAGGGGAGCAGGGAGAGGGCTGCACTGACCACTAGCACCCACGGGAGCAGACCAGAGCCTAATACTGGGATGAGAGGGGAAAGGGAATATTTGTGAACTGTCCCCAAGGAATGTCCTGCACTTGGGGGAGAGTCTGTGGAGAGAGGTGGTAACTCACAGAGAGTGGGACACAGAGGGACACGGGCTCTGAGGCCCCTGGGCAGCAGTGGGGAGGGGAGAGGGTGGCCCAGGGTGCCTCCCAAGCTGCACTTATGAATATCTGGTGCAGGAGCATCTGCAAAGGAAAAGGATCTCGCAGCCTCCCCTCTCGCAGGGGTTGAGGCCTTTTGTGTAATGTGTAGAGCTCTAGATCAAAGGCACACCAGAGCACTGTTTGTGCAGTCCTCGGCTGGATAAACAGCAGCTTGCCTTTTGCATCTCTAAATAGGACAGCCTGTTAAACATGATGCCTCTGAAATGTGCTAAGGCAGATACACCAGTAGGATTTGTTATATGCAGTGTTAAACACTTTAAAATACATGCCGAGAGGAAGCAGCATGGGAACCTAGAGCGCAGATACTCAGTTCTGTTAGACTGGGTGTAGAGCAAGTGCTGACAAGGAGGATTTGGCTGTTTCCCCAGGGAGTGCTGAGTCTTCATTTCTCTCCAAGAAAGTGTTGCATTTGAATTTCTATCTTTTAAATAATTTTATGTGTACCAAATTAAAAAGAAAAAAGAAGTGCCATTGGAATAAAAACTTTAAAAACAATCACTTCAAATTTTACCTGAAGCAGTGTAACACACACTCAATATTTTTGCTAAAATGACATTTCTAAGAGAGAAAAAAACCACAAAAAAAATGAAAGCCAGCAAGCTATCCTCAGAGTGTCATCTGAAGGAGTAAGGAGTCTGTGCACCCAGGTATCACTGAAAGGGGCTCTAACACCTGCACAAGGCTCCTGAGGGAACTTTGTTGTCTCAGCAGGATAGGCACAAACTCTGTCAACTGTAAAAGAAGGTCACATCAGGACAGAGCAATCATTTTTTTCCTCTTTTGTCTGTCCCTCAGTGGTCTCACATACCCTTCTGCATTGGCACCTTTGTTTTCAAAATTCTACAATATTGTTTTGCAATTACTCTACAGCTGCTTTTCCCTCTGCTTACTCATCCTATCAGCTCTGATCCTCTCTGAGCATCCAGGAATGTCCTCTTTTCAGCCCTTTTATACTCCGTATCTAAGATTGTCTTCTTGTCCCTGCAGCGTGTCGAGATACTTGCTGACTTCAATTTTCACCCTCTAGATTGTAATTTTCTCACACTAGGAAACATTTCATAGTGTGTCCTTTGAAAGGTAGTACAGAAAATGCCCTGAGTGGTACATCCATAAAGTGTGAGATCAGAGGAGGTGATTAGACCACAGAGTCCAAACTCCTCTCTCCATCATAGCTTTTTGAATTTCATCTAGTTAGAGCTGTACTAAGTGTGACAACCTGTGCTTCTCCTCAGCTGTAGCACACTTTCCAGAAAGGCAGTCAGGACCAGCTTTTACCATAAAGCTGCTTTGCAGAAGTTATCTTTCTGAATGCTGGAGGCTTCCAGTCAACACACAATGACAGAGCAAAATGGTTTGACTCAGTGCCTCAATACACAGGTCACCTTGCCTTCCTCTACAGAGTCTTCCAGAAGGCATGCGGGTGGCAGTGGCAAAAGCCATCCTGTTGTACATGTCTGGTAGGCAGCAGCTTAATACCAACAGCAAGTCTAGCTCTGAATACGAAAACCTGGTGGGATAGACAGTGAAATGCCTCTCCCATTCCAGAAACATGTTGTGATGTTTAATCAGCCTTGTGGAAAAAACATGTCTAATTCCTCATTTGAGTTTGCTTGTCATCCATCTCTGGCCACTAGCAGTTGCTGTGCCCTGTACTGCTGGCTTAAAGGACATGGCATGTCTGGAAGCAACGGATGACATGCTCATCTGAATGGCGCTGTGCTTGCTGTGATGGAGCAAATGTGTGGAGCAGTTGTGTTGGATGAGGTATAATTTGAAACTGTGGCACCTCAAAGTTTGTCCATATAGGTTTTCTTCCTCCTGGATATCTGTTTTTGGCACTGAGCAAGTCTCTCCCTTAGCTCCAGGAGAAGCAGCTTTGTGGCTTCTGTATCTAAAGGTCTTATATTCAGTCTTCACAGGACGCTGCTATGGAAGCAGGTATATAATAACATTATATCTTCTGTTAATAAATGACACACTGTAGGGCCACCTCCTGGATTAACATTTTGAGTTTCTCTCTAGTCTTCCACCTAGGTTTAGTTATTTCCCAAGCCCTAATTTGTGCTCAGCAAACACTGAGTGATCTGATTCACCGCAAGGAAAATGAATGAGCTATGCATGGGACATCACAGAGGTGTAAATCAGAATGGAAAGGTATTTTCTGAGAGTCAGCTGTCAAAGTGTGGCAATGTTAAGAGGTAGCAGATATTATCCCAACAGTGTCTGTCTCTTGCCTCACATTCCCAGGCGCTATGCTGGTGACAACAGCACAGTGCTTATACCTGGGATTAGATTTCCATGCAACTGTCACTTGCAAATGGTCTGTGCTTATACCTCATTCTGCATTTTGGCTTCCCTGTGATGGAAGGCAGGGTGGGCAGGTGGACAACAGGCTGTGCTGTTGGTGGCCATGGCTCTTGCCTGCCCTGTGGTTCCTGCAGCTCCACTGCCCCTCAGCAACCAGCTCTCCCTCCAGGTGCTACTGGCCTGGCTCCTCACCCACTGGCTCCTCACCAACAGCGGAAAACCACGATGGCTGTGATTGTGGCTGCCACAGAACAGGAGAGAAGGCAGCAGTCATCCTGTCTCCTTAGCAGGAAAAAGGCAGGAGGAAAAGATGGAGACAGAACCCAGGAGAGGCCACTGCAGCCTCTCTGACAGCTTCGGCATCCGCTTTTTCTTGGGAAAAGCACAGCTGATGGAGAGCTGCCTGCAGGAAATGTTTTGATTTGCAGGTACAGGCAGAGGCAGGCAACACAGACAGGTTGCCCATCCTCTGGCACCTAAGAGGAAGACATCTTACACCCTAGTGAGTGGTCTCCCAGCCAAAAGCAGGCAGGAGGAACAGAGAACTGGGAAAGGGGGAAAGGACTGAGGAGAGCAGTGTTGCCAAAGTCTCACAGCTAATGGAGTGAGGTGGGATTTCCCTTAAACCCAGGCACCATGCTGGGGTCTGGTAATGCTCTCGCCCATCTGGAAGGCTGGGAATGACGCTGAGGGACTGCAACAATAGGAGCTATAGAAGCAAATTAACAACATATAGAAACAGGGACAGAGCTCCCTCCCAGCCCTGTCCTTTTTTGATTTGAGCTAGAAAATTAATGAATAAGCCTCACTTTGAAGGGCAGCTGTGCTGGACGCTTCAGTTGCAGCTGCCAAGTCCTCCTAATGCAAAGCAACCATGCTGCTGCCCCAGCAAAACCAGGAGTAGGAGGCTTCCCTCCCTGCCCCCATCCCCCAGCTGCCTCCCAGACTTTTGCTGCTGGGGGTTTCTGGAGGGGAAGAAAAGCTCCAATGCCAGTTCAGTGGAGGCATTTTCAAACTGCAGTGATAGGAAGGTGCTGCTGGGCTACTGGCAGCCACATGACTGAGTGGTACCCCATGCCAGCCCTGGTGCCCTGTGCACCCCAGTGGTCTGTGCCCTTGATGCTCAGGTACTCCTTCTCCATTTTCCATGCTAAAGTAAGCCAATTTAGCTAATGAACACAAAGTGCTTTAAGATGGACTGGTATACACCACAGTGGTTTTACATCGACAAATATGAGTCTGCATGAGCTTCCTAACTCCTTGCTTCTGTCTGTTTGTTGATTTTCTTTGCTCACCTTACAAGCTGAGATTTCTTTGGCTTGATCTCTGACAGAGTGAGATGCTTCTGCTTTACGTTAATTGATTTCCTCTGCTGAAGTTTCATAACAGAAGGATGGGAGGAAAGGGGAGAAAGAAAGGAGACACCTTCTTCCATCTGAAAGGGATGCTGACTGTCTCTTTTTGTAAAGCAGGGACTCAAGCTGCTCTCAGGGCTCTTCATGAGCCAGGTTTTGGGGATGGGGTGTGGTTGGTGCTTCCACACGGTACAGCTGGAATGTGTTCCCCAGAGCCTGACAACTGTTAAGCAGTAATTTACTTTTTGAGCTGCAAAGTGAAGACTTCAGAGCTTCTTGGTACAAGGCTGAGAATCAAAGGTCACAAGAAAACCAAACCAAGTGCTGCTGCAGACCACAGGTGTCTTAACAAGGTGTCTCTCATTTTCCTAGGATGCTTTGCTAAAAACACATGCTGAATATGCCAGCCTGGGTCCCAATGACCCACCTTCCATTGTGTAACCCCATTACAGCCTCCCTGTAATTCTGGATGATCCCTTTCTGGATCAGCTCCTGAATATGCTGGTTTTCTTGTCATCCTTTTGCTAAAGAGTAAGTGCATCCCTAGCATTCACACCAAGTGCATGTCTTATCTCCAAATTGCCCCAGGGTGTCAGTGACTGAAGAAGGGGCTCTGTGTTTGTCGCTGAGGCTGTCAAAGATGGCAGAAGAAACCCATATGCGCAGGAAAGCCATCTGTTCAAACTGCACCTCACCTGTGATCCCCAGGGTGGCCTCCCCAAAAGGAGGGAGGTAGATACTCCATGGTAGAGCCTTGCAGTGAGATTTCCCTGTGTGACCTTAAATGGCTGCGTGCAGCATTTATAGTGCTGCCCCTTGTTCTCTGCATGAATGACGAGGTCTTTGTAATTAATTTATATGAGATGCACAGCCAACCGTACTTACACAGCATACTACAGATTAAATTTAACATCAAAGAGCAATCATGAACATTTCTTGGCATATATAGGCCACCTAGTTTAACATTTCAGCTATCTCTGTAGTTAACTGCTTCAGCCCCTGGATGAAGCCAGGCAGCTGCTGACAGATGGAAGGCTCCAGCAGGTCAAGAAATGCATCCACCACAATACCCTTTGCTTGTGTGGCATTTTCACAGCCATGCAGGCCAACTCCTGGTGACTATTCAAAGCAGGACCCTCACTAGAGATGGGGCAGGTGGCTTGCTGCAGGTGTATCTTCCCCAGTCAACAGCTGGGCCCTTCTCAGAGTCTTTTGTTTCACCAGCTGAGATCTTGGGGCTGCTGCCAAACAAAGAGTCTCCTGCACTCTGAAGAGTTTTTTGGTTGATCACACAAAGTGGAGCATCACCATCCGCCTCTCATTGCTCTCAGTCTGCATGTCAGTACAGACAAAGCAGGGCTTGTAATCCCACTACCCAGAGTGTGCCCACCTTGTCTCCTCAGCTTGAAAGCTAAAATTCAGGTCTTTCCGCTGGTGATGCTGAAGGTTTCAGTAGGGTTTCCTTCCAGTCCTTCCTGTAGCCTCCAGTGCAGGCACTACTCCATCACTGCTACTGGCAAAAACATCTCAGAGGAGCAGTCCCTGCCAGAGCTGATTGTCCCAACCTTGGCTGCCACCATTGGTGTGTATCACCCAGGCAAAATGCAGCCCATGAGCAGACCCACTCCTGGTCTATCGCTGTTCACTCTGGGCTA
Organism: Cuculus canorus; assembly: GCF_017976375.1. NCBI lineage: Eukaryota > Metazoa > Chordata > Aves > Cuculiformes > Cuculidae > Cuculus > Cuculus canorus. The sequence continues at coordinate 49,559,872 of NC_071405.1, forward strand.
CCTAGCTTCCCTCTTCCAGGCCTCCATTGCCATCACCCCCACAGGCAGTTGGTCACACTCCCAGATGAAGCTGTGATGCACACATGCACCAGCAACAGATTTCCTCTTAGTTTATTTGACAGAAACATAGAAAAAAATCATAAACCATGAACAAAGCCCAGGACTTTTTCAGCAACTGCACAGTGGGAAACGGATCAGTTTTTCTCACCGGGAACGAAGATTTACATAAAAAAAAAAAAAAATTACCCTTCAGTGTCCCTTGGTGACTGGGGTGCACTGGAACACCTCCCTGCAAGATGGTGCTCATGAGGGACAGGCTGTCCTGCAGGTGGCTATGGTGTTGGCAGGTAGGATGCTTTCAGGGAAAACAAAAGTTGTGAGGACATACCCTGGCCCCACTCTCCTGCCTTGGCCTCTGTAGCCCACTGTGCCCCGCTGAACCTAGCAGTGAGAAGCTGCAGATACCTGTGAGACCTCACGAGGAGTCTTTGTTGCTGGAGGAACCAATAGAGGGGAAAAGCACTTTATAAGGAAACCAGGAGTTAGCAGGTGGCTGCTCAGGGTCAGCAGGGTCTGTGGCTGGTCTTGTGCAGCACCAACCTGACAGCCTGCTGTGTGTGGGACACACATGTTATTGTGCTCAACCAGCCCCTGGTGAGGGAGACCTGTAACCTGCTGCCCACAGCCAGATGCTGGGATTTACAGGGTCTCACACCTCTGCTTTGCACCAGGCTGAGGTCAGGCAATGCTGCTTGAGGCATGCCGGCTTCCTCTTTCCCTGCTGACTGGGAGTGTCTGACATTGACAGCTCATGTTGTAGGTGTAGCATTTGCTTAGCACATGTTGTTCACCAAAGTAGGTATGGATAAATCGTATTAACTCAGTAAGTATAAACAAAGGAAAGTAGAAAAGAGACAAGATGTTTAAGTAGATTTGTTCTGGACACAGAATATGGATAAAGCCAAGTTCCTCAACCCTTGGTTGATGGGGTTGGCATTGGATGAGAAGTCACAATTGATCTCCACCTTGGAGGGATGCTCCTTCTTCAGTCACTTCTGCCTCTTTCTGCCTCCTTTTTGCCTCGCTTCTGCCAACCTGGCTGCCTGTTTTTTTCTGTCACTAGAAGGTAGCTGCTGGCCTACAATTCTCCCTGGCCATAGGGCATCCTGCCCAGATCTGTTGGACATTGATGTGTTAAGCAAAGAGCACTTGGCAGCTATTGGCTTGATCTTGAGAACACCTTTCCCTTGGAGAGCAGGGCCTTGCATGAGGGAAATAAGCCACAGCCTGCTGACTATATAAATACAACACTTGGCAACTTTACATATATGTTTTTAATGCCATGGGTGCCTTTGCCAACTCCTATATTTTCCAGCGTGCTGAGTTCTGTTCTCAGTATATTTCACCATTCTACTAAACATTGTTTTCAATCCCATTGGGGTAAAAAGAAAGCTTCCTGCACCTGGCCTCTTCGTGTCTCTGGGCACTCAGGCAGCCATCCTCTTGCCAAAACTGGGACCAGTTCCCAGTGCAGCTGTTCCCAGGGTCCATCTTCCTCCCAGAGTGCACAGAGAAAAATCAGCTTTTCTCAGAAATATGGCTAAAAGGGAAATGGACTCCTTAAACATGTGATTCAAAGTCAGGGCTAGGTCTGGGGAGAAGAAGCTTGGGAGGAAGGAGTAAGAGTTAAAGCTGACAGAAAGCATCTGGCAAATTCTTAATTTTTAAGTTGCAGAGACTTTGTCTTGTCCCTATCTGTCCCTGCATCCCCAGCTGCAAGGATGTGCAGACATCTCTGAAGTGGTAGGCATAAACAGTAAGTGAAACTGCCCATTGTAGCTCTAGACCAAAACTTCAGTTGCCCTCTGTGGCAAGAACCAGTCCACTGTCTATGAACCACCTTCATTTTAACTAGTGCCAAAGTAGAGTGGTGTGTCTAGTGCTTCAGACTGGTATGTTTTAAGCCCAAGTGATATAAGAAGTAAATAGACAGCACAAATGGTGACAAGTTGCCTTCCTTTCTAATCACCAAAATTAAGTTTTATAAGCAAATTAATAGTAACAACAAAAGGCAGGCTTGAAACAAAGGTGTTAGACCTAGCCGTGTTTCCCATCACCCTCTTCCTGAAATTTCTATTCATAACCAGAAATGGGCAGTTTTACCACTGGATGAAGTTCTTCAAAAGAGGCCAAGTCTCTGGATACGTCTGCCCTTCAGGATGAGCTGCAGCCCTAGAGCTCCACCTTTGTGAGAAGGACATGTAAGAAGGAATGAGGCACTCATTATTTCAACTTGAACTTGCTTATCACAAGTGTGGATTCCAGCTTGTGTGAATCTACAAAGGCCATGGAAGCACAGAATCGTAGTATGGTTTGGGCTGGAAGGGACTTAAAGATCATCTAATTCCAACTCTGCTGTGATGGGCAGGGACACCTCCTACTAGACCAGGCTGCCCAAGGCCCCATCCGACCTGGCATTGGACACTTCCAGGAGTGGGGCACCCACAGCTTCCCTGGGCAACCTGTGCCAGCGCCTCACCACCCTCATTGTGGAGAAATGGACTCCCAAATTACACTGAAGTAAGTAGGAGCCAGTCAACACTTAGCAACTTTCCTAGGGTCACGTCTGACAAATCTCATCTATTTTATTAAGGAAAATCTTTATGGGGAAATTAAAAACCCCACGATGTTCACACTCCTTAAACCTAAAGCCCAAAATTATTTGCCCCAGTAACTCCAGCACAGGCTAGTGGAGGATTAGATTAGTGTCCAGGGACTTAAGGCCCTTGCAACCCCTTACAAGGTTCACCCATATCTTTTCAACCCTTAAACTGTCTAAGATGTTTTTCTGAGTGTTTCTTTGCCCACTTTTGGATTGGGCATTAGTGCAGAGCTCTTTTTGATTATACGAATAATTTCCTCAAACATGCTTTATTACAGTGAAGCTATTATCACAGTTCAGCCTTACACTTTCTTAATCAGCAGAAACAGTTCTAGTAAACAACCCAAACATATTTACTTAGCAGAACATCCCATCTCTGCTATTTCCATTGCCTTTTCTGGGTAACATCATGTCAATGTACATCCAAACTAGGTCTGCACCGATGTGGCACCAACTCTGCAATGAGTTGTGCATTGGGTTGTGGGCATGTGCCCTCTTCCAGGATTATCGATGCTGTATAGTCAGACCCACAGCCACATGTGCCGGGGAAAGTCATGGAACAGGTAATCTTGAGTGCTATAACAAAGCACATGCAAGAGAACTGGGTGATCAGGCCCAGTCAACATGGGTTTACAAAAGGCAGATCTTGCCAAACTAACCTGATCACCTTCTATGACAAAATGACTCGACTACTGGATGGGGGAAAGGCTGTGGATTTAGTCTTCTTGGACTACGGTAAAGCCTTTGACACAGTTTCTCACAGCATTCTGCTTCAGAAACTGTCAGGCTCTGGCGTGGATGGGCGCACACTCTCCTGGGTTGAAAACTGGTTGGATGGCCGGGCCCAGAGAGTGGTGGTAAATGGAGTTAACTCCAGCTGGAGGCCAGTCACAAGTGGGATTCCTCAGGGCTCAGTACTGGGTCCAGCCCTGTTCAATGTCTTTATCAACGACCTGGATGAAGGCATTGAGTGCAACCTCAGCAAGTTCACGGATGACACTAAGCTGGGTGGAAGTGTCGATCTGCTGGAGGGTAGGGAGACTCTGCAAAGGGATCTGAACAGGCTGGACTGCTGGGCTGAGACCAATGGGATGAGGTTTAACAAGGCCAAATGCCGGGTCCTGCACTTGGGGCACAACAACCCTATGCAGTGCTACAGACTGGGGGAAGAGCGGCTGGAGAGATGTACAGAGGAGAAAGACCTGGGGGTGTTGGTTGACAGCCGACTGAACGTGAGCCAGCAGTGTGCCCAGGTGGCCAAGAAGGCCAATGGCATCTTGGCTTGTATCAGAAATGGTGTGACCAGCAGGTCCAGGGAGGTGATTCTCCCTCTGTACTCAGCACTGGTGAGACCACACCTTGAATACTGTATTCAGTTCTGGGCTCCTCACCACAAGAAGGATGTTGAGGCTCTGGACCGTATCCAGAGAAGAGCAACAAAGCTGGTGAGGGGGCTGGAGAACAAGTCTTATGAAGAGCGGCTGAGAGAGCTGGTGTTGTTTAGCCTGGAGAAGAGGAGGCTGAGGGGAGACCTTATTGCTCTCTACAACTACCTGAAAGGAGGTTGTGGAGAGGAGGGTGTTGTCCTCTTCTCCCAGGTGACAGGGGACAGGACAAGAGGCAATGGCCTCAAGCTCTGCCAGGGGAGGTTCAGGCTGGATATCAGAAAAAAATTCTTCACAGAAAGAGTCATCGGGCACTGGAACAGGCTGCCCAGGTTGGTGGTCGAGTCACCTTCCCTGGAGGTGTTTAAGGAACGGGTTGATGAAGTGCTTAGGGACGTGGTTTAAAGGAGTGTTAGGAATGGTTGGACTCGATGATCCAGTGGGTTCTCTCCAACCTGGTGATTCTATGATTCTTTGTCTCCCTTTCCGGGTGTAGGGGTGTCGGCTGCAGAGCATCCCCCCTACATGGAAAGTCTGTCACAAGCATACTCAATGTCAACAAGGCAATGTTAAAAAAAAAACCCAAAAAATGACAACAAACCCCTCTGTCTCAAGGTCTCAGCCATTTCCAGCCAATCCTGAGCAGGACAGAGTTAGGGATAATTGTACAAACTGTTCGTCTACTCAGTGAGTTAATACAAGAGAGTGGAGAGATTTAGAGGCAGGAGCCAAGGAACAGCACTAACATTGAGGCTGCTGCTGAGGACAACTCCTGTAAGATGTTCTTGCTCTCGCCGAAGGATGATTTGAGAAGGAGAGTCCGAGTGCATACAGAGGGTAAGGAAAGACACATGCCATCCCCAGGACTCTACATTCAGTTTTGCAATCTTATTTTCCCTTTCTCTTTTAGTGGGTTTAAATGTTACCTAGAAATGTGCCATTAGGTGGACTTGTACTAGTGAAAACACCCATCTGATTGTAAAAGATCTTTGTTTAATTGTCCAAAAAGCTTCTAGGCACTCAAGAGAGCCTTTGCCTGGGCTATAACAAACAGCAGTCACCAGGGTATTTTATACTATCTAAGGCAATGTGTACCTTAAGGTAAAAGATGTGTGTTTTAAACTGGCTTCATGAGCATTTGTTAATGCCCACATGTTTCTATCCAATGTGCCTAGCATAAACAGTGGATTTATATTCTGCAGACATGTGAGCTCATCGGGGCTAACCTAAACATTCTTATGCAAGTAACTGCCAGGTTTCCCAAGGAGACAACTAGGAGAATGACAGTGAATTAGTTAAAGCTTGCTTGCTGTAATCCTATGAAAGGAGTTTGTGGGGAAGTTCGATGATATTTAAGGTCACACATCGCTTTTCTGTGGTGCATTGCTTTTGGCAGGCTTTCTGAACCCAGCATGACAGGCCTCTGCTGCTACCACGTTGGTAGGACAGCTTGTGGGGTTATCTCCTAGACCAGACCATCAAAAAGAGCCTTTTGTTCAAATTAATCTGAGCATAAAGTGCCATTGGATGGGCTGAATGGCTCCAGCACCTCAGCAGCTGGGCTCACCACTTGGGACCAAAACAAGCAAGGAGGTGGGCAGGGGCTAGTGCAGAAAAGAGGGGAACAGGGACACAGCGGGGGAGTGGGCAGGAACTTTCTTCTCAGGGTGGCAAACAACTAGATTTGCTTCCTTGTGCCTGAAACTGTCTCCTGAAGAAATCAGCGCCTGTGGCAAAACCCAGCAAATGGTAGCTGGGCTTTAGCATGCTCCAGGATGTTTGCTCTGAGGGAAAAGAGGACGACAATTGGTTTTCCCTTGAAAAATAGAGAGTGAAAGTCAAAAAGAACAACAAAAACCAGCTTGAATTCTAATGTGTCCTTAACTTTTAGAAACAGCATAGGTTGCATCTGTTTTTCTTCGAGTAATGCAAGAGAGAAACCAATTTAATTCAACTTATAGTGAAGTATAAGATTAGATGGGACTAAATATGTGTGTAGGCTGTATATCAGCAAATGGAGGGAGCAGTGAAGGAAAACAAATAAGCTTGTTTTAGGAAGACTTTGTCACTGTATCACTGGTCACAGGCTCCTCAAGAGGAAGCAGGCAAGCTTCTAATTGGACTTACACAGCAATGAGCAGCTGGCAAAGATCCCTGCTAGAGAGTAGGAAATTTGTTGTGAAATTTGGCTTCATTGAAAAAAACACGCCATTTCATCTAAAGATTGCAACTTCTGAGCTGTTTGCAGCCATTAGTCATTTTGGTTACCCTGTGGTCAGTGGAACTGCCAGCACAACTGAGTGGGTGTCTGAGTAGGAAGGGTTCAGAGACCTGAGCTGGTCAAAATACTACCACTGTAAAGTTAAAAAAAATAAATAAATAAAATGGGTTTCTTTCCAGCCAGTTCACTCACTGGCAAAAGACTGCAAAAGAAACACTTGCTTTTGTAGAGCTGGTACACCGGCCACTTGGGGTGCATCATTGCCTGAGTATGTAACACAAGAGGGCTACAGGGCTGGGTGGAGGTGTGAAGGATGGAGGAAGACAACCCTGATTTTTGTTCAGCTACTGGGGCGCTTTACCCTTGGGATGTTTTCAGGCATTTGGCAGCTGGTTAATGTGCTCTGACTGGGAAAATTGCCTCCGCAGTCATCTCCCCCTCCACTATTCTATACACCACCTCTCTGGTTACAAGGATGTCTGTGTGGCCCATGAGCCACCTCTGAGCAGCAGTGCCTTGCTCCAGCAAAGTAGACTCACTTCATTTGTCTTACAAATTGTATTCATACAACCCAATATGATTTTGATTTTTTCCATCAAAATGTAACTATAGTCTAAAGTCTGCATATATGCTGTTTTATAAGCCTTTTTCTTCTAGCAGACCCACTACCCATGCTGCCATCTCCATCTTCTATTTAAGAATTTGATTATTCCTTCCTAAGTATACTATTTTATACTTGTCTTTATTGAAGTGCCTCCTGTTCTTTTCAGTCTATTTCTTTAACTGATCAAGACCATTTTGAATTCTAATCTTATCAAATGTGCCTGCAGTCCCACCCAGATGCCACCTGCAAATTTAATAAGTATGTTCTCATTCCATCATCCAAGCCATTGATGAAAACATTGAATAACATCTGCTACAGGAATGATCACTGTAAAATCTCAGCTGATGAATCATTCCAACTTGACAATTATATGCGCAGTTTTAAGCTACTCTTATAGTCAGTCTATAGAAACTGCCTTTGGGCCATGCTTCCCTAACTTGTTTATGGGTACGTCATATAAGACCGGTGTCATAAAGACCGGTCTCACTGAAGTGAAGACACATGACATTGACTGCTCCTGCCTCATCCACAAACTCCATTACCCTGTCAAGAAGGAAATTGGATTGTGTTGACATGATTTTATCTTGACATATTCCTATTAACTTCAACTTTTCTCATTCTTGTCATCTAGGTGCCTGCAAATAATCTGTTTGATTATTTTTTCAGGATATTTTTCCAGAAATAGAAGTTCAGCTCATGGCTCCACAACTTTCTGACTCTTATCACTCCCTCCTTTTATTCAAATGAAAGGCTTTTTCTCTGCCTAGGGCAGGATTTGCAAAAGCTCTCCATGGTGGCCATTAAATTCAGAAAGTGGCCTTAGGTCAGTGTTTCCTTTGGGCTTTTGAAAAATCTCTTCTCCATCTACACAAAAGACTATGAAACCAGGGAAGATGCTGTTCCTGCACTGTCTTTCTTTAATGCTACATCTTTTTTGCCGTATGCAAAACAAGAGGGATTCTCCTCTTGCCTCTGAGCACCAGGTAATGCTTACTGGTACAACAGGAATAAAGATGCCCTGCTGCAAATGTACTGAGCCCACTCATTCACCCACCGCTGTGTTACAAATGTGCGCTGCCCATCAGCAGTCTCACCAGCTGAGCTCATGTTCGGCAGAAGCCTATTGGGATAATTTTAGAATAACTTGTTTATCAGTTAGCTTCTTCTAAAGAACTCAGATGCTGAGAATTAGTAACAGGTGATGCCATTTTCATCTTTCCGGGTGACAGTAGGAGAGGAATTAACAGCACTGTGGTACCACCAAGTATTACGATGCTAGTTTTTCATCTAAAGGATCAGAGGACTTCAGATGGTTTTGCTAGGGAGTCTCTGTTCTCCCTCACCCTCCCACACCCTACTGCATTTTAATTGGTGGTAGAAGCAGAGCACATGTTGGTGCTGGGAGCACTGGGAAGCTGCAGTCCCTTCACAGCCTCACTCTGTCTTCCCTGTCTGTTCTGGGCCAAGATTTACAATGTGGTCACCAAGCTGTAGTCACACCTATTCATTTTTGTGGTGCCAGATATGGTTAGAGCTACTGAATCACAGTGATGCCTGTGCTCAGTCTGAGTGTCCAGAAGCAGCCTCACAAGAGCAGAGCACAGAGCTTGTCCCCACTTTTCTCTGGGACAGCAGCCCACAGTGACCATGACCTTCTGGAGCAAAAGTCAGTGTGGTGATAGTAACTCTACAGTAAGGGTAGGTGGCTACTGATAATGGATAGCCTTCAAAAACAGCCAAGCAAGCTGGCATGGCAATAGGGCAGAGAACAACTGTATCGCAGCAAATCTACACATCAGGCACAACATGTATCAGGCCTCTAAAGTAAGTGCAGTGTGGGAAGACAGGAGCAGCAGGGAAGGAAGACAGATGTGCACAGTGGAAAGGTCAGCCTGCTGTGTGCGTGTGTCCATCCAAAACCCTTTCATGCTAGATGTGCTTTGAGGAAAACCAGTTTATGTGAGGAGCTTCAGCAGGCACCGTCAATGGCATATATGAAAAATGGTACAGATGCCATGGGTGAAATGAAAGCCAGCACTATTAAGACACATGCAGCTGAGAGCTCTGGGGCACTGAAAAGCCCCTGGAATATGGGGGCGGGGGCAGCCTCTTCTTTTAGCCCCTCCTCAGCCTGACAGTTCAGTGCATGAAAGGGAGTTTCTGCTGTGGACTGAATTATCAGACCAGGCAATGACTGCAGGCAACTGCTGGGACGGATAATCCTCCAGGAACAAGGAGCAAAGTCTCCTTGCTCCCTGGTATTGGTGGCATAGCAGGCAGTAAGACAGAATGAAGGTTCCAGCTTGGTTTACCGCTGAGGATCCCTGCCTCTGTGCCCACATGTCCATGCTACTGCCTGGGGAGTGCAGATCAAGGATTTTCGACCCAACAACCATCGAAAAGGAAGAAGCTGTCAAAGTCACAGAGCACGTAGGTGAGACCAGGTGACTGTAAACATCTATCTCCAACTTTTCTCCAGTGGGCCTCTTTGTCTAGGCGTAAATGACTTACAAGCAGATGAGAAAAGGCATCATCTTGTTCCAAAGCACTTTGTGGCATAGTTCTCCTCCCTTTCTCCACAGCCCTGAGAGTTAGCAAGGACAGCAGAAAGCACGAAGGTATCAAGCATGGAGGCCACCTATTTTGCATTATAGGACTTCATATCTGCTCTTCACTGGGTGGCAGGAGTATCTACCTCCTCACCACTGGGATATGTAAAACTGGTCCTGTTTGTTAGGGCTGCACACAGAATGGGGAAGCACTCTACAGGCACTGAGGCTGGAAAGGAAAACTGGTTTCAGTGGGGCAGGATGGACGCAGGGGAGGGTCTGGCAAGGTGCAAGGCTAGGCAAGGCTGAGGGGTCAATCTAATGCTGGGAAGCAGAAGGTGGAGAAGAAGAGGTGGATGACAGAGGCCAGCAGGAGGGGGGGAGAAGGAAAAGGTGGGGGGTCAGGCACTGTGTCCTTTGAAATGAAACCCTTGGTATACCTTTGAGTTATCCCATCTAGATTCCAGCAATACCTGTCAAAGTCTTACCCTGTGGAACCAGTATTTCTGTGCCCCATCGGTGTGTGTGCTGGAAGGGGTCACCCTCTAACCACACTTGCAATTACTGTTGGTGAGAAATTGATTTTCTGCACTTAACTAAAGCCCTATTAAGTTGATATGAATCAGATCCAGTAAATTATTCCAAATTAACTTGGGCAAGAGCTGCTGTTTGAAAAGTCCAGTTAATGAGAGAGTGTTGTATCCAGAGGGCAATAGGAGGTGGAGGAGGGGGCTGTGCTGCGCACAATGATCTCTCAGTGTCATATTCTGCACAGAGGGGATTTTTATTTATTTTTCTCCTTTTTCATTGTGAGATGACACAAAGGAGGAGAAAATTACTCCTTTTCTACCCCCAATCTGAAAATGAATGTTGCAGCTGTGCAAGCAGCACCCACCCTGATTTGTCTGAGGGAAAGGCCCCAGTTAAATGAGGGGAGGCTCTCAGAAGCCAACAAATTATATTACAGGGAAAGAGACATTCAAGCCTCTCTTGTTTGATGCTGGTTCATTTATCGAGCAGTATTAACCCTTCTTTCTGCTGCTTTGTTTGCTGACTTAAAGACAGCCCCAAATGGGCTCTCTGAATGAGCTCACAGTGACCTCACCCTGGCACAGCTTACCCCCACGGGTCGGACAGGCACCTATAACCTCTGAATAACCCCAGCATCTGCCACGCTGCCTCATTACGGGACTGAGCATTGACGTTGTATGGCCAGTCCCTGCGTGCCCTACATATGTAATTAGCTTTCTGAGAGAAGGACTGGGACTGGCTGAAAGGGAAAGAAGATTCATTACCAGCACTGGGGAGGAAAGAGGTTTCTTTCCATTGCTAACCATTCTGGCTTCCCATAAGATCTTCCTTTTAATTTTCTTTTGCTAACCGGTAAGCTGAGATATCCAGATAATTTGACTACTGACACTTTCATCTCTGCCTTTGCTGTACAATGGGGTATGAGGTGATGCTTAAGGCTTTATTGGATGAGTCAATGGACCCTGGTGTTTCTCCAGGGGAGAGTGTAAGCAGGGTGAATGTTTCTGAGAGGTAGATAGCAGCTTCAAGATGAGCTTACAGAGACACGTGGGATCCTGGGCTTGGAGAAGAACTTGCCAACCTCCCACATCCCAAAAAAAAAGAACTGGACAAGAAGAGAAGAAAAAGAGTTGAAAACCCAACCGAAAACAGAAACTACATGAAAAATGAAAAGAAGTTATGATATTCTGTGTTTCAAAAAATGAGTCTGTATATAGAGCAGTAAAATGCAGAGAGGCAAACATTATGGAATTATACAAAGTGAGGCAGGGTTAAAAAAGGTGAATATTGAAAGCATGCAATGTTTGACATTTACAAATTACAAGAGCAGGAAGTCATTCAGACGCAAGCAACATACAAAAAAAAAGAGCATTTTAAGGAATCACTACTCTTCCTTCCCCACTCAATTAAAAAGCTTTAGCTGCAGAATAGGACAGTCAATGACTGGGAGGGATGCAAGGAAGATGAAAGTGAGGTGACCAAATGAGATAAGGGATCAGATATACTTGGAGTTGAACATAATTGTTACTTGAATTAATAAGATCGATCCAGCTGCTTTTGTTTTCCATGTTATTCTCCTTGGAGAACAGTTATGCAACTCAGTGTAAGGGTAATGGCTTACAAGTCTGAAGTAGGCATCCACAGCCCCAGTGGCTGAGATGCTGTATCCCTCCCACCCTCCCCCCAGCCTGCATCTATTCTGGTTGTTGCCCAAGAGGCTCTTCTAGGCTGTGAGTTGTTCAGAGTTCTTCCTGTTTGTCTGTGCAGTCTCCAAGCTGCAACTGGAACAGCAAATCATAAGAATTACTGATTTGAACCAGCAAACTTGTCCTCTGTGAAAGTTAACATGTCCTCTTGGATTCAGGGAATGCAATTACGTAGCTGTGTACTACGAGGAAGGTCAACTGTCATATTGGAAATAGGGAAAACCACAATAACATGACTGAATTCAAGGAAATTGCCCTGATTTTTTGTTTATGAAAGGCAGAGCAGGGTTCCTTATCTGTCACTGAGCCTTCTATCCTATTCTGTAGTGTGTGAGGGATTAAAGAGGTTTTCCACTATATAAAAAGTTATTCTCCTTCTTTAAATAGAATTGAAACAGAAATAAAATCCAGCCATACCTTCTCTTACGAAAACTGAGTGCTACATGCTGAGACAGTCTTTGCTGTGATTTATATGCACCAATCATATCTGAGAGGGTGCAGGAGTAACACTTGCCAAGAAGAGACTGTGGTACATCTGCCTCTCTTTTCATTATTGATCCCATGGGCACAGGGGCTTTGTCATTACCCTCTTCAGCCTCATAATCTCTGGCTCAGGGCCTGACTTCAGGCAGAAACAGTGTGAGGCAGGAGTGTGACCTCCCCAAAGAGGGACCTGCATAGTCACTCCAGACCACTTCTCCAGCTGGGCCCAGGGGAGACCTCTCAGTGCATCCATCACAAGTCCCAAGACACCTTGTGACAGAATAAGAGCTTCATTGCATGGGACCAGCCTCCTTGGTGCCCCAGATTTATGTGTATGACAGAACAGAATATTTTATTTGTAGAAATTACATATGGGTCTCCCCAAAAACAGTTCCTTAGCAACAGTAGGCCATTATAACACACCAGAGGAGATTTCTTACTCCTTCTTACCACCACCAGTTTAAGTAATATTTTAAACAGGGAATCAAAGAAAAATGATGTCTTTCTGTGGCCTGAACTTTTGAAGGACATGGGAACAATAGCTCAGATGAAAATCAGAGTCAGTTCCTGGCTGTCATGATTAGGGATCCAATGCCTTGCGAGGACTGAGGGGTCATGGCTGCACCAATTCCATCACGAGCCCATGGCAGGCAGCACTTCACAGTGATTACCCAACATGCTGCCAAACCTGGCCCATGCCCCCAAGATAATGCTAACATCGCGAGCAAGTGCATTGCAAGCTCATAAAACACCTCAAGAACTACATCTAGAGCACCAATGCCTCTTGCTTTTACTTATCCAAGCCCTTATACCACTGCTTTCCCCACAAAACCAGAGTGAAGGAAACTAAATGTTCAGGCAAGGCTCCTGTTATTTTCCCTGCCTCCCTCCACCACTCCACTGGAGTAGGATTCATGTTCTTTTAAGAGCCCTGGATTGTTCTGGTCATGCCAGGAGGGTCTTGGAGGACCAGTGTGGAATGTCAGACCCTTTTTAGGTCCCTGTCCTGAAAATCATCAGGGAGGAAAATCATCAGTAGTTCTTCTACAAAAAAAGGTGAGATGGATTACCTGATAGGAATAATATGGGAGTTTTCTTAGGGCAATAGAAGAATCACCATTTTTAACTCATTTAGTCACAGATTATTGAATATTTTCACCTGAGTCCAGGCTCTGGTGCCAGACCAGGTGTCAACTTTCTTTGCTGCATCCACCAAGGTGATTACTGTGCAACGTCCTTAGCTGTCTAATCCTGCTTATGGTAATAAACCCCCAGTGGTAATGATTAGCGTGATAGGTAAAACACTTCAAGGCCAATTCATAGTTCTAAACTATCTGTTTAAAAGGTGAAATTTCAGCAAATTTCATCATGCAGTACCCCCCCAAGAAACTCTTGATGGCATAAAGACATCACTCTGGGTACACATCATGTCATCACTCTTTTGCAGTACTAGGGGAATTTACACAGCAAAGTACTGGTCATTCCAATTCTCTTTGTGTAACATCACAGATGGCAGCCATAGGGATGGCTGTTTTGTCACAAAATAGAGAAGCGTAACATCAAGGTGGAAAGTACGTGGTCAGAGAAGATGAATGCTTTAAAAAGGTGGGTCTGGTTTTGAGATCAATACTGCTGTACATAAAAGCACCATGTCAGTTGTCATGGCATGGTGTATTTTGTACAAATTGCTGTACTGCTCTGATTTATGTTTTCACAGTCATCGAGGAAACCCTGCTGGGGACAACAAGCCAAAAGCTTAGGCTAGACTGTGTTACCCCATTAAGATGTGTGGTTCTCCTCTTCTTGGACTCTAGATTATCCCAGCTCAGCTCTCACACGGTGTGAGAAAGTGGTTTGTCTCCATGCAGAGAACATGGGGTTGGAAGAAAAACAAAATGCAAGTAAGAATATTTCTGCACAGGCTGGTTAAGATTCAAAAGCTGAGGTCAATGTTTGTCTTTAATTCAGCTCCATTTCCAAGGCTGCAGTGATATATCCTGCATGGTTTCTGTCCTGTCTGTTAGAGAGGAGTTTAGCAGGAAGGATGTACAATACAGGCCTCCTGGCTCATCCACACTGCAGCTCATTCACACGTGGTATTAAACAGGCAGAGACCATCTCAGACCAAGCAATGCAGCTCCTCGATCCAGCTCTGACAATGCTGCTGCAAAGCCTACTGGGTCTGCAGTCCTGGGGATGCAGCCCTGCTGTATATGAGGAGAGTGAACATCAGGACTCTTCTCAAGGCTGCTACTACTCTGTTGACCGGGTAGTGCCAGCTTAAAATTAATGCTTCTCTTAGGAGAAGGAATACATAAAATATGACGAGATGTTTGGATAAGGCATAGGATACAAACCCATTAGCTTTGGGTTTCTGTAGCACCTTAGCCAAAAATCTGCTATGTAGAAGGCCAGCATTTATATAATTTGTAGGCAGGAGATTCATGTCTTTCCTGTCTTCACCAGCATCATGCCCTGAACTGACTGTCTTTTTCTGTGCCAGATTTTCACTGCCGTCACTTCATGGTGTGCTCTCAGATCTGAGGAAAGGGTCCTTTGCCCACCTTCCCTTCAGGAAGATGCCCTGTGCAGTTGGCTTCTGAAGGATTGTTTGAGCCAGTTTCATAACTCAGCTCCATTCCTCACCATAATATCATGTTATTGCTGTGCCTTTATATTTGACTTTGCTTTCCTGGAGCCACAGCCTTCATGGCTGTTTCTGTTGGCTAAACAAACCCTCTCTGTTGGCTGCTAGATCCCATTTGGGTCCCCACACAAGCTCTAGGAAACAGATCTGTGCTCCTGCTGTGTGTGTGGATTCACCTGCCACCCCACTCCCACCCCCACCCCTCGCCAGGGAGACACAGATGCAGGTGGCGATGAATGCAGCCACCCAGCCCCTGCCTGGGCTTTGCACCCACCACGCACATTGGGAAACCCAGAGATAGAGATAATTCAGTTATTTACAGAAAACTAAAGTGTGAAATTTGGATTATTTTATATTATATTTGAAGCAATGAGCAAGAGTGTCTATGCAGGGAGAGGCAATACCTGTCATAAACATCACTCCTACAGCTGAGAAAAAGAAGCAAGCCTTTTCAGGCTTTTTGAACCCAGATCTGAGACGTTTCATGTTTATCTATTTCTATGTATTAGGGAAGACAAAAGAAAATGCCAATTCATTTCAGCAGGCTGGGCTTTTTTCTGCGGGAAGCTAAAAATTGGGAAGTTATAAACCCATCCTTTCTGGTGTCATTCAACCTGCTGAACCACATTTTGTCTGGGTAGCTCCACATTAACTCCACTGAGTCAAACCAGAGATTATATTTGGTCTCTAACAAGTCTGTCTCATTTTCTAATTTTGTGATATGAGCTACATTGGTGCGCAAGTGGGAAGAAAATATGATAAGTATATAAACAAAATAGGGAATATGAGTCAGTTCCAGCATTCAAGTCACTTGAAACAAGCCATGTACTCTCAGGATTCTGGTTGTGGGAATCAGAAAGTTTTGGTGGGCGTTGTTTTGGGGATATGGCTAGTAGAGAAGAAGACTTGAGGTCTTGCATGTTGGTCAAAAGAGCAGAAGGCCCAGGCCACTGTGATCACTAAAAGAGAGCTTTGCCTGGAAGCAGTTTGTGCCTAGTGTATGGAAAGAAGTACAAGAAGCATGTCATCTTTTCAAAATCTAACATTAGCTTTTTTTTCTCCTCGCACAAAATGCCTTTTGTGGAACATGCAGTCACAAGCCTCACTAATTGGCTTCTTCTTCAGGATAAAGATTTCCTTTCTGGAATCGGTTGACAAATGTCCTCCTTGATTTGTCTGTATAATTTGAACAAGTGACTCTTCCCTTTTCTCAGGTTATTGGGGGAGTGTATTCTACTTAGTCTTGAGCACTTTAATAATGTTTAGAGGCTCTTTCTTCTGCAAGAGAAGTAATGTTGTAGGACATGTTAATTAAGAGAAGACAGTAAGAACTAAAGCTATAACCCAGTCTTGTTTGCAGTTCAGCTAACAACCAACAACCCCCTTAGTCCTGCTCACAGGAAGTACCAGTGTCTGGAAAACTGGTGAGTCAAGAGATCCCCAGTTCACAGTGGTGAGAGCATCATTGGCAAATCAATCTTATTTTCTTGGGTTCTTACTGCAAATTGTAATCCGGAATTTTGAATGTTGTTACTAGTTGGCTGGTTCTTCTCCCTGACACTTCCTTGTCCATTTTTCTATCAGTCTTTGTTTTTTGCAGGGAAAAATCCTCTCTTGGCAGCTTTTAGTATTGCAAGAACTGCTGAGTGACTACTTTTAGAACTAGGTAACTGACCATGATAGGTTAATCAGTGCTATTTCTGTAGGACTGTATATGAAATGTTTGCCATGCCTTTGTCCTTTTGAATGAATACAGAGTTGCATATTTTCCATTAACAAGTGCACATGAATTCAAATCACATTAGATTAAGCTGATTTGAGGCTTTTTTCCCTTTTTCAGTCACTGGTGTCGGTTCTGATCTTCTAGTTGTAATTTGTTCTGGAGCACTATTTAAGGTATCTCTTCTCTAAATGTGATCATTTTCTATTAAAATGTCTGTTCTTAATGATATAAAGCCTGCTATCAGACATAGAGCAAGCTGAACTGGTCAAAAGAATAAGCCTATTGATTGTGCAGCAAAACAGCATATTTAAAAGTTGTAGATGAATAACTAGAACATCCAAAATCCAGCACACTCATCAACCATGACCCCTGCAATACAGGAGTATTTTGTCCCTCTTTGGCTTGAGGAAGGTGATAAAATGTGAAAAATCATTTGAACCTGCCTTTAGCTCATTCCTAAACCAAGAGGTGCCTCTGGCTTCCTGGGTGCAGGACAGCAAATCTCATTCCGTACTAGAAGTGGAGAAATGAAAACTGAATGGTATCTGTCATTTAATTGCCTGTGTGCTTTGTGGCCTGAATCTTAAAAAGCCCATTTCAGGTAGCATATTGGCACCTCCTCTCCATCAGTGAGACATTGATGAATCTTATTGCAGAAGAATCTAAGCAGACATTGAGCCCGTCAGTTGCTTCCCCTGGCTCAGTGTACAGTCATTTCATACTGTTCTTTTATTAGTTTGTGGCTGTTCCTGTCTCTCTAGTGAACTATTTACTTCACTATTTATTCAGCTGTCATGGCTTACTGATAGAGTATTCACCTCTGTTTTGGGTCATCTGCCTGTCTTCAGTCCTTCTCCATGATGATCACATCCTATCTTAAACCAAACTTGAAATGTGTAATGGAATTTTTTGTGTTGGTCTTATTCCACAGCATAAATTAGACAGAAACAAAAAATCACCAAAACCCAGAGCTAATGCAATTTCTCTGGTAGCTGGAATTTGAATGCTAAAGAATTAGAATAACTAACACAGATGTTCCTGACAAAAGTCAGACTTACTTTGTCTAGCTTAGACCTACAATGCAAAGAGTTAAAAATGGATTTTCTTCAGGTCAGTGCAAGAAATTCAAGTTAGAGAGACCAGCAGGTCCTTTCTACACATCATAGAGCCTGTGTAACATGTTATGTTACAACAGGAGTATGGGACTGTATCAGAGCTGCTCAAGGATAAAGGTGATGAACGGTGAGACTGTTGTAGGCAAGGATTCTCCATGATCCCACTCTTCTGTTTGTCTCACTTCACAAAAATGTGCAAAAAAATTAGATAAGAAATGCTGAGAAGGGCAAAAAGAAAACCGCCTAGGCAGCAAGGAATGAAGAGAAACCTGAGAAGGAGAAGAGGAAGCTAGACTTGCAGAATCTGAATTGTGCATCATAGAGTGAATGCACAGGGTGAAGAGAGAGACCTGAAGCAAGATTATAAACACTTCACAACAGCAGCAGTGAGGGAAAGAATAAGTCACACCCACAGAAGACAGTAAAACAAAAAGAAAGAACTGATGTTAAGGAAGGATTGGTTTTCTACCTCTCTACCACAAGACAGAGACTCCCCAGAAGCAGGAGAGCGTGATGGAATCTTCTTGTCAGCCTGTCAGACAGGCAAAGTTGAACGACAGCCATAGACCAGTGATGCTTCCAACATCTCTCCTTGCTGTAGAGGCACTGGCAGAGTGTGTGGCTCAGTTACTGACCGGGAGCCACTGGAGGCACAGGGACAATCATGCTGTAATTGCATTCTGCATCACAGGGAAAGCTGCTTCGCTCCCAGCTGTGTGCAGCTGAGGGTAAACACAGATAAAGGAAATTATCTGCCTTCAATATAGGAAATACAGAGTTAATGGACTTCTCATATATACTCATCAGGTACATTTATCCACTTTTTATTTACTACTACACCGGTTGAAACAGTGCATTGGTGCTCCCCAGAACATGCCCTGCTGCTCTGCCCAGAGAAGACCAATCTGTCTATCACTTATCAGCAACTTCACACGGATATTTTGCATTGACCTGACTAGGTGTATCAGCCATAAATAAATGCAGCAGTAACCTGAGCAATTCTTTTCTCTTTCTCTTTGTGAAATGAATACTCCACAAAATCCATATTGCAAAGAAACTTCCAAGATCCAAAGATTGCATCAGCGCCATCTTCTGCACCAGACAGTCGTCTCATTTGAAAATCAGTTTGGGAATCAAACCTTTTTTTTTGCATCAAATATTTTTCCTAGAAAAGCATGGTAGCATCTGTAATTAACCATTCGTTTGTACCCTGCTAACACACTGTGCTTGCTGGCACTGTGTGATCTGATCTTAGCATGGATGGAGCTCAGAGGCAATAAAAGCAGAGCACAGAGTAGCAGTTGACACTTAGCATAATGAACAGAGGGAAGGCAGGAGGTGAACCTCCCTGAGCTGTGTTCAGCCCTCCATGAAGAGCTCCCAGCTGAGCTGTGAGGCAAGGGGATGCCTCTAAGTCATGGCGCAGCTGCTACTATATTGTGTGTGCCAGCACACAGAGGTAAAGTGTTTCCACAACATCTTAGCATCTTCTATAAATAAGTAAGTGTCAATACGTGAAGTAAGACACTTTCAATTCCCTACCCCAGCATGGTTTTATGAACATTTACTACATACAAACAAAAGATGCGATTGAATTAATCAGAGAAAAAAAATGATGTTGCTGCAATGGTGTTTATTATTGGAATTAGTCAGCCACTTACTTGTAGGCAGCAAATGTTTCAGTGTTTAAGCATGAATATTAGTGCTTTGAATTTGATGTTTTTGAAGGGGAGAAAAAAGTCACTCTTTGTTTTCCACTGAGAAGCAGAATCACTAGCTGCTTCTGAAAATGGATCCCCTCTCTCTATGTAAAAAATGTATGATAAATACTTTATGTCAAGTGTTACCTGCATCTGTATCTATTGAATGAAGCACCTTTGCCCTTGGAAGGTGTAGAAGACTTTCCATTCGAGTGATGGGGGACCAGCTCAGACCTGTGGCTCTTTGCAGGAAGGCAAAGATAGGCCTGCAAGCAAGACCGTGGCTCTTACTTTTTCAGCATGTCCATTAATGGCAATGCAGAGCTGCTCTTGGTAGTCACAAAAATTTTTGAAACTTCAGAGTAAAAAGTTTATATCATATCTTCAGTCCCAAGTGCTCTTAAGTGTTTTTTTTTGAGATACGGTGACATCAGCTGCATCCTATTATGACACAGGCAAGCAGGTCAAGAAAAGACATTTTTCATGCATTTCCTTGCTCTTTCTTCATCATTTCTAAGAGGTAAGTGGTAAATGTGTGCTCAAGGTATATTTAATGAGACTGGTCTTTGTCTCATCTTGCTTCACTGAAAGGTTCCTTCCCTACCCCCTCCCAAGCTTTAGGTGCAAGAGGTAACAAACCATTCACCAACCTTCTACTAAAAGATGTATCGATTTCCACCAGACAGTTCTATTCATACTCTTGAGTGCATGTGTTTTTTCTCCTTTAAATTAAGAGTCTGGCCTGAAGCCATATAACAATAAGCAATGGAAAATGTTCCAAGAATAGATAGCTCACTGTTTCCCCTTTGTCAAACATTGCCACATGGGGAACAGACAAGTTGAAAGTAGCAAATTATGCAAACTACTTGAACAAGAATTACAAGATGTGCCTGGATAATGATATATTTTTTTGTTTGTAGTCTTATTCAGCTTTGGAGCACTAAAATGAGCCTTCTGTGGTGATTTCCATCTTAGCATGGGTGCTTTCAGAGCATGCTAATGGGCTCAGTCCTGCCCTGCTCCATCACAGGGGCCATGATCATCCTCACCCTGATCTAATCATCTCAGCTCTGACTGAGTCCACAGAGTATAGTAAGATAGGCTGAGGACTGTTTTGCTTAGACCAAAGACAATAAGCAATATGTTCTCTTATCACTATCAGCATCAACATCATCAGACCTGTGCTGGAGATCTAATATCCTTATCTGATGTTACCTAGTATGAACAGCTTGCACAAAGCACAGATTTCTTTCCTACCTTGGCACGAATTAATTCTAATCCCTGAGGGATTTTGGAGTTGGGTCTACTGACATAAAAAAATAAGAGCATTCTTGGAACAGGTGTCATTACAATTAAGTACAGTTAAGTACAGGAATATTCAGAGAGATAGAGATTCCCCTGTCCCTTCTACAGACAGGGAATGAGACAAGAAGACTTTCATATACATTTATGGCAGATAAGTAAAGTAAACGTACAGCTCTTAATCCCATGCTATTGCTTTAAATATAGATTCAGCCTCATCCTTCTCCATAAATGTACAATATAAAATGGAATTAATGCTAAAATAAATGTGCATGTGTGTGTTTGTGTGCATGCGTGTACACAGCTATGTGAAAACAGAGCCAGAGGAAAGTTTCAGCTCTGTTCATCTCCAGATCAGCCCCTTGATGACTAAACCATATCCTCTCCCTGTTCTTCACGAGGGCATTGAAAGGATTGTAATAAATCGTGTAGAGCCCACAAGTGTTCAGGGTTCATTTCTCTGGTGCTGAAGCATTCATCTCCCAATGGATCAGCTGGCAGATACTGTTCCTCTGCTCCTCTACAAAGCACCTGGTGTCAGCACACTAGGGTCGAATGCACTAACACACATAAAAACAGACCCTCTCCCATCAGCTTTCATGACCACATGTACTGGGAACCCAGTGACCTTGCAGAGTTTCCCAGGATGGGAAAGGTGGGGTTTGAGCTGCTCCTTAGCTGTAGGAGCTCTTTGACCCTGAGGAAGCAGTTGTACCCTTTTCCGTATTGTGCAGTACTTTTTGATGGCTATTCTGAGGAGAGATTACACTTCTGATCCCTCCAAAGACAGACACTGCTGGTCCTCATCAGTAACAGCGATTTCATTGGTCATTTTCTTTTCTCTCATGACTCATGAGGCTGCTGGCCTTACCCTCACTGTACATTGCACCTGTCCAGACCAGGCTGTGAACTATGAGCACTCTCCAAGGGAGGCTGCCTCTTGCCCTGAATCCTGCTGGTCCTTGAGACGATGTTCTGCCTGTAGTTGGTCAGGAAAGTGAGTAGTTATTTCCTGTGCAGGAGGCCCTATTCACAGCTCTGTATACCTGCATTTTTTCATTATCTCTGAATCTCTGAGCTGTATCTTTGAAGGCTGGGATTTCAATACACATATGGCTAAAAGAATCTATCACAATTAGACTAACAGTACCAGTGCATCTAATACAAGGCATCACCCTCCCTTACAGTCCTTCCTTTGTTCTATTGATAAACCCTCTTTTTGTGGGTGAGGGGGGAGATATGAGTGCACAAATAGTGCCAAAACAGAGCAACCATTTTGCATTTCACATATATCACACAGCTTTATTTTTGTCACACTTTTCAGCTGTTATCACAGCATTTATGGAGGAAAGGAAATGTGTGGATTATTTGTGGAGGAACAGAATGTGCCTTGGATAGACATGTGGGTTTCCAATGATTTGGGAGCTGTCAAGACATGCATTAAATGTGGCACATGAAGTTGTCTACGGCAGTGAGATTCTTTACCAATTGGGTAGGGGCTAGGAGGGCTTCGTACACTGCCAAAGCTCTTTAAGCTCTGCCTTTTGAGAAAGGGCCTTATGACTTTGGTTTTTTTGGAGTGAAGCAACCTGACACCATAGGCAGAATGGTGTAGGGAAGAAGAAATGTTAAGTCTGAGCGTTTAAAGCACAGGATTTCCAATGCCATTCAGTTAATTCGTATGTCTCAGCTCTGGGGACAAATTGTTCCATGTCAGTCAGCATTTCTGACCCACATGAGCTAACACATGGACTTTCTGCAGGGATTTTCATGAAGATGGTGAAGAAGTGAATGCGTGAACTTGAGAAACGTGAGACACTATATTTTGGCCACGACACCATCTCTTGCTTTCCAAAATGTTTGATGGATTATGCGAAAGGCACAGTTCAACCTGATGGGGAAGAAATGGACTAATGACTTGTAATAACTGAGGACTCGCTTGTGTTGTTTAGTTTCTTTTCGTTCGACTGTATATGTTCATGTATTCTTTCTTTTTTGCTTTGTTTTAGTCATCAAATATATTCACAGCTTTCTTTTTTAAATTCCTTTTGAGCCACTAACAACTCCCTGCAAGTCAATTTCTGTTACTGAGACTGTTCAAAAAAGCCCCCACTGCACCAGTGTGGTGCTTCTGACATAAACACTGTGTGAATAAATTCAGAGCTTTTCACAAACACTTGGGTGCACAGCTCTGACAGTCCCATTCACAGTTCTTCATGCCAGAGTAGCTATCCTGTGTGACTGCTCAAACAAAACCCAGTGAGACAAAACCAGGCCAAGGCAAGTTAATTTAAATGAATATTCAAGAGGCATTTTTGGCAGCAACAGTCCGTCTTTAATCAAAGGTGAAAGGCTAATTAAAGAAAATTAGCTTCAAAAAGCATTGCTTTATACTGGCCTTGCTGCTGCCTTGCTTTGCACCCTGCACCCCTGCATGCACCATGCACTTTCTTTCATCAGTTTTGTACACAAGAGAAGCTGTGCTAGTTGGAATGAAAGTCCACTTAGTGCTGTAACCCCTTCAGCATCTTGTAGAAGGAATTCAAAGAAAATGCATAACAAACAGGAGAAGCACAAGCTCACAAGAGAGAACTTTCTGAGGTATTGGCTTGTAGCTTCATACAATTTAAACCGCAGGGACTACCGGTGCTAGAGGTTAAACCCAGATCTTTGCATTTAATTGCCACTGATATTCCTGCACTTAATATGGTTTGTATCTTTAAAATAATTTCTGGTTTTGTTCAGAATGATTTCCTGTGGCAATGAATTTTGAAGTTTAATTATTCTACAGCTTTCAGGCATTTTTCTTATCATTGTGAATAAAGAATCAAAGTAATATTTAGGTCTGAAGTGACATAAGGTGATTGCCTAGTCCAATTCACCAGTGAAAGTGGGGCCAGCTTGGACCAGGTGCTTGGAGCTGGCTGGATCCAGACAGGCTTTGAATAGTTCCTGAGGTCAGGATCGCTTCCAGGAGTTCCCACTCCTGGTAGACGAGTTATGGCTTTTCTCTGTGAAAACCATGGCAGTTCCTCCCTTCTGTACCATTTATATCTAATGGCATGGACAACGGAAATGCGGGTTGATGGTTTCTCAGATCACCCCCTGAATTCTGCTTTTGAAAATTGTGTCATAGTTCTCAGAATCAGTAGTTCTGGCATTAAGACCAATTTAAGCTGCAGGTAATACCCCAAACCCTGTAGTTTAACAGTATCATACTTTGACTCCTCTTAAGGTGCGGGTGAGGGCTGGTCCTGGTGATTTGTTTCTGTTCATTGCATTAATTTGTTCTAAAAGTTCCCCTACATTTGAATCTGAGAAGGATCAACTCAGCCCCTGTATAAAATAACTCTGCTACAGAAACTTCCCTGAGCTCCTCTGCAATAAACACTGATGCAAATAATTCCCTTTGTTCTCTTTGATTGTTTCTCCCCTGAAGTGCTTCTTTGACACCATCATCTGTTGGACCCAGCAACTCTGTAGCGGGCTGACAAGCTCTAGCAGACAGTCAGTGAGTGCTTTGGACACAGAATTGTTTTTTACCACAAATCTTATTGGTATCAAGCATAAAGGGTCTCAACTCTGATTTAGGCCCCTGATGACTCTTACTGTTAGCCAGGTGCTATTATTTGCACATAGGTTTTGGAGTTGTTCCTTTAAAAAGAACAGTAAAGCGTCCCAGGTCCGATCTTCTGCAGATGTCGTATTCACACCCAGCTGGACAGCCTGCTTTCTGGGGATGTGTCCCCATGAAAGATCTTCCTCAGTGGTAACAGCTGCAGGGGAATTGCTGTGGCTTATCCCACACAGGTATCATTTTCTTTTGCATGAGAACGATTGGAAGCAATAGATCTGCAAACACAAACAGCTTTTTTTTGCATTTCTCTTTGAATAAGCACGTGTATTAGAGGAATGCAATGGCAACAAAGTTGTTATTACCTGCCTAGGAAGTCCCAGCCTTGCCTTCCATGCAGCAGAGCTCAAATCCAAGTCTCTTTGGCAGAAGTAACAACTGAGCCGTGGATATGGTGCCAGCTCCAGCAACAGCATGGAGTGTTTCAGGAAAAAATGATGGCATCTGCACATTATGCCCAGAAAGCATCACCAGTGCTGGCTGTGTTAGGAAGAGCTCCTCCTGCTGCAAACGCCGCAGAAGAGGTTTCAGAGTTACTGGGTCAGCTGCGCCTGTCAAAACATCTCCACGGACTGTACTAGAAGAGACAACATTATATTCACGACTTCAGAAACAACATAATACATTAGTGGTGGGTGTCTGTACACAGACTTTCAATGAAGTATTTTGTAGAAATATGTCAGTGACCAAAGTGGACAGAGTAGCACAGCAGTCCATTAAGAACAGAAATTGCTGCAATCCTCCACCACCAAATAAAAAACAAACACACCCCGGTTCAGATAAATGGATGAATCAATTTTAAAATTATTTCAAGAAAGGAAAGTTGTATTGGACAGTTTATGATCTAATCCAACCTTGTGCACTACCATCTTGCATTGAAGGTTAAAAAACTACACCTAATATGTGATAACAAACGCAAGGGAATTCTGAAATCTCAGATTTTACAGGAGCAGAGGGATCAAAGCAATAATTCTTCGGTAATGTGACAGAAAAATAAACAGCCTTTTCTAACATCTTGACAAGAAAGTAAATAGATAATTTGTGAAATACAGTACTTGGAAAAGCAGATCTAGATCTCTGTCACACCATAATCAAGGTGTTTATCACGGTATTAAAGCATACCTACACAGAAAACTCATTATCATTAGGTTACACTGGGTAAAGCAATGTGTACATTCGTAGCATAATGAATGAGCAGAGGCACTGCCAGGTTTCTGAGCAGTGAATTCCATGTGGTACCACCATCTTCATCAACATCAGATGTATAATAGGATGCACATGAGCACCAAAGAACTTGGAAAGAATCAGAGAATTAGGATAATTGCTGCCTTATTTGTGAGGCAGGTTGAATTTCAGAAAGTGTATAAAGGAAAAGGAGACTTATATAGATAAGACTAATAATACTTTTCCTGGATTTTGGGTAGGTATGCAAGTATGCACCATGTCCCATAGATCATAACCATTTTTGTTATTAATAACTCTTTCCCATTAATTTAAGGACTTTACTGATCTTGTGTATACATTGAAGATTAACTAGATACCAGGAATAGATTGCACTAGGCATGACAAGTCCAACTGTGCAAAAATAATTAGTCAAGGGCATGAAACCCGGTTTCTGTCAGCTTGATGGATGTTATATGGCCAGGGTGTTGGAGATGCTCCACTCTATTAATCAGTGTTGGATGATGTAGCATGTTTTTACATTTCAGATTTTGGTTTATTTCCTTGTTTGCAGTGACACGGAAGGAGTACAGAAAGACTCTTTGAGCTATCCTGTAACTGATGTGAACACCAGAAGAAATGGACTGTGCTGTACTAGAATGGCATCATCAAAGTGCACCTGTTAACTGGATGCACCTACCTTCAAAAACTGGTCATCCCTATGTGGCTTCATTTTTCATAGGTTTTCCCTAATTTAAGAGTAGGTCTTGCATGACTTTCCCTAAGTCTTAGAAAGAAATTTTCGCAGTCCAGAAGTGATGGGTTCGTAACACAGAGGCAGGTGTGGACACTCTGAAAGCTGTAGCTGCAAAACTGTGCTGAGATGGCTCAGGGCCCAGAGCTGTTTTCTTCCAAGCTGAAGTGCAGACAAATCTGACAGCTCTCCAAATGACAGAGAACTTCAGTATGAGAAAGGATTTGGAAAAGCTGCTATAAAAAAGTCTGTTTCATCTTTCCCGTAGTTGACAGGACCTTTGCATGAGTGAGGCGAGTCGAACTTTACAGTAGGGTATAGTGTAAGCACTCCTGAGGACACTGGATTATTTGGTAGGAGCATGATGCATGCCCTCCTTGCCGAGGAGATAACCTCAGTCCATCACCAGTGTTGCTGGTCTCACAGAGGCTGTGGTGCACTCAAAATTGGTGGAGGGCACAGAGGGCATCCGTGGTCCCAGAAAGCTTTGAGGGAAGCTGGGAGAGAAAAGAGACACTGAACTTGCAGCTAAATTCAGAGTAACTCAGGAGGCCACAACTGGATCAGCTCCACCCTATAATTGTGATGACAAGTTTACTTGCAGTTACTGCATTAAGGAATTAATTTTTTCCCTCTTACATAATTCAGAGAAATCACAAAAATTGGATGAGAGCATGAGGCATCAGACTCAGAGATCTGCAAATGAGCATAGTGCCAGGCAGAGCAGAGGTCTGGGAGAAGGGAGGCCATCTGACCTGTTCAAGTCTGGTGTTAAATTATCAGTATTAAGTCGTGACAGCTCTTCTATAGACCTGCCTGAGAAAGTCCAACCTTCAAAACGCCCGATTTCCACTGTTCCACTGGGACCTGTTGCAAAACAGTTAAAAGACAAGACATGATGACCTGATTGCATTAAGAATGATTCCTATCTAGCCCTCAAAAGGCAATAAGAAAGCACCACAAGGCCAGCCTGGTTCCACTGGTTCTGTGCAAATGAAAACATTTATCTGCACAGCTGGACTTTGCATTAAAAGTCATCATTAAAATTAACATGGAGAAGAAATTGCAGGTTGTCATCACTGGCAAAAATGGACAATTGCTGAAGCTATTACTTGTATCAAATACCATCAGTGGTTAATAATGGGGTATTTTGCTGTCTGAGATGATGAGGAACAGACTGCAACATTTAACTAGAGTTCAGCTAATGTGCGTAGCCTGTATGAAGCTTAAAATCTTTCGCACACAAAGATGAAATTATATTGGCAGCTATATTTGGATTAATTACTTTATCATTAGTTAATATTAGCCACGGTGCTTCTAATACATAAAGCTGATATTAGTACTGAGAAATAACATCATCTTGTGACTGAGTCTGTACTGCAACATAAGCATGTTTTCACTAAGGCGCAATGTAGATGCTGCACCAGATTTATTGCTGGCATCAAGATATATTAATAAGAGCTTTGTTCACTTACAGCAACGAGTATTCTGGCTGACAGAAATAGATACTTGAAGCAGAAACAACATGGGCAATTAACCATTAGCAGACAGTCAAGGGAGAAGGGGTTTCTTTTATTCAGTTATTCGTAAGAAATCTGATTGCTTTTCTCAAATCTAGCTTTTACTTAAGCAGGAGTTATTACACTCACTAGTGTCATAAAGGTGTCAAAACTTATGGTTTAAGAAGTCAAAATAGGCAATGGCATAAATTAAAGATCCTAAAATCAGCTTCATTTAGTAATACTGCTGGATCAGAGGTTGAGTATCTGTTTCCCCAATCCCTTGGTTTTGCATATTCCACTTGTCTCTCACCTGCCCAACAGGGTGGGTCTCTGTGTGGAGCTGCTGATTTCTTTGTTTTCAGGGCAGGGTTGGAGCAGCATTCAGTGCCTATGACGGAGATCCCAGCACAATAAGGCAAGATGTTCTCCCTCTACCAAAAATTCAGTTGCCCTTGCTGGCAGCAGGGTTGGTGGCACCACCGGTTTGATGCTGTGTGCACAGGATGATGCTCAGCAGATGTTATCATGCCAAGAAATCAGTGTATGCAATTCATAGGGGACCACAGCCCCTGCCACAGACCCTAGGTCATCACAGCTCCCGGTGATCTGACACAAGTTCTGGCTACCTCTGGCCTCCTCTGGCCCTCAGCAATGGTTCACAGGGCGATGACAACAACTTGCAGCAAGCTGTGGTAAAACAACTGGTCCCGAGTGAATAGTTTGCCCTTACTCTCTGTTACTGTGTAGTTTTTGTGCTGGAATGCACCAGCTTATTTTTCTCCCAAATTCTTGGAGGTTTTCAGCTGTGATTTTAACCTTCACGGTAGTAGTTGATAATATTCTCCTCTGTTCAGCATGCACTCCAACTTGGGTCATGCTGAGCTCCTGACTTAAATACCAGTGTGCTTTGCAAGCTGACTGTGTGCTCTAAGAAACATATTTTTTATCCTAGATCTTGTACTTATTGAGCATCAGCTTCACTGAATGTCATCTTATGTCTCTTCTAGGAGAAAGCATTAAGGGTTTACTGTTTCTAGCCTGTTCATATTTCATGCAGCTGTAGCATGTCCTTCTTACTCATTTTCTTTGTAAACTAGACAGTTTTTGTCTTCTCAATCTGTCTTCCTATGAAAAATTTCCCATGCCTCTAATCAATTTTTTCATTCCACTCATTCACAGCAGGAAACAGCTTTATGCCAGTTAAGACTGGGAATGAAAGTGCTCTTCTGTTTTGTAGCAGAATTTTTCAAGGGCTCAGAAATACACATATTTACTTATACAGCCCACAAATTTGTCATGACTCAGAGAGATGGTGGTCAGTGCCAAAGGTTGAAATGTACACTCATTAGAGTCAGGCCTCACGATGCCTAGCCCCTTGCTGAAAAACATTGTTTCTGCTTTCCTATTTAGGGAATCTTGTCTCTTGTCCTCCAAATATGTCAGGAATTCAACATATACTCTAGGTAATCTTCCTCTGGGAACGTGGCCCTAGAAGAATGCACCCTGTGTTTCCGAGGTTGACAAGGACCTGGATGCTTCTGCATGGGAGAGAAAGGGCACTGCTAAGGTGTGAGGCCACACACAGGAGGATGGACTGTTTTCCTGGTGCTGATTTATCAGTCCTCTTGTACTTCACAGACAAGACAAGGCATTGAGATGGCACCAGCTGGTTCCTCTTTCAGGCCCCAGTGACACACCACAGCCCCCTGTGCAAAGCATCCTGCAGTCACCAAGTGCCCACAGGACTGCCCTCAGAAATGCTCCTTCTTTTCCTCCAGGCACGTCAGGCCATGGTCTGGAAGAGGAGGAGATCTACTCCCACCACCAGCTTTCCCAGCACCAGGGATTTCAGATTGCTTAGCCAAGTGATAACTATGCAACTCAATGAATCAACTTGTGACAAGGATTTGGGGCTCATGGGACTGCAGGAACCTGATTTGAAAAAAAGGCACAGATCAACTCTGCTCAGGGATGGGATCTGCTTGCTGGTGCGCATCTCGGCCTCCCCCAGCTCGGCAGGGGATGGCTACATGATGCTCATTTGTGCTATGAAATCATTCACACTGGCACAGACCAGGGCAAAGCCAGTGGTAGAAGATTGCCTTGAGGGTCTCCATACACCTCCTATCACCATCACAGAGAGCAGAGGAAAGGTATGCTGGCACAGATGCCAGTCTGTTTTTGTAGGCTTCTTGAGGCTTCTTATTTCTCTGCTAGCCAAACAATTACAAAAAAACCTTTTCTTGCTAGCTTTTGTTCAGAGGGCAGAACTGGAAATCGGAGCTGCCTTCAGCAGATGCTGGTATGCAAATGTGGAGTTTATGAGATGTCAAAGTAGGTGTGAGGGATGCAGGGAATAAAAAGGAAGTCAGTCTGGTAAGTCAGAAAAGAAGATATCCAAGCCTTTGTCTCTTTTTTTCCTTTGTTGGAACAGAAATTTCTCCTCACTCCAGTTTGAGATTGAGCATTTTCTGTGATGTGAGCTTTCTGCTCAAGTTTTAACGAAGGATATTCCTTTATAGTTAACTTTTCTTGTTTATGACACATACCACTTTCAAGGCAACTAGTCATTGATTTTTTTTCTCTGAACAGCAGGAGGAAGAACGGTGAGTTCTCCCTCTATCTCCCTGCTTTCAGCTACTGTAATGACAAATGTTGAGGTAATGGGACACGTATCGAGACCAACTCTTCTAACATTTGTGTTTGTTTTCCCACTTAGAGTGAAAGGCTTTCATTTAAAAATAATTTCATATTATGGCACTGAATAAAGAGAACTACTCACATCCACCCTTTGCAGGAAGAGTTTCATTGTGCTAGGATGCTTCAGTGTGCA
Organism: Cuculus canorus; assembly: GCF_017976375.1. Taxonomy (NCBI): domain Eukaryota; kingdom Metazoa; phylum Chordata; class Aves; order Cuculiformes; family Cuculidae; genus Cuculus; species Cuculus canorus. The sequence continues at coordinate 49,590,384 of NC_071405.1, forward strand.
ATTTCTTGGAATTTTTTTTTTTTTTCCCAGAGCAGAAGTTTAGCTTAAATCATTTGTTGGGGTAAAAGAGCATCTGGGGGATGATCGCAGGTGATAGCAGGTCGAGTGCTTTTTAGCTGGTGCGGAATTTAACAGGAGAATTTGTAGGGGAGATGTGTGCGTGCGTGTCCATATATGTTCGTAATGCAGTGGAGGTCTAAAGAGAACAGCAGTGAACAAAACATTGCTGTTCTAGGTTATTCATTAACAAGGTAATAGCAACAAGGCCAGGATGCTTTCTTCTACATGTCTTTTTTCACACTTATCCCAGGTTGCTATATACCTGTCTCTGCAAGCTCGGAGATTGCCAGTAAAACCTCATAGAGGGCTGCTGGAGCACAAATCCACAAGAACTTGGTAATACTGAGTAATATCTGTTAGTACAAGTTAGAAGGAATTTTTTTAGTTTGCATAGTGGTAGCATACAAGTAGACCTCCACTGAGTTATGCCAATTCTGTCCCTGTTAAGAAAGAATGACAAAGAAAGATTTTAATAAAGTCTGTAAATTTCTGCTGGGTTTCTCCCCACCATCCTAAGGCAGATCTCTTATCTGAGTTGTTTTCTCAATTAAGTGGGGATTTTTGCTGTTGTTTGTTGTGGTTGGGTTTTTTTTTTGGACAACCTTGTTTAACCTAGTGTGTTTCTGGGGACAAGGACACATTCACTGTTACAATTGCCTCTGTCACAGGATCTGTAATGCAGGAAGCCTGAAGTAGAGTGATGTGGGTTTTGGGGTCTATGAATTTCCACGATGACTCCAGAGATCTGGCTTCTGTATCTAGCTATAATACTGCCTGGTTATGTGATGTTCACCAAGTTATTTAATCTCCTGTCCTCTATTTTATGCAGTCAGGCTGCAAGCCACTTAGGTCAAGACCTGCCATTTCCTGCCCTTCCACAGATATCCTGAATGCCTGCAGGAAAAATTATAATCAAGAAGAAAACAATTCAAAGTGGAAGGAGAATTCTTCCCCAGCCACACAGAAGTTGGGTAATGAAATTGTAAGAAGAGGTCCTGGATACAGTCAATTCACTTATGGGGAGTAGACAACTTCTCTTTTAGTGTTGATCCCTTTCATCCTTTGGTCTTAGAAATTATTTTTCCCTTCCTGTGAGTGCTACTTGTAACCCGTCCTCCTTCACATGAAAAGCTGAGGTGGCTCCGGGCTTGGACAGAAATGCTGTGGCCCTTTGGCCCTTTCCAGCTGTCTTCATACATGACAGGCTATTCTCTCCCCTTGGCTCCAGATGACAACCTTTCCCATTCTTCTCCTCCAGCATCTGCTGCCTATTTAGATCAAACCAAGCCTGCCTCTTCCTTTTCCTTTAATTGTGTTGAAGAAAAGAGAAGCATTTGGCTGGGAAATGTTTCCTCAGAGAGGCAAAAATATGTTTCATAAGTAATACTGAGCACTGGCACAAAGCAGGACAAGATTCTTTCCTCTTGTGCTGTCTCTCACTTTTAGGGGTGATCTGAGGGTGAGGCACTGCAAATGATTAATAAAAAAGAAGGCCCCTAAACAGCTCTCTCCTCTAGGGACTATTTTATAACAAGAATTTGATAAAGGATCATTTACACAGCATGTATGTCTAGTGTCATGGATCGTGACCAGATTTGACAAATTTTCCCCTTCTCCACAATTCACACCTTCAAGTAAATTTTATTTTAAGATTTTCCACAAACAATAGACTAATACTTAGGAAGGGAATTCAAGCTGTCTCGTCTAGGAATCTTTCAGGTTTCTTCATTGTCACTGTGACCACACAATGATCAAGAAAGGATGTCTTGATGTTTTGTGTTAGTGCCTTCCAAGTTATTTTTAACTTGTTTGGTTTTGAGATTATCTTGCTGGTGAACTCAGATGATAATATTGCTATTGTAGGCTTGGATGACTAACTAGCCCAGAACTATAAAATGGAGTTTTTGCCATCAAAGCCATTGGTTTCATTCCAGTCCAGGCTGTATATTTTACTTCTTTGCCCCGATGGGCACCACAGGATGGTTGTCATGGTAAAGACCTTGGGAGGTCAATCTGGGCTGACATTCCTGTGAAGTTACAACTGTCTTCACAGTTAGATCAGGCCACTCAGGGCTGGGTCCAGCTGAGCTTTGAGTATCTCCAAGGGTGGAGATATCATAGCCTCACCGGATAATTCTTCTTCTAGTGCATGACCACTTTTAAAGGGAAGAATGTTTTTCCTTACATGCAGCCAAAATTTACCATTTTTGCAACTTGTCATCATTGCCTCCTCCCTACCCTTAGAGAAGCGTGTCTCTGTCTTGCCGCATGAGGCAGCTGAAGTCAGCAGTTAGAAATGCCCTAAGCCTTCTTATCCTAAGGCTGTGGGACCCCAGCTTCTTCAGCATTTCCTTGTGCATCATAAATGGCTGCCTGCTAGAACCCCTTTGATGGATCGGCTCCAGCTCAACTACACATTGCCTTTTGTGATTTGGGAAGAATTGTTCACACATCACTGGAGATGGAAGCTCAGCTGGCAAGATATGGCAAATATATGCTGCTCTAAGTCTGTTTTCCTAATTTGCAATTTTAAGAGAGTATGCGTGACCCATGGATGTCTGTGACACTATTTGAAAATTGTAGTCCATAGCACCTGAGATTTGTTCAGACCTGTGTTTGTCCTCTGCTATTTACTTGAAAGCCAGATATTACCTCCCTGTGGAAGTGTGGTGTCAGGACAACAACAAGCTTGTCCTATTCCAGGGATGACATTATTTTTGACAGTGCTGGAAGGTGGAGAACAGCTGGATGAGTAAGATCTGGGGGAAAAAAAAAAAAAGAAAGTTGCAATACTTTTCCCTAGTCTTTGGGCTCTTGGAAATCTTTGCCTGAAGAGCTATCCCTCAGTGGATTACTGTCCAGAAAATACCTCCATTGTGCGCTGTTGGTATAGCCATCCAGGCAATGGCAGAGATACCTGACAGACAGGGGGATCTACTGGGATATCAGTTCTCTGCATACAAAAGAGAACAAATGGAAGAGTGTGACAAGGCTCACCGAAATGGAAACTAGCTGAAGAAGATAAACCAGGATGAAAGGCTAACCTGCCTGTGAACCCAGAGCTAAAGGAGAAGTACCAGCGCAGGATGGCTTAGGAAGAGAAAAAGCATGCACTTGCACAGACAGAAAGAGCAAGGAGTGAGACTGTCTTCCTTGCCTGCCGTGAGGTAGTTTGAGAAAGTCCAGACAATGAATGGTAGGGACTTCAGGTGCTTCAGGCTATTGTCTCCAGGGTCAGTGCAATGGTAGCTAAGGGCAGGCACAAGGGGAGGAAGGAAGCACTGTGCCTATCCCAGCCAACTGCGATGAGCCCAGAAGGGAGGCCGAGACCCTGCGGCCAAGGGCATGTGCGAGGAGGGGCAAATACCTCGAGGACTTTTCCAGCCCACTAGTGACCCATTGCACTAGATAGTCATGCTAGCTAAGGTGTCCCCTCCCCAAATCTGCAGTGGAGAAAAGGAGAAAAGAAGCAAAGTTTCTCTATGGATTTTGAAATAGTCAAAGCGAAAATCAAGCACATGGTTCTTTCTGTGCTGTCCCACATCTCTGCACTCCGACCAGCACTGCTTATCAGAAGGATGTTACTTGCCTTTCCCTCTCTTATGTAACCTTTGGGTTATATATTGCCATGAACTTAGTAAAAGAACATACGAATCCTCTTGCTAACACAGACCACTTCCCTTGGTGCATCTGAGGATTTCCTGCTGGCTGGGGTTGAATTTCCCTGCTTTGTTTATTCTATATATAAGTGTGCTTTTATGGCATGGGGTTATTTCAGGCAGAACGAGACATCTCTGTAGAACTGCATTTGTAGCTGTCATTTGAGAAGGCCATTGGTAGTCTTCATTAGTGCTCATAAAGTACTCTAAAGCTGGATGGCACTAAACACAGCTTATCAATTATTGTTACTCCTTGATCTTCCTTTACCTTTTTCAGATTGGTCCCTCCCTTCCTATCACAAAGGTTTTGTATAAACTATTTCCAGCTGTTTAGCTTTGTGGACCTGTATCAGATTCCCTTCCCTGTGCTGAGTTACAGCCACTCTCCACTTAGCCCATACCCCCATCCTACCTCTTCATTTTCCACAAGCTGGCCAGATAACAGAGCAGTTTGATTGTCAGTCCCACAAATATTTTAATATTTTATACTGAAACAAACCCCTGCAATTTCCAAACATTTTCAGCAAATCCAGGAAGTCCCTCCACAAGTAGAACTTCTCATACATAGAAATTTTATGACAACATCAAGAAAGACTATATCTGATATTTCCCAGATCAGGAAATTGAGTGATGGCCAATTTGGGTTCTCTCTTTCTTCTATAATTTGCAGCTCAAAGAGACAGAGGGGAGCAAGGGCCTAGAGATGCTGTTTGCTCATTATGAGATGTGTTTGTTCAGCATTAGTTGATAGATAATTAAGTTAGCTCTGTTTATCTACTTCTTCCTAGGGAACTGCCTTGGGAGGTGCCAAGAAGCCTCTTATGTTCCAGTGATCCAGACAGCCCTTCTAGCAAGAAATCTATCTCCCAGCAAGACTATTCAAGTCAAACAAAAATTACCACGCAAACTGGACAGACTCCAGATTTGCACTGAGCAATGGATCAACAAACCATTAAAACAAGGCTGTTGTTCTTTGAGAGAGCAGTACAAACCTCCAGTACTACAGAGGGGAAAGGAGCAACGCTCCATCGGTGTTGTGAGTCAGTCCTGCTGGTGGAGGACGCAGTCATCTGTCTTCCCTGTGAGCTAGGAGTTGGCCCAATGACACAGCAACCCTTTCCAGGACATCCCACTGGTTTCTAAATGGGTACAGGGTTCACTGGTGCGTACGATCTCAACAGCACCTCCTGAAAAACAGACATGCTTTTCTGAGAGTCACCTTCCTCTATTGCCATGTCATGTGGGCTCTGAAGGTGACAAAGCTGTTTGTGCCTTTCCTTTTCTCCCACATATATGCTTTATTTAAAGCATGTCCCACAAATGTATTTATTTAAATAATTCTTGTAATAGCAATCATTTACTCACAGTGCCCTCCTGTCTTATTGGAACTCAGAGAAATGTTGACCATTGCTTCTACCAATGCACTTTAGAGGGGTTTCAGTTTTAATATAGGCTTTTAAAAACTTTTCTCCCCCCTTGAGCACTGCATATATCTTCTCACCTGCCCCGGGCTCTTGCACAGAAACCAGAGCTAGGCCAGCTGACAGAAAGTGTGAGAAATCTCACGGCACAGTGATGCTGCGAGCACAACCCCCACACAAACAGGAACCAAATGCCATGCATAACCACTGTGATGGCAGAGGAGCAGAGTGGCAGATAAACTGTTGGTATGTCTCCCCTGACAATTCCTCCAGGATTATATCACCTTCCAAATCTGACCCAGAGAAAGCACATTGCTGGTGGCAGGATATTAGCTCTCTGGATATGCACATTATGAGTTGACCATATGTGGTGTGAAACCACCTGCCGTTTCTTGCTCTGGGAATGAAATCATTAAAAAGGGGGGTGGAGGGAGAGGAAAAGTCTATTTCCTGCAAAGATAACATCATCTCTCTACACATACCAGATGCATATATCCTGCAAAAGGTCTACAACAGATACCTAACTAAGACTCTTAATAGGAGACTAAAGAGCACAAACAGCAACTTTCTCCATTTTTAGTCTCAAAGAGGCAAGGAGGGAGGAGTGTTTCACTGCTCACTTCTTTCCAAATAGCTTCACATTCTGATATCACTCAGAGAGCAAACAGTAAATAGCCATGTGAGCAAAGAAATGTGCTGAGGGATAACAAGGTATGTGGTCATCACCTAGATCTAGCAAGTCCACTACAGTCTCTTCTCTGTCCCCTGCCTAGCTCGTCCTTTCTTTTTGTGCTCCGGGTTGTGTTGACACTGAGCAGTATATTTTAGAGCAGATGAGTTTGATAATAAACCAGTCAGTTTTTCTGTGTTATTGGGCATTAAAGAGCAGGCAGCAGCAGTAGCCAGCCTGGAAAGCTGTGCTTCACCTCTGCCCCTGCACCTTCATGACAGATAGTAGGCAGGGCCCACACTGAGCACAAGGTCCCCTTTGCCCCAAACAGTGGCAGCCTGTACCTGGTCCCTGTCAGGTGCTCTGAGCAAACCGGGGCAGTTGCCCCAGTCACTGAGACTGCCTGTGTCTCTTGCAGCTGGTTTACTTTTACTTTCTGGGTCCCTGCTAAGAGGAAAGAGCCCTCAGCTCTTTTGATCTGTGCCTTTAATAAGCTGCTAAAGTGGGACCAGTCTTGTTCCACATATTCAGCAATGAATGAGACGGAGTGCACTCTCAGCAAGTTTGTTGATGACACCAAACTGGAAGGTATAGCTGATACACTGGAAGGCTGTGCTGCCATTCAAGCAAGACCTGGACAGGCTAGAGAGTTGGGCAGAGAGGAACCCGATGCAGTTCAACAAATGCAAATGCAGAGTCCTTTAGCAAGGAATAACTCCTTGCACAAGAACATGTTAGGGGCTGATCTGCTGGAAAGCAGCTCTGCAGAGAAAGAGCTGGGAGTCCTACTAGACAACAAGTTAGCCATGAGGCTGCAACATGCCCTTGTGGGTAAGAAGGCCCATAGAAGTATCATAGAATCGTAGAATGGTCTATGTTGGAAGGAACCTTAAAGATCATCTAGATCCTATCTCCCTGCCCTGGGCAAGGGCACCTTCTACCAGATCAAGTTGCTTAATGCCTTATCCAACATGGACTTGATCACCTCCAGGGGTGGGGCATCCACAACTTCTCTGGGCAACCTGTGCCATGGCCTCACCACCCTCACAGTAAAAAAATTTCTTTCTAAGCTCTAATCTAAATAGTCCCTCTTTTAACTTAAAACTGTTACCCCTTAGCTGGCTTATTTGGGAGATGGCTGGTGAGAAAAGATGGTGAACAAAGTGGGATTTTCCATTGTCAACCTACATGGAAAATATTTGAAAAAAAAAGAAAGAAAACACCAAACCACAAGTCAGGCTGAAAGGAAAAAAAACATAGCCAACAGGGAGGGTTGGGGTTTTTTTTTAGACGCTGAAATCTGCAAGAATTTAAGAAGGCTTATTATTTTCAGTCTAAACTGTCTAAATTAGCTGTCAAGTCCTTGTATGTGACTTGTCATGTTTTCCTCCTTTTCCTTTATGCTGGACAATGCCATGTCCAAAAGCTGACGCCACGTGTCAGCCATGTGAATAAAAACGTTATAATTATTTTATTTTCAGTAGGTTTGTACTTCTTGTGTACTTCCTAGCTCTCAGTTCCTTGCATGTTTTAGAGAAAAATATTTTGTTTAAACTTCAGCATTATGAAAAAATCCAAGTTATGCAGTAGAGGAGGTTGTCCCCTAACTGCGTTTAGAAACAGAGTGATTCTGTAACGTGTAAGCAAAAGACTCATCCTTTATTAATCATCGGTACTAGTCCTGTGGCTATGAAAAGACCTTGAAGAAATGAAATATTTGGAGGAGAATGTGATACAAAACTGGGGGGCAGAGGCATAGTTTTCCCCAGTGGATTCCCTGCTACACCTCACCTGTATGAGAGGAGAGAGCAGTCCATCTCTGGATGCGTTCCCAGCCCTCTGGCCCAGCCACCTCCTCGGCAGCTGACCCCAGGGACAACAGACACTGTACCTTTACCCCTTTTGTATTTCTCCATGCTTTGGGGCTGGGTCAGCTGCTGCCCCATAGCTGCATCTGGCTGAGATGGCCCTGAGCCCTGCACAACTTTGCAGCTCTGCAGACCCAAGCTCTATCCTTGGCATTTGCTTCCCAGGCCCTCCAAAATTCAGGATTTGTTCTCTGCTCCTGTGTAGTAGATTTCAGTGCAATCAAAAAACCCCTCTGAGATGGGGGTTTCCTTGAATATTGAGCTTGCACAGCTGTGTTTTCTTGTTTGCTGCCCCTTGGAGAGGCCACCCCAAAGCAGCTTCTCCAGAGAGCACAGGCTTTTCCCATCACTGATATACTCAGCTTCACTCACAGGTGAAGGGAGTCACCAGGGGATTAGTGGGGGTTAGTTGAACAAGAGAAGAGGGAGGAAGCCCTTGTGCAAGCTGGGCCAGACCCTTCCTCTCCTCACAAAACGAGCCACTCTTCCTACACTCAAGCAGACCTGTCCTGGGCTCTGTCCATGCACCACTTTGCTGAGTTTGGCACTCGCTTCTCTGAAGAGTAGAGCTCTCCTGTGGTATGCTGTGCGTGGCTGTACCAGTCCTGGCAATGCCTGACAGCTTTGCCGGGGGCGGGGGGTAATTACACTCTTATTTATTTAGATAAATATAAAGTAGGTTTGCACCTGGACATTGTCTTTCACTCTCTCCAGGACAGAAACAGCTGCTGTCTATTGCACAGGCAGTGTCTCTCACCTCTGATTCAGGAGAAAATCTGAAGGACTGAAGGGATAAATATATTTCCATGACATGTCTTCCTCAAAGGACACTGTGACAACTAATAGTGATTTAGCCATGACTGACATATCCCTCCCCCTCTTGAAGCTGCTGCAGAGGGATGCTGTCTTTTTGAGTAGAGGCAAGAAGGGCCATACAGAGGTCTGGTGGCCACTTAACATCAGCGTCCAAATCAAAGCCCACCTATGCAGCAAGGATGAGTATGGGAGAAAGAGCAATTATGTCTCTGCCACTCCTTTACCTCTCAGGATGACTAAACTGGCACGTGGTCATCCCTTCCCTTATCAGATTTCAGAACAAAGACTCAGAGGTGATCCTCAAAACAAAAGTATTAATAAGATTTGTGAATAGAAATCTACATATGTTGCACTTGCATGATTCAGACTATGAGTTTTTGTGATGGAAACATCCTGATCTACGACCCTGGATTTTCTGGATTCATACACATTGGTGGGGATTGCACTGACAGGAAGCAATCCACTGTGGTCCTTGCCATCGGGCACCACTGGCAAAAGTAAAGGAGATGGGCTGGCTGGTACCCTAGATGTTATCACTCCAGAATGGACTATAAGAGAATGAGAGGAGCAAGCCTTAATCGGAGCTCCCTCTCAGCTGGTCCGGGATCCCCCTCTGATGTCAACAATCTATGAAAACTTCACTGGCAGCAACTTCTTCAGGGAAACATCTAAAGACTTTATCACCGAACTCCTTACAGGTAGTATGGTCCCTCACAAACCCTTATAAAATCATAGAATCACTAGGTTGGAAGGGACCCACTGGATCATCGAGTCCAACCATTCCTAACACTCCCTAAACAGTGCCCCTCAGCACCTCATCAACCCGTCCCTTAAACACCTCCAGGGAAGGTGACTCAACCACCTCCCTGGGCAGCCTCTGCCAGGGCCCAATGACCCTTTCTGTGAAAAATTTTTTCTTGATGTCCAGCCTGAACCTCCCCTGGAGGAGCTTGAGGCCATTGCCTCTCGTCCTGTCCCCTGTCACTTGGGAGAAGAGGACAACACCCTCCTCTCCACAACCTCCTTTCAGGTAGTTGTAGAGAGCAATAATGTCTCCCCTCAGCCTCCTCTTCTCCAGGCTAAACAACCCCAGCTCTCTCAGTCGCTCCTCATAAGACTTGTTCTCCAGCCCCCTCACCAGCTTCGTTGCTCTTCTCTGATTAGAATGCTAATATTGTTTAGACTTAAGCTTAATATTCTTGACTTAGAATTGTAACAGTATAGGTAATAAACTTAATGTCTAAATACAGTTCTGGGTCCTACTCTGTCTCCCTCAGTGTGTGACAGATGACTCATCATAGGACATTTGTTCACAGGACCTGGAAGCAACTACTGGTAAATAGAGCTCGTTCATCACCGTTTTGACTTTAGGATTTTGCTTACTGATTCCCTCTTGATTAGAAACTTTTACTTGTTCCTGGTAGAAAACACTGCGTAGGCAGGCAGTGGTGTTTTAACAAACTGCTTGTCTAATCAGATCCACATGATGTCATAGCAATAGCAGCAGTAATCCTGGACATGGCTTCAGTCCTGCAATGTTAAAGCCCTTTGATGCCCACAGTTCAGCTGTCAGTGTGGAGAATAGACGTTTGTGCCCAGAGCAAGGGATGGGCTTGTGACTCGTCATGTCAACATGGAAGTCCTGGGGAAGCACCATTTAACCTGGTCTGCTCCCAACCCGCATCTTTCTGGTCCAAGCGCTGATGCTGTCAACTCAGTTTAAGTAAGTTCAAAATACCTCTGCACTTCCTTTCACTAAAGGACTACAAGTGCTGCAGACTGCCAAAGAGCACATAACTGTACAAGCCTTTAAGGCAGCCGAGACAGGAAAGGATGGAGGAGAAGAAGAGTGGTAGGGTGTGTCAATGTAACAGAGACTTCCCAGGCACTTCTGTTTTCATCAGTGATGTTTTGGAGTAGGTGAGAGTGCAAAAGTCTCTGGAGGAAGAAATAAACAGGTGAGTCATATAGACATATAGACACTTGAACATGAAGATGGTAAAAGCACTGTGCACTTAATGATGTCTCACTCATCTTGCTCTCTCAGTTTGTGTCTATAATGTATTAGGGCAGCTTTGCTGGGGAGTACTTTTCTTCTTCTGTTTTGTTAAAAGGCTCTGTGGATTACTTGATCCAGATGTCTGCTGGTTTCCTGGAAGAGGCCTGATAATTATAGGGGCAAAAAGGCAACCATTTAAGATAGAACACTCTCAAACAAATTGTAGTATTGACATGCTGTTTGCCAAGGAATGCTTCAGGAGTGGATAGGGGAGGAACCACAAACAGATATGACTTATCATGAAAATTCAAGGACCTGGTATGTATTTTACAGAAGGTAAGATAATATCTGTGCAGTGGTCTTACTACACCATGATGCAGCATGTCTTCACAAACTTGGTTAGTGGTTTATTTACAAGATGTCACCCACCCATTACTAAAAGAGGGTGTCTTCTACATTACATCACTTTGATATTAGAATAAAACAAGTACTCTGTGGCTCTCAGAGGAATTCTGAATCAAATAGCCTAGCCCATCCTTCTCCTTCTTACCTCTTGTATTTCTAGATCCTCAGATCTTGACAAGTGTTTCCTTTATCTACTCCTACTGTGGATCCAGTGTGCCAGGCAAGTAAATCATCAGTTTCCTCTTCTTTCACCACAGATTGAAATAACTGCTTGTGTGTCAGCTGGGGAGGTGGAGTTGTATGGAGCAACAAAAGATTGCTCCCCATCAAGCATATGATGTCATGAACTCAAATTTGAGAGTTTCTCCTTTCTGAAAAGCTCCCTCAGAAAGGGAAACCCTGATAAATAATCTTGTTCCTAAGTTGGCAAGTCGGATTTGTCCAAACTCTGACCTTGGGACGTGATCTGGGAGTAAATGAAAGAGCGAACCTATGTGAGAGCAGTATGTGTGATGCACCAGGTTGACAAGGTATGAATTGTGGCTGAGAGATTCCTGTGATTTCCCAGATTTCCCAGGTGAAGCTATGAATATGAATGAGTTAATCCCTGAAATCCCTCATGGATAAACATGAAGGGGTCCTTGCTGACAGAAAGGACAAAGTGTACTGACTACCATTCTGGAGTCTGCTTTTTTGATTCTCAAAGCTAAGTTTGAAGCACAGACTTCTGGAAAGCCGGCAAGAACATTCTTTCTTATATGGCGTTTCCCAGAGTCATTTTTAGAATGAGAACAAGTCTGTCTGCACTGTTGAAGATCAAAGTCTAACTGTGTTCCAACAAGCTTCTTAAATTTTTGTAGTTCTGTGGTATCAGAGCTGCTTTTCTAAACCAAACTTCTGAACTGTGCACAGTGCAACCTGCCACCTGATGAGCAAAAAAGGAGGAAGTAAATGCATATTATCTTGCAGATGACACCTAATTGGGCAGGAGTGTTGATCTGCTTGAGGACAGCAAGGCTCTACAGAGAGATCCGGATAGGCTGGATTGATGGGCTGAGGCCAAGTATATGAGGTTCAACAAGGCTAAATGTTGGGTCTTGTACTTGCGTCACAACAAACCCATGCAGCACTATAGGCTTGGGGAAGAGTGGCTGGAATGCTGCCTGGCAGAGAAGGACCTGGAGGTGTTGGTTAATAGCCAGCTGAATATGAGCCATCAGTGTGCCCAGGTAGTCGAGAAGGCCGGCAGCATCCTGGCTTGTATTGAAAATTATGTGGTCAGCAGGACCAGAGAAGTACTTGGTGCTGGTGAGGCTGCACCTTGAATATTGTGTTTGGTTTTGTGCCCCTCACTATAAGATATTGAGGTGCTGGAGTGTGTCCAAAGAAAGGCAACAAAGCTGATGAAGGGTCTGGAGAACAAGTCTTATGAGGAGCAGGTAAAGGAACTGGAGCTGTTTAGCCTGGAGAAAAGGAAGCTGAGGGGAGAACTCATTGCTCTCTATATAACTACCTGAAAGGAGGTTGTAGCGATGTGGGTGTCAGCCTCCTCTCTTAAGTAACAAGCAACAGGATGAGAGGAAAGGCCTCAAGTTGCTCCAGGGCAGGTTTAGATTGCATATTAGGAAAAAATACTTCACTGAAAGGGTTTTCAAGCATTGGAACAGGCTGCCCAGGGAAGTGGTTGAGTCATCATCCCTAGAGGTATTTAAAAGAAGTGTGGATGTGGTGCTTAGGGACATAGTTTAGTGGTGGAGTTGGCAGTGTTAGGGTAAGGGTTGGACTTGATGACATTAAAGGTCTTTTCCAACCTAAATGATTCGATGATTCCACTATTCTATGATTTAATGGTGCTTGTAATTAAAGTGACAGCTTATGGTGAGTGAAACTAATTTTCTTCAAAGATATCAGATATGGGAAACATAGCTTACAGTTTAATGTAGTTGAAAACAAAATTGATGCATTAGTGGTAAACTAGAGAGGTTTTGATGAACTGATGTCCTTATCCAGTACAGCAACAGCCAGGTCATTTGACTACGTAACCATCACCCTGTTCTTGTAGGCGGATGTTCCCTTCTAAGTTGGTTTAGAGATAAAATTTACAACTGTCTCAAGACAATGTTTTGCAGTACAACAGATCCACGCCATGGATCTGCAGCTACAGTATGGTACATAGAGCTGGGCGCATGTAGTTTTGCCCTTTCCCACACGTTTCCCAAAGAACTTGCAAATACTGTCTTTCATTAAACAAGTAACTTTCCATCTGCATCTGTACAACCCACTCCTGCTCTAATGCATTGTATACTACAGTGGTGAATGGATTGAAATGGTGAATCTGAGTGTTCCCACATGATTCCTTTCACTACAGCAAGTGACAGTGACAAGCTGTTCAAGATCCATCAGCCACACTGTATTTAACTTTTTTTAAATTAAGATTTGTCATGGAAGAACAAATTGTGTTGTTCACAAGAATAATTTTTCCCACAGGTAAGCACTTTGAACAATGGAGATACAATGAGTGCTATAATAATACAAACTGCAAACACTCAAACACATCACATCATTATCTAAAACAATTAGGGCTAAATGACAAAGTGTTAGGTACAGGTGCATATACATCATCAGCTACTGAGAGTATCTTTTCCAGAGTTATTCAAGATATTCTCTTCCTGCCTCATGTATCTTGCAGCCTTTTTGATACACCAGCACAAGAATAAACCCTACATCAGCCTCTGCAGGGACTGTCCAGGATAAAGACCAACACAAGAATCATAGAATCACCAGGTTGGAAAGGACCCACTGGATCATCGAGTCCAACCATTCCTAACACTCCCTTAAACCATGATAATCACACAGAGATTTACCCATCTTCTTGGCTGCTGACTAGGAAATTGGAGTGGACACAGCAGTGCTGTTATTTAGACCCAGTGACATAACTTCAGTTTAATGCAATTTCAAGCCAGAGTAGGTGTGTCAATGCATGCCATATCCATACTTTGACTATGTATCTCAGAGTTATACCCAACTCTAATATGGTGGGTTTTGGAACTTCCTATTCCTAACAGCCCCAAATATGTGTTGCCATGTGTCTATCGGACATTAGGATACCCACTGTTTTCACACGTATGCTTGTTTCCCAAGGAGACAGAAGATGTAGGAAAGAGAAACTTCATTACATTCAGAGTTACTAAATTTAATGCTACCCATCTGTTTGCTAGTAAGAAGCAGGAATCTTCAGGCTAGTTACAGGCCATAAGAAGGTAAGATTTGCTGAGATCTGCTCACCTGGGATAGGCATTATTTTTACCTGAAAATGCAGAACTCTGTCTGTCAGCGTACCGTTAGCAGAGCAGAAGGGCTAAATGGTTCAGTTATCAGGACCCGGGACTGCAGGAACTCCCAAGAGTAGGAATATATTCAGCAGAAAGGCTGCTGGGAAATGTTGATATTTCGTGCTGTACAACCAGCAATTTTGCTGAGAGCGAGTAAACAGAAAAAACTTGACACAGGACCAGGACTCAGCTTTGGGAAGCTATTGGAAGAAAAGACTTTACTCTGAAGCTTTTTGACCTGGAGTAACTAGTTACATAACTGTGGAGCACAAGTGCCTTGCAGTTAGGGCAGTCACAGACGTCTGTCTCTAAATACAGTAACTGTTTCACTAGGCGTTGCATTGCAGTAGAGTCATTGTGGGTTTGGTTGCTTTTTTTTTACTTAGTGCTTGTCTGTTGCTAAGAGTGATTTGGCTGACTGGCAAACTACCATCTTTCCTTCTGCTGGGAGCAATAGGCTGAAATGGAACTAATGTTCTACTCGTAGTGCTCAGCACTTTGGTGTAAGATCAGAGATCTCCAGGACCCCACAGGCTGCTCTCCCACTAAGCAGCAAGAACAATTTTTGGAGGCATAAACTCTACAACAAGATCATCACAAAGAATCTCTCACAAAGATTTTAAAGGAGTTTCCAATACAGAGGATGATCAAGTATTGTTGCATTTATGGACTGCCTTATAGGACCTAAGAGTACTCTCTGGGCTGGCTGCTCCTGTGGAATATCTCTAGGGTTTGAATGCATACTTCATTCATATATGCAAAGATAACAGCTGTTTTTCCCGGGCTTTCTGGCTCTCTTTTGTCCATGTAAAATCATCTTTTTTTTCCTGAAGAATAGCAACAAAGAAGAAAATGGCAAATTTAGGCTCCTTTCATTTTTTTCTTTAACCCTGACATAAAAATAGCTTCCACCAGCACCTGCTGTGCAGTCATGTTTCTCTTTGATGTGCATTCTCTGAGATGTATTAGTTCCTTTTGGAGGGAGAAAGGAGAATACAGAAATTATACCGTAATATATTGGCCAGGAAACAGGAGAATAATCAAGTTTGTCTCTAGTTCGCATCTTTTACTCTGTTTTTTGTGCCAGATAATGCCACCCTTTATAGCACGCGCTGAAGTCTGAGGAGTGTCAATGCTGCTTAGAGACAGAAGAGAGAGACAGGCCAGAGGACAGGCAGATGACTTTCTCTGCAGTTCTTAAAACTATTCAACTCCTTCCTTGAAGAAAACACTTCGAAACATGAGAGTAGGTCCTGCCATCTCACAAGACCATCAAGAAATGCCTGTGCTAGTTTGCTGAGGCAGCGTGTGGCCCTGCATTGCAAGCAGATCCATTAAGGGTTGAACTGCTGGCCAGAAAACTGTTCTTGTGTGGGCTAATACATGTCTCTGATGCACTAATTTATTGCTGTTAGTTATTCGGGTCTGATTGTGAATGAACTGCCTCTATATGAAAAGGCCTGTTACTATGGCCTCTCAACTGCTTCTGTTTAATAGAAACCCAGGAAACATACTGCAAAGAGCAGAGTTCAATCACACTTTAACTTTTTATAAAGCAGCAAATCTATGAGTGTCAGGGTTGGCAGCAGCCCAGGGTTTCTCAGTATATGATTATGCATTACCATCTTCTGCAATCTGGAAGACTTTTTAACTTTTTCCCTGGTCACAGATATCCCACAGATCTGGATTCTGGCTCCAAGCACACTGTTGCCCTCTTTCAGCTCCTGTTGTGGTTGAAGGTTTCCTCAGCAGCTGCCTGCATGAAAGCTTCATACTCCAGCATTAACTCCAGCAGTCATGGTGCTGTGTGAGAAGGCAAGAATGCTGAGCAATTCATGTCTCTCAAATTAACCTGCCTCCTGGGTTTACTCACTCCTTTTCTGGTTTCTGTGCTTTGCTTTTTCTCCTTTTGTATTCCCATCCCCAGTCCACAATACTCTTTCTTGTCAAACTGTATGTTTTGGTTTTAATTCAACATTAAGCCCTCTCTGTCACTGGCAAAGTCATTGCAGGATGGGTTACTTCATTTAGAGCAGTCTCCTGGGAGACAGAGATGAGATTTACTTCTTGTGATATCCGAACACTTGTACTTTAATCATGAGAGGAAAACAGGTACTGTTGGATTTGATAGGGATAGATCACAGCTGAAGGCTGTTGACTCTGGGCAGGCTCCCGGCCCAGGTAAAGAAAGCAGTTCCCTCAGGTAGGAACCCTCTCTCACCTTTCTCAGCATGAGCTCAGGGTGCAGTTGTGAGCTATATTATTTCCTACAGACTGAACCAACACAGAAATCACTAAGCAAAAGGGCATGAGTATCTAGAGACACTTGGTGCTCATCACACTAGCATAATGTATTTGAGGAAGATGAGCTTGGTTTTTTTCTGTCTAAATACAAAACCTATTTAAAGATTAATTCCAACTTTTTTTAAATCAATCCCCTTGATAGTGAAGAGAAAGCTGCAAACAATTCCTTTAAGAATGCCTTTCTCTGTTTCTTCCTCCTCTGCAATATCCTCAGAAGATCAGCAGGACATCCCTCTTGGGGAGCAGCCCACAGGGTGCTGTCAACTGGGGACTTTCAGTTTGGGGCTGCTGAAGACAAGTAATCATTCCTTTTTTCTTTTTTTCTCCCTTTCTGCTTCTCAGTGACATAAGAAAAAGGGTGGTGATACAACAAATGAGAAAAAAAAATGTTTCTCAAAAGCATCCCAAGTAATTCCTTAAGACCATGCCAGATGGGGATAAGGTCAACAGTTAGTGAAGGATATAAATATATTTTCTTCTGGGAAGGCCCAGCCTGGACAAGGATGGCATATAGGAAGTCTGCAAACAGTCCTGTGCTAGCCCTATACTAAGCCAAAGTCAGCATGGGATGGCAGCTGGCATCCATCAGCCTGACCTGCGATTCCCCCATCTCTGGAGATCATTCCCTTCTCTGATATCTGTGACGGACCCTTTTCCATTCCCCAAGAATCTGGGTTATAATTTTGTAGCTGCATTTTGCCTCCTGAATGGGCTGTTTGGAGAAAAGCTTTCTTAATCAATGCCTCATAGATTGTAAGTGCCTGTAGAGTGCAGCTCACTGTTTGCCTGGTACCCTTGCAGCTTTGTGTGTACCTGTACCACTGCCCACAAGCACATTGGCGATGCTTCACGCAATGTGCAGGCAAATTAGACCAGCAGGTGCTGAAACCACCATGCTGCCTGATGACACTTAGTGGTATTGCCACAGCAGGAAATTATAGACCCTGTCACTTATTCAGATTTTTTAAAAGGATTAAATTTTTGTATAGATGGGATTTGCATGTGAAATGATACTCATTAGGAAATAATTATGAGATAAAGCCATCATTGTACTTCAAGGAAAGGCTGATTTCCAGTTGCATTAGGAAGAAATCAATGCCTTCCCACTCTTGGAGACACTCTTTGATGATAAGGTCATGCTTTTGTCACTGGTCATTGAGTCAGGATGGGATCTCCTGATTCAGAAGGACCCTTGGCCTGTCCTTAAGTAGAAGTAAGACACATATGTGAAGGACCAGTGCTTTCCTCTAGTTTGGGGGTGAGTTAAATATAGGTAGTGTTCCATGGTCTCCAGAGTCTGGTGCCTGCAGCTGCGCAGCTCTGCAGGATCAGCCAGGACCAGGCTACTGTGACCTGGCAAGTGATGTGTACCTTGCCTGCAGCTTTCTGCTCCCTGGGAGCACATTAGCTTTGCTTTAGTGCTCTGAGTGGCTCAGAGTTCCTCAACAAAGTAAGCTCTTACTACTTGCTTCTGTCCATGTTCTTCTCTGATGGGGCTGTGTATCAGCAGTGCCTTTACACAGGGACAGTGATGAAGGGGACCTGTCCAGTGCTCTCAGACATGCAATAAGGCCTCAAATCTCTGGCCATGCCAGTAGAGCCGAGTCTGCTGGAGTCTGGCGTGCCTCAAGGGAAATTATTTAACTCTATCCCATTATGAAAGCCTTTTGGGAAAGGTTGTACAACATGAATTTGTTCTTTCATTACAGAACGTCCAAAGCCTTTCATTTTTTCCAGCAAGTAGAACAAAAAAAAGAAAAGGAGAGACAAGTGTGATTCTGTGAGTATATTTAGAGGTGACAAAGAGCTTCTCCATGAGAAAAGGACATTGAAACATTACAAAAACTACTGCGAAGAGCCCTTTAGTAGCACTGTCTTGTTTGCATGCTGAGTTCCTGCAGGGGTTTTAGGACAGGGCTCTAAAGAAAACCAGAAAACCTCATAGTGTCTCAGCCTAACAACAGCTTTAATAGACGAGACAAAATTGTTCTAATCTAGCTAGTTTCCTACAAACTTAGAAGATTGGGAGATTTTTCTGCAAAGAATTACTTGGAAGCAAATCAGTTTCTGCTTGAGTTTCAGATAAGACACAGACCAACAAGATATGAAATCTGAGAAAGACAAACTAGTGTGTGTGCACCACCACTCTACAGTGGCATGTGTATTCCAATGGGAGAAGTCCTGAGTGACTCTCAGCCACCTTGGCTGACACTGCATCCCATTCCTGCACCTCCCAGCCCCATTGCACCAGTGAGGGAACTCCGTCACAGCCTGCCTTGGCTGCTGAAAGAGTTCAGAACGGTCTTCACAAGCTAGGCTTGTTTGCAAAACTTACAAAAAGGTTCTGTAGAAGCAATACTAGCTAGAAAATTAGAAAGGAAAACTGCTGACAACCTCCTGCAGGTGAAATGGCACACAAATACACATAAAGGGAATACTGATATGGTTCACTGTAACAGTGAGTTATTGATACCTGAACTGCCACCTCCGTGTGATTAAGAATAACTTTGTCTCCTATGGCAGACAAAGATGTGTTATCAAAGGAAGAACATGCATGATGTTATTTTGCAGCAAAGTAATTAAATACAACCCTTCAAAAACAGAGCAGTCTCAGTGCCTCCTGGCACTCAGGCTTCTGCTCCCTGACACCACCTCCTCCTGAGCAGCAGGTACCCAAGGGGTCTGCTTCCCCCTTAGGAAATGCCAGGCACTTTCCCCAGCCCCACTCCCTTGCTCCAGAGGGCAGAGATGTTTCAATGGATGCATCTTGCAAAAAGAAGGTAGAAAACCTCTAGCTTCTTCCTTGCAGAGGACTACTGCCTGCCTTTTGCTTGATTCCCAGTATGGCAGCTACCAACAGTTCCCTTCAACAAAGATCTCCATGTGTGCCTGCAGCAAGCTTTCAAGATGGGACAGATGATGGGAATGTGAGACAGGAGAAATAAAACCTCTTTTTTCCACCCCTTTGTCTTTACAAAGGACTGAAAAAAGAAACAGAATAAAAATAATGTCCAGTTCAGCAACGGCATGAAGCAAGCAACTTCTGGTGCAGGTTGTGAATTCCAGGTCCAATCCATGAAAACTTGGATACAGAAGGCATACTGTGCAATAACGCGCGAGGCGCTTGCCCTTTCCCCCCCTCGGATGCCGGGAAGGGCGGTCGCGGCGGAGGAGCGCGGGCTCCCTCCCCCCTCGCCGTTCGGAGCGTTTCTTTTTTTTTTTGGCTCTGGAGCGTGTCCAGAGAAGAGCAACGAAGGTGATGAAGGGGCTGGAGAACAAGTTTTATGAGGTGCGGCTGAGGGAACTGGGATTGTTTAGCCTCGAGAAGAGGAGGCTGAGAGGAGACATTATTGCTCTCTACAACTACCTGAAAGGAGATTGTAGAGAGGAGGGAGCTGTCCTCTTCTCCCAAGTGGCAGGGGACAGGACAAGGGGTAATGGCCTCAAGCTGCACCAGGGGAGGTTCAAGCTGGACATCCGAAAAAAAAAACTTCACAGAAAGTGTCATTGGGCACTAGCAGAGGCTGTCCAGGGAGGTGGGTGAGTCACCATCCCTGGTGGGATTTAAAAGACGGATAGACGAGGTGCTCAGGGGCATGGTTTAGTGGTTGATAGGAATGGTTGGACTCGATGATCCCAGAGGTCTTTTCCAACCTAGTGATTCTATGATTCTATGATTCTATGAATAAGAGCTAGGGAAGGCAATACAGCATCAAACTGAACAATGAGCTAAGCAACAGGGGGAGTTTATTCGGGGCACTTCACCTCTGCTTTGCAGAAACATTTCTCAAAATTTCAAATGTGAGTGATGTAGCCAACTGCCCTACTTTTCTCTTGTGGACATTGCCTGTGCCTTTTCAGCAAGACGCAATTTAGGTGTAAAATGTTTCAATTTTTGTGCTAGTGGCAATATGAGGAGAAAAACAATATGGAATTTGGCCTGGAGAATTAATTCAGTGGTAAAAAAGATTAATCGCTTTTCATTTGAAGCAGACACATTACCATGACAATGCAGCAACAGAGGCAGAGGTGTATGAGCAGTCTGACAACGCAAAGAGGATCTCTCTCTCTCTCTAAGAAGGAAATTCCCACCACACATCAGAGAACAGGAATGTATAGTGAACATGAGACCTGGGTCCCACTGCTGTGGCTTGGACTGCAGTGTCAGCACTTCTGCTCCTCTTCATGCCACCTCTTTTAGATGAGGCTAAGCTGCAAGTGATGAACCCCTGATATCTGCCAAAAAGTGAGGGTCAGGGCATGCATGGTCACTGTAGTGGTCAAGGGCATCAGCAGAATGGTCACCTTTTGCTCCACACATGTCCCTGTGCAGTGACAAATGGAAAAAGGCCATGCAAAACTAGCATCTCTCTTAATGAAAGGAAAGGACTTTAGGGAGAACTAGTTCAGGACTTTCCAGTACTGGGAACAAGGTGCCACATCTAACTTCACATATTTGAGACTTTACTGTCAATGGGAAACTGCCAACCAGCAGCCTGAGATGTAAAATGATTAGGATGTTCCAGAGAGAAAAGCAGATCGCAGCTTGGCATGAAGCTACTTCTGTTGGCAGTGCATAATTGATGTGAAATAAATTACAAGCAAAAGAAAAAGATAAATCAGCCTGTTCTTTAGGGCACTGCCTCTAATGGGGGTTGAACAGTTTCTGTTTCTAGCTGAATTATTCTGATGTGTGAAGCATGACAAATTGAATTGCTGCCCAGCATCTCATGAGATTTATTTACTAAAAGGCAAAAAGCATGGGAAGACAAGATAATCATACCAGAAGTCTGCTTACCCCTCCCCACTGTCTCCTTCACCCAACAGTGCAGTGACGTGCTATTAATTTTACTAGGAACCCATGAAAAACAGGGACCCTCAGCACAGACTGCCAGGCTATTGTCACTGTGGCATCACCAACTGATTTCCAGGATGAATGTCACCCATGCAGAGGCTCAGGGAGGGAAACAGCCAGTACCCCAGAGAGTGATTCAGGAGGCACAGCCAGGATTCTGATGCTCTGTCCTGCTCGGGAGCCAGGTTGTATTCTCACCAAGGTAGCTGAAGAACGTGTAGTCACGTTTGGTGAAGGCAGAGAATGGGAGGGGAATGGGAGATGGCCAGTTTCTCCACTCTTTCTCATCTTTAAGTGAGAATTCAGACTCACTCCCTTCTAATGGCAGGTTATTCATCTATCTACCCAGCTTTTCCCAGCAGAGAGTCCCTAGGCATTTCAGATGCATCCTCACACTCACAGTCTCCATATGAAACTACATCTGTACACGAACCTAGAGCTCCAAAAATGACAAAATGTGCTTGTTAAAAATATATTTACTACTTCTAAGGAGTCCTCAAGCAGCATTGTTATTAGCCTGTAATGTTGTTGTTTGCTTCCCCATTGCCTGTAGTGCTGTTTCAGAAGTCTGAAAAGAATATTTCTTTCCCTGCCAACTTTCTCTTTTGGCTTCACTAAACATTTGAGAGTTAGTAACAGTCCTGTTCATGACTGAATTACTATTGAAGAATTCAGCACTCCAACAGGAAAGGCACTTGTGCAAGCTCTCAAGTAATGCTTTTCCAGGGTTTTGTTCCAAACAAAAAAAAAAAACCAACCCCCCAAAAAGAGGCTGTACCAAAATGATTTCCTTAGCCTGGAAAGAAGGGATGATGTTTTTCCTGCCCTGTTTACAGTTGGCCCCCAAAAGTGACTCCTGGTAAGGCAGGTTGCCAAGCTTATGCTTTAATCCACAGATGAAATGCAACAGAACCTGCTGTGTGTTTAAATGCCCCAGCTCCTGCCTCACTTCCCCAGCAGAGATGGGAGCAGAAACCAGGACTGTACATCTTTGCAACCTGCAGCAGTGAAGCAAATATAGGCAAAAATGTAACTCAAAGGAAGAATGCAGGACCCTTTCTTGAAAACATAAAATGCATTGAAATGTTTCATCTCTTCTCAAGACTTGCACCCTTTGCTGTTCTGTAAAGACTTCCCATTTTATGTAACTAATGAAATTCTGTCGGGCAGAGTATGTGATTGCCTCAAGGAGCCTAATGCATTACCAGCGTGACTGAGTTGTCTTCAGTTCTTGGGTTTATGGGCTTAGATCTGTCATTTCAATCACAGGATTCAAGTGACCGTGCTTCTGGACGAAAGCTAGAGAATAAAGCTGGCTTTTTCCTCCAGCTATCTTTCAGACCCTTATCCTCCAGCAGACATCAGATCTCAGGTTGCACTCAGTCTATCCGCTTCCAAAACAAATATAATTAAAAACATTGGCCATATAATGAACCAGAAAAAAAAAATTCTTAACTCTGGCTTGCCAATACCTGAGGTAAATGCTGTAAACACTAGGATGTTTGGATATTTCTGTAGGATTTATAATTCCTGGCTGTGGGTTTTGTGTTTTGGGGAGTGATGTCATGGTTTGGATTTTTGTTTTGTTTAGTTTGGGGTTTTTTTCATCTTTAAACAGCTCTGTATTTGATACTTTGAGAAAAGCCTTTCTTTCTTATCTGTACTGGATAAATTGGATTTCTTCACTATTAAGCTATACGAAAACCCAGAAGAATGAATCAAATAAAAGTCTAAGGGGAGCAGTGAAAAGTAGTGATATTTTTAAAAGACGGGCCATTTACACCAGTGGATTTAGTACTTTTGGTCATTTTTATCTACCTAAATGTTAGGAATATAAATTTAGGTGCCTAAAACAGTTTGCCCTGCCTCCATTGGGAATATTGAGAATTCTTTCAAAAGCCATGTCATCCCGGTAAGCCGTCAGAGTGCCCAAGGATAATTTGGGCTGGAAAGGACCTCTGAGGATCATCCAGTTCCTGTCCCTGTTCAAAGCAGTGACTGCTTAGGTCAGGTTACTCATCCTTTGCCCAGCCAAAATGTGAATATTTCCAAGGGTGGAGATTTCACCACTATTTCAACTGGTAAACTTACTCCAGTGCTGCACTACTTACCACTCTCATGAAACAGCCACAATGGAAGTAATGCATTCATCTAAAAAATTCAGCTTTTGTGCTCTAACTGTAAGTCCTATGTTTAGGATCCAGCTCCCTCCACTAGGTCTCAGGACACTGACATCCCAGGAGTCTGCCCTTTAAATACCACCACCAAGGACATAGCTCTGGCAGGTACAGAGGAGGATGTCCCAGTTCATAGGTGACATCTCAAGGTATGTACGGGGTGGATTGGTTATGTTTGGTTTCCCCCCTCCCTGTCAACTTCAGGAGCAGATGAAGCTGTTTTGGGAGCAGGGACTGTGTGTATCCCACTGGCAGCAGGACCTGGTGTTTGGCAGCCACCTTCGGTTTTGGCTGGTTTCACTAGCAGATTCCTGGTTGTGTAAAATTCCCTGTGACTCTTCCTGCATTTAGATTATGCTCCTCTCTCACCAGAGACTGGAAAACAGCTAATTGGCACTATTACAGATTAAACAGCAGGAAAGTGCTCAACAGGTGTGCTGAGGGCTCAGTGTAAGCCTGCCTCAATGGCACCTACAGCCAGCCCTGCCCGTCTCCCAAGAAAATATAAAACAACTTAGCTGCAGGACAGATTCAGTGCCCATCACTGCAGTATCTATCACAACACAGGCATTTAGCACAATGAAGAAATAAACAAGCATTGTTTAACATACTGTGTTATCGTGGGTGGTCTCCATCTATTCAGACAGAAGGTTAAGCAACCAAGAAAGTGCTTAGTAAATTAAGTGTATTTTGCATTGTTCTCTATTTATAACTTAATACGGGGTCTGAGGAAGGAAATTCCCCAGAGATCAGCATCCGCTGCAGTGAGTTCAGCAGCTGACATCCCTAATGCCTCATGCCAGCACTGTCATGAGCAAAGGCAACTGATGAGCAAGCCAGGACCTAAGGATTGTGAGAGCTCTCAAACTGCATCTACAAGCATTTGGGCAGCTGCTGCAGTTCAGAGTGGAGGAGATGACACTTTGTGCATGGGACAGCCTCTTCCTTCCCTGCTAAATGAAACTTCTCCGAGACCTTCAAATCTGAAGTTGAACAAATTGGACTCATATTTCAACCCAGTAGCCTATCTTAGCCTCACAGCTCAGAGGGATGCAATTGATCTGGGAACAAAAAGGGACCATGAAGGGTTGTCTTTTCTGCTCTGAGTTTCCACAGGTTTCTAAACTCAGGAAAGTCAACATCCTGTCTCTGGAGTATCCTAATGCACTCTGTTTACAAAGAGAGAAATGAAACCGCTTCTGTATGTGTAGTTATTGCCATGCAGCCTTGTCTGTAAGAGTTGCAGAGGCAAATCTGGAATAACTGGAACAGATTTTTGCCTTAAACACACATTTCTATTACACATTAGTCTACCCAGATGGTGGGTGACAAGGCGGTGTTGATAACACATTTCAAATCTCCCATCCATCTTCACATTAATGTCTCTTAGCCTTTCTGGGAGTATTTTAGGAGTAGAAGAGATTGAATATAAGCATATAGCTATGAAGCTTAAAAACCCTTAGGAAAAAGAAGTGTACAACATTGTTGCAGAATCTGGATTAGATCTGAGTGAAACTATCATAGTTCCAAGAATTTTCATTTACTGCTTATGTTGGTTGCATGTGCAAAACAGTGGGGCAACAAGAGGAAGAAGAGAGCCACGTAATATAGTCTGACTACAAAAGATGAAGTGGCTGTGGTTATTTGTCTAACTATATTTCCCATGGACAAAGTAAGATCAGGACTTAAATATGTCTCTTATACTCACACACCATCACTTCTGGAGCCAGCACTTGGGGGACAACTGTGTAAGTATTCCCCAAAGGTCAGGACTGAAGCCCTGGATTCAAGCCTTTTCAAGCCTCAGAGCTCGCTAAGGGGTTGAGTAGAAACAGCCAGTGATATTTCTGGCCTAGGGAGAAACTATGCTGCATTTTTTTATGTTTTGTGAGCCTGGAGAAGTACCCTCCTCCCAAAACAGTTGCCACTTCATACACTAGGAAATACTTAATAATTCAACTCAGTTAATGCAGCTTTTATAATAATTTATTGCTGTGGCATAGATATCTACCTGAAAGTTACATTCACCATGGGACCACCATTGTGTAGGTTAATTCCTCATTAAAGAAAGGAACTGGAGAAAAGCAAGTGCCAGTGGCTGGTGATTGTAAACAGTCAGCACACAGTGTAAAAAAGTAGTGTTTGTAATTACGATGCCAGCCCACACAGCTGGGGAAATATTGCTCCCACTGCAGCCGAATAGCATTAGTAATATCTCATTTCACACAAAGTGGTGAAGGCTGCTTGTAATAGAGGCAAATACAACTAAAACCTACGCTCACCACATCCTTATATATATACATTTACAACATGTGTTCTGCTCCTCAATTCCTACACTGGGCACATCGATCATCCCATTTATCCCTGTGGGAAAGCCAGTTTTACCACTGGCTGAAACTAAAACTTGTGTATCTTGCTTGTGCCAAAGGAGAAAACTTGGATCCACTGAAGTCACCAAGCACTGTGGCCACTTTTTTTCAGAGGGGACAAAGATTTCACCTCATGTCTCTAAATTTCTTGCTAGATGAATGTATGTGCTTATTGCCACTTTCAATCAGCCTTTCAGAAACTTCAGTGATTTAGGTCTTTCAGTCCTCCTGCAAGATGAAAATACTTATCTTCTTTGTACATGGAGATGGGACTGGAAAATCTGGAAAATCTGTAGTAAACTTCACAGCAGAAGGTGGATCTGTGCAACAACCACCACCACCTCCAGCCTCCACCCAAAAGTGGTGCCTGACCAAAATCGTGAGGATAGCATTGTTAACAACATGTTGAAGCATTCTTAACAGAAAAACACCTTCCATTAACAATACTGTTTGCTGAGTAGTTTCTTACTGCGATCCTGAGCGTATTTATGACGAGTCCTTTGTTGAATCTGGAAAGCAGAACTGGTGAGAGCCAGCAGAGTCACTGGTCAGGGAAACTCTGCAATAGTTTTCAAACTACAAAGGCTCTCAGTCTGTTGACAGCTTGAATATACTCTAATCTGCACCTGAGTGTTAGAAGAGTTCTTACAATGGCCTCTGAGGAGAAATAGAAAAAGAGCTCGATTGGAGGTAGTGGATCTCGAGCAGATGTTGCTGGTCTGAAACTGAAATTATTGCTAAGTCGGGCCAGCCTGCTTAAAAAAGGTGGTTAGGCTGCATTTCCCTGTGCCTTCTGGGTTTGAAAGCTTGTAGTCCATAAATATAGAGGAGAAAACATATCTTACCTGCCACAGTATAATCAGATTACTTACACAAGAAAAAAGCACCATAAAATGGCACAGGCAAGCAGGATCCAGCATCTTGCAGAAAAGGATGCTTTCAGGTGGACATTAGGGCTAGAGCCAAGCATCTTGACTATTAATGCTGCCTTAACTTTGCTGAGCCTAAGAACAGCTCCAAGAAAATCAGCCATTTCAGGGTTAGTTTGCACTAAGGTAAGAGATTACTTTGACCTCCACTGACCTGTATTCTGAAGCAAGAGCCAGCTGATTGCAGACAGATTTTCTTTGCCTGGGCTTGGTTCAGTACTGTTCAGTTGTCTCTCTATCCTGAGAGACTTCACCCAGTGAGGCATTTCTTGCTTTGTCACCTAAATCTGCTTATTTGTTATTGTTCTTCCAGCACCTGTTGTGTACTTGGTCAGCAAGCTCTCCCTCCCCTTCCCTACGCCCTATGAACTTGCCATGGCAAATTTCTCCCTCTACTGTCTTCAAGGTCAGTGTTATATTGTATTAACTTCTTTCATTTTTCTTTCAATGTACCAGGCTCACTGGTCTTTGTCATTGCTCTTCTCCAAAGGGCATGAGAAATAATCTGTTCACTGAAAGTGTATTATGAGCTACTACGAAATTTATTCTTCCTTTAAAATAAAAAAAAAAACATTTTAACGATCAAAATTCTTTAATCTAAGACATTTCCAAGCTTAGTGGTTGAAATCTCCTTGTCCATACTCACAGCAACTCAAACAGGGAAGAATTGCCAAGGCTGACCAAACAGTAAGCTGCCAAATAGTGCCAAATTTGAAGGCTGTCTCCCTGCAACCCTGCCCTAGCTCTCTCATCTCCCTCATACGTGTCTCTGCCTACTTATTGACAGAGTGCTTAGCACAGCCAAGCTAGGGCCTTATTAACAACCCACTCAGCTGCTGCATCCTCCTGGTTGAAAGGAGCTGTTTCAGCGCATCTGATCAGCCCAAGTTTAAAAATTATGTAGAATATCTCTTCATGCTCCTCCTTTCCCCACACAGGCACTTATTCCATGCTCTATAGAATCAACCTTCCTGCTCCATATTATTAGGATTTACAGGATAGCCCTGTTATTAATATGCTGGGAGAGTTGTGCAGCTCTGGAAAGAACAATGAAAATTGCTTGTTACTGTGTGCGCTGTTTAGCAAAAGCCCCTGAAATTGTTGGATCTTCTGTTCTTGCAACCAACCTCCTAAGGTCTCCTGAAGTTTGGCAAAATACTCACCCCGTCTGCAACCCCCAGATGTGTTTGAGTAACTCCATCCCCATATACACAAGCTGCAAAAAATTGTTCATTATGAGACAGTTCAGTGTCTACTGGCAATTTAAAGAAAAGTCTTGCTTACTATGGCTGCTGGTCTTTGATGGTGGGCTTAAAAACCTCATCTTAGATCTCCATCCAAGTCCAGAGAGTAGGGCCTTCATGCTGCTCCAGTGCCAAAGATAAAAATGGACTACTCCTCCTCTTCATACTTTCAAAAGTATTCTGCTGGTGGAAATGCTGTACAGGCAGCCATAAGACGCAGCCCTGCTTCAAGTTCCCTCTAGCCCCAAGTGGAAGTGTGACTGCCAGTGGGGTGAGAAGTCTCTGGTCCCAGAGTGATTCTGCTGCCCACTACAGAATTTGTTCCAAGTTCTTCCCCTCTCCTCTCTTGCCATTGCTAGTTCGCAAAACTCTCATGCTCCAGGGCAAGAAATAGAACAGGGAGCGCAATGCCTGCAATTATTTTATTCTCATTAAATATAGCATTTACTGAGCATTATGGCTGTGTCTAGGTTGCTGTAATTATCTAGCACTGAGGCCCTACTGAGCTCTCCAGCTGAAGCAGGGCCAGCACTGCGCTCCTCCAGGTCAATAGGCTCATGCCTGGCCAATATCACTTTATGCCAGACTCCTTGGCGCAGGGAAAGCAGATGGCAGTTCCTGGTGGGTTGCCAGGATTGCACCCATCCAGGAGCCTACCCTGCTGTGGTACTGTGCTCCACAGGGCCAGGCAGCCCGCTGGAGTGGTTTGGGACAGCAGCAGGGCTACTCTGACTTGAGGGGAGCCAATATGTAGAGAAGAACATTGTGATGAGAAGGCAAGGCTGATATTTCAATGAAAAATGCTCTGTACAGAACAGAATAAACTCTGGCAGTCTCATGGAATAAAAGGTCCAAAAAGCCAAGCGCGTGCCAGGAAGTGGATAAATCAGAAGTAGCCTCTGTGAGTATTTTGTAAAAGGGAGAGGGAAGATGGATCCCCAGCGCAGGTCAGAGCTGCCTTTCTCTGTGCAGAAGTTTTGCCATCTTCCAAAGTTGCCAGAATCGAGCCTGCTGTCCACCCACCCATGGCTTACACTCTGCCCCATGTGGGTAGAGAAATTCCTGTGCTTATTCTTAAATCTCCTGGGGCAAACTAAGAGAGAGGCTGTGTCAGGAAACTCTGCCATTAGAGAAGAGATTTCATTAAAGCCCTCTTGGGAAGGGTACTAACCACCTCAGTACAAAGAGAAGCTTTAGCTGCCACAGGGTGCGTGTGGGAAGGAATCCCAATTCCACCAAGATGAGGTTTTCTGAAGAATCAAAAGAGGACAGAAATTGATGTTTAATCCCTAGTGATTTTATTCCACAGTTTCCCTGGGCAGCCTGGCTGCACTGTCTCTACCCCTGCCTGTGTGGTGAAGTCTGGACGGGTCAGGATCGTCTGGGAAGAAGAGACTGAACACTGCAACGATGGGCTTAAAGACGCCAAAGGAAATGACCTGCATTGCTGGTAATGCAAGAAAAAAAATAGAAGAGGCAAATAGAGCAATTCTGAGCTAAGCTGCTGAATTCCTCCTGGGAATATACAGCTCCTCAGGAGAGGTGGGCCATAAAAATGTTTTGTTTTTTTCTTTTCCAGAAGGTACTGGCTAACATTTGCCAGCAGGAAGAGAGCCTCCCAGATAATACCACAGCCTAAATTTGAACAGAGAGTGGAAGCCCAGCTGGATGGTTTCCCTTTTCAGCAGATTTCTTTAGCACATGGATATTTTTTCATCACTATCATCACTGTTCAGCAAATGACAGATCTGCTGGAGTGCCTCACAGAACGTTTTGATTCACTCAGGGCCCAGCTCTGTTTTCTAGAACCGTAACTACTAGGGACAGAAAACTCCATTTTCTCCATCTGTCGGGCACAGAAGGACTTCTTTCACACCCAAGAACATAGTTTTCCAACATTTAATTACATTGTTTTATAAGCCTAACATGATGAGGCTGTCCCTGTTCCCCTGTAGTCTGCTGTCAGCACCTCACGCACATGTGGCTTTGCCTAGAGCAGAAATCTTATGCCCTAAAATGCCTTAAATTTCTGATTTTGGAGGAGTTCCTCAGCCATATATTTATGCCTCTTCAGCTAGTGCTACTATCACTAGGTGCAGTGCTAACATCTTGAAGTTATCTCTCTCTAATATTTTTACACCCACTAGGATTTCCAAGTGCTTAGTGGACTCTAACTATGAGGGCTATCTGTGGATTGTTGAAATAACAGTATATCTTGTCTCTTTCATAAAAATTTTCTTCTTTATAGCCCACTTCCATTTCAAAGAAGATGACAGTGCCAGTCCTGTCTTGTAGTGGTGAAGTTGATGCATAAAGATACCAAATTTATTGTCCTAAAACCACAGTGCGAAGTCCAAAAGAAAAACCTGAGCCCTTTGAATCCTTTGGCCATGCTCTGTCCACCTCTCTCCTCCCCAAGGCCTTGGGGACCTGCTCATCACTCATGCTAGACTGTGGTACTCTTCTGTTTCCTTACTCCAAGAGGAATGGTGCTAATGTCTGGTGCTAGCTTTGCCATGTCACACGTAATTTTGTCCCAGTACCAAGCCTGCTGTTTGTACAGGCCATTCATTAGGGATAAATAGAGCAGAGAGCAATGAATGTTGCTAATAGCATATAATTATAGATACCAAATCTCTTCTTATGCTGTATGTGTGTGTCTGTTTATAGGGCAATTACACAATAATTAGGATGCAATTAGAGTGATCTACGCTGAAGGGCTGCACTTGTCACTAAGTACCGAACTGGATGGACTCCAAATGGGGATGCCATCTCCTTTCACTGTCATTCCCCTAGAATCCAGGTCTTATGAGGTTCTTCAGCTTCAACTCTAACCATCAAAGGTAATTTTCACAAGTCTGTCTTGTTCTGCTGCCTCTACAGCAAACAGTTGTCTCAATAATGCACTGTCTCGTCTAACTATCCCCTTCTCTTAGTTTTCTTCTGATGTTCCTTTTCTCTTGTCTTAAGCATACGTACTGAGCAGAAACATGTGTCACTGCTTTAGGTCAGGATCTGAATAAAACAGGATTTTGATGGCAGCCTAAGTAGGCGAGCTGATGCCAGATGTCCACACTGCTCCCTGTATGAAATGAGTTTGCAAGTCTTGGTCTGGACAGAAAATATCCACAGAATGCAGCTGCAGATACATTGGGAGTTTCAGGGAATTTAAAGGTGCTTTAGTGTCCTGGTTCTGCTTGCTAGAATGGAAGAGGTTTTCACAGTGCTCTGTAGTGGGAGCATAAACTGGTTGGAACTCCTGAAAAATGCTTCAATGTGAATGTTAGGTAATAAGAATAAAGTTGGCAGGCAATGCGGGGAAGTAAGCATTCTCCACTGCTGTCTTTTCTCTTGATTCAGTAAACAAACAGTCCTCAAGACTCCACAGTCATCAGTTTGGCACTTTTTACCAGAAATGGCATCTTAAGCAATACAGATAATGTTGGGTCAATAAAGTGTCTGCTAAGAATATCTGTACAAACGTTGTTTTAGGTTTTCTGTACCATTTACCTGTAAACTTCTCAAATCCTATCTACAGAGGTTACTCAAACAGACTTTGTTTAGTACAATCATTTTTTGTCTAGCCATGAATGGAAAACCTTAATTCAAATCAGATTTTGTATGCATAAGAAAAATATGTCAGGTGAATTCTGATTGTGAAACCTTTCTGGCTGTTCCCGAGGTAGGAGAAAAACATAATGCCATTTGATGGGGTTTCGTTTTGCACTCTGAACTTTTACTGTATCTGCATCCTGTGGATGTTTTCTGTCCAGACAAACTGTTGGACAAACAAATCCAGGCTTTCTCAAACTTCTCACCATGCATGGAAGATCTCTGCTCAAGCAACCCTCGTATATTTCTTCTTATTGGAAATGGGACTGGACAGTGCCATGCTCACTTCTTTATAGTGGACTTGTGGATACTTCCACATTTAATTTCCTTTCACAGAAAAGGACTTGGGAAGGAGAGAGGGCCCAAGATTGCTAGTCCTGGTAATGATTGTCAGACTGGTCTGCATTTAGTCTGGTGAAAACATAATGAAAATGCTTATTTCCTGTAATCCATGGTCACAGGAAAATCCAAGACTGAAGGAAAGCAGCTTCTCTGTGAGTTGTGTGAGTGATGTCCATCTCATTTTTCACTGGAAAAAAATTGTCCTTTGTCCAAGTTCTTTTAAAATCCAGAGATCGCCTGCTAACTTGAGTCTGCTGGGAACGCCGCACTCAGCCACTTCATCTCTGGAAAAGGGCTGGAATGATGTATAATAGCCAGCAGGCATAAATTCAGGATTTGATCACAAATATGAAGGATCTAGAGCTGGACAAAACTAGTATCCATATACTTTCACAGGCTTGAGCAATTGCAGCTTCTGAGAATGAAAACTTTGAAACTCTGGGAGCCTCAAAACACCTAAACTGGAGAATGCACAGTGACCTTTTCAGATCCACACAAGTTTGATCTGAGTCAAGTCTGGCACAATAGCTTGCCTTCTTAATTGACTGACTTCTTTACCTGTTCCTTCCTGTTTCTATTTGAAAAAGTGTTGTTGATCTCAATCCATCTACCTCAGATGGCTCAGCACAGCTAGGAACTTGCACCACACACACTGCTAGCCTAAAAAACCCCTTCCTGACATATTGATATTACCTGTGAAGCTGCTTTTGGCAACTAAATGGTAAATCCCTTCCTGCCCAGGCGAAAGATCATAGAATCATAGAATCACCAGGTTGGAAAGGACCCACCGGATAATCGAGTCCAACCATAGATGGTACCTTACATTCCCCGGAGAAGGTTTACTTTCTTTTATAAGCACTGAATGGCTCTTTATGATCCTTCAAAGATTTGCCTAGCAGGAAAGAAAATAAATGGCCACAAAGAAATATGTTAGAAACTGAGAAAACCTTACTAAAGATACCATGAGAGGGTTCAAAAAAGGACACTGGTGCAGCTCCCATCATTGTGTATTCAAGAATAGGAACTGGATTATTGTCATTTGTCAGACCAAATTTTCTGCTTGAGACTCTCTTGACAGGAGGTTTTCTATCCCCATCCCAGGCTGAGCTGTTGTAGGGAGTGCTATATCATCACACCTAGAAGACCTGGGCATAGGCTCCATGGATGTAAAAGATCTATGTTCTTGGAAGAAAATGGCCACTAAGGGAGCAAGTCATGAAGCCTAGAGCTAATGTCCGTCTTCAAGAAGCCTTTTGTCCCTGATCATAGAGAGACCCTGGAGAAACAAACTTCCAGGTACTGTAAGGTCACTATAAGGTACTGGAAGGTCGCTATAAGGTCTCAAAGAAAACAAAAAATCCAGTATCTGAAGGGAACATACAGGAAAGCTGGGGAGAGACTTTTTACAAAGGCATGTAGTGATAGGACCAAAGAGAATGGCTATAAACTGGAGAGGGAAGGATTTAGACTAGACATAAGGAGGAAATTCTTCACCATGAGGGTGGTGAGGCACTGGCACAGGTTGCCCAAGGAAGCTGTGGCTGCCCCTTCCCTGGAAGTGTTCAAGGCCAGCTTGGATGGGGCCTTGGGCAGCCTGATCTAGTGGGAGGTGATGATCTTTTAGGTCCCTTCCAACCCAAACCATTCTATGATTGTATGATTCTTATCCTTCCTGCAGTGTCCATGCTCTCACGATCTTAGTGATCTTAGTAATTCAGGCACTTATCCTCTACTTGAGTGATGCCTTCCCCCCTTCTTCACAGACAGCAAATCACTATCTGATCAGAACCACTCTGTCACATCTCATCAAGACTGCAAACAACAACTTAGAAATGAAAGAGTTATTACCCGTGTCCAGCAGCACTATCTTCAGTTCTGATGCATGCCCGGTGGCACAAGTGAGCAGGACTGGCTGGAACAGAGAGGCTCAGTGGAAGAGTTGCACTATCTCCGTCACAGTATTATGTCTGGAAAGAGTTAATTCCCTACCATGACATTCCTGATGCATCTATCTATTTCCCACAAATATTTGAGGAAAGCACTTAAATAAAAGTTTGTCTAGAGAAAATGTCATGCATCTGTTTGTGCAGGGCACATTCTCATAGCTATCCCCAAAACCTTGCAGGGGGTGGGAGGGGTGAGTGATGTGATATCATGCTTGCCTGGGAAGAAAAACAATAGCACTCCCACATTCCCACAGTGCAAGTATTCAAAAGTCGTTAATTGGCACAGTTAGATACTGCCCGTGTTAAGAGTGTCCATGTTGATGTGTTTGCAGGACCCATTCGGCAAGCATTTCAAAACACAGTGGAAAAAAATAGATTTCGTTTTTTGGTGTTCACAAACCCAAAAGGAAGCTGAATCCTGCCAACACATGGATCTTAGAAATTAGCTTGGGCTACTCTAAGTCTGTTCAGCTTTCTAAGCTTATTATACCAGGGAGTGAAGAAAACGCCTATAAATTTCTCCATTTGGAAATAACTTAAAAGAGATAGATTTGGCAGAAAGGGATGAATACAATCATCCTGAAAGTGAAGTCCAGTGAATCTGTGTTTACTGGGAGCCCCCAGATTGTGGGTCTGTCTGAAAGTGTGCCCTCTCCTTGTGCTGCCAGCTTTGGCCCTCCACACTGAACAGGAGCAGCAACACCTGCACTGCATCACTGTCAGACCAAGTCCCAAACTCACATCTCAGGAGAGCAAGAAAGGAAGATCCACGGTGCTGAGGAGCAGCCATGCCAGGGACTCATAGCTGGAGACCAAAGCTGCTGTTTGGAAGTGGCTGCTGGGAAACTCCCTCCACTCACTCTCACCTCTTCAAGTTATCTTCTCATAGGTTTTCCTTTGCTTTGGCACTGGTGCTGATGACTGATCATATCCCAAGTCTCCCATGTTAGCCTTTTATTTACTTTGAAGTCTTTTAGTAAGCCTAAAACCAGTGGAATGCATCATGGAGGAAGATGTTTATAACCACTAGAAATGGAATATTACATGAATATGAGCAGCAGCTTAGCATGAATGAGTAACTATAACAGGCATCTTATGTTGTTCTAGCTTTTGATGAGTGAAAGCAGACAAGAGGGGTTGGGAGTGTTTGTTAGAGCTTGGCGTTGTTCGCCTTGAAGACCTTGGAAGTTGACAACGAAGGAGCCAGCTAGCAGCAGTTTACTGATAAGTAGGCATTGGAATGCAGAAAGCTGGCTGCATTTGGTTCAGGAGTTTGAAAACACCCAGAGGAGACTGCGTCTGCTCAAAGTTCAAGAAGAAAAATATTCATCCTGAAGAAGACTTCTCACTTCATCCGTAAGACCCCTGCCCACGACCACCAGGAGGCACTACGCAGGTGTAAGACTGGAGAGAACTTTCCAGAACTAATTATAATTAGTTTGCTGGGTAGTACCAACAGACATACTCTTCACCTTATTTAGACGAAGATAAGATGGTAGGTACATACTTAATGAGCCGATCGGAAGTCCAATATTTTTTATTATTGATTAAGATAATAAAAAATCGGTCTTGCATTGAGGCTGAGTTCTTTTGACTGGTATCCCTGGAGAGGTTCGCATCTGCAGCAGCTAATCCCTTCCTAAAACTTAATCTCTGAGTTCAACTGAAGTAAGACTTTCTTCCTTAGCAAGGATTCCCTTTTACATCTCTGAATTAATCCTTAGTTTTGATTTTTTTTTTACATTTCTTCCTTATTTTCACTTTACAGGCACACAGTCTCTGTTTGCATTGATTCCCAACAGATCAGCACATGAACTTGCTTTGTCATATCTGCATCGTGTCGTCTTCTGCCCCTTAGCACGCTGTGTGGTCAGATTGTTAGCTAATTTCTGGTCACCTGGTTCCACGAAAGCCAGTTCTTTTTGAGATGGCTTCCTTGAGCTTTTGTGTCTTTCCAGCTAACGTTTAGAGGTTAACGAATCTCTCTTCTTGAATGCCAAATTCCTTGAGGCAGGAGACAGTCTTTAAATGCCAGAGTCTGAGATGAGCACACAGCTGCGTGTTTCCATTCATACAGACATGACTGTCTGTCAAATGCAGATAATAGGATATTTATCCATACATTTGCATGAGGAATCAGAGGAACTATCTACTCAGGCAGAGACCCTGCATTTCAGCAGCTATCTTGGATCCCTCCTTCCTTTAAAATGTCAGCCTCTAGTAGCTTCCCAGAGGGTGAATCTGTACCCAGAGCAGTTACAGCCGCAGATTTGAGTGGAAAGTTAATTATGAATAATAAAAAGAATGGAGGAAAGAACTCTGTGCTCTGTCCTTTCGGCATTAGGCAATTACTGCCCAGCTCATTTTGGAGGTCTATGATTTTTTTTCTTTTAGTTGTGCCTGGCTGATTTCTCCTCGTGTGGAACTAGAGAGCATTGTATACCACCAGGATTTGCCTTACCTTTTAGCTCAGAAGCCCTCTTTTAAATCTCGTGCTTTGTGGCTGCCTCTGGTATATATGTTTAATAAATATTTAAATTCTGGAAGAACTTCATACTCTATGTACTCAATCTTTTAAAATAATGTTGCTGTCAGAATGCCCCTCCCATGAAGTGGCAAAGCGCCTTCTCTGAAAGCTTTTTTGACTCCCAGCTGTACTCTCTCTCGTTTTTTTCACCAGGCTTTCAAAATGACATACATAAACAACCAGCTGCTAGATATTTATGTGGGACATTAGCCTTGCAATTAAAGGGAGAGAAAAAGAAGCTCTACTTTGAGGTCTTTCAGAGCCTGTTCTGCTCCATTACTGCATTTTTTTGAAAAGTGAACTGCATTAGGGGGCCCAGCTGCGAGCAAGTCGCACTGACCATCAGCTCTCTAAGGAATTATCCATGCTAAGCCAAACAAGTAGTTATGCTGAAGGTTATGAGTGAGTCCTCAATACTGTGCACAGCCTCTTCTTTCTGGTCAAATGATCATGGTGAATAAAGATCCCAGGCTGAAGGTGGAGCCCATCTACAAACACAGAGGCTACACTGTCATCATTGTCCTGCTAACGGGACGCTTACCTATGTCCTAGGCAGGATAAGGCTGCAATGTTAGTGCCACCTGCTTGGATCGGATTGAATCATATTCCCAGTCTTCTCATTTCAGTCTGTACGTCTTCTAGAAAGGATTTAGCTTGCCAAATTTCAGCCCAAGCACTTTTTAAGCATTTGTCACTCAATCCTAACTCAAATCTTGTGTGCCCAGCAAGCAGAGGTGGAAGGAATAAACTTGGAGGAACAATGACTAGTGAGGAAGAGCAGAGCACAGAAAATCCTAGAGCCTAAACCATATGCCAAGTAACTAGGGAAGCCTTTAAGAACAACACAACAAAACAAACAGCCCCTCCCTACCTACCCCCCAAACGAAAACAACAAATTGTAATGATAAGGATATATTTCAAGAATCTTGTGTTAATTGTGTTTTCTCTGATCCTGTAATAATGGCTGAGGGATTAAGTATGAACACATCTCTCAACAGTGATGTATATCTGATTTCAGAGGGTGCTACTAGCAGAGGGAGTGCCACTGGTGTACTCCAACACCGTATCCAGTTGGTGAGCAACCAAAGATAGGGAGGAGAGGGATCACCAGGGCAGCGTGGTGATGTGCATGCATTGTGCAGGAGGCGTGCAGGAGGCATGCAGAAGGGGTTCTCCCATCTCCTACTCAAAGCTCTTTAAGAGTAGCCCAGTGCCTGGCAGGAATTCATGGCACCCAGTAAGAGTCAAAAATGCACACATTACCTTAGGACAAGAAACTCGAGGGTCCATTCCCACTCAATGCAGTCAGCGGAGAGGGGGACCCAGCACAGAATTGAGCATGGGGAAGGACATATATTCTTTGCAACCTTCCAAATCATGTCACCACCCAAAACTCAAAATGCTTTCATGATAATTTTATTATTTCCATTTCACACATGAGGAGAAGAATGACTTTGTGGTTTCTCTTTCTAGCTCTGTGTCTGGCTATTTGTCTGATCTCCAAACTAGATATTTAGTCTGATCAACAGCACTTCGTTTCACCTCTTGGCTGAACAGAAGTGAAAAAGAGCTGTCCTGTAGGGGGATGGTGAATATTCCCTTCACTGCTTTTAAAGCAATTCTTTATCAGTTTTGAACAATGATGCATATATGAAAGTAATTTAATTATTATTTTATACTTTGTAAAGAATGAGTTCATAATGCAAATCAATGCAGTTAGGAACCCACACACTCAAGCTCTCACACACTTTGATGGTCTGCTCTCTGTTTAAACCAATAAATAATTAGTGTTTGGACCACAAGAGCTTTGCCATCTGACAGAATTTAATTAAAATCTGCTTCTACACATGAGAGTGGCTGTCTCCACCCTCCCTCCAGCATCAGCCCAGGCTACAGTACTAATGGGAGAGCTCACTGCACAGAGCCATGCTGCAGCCAGGTCTTTGGCTTCCCCACATCTCTAAATCTTCTCCCTTGGTCCAGGGCCAAGACATCTCTCAAAAGATCTGACAGCTGCTGAGAAAATTCCTTTCTTGCAGCAAGGCTGGCAGAGGTAGTCGAGCTTCCCTCTGAGCTGTGGATGAACAAACACTGATAGCACAGCATCAGAAAGCACTGCCTCATGAAAACCAAGGTATCTTGTGGGAATATTTCATGTCAATTTTAAGAAAAATATTGAACAAAAGGGTTTCAAAAGCAACTTTCTGATTTCATTTTTGTTTTGATATTTGTGAACTATTTTGCTACCTTTTCAAAAAGTTTTAGCTATTAATTGATTTTAATTGTGTGCACATATAACAACGCATGAAAATACATTAAGAATGACCTGTTACATTTTCATCTACACTATGATAAGTGTTTACATTATAGGAAAAAGAAGTATTTTAAAATTTTATAATATAACAGTTAAAAATATTTCTGTGGTTAGAATATGGAACAGCTAGCTTTTGC
This sequence comes from Cuculus canorus, assembly GCF_017976375.1. NCBI lineage: Eukaryota > Metazoa > Chordata > Aves > Cuculiformes > Cuculidae > Cuculus > Cuculus canorus. Next base: position 49,629,370 of record NC_071405.1, read on the forward strand.
CTTCCACAATACACTTTGAAAATACATTTTGCTCCAACTCAGAAGTCCAGATTCCAGCTACAGAGCTTCTGCTGTTCCAGGCAGCTCTGTACTCAACCCTTTTGTCATCAAAAGGTAGGGCTTTCAAAAGTGATCCGTGATTATGAGGGCGCAACAAAACCAAATCAGGCATCCAAATTTGCACAGGTTTTACTTCCACCTACCTGAATTACGTTCTTGGCTACAAAACCTTTAGTAACACTTTATGATGCTTCTAGATCCCCAGCTCACTGGTTGTGTAGCTGGGGCATGGAGACTGCACGCTCTTCAGATGAGACCTAAAAGCTGAAGTAGCTTTTAGCAAGTGAGTTTCAGGACAGACCTTGTTCTGTTTAGATTCCGTTCCTTCAGTTTCTTTCAGAGTCATTATCTCCAATTTGTGCGTGGAAGGCAAAGATTCTAATTATATACTGCAGCGAGTGCATTTTTTAATAAATAGCACCAATTGTTCTGCTGGGACATTCTCATCTGAATCAGCTCCTATTCAGCTTCACAGACTCTGTCTCCCATGTGCAAAGAGAATATTTTTTTACTAGCAAAACCCAAATTAAATGTGTGTGACAAAGCTAAAGTACTAGACTAGAATTTGGGAATTATGGATAATTTGGATTATGCTGTCAGCCAGCAACAGTTTTGCCTGCTATGTGACCCTGAAGTCACATTACTTCACTCTAATTCAGCCCCTTTGTCACTCTTGAGTCCCTGGATTAGGGTTGTTGGTACCATGACCAGTCTCATTGCAGTTGGAATTGTTACTACAATACAAAAAATAGCCATTACAAAGCACTCTTTCACACATTCCCCATTTTCGTTGTCCTTCAGCAGATGTCCACATCAGAGTTCGTAAGCATTGGTCCTAAAAGATTGAGTTCTGGAGTGCTTTACTTCTCACCCTGCAGGGAACAACATTCTGCGTGACCCCATGCCAGTGTTTCTGGTTGGTGAAAGAGGGATGCTGCTGGGCTGGAATGGAGCCCTGATGGTGTGCAAGAGAGATCACAACACTCAGGGCGGGGGATTTGAGTAAGGGGAGTTGACTAGCACTAATTCTGGAGATAATTCAAGACCAGATGACAGAGGTATTCATATTTGTATTTTGTATTAGCATCTTCCCTGCCGCCTTCTGATTTAACTAGCTGCATGCTCAGCTGTCAGTTTTCTGTAGAAAAGCCTCACTGCTTCCTACAAGCAAGAAAGGCTCTGGAGAATCACCCAACTACATGCAGGTTGTTAGCAGAGGGCTTCTTGTGCCCCCCACCCCCACCATGGATCCCTCTTAGCCACTGCCTATAGGTGAAGACCCTGGCTGTGTCCCACTACTGCATGGAGCTATGAAGAGAAAACCGCTTCTCGGCTCTGGTCAACAAAGAAAAAGATGTCTGGTTGCAGAGCAGGGAATTTTTTCATCCTTGCAGAGGGCTTCCTCTCCTCTCCTCTCCTCTCCTCTCCTCTCCTCTCCTCTCCTCTCCTCTCCTCTCCTCTCCTCTCCTCTCCTCTCCTCTCCTCTCCTCTCCTCTCCTCTCCTCTCCTCTCCTCTCCTCTCCTCTCCTCTCCTCTCCTCTCCTCTCCTCTCCTCTCCTCTCCTCTCCTCTCTTCCTTTCCCTCTCTCTCTCCCTCTCCCTCTCCCGGTGTCTGGAGGACACCACCCAGGCCCCGGGAGCTGCACCTCCGGGTGATGGCTGCACCCCTGCAGCCATCAGCAGAGGGGGATCACCCAGCCCAGCACTGAGCCCATTCCACCCTGGTTGGTCCCCAGAGTAGCTCTGGAGAGCCTCAACTGTGCTTGCAAGCCAAGCCATCCTCGATGCAGCCCGGTGTCGGAGACTGTGTTTATGTGTCAGTGAATATGTCACAGAGATGAAATCTCAAGCACTCTTGAAGCGAGTGATTCACAGGCTGCTCAGTTTATGAATATAGCTCAGCCTGGAGCGTGTGTTTCATTGCTCAATGTACTGTAACACCTGTCGCTTCCTGCATTATCCACTTGTCCCAGCACTAGAGCTGCCACCTTCTTAAAAGTCATTTCATGAAGTGAATTTCCTTTCTGTAATTATCTTTTTATGCAACTAATATTTTCTCTATATCTAAAAGAATTAATGAGCCCCAGCTAGCAGCCATGGCTGAATGAGTCACTCTTATAAGAAAAAGATATCACCATTGCATATTCTCCCTTTGGGCTGTCACTCTCCAGCTGATATTTTGGACTGAAGGTACTTGTCTGTCATTCCCGTGACGGAGCTGGACCAGCCCTCTGAATCTGCCAAGTCAGGAGGCTATGTGTCCAGAGCACTCAGTCCCCTCTCCCAGCTCATCCTAGCTGTCACCTCTGCTTCAGCCATGGCTGGTGACAAAGCAAAGCTGCAGGCTCATTTCCAGCCAAGCAACAGGTCAGGAAGGCATCTGCTATAAAATCATAGTCCATTTGACTTCTCTAGTAGGGTTTTAAAAGTTCTGAGAGCTACTTTGTACTCTATACTTTATTAAATAAAAACACCTTAACAGCCTTCTTCAAAGAAAACAAACTATGACTTCCCTGGGGCAAATTCTGATCATTTTTTAAAAGTATATATGTCAGCCCTATATGCCTATCAGCATGTATGTCACAGACACATTTCAGTACATTCCTCCATCCCATTCCTCTTACAGGCTGCCACAGTTAGCTTTGCTGACCGAGATCAAAAAGGCTTCTCTGATCTATCTGTGATGGCATCTTGGTATCTTCCCTATCTGACAGAGCTAATGTGGAAGCTTTTTCAGTGTACAAACAGTTGAAGTGCCTTCCTGTACTGAGCCTTTAAAGAAAAAGTTAATAACTCTGAGTTTCTTTTGCTGCCATTTACCTGTCCAATTCTACATGAAGCTGCTTTGAGTCCCCTTTCATCTCCACTGACTAAAGAAACAGCTTTGTCATCAGCATGTTGTTTGGTTTTTCTGTCCACTTACTATCTTTCCAAACAGCCAGAAATGTGACTTGTAGGGGGCTATCTGAAGGAGATGAAGGCTCCTGGCTTAGCTCAGGAAAGCACTTGTGTATTATATCTCAAGAGAGCTGGAAATCTATATACATCTGCAAGAAGTAGACAAGCAAAGCATTTAGGCCAGTATCACAAGCAAAGAGGACAGATGCCTAATATATTATGGTTGCTAATGAGCAGGATAAACAGAAGTGTTAGAAGCCCTGGAGGCAGGGGTCAGGATTAAGAACTCAAAATTACAAAAAACAGGGCTGTGGCAGGGAGCAGGCAGACAGACAGGACAGGAGAGATTGGCTGTGGCTGGAGAGTTTGGGGAGAAGCATCACACAGGCTTTAGTGTAGCCTGAGAGGGAAATCCAGCCAGAAGAGGTATGACTTACTCGGACGGCAATTTAGCTGGCAAGTAAAGGAAACTCCAGAACTAGAAAAAATTAACAATAAAAAAAAATCCAAGTACTGATGGTTTTACTTCCCTTCTTGGTGCAGTTTTGTATATTTTTTTCTCCTAAGATTGTAGTGTCATCTCTCATAAAAATGGAAGAAATGCATCTAAGAAGGAGGTGGCAGTGAGCAAGGAGCCCTCAAAGTCTGCTGAATCATGCTGTTCACATGTTAAAGCTTTGTTTTCTGTCACAAGAGTGCTCCAGGTCTGCCAAAGTGTTGTGTGGCTTTTCATCTGAAGCTGTTAGGCATCTTTATTGGCAGTAAACAAAGAAATCTTTCTTTGTATGTAGTATGTAGATTATTTTTGTAGATAGAATTAGTGGTGAGTCCAGCTATATTATGGTTTCCTCCATTCAGGAAGCTCTCCTACAGACTATCTCACTGCCCCGTACAAAGCAAGTCTCAGGAGGCCTTGTGATGCCCTTCCTTGGATGCTTTTATTGCTGCCTATTGAACCAAAGATACATAAGAAATACACATACCATGCATTAGCCTCCTCCTTTCTCCAGCACTGGACAAGATCCAGCAGAACAATACAGGCTTCTACTTTACACATGGCCCATCCAGTTAATGTTTCTTTTTGGAGAGGGTAAAATCAGCCCACCATTATGATTTATTAAGATCTACTTCATACCAGATCTGAATTTCTGACCTACATTGTGCTTGAGTAAAACACTCATTGAAGGATAATCTTGCTTAGAGCAAGGACCTGAAGTTTAGATCTATTAATTATTAATTGCTCTATTTATTTATTCAAAAGCCCTGGTGAAATGGGAATAATAGCTGGTTTCCTTCCTCTTGAACTCATTCTCTTACATGGTCTCATTTGGCTTTGCACATGTTCTTCCCCAATTAAATAAGTCAGAAAGCGTGTGTGTTTGTGGAGAGAGAGGGTCAGATTTTTTGCCAGGCAGGTCAGGGTACAGTCACATTTATTCTTCTCACACGCTGCTTTGTAGAACAACAATCAAGCAGATAGAATGAGACATTAGCTTAACTTCCTGCATATCTGTATTTAAAGAAAAAGCCAAGGATGGAAGAGACTGAGTGTGGAACAACAAATGCCAAAGCTACAGAGACTCTGCCAGTCAAAGAAAATCTTTCACTGTTGTGGTTTATTAATTCCGAAGGAGCTGTAGAAGATCCTTTCCCATCAGGACTGTTAATCTGGAAGCCAGTTTTGTTGTTCAGGATTTGGAGGATCTATCTGTGCCAATCAGCTACACTCTTGTATCTTCCCTGCTTAGTCTGCCTCCATCATGTTCTCAGTTTCTTGATAACCCAGGAAAGTAGGAGTCCATAACACTCCCTTTTGCGTTTTTCTTCACATCATCTTCAGCAGGCTGGTGTGTCCTACAGTCAAGCCAAGGAGGCAAGGATGGTAGGGGAAAATGACCCTGTTCTGTGCTGCAGAAAACAGTCACAGAAAAAGAGCTGTATGGCTTATTTGGGACTGGGAGCAAACACTATCCAGACATCTCTGTGAGCCCAACGCTCCTGCAGAAAGAGCCCCCACTGTGCCACTTGCATGCTGCAGAAAAGAAACTTTTTCTTCTGAGCCAAGGCTACTCTGAACATGCATCACAAAAAAAAAAAAATAAATAAATAAAAAGGCCTCATAGAAATATAAACCTTTGGGTTCTTTCAGGGAAAATGGGTAAAACCACATACTTTAATAGACCTGTAGTTAGACCTGCCAGGCACTCAGTGTGATGGTTGAGCTGCTTTAGAGTTGTAGACATGGAATATATTGATGTTTGCTGATTTAGACCCTTGACATCCCTAGACATTTACTGGGACACAAGAACATTGTATTCTTGTACTGCTTAGCATCACTTACAAGTCCAAGAAGAGTAAAGAAACCTTGTGTCTCTATTTGAGTGTAACTTGATCTATTGACTTTTGTGAGGTTGCAGTCAATAATCCTCATCTCTCTCCTCTAAATGGCTCCTGAAACATCATCCAGCATTTCAGCCCAGCGTCACATATGTTCCTTTATCTTGTGTTTTGGAGCGAACAAATGAGGGCATAGACTTTCATTTGTGTGCACTATATTTCCCCTGCTGTGAAGGTCTAGATATTGCTGCTGCATAAATACTGCCCCAAGGGCCATCTCTAGCAGCTCCTGGGATAAAGTTATTTTCTTCCTCACAGGGGTTCCTATATTGAGGAAATAAACATGAAGTTTCTACCCAGAGACCTTTGCTTTTCTTTTTGGATGTTCTGGCAGCTCAGATGAGAGGAGATAAGAAAATGGTCCTCTTTTCAGTGTGCTGCTGACAGCCTGATTTCTCTCTTTCTTCTCCCTGCCACCTTCTGCAATGTTCACTGATCCCATCAATAAGCCTCACAGTGTCTCAATGTGTCACCATGTTGTCAGGAAAAAGAAGTGGCCACATATCCCTTTAGCAGGCTTCTTATTTCAGTGTTTTAATTATGCACAGAGATTCCTTGATTAGGTTAAGAGATTATATCCATCACACAGCAAAAGCTGCAAATAAAGACAACTGTAGGTAGTAGCAGTGTAAAGAGGCAACGAATAGGAATTCTATTCTCTGAAAATAAGTCAGGGGAAACATCTTCCAGGGGCAGATTACAGCTCCAAACTTTTGCCTCTAATGTTTTGGAGGCATTTAAGGCAAATGCTGTGCTGGGAACAGATCTTGGAGAAATTGCAGCAAAATGCCTCCAGGACAAGTGTGTTTTGGCGGGCTGGCAGCCTCTAACATTACCCACCTGAGCAGGACCAGGAGCACTGTGTCTGGCAGTGGGAGGCCTTCTCCATGGTGAGAAACATGAAGCAACAGAAATATTCTCTTCTTGCAGGATTTCCAGCCTTGTTTTGCAGATATACCTGTTTGAGCCAATTCAGAGAGATCCAGAGGAGTCTCAGAAGCAGATCCTGGCTTGTTTGGCGTCTAGGCATGGAGATGGTTCCCTTCCTCAGCTCCAGGCTTCCTCCCCCAAGCCAGCAAGGACGCCATGCCTGGGTGGCTCAGCTCCTGAGAGCTTGCTGAGATACAGCAGAGGACTGTGGAAAGATCAGCTAAGAGCCAGCCAGCACCCCAGGAGCTCAAACATCATGTTTGCAGAGTCTTCTCAGGAAGGACTCGTTGTGTCTTACAAACCTTCACCCATTGCTTTGGCCCTCTCTGCAGTGCTGAAGGTAAAAATAACCAGTGCTAACACAGACTGCAAACAGAAATGCAAAGAGAGAAAGAGTCTTGGTACAAGGTGAATAGCCACAAATTCTACATTATCTCCTTACAGTCTTCAAGAAAAGCTGAATTCTTCCAGGCTTGAGTCGTACATCTGTCCCTGCTCATCTCAGCAGCCTTCCCACCTTTGCCCATGCAGCAAGCTCTCCACCTCTCCTCCAAAGCTCCTTTCCCCCTCACCCACTTCCTCCTTCCCCCTGCACACTTGTACCTTCTCTTACTTCTGCAGACTCAGTTTCTTTCTTGGTCAGTGTGATTTCTTCACTCAAAGATCACCATCAGACCCAGAATGCAATCCCCTAGTGCGAGGGAACAGACACTCAACCAGCCACTGAGCACGTAGGCTGTAATAAACTGCAAACAGATAAATACAAGAGCTATCATACATCAGAGCAGACAAGCCCCTAACGTCTAATGCAGGTCTGTGCTTCTATGCTCTAGCCCAAAGGCAGATGGTTAAAACACATGCATGTTGGATATGGAAGTTCCAGTTCAGACCTATTCTCATTTCTGAGAATAACAGCATTATGCATAAGAGTTTGGCTGAATGATTTCCAGCCCATCATTTTTTTTTGTATTGTTCAGCTTCCATACATCACTGTTCATGACTGCAGATGTGTAACTGGTCAGCAGGTGTTTTTTTCTCTTGCTGATTTTATGCTCAAAATGTTTAAACAGGAGAATAATGAGTAGCAGAGAGAGAATATAGAATCTCATGCCTCCGGCATCAGATTCCAAGCAGATAATAACTTATGCTAGATATAGTGGATCTCCAAGAGCTTCTAAATATTTTCCAAATATTTTGTGTTCAAAGGTAAAATTGCTTGGCCTTTGGGGGGTTAGTGGTTTTTTTTAGTTGGTTTTTTTTTTTTTTGTGGGTTTTGTTTGTTTGGGTTTTTTTTCGGGTTTTTGGGTTTTTTTTCTGAAGAGTCCACTTTTCACTCATAGGTTTCAGATGGAAAGCAGAGGGTTTTCCTCATGACCACTACTGCATGGGGCTGGTTGCATGTGCCACAAACTAAATCTAGAAAATTTCCAGATGAAAGTAAATTTCTTTTACAGGATTTTAAAGAGAAATTTATTAGCTGTTTTCTGTGTAGGTGCATATGTATTTGTACACACACACTTATGTGTATGTAACCATGCAGGAAAGAGGCCAGTGGTCCATAGGAGCCATGGGCTATGTATACATGCACATGGTCCATGTGCAGTATAACCGTGGAGGACAGCAGATGTGATGGGGCAAGGAAGCAGAGTTTGCTACACCTCAAATGCCGGTTTTCAGCAGGCATGGTGGGGGTCAGGACTAGGTGCAAGCTACAGGAAGAGGGAGCCAGGCAGAGGAGGAATCTGTCTGTGGGGAGCGTAGCAGTCCGTTTGGAGCTGGGCTCTGCTGGGTGGCAGGGAGCAGGAAATCCCTGGAGCACAACAGAATTTCCTCCCTTATGGCATTAGCTCCCAGCCTTGCTCCAGCAGTTTTGCCTCTAAGGAGAGGCCACAGCGCTTCTCATAGAAACATTTTTTAATAACAGGCAAAAAGAGTGCCCCTGACAACATCAAAAGAAGGTCGAGCTGCAAGGATGAGTCTTTACAGCTTACCCACCTTGGCTATAACTTACTTCTGCTCTCACAACAAGCCAAGAACCAGTTCTGTCTCTCCTTCCAGTTCCTATCTCATACCCTGTGGAGGCCTTTTACCTTGACTCAGCTATTAAGTTGTAACATGAAGCGAGGTCTTTTACCTTGATTCAGCTACTAAGTTGTAACATGAAGCTGGTCTGTGTGAAAATGAGCACAGTACGAAAGTCACGCTTGGGCTAATAGTGCAAACACAGTGTACTTTTTAAGGAACAATGTAAGCAATAGTAGGGAAATAAGTAACCAAAGCAGAATGCTTGCTAGGTAAACAAGATATTCAAAGCTAAGGTGTGATAGCAACAAGTTAACTAATCAAATAGTCTCTAGAAGACATGAAGAGCCATGAACAACGGTTGTATCCAATTATGTAAGTCCCACTACAATAAAGGGGCATGCATGTATCATCATATTGGTGTTGTGCCATCCATCCTCACATGGTTAAGAGACCCTAGACCCCTACATTCCTGGTGACCCCCGACATGATCCGGTAAGGAACTGCATACAGCTTGGAATACTTTGAAAAGGCGAGGGAAGGCTGCCGGGGCCGGTGGAACCGAGAAGGGCACCGGGCTGTCCAAGAGAGACGGGATTGCAAGCTTGCTTTTACCGGCAGCATGGGAAACGCGGCATCCACGAATGAAAAGGCCATAATAAAATGCCTCTTATGGGTGGCAAAAAAGACAGAATGATGTAAAGCAAATGGACTTGGAAGAGCTGTTATTATGGGCAAGACGTCACGGTTATTTTCAGGATTCGGATCAGGCGTTTGCCCTTGAATCATGGCAGCGATTAGGAAAAAACTTGTGGAACTCGATCGGGGTTGGCAATAAAGTCGCTTTACGACGTGCACAAACGTGGAGGCGCTGCGTACACATGTTAGAACAGGTTACTTCTGAGACAGCGGTGAACGTAGCTACGAAGCCGGCAATTTGTGAGGAGGCAGAGGGTCGTCCTCCGGTGTATGAACCTCCAGCGCCGCCTGTTGCCTTATCAGTGGAAGAGTTGGAGTTCTGGGGCGGGGGGGGAAAGACTAGTGTCCCCTCCGCTCCTGTGGGTCCTGAGGAAGGAAAGGAAATGTCTCGTCTCCTCAGGGTTGACCCTGCACCCCAGACCCAGAAGGTGAATAAGTTATTATCAGAAAATATGGACTTGGATGATTCTGATATGAACACGGGAAATATTGCTGCCACACAGGATTAATTATATCCTGATCCACGAAACAATGATTTTATAGCTGAGATCAGAAAACAAGGAGAACAAATGCAGGCAATGTTAGAGACACTTAAAAAATTGGATAAGAAGAGTGCACGAAATATATTGACAGCACTGGTGTATGATAAGACTGTAAAAACAATTGTTGAAAGTCTTAATACTCTCACAGATAACTCATTGGAGCAACCAGAGGGAGCACAGGACTTGACCTGGCAGTGGCCACCACAATTACCGTAAATGATATGAAAATTCATGTTGTCCCATCTACCGTAAATGGCCCCTTGGGGCATGAATTAAGCACACTGTTATTGGGACAACCTTCAGCCTCCAAGCAAGGGATTATAATCATTCCAGGAGTAACTGATGCAGACTATACGGGTAATATTGGTGTTACAGTTTAGATCTTCTGTCCCCCTATAACAATTATAGAACAGACCTGTGTCACCCAGTTAGTGCAGTTTAAAGTACGTGTACCAAAATCGAAGGATATTACCTGAGGGGAAGGAAGCTTTGGTTCAACAGAAGTGCCACTTGTGGCATTCACTCAGCAAGATACCTCCATCCAACCAGCTAGGGAATTTCGAATTTGGGGCCCTGACAATCAGGAACTTATAGCAACTATGATGGTAGATACTGGTTCTGATGTTACAATTACACCCAGAAGTCACTGGCCAAACAATTGACCTCTGGAAACAGTGTCCACCCTTGTCACGGGAATTGGAGGGGCTCAACCAACCCAGTTAAGTCATGAATTTGTGTATCTGAATGACATCAAAGACAATTTGTCAGCTTGCATTCGTCCATATGTATTGCACACTAATATATGGCTTATAGGTCCATCCTTGCATGGTTAAGAGACCCCAGACCCCTATAATACCTTTGCACTGCAGTCTGTCAGTACCACCATGGGGGACATAAGCCTGGCCCTTCTGAGGGGGAAGAGACTCTCACAGCAGCCCTAGCAGGTGAGGAGGAGCAGTCCTGCAGTCCTGCAGTCCTGCAGCATGAGCATTGCTGCATGCTCCTCCTCTAGTGATGGGCACCTGAGGGAGATATGGAGGAACTGTGTACCTTCCCCCAGGGCAAAGTTGCAAGTCTCAAAGCACTGAACTATGCAACACCTCCCTTCACACCTCCTACACCTCTTGGACATCCCCCATTTCTTCACTGTGGATGCTCACTCAGGGATACAAAGGGCCTAACTCAGTACTGAGATGTCCAGTACTACTATTCCAGCCAAGCACTTGCATTCAGGAGACTGCTCACCCCCTTCCTGGTGATGCCACTAAGCAGCTTTGCTTAGTTAATGCTGGGCGGTCCTCAGGGAACTGGAAAGAAAACACCAGCCTATTGATGCCCATGGCACAAATGCCATTTCTACAAGCAATAGTGGCAGCCTGCTGGGTTAAGGGCCAGAACAGCTTGTTAGATCTGGATGGTACCATGGGGAAAATTAACTGAGTAACTGTAACCGGTCAGGTGAAACAGAGCAAAATATAAACATCTTTCTGTTCTTCCCTTTTCCTCACATATCTCCTTTGCATTTTCTATAAAGACTGATTTATTTTTTAATTGTCTGCTATTTGTTTACTAAGCCTAGAGCTCTACAGAAAACGAAAAAAAAATGTGTCATCCAGACAAAACAATCAAGTGCTTGCAGCTATATTTATAGCCCACCACCCTTTGCTGCGATGTTGCTTTGGAATAGTGCTGGCCCTGAAGAAGCTGTTACCTTGCTTGGTAATTATAAAGGCAAGCTTATTGCATCTGCCCAGAGCTGCTGACATTTGTAGGGAGAGGGCAACTGGTATCCCTGAAGAAGGATGCTTGCCCCAACCCCTGTCTGTTACCCCCTGCTTCCATGTCTGCTCCCTTCCCTCAAGGAGACATTGTGCGAACACTGAAGATACAGGAGTAGATATAAGAGCCCATGGAGGAGAGGGAGAATTGAGTACAGAGTTGTGAGATACAAAGAAGCATCTTGTGGTTGCTATTAAGTGCTGTTAGATGAATATATAATCACAAGCTTGTCAGGGCTTGATTTATTTTGGTTATCTGCCTGATGCTAAAAACATATGCATCTGTTTTTTAAATCCTCGCATGGTAAAATGCCACTACCCTCAACCTTGATCTTATGGGAAGACTGATTGACAGAGACAACATCTCCAAACTCCCTCCCCACTGAGCTGCAGTGGGAGGTGAGGGACCCAAGGGCACTGGCAAGCAGCCCATAAGTGTGTACAAGGCTGATGAGATTGTTCGGATGGGTTGGGGTATATGTTCTTTCCAAAGTCCTAGCTGTCCTGGGGCCTCCTTTGCATTCATATCCTGACAGTAGGACAGTCGGTGGCTGCCGGGCTGCCTGGCACCCCCGAGGTTTAGAGAACTAACTTCCATTATATTTTATGTGTTGGCTGGGAATGAAAAACTTGTCGTGCTTTCCCGGAGGAAACCTACTACTTGAGCATACAGTCTCCCTTTTTCAGGGAATGAAAACGAAACAGCTCTAGTAGGTCCTTTCTGGTCCATTTCCATAAGAAAAGCTAGGGGCAGATTACCTCCCCTAGCTCTGTTTTTTTGATGCCTTTTCAATCTTACTTGAAATTTGACTTCCCACCTTATCCCTGTGATACTGTCTCACAACCACACATCCAGCATCCATACATTCCTTCCTTAACCTTCCCTGTACTTCCCTGCTTTAGTGCTGTATTTTCCAGACAAATGTTCAATTCAGCTAGATGCTCTCCCTCCTCCTCTGCTGCCTGTTGGCTAATGGATGCTGTACCTCTGCTCAGGCAGAGCTTACATAAACATTGTAACTTGGCCTCTCTTCATCCCACCTATACGTCCACCCCTGAAATGCTTTTGCAGCTGCTCTCTACACTCAATCCAGGTTGCCAGCGTCATCTTGCTGCCACATTTCTTGGTACTGAAGGCAGCAGCCCTGCTTCTCCCTTCCCTCACATTAGCACAGCCTCTGTCTGGAGGATTTAAGCTGGCAAGTGCAAGGAGGAGGCTCTGAACAGATGCCTATCAGTCCTTCCCATGCTGGGAGTGAGGCAATGGAAGTGCTGTTGGCTGCCAGATTAATATGACACATAACAGATAAGTGATTGAAGCGATTATGAGCAGAGGAGTTTAGCTGGGAAAGAAATCCTTTGTGTTCCAGAGGCTGCTTTGTTTGCTTGTGTGTGATCCATTCAGTACCATGAGAACCTGCAGATATAGAACTCCTTCACCACCATAGAACACTCTCAGCACACACAGGCAGTTGCTGCTTTGGGCAGAAGGAGCCCAGAGCCTTCCTGCAGCTGGAGGAACATGTGTGTTTCTCCCAGTGGGCCAATGCCTCTAAATTACCTCTGTTAAAATGACTTAAATGAACCCTGTGGCTTATAGAGGCTCCTAAGGATGTTGTGTTAAAGATGCGGTCAAGGAAATAGTAAGATAATAGCAGAGAGAGATGGCACATTCCTGCCTAGAAGAGAAAGAAGAAAACAAAGAAATGGTGCTCCCAGAGTCAGCCAAGATGTGGAAGAGAGGCCAGCAGCTGTGGGCAGACATGCATGCACCCTCACAGACAAGGTCCATCACCCAAGAGCACAGCATGTCCCCTCTTGTCTACCCTGCAAGACCAAGGCTGGAGGCACTGACAACCTGTCACACCTCTCCACTGCTGGCACCCACGCTGCATTTCACTGTCAAACATAACTGGGCACAGAGCCAGTCATATCCTACTGGTGCAGCAGACTTGTCACTTTGATTGTTGCCTCCAAGTACAGCGAGACAGGACAGCAGTCAGGACCCTGCTGGTAGTGCTCTTCACACAGTACTCCCTCACTGAGGGCTGCCCAGCCAGGGAGTTTCATTTTTTGGATGAATCAAGGTCTGAAAGTTTCAAAGCAACCCACTAACATGGTCACGTTTCATGCAGAAATCTTAATGGTAGCTGTGCGGATAAATCCCCTGGACCGCTTTGATTGTTACAAGGAAGATCTGGAACACTGAATCATCAAAGGGCTTGCTGTATTTCCCACAAGAATTAATTGTCCACCAAGAATTCCAGATCAAGAAAACACATTTTGCTTCCACTTCTCATGTCAGTCATGTGTGAGATCTAACTCATACTCTAGGCTGCACTTCTGCTGGGTGTTTTTAGCTGTCCTCTGTGATGTGTTCCAGCTGCAGATGATGAAATAGTGCCAGTGTACCTCCTACTTTCCCTTTAGGACACCCAGGCATTGTTTTGGCAGCCTTCCACCTGCTCGTGAGTACTCCCACTGAGGTTAGTCTGACCACCCAACCATGACAGCAATGTTCTTGCAGCTCAGTCCAGCTCAGCAGATGACTCTCAGCTTCTTCAAGCTGAAAACTGCTCAGGAGGGGGTAAAGTGCATTGCTGTTATTGCTGTGGGTATTTTCAAGAGTTTCTTCCTGCTAGAGCCCCATCCTCCTCTATTAGTCTCCAGGCCGCTGGCAGCAATAAATGCTTCCCCTTTCTTCCACCCTCTGCAAGAGTTTTGCTCAGTAGGAGTTGAGTGAAATGGCTTCTAAATCCCTGTACTACTCATGAAAGCAGATCACATCAAAGATAACCTTACCCTCCATTTCTGAGAAGGAAATGGTATCACCCTGCAGACTGGCTCTTATTACAGTTATTTAAATCCTCAAAGGAAGGACAATTTTTCAGTGGTTTCCACACAGCGTTGTGCACTTTTCCATCAGTCCTGATCTGTGGCCCTGTCTTCAGTTGCCAGAGCAGAGAGCTGCACAGAGAATTTAGGTATTGCCTTGGCTTAGTTTTCCTTTGCTTTCTTTCAAGGGTCCCACAGGAGTAGTCCATGAACTTGCATGTGTCTGCAGACCACAGGCAGAAAGTTAAATCTTCCTTGAGCATAACAAATGTTACTTTGGGTCATATATTAGCAAACTCCTTCACACAGCATATCCAAGCCTGTTTCTCAAAGACCAGGGAACTGTAAAGGCCAAAGTTTATTCCTATTTAATCCCATCATAATTCCAGTAAGTGACAGTGAAGCAGAAAAGAATGTCTCTCTTTCCATTACAGAAGGCTGAATAATTAAGACACCTTTTTTAAGCCTCCTCCTCTCCTCCCAAGATAATAACCATCCTACATTTTAGTGCTGCAACAAAACCAGCCACCCAGAACTTCACCGTATTCACTAGGCTTTGTACTGACAGGAGGAGAAAGCACAGATCCTCTGCCATTGGAGTGAAAAGATAATTTTATTTAATTGCTGGAACATGATGCTTGTGATGTAGTTGTGCATTGCTGGCTCCCTTGGAGGATGGGTGGTGGTGGGTACCCACATATAGAGATGTCTGCTCACATATTAGGGAGGACGTTTTTGCAGCCCAAGACTGGGGACTCATCTGAATTGGGGAAAAGTCTTGCTGCAGATTCCCTTTGTGCTTTTGGCCATGTCACTTTGTCTGTGACTCCTTCCTCCACCTGCAAAGAGAGCAATACAAGCACTGCCTGCCTGCAGCTGGTGGCTATGCGATGCAGCATATGCAACAAGAGTCAAGGACTTGATGACCACCATGACAGAGAGTGTTAAAGAGTTATTCCTCACCTTGCAAACCTTCTCCTCAAACCTCTACCTAGCATCACTGCACTTCTCAATGATGCACCAGCAGTGCTGAGGTGATCCCTCACTGATCCCTGCCTGCAGCCCGCATGGTACGCATTGGCCACTGCCCTTACTCCTGCATCTGGCTTTAAACCTGCATAGCCAGAGATGAACAAGACAGGCTACAGCTTGGCACCTCATACTCTCTTTATTCCTGAAGTGGAAAGCCTTTTTCTGAGAAGTACAGATTAATTTAGCCAAGGAGATTAGAGTTTAAGGGCTGTCAGACTGCATGTGATCAGAATCAGGTTAATTTTGTAATGGGAGTACAGACTACAGTCCTTACCCGGTAATTTAAAAACAGGTGATGCCGCCAAGAGAAAGTAATTACGAGGAACAAACAACGAACAAGGGAAAAGTGGTAGTTTAAGAAAAGAGCACATCTTCCCTAGATATTACAGAAATTGCTGCAGATTTACAGTAACTAAACAATATATATTCCTTTTAAAATATCCTGATTGAGAGGAGCTCTGCAGACAGAGTTTCAATAATACATAAATAGGGAATCTGAAAGTACCTGTAGAAATGCATCAAAAAGGGAAGACAAGGCTCTAAAGGGAGCTGGAAGAAGCAGTGCAAAATCTGTGACTCAACACTATCAAAGCAGATCAAAGCGTTCTGAGGCCAAAAGAAATCCTAAAATTGTTATAGATCTTTTATCAGAAGAAGATAACAATATACCTAATATTCCTGCAGAAAAAAACCCAAACAGCAATATCAAATAAATAAACTTATCTTCTGTATTCTGAAAGAAACTAGGTGGCGTATTAGTATTCCATTAAACTAACACATTATTCTAGTTTATTCTACATTAAAACCAGAAGATTTTGGATATCCTTTACCAGAGATAAATATTTCTAAATCAGGACATCTAGATAATGCTCAAAAGGTTTCTAAAAGCTCTCTGAAGATCTCTAGATATAGTTAAAGACCATTTTTAATAAAATCAAGGAAAATCAAGAGTTGCTTCCAAACTGTAAGGGAGGTGTCATTCTCTCAGCACTTTTAAAGTATAAGAGAGAGAGGGAGAGGGAGAGGGAGAGGGAGAGGGAGAGGGAGAGGGAGAGGGAGAGGGAGAGGGAGAGGGAGGCTGTGCCCAACACCAATCCTAAGACCACTTTTGCTGGGGAGAGTGATGCAAGGAGGAGACAGAGACACACAGGAGTGGGTTATTATTGTATAAAGCATGGTACAGAAGAGCAATTACAGATACTATGATGCTTTCTTTGCATCTGAAGCCATTTGGAGGAGGGAGAATAAAAAATGCACTTTTGTATTGGAACAGTGTCCATCACTAAACTGACTAAATTATACCTGATCACTGGGGCTGATACTTCTTGCATTGCAAACTCACTAACTGATAGACCTCAAAGAATTTTCACCAACCAGGAATGGTCAACATGATGTCTACTGTCTCCAGAAGTTTCACAAAGGTATGTTCCTAATCGGCTGCTTTACCATACTCAAGCAGTGATACAGAAAGGAACCTAAGTTCAGTGCCTGCGAACCTGTCAGATCCCACTGCTGATAGCCTGGTAAATAATGAAGAAGTCAATGTATTTGCATAAGTAAATTTTGGTTACACTGACAGAGAAAAGACTGTGCTCCAGAAAACAATGTTTTTGATCAGCACAGTGGGGCATGAACACACATGCTGCAACAATGATGGGCTGCCAGAACACTGCTATGACCAGAGGCAAAGTGTGGTCTTTCATGCACAGGCATGATGCCATCAAGCCGGTGCCCTCACTAGGGTAATCCTGCTTTTGTCTGTGCAAGAGACTGGCCAGACCCTCAACCGTTGGGAAAAAATGGAAATTTTTCTGCCAGAATAGCTCTTAGAAAAACCTCTCCTTGTCTTAAGATGAATTTGAAGAAGGGAAATCTTTTTAAGCATTGCATGATCTGAGCCAGTGGGAAAAGCAGTCTGTATATGGGGAAGGAGACAGACACGGTGACAAGTAGGGATTCTGGTTCTCTGTTACCAAACAAAGCCTAAGCAGCCCACATCAATGCACACAGTATCTGCTGACTACAGAGCAGGCCCATGCAAAAGGATCTCTCAAAACTGCCAGAAATTTGGTGTCACATCTTCTTTCAGTATTAAGACGTCATCTGGTTATTGGCTGGCAGCTTCTCAAGACACTCAGGGGTCTTTACCTGTCCACATGACCTTTTTCCCCCAGCCACCCTTCACAGGTACCTGACCTTGCTTGTTCCTTCATAAACTGGAATGGGGACCAGGACCCATGGTTCAACCAAAGATAAATCAGGTAAGTAGATTACCTTCAGTTTCAGTGCCTACCCTGAAACTCCAAAGAGATGAGATCAGCCTTTGCCTGCCTCTATTCCACTATTTGGGTTGAATCCATAGTGACCATCCCCTCCCCTTGCTCAAAGTTTCTTGCTTGGACATGAGAAAGAAGATGGTCCTCCTGTCATTTTTCCAGGAGCAGTTTTTGCTAACGGAGTAAGACCTGGACACTTGAAAGGGCTGCATGTAGAGATATGCTAATGGACTTGCATTGGAAAGAGAAAAGCTGAAGTTTCCTAACCACTGGGAAGGATGCAAGGAAATCATCTGTCTCTGTATGTGTGTGCATGGCACTGCCTGAGAAGATGTGTTACTCTCTTTTGTGTATCTGAACACTTCCTTGTTCTTTTGATACTTGTTCTTGTCAAGCTCTGAATATAGATTTTTCCTTTTCAATGCAGTTTCCCTGTTCCCTCCTGTGTATGAGGGCTGATTTATCTATCCGTTACATCAGCTTCTTCAGGCAGAGAGATAAAAACAAGCCTAGGGGAAAAGCTTTGTCAGCTTTTGACGGAAAGATTAAATGCAAGCAGTTACTGTACCCAAGGCAGCACCAGTGCCCAACACATGAATCTCAGTAAACAACACAAATCCCTCCATTTCAGAGGCTCCAGTAGAGTGAGAAATGTGTCCCACTTAACTGTTGCAATCAGTCTGACTCCCAGGGAGCTGAAGATCAGTCAGCCACAATGCTCCTTATTCACTTGCCATAAGTATTGTTTGCACTCTCTCTCCTCTCTTAGCTCTGAAAGTTGCCTTTTCTGTTGCTATAAGGGAGAAGCCCATTGGTCCAATCTATCTCATGTGGCTGTGATGGGAGAGAGACAAGAAGCATAAAGCCAGAGAGGATCAAGGTATTACAAAAAGCAGCAGCATCTACTCCACCCAGTGACAGGTTAAACCAAGTTCAAATAGGATAAATGAAAAAGCATCTTAACAGGAAATCTCCCTGCATCCCGGAAAATGGCTGGTGAGATTTACCCTGGGAACTGTGTAGTGATCACACTGGTCACAGCTAGAGACCTGCCAGCTCTGCTGTTGGCCGAATACTTCTGCTTTCCACTGCACAGACTCTTACACGATACTGTAGATCAGAACTGGCGTAATTACATAATGTCTTGGATGCCACAACTGGCAGTAGAAATGCAGAAGTTTAGCAGCCTGGTTCTGGTTTACCCTGCAGGTCTTGAGTCCTCACTCATCACTGTATACCCCCCCCAAAAAAAACTTGTTACAGCGGCTGACGCTGCACCTTCCTCTGCTACCCAAGCAGATGCTTGTAGCTGCATGGTGAGAAGATGCTGTGTCCCCTTACAGTTTCCTCATCACACGCACAACTGCACCCAGGCTTGAGCTATACATGCTATACCCTTTTGATGGCACTCGTGAAGGCAACCAGCAAGCAGGTAACACATGCCTGTGTCCTTGGATTTGGTGATTATGTTTTCCGGAGCAAGTACCTCACTGGGGAGCTGGAGTGACACCAAAAAAAAAGGAAAAAAAGGAAACAAACATCCCATAAAATGTTGCTTAGAGAGAGATCATCCAAGGCTTTCACAGTAGTCACTGATACTCCCTGGAGAGGGAATGTGGCTGCTTTGAGGCTGCAGAGGTCATCTTGCTGCTCAGAAAGTTGGAGGAAAGATATCATCCTTCAGTACTAGTGTCTGTGAAATTGTGTTTTCAGATACACGTTATGAAATGGGATGTGTTATGTCATTGCAGTACCAGGAAACATGTAAATGCATAAACAGTAATGAAAGGAATACTTAATTTTCACATCTACTCCAAATCTGCAGTCTTTGACTCAAACTTGTATAAACAATAGTATAGGGGGTATAATCAGGGAGCAGCCTGCCAAACTATTGTAAGCATTCCCTTGATTCAGTCCTCCTGGGTGGCTCAGAGTACTGAAACAAGCACTCACTGATCTTTAAGAAATATCTTTGCCAAGAACCCAGTAAGCCACGTGAAGTGGCTTCAGGCTTCAGCTGAAGATCTCCCACGCCCCTTGCTGGAAGAACACTGCAATAACAGAGCTCTGGACAAAACAAACTAAGAAAACAGTGAAGTGGAGAAGAAAAGCCCAAACTACATCTTTCTATGGATAAAGAGGTTGCCCAAAACTCATTTCCAGCAGTAAAAATTAACAAGTAAAAACCTGTAACTTTAAATTTAAAATAGCATAGGCCTACCATATTTTGGAACTATATACATGATGAAAGACATTGCATATTCTCCTGGTTTTAAAAACAGAATGAGCACTTCAGAGACTGTGGTATGTGGGAAATCATATTAGATACTCATATAGCATAGAGGAAGATGGCATAGAAATTACCATGTTGTAGTATAAAGGTACAGATATAAGCTTCAAAGTAACTAACTGGTGTCCTGATAGCCTTTTAGTGGTTAGGCATCGTATTAGCCCACACTGTCTTAACCACAGGCATTTTCTACTGCTTGAGTTAGCAAGCTCTAGGCCAGCTCAGGAGCCTCCACTTGGAACCATGCATATTGCTGTGACTGCAGGATGGAGACAACCAAAACTTCTAAGCAGCTCTTGCAGAGAGCCGACTAATGGCAGAGTAAAGAACTTAAAAAAAAAAAAAAAAAAAAGAAAAAAAAAAGTGATTTTGATTGTTGCAGTTAGGTAGGAAAAGTTAATGCCACATTGACATGAGCCAGCTGCCCACAAAGACAGTTGCAGCTCTGCCACTGCCATTCAGAAGGCTTTGTTGTTGCTTGAGGGGTCAGCAGTGCTGGGTGGAAAGGGGCTTTGCAGGGTTCAGTATTACCATGCGATGTAATACTTTTATTTCCATACCCTGCCCTCTCCTGTCAGTGCTTTTCTTTCCTCTCTCCTTCACTCCACATTGTTCTCTCTCTGGTACAGGCTGATAGTCCCAAAATACCTTCCCGACAATTCCTTTCACTCTGGCTTGGTTTCCATCCTCGGGGAAGTATCATCCCTGGAAATGAGCTTGGATAGGAAAAATATGGAAAACTCCATATTTAGAGACACAACGTAGTTCACAAACCAGTTTGCACTGGCTGATTCACCAAAGGTAAGAGAAAGAACATCATTCTTCGAGGCAGCAATGTTGCAGTTCTGCCTGCGTAGTCTTCAAGAAGCCTGAAGAAAGATCAGTTTTGCGCAAAATATATATATATATATTTCATTATTTGGCAAACATGATTGTTGTGTTTGTGATTTAATGTGTTCCTAATGGAGCATAAAGTGAGTGGACTCGCCTTTTAACATTTCATCTCCCCCTTTATGCTTTGTCTATTGGTAATGATGGCAACTCTGCCCTTCTATTCCTCTCTTGTGAGACCTCATCTGGAATACTGTGTCCAGTTCTGGAATCTAAACATAAGAATGATATCGAGCTGTTGGAATGGGTCCAGAGGAGGGCTACAAAGATGATTAGAGGACTGGAGCCCCTCCCATACGAGGACAGGCTGAGAGGGTTGGGGTTGTTTAGCCTGGAGAAGAGAAGGCTCAGAGGAGATCTTATAGCGACCTTCCAGCACCTGAAGGGGCTACAAGAAAGCTGGAGAGGGACTATTCATAAAGCCTCGTGGTGATAGGATGAGGGGCAATGGGTATAAACTGGAGAGGGGCAGATTTAGACTGGACATAAGGAGGAATTTCTTCACTATGAGAGCGGTGAGGTACCGACACAGGTTTCCCAGGGAAGTTGTGGCTGCCCCATCTCTGGAGGTGTTCAAGGTTGGATGCGCCTTGGGCAGCCTGAGCTAGTGGGATGTCCCTGCCCATGGCAGGGAGGTTGGAACTGGAGGTGCTTTAAGGTCTCTTTCAACCCAAACTATTCTATGATTCTATGATTCTGTGATTCTGTGATTTCATGATTCCATGATTCTATGATTCTATGATCCTATTCTAAAACCCCCCTGGAGTGTCCGGTGGGTGCGCGCAGCGGGTGCCTCTGGGCAGAGCCCCCGGCAGAGGGCGTAGCCCCATCCTCCCCAGGCAAAGGAGAGGTAAGAAAATAAAGAAAATGAGCAACGTGGTCCTGGGGGTAAGGACTTGAAAGAATCCGGGCTGGCTGCACCCCGCACCCCTGTGCCCCCCAAAAATCCCTTGGAGCCAATAGAGGCTTCTACCTGATGGCTTGCGCACCGCCTTCTGCTCAAAAGCATGAAATCCACACAAACAGGGGAAATTGTTTAAGTGCCCGTGCTGGGGAAACAATGAGAGGGAATATACACAATGTACTGCCGTACTCACAAAGAAATTAGGAAAAAAACCCCACCCTCCGACTTACTTTTTTTCCTCCCACTTGTAGGGCTAGTAATAAAAATGTAAGACAAATTATTTTCAGACAAGTCTGGGTGAAACTGATAGTGGAAATGTAAAATAAAATATAAACATTCACAGTAGGAAAACCCACTGAATCTACCCCATACTTTTAAGGCATTGCTTTGCCCATGTGTTCTTAGAACTGATCAAAACACGAAAATCCATTTGGGGGAAATTTTTTTTAATTGTTGTAGCTGTTTCAATTTCAAAGCGATAAAAGGAAAATTCAAATCTTTTACTGATTTTATCTTCATTTCGTATTCATTTTCATTGAAATAGTTATTATAAACACTTTTGACACTTTCTATGAGCCAAACAGCCTTTTCTTTGATAAGCAAGTCATTAGCAATGTTACTAGCTAAAAAGAAAAAAAGCATTCAGGCTTTGGGGCAAACTAATGCATATACATGCAAAATCATTATATTTTAGCCCAGAAAAAAATCATTTTTCTTTAAATAAGTTGTCATTTTCCTTCCCCTAATACAAGTGAAACACACCTAAAAATGAAACTCATGTCAAAAAAGGAATGGTAAAGAAAATGAGAAAAAAAATCTATTCTCATTTTTCAATAAAAGATATTTTTGAAGTATGTTATCCATGCAAGACTTACCTATGAAAAGTTTTCAGCTCACTTGAACTTTTTTTGATGGAGTCCTTCACCTTGTACAGGTCCTGTACTTTTTGTGTTTGTGCTTTTGATAAAGTAGTTCATGTTGCTTTAAAATTACCCTTCATCATAGTCAGCATTATTACTTGTATTGGTCATAATTATTATGTGTACTAATAGATGTAGAGACTATACAATGACACAGGTGCCACTCAAAACCAGGACACAAAAAAGTGGTTCTTGCCCTAAACACAGTGTCATTAGGCAGGAGCACCGGCAGCCTGCAGAGTTCAGAAAAAAAAACAAACCCAAAACCCAGCCACTAAGCAGCCAGACTAGCTTAAAAATCATGACATTTAAAGTAATAATAAAGAGGTGGCTGCCTTTTATTTATTTCTAGCTTTGAAATCTTTAAATATTTTGTACATAAGCTCAGGCTTTCTGCAAGCTCTTAACCAGAGGACAAGAAAGCACTATTTTTAAAATGAAAGCTGAGAAACCCATGTAATCAGAAGCTTTGAGGAAAATACCAAGTGTCATGAGATTTGGCAACACTGTAGTTCCCTACCTCTATTTTAATTCAGATCCTGTTTTTAATGCAAATTTAAAGGCTGTTTTCCCCTTATATTTTTCAATGCTATCATTAAGTGCAACTCATTGCCTTTTAGGTGAATGCTTTTTTCACAAACCAATTTGATTATATTCCATTATGCTATTATCAACAGCTGAGATTAGTAAAAAAATGAAAGTTTTATCATTATATTCAATTTTTTTCTCATTACAGATCTGGACTGCCATTTTGCTTTCTGCTTATTATTAGCTTCCAGTCACAATCATTTTCTGAGTCTGATGAATAAGAACAATATGAAAAATATGAAAAATATGAAAAAACAGATGACAAATTACTTGCTACAAAAATATTTCATTTTCTCTAGGACTTCAAACCCACGTGGAAGTACTTATTTGATGTAAATTAATTTAGTTGCTTTAAGTAAAACGTTAATTCAAAGCTAAAATTGATCTACATGCCTCTAATTGGGAAGAGAATCCTGAAATTTATAGATCATGTTCTCATGATGTAGTGCCCGTAACATAATATGTTGGTGCAGCAGTGAACAGCAGAGGCTCCACCTGTGATAATCTGCTGGAACAGCTCTGGCTGTGCAGTTGAATTAACTTATTTTAATAAACTAGCCTAATAAGGATAACATACAGCTAATAGATAAATGTAGCACAGACTGTAACATACTGAGCATTTCTGGAAGTGTAACACTCCCACTCTACCAAGAACATGAAATACTAATAAATGATGTGTGCAGGATGAATTTGGTCTGGCCGTCTTAAAGTTGAACTCTACAAGCTGCCTGATAAGGGACATCCTCTCATGATGAAGCAAGCAGCAAAGGGGATCTCTCAGCTTTCCCAAAAGCAACATGGAGTAGCTGCAACTCCCTGGTAAAAAAAAATGGGTAGAAGGTTCAGCAAAGGTTAATGTGGAACAAAACTGCCACGTGTACTGCAAGACTTGGGCTGGAGCAACAACAACCTCTCACAAATTGTGTCCCCTGCTCAGGAGCTCAGCCTCAAAGGTATTGCAATAGACCAACAATTGGTAATTAACTGATAAATATCCCTGGGAGAGGATATGCAGCTGAGCAAATGATGCAGCAGCATCTGAAACTCCTCTCATGCCACAGACGATGCTGTGGATCTCCAGATGGAGGTTAAAGCATTCCCAGCTCTCTTCTCAGAGACATGCTGGTCCCATCGGACAGAGAAGCAGAGAGTACTGGGGTACTGCCATTTGGAATGCAGTCGGAGGGAAGCAAGTGCCAGCTCAGTGGGCTGTTGAACAGCATCCAACACCAAGATGGACCTGTGGTCACACATGGGGGCTGAGCACAGGCAGTCAGCAGCTGAGTGGGTCAGGCAGGGCACTGCTACGCCAGCAGCATGGAAAGGGCTGGCTTTGAAGCAGTGGGATATGCACTCAAATTCAGCGTATCCTGAACAGGTAAAACTCATGTAACTGTGTATAAGATAATTATTTTCTCTCCAGTTTAGGAGCCAATAAAAGCAGTTTGTACCTCTGGGGTAGTATTTATCAGAATTACAGAAACACGGTAACTTGGTACTGATGACATTTTACTCAATCCAGAATTAGCATGATTTATATTAATAATGCATCCATTGACCAGATTAAGAACTGGTTCCTTTCAGATTGCAAATGAAAACTGCCAATGGAGAATCCCCAACAAAGATGGCAGGACTTTCAAAGAAGGAGTATTTACATCTAACCTATTCAGTATTCTAATCAGGTACCCAAAAGTTAAACATAAAGTTACCATTGACAAAATTCACAGGAGACATCAAGATTAGTAGACTGGGGACAAAGAGGTGTTACCCTATCTGATCTGAGAGTGCTTGATGTCAGAAGCATGGGCTCATTCACAGAAAGGGGTTTTGTGGGTGGTGCCATGCACAGCAATGCAGGCACAGGCATCCATGGAGTGATGGAACATCCCCTGGGCAACAGCAGCTCTAGAAAGGGTAAAGAACAAACAGTTCACGGGGAACTTGCAGTGTCATGACATGATGGAATACTAGGGTGATCCTGAAAGCATAACTGTAAAAAAGAAATTTGTATATATGTGTGCGGTTTTGGTTAGGTGGTCCCTAGATTGCCAGAGGCAGTTCAGGCAACCACATTTTAAAAGGAATGTTGAAAAACTGAGCAGGGTTCATGGGAAAACCAGGAAAACAATACAAGGGCTGGCAAAAAATGTATTGTGTTGAGAGGATTAAAGAGATCAATTTGTTAACTTATCCAGAAAGAAATATTTTGAGTTGACTAGACTACCATATAGCTATATCTTCCTAAGAGGAAAATATCAAGAATGTATTGAAGTACAAAGAAAAGGATAAAAAGAACCAGTGGCTAGAAAGTGGATGCAGACAAATTTATACAGATAACCCAAGCCCATGTTCATAAGGTGGAGGCTGAGAACAAAGGGAAAGATAAATTCTTTATCTCTTGATTTCTCCAGATCAGAACTCAGTGCCTTTCTTAAAGACAGCTTTATAGCTAAACACAAGTTATTTGGCTTAAGACAGGGTAGCTGCTCATGATATACAGAACTGCACATTCCTATGGACTGCCAAAACACGTGACAGATGCCTAGAAACAAACCACTGAATTTTGAAGTGCTTGTGAGCAGAGACATTCCTCACTTTCCACTATTTGGGCCAGCTACAGGGGGATCGTTTCATATGGAAAAGTAGTTTTGATCACTTATTAAAAACACACAAGCACAAATTCTCAACCTCCAGTGTTTGAAAAAGGCATTGGTCAGGTGTTCTAATCCCTGGGTTTCTCACTACAGTTTGAGTGCTCATTCCCACTGCCACCCCCAAAGCCTGAGAGATGGGTTGATCTGGGTAAAAGGCAATTCACATGCATGCACCCATGTTACAATAACTAAGCAGCATTCTTCTTTTTTTGGTAGATTATTTTTAACCCATTTCAGCTCTCTGCTCCACTTCATGGCCTAGAAACAGCTTTGTCGGCACAGCCGGGGCTGAGGAGCCACAGCAGCACTGACCCACCACAGAGCTGGAAATCCTAAAGCCAGCACTGCCCCAGAGGTGTGGATGCTGAGGCTGATCCAGTGGTGTGTTGTTGTCATGGGAAAAGTCTTGCTTTCTTCCTCTTCCCTGACAGCAGAGTCCTACCACCTCCTCTTTGCTGGTGCTGGCATTTGTGTAGCTAACTCTGCTGAGCTAGCCAGTCACCTGAAAGAGGGAAACTGCACCACCCTAAAGGACCATGCCTGCTGGACTGGCTCTATCCACTTGCTGCATTACAGTATGTTTATCATCAAGGCATACCCTCAAACTCCATCTACAGCATTCCTAGGGAGGGCCTGCTAACTCCTTACACTGATCTAAACCCCAGAGAGGATCATCCCACCCACGCCACTGTCCCTTTTCCTTCTCTCTTGTTAGCATCAGGTCTTCTGTGGTGAGGGGTGAGCGGGCTCAAGTTAGATCTCAAGACAGGTGGCACAACTGCCAGAGCAGGGAGAAAATGAGAGAAGGTTGCTCTCAGAAGTTTCCTGCTTTTCACTTGAACTCAGCAATGCTTATCTGCCTCCTTGAGGAATGGTTCATCAGGCTTAATCCAGTGATATCCATAAAATTCACAGAGAGCACTTCATTGCTAAAGCATTCGTAGTCTTCCACGAAAAACACAATAAGGAAAAAGACAGGGCACTACTGAATAAAGGTCATTGCTGCTTCTATTCTATACAGCAGAAATAAACACAAAGGGCAGCCCGGCACACTTACATGTTCTTCCCTGGCGTCTCTTTCGAGGCCTGTCCCACCCTGCTACAGTTATTTGTAACTATGGGTTTCTGGCCAAGTTTCCTTCTCAGCCATGTAATTTCCTTTTTCTTTTCTTTGTGGGATGTTTTCATATTTCCAAAGGGAAAAATCTATATTCCAATTCAGCAAAGACCCATCAGTATGGAAATGTCCCTAATTTTGGTGTGGCTTCTTACCAGTGCTTTTAATGCTAAAAGCTGTTTAACAGACTAAACAGCCAGCTAACTTCACACTGACAGAGCATCAGTGCAATGGTCCTGCAGATCCAAATCTGCAGGATCTGTGTTGTCTGGGTAATGGCAACAGGTTTTTCCTTTCTGCTTGCAACCAAGCTACCTTTCCTGGAGGAAGTGGCAGACTGGCCCCAAGCAACTCATTCTTTCAAGCCTGGGAAGTAGACGTCAGCCTCTTGGTATTGATGTGGTTATGTAGGATGCTCACAATTTTAAATGAGAATATCCAATAACATGACGGCTGCTGTGCATGTCGGCTTGCAGAACCCCTATGCTTTTCTGCCTTTCCTTGGGCACCCTGTTGGAGACAGCCAGGCAGACCCAGGTGAGGCAGCCCCCACTAGCCCACCTCCAGCATGGGTCCTAACTTCCCCCCATCTTTGCAGTGTCAGCACTTCTGCTGTTGAGTGTTTTTAGCGAATTATGTCCCTCCCCACTGAGCAAAATACATGTACCCCTGCTGCCACAGGGGTAGGACTTTGCAGCTGGCATATGTACATGCCAACCCCCAGCATCGTACACTCTGAAGACCACTTCAGTGTAGTTGTTGACAAGCTGGATTCTGTTCTATCCACTTCTGCGTGCCTTATTTTTTATAACTTTGGCTAAAACCTAAGTGTCAGTAGAAGACCCCTTTTGCCTCTCTGCGACACTATTTAGCATTTCACAGAGGAACAGGTCCGACAGTCTAATACTGGAAAGCCAACACCTAATGACCTCACTCCAAACTGATGTTGCTGTTTGTAAAGTTTTTTCCTGAGAGCTTGGCACGCAGAGGGGAACTGCTGTGAGTGATGGAGAGGCAAGCCCCACAAGGAAAAGCTGCTGAAGCATTCATTAAAAAAAAAAAAAAATCATCTGTCTTATTAATAAGTAAGGGGGCAGTTTGCTGAGGAAGGGGAAGCCTTTCCAGGCCCCAAAGGTAAGATTTTTGCAGAAACAGTACAAGTTTGTACCATGTTCCATCTGAAGCTAGTTTCTAGACAGAAAAGACTCAAAATCTGCACCAGGATTTTATTGCCTGGCTATTAAACGTATGGAGACAACAGGCACATATTAAGACAAGGCAGCTCCCTCCCAATAAATTAGCACGCCCATGATTGCATGGAGACATAATGGCTGCTACTTATATTGTACTTACATACTTAATTTCCTTTATAAATAAAAGGTTTATGTCTCCCTTTGAGCATGTTCTTACAGCCTTAGACCACAACAGCTACAACAAAACTATTACTCCAAATTAGCATGGCATTCAGTATGCATTTGTATTACCTCTATTATTTTTATTGTATTTTTAATTTTTTTTCTCTTGGTTCATTCATCCATCATAATTACGAGCCCATTGTGGCACTTGCTGCCAGTTCAGTGTTCTCACACATTTCAGCATACAGACAGAAACTGCAAACTAGGGCAGCTCTATTAGGTTCTCTAATATTTCTGAGGAGTCTGAAGGTGATGACAGCTTATGGTGTCTTTTCCAGGCAAGTGCAAGTGCCTCAAAGTCCATCTATCTGCGATTACTAGAAGGGGTAAAATTACACAGCACGCTTACCCTCTGAGCAGGAATAGGAATCCTCTGAGACGTTAGAAGAGAGGAACAAAAACCACACCACAGCTGGAAGTCTGAGGAACAATACTCATTTGAACTTCTAAAAAATCACCTGTGCCATACAAGCTGCCTTAGCAAAGGGAGGTTTTGAAACCAAGTTGATTACTTTCCTTGTTGTTTTCACAGACAGGTTATCTTTGCTCACTTCAGTGACGTATCAAGACCTGATCCTGAAGTTCTGCCACCCTCCAAACTCTCAGTGACATCAGCAGATGCAGCTCAAGGATGGCAGAAGTAGGCCTCTATGTTGCTTAGGCTACCTCCTCTTCACTTTGCACTCTCGCTAATTTTTCTCATGCCTGGTCCTGTCTTTTTTTAGCAAGCACCTCAGGGTGGAAAATATTAGGAAACAATTTTATTTCTTAGGACTGCTGAAAAGGGCATTTCTCAGGGCTGCAGAAAGAGGGAAGCAGTTCCAAATACCCAAACATGCACACTGTCACCACAGCCCTGTTTGCATACAAGCCCATTGTCAACCAAAGGAACAAGAAAATTGTGGCTATTTATCCATCCCTCTCTTTACCCCCCACTGTGCCTCTTTTGGCAAAGCAGCTAAACAGTTTGCATTGTTTCAAATTTAATGTTTGCAGATGGTTTTATTTAGAATTTGTTTTATTGGTTAGCCATGCTTCCTCTGTTTATTAAATCATGCCTACTTTTTGCCATCCGTCCTGTTGCCTATAATGTCTGTGCAGAGCTCAGGGGTAGGGTTTGCTGTTGCTGTTGGGTGGGTTGTCTTTTGGGGGGCAGTTTGAAACATAACCGAGCTCCACATACGAGGGCAACACCACGGCTTCGCATCTACTTTTTGCTCACAGAAGAGCATGAGGGCTCCTAAGGGGTGACAAGTGGGGTCCTGCTGCTGGGAGTGGGGTTCACCGGGGGGGGCGGCTGGTGGTGGCCCTGCGGGAGCTCCATGGCTCCAGGCTCTCAGCCTAAGAGGGGTAAACCTGAGGGGCTCCTGTCCCCATGAGCACACCTGAAAGGATCCTGTCCCCGAGAACCCCCGAGGGGGTTCTGTCCTTCAGAGCCCCCGAGAACGTTCTGTGTCTTAGACCCCCCCGAGTGCGTCCTGTCCCCAACAGCCCACCCGCGCAGGTTCTGCCCCCGAGAGCCTCCGGGTGGGTTTTCCCCCCGGGGCGAAGGGGTACTGTCCCCGAACAGATCCTATCCCCTAAAGCGCCCTGGGAGGGTTTCGTCCCCAAGAGAGCTCCTGTGCCTGATGGGGTTCTGTCCCCCAGTGCCCTCCGAGGCAGGTCTCAGAACCCTGAGAACCCCCGGGCGGGTTCTGTCCCCCAGAGCCCCGCGAAGGCTTTTCGGCCCCGAGTCCTCGGGCGGAGATCGGCGCCCGCTCCGCGCGAGACCGCGGGCTCCGGGACCGGGTGCTTCTTGGCTTCGCTCGGCTTTTTCTTTTCTTCCCCCCCCCCCCCCCCCCGCGTTGTGTGGCGGTTTTTGGGTCCGTTTTTTATTATTTCTCCCCCCTCCTTTTTCCAAGCCGGGTATCGGCGGCAGACGGGAGCGCCGCGGCCCCGAGAGAGCCCTGTCGGGCCGGGCCGGGCCAGGCACGCCGGCGGCGCCTCCCCCCGGTTCGGGGGGTCCCCGGGCTCGGCCCCCGAACGCCCCTCTCTTCCGTTCTCCATGTCATTTCCTGTGCTAATAAGATGGTGGTCACGGCTGGGAGGGAGGGAGCCGCCGCCGCCTCCGCCGAGCCCGGCCCGGCCCCGGGACCCGTCCGAGCCCGGGAGTAGCCGGCGGGGCCGGCGGGGAGGGAGGGCGCAGCCAGCCAGGCTCTCCGCCCCCCCGCCCCCCCCGGGCGGAGCGGGGCCCCCGACGCCGAGGCGGGCCCCCCGCGCCCGCAGCGCCGAGGTGAGTCAGCCCCGCTGGTAGCCAAGGTGGCCACGAAAATGGCTGCGGAGCGCACGGGAGGGGGGAGAAACCAGCCCGGCGCGGGGCACGGGGCGGGGGGACACAGCCGTGGGGCGCCTGCAGCGGGCGTGGTTGCGGCAGCGCCCCGTGGGCACAGGTCGTGCCCTCCCCCCCCGTGGGCCCGTCCCGTTCCCCGCCGCGCCGCTCCCTGGCTGTCCTCCCCCACCCCCTCCCCTCCCCGCGGCCGTTAGCGGGCCCGGCGAGTGACGCGGGCCGCGGCCAATCGGCGGCGGGGGCGGGCGGGCGCGCGCCACTTTGGAACGCGGGGGCGGGGCTGTCGCGTGGGGGGCGCGCGGCGGGGGCGGTGGCGCCTTCGGGCTGCAGCGTCGCGGGGCGAGGCGAACCCCGCGCCTCCAGCAGCCTCCGGGGCTGCGGCGGAGGGCGGCGACGAGTTGCTCTTTGGTGGCTTAGCCGGGATACTTTACTCGCGTGGAAAAACTTAGTAGTTGCAACCTTTCTTTCCCCTCTGTTATTATTTTAAATGATTGAATCTTCCTGGGTTAGAATCATAGAATCACCAGGTTGGAAAAGACTTCTTGGATCATGGAGTCCAACTATTCCTATCTGCCACTAAACCATGTCCCTGAACACCTCGTCTACCTGTCTTCTAAATACATCTGGGGATGGTGACACTACCACCTCCCTGGGCAGCCTGTTCCATGACCTGATGCCCAGTGTTCCATTTCTTCCTGATGTCCCATCTGAACCTCCCCTGGCAGAGATTGAGGCCATTCCCCCTTGTCCTATCACCTGTCACCAGGGAGGAGAGGCCAGCACCCACATCTTTGCAACCTCCTTTCAGGTAGTTGTAGAGAGCAATAAGGTCTCCCCTCAGCCTTCTCTTCTCCAGGCTGAACAACCCCAGTTCCCTCAGCCGCTCCTCGTAAGACTTATTCTCCAGCCCCTTCACAACTCGCACCCCCGAAAAGACTGGATTCTTTGCAAATGCTCCAGAAGAGCATGTTTGATATATATTTTAAGCAAATCTGATAGCCTCGGTATATCCCAAAGGGAAAAGGAAGATGCCTTCAGTGTCGTGTTCCAGATCCCTTAAGAGAAAAAAAACAATCTGGCCTGTGGGCAAAACTATTGGCTCAATGTTGCTTCCTATTTTCCTAGTGATTAATGCCTCTCTAATGGGAGGGGAACTGGCAGAACCAGCTTAAAAAAATACCAACTTGACCATAAGAAAGGGTTGTTTTCCAGCACTGCAGGTTTGCGTGATGTTTGGTTGAGCAGACAGCCCCAAATATCCAGCAGCCCCCTGGATCGGTCCTGCTGGTGGAGTTTGGCTCCTTGTGAGACTGGCAGAGCGTGGGCACGCTGCCTCAGTTGGACTTCGTGTACCATAAATTTCTGATTATGCAATTGCCAAGATTATAAGCAATGGAAGTGGAAAGGGAAATGACTTCCAACTTTCTAATATATCATGTATCAACCTCACAATAGACAAGGAAATGAAAGTATTCAGATGATGCATGTTTACATCTTGCAAGGGGTGCTTCCACCAAAGGTGTTCCTGCTCTAAAAATAATTGCTTAGCACAGGGCTGAGTGATGCAGGGTTCTTGAATCACGTGCAGTCTGCAAAAAGTTTGAGTGTTGGGGCTGTTGGTGCAGCCAGGGGAAGGACTGTGGAAGGAAAGGCTGGTCAGCTGCAACCACTCTGAGGAGGATTTGAGGTAGTCCCAGGAGATGCTCAAGGTTGCCCTGGCTCTTGAGTGGATTCTGAATTGAGATATCCCACTGCAGTGTGGCGTAGCAGGACCAGCAGAAGCCACTCTTCCCTCCTGTCTGGGAGTCGTGTCAAAAGCTGCTACTCTTTCTGGCTGTCCATGAGGCATGAGGGAGGTCCTGGGCTCCCACCTCAGTGCTGGCTTTGGTGCAGAGCCTGCTGGTTTTGGGAGAGCATCCTATTGCTCCTCCTGGTCTTTGGACCATGCATGGTTTATGGAGGCTTTTCTTATTACGAGCATGGTAGCAATTACTTGTGCATTTTTTACATTTAAGAGGGTTATTGTGTGGACAGTACCTGATTTTAAATAATAAGCACAACAGCGGAAACTTGTCTGAAACCTTATTTTTGTATGTACTGAGGCAAGGTAGGTCTTACTGGGATGGGGTAGGGGCAGGTTGGTTGTTCCTATTCCTTGCCGGAAATCAGTGGATGGTAGGAAGGGGGTAACATTGTGTCCACCAACACCCACAAGAGGAGCCTGACTGCAGCAGGCTGGCTTTGCAATTAGGGGGCACAAGCATTGTGGTGAGTGGAAGTTGCCGCCCTGCATCAGGAATCAGAGTAAAGTATGTGTATTGAGAAAAACTACAAGCCCAGGCAAGAGAGGTCTTAGGTCTTTTTATAGAGTACCATGTACACTATATCCTTATGGTTTTTTTTAATGTTCTTTTTTTCCTTTTGTGACTTCTGTCTCATGCTGGTTACTTCTCAATCAAAGCTGTGGTTTTTTGTGGGTTTTTTTTCCCCTATGTCCATTTATGCAAGAGAAGTACAAGCTTTTACCTGTCTCTTTATTCTTAAAGTTGCTGTTAGCAAGACCTCTCTTGCTGGTTTGGCTGTTAAGCACTACTAACCATTTCCAGAGGTCTTAAAAATACTGCCTAATATTCAAAACATTTTGTAGTAGCACATTTTAAGTTGTTATTGCCAGTCTGGTGGTGTTGGCATGTGTATGAAAATTTGCATGGAGAAATTAAACATAGTCAGAAAGACAAAATGTTTGGGATTTTTCTTGTTTGGCAGTCAAATCGTAATACTGTAGATTAACTGAGGGACTTACAGAAAGAAGAAATAAGCTGCTAACACTTGATCTGGAGGTACAAGGCTGGGTAGCTGTAGGAAGTAATGACTTTTGTTCCCAGTGGCTGTAGCGCAGGTGGGAACTTATGATGCTTACTTTGCATTAGGAACATGTGTATCCGAGACCTATGAACAACCGGTTTTCCTAAGAAAACCAAAACAAGTAAACACTGCTTTTATTCCTCAGTTTCAATTGCAGTTTTCTGTTAGTTTAAGAAGTCTGGATTCAGTTGAATACATATCCAGGTATGCTTGACATGTCTTCTTACATCATTGTTGAGTTCTCTGCTTTGGCTCTCACCCTAGCACAGGTCCTTCAGACCCCAGGACTGAGAGCTGTTTTAGGCAAAAGGCATAACCAGTGAAGAGGGACTGACATATGCAACTGCGACTGGCATTGAGCAGGTGGCAGAATTCCTCCTAGCCAGCCCTACCACAGGATGCTAGCTTTGCTGCACTGTGTCATGCAACCCTTGTTGTCATGCTTGTGGCCTGTTTCATCACAAGCATTTCTGTACAGCACTCCTGCCACCTTGCAGAAGGTGAAGTTCCTGTGCAGGTGCAGACAGTTTTAGTGCCTTCTCTTGTACTGACCTCTCTGCAGTAGTGGAGTGAAGGAGGCTTTCTTTTCACAGGCTTTTCTGTTTTCCCCGTGACCTCTTCTACTGAAGGTGTTGTTAAATAAAGCCTCTAGAGGAAGGGTCCTTCTAAAGCTGTATGCTGAAATGTTGCTTTTCAGGAAACCCTGCTTGTTGAGCTTGCCCATGCAAGTAGCCAGTCCACCTCCCAAAGGAAAAGCATCTTCAGAAAGAAGGTGAAGGAAAAGTGCTTTGGAAAGAGAGGAAGGACATGCAGGTAAAAGAGGCCAGCAGAGTGATGGAAAACACAGAGCAGTCCTGTGGCTTCTTTGGAAGATGGGAGCAGCCAAGGTGGATGGAGAAGAAACCTGATGAGGAGGGCAACACAAGTAGCCCACGTTAGTGGCTTTTCTTTAAAATACCCACTGTGTGACAGGCACTACATTACTAATAGAAAAGATCAGGAGGATTGAGAGGAAGGAGGGAGGAAAGCAGAGGTGAAGGGCGTAAATTTTGACTTGGCAACTAGAATCCCGTTTACTATGTCGTTTTTTAGATGTCTAGTCACTCTGCTCACCATGTAGGCTTCAGACTTCAGCTGGAGTCAGGGAAGGTGGTACTAGCACTGACATTTTGCCTCCTTTCATTTCAAACTGTGCACGTAACTGCAAGGACTTAAAGGTTCTGTTGAGAGAAAGACAAGCAATTAAATATTGGTGCATAAAGGTTTGCTGTTGTTTTTCCTGGTCATTGGTATGTTTGTGCAAGCAGCGTAGCTCGTATGCTTGAGAGCTGTTGTTCGCAGGCCTCCCTTCTCTGCAAGGCAGGCGGACACCACTGTGGCGTTTCAGACTCAGAACAGCTTCTCTGCAGTCAGAAGGTAAAAACATTACACGTACAATTTAAGGTTTAAGCTGTAGAAACTGGCAGCCTCCAGAGAAAGATCGGTAATGTGTATTGCAGAAGACTATTTCAGTGCAGTCCCTCCGTCATGGGCATCCATCAATAAGGGGCCCATCAGAAGGGTATCTTAAGCAAAGTTGTCCACTTTGAGCACGTTCTGAGAAATGCCTTTGTTTCTCTGCTCCCTTTCTTCTCTCCTCCTTAGCCTTTGGCTTTTCAGCAATGCTAGTTTTACTTTGACTGTAGCGATTGGTCCCTGAGGAGGGAGTGCCACTCTGAAATAAGTGTCAGTGGCTCAGCTGCTTGTGCCACTGTCAGCCGAGGGCTGGCTTTTGCCAGTGGAAGCTTGACTGCAGGTACTGGAGGGGAAGTATGAGGACAGAGTGATGAAAGCACATGGGAGGTGATGTGGAGCTTTGTCCCGCGTGGCAACTCTAGAATTGCTTTGATTAGTTACCCCTGAGAGCCAGCAGTGCTCCTGCCTTGCACAATGGGAAGCTGATGCAGTGAGCATCCTTTGCCTGTTCCGGAGCTAGGTCTTCCCTGTGTGCGGGGGAGTGCTGACTCCGGGCTCCTGAGTGCAGATCAGGGCACTGTGGGCACATGGCTCCTGTAGCTGCCCGCGAACACCCTTTCTGAGTGTTGCAGAGGGTTGAAGGCTGAAGTTGATCAGGGACATGAACTATTTCCAGCCTGATAACCGACATGATATATTGTCCAGTACGTTCCTTTTCAGTACAATGAAGATTTATATGAAAATGTGTCATGCAAACTGTATCATAATATGCTGCATAGAGTTTAATGTGGTCCTTCAACTGTGGAGTCAAGCAGCTGAGCAGAGTAAGTGTACATAGCATCTTCCTTGAAAGATGATGTAAGTTTGGTTAGGATTTACTCCTCCATTCCTAGGATGTTCCTTCTCTAGATCTTTCATTTGGATAAATCTAGACTTCTTCGTGTCTGTGTGCGTTGGGGGTTTTGCTCTTGTTTTTTTGTTTAGTTTTGTTGTGTTTTTTTTTTTAAGTTCCTTTTGTTGTGAGGCTGCTGGACTGCTTCATGTGGTCTGCTGCTTTCTTTAAATTGGAGACTTTTTGCTTGGAAAGGCTAATATGAATGTTAAGTGCAGTACAGTTTGCAGAGTCCAGTCCTTTTATCCCTTCAGAGGAAATACAGGAAAACACTTGGCAACTGACTGAAGGAAAAATCAATACTGATGTCACATGAACATACTTTTGTGAACCATGAAATACCTTCTACAGTTGTCATACATACGCATCTAGGCAGATTATCCTTTTTGAGCTCAAATTAGATTAGTCAGCTTTTAAAGAATAGAAGCTTTTTATTTACTAAATTTCTTTTCCCTTCATCATTAGGAAGAGAACTGTTGTATGTATGGTATGTGTGTAAGTTGCTTTGTTCTTTGAGAAATTTTTCCTAAATCATGTAGTGAAAGACCCCTGGATGGGTGTGGCAGTACCTCCCCCTCAGTGCAGAATCCTACCAGCGAAAGCTGTATTGCTGTTGCGAAAGCAGTGAGTGCAGAAAGTTGGATCCACTTACTGCATCTACTGAATGCGTTGAGAGCTAGCACCAACTAAATCAGATGTTAACGTATCCTCTTTAGGTCTGATGGACTTAAATGTTGGTTGGTTGGTTTTTTTTTAACCTGGTCTCATTCTCGAGTCAGATGTTGAACTGTTGCCTTTGAATTCTCCTGGGGTGGTTGGTGAACTTCTGTAGTCCTTCAGTGACTTGCATAAGTGAACTCACTGTGATGTGCTCCCTCTTTTTTTGACTGGAATTGAATGAATTCTTGGGTTCTTGCCATGCTTCTGTTAATCAGGGTTTTAAAAATGTCCATAGTGTAGAAGACTGGCTATTTCTGTGCAACACAACAACTTTGTGTAGAAGACATGCTTGAGGAGACGGGATTGAAGGAATGGACCAGAAGTAGTAGGCCCCTGCTGGAATTTTTTTTGTAGTTAGGTGCGTTAGGATATGCAGGGTCTGAACACCCCTCTCTCTGTATAGAAGGGAATGTGTGGGTCAAATGGTGGTGATGGCAAATTCAGCACACGTATATCTGATTTCTTGGCAGATCTGATATTGGGAGTATCTGGACTGCTGCCTGCCTCAAGGAAGAGGGGGTCACTGTGACCCATGCTCAACTAGTACTCATCCAAGCTGTGTAACATGACCCTCTAACCTGCAGACAGATTTACCAGCCCTGAATAATGCCTGTTGTACTGTGATATCTTATCTTCATAATGGCCTGCAAGACGGTACAATGAGAAGAAATAAATATGGCTCTTGCCTTTACTTCCTCTGCATTTTATGGAACAATTTATTTGTTCTTGATCTGCTTGGTGTGCTTTTTAATGCTTTCAAAGGACTGAGCTAGTTTGTTAGAATTTTAGAAACAAATGAAAATATGATTTGCTCCTCCGTTCTCATTTGCCCCCAAAATATTCTATCGCTTTTGGATAAACAAGTATAAAAGAAAGGAGCTGCTTCCTCTGTTCTGAAGCCTAAGTACAGTGAAACCACTGTTTGAAACAAACAGAGGAACCATCATATAACATCCTTCAACAGAAGTAAACAGACACGAACTGGACAAATGGTGCCAAAGCTGGATTTTATTTTACATCTATACCCACAGGTTCCAATTGAATGGGGATCCCATTGCATCTGAGACTGCTTGCCTAGCAGTATTGGTGCTACAGAGACTTTACAATTTGACATTTAATTTTTGAAGCTTTCAGTGGGGTGGTGGAAAGGGGCATTGCTTAATAACCAGGTGCCTACTGGAACACCAGAGGTGTCTTGGAAGGGTGGGATTTTCTGATTTGCCTCTTGGACAAAGAGCTTGGTGTTGCGATTTGTAAGTAATATCATCTGCTCAAAAAACTTTCTGTCATGTGGCTGTATCAAGGGTGAAATTGTGTTTTGTGGTTCCTGCTTTTTATGTGACAGTATTTAAGGACAGTCTTACAAAAGACAGTGTGTAAAGGCAGACCAGCACTTGATGGTCACTGTTGAGTTGTGTTGTCTGCTTTGTGCAGGAAAAGAGCAATCTGGTGAAATGCACTGAGCTTTCTGAGTCAGTGGGGCTGTTTGAATTTCACGCATAGCTTGGCCATGGCTTACAGATGTGTATGCAAGCTTGGCAGTCCATCCTGTCCTGTCTTCTAACACCACTAAGCATTCACCAGCGGAAGAAAAAGACCAAGTACTGCAGGTAATCTTTTTCTTTTAAAAAAGAGGCAGCTGGAACTTCTAGAAAAGTGTTGAGTGAAAGGCCGTCTTGTTAAAAGATGGATATGCTCTCCAGAGAGGCTAATTTAGACACTAAGGAAATATATGTGGAGCCGATTGCTGGCTGGGTGCCTGTCGCTGAAGGGCACCGGAGGCTGAAATGCCAGGCAGCGCTGGTAGTGCTGGCACCTCAGCCTACGACAGTTAGGTTGCATGAATTATCTCTCTGCCTTCCAGCTAGTTTTATCCTGTTGATTTTTCATGAATCATTTCCCATCTCTGTGGGTTAGAAATTAAAGTGGAAGTTTGCTAGCCAGAATAGCCACATCTGCTATTTAGAAAGTAGTGTCTAGGGTTTGCTTCCTGCCCACCCCCATGCCTTCCCTTTCCCTTTTTACCTCCGTCAGTGTTCAAATACGTGAATCACTGGTCTTGCTCACCCACAGAAACTTTTAGGCTGGCCAACCTGTGCAAGTGTCCTCTGGATGCATGTGAGCTTGTGGTGGGTAGCTGGGTGACGCTGGCGGCAGGCAGGTGCTGAGTGCTATGTGGCAGGGTCCCAGGTGCGTGGTGAGGCTCTCAGG
This sequence comes from Cuculus canorus, assembly GCF_017976375.1. Lineage (NCBI taxonomy): Eukaryota > Metazoa > Chordata > Aves > Cuculiformes > Cuculidae > Cuculus > Cuculus canorus. Next base: position 49,668,086 of record NC_071405.1, read on the forward strand.
ACCCAACCAGGGTGTCTTGAATTTCCTGCACGTGCCTTATAAAACATTAAAGGCACTTCACTGTCTTTTCGCTCTCAGAGCAGCATAAGGGCAAGAGTACTGCAGTGACCCAGCCGGCTGCATGCCTACCAAGCACTTCCTTACTCTAGCCTTTTTGTCTCTCCATGGATGAGAGAGAAGATTATTTGGGCAGTAAATTCACATCTTTGCTTTCTATAAAAGTGTCTGTGTGATGAAAAACTTAACTTTTACAAAGCCAAACATTATTTCCATTTGTTGAGCTGTGTGCACTTGATTGCCATCAAGGCTGCCATCCGGGTCAGCAGCTAGGAAAGGATAACTTGATTATCCAGAAGTTGAGTCCTATAAGAAGGGATCCAGTGACCCACCCAGGAGTTGCATAGCATGGGTCCTGTGGGTAAGCAAAGTTTCCTGAGCACAGCTGCCAGCAAAAAAGCGCGTTCCTTTCAAACAAAGTGATCAGTAGAGAAATAAGAAGAGTTCTCTAGTCTGCTGATGCTCTTTTTTTAATCCATCTTGGTAGATCACAACAAATCCAGTAGACTGGAAGAGTGACTGTGTTGGGATGGTTCAGAAAACTGCCAAGTGAATGGCCTAGGAAATGATAGATTGGGTAGCATGACACCAATCCTGGGTAAATATAAATGAATTAATGTTTGAATCTTGATGTTATGAAAGTGTCTTGTACTTCTTAACCAGGTCTAATTTTGTTCTTTGAGAAACTTATAATTGGTTTAAGGAAAGATCCATAGATTTAATATACTTAGGTATATAAGGCAGTTAACTAAGTGCATGAGATACCTGAGAATATCTAGTGCCAAAGAATATCAATAAAATATGAGTGGCTTAGGAAGGGAAGGTAGCGATTGACAGGGAGTCAGCATCCAATAAACAGTCTGAAGCAGCGGCATAAACAGTAAGGAGAATAAAGAATGCTCTAAGTTAGAGGACAGTATTAGCAGACTAATAAATTAACTGTTTGTGGATTAACTTTACGATGAAGATAGAAAATGCTTTTTCAGCATCAAAAGATCAAGGCTCTGACATTGCCACCTTAGAAGGAGGGAGCAAATAATACAGCTATTTTAAGCTAGGGCTTGGTCACTTTACAGAACAGTCTCTGCAACATGATATGCGGAGACTGCATTTTCAAAGAAATAGTCTCGATAATCCCTCCCTTCAGTTGAGGGGGAAGGTGAAGCCAGTTCTGCCCAACGCTTGGTGGTGCAGAAGAAAGCATGACTCACCACTGGCAAAAGGTGTAGATGAAACAGGTTTGGTGAATTGTAGCTATTGATACGGGCAGGATGGAGTAATGCAATTGGTTTGATAAGTGGAGCCATTGGAAGAAAATAATTTTCATACAGACAAGTGGAAAATTGTGAACCTGAAATGGCACATCCCAAACGTGAGCGGCTAAGTGGGCTTGTGTCTGGAGCAGTCCCATGTGAGAATGTGGGGTTCAGAATGGGCAGGAAGCTCTGGGGAGCTTTCTGTGCCAAGTCATAGCTGGAAAAGACGACCATGATTTCGGACACATGAACAGGGAGGTAATAAATCGGGGTGAGGGGTTAGTTTTATGTCTGTAACTTTTATATTTACTTCAGACTCAATCTTACAGCAGTGTGGCTTTCTGGTGTCAGCATCTTGAAGTAATATAGAGAAAACTGGAAAAGTTACATGGAAGAATTATGAGCATTTTTGGAAAGCTGAGAAGATACTGCATGCATATATATCCAGGGCTCTGCTATAAATGTGCGTTTATTCAGTGCTTATCACTATTGCTATGCAAACATGTTTCAGTAGTGCCTTAAGGAAAAAGACATCCGTCACTTGGTTGTACTCTTATTCTGTCCTTGGGGAGAAAAATATTAGTGGAATAGCATCTTGGTTTAGTACTGGAAGTTTGTGTCTGTTTGTTTTAACTTTATAAATGTAGGTATATATTTATGTTGAAGAAGCCCAAGGCAAAGAAGTGCAACTGGCTGTCCTGACCAAAGATGGTGAGGTTTGTTACAGCCATTAACCTGGGAATCAATTCTTTCCATTTGCTCAAACCAGCATCCCAACTTGCCAGGTATTTCAGCCTTTCCTACTGGGTTGCAGAGCCCTTTGAAAGAACTGCAGACTTATGCCCAGAATATACACTTTTCCTTGATGGGGATTAACAATTGAAATGAACTTCTGATGAAGTGTTGGCTTCTCTTCCCCGTGCTAGACCTGGATGGAGATTTTGTCATGTTTGTAGGCTAGAGAAGTTTCCAGTTTAAGGGAATTATTTTTAATACATTTAAAAATGCTAGTCACATTCTTTCAGCTGCATGTAGTAGCTGCCTTGGCTCTGTGACATGCTACACTTTTCAGAGGTTTTTAGGCTGTATGGGAGCTTTATGCTGTCAGCATCCCGCTGTGTTGAGTCCTTACTCAACACTGAACATAGAGAATTTGCACCAAACAATGCCTGGTTTGCAAAGGCTTGTGATGATCCATGACATTAGGTTCTCACTCTTGAGATCAACAAAGGGCAAATGCTCTCAGCTGACCATAATATACAATTTTGTGTCAAATCCTGTAAAGTCAGCATCATTTTCGACCTTCGCTAGAAGCCACCATAAGACAAAGTTAAGACTAGTGCAGGGATTCCTTCTTCCCCCTCTGAAACATATCAGTCATGAAGTAGATCATGGCAGGTTTTGATGGCGTGTTTTGCCAATGAACTATGTAAGAGTGACATATGTAAGGCTGAACATGTCTTGCATCCACTTGAAATGACAGGAGGAGTTCCAGGTTGGCAAATGGGAATTTCCCTGCCCCCAGCCTGTCTGCAGTTGGGATGACACCAGGAACTCGGTGTTGTGGTACCCCAGTGCTGTTTGTTGTGTCAGTTGCTGGTCTTGAGCAATTTAAACCCTCGCTGCTGTAAAATGGGTTTGAGTCTTATGGTTTTGAAGCTTGCCCTCCGCAACCTTCTTCAGAAAGCTGCAGCAAACCTTGTGGTGCTTCCAGGTGTATTTCTTGTAGTCCTTCAGTTCTTCAGTGTTTTCAGAATTCAAAACTCAAAGAAAATGTTTCATACTTCTGGTGAATTTGTGGCTACCGATTGCAGTGGAGTAATTGGCAATGATTTAAACAAGTCATAGTCACATTGCATGCTTAAATCCTACGTCATCCTTGCCCTATAATTTTCACTCACCTAGTTTGAATTTGTGACTGCCCCAGCTTGTTTCTAGCTGTGCAGGCTGCATTCAGCCGGGCTCTTCTGCTGCCAGAGAAGACCATTGTCCTTGCATCAGGTTGGGAGGCATGTCATCAGGTCTTGCCCTGCCACCAGCCTTCACCATGCCAGGATGCTACTGTGCTCCACCGGGTGGAGGACCACTTCCCCCACAGGAATGTCATACTGCCATGGGGGAAAAGTTGAGCCAGCTCTGTGGCAACTGTCAGGGCAAAAGTGATTTTCCCAGTAGAGCATGGAGTTAATGTCTGCCTGTAGACAGTAGTCCTCCTCTGAGCAAACTGGTTCTCCCTCTTATTTTGTGGCATGTCTTGGTGTTTGCATTGGCTGTGAGCGTGAGCTGTGTAGCCAGCTGGTACTTCGTAAAGTGACCTGAAATGGTTGGCATAGCCAAGGACCTTACTAAGTGAATTCACCTCAGGGAAAACAGCCAGCTTGGGTCTTTGGCTGTTTGGGGAGGAGCTCAGAGCATTGAATGCTGTGCTTTATTCTCCCTTCTCAGCTCGTCAGTAGCTGACTGTTCTGGATTACTATTTCTGGTAATAATATGCAACTATAGAAAGAGTGTGTGAATTCAAGTCCATCTTTCACCATGGGCCTGCACTTTAAAACATAGTGCAAGCTTTGCAAGATCTTTCTTAAAAGAAGAGGGGGTGACCTCCAGAAGGCCAGCAGTGAGAAACTGAGTGAAGCAGCTGTGTGCTGAGAAGCTAATGGATTCCTATATGGCTGTTTCACATGCGAGAATGTCCCGATCTCGGAAATGTGCCAGTAAAATGTAAAATTAAAGCTCTGTTTCGGAGACTGATCCACACAGATAAGAGTCTGTGGCTGTTAACTAGTAACTACGAGAGGGGCAATGATAAAGGCGGCATACTTGAGGACAGGAATTCACAGGTTCGTTCATGCTTAACCCCATTTGGACGTTTTCTCTCACACTAGAGATTAACCGCTCAGATGTTCTTGTGTTTTGAACTTCCTTGATCGTGATCAATGTGGTAAAGCTAACGGAGATCTTAGCATGTGTCTTGCAGAAATACAACAGGTCCTTGCCTGCTTTGCAAAGAAAACGGGGGAGGTTGTATGGTGCTGCTTCTGAACCTGGGGATGCCTCATGAGATTAGTAGTAGCCACACTGGTATCCTGGGCCTGCCGAGGTGCATCATACTATGACCGTGTTTGCTGTCCAAAGGGCGTGATGTGTGCAAACAGCATCTGGATCTTTGCAGCATCCCTCTCACCTGTGGATTGTCCTCTCTGGCATGATTTTAGGACTTTGCAGTAGGCTGTGTGTACACTGAGACTGGGAGATCTAGCTGTCCTAATGGGCACAGAGATGCACACATGGGTGGCCAAGTATCTGCTGGGAGTACCTTCAGCAGTAACCAAGGATCATGGTCTGCCTGTGTTTATGTGGTGCTTCTCTACATCATCTGAAGTCTTCAGAGGATCTTCATAGTTAGGTTTTAAACCAAACACAACTATGCAAGTTGCCAAAAAAACCCCAGTGAAGTGGATGGAGTGAAAATCAAAGAATGTGAACTAGACTCTTGTAGTTGTGAAAAACTAAGGGGAGGGGGGGAAAGGCAAGAAAGAGAAACTGATGGGAGGTGAAATTAGGAAAAATGAAAAGCAGCTTTAAATACATTAGAATATAAAAAAACTTATAAAAGCACAGTCATCTACTGATGCCTGAAACTGGAGAAATGTCAAATGTTTCTTTCCTGCAGCTGACAGAAAAGCTAGGTGATGGTACCAGTTGCAGCAGCAGTGTCGTGGTCTCTTGTAGCAGTAGCTTGGGAAATTACTGAACAGCAGACTCTCAGCAGCACGTTTTTAGGTTTACGTTTCTGGCTAGCTTGTATCCAGGGATTTTAAAAGGGCTGGCTGAGCAGCATTCTCTGGGCTATCAATGCTATTCCCTTTTCTAAAAAAATGTATGTGTAGTAAGTCAGACTGAAAAAAATATTGTGTATTACTCATAAACAAGTAAGCTAATATCAAGTCTAATCTGGGCAAACTAGAATGCAGTGCTACACGCAGTCTGATGTTGGCTTCCAGTAAAATAATAGCTGAGGGATTGGATTGTTCATGATTTAAGGGGGTGTTAATTTTAGTAATCAGCCTGTACAGATTTTTTTTAAATACGTCTTTTCTATGTGTGATTTTTAGACGTTTCTATAATTTTGCGTAATAGGGGTAATAGGGATATGTCTTGCTTGTTTAATGTACTGAAGTTGTGCCACAGATCATAGGAATAAGCAGCTAGGTCCAGAGGAGCACCACAAAAACCGTCAGAGGGATGGAACATCTTTCCTTTGAGGAAAGGCTGAGAGAGTGGGGGCTGTTTGGACTGGAGAAGAGAAGGCTCCGGGAAGACCTTATTGCAGCCTTTCAGTATTTAAAGGGAGCATAACAAAGATAGGGACAGAAATTTTAGCAGGACCAGTTGCAATAGGACAAGGGGTAATGGTTTTGAACTAAAAGAGAGTAGATTCACACTAGATAGAAGGAAGAATTTCTTTATGATGAGGCTGGTGAGACACTGAACAGGTTGCCCAGGGAGGTGGAAGATGTACCATCCCTGGAAACATTCAAGGTCAGGTTGGACAGGGCTCTGAGCAGTCTCATCTTCTTAAAGATGTCCCTGCTCACTGTGGGAGGATTGGACTAGAACTTTAAAGGCCCCTTCTAACCCAAACTATTCTGTGATTCTGTGAGTAAATGAAAACCTGAGTAAATGAAAGCTCACAATGTGACAACAAAAGGAGAGCCATTGCTATGTATTTCTCAACTGGGAATTGTTTTTTTTGGCGTGGTGCTAATTGAGAGGAGGATTTTGGTTTCTTCTCCTAGGTAACAAGTGATCGGACAAGAGGAAGCAGCCTCAAGTTGCACCAGGAGTTCTTTAGATTGGATATTAGGAGATTTCTTCGCCAAAAGGGTTGTCAAGCACTGGAACAGGCTACCTAGGGAAGTGATCGAGTCACCATACCCGGAGGTATCTAGAAGACACATGTGGTGCTTAGGGACATGGTTTAGTGGTTGACACAGCAGTGTTAGATTTACAGTGAGACCTGATGATCTTAAAGGTCCTTTCCAACCTAAATGACTCTATGATTCTAAGTTTCCTGGTGTCCTTGAAGTAAACACAAATTTAATTTGCATTATGTTTATGAGCAACACAAAATCTGGACGAGTCTCAAGTAATGAAAAGAGGCAAATTAGTGGTGTTGTGACCGCATGTACACTGGGTGAAGCAACAAGGAGTTGTGTGAATATCTTGAAAGCAGGCACTGAGTCGCAGAGCGGGTAGGAGGGCTGGCAGGGTGTGCGCGGTGGCCTGGGATCTGCTGGAGGAGATACAGCTCTTAGAGCAGCATGGCAGTGCACTGAGCACAAAACCCCAGGCGAGTACACTGCCCAGAAAGTAAATGCAGTACTTGGACACAAACATGGAAATCCTGAGCAGGGGCAGGGAAGGTGTTATCTTGCTACAAGGTGCTGCTCCCATCGGTGCAGGAGTGCTGTGGGCAGTGCTGCATAGGAATGTTGCTGATAAGTTGGAAGGAGTTCAGGGAGGACCATGAGAGGGGAGGGCTGCAAAATGTGCTGTACAGTAAAATAAGGAGCTCTATGTGTAAAATAAACACTAGATTTATGGGTTTTTTTTTTTTCCATGTTGGAGGTACTCTGTAGTTTAACCAGGAGTTCATTGAAGGAATGCGGTGGCCAGCCTTGTGCATAGGGTCTTCCTCACTCTGTAACAGAGGAGCCTCCATGAAGGAAGTCTGGGAAAGGAAAAGCCATTGTCTCTTCAGAGACAGATGTGTACATCTCCTCCCGATGAAGCCTTAGGTGTTGTGGGTGTTTTAACTCCAAGTGCCCTGTCCACCAGGCTTCCAAAAGGGGTGAATTTTCTGACTGAGAGCATCTGCCTCACATCCAGCTCTCCTGTGCCATTGCAGGCCCCACAACTATCCAGCTGTGGGACGGCACCCATCTCTTCTGTTTTTTTAACATTTTCCCCCTCCCCTAGCTGCCACATTTTTCCTCCTGAGCTGCTTTACGGCACAATTTTCAGGAAGGACTTTCTTTCTCTTCGGGGAATGGCAGGTAGCCCCTGTCTGCAGCATCGGCTGGTGCATGGGGACAGGACTGGAGAGCTTGCCTCTCACTTCAGAGAGCACAGACTCAGGGCTCAGTCTGCCGAAATAATGAGCTCCTCCTTGCCCTTAATATCACCTTCCTTCTGACTGACTGTGGTAATTCTGAAAGAAAATGTGTCTTGTTTTAAGCATCTTGAAAAGCCTTAAAAGTACACGTGTTTGCGTGTATCTAGTTGTACTCATGCTGAGGCTTTGCGTTCAGAGCACTATAAGCATATTAACTGGTGCTTCCTTCGTAAAGGCTCGATAAAGATCTTTCAGGCTACATATTGGCATGTGAGGAGCTGGGCTGGAAAAATTAATCATTTGTCCCCTGGCACAAAGAGGAGCCACAGAGGCTGGGAATAACATTCCTTTTCGCTGTAAACAGGGCACAAATGCAGATCAAACCTCTGTGGTGCTTAGTCCCATGCAAGCATGTATGGAATAAGAAAATTCCTGTCTTCAGGGATTTGTATCCTGAGGCACAATTTTGGGATGCCCAGAGCCAGATCACAATGGGGTCAGGCTCTTCCACCAACTCCTCTGACAGAAGGAGTCTGACCAGCTGATGACGCCTCTCCATCAGGTGCTGCAAGTGTGCAAGCATAGCAGAGTGTGCCATCAGGCAGTGGACATGGAAACGGGGATCACAGGGGACTTTGGGGGAAGCAGCTGTGAAGTCTGTCTGATCTGGTATGGTGCCTGACAGCAGCCAGTTTGTGTGCCCTTGAGAAAGTATTAAGATGAATGCAATGAAGAGACAAGTGATGCTTTGCTTTATTCCTTGTGTCAAGCTGGGTTGCTCTGAAGCTTAGCGGCCTTTCAGAAATCTTAAACCAGTTCTGAATTATCATTACTTGTCTTATCAATATTTCCTCTTCAGCATGATCCCATGATGGGGGGAGGAGGGAATTGTTATCCTTTTGGAGCCTGCTGTCCTTAACCCTCATTAGGTGGTTCCTGGCTCTTGCGTTGAACGGAGGGAGAAGCATTTTCACTACAGCAGCTTGCGTGCCAGAAGGGTGGTGGTAGCTTAGGTCCAGTCATCACAAGGGACAGGAGGATTGAGAGCATGACTTGTGAAATTTTGATGAGTCTGACAGGGCACCGTAGGCACTTACCTGCTTATCAGAGGAGTCTGGAGCACACGGAAAGCTCTATCTGCAGGAGTGTAGTAGACCCAGACTGGCATATGTTATCTTCATAGATGGATCCTGGTTCATGCTATGACATGCATTCCTCTTGTCATTCTGTCCCCAAAGATTTAATCTGAGGTAGTGGTGCTACATGTTTCCATAACACATCCTAACATCAGTCTTAAATTCCATGGACAATGTCTTAATGCATATTGTGCCCATACTTCAGATTCCCTATGTATCAGGTTTCTCCATGGTGTCTCACTCACTTCACCTGACCTGCAACTGAATTGTTTTTTCCTTCCCAGCATGGGAGGGAGTTTCCACCTACAAGTGCATGTAGGTGCCCCAGCACATGACAGCAGCTCTTGGTGCTGGGAGGGAGTCTACTTTACTGGCTGTGTCCTGGCCAGGGGGAAGAAGGCTGTGGTTCCTGGGGGAGAAAGTTTGTGATTTCCTTGCCACTCACTTTTATCCTCCTTTCTTCATTCTTTTTCAGAACATGAGTGAAAACTTGAAGGATTGTTTGATCCAGACTCAGGCTTCCTTAGGGGAGATGGTTACAATAAAAACAGAGGCCTGTTCTCCACGCCGGGACCAGGAGTATGGACAGCCTTGGTATGCAGCTGAGCTTCAGTCTGATGCACTCTAACCTCCTTGTCTCCCACTTCCCCAAAGCTTAAAGTTGTTTTTGAGGGATATACTTGGACTTCTGAAAGTTATTAAAACCTTCACTTATGAGGTCTTCTTGAGGTGTATGACAGGGCTGGTTGCCTGCTCGTGTGCTAGGCCATGCAGGCTATGTTTGCTGGTTCGATGCATCTTGGTAGGTTAACGTCACTTTTCTGTTGTTCCCTTGCCAGCTCTGGAAGGCCTGACCCACAGTCCATAGAGGGGGAGCCCAAGAAACTGAAAGGGAAACGGGATTTGATCATGACCAAGAGCTTTCAGCAAGTGGATTTCTGGTGTAAGTGTCTTGTGAGTGAGGGAAAAGCTATGCTGCTGCTTGAATAGACTTCGGTCTTTCCTAGTCAGTGTCCTGCCACTTTGGGGCAGGAAGCAGGGAAGAAAAAAGCCAGGGACAAATTTGTGTGCTCTGCTGAAAATACTGGCATATATGATAGAGAAGCTGTTGCACCAAAACAGCTTGTTGATGACAGGGCTATGCAGTGGTAGGGAGGTGGGTGGAAAACATTGTGGAAACATAAAAATGCACATGGAAAAATCTCAAGAGTCTGCAAAACCCAGAAAGAGCAAAAGGTGCGTTGTCTGGGCGACAACTCTTTCCCTCCATATTCTATGAAAGATAACTGGTCCCAGTTACATGGGCATACCTACAAAATATCAAACTGTAGGCCTGAGTCCCTCTCTGGCCACAGGGCAAGTGCCTGGAATGCTGTTTCTCTCCCAAGCACAGAATGAAGGCTGTATGATGAGAGTACTTGTTTACAGGGATATTTGTTTTCATTCCCCTCTGGTGTGTGGTGAATCAAACCTTTTGGCTTAAGGACATTGCTGTTAAACAGGAATGTGCAAGGATCCCCAGCCTCCATCTCTGCAGATGGTAATGGGGTCTTTCTCTGTTCTTGTAGCTGTCAGTGGTGAATCTGTGTAGGGTGCCAGGGCTCATGCAAGTGCCGGTGTTAGTTGGGCAAGTGTGGGTTGGGGCAGAGCCCTTGTTGAGAGATGTGTGTCAAAACAAGTGAGCAGCTGGTGAAGCATCTGTGTGTGTGGAGGCTGGGCTTTGGACAGGGGCCTCAGTTGGGCCAGGGGGTGTGCAGGGAGTTGGGCCATGCTGGCCTGAGCACTGTGCATCCTGTGAGTTATGTGAGTCTATATGGGCATCACATCCGCCCAACCTAACCCCTGCTCCCCTCGCTTCCACAGTCTGTGAGTCCTGCCAGGAGTACTTTGTGGATGAATGCCCAAACCATGGCCCTCCAGTGTTTGTATCTGACACCCCAGTGCCCATCGGCATTCCTGACCGGGCAGCACTGACCATCCCGCCTGGAATGGAGGTGGTGAAAGAGCCCACTGGGGAGAACGATGTGCGCTGTATGAATGAAGTGATCCCCAAAGGTCACATCTTCGGTCCATACGAGGGGCAGATCTCTAGCCAGGACAAGTCTGCAGGATTCTTCTCATGGCTGGTGAGTGACATGTCTCCCCAAAAAAGTGATGCCCCACCCATGCCAGTCAGAGCTAGGGGAGTTGTGGGTCAGGGTCAGAGAGACAGACCTTAGCCATCCTCCCCTTTCTCTGAGGATCTTCTACTGACCCATGTGGGCAGTAAGCAAACATCAACCTGGCATAATTATTAGCATCTTAAGGATGTGGATACGTGAGAGGAGACAGCTGCTATGGCACCTGGGTTCAGTTCACAGCTGTAGGAAGCAGAGCTTGCTTCTCCTTTCCCCCTTGCCATGTTCTTCCATTCCCACTCAACCTCTAGAGCTCCTCCTGTACCTTTCTCTGCTCTGGTCGTAATTTGTAGGATAGTGGAAGGATTGTATCTAGAGACTGCAGAGAGCTGTCATAGGTCTGCAGCACTCCTTCCCAGCCTGATTGAGCAGACCAAGAGGCCAGGGAAGATGAGATCCAGTCCATCAGGAACTAATCTACATGCAGACTCCAGCACCAAGCCCCGTATTTTTGCCCTAGTATTACAATCCTTGTTCAGTCTATGAGACAGAGATGTCACTAGATTGACAGATATTAATTACCATGAGAAGTGAGATGTGTGACTTGAGTTACGGGTGGGAAAAAATTGAGAGTTACTGGTATGAAATGCTGCTCACATTTTTCTGTCTGTAAAATAAATGTGTGTCTCAGCCCTGTCCTGAAAGGGAAGTTAATCTTTTGTATCTCAGGACTGTTAACAATTTTGTCAGCTGCATCTATAGTTCTGTGTTACAGATACTTGTACATAGGAAAATGCTTCTTAGTCAGTTTGGAGTAGCCTCCACACACATATCCAGGGTGGCAGCCTGTAGTACTGGGAGAGTCGAGATTCATGGCGTAGAGTTTCACATCCTGACTTAATGCTGGAACTGAAGCAGTGATTTGAGAGTTATAGACCTTCTCCTGTCCAGACCAACTAGTTGACTGCATCCGTTCTGTTCTGCAGATTGTTGATAAGAACAACCGCTACAAATCCATTGATGGAACAGATGAAACCAAAGCAAACTGGATGAGGTGAGTCCAGTTCTCTTCTACCTTCTCTTTTGGGGCTCTGTCTTCCAGAGAAAGGCCATCAAACACTCCTTGTTATTTTGTGTGACAGAAGAACAAACCAAAATGCCACAACCCCTTCCTTCTTCTCTAAAGGGTGTGCTTGTGCTCCTTCTGTATTTATTGTGATAAGAATACTCTGGAATCAGATTAAATGAAAGGGACTAAAACAAGGATGTGTGTATGGAGGATGGCTGTTTTCTGGAATGAGGACAAATGATAAAGATGATCCTATTTATCCAGTCTTAAAAATGCTGACAAGGTCTCACTCCGTTTCTTTTCTCTTTATGTTCAGATATTTGCAAAACGCTTTGCATTATCCCCAAGGTAATGTTTTTATTCTCTCTGGGGTTTTTTTGTCCTTTCCCATTTGACAGACATTGAAAGAGGTGCTTTTTTTGTTTTTATATTTTCCTTTCTGGGCTCCACTTGAAACAGTTGTGTGTGGTGGCTGTCATTGGTAGTGTCAGCTTTACAGTGTTAGAAGAAACATGGAGTTGCTGCAGCTCCGAAGGTAGAAATCATGAGTGTGCTTGTGCTCCCTCTGCTGGCCCGGGGACTTAACAGAGCAGAACCCAAATACCAGTCGATGTTGAACCAGGAGCCAGTCTGGCTTTGGTTTAACTGCAACAGTAAGAGTGTGTGTAATCATGATGCAGTGCTTCAAGTATTGGCAAATACCTGCAAAACATTGGTCGCTCTTGCGTCCTCCTGAGACAGAGGCAAAGTGCTGAAGAGCCTTGTGCATATGCCAGAATGGGACATCGCTGCGTACTGTTGCCTGTCCTACATCAGGGCAAATCCTGTTTTTGGGGGGAATTTTGGAAGTGGTTGTTCTCAAGAAGGCGTTTCATACAAGAGTAAAGTAGCGTGGAAGTTTACTGTTTCGTTGGCTGGAATGTGTAGGATTTTCACTTGTCACTCGCCAAGGGAGCAGAGAGTATGAAGGTACATGTAGATGCAAGACTGACCCAGCTTGTCAAAGCTGGTCGCGCTGATTTTGCTCCATTTGAGTCTTCACATGGATAGCAGATATTCTGGCACTTAGATTCCTAGAGTTCAGCAAAGAATCTCATTTTCTGGAAGAATTCCAGTCATTACACTTGTTTACTACTGGTGAGAATATGCTAGACCTGCGCTGAGGCTGGAGTTGCCACTCCAAAAAGAAGCAGTGGACAGATAGGCAGGGGGAGATGTATATTGAAGTAAAGATTACAAAGTTCAAAATCAGAGTGAGATTTTTGTGCTCTAAAGCTGGATCTTGATACGATCTGGATGACAGTGATACTAGGGGAAAGCATAGTTTTTGAAAGTGAAAATCCTATGATAAACTCTTCTTCCTAGTGCCATAAACATAAGCTTGATGTCTGGATTTAAGTGGGCACTATTCCTGGTCTCAGCACCAAAGAACAGAATGTTCTTGCCTAGATTTTGTCATGGTCAAGTCTCGAGATGAGTGTGATCTGGGCCATTCTGTACCATGAGAGGTGAGGAGGCTGTGGTTTTGTGGAAAAGCAGTGTTTGCTACTCTTCTGGTAAAGGATGTGTCAAAGGACCTCTGCAGGCTGAACCAGATCTTTCTGGTTTTAATCTTGGAAATTGGTTCTAATAGCACTATTATGTACAGTCTGACTGACAGTTCAAGTGGAGATGGTAGTCCTCCAAAAGCCTTGGTTTTGTTTGTTAGCTTTCAAACAGAGATGCACTTGATATCCTATGATAGGACATTACCTGTCACGGAGATTACCCACAGAAACCATAGTTCCAGGACGCTGTAGACAGCGCTCTTTTTGTTTTTCAGATGGTGCTCTTTGCCATCACTCACAGATGGAGTTCTTTGCAAAGCAGATCTACTCACCCTCTGGGTAGGTGGGTATGGCATGGGGAGGGCAGCTTGGGCTGACTCCTCTCTCTTCTTGTAGATCTGGCTATTGTTTTTGTTGTTTGACTACCACATCCGAGTCCATTTTCATGTTCCCACTGAGGACAATGTGTACACTGCAGCACTTGCTGTTTTAATTTCAGTGGTTGTTTACCCAGGGCAGCGGATGGCAGGGAGGAAGAAGTACAAAGCGTAGCAGTTGGCCTGGCAATGGTACCGTTCTCTCACCCTTTCCCTTGTCAGCCCAGTCAGTTGAGACACTCCTGATTCTAGGAGCATGTTATCCCAAGCTGGCTGCTGGCACATGTATAATGCACCCTACATCTCTGTCCGGAGTGAAGTGCTGTTGTTTCCAATACTTTATGAAACTGATATTTTTGTGGGGTGATCATTAAGTGCCCACTGTTCACATAGTTTGCAATGTCACATGTTTTTTAAAAAATAGCTGTACAATCTTGAGCTTTCAGATTGACCTCGACTGGGGTGTGAATTTGCGGGCCCACAGCTGGGGCTCATCTGGAGCTTGCTAAAACCCACACAGCGTCCCTAGGGAGGTAATTCCAAATATCAGTGACTTCTCCTAGAGGCATCCTGCATATTAAAGGAAATGCATGAAGGAAAAAAGGTTTCTATGACAGTAAATGCTGTCTGCCTTCTTATAAGGAGGAGGTTAGCATGCCTGCTGGAAATCTGACATTAATTGAATTAAAGATTTAAACTGGACCCAGCTCACTACTGTTTGTGCTGAGTTTGCTGTTGGAATACGTAAGTTATCTTAAGTAATTTTGACCAAAGCCATGCTACAGCAAATGCAGGGAAACCCTGAAATCTGAATATCGGGGTCTAGCACAGGCTGTCCTAAGTACAGTTGATGGGATACCTTGTCTGGGAAGAGCAAAAAGAACTGTAATTCACCATTGGTGCAGCTTAGCTAGTGACAGGAGCCATAAGTTGAGCAGAGAAGAGGGTGTGCAGGTTTCCTAACCCCACCCCAATGGTTCTGAGCAGCTTTGGAGAGATTTTTGTTCTGCACTCGCCTCTGCCCAGGGGCACTTTACAAAATACTGTTGCTCCCTTTCACCAGAACAGCTTGTCAGTGGAGGTGTTTCCGCCATGTGAAGGCGCTGATGATGCAGTGCAGTTGTGGGTACCCGGGGAGAATAAACACAAAGCCTAGTTTTGCTGAATGAGATAAAAATTAAACTGTAAATGTTCCTTGCTCAGTGTTCCATTTAGCCTCTTCATATCTTCTAGTGTTCAGCTGAGAGAACTCCTTTTTCTTTTTAAGTTTGGATGGGGTTTTTTTAATCCTTTAGGTCAGTGTAGCGAGTGCTTTGCTGGCTCTCCGTCATTTCATTACCATCTTCTCTAAATCTAAATGCTCATTCTGTCCCTCTATAAATGAAGCTCTGCCAAAAGAATATCTCAAGGATGTATCTGTGCACTTAGCTCACAGCTCTCCCTGTATGTGGCCTGGTTTCGAGCAGCATTTCCTACCGGTTTTCCAGCTTTAACCAAGGTTAACAGCTTCTGACACTTACCCAAATGGCGGGCAGCATTGTCAGTGAGATTCATTAAACAGCAGCGTAACAGCATTAAGGAGAAACTAGAACGACGTCTGACAAGGGTCACTCTGCCTTTCTGTAGGTTTTTCTTAGTCTGCAGCCCACAAGCACCTTTCACATGAGAGCACCGCAAGCCACCTTTCTTCTGCTGGGCTGTGGCAGCCCTGAAAGGTGCCCACCTCTGAGGAGATGCCAGCAGGGCCATCAAAAACATGGGACAAGTGGGGAAAAATGCTGAGGCCTTTGCTTATACTGACTTTGCAGAAAGTATTTTGGAGTGGCTAAAGTCTGCCTGTGTGACACAAGGCATTCAGCCACAATTTTAGGATTAAATGTGGTTTTTTGAAAGAGGACAATCTGAGCTATCCCAGCATTTATTCCCCTAGCATTGCGAAGATGCTAATAGTATAGCTAGTATAATTGCTAGTAATGCTAGTTATTGCTAGTAGGTAGTGTCTTTGGTTTCATTTAATTTCGGACCATAAGAAGAAAGGAAACTAATACATGGGGAAGCCAAAAGATTTTCCCTTCCATAGTGTTGCTTCAGAGTTATGGTTGTTACATGCCCTAACATTAAGATGTCTTATGTCTTGTGTGTTGCATCTTAATATCTTTTTAAAACATTAATTTTCTAGGTTTGTAGTGACAGATTTTTAGGGTGGTTTATATTAACACTGAAGTCTTCTACCTCAGATGAGTCTTGTGTTTTCCACCATAACTTCATGCTGATGTAGATTTCTATATGAGATGTTCCTTTTAAAATATTAAGAACTGTATGACATAAGCACCAAAAAAGGTTGACCTCTTCCAAACAAGTTCTTGACATCCGTGCTTTCAATTGTTTGAACAGTGTAAAAGCAGTCTTTTGTAATGTGTAACACTAGAATAATCATTTTGGCATTTTGCTTTGCACTGCTGTAATTCAAATCAAGGCATACACTAAGTTTTCCTAGCAGTTCTGCTCCTCTTTGGCCTCCGATCTCTTCCATGCTGTTTTGTGTGCTTATACACAGGTGTCCATTGCTGAGGCTGCCGGATTATTCCTCTGTCTGCAATACCACCTTGTTTATGTGCAAAACTCTTGTGTAGTTTGTTTTCTTTTTCCCTATCAACTAGATCGGCTGCCTTCTTTTCCCACACATCTACTCCCTAAAAAAGCTCTATTTAGGACTAATGTTTTGTTTATTTTTGAAGTTTCCTTCAACTGTAGTTGGAAAAATAAATGCGTACACACCTCTTGGGACAAAACTGCTTGTTCTCAGGATGGCTGCCTCTTCTCAGTGGGCTGAGGCTGTGAGTTTTTCATTTGAAGCACCACAAA
Source organism: Cuculus canorus (assembly GCF_017976375.1). Classification (NCBI taxonomy): domain Eukaryota; kingdom Metazoa; phylum Chordata; class Aves; order Cuculiformes; family Cuculidae; genus Cuculus; species Cuculus canorus. The sequence goes on from NC_071405.1 coordinate 49,684,628, forward strand.
CTGGAAATAGACTCCTGTCAGTGACAGCAAAGCCTAGCCAGGAAAAGCAAATGGGTGGCCTCATTCTATTTGATAACAATAGGAAATGACAACCCTTTCTGCATGAAACAAGAGTTTGTTAAGAAGCAGACAAAGGCTGGATGTCCAGTACCTCTGGTACTGGAAAAAAGACTTTTCCTTGGGATAAGTGAATTGCCTGTGAGCCTTGTCAAGATCTCCCTCTTCTGAAAAAATTCTAATTTGATGTAGCCTCTGCATGAAATCCTGCAAGTTTTAACAGAAAGAGTAGCGTGAAAGTTTCCATTGCATCTTATGCCAGGCAGAAAAATAAGATATATTTCAGGCCTCTAACTTTCCTGAGAACCCATTTTGAAGTAATGTCACCTTAGAAACTTAATTCATCGACATGATTATGAGTTCTCATGCTTTTTTCATGCACAAACTGTAGCAAGTGATGTGAGGATGTACTGAAATTCTCATATGTAAGTCAGGGCATCAAAGTGTAAAATTTCATTTTAATTGTAAAGCTGAGAAGGCTCCTTCATGCGAGTGTTCCTTGGTGTTTTTTTCTTAAGCTTGAAAATTGCCTCTTATAAACAAAACGTCTGCCTTTTCCTGGTGTGAAGAAAACTGAAAGGTTATTGCGGGTGGGGGGAGCTGGATCCCACCAAACTCCTCTGCCCCAGTGCCACACTGGCCAAGTGGTTGGATACAGGGGGATGCTTTGCGCTGATTTCCTTTTACCCAATTGTGCTTTGTGGGATGTTCAACCCAAGGAACATGGCTGAACGAAAAAGGAAGCCCAAGTTTTCCAAGGAAGAACTGAACATTCTGGTCACTGAGGTGACCCGAAATGAAGCCATGCTGTTTGGGAGGGAGACAATGCGTCTATCCCATGCTGACAGGGACAAGATCTGGGAAGGCATAGCCAGACAGATCACATCAGTCAGCCAGGTCCCCAGGTCTGTAAAAGACATTAAACACAGATGGGACGACATGAAGAGAAGGACCAAGGACAAACTGGCGTTCATGCAGAGGTCCCTCTCCAGCCCTGGCAGCATGGGGCGGCCCTCGGCCATCGTCCTGACCGCCCATGAGAGAGCCATCGAATCGACGCTGCATTCGTCACACCAGATGCACGGCTTCCAGAGTGCGGATCTGGACGTGGTTGACAGCCTGTCAACAAGCTGTGAGTATCATTGCGTTACCACCTCTTTTCTTATGCTTGCATATCTCAGTTTGACACCAGGATAGTGTTCTGTGGTTTGTGAGATCCTGGCTTGCCTGTCAAGCCGGGTCCTACTACCGTGTTTGGTTTCAAGCCTGCTCTGGTGATCATGGGTTGTTGAGATGGATTGAGGGAAAGCTGTTTTCAAGTTAAGATCATCTTCTTTATCTGTTCACCTAGTTCTTTTCCATGCTGTCTTCTAAGGGTAGACATTGTTCAGATTCCACTTTCTTAATGGGTCATAAATCTGAACTAATCCTACAAGTGAGGGAAAATATTTAGTTGACGTGCAACTACCTTCAGTCTGTGAAAAAGTTTTTGTAAAGGATTAGAAGTTCTTTGTCTTGCATGCATCCCAATAAAACATCAATGTGGTCAAGCTGAGAACTGTGTGCATGTCACTAATGGATCACTGCATAGTCACTGTCTTCCAGGGGGGCTGTTGAGGAGGCTCAGCGATCACTGGTGTTTACTCTCTGAGGCCAGGCCACTAATGGTTTCTCACTAGTGGTCTGAAAGCTTAGCACAAGTGCTGTGAGAAGGGTAGATGATAATGACTTCCTTCTTCGCTGTTTTTAAAGAAACTACTGGCCCTGCTTTCTAAGTTAATCTTCTTGCACCACAACTCTCAAGACATCTTCCAGTGCTGAAACACAAGCTGCTTTTTGTAGGTTCTTTCACCAGTTCCGTATGTGCAGTTTTCTGGTTTGGAGCTGCAACATCTTTGTCTGTGAGTTTTTAGGGAAACAAAGGAGAGAGGGGATAACTTCTTGGGAAGTAAGCAAACTAACGTTCATGAGTGGCGCTGTCCTACCACTTTAATTCCTCTCTTGTATCCAAAGTAATGTTGTAAGTGGGAAAGTGAGGACAGAAATCTTCAAGAACTGACAAAGTTGGACTTGGTCATTCTTTGCGTCTGTCTTGGAAGCCAATAGTGCTATTTCAGAGGTAAAATGAATACAGCTTGTGCAAGGAGATAGCAAGCAGTAGCAACAGATGAGGTATCATCTCTTCTTACACTTGATGTGTCTGTGCCCATGATCTGGCACGTCATTCACATCAGACTAATGAGAACTTCTACATGATATTTTGCTTTGGTTTTGATTTTTGCATCAAGTATACTTGTCCAGATAATACAAGGTGCTGTTGCTGCTATAGCTGATTACTCATTTCTCTTAGTGATGCCAAGCCACATAGCAGCCTTGCAATACAGACTTTGCAAGCAGCAAATACTAGTCTGCTTTTCTCAGTGCAGAGGATGTAAGAAATTACTGGGTTTTGGCATGAGGAACTGAATGTGTCAGAATGTTCTGAGACTGGACCAAAGGCCAGGAGCCTTTGTCCCTCCAACATGTTGGAGTGTTATAGCTAGTTATGATTTTGGGGAAGGGGAGTCATTGCTGCTGTCTGAAATGGACTTATCTTCTAGTAATGAACAAAGCTCTGTACAGAATACCATGGCAGCTTGGATTCCCCTTTGGTTGACTGGGTTCACCTGCTCTTCAGGCCTCTTATGGCTAAGCTTGTTACCCAGATGCTAACGTTGTAGCACGTGCATGTTGAGTTATGCATCAGGAATTACAGGCTTACTCAAGTGGCAAACTGGGAGGAGAGGAAAACCCTTTTTGCAAGTGATTTGAGATACCATGAAACAGAAGTTAAAGTTGTGAAGGATTTCACGTTAATAATTCATGCTTCCTTTTCTGTTTAAGCTGACGAAGAGTTGCCCAGCACGTCTCAGGAACACCGCTTCTCATCACTGCAGAGGGCCAGTGGAGGAGTCAACCAGCTCTCCGGGCTCTCCTTCCTCCACGCGTCTTCCTCATCGGAGCACTTGGAAGCTACCAGCCAAAGACAGGAACTGCACCGTCCATCCCCGCGCACCAACTCGTCTTACAGACCCGCACACCCCCGCACAAGGAGCCCACCCCTCTCCAGCTTCAGTCGCCAGCTTCTCCATTCCCACACACAACAAACAGACCTGTTTAGGCAGTTCTGCCAGGAGCTGGTGGCTATTCACAGAGACATGGCAGACAACATGCATGTCATTGGTCAGAGAATGGCTGACCTCAACAGCCAAGTTGGCCAGATGTGCCAGACCCTGTCAGAAATCCGTGATGGGGTTCAGGCTTTCCATAGGGTACAGAATCATAATGTCATGCAGGGGTCTCTTTTGGAAGCAGCTTGCACAAAACAGCCCCCTGAGCCCAGTGCAGAGCCTAACCAAAACCCACCAAAACAGACTCCTCCTGCACGGACTACCAGATCACGAAAGAGAAAACACCATTTTTAGTCTGCTTCGTATAAACTAAGGAAGGATGCCCTTTCCTGAGCTGCTGTATGCCCACATGGCCTCTCCATGTGTATCAGTGCTCTGTGGGGAAGGTCAACAGCTGCCCTAACCTGTCCATCCTCTTGCTAGCTAGTAGAGCAGTATGAATTATGGCAGCTGAGTAATAGGGCTGGCCCTCTGCAATGGCAAAGAGGAATCTCAGATTTTTCAGAGCTTTGGATGTAGAACATGTTTGTGCTCAGAGATTAGGAGTTTTCACTGGCTTCCCCATGCTTTGCATGCTCTATAAGCTAAGAGGTACAATAGGAATTGTTATCTTGATTTCTTCTCATGCCTGTGAAACATTATTTACTGAGGCAGTGTATTACAGAGCTCCCTTTGCAATAATCCACAGATTTACCCTGCTATGGCCTTCCCATCATCTCCTGCAAATTAGCATATGTGCTGCATGGAGATACATCTTTATGACTCTAACGACTCTTATTGCTCATTAGTTTTATCTTGCATTTGGCAATAATGAGGGGCTTACTGAGACTTACACACAGGTTTGGGGAGAGAGGTGTAAAAGCAGAGCTTGTGCATGGAAGGGAAGAAGGCATGATGCTGAGCACGGGAAGACAGATCTCGGCACTGTGGTTTTAGACTGCTGAGAAGCCTGCTATGTGTATGGATCCTGCAGTACCGTGTGCACTTATGTCAAAGAGTTTAATCTTCGTCTGCTTCAGACTGAAACCCTTACCTACCCTTCACAATTACAGTTAAAATGCAACTATTTCATAATGTGACAACATTTAAAGATAATTGTATCAATAGTACTTTCTTGCGTGTTATAATCTTCAGTTTTGAACCATCTCACCCTCTTCAAAATGTGAGAGACTGTACAGAAACAAGGAAAGATAATAGGGCCTGCTTCTGACCTCGGGACCAGGTTGGTTTTGTATCACTGTAATTCTGTCCGTTTCAGTATAGTTACTTTGCACTTAGTGTTATTTAGAGTGGGATCTGCACTGTGTTCTCCTATGGTGAAGTGTTTACAATCTAAATTCACAGCTATCTTAGACATGTTGCTTTTGTTCTCCTTTCTTTCCCCATACAGATGCAAGAAAGAACTGTTAGAACATTCAAATTGCTGTAGTGCTCTATGAGGTTTCCATGTACAATCCTGATGCTGAAACTAGGCTTTAATAATGTCATCTCAGGTGGTGAAAACATGCATTTTTACGATGTCCGTCTGCCTGTTTTGAATATCTGCGCCTACCATGTGGCCCTCATCTCTGGAAAAATCTAGGCTGTTATCCTGTCATGCTTCAGCAGGGAAAAGGGCCCAGATGTTACACACAGTTAGCACACCATTGCTCTCTGGGTTGTCCTATTGTAAGTGGAGGTGGTTTGTAGGAAATTATTCAAGTTATATGCATGCCTATCATCATGCCATGTCAGAGCTACAGACTTGGACAAAAAGTTGCGTGAACTTCAGCAGAAGTTGAACATAAACAGCAGAGTATAGCAGGATGGCTTTTTTATGTGATCTTGAAGGATCTTCTTTAATGTGTCTGTCCTGTCCTTTGAAAGTACAGTGTACTAGTTTCTCTTCTGGAAAGCTCACTGTATGTCTGCTTGTCAGGCATTCATAGTGTGCTTTTCCATTTTTCTTTTCCATTGTTCTGTAATTCTAATTCAAGTGTTGTATTTTCATCAGTGCAATAAAAGGCCCTTGCTCAAGGAAGCAGAGGTCTGGCAAGGAGAAAAGCCTCCTTTCTGAGGAATGACCCATGCTGGCTTCATGCAGAAGACATTCCTTGTGCTGATGCCAGACCAGAGCAGTACTTGCTCCCCTCCTCTGAGAATATCATTTTACTTCTGTTGTAACATTTCTGTCATGCAAAATTCACAGTCTTTCTTCAGTTGAAGGGAAGACTGGGAAATCTGGTAGAAGAGAATCTAATTTATGAATCAGGAACTGAAAAAATGGTTATGTTTTAAAGGCTTTCTGAGTCAATACAGTGCTGCTATATATTAGAAGTAATATTTTATATTTTTATATTTGGTCCCTGCTGATGTTTCCCCATGGATATACTGATAGGATTAGCTCCTCTGATGTTGTCTGGAGGGATCCCTTCGAGGAACCCTTGAGTCTGTAGAGGGGGAGTCTTGTGGAGGTGCTGGGCACTGGAGGAAGTTTGCATCATTGCTGCCATCAGTGTACCCACACAGATGCATTTAGGAAGAGAACCCTGTTGTCCTGGCACAGGATGTCCAGCCTCTAATGCAAACCTCCAAAAGCTGGTCTTGGGCAAGGAGAAAAGGACCTTGTACTGTGAACTGCCTTGATGTCTCCCTCAGCTTCCTCTGTGAACTATTACAGGTTGGCTCAGATCTGGAGACATATCTCCTGCCCTCTGTAGACCTCAGTGGGGTGGCTTTTCTGTACTGGCTCGCAAAGGATACTTCCTCCTGCACCCATCATGTTACCTGGCTGTTGTGCCCGTATCAAAGCAAACTGCTGTGTTCAACCCCAGTATCTCCATGTCTTGTAGATGTTGAAAAAATTCTCTCTTTAAAACTATTTTTGTTAAGGATGCAATAAATATATAACACTTATAACACAGCTGTTGTTGAGTCATTTGTTTCTCTCATATATTTTGCCTGCACTGGTAACAAGCCTGTCGCAGACGCTGAGTCTCCTGGAGGGGACTCAGAGAGCTGAGGCAGGGTTTGCGGGTATGGCACCCCATGGCATCTGGCTGCTTGGTGGTGGCTCTCTTGTGTGGGTTCTTCTGCCTTGGCTCTGCACCTGACACTGAGTGGGCAAAAGCCTTCTGCCTGATGTGCTCTGCCCTAGCAAGGGATCAGCAGAGCACCCTTGGGCCAGCGGGCGGGGATGGATGCATGGGTCAATTCTAGGGCAGAGAGGTGAGGCAGAAGCCTGAGCCTCCCTCTGGCTGTGGAGCACTTCTTCCTCACTGTCTCTCCTGGCTGCTCCATTGCCCTTGGGAGGAGGAATGGATCCAGCTGCTGAAATATACCTTGATGTTTTTCTGGGAGTGCTCACTTGCAGAACTTGGCAATTTGGTGTCCTGAGTGGGCTGTGGCTTAGGAAAAAAGGAAGATGAGGATGTTTTTTAGCAGCTAGAAAGGCTGTGGGAAAGGTGGCCCTGCAAATGGGTCATAAATGATCTCCATTGGTGCAATGACTGGTCCTGCCTGGGCAGAATCTGTGGTGTTCTTGAGGCAGGCTCCTCCCAGGGACTGAGCAGGACGTGAAATGGCCTATTTGCAGCTGGTGGCAATGCCTGTCTGCAGAACAGGAGCAGCTCTGGGTGGCTGCATCTGCTGCCGTGGCAGTCCCAATTCTGTTCTTCCTCTGGGGATCACAGTCCCTTGGGAAACCTGCTATGCAAGCAGGGCTGTGCCTCTGTGCGTGCAGTACTTGTGTCAGCCTAACTGTGCCTGGTCTGGGTATCAAAACCAAGGTAGGCTTCTTGCCTCCATTCAGCTTGGGTGTTTGGCATCAAGAGGGCGACTGGTTGCTTTCCAGCCTTTGCAGAAATGTTTGCTCAGGATGTGAGCACTTCAGTCTTGGGAAGATAATGTCAGTGAGGGTAGAACTGGTACAGTCTCTCCTCTGCTCAGCAGGCAGTTAGTGCCCCTTCCTCACCAAGCAGGCTACTGTTTGTGGAGTGACTTCCTCTGTCCTTGGGAAAGCACTTGCCAGTAATCTGGGCTGTGCAGTGTGGCATAAGGTGCCTTAGACCAGTAGGTAGAGTTTAGGTGTTGTGTAATCCTTCATAACCTCTGTCATTTGTGCCCCTGGGGTCGCTTTTGTGGGAGCCAGGGTTGGGAAGCACTGTTTCAAAAGCAGTTCACTGATGTGGATGATCTCATCCCCGTTTACATTACCTCAGAGAATGTAAATGCCCTCTCAGAGCATAAAGCAGTTACTAGTTGCCAGCAGCTGTGAAGAAACAGGTTTGTGACTGGGTAATTCTACAGCTGTCTGTTAAAGGCTTTCTTCACACCACCTAGTGAACTTGGCAGTGCAGGAGGCTGGGTGGAATTGGTTGGCTGGGCAGCGTTGGGTGGAATTGGTTGGCTGCAGCAGTAACGCAGCTTGTGCCCTCCAGCCTGTGCTCACCTCCCAGCTCCCCAACACACTGAGGCACAGCTGGAGCCACAGGATGCTGGCAGCACAGCTGAAGGAGTCTCTCAGGCAGAAACTTGGAGGGGTTTACAGGCAGGAGGAAAGTGAACACGAAAAGCATGCTTATGCTTAACAAAGTACTTAGTAATAAAAGTGAGCCCTGGTGGGAATAGTAAACCAGGCTCTCCCTTTCCCATGCAAAGTTGTGTTTTGGAGAGTTTTCTAAATCTCACTGTCAAGTGCAGTTGCTGGGAATGCGCTGGACCATCTTGCCACTGCCCTGTGAATTCCTCAGTGCCACTGGCTGTAGGGATGCGAGTCCTCTATGTTGCATTAAAGAACTGTGAGTGACTTGGGGGTGATAAATCTCTGTAGTTAAACAGGCTCTTTTGCAGGGGCAACATGATCTTGTCATTGCTCTGCCTGATCCTGGTATTTTGTTTGGACTGAAGAGAGCATCTTCTAGGATCTCCTGTGCTATAGAGCATCAGATGGACCATAACGCATTGCTTTGTCACAAGAGCTGTGAATCTCATGTCTATCTGAATGTCTCATAACCTTTTGTGGGGTGACCACTAACACCCAGAAGCTACCTGGCAGCGGTAGCTGTGTGCTCGTGCAGGGCATCTTTCCCACCATTCTGGTCCAGACCTCAATTCCTTCTCAAATACTCAGAAGTATTATACTGTGGTTTAAAAGTTCCTTTGTTTTGTGATCAAAAGTGAAATAAGGGTTAACAAAAGCCAGTGTTCAGCTAATTCTGGCAGTACCAGAGCCTGCTGTTTCAATAATTACTTAAGATAGTGGAGCATCCTGGGTAGCACACATTAGGAAAAATACAGCTGATTACAGGCATATGCACAGTTGCTTAACATTAAAACCAGAATTGCTGGAGCCTCAGGCAGTCTGAGACACTGCAGACTTGTTTTCTGTGTTTTGCAGGAAGTTTCAACAAGTTTGTGACCTTATATGTGTGGGTTGGTGTGATCGCATGCAGGTGGGCTTGCGTCTTCATCCATGCATGCACATGGCCAGAAAAGGGGAGAGTGTTCAAGGAAAAACTGATGGATATCTTAAGACAAAGAAATGCTTGTGAACTATAAGGGAATGTTTGGGCAAGGACTAGTTAGTAACAGCTGATGTCAGAGGAGCCATATGTTGCTCATCTTCATTAATGTTACTGTGGCAGGGAGTGCTGAATAATAGAGGGAAATGGTGTAAGAGAAGAAAAAGTTTTTATCTGCGAGCTGTTCAGATCTGCTCTTGGGTCTGTATATATTGTGACAGATCCTCCTCCTGGTCCTGAATGTCTGTTACAAGCTCATGTAGGTGGCAGCTGGAACCAGTATTATGAAGCCTTGTCCATGTCCTCTAGCAAGCATACAGGGAGTGTAAGAGCAAATAATATGATCCTAGCTATAGATCCCTGTTTTACTAAGCTGAACAGAGGACCAGTTGCTTGGAGCATGAATGAATACATTTCTGTTGAGCTGAAATGTATCTGGTTTTTATCAGGAAAACAAACTCCATGCTCAGAAAGCAATCTTTCTGTCAGCACTGCCAGGAGATCCCCACAATGTCACGGTGGGCTTTCCTGAGACTTGCAGGGCCTTTTGTATTTTTATGTCACTCCCCATTGAACACCCAAGTCCAAACCCTTCTGGTACTGGCATGTCCTTGGTTTCCTTTTGGACAACCAGCGAATACCCTCATTCACATTAGGTGTCTCAGTTTCTTCCCTGAGTATCTCAATTCAACGTTCAGTATCCCTTCTTTCCACCACTAGGCAAAGAAATTTCTGCCTATTGGGAGTCTGTGTTACCACTGCTAGCAGAGATACTCCTTCACATTGGATGTACATTGTCGTCCCTTCCCCAGTAGAAATGGACTGGCTTAGTGTTCCCTGGGTGTCTGTGCTCGTTGTCTTGTATCTCTGGCAATCTGCACACCATTACCAATAACTACATGCTTTCCAGTCTGGCTATGTTGATGGCTCACTCTGAAGGTCATTGTGGTTGTCATTCTGGTGCAAGGGGGGAAATGGGAGAGAAGTTTGTGCTTCACCCCTGCCTTGTCACCTCGCTCTCAGGTACGTGATCATCTCCCGGGAGGAAAGGGAACAGAACCTGATGGCTTTCCAGCACAGCGAGAGGATTTACTTCCGTGCCTGCCGTGACATCCACCCTGGGGAGAAGCTGCGGGTCTGGTACAGTGAGGATTATATGAAGCGGTTGCATAGTATGTCCCAGGAGACCATCAACAGAAATCTCACAAGCGGTGAGTCCTTTCCCTTTCCACCCTCTGCCCCGATCCCCTTGAGCTGCCTGGGTGGTGCACAGGCTGTGCAAGGAGAGTTGCATCTCTAGAAGCAGGGCACTTGTGGGTGAGAGCTCTGCGTGGCATGGATAGATGGGTGTACAAGAAGAATAATATAACCACTGTCATGGAGATCGTGAAAGAAAGATTTGTGCTATGTCGTGTTGTGTCATGTTGTGTGTGTGCTGCAAGGGCCCGATGCCAAGCCCAGGGATCACAGAGCAGCTCTGTCACAAGACCTTCTGGCCTGAAGACTGCCAAGCTGGTGGTCCCACAGACAGGCATTAGACTTTTCTTCTGAACATGCTGCTTTGTCTGGCTCCTGTGAGCAGCTTGTTTGAGTGAGCTCTGGCTGGTTTTGAGTGCATATGAAAAAGAGATTTCCTTGGTATATGTCCATTTTCCTCGCTTAATTTATCTCCTCTTTCTTCAGAAAGATAATTTGGGATCAGCGCGACACCAGCTAGAGACTCCTTAGTCTCACCACCTTAGAGTGCATGCACAACGTACAGGAGGCTTTGTACTTGTCAGACTGATTCTTCCCTGGATAAAAATTGTTATCTTATCTTAAGAGTAGCCATGCTGGAACAAACCCAGCAATCCTTTAGGTCAGTGTAATGTCAAGAATATAGAAGACTTTTAGAGGAAGGCAAAATGCATCTGTTCATCTATACATTGCTGAGACCTGAAGTTAATTAAGGGCATTTCTTCCTATGCCGAGCCACAGAATGTCAGGGCCACAGAGGGGCAGCCACACTAAATATAATCTTCTAATTACGATTCCCGTGTGTATTATTACTCAGCTGCTGTTGCTGCCTTGACTTGGTAAAAGGTGTCTCCTCTTTAATCATGGGGTGGACAAGATGTCCTGAAAAGCTGTTTATCGTCCATCACCTTGGTGTTACTATGCACTTGCAGTGTTGCATCTTGATGGCTGTACTTGGGCAATTCCCACTTCTGGCTTAACATCAGTGTGAATGTTTTTTTTAATGCTAGAGAGCATCGCCAAGTGACTAGTACAGGCTGCAGTGATTTTTCTGCATCCCATGCACTCATTAGTTATCCGGATGGCTTAGTACTTTCTGAAAGCATGGCAAGAAAAAGGCTGTGCTCTTGGAGCTGCTGCTCTGGAGGAGCACCGAGGATACCAGTGATTGCCATATGGACATGCCTTTAGTCATGGTTTATCATGATGTCATGGTTTGTCTGAGCTGAAATGGTATCTCACAGCTTTGAGCTTTGTGCTTTGAGTGTAGTGAAACTCTGCCTTCGGACTCCTTAGGATCCACCATACCCTCCAACACACTCAGACAAAAATCCATCTGGCTGCTGAGACCATCCTTTGACGTCTCAGTGAACTCATCCTGCAGCAAGCTGGGCTTAGCCTGCTTTTGCCAAAGAAATGCAGAGACATTTTTAAGACAGCATCACTTTGGCCCTTGCTAGACTTGTGGGAATCCACAGCCTCAGCTGGGAGGGTGCTGGGAGGCAGTAAGGGAGTATCACAAAAATCTGTTGAGTCACTTTCTGTTTAAAAGATCTCACAACCCCCGCAAATGACCCTGACAAGTGAAGCGACACGCTTTATTAACTCACAGAAAAATAACATGGTTCCTCAATTTTGTTTCTGTCAGTAGTTTCTGACCCGCCTCATCAATGATGTTGAAACCAATAAAATGAGAGATCATCTAGTGATGTCTGGCTTTTCTATAGGGCTGAACCACTTGGTTGGTTGGGGGAAAAAAATCACCGAGAAAGAAGAAGAATCCATTTTTTAAATCCCTACGTCTGCCAGTAGTTGTTGTAGCCCATAGCAGGATAAATACTTGGGCAAAGACTGAAAGCTTTGCCTGTAGAAATTCTCATTGATGTGTTGCAAATGAGATCTGTTGTTACAGATTCACTCAAGAAGTGGCTGGGTTTGCCAGCCAGCATCCAAACCCAGTGCAAAATCCCTGCCATTCGGGCCAGCCCTTTTTACAGTGCCTTGCTCTAACTGTTTCGAGTCTTGCATCTTTTCTGCATTCTTAGCATTGCTCTTCTTAGAGAGGGAATGGTAGCTTTTGCTCCGTAACTTACGAAAGCATGAATACACTTTAAAAGCAAACAAACACAAAAATCAGCATAAAGCAGCGTCTTGCTGGGGAAGCCATCAATGCTTGAAGTTATTAACAAGATAGAAGAATGATGGAAATTGAGCCAAACCTATCGTCTTTTGAATTTCCAGGTAAGGAAATCTGGCTATTCCCTTTATTTTAAGCAATTAATAATTTTTATGAGGTTGCTTTTATTATTGGGTTTTTTAAGCACTGACTCTTAGACTCCATCAGGACAAACTACATGTCCCATCCTTGAAGGGCATTCACCTATAGTTCAATTGACAATGAGTACCTTGGGGTTTAAGAGTGCAATTTATTTTTACTCCTTCACCTTTGCATTTCTGGAGCAGCCTCCAGGCTGAACGAGAGTGAAGGGGCTTGCAAACCTTGTGCTGTGTTGTGCACAGGCACTGAGGTTGTCATGAAATGGTTCTAATCTCTCACTGCACTGCTGTACGTTTGATACCTTTTACCAAGTCAAACAGGCACAGGTCTTCCAGCCAGCCAAAATGGTGCTTGGGCTCTGGGTGTTAGGTTCCACCGTGTTCAGTCATTCACCTGGTAGTCTGCTTCTAGCACAGGTTGGTTATACCTTTAGGTTAAACAAGCTGCCTGTAGTTTCTCTTCTCTTTAAAGTGTGTGAGTCCTATGCCGGTGTGGCTACCGAGGACTGTTTCTGTTTTTGCAGATGTGCCCATTAGCTGGGCTCCTCCTCTCCCAAGCCTTGGTTTCCACTGAGTTGTGTCAGTTCCCTGGTTTGTAATGCAATGTGCAGACCTGCAGGGATTCAGCCTGCCTTTTCGTTCTTTTTTCATTTGAGTTTTAGATTGAGGGATGTTGCTCATTTTCCAGTAATAATCCCTACCCCTCATTTTCCTTTGCAGGAGACAGAAAGTTGCAGAGGGAAAAGTCAGAAAAGAATGTGGAAAATCAAGAGGACATGAGGGGGGCACTCCAGCTTGCCACTTTAAAGCAAGGGAAGAGCCCCTACAAGCGCAGCTATGATGAGGGGGAATCCCACCCCCAAACTAAGAAAAAAAAGATTGATCTCATCTTCAAAGATGTCCTGGAGGCTTCCTTGGAGTCTGCCAAATTTGAAGAGAACCAGTTAGCAACAACTATGCCACGTTCCATCAGAAAAGTATCTAAATACCAGGCTGAAGACATCTTTGAGAGGTGTGGTAGTGCCATGCAGCACAGCTCCCTGAACCTCAGCAGAAACCAGAGTGAGGGGGAATGGAAGGTCCCCAGTGGTTCCTCTTTCAGCTCAGCAAAAGACTTGTGCATCCTTGAAGACGAGGAAGAAGAGCTCCTCTCACTCAAAGCAGACAGCCCAACTGAGCTGTCCCTGGCCTCTGCTCAAGGCAACTCCCACGAAATCCCTACCACCTCCTACTGCCCGAACTGCATCCGTCTGAAGAAGAAGATCCGGGAACTGCAGGCTGAGTTAGACATGCTGAGATCTGGGAAGTTACCCGAGCCACCTGTGCTTCCGCCCCAGGTACCCGAGCTCCAAGAGTTCTCAGACCCCACAGGTAAGCTCTGCCAAGTAACAGCATTCTCCAAACCCTGCCTAAGGAGAGTAGGAGAGTAGTGAGATGCCTGTATGCTGTGTACCCATTTAAAACATTTTGCTCAGAGTATTCAGGTGAATGCATGGTTCCGTGGAAAGTTCTTTGTCAGGTTTTGTGACCGGGTGAGCCACGAGCTGACACAGCTGTGGGCATAGTGGAAGACACTGTTTGGGAAAGACTCTGTATGACAACTTGTTGCCGTTGTAATCAATAATGCACTGCCAATAAAAAAGACATTCTATTGCAGACAGTTTGTTTGCTGTATTTTTGATGCATTCTCTTTCAGCAGAAGCCCCTCTGCAGTGCCTCACATGCTACCAAGAAAGTCTGAATGACTGTGTGTTAATGCTGAAATGCACGCTCTTTGTGTATGAAATGATGTTCCTCTGTGTCCTTTGTTGGAAAGTTCGCTCTCTTTCCTCCACTGCCTTAACACAACCATGTATCCATTGCTGAAGATGTTTCGTTTCCTCCAGGAACATACTGTCGAGCAGCAGCCAGGAGCCTTCACCAAAAGAGTATTTGGGTCACACCATGTATTGTACAAGTGGCCAGGATGTGGTGTCATTTCTTGCTGTCCACTGTGGCATGTTGGAGACAAAGGTCATACACAGAAACATTAATTTATTTTCCCTTCAAAGCCCTGATTCAAATTCGACCCATAGTGTCTTGTGGGCAGAAGAGAGCAGATTGTGGCTAGCTCATCAGGCAGCGCTCCACTGTCTGAATGCTTCTCCAGCTCAGCAATTTTGTAAATACCTATGTTTTTCCTTCTTTTTTTTTCTTATAGCTTCAGAAAGCATCATCTCTATTCCTACCATCATGGAGGACGATGACCAAGAGGTGGATTCTGCTGATGAATCTGTTTCCAATGAAATGATTGCTGCTACAGATGAGCCTTCCAAGATGTCTTCTGCGACGGGCCGGAGGATACGACGGTTCAAACAAGAGTGGCTTAAAAAGTTTTGGTTCCTGAGGTACTCCCCGACATTGAATGAAATGTGGTGCCATGTCTGTAGACAGTACACAGTGCAATCCTCTCGGACTTCAGCCTTCATCATTGGCTCAAAGCAGTTCAAGATACACACGATAAAGCTTCACAGCCAGAGCAACCTCCACAAAAAGTGCCTGCAGCTTTACAAGCTCAGGATGCACCCAGAGAAGACAGAAGAGATGTGCCGAAATATGACCCTGCTCTTCAATACAGCCTACCACTTGGCCCTGGAGGGCAGGCCCTACTATGACTTTCGTCCTCTGGCAGAACTACTGAGGAAGTGTGAACTCAAGGTGGTGGATCAGTACATGAATGAGGGAGACTGCCAGATCTTAATCCACCATATCGCTCGGGCTCTTCGAGAGGACCTAGTTGAACGCATCCGACAGTCTCCCTTCCTCAGCATCATTCTGGACGGGCAGAGCGATGACTTACTTGCAGACACGGTTGCGGTTTATGTACAGTACACGAGCAGTGATGGGCCTCCAGCAACCGAATTCCTATCTCTTCAGGAACTGGGCTTTTCTACAACAGATAGTTACCTCCAAGCATTAGACAGGGCTTTTTCCAGCCTGGGAATACGACTGCAGGATGAGAAGCCAACTATTGGGTTGGGAGTCGATGGTGCTAACATTACTGCCAGCCTGAGAGCCAACTTGTTTATGACAATCAGAAAGACCTTGCCCTGGCTGCTCTGCCTGCCCTTTATGGTGCACAGGCCCCATCTCGAAATACTGGATGCAATCAGTGGGAAGGAACTGCCATGCCTGGAGGAGCTAGAAAACAATTTGAAGCAACTGCTCAGTTTCTATCGCTACTCTCCCCGACTCATGTGCGAGTTGAGGGTCACCGCTGCCACTCTGTGTGAGGAGACCGAGTTCTTGGGGGACATTCGAGCAGTGAAGTGGATCATTGGGGAACAGAATGTGCTCAATGCACTAATCAAAGATTACCTTGAGGTTGTGGCCCATCTCAAAGATGTCAGTGGCCAGACCCAAAGGGCAGATGCTTCTGCAATTGCCTTAGCCCTCCTGCAGTTCCTGATGGACTACCAGTCGATTAAACTCATCTATTTCCTGCTGGATGTGATTGCTGTGCTTTCACGCCTCGCCTACATCTTCCAAGGGGAGTACCTTCTTGTGTCGCAGGTGGATGATAAAATAGAGGAGGCCATCCAGGAGATCAGTCGGCTAGCAGACTCGCCTGGGGAGTACTTGCAGGAATTTGAGGAAAACTTCCGTGAAAGCTTTAACGGCATTGCTGTGAAAAACCTACGGGTGGCTGAAGCCAAATTCCAGTCAATCAGAGAAAAGATCTGCCAGAAGACCCAGGTGATCCTAGCCCAAAGGTTTGATTCCCGTAGCCGGACATTTGTGAAGGCCTGTCAGGTATTTGACCTTGCAGCTTGGCCCAGAAGCACTGATGAGCTCATGAGCTATGGAAAGGAGGATATGGTACAAATATTTGAACATCTGGAGACAGTCCCATCATTTTCCAGAGAGGCTTGCAGAGAGGGGATGGACACTCGAGGGAGTCTGCTGATGGAGTGGCGAGAACTCAAGGTGGATTATTATACCAAAAATGGTTTTAAAGACTTGCTTAGTCACATTTGTAAATACAAACAGAGATTCCCCCTCCTAAATAAAATAGTTCAGATCCTCAAAGTCCTTCCCACCTCATCGGCCTGCTGTGAGAAGGGGCGCATCGCCCTGCAGAGAGTGCGCAAAAACAACCGCTCTCGGCTCACGCTGGAGCAGCTCAGTGATCTTTTGACGATTGCCGTTAATGGGCCGCCCATTGCCAATTTTGATTGCAAAAGGGCGCTAGACAGTTGGTTTGAGGAGAAGTCAGGCAATAGTTACGCACTGTCAGCCGAAATGCTGAGCAGGATGTCATCTCTCGATCAGAAGCCGATGTTGCAGAGCATGGACCATGGCTCTGAGTTTTACCCTGATATTTAGGAAGGAATGCCTCAGATCAGAAAGCTGTTGAATAATTTTTTTAATCTATACCATAAACTTTGATATATTATATAAAATATATATATTATATATATTAAGGAAAGCCCACACTGAAAATTTAAAAGTTAAGACGATGTGCGTCTGATAGAAGCTAAGCAGAATTTTAAAGATTGAGACAATGTTTAGACATTTACTGGTGTCTCCAACCATGGCAGCTGCAGTGTAGATGGCAACATTTCATTCTTTAGAAGCATGTGCTGGGGCCATACTCTACATGTTCAAACCTAATTATCTATAAGCTAGATGACGGGTCTTTGTCAGCCTCATCCTCCCAGTGGTTTCCTTTGTATGTGTGTCATTGGTTTGTTGGATTATTTTCTGTGTTGTTTTGTTTTGGGGTTGGTTGGTCGTGGGTTTTTTCCCCCCTCAGTTTAATCTCTGCATCTCTTTCCATTGTTCAGTTCAGTTATTGAGCCATATGAGCCTTTTGTTGACAACTGTCAGGTGTCTGATTTATTTCCGAAGAGTATCCCGTGTGTTTATACTGCCTCCAGCTCTCTACCTCCACCCAATTTTCTTTGCTAGAATGGGAGCTTTCTTCACTCTCACACACGAGTGACAGGAGGGAAAGGCTGGGGGCATGATTTGGAGTTTTTCTTCTGACTTGGAAACAAATGCCTCCACTAAACTGTGATGCTCCTTTCTCCCTATTTTTGGGCTGTAGAGTAATACTTGGCTTTCAGCTCCTTTTACAATAATCGTAGTACCAGTCTGTCATACGTATATTATAACATGATGTCACATGCAGACTATAAAATAGCAAAGTAGAGAAGGCAGGGGGAAATTTTTGCATTTATATTTTTATATTGTAGGAGATAAAAATATATATATATACAACTATTCATTCAAAACCAGGGCTGCTGTGGAAGCTAGACAGCCAATGAGTCAAGAGCCATCTCTGGGTGGAGATTCAAAGGCTTAAAATATTATATTCTAATTTACTTTATTTATACTATGTCTTTATAATCCTAGATTGTTGTGGGGTTTTGTTTTGTTTTCTTTTCTTTTTTTTTTGGAATGACTGAAAGAAAAACCTGCTGCGGTTTGGTGGCAGGAGCTATCAATGCAAGATTATCTTGGATTATATTCATGTGATGATGTCCTACAAAGGTTCACGTATTTTCTTGTGACCAAGGTAACATGTTCCACAGCACAGCAGACTGATGACAGCAGGAAGAAGGGATACTCTTCTTCTTCCTATGGAATATTTCTTCCTTTCTTGAAGGGATGCAGAGTCCAACTGAAATGTGAAGGGAGACTTCCACCTTCCATCACACATTGGTCTGTGGGCTTGGGGTTCTTTGTTTTCTTCTTTTAAAGTAAACAAGCCCCAGGCGTTCACACAGTATCGCTTCAGGTTAGAAGAGAAAAGAAAAAAAAAAAAGCAACAAAAAAAAACAACCAAAAAATCCACCACACAAACAAAAAAAGGTGCAAAAACTACACAGATGCTAGTGCCTTGCCCTGCTGATGTGGCATGGACAGCACCAACCTGACTAGACCATCGTGGAAGTGAGAACCTGTTGTCCAGAAGATGTCCAATCCAACACATTCTCACTTCCCAGAGGGTCGAGCTTTGTGCCAAGCTGTGTTGTTTGGAAACATGATGGTGGTATCAGCAACACTGAACCTTTCCTTTCTCCTGTTACCCCCCTGCCCTTGGTCTTGGTGCTAAGATATCTCTAGAACCGTTGCTGCTAGTTGATAGCTTTTCATTTATATAAATATATATATATTATATTATTTTATTTTTTAAACTTTTTTGTTTGTTTTCAATGGAGATGTAGCATGTTTGGAACCGATCTCTCTCAGAGTCACTTTCACTGCCAGGGTTCATGCACTGTCTTCCCCAGGAAAACACGCACTTCTACCTAGGTCTTGCTCACCTCTCACTAACCCCTTTATCCTCAGCAGAATTACGCAGCCAGCACCGGGCAGAGGCATGTAGCCACCCTACTACGTACTGGCTTCGCTTTCAGACCCCACAGGAACAGCTAGTCCGGTGTTGGTCAGAGATTTGGAAGAGTTTCCCCTCTGTCCCTATGTGACTGAGGTGGGACTGAACCCACCTGAAGCACTAGCAGTGGTGATTCCTTGTGTCCTGACTCTGCCCCCCTTTGCTATAAAACAGGGTTCTTCAGCTGGATGATTCAAGGCAGGTGGGGAGGACCCTGTGAATGTAGCAGCTAGGACTGGGCAGGCAGGATGGCCTCCGTAGCACTTAATCCCTTTCCCCTCTGCCTTACCTCAGATAGTGTGTGCAGCCCATGGGCTGTCCCGGGCAGGAAGGAGCACCTATGCCAGGGCCACCCACCTATTGCCAAACTGGGCACTTCTCCCTGTAGTCCTCATGGAAGGGGAGGTAGGTCAGGGCATGGCACCATCGCAGCACAGGGGCATCGATATGCAACACCTATCAAGCAAAAAAATGGCTTTGTTTGCATTTTTTCCTGTCTTACCTAATAAATGCTGCGATAGAATTGACCCATTCATCCAGAGAAGTAAGGATTAAACTGGAAACCCTCTACAGACTTGGTTGGCTGTTTGTCTGTTGTAAAATAGGGACCTCTCCACATGAGGTACTTATAGCCCTAGCGCCCTGGTGAATCAGCTCTTCCCAGGGCGTTGCCACAAAGCTCACGGAGCTGCTCCTTGCTGAGGGGCTGGCAGGATCTCTCCTCAATGAAAATTTGAGGAGATGTGAGGAGAGAAAAAAGAAAGGGAGAAGAATTGCTGCTCCGTTAGTCCCTGGCCTGGAGATGGGCAAGGTGAATGTAGGTGTTGGAGACAAGGAGTGAATTGACACACTGGAGGTGAATGGGCGGGTGGGGGAAGAGTCTTCCTTGTTGAGTGTGCAGGTGGCAGCAGAAGTAACAAAAAAAGATATTTGATGCTGAGCTGCTGTGCAGAAGCTGTAAAGACAGTTTCCCTCCTCCCTTTCTTTTTATTTTCCTTTTCCTTTGCTTATTTCCATAGCTATTTGGGGGGGGGGAGGAGTCACTTGCCTTTCAGTTTGCAGCAGTGAAGGCTCTTCAGCACATGACTCTGTCACAGAGGCTCATCAAAGTGCCTGGCCTACATGGAGGGAAGAGACACTTGTGGACAGTGTCCAGACACCATTGCAGATAAACATGCTCCCCCAGGGCTTGTGCTGAGCTGCCCAAGAGGCCTGTTTACAGCTCCTGCTCTGAGCCTCTTTACTTTTGCCACTGGGGAGAAATTGGTGCCTTGCCTTATCAGCAAGGTAAGATCTGCTAGAGGCTTGTTCAGTAATTATACCTCTAATTTGTCACTCCTTTCCTCTGGTTTATTTGCAAATCCCACTGTTATCAGTGATATCTTTTGCCAGCCACTCTTATTCCTAATGGCAGAGAGAAATATGGAGCGAGTGGTGTTTTTTTCTCCAGGCAGTCAGCTGGCAGAGGGAAAGTGCTTGTTTCTTTTACAAATAACTTTTGCCTTCACCTGTGAGTAGTCTTGGTAGGATTTCCTGCCATGGGATGTTGTGGCTACCCAAAATGGCAAAGGTCAGAGATCACTTGCATTGGTGACAGGGGAAACGAGCACTTGGAAGAGCAGCCAGACAGGCCCAGCTCAGCTTCCCCAGCACAAACAATTTGCCATCACTCCCACGTCAGAAAAGAAACCCAGCCTTTGTCCTAGGCAAACGCAGGTGCTATGCAAGCTTTCCCTCTAGGTTTACCTGCCTATCTCAGATCTGTAGCTATTACTCCCATGGATAGTTTGTACATGGAAACGTGACTGCCAGCATGAGCAAGAGAAGGAGGAGGGAGGAATAGCAATGCAAAGTGTCCCTGCCTTCCCAGCGCCCTGCCTGCCCAGCCTTTCCCAGGAGCAGGTGCGTTTCCATGCCCTGTTCACAAATCCCAGGGCCCAGCTGGGTAGCAATGGCAGGCGTGGGGAGGGCTTGGTGTGGTGCAGCAGGGCTCTTCTTGGCTTGGAGGTCACCATGTGTTGGGTTTAGTACATGCCCTTCCTGCTGTACTGAGCGAGTGAGAGCAGGTTGTTTGAATGTGTTGCTCACAGCATCTTTAACTGCTTCAGGTTTGAAGAGAGAGGGGTGCTTAGTTTTTCTCAGATGAGCTCTTTATTCTCTTTGCGCCCCCGGCGTCTTAGCTAGGGTGTCTGACTGTGAATATTGCACACTTCTCAAGACCCTCGGGTGTATATTTCTAGCCCATGGTCTTTTTGGTTGCCAGTTTCCCCTCTCCACATTTTGTTCAGGCTGCTTGCCTCTTTTACCCTGCTGTGAAGCAGAAATTTGTGAAGCACAGGCAGACATGTCCTTCTGCAGGGCTCACCGGTGGCCATAGAGGTCTGGGCCCTCTGGCCATGAGACAGAACTCAGCAGGGATAATCCTCACAGGAGACCAAAGCTCTTCCCATACCAGCAAAAGCATGCGAGAGTTAGAGGGGCTTCTAAGGGGATATGACAGGCAGAATCCCACTGTGTCATCTGTGTTGCGTCTCGAGTTGACCTCTGTGCTGGTCATGCTTTTGCTGATACAGCTCCTCAGACATGATTCAGGCGCAGTCCATCTCTTTCTCACAGCACAAACTCAACCAGGTGGCCCACAGGGTCTTCAGGGTCCCCTTTCTTTCTTATCTCATGAGGACTGCTGTTTGACCAGTGAGTAAGACAACCTAGACAGCCGGCTTGCAAATCAGCAGCTACAGCCTCTGCTTTTGCAGATTCTCCTCTCGGCCCTGTCTTAAAAGCAGAGAAATGGTACATTGCTCCCCCAGCCATTGTATTCAATGCAGTAATGCCTATGCAATTCCCGTCTCCCTTGGAGACATGTATGATGTGTGTGCATGTAAGCTAGTGTATGTATACAGTACATATGCATACGGTCTATATATTGTATATACGCACATCTCAGTACTTATACACACAGTACAAAAAATAAAATCACATGCTTATATATCTATAAATAAAATCCTATATATTTATATTTCTCTATGTTTTCGATAGATATAAAGATATAATATAGACTCAACTACCCTTGTGTAAGGCTGGCCCTGTGTTCTGACGCAAGGCACATTAACACTGAAGACTTTGGACTTTGGGATAGTTTTAGCCGTACACTGAGGCCTACATTTACGTTTATAGCACTCTATGGAGAGGGGCTTTGCTGCGGTTAGGGCAAGGGGTTTCCTTGCTGGCACGTTAACCAAGTGCTAAATAAGGTTTGTGTAATAGGGGAATGTCTTGGTGGAGGAAAATGCTCCAGTGTCCATGTCTTCTCCCGAGTAAGCCTGTGGCTGAGGTCCTGTGTGTTCACACTCGGACAGATACATATCCCTCTCTCATATGCACTTTTCTCTCTCTGCATGGATGCAGTTGGCAACTGCAGGTACCGGTGCTGTGAAAACGTGGCGTTCTGTGCTCTGCCCATCATCCCTCAGCAGTCACGGGCATGTTGCCAGGGAGACCCCAGGCTGGCAGGCGCTCGCGAGTGTGAATGTGGGTTTGCTCACGGGCATCAATCGGTGACACAGCCGTGGTGCTGGGATAAAGGCAGCAGAAAAGCAAAGGCTTTGCTAAGTGAAGGGAGGGTCGCTGCCGCACCGCCAAGGGTGGCAGGGATGGTGTATGGATCTGGAGCAGCACAAATAAGAAGGGACTGTGAATTCAGAGCAATAAGGATGGGAGCATGCAAGCCCTGTTGGGTAGGCATGTGCAGCTCTTGGGTCAGGCTGGCTGCTGCTCTGCTGCAGGAGCTGCTCTGCTCCCTCAGGTCTCACAGCCGCTCCTTTGCTGGTGAGCAGCCTGCCTGGCCAAAGGCCTGAGTGTTTTTTCTGGAGGGAAGGGGTCAATGTGATTGCACAGAAGACCTGGTCAGCAGCACGTCTGTGCCTTCGGGCCCCCCACTCACAGCACGATGACCTTGCCAGACTGAGGCACCGAAGGGTGCAACCCTCTTGGCCCTGCCGGGGCAAAGAGATACCTATTTTTGCATGATAGGCATTTCCGTGCCAGGACTAAGGGTGGATCCAGGCAGTGGTTCAGCTTTCTCTGAGTGTCAGCTGATGCCTGCCAGACAGACAGCGGCCTCATCCCTCCATCCCTTCTTTCGCACAGCTGCTTGTAGGACACTGGCCCCACCGCGGGGTGAAGCCTTTGGTTGGCATCTGGGGGGACCTGAGAGGTGCCTCTGGCCGGGCTGGCAGTGGGTGGTGGATCACCACACTGCTTCCCAGTGGGGGTTAAGAGGAAGGCATGGAGATTTGGCTTTGCAGCTCCACACCAGGCCTGGCAACCACTGCACTTCTCGCCATTTAACTATTGGCTTCGGTTGGGAGGAGGATGAGTTGTAAATCTGACAGCCGAATGACTCGTTACACTGGTATTGCATGAGCAGATGCTGTGCAAGCTCCCCCCAAGCCCTGTCACACACCTCAGTGCCCTCTCCCAAGCCTCTCTCCTCCACACAACTGGTAATCCACCTCAGCCGTAACCCACACGCTGGTGACTCCCCACTGTTGTGGCCCTATGGCCATGCAGCGCTGGTGGGGAGGTCCCTGGTACATGTTTCTTACAAACCTCAGAGACTGTTCCTGCTCCCAGTCCCCTCCTTTGGATGCCACTGACACTCACGCAGGCTCAGCCCACTCGCCCATGCTGGCAGTGCTGCCGCCCAGCGAGGGACTGCCCTGCACTGCACCTCATGTCGAATAAGCTCACTGGGCTATGTGGGGGAACCATGTCTCATATGCTGTAATGTCCTGAATGCTATAGGAGGGCTACAGAGTTTTCTGCCAGTCATGGCATCCTCATAGACTCACCCGACTGTTGGCAAAAATGCATTTCTACTTCCAGAAAACAGAAAGTTTTATCTCAAACCTCTCCATATCCACACCCAAGCACAGCCCTGCTGAATTGTTTCAAGCAATTTCTCACCCACCCACCCATACACACACACACACACAATGAGAGAAAAATATCTAGACGTCTATTACTACATATGTATTAATATGTTAATATCACTCTTTTGGAGAACATTAAAATGTTATTACTTTACAGACTATGCTTTATAGTACCTGTGTGAAAGGACCTAGGACACTGGATACGAATAGAGCTATGTTGATATATCATAGTATGTACACGAGAACCTTCCTTTTGTCATATTATCCTTGTAATGTAAAATGATTGTTAATAAAAAAACATTTAAATTTATCAAGGTGGGTTGCTTATTCTTTGCCTTGTTCTTGGAGGTTAATGTAATTTTCTCAGAGCAAGGGCTTCTAAGTTGATGCACTCTCTCTTCCCCAGCCCACAACTGTAAGGAGTGAGTGCAGTGCTAATCTATCCAGAAGGGTCAATTGCAGCCCCTGAGGTGCTGGCAGTTCTCGCTCCTGAGTGACTTACTCCCTCACATGATGGGTGTAACTGCAGCCCCTCAACATCCTTGCCTCAGTAAGCAGGTCCAGCATGTCCTGCGATGGAGCGGCATCATTTCTCCATGGTTATACCAGTGCTGTGATGAGGCTGCAGCAGCACAGAGCAGGAGCTGCTGCCTTCCCAGGAGCCTGCAGCTGCCCTGGGTTGGCACTGCTCTAAAGTGGGGTGCCTTTTCAGCCTTTGCCCTTCCCTTTCTAGATGAGTACAGTGGCAATATTCTTGCCTTTGCTGCAGCGGGCTGTCCTTGTAATGCACATTGACAAACCCTTGTGTGTGTGTATGGTTTGATTTGAAGGGTGGAGAGACCTTTCCTGAGTTCTACATGCTCCAGAGATGAGGGAAGCAGGATTTTTTCCTACCCTTAAAAGAAAGGGCTGATTAAACTTCGGATTCTTCTTCTTTGACATGGAAATTTTGTTTGAAACTTGGTCCATGGTGGATGAACTAAAGGTGCAAATTTTAAAACACTTGACTGTAATAAGAGTAATTTTGTGTGTGGAGATTCTTGGATCTGCTAAGTCAGTGTGGGCAAGGGATCCAAACTCTGAGACGAGTACAAGCGTCTGTGGATTAGCACTGGACTGTGAGTTGTGTTTTCTGACCAAACAAGGGTCAAAGCTGAAAATATTGCCTCCTTGGGCTTAGCCTGGTTGCTGCCGGAGATAAATCCCACAGCAAAGGCAGAGTAGGAACTATGGGCCATCCTTCCTTCCTTTCAGTTCAGGTTTACACTGCAGTGCAAGCAGGGAGGATGTTGCAAAGGTTTAGTCCAACCCTGTGTGACAGCCACAGCTAGAGAGAAACACAGACAGAAAAAAAACCCCTCCCATTTCAAGCAGTTGCTTGGTCAGCTGTAAAGTGTGCCTGTGTATCAGTGGGGGGAACCAGAAACCACAGGAAGAAGCTGTGCAGGTGACTATAGATCTTGTATCTGGCACTGCACACTGTGCATGTTGATACTGATAGTATTGCTGAGCTTCGGTATGTAGAGGTGAAAGCTCTCATAAACACAACCAGCTCTTCGACATAACCATGGCTGAGGGCATAGTGGTTCTCTAATTGATCCTGGGTATCGATATCTGGGAATGGATACCACCGGATAAGCCACTGCCATGTGAAGGTAGCAAACACTTCAGCCCTCTAGCAAATGTTTAATGCAATGGTTGTATGTGATATAAAAAGGTTTCTGCTCCCTCTTTGAGTATCCTCTGTCGTATGGATGCCCATGATCTTGGACTTTAACCTGATGCCCAGCTGCCTCCTGCTGGTGGATGCTCTGGTTGTGAGGTGCCAGTGGTACTCAGCTTGCTGGTCCCCCTGAAGGAAAGGAAATTTGGGTGGAAATTCTGGCCTCGAGGGAGGTTTGGGCTTAAGGGGCTCTGGGCCCAGGGTGAAGCATGTGTGAATGTGTCAGTCCCCATGGGCACAGAAGCTTTGGTTTCAGTGAGTGCTCCACAATTTAAACCCGCAACTGCAGCCACACAGACTGGAAGCGAGAGGCGATTTCCAGACTCAGAAATGAAAAAAGCCCCAAATTAGTGATCCAATAGAAAAGGCTGCTCTTAATGACTTCCTTGAAGTCACTGAACAGTCCAAGCATTACAAACAATCTGCCATTTTCTGGCAGTCTTCACTGTAGTGATTTAAAATTGCTGATTTCTGAGCAATATGCAAGCCCAGCAAAATCCTGGTGGATGTCAGGGCTTGGCTCTATCTTAATAGGCTCTGTGTTTTCTGGGCACTCAGAAAACAGGGGTGGAAACCTCATCTCTGAGGAGTTGCCTTTGCTAGTCAATTAGCAGCACACGAAGCAGGGCAATACTTCACTTCCAGCAGCTCAACCGTGTGTAAAGAGTAAGAGCAATGTGTGAAATACATTGCTAATTTGTAATGAATATCCTAGAAGCGGGTTTGTGCCATGGACACTTGACTGCAGTGATCAGCCTCCTTGCTAATAACTTCAAACCAAAGATTTAAAAGCAAGGTCCCTTCAAGCAAATCGCACAATCTGAGCCAGTATCCAAAAGGAAAGCTTGCCCAGATTTATCTGATCTAGGACTAAAGCTGCCCTTCAGTTTTAGAACCACTGATTCTCGTGTCAATATGAGTGAAAAGGAAATTGAAAAATTCCTCCACGATGGTTGTCATAGCATTAAAGCTTCGCATGCTCTTCCCCAGCTCTGCTGGTGTCCTAGACATGCTCCATGGAGATCGCTGTTGTTAGCAGCTGGTGCTTAAAACTTGATTTAACAAAAAACCCGAATGTGTTATTTCTTCCTGGAAACAGGAGGACAGTGGTGCCTGCAACACTGAGGGCTTGCAGGCATCACTAGGGGGGTTGCAGTCTGGGTTGTCTTCCCTAGGTGCCTCTCCTGAGGCAGGAAGGGAAATGTGGGTAGCTGAGCACATCAATGAGTTTAAGCGGGTGCTCCTTTGAGGTGTTTAAAGTGGAGGGTCAGAGCAGATGTTGGGGCGGTGCTGGGTCCAGCTCTGCAGTGACGTGGAGCAGTGGATGTGGAGCAGTGGATGCAGGACCAGAGGCTACTTCTTGCAGAGCTGTTGCCACACAAATAGAGACACAGCTCATTTACAAGGAGCCCTAAAAATATCTGAAGGATAATCAAAGGCTCCCACAGAACAGCATATGCACTAACTAGATTTTTCAACCCTCTGAAGTCTCCTGTTTGAAGTTGTTTTGATCCAAGAGGCAAAATAAGAGAGCTTGTCTACGCTACTGTCAGCCACCCTGGTTTCTGGGGGACTAGTGGTCCCTCCAGAGGCACGTAGGGGTGGCAGAGCAACACAGAGGTGCCAGGGCTAGGAAAGGGAGCTACGGGTGGTGCAGTGATGTGTTTTGCAGAGCTGTCTTCCCAGCTGCTGCCACACCTTGTGATACTCTGGAAAGCCGTCCTGGAAAACTGGGTCACAGGTCGGTTTCGTGTCTGAGTTGTCTCCTCATGGGCACCTTGGAGACCCTTCCTCATTGGTTTTGTTCCACGTTCAGTGGTCACTAAGAGTCCAAGGAAGTGGAGGAACTGCTTGCAAACCTCCAGGTCTGATGCTGGTAATGGCTGCGACACAACTGCTGCATTAAGTGCCACTCTCTCCTGGCAGATAGGCCAGTCCCATTTTAATTTTTATATATTGTGGAAAAAGCTTCTAATAAATTTGAGGTGACAGCAAACAGCTGGTTTAAGAGAAGAATGGTTCTTTGTCAGCTATTGCTGCTTTTCAATATACTGGGCTGGGAATTATCGAGCAACCATACACTGATCCCTGAGGCAGGAAGGACTGTCCCTTGCAAGTGCACCAACCGTGTCCAACCCCCTTTGCAGCAAAAGTACAGCTCCTTTCCCTCCAACTCTATGACAGATGCTTCACTAGTATCAGCCTCGCTGTGCAGCTGACAGGCTGGTGGCAACCCTCCTTGCGAAGCCAGCAGCAGCCACGGGCTCTGGCAGACTCCCTTTGTTGTTTCTCCTTGTGGTTTAACAATGACTGTGACGGGTGGGAGAGTGCCCCCAAACTGTCAATGAGATAAATACGTTCCAGTCCTGCCATTAGAATCTTACTTTCATGTGCAGTTTCTGATCTCAATGCCTTGTTAGGAACCACCTAATTCCAGTGATAGTATTAGGTCAGCTAAGTAGGTATTCTTCCTTATAGATGCATGGCTTACAGAGTATCATCAGCACCACCTTGAAAGTACAGACACTGGCAGAAAGACTGAATCCAAATTCACCGTTCAGCTTTGTTTTGGAGATGAGCCAGCATCTGGGAGGAACCTGATTCCCAGATCCTATTCCCTAACATCCTCACAGCTGCAAGAAAGCCTTTACAGCTTTATTTAACTGTGACTTTGCTGAAAAAAAACCCAGTAGATTTCTTATGCTTTGCCAGGATTGGACTCCATTGCTGACTGCTTTCCTTCTCATCATACACACATCTCTTCATCACACCCTTCAGAGGACCTTCTGTTGACTCACCTCAGTACTCTGTACCCCTGACATGAGCTGCAAGCAAAGAGGAGTCACCCTAGAGTAAACAACGCAGACACACTGTTGATACAGTTAGGAATTATTTACTTGTGGTGATTTACATATTATGCTGTAACATTAGACACAAGGGCCGAGCCTAATGCTCTTTTTTTGTGCTTTGGACTGTGTGAGCAATATAGAATCTTGATAAACAATGTCAATAAACACACCGGGACACTAAAGGACTAAGTAAGCCAAAAGCCTTCTCATGCTGGAAGGCTACACTATTTCAATTTGCTACTATTCTTAAGTAATTTGATAATTATCAACAAAAGAAACAACATAAAGTGTCAAGTATTAGTGTTCACTCAACATGCTTATCTTTCAGCAAATGAACCAAATACATTTTGAGAATTTGCTAAATTCTGAAACACAAAAATGCTGTCAAAGCTCTGTCCTTCAATTCAATCAAACTTCCAGCTGACCTTCAAAGCAGTGCAGGAAGTGTGGTTCAAGCCACTTTAGCTCCAAGATCTTACTAAACGTCATTGTACTCTACTCATCTAAGACATCAGCAAAAGCTGGGCAAACCTTGGGCTGTATTCCTAGAGCCCAAATTACAACCTACTCCATTCTGGAAAAAGAGTGTCATTGGACACTACTGTGAGATAATAGTGGTGACAGATGCTAGCAAAATGCAAAGTACTTTTGTTCAAAGTGTTGCAAGAAAGATAATGCTTGGGACAGCAGTTGAGCTTGAAAATTTTCCTGGTCCTGTTGAAGGGAATTTTCCATTAATTTCTGATGCTTTACCTCTTTGCAAAGCAAATACAGTTCCTATCACCATGCAAGCATATTTGGGAAAAGAAGTGACGGGAAAACTATGCACTGAAAACGTATTACCCTTACAGGAGATCAGCTGCAACTACTCCCTCTTACAAGTGGGGAAGGGGCTGAAGGTAGTAATGATTTTAAAACACCCTATGGACGTTTCAGTGACTATCAATGATGTGTGCTTTTTATTGTCTTCTACTGTAGCGCAAATTGCCTAAAATAAAACTAGATCATGTCTCTGGGAAGATCTAGCTCTGAGAGCAGGTGGAGGCAAAGCAACATATGTCTACAATTTATATTTTAACCAAGTAACTCTTTAATGTAGTCACAAGTTATTTCCTCTGGCTTCTCAGTCCCCTCCTCTGAACAGAGGCCACAGCTGGACACCACCTCTCCCCAGTGATGCTGGATGCAATATGGGAGCTGCATTTCTCATTCTGTTTTACAGTAGTCATGTTGTTAAGTTTCCTTCACTGAACAGCGAACCCTGTCCTTAACCTCACAACTCTTTGGCCCTTTTGTGGAAAGGATTGTTCATTCTGACCAGATAGATTGTTCTCCCCACTTTTTTTTCCCTTCCTCTCTACAGTCTCTTTGCTTACAGCTTCTTCATGTTAGTAGGAAAAATAATCAGTGCAACCACTGAATAGCCATTGGGGAATCTAATGGCTATTTCTGATCACACACATAGCTTAAGAACATTAATTGCCATAATTAGGTTTTTTTGCTTCTTCTTTTAGGATGCAGTTTATAAGCAGCACTCTTTAAGACACGTTTGTGGAGTTTCTGATGCTCCCGTATTTACAGCTTCAGGAGCTGAAAATCATGGGGCTATCTGGCTCTGTTCTCTGGCCGTATTTCACTTAAGTGATGCTTTTGCAACTCATGCTGCTGGAGCTGCTTGATATGATAGCATTGAGCATTTCCAAATACTTTTCATTTATATTAATTACATTGTCATCTACCACAAAACTCCCTGCAGTTTGTCTGCTTGGACCAGTTTAGCACCTCCGGCCCTTTGTGTACTGGGGCTCAGGGGCATACAAGCATTGCTAAACAGGCAACACAAGAGGTTTGGAGGGATAAGGGCAGGGCCTTGGGCAGGCACTGGAATGCGATGACAAACAGCGCCTATTAACAGAGTTCAAAAGGGTTCGGGTTGAGAGTCCCTGCCCCTCCAGTACCACACGTACACAGCATTCCTCCTGTCCAGGACAGCCAGCACCCTTAACTGTGCTTGCTTTCAGCCCTAGCACAACAAATGTCTGCCTCATTAAATAAACACCTGGCAGCCTTTGTTCAGGCTGAACGTGAGAAACATTCTTTCCAGGCTAAAGTGGCAGACAATAAAAATTACCCACCTGGGAAAGATGCGTGAGCTTTCACTCTTCCTCCCTTCCCCATTGAAATCCCATTGGAGCAAGGGAGGGAACAGCACCCTTCTTTAACACTGCTGGCACCGCTTTGCTCTTAAGACATATTTGTGGTTAAGTAGTGTGTATACACATATTTTTTTTCTGTAAAAGCGGACATTATTTTGTCACAGCAAAATCAGACTGTGAGGGGTTATTCCTTTAGAAGCTATAGCATTGCTATCTAATTACAGGGTGTGCCAAAATCACCGGGGCAGATACAGATGATGCTGTTTACAATCAGTCACCAAGATGTTATAAAAAGCTCATTAAAATGAACAGGAGGCAGAAGTAGAGAAATCTCTTGGCAAATATTTGGCCCTTCAGGCTTTCCAGTGCCAGGCAAACAGCATCATATCATGAATTTATCCTTCTTATCATTGTCTCAAAATGAAGGAAGAATCACAGCACTGCCAGGAACCCATATGTAGAATAGGCCAACATCACAATGAATTCTGTGCTTAAATGGAAATAAAGACTCTAAATCTATAGGAATATGTACAGGCAAATCATGAACTTAGCAACTATTAAGAATTCACTATCAACTAAAACCCCATGCCTATTTTATTCACAGTATCCTACAGCTTTTTGTAATAAAAAAAAAAATCCACAGAGCAAAACAAGAAGTCAATTTTCTTTTTCTTTAAATCCCCTCTAGCCAGTGGAGCAATATTGGAGATTAAAACCTTGGGTATAAAATTCATTGGCATACTCTGCTTTTCCAGTTGTTTGGTCAAAGCTCTTTTTATCACTGTCTTCAAAAAGATGTTGTAACTCCTGGCTACACCACATAGAAAGGGAAATGCACGGTAAAGATGATTTTTGAATTCTCTCTTTGCAGAATTACAGCATCACTGAGGATGGAAAATACCTCTGGAGATCATTTTGGCCAAATCCATTCCTGCTCAAAGAGGGGTAAACTAGTGCAGATTGTTCAGTGCTGTATTAGATTTTCAGTGGCTCCAAGGATGGAGTCTTGATAACCTCTCTTGGCAACTTGTTCCAGTGTTTGGCCACACTCACAGTAAAAAAGGTTTCTTTAATTTGTTTTCTTTGTGTGTTCCATTGGAATGTCCTGTATTGTGATTTGTGCTCTTGCCTCTTGTCCTGTTGCTGGACACGACTGAGAAGAGTTTGCCTCTATCTTCTTTTCTCATCTCCCAGCTTAGTTATTTATACACATTGACAAGTTCTCACCCCAACGCTTCTCTTGACTAGGCTGAACAGTCCCAGCTCTCTCAGTCTTTCTGCCTACCGGAGATGCTCCAGTTCCTTAATGATCTTCATGGCCATTTGCTGCACTCTCTCCAGTAAATCCACATCTTTCTTTCACTGGGGAGCCCAGAACTAGACACAGCACTCCAGCTGTGCCCTCACCAGTGCTGAGTAGAGAGGAAAGATCATACCCTTTGATCTCCTTGCAATGTTTTCCTAATGCAGCCCAAGGCACTGTTGGCCTTCTTTACTGCATGAGCACGTTACTAGCTGTTCAACTTGGTGTCCATCAGGACACCCAAGACCTTTTCTGGAAAGCTGCTTTCTAGATGGTCAGTCCTCAGCCCTGCAATGGTGCATGGGGTTGTTCCTTCCTCCCCAGGTGCAGGACTTTGCACTTTTCCTTGTTGAACTTCAGGATGTGCTGCCCCACGTCCCTCTGAGGGGCAGCACAACCAGTTGGTGTATGAGCCAATACTCCCAGCTTTGTATTGTCCGCAAACTTTCAGAGGGCACACGCTGCCCCATTGTCCAGGTCATTTATGAAGATGTTTAACTGTGTCAGTCCTACTACCAGCCCCAGTCACCTCTAGTGACTGACTTCCACCTGAACTTCATTCCCCTTTTCATAGCCCTCTGCACCTGGCACTTCAGGCAGATTTCAGAACCATTTCTAGTGTTTTCCCTTTGCCAACAGGATAGCAGCCTTCACTTGACAGTCTGCTAGACTTGTTTGAATATGTCATCAACAGGGGATGGATACTAGATAAAGCCGATTAAACAGAGAATCACACTGACCCTGCAAAACTGAAGTTCTTTGAGCTTTTCAGTGCTTTAAAATATAGGGTTCTGGCTTTACATCTTTGGATGTCTTTCCATGCAAGTCCCTTAAAGTTGTGTCTAATACTTAAAATAAAGTGGTAGGAAAAGCAGTGTGCTCATGGGGTCATAACATCACTGTCAATGCCAGACTTTCAGTCCATCTAGACACAAAAAGAAGACAGTAAACAGTAACATTTAAGCCATATCAAATCTTGAAAGTGCA
This sequence comes from Cuculus canorus, assembly GCF_017976375.1. Classification (NCBI taxonomy): domain Eukaryota; kingdom Metazoa; phylum Chordata; class Aves; order Cuculiformes; family Cuculidae; genus Cuculus; species Cuculus canorus. Next base: position 49,717,203 of record NC_071405.1, read on the forward strand.
CACAAAAAAAACAAGCCCGGGAGAGTCTGTCTGGTCAGTGAATTCCTTCTGTCTGAAGTGATGAAATACATGGAAGTTCTTAGGGGTTGTCTTTGAGTAGTGCTGGTATGAGGCTTTATGTGCAAAAGTTAACTGTTGAACCAAAATCATCAATCAACTGCTAAGGTATGAAATGATCCCATTTTTTCTATCTAGTCTTAGATGTTGTCTGGAATATAATTAGAGTATTTTAAACTTTCTAGCTCAGAAAAACCTGAACAGAAAAGATGACAGTAAGCAGAAAGATTTGGTCCAAGTTTTTGGACATAACATCAACAAAAAAAAATTTGTCCACATTTAGGGTCTTCCTGGGTGACAATGCAGAAAGAAGACACAGGTATTCTGCTAAAGGATCCTGAAATGTTCACATTTTCAGCAGTTTTCATTAACCCTAAATATAAGGTAGCAAATACTCTGGGAAACATAAGTGAAGGAAAGCATTTGACTTCTTGTTTGGCACTGTTTTCTTCAAAGGCTACACGAGATAATAGTGTTGACTATCTTCTGTTCTTTCCCTTGGTTCTGTACCTTTTTCTAGGTATCCATTTACTGCGCGTTGGCTTCACTTTCTCTTTCATACTGATACTTTGGGTCTGCACTGAAAGTTAGTTTTGAGATTTTAATTTCTCACAGTCTTGTAAAGTATTATGAAAAACAGCAACTGGTTAAACATTTGCTGCATATTTGTGATTATGGAGCCAGCACTCACCAACTGACTTGGGTACAGTTCTGATACCAAGCAGTGGCTTACATTTCCACGATACTTTTGGTCCCCTCTATTCTTCTACAGAAACAGGAACCTCACAGAAATGGCAGTGAGCAGTATAATAAAATTAATTTAAATCATCCAAGCAGTCGAATCCTTTGTTTGGGAGAACTACTTGATTAGGTGACAGACTGTCCTTTAAAAACATTTTCCAGACAGTTTCCTGGGCTAGGATCAGGCAGGAAAGCCAGAGAAGGTAGTGTAAGACAAATGCTGTGCTGAGCAGCTTTGTGGAGGGGAAGGTGAAAGGTGAAATACAGCTTATTCCTCCAGTCTTAGAGGCCTGGTGGAAATCAGGTTGGCAATAGTCAGGATGAGCCTACATGTGGAGCTGGTGCCACATGGCGATCTGTCTCCTGGGGTTCCTCAGCATTTCTTCCCAGTGGTTTCTCTCCGTGCCTGTGACATGCAAGCCTAGGCTGCACTTGCCAAGCATGTGGCTCTGCCCAGCACCATCCTGGCTCAGCATTTCCAGCTCTACAGTGGAGGCATGCAGGAGCTCATGAGGCACCTCAAACATGATCATCTCATTCCACACAGGGTTGATCTTGTGTTTTGCACGCTTGGTCTGCTTCTTCTTCAGCTTCAAGGACTGATGCCTCAGTGTCACCTTGACAGAAACATCTATATAGGAAGTAGAGAGAGACATTATGTATTGCAACAAAATGAATGCAAGAGAATTTTAACATTTGGTAACAATAGACTGAGAGAGAGAATGTAAGAAATATCGATCTTGGTGGGTTTGGTATTTACTTTTCAGAAATTATTCACATCTCTTTGCCTTTCTAAGCGAAACATCTATTTTTTTCCTGCAAACACTACACTTCCCACTTTCTTACTATATTTACATATGTTTACAGCAGAAAGAGTAGTTTGTGTTTTCTTGCTATTCTACTCACCATTGCCAAGTAGATCTTTCAGCTGCTTGGAATGGAGATTTTTAGCCTTAATAATCACCACCAGCAGGCGGTTAGCTGCTGGCAGGTAGCTGATAGAGAGCAGAACCTCCCCATGCCCTGTAGGTGGCTCCTGGAAATGGAGACACAAGAAGGGTTAATTTTTTATGCAATCTTGACCATAACATTAGGAAATCTAAAAAGTACAAGGTGATGGATAGAAGGTCGTGAACCAACCAAGTTGTGTCCCTGTCTTTGTACAGATCTTTACGGTTACACTGGACAAGAATAAACCTGGCAAAGATGTCTGAGAGTGCTCCTCCACTTGTAAGGCCCCAGTCGTGTTTCTTTTATTTCTGGAAAGTAACTACTTCCTACTTTTACTGCTTTCTTTTATTTCTGGAAGGTAACTACTTCCTACTTTTAGTGGAAAATTATTTATCCAGAAGAAGAGGAGTTGGGGCTGAACTGCATGCAAGTAGTCTGATACTCCTTTTTTGACCAACTATCTAGCTGCCCTTTATGCCCCCAGCTCCCAATACTGCTTTTCATAACCCGGTCTTAACTTCAGCTTCCTTTTTTTTGAGAGAAGGCTCTCACTAGACATGGATCCCCATCCACAGTGTGTGGCAGGACTGTACAGCTCCCTGTGAAAGAGTAGGTGGTACTTGGTTCTGTGCCACACAGCCAAACCCTGGAGCTGAAGTTGAACCTTCTCTGACACCCTTATTTGATATGGGAAAAATCCAGCCAACCTGAAACCCTCCATGAGCTCGGCTGCCTTTACTCTTCCTTCCTGGCCTGACTTCCCTGCCACCTCTGGGGGATTTCCTCCAGGGCAAATGCTCTGAATCATTAGGCATTCACATCAGGGGGGCCACACTGTTTTTTTTTTTAATTTTATTTTCTTACTCCTTTTTTCCCATCAGTGATTGGCCACTTAGCCTCCTGAACTTTCTCTCCTTCCTTCCTGTTTGCCCTGGACATACATCCTGGAAGGGGAGCAGAGAGACATGACCAGATGGCCCATAGTTCTGGCCTGGGTGCCCAGTGTCACTTACTCCTCGGGAACCAGCAGGAGAGAAAGCCAACGACAGCGTGTGCAGAACTGCCAGCGCATGCAGAGCTGCCAGCCTGCGATGAGGGGCAAAATGGAGAGTAGTTATTCTCTCAATGAGTAGGAGCTTGTGACAGAAATCTGGTTTAGTGTGAGGTTAATGACCCAGAAGAGTCCCAGAAAGCCAATGTCAATTCAATAGACTCCCTTTGGACTCCTTAGCATGATTTACACGTGTTAGGAGAGGCAGCCCTTCTCCAGGCCATTTCTGTGCTCTTGCTTCTAAGTAAGCCATAAATATTTCAAATTAAGTTTTCACCCAGTTTCTCGCAACAGGCAAGGACAGGCCCCTCTATCCTCTACATAAGCTGATTGACTCTCCAGAAAACACGGCTGTCATCACTGTCTGGTTTGAATGACTTATTTGTCATGCACAAGTCGTGTGGGAGGCCGTTAACAAGGAAGTCTGAAATTCAATCCCAAATTAGCCCAAGTAAATCTTTTTTTCATGCACTCAGGTAGTAATGAAGGACTCATATGCATTCATTTACATAAATCCTGTCCTAAACCTAAGTGGATCTTAAAAAAACCCACATAAAAACAGAGACAGATTTAAATGCCTGTATGTTAACTACAAAAGAAGAGGTGTTTGTACGTGAAAGGATAAATACAAATACCACCTCAATACAAAACCACTGTTTAGGCAAATAATAAGCTGCTTTTGTTTGTTTATCTGCTCTGTATCTCACTAGGTCCGACTGTACAGCTCTTGGCTAGGATTTGGTCCCTGTAGCTCCAGGCACAGATATCTCAGTGGAGATTGGGGAGGCAGGGAGTGGCAGAGCTGTGTAGACGTGCACACACGCATGCATGCATGAACACAAAAAGGCACACATTGTAGACATATCACATCTTGTGCTTATGGCTTTCTAGCTCCTAATTTTAGGATCAATTTTTTGACCAGTCAGTATCTATATGAAAACAAAACCAACAATACTTGGTCTCTGCTGGTGTTTCGCATGAAAATACCAAGCCAGAGGTACTTTTCCTTCTCCTTCCTCCTATGTTTTGGCTTTTTTTTTCTTTTTTCCTTTTAAGTCCATAACCTGCACTTTGTGCTGCAACCTCACAAATTCATACAACCACCAGAGCTTCAGTCTTCCTTTCTGTGCAATAAGGATAAAAAGCATCAGGGGATCATGAATGAATTATGTGTCCAGGGCACTGTGAAATCACAAAAGGGAAGGTGCTATGCGAGGAGCTACTATTATCACTGTCATTAGGAAAGCACCGGGAGGGAAGGAAGACAAGATAAGGATATCAGCCTGCAATATCTTTGCTTTGCATTGCTCACAGCAGTCCATGAATTCCTGAATACTAATTACATTACCGTTAGCTGTGAGCTCTCTGAGCTCCTTCCCTTGTGTGTGGGAGAATTACTGGGAAGACGGGAATGAAATTTCTGCACCTCATGGCTTTTCAAAAGAATGGCAGACTTTAAACAAAGCCCAGTGACTTTGTTCCTGGATGGATGCTGTCAAAAATAGTTCCTCTATTTTGATCAGCTCTTTCTGACTCCCTCCTGCTCTAGTTCTCGATGAATGATTCAGGATCTGCATATAAGCTATCTGTGCAATGGTTGGCTCTCTCAGGTCCCAGATGACGCAAATTCAGCTTTCACTGCACATCCTCAGCTCAAACTAGGGCACTGTTCAGCAGTACTTGTTAGTGTTAACCTTGTGCTGTCAGCCTGGAGAAGAAATGAATGCTCTTCTGTTTCTATGCCTAGTTGTGAAGCTGGACCAAGGCAAGTACCCAGTATGTCAGGGCTCCACCAGATGTACTTATGTATGTCAGTGACAACTGACCATTGCTGTGAACAGGCTGTTCCTTGGGCATTGTTTACAAAGTACTGTAGATGGGGCAGGGGAGGGCCTTCACCTGTCTCAGTTTAGGAATTTAAATCATTATATTGAATAATTTCTTTTGGACATCTCTTTCTACACCAGTAGCAGACTGGGAACAAATTTCAATTTACAGCTGTTTTGAAAATATTTAGCCTTGTGCTTCACGGTTCAGACCAATCATTTGTTCCTGCTGCCTGGGTCTCTGCCAGAGGTTTTTCAGTGTGGCCAACCCTATCAGCATTCAAGTGGTGATCAGAAAAATTAACAATACTGGAAAGCAGAAATGCTAATTCTGTACGCTGTGTCTGTGGCCAACTCAGTGGAGAGCCCTAACCTGTGGTGGTGACAGGCAATAATTTATTCCACAATGTTAGAGTTGTTTTACATTGCTCATCCTGTACCATGCTAGAGCACAATAGGTACCTGTTTGTAACAATGTAGTAATAGCAACAATAGCAGCACCTTGCTGCCATGTTGTTGAGTGTATTGCTCCTGATAATAGAATAATCTAGTTTGTGGTAGGAAAAGGCTCCTGAGAAAATGTGCAAGAAGTTAGTGTATATGAAACATCCCCTGTGCCTTACTTCAAGCACTGTTTGAATCTTTCCATCCTTTTTCCCTGTCTGTGCAGCTGGGAGGGTGGGGATAACAGAGGAAAGGGAGAGTTTTGACATTTAAGAAAACAAACACAATGCAATAAGTGATATTTTGACATCTCTCAGAATGAATAGCACTGCTGGATTAATCCCAGTAAGGATAGGTGGTCTTCAGTCAAACATTTAATTCCCAACAATGCATTTCACTCCTTGTTTAAGGTTTCCTGTTGTGCCACTGTATGCCCTACCCACATGCAGCTCCGCAGAGTCCCTCTGTCCTGCTCTGTAGGCACTCTCTGGTGTGTCAGCCCTTGTGGCCATGGTCCTGCATCACTAATTCACAGAAATTCACGTAACTTTTTCTAGACACAGGCCTTGAATTACAATGTCAGATTTTCGTGTAGTTGTGGGAGAAGGAGGGGGAGTTTTCATGCATCTCAACTGTCACACACTGTAGATGGAAGGGCTTGGTTGATGGGCCTTTGATTGCTTCCTGCAATGGTTAGCTACAGACCAACAGAAAGCAATGCTGAGATGCTGAGTGACGTCTGCAGTCACACATCACTCTCTAAATCTGCCTCCAAACCAAATAAAAACAGTCACTGACATGCAGCCATCTTAGAAGAGGGCTTCTCTTGTCCAAACATCTAATCATTAGAGTTTACGGAATACCAACACAGACTGAGTCCATACCTTCTCCGGGATCTTCAGCCTTTCCCACTGTGCCATCCCAAATGACTTCGCCACATTAGCAAGGCCCAGTTTGAGTTCCCCCACAATGCTGTGTCTGGAGAACTTGTCGCAGTTTCTCAGGGTTAGAGTCAGTGTCCCCTCTGCCATCTCCTCCTCCATTAACGGGAACCTCAGGACCTCCTCCCAGAGGGTGTGAAGCACCTTCTTCTTCAGCTCTGTCTGGGCCTCAACAATACCGGACTTGCTCACCAGTGTGCCCAGTATGTAGCAATGACAGCCAGTGTCTTGGTCCCCACTCATTCTGCCATGAATAACTGGAAAAAAAATTATTATAAGGACCTCTCACAGAAGACGGCCCTGAATATCTATGGCTAAACTGCTGTTTCATGAGGGCCATCAAATAAAACAGCTGCATAGACATAGACCCATGCTCCTGCTTGCCCAGGGCAGACTAAGCTGTAAGCCCATGCTGTGGTGTTTTCCTCATGCTGTGCAATGTCCTTGTCCTTCTGCCACTGCAGAAGTATTATGTTAGTGTTTGGGAGTGCAACAGCTGAGTTCAAAGAAACATGCTCTGTTGAAAGATTCAAAGCAGCAATGAGATGAGCATGGCATAGGAGCGGACAGCTCTTATTTGCTTTTCCATTGGCACACAAAGAACACTTCTTACAAAGGCTTTGAAAGCAGGATGGTTAGTCAGACCAAGACCGGAGAGACCTCCCCCTGGGCACATATTCACCCCTTCAGACTAGTGTGGGATATGTCTAAAGGTTATGGCATTCTGCTTGTTGAACCTGCAGTAAATGACCATCCCACAGCCCAAAAGCTCTGTGTCAAGAGCCATTCATTCCTAATTTTATATCCCTTTTATGTTGAATAGCCTAGAGTGAGAATGGCATTTCGCACTCCACATCAACAGAATTGCGCTGCCTTCTCTGCAGCAAGAGGAGCTTGCCTTCCGCCAAATGTCAGGAAACGCTATGGCTTTGTGGACAAAACTGAAGCCCTTGCTGCAGCCAGTTCAAGGACAGGTCCCGAGCTTCCAGGTCCCATAGTTTATAAGGGTCTCCTAATTTCTCAGGGGAGTGGAGCTGGGGAGAAGACCTGGATCCTGCCTGGATGGCAGTGGGGCACCCAGGAAGAACATGAGCAGGAGAGTCAGTGTGGCGGTCTGCAGGCATGGGTGTCCGCTCGGGACAATAAAAAAAGAAGTGGTTGCTTTGTATCATGTCTGGGACTGGAGGGGCCCAACGTGGTTTCTGCTTTTCAGCTTTGCAAACAATCACTTGGAATCCATGCCCTGCACATTCACTTTAAGCAGCGATGTTGAGAAGTACTCTGCAAGCCTAGAACCAGGGAAATATCCAGTGTTCCTGGGGATACTTTGTATTTAAGTTCTGACAGGAACTCTCTATAAAATCAACAGACGCCTTGCACCCTCTAGGTAGAAGGTCACCAGTGGAAGTTCTCTGTTCCTTACCTTCCAGAAGGGCCACACGCAGCTCGGCTTTTTGTTGATCATACACAAGAGAGTAGTGCAGCTCAGGGGCCTGGTTACAGCTGGCTGCCCTTTCGGGGTTCAGGTGCTCTGTGACACACACGTCCTTTACTACACCTGAAACTGAAATAACCCCTTTAGCAAGGAGGTCTTCACCTTCTAAGGAGAAAAAAAATCTATTTTGTTTTGACTCGACTTTTCTAGATGGCTTACTTGTATGCACCTTGTATGGCTTACTTACTGCACCTTGTATGTAGGAATATAATTTATGCTGCTTCTTCCTCCACCAGCATATCTCCTCGTTGCCCTGTTTTCTCATGCTTTCAGCTCTTTCTACAGCACTTGGTCAGGGCTTCTGCTTTCTACCACCTTGTGCTCTACGATGGCTCATACATTTGCTCTTTCACCATGTGCCTAGGCGAGGCTACCTAAAACATGCTCATTACTAGTTATTATGTTTTATATTATTTTTAACTCACATTGATGAATTAAATGGTGTGTTCTTTCAAATGAGATCTTGAGTGTGCTTTTAAGCTGCTGTGCAATTCAGCACTGTTCAAACTTCTCTAAACAATTTTTAATTTTAACAATACAGACTGGCTCGTAGAAGACCTCTATTTCCATAGCACTTTGACCAACTTGAAGACAATGAGCTTGGGGAGCTGAGAGGAAATTTCTCCATGTGTGCTTTTGAATTTGAGTACATATTAAATACTGAAATAAAGCAATTTGCAAGACTAGAAGGGAAGCCACAGCTTTTTGTCATCAAAGGCTGTTATTTGCAAGGTCAGTCCTGATTCACAGAAACCAATAGTGGGACCAGAATATTTCCTCCTAAAAATCTCAGCCACCATCCAGACCTGTTCAATATGGCACTGAAAGGAGAATGCAGTAATTCTTGCTTTATTTCAGCAACACTTGAGGTGTGAAATCAGGCACAACAGGAAGCAAATTTGCTTGTGCCATCAGCAGCACAGAGAGGGTCTTACACCAACACAAGCCTTAGCCTACATGCAGCCATCATCCTTCAGCCTTTCCCCCCTATAATCTTCTCTGGCATCTAAGGATATAGCTCAGACAGTTTCCTCCTTCAGTGCAGCTGCTTCCCAGAATACTTTCTTTTCCATACTCCCAAGTCTCAGGAGGGAGGGGTGAATGCAACATCCTCACGGAAGGACAAAAATACAATCTCAAGCAATTTTAAAAAACTTAAGAGAGTATTCTTAAAAAACGCTCATGACAGAAGATATTGTGTCTCTGGCAAATCTTCAGGAAGGTTTTATTAATGTTGTAACTAAGAGTCAATTATCATGCTAAAAGACAGCTGAGAAGGTAAAAATCAGTATGGAAGCAACCCAGACATGCTGCCAGCTGTATATAATTAGCACTGCATTTTCTCTCAGACTTCAGGAATCTTACGTTTCAGGCTTCGACATGTTACCCTTTGGGCTGGCTAGAAAACAAGAATTCTGTTTGGCAAAAATGCCAGAGGTGTCAGCCTTTGGTTTCACATTACAATAAGCCAAGACCATCTCACCAAACTGGTGGGGAAAAAAACAGCAGAGAAAATGAAGTAGAAGCTGGAACTCCTGCTGCCAATTTCCCTGACAAGGACAGTTACTGGACAGCTAGAATTTGTCCTGGAGGAGATACTTTGCCTAATTTTGGCCAGATATTTCACCCATGCTCTGGCAACTGCTGTCAGTAAAACTACACTAAATGCATGTTTTCTACAAAATGTCTGCTTCCAGTGAGGCAGATTCTTCAACACAAAAGGTGTTTTGGTAAAAAAAAATTACAGCCAGGCAACTTTGTTATCTAAGTGTCCTGAGGAGCTCCATGACTACTTTCTATTAAACTCATACATTGAAGACAGAACTCTTGATGCTTGTGATAAGAGAGTGAAAAGCACTCCATGTCTTCACTTTCACATTTATTTCTCTGACTACAATCACATTATGCTCGGAAGAATTACAAATCTACACCAAGAAAAGCAGATGTTAACCCGAAGACCAAATTCTCCTACCGTTTTGAGGGAGAACAAACAGCTCTTCATTGACTTCTATCTTCATCCTGTTCTCATCCAAACCAATACATTTTCCAGTGGCTGGTTCTTCTGTCGTCTTCAGGGAGTACTGTGTGTAGTTAACAATTTCAGGTGAAGTTACTACTGGTTTGGGGCCATAAATGTTGGGAAACTTCAGGAGTGCTCGAGGCTGGACTGGCTCTGCAGTTTTCTTAACGTTGAACTGAAAATTAAAACCTTGTTTATTGCTTTCCATCAGTTAGACTAATTCTTCCAACTCTCTCAATGTTAAATGAGCTGAGACAAAGGGATAAGAGACAGTGTCTGTGGTCATTCTTACCATCACTGTTCTTGGGTAGTAGAACCCACTTTATGTCCAGATATGAGCCAATACTCTTCTACTTGGTATATGTCTTTCAAATTCACTCCTCTACAGATATTTCTTTGCAACAAGAAAAAGATATGTTCTTATCGTTTGGTTTTTCCTCTGTTCCTGTTAATTCTTCCACAAGTCTAGGTTTCCTCTCAGTATAGAAGTCAATCTTGGAGTTCATCTTGCTATGATGGAGGTATGGTAATTTTTACCCTGATATTTGAAGTCAAATACAAGATCAAGAGTCTATAGCCATCCAGATTTCAGAGCATTTTGCATGAATATGTAGTAAGTATTAGAAAGGCAAAGGCATGGCTTATTTGGAGCAAGTGTGATCATGGTATGATAAGACCAGGGAGAACTGGTTGAATGAATGAGCCCTACAAGAGCATAGTGACAGTAGTTGATTCAGTGGTCATCTCAGCCTCTGGGACTATCTCCTGGCTCTGTGGGCCAGAGCTCCACCTGATCCCCAGACACACGTTTCTCCTTTATCATATATGGATTGAAATTTAGATTTACGTCTGAGCTTGTTCTTAACATTTAGATTCCCTGCTGAATCAAGAACATGAATGAAGAACTTGAAAGATACTGTAATGCTCAGGCAGCCCAAGCAAAGTCTGTCACAAAGGCAGTACTGTTCTCTCAAAACAATAAAACATATTTTAGTGGAATATAAGTCTTCTTTTCCTTATACACCAAGAAAGAATCGTGTCTACTCTCAACTGAAATAATTCCTGGTTGTTTTATATTTGGATTCATCAATGGGAAAGAACAAAAGCTGGCTAGCAAATGACCCTGACCCTCGCAACAGATTTTATTAATGTTTCCAAAACACAAAAGACAAAAGCATTTGGTTTGATTGTCATTTTTGTTGATTATTGTGCAGTGGGATTCTCTCTAACCCCACTGCCTGCCAACCTATTCTGTGTTAAATTTAGACCAAGAATGAGCCAGAAAAGACTCATAATTGTAATTAAAGTTTGTCATTAGTCTCGTAATTTCCTATTAATAATGAATGTAGATGATGCCCTGAAGCACTTTTCTATGTTGGGATTTTGTAGTCCCAGTTCACGTGTCCTGAGGGAGCATACCTGTTCCTCAAGAAATAAAGCTGAAGAAAGAAAGCCGTCTTGGACTTTAGCTCTTTAGTCATATTCTGCTTATGGAGATCAAACCACTATTGTTATACACACTTGGCAGTGGTTAAAACCTAATCAGGTCAGTGGCTCCATCTTCTCAAGGAATCCAGTGCATCAGCATTTAGGAAGTCCACTAGCTAACATAGTATTTTGTTTTGTCTAATTTTAAGGGCTCTAAAAGAGAAGTACATTGAGAAAGAGAGACTTCACTGTGTGCAGTCCCCATCTAGCATTCAGATGAGTTTAGATATTATGTAGGTCATATGGTGTGGGTCTGTGAGATCCCTCTTTGAGACATGTGAGCCTCATCAGTCCTGAATTATGTAGGAAATTTGAAGTTACTCATCCAAATCTTAAATGGAGTTTTTCAATCTTCTAAAATTGAAGCAGACAAACCAAACAAAATGTGTTAGAAATCACTAGACAAAAACATTGAAAAAACAGGTACCTTTTGTTTTGCAAAGGTATTACTTCTAACACACATACAGTGCTTGACATAGAGGACAGTCTCTGCTGTTCTGTCTCTCTTGAAGCTGCTGTATAGGACTACTGTCCTACCAGTCACTGGCCATCATGCCAGAGCAGTACGGCTGCATTGCTGTGTGCTGCTGGCATGTGAAGCTCTTTGGGATCCTTTGGGATGAAAAACACAGTACTAGTGTGTTGCTAGTACAGTCTTTTCTTCCATTTGCTAAAAGCCAGACATTTAGTCGAGAAATACATCAGCACACAAGACTAAGAGCCCCACTGGCTCTAAATATCCCTCTTGTCTGAGTGCTCTGCAGAATTAGAGATAAGAGACATATGCAAGCACAGTGGGACCAGCCCACCCCCTCTTCCAACTGCATCTGCCTCTGTTTATTATTTTTTCTGCCAGCTCTGTTCCCAAGTGGTGTCTGCGAATCTAGTTACGTAGCAGTGCCCTATGGAAGTTCCCTTTGTGAATCAGTAGCAGTATCTTAAATAAATAGATGAGTAGAAGAGTTCTGGTAGTTCTGTATAAAATACGTGAAAGCAGAGAAAATAAAAGTAGCAAGGAGGCTGCAACTGACCCTTCTGGGTCCTTGCCCAGTGTCACTCAAACAATACACCAGATTGTTGCCATTGCTATATGTGTTTAGGAATGTTCATTCTGCACACTTTGCTGAGACATTTTTTAGTTGTTCTGTAGATGTATCTTTGTGTTTGAAATTCTCATGTATGCAAGGCATGTCCATGGGGAGCCTCTGTCTGTAGCAAATACAAGCATCACTGTCATGGGAGGCAAAGCAAGTGAATAAAATGCAGCCTTGCTTCATCTTTCTTTTGTCATCTCTGTTTATCAGAATCAGTGGCCCTGACAGGCTTCAATAATTAAGTATGCCAAGCACTGACAACGACGTACAGTGTACTGGTGTACAGTGTACTGGTGTAGTCAGAAAAAGTCCCGACAGGGCAATTTATAAAGAGAGACACAGATGATTATAAAATTTCACAAGCTCAGAACTCAATTTAAGATTCATTGCTTCAAGGTACATGGACTGATTCTGAAACAGTGACAGCATAGGAGAAATCACGTTCTTGGCAGGAAAACTATTTTAATTGGAAAGAATTGTAAAACATACGGAATATGCAAACTAAGAACATTTTGCACTTTCTGTGACAGAATGTTCATTTGGCTGCTATAATTTGGCTAGATTTCTTAAAAAAACCTCAAACCGGTAATATTAGAAGTAGTACTTCTAATTAGAAAGTCTACAATGCTAAAAGAATACCATTGCTCAGGTAATAGAGATATACTGAGGGCATGTTGAATAATTTGATCCCCTTTTGGCCAAATACTGGATTAAATTATGGTAAAATTGACGAATGTAGAAATATTGTGAGGAGCATAACCTAACAGCTGCTGGGTACTGGAGGCTTAATTGGACTTCATGGTGACTTAGTGCTTATTTCAGTCATGCAAGCAAGATGACACCCATGAGTCCAAGCTCCAAGATATGATATCTCTTTCCCAAGATGTTTCCCAAAAAAGGCTGTAGAAAAGGAAAACCTCCAGTCCAAGTATGGAGCTAAGGTAAAGAATATGAGAGGTTTCTGAGGTAGAAGACTGCAACAACAAAAAGTCTCTGGTAGAAAGAGACTGATGACAAAATTACCTGTGGATAGTGTCGTTCCAGACAACAGCTAGGAAAAAAATGCTAATCAAAGTGTTATAACTATCAAAGTTACATATTTCTCATTCATTTTAGCACGATACCTGGAAAATCTCAGCATTATTGTACATCCTTACATACATGAATGGGTAAATCCCCTGTATGGGTTAGAAAAGACAACAAAGGAGCCTGTAAAGGACACAACAAAACTATCAAACAGGATAGGAAGTGAAAATCATCCTATGAAAGTGCAATCAACTTCTAGGAAATATTCACCATGCTCATGGATGAACACTCAAACACTTGTGAAGTCCTGAGCTCAGTGCAGATGCTTGTCAATGGTCAGTGGAGCCATCCTTCCACCTTCTAGCAACCAGAAGCTCTGATAATGTGATTCAGTGTATATGTACCAGATCTTACAATACAATTAGTAGATTTGGTCATTTTTCCTCAGAACAATCTACAACAGGAATATGAGGATGCAAAGGCTCTTTTCTACTAATAGCCCAAGAATGGTACCCCGAGAGAGACTGAATATATAATTATAACATTACAGAGAAGTTTAACTGGGACTCCTGCTACATTCTTTAATAATGCAAAAATAATAGGCAGCTCAGATAATTAAATGGCAGACAAAGACTATTATATAATGGATCACTGGCCTTTGGAGTTGGCTGCTATGTCATAACATTTTGTTGAATGGGTGGATGACAGTGAAAAGGATGTAGGCACAAACATCAAAAGCAACAGCCAACAGGTCGTACTTTCAGAGGCTGAACAGTGTTATTGTTCAAGATAAAGACATAGTCAACGAAAGGAATCAGTAATTTTTTTTCCCTTTAAAGAAGAACTTCCCATTAATAAGTACATTAGAAGGTTCCTGTAATTCTCCTCTCTATCTTTTGCGCTGAGCTCATGAGTAAATCATGGGGGTTGGATTCTAACAAGAAAGAAAGACTGCATAAGGGTGCCTGACATTATCCGTACACATTGCTCTTGTAGTAAATGAAAAAGCAATTCACAGTGTGATGAGATTTTTCAGTCACCACACTCTAGATTCTCACTTCCATTTTTTATCATTTCAATGCCTTGTTTTAACATTACACTTAATTAGTCCCCTCAGTTAGAGGGGCAGAGGGAGGAGGAGGGATTGTTTCCACAAGAAACCAGCTGTTGACAGTGAACTATCCTGCAGGAACCATAAGATACCGTAAACAGAGTTACAGAAATAGCTGTTAGAGGAAATCCCATTGGAAATCATCTCTTTACAATGCTGCATGCCACCTGGTAAAGTCCAGTCTTCTTGCCTCAGGAAATTATTTCCCTTGCGATCTAGCTTGTCAGCTAGGCAGCATTTTCAGTCCTCTTCCCTTATTTTTGCCATTAGCATCTTTCTCTTTGACAATGTGGCAGCTGTCTCCTGCTCTGGTAATTCTGTGGGTCACCCAGCTCCTGTCACTGTTTTTCCCACACTCCTCCTCCCATTAACATATTGTTACATCCTGAACACAGTAAGCAGATAAATAGGCAGCATAAATCACATGCTGAGTAGCCTAATAGAGAAATTGCATCCCCACCCTTTATATTTAAAGAAAAAAAATCACACAGTAAATTAGAGACTGTTTCTTACTTGCTGGACCGGCTGAAGCACACTGGGCTTAACATTTCCTGTGTCCTCCTCTTGGTCCTTTTCTGGCAGTCCTTTCCCAGGTTGCTTGCATTTGCAGAAGCAGGTAAGACCGCAGAGGGCAAGGATGCTTGTTGCAGTTCCTAATGTAGCCCCCAGGGCTATAACTGGGGCAGATAAAACCATTGTCCTGTTCTGCACAGGAACAAAACCCACAAAAACACTGTGACTTCTTCTCCCTGGGAGAACAGCTCTCGCACATCCGCTCCGATTTCTAGCCTGGCTTCATCTCCTTGGAAGTCTGAAAACAATTCTCTTGTGCAGCAAAGAAAAGGGACCAATCTAGAGACAGAGATAAATCATCCCACCTTTGCTAGGCAACAAGGCTACCTTTCTATTCTGATGATGGAGTTTCTGCTCCAGGTCAGGTAGAAGAAATAGTGATTGTGGTGCCTGCAATCTCCATATAGCTGCAAACAGGCAATTTTCATTGAAGCCTGTTCTCCAGCTCCACTGGGAAAAGTCTGATGTGTGATAAAGAGGAAAGACGTCAGCAGAAGGGGCTGGGCCTTGCCAGCTAACTCACAGAAAGTGCATCCAAATGTTTGATCAGCTCTCTAGCAATACTTCTGAGGGCTAGATTGCTAATTTGTTTGAGAGGTTGATTTTTCTCTCTCTTAAGGCAAATATAGTGATTGCCAGAAGGTGCTGGCCTGAGAAGCCCTGCTATGATAGCATTGCATGATAGCACAATAGCACTGTAGTCAGAGTAAAGCCTGCAAGTAAGTCAGGCAAAACTTTCTCACTCTTCAGAGGCTGGAGAACAAACATATGCGATAATTAAGAACTGTCCCACACCTCACCAGCTTCTCCTCGAAGTGCAGGGTCTGAACCTTTAGGAGGTGCTTTCTGCAGCATCAATGTAGATCAGCACTTCTATTTAAAAACACTTCTATTTAAAAATCCTGTCAAACAAGACACACTGACACATACGCTGCTTCCTCTGCAGAGGATGAGAGAGCAAACAACATATGCTATGTATCAGTCATACTGCTTACTACACCAGAGTTAGGCTGTGGGATGGTAAGCACAGTAGAAGAACCTACATGAAAAGACTTGAAGGACTACATGTCCGTTTTAGTTTTCTCCTGAGGTGACAGAGTGATTAACCTCTCTGAATCATTTATTTTTGCCTTATTTCTCAGACTGCCCAGCTTGGAGAAGAGGAGAATAAATGCCACCTTTCAATGTGCTTCTTGTGACATGTACAATTGTTTTCTGAGTATTTCACAAGGAGTGCCTAGTTACTAGAAGATTATAACTCTGGGTCATTATGTATAATCTGGGCCACAGTGGAACTAGTAAGCAAGAAGCAAAGTATTCCTTATCAGGCTCTGGAAAACATACCCAGTTCTACTGGGAGTTTCTTTTTATTTCTGTTTTGGAATAAAGTTGATGCCTCTGGATCAGGAAAAACATGAATGATGCATACAGAAATGTTTAGTTATTCATTTTTTTGATCTTTTTTTTTGACTTTTTTAGATGCTTCATATCTTACTCATGACAACTCAGTCAGCCTTTGTTCCATTATTGATACATTTGCCTCCTTGGCACAAAGCTTCTCTTGCACATCCAGCTCTAATTGTTAAAGATGTCTCTTTAACAATGCAGTATCTTTATGGATACAGTGCATATTCCATCACCTTGCCTTCTTCTCATCCTCCCAGGCTTGTCAGACACATATCTTGTCCCCCTTTTCCCCCACCCCCAACCTTCCTGACACCTCATCAAGAAGAGAATTGTGGTAGACTCCTTAAGCAGAGACAATTCCCCGAGCACGTGGAAACAGGCCCTTTAATCTCAGCCCACAGAAGGAAAACCTTGAACTTTTACTTCTGTCTATACAAGAATGTAGAAGTGGCCACATTAGGCTGGACCCCTGGCACATCTCTCACTGTGCTCGGTAGTGGGAAGAACATCATATAAAGGGGATTGAGAAAGTTTCGCTAAAGGCTTCCTTTCCTCTCTGCTCTTCAGAGTTTGGGAGCTTCTGAAGCCTTGAGCAGTGTCCTTTTGCTTACCTCTGCTGATCTGAACTTTCTCTGACACAGGCAGACTGTTGCAACCATTTGCTGATTTACCTGACAACTACTTCGTTCAGCCTGTATTGGAACAGGCAACACCATAATCATAGAGGCATGAGGACATATCGTCAATTTGAAGAATGTACCATATCATCACAGGCTTCCACCTGAAATGAAGAAAGAAGAGTTTGAAAGAGGACAAAAAGGATGGATGTACTATTTAGATATCTTCTGTTTCATCAATAGGATGGTTTCTTTCTCAAGGTGGTAATGAAATTTAACACAGCTAGATCAGGTTCCCTGAGATATGGAAACTTTATGAAAACCATTTTACCTTGTTAAGGGTAAAATACATTAAGAGAGATTAGGAGCAGAGAAGACATTTGGTCCATTCTTGGGATGCAATCTTCATGAGTTTTCTACAAGCTGTTCTGACAGTTACATAAGAAATGCTTACTACAGGCTGTGGAAGGAAGGTCACATCAAAATCTCCTTGCAAGACAATAATTTAATAGTATACCTCTCCAAGATGTTTTCTAGCTGCTCATATATGAAGATTAAGTTCTCTTTGCCAAAAATTGCATATGCTGTAAAATGTAAGATGTACAGAATCATTGCCAGCTATCATATTTTAATGATAGTGGCCATGCAGCAGTGTTTTGCTCATAGTGCTAGGAAAACAAAATAGCTTTTACTAAACATTGAATATCAGCAGTATGTGAGCTTTTATAAGTGATGGGCTGAAGACTGTAGAATTTTATGCATGCCAGGATGCATGTAACTGGGACAGACACATAATTTAACTGTAGCTTTGGCACAGAGTCACTGCATCTATCAATCATGGTTGCTTATTTTTAACACATCCTTTTCTAAAAACATTGGACCATAAATGTATTTAAGAGTTAGCTTTACACTTGCTTTTTTTAATACCCAATAATAAAATTGTTTCTTTTTCATTAAACCAGTAGTAGGCTAAAATGGAGACAAGCTAATGACCTTTCTCAGAGGTAATTCACACTGATATTGTCCAGAATCAAATAGCATTTTTATTTGTCACACCTACCATTAGAAAGAGACTTGCCAAGGCAGAAAGATGACAGACTGTTTTTTCAAGCTAAAGTTTATAAGCAGGCTCAGGCCTGACAACATATTGTACAGTCACCCTATCCATGTATTTTCTCCAGATTCTAATACAAGGTGTGTGTAAGAATGACAAAAGCATATACATGGCTTTCAGCTCTTGATACTGCAGACATGAATAATTCTGTGATGACAAAATACAGGACACTGGACAACCTTTGGTGCTTATAGATTTTCTGCCCATGCGTTGAGCTTTTCCACTGATATTTTGGGCCTTTCGGTCCATTCCCTACATGAAAGAAGCTTTATCTGAGTGAAAAAGTGGTAGTATAGATCACACAGAGAATTACTTCAAGCCTTACCAGAAAAAAAGCCCTTTAATGCAATTGCCAACCACTTGAATAAGCAGGTCAGAGATTTGCAACTTTCATTCTGGCATTAGAAGAGACAAATTAAAGTTCCAGAATCCCTCACTATCACAAGGAAAAACTGACATACATCTGAATTAAACATGGTTGCAGACTACTTTCCCTGACCCAGCACACTCCATCAGGGCCTGGTATTTGTCAGACATACTATGATTCTCACTGAGGAATTTCACCAGGCAGAAGTGCAAGTGAACAGATGGAAATGGGAAAGTGAGTTTTTTTGCAGGGAAATCCCTGTACCAGTCAGATTTAGCCTGAAGGTGAGATGCTGAGATTCTGTGCTACAGAAATGGGACAGTTTGAACAGGATGATGATTTAAAAAAGCTTATTAGGTCATGGCAAGGTGTTTACATCACCAACTTTTGGCACTGAAATAGTCAGTTAATGACAGAAGACCACATAAGGCTGTGATGCATTTCTCTAAGAAGAAAATTAAGCATGGCGAAAGCAAAAGTGCAGGTAAAAGGCTTATGCTTACAATGACTACATCTACCTCCTTATGCTTTTGTATGTTTCGCCTCAGGAAGTTAATGGTTTAAGAAGGACATTTTTGCCTTCCTCCAAATGGTTTAGTATTCTTTCACCAGATGGTGAAGTATTACAGACCACTGAAATAGGCTTTTGCAGTGCTGTTGAGACAAAGCAGTTGCCTCTACCTTTTTATATGCAAAAGAAGAGGAAGATTTGTGAGAAGAATGTGGGCTTGGCCTCTTCATCACTGTCACTAAACAGACCTGTAGATATAAATCAAGTGAATGAAGTAATTGAGAGAAGAACAAAGAATAATTTTCTAAAAGGGAGATACACAATGATCAGCTTTAAAAAAATGAGCTTCAAGCTGTGGTCCTTCAGCTGATGTTAATGGATATAGAGGTCCTGAAACCTCCAGACTTACAAGAGTACCTGTGTTTGTAGCGTTCTGCCACTCTGCTACCCTCAGGATGATGATAAGGATTTAGCATGCAAAAGAGTACAGCTAGTTGCATGGGTGCAGTGTAGGGCTCATGGTGTACAATTCTGTACTAGGACACCACACTGTCCTGAGACTAAAATCTGTGCTATTCAGGAGATCCATGGAAAAAGTCAGCCTGTTTACCTATTTCAGGAGTCTGCCCTGTCCCTCCTGTTACCAACAACCACTGTAAACCTGGCAGCTCTTGCGTCCCTTGCGGCAACATTGAATGAATAATACCAGAGTGTGGGAGGCTTGGTGCTAGAAAGTAGGGAGAAGGAGACAAAACCACAACTGGTCAGGAAGAGTAGCATGATCAGCAGGAGGGTAAGAGGAACAACACCGTGTAGGAATAAAAAGGGTCTAAAACATGAGAATTGGGCACTGGTGTGAGTGCTGAGGGACAGCTCTTCACCCTGTTCTGCTGGGCAGAGCACAAACTCGCTGTGCAAATTAGAGGGAGTTCAAGAAAGAGCCCCATAAATTAAAAAAGGTCTGGAAGGCAGTGGTTAGGAGTGTGACTCAAGGAGGTTGGTCTGTTTATTAATGAAAAGGCTAAGGGAGGGACTCAGTCAAAATACCCAGCTGGGGAATAAATCTTTGACAATAGAGGTCCTCCTCTGTCAAGCAAACAACACATTACCAGAAGCTAATGGCCAAAAGCCAATGCCGGGCAAACTCAGTATAGAAACATGTTGCAGATTTCCAATAATAGGCATAATTTCAGTGGGAGCAATTTCCAAGGCGTTGTGGTGGGTTCTTCATCATGAGCAGTTTTGAAATCAAGACTAATGTTGTGCCGCTTATTTTTATGGGATTTGTTTTCATTCAGTTTTAAGTCAAACAGATCTTTACCCACCGATGACATCACCAATGTGCTATTCTCTGTTGTTCCATGTTTACATGTGCCTGATTGGGGTCTTGTAACAGTACTAATGGGTGAGGCAATTTTTCAAAAAAATCATAGTTCCTCTGGGAGCACCAAAGGGCCACTTGCAAAGGGAAAGGCAGCTGTGCTTTAGAAAGTCTCATTGCAGCACAAAGCCCAGCAGAGAAACAATGGTTGTGCTTCATCAGGTTAACTGCTTTAGTGTGAGGTCTTAGCACCTTAGCAATGGAGATTGAGAAAGAATCAAAACAGACCTGTATGAAAGAAAACAAATAAGTCTGAAAGGAAAGTGTTGTTCAGTGAAGTGTCAAGTCCTAGGTTAAGCAAGTTCCTAGTTAGCAGGTGAAGTTAAGCAAATGAGCAAATGTTTCCCTAAATAAGGGAGGGTATCTCTCTGAGAGCAGATGAACAACCCAGATACTCTGCTTTTCCGTCAAACTCTGCTCACTTGCTATTGAAAACCCAGGCATATTTTGTGCCTGACTATCTATCTCAATTTCAGCTGAGAATCATCTCTTGCTGGCTGGAGAAGCAGAGCTTGGTTTTACACAGGTACTTCTACTGCAAGTGTATGTTTATTTCTCCTCTACTATATTTCTTTTATAACTACAGGAGATTTGAGAAGCCTCAAAACCTCCTGAAGTGTCAATCACCAAATTATACACTGTGTATTTGTAATAAAATACTGCCTCCTAGAGGTGACGTTGTCTTTCTTAAAGTTGCTTAATATGCTAGAGTTTCAGTTTTTAAAATGCCACTGCTGTAAAGAAATTTTCCAGAGAAAAGCATTGGGATCTCATACTTTTTAGCTAAAATTAATAAAGTTCTAGCTATATCGAGGCTGCAAAGCCAGGAAATTCATGAATTATGTTTTTCTTTAAAACTTCAGTTATATTCACTTCTATGTCAGCCTTGTATTCAAATATTTAAGTATAGGAAGATATACTATTTTATTCCCAAATGAACTCTGGATAGTTTCCTCATAAAATTCACTTCCCATTTCTGGAAATGAATCAGGATTATATACTAAAAGCAAAACGCTTTTTATGCATGTCTCCTTCCAATGAAGGAGAATATAAAATAAAATAAGATTCCAGAGTGCTGGCTGATCTTAAGGTTTGAGAAGCTGCAAATACAAACAATAGTTATGTGTTTCTTTCTCATTTTCTATACACTCAGTGTGGTACCTCGTGGTCTGATTTACACAAGAGCTGAGTGCTCGCATCTGCAGCAAAATTTCATGAGAGCCATGCTGGAGCATGTACAGTACTGTGTGGCAATAAGTGGTCTGAAAAAAAATAACCTATAACAGGTCCTTAGGAGGTAGCATTGTGGGAGAAAGCCCAATGAGGGAAGCAGTCCTTTTGGATTTGCAGCAGGGCTTGTGCCTTCCACCTTGCTATGTTCCTCATCTCACTATGTCTCAGATCACAGCTACTACTGTCATTGCAGAAGAAACTTCAAGAGAAAGAAAGGGAAAGCTCATTAAAAAGGCCGTCTAAAAAGGATGTCACCAAACTGAAAAGAAATTCATAGATGGATCAGAAAGCAAGAATGGAGTGTGGAACTGCTTCTGGGTGAGGAATGAACAAGCGGGCTACAGCTCTTCAGCCTGGAAAAGAGGCATTTCAAGGGGAGAAGAAGGAGGTCTCTGAAACCCTAGTGTACTGAGGAAACTGGCTAGGGATCTATTTCCCAATCCTCAAGAACTGCAGGGAATATTGAGGCTGAATCCAGGTTCAAAACAAAGGGGAAGTATGGTATGTGTTTATCTCGTTCTTAAATGCTTTTCTAGGCATCCACTTTTGGCCCCTGTCAAAGAGAGGACATTGGGTCAGGGAGGCTTGTGTTCCAGTCCTGGGTAGCTATTCTACCAGACATCACATGCTATACAAATCTTGTTTTCTGCAGTTTCTAGGTAAAGCCCTGAGAAGACTGAGCTTTATTCTTGGAAATGTTATTTTGAGTCACTGACTCGTGTGAAGTGGCAGGTTGGCAGCAGATGTTGGCCTCTTATTCTTTCTTTCCATGTTTCTTTTGAGTCTCAGTCAGTTTTCATGTATTGCCTCTGTCTGTCAAAGAGGCACAGGTAGTAACTCACACTGAACAGACTGCTCCACCTAGTTTCTCACTGCATTTATTGGGGTCTTTTGCTAAGTAACCCCATCAGCAGAAGCTGCAAATACCTCAGCAGTGGTAATTCTTAGTGCTAAATGTGAATCACTTTTTGCAGTGCAATTTTTATTGTTAGTAATATCAGGAACACCACAGGAACAGTTTTCCCTCCAGCATCATTACTTGATATTGTTCTTTGATATGGAGACTGAGAAAAGAACGGAGGAAATCGTTACAGATAAGAGAGACTCACAGTTCCTAGTTTTGGAGTTGAGAAATCATGTTTCTGTTCATGTTCACCTCTAGCAATTGCTTGTGAACCACAATATTTCTTCTGAGTTTGGAACACTTTCTGTAACACTGGTATTGTACAAATTTTAGCTAGCACTCTATTAAAAAGAGTTGGCACAGGTGATCATGTACCCAGACATTCCAGACAGGAGACAAACACTCTCTATAAAACCAGTCTTTTCAGGAAACAGCCTCCAGCTATCAGGATAGATGCTTTCCATTGATTTTATTGACAATGAGTTAAGCACAAAGAGTGGCATGTGTCCATTGATTACAGTATCAGTATCCTTCCCACTCTGTTACTGTGACTTGCTTGACCTCCATACCTTCCTCTGAAATAGTTGAAACTGGGATTTGGTTTTGTCATCTGCAGAAATATATACTATTTTTAGCCTTTCAGGATGAGATCATTGCGACATCTGACCTCATCCCTGTCAATTTGACACGTAATTGCTACTCAGAATCAATGCTGTCCAGTGTGAAACAGAGAAATAGGTCTTTCACACTCCACACTCCAGCTAGCACTATTATTGACAGCTTTAAAGTCAGGCCTAATCTAAATGATCTTGAGATAGTCACCACCTTCAGACACTTCTGTGTTGGAAAGTGCAGGGGCATTTCCTGTGATTGCCCCAGAGGGCTGTACTTGCTTTGTACACATCTTTCCATCTCCAGAGCAGTCATGGTAGAACCTTCCTCGAACACGAGACTGAAAATATTACATATAAATTTGGAAGGAAGCCACTCATGTCTGCTCCTTGCAGTTGCTCTAGGAAATTATTTCCTTCATTTTAAAAAATGCCCAAATTATACTTCAGAGAGGACTGTTGTCTCTCCAATAGACTCCCTAACTTGAAGCCCTGTGTCCTCAGCTGTTTCCTTGCTCCTCTCAAATCTCCTTAGTAAATTGTTTTCCAGCTCCAAAAGTGCAAAGTGGGTCAGAGGCTCTGCCGCAGATAGGAAGGAAGAAATCTGACACAGTTACAGTGAAGAGCAAAACCCTCATTGCAAATTCTCTTATTTGATTCAGTTTTTTCCACTCTGGTTTCCAGTGTCTACTCCACTTCTGTGCTTACACTGGCCAGCACGCTCTTCCCTTTTTTCCTGGACACACTTGTGACTTTTAAAACTCAGCTATAGCCTCCCTCTACTTTCATAAACCTTTACCCCCTCTTTCATCTCTCACTTCTTCTATCTGTTCATTTTGTAGATTTTCTTCTCCTGCCTTCACC
The DNA here is from genome assembly GCF_017976375.1 of Cuculus canorus. Classification (NCBI taxonomy): domain Eukaryota; kingdom Metazoa; phylum Chordata; class Aves; order Cuculiformes; family Cuculidae; genus Cuculus; species Cuculus canorus. The sequence continues at coordinate 49,741,030 of NC_071405.1, forward strand.
ATATGAAAATGTTATCTATTTAGAGAGAATACATAGCTTTTCTTCCTATTATGTCTAACTGAGATTTTCCTGATCCATTCCGTCATATTTCATAAACAGTTTACAGAGCCCATACCAATATCTGACTGATCTGTTTTCTTACAGTGTGAAATCCCAGTTTCAGACTGATATCTTCTCCCAAGAGACTTCATATGAGCTTCAGTCTAACATAGTCATACTACAACTCATGATTTCCCCATCCAGCTTGCCTTCACCATCCAACATCATCTGTCACAACACTAGTTATACATCAAAAGCTCTCACCATTCATGCACATAGATCTTGAATGTTCCCAGCATGACATATTCATATCATATCAGCAGCAGTTTTGCATCTTCTTGGTCAGTGTCAGGCTCTTCTTGCTGTCTATACAGTTAACTTCTATGATGTATCAATTCCTGTACTGTACACTGAAGTACGGGAGGTGTTCTGTGGCACCATCAGAAAAAAATAGATGATTAAGATTAAATCACCCCAAAGCTATAATCTAGGAGAAAAAGACTTTTTGTTCCAACAGAGTTTAAATTTTGCATTTCACCTTAACTACAGCAAAATAAATGAATCTTGTGTCAAAGTTTTTGTTCAAATTTTAGACACACTTGGTACCAGACAGTAGGAGGGAAAGGTCAATTCCTGTCTGTAGACCAGGAACAGTTGTGTAATCTTCAACTGTTGCATGGCAAGGTGTGTAGGAGAGACAACAGCCTACTCCAAACTTCTTCTCCCGGTCTGGCTAACTCTGCACAGATCAGGACACAAAACGATGTGGCACAGAAACTACACTATGATTAGATTTAGGCTAACCTAAATCACTGTAGGCTGGCAAACTATCTGCTACAGTAACCATACTCTGGAGTGTGGAAAAAGATATCGTCTCATAACAGCTCAAACTTTCGGCTGACCACCTTCACTGACAGCAAAGACCATCCCCACTAGTTTCAATCTGTCAGTGCTTTAATCAGGTATACCCATCAGCAGAGTTGACTTCGTGTGGTCCTGCTCCTGTGAGCACAGGTGGGTCATCAATACTTCTGCCCAGTGAGTTGCATGGTCAGGCAAATCATGACAGTTTTCCTGGATAGTTCAGTTAATTGAGTATAAGCATTGAGTTAATAATTTGAAATATATACATATTTTATTTGAATTTTACTTTTTTTTAGTTATTTCATCACATAAACCAGCACTTTTGTGGAGTGATGTTTCTTTGACAGACTTCAAGATACCAGAATTGCAATGGTCTGAGGGCAGAGCCGTAATTCATCCAATGGCAGGCAACAGAGTCTGCCTCTATGACTGTCGTAAATTCTCAAAGAGATGAACTCTGGCATTCTCTTCTCCATTTTAAATAGTGGTTTAAAATGAGTAACAAGTAGGGCTCTCTCTCCTCTAGATCAGAAAAGATTATCAGAATAAAGAAAGTGATAAATACTCCACTCTTCTCTCCTTTGCAGAAACCAATCACTATGAATATTCCACATCACCCTCTTCTTCAATTTCCTGCAAAGAGTTTACTTATTTAAAGGAGGAATACAAATATACTCACAGATCCTGTTCATTACATTCCTTATCAGAGACAGAAAGCAGATACGTATGTAAAGGATGGCAACAGACATCTAAGTAGTAGCTTTCTCAGAGTGCCTTGACCTTGATTTGTTGCTGAACTCACACTACACCACTTGCAGATCCACAACAGAACCATCCCTGTAAGAAACCAGAGTTGCAGATCAAATCTTACAGTACAAATAGGTGGTTTTTCCGCATACAACTCTGTGAACTGAGATAAAAAGCTGAGTCCACTGAGGAGAATGGAAACTACAGGAAAGACAAATCTGAAGCCCAAAGGCTAGACTTGAAAGCCCTCAGATTGAAGTTTGGTCATGCACACCTATACCAACTAATTACATAAATCTAAAATAAATTAAATATGAAAACATAGCAAGAGTTTTCTCTTCATCAAAATACCTTAAGGTAGCCTCTCTAATTTATTTCAGCTACAAGCTCTCTAAGGAAAGAGACTGCCTGATGTCTCATCAAGCAACAGAAAGCATACTGGTAAGTGCTTGAGAAACAGTAACCACATGTAATTTGGCACTGTCTGCTTAATGTGTTCAGTAACTAATGGCAGCGTCTCTGCAGGTGGGTGGAAAAGAGAGGCCTACTTGGAAGCTTTTTCTTTAATCACAGCTGTAAGCCAAGATTAATGTAGCCACAGTTCCCTGGAGAAGCATCACAGATAGATCGGGTATGGTTTTGGATAGTAGCCATCCTCTGTTCCCTGTTAAGTCCCATCTTCACCAAGGGAATGATGAAGGCACTGAACTGGCACCCATATCTTCTGGGATCCTTACGGGCTCCACAGTGGAAAGTTCTGCAGTTCCTGGGTACCCTAGGTTAAATCAGTAATGTTAAGGGAGAGGGCTACGTGCGCATGTGTACACATTCATCTCCTCCTGCTGTGAAGTGGTTAAAAAATCTTATTTCCTTTCCAAGTCGGAGGGCTGAAAGAGTAAATGTGCAACGATTTCTGAAGCATTTGTATGTGCTGATAGCAGGAGCACTAGCACAGCACAAAGAGAGAGCCAACCTTCTGCTAATTGAGGAACAGGCAGCCTCCAGGAACTGGAAAAGGGTAAAGGGGGGTTCTATCACTGAAGACACTATGAAATCTTGAGGAATAGTTGTAGATGTTAAAATGTGAATTATTTCCTTGCAAAAGTTAAACTGCAGCAATGAAGGGCAACGAGGTGCTTAGCCTGGGCTGAGGTTGTACTGTGCAAACCAGTGTGTCTGTGTGTCTGCCAGCACAGAGCTGTGAAGCCTTCAAGCCTTCCTCCCTGCTTCCTCCTCTGGCTTTGCCAGCACTCCTCCAGCTTCCCTTGCAGCAAACCTGCTAGTCCTGTCCCTCCTCCTGTTATCCCCAGCTCCGAGCAGCACCTCTGTCCAACCTGACAGGGTGGCAGGCCCTGCTGGGCCAGTCCAGACCCCAGTTCCCCCCAGTCTGGCTGCCTGAGACCCACTGGGTTTTGCTAACACCTGTGCAACTGACAACGAGTGAAACAAACTTGCTGGCTGTCCTGCAGTGTCCTGGAACACACACATATCATTCATTTATGGTGGTGAAAGCTGTTAAAGATCAACAGTTTCTTCTTCAGAGGCATGTGTTCTCTTCAGCAAAAGACTCTGGGACCAACAAGGAGATTCTTTGTTCTTTAGCAGTTCAAAGATTATTATTAACCAATTTTTCCAATGTCAATACTTAAGCACCACCATCTGCCCAGATAGCAGTTCTCTTAAAAAGAGACAGGGACTGCAAAGGCTACACTCTAGCTTTCCCCAGAGTACTTTTCTGTGGATCCAGATAAAGTCAGAAGCAGCAGGGGAAGGTGTCCAAAACCACTTGCTCAGGAGGCATGAGAGGAACCACAAATTATCTTCTCAGAAGAGGAAGCAAAGCTATACACTAACCTGACAAATGGGTGTAATTCATGGTGATGCTCACACGGCATGAGGAATCTGAACTCAAAAAAACACAGCAAGACTGAAAATGCCTTCTCAAGACTCCCATTGAAATACTAAAAAATCCTGGAGACAGGAGAGTCAGGAAACCAAGAAGTGAGAAATGAACAGAAATATTGAGATAGGCAGTACAGTCTGCCTTTCTGATGACGTATGGAGGAAAGAAAACAAGCTATGGTGAAGTGTAGCTAGCTGCTGCTGCTGCTGCTAACATACAGGAGCATATTTGTGAGAGACAATGACTAGAATTACCAATAGACTTTTCACCAGGCAGAATCTGTGTACACTAAAGGCAGAGATCTGATGCTTTTCGCTTTTCACACACAATCAGCTCCCATGGACTTATCTGAGAAGCAGAAATGAGACGATGTTTTGATTCCTTTAGTTAAATTGTCAAACGAGAATTCACAAAGGTAACAACTTTCATGGCACCGCTAACATGAAAAGAAATTACTTATTGGTAAGAGCAGACACTTTCTCACAGACTATGAGACCAAGCAGGGGAGTTGGCTGGTGTTGCGCAGTCTGTCGTAAGGAGATGCAGACAGGAGACCTCCCTAGTGCTGGAAGTGTGCAGCTCCAGCAGCACCTGTGATGGCAGGTCTTCCTTCAGAGGGTAGAGAGACCAAAGATAACCCCAGGCACCACTCCAACAGCTCTCACCTTACCCCATCACATGGATTCCTTTGCAATCAGCATAACATTGTTCTACAGGCTAGAAACATCATGTAAAACCTTTGATCCATCCATTCTTCACCTAAGGGCAGCAGACAATCAGATGGCTTCTCCCGATTAAAGAAAGGAATTTGTTGTTTTTTTCAAGAGAATCAGAAGTTCATTACTAGAGTTGTCCAAATTAAAGTCCCAGTTTCATCACCACTACTCCCCTCCCTCAGCCCAAATAATCATTGGATCATCTGTCATTACAAATGCTAGTTTAATTGCTAAACCACGTTTCACTAAATTCCACCTTGAAATCTGATTTTGAAACTAAAATCATGTTTGTTTCAACTTTTTTTTTTAAAAGTTACAACGTTTTGACTGTTCCAGTTTGTTTGTTTCTTACGTTTTGGGGAGTTTTTTTCCAACTGCATATTTTTCTTTTGCAAAAACCATTCCATTACAACAAAAAACCCTTTTTTCTTCACTGTCTTCTTCTGATGACAAACTGAAGATCAAAGTTTCTATATTTGGTCTTTGAATAGAAAAGTGATTGATCAATAATAAGCTAATTTTCATCATTCAGGTTTGGGTTCTTTAGCAGAAACATAGTCAGAAACATCTAGAGCTAGCTATTGATATCATGGAGGATGTGTAGATGCTCTGCTAAGGAATTAGTAGCTAGTAGTCAGTTATAATAGACAATTTCTTTTTTGTAACTAGGTCTTGATGGTTTACATTACATTTTGGGAGCTGATTACAATGAAACACTCTATAGAGAATAATAATTGTATAAAACATACAAGTAAATGGCAGATGAGCAAAATTTGAAAGATGTCTACAGAAGTGTTGTAATTTTTATATACCTGCTGTTTTGATTTTAGCTGTGTATATTTTACAGTGAACTCCCATATGGAACAGAAGAGAAAATACATTTTTTCACTGGAATGTCTGTAAAATCTTATCTTGGTTATGCATATAGGTCTCTGCAAATCAGTGTATTTCCTTAGGCATAACTCCAAGTTTTGTAGCGGTCTTTCAGGAGCAGTGCTCTATTTGCTGACAGAATTCTTGCATCTGTGAATAGCACACTTAGGAGAACAATCAAATATTGAACCTAAGTATCAGGCACAACCAAAGTTGATAAGATTTTCAGGATGGGCAGCAGGCATAAGTGACAGCACTCTCACTCGCTCTCTTGTGTGTATATGGAAAAGGTGGCATGCAGCAATCTATGTGATGAACTGCTTAATATGTCAGCATATTAGCATGTCCAACATAAAATGTGCAGCATCTTTTTTTGCCAGCCCAGTTCCCTTTCTCTTTCCTGAGCACTGGCAGTTAATCAGTTACTCAGGAGGCTGTGGTATTTTCCCAATCGCATGCTACAAAGATGCTAAGATTCCTAACTTGCTTTTTAACTTTGTTGTATTCCTCACTATCTCTAATTCCTCTTTTTGCTTCTGAACTGGTTTTCCCTGAGGGCAGTCTGACCTTTCCCATTTTTCCCCTTAAGTCTAATGGAAGCAGATTATACACAAGCCCCATTCTGCAGTGTCTTTTTGGTATATTTTGGCAAACCAAGACATCTAGCATCCTAGACATCTCTTTTGCACTTGTACTGAGTGAGAAGCCTTGAGAACCTTTCTAGGACTGCAGACCAGAGCTGCACAAAGATGCTTCAGCACAAGAAAGATTTTCATCCCTATGAAACGCGAATATGAAGAAAGGCACTTCGCATTGCTTAGCACTAACATTTATGTGCACAGAGGACACACAAACTACCTGTGTCAGCAGGATTAGCATGCTGACAATGCCTGCTTGATCTTTGTTCTTTCATGGTCACAAGGACCATGTGCTACCCTGCTTTTTCCTACCCAGTGCCTAGGGCACACCTTACTTGAACACGAATGCAGGGAGAGAAAGAATGCAATGATGAAAAACTAGTATGCCTCTATGCTGCCTCCCTGTGGGAGAAATGAAAGTTCATACTTTGACTTGGTCAGCTCAGACTCTCCTAAAAGTCAGCACTGTGTAACTGTGAACTCTTCTCCATTAAAATGAGGAGTAAACCCCACCAATGCAATCCAGGTTACATTTCCATGTAACTCCTAGACTTGACTGGGCATGACTTGGCTACAAATAGGTGAAAAGACCTCTGCTGCTTCTTGATTCATTCATCAGTATGGATAACTTCTACAATGTCATATTCAACACAGAGAGAAAGATGGAATAATAGTGGAAGTAGATTTAAAACTTACTCTGAGAATACCTGAGCACCAGTATGGTCTAGAGACAGAATATGTACCTCCTATAATTCGGTTTCCCTCTCCATGGGTAAAAACTGTACTCTGACACAAAACAAGCGAGTACCAGAAACAAGATAATTCCTTAACTACTGCACCTTCACCAAGCAGAGCTTTGCTGTGAGAAGAGGTTGTAAGAAGAGGTTGCTGTGACAAAAGGCTCAGTCAATCTAGCTAGGTCTGCTCACTGTTTCCTACATCCACTTCTGGAGAAGTTGCAGTCCAGCTAGCAGCAGATCTTTCAATCATTCTCAAAGTGAGTAAGTGCTGCTTATGTTGCTGCTGTCTTTCTTCTCTGGCTGCTGGTCACAAAGCTCACCAAGGCAACTACAACTATCAGAGTGCTAGAAATAATAGAGCCAAGAAAGTGTTCCTGATATTATGAACACCAGGAAATACACAGAGGAGGAAACAAAAATTCCAACTATAGAACCATAAGCTGAGAAGATGAAGGATATTTTCCCTGGGAAGACCCAGACATGACCTCACTGAGTAGTGCTGTGTTGTATATTCCAAAACATCACGATACCATCATGGCCTTGTCTGCTTTCTGTGGCATTAAGAAAAAAGTCACTCACCATCTGAAATCTCTCCACTACAGTAATTTGGAAAGTTATCCAGACATAAGGTGGTATCAGCTAAACTGAACACTTAAGGAAAGATCTCTCCAAGAAACAGAGGAAGTGCATGACAGCACAAGCATCAGGCTGATCCAGTTTCAGGGAGCAGCATGAATGACAGTATGAAGGCAAGGGATACTGTAGTTCCCAATGACTGCAATAGCACAGCACCAAGAGATGCCCCAAGGCTAAACTGACTGTTGAGGGTACAAAAGAAGTTTGCTTCCTGCTTGGATCCCCATTGGCTAATGCATGCTTTTCAGCCCTGGCAGAGCAGGCTCTGCTGGTATATCTAGCAGCAGAGCTCCTGAATGGGTAGAGATAAAGAGGAGCACTGGTGCTCTTGTCAGGACTGGAGGGTAGATCTGAAGATGTTCCTAGTCTTCACTGCATTTCTGCTTCATGCTACCCTGGGTTTCCCTATTCAGGTGCGAGCATTTTCATGCAGCTGTGCTTTATCTTCTAACTGACCTGTTCTTCCTGGAGTGAAGCTGGGGAGACTGATTTTGATAAACATCCCACAAGAAAAATATTACTAATGTCTTACTGTATGAGGTGAACCTAATAATTCAGTTCCTCCCTTTGGCCTGATCTTGATGCCATCGTTGCTGCATTTATGAGCTATGGAAAAATAATGCTTTCTACTTATTTGTTTTGCAGGAGACCTATGGAAACAGCACAGCAAGTAAGTAGGATTTATGCTGTATTTTAAAGACAGTTGTTAGTTTTTGACTGTGTATCACACACTTTGTTGTGTGTGAGTGACTTGATATTAGAGCATGTGAAAACATCTACTCTCAGGCCTTCTGAAAAAGTCTGTATTTCTTAGTTATTGGCCTGACTACAGATATGTTTTCACACAGATCTGCTTTACACATACTTCTGGAGAATGGTTTGTTGGGTTAATTTAAATGTATTTTCACAGGCTTGAAAATTAAATTTTAATAAGACATCTTGATACCTTCTGGTACCTTTCTTCTTTTGAACTGTTATTTATGGCATGGAAACAAAGGAATGTTGTAAAATTACTCCTCAGTATATTTGGAGCTGTCTGAGGGACATGCTTGAATTCAAAGTAGTCAGCTGCTGGGACTCCAAGTTGCGGGGTTACTGGGACAAACGCAGACAATGAGTTTTAATTTACCACTGTTACTGCTTTTTGTGCCTTTTGAGACATCTTTCAACAGTGGCAGTGCATGGAAAAAGTGAATTGCATCATTTTGAAAGCTGTATCACAGTAGATGCTCATTTGATCAAGGACATGACAGTGATGTCGCATTTGGATCTTGAAAAGGGGTTGCATTCTTTATGTGCTTAGGAATCTGAAGCCTAATTTCCACTGACCTTGACTAGTCAATTAATCTAGTGCTTATTGGGTGCATGAACTCTGAATCTGTTCAATCCATTTTAAAAACATGCTTTCCTGCAGAAGTTTTTTAGATACCATATATCTCTTCGATCTCTTCTGGGAACTGACTGGTCTTTTCTATAATAAACCACCATCATTACAGTGGATTTTCATTGTCATGTAACTGAAGCAATAACCTGTCTGGAAAGACACATTGAAGCCTTTTTGGCTCAAATTCTTGTTAATACATTTAGGCAACAACAACTGTGTCAGCGTTTGATTAAAAAAAAAATGAAAGAAAAAGAGGAAGAGAGAAAGAAAGAAGGAAAGAAGGAAAGAAAGAAGGAAAGAAAGAAGGAAAGAAAGAAAGAAAGAAAGAAAGAAAGAAAGAAAGAAAGAAAGAAAGGGTCTAAATTTTGACAAGGAAAAGTGCAATTATTGGCAAAAGAGATTGCCAGAAAGGCCTGCAGCATTTCCATAATACTTGAGAACAGGTCAAACAAACTGTAGTCCGGAATAACACAGATAAAAATGCTTGTGCCTTAGGGAAAGCAGACAGACTGGATGACCTCTAGAGGTCCTCGCAATTTCTAAATTTTTACATTATAGCAACGAAGTTTTTGCTCAGTAATTTATATATCACATCAGATTTTTACCTCCATGTTTGTATCTAGAAGTTGACATTAGGTAGAAATTAAAACACACAGAATAGAATGCCACTTCAGTACTCAAAATGGTTCCAAGCTGCTGTCAAGTACATACTGAAGCTGAGATTATTTATCCCGTGCTAAATTATAGCCTTCATCCAATTTCATAGTTTTGCTCTTTGAAACTGTAAACCAGAGAAGTTTGTTGAGCTGGTTAGCCTGCATCTTTTGCAATGAAATCTAGGGATGAAGCATATTTTTCTCCCTAGTTTATCATTTTCCACACCGAATCTGATAAAATGCTTTGCTGATTCTTAGATGGTAAATGACTATGATTCTGTCCTTCACAATGATCTGCTAGGAATTTTCATAGCTGTTTGTCTAAATATCTATTTAATTTCTGTGACTCTGCGTCAGATACTGTACCCCATTTACCTCCAAGCAAAGGGACGTGCCAAAAGCATTCCCATGGCTGAGGTGGCTTGTGCTATTGAACATTGTGAGGTTGCATTCAGAATCTAATTTGCCCGTTTTCTTGTCTTTTTTCTTCCTTGCTTTCTGCAGCAACAGAACCCACTGAGGTAAGGACAGCTAAATCAGCTCTTTTGGTAGTTTTGAGGTTCAGCTTGTGAGGTCAAGACTTGTGTACTCCACTCTTATCTCCATCTGTGCAGGAAAGTCTTCTCACATCAACAGTGTAACGGAGTGAGCAGTTTCCATCCTTATTCCACTTATTGTTCCACAACGTCCAGATGTAGCCCAGGAATTTTTGCTTTACTGAGGTCATAGAGAAAATTCAAAACTGCTTTTTATTTCTATAAAGCAAGAGCAGTATGGCAATGTTTCACCACAGACATGACCCCCACAGCTGAATACCAGCCCCACAGATCCCTAGAAGCAGTATGCACTGCAGCTTTTGCTGCTGTGTTGTGAGGTGATAGTTGGAGGATCTAGTTGGTTATTTCATCAGCCTTGCATTCTTACTAGCAGGGACGTAGATACAGCTGGAAGATCTTAAACTTATTTTTTTTATTTATTTTGTAATTTATTTATATTCTAATATAAAGTGTGAGATAACACGAATGCATCATTCTTGCAGGTTACTACACAAGAGGATATATATGGTACGTATGATTCTATTTAGTTGTATGTATTTGATAGGATATACTGATTGTTAACTACTCAGTTAATCCAGAAAATAACAAATGCTTAACACAAACCAATCTCAAGGAAAAAAAAATTAAATTCATGTCCTCACTGTAATATTTCATGCAAAGCAGAGTTCCTTGGTCTTGGCCAATTGCTTGGGCTTGTTAAAAACCTCAGCTGTTACTTTTGCTAAAAATAGCTCTGCTTAAATAATTTCCTGATTTAAGTCTCTTCCAAAGGTTACAGAAGGTGCAGAAAACATGTGCTTGTGCTTTTTGTTGATGTTAAGACTTGTTGCATGATGCTCAGACTCAGCTGATTCTACCTACTTATAAGGCCTAGGACTAGTGAATGCTGGCCTTAGCTGGGGACATAATGGAACAAGGTTGCAGTTCCAATTTTATTGGTTTCAAGGGTTTTTCAAGAGGTCATCATGTCCAGCAACAAGTAGCAGGACTGCTCTCCATCCTTTTTTGCTCCTGTTGTCTTGCGTGTGTGTTTGTGGGGGGTTGAGCGTGAACTATGCATGCAGAAGGAAAACTGTACTGTCTGAACGCACAGAGGGAGCCACGCAGCCAGCTGACTACTTGGGTGGGACAATACAGACTTACAAGAGACAAAAGGTCCAGGTATTAAAATGTGGTGTCTGCCGGGGGGAGGGGGGGGGAAAGGGAGGAGAGGGGTGTAAGAAAAAGAAAGATTGAAAGATAATGGCTCTTGGGAATGGATTAATGCCACAACCACATCTGTTGGGAAGTTCACAAGATTGTGTCACTGAGCAAATATATACATGACTGAATGCCATGCCAGTCTCTAAATAGGCTCTGGAAGTTTTATGTGCATCACTGTAATTAGGACTTGAACTAACTCAGATCCTGAAAACTTAGAATGGTAGAATCACCAGGTTGGAAAAGACGTCTTGGATCATTCCTATCTGCAACTAAACCACGTCCCTGAGCACCTCATCTACACATCTTTTAAATACCTCCAGAGATGGTGACTAAGTTACCAGGTCAAAAATCAGGATTCATATTTGCCCTGGGAATGAAAAAGTGATATTCTTGTGTTTCTGCTCAGAATCTCCATTGCCTACAGAGACTGACTCCGAGGATGAAGTAATTTTTAACAGAATTCTGAAAATTAACAAAGGTAATGCCTCCAAGCCCTGCTTATGATGGGTCTCTCTTAGTTGCTTTTTGAGGCCAATGGTGAGGGGACAGACAATGTCTTACCACAGTCTGTGCAAATATTTTTCCCATCTTATACACAGTTGTGTAAAAGACACCCAGAGACTGGCTGTAGGGATTATTTTGTCTGTGTGATCTGTTAAAGTCTCATGGCATCTATAGTGTCATTACTGAAGACAATACTAAGTGTGGAAGAAACTGAACTATCCAGTCAGCTTCTTCAGCTTTAGCTCTTGACATCTTTAGCATTCTTTGGCCATAAAAAGAGAATTTGAATATTTGGATGCTTTATTATTTAACTGCCTTTTTGTTGAAATCAAGCATCAATTGCATTCAGTCATCACATGGCTTTGTAGTACAGACTCCTAGATAATCCATGGTCAGTTCCATGCTCCCTGCACCAGACTTCCTATTCCAAACATTCCCCATTCTATCAGCTTGTTTCTCACAATTTTCCCCTTAGAAGTCATTCAAGAACTTTACCACCGCCTGTAGGAATGGACATCAAACATAGTTTTCTCTAAACAATACTCACTTCTCTTTTTGGTTTGCTTGCCCTCTTGTCTTTACTTGTTGGCACCTCCTGCCTTTGCCCAGCACTCTTCCTGGCCAGACAACTGATGCCATTCATTCAGTGTCACATGATGGGTGAAGAAATAGTACCAAAGTACAGCATCCCTCTCACTGTTGCAACTGTTTTCAGTCATTTCCTGTCTTACCTCAAACCCATACAACAGAGTTAGAGCTTTCCACCCCTCCTCTTAGCAAAGGACACAGAAGCAAATGTAGGGAAGTAGATAATGTCCATGTAGCCCAATAGTCCATTTCTCATGCCAGCCCATAGCAGATGCCTAGGGAAAAGTAGAAAAGGATTTTTCTGAGTGACGTTTTTCCAAGTGTGCTCGGCCAGCTTCCAGCAATATATGGCTCAGATTTTTCCACCCTTTCTCTCTCACCATAGACAGCTCTCAGTTCTTGCAAGAAGGTGACATAGTTCCACAAAGGAGGCGTAGTGCCATCAACTGTCGTCAGTGCAATTGGCCTCAATCCAGAGATGGGATAGTTCGTGTTCCCTATGTCTTGGATCCTACTTACGGTGGGTGTATATTTCCATAATTCTTTTGTTTAAATTATTAATAGATTTTATCCAATAAGCTTCAGGTAGAAACCTACTTTTAGTGGCCACATAACAGTTGATTAAATCAACTCTAAGGATTTGCTTGTACTGTGCAAGTACAGGTGAACTGTAAATTACAAAGACCTGAACAGGAAAAAAGAAAAGAGAGAAAATTCCCTTGAGGAGTTTGAATCCATAATGTTTTGAGCCTGGACTCCTGAAGACAAGAATGATCGTTCACCCTAATGGTACCTGCCGGAATACCTGCCTTTATAAGCTTCATGCTTATTGCAGTGTGGTTTCAATGGCCTACTCTTCATCAGCAAAACAGCTTCTCATAGCTGTCTCTAAGTGTACAATTAGAAGGTATATCAGCAATTACCATTATAATTTAAAACAAGTAGTGGTTAAAAAAAAGGCTCCCACCTGAATCCATTTGGATAAATACTTAAATAAAGAGGATCTTTAAACAGGTTATTAATATCTTAAATGAAATCCATTACTGAGTAAAAGGCAAGAAAGAGCCTAGGCTAATGTTTCTGTTCCTCATTTTCCCTGTGTTTGAGCACATGTGAGATTTTAATGGCACCTGCTATTGTCCTTGGTTAACCCCCCCCAAATTAACTCTTGCTTATCCAGAGGAAAGCCACATAAGGGGGATTCATGAGGCCATGGCAGAATTTGAAACACTGACCTGTATTAATTTTGTGAAGCGCAAGACAGAACGTGACTACTTGAACATTAGATCTGCTGATGGGTGAGTTAAATGATAAATTAACAAGTTATTTCACATTGTTTTCCAATTCTTCACTACACTTATCCTGTGAAACCTTAGAGATGGAAGAGGAATGGATTTAGAGAAGATACCTTATGTTTTCTCATAGTGCCAAGGTGTCCTCCTTGAACACCTTGTTTGTGCAATGCCTCAGCCATTACATCAGGAAGCCACTGAAGGCACTGAAGTGAAGCAGATCATGGGAAAGAATCATTAAGATGGAAAGAACATCCAAGCTCATGTTTTCTGTGTGGTATAATACATACTTGAACATAACATTTAACAGATTACCATAGGTCTTATTTTTACAGGCAAAACCAATTTCAAGTTATGAAATAAACAATTCTCTGAATCACACAGCTGGCTGTTAGGGTCAGAATTTGAGCCTATCAGAGAATTGCTCAACACCCATTAGCTTGAAAGTGCTATTCATCTTAGCTCCAGGTCTGATACAAAGTTCAATATTTTGGAGAAAAAAAATGTTACTTTTAGGAAGTTAAAGTCACTCTGTACAGAAAGTCAGAATGAAGGGCTCTCCTTGCTAATGAAGGGCTTCCAGGAAGCTTTAGCCATGACCATACTTTGTTTTTTTCTATACCATGTTCAGTTTTGTCCCTCTATAGACTCTGACCGTCACAGTGGAAAATAAGAAATCCTTCCACTCCCACAGGATGCATGTGAATCAAGGTTCTATGTCGTGTCTCTTTGCTGGCCTGCCTGACAATAAAAAAAACATGTCTTCTCTAATGCCTCTCTCAGCTGCTGGTCCAACTATGGGAAAGTTGGAGGTGCACAGACTGTCTCTGTGATGAAAGGAGGCTGCATGTGGAAAGGAATAATTCAACATGAACTGGACCATGCTCTGGGCTTTTTGCATGAACATTCTCGAAGTGACAGGGATAGGCATGTAAAGATCATGTGGGAGTACATCAGTCCAGGTAAATATCTTCAAACTCCTCAATGCAGAAAGTGGTGTAGATACATCCTATTGTTCTCAGCTCTTTTCCCTGAAGGGAGTAGATGAGAAACGTACTTCAAGTACAATATTGTATATTACAGCTGACAGACCAGACTTCAGGAAATTTGAAAATTCCAGAAACCTGGGTCTTCCATATGACTATTCCTCAGTAATGCACTATGGCCCGTAAGTAGCAGCATGGCATTGCTTTTTTTTTTGGAACTCAAATCTTACATTGGAATTAATTTGTATAATAACTCTCTCCTAATCACCAGTTTGCCCATTTCCTTCTCTGACAAAAACACTGTGAGTCAGTTCAGGCAAGCCATTTTCTAAGATTAATCCATAATCCTTTAGCTTGCTGGGTTTTTTTTGCAGATTCACATTCACTAATACCACTGGGAAAGCAACTATTGTACCAATTCCTGATAGATCAGTACATATTGGACAGAGGCAAGGACTGAGCAACTTGGACGTGGCCAAAATCAACAAACTTTACAATTGCAGTAAGTATCTTACAGCTATTCTTTCATATTCTGCTCAGATCCTTCAGAGAGACATTTGGGCACACAGCAGAGGCAGCAGTTTTTCATCAAAGACTGAGACTATTCTCCTAAATTCATGGTACCTATTACGGTTACTATGGCGGAAAATGCAAAGGTGAAGAGGGAGGCACACTGTGGTTAGTGAGAAAGTGTTTTCTGCTTCTAAATTAAATCAAACACATTCACTATTGGTGTAAGTGGCTGCTGCATAACTGGCCTAACTGCATACCACAGTGTATGGTTTGCTGGAGTAATTCAGTTTCTTACAGCTTGAGAGAAAACTATAAACTTCACAATCCACCAGATACCTCTGTTTCTCTTTGCAGTTTTTATTTAAGACCTGAGCCAAACCAAAACAGTTTCCTCTGAACTAGAACAGTTTCACGATGCCTTGTCCAATTTTCAAATGTTTAAGCTGCTATTCTAAATCTGCATGTATTTCTAATTTTAACGTGTGCTAGAAGAAATTATTCCATACATTCAGAGATATTTATTCAGTGAAAGTGAAAAAATATTATAAATCAAGTATTACCCCTTGCACAGAGGAAAGCCCACGTCCTCCTAAGCATAGAATTTAAGCATTGCAGAGACATCATATTTGCACTTGAATCTTCTAATATTACTTAACCTCTTCATCTCGGTGGAAAATGATGTCACCAATTGCAGCAAAGAGAAACCTCTCATAATCAGGACAAATTGATTCTTCATTTTAATCAAGACATAACAGCTCACTGAAATGAATGCTGGCAGTTTAGAAAATGGAGATCAGTCCATTCTGAAGAGATTGTAATTGTAAATGAGCAGAAGCTTCTGTAAGTCTGGCACTGAAGCAAATACTCTTTCTTTCTCAGGTCGTTGCAGCGCTGTTCTTGATGCAGCATTTGGTTCACTGAGATCTTCCAACCACCCAAGAAATTACTCAGATAACACCAACTGTGTCTGGCTCATCCGAACTCGAGCCAGAAATACACAGGTTAATAGTGGTCTTGAAATACAGCTGACCTTACTTTTTTTTATGTCAAGCATTTTGTGCTTTGTCTTTATACCAGTTGCTAGCTAAGATCTTTTCCATGAGAGAGATTTCAGACTAGTCTCTACTTCTTCTTCATGTCCTTAAGCCAGGTATAGGCAAAGACAGCTGCAGAGTTGTGATTTTGGAAAACCTCCATATGTTGGGCTTCAGGTTTGCAAAATCAAGACAAAGCAGTCTGAGAATGGGAGCATTCAGTCACAGGCCCATTAGATCTGAACGCTGCGACTTCAGGGGATGAGAGGCAAGGCTGGGTAAGCAGTTTGAGTTTGGGCTTTTCCACAGCTTGGATTCTGTCTGTTGTAAAGGACACTCCACGAAAGAACTCACATACGTGTATATTAAAGGCTGCTTTTCTCTTCCCTTCCAGATTTCCTTGCACTTTCAAGCCTTTGAGCTGCAGACAACGAGAGGCTGTCAGGGTGATTATGTTAAAGTTTATGATGGATCCACCAAGGGTTCTGCAGTTCTGATGGACAAGACCTGTGGATCAAAGATACCCAATGACATAGTTGCTTCTGGTAATCATATGCTCATAGAGTTCGTCACAGATGGTGCTGAAACAGCTTCTGGTTTCCAAGCCATCTTTAATTCTGGTAGGTCTGGAAACAAGGAGAATGGCAAAGACAGACAATCCGTGTCAAATCAACAGGTGTTTTACCTTTCTTTTCACATGACATTTGGAAAAACATAGTTTAAAGAACTCATGTCTGCCAGAGCCACCAGTTCCTACCTTGCTTTTGATATAATGGATCCGTCCTACACTGATACTGTTTGTTCATTCAGGCAGATGGGGCCATGCTCAGGACAAGTGGTGTTAGCCAGGTGATTCACTGTTTGCCTTGTCTCTCAGATACATGCCACTTCAAAGCCTTTGTCATTAAGGGTGTGATCAATATAATGTTACTGCTACTGTTACTGGCACAGTCCAATGAGATTAAATCATAATGTAAAATCTATATACATTGCCTTTCCGAAAAATATACAGTTTTTAATCACACAGTTCAAAAGGCAAGACAGTTCTATGGTGAGCCATGTCACCCAGCCCCTCTGCAACAAGACAAGCAGTATTTACACAGTCAGGATCCCAGAAATGTATCTACCTAAAACACATTTTCTTTAGTCTCATTTAATTCATAACTAAGGCCATAGCTATGCAATTAAGTTACCCTAGACTTCCAAGCTAGCATGTATCAACTGGAATAAAGAGATGCCTGTATACATATATATAGCCAACAGCAACTGTACAGAAAATTTAGCTATGTCTCATGACCTTTTTTTTGTCATAGGATAAGACCAAGCACACAGACAATTTGCATAAATTCACTAAAATGCAGTAACTTAGCTATACACACAAACCAAAAAAGCAGGTTTGCAGTTTATATAGCATCTATTTCTGTCCACTGTAGCTATGGGAGGAAAGAAGAGTAAGAAAATTCCTCATGCCACTTTGGTGTGTCATCAACTATAAAATTACCCTAGTTAACAGATAAAATGTGATTTAACATCTACGTACTTCAGAGATAATACATTTTTTTTTCACAGAGCTCTGAAAGCTAAGTATTCTCTTATTTCATTTACAGTGAGGACCCAAAGAAAACCTAGCAGCCACAACTGATGTAACGAAGAAGAACATATTCTGTGAATATTGAAATTATGTTTCCTACTTTGCTCTTATCCTGGCTTGGATCAGTATGAAATTTAATTCTATTAAGAATCAAAGCCTTTACCTTCCTGTTAAATTTATTCCCCAAGCCGTATAAATGTATGAATTCTCTGCATCCAGCGTCCTCCCCCTTTTGTCTGCACAGTTAAGTTATTACCTCTTGCTATTTAACAATTGAATAAAAAGCTTTATTAAAAACTGTTTCCATTTCTGTTTTCAGTAGTCCCTTCCACCCATACGCACTATCAATATGGTCTTACTTCTTAGCCCCCTTCATTCAGCCACAGGGGTATCTCTTAAGTGTATCACTGACATCATCATAGGTTTAGTTAGCTGAAGAGAACAGCTCCAAGCTTTACAAGCTCACTTTACAATCTTCAGTCTTGAGCGCAAAAGGTCTTATTGTCACTTCTCTCAGCCTAACATTCAAGCTTCCAAAAACGACAACTCCCTTAACAATCCTGCAATATCTTTAAATATCTTTAAATCACAAGAAAGATCGACAAGACAAAAATGTTGCCAGTAAAGGACTGGTACTTCATATTGCAATTTTCCTTGTACAGTTCTGGTAGGCAGGGGCCAGAAAAGGGTGCTTGCCTAACCACAAACCACTTCTGGTCCACAGATACAATTAAGCCTACCACAGGACAGGAGGTGGACTAAATAACACTTCCAGAGTTCATGCACATCTTCAGCTCTTCAGGGAAGAAATTTTTTGACAGGCAAGAAGCTATAGTCTCCTCTTCTGATCTTATAAGAAGGACAGAGAGCTGGAAAACTGACAGAGGTCCTAGAGAATTCATTTCATTTCATAGCCTTTGCCTGCAATCACACTTAAAATGACTTCCTCTTGACCAAAACAAGCCTGTAACAGATCTGCGAATAAAATAGGCTGCTATTTTGCTCTTGTACCATAGGCAGATAAATGTATGACTAACATAGGTATTTAATACTTGTATGTTTACATATGAAGAAAAAGCAAATACCTTTCCTGTTCTTACTCTGTAACACTAGGAACCCTGGAATTTTTCTCACAGTAATACATTTCTAAAAAAGAACAGTTGGAAATGTATTTGAATCTCAGAGTAGAATTTCTACAGCAAATACTAAATTATCCATCTCTTTTCCTTTGTTAAAGGAGGTAACAAAAATACTCAATTTCCAAGAATTTCCTCAAAGCCCAGTTTGTATTTAAACTGTTTGATCAAGCATCAGTCACTTCTTGATGTCAGAGAAACTTTTAATTCTATTGAAGATTGTTTCTTTATCCACAGTGGGTCTGCAAATGTCTCTGAAGAAAGCAGTTTTGAGACTGTTTTAGAAGAAACATTTCTTCAGTTCCTCAGACATCCCAGAGGGGATCAGCTTCTGATATATTGTTCTAGTTACTCTCAGCAGTAAAGCATTGCAATCAACACATCATAAAAGGAAATATTGTTAAAGATGCAGTTCTAGAGAAAAATATTTGACAGCTGTTATTCCTGAGCCCCTACAACACAAAAGGGAGGAAATAGTACTGCAAAGTCAGAATCTACTGGCAGATCTGCAAGCACCAACATCCTAGCTCTTTTTTTTTGAGAAGAATTTCAGGTGGGATTAAGGTGTTCTACAGGTTGTTGAAAAGGCAGCTTCAGGTGATTTAGGTTCTTAAAAATTGAAGGAGCGATAATGATTTCAGCAGATGAGCTTCGAGAAAGAGAGCCCTGAAATACTGTTGTCAATGACTGAGCACTCTTCCTCTCAACTATATTCATAGCAATCCAGCCAGGCCTGTCTTTGTAGAGAGATTCTTAACAGAAACACAAAGATTGGTAGGAATGCTGTAAGGATGGAAATGTGCACGTGTGAGAAAGCGCTGGAAAAAGCAGCAAAACAAGGGTTACAAGAACAGCCTGTATTGATAACAAGGGACATGATTCCCATGACACTGCTCCCACGACACTAAACGCAAGAGAATCATGGAGGAATGCATTGTTTACGGCACAATCACAGAGCCTATAGTCCATTCAGGCAATAAGCACAGATGACTTGCCAGGGGAAGATCCTGCACCCACATGCCAGCAAGTTTGCAGCTACTAAATGTGCTATTCCTTTTTACTGTTACCCCAGCAAGAAAAAATACAAACTTTCAAAAATGACAAACAGGTTTTTTGAACATGAGGGGTTTTTGTAGGAGGAGGCACAAGCGCTGTAATTCTCATGCTTATTTCAGCAATGGTTCCCCCTCATGGTCTGAACTCTTTATTTAGCACTATGCAGACACGGGATAATTATAATGTCACCCAGAAATCCAGGACCCTGTTGGGGTCTTTGTGTTCAGACTCCTGAGGCACATGCTGACTGCCTAGTCTGTACACCATCCTGCCACACCACCCACGCTGGCAGTGATGACAGAGAGAGTGGAGGATCCCCCACCTACATCCTCTACTCCTTTCTGTCGTAGAGATTTATGTCTACCCCATTGCATGTCTTGATTCACCCCTCGCCTCTCTCTCGCTAAGCTCGCCATGGAGCGGGGAGATGCATGCAGAGAGGCTCTGGTTCCCCTCTGCTACAGGTGGGAAGCACAGACACCTGTACACGTTCAGGCAGGGGATCTCACACTCTAAAGAACACAGACACGGGAAAGGCAGCCAAGACACCAGCTGACCAAGCCCTCTCTGCAACAGCAGCAGGGGAACATCAGCAGCACTATTTGCAATTTTACTTTCCATTTAGTAGTTTAAGTTAATGTCTTCACAAAATCATTCAGCTTTTGTTCCCACACTAGTTTCTGTGGAAACTGTTACCTTAATAAAAGCCAGTCTTTCTTAATGAGCGGCCATTTGTGTTAAGATACTGTGCTTGAAGGGGTAGATTGAAACACTTTGTGGAAATGCAGTGCTCTATATCTTAACATCAATATATAGACTACTTACATATATAAAAAATTATTTTCTGTACTGTAGATCAAATGCTAACCTTTGAACAAAGCCTTTAAACCTAACTGAACTAGAAAAGAACACTATTCTAAATATGCCTAACTACCCAAGGAATAAAAAAGTTCTGTAAACAGCTCTGGTATGGGACACTAAAAGAAAAGAGAATTGGAACAATCTGGTTCATAACTGCTGTGACATTAACCAGTATCCAATTTTAATCTGATGTCTAAATAATAAAAAATTACATAACCTTATGAAAACATTAACTGACAGGGCTTTTTTTTGGCACATATAAATCCTTTTCAAGATTGATATCTTAGTCTCTCACAGCTCCTGACAGCAGCTGCATAACAGTCTCTCATAGCTCCTGCCCCGACGCTGTAGGTGCTGCAGGTATTACTGAGCTTATCTTCACTTGGTAAGCTCAGTAATCAGTCCTCTTTCCTAATCAGTCCTCAAGCAAAATCTTCCCATCCTAACCCAAAATCTTCCAGTGCATTTCACACTCTCCTCCTTTTCCTTCTCTCTTAGCATCTCCCACATCCATTTCTCCTGACTTCGTATCAGCTCTCCTTCCCGCAGATTTCCATCAGTAAGACCAAAGGAGAAAAAAAACCACAAATAAACAAAAAAAACCCCAAAGCCACCTAACCAACACAAATTAGATAGATGTGTTTTAGGTGCCACTGTCCTGCAGCCATTTCCTCACACACCAAGACATTTCATGCCAACCATCCCTTTACTTGCAGCATCACTGCTCCTGTCTGCCTCAGGCAGTCCCATCCACCACCTAAACCATGGGCCAAGCCACCACTATTCCCCACTATTCCCCATGAGAATGGCACTGCACGTTTGCTGCTTGTGGTCTGTTAAATTCTCTCCCTCTCTTGGTACCATCTGGGCAGGAGGGATGAGCAGAAGCAGAGAGGAGCAGGAGGGGAAGTAAGAGAGAGCCCTTGCAAGTTTTGGGGAGCTGAAGTTTCAAGGTAAAATGATGGATTTCCAAACATTCGTTGATCTCAGTAAGAGTTTGAGTCTAAGAGCCAGGTTCTTGACTCATCATTTAGCCCCTCTCAGCTGGATTGCCTAAACTGTGTTGTAGGTCTTCAGGTGAGGTTGTCATATTTCAACACTAGTATTCCATTCTTGAGTAACTGTTCCTAGTTCATAGCAAACCTTTATTACTGTTTATGGGACTCAGACTCTGAAATACAAAGGTGAATCATTTTGATAGTGGTTACCAGAGCCAGCAGCCTTGGTCGTTTCCTCTCTCCATGTATGTCAGTTATGCACAGGTCAGAGTTTTCTTATTCAAAGAGGTAGAAAAAGCATTATCAAGGGAGAACTTTTAAAGTCACTTTGGAAACCCTAGCTGTAAAACATCTATCCTGGTTAGTGACATAGAAATATTGCTCCTGTCGTGTTGCAGGAAATGTCCAATTCCTCTACTGGAAAATCCTCTTGTGATTTTCCAACTGTCTTCTCCAAGGTTATACACTATGAAGATAATACAAAGAAGTGTATATATGCCAGTAAGTTCTAACTCCAGTCTTTTAAATTTAACTACTAAATGTGGTTACTTGAGGCTATAGTATTTGAGGTGATGCGTAAGTCTCATTTTTGCTCTAGCTGTTTTTCTTTTCTTAAGATTCTGACGCAGCCTCTACACAGAGACAGAAACTTTTACACTGGATCAACTACCTGGGCTGATTGTGAAAGCAGCAGCGTGGAACTTTGTGGCTGAGACACAGGGATTGGTGTCAGGAAGCAGGAGGGGACTGGCAGTCAGCAATGATAATAAGATTGTCTGGACAAGGGCCTCACTTGACAGAGTACAGACCCACAATACCTGGAAGAGGCAAGCAGGAGAGATACAGAAATCTTGGCCAAGCTCAACTGAGAGCTCATGGCATCAGGTGATGCAGCGGGTCCACAATAAAGCTGGGAACACAAATTAGCAAATTAGGGTTGAGAATGGTAGCCATAACCAGGGTCGGACACACCCCAGAGAACACCAGACCAGTTCATAGTGGCAGGGTTGGTCCAAGGTCAAGCCAGGAAGTCAGTCCACAAGTCATGATAAATGGGGTCCATGGCCAAGTAGAGGCACAGTAGCAACAGCACTGGAGACAGATACACTTACTCTGCAGCTTAACCAGAGACTAAAGGTGTTGAGCTGAGCTTATATGAGGCTCCCGGACTCCTAAGCATAAAGTTTGGAAGGAGGTCCCAAGCCAGTCTGATCAGGGTGATTAAAGCCTTTTGGTGAGTTCAGGGACCAGAGAGCAGGAAATAAGTGGCGCTGGGGCTGTTGTTGTTCCTTAGGTAGCAGAGTAGTTTAGGACAGGCTTAAGATGGTTCTGCAGCTGGGTCCCAAGGTAACCAGACAGCAAGTAATGCAGACATTTATGAATGTGGAACTGCTAAAACATCTGCAAAGTAAAAGCTCTTAAAACTAGGACAACGTTTGGGTAGCTGTTTGAGTATTTACAATGATTTCCATTTCTCTCAAACCTCAGTCTGAATAACAAGCCAGAGCTGTCAGGTTTTGGTTTAGGCAGTAACTATATGATAGAAGTTATTTTGTTGTGACAGCTGAGTGCCATAGCTGTATTGAAAGTTAACATAATGAACACATGCCTGTTTCTTCCATGGTTTTGCTGCCACCTTGTCCTGATGACATTTTGTGCACCTATCAATCCTATCTGTTTTAACTCTTGTCTGTCAAGACATGTGATGGAATAAGCTTTTGCTTTTCATTCCAGTTCTTTGCTTCAATGCATCTGCGTGATACAGTTGTCTTCTAGATCTTTTCTGATGTTTTTAATCTACAGCAATTTCCTTTTACATCATCATTTTATGGGATTGTAATGATTGAATGCAGTCATACTTGTCTGTGCATGACCTATTTAAATTGAAAGAAATATAATTGGACAGAACATGCACACAGGGAGATTGATAATTATTTTCTGGTGACTTTTAAGTTTCCATTTGCAATATACTTCATTATTCTTCTCCTGTAAGGCAAACTTGGGGAAGCTTCTATATTGGATTTAGCCAAAAAGAGTTAAGAATCTTACACATCTTTACAGAAGAGGCATGATCTTCTTATCATGGAAATTCAGAAATAATTTTCTAGGAGAAAACTGGCTCAAAGTCCTCCAGTCCTAAATCACAATGGTTCTTCCTTGTCTTTTACTTTGCTTTCACTAGCTTGTACAGATCCACATGTCAAACATACATATAAATGTTGAGAATTAGATTTCCTAACATGTATCAATGTAATTTCTTACATTTGTAAGTTACTACTTAGAGTAAAATGGGATGAGGACGTAAGTCTGTGGAGTAGAAGCAATAAGTTGAGGGTAGCTGATGGAGTTGGCTTGTGGAAATGCACAATCAACACTGCATTTTGACTGCAAACTCAGGATTATATTATATAAGAGGAATAAAAGCAGAAGCTGTTTATATGAACATGCAAAGCTGTATGAGACCTCAAGACCTGAATTGTGTAAGGTATTACAGATTAGGCTTGAGATACATTATTAGAATCCAAAATATGACTCATTCACAAGAAGAACAAGAACAGATGCTGTGGTTACACTTAAACTTCCAAATGCAAAACTTCTAAGCTCTTGTAACTAAAATTGCTGTTGATAGAAGTTTAGGTTGCCCAGAGAAATCGTGGGTGCCCCATCCCTGGAGGTGTTCAAGGCCAGGTTGGACGAGGCTGTGAGCAACCTGGTCCAGTGGAAGGTTACTCATGGCAGGGCAGTTGGAACTGGATGCTCTTTGGGGTCCCTTCCAGCCCACACTATTCTATGACTCTATGAATGCAGATGTGCAAGAGAGCTTAAAATACTCCTTTCTGAATGAAACCCAGTTTTAATTTTTACCAGCAGTAAAGTCATGGAGATATTTTAAAAGCAAAATAAGTAGCCCATTAAATTTGATCTGTTTTTCATCCTGCCTCTTGTCACAGTAATTGGCCAGACATTTTGACAGGCGTAACACTAAGTGTGTTTGATACAAGATACAGGCTCTACTTTCACTTGATTCCAGAAGATTACATTATTATTATTATTATTTCTAACCAAAATATGAGCAATTTTTAATACATATCTGGAATTGGGTTTTGTACCTAAGCAATACAGGTACAAATTTTCAGCTGATGGGCAACAAGTTCAAAGCATTCCAGAAACTGTAACTGCTAGTACTGCTTCTTTCTAGCACCTGTGTGTATTCTTTCTAGCACGTTTGTGTCTTGGACATGCGCATGATGCACTAGATATGACAGAATCATAGAATCATATATTAGTTAGGGTTGGAAGGGACCTTAAAGATCAGCTAGCTCTAACCCCCCTACCATGGGCAGGGGCATCCCACTAAATCAGGCTGCCCAAGGCCTCATCCAACCTCATCCAAGGTCTTGGAACAACTCCAGGGACGGGGCATCCACAACCTCCCTGGGCAACCTGTGCCAGTACCTCAACACTCTCATAAGGAAGAAATTCTTCCTGATGTCTAGTCTACATGTGCCCCTCTCCAGTTTATACCCATTCCCCCTGGTCCTATCCCCACAAGCCTTTATGAATAGCCCCTTTACAGCTTTCCTGTAGGCTCCCTTCAAGTACCGGAAGGTCACTATAAGATCTCTGAGCCTTCTCTTCTCCAGGCTGAACAACACCAACTCTCTCAGCCTGTCCTCGTAGGTAAGGTGCTCCAGCTCTCCGATCATCTTTGTAGCCATCCTCTGGACCCATTCCAACAGCTCCATATCCTTCTTATGTTGAGGATTCCAGAACTGGGCACAATACTCCAGATGAGATCTCACAAGAGAGGAATAGAGGGGCTGAATCCCCTCCCTCGCCCTGGCTGGCCACGCTTCTTTTGATGCAGCCCAGGCTATGGTTGGCCTTCTGGGCTGCGAGGGTACCTTACCAGCTCATGTCAAGCTTCTCATCAACCAGCACCCTCAAGTCCTTCTCTGCAGGGCTGCTCTCAATCACATCATCCCCCATTGTGTACTGAAAATGGGGATTGCTTCAACCCAGGTGCAGGACCTTACACTTGGCCTTGTTGAACCTCATGAGGTTCTCACAGGCCCACTTCTCCAGTCTGTCCAGGTTCCTCTGGATGACATCCCGTCCTTCCAGTGTGGCAACTACACCACTCAGCTTGGTGTCATCTGCAAACTTGCTGAGGGTGCACTCAATCTCGCTGTCAATATCTTTGATAAAGATATTGAGCAGCACCGGTCCCAGTACGAACCCATGAGGGACACCACTCATCACAGATCTCCATCTGGACTTTGAGCCACTGACCACTACTCTTTGAACACAACCATCCACCCATCAAATCCATATCTGTCAAATTTAGAGAGATGGACGTTGTGGGAGACCATGTCAAAGGCTTTACAGAAGTCTAGATAGATCACATCTGTCAGTTTACCCGTGTCCACCGCTGCAGTTACCCCATCATAGAAAGCCACCAACTTGGTCAGACAGGACTTGCCCCTGGTGAAGCCATGCTGGCTGCCATTAATCACCTCCCTGTCTTCTCTGTGCTTTAGTATAGCTTCTAGGAGGATCTGTTCCATGATCTTCCCAGGCACAGAGGTGAGGCTGGCAGGTCAGTAGTTCTCACGGTCATCTTTTCTACTCTTTTTAAAAATGGGCACAACGTTACCCTTCTTCCAGTCACCAGGGACTTCTCCGGACTGCCATGACTTTTCAAATATCATGGAGAGTGGCTTGGCAGCCACTTGGCACATCTGCCAATTCCCTCAGGACTCTGGGATCTCATCAGGTTCCATGGACTTACATATTTTCAGGTTCTTCAGGTGTTCACGAACCTGATCCTCCTCTACTGTGGGAGGGAGTCCAGCCCCCTGGTCACTATCTTGCTGTCCCACGACCCAGGAGGGGCGAGAAGAGCAGTTGTTGGCGAAAAAAGTTAAGTACCTCAGGCTTCTCCTCATCTGTTGATACATGATCCCCATTTCCAATCATCAATGGGGGTACATTCTCTTTGATCTTCCTCTTTTGATTGATGTACCTGTAAAAGCCCTTCTTGAGCTGCACCTTGGCCTTCCTCACTTCATCCCTACACAACCAGGCAGCGTCTCCATACATGTCCCAGGTCCCTGCTTGTACTGCCTGTGCAGTTCCTTCTTCTTTTTCAGTTTAATCAGCAGGTCTCAACTCAGCCATGCCAGTCTCTTCGCTTTCCTGCCTGATTTTCTACATACGGGGACTGAGAGCTCTTGCGCCTTGTGGAAAGCTTCCTTAAACATTTTCCAGCTCTGTTCTGCTCCCTTGTCTCGGAGGACCATGTCCCAGGGGGGTCCTACTGAGTAATTCCTTGAAGAGCTGCAAGTCTGCTTTCCTGAAATTTAGTGTCCTGACTATACTCCTCACCTGTCCCATATCCCTCTGGACCTTGAACTCCACCAGTGCATGATCACTGCAGCTCAGGTTGCCACCAATCCTAACGTCACTGATGAGTTCGCTTGTGTTGGTGGCCATAAGGTCCAGTATTGCTTCTCCTTGGGTGAGAGTCTTTATCAGCGGGACTAAGAAATTATCCTCAATGCACTCCAGGAGTCCCCTGGATTGCCTGCAGCTTGCCGTGCTACTTCTCCAGCATATGTCTGGGTGGTTGAAGTCCCCGAGTAGGATGAGAGCTTGTGAGCGCAAAGCCTCCTGTAGCTGGAGGAAGAAGACTTCATCAGTTGTCTCTCCGTGATTGGGTGCCCTGTAGTATACATCAACCACAAGGTTCCCATTAGTTCTTCCATCTTTAATTTTTACCCACAAGCTTTCAACCTGTTTGTGGCTACTCTTCAATGACAGCTCTTCACATTCTATCCCTTTCCTGAGATACAGGGCAACGCCTCCACCCCTCCTTCCCAGTCTGTCTCTCCTGAACAGCCTGTAGCCATCGATAGCCACATTCCAGTCATGGGACTCATCCCAACACATTTCCATGATGGCAACCTGATCAATCACAGCTTTCAAGTAGCACAGTAGCTTCCAGCTCCTCCTGCTTGTTACCCAGATTTCATGACTTAGTGTAAAGGCACTTCAGCTGGGCTGCTGGTTGCATCACCTTGCCAGTGGACCTTCTATTACCTATAAGGTGTATTGGAGAAGTGTCTTTCCTAACACCTGACACCCATCCTTCCACCTCTTGTTAAGGGTTAGCTTGGTGTTATCATTTCAGTCTCTGACCCTGCTCTGATATGGGTGCATCTTCCTCCATGTTTTCCTCCAGTCTGTCCCCCACATGGAGAGCCTCAAATCTGTTGTGGAGCGACACCTGAGGTGGTGTGGGCAAGGAAGGGGTTGATTTTCTGCCCCATTGTTGGACTCACTTCCACCCCCTACCTCCTTTTGAGCTTTTGCCCACAACCTTAGGGGGGGAAGCTGCCAGATCCTTTTCATCCTGGGCTCTTACCTGTGTGGGTGTCTTCTCTTGTGCTTTGGAGCTCAGGGTGTGATACCATCGGTCTATTTCCATCTCACAGTCCCTGATGCTCCTCAGCCTCTCTACTTCCTCTTTCAGCTCTGCTGCCAGGCTGAGGAGGAAGTCCACCTGTTCACACCTTATGCAGCCCTCGCTGTCCTCCATTTCCAGGGCAAGCTGGTGGCACTCCGTGCACGGCTGCGGCTTTCCCGGGAGCTCAGTCTGAACTGACACATCCCTCCTGGCAGGTGCGGAGGAAGCAGCCTTTTGCCGGGCGGACATCATAGCTGAGCTCCCTCCCACTGACCGAGCCTGGCTCTCGAGCACTGGAACTGCGCCCTCCCTGCGCACTCTGACCTCGCTAACTGCCTTCGCCAACTGCTGCGAACGCGCTCCCGGTTGCGTCGCTCCCAGAAGACCGTTTAAATCTCCCTCCCGCGGCCGCTTCCGGGACCGCCCCCCCGCGCCACCCGTCACGCACGAGCCTGGGCTGCTGCAGTCCGGATCCTCCCGCCGGGCTCCCTCCGGGCTTCCTGGGCTTCTCCCGTTCTGCCAACCGCCCCTCGGCCTCGATGTAGTGCCCGGCTGCGGCACTTACCGTGTCTGCCGCCCAACCGCCTCGATTAACCTTGGGAAATGGATATATAGCATTCTTTGGCTTGAGGTTTGTTTGGTTTGTTGCCCAAGTTTGTAAATTTGTTTACAAAATGTTTTCCCTGTGTGAATATTTTATGAACAATTTGTTGTGGATATTTATGATTCAAATTATAGCATTAATTCAGTGCCTAAGTAGTACAATGCCAAAGTAGTGCGGTTTTTACATCGTAATTGTGATGTGCAGCTTAGCCACACATTTCCAATTTAGAATATAAAGTGTGAATAATCATATTCAAACATATTCTAATTAATATTACTGGATTTTTTTTTTTTACATTGCTTAATCAGCTCTAGAAATCGCATTTTGCTGACCTAGATGTTCCCTGCAGTTTCAGCAGTTCCATTAAAGTACAGCCTTCTCCCTTCATTTTATCTTCTAGACTATTTTGAAAAATTTCTATGGGCTGGGAAGGATTTGTCACAGTAAGCTGCAGATAGCTTCATTCCAGTGAAACCCGTTTATTTGCTGAAGCCCTTTGGGTTACTTTGATGAATGTACCCCAAGATGTAAGACTTTTTTCCATACAATTTCTAAAAATGACAGTCAACCTCTCTTTAACTTAGGCATGTATGGCTTATAATTAGGCATTTATATATGTATTTATATGGTTGAATATAAATATTTTTTAAAGCTCTAGGTTGCCTTCTGATTTCTTTAAAGTCAGTGACAGTTATATACATACTTAGAACTTACAAAAATAAATGCAAATTAAAGTTGTGATATTTAGGCATTTATTTCTAGCATGACTGTGTCTTTTTTTCCTTAGCTGTAAATTCTACATTTCCTCACTACAAGGTGCTGTGAGGCTTAAGTAATTGTTCATGAAGTGCTTTGAGATAACCAAGATCCATGTAGATTGTTTTACTGGCAGCAACACTTTTTAAAATGACAAAGCTTATACTTTTATTGATGTTTGGCATGATTTTTACAGACATTGTGGGAACTTTGCACATTCATTGAATAAAACTACAGAACACCAACTGTTAGCAATTAAACAAAGTCGAAAAGTTCTTTTTAGGCTATTGACTTCACAGATTGCACCGATTCACTTGCTCTACCTTAATTCTGTCCCCTGGGCCCATAGCAACATGTACAGCAAAGGACAAAACCACCTTAATTTCACCCTGTGAAAGCTGTATAGTTCAGTGCTCCATGCAAGATGTGCATGTGAGCTGCATACAGTGCAAAAAAGGTGCTGTATCAGTAAATAGGTGTCAGCAAAGCATCTGCAGAGAGACAAATAGGCACAACTGTTGCTAAGATACTATGGTTGCAACACAAAACGTAATAGAAATTTAATTTCTTTATTGATAACTTACTGTAGCATATGTATAGTAATTATGGAGCATAGAAAAAACAATGGACAACCTACGTGTAAAGTAAGTTAAGTCACATGGTGAAGTGAAGCAGGGCTGTAGGTGGGGGTTCTGAGGGCCATCCTCATGGAAAAGAATAGGCAGCAATAACTAATAAAGAGCTGCTATATGCTCATTTTGGTTTGGTGGTGAATGTGGACAATGGAATTGGGTTGAGTTTTGCTGCAAAATTACGGGTTATATCAGATACGAGTATCTGAAGGTATCTGTGTACTGGAAACCATCCTAAATTCATTAATCCATGCCTAGAACTTGCCTGAACAATTGGATTTACTGAAAAGCCTGCAATTTTAGTTTACTGAAAAGTGGTAAATTATTTCAGAGCTGGAACCACTTTTCAGCTGGAGATAAGGTCATTTGCATTTAGAAGTAATGTTGTAAATAACACTGTACTTTGCAAGCCAGTATGGACTATTACTCCATTAATTTCAAACCTGGGAAATCTGCCTAACATCCTCAAGCAAGATACTCCTGCTTAAATTAGATAGGATTTTTTTCCAGTTCCAGAGATTGAAGAATGTTAAATTTTTCCTTGGGCGGCTGGTGCAGACAATATGGACAGTGAAAATATGACTTGCTTTTTCAGAAGGAAATTATAACTAAATAGTCTGAAGTCCTGAAAAACAAAACTAAGAATCTCCAGGTGTTCAGATTCTCTGACCTGACTTACTGATTTTAGTGTAAAGCTTTAATGTCAAGCATAGAGCAAGTGTTTTTATTTAACGAAACCATTTAACAGTTTGAAGATCTTGTGACTACTGACTTGTAAAATCGTTGATGCTTTAATTCCATTACAGTTTTTAAAGAACCACTGCATATTGCCATGCTCTTCAAGAAAAAACTTGACAGAAACATCTCCATACTGGCAAAGGACAGATCACAACTGAGTCTTCAGAAGGTGCCTCATGGAATCCCTCGCTGAAGCCATCTGCTGCTGGCACTTCATGGTGGCATCTCATTTGGAAGGTATCTTCAAGTGCTGCACCAAACACTCCTGCATTGTGCAGACACGGTGCAGAAGGAAGCCACCTGTTGCCATTGAGAACTGCAGAGCATCAGCAACCTGTGAGGGAGGGTATCCATATAGAATCCTAGAATGGTTTGGGTAGGACCTTAAAGATCATCTAGTTCCCACTCTCTCAACATGGGCAGGGACACCTTCCACTAGATCAGATTTTTTAAAGCCTCATCCAACCTGGCCTTGAACACCACCAGGGATGAGGCATCTTTGCTGGACAACCTGTGCCAGTGCCTCACCACCCTCACATTAAAAAATTTCTTCCTAATATCTAATCTAAATCTGCCCTCTTTCTGGTTAAAACCATCAACTGTCATCCTATCAAGACACCCCCCGATACAGAGTCCCTCCCCATCTTTCCTGTAGGACCCCTTTAAGCACTGGAAGGCTGCTAAAGGGTCTCTCTGGAGCCCTCTTTTCTCTAGGCTAAACAAGCCCAGCTCTCTCAGCGTGTTCTCATGAGGTGTCATCTGAGCAGAGCAGAGGGACAGAATCACCTCCCTTGACCTGCTGGTCCTCTCTCACACTCCTTTCGGTGCAGCTGGGCTGCAAGGGCACATTGCCAGCTCATGCTGAGTTTCTCATCCATTGGCACCCCCAAATCCTTCTCTTAGGGCTATTCGCAAAATATTCTCACCCAGCCTGTAACTGTGCTTAGAATTGCCCCAACCCAGGTGCAGAACCTTGCACTTGGCCTTGTTAAACTTCACAATGTTTGCACAGGCCCCCCACTTAAGCCTGTCCAGGTCCCTCTGGGTGGCATCCCTTTCCTCCAGTGTGTCAGCTGTGCCACACAGCTTGGTGTCATCAGCAGACTTGCTGAGGGTGCCCTCAATCCCAGTGTCCATATCACTGTCAAAGATATTAAGCAATACCAGTCCCAATACTGGTCTCCTAGTCTGCAGTGCTACAGACTCGGAGAAGTCTGGCTAGAAAGATGCCTGGAGGGGAAGGACCCGGGGGTGTTGGTTGACAGCCGACTGAACATGAGCCAGCAGTGTGCCCAGGTAGCCAAGAAGGCCAATGGCATCTTGGCTTGTATCAGAAACGGTGTGACCAGCAGGTCCAGGGAGGTTATTCTCCCTCTGTACTCGGCACTGGTGAGACCACACCTCGAATACTGTGTTCAGTTCTGGGCCCCTCACCACAAGAAGGATGTTGAGGCTCTGGAGTGTGTCCAGAGAAAAGCAACGAAGCTGGTGAGGGGGGCTGGAGAACAAGTCTTGTGAGGAGCGGCTGAGAGAGCTGTAGTTGTTTAGCCTGGAGAAAAGGAGGCTGAGGGGAGACCTTATTGCTCTCTACAACCACCTGAAAGGAGGTTGTGGAGAGGAGGGAGCTGGCGTCTTCTCCCAAGTGACAGGGGACAGGACTAGAGGGAATGGCCTCAAGCTCCACCAGGGCAGGTTCAGGCTGGACATCAGGAAAAAAAATTTTCACAGAAAGGGTCATTGGTCACTGGCAGAGGCTGCCCAGGGAGGTGGTTGAGTCACCTTCCCTGAAAGCGTTTAAAGGACCGGTGGATGAGGTGCTGAGGGGCATGGTTTAGGGATTGTTAGGAATGGTTGGACTCAATGATCCAGTGGGTCCTTTCCAACTTAGTGATTCTATGATTCTATGAATACCAACCCCTGAGGAATGCCACTCGTCACCAATCTCCTCTTGGACGTTGGTGCCCACAACCCTTTGAGAGTGATCCTGCAGCCAATTTCTTATCCACTGAGTAGTCTATCTATCAAATCCATGTCTCTCCAATTTAGAGAAAAAAATGTCACGTGAGACAGTGTCAAATGCTTTGCACATGTCCAGGCAGATAACATCAGTTACTCTTCCCTTATCTACCAATGCTGTTGTCCAGTTGCAGAAGGACACCAAATTTGTCAGGCACAATTTGCCCTTGGTGAAGCCATGCTGGCTTTTACCAGTCATCTCCTTATTTTTCGTGTGCCTCAGCAGAGATTCCAGGAGGATATGCTCTGTGATCTTGCCAAGCACAGCAGGGAGACTGACCAATCAGTTCAGATGTGGTCAGGCAGTTGGACTACATGATCAGTGTAGGTCCTTTACAAGTGAAATAGTCTATTCTATTCTAATTCTGTTCTATTCTAACATCTCTGACAAAAAAGTTGTACAGATCCCTGTAATCCAGGGCCTGAAGGACTTCATGATTCTTTATCCAATGTCTTTACCTCACAGTACTATATTTTATATTCCTGAGTTTACTAATTGATCAGGCCTATATGTATGTCAGCAGAACAGTTCTCCATCTTGTTGTAGTATTGTAAGGGATTACGTGTAATTTTATGATTACTTTATGTCAAAAATGGGCAATGCACAATCGTTATCAAATCAAACAAAAGTTTATTATGAAAAATTTATTATGTGGTATTAAATTTTGCAAAGCAAGGAAGCAGCGCTGGGCATGTGGCTGAGGCTGTCGCATCAGCCAGAGGCGCACCTGATCCTGGCTCCCCTCCCCTTCTATACATTTTGGAAAACCGTTACATTTTGTTGGAAAGCAGTTAACCATAAGGCCCATCCACTCCCCTCCCATCAGAACAATAAGGCCCATCCGTCCCCCCCTGTCAGCATGTGTTGGGGTGGTCTTTCCACGGGTCTTTCAAGAAGGGTGGTCCCAGGAGGTCCGATGCGCAGAAGAAGGAGGGGAGAAGGGGGGTGAGCGGCGCCCACTGGTGAGCACTGCCCCTCCACTGAACCCCAGACCACAGACAAGCTGGTGTCACCAAAGAAAGACATCTTGGACCTCAAATGCCAATAGCCTGTTTATTCCCTTAATATTTGATCTCATTTTTCACTTGTGGTTGGAACTTTTAATCCACTTTTCTTTCCACCATTTTTCTATACCTAAATTGAACCCAATCCCTGTCTGAACTAAAACGTGAACAATCCACTAAATTTTAAACAATCTTTAGTGTTTTATCTTTCCTCCCCCCATAGTCTATCATGAGGATCTTTAAGGGTAGCATTACATGTCCTTATTTGGCATTGTTTACCGGCGCAAAGCAAACCATTCTTCCTCGTTTTTCACAATTTACACATAACACCAGCACTAAATAATACCATTTTTCTCTCATTTACTGCCCTACCACTTAGTACCATCTAGCTCTATCCATTTCTATCCTTCTGTCTTCATATGACCACATCCTAATACTTCCTAGCATTGCCTGTTTCTCTTAGTGCACACAATCTAACTTGCAGTTAGTCCCACACATATATATTCATTATTATCTCATGTGCTTTCTTTAAGATATACAGGTAGGATATAGGTACATGAGAACATATAAAACAAGCATGAAGCTGGGGGCAGGACTCTTCCATATTATGAGCCAATCACTTCTCTCTTCATAGAGCAGAAGTTCAAATAAATCTATTTTATATTCAGGTTTGAAAAATTTCATAATAGTCTAATAGCATATTTTGCAGTACTAAAATAAGCTCACAGGAAGGGCATAGTCTAAAAAATGACAATTGTAATGAAATTGCCAAGTGTAGATCAAATTTGCTTTTGACTTGTTTGAAGTATAACCTTTGATATATTTGGCCTTTTTTGGTCCAAGTGAGGGTGGTATAAGCAAAAAAGCAATGATGATGGATTCTAACATACTGCTGCAGAATGATGCTGGATGAGGAAGTTTCCAGGTACATTCCCACAAGCCCACCAACTCTGAAATGACAGAAATGACATCAAGGATAAAGCCCTGCAGATGGCAGCAGTTCCTTAAACTTCAGCACCGCAGCACAGTGCTTGGTACAGTCTGCCCAGAAACCCCTACTGAAGACATTGATTTTCATGGATTGATGTGTTTTGCTAATGTTACAAATGCTTTTTTTTTTTTTTTTTTCAGTTTAAAGAGGAAAGCTTTAATACTTGTTAAGTAGCAGAAGGGTGTTTTTGAGCATTGTGGAATCCCACCAAGTTCCCAGTGCAGACATCTCCTAGCCATCTGTTTCAAGTATTGCAGGTATTGCAGGTGGGGTTTGTTTCCAAAATACTCTCCTTCCTTCAGGCTTGCAGTGAGAATGTGACCTACCTGACCTGGAGTAGCAAAGGGCACTAATATTTGTATAAAAGCCTGTTCAGCTGTAGCAAAATTTAAGTGACTGTTAAAAAAGCCCTTCTGGTGACAAATACCTAGTTCCAAAGACACTGCATCAGAAACAGAATAAACAAGTTTCAAAATACCTGAAAAGATATCCCTGTTAATTTACTTGGATATAGAATATTGTTTCTCTTCCTTCTACTAGCTCTGTTGACCTAAGCTGATTTCTTGCGCCTGTCGTGGTGCATAGGCTCGCTCTTCCTTGCTTTAATGCCTTTATCTCCTTTTCTTCCTTTTCTCTCTAATGCTAATCCATCTTGTCATTTGTATTACCTATCTTTACATTCTCGTCATCTCTTTGCAGTTGCTAACATTCAGTTTTACTAAGACAGAAACCAGAAGAATAATGATCAAAGTCAAACTTATGCAGGTAAATCTATCTTTATAATATCTTCATTTTGTGATAGTCTCAATACACTTAAGGAAGAGTTTAGTACCCATTACGTTTGTGCTGCATTTAAATATTTTGGCCATTACTCCTCTGTCTTCAAGGAAGAAGCTACTCTCTTAACTAGCACTGCTTTAGCTCTGTGCTTATATTGTAATTTATTTGGAACTATGACAATGCCTTCCTACTTTATTTACAAAGTTTCTGCATATCATACTTGATTGAATGTCTGATTGTTAGCAAATGCCTGTCTATTTTGACACAGTTTCCTAGCTGGGTCCATCAAAAAGATACAGTTTGCTGGTGGCCTAAGTATGCGCAGTCTCTGAGATTTGAGTATATTTTTGAGGACAAATTGGTAAGTTTTTACCAATACTTTGGTAAGAATATCTAGGAAAACCAAAGTGGAAGTCGTGCTGTGATACCAAAGAAACTTCTCTTTCTGAAGGCTTGTAGGGTGAATTGATAGGATCTTGGTCAATAATGTGCTGCCACTGACATTCAGTTCCAAATGGCAAGCTAAGAGCAGCTAGTCAAGCTGAATTTCCATTCCCATAGTAATACAGGAAGGCACATCGGAAAACATTGTAGCATTGGAAAGGTCTTCTAGTTTCTATGCACTATGTAAAGTGGAAGGCTTGCACTGGTTTTGGTGGGGAAAGAGTTAATTTCTCAGTGGTAGCTGGTATAGGGCTGTGCTTTGGCTCTGTGCTGGAAATTGTGTTGATAACATAGTGACGCTTTTGTGTCTGCCGAGTAGTGCTCACATAGCATCAAGGCCTTTTCTACCTCACGCACCACCTTGCAATTCCTTGGATTTGCTTTGCTTATGTGCACACCTTTTGCTTTGCTTACTATAATGCCTTTATCTCACCCCCCCCAAGTGCTCTCACTGTTACCCTTCAAATTCTCTTCCCCATCCTACCTGAGGCAGTGAGCAAGTGGCTGTGTGGGGCTTAGTTACCAGCTTGAGTGAAGATACAACAAAGGCAAACATTTAGGGGAACGTGCCGATCAAGAAACTCTTCCCATCTTAAAATGTCTTACTCGTAACTCTTCCTTGCACACTAGTATTTATATCAGAAAGGGTGTCTGATTTCCTTAGGGAGGATTAAAAGAGATATGGAGGTTGGGAGGAAAGAGAAGGTTGTGGTTCATCGCATCATTGGGGTTCTTGCTTTTACCTGGCATTTGTAGAGAGACTTTGCCACAGACATCATTAATTTGAACAAAGTTCCTGTGTTGAAGATCATTATTTTTAGATTAGACGAATCCATAATCCAATCTCCTATTTTATTTCTGCTTGTATTTTCCCCTGTATGGCTCAGGTACTGCTGAAAAGAAAGGTGGCAAAAATGGTAATGGTTGTTCTTATGACAAAAATGCTGATCTCCTTTTTTTAAATACTCCATCCTTTTTTAACCCAGACTTTTGATGGTTTGGTTAGATTCTGTGTTTTTTATGTACTCTGTATGTTTTGGCTGTACTCTCTCTACCAATCTGTCCACATGTAATCAATGCTAAGATTCAAAGAAAAATGTAAAAAACCCATAACTCTTGATCCCCAAGAAGAAGCAATGATGTTGGGAGTCATTTCACTTAGCTTGTTCCATCAGAAAGACAGAGTTACTCTGTCTGAAGGAGGTTCCTGTTCTGGGAAATTAAGACAAGAAAGCACCTCAAGATGGAATTTCAACCCAACTCAAGAAAGATTAAACTGGCAAGATGAAATTCCTTACAGTTATTGAAATCAGTTACCACCACATTTCTTGATGAAGTGATGGGTGAAAAAACGACAATGATCCAGAGAAACCACAGAAACAGAAAGCAGGAAGGCAAATAAATGCCAAATGATGTACTAGATCCTGTGAAGTTACATTATCAAGTTAAAAAAGTAAATTTATGGTTACATTTGTAACAGACTGCCAGAAAGAAAGAGGCAAGACTCAGAATCTCACCTGTATGCTTCTTGTCAAATTTGTGACATGGTATGTACTATTTGGGATAAGCATGGTAGTACACATCATTGCATTCATCCCTCTTTGTAGGGCAAAGAAATGAATTCCTACTATCAGAGTGGCTAAATTACTGTTCATGAATATTCTGTCTGACTAACTGTAAAACTTTATAAAGCTTTACATTTCTGTCTTTGGATAGTGCTGCAATCTATTTATGAAATCTATGCTAATTCTTTAGCTTCTCGCTTTTCAGGAATGATCTTTAGGAATCCTGTCTGATTGCATTTATGCTATTTTCAAGATGAAGGTTATCCTAGCACCTAAAGCCTCCAAGAAATCCATTGAAGAAATGCTTTGGGGAAACATCTCTATCCTTTCCTCAGAATGTATTCATATTTTCAGACTGTCTCAAAGAGCAGCTGTCAACACAACCCCCTCATCCACTACTGTTCTGCTAGTGCTGACAAGCTGCCCAGATACATCCTTGCTCTACACTACATAGGAGGTGTGCGTACCTCTGGAACATCCTTGGCTGAGGCCATGGAGACCAATGGGCTCTGAAAGATGCCTTCTGGCTGAACGATGAATTACTTATGTCTGTAGCATCTGAATACATCCTGAACATGGGTAGTTTGTGAACATAACAAAATACTGCAAATGCTGACGCTAAAATTGTAATAGCAGTAGTTGCATAGGTGAGCTGGCTTCAAACTACAAGGAGAACCTCACAAGGCAAGTAACCACATTGCTGTTTCCCTGGCCCCTGCTGGAAGAAGTGACTTTGGCTATTCTTCCTTTTCTCCTGCTAATGTAAAGAAGCACTTTTTGCTCCTCTCACTTCAGGCTAGAATGCAGCAGAAATTCTGTTCTGCCTCAGTTTCTTAAAGCCAAAATCTCTCTTGTTTTCCTTTTTATTCCAAAATAGCAAAGTAATAATCAGGCAACAATTTTCCTACAATAATTAAGATTGGTGCATTTTCCACACTGCCAAATATATTCTAGAATTCTCTTGTGAGTGGGATGAAGTCTATATCTCAAAGTACTTAGGTGAATTTCAGTTTGCTGCATGTGACTAGTTTTTAACAACACTTGTGTCAAGTATTATACTCTTTCCTTGGCCATGTTTTTACTGCCTCTATTAAGGGATAAGCTGTGTGACATGACTCCTACATTCAAATCCATTTCACTTCTGGAAGTGGGAATTGCATAGCCCTTCACAGGATCAAACCAGAGATTTTGGTAACAGAGGGACTGATCTTGCTGACAGCGAATGTAACAGTGTAAATGGTGTATAAATCTCCTGCTCTCTGGAAAATATAATCTAATACATGGTCTAAATATATCTAAATACTCATCAGAAATAGCTTCTGGAAAATGTTTAATTAATAATAAACTTTTCAAATGTAGAAGTGAGAAGAAAATTATTTTGCCCAATTCTGTTGAACAATTTAGGCTGACAAAAGCAGTCAGTCAGTCTAAAAAGCATGACTTCACGTGTCTGTAATAAACTGTAATATTCTTTTTTATTAAAAGTAGCAGGTTGTATTTCTGCCCAGCAATTCCTGATGATTGATCACTAATTCCACTGGTGTCTTGTTATAGTAAGAACATAATGCTCTCACCTAAGATGGAACTATATTTTTAAGTATTCAGGGAAAAAATCAAATGCAGATTTATTTTCAGACATGTTACTTGATCAAGAACAAAGGAGATGAATATTTATTATTTTGTATTTCTTGGATCTTAATTCTGTTGGATGCAACCCAAGATTAAAAAAAAATGGAACTCTTGTTCTTATTGTTTATAAGATGCTTAGAGGATATATGTGTTTTATCTAGATTTAGTCCTAGAAAAGTTTGAGGTATCACTCCATTCCATCACCATTTAATGCTCTTTGTAATACGCTGTCTTTTATTGTCACTAAATAGAAAAGAGAGGAGGAGGGACAAGCCATGTAGGAGCTTATCCCTGAAATAATCACTTTAAAAGTAGTCAACATTGTCCCTCTCTGCACATCTCACCTGGCAGCATCCAAGGGCAATAACTTTTCCTCAGGTGAAGACACAGTTTTTGTCTGCGGTGAAGATACAGTATCTGTTGATCGAAGTTCGTAAGAGCATTGAATCCCATAATACTCTCCTAAACATATCCCAAGAAAAAAAACAACACTGAAGTTTACTATACTGACAGCAGCGTTTAGGAAAGAGTGACTGATTTCAGATTTACCAGATTTATAGCATATTTCCTTTATTGCTCTTTCCTCTTCAAGATCTGCATCAGTCCTAGGTACCCAGTTAGAAACAGCTGTAGGAAATATTTTCACAAGATTACTAAACAGCTTTAAAAAGACCTTCAACAATTCTCAATAATCAAATACCGCAATGAATTTTATTTTGCTTGTGGGTTTTTGTTGTTTTTTTTTTTTCCATTAATTGCTCCTTCTAGACAGAAAAAGTGATTCCTTAATATTAGGAATACAACACAGGTTAAGAAGCTACTGTTTGTTGATTTTAAACGATCCAAATACATCTTCACTACTCGTTTTCAAAATAACCCTTCTTTCATACTCAAAAGAAAATCTGCTGATTGCACATGTCACCAGGGAGTGCTTGTCACCAAACCTCTTCCCAAAGTAACTGCCCTGTAATGTCTGCTGGCAGAGGTGGTCAAGCGAGTGTTCCTCTGTGTCTCAGACAAGGCGACCCAGATTAACGAAGCCCTGCTTTTTTATGTCATTTGCATGAATGGGGCTCACTTAGACTGCAGCCAGATTTAGAAGCATGAACAGGCAGCCCTGTCAGCCAGCATGAAGAGCAGGGGGGAAAGTGAAAAGCAGCTTGGGGCTGCCTGAGAACTAGCACAGTAATTTGCAGGGTGCACGTGTCAGAGTAGGTTGCTCTCTCACTTTCACTCTGCTGGGAATGCTCAATTTGTTCCTTCCTAGGAATCACTTATCTTTAAGTGAAATATATTCAATGGTCTGACTACATTTATAAAATTAAAAAAAAAATCTGTATGTAAATCTGCATGAACATGCATGTTCAGTAAAATTAGTGTTTTGTTTGGGTTCTCTTTGCTAGACTGCAGAATAAC
Source organism: Cuculus canorus (assembly GCF_017976375.1). Lineage (NCBI taxonomy): Eukaryota > Metazoa > Chordata > Aves > Cuculiformes > Cuculidae > Cuculus > Cuculus canorus. The sequence goes on from NC_071405.1 coordinate 49,781,590, forward strand.
TTTCTGCAATAAAATGAGACTGCCTCCAGAGTTCAGGAAATCAGTTGAACAAATAATTGAAGTTGAAGTCACACAATTCTCTTCGCTAAACAAGGGTGAATTACATTATAAGAGTAAAAACAACCCCCTCTGCTTCCTAATAAAAGAAAAAAAAGAAAACTGCTTACAGTTCTCTTCTTCATCCTCATCCTCTTCATCCTCCTCATCACTGAGGTTTATAATCAGTGGAGGATGAATTGGTAGTACAATGCTCTTTTGAGTTCTGTGTGATTCTTGATGATGGACTGGATATGAAATGCCTTCTTGGACCTCCTGTGGCAATGGGGTATCTGCAGAAAGGAACATTGTGTTTATTTTGTTTATTTTTGTTTATTTTTGGAACTAGCGTATCCAATCCAGGATCAGAGCAGTGGATATAGTTTTGAAATCATTATTGTCCTGAAGGAATCACTAAAAAGACAGACTGTGCCTTCAGCAAAGCTTGGCAAAAGAGCAACTTCCCATGAAAGAAAGCAGGAAAAAACAGATAGACAGTTACAACAGAGGGAAAGGTGTGATCGGTAATACCTGGGCTGAAGTAAGTAAATGAGTTTAGGACTCCTTCTGCGAAAACATTTTTTAAAATGCTGAATAATTGGCAGGCCTGTCTCAATGCCCATGGCATCAATTGGGAAGAATTTAGCAGTGCTAAATTTTTAGCTTGTAGACAATTTTTTTCTATCAAAATTAACTGAGTCACGACTCTTTACCAAGTACAAAACCTAGATTTTGAGTAAGAATACAAAGTTCATGAAGATAATTTACACTTCTAGTCCACTTGTTCCTGTGTCTGGGACAAGTCATACTGGCTTGCTCTCACTCCTTCATTCACCCGATTTCTCACATCTATCTTAGTCCCCTGCCATGGACTCTTACCCTCTTCCAGGTTCCAGCTACCAGGACTCCTGGTAGACAATAGCTACTCTTAAAAAGAACTGAGGAAAAAAACTTATAGCAGTTCTTTACCCATAAATAATTGTGCTGCCATTCACACTATTCCTGTACTTCAGGATGTAGCCTGCATCCAGTGTTCAAGACTGAGCAAATTTACTCAAAGTAAAGATCTGGAAATTCACTTGCACACCCAGCACTGTCATCTGGTGTTCTCCCTACAAGGTGGGCGGTCTCATCCATAAAACACATTGTGCTCTATCAACAGATATTGCTCCTAGGGGCCCCATCAACCTCCTCCCCTAACAGGCGCACTGCTTTTCATTTCCCTTCAGTGAGTACCTGCCTACTAACCATTCTCACTACAAGACAGATTTAAGCTAGCAAATGCCCAAGTAAAGCAGCATTTTTACTCCTTGGATCTCAGCAACTTATATTACCATTTGTTAATTCATCTTTCATGCCACTGCAAGTTAGGAAGATTTGTGATGTGACAGCTAAAAAAAATCATATGGCAACCCTATTCAAATGCCAGTACAATCCCTTTCTTTGCCTTCAGATTGCTGGGATAGCAGATCATAGCAAGGCACAATGGATTCTCAGACAGACCAAGGGCTGAGTTTCCCAGAAACAGGAGGTGTTGCTGTGCTTTTCTGCAGGAGAAAACAGTTTTCAACTACTGTAAATATAGACTACATATATTAGGACACTGTATACTGCTGTGAACATGTGACTATGATTTTGTGAGACCACATTCTGATATTTTAGAACACTGAAAGTTATCTTCAAAGTTATCTGAAGCTCCAGATAATTCGGAAGTTATCTTGAGTTAGGTTACTGGACTTGTGATGGAAAACTGCTTCTAGACAAGAACAGGAGTAAAGCAGTCGACTTGCTGTACAGCAGACTGCTCATGAGATGCTGAGAAGACAAAAAACTATTGGTCACTTGCTGGACATGTAGCTTGGATTCCTTTCCTGCACATTGAGATAATCAGCTCAGTTTCAAATGAAATCTGCGGTAGAAGGGATACCTGAGGCATAATCCTCAAGGCCATGATAAAATCATCATTCCAAGCATGCAAGTGCTCATGACCATTACCCTGAAGAAAGAAATTCAGGTTTCCATCCTGGCCATGCATTACAGCCCAGCTGAGAGCCGTAAATGCCAAATAACTGGTTATTTCTTAATGAGCTTCTATGTAATGGTTTAAAGGAAAACAAAGTCACACTTGAAAATACTTGACCATTTGAAGGCAAGTTTCACACAGTTCCAGAGATTCATAGATACATCTGGGAGCAGCATCTCTAAACCATGCCACTTTTGCGCTGCATTCCCTGCAATGGCGCTATCTGTGGAGACAGGCTGGGGTCTGGAACAAAAGCCCACCTCCCAGGCATTAACGGCTATGTCCCCAGTGCTGGCATGGGTGCAACAACCAAGAGCCCTATGCTCACCTCTGGATTTTCATCAGGTGGATGAAAATCTCTGAAGGGCCAACTCATTTTGAAGGACTTTGATTTAAATAACTGATTTGACAGAACTATAATGGTAGTTGCTATAAGCAAAAATTGTAAACACTCTCCATTCAGAAACAATATCATGTTGATTCAAAGAAAGTGATGAGTGATCTTTATGCGCCATTTGTAACTTATGTGTTCCTTGAGTATTTGAGCCCAGTTCACAGGATAAATTGTCCATAGTTTAGATGATCCTTAGCTCTTCTCATCACTTCTGAGAATCAGTTATTTGTTCTACAGATGCTGCCGTGACCCAGATGGGGTAACAGACCAACTCCTAACATTACATAACAACCCTCCCTTTGAACATCTATAAATTAAGAAAGTCAAGGGTACAAACCACTCTAAAAAACCTACAGCATTTACCTTTGTGTAGGGGGAAGGAAAATGGGAACCCCGCAGCTGCAGCCATTTTCACCTCTTGTGCTTCTCCGCCACTCTCTTAATACTGGCAGAACACACAGGAAAACATTGAAACTTGCAACATTCAGGTAAATCCTAACCTTCTGTTGAAAGCAGTAACTTTTTTCAAAAATTGGACCTTGAGAACATTAGCTCCGCACCCTTGTTTGAAAGAAAACCCCAAATAACAGCGAAATAACCATGAACGAAGGGGGGGGGGGGGGGGGGAGGGGGGGACCCTTCTGCAGGCTTGCTGACTTAACAGTGGTGGTTGTTAGCTAATACAGAATGTTACCCTTGGAGACTTCCAAACAATCCTCCAGATGCAGGCATTCAGCAAGATGACAGCCTGTGAGCGGTCTAGCTTGAACATCTTCCGCTATCTCCACAGCTTCAGAGTAAAGTGCAGAAAATTGGACCAGGTCAAAGAGCCTTGTGTTCTGGTGTTTCTTGAACCTAAAATGGAACAAACCTAACTGGAGGGGCTTAAATCATACCCAAGTTCTTGCTGTAGGAGCAAATCTTTGAATCCACAAAGACAAACCTTGTTCTTTGAGTGTTTTTCACATCAAGGCCATGAAAAATCATGATTCCAAGCATGCAAGTGCTCATGACCTTTACCCAGAAAGCAGAGTGGGCTGGAGTGAAGGCGTTTTGAGAGTGAGCTTTTATTTCCAATCAGCCTACTCTGATTTATTCATTGGTAATAAATAGATTTCACCATGTGCAGTCTGGTTTGCCCAAGACGGCAATGGGTGAGGGATCTCTCCCCATCCTTCTCTTGCCCCATCAGCCTCCTGCAGCATTGTCTTTCCATTCCCAGCTGAGGAAGGCAGGGACAGGGCAGCTGTGGTGGGCATGGGCCCTCCAGTGGGTCAGCCCTGCCGAGGTTCCCTGCACACCAAAGCAGAGAGCCTGGGCAGCCACCAGAGGCACAATCACCCCCAGAGTGGTATCCAGCCCATGGGGACAGGGCATCCGTGTGCCAGGCTTGGGCTGCAGGTGTGGAGTAAAACATAAGGTGGAGGTATCCGTAGGGCTCCTCTGCTTCCCTGCAGGAAAGAAAGGTCTTTTGGGAGCTGTTTCACCTCAGTCCCACTCTTCTCCTGCCAGTACATCCAGGTGATGACCCTGCTCTTTGATGTGTTTGCTTTGTCTGAGTGCAGGGAACAGTCCTAGCACAGAATGAGGCCACTCCAGCATGACTGCCCTGGGAGCTTGCGTACATCCTGCTATCTCCAGTGACCAAAGGAACAGCAGGCTTGGGACAGAAGAGTTCATCCGAGGATGTAAGATGTGGAATAGTTACCAAGGCAGAGGCAATGGAGCCCAATCAGTTATTTCTCTGTGCGATGCCAAAGGCAGTGTTCAGGACAGGTTGGGGTGGCATTCACCTGTCTGGCTGTAGACCTCAGCCTGTGTTCCCCGGTTTCAGTAGCAGCAAGGTGTGCTGTCTGTTGGCTGTCTGGTGAACATGACTCCACCTGGGTGGCTTTCTCCCATTGGTGTTTGACTTCTTGATGGGAAAGCTGAAATGATTGGCAAAACATCAGTAACTGAATTGTTCACCTCAAGTGAGTATCAATCCCATCTTGATAATGGTCAGGTAAGAGTACCATCACTCTGTGCTGGTTCTGGCTGGGACAGAGATAGTTTTCTCTGTGGTAGCTCGTGTGAGGCTGTGCTTTGGCTCTGTGCTGGAAACAGTGTTGATAACATAGGGATGCTTTTGTTCCTGCTGAGCAGCACTCACACAGCATCAAGGCCTTTTCTGCCTATCACACTGCTCTGCTAGCGAGTAGGCTGGGGGTGCACAAGGAGTTGTTTGGAGCCGGGACAGCTGACTCCAGATGACCAAAGGGGTATTCCATACCATATGGCATTATGCTCAGCAACACAGGCTGGGGTAAGACAAGCTGGGGTAAGAAGCAGGAAGCGGGTACTATCAGAGAGGTAGCAGCTGTCTTCCTAAGTAACTGTTACACGTGATGGAGCCCTGCTTTCCTGGAGATGGCTGAACACCTGCCTGACAATGGGATGTAGTGAATTAATTGCTTGTTTTATTTTGTTTGTGTGCATGGCTTTTGCTTTTGCACTAGCATAGTGCCATTAATGTTCGCCTCCAAATAGCAAGATCAAAGCAACTAGTCCTGACGAATTTCCATTGCCATCATAACACAGGAAGGCACATCTCCAAAAGCTGTAGTGTTGGACTGGAACCCTTGTAGTTTCTATGCACTATTTAAAGTATAAGGCAAAGTCATCTCTAAATACTAATCAAGAGTAGATGAGAGCGAGGGAGTTTGCAGATAGATTCCCCTTGGTTTTTTGCCTTAGACTATTTTCCAGACTGAAAGCATTTCCCAAACTGTCATGCCTTGAAGAAACGAGGGTGTAAGTTCATAGGATTAGAAATATGATGTGTAATACCGGACTTCAGAGTGGCCAGCTGTAAGGAGCCAATATCCATATAAGCAGAAAACAGTAGCATTACTACGGTGAGGGTTTAACATACCTGTCTTCCTTTCAGCAATTTAAACTTTTGGCAACTAAAACCATGACTAGAAAGGTGTCAGAGGCAAATATAGACAGTGCAGTTCCTACTGAAATGGTGGGTAGAACCTGCTGTTGCCCAACAACTTAAAGAGGTAGTTAGGAAGATTCACACACAGGTTTCTCCTGCTGACTAAAAGCCTTGCTTTATGTAATTTTCAGTGTTTTCGTGATTGACTGGATTAGAGCTGTTGTGAATTCAGCTGTCATTCAACACCGTAACCACAAAGTAATAGTTACCATGAACACTGTCAGTTTTCATAGAATTGTTCTTGATTTTACTGCCTACAATATTTGCCTTATGGTTTAGTGGAACATGGCATTCAAAGTTCTCTTCCCATTTAAAAATGTCTTATTAGTAACTCCTCCTTGCACACTAGAATTTATATCAGAAAGGGTGTCTAATTTCCTTGGGGAGGATTACAAGAGGTACGGAGGTTGGGAGGAAATGAGAAGTCTGTGGTTTGTTGCATCATTGGAGTTCTTGCCTTTACCTGACATTGTAGGGAGACTTTGTCTTGAATTGGCAAGCTTCTACAAATAGATTTTTAGATTCACATAGTGTAATTAATTTCTGAACAAAAATAGTACCTCTGGATATAAAATTTCTCTAGTGGCAAATGAGAATTCCTCTCTCCCCTTTTAGGCAGTTCATTTCAGTGCTCTTCTAGTTCTGGTGCTAGTTCTGTATGATCCCAGTTGGAAAGGTGCTCAGACACCTGTCCACAGAAATGTTACCTGCCTGGGGACATTGAGCTCTTCCTAAAGAAGCCAACTCTCTGCCTCATTTCTACTGTCCAGAAAAACTGATGTTCTCATGAGAACTTCTTTGCGCTGCACCGTTAGATAAATGCCAGGCTAGGCAGGAGGCCTTCTGTAACTGGACGCAATATCCCTCTTAATTCAGATTTTAAATTGTCTCAGGCAGACACCATATAAAACATTGCCACAAGGCATCATGTGCTGCAATTTGAAACTGCAATGTCTAATTAGAGGCGGGGAAACATTTTCAATACGCTTAGTTCTTGATTTTCAAAAGATGTTTCTTGCCTGTTTTTTATATTTTGTACCTCTCAGCTGAACCAGGTACTCTAGGTTTGAATGGCACCCTGCTCTCAAGACAGGATTACCATCTGTGGGTATTGACGAGTTCTGCCTGGTTGACCCTTGGGTTAGTTTCAGATTAGATAGAACTCAAATAACATGTTAGTTTTGCAAAGTTCAATGCTGTTCAAATGAGAAATATCACAAAAAGGCATAGGCTTACTTCAGCAGAAAGCAAATGTTAATATTAAACTTTTTTTATTACTAGATTCAAAGGACTACTCAGGCAAGGCAATATTCAGCTAGCCTTTTGGCTATGTCAAAGGCACCTCTTCTGGTTTAGGAGGAAAAGATGATGGGTGGACCACCCTAAAGAACCATAACTCAAACAGGCTCCTTCAGGACTCGGTACATCTAGTCTACTGAATTGATTCAGTTAAAGGCACATGGGGTCAAACATCCTGTAACACCTCTAGGGTATCCTTTTTTACTGGATGAATAGTCATTAATTTACATAATTTCCATACTAACAACATTAGCAAGGTGATAGTGACCTTACAACTATACTTTAGTTGTTAAAGTCCCTGGAGTCAGGACAACTCAACTTTGTAAGAGGTTGTCAGGCAGTCTAAACAGTCTCAACACTTAATCCAAACACATTCTAACACAACCACTGCCAAGGCCTCCATGCCTTATTGTCAAGGTAAGAGAATCCAAATGTCTTCATCAGGATCCATGGAAGATCATTCCTAAGTCCTGCACCAATAAAGCCTCGGAGTGTGAGAGGGCTTCTACCCACATTATTGCCTCTGCCATACCCTTTTGTTAAACCAGTGTTGCTCTCTTGTCCAGTTTCAATAGTGTGAGAAACTAAAATCCTAGTTGCACCTTTTGCCTCATGCACAGGCATAATACATGTATTTCAATAGAATTTGGAGCAGACCAACGGATTCCCAGAGTTAGCAGCAATGTCAAGTGGTTCTGCAGAGAAAGCAGTAGAAACTGCTGCTCTCAAGGTTTAACTGGAAGAAACATAAGCAATTATTTTGAAGTGTTTTTTGCATCCCAGACCAGCAGAAACTCGGAATGACAAAATTAAGTGGCTGATGGCAGTGGTAGGGTAACAGTTGATTTCAGTGAAACGCATAATTGGATATCACATTTCTCAGCAGTAAGTGCTATGCCTGAACTAGGCTTGACTTTAATTTTATTCCAGTCCCTTCAGAGAGTGCAAAGTAGAGCTTCACCAGCTGATGAGCTGCAGTCTGGCAGGGCAGCATCAGAGCAGCACTCCAAACACTATGGAGGCTCCCTTCCAAGAATCTCCAAATGCGATTAAGAACAGCTCTATTTATTCATGCTGCTACAGGCACCTATAAGCATCAGATGTAATACTACTAACTGCTTAAACACCTGTGCCAGAACCAGGTGGTAGAAAAATGTCAGCTCCTAAAGTTAGAATCAGTGGTCAGTTGCTGTAATGAGGCATCTTCAAGAAATTTTGGTGGTTCCTACTTCAAGAAGTGCACAATTAAAATAGTGCAGCTGTCAACTTCACCATCTCAGGAACACGGTTGCTCGTGAGAAGGTACCTCTGAGGGAGATGTTTTCTGCATGTCATTTTCACTGAGAATTTCCATTTTGTGGGAGTTCATCACAGCCCTGGTTCCCTGACACTAGTTATGACTGACTGTTGGTTGACAAGATGAAGGTTTATCTTCACTTAAATAAAATCAAGTGCTTTCAATGCTCATAACGGATAAAACTTGTTTCTGGCTGTAATTTTGCTGCATATCACAACTTTCTGCAGGGATAAAAACCACAGTGAGATCCAGTAGACTCTGAAGTGCTTTATTTCTTACAGCGTTGGGGCACTTGTGGCAGATCCTTCCCAAACACTGCACCTACCTGGTCCAGTCCAAGCCCAGTGTATCAGAGGTGTAAAATTACTTGATCTGTAGATGTAAAGTGCTGTATTGTATTGTTGTAAGTTTAAGCAAGCACCTGAGAAAGCAGTGAATTGTTGCAAGTTTAAGCAAACGCCTGACCAGCAACTGATATATCACAAGAGAAAGACTGTGTTGAGAACAATGAGGAACTGTAAGAAGTGGTTGCTCAGCTGTGTTTCTCATCCAAGTTATGAAACTTGCAGTTGCAAGTGACCTTCAGCAAAGGGAAGACAGCCAAAGGTGGCCAAAGGACAAGTAAAGAAGACAAAGGAAGATGAAGTAACAACAATTGGGATTTGCTCATGAGCAATAATGAGCAGTGAACCCACCTCCTGGCTCATACTGGTACCTACATGACAAGATGCAACCTCTATAAATAACCATGAAACTTGTGGCAAAGTGTGGCAACAAACCACAACCTATGTTGTTTTTGCAGGGACACCTGCTAAGCTTTGTGCCTAACCATCCTACAACAAAGGGACACGAAGGTTGCTTCGATATTATCCCTCACGGTTATGATTACTGAACTGTCTTGCTGTTCCTAAGTAAATCATTCATTTTTAACTAATTTTCTACTAATAAATTGTCTGCTATAGTAGCTTGTGTGTGTGTTTGTAACTATTTTGCCGTATCCCACAAGAACCCTTATCTAACACCCAGATAAGAACCTGTACCTGTTCTCACACTCGCATAATTCAACTCCCAGGTAAAAAGGCCAAAAGGTGCCCAAGCACCAAAACTAACAACCCATATTAAAATCAATGATTCTGCAACTTATGACAGCTTTCCAGTAGCTTAATGAAGTTTGGCATTTATAATAAATGAACATTCAGGCATGAATAACAAATTACAACCATGTTTATAGAATCATAGAATAGTTTGGGTTGGAAGGGGCTTGAAAGACCATCTAGTTCCAACCCCCCCCTGTCATGGGCAGAGACACCTCCCACTAGATCAGGCTGCCCAAGGCCCCATTCAACCTGGCCTTGAACACCTCCAGGGATGGGGCAGCCACAGCCTCTCTGGGCAACCTGTGCCAGTGCCTCACCACGCTCATTGTAAAGGCATTCTTCCTTATGTCTAGTCTAAATCTCCCCCTCTCCAGTTTATACCCATTGCCCCTAGTCCTATCACTACAAGCCTTTGTAAACAGTCCCTCCCCAGCCTTACTGTAGCCCCTTCAGGTACTGGAAGGTCGCTATAAGGTCTCCTCTGAGCCCCCTCCTCTCCAGGCTGAAGAAGCGCAACTCTCTCAGCCTGTCCTCATACGGGAGGTGCTCCAGCCCTCTGATCATCTTTGTAGCCCTCCTCTGGACCGATTCCAACAGCTCCACATCCTTCTTATGTTCAGGATTCCAGAACTGGACACAACACTCCAGATGAGATCTGACAAGAAAGGAACAGAGGGGCTGAATTCCCTCCCTCGCCCTAGCTGGCCACGCTTCTTTTGACGCAGCCCAAGATAAATTTATATACTTTATGCAGCTGCTGCCCTGACACATCGAGTCTCAGGCACATCACCACCCGCCAATGCAAACGAAGACGAGCACTGACACGAGCGCAGTTCTGGGGTGCGGGTGCCCGATGTTTCTATCCCACAAAAGCACCAGGGAGTCCGGGCACTCCGTTCAGCGTCAGCGCAACTCCAGCCCCAGGACTCAGGCGCGCGGCGCGCGACGCGGCAGACACAGGACCCCGGCCGCGGACGGAAGTGACGTCAGGCCGGGCGGAAGTAGCTGCCGCGGGGCAAAGCGGAAGTGGTGGCGGTGGGCGGTGTGGGGTGAGCTGTGAAGGAAACTTTGCTGTCCTGGGGCTGAGGGGCGCTCGGCCGGGCTTCGATTCACACTTGTATAGGGAAAACTCCTGAGGGCTGTGGACGCGGTGGGAGCGTAAGAACTCATCAGCTCTTCAGTTTAATAGCGGCTTGTTGCTTTTATTTTGTGCCATGCAGGTGGCACAGACTTCTCAGGCAAGCTGGGACAGCAGCGTTCCTGGGGGCAAGGGGCTGTACGCGTGCACGGGTTATATGACTGACAGGCAAAGAAACAGTCACAGAATCTTAATTGATGGATGTGAGGAGATATTCTTGCTTTTCACGAGATTTTTCTTTCTGGGAGGAGGGTCTTCACAGCTATCTGCCTTCTTTGTAGCAGATAAAAGTTGATGCTTGTCTTGTCTAGATTTTTTAGAGTGTCACTTCATTACAGTATTGTGCAGAAAACATTTTTGTGACAGAACAGAGCATGCACATCACCGTTTTACTGTTTTGCAAAGTAGACAGGAATCCTGAGTGAGGCTGTTGTTGACTGCTAATCTAGAGTGGAAAAATTGTACCTTTCCATTGACTGCTGAGTTGCCTTGGAAAGGCTGAGATGTGATCCTGTTTGTCTTTTAATTCCTTAACTTAACCACAAAGTATGAAGAAGTACATTAATTTGAGGTACTGATTGTGACAGCAGGGCCTTATTGACCAAAACCTGATAACTTCAGAAAAGAATGCAAAACTGTAGACTTGAGGATGGGGGAAAAAATCAGTTCATAAATCAGTAGGAGTCTGAAATGGTTCTTTGCTTTTACATACACATGCTACCTTTTATCTTTTACCATGTCTAGCTCATAGCTGTTGTGATGAAAGTGTTTCCCTTGGACTTTAGGTCTCTGCTACTGCAGAAGAAAAATGTATTGTAAATGTAGATGAGCTTAGGCTAAAATAAAAATCATAATGGTATTGGATTGTATCAAGTAAGTATGGGGTTTTTGGTAGACTGGTGGGACCTGTAAGAACCTTGGACAGGAGTGGAGTGGTACTTCACTCCAACAGACTCTGTGCCTGATTTTTACATTGTTTTATGTATGCTGAGAATAGTGCCAGAGGTCAGTAACGTGCCTCAGAAGCTTAAATGCTGCTTCTGGAAAGCATTGGAAGAGTATTCTAAATCTTAGTTTTCCTGTAAAGTAAATGCCATCTTCTGTGAAACTTTGGTGCTGCAGTAATTGCTGATTAAGGTTCTTTACTGTCCTAACTGACCTTCCTTCTTAGGCTTGCAATTGAGCTGAAGTTGGTTAATCTTGGCACTTGAAGCAGTCTGTGCCTTTATCACCTTTTCTGCTTTTGCATCTTCTTTTAGTCTGACTTAGACCATGAGTCCCAGCTTTGGGACTTTCCACAGCATTGATGGGCTTTTCAAACAGTATCTGTGGAAAGTCCAAAGCATGACAGAGCTGTTTATCAAGACTCTTTAGTGCAGACGGGATGAAACAGCAGATGATAGTGTATTCACATAATAATCACATTATGTTCTGGTGTGCATAGATGCTCGTGGCGTGTCTGATCCCTTGCATGCATTCTTAGGACAATATCCTCAGCAGGGGACTATGTCTTCGTCAGGTTGCATATGTCTGCTAAACGGTGGTCCTTCTAGGCAAATAGCTTGTTTGGCATTAGCTGTTAAGTAGCCAGTTGAAAGATTGGAGATAAACAGACCATACGGTGCTGGTGTTAGTGTCGATTGTGACTAGTGTGTTATTTTTCTTGCGTGTTTTCTCTCATCACTGGTGCATAGGAATTACTAATTGTGATGGTTAAGTGAGTGTTGCTGTTGTGCTTAGGTGGCTTCTAGGGGGCATGAAAAAAGGTACCATCAGAAAGCAAACTATTTTCACTACATTCTGTCTCTTTGCAAGTGCCACATGTACGTGAATATAGACGATTTCTAGCTTACTGTGCAGAAGAACTAAGTCAAAAGCCATGGTTGTATTCAATTTCTAGACCAAGTTAGAACATGGAAAGAACATCTTTAATGCTTTTATATATTTTTGCACCAAATCAGTGACCACTGCTTTGTATTACTGTCTTGTAGCTCTTTACGTTTGGGTGGCCTCTATATATGCATATGAAGGAAGCAGTGACTTTGAGGAAATAGTTTATGGAACAGTGTCTAACCCCTTTAGACAATGACTTCATAGTTGGCTTTCTTGTGTCCAACAATTCCTCAGACAAATTAAGGCATTTCCAAGGCCTGCTGTATTTTTGATAACGTTTTTTACAGGCAGAGACTCAGACAGGTGTATTTACATCCCTGTATGGAAGAGGCTTATTGCAGGAAGATTAGCAGCACACTTTGCTTATAACTAGGTGTTTTGTGTCTATAAATCCTAGCATCGCCCTCATTGGGGCTTTGAAGCCTGTAATGATAGGACACGAAACACTTGGCTTCTGATGCATGTGGTGCTATTTATGCATATTAAAGAGGGACCTATCAACCAAAGTATGACTATTGGAGCCCCTCTTGTGGTAGAAGGCGCCATAAGCACACACTTACTTGCTGTTTTATTTATGCTACGGGTGTACAAAAAAGGAACTGTCTGCAAGTGTTGTGATTTTTGCTGTGCAGTTGCAAGGAAACTCGGCTGAAATTGAATGTTTCTGCACTCTGGGCATCAGTCAGAACTGCAATGGCATTCCAGGTGTCGTTGTGTTAAGTCCTTCTCTAACAGTAGCAAGGCACCGTAGCAGGGTACTCCCTTCCCTTTCTGCCCTGAAATAGCCTTTGCCAGTGGCTGTGTTCCACATATGTTCCTGGCAGCATCAGCAAAGAATTTGGGCATTTTCCCTGTCTACTGGGTAAAGAGGTTATTGTTCAGAGGGTACACATAAGTTCCCCTTGCTGCTGCTTGTGCCATATGCAGGCTTGGTGTAGATGGGAGTTGTTCTAGGACTCTTGATCTGACAGCTTTCATTAAGGTCAGTGTTTTGAGATGTCTGAAATTGAACACCTAACTCATGATGCTGGCATTGAATGAAGAGGGTCTGGTACCTCAGTCATGAAGTGCAGAAGTGAATTGAATCCCTGGAGACCTCAAAACCTCTGAAAATCCGCTTTGTTTTGGTACACAAAATTCTTAAGCCTGAATGGTTTTAGTCTGGCTTTTGCACAAGATAAGGGGTAGGAAAAAGAATTGTCATGGGTCTTACATGGTTAGCTGTTTTACACTAAGGCCCTGATTTAAAAAACAAAGAACCAACCAAACAAAAAAACCCAGCCAAATGTAAAGCTCCCTGGATCTTTTTGTGTTCTTGGAATCAGCAGTGTCACATCTAACAAAACTTGATCAAGAATGACATCCCTGAAAATGGTATAAATATTCCCAGTGTAGGTTATAAATACTGCATGAGGTACTTCTTGTGTCTGTTAGCATCCTTCCCACAAGGTATCTGTGTACGTATTTTACGATAAAGTATGATCATAGCAAAAGACAAAACATTGACTTTGGGGCAGTGGCTACACCTGCACAATGAGATTTGTTTTAATCTGAGAGAAAGACAGATATTCACTTCTAAGCTTTGCATTTTCTCATGCATATGGCCTGTCCATATGGTAGATAGTTGTAGTTTTAAAAATCCATATCCACTTTCCTTTTCAACTTCACAATAAATAATTGTAATTGAGTCCTCAGGTTCTTTTAAAAGTGGAAGAGATCAAATATCTGCAATATATTCCGACATACCAAGTGTCAAATGTGTAGTGTTAGTGCTGATTAGTGATTCAATTAGTGTGAAATGTATTTGCACTCACTTGCTGTGTGTGAGAGATGGATTGACAGGGACTCTGGATTGTCTGGGACTCTGGTAAAACAAATTGTGTCTAGTGGTGATCTTGAAGTAGAGTGGCTGCAGTGTGTAGAAGAATAGTGGAGTGGGACAAAAATTTAATAAGTTTTCCCTTGCTGTCCTTGTGCACTCCCTAGGAAATTCAGTTCTGTAACCAGTTTTCCATGTCTTCTTGTGTGGACAGCACAGAAGACCAGGCCTCAAGAACAAGAAGGCAGGATGTTGTTGAGACCAAAGCCTGGGGAGTCTGAGGCAGACCTGCTGCACTTTCAAAACCAGTTCCTGGCAGCCAGAGCTTCACCTGCAGTGAAGATTGTGAAGAAAGCAGATAAGAGGAAGGGGAAAGAAGAGAGTACAGGAGCCGAGAGACCTCCACTACAGGACAGCAAGGATGTAGTCATGTTGGATGGTAATTTCCATTGTGGGTTTCTTTGAATTACTAGGTCTCTCTGCCCCTTTCAGTGTTCGTCAGTGCTTGCCCTTTTGCCTCCCTCTCAACCCAGTGCTGGTTTTGCCCTGCATGTGTCCTTCTTGCAGTATCGTTTGTTCTTATGATTGTTGGAAAATGCACTTGTCCGATGTTACTAGCATCCAGTAGAACTGCCTTTCCAACACTTTGTCTACATTCATCAGCTGCCTCTGGTACCTTGCCAACCCCAGATCAAGAGGTGTTTTCTGTGATTTGTGCCTATGGGACACTCTGCTTTTTTTGTCACCTATCCAGACCCTGTTCTTAGTGTATTTGAGATTTAGCTCTGCTAACAGCTCCAGCTTTTGACCAGAAGGAGGCTTAGTAAGCCTCCTTCCTGTGGTTTTATTTTAGTTCATGAGTAGTAACTAACACTTCCACCAGGTGCTTGATAGTCTTGGAAGTGCAAAGTGCTTTTATTGAAAGCAGCAATTTAAATCTTGCAGGTAAGGTAATACCATACCAGTATATAGGTAGTGAAAAGGAGGCTTTGACTTGCTCTTGATTGTACAAATTTATTTGTACAATTGCTATTGCTAGAGCTGTCAGTCAAAATGTGCTTTTCTGTGCCAGAACACCTGCAAGGGCACTATTTGTTTCTGTACATCCTTACTTCTTTCCGTAATTCTTGCAGTCAAGTGTCAATACCCTTTCCTGTTTATGCAGTTTGACAAAACCTTGGTGCCGTTACATAAATAATAGAATTATTGAGAATGTTTCTCTCCACTACCTAGCACGACAGAGGACTCTTAATTGTCTTATTGCTTCATCATCTTTTTGCTTGCTCAATAAGTCTATAAATAGGTGCTGTTATGGAGCCTTTGGTCTAGTACCTACTGCACTGTAGTTATATTTGAGTAACCTGACTGCTTTTTTTTGTTACAATGCCTCCCCAGATTTTCCCGATGTTCTCCCAGCTCTAACCCCAGGTCCTCCAAAGAAGTCTAAGAACAAAAGTTCCTGTGTCCACTTTGAGGATGAAGATCCAGAGGAAAGACTGGAATGTCATGATCAACACATTACAGCAGTCTTCAGCAAAATTATTGTATGTCTGCTATTTTTGTGGTAGTCTAGTGTTTTTTTGAATGCTGTGGAGTAAGCAGTGGATGGGGAAGTTGCTGCTTTATATTTCTACAGTGTATTGAAGCAGTTGTAGCACTGTAGACCAGTGTCCTGGAGCACCTTATAAAGAACAAAACCACCTCTTTGGGTATAGTTTAACTGACAGTTATATATGGGTTTGAATCTGCTTTCCAGTCCTATGGGTCACTCTGCTTGCATGCAGGCTTGTGCTCTGGTATGGATTTGGGTGAGTTTCTGGATTTCAAAATTAAGATTTTTCTCATTGCTCTGAATTGGTCTGGGTTTTCCTTTATCTGATTCTTTAAGTGGAGTATGGAGTTTGGTTGCCTGACCTTTTGGAAAACAGCGTCGCTTTGCTCTAAATAAGCACAAGGTACTCTGAGCGTCACAGTGATGTAGCAGAACACTTGTGAGCTGCAGAGCTGAGAGATTCTGAATCCACTCTTACCTGAATGGTATAAACATGCCTGGCTGTTGCAAGAGTTCCTACAGGGTTTGATTTTTTTTTGCTGCAGGAACGAGACACAAGTGCAGTAGCAGTGACCATGCCAGTGACCACAGAAGATGCATTTCCGAGGACATTTCACCGCTCTGAGATAAAAAGTGAGGTAAGATTGGGAACAGCTGCCTTCTTTAACTGTTAAAACTTGCCCACAACAAAGCCTAATACTTGGTGGGCTGTAGGGTTCAAAATAAGTAACTTGGCATGCCGGAGGTTAGAAGCCAGCTCAACAGGTCTCTGGCATTACCAGCTTAGTGTAGGAGAGAGTTCTCCTGCCAAGCTGCCATCAAGTAGGCAGTCCATACCCTGCAGTTAAATAACATTGTAATCCTTTTGGTTTAGGAAAAAGGCAATTGAAATCTGCACTCTTGTAGTAGAATTGATCTTGTTCTGCTTGTTTTTCTCAGAGGAACAATCTCTTAATTAGTCCACAAGGTTTGATTAAGTCTGTACTTACTGAAGTTGCACGTGATTCCTCCAGGCATATTTGAGTACGGTTGCACAAATTATCTTCCACAGCTTTTTGGATTTTGACGTAAACATTGTTTTTTTCCTGAGGCTGTAAAACTGGAAGCCATGGCTGCTGTCATGAGTTGTTGCTGTAGTAGCAAGATCTGGTAGCTGAGTGGGAGTCAGATGCTGGCAATTGGTATGTGATTGATAGCTGTGATTGCTTTGAAGAGGTAGCTTATTTTGAAGAACAGCTTTTTTGAAAGGAAGGAGTAATACTTCTTAAACTGACAGTTCTGTTTACTTGACACAGGGGTGCACAAAGCGGCTACCAAATATTCAGGCTGCCTTTTATGCTTCTTCTCTGGACTGAAGACATGCAAGACGTTAGTCTGCTTTGGATTTCTTGTGCACCCTGTGCAAGGCTGTTCAGAGCCCCACTCTTCCATCACTTAGGCAAGCAGCACAGTAATTTAGTCAGGTTTATTTTAGCACCACTTGCCTACTTCTTACTGTGTAAATCTCATCACTCTGCTGCTATCTAATCGTGTTATAAGAAGCCTGTTCCGAGGATGTGGTGAGCACAGTACAGCCCCATTTATCCTCAGATATGCAAAGTATTCAGCTGTGCAGGGTTTCCAAACAACAGGAAAGCTGGCAGTGTTGTGTCTAGTGATATTTTAGATGTACTTCTACATTCACTTATAATTCACTTCTAATTAATCTTCCTTCTCCAAGTGGAAAAAACATTCATGTTTTTGTCTCTGTCCTAACACTAAACTGTGTTTAGAAAAGAAACAATATGTGCACAGAAAAGTACAGGTAGCTTCCAGCAGCTACTTTGTGTTGTGTCTCAAAGTATGATCTGAGGATCTTTAGCATCAGGTCTATAAATTTGTTAGTGGCGGGCATGCGGGGAAGCCTGGAGAAGAAGGTAGTGATACATGGCTTCCCTGTTTGCAGGTGAAGATGGGATCTGGAAAAAAAAGCATCTTCGCACAAAAGATGGCAGCTAGAAGAGCTGCTGAAAAGGCATCACGAGCTCCCTCTACTGAGTGCATGCAAATAAGATCAACTGCCCCAAATGCCTTGGATCCTGGGGAATTGACAGGACAGGTGCCTGTCCCCAGCATCACGGATAGTAAGTGGAGAAGGTTCTGTTTATCCAGCCTACCGTATTTAGATAGTCTTATTAACCATAACATCAATGCGCCTTTTTTTTAAATTCAGGTGGCACTGTTGTCCTCAGTTTAGGAATCTTAAGGTCACTTGGAATGTCTGTGGCGCGACAAGGATTTGAAACTGTCTGAAAACCAATTTAATGTTCTAAAAACAGGGTTAGCTTTCTCACTCATTTCCTTTTGTCTTCACACAGGGCCAAGGTTAAAAAAACCTTGGTTACCAAGGTTAAAAAAAAAAAGTTATGCAAGTCTGATGATGTCAAAATTGAGGTGCATTCATAATGCTATAGACACTTAAATCACTTCCTTTCTCTGCTGGATCTTGTAGGTAAAGCTGGTGACTTTTTGACCTCTCAGCAGCCTTGTCTCATAACGGGAGAGGGTCTTGGAAGCCAAAACAGTGAGCAGGAAGCTCAAGCTATTCACAAAGAGAACTTGGAGAAGCTGCGGTCCATGTCTGAGGAAGAGATCCTGCAGGAACAGGAAAAGCTTCTGGCTCAGCTGGGTATGTGCTTCCAAGGGTGAATTCTCCTAAAGGTGTAGACGTTTACTGAATGTGTAGGTGTCCTGAAGTTTTACCAAATACACAGAACAAAGATGGGAGCTTGGGTTTCCTGCTCATTGCTTATGTGAATAATCTGGCTTCTGTGTCTGTCAGTAGCTTATGAGTAAGCTCATGGAGAAGTGACTTAGCTTGATTTTACCTTGTCTCCTCTTTGCTGTGGTTATTATTTCCGAAACAATATATTTGTTTATATACCCTATCAGTTAAAATTGTAGATCTTTCAGTCTTTGAGGCCTTAAAGAAACTGGGAGTAAATTTGGCATTCCCAAAATATCTATCACAAGGTAATTATGCACAGTGAAGCAACTTCTAAACCAAATTGTTGGCTTACAGGTGAACTTAGGAACTAGACAGGTACAGAGGTGTGAATGAAAGAAACTTTTTCTCCATCTTCGGGGGTGTGAATAATTTGTGGGTATTTAATGGTGCCCAGACTCTGAACTGACCTCTTAGTCATGAAGCAGATGAGACTTCATGACGTGGAGTATGAGAATGGGTAGGTAATTCCATGTTGGGCAGCATCTTCCGGGTCTTATTGTTGGTACTGTTCTGGTTTTGCTCATGAAGACTCTGGGCAGGAGTAGGCTTACTTTCTGACATACTGCGCACAGATTGACATAATCACTGACTTGTTTGTCATTGTTTGAGTAAAATGATGAAATAATGGATACAGACTTTTCCTTGCTGCGTACAGTGAAATGTGGAAAAGTGAGAGCTCTGCTTGCATTCAGGAAAAAATATGGGTGCTTTAATGAGACTGGACTGAATGCTTTCCCTTGCCAAGGAAAGTTTAAACTGCATCATGAAGAGTGTGTGCAGTAATCACAAGTATGGAATAGATCCCTGCATGTTTTTCAACTGTTTCAGAGACATGGGAGTTGTTTTCTTTTTCGGATTACTTCTCTTGGGTACAGCGCATTTCTGAATTTCTTGTTCTTTGTTCTCCAAAGAATAAATAACCAATGTAGATGTTAAATTCTGTTACTTTATACATCTCTGATGCTGCTGATTGGAGTATCTCTGTACCTTCTAGAGGCACAGTGCACAGGCTGTTAGTGTTCACCTCTGGCATGCACATCTCAGTGCAGTCTTCTAGATGGAGAATATTCAGAGAGAATGTATGCTTTCTTACTTTATCAGAAAGTAAAACGCTGATCTCTCATTTTAGGGCCATAGGAATATTATCTGTTCTTCAAAACACCCCTGCCTCCCAAATGTTCTTCTTTTCCTCCAAAGCATGAAGAGAATGGCCACATCTGTTTTCTGGATGTTGTCAGACTGTAATTGACTCTCAAAATGGGGAGTCAGTTCAGAACAAAAAATATCTCCTTCACTCAAAATAATATCTAGACCACCCACTGCAACTCTAGTCCAGTTCAGTAAAGAGCAGGTAATTCTTTTTGTGGTGTCTGTTTGGTGGATTCTCTTAGCATTCAGGCTGATGTTGCTGAGTGGTCTGCTGGCAGAGTAGGCCAACTGTCAGACCTGCATTCCTCCCATAAATCACAGACCAGAATTCTCTCCACAATTAATAGTCTTGTTTGGATGTGCCTTTTCATTGGCAGTGAGAGGGAGAGAAACAATTATTTATTTGTAAGTTAGGAGAATAACTAGAATTTTTGTTATTCCTTTACCTTGAAAGACATTTATCAGGTCTTCCTCTGGTGTTGTCTCACCAGTCGGTTGTACCCAGTTTAGGTGCTGAAGAGGTGATAGAGCAGCTAAATGCCTCAGTTTGAAAAGAAGTGGTGGTATAGAAGGGAGAGGGTATGTGGAATAGGAATGAAAAAGCTAAAACAGAAATAGCAGGAGCTATAGGCATATCACGTATTTTGAGACTTTCTGTCACTTTGCTGTCTTTTGTCAATGCTTGCAGATTCTGGTTTAGTTGCTTTCTTAAAGTCACGACGTGATGGCAGTGAAGGCCTGAAAAAGGAACTAAAAATGGAACAGAGCAGAACAGAGGAGTTTGTGGAATCTCTGCCTGCGGCTCAGCGTGGTGTAGGATCATCCCTTTCCATGCAGGAGTTATGTCTGGAAGAATCTATAAGGAAGGAAGAAAATAGGAAGGAAGAAATTACAGGTAAGAAACAAAGTATGTACCATTGGTGTTCTGAATGTAAATGTAAGACTTGCATGACGTTTGCATCAATCCAGATTTGATTCCTTTGGCATTTTTTCAGTTATACATCTCAGATTTTTATCGCTATGTTTAAAAAATACATCTTGAGTCCAGGAAAGAACATTCCTGTTATTTCTAGCTGGGCTGGATAGATCAGAAGGGTGATACACTGATAATGGAGATGAGCTATTAGCTTTGTTTTTGAAATCTATTCTAAGGTCTGAAGGTAAAATACGTTCAAAACAATAGGCATCATTGTTTTTCTGTTCAGTTGTGTGAACAGGGAAACAGAAGAACGTGGTAGTGAGATTCAGCTGCAGTTTGTATAATTTCTTTTAACCGGAACAGGCAAGAGGGTAATGGATGCATAAGAGTTAGTGAGTTGCTCACAGGAGAGCTGAGAGGTGACTTGTCAGTCTCACTTCAGGGAAATTGCTCATATAACACGTGTCTTGTCATGACACTGCTCCTGATGGGCCCACTCTGTGGCTTGTATCGCAGAGTGCACATGGTGATTTCCACCGGATATAGTTCTTTTCTTTGTGCTATGGATGGAGCAAAGTACTCAAGTATAAAGTAGTGTTCTGCTTCTTTGGAAGAATTATACAGAGCTATTGGCTCTTACAACAGAATTCTTTAACACTGCTTTTGTGCCTGTATGTGGAGAAAGCTGCTTTATCCCCAGCAGCTAGAGCAACCCAGATATTCTTATAGCCAAGAAGAGAAGAGTTTTCCTCTTCAGCTTCTGCTCTTATTGTTGCTTTCCTCACTGCAGCTTTGTCTTCAGGTATTTCTTTTTCTCTGTTGTGATTTTACGCTCCCATTCTTATCTTCCTCATACTTCTGTTCATAGCATATTTCTCTCCTGCTTCAGCATGCTTCTTCCCCAATTTCATGTCAATTTTTGGCTCTGTCCATTTCTTGATCTTCTCTTCTGATGCATTCTTTGTGTCTCGTGCAACACGCAGACTGAATAAAGAGGTGTATGGATCACTTCTGGGATTCAGCTTGGTGTTGCAAGAAAAAACAATCATTTGCCTTTTTCTTGATGAGAGGGAAGAGTCTGAGTGCATGTGTGTGTGCACGTGTGCAGGAGGAGAGCTGCTTAGCCTGTTATTGAGGAAAACACTTCACTGAGGAGTCCTTTTGCTGTTTCTCCCCAAGTCTTACTTTTCCACAAATCCATCTTAATCAAAAGGACTATTTTTAGTTCTTTTTAGTTCCAGAACACAATGGCACACAAGTAGCACCAGATTAGGTGACATTATTTTACTCACCTGCGAGCAACAGAAGCGGGTTGATCAGTCTGTAAAGGCCGAATAAGATTGTAGTAGTGGTCTTGAGAACAGCTCAGTGTTCAGAGTGTCATGTGCTGACAGCCGCAGGACCATGAAAGGTTGCTCAGGAAAGGAGAAGAAAGGTTTTCCCTGGATATTTGAAATAAAGAAATGATGAGCTGGAACACATTCCTAAAACCAAGGGGAGCCTTCCCAGCATCTGAATTCATGCCTGCAGCCCATCTTGGCTAATAGGAGATGTAAAGTATTAATTTGCCATTAGCACTTAGAGTTGGAGTTTTGCATCTCTTTGTACTCAGAAGTAAACTCATCATGAATAACTCAGCAGAAATGGTCATTCTGAATTTCCCTAGTGAGAGGATGATGAACGAAAGGCATGGGACTGCTCAAAAGTCAAATCTGTCTTTCTAATGAGATAAAAGGCTGCTGTTCCTAATAAACAAGATAGTGAAGCCTTTATCCAGCAACTTGTAATCTTACCAAATGGAATAGTAAATTCTGCTACCAAGACAAAAGGGAAAGCAAAGCAGAAAGGGAAGTGATTGGGTGGTAGCCTTTAATATAACCAAGATCTGAGAAAGTTCAGTACAAATGTTACGTTCACACTGTCAGCTTGTATTTCTGTAAAGGGATTTCTCAGTAACTGAATAATCTGCTGATGCCTTGGAATATAGATCTTTTTCTTGTTAACAAGATCATAATACTAAGGGCTGCTGATAATATGCAAAATCTTATTCATAGAGAACTCAACCTTATCAGTGTAGTGATTAACGGAGAAGGAGAGAACAATTTGTTGAATTACAAATATCGATAGTTTTCATTTTTCTGCTGATTTTGTTTCCTCTTGTTTTGCACCTATCATCCACAAACACTCCACTTTCTTACATTTCAGATACTTTTTCCTTCTCTTCAGTTAAAATGTGCACTGAGTCTTTGGCTGGAATTCTGTGGAACAGCTTTCTGGCTGGAGAAGATAACTATGCTTGGTGCCTTGGCTTACTGAATCCACATTGATCATAAGGGTGAAGCTTCATCCTAGGAAAGATGAATGCCCTTCCTGGAAGTTTATCTCCTAATTGGAGGAAAGGTTAGGTTCAAGGCCAGTTATCAGCAGGAAAGGATTTGATGAAAGAAGAGCATCTCAGTAGGACTCATTGTTCCTTGCAAGAGAAGACTAGAACCGTAGGACTAGTAGCTGCAATGCAAATGAGTTTTGGACCGTTCCAGCAGGAGTGATGCTGTTGCTTTTCATGCCCTCAGTCTGCCTGTTCCTGTCCTTACCTGTGATTGTGCTTGAGATAGCAAAGACTTCTTAGCTCGTCTCTTCTCATGTCCATATGGGATAGTGTCGTAGTAGCAAAGGGTTAACTTTCCTAGTGTTCTGATCTTTATAGTTATGTCTGTCCTGTCCCTTCACTTGAGGTTCTTCCACATGCTCATCTGTCTCTTTCCTAGGGCAACTCTTGTGATGTCAGGCATAAATGTCTTGTTTCTCAAATTCTCCTAGTCAAAGCTCTTTTTAAGGGTAAATCAGTAATTTTTTCCATTAGTACTTGCACCTTTGAAATTCTTGTTCAACTGTCCAGTTTCCCCACTGAGCTGTTTTTCAGGCAAGCTCTGTAAGTTTTCAGCTCTTTTCATCTTGTCTTCCCAGGATAATCTCCTCAAGCCTTTAGAGGGGGGACAGGAATGAGGAGAGCAGCTTTGCAAACACAATGAAAGAACAAATAGCAGTATTTGTGCTGTCTCCAGTGTATCTAGGCTGAAGTCATGCTGGCTTCCAGTAATTTACTTGAACCTCTCTGCATTAGTATCTTTGAATCATTTCACATCTCCTCTAACCCCTTCCTCCTTGGCTGATGTTAATTTGCCTTCTCAAAAAGTAGGGCTGATATTATTTTCTGCCCTGGTTCTGATTGTTTTGCCTTATTTGTGTTCTGACTTCTGTTCAACTTCTCCCAAATTAGCCTTGTCTGTGAATTTCATTACAGTGCTGTTTACTTCCTTTTCTAGCTCTCATGAAAGATAAAAACATCTTTAAACCTTTGATGCTTGCGTATCAGCCAACAGTCAGTGTGAAAATTGTTTTCTTATTTTATATGAATTCTGTATTTGATGTGATCCTTAAGCCAAGTAGGTTGGCAAAGAGGGAATAGTATTTTATTCATCCCTGCCTTGGAAGGTAAGACTGCCATTTTTCCCTCCCCCAAAGAGGATGATCTACCTGTGAAGCCCAAGAAGGAATGGATTCACATGGACAATGTGGAGTTTGAGAAGCTGGAATGGATGAAAGATTTACCCTCACTCCGACAGAAGAAAACAAAAAAGGTTTGAAAGCAGAAACTGATATTTTTCATGTTTGTCTGGATCATGCTTCTTGGCAGTAACAGTTTTGAAAGCTTCAAAAGCTAGTCCTCTGGTTACTCAGTCTGAGATTTCATCAGACTGAGAGATTCTCGAGTTTCTTCCACAAGGTGGGATAGCATCTGTTCGATTCAGCCTATTGTTCTCAAGAGAGCTACAAAGTAAGAGTCCAGCAACTGTAATCTAGGATGAAGTGGGTCTGAAAGCTAAGAAAAAAGGAAACAGGAGAATTTGAGGCCCGATGACCTGGGGAGTTTTTTAGCTATCACCTTGCAGCACTTGGTGTAAGAAGTGGTATTTTTAGCGATGAATGGAGTGGAAGGCAATGGAAATGATCTTTTTCTCCCTTCACCCATCTGTTGTAGGGAATGCAAGCTCGATTCAGTTTAAAAGGAGAATTAATTCCTGCAGATGCTGATTTACCGACACATCTAGGCCTGCATCACCATGGAGAAGAGGCAGAGGTAGGTGTAATGTAGTAGAAAGGGCACATCCGTTTCAGTTCTCTGTGTTTGATTTGACAGATTCCTTTTGTGTCAAGGCTTTCTAGTGACAAAAACCTTAGGGAAGTGCAGATGGGTGATTTTCTTTTGAAACAAGCTCCTGAAGAGAAGTGGGTCTGCATGCATTAAGTGCTTTACTTCCAGAAAAGTCTTAATGTTTTTCTCTGTAATGCCATTAAGGATCTGTTGTGTGGGAAAAAGGTGCATGTATATCCTTTTCTTAAGATATTTAGTTTTCTACTGTTGCATTGATGGCTGGAGTTTCTTTTGCAATTGCCACAAAGGAGCAGACAGCATTGCATTGCAGTTTATCTCCCATTATGCAGTATTTTACAGTTAATCCTATTTTATTGGGCCTCGTTTTACCTATAGCTGAGTGTTTTGTTGTTTTTTTTTGTTCTCTTTCCCCATTTAGAGGGCTGGTTATTCTCTACAAGAGCTCTTTCATTTGTCTCGCAGCCAGGTTATTCAACAGAGGACACTGGCTCTACAGGTCTTGGGTCATATTGTTGAAAAGGTAAGTCACTTTCCATGGAATTCCTCCCCATAATTCAAACTGCTGGTGGATCAGGGCCCAGATTCTCTGGTATTAGTTGTTTAGTTTCTACTCTTCAATGAAGGTGAGCAAAATCACCAGTAGGGCATTCTTTTTCCCCGAGGATCTCCTTACGTTTAGAAAAGTTTAGTGTTAGGACATACCAAAAGGAGTTTCAGGTTTTTCTGGAGGGAGGTGCTGTCGAGTGTTGTTCAGCAGCTGTGCTGCAACTTCATTTCTGTTGTTGCTTTGAACACAGGTTATTGTTTTGGTGTTACTTTTGTAGCAAACCTGTCCTTAGCAATGACCCTTCACTGCTGTCTGAGCCACCTTCAACATGTGCATTTTCTGTAGGAGGTGAGAATGAATCGGCCTACTTGTAGAGAGATATGCCAGTAGCGTAAAGCAAAGTGACTATTTACTTCTGTGCATGTTTCCACCTAACAATTAGGGGAAGTGCTAACCTTCCCTCCAACAGCAGTGGAGGCAGAGAAGAAGAAACAGTGTGGTTTTGAGAAAAATGATAGGACAGGACATGGGTCCACACTTTAGAAAGAAAGGTTTGCTGCATTAAGGAGCTGGAGTTGCAATCATTTGTGGAGTGAAAGGAGGAGAAAATAAAGAAAAACATGCACACAGTTCAGCCACTTTACAGTAGAAACAGGAAGAGGCATACAGGCAGAATGTTGACATGTACCCAGGTAAGATGAGACGGCTTTAACACTGTCTTTGTTTGACATACATTTCAGGCCAAGGCTGGAGAATTTGCTGCCTCCTTGAAGGGCAGCATTCTGCGCCTGTTGCTTGATGCTGGGTTTCTCTTCTTGCTGCGTTTCTCGCTGGATGATGCAGTGGAAAATGTCATGGCAGCATCTATTGGTGCTCTCAGGGCTCTGCTGGTGTCACTCGATGATGAGGTGAGACAATCATTAAGTTCCTGGGTTTGATTTTGTGCTGAGCTGTTTACAGGAACGGAATGACAAGAGATGGTAGGTGGATTGAACAAAGGCTTTCTGGACGGGTTAGCTTAATAGTCAATAGAATGCCACTGCTGTGTTTTGAGACAGACAAGGGAATGAGTTATCCCGGTTAGAGAGATTCAGACATCTTTTCTCCTGTTTGCATTTGTTGTGCTTCATGATTGAATTTCAGTGCAGGCTGCTGGGGTTCTCTTCCTCTTGACGTGTAAATGTAGATCAGGCTACTACTAATGTACGTGAACAATTTATTTTTTTTAATATGGCCTCCTATGTTGTAGGCTTCTTGCTTGTTGTAGTTTTCCTGCTTCCGAGCAGATGAAATATTCTCCCTGCTTTCCCTTATGCCTCATAATGATGCTGTTTTCTTTTTCCTTTTTTGACCATTTTCTGATGTTCTCATGTGTTCTTCTCACACTGATAAATACCTAATTTTGCCTTCTCATGTGTGTATTTCCTCTTTGATGCTTTTTCTCCTGTTAGAAGGTTGAAACTTCTTTTGAGTGTTCAGAGATACTAAAGAGCTCTTAGCAGCAAGGTTAAAATGTCTTCCTGGTTGGATAGAAGTAGTCTGTTAAAGGCAGAGGATGCTAAGGGCTGTGTTTCATTTTCGTTCTGTGAGAGCTGCTCCTGTGTCAGACTGCAAAGGGGCTGGTGATAGAGAAGACTGGGTAGATCTCAAGAAGCACCCTGCAAATTCTGCCAGGCTTTTCGAGCTATCTGCAATGGAGAGATAAGAGAAACGAGGGACTTGGTACCTTTCTCCATATCTTGTTTCTTTTCTAAGCTATGAGCTTAATGGTATTCTGCTAGATGAGTCCTGCCTGCCCATGAGTTATTAATGATATGAATCAGCCTCTTGATGTTCTTTTTTTTTTTCTTCTGGTATTAATCTGGTTTGTAACTGTCTGCAGAGGTCTGATTTGAGATCAAAGCTATGGTGTGATGTCTCTGCATCAGTGAGGGTTGCTGACTCTCGCAATGCCAAAAGCAGCACTGCGAGTGCTATGTCAGTATTATTTTCTCATTTGGAGAGTTCTTCCTAGAGTCTTGTGCTGCTGACCTTTAAAAGGTGTCTGAGGAAGGGATGGGTCTGCAAGTCTGGCTTTCTGTTTCAGGATTTGCAAGACAAATAGGATTTATTCCCACTATAAACGCAAAAGATTGAAGGATTTTTATCCGTGTCAGTCTGAAGGCTTTGTTTATTCATTAATGGCTATGGGAAGGAAGCACCTTGCCCTTTGTTTCCTTTGAAGACCCAGACCCAGAAGTGGTTTTCCTTCTATTGATGAAAGGAAGACTGTAGTCCCAAACTGTATTCCAGAAGGATTCATAACTTCATTCTCTAAAGTCCAGCCTCTTCTGTGTAATTCATTCACCAACTTTAATATTGTTAATAATTGCTTGCCTGTTTTTTTTTTTAATGATTGATAATAACTTGGGCTTCCTTGGCACTTCCATTTGAAATTTTCCAAAATGGTTCAAGATTTAGTTGAAGTCTGCCACTTTTCTGACTAATGTGGTAGTTACCTATGATTGCCAGTTCAGGAAATGGAAGCATTCAATTTGACTGTCTTTTATATTCAAAACATTCTGGGGGGAGTAGGTCTGCTATGGAAGCAATAACCTGTCTGAGGAGTTGAAAGCTCACTTTGCAGGTTTGCCATAGAACCTAAGAGAATCAGACACTGTCATTAGCTATGAACAAAAAACGTTTTTTTTAAATTTGCTGAAGCTGAGGAGTGTTCAAACAAAAGTCAAACGAACTTAAGCAGAGATACCAGGCAGCCTTTATTTTAGCATACCAGTTTTACATGAATATTCTGTATTATTTATGATTAAGTTCCACACAGTGAAACTAGAGCCTCTAAATGCCAAATTCTAGTTTGACTTCCAGAGCCTTGGTGGTTTGTTTATTTATTTATTTTTATCTTAAATATTTTTCAGTTAAGCTGCATTTCTGCCGCTTGCATAATAAATTTAATTCACCACACAGTAATTGCTTTTCATGGTTTCCCAAGTGTGTGTACATCATAGGTTAAAATCACTTCCCTAAAAAAGCATTGCATCCTACTTGTACGTGTTATAATATCCTTTATTGTTATAAACAGGAAAACTCCTGTTTTCCTGGGGTTAGCGAGGAATCAATGAAGCATTCTATAATCAAAAACATTCTTGAAAACTGTCTTCTTCTGTGATTTCTTTGAGAGAATTTTATGTTCTTTTACTTTCCTCAGAAATACCTTGATTGGACCTTCTCATGGTACCAAGGGATTGTTACATTCCCCTTTGTCCCTACCAATGAGGTGGAGGAGGAGGAGGAGGAAGAAGATTTAAATGTAACAGAGAAATCTCAAGATAAAAAATTAAAGGATGAAACCAAGCCAGATCCAGAAGTGGCCTGTTATGATGTTGTAAAGGTAACCACTCTACACCTGAAATCTTTTGAGGAAAATAGGCTCTGCACAGTGGCTGCATGTGCCCTCCTGTGATGCTATTAAGAACAGTCTGAACAAGAATTAGAACTTTTCTCTGGCTGTTGGATGTTATGTTTCTGTCATGTATTACCAGGAGGGTAATTTTATTTATCTCTAAAAATGTTGAGACTTGACGCATGCAATTTCAGCATCATTAAGTATCTGTAACTTCCTGTGTAGAAACTGGCAATAAGCACTCTGATGACGTGGTAAGACTTGCTGAAAGACTGCATACAGACATGGTTTTCAAGTTCATTTACTTGAGCTAAAAGTGGAAAGGTTCCTGCAACTAATAAAGTGTCTTTATGCAGTTCTGTAAGGTTAAACGTGAGCATTTCAATTAGATAGTTCAGAACTAGTTAATTTAAACAATTACATTCTTTTTGTATTTGATATAAGGGGGCTATTTAACATTTTCCTAATTTCATTCTTTATATTTGCGTTTCTTAGATAAAGAGTTACAGCATATGGAAGGAATATCTCACTTATTTATGGCTAATCTCGCAGTCCTGATGGGAAATCTAAATATATCAATCTTTATCTCAAACCTAACCTTGGCAGAGCTAATGCAACCCTCTTGCCTGCTGCAGTCATTAAAACCTGTGATCACATCACTTTATTCATGCTTGAGCTTGTGTTCAAATGGTTCTTGGTTAAAAACTTCCTGGGAAAATGAATTGCTGTACTTGGGCATCTGTCTCCTTTACAGGTTTTGTGATTTCAGGTGTATTCTGCTGGGTGACACTATTTAAAAAGCTCAATGAAAGAGTTGTAGACACAAGATAGGAGATCAGTTTGTAATTGTGGAAACAAGTTTTGTGGTTCAGCGTAAGGGATTCTAACTTGTTCCAAGTGGCTGGAAATGAGAAGATATTTAGGATAAAATTATCTACTGTTACAGTTGTGAAATTCCATTTCACACCTGCATATTATGTGTTACAACCCATTTACTCCTCACAACTGAACTTGGTCAGGCCTGGAATTACATCCTTGCTTGGCTGCAACTTTTAACAAGTATCCATGCTGTGAACTCGAGTGCTGTGGAGCTGCCTTTTTTCACAACTAGAATTAGGTAAGGCTGTCACCTAAACTGAAGATTTGTTTCCTGGCAGCACCAATCATCATGGTCTTCTGCTCTGTGAACCATAGAATAAAAGTCACATCATCTCTCTTTTCCTACTGCAAAATAGGAATTGGTGTTGGTTCTCTGCTGTTCTCAGCTTTCTCTGATGCAACAAGTACCATGAGAGTGCTGCATGAGGTGAAGGAGTTCTACAGCCAAAGTATTTCAAGGAACATGAGAACCCTTTTCAGCCACATTAGGTTTTAGTACTCTTTTATAAAGAAGATGGTTTTCCTGCTCTGGATACCATAGCCCAGCAGTGGTCTGATTCAGAATGGAAGCCCAGTTGTTTCTGCTCTCTTGAGCTAATCTCACTCATTTGCTAGCGTACCAGCAAATCTGTAGAAACTTCTCTCTTTGATTCCCCACTAGTCATTTTAAAACCTTCTCACTGCAGAAGATGTAGTTGAATCTGATTTTATCTTTTGGCAACTGCATTTCAGAGACTGATTGTTAAAAGCGTAATGGATTGTTGAAATTTTTTCTCCTTTCAGGGGCTTTTGAAGACACGAATCCAGCACCGGCTGAGGTACATCCTGGAGGTGGTACGACCTGTTCCAACAGTAGTCCTGGATATACTGCACATTCTTACCCACATAGCAAGGCACTCCTCTGAAGCATGCAGCCAGGTAAATCTTCCATTGTACAGGAATTCTGCAATGGTAGAGGAAGGGTTGAAAAAGGGAATAAAGAAGCGGGTTAGATTGTGGCAAGGCAATTAGACAAACTTGTGTGCTTTGCATGTCTTCTGCATGTCTGTATAACTGCACACATTTAGTTATTTGTGCTGCCTGCTTTTTCTCTGCAGCTGCTTGACTGTCCTCGGTTGATTGAGACCATTGTCAGGGAATTTCTCCCTACTCAATGGGATCCCCAGGTGGCTGAACCAGGGCATTTACTCACCAGCCTCCATGGAGTTGCTTGCTCCATTGCTATGAAGTTCATCAGAGTGTTGGCATCTGGAGGCCGAAATGCAACAGCTAGACTGGTGAGTGATTCTCAGAAGAGCTTTCAGATTACAGATTCCTTACTTTCTAAGTAAAGACTGAGGACAGGTCCAGA
Organism: Cuculus canorus; assembly: GCF_017976375.1. Lineage (NCBI taxonomy): Eukaryota > Metazoa > Chordata > Aves > Cuculiformes > Cuculidae > Cuculus > Cuculus canorus. The sequence continues at coordinate 49,812,310 of NC_071405.1, forward strand.
GGAGGGCTACAAACATGATCAGAGGGCTGGAGCACCTTCCATAGGAGGACGGGCTGAGAGAGTTGGTGTTGTTCAGCCTGGAGAAGAGAAGGTTCCGAGAAGGTCTTATAGCGACCTTCCAGTAACTGAAAGGGGCCTACAAGAAAGCTGGGGAGGGACTTTTTACAGGTGGTAGGACAAGGCTTTAAATTGGAGAGGAGAAGATTTGGACTAGACATAAGGAGGAAATTCTTTACCATGACAGTGGTGAGGCACTGGCAGAGGTTGCCCAGGGAAGCTGTGGATGCTCTATCCCTGGAGGTGTTCAGGGCCAGGTTGGATGGGGCCTTGGGCAGCCTGATCTGGTTGGAGGTGTCCATGCCCATGGCAGGGTGGTTGGAATTAGATGATCTTTAAGGTCCCTTCCAACTCAAACCATTTTATGATTCTATGACTCTATGACTAATTGGAGGTAACTCTGAGCTGACGCTGAAATAATCATTGTAAAAAAGGTGAAGATATGTGTTTTGAAGGAATTGACAGCACCATAATAACAATGTCTTCTGCTATGTACCAGTAAAAGAGCCATTTCAAGCTTTTCTCTGCTTTTTTTATTTTATGTAGTGCAGTTAAGGAAAATTACATAGCACAGCTCAGTGACGCTGACCAGCAGCAGATGTTTAGAGCCCACGATGGTGTGTGTGATGTTCTGTACTCTCCTATGTTCCAGTGATAGGCAGCTTAGGACTATATAAACCAGAGATTTTATCACTATTCTTGTGTTTTACAGCCCTGGTTGAACTTTCCTGCCATTCATTTGTCTTAATAACTCTGAGGTCACTTCTCAGTATTTCTAACACCTCTTATCTACTTCTGGACAGGTTTTCCGCTTCAGAGATAATTGCATTTACTTGTATAGGTCATCACACCAGTGCTATAAATACATAACAACTGCCAAGAGCAACACCCATTACGGTGCAATGAGCACCTCTTAGTTTTTTTTGGTTTAGTATTGTTAATAGCATCTAATAAATTGCCGTCTAGGAAATTGCTAACATCAGCAGAACAACACCAGTCTGTGCTATAAAATACATGGCATAATGTGCTGATAATAGATACTGGGATATTTAAAGGCTGTAACTGGTGCTAGGAACATAATAGAAAATCTCTGAATCTTACTGCTATTTCAGGGTTTGTGTACTCCAGGTGTTTCAAGGCATGCAAAAACTGCTTACAAGGTTCCTGACACTCAGGCTTTTGTTCTGTTGCTCTCTCATATGCCTTGTTACAGGCACTTAAACATGGGAATGGAATATAGTAAAAAACTAAATCAAAATCATCAATATAGGAATTTATTTAAGTTAACAACAAAATTTCTCTTTTCCTCTGGAAGTATATCTGACATTGCCCTCTGTTCTGTAGGACAAGTGTCGGAATTCACAGTTTGATTCATCAGCAATTTTGTTTTCTTCCTAGTGTACATTGATTTCCCTACGAGTTGTCTCTGAAGCATTTGAATTTTAAATTATCTATAATATATCCATGTGTTGTGAAAAAGACATTATGATCTCATTTGTTTAGACAGAATGCACACAAGCTTTTGTGTGTGTGGGAGAAGGAAAGAGAAGCTGTATTTTATGGCTAAGCAAAAATACCCAGTTGTTGGGGACGATAATAATTAATTTTTAGAGAACTGCAAATGAGTCATGTCATGCTTAATTCAATACTAAAATAACCTGAGAACACCACCTACACACCAAAATTCTACAATCTTACAGAAGCAATAGGCAGGAAGTACCGTTTTTTTTTAAAATTAACACAGAATCATAGAAAGATTTAAGTTGTAGAACCTCTGAAAGCCATTTAGTGTGACGTCCCAAAAAGAGTATTGGCATCAATTCAGTATTTGTATATGGTGTTTTTCGTAAGATGTATGTTTACATGTAATCTTGGCTAGTAGAGTTCTATTTACAACTGCTTAAAGAAGGATAATTATATAGTTTTTAAAAATCAGTTAAATGATGTCGATAGCATTCAGAACAAGAGTGTGTGTTGGCTCAACAAACCTCCATCAGGAATTAATTAGGTGTAGATGATCTTTTTTAGGAACGGATTAGGTAACACCTAGGCATTCTGTCCAGGAATACCTCTCTCTTAATAGATATTGACCATTTCCTGATCCTTTGTAGTATGCTCCTTAAAGGTCACACAAGAAAAAGGCAAATTTTAGCAGTGCAAGTTGAGGTTTAGGATGAGCTGAATTGAAATCCACAGCTCTTTTGATGTGTCGGAGTAATGTGTAATGGTGCATGCATCTGATGTCTCTTATCCCTTTGTCTTTCTGGTTGTTCAGTCTTCTCCTTTTTTGTTTGGTTTGTTTACAGTTTAACAGATTTGAAATGAAAAGTCGTTTAAGTCGTTTTATAGCTGAAGACCCACTGGATCTGCCCCTGCCAAGGGAAGAAGCCATCAAGATAAGCACTGAAGCCTTCCGGCTGTGGGCTGTGGCTGCTGGCTATGGTCAGGCCTGTGATCTCTACAGGTACAGCCCAAACCTGCCGAAATGGGAATGGAGGGCATGATGGAGAAAACAAACATCATGTTCTAGAGGGGCAAATATAGGGTTCTCCAGGCTCGGTCTCTACTCCCTTCAGGGAGTCTTATCTCCCTTTCTCTGCCTTCCTGCAGTAAAACTCACGGTCTCTAAAGTTATTCGTGTTGAGTAGTACTTTTTTCTAGTTGTTCTTTTATCTCCTGTGTTTAAGCCCTGGTATTTTGTTGTTTTTCCTCTATACTGTGGGAGATCACTCTATAGGGCTGTATCTTTTTTTCCCCTAGAAGGCATGAATAATCTCTGCTTCTGTGACATCAAGACACAGTTTGCAGCAGACGTGGGACTGAATCTGATGATCTAAAGGCAGTCCGTGGGCAGCAGTCACCAGCATACACACTAAGCGAGGCAGACATGCAGAGAAACTGCGTGCTGTGTTGTTTTTCAGTTCATTAAAAGTTCTTGTGCTTCACTGTCAAGGTCTGCACTGGGATTAAGTCTGGCCTCCCTCAAGCATTGAATCTTCCTCCTGTAATTGCACTGACTTGGAAGGACAGTGATGACTATGGAGTTGTTCTGAAGAGGAGTAAAAGGGAGGCCAGTATTAAGTTTCAGAAGGGAGATTCTCTTTCCACAGCAGTATTATGTGTCCTCCAGCCCAGTCAGGTGTATCGGTTAATAAAGAGTAAAACCTGTATATCACTTTTTAGCACTGTGGTTGTTAAGGAAAGACAAACAGCGGAAGATTCCGTAGATTTGCATGATTATAACTGTGGATACTTTCGCTGAGAATGAGAACTAGGGAAACAATAATAAAATAAAAATTTTTCCAAGAGATTGTCGGTATGCTTATGTCAGATATGAGGTATGTCCCATTCAAATGGGTTTGGAGTTACGATATTCCTCCTCTGACATCTTTTTTCCTACATCTTCTTATTTTTGTTGTTTTGGTGGTGGTGATGTTCTCATAATCTCATTTTAGCAATCTTTATAAATACGTGATGGGAGGGTGTTAAGGAGATAGAGACAGGTTCTTCCAGTGGTATGAAGTGAAAGTACATGAAGCAATGGGCACAAATTGAAAGTTAGGAAATTTCAATTAAGTGTAAGAACGAACTTTTTTTACTGTGAGGCAAATCAAATACTGGAGCAAGTTGCACAGGATAGTGTTGTAGACTCTCCATTCTTGAAGATATTCAAAATCCAACTGGTCATATTCCTGAGTAAACTTGCTCTAGCTGACCTGGCTTGACAGGGAGCTGATCTGTAGGCTGTCTCCAGAGGCCCTTTCAACCACATTTGTTCTCCTATTCATACAATAGGGATCTTTACCCTATGCTGGTGAGGATACTCCAGTCCCTGCCTGAATTGCTGAGCACTTGCAGACGAAAGAGCCCTATGACGGAGTTGTCTGTCCAGCGAGCTACAGCAGTAGTTACTATGCTGATACACATGACGCAAACAGCAGGCTACACGGCAGAGCTGCAGGCCAAGCTGAACAGGTAGGCCCTCTACTGTCACCAGTTCCGTGTATCTGGGTAGCGGACATCCTGTGTTCCTTCTCTTTACTTTGGAGACCCAGCTACTACCTTCTTTTCTTTCGTTTTTAATGGCATACTGTCTCACATATGAATCCCTGCATGGCGAGATGTATTCCTTCTGACAGAAGGTTAAAAGGTGTATTGTCTGATGGACAGCTATATACCTGCTGGCTTGATAAGAGGCAGGAGTAAAAATCTGTATTCAGCTACGGGGCAGAAGGGCAGTGTTAGCCAAATGCTCTGCTGAAAGGAGAGGAAGCTCCTTTGTCCTTCCCTTTGGGGGGGAAAAAAATGTGACTTCCCTAAGGTTTGGATAAAAGAACTTCTCTGCAGAGACCAGGATGGGTCAAGGTTAAGATATTGGTTGGTTTGGTAGACATCAAAGAAATAGGATTTGCTGGAGACATGGAAACCTTTTCTGGTTTCAAGAAACTCTTTAACTAAAGCTGGATACTGAGGTATTGTGTCAGTAAAACTAGAGCAAAGCTCAAGGGTCATAGCAGTGCAGGTGAAGAGACTTCAGCTTTCATGAGTAGATTTGGCATTTATCCTTTCTGCCTAAATTGATTTGATCTGGTTTGGGGGAATGTTCAAGGATTTTTTTTCCCCTAGTGGCTGTTGTTGGGTATCACCTTCCAAACTATGTGGAAATCTTGGAGGAAATCTTGTGAGGAAAAAATGATGATTTAGAGAGATAATTGTTCCTGAGACATATTCACTATCCTGTGTCATTGTTTTGTTGCGTTTCAGTGATAGCTCAGAAGATAGTGAACAGATTCCACCTCCTCCAGTAACATGGAATCAAGTGTCAGGCTTACAGCCCTTCCTTGAGGCCAGTCTGAAAAAATTTCTTCAGGAGATATCTCAGACAGAAACTTGGCAAACTCTTCAGCCTCTGACCACAACTTATGTGATCTACTTGGCAGTTTATTACAGTGCTTACAGCCAACAGGTAAGGCCTGAATATACAGCATGTCTTTTCACCTCACCAACATCAGCTTGCGTATTGCCTCTGAAATCCTGAGCTTACAGGCAATGCTATAAAGACAGATGTCGAGTCATCTAGCCGAGGACTACGTTTTGTTTACCACAGCTCTTATCTAGGCTGCATGACATTAAGGGTCGTAGAATAGTTAGGGTTGGAAGGGACCTAGTTCCAACCCTCCTGCCATGGGCAGGGGCATCCCACTAAATCAGGCTACCCAAGGCCCCATCCAACCTGGTCTTGAACACCTCCGGGGGTGGGGCATCCACAGCCTCCCTGGGCAACCTGTGCCAGTACCTCAACACTCTCATAAGGAAGAAATTCTTCCTGATGTCTAGTCTACATGTGCCCCTCTCCAGTTTATACCCATTCCCCCTGGTCCTATCCCCACAAGCCTTTATGAATAGCCCCTTTACAGCTTTCCTGTAGGCTCCCTTCAAGTACCAGAAGGTCGCTATAAGATCTCTGAGCCTTCTCTTCTCCAGGCTGAACAACACTAACTCTCTCAGCCTGTCCTCGTAGGGAAGGTGCTCCAGCTCTCCGATCATCTTTGTAGCCATCCTCTGGACCCATTCCAACAGCTCCATATCCTTCTTATGTTGAGGATTCCAGAACTGGGCACAATACTCCAGATGAGATCTCACAAGAGAGGAATAGAGGGGCTGAATCCCCTCCCTCGCCCTGGCTGGCCACGCTTCTTTTGATGCAGCCCAGGCTATGGTTGGCCTTCTGGGCTGCGAGGGTACATTACCAGCTCATGTCAAGCTTCTCATCAACCAGCACCCTCAAGTCCTTCTCTGCAGGGCTGCTCTCAATCACATCATCCGCCATTGTGTACTGAAAATGGGGATTGCTTCAACCCAGGTGCAGAACCTTACACTTGGCCTTGTTGAACCTCATGAGGTTCTCACAGGCCCACTTCTCCAGTCTGTCCAGGTTCCTCTGGATGACATCCCGTCCTTCCAGTGTGGCAACTACACCACTCAGCTTGAAGCTGTGTCATCTGCAAACTTGCTGAGAGTGCACTCAATCTCGCTGTCAATATCTTTGATAAAGATATTGAGCAGCACCGGTCCCAGTACGGACCCATGAGGGACACCACTCATCACAGATCTCCATCTGGACTTTGAGCCACTGACCACTACTCTTTGAACACAACCATCCAGCCAGTTTCTTATCCACCTTACCATCCACCCATCAAATCCATATCTGTCAAATTTAGAGAGATGGATGTTGTGGGAGACCATGTCAAAGGCTTTACAGAAGTCTAGATAGATCACATCTGTCGGTTTACCCATGTCCACTGCTGCAGTTACCCCATCATAGAAAGCCACCAACTTGGTCAGACAGGACTTGCCCCTGGTGAAGCCACGCTGGCTGCCATTAATCACCTCCCTGTCTTCTCTGTGCTTTAGTATAGCTTCTAGGAGGATCTGTTCCATGATCTTCCCAGGCACAGAGGTGAGGCTGGCAGGTCAGTAGTTCTCACGGTCATCTTTTCTACTCTTTTTAAAAATGGGCACAACGTTACCCTTCTTCCAGTCACCAGGGACTTCTCCGGACTGCCATGACTTTTCAAATATCATGGAGAGTGGCTTGGCAGCCACTTGGCACATCTGCCAATTCCCTCAGGACTCTGGGATCTCATCAGGTTCCATGGACTTACATACGTTCAGGTTCTTCAGGTGTTCACGAACCTGATCCTCCTCTACTGTGGGAGGGAGTCCAGCCCCCTGGTCACTATCTTGCTGTCCCACGATCCAGGAGGGGCGAGAAGAGCAGTTGTTGGCGAAGACTGAGGCAAAAATTTAAGTACCTCAGGCTTCTCCTCATCTGTTGATACATGATCCCCATTTCCAATCATCAATGGGGGTACATTCTCTTTGATCTTCCTCTTTTGATTGATGTACCTGTAAAAGCCCTTCTTGTTAGTCTTTACTTCCCTTGCCAAGTTCAGCTCCAGCTGCGCCTTGACCTTCCTGACTTCATCCCTACATAACCAGGCAGCGTCTCTATACGCGTGCCAGGTTCCCTGTCCCTGCTTGCACTGCCTGTGCAGTTCCTTCTTCTTTTTCAGTTTAATCAGCAGGTCTCAACTCAGCCATGCCAGTCTCTTCCCTTTCCTGCCTGATTTTCTACATACGGGGACTGAGAGCTCTTGCGCCTTGTGGAAAGCTTCCTTAAACATTTTCCAGCTCTGTTCTGCTCCCTTGTCTCCGAGGACCATGTCCCAGGGGGTCCTACTGAGTAATTCCTTGAAGAGCTGCAAGTCTGCTTTCCTGAAATTTAGTGTCCTGACTATACTCCTCACCTGTCCCATATCCCTCTGGACCTTGAACTCCACCAGTGCATGATCACTGCAGCTCAGGTTGCCACCAATCCTAATGTCACTGATGAGTTCACTTGTGTTGGTGGCCATAAGGTCCAGTATTGCTTCTTCTTGGGTGAGAGTCTTTATCAGCTGGAATAAGAAGTTATCCTCAATGCACTCCAGGAGTCTCCTGGATTGCCTACAGCTTGCCGTGCTACTTCTCCAGCATGTCTGGGAGGTTGAAGTCCCCGAGTAGGATGAGAGCTTCCTGTAGCTGGAGGAAGAAGACTTCATCAGTTGTCTCTCCGTGATTGGGTGCCCTGTAGTATACATCAACCACAAGGTTCCCATTAGTTCTTCCATCTTTAATTTTTACCCACAAGCTTTCAACCTGTTTGTGGCTACTCTTCAATGACAGCTCTTCACATTCTATCCCTTTCCTGAGATACAGGGCAACGCCTCCACCCCTCCTTCCCAGTCTGTCTCTCCTGAACAGCCTGTAGCCATCGATAGCCACATTCCAGTCATGGGACTCATCCCAACACATTTCCATGATGGCAACCTGATCAATCACAGCTTTCAAGTAGCACAGTAGCTTCCAGCTCCTCCTGCTTGTTACCCAGATTTCATGACTTAGTGTAAAGGCACTTCAGCTGGGCTGCTGGTTGCATCACCTTGCCAGTGGACCTTCTATTACCTATAAGGTGTATTGGAGAAGTATCTTTCCTAACACCTGACACCCGTCCTTCCACCTCTTGTTAAGGGTTAGCTTGGTGTTATCATTTCAGTCTCTGACCCTGCTCTGATATGGGTGCATCTTCCTCCATGTTTTCCTCCAGTCTGTCCCCCACATGGAGAGCCTCAAATCTGTTGTGGAGCAACACCTGAGGTGGCGTGGGCAAGGAAGGGGTTGATTTTCTGCCCCATTGTTGGACTCACTTCCACTCCCTACCTCCTTTTGAGCTTTTGCCCACAAGCTTAGGGGGGGAAGCTGCCAGATCCTTTTCATCCTGGGCTCTTACCTGTGTGTGTGTCTTCTCTTGTGCTTTGGAGCTCAGGGTGTGATACCATTGGTCTATTTCCATCTCACAGTCCCTGATGCTCCTCAGCCTCTCTACTTCCTCTTTCAGCTCTGCTGCCAGGCTGAGGAGGAAGTCCACCTGTTCACACCTTATGCAGCCCTTGCTGCCCTCTATTTCCAGGGCAAGCTGGTGGCACTCCGTGCACGGCTGCGGCTTTCCCGGGAGCTCAGTCTGAAGTGACACATCCCTCCTGGCAGGTGCGGAGGAAGCAGCCTTTCGCCGGGTGGACACCATGGCTGGGCTCCCTCTCACTGACCGAGCCTGGCTCTCGAGCACTGGAACTGCGCCCTCCCTGCGCACTCTGACCTCGCTAACTGCCTTCGCCAACTGCTGCGAACGCGCTCCCGGTCGCGTCGCTCCCAGAAGACCGTTTAAATCTCCCTCGGCCGCTTCCGGGACCGCCCCCCCGCGCCACCCGTCACGCACGAGCCTGGGCTGCTGCAGTCCGGATCCTCCCGCCGGGCTCCCTCCGGGCTTGCTGGGCTTCTCCCGCTCTGCCAACTGCCCCTCGGCCTCGATGTAGTGCCCGGCTGCAGCACTTACCGTGTCTGCCGCCCAACCGTGTCGATACAGGGTCACATAAGTTTGATCCTTCACGTTAGCAGAGCCAAATATCATCATCTTCCGTTCTTGTCCTTTCTTCTTTTGGGCTCAGTGTTTCAGTCAAAGTATGTGGTAGTGCTGTGGCTGTTCTGATTCACTGCTGAGATCCAAAGCGTGAAGGAAATATTACTTAATTTAGTTTGGCAGACCTTTCTCCTTATAAGCTAAACCAAGTTGCACATTTTTGCATTTTCATGAAAGCTTGCACATGGTCAACTACACTGCAATAATCTTGTTAGAAGATTGAGCGTCAAGGGTCATGCCATATGAACTTTGGATAGAAAATAATAAAGAGATTTATTTGCTGCCGCACTAATATTCAAGATCAAATTCTGCAACCCAGTTAGAGTTTAGTATGTGACCATCTTTTAAAGTGATTTTTCTGAATGGGACACATCAGTGTGATGCTCTTGAAGAATAATATCTTATACTGTAGCTGCCTTAAAGATTCCTATTTTAAAAGTTAATACAAGTTTCCTCTTTACTGCCCAACTGGCATGCCCAAGTTCTGACCTAGGAGATGTCAGAAGAATCTTCAAGATGTGGGGGTAATTTAATGCCTGTAGTTACTCACACTTCTGAAACTTCTTTGGAACTTGCCCAAAGCAACTGAGTTTGTTGGTTGTGGCTGGGGTGGAAACTGCCATTTCTTTCAAAGATGTCTTGTGTGCCCCAAAGTTTGGTAGTACCCTTGATGTGCTGTTGTTAGGTCTTCAGCATTGGAGGACCAGCATAACCAAGAGTTTAATATTCTTTTCAGGGTTTTTAGATGTCCCAGAAGAGTGGCTGAGAAAGTAATGCCTGAAGTTCTTTAACTGGGATATAAGAATTTTTTTTATTTCCAGTTAAACAGAAGTTCAATCATCTACCTGTGGTTAGGTAATCTGATTTAAAAATTAAAAAAAAAATGCATGTAGCATATTTAATGGACTAGTGCAAAAAAATTAACATCAACTTGTATGATAGCTAGATTAGCGTATACTGAGACCTTCTTGGAATATTTTTCTTAGACTACTAAGAACTAAGGTTAATATCTTCTTGTAGATTTTCCTGATTTCTGGAGTGGGGTTTCACCTTGAGGAAAATTAGATTTTATGTTATAGAAATGGGTCCTAAAGCAGCACACTAATGAAGGGAAAGAACGTTAAAATATGCCAGCTTTTTCCTTCAACCTGGAATATTACTTACTAGGGTTGGAAGAATTTGAATGGTTCTCTAAAAGCCACAGATCCTCCTCTGTGCAGTGTTCATCCACATGTGATGGGTAGGTCAATCACACTTTATACATTTAACCTTTATTATTTTTTTTTTAATAAATGCTTCTGTATTATCTTCTAGTCAAATGGAAAGATCAGCATGTAGATTGTATGGGGAAAGGGGGTTTAGCCACTTAGAGCAAGTTTTCATTTAAGGAATCTTGATTCCAAGGATCCTATACCTTGCTTCCAGACTTTGTGGTGCAGAAGTCTTTGTGATGCATTTTAATACTTGAGTGCAAGAAGACCTTGAGATGCCAGCTCTCAACTTCCACACAACCAGCAGTGAGCCCAACTCTAACCTAGAGCATCCACTATGTGGATGATGTGGTTTGGCAGAAAGATAATAAACACAGAGAAATCAGTTAAATCAACCTGTCTTTTTGAGCTTACTGGAATGCCTTCATTCACCATCTTTTCCTGCCTTTGTCCATGTCTTCTGCAGCCATCAGTCAATCCGGTTGATTGCTTAGAGGAACTGGAACGTTTGACATCTGAGGTGCTGCAGCCTCTTCTCAGCCAGCCAGCCATAGACAGCATGTGGGACTTACTCAGGTAAAATCATTTCACTGCTCAGATGCTGTTGCTAGAAGCTAAAGGCATTCCTAAAGGCAGCTTCATTTCTATAGTGTTACTATGTGGCAGATTTTCCCTTCCCCTTTCTTTTCCCTGTAGTTACCTGCTCCATATGTGTGAATTAGAGTGTGGTAGTGCTCTGTCTACATCCTACTTTATGGTCTCTCTCCTCAAAGCAAAAAGCATAATAGCCACAGGCATCCTTCCGTTCCTCCTTTCCTACAGTGTTGCTGCAGGTTCTGCATCTCTGCCACATCTCGCTGTGTTTTTCTTATCAATTTCAGATTGATTTTACTCACTCTTAGCTTTGATTCTTCTGTGGTTCCACTGGCTTAAAAAAGAAAATGTAGCATTAATTTGGGCACCTCTTACACTGGGGAGGTGAGCGTGTGTGTGCATGTACATCTCGTGTGCTCTGTATGATGCTGCTTATGTAAAATCATTTATACTAGATTGTTGTCTTTAAATTCCTGCGGTATTTCACTAAGGCTTTGAAAAGCCCCTGCAGAAAAATGGAAGGCCAGATACCAAACTCTTCTTTCAGGCATCTGGATTACATGAGCTTTGTCGCTGGCTCTGGAAACTGTTAAGCACTGCAGGTGTTCTGTCTTTCTGTGGTAGAGGGAGCCTCTCTACTAGCCTGTGATCAGGCTTCTGGAGAAGGGGAACCTGAAAGGCCTAACTTGTAGTCAGGGAGATGTCCAGGTGCTTCTGGGAACATCTGATATAAGGGACACTTGAAATTTTTGGGTTTAAGTGGTATTTGAATGGTCACCAGACAGTTTGGCCCATGTTCTTTCATTACGGAGAACTGAAGCTCTTAGCACCAAAGCTTCCAATACAAGGACAATTATTAGACCCTTTCCTGTCAACCCTTAAGGTCTGAAAACAGTGGGTTTGGTCAGCCTGTAAAAGCCCATCAGCAAGAGTTATCCTAGGCTGTTATTAACTGACTGGTATAAATTAAGAGTATGCTAATCTCTGCCTTAATGATTTGACAATGTTGTCTAAACATTCTGGGCAGATTAGGGCCAGGAGTTCAGGGTACTCTGTGAGCCCCAGATGTATTCACGCGTCTCCTGCATGGTAATGCCAGGGGAAAGAAGATGCATTTAAAGAATTAGTTCTCTGTCATAGAGTAACAATATGGATCTTTGGCAGAATTTTCCCTGTTGCTTATTACCTTTGAGCAGCATGCTTATGGTCACTCTTCCTTGTAGTGGCTTGCCTGTATAGACGTGGTGTGTCTCGTGTGGGCCCCATAAGCACTGCTGGTATGAAAAGTTCTAATTTCACCCATGCAGAGTGAGCACGCACACCAAGAGCAGTATGCACGGTCACGTTCACATATGTTAAAGCTAGGTTCTAAAAATACACATTTCATGAGTACATAAGGGGCAGCATTTTTGCAATGTCAATTTTGGATACAAGCTGGCTTTTTAGTTTTGCCTGCCAGTTTATTATTGAAATGTCTCAAGTGGGTGGGCAGCTTTATTAGCCTCGTTTATGTACGTACATGGGGAAATGTGTAATTTATTTTTAAATCAAAGGCCCAGTGCTTTTAAATGTTTGACATCAGAGATGCATCACTATCAGTATTTCTGGCATTAGTTTGTATGTCTGTGGTGCTTATTCGACCAACTGTGATACTAGTTTTTTTTCTTGTACAGTCTTCAGGGATCTATTTTACTGCAATGTGTGGCATAGTTCAGACAGTAACATTCCTATGAGGTCATTCTTCAGCAGTATGAAAGTATGCCCTTGACCTGACCCCCCCTCTCTTTATCTGTTCACACAGGCCATGTTCTGCTTTGTGCAACCCTCTGTCCTGTTCCCAAGCACCAGAATCTGTCTGCAGCATTGCATCTCTGAGTTGCATGGGAGGCAAACCTCCTTTGAGCCTGGTTGGATCCAAGTCGCCTTTCGCCTTCCTCACTGCCCTCCTATTTCTTATCAATAGCATCACTCGCATTCACAAAGGCCTGACCAGCAAGGTGAGAATAAGACTCTTACACTGTAAGTTCTACATGAATGATAATATACTTGTGAGAGAGGTTAGTATTTGTATCTTCCCAGGCTTAAAAGTGATGTTAGCAGGACTATTAAAAAAGGAATTGTTGTGTATTCTTCTTCTAAAAGTATCAAGTACTGTGGAGAAAAATACCCCCATTTTCAGAGCAGGTGGGTCAAAGATCTGAAAAATATATTTGTTTGAATTCCAATGTACATTTGGCACTGGGAAGCTGGAATTATAGAGCAGGTGAGGAATGATGAGGTTTAGATAATTGTTGTTCGGCCCAGAAAAATAAATAACAATGTCAGAGGAGGAAAAGGGTGGTTGAAGTGTACATAACAAAGAAAAATGGGATAAAATTAAACAAAAAAAAGGAGTGCTACAGTGGCTGAAGAGATTTCTTCCATTGTGGTTCCTTGAATTTTTAAAATGAGAGTGTGATAGAAGGATGCAAACTCTGAAGAGGAAATAGCAGAGCCCTAGAGAGGTGGAGTACTTAGGAAGGCTTTGAGAAAACTTGTGCTCTGTTATCTCATGTTGAGTTAGCTGACTGGCTACTAATAGCAATATCTGGCCAGATGAGAGGAGAACTTCTTAAGCCACTGGCCAGACTTCAGCCTTACAAAATGCTATGGAAAATGTAGGCAGTAACTATTGATTACCTGAGGTGGGGATGGTCATGATGGATGCAGGTGAGACCTGAGGCAGAAAAGCAGATACTTATCAGGCTATTTTAAATGTCCCTTTTGGAGTAGCCAACAGGAATTCTCTTGGGAGAAGCTAGGGGTTAGGCCTTGGATGGGGGCTATGTTTTACCTTCCTCCAAGCACAAACTGTCTTAATAGCGTTTGTCTCCACTTCTGATTCCTTTATAGTACAGGTCTGTGCTGGACTTCAGAGGCTTGAAGGATTATCTGCATCAAAGCTGGCAGACTGGACCTCCCTCTGTAACTCCTTCATCTGCATGGATCCTGCGCCATGAATATCATCTGCAGTACTTCGTGCTAGCTCTGGCTCGGCGAATGGTATCATGATTAGTCCTTTCATTTCTTTCAACTAAGGAATTGACTTTATCCTGGCCTTTCCAAGTCGGTGTGTCAGACTGGTGACTGATCTTTGCATCCATGTTCTTTCTCATATCTGATTTCAGTCTAGTGACTCTTTGGCTGTCTTGTATGCCCCATTAGCAGATAAAATCTTTACAGTTACTGATGTGGTTATTTAGATACGGATTCTTTGGATGGCAAGATTATACTTTTGCCTGTCTTTGGGCTTAGAATGCAAACAAAGTTTTCAAGTGTGCTGCTAAAAAAGATATCTGACTATGTAAGACGATCAGGGGAAGCAGGAAGATCTCAATGTGGGTGCTGATAATTCTCGCAGTGTTACTCGGTCTTACTTTCAAGCGAGATCTATGTCTCTGTTGACCTTGCTGTCCTTGTTGACAAATGGTATAGTGCTTTTATCTGTTGTGTTGTTTCCTGTACAGGCAAGCACTTGTCCGGATTACACACAGCATGCCTCACTCCATCACTGTGTTGCCATGGCATTGCTAAGCCGTCTGTTGCCAGGGAGTGAGCATCTGGCTTACGAGGTCCTGCTAGATCTTGCCTTTAATCCAGAGTTTCTTCCGTAAGCTTTGCGTTTTTTCCTTTCTGTAGTCTGGTATATGGGAGAACTTGGGAAAATTGAAAAAGTACATCTTGGTACTGCTTTTTTGGCATCATTTTTGGCTTATATTCAAATTTTAGTTACTCCTTGGCATAGTCTTTAGTCACAGAGCCTTCTACTTACACCAGCAGTGTGGTTGCAGATTTCTTTCCGATATACCAATATTGAGAAATGTGACCATATTTTTTTATCTCCACCATGGCAAGAGTCCTGTGATTCCTGGTAGAACTAATCCTTGCTAATGCCCAGCATCTGCTGTCCTGAGAGAAGTGAGTCTAGAAAATACACGTGAATTTAACATAGCCAGGAGAGCTTTATTAAATCTTTCTCAAACCTTATGCAAGTACTTACACAAACTTTTGCTGAGCTGACAATTGTGATGTCTTCCACCTTGAACTGGAATAAATCATGAGCATCTGGGACATGAAGCCTCCCATGTCTGGCCAAGAAAATGGTAGCAGTTTGCATTCATCACATTATCTTTGAAATTTGCCATAGCATATCCCTGTAGGAGGTTGGGCCAAGGTGCTGCAAAGAGATGCTATAGTTTTCCCAAAAGAGGGAAGGTTTGTGGGTGGTTTTGTTTGCTCGGGTGTGGGTTTTTGGTTTGGTTGGTTGTTTCACAAATGCCTGCTATAGAGCTACACTGATTCCCCAGACTTTGCCATTGCCGTCTGCAAAGGTACTATTTTGAGAAATGTCTTATTGATTCATGTAGAGCTTATATGATACGTGATATTTCACCTCAGCACACCGACAGCTGTGATGGTGCCTCTCTGGACAGCAGTCTGCAGCCTCCACACCAGACTGCTGGCATTGTGTGGAGGTTTTTTCATGGCAAGGCCTTAGTGTTGTGAACTCCAAGTGTAGTTCTGTGAATTCACTGTAAATGCTAAGAAAGCTGATGCTTTACAGGCAGTCAGTGTTATTATGGCTGAATGCTGTAGAAAGTGTTACAAGTGCTCATACTATTCTCCCTGATCCAGGAAGGCTGTATAAATTAGTTTCTGTGGTGTTTTGTTTGTTAGGTCTTTTGGGGTTCTTTTTTTTTGTCATTTCTTAAACACATGTTTGTATTTATCTTACAGTGAAGGGAAAGCTGGAGGGCCAGAAGCAGCTGACTTCTCTGATATCCTACAACTGGGTACCAGTGCCAAACTGGCACAGCCGGGCTCTGCAGCAGCATTTTCTTCAAAGTCTACTCGTGGTGCCCTGCTGAGAGAATCGTACGAGAATCTGCCTCTCATCCGCTCCTGCTACATTTCTCATTTTGTTCACTTGCAGCCTAACCTTCTGCGTTCCCAAGCATCCTACCAAGGACGGAATTACCTCATCCAGTCAATGCTGCTTCCTGAAGTCAGAGGGCCCATCCTGCCTTCAGATTGGCCATTCTTTCCGCTTATCAACCTCTACAACAAAGTGACTAATGCAGAGACACGTGGGGCTGTACTGAGCTCTCTCCCACTTGATCTTGTCAACACTGTGACCTGGAACCTCCAGTGGGTCTTGTTGCTAGAAACCTGGCGGGCTAAAACACTTCAGAGCATCCCTACTGCTGCCAAACTTGCACGGCTTATGTGTGTGTTCCTCACAGGCAGTGACCTCTTTCTAGAAACACTGATCCACCGCTACACAGCTGCCCTTCTCTCTGTGTATTGCCAACCCAAGGCACTGGACTCCCTAAACTTGGATGCCCCTCTCCCTGGTTTGGCGTCCTTCCACGATCTCTACATAAGTCTTCTGGAGCAGTTTGAAGGTGTCTCCTTTGGAGATCCGCTCTTTGGAGTCTTTGTTCTCCTACCTCTACAGAAGCGTTTCAGTGTTCATCTGCGTCTCTCTGTTTTTGGGGAGCACACAAGTATCCTGCGAGCACTGGGAGTGCCACTCCAGCAGGTAATCGTGGTTTGTGGTAGCTGCTTGTCACTGCATATTTCTGGTTACTGTGCTCTTGCCTGTGTTTCTCCAACCTTGACATGGGCATCCTCCTAGTACATCTTGTCTTTCTCATCCCTCCTGTTCAGTAGAATAATCATGCTTTCTTTGCTTAGAATATTTCCATTCTCTCTGAAGAAAGTCCAAAGCATCAAATGTAAAATAAAATAGGAATGGAGAGTAATGTTCTTTTGATTTAGGGCTGTAACAGTAGTCTGTATATTTTATTGTTGTTGTTATTTGTCTGATCTAGTTTAAAGTTTGCTAATACGAAGATAAACTTTCACATTTTTTTTCCAAACAACTGTGAACCAGCAGTTTACGTGAGATCAGTACTTTCCATTGTGCGATTGCAGCGCTTGTGCTCTGCTTGTAGTAAAGCTGCAGCCAGTTTTTTCTCTGTTAATATGGCCAGATAAGTTTTTGTTTCATAAGCTAGGAAAGCCAAGATATTCTGGCCTGCTTCTTATGGTAGACTCTGTTCCCTGATGTTTCTAGTAGCCTTTCCCTGTTTCTGTTCCAGTTCCACTAGTATATGTAGGAACAGAGCCAAATGCTATATTCCAGTCTAAAGCCTTGCTTTCACGTGCTTTATTTTGATCCCTCAACACCATCTGTCTTAGTACCATCAGAATTGTGGTGTACATTACAGTGGAGAATATCTCGAAGCAAATTGTTTTCCATGTGCTTAGAATTTTTTTAAATGACAAATACTTTGAACAATGTTTTCATTGCCATGTTGCTTGAAAGCAAACTGTTGGAAAATCCGAGCCAGGTCACTTGAGGAAGTGTTGTTTGTTTGTTTGCTTTTTCCTTTTTTTCTTATGTTGAGTTAAAAATACCATAGTGGGCAATAGGAATACTGTAGCAGGTAGACTGCTATTTGAATTAAGTAAAATCAATGATTGTCTTTAATTGTGCAAAGAAAATGCTCTAAAGCTCAATGTGTAATTTTAGCCCTAGAGAACTTATTTTAAAATTGAGAAGAATAAAAATTGGACTTTCGGAGAAGGGAGAAGCAAACAAAACCAAGTTGTTATTAAAAGCTTTATTAAGCAGTTTTTTGAAGCTAGATAGCGAAGCCAGAAAATGTTGGAAAGATCACTTAACAATAACAGTAACTCTGGCATATATACCTGTTTTCTTTTTCTGGCTAAATGCATAGGTCAGTGGTACATTAGCAGGTTGTGGTGCTTGTGAAAGTACTCAATCTTCTCACTTTGAAACTACTCTTCTTACCTGTGCCAAAAATAAACTGCAGTAGTTTAACCAGTAAAGCATTTCTTCATAAAGCTGAAGAGGTCTTGAGGGTGCTTTATCAAAGGCATGTCACATTAGTCAGTGTGGGCAGTAACAGCTCTGCCATCGAGGTATGTTGTGTTATATGGAAGTACGCACACAGACAACAGGCAAAGGGCACCCTAAAGCTGTGAACTTCCCCTCACTACTTCCACCTTGACAAAAATTGTGATGTTGCCTCTGGGTGGCTTTGTTGCAGTTTCCTGTGCCTCTCGAGCGATATACTTCCCCTTCAGAGGATAACCTGAACCTCCTGCGACTCTACTTCCGAACACTGGTTACTGGTGCGCTGCGCCACACCTGGTGCCCTGTTCTTTACGTGGTGGCTGTAGCTCATGTGAACAGCTTTATTTTCTCTCAAGACAGCACAACACAGGTAAGTAAAAGATAGCAGAGCCTCAGGGCTGGAAGCTTTGGGGTTTGAATCTACTCTTCCCAATGGTCTAGCCTGGCTTGTGGTGAAAAAATGATTGTAAGCGAATGTTTTGAGGACTGGTCATCTGTTTGAGAGTTGACATATGAAAGCAGACAGCAGCAGGTTCCTTATACCCTAAGGTACTTGTATCAGTGATAGCCAATACTACATAAACCTTCAAAGCCAGCAACCAGGGTTATGGGGATGGCCTAATAAAGAATGAAGCAGAGTGATTGAGGGAGATGCTTAGGCAGAGAGTCTTTATAATAGGTTTAGTCGCTGCTTGGGGCAATCTTAAGGTGCAGAGTGCTCTGTCCTTTTACCTTGCTTGAACAACCAAGCAGAAGCCCTCCCGTGGCCTTGGGGCTTCTGACAATGATTACTTGTGCTATCGCTCTAACTCTGATCTACAGTTCTACCAGAAAGTTGAGGAGTCAGCTGAGTTTTGGGTCAAGCGAGGGAGGACAGAGGCAGGATCCAAGCAATAGCCATCTCAAGCCCTTTCTGATAGAACAAGCTGCTCTTTGGAGCATTATCGTAATGAGCAAAGCATCCTCCTGGAGTGCTCTACATACATGAGCAAAAAGTAGCATTGTGCCATATTAAGCAAAGTATGTGTTTTGTTCTCAGGAGACTGATGCTGCTCGGAAAAGCATGCTGCAGAAGACATGGCTGTTGGTGGATGAGGTAGGATCTGTAAGATTCAGTCTATGCCACTGGGATTTAAGTTCATGAGACACAATACTCTTACAGGTTTACGTTTGGCTTTTGAAATTTTGTGTCTGACTACCTTGCTAATTTGAGAAAGAGAGCAGCACAATTTTGACGTGTGATAGCTATGAATACTGTTGTCCAGTTCTTGTAGTAATTGAATTTGAAGCCCTGAGCCTGTTGGAGCCAAGATGAATCTCCTGTACCATGCCTCTTGGTGAAGCAGCATTGTATCTAGATACTGAGAGGTCCTAGAGGGAAGATTGCGGCACAGCTATGAATAGGTGGTCAGCAGGGATCTCGCTTAACTCTTGGCTGGATGTTTCCCCTAGAAGAACAAAATAGATAAAAGGTTTCTTTTTTCTCTGGGAGCTTGCCAAAGGGTCATTTGTGTGGCAAGCTAGGTCATTTGGCCCTCTATGTTTAACATCCAGGGTAAATTCTTAAATAACACTCAAAACCCCACTTGTGCATCTGGCAAGAAGTCATTGTGAGGGGTTGTTGAGGAGACGGTGGAGTTGTGCTCTGAAGAGGAAATCTCATGCAAATCGAGAGTGAATTTTCTTGGAAGAAACTCACCTTTTATAGCTGTTCTATTGAAGACAATATAATTAAATATGTTGAGCGTGATGGAATTGTACTGTTCAGCAGATTGCCATATTATGTTGATGACAGTGTGGAAGAGATTAGATTCTTTTCAGACATGCTTAATGGCTGCTGTTTCTTTCTTCAGACCTTGAAAAAGCACCTGCTGTACTACAGACTGCTGAATGCAGAGAGCTCTTTGGGATTTGATCTTTATGAGCAGCTCCCTCCCATGCGACTGAAGTACCTGCAGATGGTGACACGGAAAGAAAATAATGAGAATGCACCAGCACTAGTATAGCAAACACTCGTGCAAGAAGAGGGCCAAGAGGCAGAATGGAAGAGCTCAGCTTATGCTTCACTGATGAAACTGTGTGCAGTTCAGACAGTTTCAGTGTCTTACCTGGACACTCTTGGCATATTCACAAAGTGCAGCACTAATAGAATGCTCCCAACCCTGTAGAAAAATACACCTCTTCTCAAGATATGGCAGTATGTGTGTGTAGCATCTTTACAAAGAATGGTGGAGCATTTTCATCCATTCTCTTTCAGGCTGTTCTGCTTCCCCACGGAGAAAGTGAGAATGTGTCTTGAGAGACACTGGACTGTTGAATAAACTGAAGGAAGTGGAAAAGCTGTTTCATTCAGTCACACTGGAGACTGTGGGTTTTCAAGATGTCAGTCTTCCCCAGATCTTTCCCTTGCCTTTTTTTTGTATCCTGGGTTTTGAATAGTCCTTTTCCTACATGATCCCCTGCAAATAAACTGACAACAGAACAGGGAAGAAGCTGATCCTGGATGCTTTTTTTAAAAATTGTATAGACAAACAGTTTCTCCAGGACAGTGTTCTGTGCACACAATCGGTCCCACAGACATATTGTATCAGACCTCTAAGAAATAACAGTTCCTCATGGAGTGCTACAAACCCTGGATATCCTCCCTTGGCTGTCTTTTGCATAGTCTCTAAACTGCTTTCTTGTCTCCCTTAATTTGGTTACATGTTTAACAAGATCAAAAATAATTTCTTTGCAGGGCAGGACGTTTGGCAGTAACCACTCCCCAGTGGGCTCCCCACTGCCCCAGCCCCTAGAGAGGGAGGAAAATAAAGTATCTGCTTGTTTAACTGGAATGTATATTGGTTGCCCTCTGAGAAGAGTTCAATGTAATTTAAATTTAAAAGTGGAGTTCCTAAGCTTAAACATAATTTTAAAAATTCCTAATTTGATCTCACTTCTACATCCAAATTCTGTATTGCAGCCACATACACAAGGGCTACAATTACAGTGCCCTAAATGGCTCATCACAAGTGCCAGATCAATTCCAGGATTTACCCTAGGTGTGATCTCACTGGATGTTTAATTTGTATCCAATAATTTTTGCCAAACTCTGCTCACTTTGAGCAGAAAGTGCTCAAAAAAGTGGCAGGCTTTTGTTTCGAGAACTTACTTTTAGGAACAAACTTTGTTAAAGTTATTTCTTCTGTTTTCTTCTTACAAGTAAATTCTTCTGGAACATACAGGGTCATGCCTAGACTGAAGACCTATGCTTCTTTCCTTACCTGTCAAACAGGCCAAGGTGGCTTCCCTTCAAAGAAATCATGCCTGTATTAACCTTGCAACAGTGAATGTCCTAAAAAGAGTGTGAAACACTTAATAGGCCAGCTTGTAATTGTTAACTTTGCTCCAGACAAGAAACAAATTCCAGCTAGGAACTTTGTGGCATGGTCTTCAAGTGTACCAGTCCCCCTTAGATTACCAGAAAACATCCCATTCATCTTTTTCCCCATTATTTCAGATAGGACGTGGGTGGAATTGATGTTTCATTTTAATCTCTTTTTCTCCCCCCTGCCACTTCCTCAAAGCTTTTGATCTGTGGTTTCTCTCTGCTGCAGATCAGTGCACATAAAGTAACAAAAGCACAGTGCTCAACGTGGGGGTTTTTATTTTTAGTTATTTTGAACGCTTGATGCAATAAAAAAATGCGATTTAAATGCATTCAAGATTCTATTCTGGCTAGAATGTGGGAGCCCAGCAGTTGTCCTTCAAGTGCACTGGATAGTGTATTTTAAAGATTTCTAGCTGCCCATGTAAGAGCAGCCTTCATCAAGAACTTTGCATTTCAGACAGTCAGTTAAAAAGACTCCTCCAGTCCTTTGTTTGATGCAAAATTGAGTTTTCTAATGTGTACAGGTTGTAAATAAATGCATTGGTAGCTCTGAAGCTTTTTTGGAACTGTGAGAATGCTCTCCTTTATTTAAATCTTTTGTGAGTTTGGATAGTTCTGTTTGCAGTTTATCAATATCTTGGGAATGACACTGCTCTGAGGAAACACACTAAGACTTGGAGCTCTGTGAGAGGTCTTCAAACCAATGCATCATCCTGTTTGTGTGGTGTGTTGGTAACACAGGACACCGAATGATTCTGTGTGTGCTTGGGGAGGGTGCAGGATGGGTATAATGTGACTTGTCATGTGCCACAGGTGGGAATACAGTGAAAAACTGTCCATGGATGGTATTTATAGATGATGAGAGAGGAGGTGTATTTCATTTGTTTTGTGAACTCTGGGAAGGACAGGGTCAGGCTTTTACCAGATTCTCAAAAGCCCCCTGTATTCCCAAGTGTTCCTCAAGCCATCAGGGCGTGTTCGGAAAATGCCTGCATCTCATGACATGAAATTCTGGTGCAAATATCTGCAATGGAGGGAAGCAAAGGAACCCAAATCATTCTGCAGGGCACACTTGTGTGCAGAACATTCTAAGGGCGCTGCACGTGAGCCATAAACTTTCAAAACTGGCTGTCATTCGAGATGATACAGCAATCCTAAGCTTGAATTTTTTACAACTTTGGGCAGCCTTGTACCACATCTCTCTGCAGAACACTAGAGGGCATTGCTTTATCTAGTTTAAATGCAGACTTTCTCGGTGTCACTTACAACTGAGACTTGAAACCAGAAGCCAAGCAACTCTTAGACCTGGTTTGAGTTTTCTGTATTTTTTATTTTTGCATATACATTTGGAGAAAGTGTGGAGAATTAAATAACTTTTTATGTGGCTGTTGAGAATCCTTCACTGCTTTGTCAGCAGGAACATTTTGGAAAAATGCTGGTAGAGTGAATGGAAGTTTAAAATTTAAAGTGAATGTAGTTTAAGTGAAACAGGACCGAAGTGTGCTAGTTCTGTTCGAATCCATTCGAATCTCAATCAGAGTAAGTGAGGAGAGAAAGAAGATGAAAACTGTCCCCCAGATGGATGTGACTGCTTATCAAAAGCTTAAGATTTCTTTGAGCAGAAAATAGTTCTACTAAAATAAGACACACAAATAGGTTTCTGAGGTTCAAGTGGTTCTAACTCAGAATAGGATCTGTTATCTGATGACTCTGATCAGGAGACAAAACTCCCAACAACAACCAAATTAAGCAATCCTACAGATGGTATCTTTTAATTCATAGAAAGAAGAAAAAAAGACATCTAGTCCATAGTAGCTAGAAAATTCTTTGTTTCATCCAAGTTACCAATATTATCCCATGTCGGGACAGTGGGAATCTGTATTGGGACAAAACAAATGTATTGAGGTCAACTTGAGTGCCACTACACAGCATGCAGAAGACAACCACGTGATCGGGCCCAGTCAGCATGGGTTTATGAAAGGCACATCCTGCCAAACTAACCTGATCTCCTTCCATGACAAGGTGATCTACTTAATGGATGAAGGAAAGGCTGTGGATGTAGTGTACGTGGACTTCAGTAAAGCCTTTGACACCATTTCTCATGGTATTCTGCTTGAGAAACTGGCTGCCATTGGCCTCGACGGACCCACCCTCTGCTGGGTTAAAAATTGGTTGGATGGTTGATCCCAAAGGTAAATGAAGCTAAATCCAGCTGGAGGCCGGTCACAAGTGGTGTCCCCCAGGGCTCAGCGCTGGGTCCAGTCGTGTTAAATATCTTTATCAACAACCTGGATGAGGGGATTGAATGTACCCTTAGCAAGTTTGCGGATGACACTAAGCTGAGAGGAAGTGTTGATCTGCTGGAGGGAAAGGAGGCTCTGCAGAGGGACCTGAACAGGCTGGATCAATGGGCTGAGACCAACAGGACAAGGTTTAACAAGGTCGAGTGCCAAGTCCTGCACTTGGGACACAACAACCCCGTACAGCGCTACAGGCTTGGGGCGCTCTTGTCTTATTTCAGAAACAGCATGGCCAGCAGGACCAGGGAAGGGATTCTGCCCCTGTACTCAGCACTGGTGAGGCTGCACCTTGAATACTGAGTTCAGTTTTGGGCTCCTCACTACGAGAAAGACATTGAGGTGCTGGAGTGTGTTCAGAGAAGGGCAATGAACTAGTCAAAGGGCCGGAGAACAAGTCTTACAAGGAGCGGCTGAGGGAATTGGGGTTGTTTAGCCTAGAGAAAATGAGGCTGAGGGGAGACCTTATCACTCTCTACGGCTACCTGAAAGGATATTGTAGAGTGGTGAATGTTGATCTCTTCTCCCAAGTGACGGGTGATAGGACAAGAGGGAACAGCCTCAAGCTGCACCAGGGGAGGTTCAGATTGGACATTAGGAAAAATTTATTGACTGAAAAGGTGATTGGGCACTGGAACAGGCTGCCCAGGGAGCTGGTTGAGTCACCATCCCTGGGGGTATTTAAAAGGTAGATAGATGAAGTGCTTAGGGATATGGCTTAGCAGTGGACAGGCATGGTCAGACCCGATGGTCTCAAAGGTCCTTTCCAACCAACCGATTCTATGATTCTATGAAATTCAACATAGGCTGTGCTGGAAGACAGCAACAATATGGTTTTAGAAAGAAGTGGTTGATTGAATTGGAGATGAGTTGAAGATAATCCTGCTAATATTGCTGCTGAGTTGGCAGGTTAGACGGTGGGGCTGTCGCAGTTTTGCATCCCATAACTTTAATGACAGCAGGTTTTTACGTTCTACTGAGCCTTTCTTTGCATTTTGAAAGGGGAGAGAGTCTTCCCATCAGTGTGGAAGCATGTCCTTTTCGACGCAGAAGAAATGGAGTTGATTTGTGATCCTTCAGCTGTGTGAGTGGTTTCAATTCCCTAGGTTTAGGATCCCTATGTGGTGACTTGGCCCACTTTGTTGAGTAGGGACAGTTACAAAAGAACACGCAGGCAACTCAGTAGCTGTCTGTACTACACACAGGGATAGGACAAAGACTGGCAGAAGAAAGGTTTGTTAGGCAAGGAAGAAATCAAAATAGGACTGAAACCCCACTGTATGGGAACTTTTTAACAGTAAAATATTTATGAAGCATTATATGATTAAAGCACTTGCATTCTGCTGTATTTATTGACTACTTCAGTTTGACAGTGGAATTTAATAATCCATTTCTGACTAATGCATTCTGTCTGGACAATTAGTAATATCGTGCAAACCCTAAACACCTTTTACTGATGAAGTCATGGACAGATAGAACAAGCCATAAGATGTGAGTGTATAAATATACTATGTGTCAGACAAATGTGTTTCTTCGGGTGTCAGACAGAAAATAGAGCAGAAAGGCATGTTAATTCTTGCTTTTGCTTCTTCCTAGTTTGGCAAAGTTCTCCTTAATGAAGTTCTCTCATCAATGAAGTGATGCTGTCTCCAGCTGATAAATTTGGGGGCAAAACATGTTTTCTTTCACCTTACAAAAGCTCATATAAGCTCCATTCACAAAGCTGGTCCTCTGTTGTCCCTTGTAAAAAATAATTTTATTGTAATTTACTGCCCTTTGCCATAGTTTTTAAAAACTGATTTTTTTCCCCACTTTGAATGGAGAACATGGATGAAAGCATGCTGCCATTTTGTGTGATAAGCGATGTTTGCACACAGGGGTAAAATGGCCACAGTGTGCTCCCTTCCACCCCTTTTTTTGTGGTAATCTTGAGTCTCAAATCATCTGTTGCAAAAATCATCTGTTGCATGTGGATTTCTGGCTAGCCCCAGCCCACAGCAGAAAAGAAGACCCTGAGGAGACGAAATTCAACCCAACTGAAGTTTCAGTGTGCAAAACAACCAGATGCTACACCAGCAGTGTTGCAGTGAGCCACTGGGTCCCTGTTGTCCTTCACTAAGTCCTCCTTCCCTCCTGACCTCTGTTTGCTTTCCTACTTTGGGTTTTCCTGCATTGTAGTAATTTCTAGTTCTTCTCTGTTGGCTCTTTTCACTCTTCTGACTTTTGTAGGAGCAATCAGTAATTCAATAATTAGACTGAAGAACTGAGATGCTGCCCTCAAGTTTGAGGTGGAAGTTCCATCTCTTTAGGTGTGTCTGGGCAGATGGTCATAAATAATGTGTGCAACCTGCTCGTTCAGAAACTTTACAGAGAAGAAGGCTGTAACTTAACTTTTATGACCCAGATTCTCAGATTGCCTGCTGTGTAGGTGGTGTTAGCATACCACAGCGTTTGGGTATGATCTGTCAGATATTTGATAACACTTTAGCAATTAATCTGTTGGATCTCTGCTGAAAGGAAGACTGACACTTGTGTATCAAGTGACTTTTATTCACCATTATTGCTTCAACTATGGTAAGTTTTCTCAATCAACAATGAGCACATCTCCAAAACAATATTCCAGGCTTCCTCAGTGCCTATGGGCTTTTGTTAGCAGCTTCCATTAAATCCATGTTCAAGGTGGCTCTTTGATCTCTTCAGAGCATCATAAAGTGCAAGAGCTCTGAATTAACTTCAGGTATCCCGTTGCTGGCAGTGAATTCCAGTTACAGAGTGTTGGTTTACGTCACACCACAACAATACAATGACAGACATTGTGAGTGTGCCGTGCAATTGTGAAGATACGTTGTTAACGTCCTTCACAAAAAAAGTAGCTTCCTACTCCTGGTGTCAAGATTTCTTTCAATATCGATTATCAAAACTAAATTTAGGATGATATAAAGGTTTCTACGAAAGTATTCTGTGTCTCTTGTCTCTGACATGAGTGTCAGCTCACTCACAAAACGTTAGTTGTGCTGACACCCAGAAGACACAGCAGATGGTGGCTCATTTTTGTTCCTCTTGGTACCATCTGCCATAAGATTGATCAGGTTTGGATCAATGAAGTTGAATGGGCAGGGGTTGCCATAGCTCTCCTCCTGTCTGTCCACTGTGAAAAGGAGTGGGAGAGAAAAGGGGATATAAAGCATCCTTTTTAGTATGTTTCTCTCTCTCTTTGGTACTGTTTCGTGACCACTTAAAATATTCATGGAGGAGAGTGTGGGCTTGCTGACCATGCTTCTTTGCAATGAGCTCTTATCAGCAGGTTTTATATTTTATAGTCACCTCTGAAGCTCAAATATTTTCAGTTGTAATGGGCTTACATTTTTTGTAACAGTACAATTTGCAGGTTTAAAGTAGGATGCAGAGTTTGGGTATCAATGGACAGCAGTGATTATGGATAACTACTGTGCATTCCAAGTCCATTTCATTCTCTGTATGCTCTGGTGCCATGAAGGCCCAGCATTTGCACTGTTGGAAAAGTTAGCAAGTGTGTGCCCATGTGCATTTTGCAGACCTCTTCTACAATGAGTACGTGGTTGCCAATATTGTCTTAGGTACAATAAATTGTTTGTGTCCTTGAACGAGTCTTTTCTGCTAGCAAGATACTCTTAAGGTTGAGCTACTATTCTCATTTTGCAACCAATTTTTCCCTTGAACCAGCAATCTTTGCTTGCTGCTTTCTGTAGCTGTTTCAGTCATTCCTATAGCCAGTTGCAGATGGAAGAAAAAAACAATAAGCCCACAGCTAACACTGAGTCTTTTAAACAGCAAAATGCAATTTTATGGTCATGCTAAATGTTTTCCAGAATGCAGTGTCTCGTCTAAACTGGAGAGAAAATATGATGCATCCCAGAAAGACCAATAGCCTGAGATCAACATAATCTCTGGCAATGTGGGAGACCCTAATTACTGGGCACAGCTGTTCTGATGTGAAAGATGTTCCCAATTTTCTGATGTTTCCACTTTTTTCTTATGTTACAATGAACTTAAATGTGATAGTGTTGGAATTGTACCCAAAGGTGAATTTTTACTTTCTACTTCATCCTCAACAGAATACTAAGGAAGAATTAACTATTAGAGGAACAAGGTTCTTAGAGTGTGATAAATTTAGCTTGTGTTTTTGTTCATTCGGGCTTCTTTTTTGGTAACAGCATGTTATTCCAACAAATTGTACTGAACCAGTAACTGGGAAATACTTCCACAGTCTCCTTACTGCATATTTAACCTGAACGTCACTGGTGCCTTTTTTGATTGCCAGCTTTGTTTCCAGTGTGAGAAGAACAGGACAGAGTGAGCATAAAAGAGTCCCTCTGCGCTTGTGCTCTCTTGACTTCAGGGCACATGGTCTTACCAGGAAGTTGCATGCGTTTAAATAAAAAAGACCTGTCACATGTTTTTATTATGCAGGCTCTTCCAAGAAGCAAACTTCACCACAATAAACTTATTGGGTTTAGATCCTTTTTTTTGTATTTGGGTTTTGCTTATGTAGTGAGACTAGAGATAAATAGATAGCGAAGACCAGGAAAATGGTAACCTAATAGGCTTTCCTGGTGAAGAAATCTTAGATTTTCTGCTTTGGGAAGATGCAGGTGAGAACATCTCTAAAATCATCTGCAGATTAGCCTTGATCTTTTCCTCAAGGAATCAATTCTTAGATTTTAATGGGAGTAGAACCATGGCCTCTGTTTAGTACGGTGAGAGGATCACGAGAGGTAAGTGCAGCAAGTAACCATAATTGAGTGCTTCTTTGATAACAAGCTGTCTTTTTGATCTGGCTGCAAAATAATAAGATACTTGTCTTGACCAATAGTTGAGAATGGAGAGCTCAATTCAAAATCAGCCTTCATGTTAAGCTCACATTAAGACACTATGTGTCTCAAAGGTTAATCTTTCTGGTGACTGATACGTTAGTTTTATTATAGTAAAAATTCCACAGTATTTTACTGCATCCATACTTTATGTCTTGCAGCTCAAGCTGTGTGTGCCTTCAGGATTTTATTGCTCCTTTATTACTCTACGAGATAATTATTGACTCTGTTGAGAGACCAACAGTTGATGCTTCGCTTCAGCTGTTTGGTTTTGTCTGGTCTTTCATCTGCTGCTATGGATTTCCATATTGAATGAATTCCAGGGAGCTTTGGGACCCCAGGTGATACTATCTGTAAAGAAATTATGAAAATGAGACATACTTAGGAGTCATCCTGGATGAAAGCTGGAAGTTGCGCTTAGGATGAATCTGTGTGTTTTCCTTTAATGATTATCAAAAAGCCCTATACTTATATTTTGAAAATTTACTGTTTTGGACTACCTATAGTTTCACCTGCTGGCCATCAATGAGTTCAGTGGCCATAATTCAGGCAATATCAAGCAGTCCTGGACTTGTCTCTGTCTCTTTTTGAAATCAGTGGCAAAGGCATAAGCATTCTACTCTCCTGCATTTGCAGTTTATCTGTTAGCTCTCAAAATTTGGGAAGCTCTAATTTATAACTACTCAAGTGTGGAAAGAGTTTCATGAAACTTGAACCATGTTGAACACCATAATAGATTTCTTAGCCATTGTGCTATGCATCTCCAAGTTCCTTAGCAAATGTTAAGGCTCATAACCCCCTTACAGGAGTGACAGCAAGTGTACATACAAAGACTGCTTTACCTAATGCGAAGACTAGGAGGACTTATGGTCATGTATTACAGCACACAGAAATCCCACACTGTTTTAGCCTGGAGAACAGAGGAGAGTACTGCATTTAGATGAATCCGTAAGACTGATTTGTGGTGGTTACCTAAATGGGATTGTTTCCAGACCAGTGGAATTAAGAACCCTCTTTTTGAAAAAAAAGCATTATAAGATCTTTAATAATCACACAAGGTCAAGACCCAGTTTTATGTCTCACATAAAAGATCATGAACTTATAACTACTGATCTGTCACTGTCTGATCTGACTATCTGTTGTAGAGACTGCTTTATTTTAGAAGAGATTTGTGTAGCCAGTAGTCTAAATACCATCAAAGCTTTTAGTCCTTGCCATATTCCTTGTCTGAGGAGGTTTCTAACAAGTTTTTGTTCTGATATATCTTTTTTATTTGTTTTTCCCTTTTCATAGCAAGCCAAAGCGAGATGATGAAGAATATTTTCCAGTTCATATGTCTCTTATTTGTTGCTATGTACCAAACTGCTTACTGGTCTAGGCCTGAAAATCAGTCAGTTCCTGGGTAGTTCAGGAGGGCATCCAGTTTTGCTTTTCTTAGTGAGTTCATCTTTCTGTCAGGTATGGCCACCTGTCTGAAAGGCTCCTCATTCCCACTTACTGTAAAACTGCAGCCATAGCAAACTGTATAAAGGCAGAGGGTCTGTATGTCATGCCAGACTAGCTTTAAGCATTTCACAGTTAGCTGTTTTGTCTCTGCATCTGTACACATATTAAAAAGCCTCTAGGCATCTTATAAACAAAACCTTTCCGGTACCCTAGCTCCACTCTGAAAAGGAAAGTCCTAGAAAATTAGAGGAGCTTTCCCTCCAAACTACTCTTGGCGTATTATATATAACTTAGCAAGTGTTTTTCTTTATAGCAGAGGTATAGAGCATGGACCCGGCTCACAATTTCATTGTTCACATGGTGTGGCCATCTGATATCCACGCTGCCCACGAAAGTATACCCACTACAGTGTTGTTTGATCGCATGAAAGTGTGTATTCATGTAGTTCCCATCACTAACGTGTTTGGCCTGCAGCAAGGAAATGTCTCTGCAGTAAGATCTCCCTGACCAAGCCAGATGTTATAAGATGGGAGAAAACTGACAAAGGAAAATGCTTTCCCCATTTCAGGGTGCCCAAGGAATGAGTTGTGCAAAGTCCTTACATCTGTTTATTATGAAGTTTTGTTTAGCCTAAAGAGGACACTGCTGCAAGTCATCTGTGCTTTTAGTAGCTTCACTTCAGCAGCAGCAGAGGAGGTGGATTTGAAATCAGAAGGTCTTAATTTCAGAACGAAATAAATTTGTTCAGATACAAAAGGCTTTTCTCTCTCAAGTCACCAATATCTTATTACACTTGATTTGATTTGGAAGCTATTTAGGATGCTGTAGTCATATGGCTGGCTGGCAGTCTGAGTAACCTCATCACTGATGTGCCCATGAATGACAGACTGTGAATTGGTCACACCATAATGTTGAAAGTCAAATGCAACAGCCTTGTTTGAGGGACTTGATTGGCACCAGCAGTGAAACAGGATGTGTGAGCTCATAGTGAAATGGAGGACCAAATTGGTCCTTTTCGAAGAGATGGGTGGAGAAGGAAGCCAAGTACAAAATATGAAAATGTACCTAATGGTATTGTGCATCAATCGGAGTTTCTGAATCATCTGGGGGAGGTAGGTCAGCAAGGCCTACTTGTCTAGAGGAAAATTCTTGTCCCAGAGCTCTGAGCTGGCACAGAAAACTTGAAATGCTTGCTGCACCCTTTTGTTGTCTGTGCACTCTGTTTAGAATAGGCTATTTCAGTTGGGAAGGACTTACAACAATCACCAGTCCAACTGCCTGACCACTTCGGGGCTGTCTAAGCGTGGTATTAAGGACATTATCCAAATGCCTCATAAACACTGACAGGCTTGGGTCATCAACCACCTCTTTAGGAAGCCTGTTCCAGTGTTTGACCACTGTCTCAGTAAAGAAGTGCTCCCACATGTCCACTCTAAGTCCTCCCTGGTGCAGCTTTGAACCATTCCAGTGCATCCTATCGCTGGATATCAAGGAGAAGAGATCTGCTCCACTTCCCTCAGGAAGCTGTAGGGAGCAATGAGGTTGCCCTTTAGCCTCTTTTTCTCCAAAGTAGATAAGACCAAACTCCTTAGCTGCTCCTCACAGGACTTTCCTTCCAGCCCCTTCACCAGCTTTGTTGCACTCTTCTGGGCACAATAAAAGACCTTCACATCCTTTTTAAATTATGGGGCCCAGAACTGCATACAGGACTCAAGGCGAGGCTGCACTAATGCCGAGTATGGTGGGAAAATCACCTCTTTTGAACAGCTGTTTAGGCTGTGTTTGATGCCCTCCAGACTAAGGGTTTGCCCTCTTGGCTGCCAGGGCACTGCTGACTCATGGAGCGTGCTGCCAACCAGCACCCCTAGATGCCTTTCAGCAGGGCTGCTTTCCAGCCACTCCTCTCCCAATTAATACTTGTGTCTAGCATTACTCCTTCCTGAGTGTTAAATTTCACACCATTAATCATAGCTCCATCTCCAATCTATCCAGATACCCCTGCAAGGCCTCTTGTCCCTCAAGAGAGTCGACAACATCTCTCAGTTTGGGATCACTAGCTGTTGTGGTCTGAGTTAAGAGTCAGTTTTGTGACTCTAACTCAGTCTTGCTTAAGTAACCTCATTTTCTGAATGCTAACTCCATGTTTTTCAGCCTTTAGGATCCTGATGAGGTGTATCTGCCACCATGACTGACTCCCAAATGACTGTCGCTGCAAGTGTGCGATGTGCAGACCAATACAAATATGTTTTTAGGCTGGTTCCTTCAGGAATGAGGTCTGGGGAATCCTGCTGCCCTTCAGACTTTCTCTAATAATGTTTGGCTCCTCAGATCAATATGATACCAATGTGACAGAACAGAAAGAAAATATATCAAGTCCTGGTATGTTTCATAGGAACTGGTGGCTGAGTAGAAGCAGAGACATCCGTTAGTGCCTCTGCTGAGAGATGGCTATTTCTGCCCACATCTGCTCAGTCTGGTAGGAGCTACCTGGCCAGTTACATCTACTTGCAGGCTATTCAAGAGCCTTGTGGGTCCAGAATGGCCACAGAGCATCCTGCCCTTCTGGCATGCCACCCTGTAAAACAGGGAAAGGCACAGGAGCCTAAAACTACTAAGTCAGGTTTAGGAGAAGTGGCAGGGAAGTTAGAGAGTGATAGAGCATAGGAAACTGAGCTTTCTCCATCCAGCTGTTTATGGAATAAGATTCTTTATTATTATTTTTTCCATTGCAGTAACTGCTGTATCTGTGCCCTGTATATACATCTCAGGGAAATCATGGTGGTAATTGATTGACTGGCAGGAATGCAGAAAGAAAGAATCTCAAAAACTTGGGATTCTGTTAAAGTATTTTGCACACAGCAAAAGCGATGAAAAACGCATTTGCATTGGTGTGCAAGAAGGCGCTATCGCCTGGTCTGTGACTGAGCAGGAGGGCTGCATATGTAAAGAAATGGTAAATGGTAGCAATGAAGCTGAGGAGCTGTGTCCTGGGCAGAGATAAGTATTGCTAAAGGGCTGCTTGTGTTTAAAGCCTTGACAAATGATCTGGAAAATAACAAATAGCCCATTAGTTCACTGATGCTGCTAATGTGGAAAGCATTGTGAGTACCAGATAAATACAAAGACAACTAAAAGTCTTGACATCTGGACAGAAGTCAATACAGCAGAATTAAAACAAGGGAAATTACATTAAACATGACTTAACTGGAGAAAACAAACATGTACAAAAATGGTTGAGAGAGGTCAGCTTCGGCTCCTTAGGAGCAAAGCACCAACTGGAATCATTTGGTTTGGGTGTGCACAGGCAGTGGGCTCTTCCCAGGGATTAAGGTGGTGATAAGCTGTATCGCTTTATGAAATTTGTAGCTGATATCCAAGTGACATTCCATGGCTAAACTCCTCTGAACAAGAGTATCCTCTGAATGAGTAGAGAAAGTTTCAAAGGCAGAGTACAGTGTATTTGAAATGTGGTGATGTGATCTTTTCAGCAGAGCTCAGAAAAGCATCAGAGAGACTAAAGAACTAGATGGACCTGTTTAGGAAAGCTGAAAAGAGCGAAGTAGGTTATTCCTAGACCCTATGAAAAATAATTAAAATAAAATAACAGTTTCATATTACCTTGTAAGCAAAAGAGGGGGGAGAAATAATAGAGAGAAACTGGTTTGAGAAAAGCATTCTCAGATTAATGGGGATTAATGGGAAGAAAATATGTCCAGAAATGATCCCTATTATTTATTGTTTTGTTCTGAGTATGGACTTCTGCAAAGAAGGACCAGGGCACCCACACTGTGGTGGTCAAAGATTGATAAATTCTCTGCTTAGCTTGGGGCTCAGAAGAAACTCGAAGACCGTACTTCGTGGTGTGCTTAGAGGCATTCTTCTCTTCTGCTTGAGAAAAAAAAAAATGAACAATGACATCTCTCTGATCCTTCACATTTACACTTTGATTGTGTTTGGTTTTGGTTTCTTTCTGGCAGGAACAATTTCTCACCTTTGGCCTTCAGAGTATATTTTGATGGAGTATTCAGGTACACATGTATTTTCCCAGAAAACCGCAGACATGTCAAGCTGCAGCAGAGGGACAGGCTGTGGTACCAGATTGTGTGGCGCTGTGAAACCTTTCTGGACTGAAGCACAGAATTAATGCTAATTTGCCTGAATGGGTCCTGGAGGCAATCCATAGGCTTCAGAGGGGCAACTGGTAAGTAACAGTGCTTCATCTCTTCAGAGAATCATAGAAATATATGATTTTATAACATGTTATTTTGTCTGACTAGGAAGGGCAGTGCTTTCTTTCCTTTTAAATGTCCCTGAGCTGCTGGTTGATTTTTGGCAATCTGTTTTCCAGAGGTGGTCTTTCAGCACTTCGGCTCTCTCAGGTTTCTCTACCCTCTGTAGTCTTTTCTGTGGGGTACCAGGATGTAGGATACTATCTTCCTTTCTCCAATACCTTTCTTTCTGTCACATCTATGACCACTAATTCTTACAGTCCTTTCTGTTTGATGGAATAATTGCAAACTCACTTACTGCGCCTACGGGAGGGGATGGGGCAGGAAGAAATCAATCTTCTGTGTCATTAAAAGTACAGACAAAAAAAAACCCCAAATGATTCCCTTGCGGGTATCCATGACTTTAATGTCCTTTTCATGTAGCTTGATTTTTGCTAATGAACAAGCTGTTTATTTAGGGCTCTTAAATGAAGTATTAGCTTCAGGGGTAGCCACTGAAAGAAGGGGTGGGTGAAGGGAAAGGGATGGAAGAAGCATGTGTAATACCGTGAGGACGTTTATATGAATGGTGTGTTGGTTTTTTGGGTTGTTTGGGTTTTTTGTTTTTTTGTTTGTTTTTTTTTTAAGATAGAGGAGCTGCTCTACTTCGCGATCCTCAAGCACCTCCTCTGTCATTTGCAAGGTCAGGATTTTCTGTCTCACTCGAAGAGGGTGCTCTCTGACCAATGAGGCATGAAATAGCAGTCGGAGAAGAGCTTGATAAATATTGATTCAGAAATTGCCATGGCTGCTGACTCTGCGACTGTCCTGTTTATGTAGCAAATGGAAGAGGAATGGAAAGAAGTCGCCCGTTTCTCAGAGATGGTGGCACATGCATTTTTCAATGCTGCCCTAGATATTTAAGAGGAAAGGGGCTGAAAGCTCAGTCCCAGTGTGTTTTTCAGGACAGCATTAATCCATTACAGCAGTTGAGACTTTGCAATCCTTCCCCGTCCCCTTCCCCCAGGAGCCTTCCCTTCTTAGTTTCATTAAACTCAGTAAGGATGGTTATACTGTCCTGCCAGGAGAAGGAAAGTTTTCCAGTGGAAGCAGGATAGGCATTTTTCTACTTTGGGGAATATCTGTACAGCATTTGAACTAAAATGAGTACATGCTGCCCATGCTCTAAATTGAATGGATTATGTCTCTCTCAGCTATGAGCCTGAATCTGCGGTTCCCTACTGAGTAGCCTACACCTCCTACCCTGCTGGGTCTCAGCAGTATAAAACATGAACCAGCAGGGTGATACCACTTCAGTGTTTTGCATTGTGCACTTGTGCTGCTGTTAACCTGCTATGAGGAATCAAAAATTCAGGTTTCCTTTATTGTCATCCATAAACTGAATTAAAAGGCAGAATTGGGGTAATTAATTGAAGCACAGTGCTGTGCTAATGCAGTTATCAGATTTGTCTCAGACTACAGGTAAAAATGAGCTGAACATCTGCCAGCTGTACTCAGTGCAGGCATCCCCTGGGTGAGCTCTTTCCAAATGCCACCTGAGCTTATAGCAATACTGGCAGTGTCACATGTTTGTCCCTTTCCTGCACATTTGAAAGGAACCCTGTCCTCGTGCAGTGGTTCATATCCATACTTTTCCTGTAAAGCATGAAGTTTACATATAAATTGTTAGAGGTGATCACCGAGTCCATTCTGCTGCAGGAATTTTAACACCTTCTGATATTTCTGACCTGTACTTTCAGTGTGTTCGAAACTTCGCAACATGAATGGGAGTTGTATTGTTTTCTTTCATTTTTGCAGCTTAATAAAGTTACTTCGATTAGAGAGTGCCTGGGGACTCTTGTCAGAATCAGGAGCCCTCCGGGTTAAGTGTGGTGAATGCATGTAGTACTGTGCAGAAGGCATGTAGTACTGTGCAGAAGGCTGGGAGAAAGCAGCTTTTGTTCTGAGGAGCTTTAAGTCTAGGCAAAACGAAAGAGAAAAGGAACCAGAGAGAGGAGGTATTTGATAAACCTGACACCTGCTGCCGTGTGCTGGGAGACACCCTTGGCAAACCAGCAGGTAGCCTCATCCCAACCCCCTGAGGAAGAGAAGGAATTGAGGAACAAAACCGTACAAAGGCCTGTGTTGGCTGCATAGTGACAGAACTTTGCTGTGCCACAGGCACTCCTTGTGTTTTCCTTCCTCATGATCTCCTGCTTTGAAGTAATGACCTTCACAGGTGATTGTGCAGTAGTATGGCCTTCCTGATAACCTCCTTCAACTTGCTGGGGTAATGAGTTGCTTCCAGAGAGGGACACCACTTTATTAACATCTAACTATAAAGAAATATTGCTGTGGGTTGGGGCAGGGCTGAATGGCGGGGGGGGGGGGGGCGGCAATGGTGTAGAGACGAAATGGATTCAGGAGGCTTATGGATATGTCTTTCAAAAAAGCACAGAGCATAAAAAATTACCACTGGAATAAATGACGCTGATATATTTTGGGAACCCCAGGCTGTTAAAACATGTATACTGTGATGCTGCCTGACTCCTGCGTTCTAAAAGAATGATTTTTTTAAAAAAAATATTTATAGTTTACATTGCCTTGAGGTTAGAACATGAAGATTTTCAAACCAGGATAGTTTTATCTGAGCTTTCTAATTGGTTCATGTTTAAGCAGGCATGAATCTAGCCGTTATATGTTGTACTCAGCTGTGTGAAAAAAAAACGTACAGTATTATTGTCTAGCACCACTCATCTGTGCATGCTGAGTTCTCATAGATTTATGCTGCACCTTGTGTTCTAAAAAAAAAGTCACTCTAAACACAAAACAAAACTTTTCTGTCTGTAAAGTAGAAAGACTGTATCTGTGTATTACTTTTTGAAATTAGCTAGATACCTTTTTTTTATATAGCTGCACTAACACATGTGTTCCATAATTGTTTTTCCCTACACCACTAGCCTGTTATAACAGGAGAGGTGTTTCATTATGACATATTGATGCAAACCAGCTAGATGATATCTTGCAGTGTTCTGATGTTGTTTGTCAGATACCATAATATCAAGAAATCTCTTCTGATCACAGAATCACAGAATCACAAGGTTGGAAAGGACCCATTGGGTCATCGAGTCCAACCATTCCTAACACTCCCTAAACCATGTCCCTCAGCACTTCATCCACCCGTTCCTTAAACACCTCCAGGGAAGGCGACTCGACCACCTCCCTGGGCAGCTGTTCCAGTGCCCAATGACTCTTACTGTGAAGAATTTTTTTCTGATATCCAACCTGAACCTCCCCTGACAGAGCTTCAGGCCATTCCCTCTTGTCCTGTCCTCTGTCACTTGGGAGAAGAGGCCAGCTCCCTCCTCTCCACAACCTCCTTTCAGGTAGTTGTAGAGAGTAATAAGGTCTCCCCTCAGCCTCCTCTTCTCCAGGCTAAACAACCCCAGCTCTCTCAGCTGCTCCTCCTAAGACTTGTTCTCCAGCCCCTTCACCAGCTTTGTTGCTCTTCTCTGGACACGCTCCAGAGCCTCAACATCCTTCTTGTGGTGAGGGGTCCAGAACTGAACACAGTATTCAAGGTGCCGAGTACAGAGTATTCATCTCACCAGTGCCGAGTACAGAGGGAGAATAACCTCCCTGGACCTGCTGGTGACCCCATTTCTGATACAAGCCAAGATGCCGTTGGCCTTCTTGGCCACCTGGGCACACTGCTGGCTCGTGTTCAGTCGGCTGTCAACCAGCACCCCCAGGTCCTTCTCTTCCATGCAGCTCTCCAGCCATTCTTCCCCCAGTCTGTAGCGCTGCATAGGGTTGTTGTGCCCCAAGTGCAGGACTTGGCATTTGGCCTTGTTAAACCTCATCCCATTGGTCTCGGCCCAGCAGTCCAGCCTGTTCAGATCCCTTTGCAGAGCCTTCCTACCCTCCAGCAGTTCCACACTTCCTCCCAGCTTAGTGTCATCTGCAAACTTGCTGAGGGTGCACTCAATGCCTTCATCCAGGTCATTGATAAAGACATTGAACAGGGCTGGACCCAGTACCGATCCCTGAGGAATCCCACTTGTGACCGGCCTCCAGCTGGAGTTAACTCCATTTACCACCACTCTCTGGGCCCGGCCATCCAACCAGTTTTCAACCCAGGAGAGTGTGCGCCTGTCCAGGCCAGAGGCTGACAGTTTTTGAAGCAGAATGCTGTGAGAAACTGTGTCAAAGGCTTTACTGAAGTCCAAGAAGACTACATCCACAGCCTTTCCCCCATCCAGTAGTCGAGTGATTTTGTCATAGAAGGTGATTGGGTTAGTTTGGCAAGATCTGCCTTTTGTAAACCCATGTTGACTGGGCCTGATCACCCGGTTCTCATGCATGTTGCATGATCCATTCATTCATTCTCTGAAATTAAAATGATAGTTTTGGGACCCTGACCGATATAATGTTATCTTCTAGGAAGACAGAATATCTAGGAAGATAGGAATGGATTAGTTGTTTAAGAATTCCTGTCTGGAGGCTGTGAGACTACAAACTAGCAGCAAAAGCTGAAGAAACAGCCTTTATCAGAGAAAGGTAGAGTGTAAGGTGAATGGTATTACAAGAAATGGAGGACCTTTCTTAATCTTTTAGAACAGGGGACTGGGTGGTTCTTGTCTTCATAGATGGGATGTTATCAGATTTGTTTTCAGAATCTTCATTTTTCCAAGAAGTCCCTGTCCTTCATGCTAGTCACGGGAGTTAAAATATCTTGGCCATAGCTTTCCGTTCCTCTTTTTGGACTTGTTAGGTCATTATGAGCACGGTAACAATGTGCTGCTGTTCCCTTGACCAACTAAGACAGGAAAGTGAGGCAGTGTCCAGAGGCTGGTTTGTCTCAGAGGATCATAAGGGTTGGGAGTTTACTCAAGCTTTTGTTGTTAGCGAAGAGTTAGCGTACTCAGTCCGAAATAGTCACCTCTGATAAAGACACAGTACAGGAGACGAATGAGTCTCTGTTCTCTCAGTTCTGGCGCAAAGCCTCATCAAGGCAATTTGATGTTCCACATTTTGAAGTAATTTTAAAACCTAATATTGATTGCCTGGACTTAGCCCAGTTTGAAATACCAGGTTTCCCCACCAGTTGCATAGCAGCATTACTCTGGTTTATTCTCCCTGCCAGTTCTGCATCCGTAGTAACTGTTGTCTGAAGGGTCTCAACAACTAAGCCGACTCCAAATGCATAATGTGCTGAGTGGATGGTTATGTTGCAACTAGTGTGTTCCTCGTTGAGTACTATGCATACCTGAACATTATACCTTAAGTATACATACATAACAACACAATATATCTGTTAGGAGGATGTGCTTGGATATACCTCCCAGGAGTACTGTTATTGGACTGATTATAGAATACTGGTTTTGAATGTATCTCAATTCATTTTACACAGGAGATCTGTTTCTTCATCCGTCTTGAGAGATGTTTATTCCCAAAGATAAGAGCAGGGAGGAGATCTGCCTGTGGTTATAGAGAAAACTGAGACCAGAGACAGGCCTAAATTTTCAGTTTTCTACACACAAGTCTACCACTTGATCCAGCAGGCCTTGCTGCAACAGATGGTATTTCTTGCAGGTTTTTGGATAAGAATTGGGGGGGAAGGCTAACAAGATAGGTATCGAGGTGGGAGTCTGTTACAGACCACCCAACCGGGATGAAAAGGCAAGTGAATTATTCAATAAGGAGCTAGGGGGAACCTCACAATCACTTGTCCTTACCCTTGCGGGGATTTCAACCTACCAGATGTCTGCTGGAAATACAATACAGAGGAGAAAACAGTTGAGGTTTCTGAAATGCATGGAGGATAACTTCCTGACACAGCTGGTGGGAGAGCCAGCTGAGGAAGGCACCCCACTAGACATGTTTCCAAACAGAGAAGGATTTGTAGGTGATATGATGGTTGGAGGCCACCTTGGGATCATGAAATGATAGATTTTGATTCTTGGAGAACTAAGGAGAGGACTCAGCAGAACTGCCACCTGGACCTCTGAAGGGCAGACTTTGGCCTGTTTAGGAGACTGATCCATTAAATCCTCTGGGAGGCAGCCCTTAATGCCAAAGGAATCCAGGAAGGCTGGACATTCTTCAGTGAGGAAGTCTTAAGGGTGCAAGAGCAGACTGTCCCCATGTGCCAGAAAACAAGCTATCGGCGAAGAAGACCAGCCTGGCTGAACAGAAAGCTCTGGCTCGAACTCAGGAAAAAAAGGGGAGTTTAAGGCCTTTGGAAGAAGGAGCAGGCAGCTCAGGAGGACTGCAGTGATGTTTATGCAGGGAGAA
The DNA here is from genome assembly GCF_017976375.1 of Cuculus canorus. Classification (NCBI taxonomy): domain Eukaryota; kingdom Metazoa; phylum Chordata; class Aves; order Cuculiformes; family Cuculidae; genus Cuculus; species Cuculus canorus. The sequence goes on from NC_071405.1 coordinate 49,852,584, forward strand.
AATTAGAACAGCCTGAGTCCAACTAGAATTTAATCTGGTTGCTGAGGTGAAGGACAATAAATAATTTTTTTATAAATACATCATTATTATAAGGTCTAAGGAGAATCTCCATCCTCTACTGCATGTTGGGGGAAATGTAGTGACAAAGCATGAAGAAAATGCTGAGGTACTTAATGCCTTCTTTGTCCCAGTCTTTAATAGTCAGACCAGTTGCTCGCTGGGTACCCAGCCCTCTCAGCTGGAAAACAGGGATGAGGAGCAGAATGGAGACCCTATAGTCCTAGAGGAAATAGTTAGCAACCTGCTATCCCACCTAGATGTGCACAAGCCTATGGAGCTGGATGAGATCCACCCAAGATTCCACTGAAATAATTGGGAGCGCTCTCCAAGCCACTTTCCTTCATTTAGCAGCAGTCCTGGCTAACCAGGGAGGTCCCAGTTGACTGCAGGTTAGCAAATGTGATGCCTATCTACAAGAAGGGCCAGAAGGAGGAAAATGGTAGAAGAACAACAGAAACAAAGGCAAAAGACCCTGACCAATGTGTGTATCAGAAGCACGTGCTCCATATGTCCACTAGATGCTGATTGCACGTCCCTGTACTTTGGGATGAGGTGAAGGAGGGGACAGACGGAGGTGTTAGTGCTCATCCACACCATACAGCAGCTGGTTCAATTTGGACCTTTGATTGCCTGTAGCTCTGGAGCTGTTGAAGCCTGTGTATGTTTGCATGAAGCCTAATTAGTGCCATTATCATTGTCATTAATGGCTTTTAATGAAGAACAGATGGTTTTGTCAAGGATTCAAGCTGTGAAGTTCACTGACCCATTTGTGCTAAAAGGAGGGGAAAGAAAACAAAACCCCCCCATGTTCCAAATTGATGGGGGTAAAGGGGAGTGAATGATTGCCCAAATGTAAACAAGTTTTCCTATGCAGCCTGATCTGAAGGCATGTGCAGGTTCTTACAAAAGCCCTGCTTTCACTGGAGAAAACAGGGTTTCCTGGCACTTCTTGTAAAGCTCTGATGCATCAGTTCTCTTTGTGAATTGAGACTTCCCTGAAGAAGAATAGAGGAAAGGAAGGAGTTAATATGATATACCTATGCCTTGGGAAGGGTTGCCACTAGCAGAACAGGCCAATACTGGGGATTAAAGGAACGGGAGAAACGAAACATATATTTGGAAGGATTTCATATCCAAGTAACCCAAGTTAAGAAACTTGAAGAATTTTAACTTTACTCTCTTATTCTGTCACAATTTTGCTCCAATTTTTTTGCCTGTCACTCAGATATGGCTCCAATGGACACTTCTTTTTGGAGCTACAGTTCCAAATTTTTATTCCACAAGATAGAATGCTGATATTTCTCATTAGGAATTCAGAGCAGGTCAGCAATAAACATGCGATCATGGTGGAGACCAACCAAAAATGTTGAATCCCAGGCACAGATCATTTCATAGGATGTAACTGTCTGTCCTGTCAGCAGCTTTTCTCATCTCCTAGTTACTGAGCAAAACAGCACATGTAAACTATAGACTCACACTGATCAGTGCAAAGTCTGGTTTAAATAAAAGACATTCATTTTCTCATTTAATTGTGAAGGAAGCTTTTAATCTGCCTGTGATTCAAGACTAGCTATCTACTTTTGGCATTGCGTCATCCATCTGGGTGAACGGTGTAATATGTACATATAATGTGGGGTATGTTTTCAGTACTCAATTACGTTATCGAATATACCCCATTTATTCAACAGTATCTGTGCAGCATGTGAATGGCCTGATCAAATATCTTATCAGCCTCTTGGTCACGTTCAAAAGATTTCCCATTACAATTCCAGTTAGAATTGCCAATGTAATAAGTGCAAGTTGTGTTAGTATATTTATAGATCATTTTCACATAGGACCGTATGTGTGCCACTTCAGACCCATGGATGTCCTGCTTTTCTGTGTGGATGCATTTGATTTTGGGCTTGAAATAGATATTGGCTTAATTGCAATGTCCACAAGTTGAACCCCATTTTCTTAGGAATGTATAAGAGTTCAGAGAGATTGCTGAAAAATCATCATAATTTAGAATAATAAATAATGTTATCCTGGTGTTGGAGGAATATACTACAGGAATGAACAGTAGCTGGAAAGACATCTTCCTCCCCGTCTTCATCCTTCTTTTTCTGCTTTTGTTTTCTTCATATTTTGATTTGGAAGAGGGAAGAAATTAAATTCATTAGCACCGATCCAGTGCTATATCTAATTAGCTGCAGTATGGGCACTTCTGTAATCTTGTGTCAGGAGTACAGTGATTTAAGAGGTTTTTTTTTTTCCTCTTTCCTCTGCACCAGCATCTATTAAGAATTAAGTAGTCATATGCCTGATTAATTTACATTGCCTTTATCAGGCTGTGGAAACAATTTTCTCTCACTGGGAGAGTTTTCAAACAAACACGGTCATATCCATGAAGCAATCTCCCAAGGATTCTTCCTGGAACTGCAAAAGGAGATTTAGAGCAATAACAAGCAAAAATTCTGCTGTTCTTCCCTGCTTGCTTTCCAGCAGTTTCAGAGAGCTTCATCCACCTTCCTGCCTGGTCTCTGCCTACCAGGAAGAGGCAAGGCTTTTAGATATGAAGAACCCTTATTTCACCAACTGTGTAGCTGACTTGCCACAAGCCCTTAAGCCTGCTGTGTATTAGATGTGTGCTTGAAGTCCTCTGCCAGTAACACGCTCTTTATTATACCCTGACCTGTGCAAGTTTAGAGAAGAGGGTTTGGGATGGCAAATGGAAGTAGCAAAACAAAGTAGAAAAAACACACAGCACTCTTCCCCATGTATCCAAATAGAAGCTAGCATTTGGGTCCCTCAGACACACAGATAGACAATCACAGCGTCCGCTCAGGTGCCTCTGAGCCATTTGAAGATGCTTTACTCTGACAGAGCATCTGTATGTGTTGCTTTAGGTGCTTAATCTTTCCTTTGTAAAAAAACAGACATAGGAAATCTGGCCAGTTATCTCATTAGTTGCCATGCATAGCAGCAGCTGAAGATCAAGAGTGAAGAGGAAGCGTGGTTAGGCTGAATAGCAACATTTTCACGGGAGTTTATAGAGAGTGGAAATGTCACACTGGGTCTGCAATCAGCAGAATATTTAAAAGCTGCAAATGGGGGAAAGGTCTGTCCCCATCCCACCTCAAGACAGGCAGGAGGAGCCTTTCTTTCCCGTATTTAATAGATGCTTTGTGATTTCCATATACAGCAAATCTTTTTAAGGCTTGTTTTAAATATTTCCTATGTCTATCTTTTAATTGTGGTTTTCCTGTCTTTTGAGGTGGTCAGGGGTGTGTGTCTATTTTCCGGGAGTGCAACCCATATGAGAAAGTGCAACCTTTTCCAGGCAGGAGCCAGCAGGAGAACCAAGGATGAGGAGAGCTTGAATGGCTGTTGTAGGCAGAGGAAAGCAACACCAACTGCCAGTGGCATGTAGGAGCTTGTCAGGAGGAAAGGGATGGGTTCGACATGAGGGTAGCAGTCTTGTCTATGCAGAGAGAAAACTGAACAACCCCCCTGGTGGGGGACAGGGGTAGAGAAGTACTGAGATGTGAGATAGTTTTAAGAAGCATTTGTTCGGATAGGTTGGAAAGTTCCAATAGGTGAAAGGAAGTAGGTATGTCTGGGTAGGACTCCTTAAGAGGTGGTGCCTTTCTAGAAGGGGTGCATGGAAAGGTGAGAGCGAGAGGTGGCTTAAAGGGGGCTTAAGGCAAGAAGCTTGGAAAGAGTCAGGATGGGGGAAGCTCTTGCATGTGGCAGCGCAATGCCTGGAGAGCAAGGTGGTTCCTGAACAGCTTAGGATGGAAAAGGGCTAAAGCGTGACCAAATTTTTTGGGCGAAATAGGGTAGCTGTATTTACTGGCATCAGTGTGTGCTTCTTTATTTCAGTCTCAGGTGCTCTTTCTAGGCATTTTAATGTCCTAGAATTTTTCTTCTGAGAGGCTTTCCAACAGCCCAACTAATGCCTGTATTTAAAAATTGTATTTTTAGTCACTGTACTAGTGGCTTTGGATTAGTGTTCAGTTTTGGTCCCAATGTGAGTATTAGGAATCTGGTTTTAGTACTTAAACATCTAGACAAGAGTATGAATACATGATCTCCACAACTTGCTTTTCCAAGGATTAATCACTTTACAGTGTCAGCAAATCTCTTTTCCAAAGTATATCCTAGGGCAATGATTGTTAGGTAAGCTCCAGCTAGCTTAAACCACTTATTATGTTAGATCTTTGATTTCTTTCAAAACTATGCCATCACTACCATTTACCACATTTAAGGTTAAGAAGATATCCAAGTACATAATGGCCTGAATGTCAATCTGTCCTCTTGTATTTTTTTCTGCGTTTTCTTTTCTGTTTTGAAATGCACCAGACAAGCGAACTTGTGCTCGTGACAATGAGCAGGTGATGCCACGTGACTGTCCCCCCATCACAGTTTAAGCAACAACCAGACACATGCAATATTTACAGGGAAATGTGAACTCAGAACCAGTTCAGCTGGCTTTGTATTTTGTTACAAATCAAATTGCCCACCAGTGTAACTTCCCAGTTTCAAGTACAAAAATGTCAGGTTACTGCTGTGTTTGCAGAATTGCAATAGGAAATAGCATAAATAAAGCAGATACTGAGGGCATTTAACTGCAAATATTATTTCATATGTTAAAGACACTTGCTATTTTGTCAGACCATCTGTAAAGTGCATCTGAATGTTCGCTTAAATTTAAGCCATCTCTGGAGGGCCCTAGACCCGTTTTCAATGCAGTCCCATTTTAGGATGTTGTACCATAATTTCCATGGAAATACTATCCACATATGAATTTGAAGCATAAACCAGGCAGAATCTGCCAGAGATGAGAAACGTTGAGCATACGACTTGTATTTAGAAATCACTGAAGTTTTGTTTAGCAGTACTTGGTGCCTCATATATCTGTGATGTGGGTGAATAGAATGTACATGTGAAAGTGAGATTTAAGGCTATGCTTTTAACATAATGCTTATATGTTTATTCCACGCTGAAGTGCAGGATAGAATGTGGAAGGAATTTTCCTTAGTTGTTTTTATTTTAAGTGGGAGTATGCATTTGTGGAAACTCTGGTTTGTTAGCCTCTTAATTATTTTTTGTTTCAGCTGCTCCCCTTTGTAGAGTGCTGTGAATCTTTATTGAAATTACACCTGCACTGCAGATATTCACTGACTCTAGAGCATTCATATCAGCTTGCACCAGCTTGGGAATCTACCTGTATCTGTTTACTTCTGTTCTTTGTTTACTTCTGCTTGGTGTTGGGTTCTTTTAGTTGTGTGCATGTTGACTACCTGACTCAATTTAAATACTGTATTTCTTTGCCTTCTCTTTCATTCTTTATTCTTCTTGTGTTGGACAGTGCATCCAAGTTGTGCTAGCAACATACAACAGAGCTAGTGAAGTTTGGTGCTCTTCCCACTGAAGCTGGGCCACCCTAAACTACAGGCTGTCTCCTGCAGCAAATCGGCAATTCAGGGGAAGAGCCACAAGGTTGTTGCCTCACAGGGTCCATGGTTAGCTGAGCCAGAAGCTGTTCTACCTTTCCCTCAGCTTTTGCTGTGAAAGTGGCTGTAAGATGCATTATCTATGCATTATCTTTCCTTTGTCCCTTAAGCAAATGGCAACTGAATTTAAAAAAACTTTCTTTTTAAGTCTCTATCTGTTTGCTTTTGCTGTTCTGTTTCTCTAAAGAATTAAACTTCAGATGGGAGAGTCTACACTTTCAGTTAGCATGTGGCAGTCACTGTGGCAACTTTAAAGGGAGATAGGACACACTTGAGAACTTAAGAATTTTAATCACAGCGTTTCACTTCCTGTCTCAGGATGTATCATTTATTCTGCACTGACGATCACTCTTAAAGTCCCAAAGCTATAGATGGTGCCTGTTGCAATATCTCATGTGTTTCTAATGGTCACTGGGAAAAGAGTGAAGGAACTGCCAGAAGGCCATGGAAGTGAGCTGGTGTGCTGGGGACAGGAGTTTTGGTGGGGTTTGGAGCAGGAAAGTGCTGTGCAGAATAAAGGAAGGGACAGAGCCATCACAGGTGGGAGATGTTTGACTCAGAGGCTGAGAAGTAAGCTCATTGTTGGAAGAACAACAAGTGATAGAAGAAAGAGGAGAGAGTAATCATAGCAAGACCAAACAGACTTGCACAACAACTCAGAAAATGGAAGTGTGAAGACACAAGAAACACAACAGAATTCATTTAAGAAAAATGAACTCGCACAAATAACAAAACCCCTTAATGATTTTGCCTGCTAAACAGGCTTCATGGGCACCCAGCTCCGAACTCTCATGCTTTGAAGTGGGAAGCGCTGGGAATCTAGACTTTGCCCATTACCAGCAAATTGGAGTGGGTGGGATGCAACACAAAGGTTCCCCCAAACCTGGCGAGTGCCCAGTATGGGGGTGTGGGCAAAGGAATCTGATGCAGGAATCTTCACCCTGTGCCTAGAAGATTTTAGCAGAAATGTAGTAGTACCTGATGATGAGTGGCTGCACCCATGTGTGCCTTTATGAATAACCAGTCCTAATCAACTTCTAAAATGATGTTCAAATTCATACTTGTCATCTTGGCACAGTGCTTCATGGCACTCTTGTACGCAAACTCAAGAAGCAAAATCCACATAACATTGGCACAACCAGTGGAAAAAAATAGACTGAGTAAACTATCAATGGTTCTTCCTCAAGCTGAGAGAACGTTCAAGTGTGGGCATCAGAAATCTGTCTTGGGTCCAGTACTATCCAATATTTTCATTTGTTATTTTGACAATGGGAGAACAAGCATGCTTATAAGATTTGCAGAAAATACCACGCCAGAAAGGACTGTGAGACTTTTGGAGGACAAAATTAGAATTTGTAATGATCTTGATAAATTGAAGAAATTAAACTAAATCCAATAAGATGGCATTCAGTAAAGACTAGTGGTTAGAAAAGGGGAAAATCAAATATACAGGTGCAAAATACACAGTTTGGGGACCATGATTTGAGAGTGATAGACAAACAGGAGAGAGATCAGAGTTCTAGAAAATATAACGTATGTAGAAAGATGGAAGAGAGAGGGTGGAAAAGAAAGGAATATGATTTAAAATATATTGATACATGCCAGGTAGTTGCAATGGAGATACTGATCAGATATCCTCAGTATCTAGCAAGGAAAGAATGCCATAATTTGTATTTGCAAGGAGAGATTTGGATTGGATTTCAAGGGAAAGTTGTTCGTACAGTTATGAAGATAGCACTAGAAGAAGAGCTACCTTGGGAGGTTATGAAATCTGACATTTATAAGTAGCAGCAAGATGAACATCTGTCTATGGTGATTTTTGCACTCCAATCCTGCCTCATGTGAGGGGATGGCTTACATGGAAGTTCTTAAATGAATCTACACTAGGCAGGGATGTAAAGAGATATGAGCATGCAGGAATTAATGTGAAAAAAAAATTGAAGTTTCTGTCTTGTTGTCCTGTAGTGTATGTAGTCTCACCTTTTCTTTCGTTCTGTTCCTCACAGGAGGCTGTCTTGTGCCTGTGGTTTCCAAAGTATTTGAGCAAGACCCTGAGCAATCCTGTTTAGTTTCAGTGTTATTTCTGCTTTCTTGCTCTGGTTGACTCCAGAAGTCTCTTTCATCCTCAGTTGTTCTGTGAATCTGTTCTGGGTGGCCGAAGATATATCAAAGCTCTTGCTGCCAAAGCTATGAGGAAAAAAATCTGTCAGTTTCTACTGACAAACAGATAACAACTTCTGAAAAAGGATCATGCTTCAGGTTGCTAGAACAGCAAAAGACAGATAATTTGATGCCAAATGTATATATCCTTTGCATTTAGTATACCACATCAATCTATTTTAAAACGTAACTAATTGAATTAGGAAAGCCTAACAAATATTCTTTGAATATCATCAGCGGAAGCTGTGTACAATATTTGCATAAAAATGGGCACGTTCAAATAAATTAAAAAATATTTAAAATATTTGGTAGCTTTGCCCACATAGAGAGAACATGGCAGTGTAAGCATGCAGAAAGCATGGTTACTTGCAGTTATAAGAAATATCATGGCATTCACTTAGGCAGGTCTGCAGCAGATTAGGCAGTGTCAGTTATAACAACTATATGAAACTTATTGTATTATACTTTGTGACCAACTTTTTCCATTTAATGACTTGAAGCCGGTCCCAAAACAAGAGCATTGAAATTGCTGCATTGGTGGACAACTGTCTCCCCCCCAAACGTAAATACAGAGATTAAATTTATAACAGGATGTGGCACACTACACTGCTATGAGTCAGAGTGAGACAATGCATCAATAGATTGAAGGTCAAGAGAAAGCATAAATGTGTGAATGGATGGATAATCTTCATGCTTAGCTTATAGCTGGAGAAGCTTGAAACATTTGTGAAAATTGCTTTTATTTCTAAAAAACTATTTAATGGAGCTCTTTGAACCTGTAATACTATATATTTGCTCATTGCTTCAAAGGGAAAATTGAGTTGCCTGGTGATGTGTGTGCTGTGCATTCTTACAATCATCCACCAACTTGTAGAAGGATCCTCTGCTACAGCAACTGGCTGATTTTCTGGATAGCCCCTAGACTTCCATGACACTCTGGTTCCTTCTTACCAATGCACAGCAATTAGAGGTTTGTTAGCATGTTGATCCAGAAGCATAAGATTTTGAAATTTGAATGATGAATAGACAAGTAATTAATTGTCCTGTGGCACAGAATAGCCTTCTGCTCATCTCTGCCATTGCAGCTTCCATTGTAGAATCTCCGTTTTAGTTACCTGGGGAAGTTCAGATATTAGATACCATCCCTGATCTTTGTGAAGAACAGAATGAACACATCAGTTAGTGGGCTACACATCCATGTGTACAGCCTCTTAACCACAGGCAAATGAGTGACTTGATGAATCGTGTTGTCACCAAGGAAAGGAGTTACAGTTTCTGCATGCTGGTAGACAACACAACATGAAAGAACAGTGTGGTTGGGAAAGCAAGGCAGACTGTGAGGTAGAAAGAATATGGCCCACAGGAACACTGGAAAGCTATGTTCATCTACTCATATGCAACCACTTGCTGGTTTCCTCTCCCCGCCCTCATTTTTTGTCCTTCAAGGCAAATTGTAGGTCCATGGAGGCTTTTTCAAGCAGGATATGACTGATTTTTCTTTATTATGCATTTTTAGAAGGGAAACTGAAGGCAACCTCCCTACATGTCTTCTGCTCAAGCAATATTTTTCCCTGCCTGCACAATTCTCTGCCTCAGTTTGATATTTCCTGACCCAGTGCTCCGTGGAAGCTTTATTAAGCTGTAGCAAGGAAAGCAATGCAAAGATCCTTCATTTTCTTGCACGCATGGCTAGCCTGGAAGACAATCTTCACTGTCCTTCAGTTGTGCTGCTCTGTTAAAAGTGGACTGTGCAACACACATGTACAATGTACACTGAAGAAGTTCAACATTTATAAAAAGAAGAGAGGACTGTGTATTTACTTGGTATGCTGCTCAGAAACTTGCAAAGCTTCCTTCATCCTGACGTGCTGATGCATCTCACATGGGCATTAGCACTGTTAATCAATCCAGACTGTGACTTGAAATTACAGGCAGCCTCTTTGTATTGCTTTTGCAAGCAGCTACAAGCACTTCTCTATTGATTTCATGAGTATTATGCACAATATCCAACATCAAGACAAAAATAAACCATTGGGACTGAAAAACAGGGGTTTGCCCCAGCTTAGGAGCTCAAGGTTATGAGAAGGACATTGACCATCCATCCTGCAATCTACCACCTGACAGTAAGTTTGCAGAGCTTCTGTCTCCCAGTTACCATTGCTTCTGTTTGCCTGTGGTAAAATGGGGCCTTCACTGACTGGCCAGTTTCCCTGGAAACTGCAGGGATTAGAAGAGGGATAAGCTAAACATTCTGTGCAATCTGCTGTGGGGAAGGTAACCAAAGGTAGGGAGGTATGGTAGCAAACTGGGGACCACTGTCCTTTATCACCACAGCTAGATGAATGTGAGTTTGTGAATCCAAGCCATATGCTAGCTTAAAGCTAGCACAATTTTCTTGTGTACCAGAATCTTTAGGATTACTTGCTTAAAGGCTTGTTTGTAATGGCTTCAGGCTGATGTACAGGCATTCACTGCACAAAACTGAACCCACTGTTGGATTTGCTAATTCAGTGCATTTTACATTCATAAACAAGGCCTAAAAGTCTGTTGTCTTACTACACAGCCTCAGGCATGTGGGAAGCTTCAGTTCACGAACTGTCTGTACAATACAGAATGTGTGTCTTCGTCTCCAACAGTTGTAACACAGACTGCATTCAGTGCTGACATTGCAGCTTTGCAGAAAAATGGTGCTTGTCTCTCAAAGACTAGGTCAGGATATGCATTTTAAAGGGCTCTAATTGGAACTCCACTAAAACAGGGAATGGGTTTTTCCTCTTGTCTTTATGCCTACTGAAGGTGAAAAGTTGTAACGCTGCCCTTGCATAGCAGGACAAACTTGAGAGCACCAGTTCCCAACACAGCTTCTCTTGCATTTGCCTCTAAGTTTGAGACTCAGTTTAGCTGGGAAAGGGGAAAAAATGCACGGCATGGTGAGGTGATATACTGTAAAAATTCTGTGGCTGCAGATACCTGAGTTTTCAGCCTTGCTGCTGGCTGTGCAATCTCTGGTACATCACATAAACTCGTTACAACTCCTTCGTAAAGCTGTGCACTGGAGTTACTGTTTCCATGTGCCAATTGTCTGCATTTTAAGTTTTTTTAAATTCGATTCAACTTCTTGTGTTCTTCCTTTATTTATGTCTCACCACTGTTGATTATTCATTTGCTTTCCAGTTCTACATGTTGACACACACATAGTATCACAAGTCAATGTCAGCTCAAACTAATAGCAAGCATATTTTAAAAAATCCAGCTAGATAATAGAATTCTTCTGTACTTCTCTGCTTATATTTTGTTTCACAAAACATCATGGAAACTTTTCAACAATTAAATTTATCAGCCTCTTTCTGCACCAGTTTCCAGGCACTGGCATGAAGAAGAGGCATGAAAAAGGGATTTAAAATACACAGGACCAAAACAAGCCCCCAGAATGCCTGGACTGAGGTGTAGCTCCATTCTGCTTTTGACCCTGAGGTTACTACTTCTACCACATAAAGCCAAACTCTGCCGGACCTTTGCATAGCTGTGACTTGAATTTTGTCTGGTGTTTCAGTGTAAGTCTCCTTTTACCTCAAGCCGGTGTACCTCTGTTTTTAAAGAACAGTTCTCAAGTGGTTTGGTCTGGGTTTATAGCTGTCCTCTAGCTTGGAACACATGCAGATATTTTCATATCTTGATTTGGTTTGGTGTTTTCTGGTGTGGAAGAGATTTACTGTGTGTCAGGTGACAAAGGTGGTTGGTGTTTCCCCATCACTGTCACACTGATTGTAGCTCCATCTGGATCTAAAAAAGGCTGGTTGTCCCTCCTCATTTTGGCTGCTGGCAGTGTGCTATTTGCAGGTATAAAATTGTTTCGTAAGTTCAGAGGGTCTCCATTTGCAAGGAAGAGGCCCGTGTGGTGACAGATAGCATGAACAGTGGGGAAAACATCATCTTACTTTTTTAATGGTGTTTTTCTTTTTTCCTTTCTTGCTAGGTCCATAAGTATTGCGTGGAATCAACGGACTGAGAAAGATTGTGAGACCGACTGTACTGCGTTTCAAAGTGTCCGTGCAGTCCTCTAATGCTTTCCCCTGTTGGTGGGGAAAAAAAATGTTTATTCCCTGCTGTCAGTGAGTCCTTCAATTCATCTAATTTTGTGTCATGATTAGGCAAGCTGAGTGTTTAGCTTCCCCAGGGAAAAAGCTAGTTTAGAAGAGGGTGATAGCTGTACATATCGCCTTTGCCTTCTTTCTTTAGTGACCCCTCATATTTGAATAAAGATGCTGTTTTCTTTTAACTGTCCTTTGAAGCACAGGGGAGATACTATAATGTATATTTTACAGGTGAGAAAAGAAAGGGACAAAGAAAGTTTTCTTTAGAAGATCAAATGATGACCATGACCTGAAATTAAATCAGAAACCCGAAAGCAAGTAAAACTCCCAAACTCTCAGATGTTTCTGTTGTCATGAATTTTAAACTAATAATGTTGGGGGTTTTGCAGCCCTGAAGGAAGTTTAGGACTTCAAATACCAGACATAGGGTCAGGAGATAAGAGTTCTGCTCCTGTTTTGACCATTCTTTGTTGAAAAATGGGTTACATGCAACTCTATCTAGAACTTGCATTGGAAAAAACACTCGCATCCTTTATCTGGAGAAGAGACATCTCACTCATCCTATGTCTCGTTTCGATGCAGAAAACTGGCATGTTACTACACATTTCTATGGTGTTTCAGAGTTGCTTTGCAATTGTTTTTGGGAAATACTTTCAGATTGTTGAAGGGAGAGAGATGCAAAGCTGTGTATTTTAGCTTTCACAAAGGTTGGGTTTTGTTTTATCACGGCCTCAGGAGGGTGGCCTGAACTCCCATTGGGGTTTAGTTAATGACAATCCAGCTGGATCAGCAGTACGAGGTTTCAGCATCTTTCCTTCCTCTCTCTCCAGGACTTAAATGTACTTAAATGGACTTCAGCAGACCTGGATTTTTGTGGGTGTGGGAGTGGGACAGGCAGACCCAGGGTCAACACATGATTGGACAGAGGTTACAAAGGTTATTTTGACCAACTCCTAGTGACGTATCTCAGTTGTAGGGGAAAATACATTTAACGTCACTATTACATTGCTTCTCAAGAGAGCAGAAGTAGACAGGTAGCTTGGTGTCTTTTCCCTAGGTTAGTCCAATGCAGAAGTCTGAACGGGCTTTCTTGTTAAAAGTCAGTGAATTTAATAATGAAACTCTACAAATTAGGAAAAATGATGGGTCGTGGGAGCTAGAGGCCAAGGCAACTAGGGAGTGAGGGAACACGACTGGTGTGGAAGAGGCCAGGCCATCAGCATGCTGGTCTCTGGCTTAGTACCTCACCTAAGTGTGTTTTCTATCACGCTGGCAGGTTTCAGGGAAAATAAACGTCAAATTGGTGATTCGTAGCCACTGCCTTCAAAACACCCTGCTTGCCTCCAACTGGAGTACAAGGGGAGTTGTGGTCCCTGTGTGCTTCCCTACTTCATCTGCAGGCAGGTGCTTCCTAACTTCTTTAGGTCTTTAGGTCTCTCCTCCTCTATTTCTTTCTTAGTCAGCTCCCAAACTTTGAGGAATGCTTCCCACAAAGGCCTTTTTCTGTCCAGGCCTGTGGCATCTCCAGGGTCCATGTTGTGGCTTTTTTCTTTTTCCTGTGTTTTGGAGAGCGACCGTGCAACTGTCTCTCTCTTCCTGCTCAGTTGGGATGGAGAATTGGTGTCTGGCAACAGACCAGCAGATCACTTAGAGTTTTTATCCATTACACAGGCAGAGAGAAAACCTGCAGGTTTTCTTACAGGGCTAAAGATTTCTAACGATGCTGAACGCGTCAATGCTGATCCTGCATTGGGCAAAATGCCAGAGCCTGCCTAATGCCATTGCAGGTCTGACATTTCAGCCTCCATCCTAATGGATGCCCAAGCGGATGCCTCCACCTCACAGAGCCGTTAATTAGACCTTAATGACTTTCTGTGAGAAAGGCCTCGGAAATGAGATTCAGAGAATTTCCTACTGATAATGCATGGTGTGCGTACCAGGTTGGCCTGCTTTGGTCAGACTCAGGTCTTTTAAGTCAAATGATCTGCACTTCTGTTTACAGTATCTGCCTTTTTTTCACCACTACTGTCTCCTAAAATACAAAATCAGTCCTGTGTAGAATGACAGCTTCTCATACATCTTCAGTTTTCTCTGGGCAGGAAATGAGTTTTAAATTCTGCCAATATCAGCATGGAATGACAACTCAATTTACACTCTAAAACTCCTTTCAGTCCTAGTTACCTTCAGTACTGGTTTCTATGGGTTTTTGCTTTGTCAAATGTTTGCTCTGATTGACCAAAGAACAATTTTTTGATTTTTTTTTTTTTTTTGAGAAAACACTGCCTCCTCTTTTTTTTTACTAGAGTTTGAATCCAGTGTTCGTTTTCAATCAATTTAGCTTCAACCTAGCATTTTCTTCACAGACTAGATTAAGGGCTCCCCAAAACACTTTGAGAGCAGCTTTCTTCTTGATTTTGAACATATTAGTTGTTTTTCATTCATCAGAATTCCTGAGCTTTGACCTTTGGCTGTGAACTCTACTTTTGTGTTGATGGTTGAGTATATGAACATGGAGTATCTGTTTTATGAGGAGTCTGATCATAATTACAAGAGTTGGACACTTCAGTATTTTCTTTCAATGTTTTTGTGTACTGAGTGGAAATTCTGAGAAGTTTGAGTGGTACCGGTAGCAATCAAATATATTTTTCTGGTAATTTTCTTGAAAATAGCTGTGTACTTCTCTACATAATGTTTTTTTCAGATCTCCATTTGGTGTTACTACAGTGTGGTTAGTACTGGCTTGCACATGAGTTGGAGGAAAAAATTATGAATTTGAACTTGTCGCCACAATCATGTACTTTTGCTAGTGGCATACTAACTTCAAAGAGGCTTTACAGGCATTTGGGTTCAGTTAATGCAACCAAGCCTTAATGAAGACTTGATTCCTGAAGCATTTTGGTTTACCCTGATTTGGTGCACATATCTAAGGATGGGGTACAGTAGCCTCTCTCATAGAAGGCTACTTAGGACACATTATTTATCAGCTGCTCTAGCTCTTATACCACCTTCTGTTGAGAATACATAGGAATTTCAAATCTGTAAGGCTTTTTTGTTTCTTATGCTTTAGTTCTCCTACTTGTGTTATTTTTGTCAAGCCAGACTCTTCAGTTTCATTATAAAGTGAACCAAAACAAGAAAATTTCACTGATTATGGCTTTGCATTTTTTCATAATTGTTTTTCTATTTTAATGTGAAAATTAAAATAAAGTTTTTTCAAATTTTCGGATTTACACTGAGAGTAAAAAGATTTTTTGAATTATTTTGAAAATCCTGGTATAATCTTACAGTTCTAAAGGTGGGTAGTAAAAGAGGAAAGCCAGACTGTTTTACCCTTCCACAGTACACTTTACATTATGGGCTTGTGCTGGCCTTAAACTCATACAAGTGAGGAAAGCTGTGTAGGAGCCATAGGTCATGGATGTGTGTATGTATGCAAAGGGGTTGATCTGGCGAGGGGCAGAATGGGAGCTTTCAGCTATGAGTGGGAGTACAGGAGATTCTGGGATGTTTCTGAGAGGGTTTTACACCTTCAAAGTCATTGAGCAAGGACATAGAGGTGCCAGGGAATCATACCTTGAGTAGCCAAACAGTTCCCAGCATGAAAGCAGCCCTGTGAAGGAGGACTTGGGGGTGCTGACTGATGAGAAGCTTGACATGGGCCAGCAAGGCATGCTCACAGCCCAAAAGGCCAACCGTTTCCTGGGCTGCATCCAGAGAAGCATGGCCAGCAGATCAAGGAAGGTGATTCTGCCCCTCTATTCCATTATTGTGAGACCCCACCTGGAGTACAGTGTCCAGTTCTGGAATCCTCAACATAAAAAGGATATGCAACTGTTGGAATGGGTGCAGAGGAGGGCTACAAGGATGATCAGAGGGCTGGAGCACCTCCCATGTGAGGATGGGCT
Organism: Cuculus canorus; assembly: GCF_017976375.1. Lineage (NCBI taxonomy): Eukaryota > Metazoa > Chordata > Aves > Cuculiformes > Cuculidae > Cuculus > Cuculus canorus. Next base: position 49,868,301 of record NC_071405.1, read on the forward strand.
GAGAGCTGGGGTTGTTCAGTGTGGAGAAGAAAAAGCTCAAGGGACACTTATACCTACCTTCCAGTAGCTGAAGGGGGCCCACAGGAAAGCTGGGGAAGGACTTTTTGCAAAGGCTTGTAGTGATAGGATGAAGTGAAATAGCTTTAAATTGGAGAGGGGAAGATTTAGACTAGATCTAAGGAGAAAATTCTTCACAATGAGGGTGATGAGGCACTGGCACAGGTTGCCAGGGGAAGCTGTGCATGCCCCATCCCTGGAGGTGTTCAGGGCCAGGATGGGCCTTGGGCAGTCTGATCTAGTGGGAGGTGTCCCTGCCCGTGGCAGGGGCGTTGGAACTGGATGATCTTTAAGGTCCCTTCCAACCCAAACTATTCTATGATTCTACTATTCTACGTAACACTAGGAATCCCCATTCTATCCCAGCGCTGCTTTCTGACTGCCAGGCTTCATTTTACTGTCATCTTTTTTTCTATCATCCACTTATTTCTTGTTTTTATGTGTAATTAACCTTTCATTCTTGAACTTAGGATTCCATAAATTTACTAGCATGACTCACAAAATTAATGTGCTTCTAGGTGCTCTAAAGAAAAGAGACTGGCGCCCCACAGCTCTAAGGCAAAAGGCTGATCAGACAATGAATTCATGGTGCGTTTGACAGGTTACTGTGACTAGCCTGGTCCAGTGACACCCAGCTCACAGCTGACTGGAGAGGGGCCAGGTTCAGTAAGGCCTTTGGTTTCAGACTTAGGAAGCAGCATGGGAGGTCCAGGGTGTTGCTTGCTCACAAGCATGTTCATTAGCTGCATTAATCGTTTTGTTGGCTGCTGTTGTTGGCTTCGTAGTGGGATAGCCTCACTGTTTCTTCAGGCTAGGATAACTCAGTGCTGGAACTAGAGCAGCACTTGATTTTTTTGGAGGCTGAACTGGTTCTAGGACTGGCAAACTTAAATTTTTATTTGGAGCGTGTATTGAATAAGGATGGGGAATTTATATTTTGACAAGGATGCTTCTTACTGGAGACCATATAGACCTTTCAGACATCTAAGGTGTAGCACATGGAACAAACTGAGTTGTTACTAAAGTCAAGAAATCACTGGGCTCACTTTTCCCACATTAGTACTGTGTCTGTCTGAAATGCTGTGGTAAGCTGGGGACTCTGAATTTCTCACCCATACTATGTGAAAAGAGACAAAACCTCGAATTTGATATTTCGTGGCCCAAAATATTTTTGATACAGTGACAGCAGTAGGGGCTGTTGCTGTGCAACATTTTGTTTGGACAGCTAGAAGTTGAGTCTTTAAATTATATCTTCTGGTGGAGGGAAGAGAAGAGGGAAGAGCAGATTGTTTAAATGTTAGATTTTAATCATGCAGGAAAGTGACAGGAGAGGTGGTGATGTAAAACCCCAAGCTATTATATGGTTTCATTTAAAGACTGTAGATTCAATCAAATTCCTCTTTCTTCCTCTTAAGTTCTAAAAATTATATTTTAAAAAATCATATTAATTATTTTTGTCCTCCTTTTCGTAGTTTCTTCTTTTTTTATCAGTTCTTGAAAAATGTTCAGGTTATGTTTAAAAATCAATATTATTTCTTTGCTGCATGATTGTAAAACTACAGATAAAGATGTAAGTCAAATCACTTGGAAGGAGTGATGTCAGACTGGAAATGTCTACTACTTTAGAGAGTACTTGGGAACTCAATATAACAACCAGGCTCTGGTGTCAAGGCTGGTCCCCCGAAGGATGATGGCTACGGTATAAGTGCTACCTTAGGGAATGCAAGATAATTCCTTCAGGGAACAGAGAACATGAAACAATTAGGATGTGTTTTTTTGGTGTGGGATGGGAATGACAGGAAGAGTGAACTCCATACATGCAGGGCCCTAATTCTTGGACTTCCAGATCCCTAAAGCTCAAGGAAGCTGGAGTAGATGCCATTTTGGAGAAGCATATTGGGCAGCATTCACCAGCGACAACTTGTACAAAGATTTAAATGTAAACAGGATGCTGATTCCCCTTTGAGGAGGAGGAGGGCAGCAGAAAAGTTGAGAGTGTAGAGGATGGCATAAGAACAAGGTGAAAGAAGGCAATTCACCAGTCAGCACTTCCCCTTCTCTGGAGGCTTACATTTAAGCACATCCATCCAGTGCAGCTGCAGCTTCATTTTAGGAATCAGGAAATAAGCTGAGTGGCAAAGAAAGATAGGATCTGACAGCTCTCACTGTTCAGACTCTCCTCTTCGCGCTGGGAGAGCAAGTAGAGAAGAGCTTTTCTCCTGCGGAAGTGTATGTCATTCACCAGCAAGCATCATTGCTCGGTGGAGAAAATGGCAGAGAGAGAAGGACTTGTGGAAGTGTATGGTCCCAGCTGCCTGAGTGAATTAAGCACAGTGCCTGTGTGAGTTTTGCTGACACTGTGCCTCCCCAGGATCAGGGCTAGAGGGGAGATGGGGTGGGAGGGCAAATGACAGGTCTGAATCTGCTGACATATTGTTTCCAGTGGCTTTGCCATTAACAGCTCAGCTCATTCTCTCCACTTTAACAACACTTTTAAAGCCCCATTAGTGCTGCCTTTGTTTTTTTCTAGGCTGTTACATATATAATTGTGTCTTGTTTATGGAAAATTCTGAGGTGAAGTGGAAGCAATTTCTCTTCATTCCAGGTGGCAGCAGAGTGGAAGCCAAGTCCTGCTCATGCCAAAGACCAGCATGTTCCTAAGCCTTCATGCTTCCTCCTTTTTACCCTCTCATTGTATTTTTACTAGGACCAGAAACAACACCAAGTTGGTGGATAGTTCATCTTGAAATAACTGAAAATGGCCTAAGGGCTCTTTCACACCAATTTGAATTGCTCTGCCTTTTGTGGACCACGGGGTGAGAATGGACACCTGTATGCAGTCAAATCAAGTCCTTGATTGTGCTACAGCAGGATGCTGCCATCTGCTCTTACAGTAGAGCATTTGGTATCTGTGACCAGAGCATCTCACCTAGGAACTTCTAGTCTTCCCAGCTTATCTGTCAGAGGTTTTTAGAAGTTTTAGTGATGCCGCTGTCAGGAGCCAAGACTAAGTTAGCACTCAGTAATATCTGCTCCTTGGCTTCTTCCAGCACGTGTGGTCAGCATTAGCTACCTACCTGTATAGCTGTCAGCTGGTGCATAGATAATAAGCAAGTTATTCATAAGTGGCATTGAATATGCAATCTGACTGAAGCTGACCTGTGCACTGAAAATGCCTAGTTAGAGCAGTATCAGAAGAAATTCTAGACTTAATGTCTTTTTCTTCCTATGTTACTTCTTATCATTTAGTTGGCTTCTGTTAGGTGGTGCCTATGTAACTTGGCAGTTATGTGTCATAGGCCAAAACATCATAGTCTGCTTATCATTTGTATAGTGGCAGTGGGATGTCTGTGCTGCTTCATTGATAACAGTTTACAAACCTGTAGATTCTAAGAAGAGATGTACACAAATTTGCCTAATGATTAGTACTGTTTTCAAATCTTAACTCTCATGAAGCCAAACACTGGATTGAAGTAATTTTTATTTTTAATTCCCCCCACTCCCCACAATTAGAAACAGAAAAATGCTCATTTGGTTTCAATGTAATGTTTCATATACCACCAAATATTTTTATTCTCAGATAATTACAGTAAAAGCCAGTGAAATGTAGACTTTGTATATCATAGAATTGCCTGATATCAGGTTATTTCACATCTGATGTTCAGGTGTTTTCCCAGAATAAGAGAGAGAGGTTCAGCTTGGTCTTCTGGATCAAGGAGACCTGGACTCAAAATCATATTCCCTTCCCCTCTTCTTTTCTCTCCAGTACTGTGTTCCTCCAAGTTACTGTTGCTGTATTTCAAAACTTTTTTTGTGAATCTCTTATTCAAAAGTGATCTGTGCTGTGGAGACACTTACTGCCCCATCCTAATTACTGTTTAAAGCCATGGTACTCTGCCTTGCTTGTGTGCTTTTTTCCCTCTTCGTTATATATCAGCCAGTCAGGAACATTTTCCCCAGTGAATTCAGCAAAGTTAAAATCAGAGGAATGTTAATGTAAAGTGACTGAGGAAGAGTGATGGAATACCCTGCAGTTGTTAATCTAATTCAAAAAACTAACAGTCTTCCCAAGCAGCCTCACTGCAGTTCCTCCAAGATCTGCTTATCACCCTGCTTCCTCTGCAGTCTCTTGATTTAGCCCTGTCTGCTTCATATTCTTTTGGACTTCAGGAACATCTAAGGTAAAAGACAAAATCCTGCAAGAAGGTTTGCCTTCTCTTATTACACCTTTTCTTCTTACCTTGCCACCTCCTGTTGCTGCCTTAGTGCGTTTCCAGCAGATCTAGTTGGGGATCAGTTACCTTGACAAGTACTGTGATACCAAATATCAAGTACTTGAAATGATTGAACAAGAAACAAGGAAACTTTCCTGTCTCAGGAGGGAAGCTCCACAACTGCCTCTAGCATCACTAGAATAACTAACAATTTCCAGAAACTGTGCACAAGGGATTAAACCTTTAGATGGATTATGGAGATTCCTATACATAAAAAATTGTGCACAGGATGTATAACTACATATGTAAATACAGGTATTTGCAGAGAGTATTTGAATGATAGAACTAACTTCCCTAGGCCAGTTACAGGGCTGGTATGTGGTCAAGCTCATGTTACCATGTACCTCACAAGAGAGATGCTAGCAGGACAAAGCTGTCATGTAATGATTTTCATCTTCTTCTTGTGGGCAAACTGGCTGAATTATTGATGCTTGACCTTGCCACTGGCAGCTCATATTATGGAGATGTAATATCAGCTTCTCCTGCAGGTCACTGAGAAAGAGATCAAGTAGCTTCATCCTCATGAGATGAGTTTACTGATTCTTTCTTTTCCAGGTTATGTTTTGATTGCTTGATTTATGTGGCTGTCTGGTGTGTGCTCTTCTTTCCTGTCCTTGTTATTCTGTGTATGATTTTGAGGGCTATCATTACATTCTAAAACCAGAGTCCCTCCTTTTTTTTTTTTCTTTTCCTTTCTTGTGGGACACATACAAGAGTACATTAACAAGAGTTCTGGCTTTGCAAGTTGGTTTTGAGTTCCCTGAGTTGGTTTTGCTATGTGTATACACATCATTCTGTACCACTTGCAAGTACACTGGTGTCTATCTGCAGAGAAGTGGATGCTTGCTTGTTTCTTATACCCAGCTTTGCTTCAGTTTTTTCTTTTTCATGTAATTTCTGCAGTAGTCCCCCACTTGACCTCTCATCTCACCTTGTAGTCTTCTATACCTACTTCTGTTTCGCACAGTCTCCCATCAGTTTAATCTCTCATCATTGTTTTCTCTGCTCTTGAAAGGTGCTCATTCTTTCTGCTCACCTATCTGCTCTTCTACACTGATTTTAACTCAAAAATGAACTCTATCCCAAATAATTTTGTCTTAATCTATTGATTAGTATATTTTATGGCTTTACTTTGGATTTATGTTGTGTTTGCTTGAAGTGTTTGTTTTCAGTCTGTAATCTTATTCAAGGTAGAAAATATGCCTGCATTTATAATCCACTGTGTAAATTCATGGTGCTACGTATACCTCATTTTAAGAATTACTCAAAATGATTCATAGATTTAGTAAAGGAAGGCAGTGCAACTACTGCGGCAAAGGTAGCAAAAGAAGTGTTCTTCTTCCAAGGCATATGGGCATGAGGAAAGTGACAAAAAAAGCGTACTTATGTGCTTCTTTCTCACTTTCATTTATGTTCCTTTGAAGTTATTTACATTCATGCTAGAGCTGTGCAAGGGCAGTTTTCGAATGATACTATCATGATGGTGGAAAAACAAAGGGTATCTCTGAAGGCTTCTTTCGTGTCTTTACCTATAATAATTCATCATGTAGCAGATGCAAACTAAGAACCTATACGTCTGCACCATGGGCTGAACGAGCCTATAGAGGCATTATTAGAATTATAGAATGGCTTGAGTTGGAAGGGACCTTAAAGAAGATCCAGTTCCGACCCCCTGCCATGGGACATCTCCCACTAGATCAGGCTGCTTAAGGCCTCATCCAACCTGGCCTTGAACACCTCCAGGGATGGGGCAGCCAAACTTCCCTGGGCAACCTGTTCCAGTGCCTCACCACCCTCATTGTGAAGAATTTTCTCCTTATATCTAGTCTAAATCTTTCACCTCTCCAACTTAAAGCCATTTCACCTCATCCTATCACTACAAGCCTTTGCAAAAAGTCCCTCGCCAGCTTTCCTGTGGGCCCCCTTCAAGTACTAGAAGGTCACTATAAGTGTCCCTTGAGCTTTCTCTTCTCTAGGCTGAACAACCCCAACTCTCTCTGCCCATCCTCACATGGGAGGTGCTCCAGCCCTCTGATCATCATGGTCAGCCCTCTGACCATTCCAACAGTTCCATATTCTTCTTATGCTGAGCACTCCAGAACTGAACACAATACTCCAGGAGGGATCTCACAATAGAGTAATAGAGGGGCAGAATCCTCTTCCTTGACCTGCCGACCACGCTTCTTTTGATGCAGCCCAGGATATAGTTGGCCTTTTGGGCTGTGACTGAACCTCCTTTCCCTCCTCAGGGAGCAGTACTTCCTTTCTATATGAGCTGGAGAGTATCTAGGACAGTACATGCGAGGGATGAATCAGGGTAAGGCAGGACCAAGATATTTGATCTCATTTGGTGAGTGATACTCCTCCAAATGGAGACTGGTGACGAGAGGCATTCTGCAGGGGTTAATACTGTGACTGGTGTTGTTTAATATCTTTGTCGCAGAGATAGACAGTGGAATTGAGGGCACCCTTAGCAAGTTTGCCAATGACACCAAGCTGTGTGGTGCAGTCGACACACTTTAGGGTAGAGGAGCCATGAGGAGACACCTGGACAGACTTGAGAGGTGAGCCTGTGTAAACCTTATGAAGTTCATCCAGGAAAAGTGCAAGGTCCTGTTCCTGGGATAGGGCAATCCCTAGCACAAATACAGGCTGGACAGAGAATGGATTGAGAGTAGCTCTGAAGAGAAGGACTTGGGGGTGTAGGTGGATGAGAAGCTCAACATGAGCCAGCAGTGTGTGATAGCAGCCCAGAGAGCCAACCAATTGTATCCTGGGCTGCATCAAAAGAAGAATGACCAGCAGGTAGAGGGAGGTGATTATAGCACTCTACTCTGCTCCCATTAGAGTTCACCTGGAGTACTGTGTTCAGTTCTGGAGTCTTCAGCAGGGGAAGGGTGTGGATCTTTTAGAGTGAGTCTGGAGGAAGGCCACAAAGATGCTCATAGGTCTGGAGTACCTCCTATATGAGGACAGGCTGAGAGAATTGAACTTGTTTAGCCTAGAGAAGACATGGCTCCAGCAGCCTACCAGTACTTAAAGGGAGCCTACAGGAAAGATGGAGGGGCTCTTTGTCATGGAGTGCAGGGATAGGATGAGGGGAATAGTGTTAAGCTGAAAGAGGGAAGATTCAGATTAAATATTGGAAAGAACTTCTTTTCTGTGAGGTGGTGAGGCACTGGAACAGGTTGCCCAGAGATGTGGATGCCCCATTCCTGGAGGTATTTAAGGCTAGGCTGGATGGGGATTTGAGCAATATGATCTAGTGGAAGGTGTCTCTGACCATGGCAGGAAGTTGGAACTGGATGATCTTTAAGTTCCCTTCCAACCCAAACCTGTCTATGATGCTATGACTATGAATTGTAACCCTCAGTCTCTCTAAGAATTCCCTACTACTGGCAATCTAAAACACATGACAAAGATTTTCACAACTGAATGTCTGGTGCATAAGATGGCTTATTTAGGGTTTGGATTTTACTAGATTTCCCATTTAGAGTGCCTTTTTGTGTTGTGGCTTCTTGTACTTTGGGTAACCCACCTGTTCCCTCAAGGCCAGATAGAAAAGTTTCATGATTGTCATCGACCCATTCTGGATGTCAACTCAAAATGAAAAGTGAAAGCATAATAGCCTGTTAATGATCCCTTGAGATGTCCATTTATTCTATGTGTCATTTTCAAGTCCTTAAACACTTGGGATTATCACAGAACAAGTCTTATATTTGTCACTGGCACCACTCAGAGGGAGCAGAGGAAAAAAGAGGGTTCTTACAAGTACTGTGGCATTTGCAGACCTATTACTGTGACCTAATCTCATGATAACGTGAGTCATTTTAATGGAGATGTCATCTGCACTTAAGCCCTCACCATCCGGTCCGCCCCATCATTACATCTGCCAAGTATAGCAACAAAACTCAATGATACTGTTCAAATTACAGCAACAAAATAATGAAACGTTGCTCTTGTTTTCTGCTTTCACATGAAGTATATTCACCTCCTGCCACACAGGCATCAAGCAAAAGAGGATATTTAAGGTAGAGGTGCTGCTGTAAGTGCCCTTATCAAGAGCAATTCACTTGTCCTGGCCAAGTAGTAGTGGCTTCCCTTTCTTAGGGTCATTCACTGAAACTGAAGGACAAAATTTCAGCTGTATGGGTGGTAAAGTGTGAAAATTATATTGAAGTGATGATTCTTCTCTTCAGTCAATCATTGGGTTTTCTCCTGCTTTGTTACACCCCCCAACAGAGTCAAAACTGCAGCAAACACAAAAAGCTGAGTGATTATGCATCAGTGTTGCATTAAAGGTCTGGAAAAAACAGAATAAATAAACCCAAGATGTGCAATCAGATGAGAGTAGCTAGTGTTTGCAGTACTGAACGTGGAGCTAGGAGCTAAGAAGAGGACAAAGTTCAACTGGTGGGTTTCTGCAGACAGACAAAAGAGAGGTAGCTTAAACAAAAATGAAAAGCAGAATTCCACTGATCTATGGTAGAATGAGATTATATCTTTTTTTATGCATCTGTATGAGGTTAATTTTTAAGAAGCAGTTCCTTTCAAGGCAAGAGGGAAGCTATGTATTGATCAAGGAAGCAGGCAGAAAAAGTGTACAGCAGGAGAGCAAGCTAATAAAACTTCCTTCCCTGAAAATTTAGTTTAACTTTGTGGTGATCATGTGTCCAGGGAGCTCTAAGACCATAGTTTCCACTGATTGGCATTCTCATAGTTAGCTTCAGCACTAATGCTGTGGGCTGAAAGGGCCTTGTACACAGAGTCCTTCACCTCAGTTTCCGCAGTTCTTTCCCCTGTTGAGGACTGAGGTAATTTAACATGAAGCAAAAAAACTTTCTCTGATCATGTCCACTTTTAAGTACATGGAGAGGGCACATGTTTCTCAGGAGCATTATACAGGCTAGTGACTTGATAGATATAGTAATCGAAGGGCACAGGTGATTTAAAGATGCAGCTGTTCTGGATTTCGGAAACTTCGAGCTCAGTTCCTTACTTCATTATAAGCTCTATTCCTCTGGCTGCCTTGTAGAGATGTTTTGAAGATAACCTCAATAAAGATTGCAAGATATTAATGATGTAGAATAAATAGTTACAGCCTGAAGTCTTTAATTAAGGGTTGGTGTTAAAGAACTGAAAACTATTTAATACACCTTGTTGTGATCAGCCTGGAACTAACTAAAACTTCTGTCATAGCATGCACCATTTCTACTTTATACTCCTCATGACAAAATGAATCTTCACTTCTCTTATATGAATGGTCTGGAATATTGGGAAAATATTCTCAAGAGAGTAGGGCTTGGAAATAAGTTTTTTTTTCTCAAGGCTGCCTTCCTTTATTATTACTGTTACCATTAGCTCTTTTTCCCAGGTGCTTGGCATGGGACAGCCTACAAGCAGTCTATCCAAACACAAAGCCTGCTGCTTTCTGTTGGGGTCTTTTGGCTGTACTAATTTTTATAAATAACAATTTCACATTTCTTCCCGTTAGCACAAAAAAACACTTTCTAGAGAGAGCACAAGTCCTGGAATTAAATTATTTTACTAATTCCAAGAACCTAATAGAGCACACCAGGACTGTATGGATGCTGTGGACTGGCACTGGTATTGAGACAAACATGGGTTGAAGCTGAGTTGGAGCTGGTGTAGATCCCTCAGACATCTTTTTGGCCATTCTAACTTAATGATACCTTGTGACCCAGCTGTAGAAGAAACTGTTCTGTATTCCAAAGCAAAATCTTCTTCAGGATTCTCACAGTGGCCTGAAACTTAGCAATATTATTTTCTTTAAATCAGGTTATTCTTATTTATTGTCTTCGACTGCTGGTGAACTAAGGTGTGGAAAACCTTGCTTGAGTCCTAGAGATACTTGTGAAAGGGTGTACCTTACCGGAACTACTTCCAGCTTGTTCTCCAACAGCTTAACAGTGATTTTAATTTAGAGTTTGTTAGAGGTGGTTCACTTGTCTTTGTATTTTCTTTCTATTTGATGCATTCCAAAAGAGAGGAAAATCATAGAATGTGTTAACATAAATATTAAATGATTAGGAAATTTCCTTCAGTTTTCAGGAGTTATCTACAGCCAGGCAGTTTCATTTGCATCAATTGGATTATTTAAATTAGTAATAGTTTCAGATTTAGATAAAGGCTTCAAATTATAAAAAGAAGTTAGGAATGGAAGAGAGCCATTTCCCACTGTGATTACTAGTCAATGGGCCTTACTAGTGAATGGGCCAATTGTCATGAAGTATGGATATGAAAAAAGTCTATTTCCTATAGCTGAAAATGCAGAAGAGAGGGCTCTTCACACACACACAAATTACAGGAAGGAAAGAATGATAAACAGAGTGGAAGCAGCAGGAATGAGATAGAGAGTGAGACAGTCAGGCTGGCTGCTCTGTATGCTCCATGTTGCCCCTCTTCTTTCGTTCTTTCTTGGTGCTTCATGAAGAGCCAAGAGAGAATGAAGCAGGCAATGTATCCTGAAGACTTGGGGAACTGGCCTGAATGTTGCCATGCTTTTCTGCTTATGCAGGACATATTATCTTGAGCCTCAGTATCCTCTAGAACAGTAGTGTGTGGAAAATGTCCCAATTGATAACAGTTATCTTTAAATTTTAGCATGATAGAGACTTGATTCAAACCCAGTCTTCTGGGTTTCCCATGCTTTATTTATTAGTGATCCATTTATCTGGAGAGTAATAAGGCTCTTGAAATATGCCACTGAATTTTGAGATGACTTCTTTTTTTTTAATGCTCCTCCTCTGTGGTGTATGAGGATGAGAAGACATTAAATATCCACCAAGCTTGATTCCTTTCTGTGATAAGCGGAGAAAGTTCTGATGAGAACAGGGAGAGAAATCTTTAGCTGACAACAAGATTTATTTTTACCTATAGTCTTCCTCAGCCTCTTAAAATATTCAGACTGATGGCTGAAAACAGTGTATCCACTCCCAAGTGCACGAAAATGTGTGGCCATGCTTTCAGCTCTCACTGGAAAATGACAGATCAGTTTTAGCACCCAAAAAAATAAGGAAAAAAAATTTATAAACTCCTCTTTAGCCTCTTTAGCTGTACCATTATCATCTTCCAGATGATGGCAAAATGTAATTTAGGTGGGAAAGCATTTATTCAGACCTCCGCAGAGAGCTAGCACCTGTATTTAAGCATTTGAACACTTCTGCTTTATGGTACACCAAAAAATGCAGCTAGGCTTTGAGCTTCTTGTGGACATGCAGCGTTTTAAATTCTGCTCTGGTGTCACCATTGTAAAGTAATAAAGTCCATGAAACTACAAGCTGTGGCTAAGCATGCCATTTGATTTATTGCTAGCATTGAGGTGGCTGTGTGGATGAATTGCAAGATGATGTGCAAACTGCACGCCTGAGCAATTCTGTACTTCCTGGAAACGAGAAGGACCCTCAAGGAGGTCAGAGTCCTTGGCTTGTTGGCCATGTCTTCCCACAGGCTACTGTGCCCACAAAGCGCAACAATAAACCAGGTCTCGCTCCCATTGATGCTAACAGCAAAAGTTGATCAGGCAAGATTATAGTTCTTATACACATATATAGGAGGCAGCATGTGACCAGCCATCTCAATTTAGGCCAGGAAGTTATAATTCATTAAATTCAAAGGAGGCAGCACGTGACCAGCCATCTCAATTTAGGCCAGGAAGTTATAATTTATTAAATTCAAAGATTGATGCTACAGATCCTGATAACTTGTTTTCAGAGTATTTTTTATAAGACTTTCCAACACAGATGTTTTTGCGTGCATGGCAGGGAAAGCAAGACAAAACAGGATGGTATTCTGCAGGTAGGACAACATCATGAAGAGTAGCTTCCTATAGGCGTGGCTAATTTAAATCCCCATTAACTTTGGGTCTGGGTTAATTTCTCAAGCCAAGGGAATGTGAGAAATGACACAGCACATGTAAGGCAGAGCTATGTGCCTCAGCTGCTGCCCCCAGCTTCACTGCCAGGTGTTGGTATAGCTTGGATTAGGTGTTAAAAATTTACCTCGACAACATGTCTATTCTCTCCCATTCACTGGGACTCTTGCTCTATAAGTGATGCTTGTGGTGCTCGTGTGACTCATGGCCAGTTCTTGCTCTTCACAAGATATCGTTCTGCCTAATAACACAAATGCAGAAATAGTAGAAGGGAGAGTGGAAACTACTCGATCTTTTGTTTCCTGGATACAGTTATCTCAGGGAAAGGACTGAGGACAACAGCTCTCTACACATCTGTATAGAAAATAGCCCACAGAATTTTCCACCGAGCTCAGCTGATTGCAGCAATGGTGCTGTCAGCTGTTTCTTTTCTGCCCTGGGTCTGTTTTGTTGGTGGAGCAGTTGTATATATCACTATAGTCCCTCTTCATCTTACAGACAGAAGGAGCTGTCTCTCTGATGTCACTGAGGACAAGTTTGGGCTGAGAAGATAATTTGTGTCTTCCATCCAAGAACTGGATGGAGTCTGTTCTGATTTGTTAGCACTTAGAATTCTTGCTGCTAATTGTCCTGCCTAACTTTGTAATTGGTAGCATTGGATGAATATTTGGAAAGCATACCTGCCTTAGTTGCATTGCACTGCAATTGAACAATTGCATCAAGCACTGATCTTCTTAAAGTATGGGATAAAAGCTAAAGCCTACAGGTGGTACAAACACTGACTTTAGAATCAACGTCCCTTTCATGTGATCATCAGAAATGTTCTCTGATTTAAAATATAATAAATGTTACATCAATTTTAATTTTCATTTAATTTGATTTTTGAAGGGTCATTGGATGCTGGGATTTCCTTCTAACTCGCTAAGCTCCGCTCTGGTTCTTTGAGTGTTTTCAAGCCTAATTTTAGCTTAATTTCTTTTTGAAGAGGGGTCTATATGGACAGAAAAATGGTTAGTAGGTATGCTGAGCCAAGAATTGTTAGTTTCTCAATTTTCCTCATTACAGTTTCCTAGAAGTGGTCAGTTGCAATGAGAATAAAGGAAGCTGGGTTATGCCTGGGTAGGTAAAACCGTTTGGTTATTTATGTGCATTTTCGGCTTTTACCTAATGAGTTCAAGATCTCCATTAAGAATTTAACAATTGATACAGCCAATCTTAAATAACACTCATGCTAGGAACGTCTCCATTTTTTATAATTGAATAAGCCCACTGAGAAATGTCATGTCCATTTGTCTTGAAGTATTTGGGCATTTGTCTTTAGGTATTTGGGCAAATAGGAGAAAAATCTTCTAAAGGGTGAAGTCATACACATGCCTATGAGAATGTGTCTCTCTGAACACAGTTTTAATTGCAGTAACTAGTTAATTTTAAACATTGCTAAAGAGTAACTCTTAAATGATTATATGACAGAAATAATATTTTGATATTTGCTAGGAGGAGTTGACATTTCAAGCCCACAGGAGATAGGCTTTTATTATTAAGAGCTAAAATCACAGCACACATAACCTTTCAGGTAACAAGCTAATTAAGCACAGCATCATCTTAGAAATACTGGTTTAGGAAGAACCTGTCTTCCATAACAGATTTTGTCTTTTTTATGTGTACAGCTCCACTGTCATACCAGGCATGATACTCAGTGTACAAAGCAATGTATCAGTTTTAGCCAGCACTGCAGCAGGAGCACTTAGAGCTAACTGTTTCAGTCTCAAAACACTAAACAGGTCACAGACTGAAAAATTCCTCTTTATTTAATGTAGAGGTGGAAAAATATTCCTTTCTGGAAGTGCATTTGAGATATCCACCCCTCATGGCCAATCTCTGCTGTATAAAACAAGTACTTCTGGCATATTTTTTCAAAGGCCCATAGTACTGCCCTGTATTTAAAATGTGCACAAGATGCAGTAGTCAGCATGAGAAGAAGCTTAAAAAGTAGCTGTCTGAAAAAACGTGGTTTAGATGAGCAGATGAGAATCCTGTGATTGACTGATTTTAGGTGTCTACTCGTATATATCAACATGATAGACTGTGCAGCAGCTTAGAAGATGGTAGACCTAGTTTTGTTTGTGTGCTGGTCAACAATTTAGTGTGTGCTTTTGGGACAAATGTGAAACTGCGGTGACTGAACATGCACATTGCTCTCGGTTGAACTTCATTTTGTACCAGATAAAGCACTCTGACTTCCAATTCAGAAGTTGATATTATTGAGCATGGGGCAAATCCAAGTTAAAGGGTAGCTTTCCGCACGTAGCCCTCCACTGCTGAAACACCCTAAGGGCTGAGAGTTTTTTTTTTGAAGACTGGTTGTTGTATTTGTTCAATTTGTGTGATGTGCCTTATTTAATGTCTGTAAGCTATTGAACTGCCTGGTATTTCAGCTGCTTCCACAGACACGAATATTATTAGAAAATAATTTAGTAAACCCCTCTCCCCTACTTATATGTACTTTGAATGATAACTGGTTTCTGGGATTGGAATAGCAGCCACAGTGCTCACTGCTCTGTAGTGTAACAGAAAAGCTGTTTTTTAATAACTGCTATAACTGCACTTGACGTTGGAAGCTGGTGGCTTGTGGAAAGCCTTAGATTTTGTATATTCTATGTAGCTTTTTTCCTTTATCCACTTGGATATGAAGAACTTCTCTTTTTAATGCATCTTTTATAAAATATTGATACAAACATAGCATTTAAAATTAATTAACTCTGATCGCAAGTGTTTCCTAAGGAAACAGAAACAATGGCACCGTTTCAAAATTCGATGGCCATATTTCAGTAAAGACAGAATAATAGTGTGCATTTCACTTTGATTAGATGTGGTTAGCTGAATTTTTAAATGCCAGCCGTCAGAATAGGTCTTACTGATTTTAGTACTTTCACTAGGTGAACATGTGGTCCAGTGTTAACAGTTGTCCTGAAGATAACAATAGATTTTAAATTAAAGAGATTTTGAAGTCCTAATTCCCTGCAGTTGTTCCAATGAAAGGATCTGATTTCATTAGCAATGCTTTTGTCAGTAGGTAAGGTATCTGTGGCTGAGAAAGTGTCCTCAGGTAGAAACATTGTTTTTCAGCTCACAAACTTAGTTTGTAATTTAGTTTGATGTTGAACATTCACAGATTCTGAAAAAGTCACACATGAAACGGTGCAATAACAACTGCCTCTGGGAGATTTGTTGTGCAAACCTATTAACAACTTATATGATTCATGGATGAAGTTTTAGGAACTACCATTTAATGCAGACCAATACTAGGTTAAAAAGGACTTCTAGCATGAAATATCATGTCAGTATTGTTCAAGATCCATTAAATTTCTTCAGATCAACAAGAGGAATGAATCTGCATCATTCCTGCTTTAGAGACCAATTCCCAGTAAAATGAGCATCAATGGAATAGCATTAATATCAATTGCATGAATTCTTTGCCATTTAACAGCCTTTAAAAAAGGATAATGTTCAGTGAAGGAAACCACTGTATAATGGTATTCAACAATCAGGATGTACCTTATACTAACAACCACATATTTTTGAGAGCTACATTTTCAAGTAATTTTCATAAAGTTGGTAGATGGTTTCAGTTGTCTCTTCTGAGCTCCTAACTGCACACTTCATATGCAAATACTACGATGGAGCAAAAGTCACTAGAAAAGGTATGCATTAAATGAAAAAGGTGAGAGGATTGTTTAGAATGATTAAATTTCCAGACTATCTCCTAGTTACTGAGAATGACAATGCTTGTCCTGTGCTTTTAACCTGCAGACGTCCGCATCTCTGTAAAGCATTTAGATAGTTAAAGGAAAGAGATACCTGAAGCTGCAGGCAAGATGAAGCCAAATCTTCAAACCTTGATTGCACAGGTTGATATAAAAGCCTAAGTTTTATAGTCCTCTAGTATATATGATCTTAATATGGGTTTCCCAGCCAGTGAGGGCTCCAGTGGTTTCTTGTCACAAGTCATGCTCGTTTACTTTATCTCCTTGTCTCCCCAAAACCTGGTACTGGTTCTGCACATGCACGTGGCAGAGGGAGGCAAATGAGTTACCTGTGGTACCTGGCAACTCTGCCTGTTCCCAGAAGCTTAAACGACTTCTTGTGTACAGTGCATAGCATAGTCTACAGCCTTTGGCCCAAGCAGTCTTCCCTCATACCATCCCTTAGACCACTGCCACCTAGGGCTGCTACCACAGTGTTTGCCACCATGCCAGCAGCACACAAAATATCCATGACTGTGTTTTTTGTCTCCCAGAGGTGATCAATGTAGTGCTGCTGTCACTTCAGACTCTTCTCTTGGGCTTCATCTGTGTCTGTGTGGAGCCCACACTGGTAAGCCTGCCCAGCTCCAGCACGCTCTGTGTCTCATTCCTCACATTGTCTTTGCCCATTGACAAGTCACATCATAGGTCAGGTGTGTTGAGTTTCTTGATAGGCTGCTAGGGAGCTTGGGCTTTCAGTGACCATAACTCTGTTAAATCATTCTCAGTTTCTCAGGCAAACCAGCAAGCTTTGACTTAGGGAACACTACAGCTTCCAGTATGTCCGACTCACAAACATTTGCCTGCTGCAGGTTTATCAGCCCCTTCCTGTGGACTCAGGACCTTACTTTTTTTGAGCTTTTTTTTCAGTTTTTCCTTGGTTTTAGTAGCCAGAAGTCTGGAAGCTGCTTATTTGAGCCAAGGCACAAAGCCTTCAGGGATTCTGCTCTATACTTCAGGTTTGAGAGCCCACATTCCAGGAACTTGACTTCATATGTGAGCTTTGATTTGAAACTATGAGGTAGGAAACCAGCTGAAGGATTGATGACATTTCCTACATACACAAAGTGATGCATTTTAAGCCCATGTATTTATGGAAAACTATTTTGTGTTTATTTTCAGTGCCTGTTGATGCTGAAGTGATCCGATGAATCCTTCATCACCTATAGTAACCACGGTCCTCTTTTTCACAACCTTCTTTGAGATCATTACTGTTATCTCACTGTAGCATTAGATAGCTGTACTTGCTTGCCTTACATTTCCCACAGTATTTCATTAAAATAAATGGTCCTAAACCAAACTCTGTGGTCTGGGAATTACCCCTGGACTGTAGGAAGTAGAAGCTCCAACGCCTGTGTAGCACCAAGTCAAAGCTGTTAGTGCAGCTCTCTTTGGAAGCAGGTGTATTTTCAGGTCTGAGGCTTGAGAAAACAAACAAGTTTAAGATCTCTAAACAGATTTCCCCAGTTTTTCCCATTAGGCTACTGCATTCTTTTATGCCTCTTTTGAGTGCAATTAAAAGTGATAAATGCTTTCTATTGGACTGAGGCACAATTCCATTCCTCTGAATTTTCCCAATGGGGAATCTGAAAGGGGAAAAAGCGAATGTTGTCAAGGGACCATTCCCAGCAGCATTGATTGGCTTTAACATCAACCCACTCAGAATGTCTTTACCTTCCTCAAGAAGAAACATTGTACATTTAGTGTGAAGAATTTAAAAGCTTTTTTAAATTTATTTTTTATTTCTTAATACACTATAGACTCATGTTGATTCCTTAGTGAAATTTCTTGACAGTATCTGCACTATCACACATTTCACTTTGCGGACTAAAAAAACATACAAGACTTTTTTTTGTATCTATGCACTTGCATATTAACTACTTTTTAATTATGCTGATTATTAAGGTATTGCATAAGGACGAAAGTTTTCCATATCCTTTCTCAGGCCTGTCCCCCTCCTCCCCCAATTTTTAAATACCTCTAGTTAATTTCCTCTTTTTTTCGTTAGTTGGAGTGATTTTATCTTTCAGCAAATATCTTATTCAACAGGGAATACAACTTGGGTTTCCATAAATTTCAGCTCAACTCACTAATTACTTTTGGTCTATAAAGAAAGATTAAAAAACATAGGTTTCTCCCAGACAGTCTAGGAGAAGAAAGAGATGCTGGAGGTAATAGTATTGTGTTTCCCAGCTTTTGAGATACTAAAGACCTGAGTTCAAATCCTGCATTAGCTTTCGAAAGTGTAACTCTACACCTCCCACAGGAGCATTGTGACAACCATGCTACATAATATTTGACTTTGTTTCCCTCATTGTTTCTCTGATAATGTTTTTGGGAGGACATAGTCTTCTCTTGTTGCCTTTACAGGTTCGGTTGTTGGCGAGGATAACACGAAGTAGAAAAAGAGTTAAGGGACTCCCCAAATCAAAGTAAAACACTCTGGGAACTAGTTGTACAAAATGCTTTATTCTTCATAAAACAAAACATGCTGAAGTTCGGTACTATCCAGACCAATGTTTTCTTTGACAGGAAGTGAGGAGGGATATTCTTTTGAATAAAGTTAATTTGCTATGATGCATCCTTAGAACCATCATCCCGTGTATGTCTATATTACTGCACCCCACTAACTTTTGGGACTCTGTTGGAGCTCAAGTTTTGATCCCCTGCAATATCTGGGAGAGCTTGGTATTAGACTGGAACCTCAAAGCTGGAGTCCTTCCTTCTGGATGGCCAGCCACAGGCACCAAACCCAGATACACCTGCAGTCTGGGAAAATGCAGATAGCTGCATCTGCATTCTGTAGCAATGAAAAGTCCTGGTCTGCCAGAGGGTGTGTTTGTGGGTTGCTACACCTGAGAATCCAGTTGCAAGAGAGATAATCTCTGCCAAGAAAGCTCTTTTACACACCACTAGCTTGTTAGTCTCCAGTGGTACTGGAAGCATATCTGTCACAGGTGAGTGTCTTAGATGTAATGTTGTCTGGCCTGATCTTAAAACCAGGTTTTCCAGGAAGTTATTCACTACTTGATGCAGGTAAACCGGGAAATATCATGAGTAAAACATTTCTCACAGTATTTTGGCATTTTTGCTTCCAAGTGCAAAAGCACATGAAAACAAAATTAGATTATGTGCAAAGGTTAAAGGAACATATCAAAACTGCTACAAATGTTTCATTTAGAATTTGTGATTGAACAGTTTAGGTTCTTAATACAGCTAACCATTTCTAAAACAGTAAACAGTGAACCTTGGGGAAGTTATTGTGTTCCTCTTGTTCAATAATGAGAAATTAAGAGAAAGCTGGAGACAGTGGAGAGGTAAAAAAAACACAAACTCAAAACCCAGTAATTTTTAATTCGTTACTGGATAAGACTTCGGTTGGATTCAGCTAACATAGAACAATCTGTCATATGCGAAACATTGAGAACATGTGGCAATAGTTTTGATATTAAGCGGAAAATGACCAAGAAATAAATGATCAGACCACCTTTCTCACCTAAAAACTACATTTATAAACTTTGCACCCCTAATAATAAATCTTCAACTGCCAAAATATTTCCTTAAGCATGTTTTACTCCCTATTAGAAAATTATGGAAGACTAAATATCTGACAGGAGCTTTCCTGTCTTTCCTGTTGTTGTTGCTTTTTGCATGGTAGTAATGGTGTGCTAGAGCCCCACGCCCAAACCAATTTAGAAGCGAATTTGAGAAGTCTCTATTTCTGTGTTCTCTTCACTGTGCTTTTATGAACTGTCATTTGAGCTAAGAGAAGTTGTTTATGACCTCTGTGTGATTTTGTGCCTGTCTATATAAATGCATTAAAACTCTGTACCCACCTTATAATGCAAAGCTTCTTTAAGTGTGAAGTTTAATAATTTGCAAAGAATATATTTATAATGCATTGTAGCTATATGGGTTATTTGGTGTCCTCCTGCAAGAAAATTTCTTCCCTTCTACCTGTACTGATATGAAACAAAACAACTCACAGTCAATTGCTTCCCTTTACTTCCCACAATACCCAGTCACAAGAGGAAAAATAAGCTGATTGACTGAGCTCATTCTGTGCTAGTACGTTGCTGCAGCTTTCTTCCTCAGAGTTGATTTGGGAGATGGTCTTCAATGGCGTATGTCCACAAGCAGCAGCTGACACGACCTTTCAGTCTTTTGTAGCTTTAACTTGAAGCTGGGTATGCAGGAAATCATTTGGCATATTTTCAGAGGTGTGTCTATTTGCTACATGCTCAGGTGCCATGGCCACAGATGTTCCTTCTGTAGAAAACACTTCCTGGGGTATTTTGTCTATGTTTCTTGTCAGCCACTGCTGCTCTGGAGCAGTGTCTTCTGGACAAACTAAGGCATCAGGAGGGTTCAGCCTTTGTAAGTGATTGCTTAAGTGGTGCTGAATAATTATTTTCTTAACTGGCCTGTAATACAGTGTACTTAAGTATCTTCTAATGTTAGTACCTATACTGTACCTAAAGCCACTGCCATTTGCACATGGCAAGGTCATCAAGAAGTTATAGGGTGTGGGTGTATGGTATCTGTGATGGGAATCCTGAAGAAGTTGTAATCCCAGGCATTTAAGGAAATACATCTAGAGGAAATATTATTTAAGCAGGTAAATAGAGCTTCTCAGGACATTTCCCTGCCGTTTCTGCCTTTCCTGGCATTTGAAGACTTAAAGGACAGCACCATATTTGTTTTTTAATGCACATACTTCCCCACCTGACTTACCTACAACAGACAGTTTTTTGAGGTAAAGTTATTGCTTGTGGTTCCTCTGTATGACTTATGAGCTGTTGCTTCCTTCTAATCAAATGATCACCTGTAGCAAGTACTGTTAGTGCCTAATTCAGTGAAACCAAGCTTGGAATACAGGCCCATGTAATGTCTGCAGGTATGCAGAAAGTTGCTTTTAAAAAGACGTAGTAGGAGCAGACTTTGCTTTATGACAGAATTCAAAGGAGGCGAGGTGAAGTGGTGGTGTGTGGACCTGCAGTCCTCTGGTCCCTGAAAGAGAACACACAGTAACTCTACTATAAAACCAGGATTATGCAAATTTGAAAAATAATTTTTGTTGGCTATAGCTGGAATCTATGCCAAAGCATGTCTTGTGCAAAGCATCTTGCTCCCTGAGGAGATAGACCTGTTGAGTATTTGACTCTTGGCCAAATGATTTCTTGCTTTATATTCACAGCTTTTGAAAAAGACTGTGGCTGGTTATTCTGTGCAAAGTACAAACCAGACTTAACACATATTTTCAACAATATATCTGAAAATGAAGTTGAATAGAAAATCATGGTAAAACAGAAGTTACAACAGAAGCTGGTCTTATGGCCAGCTACGTTTTCTTTTTGTCACTTAAGTCTTTTCCTGGCATAATAGAAAATTCTAGATTTATTTAATGAGCTTAAGCATCTCATTTTGGAAAATAAGCATGTAAAATATAAGCATATGTCATATATACCAACCACATGGAATATAAAAATAATTTCTAGTGCCTCATGTAATTCAGATGCCAGGTTTTTTGTAATGATTTACAATAAGAATACGTTAAAATAACGTACACTAAGCCAATTTTCCATGCATTTTCAGATTTCTCCACAGGCTTAGGAGAGCTATACAGACAATGTCATTATCTCTGAAAACTCGAGGCCTACAGTGGAGGACAACATAGTCAGAAGAATGCTGGCAATTAGGCTTTAACAAAATGGAAAGTTGCTGCAGTACAGAATGATAATGGAAAAGAAGGTGGCTCCCTTAAAGTTTCTACTGGATCAATTGTGTGTGTAAACAAATACAGACACATCAACTGTTAGTCACTTATATTACATTCTAATCTTTATTTTTATATTTATTTTCCAAAAGCCTATCTTGTGTTGTGCACACGTGAACTCAAGAATCAGGTTCCACGGAGAATGTCTGCTCACATAGGGCAGTTTCTCCCAAGCAGAGTTACAGGGCCACGAGGAGGTCTCTAACACAGCATAAAGCTTTGGGAGAGCTTTGACAACACCAAAATAAGGACCTCCTGTGAAAAGATTTAGGATTCCAGTCTTGAAACTGAGTACCTTGCTCTTTCTGAACAGCATATTTAGCATAGAGTCATATGATATAGCCTGTAGCATAGTAGGGATTCAGCCTGTAGTTAACTAGCTACGTATATAGAAGTTGCTGCTATAATGTTCCCCATCAAAGGGAAAATAAGTGTCCTCAGCAGCCATGAAAAAAGCTGAAGTTCTATGTTGTTCAGTATAATGTTAATGAAACATTGACAGCTCTGTAACAACCAACCACCAGAAATCTGTTGCAACCTGGTCTAGTGAAGGCATTACATGACAAGGCGCCACATCTGTGGTAGATGCTCCTGGTTTTTGTTTACATAGTCTAGATTTCCCCCTCCCCAGTTTAGCACAGCATTGCTTGGTGGCTGCCTCGCCACTTTTATATCTATAAACCACACTGTTTCATCTTACCTGTGTACTCTATAGAATATGGACAGATGGAATGGCAGTAGCTGTTATTGCTTTTGGCTGCCTTCCTTAGACTGAATTTGTCATGCTGCCCTGCATAATTTTATTCTGTAGATTGTTTCTTTCATCTGTTTCTCTATGCGCACTTTTATGCTGGTATAGGGCAGCTTTCAATATAGGGAAATCTCTCTGTGTCATGGGTTTTCTTCTGTTGTTCTTACACTTCTAACCCAAAATATTCTGTCTAGGTTTTTTTCTCAAGCCTAAGCAGGGCTGCAGGTACCACTATGTTGGGATGGGATCATCAAAGCCTTGGTGTAAATCATTGTGATGCTTCTTGGTGCAACAATGTCAGTTAGAACCAGCTGAAGACATTAGACTATGTTCTCTGAAATGCTTATTCCAGAATGGGCTTTCTTTGGTGAAAAATAACGACTAGTCATCTGTGAGAAAGGAAAGATGTCATGATGAAAATGCAGAACTGTCTCCCAGACTGTCTCTAGCTAGAAATTAGGTGTTCTACTCAAAATAAAGACCAGTAGGAACGTTTTAGTGCCTAAATCCTCTTAGGCCAGTATGGAAAGAGCAGGGGTTTTGAATAAATTTTCTCCTGTGCCAAACAGGAGAGACTTGAGAAGATGAATGGATTCATGCTTGTCAAGTGTTTTGGGCTCTGTCAGTGGAATGCACCCAAACCAAGACAATAGAAGGTTCCTTAGTTTATAATAATGTAAGAATTTGTTCAAAACATTTCCAAAGAAAAGGGAAGGAATCTGGAAGAGATTAGGAAACACATAGCAGACAGAATCAATAAGAAAAGCTCTAGAAGAACTAGAAGATATAAAGCTATACAAAAAATGCCAAAAGAAAATAGGTAGGAAAAAGCTTGCTGTGTGGCAGAAAACATAGCAGAAGCCTAGGGCTTCTCAACACTGTGGTAAAAAAAAAACAAGAGGAAAAATACGTGGGAGAGAAACTGCAAGTTAGAAAAGGCAAGGGAAGGGAACACTAGACAAAAAAAAAATATATAGGGAAATGAACTGAGCAGGTAATCTATTATTTGCTGTGCAAATCAGCTCAACATAATTTTTTTTTTTAGTTTGATTAAGAGGACTTTTGAGTGCAGAAAATCTAGAGATTGTGCAGGTAGCCTTTAATTCAGTCCCAAACTCAAGATGATGGAAAGCACTGAAAATATGTTTTACTGCAAATAGAATCCATATTTTTACAACTTTAACAATGGTTATGGGAAAGATATATCTCTCCATTTGTTATCATCCTGGTCACCTTTATATCCAGCCAGGATACAAGCCTATGCATAGACAGGCCTCTGTAGCACAAATTATTTGTTGTTTTGAGTCCTGCTATTGTGCACTCTCTTGAAAAGAAGTCAATCTGTATAAAACATTATTGGCCTTCTACAGTTATTTTGTGCATTTTTGTGATTGCCTTTGACCTGTCTAGTCGTGAGGTGAAGCTAAGTAGGCATACTTTTAATTGTAAAACTCCAAGAAGGAATTCATAAGACATTGCTCTATCTGGGCCATGGACCCCTAGCTGAAAGAGAAGAACAAATGTACTCCAAGCATCAGCTCCTGGATTTAGAAAGAATGTGGAAGTTAGTTCTGACTATATTAGAAGATACTTAATGTGGCAACATTTTCAGTGCTAAAAATTGGGACACTCCAAAGTCAGGGGCAAAGACTGACAATGTATACTCAATGACATCAGTTTATGACACTATGACAAGATAAATAATAAAATCCAGGAAGAAGGGAAAAACAACCAGAAAAGGCACTGTGAAAACAAAAATAAACAAGGCACAGAAAAAGTAGGATTCCCTTTTTTTGCGGTGTAGACAATTTCCAGATCATTTCATGCTGACCGGTTCAATAATTTCCATTAGATCACTAGACTTTCTGAGCTAATTAACTAAAAACATGTAAAATGAAATAGAAAAGATTGGAACAGATAAATCCTTAGCAAATTTCTCCCTCTTGGGTTGCTTTTTTTCTGGGTTTTTTTTTGGTTTTGTTTTTCCAAAATTAGTATCAGGATTGCCTTTCCTATGCATTCCTAAAAATGAAGTACTTGACATTTCAACAGGATAAGATCAGTTTTGCTTACATTTATTGTATTCGGATTTTTCTTGTCCCGTGATATTTTGAGATTTAGTGTTTCTTTCAATTAGAAATGTAAAGCAACTTTCTTATACTGTAATTGCATTTTATTCATTGTTGCTTACCTGCTCACATAGCCCAAATACTTAGCTGAGCCCAAGGAGGTCTCATGAAGACCACAGACAAGCAAGATCCAAGACCATCTCTGCAAGGGATTAATTCTCAGCGTAGATGAGAGCATCTTCATAACCATACCAAGCTATGAAAGTCACCAAAAACATCTACAGCCCGTCTAAAGCTCCATGTGATTGTTGTAGTTAAAGCAGACATGTCAGGAACCAAAAGGAAACTCAGCACTGCAAGAGACAGGCAAGAGAGTATACTGGTACAAATCAGTTGTTTTAAAGGTAACACTGCACTCATAGCCTGCTAAAACAGCTGTGTGTCTAGTCTTATTATAAGAAAATTCTCTAAGAGATGAGGTGTGTTCTCTGTACTTGTGTGTGTGTGTCTGTATGTGTATACATATATCTAATTCTTCCCACAGAGGGAATGCAAACAGCTTAAAGGATTAATATAGAAGATTGCTTTGAACTTACTTGAAGAGTGACTGAAATCCATTGACATCTGATGTGTGCTTAATGCAAACAGATGCACATTTTTCCATTTTTTATCCTGCCCCAGGAAATGAACAGGACACGTCATGTAATGGCATGGCTGGACCAGAGCCTATGCATATTTAGGAATGGGGTATATTTCCCTAGGTTTAAGTTCAGGTTGCAGAGCTGTGCCTTGCATTTAAAATGAAAACTATTAAATGTATCTATGATTGATAAAAAAACACAGTTACAACCCATGTATTTGTCATGCTTTAATCTCATCTGGCAGCAAAGCAGCTGCTTGCTCACTACCCGTTGGTGGGATGGGGGAGATAATGGAAAGGTTGAAAGTGAGAATACTCATGGGTTGAGATAAAGACAGTTTAACAGGTTATAAAAAAAGCTGTATGAACAAAAAAAATAAAAGAAGGAATTAATTCACTACTTCCCATCAGCAGACAGGTGTTCAGTCATCTCCACGAAAGAAGGGCTCCATCACGTGTACAAATTACTTGGGAAGACAAATGCCATCGCTACAATGTCCCCCTTTCCTCCTTCTTCCCCCAGCCTTACACTGCTGACCATGATGCCATATGGTACAGAATATCCCTTTGGTCAGCTAGGGTCAGCTGTCCTGACTGTGTTCCTCTCCCAAATTCTTAGGCCTACTCCCTGGTGAGGTGGTGTGAAGAGCAGAAGAGGTCTTGACGCTGTGTGAGCCCTGCTCAACAGGAACAAAAACATCGCTGTATCATCAACACTGTTTCCAGCACAGAGCCAAAGCACAGCCCCATACTAGCTACTACAGGGAAAATTAAGTCTGTCCCAGGCTGAACCAACACAGTATTACAAAAGACTAGAGATTTATGGAGTAGGCAGAGAGGCCAGCATTTGGATAGACCTACAGACTTACCCTGCCAGTCACTCTAACTGTGTGCCTTATCACAAGAGTCAACAAGCTGTAAGACGCTAGTGTTGTTCAAGCGTGTCTAGCAGGTTAAATCCTTTTCCAGTCCTAGCATCATGTATGTAGCTGTTCTCTTCTGGGCTACCAATACTGGAAGAAATCTAAGGAGTCCTTCTATCAACTGACAGTAGCAACATCTGAAGGGTCTATTTTCATTGCTCGCCTTTTCTAAGAGCTAACTCTTATTAATAGGACCACTTCTATGCACAGTCATCTGTTTGCCTAGGTGTCTAAATGCTTTAAAACTTGTTTGTTCATCTCCCTGTGCTTCCAGTTATTCTTTCTTCTAAAAGGTAAGAAAGAACAATCAGCGCTTTCCTACCACACATTAAAACAGTAAAGAGGATAATGAATATTTATTCGTATTGGTGGAATGAGGAGCAAAAGAAATGAAGGGCAAAATAAAAGATTTTAAAGGAAACTACCCAGAAATTACATCTTTAAAAATGATTTGGTTTATGTTTATGCAGAGAGTGGGCTCTGTGATGTCATCTGGATGTGACTAATGAGTAGAAGCTGTTGTTATGATGGGTGCTTAATGTAGTAACAGGTGCATTAGCGAATTCTAGAGCAAAAAGGTTGTAAGGGCTGTGAGGGGCATGTATATATTACCAAAGCTGCTGAAACAACCTGTTTGAGGCAAGATTTTCTAAAGACCTCCAAGAGCCACCTCAAAGGCAGCCTTGAAAATCTCAACAGCAACAAGCAGGCATCACTGCTAGACATTTTGCTTTTGCTTTAGCTGAAGAGGTAGGAGTGACAAAGAGCTCACAATGGTGTAACTAGTTATTGCCCTCATTGCTTTCTACTGGGCTTCATGTTAATCCTCAGCAAAGCCAGCTGTGAATACTGATTGTCTGCTACATCTGTTTCCTGGCACAACCATGCACATAATGACATTGCAACACTTTGAGTGCTAATGACTCAATTACAAATATTGAGCTACAGAGGTAAGGATGAAGTGGCTAGTTGTCCTCTCAGAGCCCAGAAATGAAACTCTAGAAGAATTTCTGGAGGAATTCAGACATGACAGAGGTTAATAGCTATTCTTTAAGAAAACATCGGTATCAGCTGTGGTTTCTTAGAATAGTATGCAACTACAAGCCACTTAGCCACATGGCCAGTTCAAAATAGCATTTGTGAAATCCTCTCTTTTTCCTCCCCTTTTCACTACCATCATTGTAAACTACTTTTCTGTCTTTTCATCCCTTATCACCAGAAGTGAGAGAGAGAACACCTTTTCCTTAGACCATAGTGTGTAAGCATTAGGCACACTCATAGTTGTATTTTTCAGTCACAAGAGGCAGACAGGTAGGTGAACTCGTAGTCAAGAGGGAAAGTAAAGACTTTCTGTTGTCTGCCTTCAAGCTGAGCTTGTATACCCTTAGGACCTCAGCCTTCCACGGTGCCATGAACCCAGGCACACAGCTACTATATGTCTGCATTACTACTGATACATTGCTATCAATATTCTCACTGACAAAGTCTAACTGGAAAGATTATCTTGATCAGCTAATAGGCTTTTTTACTGCTATTCAGTTGTGAACAAGCAGAATTTTGTGGGCTTTTCAGTATAGAAGCTGAATCTCATATATTTTGTTAGACCTAAAGGAATAAAACTGTGGGCTTTAATAAGACATTTAAAGGGCTTAAAGTCTGAGTTAACAGAAGGATCAGGGACTGATACGATTTTTTGGTGGAAATAATGAGCAATAAAGAAAACACGGTGCTATACTTTGAAGAATATTTAAAGGAAATAATTTTTCTAGAACAGCATTTATTTTTCAGGTGTTTTATTTTTATTGCCTTCAGGTATAAGTATTTAAAGTACAAATTCAAACATTGTCTTAAATTTATTATTTAAACTGGTAAATATCAGCTTGAATAGGTTTTATTATATCTCAATTCAAAAACTAATTACTGAAATTTAACACAACTAGAATTTGAAAGGAGACTATTAAACTATTTTAAAAAATAAAAACAAATTTGCCATTAATATTTTGTTTAACTTATGTGTCTAAGAATGCATTATGTCATAAATTTCACTGTGTACAATATCCTTTTCTCTTATTTTAGGATTACCTTTAAAAAGTTGGGTTTTTTTTTTTTTTATTTTAGAATACCATGAAAGAAAAATACAACGTTTAAGTCGGCACAATGTTAGCATTTACCAGCCCAGAATTTAGTGGAAAGTAATGACACTTACCTGCTTAAGTTGTAACTTATGGCATCATTTCAAGAATACCCAAAGCTGGAACAATAGATAAGTCTGCTGACATGTTGGAAATATGCATAAAAGCTCATTAAATTATTAACATAAGAGGGTGATGGCACCACATCATCTGAAGCTGTCAAAGATGTACGTTAACCACTCTAAACAGTAATATAGCTGGTTATAGAAATGACTGACTGAATATGCAAGAAATTTTGTGACTCTATAATAGAGAAAAAAGATGTAATATGAATTCTCTTTGCACTCATTTAACCTGCCTAATCCACAGTGTCAGTCAATAAAACCACTTGGCCAATGTTGCTAATAAAATGGCCATTTTGTTTATCGTCACTGTCTGCTTATTTAAATGGTTTTATAGCAGGTCTTAACACTTCCTATTTTTATTTTTTTTAAAGGAAGCACTAGCATTTAGCATTTATCAAGGGAAAAGTCTCTCCATTGTTACTCACTTTCATTGTTCTCAAACAGCTTAAGGGTTGCAACTAAGCTACATTCACCTAACAGGAAGAAAATACATCTTAATTGCTGAGAAGTATTTCAGAATCTTTTAAAGTGCTGGGCATAAAGATTACCATCTTCGGGGCCATACATCAACTTCTTAGTGTATGTAAGGCTGATGAACTGAAATCTCTAACTGACAGTCTTTTGGTAAATGAAGAAATACGACATAATATCTTGCTGCACAACCTTCAGGATAAAATGATGGCTTACCTGTTCTTGCTTTGCATATAGGTCTGAGGCACTAAGCTGAAAGTAATTACTCATTCCCATTTTCCATTAATTTGTAGATGGTGTTGAATCATCCACAGACAGAATTAACATTTATTAGTATAAGCACTAATTCATTGAAGACATCAATAGCAATTTATTTAAGCATATTCTTTACATTTCCATGCATTCTTAATGCAGTCCTGTTGCTGTTTTGAGAACACAAAAGGAAATAGTGGTACATTCTATTTCAGCTGTGTGCTGACAAAACAATTAGCAGAAATATTTTGATACTTTGTCCCTTGAGAAATCAGAGGCTTAAGAGAAAAATACTTAACACAAATTCTTTAGCTGTTTAATTAACAACAGAAAGAGGAGTCAATCCATTGTCTTTAATATTTGAAGATTTTGGTCTATTGGGTGTATAATTTTTGTTATTGATGAACCTCGGGGGAAAACATACATAATTTCCCACTACAATAATCTATATGAATGAATATAAATGATTTTATGGTAAACCTCCTTTACTTTGAAGCGGCTACCAAAAAAAACTTCAGGAAATCTTTGCTTTGCAGCTGTGCAGGAGTTACTGTTATGACCCACTTTGTATCCTGTCTTTCATCAGACAATCCAATAAGAGCAAGTAAAAAGTTGTTTTCGTGTGGACTATGATAGGACTTAGGATATTTGTTGCTATCTTCATTTCACCACTCTTGCCAGAAAATGTCAAATCTTACCCTTGTTTTTGCTCAGTATAACTGAACGGTGCACTGAGATACTGTCATAAATTGATAAGCATAAATTGGCTAAGATTGTAAATATAATACTTAGACTCAACTTTCAGCTACAATTGAGGTCTGTCTTATCTGTAATTCTTATATGTTGGGCCACAGATCCCCAAAACTGTGCTGCTCACAGCTAGTGTTCACATCCTTGTGACTATGTCTTTAAACGGTGGGGTGTATGAAGTATGAAGTACTTGCAATAACCTGCAGGTATTCTAGAACTTTGACTGATAACATTGCACTGGTAACTAGCATCATCTATATGTAAGGTTTGTAGAGAAAGTTAGGATCCTTTGGTTTAAAGACATATATAAATATACTGGTTTTGTTTGGGTGGTGTCACATGAGGAGGTTTAGAGAAATGAAATTGCAGGTACCTGAAATCCTGTTATTTAGAATCCTACTGAGAAAGTCCATACTCACTGCATACACCAAAAATTACATTGCAATAGGCAGAGTCTCAAACATGAACTTCACAATCATGATTTCTACTTGGGTGTGCAATTCAGCCTCAGAGTATCAGGAAAGAAAACATTTTTTGAGCTTTGTGCTTCATCTTTCCTAACCAACTGGAGTTCCTCAGGCTGAGTCCTATTTAAAAATACTGAAACAGCCCTTTACCACTGCCTAGTTTTGTTTCACAAAGGTTTGTTTACTTGATTTAACTTTTCTTTTATTTATGATACAATTCTTAAAATAAGAAATGAGTGAACAATCAGCATAGAATTCTGCTTCCTCCTTTATCCTGCTTGTAACACAGTGATAGAGATATTTGCAATGGAATTATAGACTTGGTTATTGTATTTACATAATAAGTACATTCCTCGGTAACAGGACTTTGAGGTGGAACTTTTTTTGAGATGGATCCTCCTGCCTCTTTTCTTTACCATATGGTAAACATGAGAAGGGCTTTCACACTACACAGTTATATTCATATATCAACTAGGAAAAGATGGTTTTGAGACAGAAAACTCAGATGTATTTGATGAAAATTAAAAGATTCCTTAAGAAATTTCTTCTCATCTCCACACAGCTATCCAGTGCCTTTCCTTCAGGCTTTTTTTCTTAGTCTGGTTGGTTTTAGTCACTTTCTGAATTACAATCACAGAATCACAGAATCACTAGGTTGGAAAAGACCTCTAGGATCATTGAGTCCAACCACTCCTATCAATCACTAAACCATGTCCCTGAGCACCTTGTCTAACCGTCTTTTAAATACCTCCAGGGATGGTGACTCAACCACCTCCCTGGGCAGCTTCTGCCAGTGCCCGATGACCCATTTTGTGAAAATTTTTTTTCTGATGTCGAGCCTGAACCTCCCCTGGTGGAGCTTGAGGCCATTCCCCCTTATTTTGTCCCCAGTCACTTGGGAGAACAGGCCAGTACCCTCTTCTCTTACAACCTCCTTTCAGGTAGTAGTAGACAGCAATAAGGTCTCCCCTCAGTCTCCTCTTCTCCAGGCTAAACAACCCCAGCTCTCTCAGCCGCTCCTCATAAGACTTGTTCTCCAGCCCCTTCACCAGCTTCATTGCTCTTCTCTGGACACACTCCAGAGCCTCAACATCCTTCTTGTAGCGAGAGGCCCAGAACTGAATACAGTATTTGAGGTGCGGTCTCACCAGTGCTGAGTACAGGGGGAGAATAACCTCCCTGGACCTGCTGGTCACACTGTTTCTGATACAAGCCAAGATGCCATTGGCCTTCTTTGGCCACATGGGTACACTGCTGGCTCATATTCAGACGGCTGTCAAGCAAGACCCCCAATGAAGTCCACATTTCACACTTCCCCAGCTTCTTAGTAAATACCATTTTGCAGCCATCACTTCTCAGGCTTGATTGCGTATTTTTTTCAAATGAAGCTTCTTAGGCATCATCCAGTCTCTGCCCTTATCAGAGGCTTCCAGTTTGGAAGTCTATTTCTTTCCACCTGGCTTAGAATCTAGACAGTTGCCCAGCTCCTCTGCATACTCATTTTGAATTTATTTCTCCCTTAGAGTAGGGCACTAACAGATTGAGTTTGGTCCTACAGGCTTGTCTAGGTGGCATAAATAGCAATCTAATTTACAGCTGGAGTTACCTCATAGACTGGATGCCATCATAAGTCAGCTGGTAGCCATGTGAGAGGGTATCCTGCGAAAAACAACATAAATTTGAGAAAAATAAGTGAGATATATGGACTCTGGAAAAGAACTCTGCTGCCCTGTGCAGGGAAGGAGAAGGATGTTCAGGAATGAAAATGCAGTTTATGTTTCCTCATGGTTATTGATGAAGTTGGTATGTGTATAATGACCTTGATCTAATTTAGCTCCGTCTTGTTTGGAAGAGACTGTTGTATCAAATTGTCATACAACTCTTAAAAGGTTGAAGTCTCTGGTAGAAGTTCAAGATTTTAGACTTTTTTGGGGGAAATGTCACATTGAGAAATGAATCCGTTTAAAGCATCCGTCTCACAGTGGTGGAACTACAGTTTCCTGTTGCTTCTAAAGGATAGCCAGTGTCTAATACCGAAAGGCAGAAAGCTCCATGCAGACATAACAGGAGTTTCCCATCTTCTAAAACAATGCTTCCAAAAAGTGCAGTAAAAATAAGTACAGTGAAAGACAGTAATGGGGTGAACATAGAAACATTTTCTTAACTGGCTTTATAGAAAGGATTAATAAAGAATAGAGTATAAATCGGGCCTGTTTGTGGCTGTTGCTACATTGAAATGATTCAGTTTCTCAGCCTTCACCTGGAGAGTCAGAAACAGCAGCTGGAAGCAAAGACTTGGTAGGACACAAGCATAAATGGAGCACCTGAAATAGATCACTGAGGAGAGGAAGAGAAGCAAGCAGGGAAAGCAACAGGTGAAATGGTGTCCTGGTTTAAGACAAGGGTAAATATTGATTCCCATGCCACTATTCTAATCCTTTTACAGCTCAATGAACAGTTGGTCTGTGGTCAGGCTTTAGTACATCACTGAACTCTGGCCACCACTCACAGCTGGTTCCTGTGCTATGTGATACTGGGCCCTTAGAGGGAATACCAAGGTCATTCTTATGATGTTGCTGTAAGAGCAGATGGTACAGCCACTGCTGTGGGAGATGTCTTGTGATTTAAACCCAGGATCTCAATGAGAAATTTTGTGTCATTCAGGTGGTTTGAGAGCTTAACGTGCTATTGAAAGAAGAGTGCTTCTGTACCCACAGGGTGTTAGTAAATTGTGGTCATATATGTTGTCAGATAGGCTTACTAATTCCAACTGTCCAAATCAGTCACTTCAGAAAGCACAACTTCCTGGGATTGTTACACAGCAACTGACTCACAGGGTGGCCTTTTTCTTCATTGGTTTTGTTGTGTAACGCACTCCTGTGACTGTTGAACTGCCTCAGCTGCCATCCTGCTGTTCTACCTTCACAATAATGAGCTCTCTGTCTTGGGCAAACAGCAGGAGCTCTAGGTACTCCGAGTCAGTTTTGGACTGCTGTTTTCCTTATTTATCTCCTAAGATATATACAGGTCCCCAAGGGCTCTTGACATCCATTTCTAGTAGCCCCGGCACTCCAGTTCTCAATTTTCCATTGAATGAAATGTCAGCACATAACAAGCCATGTTTTGCTGGTGCCATGCTCTGATTTAACAGTGGGGATTATGGCCTCTACTATTTTTCATTAGTAGGTGCTTTATTATTTTGACACTACTTTCTACCGACCTGTTGTACCGGAAATAACAGGGACGTATAGTGACATGCCTTGTATGTACTTCACTGCAAACTGCTAAAATTCATGTTCATTAAAGATGTCCTATTGTCTGGAATTACTAACGCGTACTCCAAAATACAGCAAGGATAGTACCAATGTACACAAATGACTCCTTAGATGTATTTTCTTCTATGTGGCAATGAATTTTATAGCCTGAGACATTCATAAGCTGGTTTTCTCCCAGCCAGCAGTGACAGATCTATGCCTACTTTGCTTTGGGGGAGTACATATTTTCCAACCCCTTACAGCACCTGCCTCTTTACCTCTCCTGGCCTGTGCAACAAGTGTAACAACAATTTCCTCAAACTTGCTGCTTATCTGAGCTGGTATAAAACATCATTGGTCCTACTTTTAGATTTTAAATCCCTAGAAAATTCTGCACATGTCCTTTTTGAACACTTTTCTTTGATATCTGAGGTTTTCATGTGCATTGAAACAGTCTTTTAACCCTTCATTACCTATTTTAATTTTAAGGGGTAAAGCCACTCTATTAGCAATTATGCACCATTTGGAGCAATTAGTGTTATTTGTGGCACTGCCCACAATTAATTTCTGCAGGGGTTTGCCCTCAGCAATGTCTGCAGCAATTGAAGTAAACATTTTGTCTGACACCAGATAGATTTTTTTTTTTAAAGAGCTTGTGTGTGTAACAGATATAAAATCTAGCTCAGGATATTTTTGCTCCATGGTTCTTTTGTCAAGTACTCCACAGACCATGTGTCTAACCATCATCACATCTTGCTTAGGTTTTACGCAACACTGAAATCATATATTTGAAACCAAAATACTTCTGTAGTCTTTTTGCTTGTGGGAAAGGTTAGGCTGAGAATTGCCAGGTCCCTTAGGCTGTAAAAAGTTTTATGATCAGCTTTAGCTCACACAGTTCTTCCATGCATGAAGATGTGAAGCTTTAATGGCTATGGAGTAAAGCCAAATCTTCTTTCTTTATTTATGTACACTAACACTCAATTTCTTTTATGGATAAGTGACCGCTCTCCAAGTCTGACTATACAACTTCAAAAAAATTACCAATATGCTCAGCAGAAGAATCCAAGGATGAGTTAATTTTGCACTGAGATGCTATGTCTCTAAACGAGGCCATTTTTGGTTAATGCCTTGAGATTTCCACATGCTTTTGTAATACTTAAATCCTATGTTTGTTAAACAGCTTTGTAGAGCACCATTGAGGATGCTGAGGCAGGTTGACTGAGCACACATTTCTTTACATACTTCATGTTTCAAATTAATTTGAACTCCTTTGTCTTCATGTGGCCAGCTTGTATCATCTTGCCACATTCACCTTGCTCTGCTGGGTATTATTTCCACCACAGGGGATTTACGTGGTATTTGTTTAGCTTTTGCCCTACAGCTTGTTTTCCATGCAAGGTTTATGAAGTCTCTGACTGCAGTTTTCTCATATTTTTTCTCGGAAAAAAATGTCATGGAACAGAATTTTACTGTATATGCTATCAGAAGTGTACTGTGAAGTGCACAGCCCAAATGGTACACTATCTCCTGAAGAAAGTGTTGAAGCTAGGTGAACATTTGCCTTGCTTTGTGTCCCACGTAGAAATGCATTTGGTATCAATCACTTCTCCAATTCTTCTGTATGGGGAATATTTTCCTCTGTTTAAAATTTTTGTTTCCTGAGAGTGCATCTGTAAGTGAAATCTCCATCTTTTTTTTCTAACAGTGACTAGAACCCTACTGCTGGAGCTCTGCTTGCTTTGCAGGTAAGTGATCCCAACTCATCTCACTTCAGTTCTGAGGAATTTTCTTGGTAGCATGATGGGAACTTGTCTTGCAACCCTCTTCTGAATGTTTTTGAGGGTGTTAGCAAATAAGATCAAAGTTCTGTGCTTCTGTCTGTGTTGTGTTTGCAACAGTGGACAGTAATGAGTAGAATGTAAGAATAGGATAAGCATATCTGCTTCTCTCTCCTGAGCTGCAGAAGGTTATTCCTGAGTTTCTGAGCCAGAGATGGTATAATTATTTAAGACAAGTGGGTTTTTACAATCGGTGATATCCAGATTCTGGCACTGCCCTAGCTTGTGTATCAGTGCCCAATTTAAAAGCATATAATTGTCACAGTTGCTTCCAGACTGACAGTTCAGTTCTGCTGATGCAGCATTGTCCATTGCTGCTAATTATTTCTACAGAGACTTCCTCTGAATTAGTGGTGTTGCTGCCTTCTCTTATTGTTGTTGGATTTGTCTCTTGCTGTCCATGCTCTGGCAGCACTTGCAAACTATTGTTAAGTGACATTTGCTTGTAGTTCATGCACCTATTCCAAATGCTGGGCATTGTTCTGACTTCCATTGTTTTCACACTAGGCGTATCTTCTTGTGTTTTTCATTGTGAAGCATTTGTTTATCCATGTCCTGTCCTTCATCTTTCAAATTTTTATTTCAGGTTTTTATCAGGTTTTTCTGGATTGGGTGACTTCCTATGCTTGACAGATGTAGATTACCTCACTGAGGATTAACTGTGGACCTTCCAGTAGACCAAGGTTTACTTTTCTGAGCCAGGAAAACTCAAAACTGGGTAATGAGCCAGTTGGTCAGAGATTAGTCACCCTCTCTGCTTTTACTCTTTGCTTAAAAGCATCACATACACCTATTTAATTTTCATAGAATGCTCACATTTCTGTAATGAGCCTCAGAATTCATCTGTCTTGGCCAAACTAACTGAAAACCATGAAAAATATGAACTGCTTTAAAACCAAGTATTGTCAGAAACTGTAGTTTTGTCTGTCTCTGCTGCTGTTAGTAGTTCCTTGCAGATACAGTTTTGTTACATTTCTGTTTATAGGAAGGTTTAGGTAAGTGTAGAAATTTCTGAGGTACCTCTACATTTTTACCTATTTGGTGTAAAAAAAAATACCTGCTTTGCAGTATCAGAGCCTCATCCAAGAAAGTTATTTATGAAGAGATGGAAAGCTGGCAACCTTCACATTCTGTTTTTCACACACACTATTCTTGGTCTATGACTTTGCTTGGGGGACAGTTTATATAAACTTAGTTAATAAGCACTTTTATAATTGATGGAGCTGTAGAGAAAAGGCTCAGAATGCTGTTCTCTTCCAAATCATTCAGGTTGTGTTCAGAAATATGCCTCTGTAAATCTACTGAAAATGGCAATATGTTGCTGAACAAAGAGCAAATTCAGAGATCCAAATATATCGTTATGGTACAAAAGGAAATTCTACCTTTCAGCAGTGCATACTTTGCATAGACATCAGTAGGAAGATTCACAGGTTAAATTCACTAGATTTTTAGTACAATATGTGAATCACAATTGAAAATGGAATGCAGGCCTCTGACTTGAAAGTACCAAGACCTATCAGGGCTTCAATTCATGTCAGCTCCAAATTTCTCCAGTGCCTACAGCATGAATGGTATTTTACTCAAGACTTGGGTACTACCTGTTAAATTCACAAGTTTCCAAGCTGAATTATTGTAGCCCACAGCCACAATAAATTATGCTAATTTGGACTAAAGCACTTCTAATCCAGAGAATGTCTGGAGAATTACTCAGAAATAATGTATTCTAATTACAAAAAAAGAAGGATTAGCTGTTTTAAAATAAACTCCTGGTGAAGGAAAAAAACCACATACAAATGAATTTAAAGCAGAGTAAATTATTAAAATTGAAATTATGATGGATCAGAAGAGAAAGGAGTTTAACAAGTGATAAAAGAGTGAATGAACAAGCTTGCAGGCAGAGCACGTACATCTTACTCTATCTGTCTTACCAACTGAGACTACTTTGCTCTGGAACTAAGTGGTTATAAGCGAAGTTAAAGAAAGGTACGTAGGCTGTGCAAGCAGGTCTGATTTCTCTTTCAGGGCAGTCTGTGAAAGGGCTTCCAGGCCAAGGGAATTGTCATCTTAAATAGGAACAGAGTTAGGTCCAGGCAGAGCCTGTCTTGTGTGTATCATCGCGGCAGCTGCAAGGGAAGACTGAGAAGGGGGAACAACTCAGTAAGATGCTGAATTCAGCTTTTCCTAGCGACTACTAATGTGTGAAAAATTTATAGCTTGGATGCGTTCATGTTTGAAGCAACTGCTTAGTGGGTTTGCTGATGGTGCCGGAGCGATATGCAAAAAGGGAGGAGGAGGGAAGGAAGGCAGGGCGAGTGACTCTAGGACCCATGCGAGCTTGCCTGAGCAGGGGGTGGGAATTCTCCGAGGCAGCTGGAGCTGGAGCCGAGCTTCAGAGCTCCTGCGGAGCCCGCAGGAAGAGCCGGTCGCGTCCCCTGCGGAGCTGGGACCTGCGCGCGCCCCGCACAGCTATGAGGCAGCTCCCACGGCTTGTGCTGTGGGTCACCACGGCGGGTAAGGAACCTCTCTCTCTTCCCTCCATCTCCTTAACGTGCAAACTCCCTCTTATGCCCAAGGACTCACTTATTTCATTGCCTGTCCCCTTTCACCTTTAAAGCTAGGAAAGATTTATATTCAAAACGGGAAAAAGAAGGGGGGGGAAGGTACTGGCATGAAACATTATATGTAAGCTGCGCGACACACAGGATGATCTATCTTGTTGGTTATTAATTCTAAGTTAATTTTGTTCAGTGAAATGAATAGGTACAGTTTTAGAAAGGCTGCTGCTGGCTGGGAGCAGGCGCTGTCATTGCAGGAGGGGAAATTAAGAGCTATACCCCAGGACCGTTTTGCTTCTCTGATTACTGGAGTGCTTTCTCTGAACTGAATGGGAGAGGTGGGAGAAAGTAATGCTTCAGGGGTAGGGAAGGTTGTGGTTTAGGTGAGATGCTTTGTCTAAGGAGAGAGATGAGGGAGGCAGATAAAAGGAGAAAGTACCGGGACTATGAAGAAAGGAGTTACAAGCTCCCACCTAGAGAGTGGTGCTCAGGCTGAGTTTTGAACGGAGTCCTTGTGCCACTCGTTATTGTCAGCTTTGGTTCTGGAATGCAGCAAGAGGAATTAAATAATAGTAGGAGAGAAAGAGGGAGATGTTAGGAGGGAAGCTGCAGAGAGAGAAGTTGGGAAGCAGCAGGATGCCCACAAGATGCGTCGGGAGAAGGTGGGACACATGTACTGCATGTACACAGTGGCAAGAAAACTTTCTGAAAATTAGGAGGAAAAAACCCTCTTATCAGGACATGCTGAACTTTCAAAGCTGAAGTTACAATAGTGACCCTTGTGCAGAGATGGGGACATCATCTTAGCCCTTAGACAAGGATCAGGAGACACTTCTGTATTTCTCAGCGTAACAAATCATATTACTTTCAGGCAGGGAAGGACCTAAGGCAAACAGGTTGTTGTGTGCCACAGCTTGCTCTTTCTAGTGCAGAGAAATTCTCTGGCTAAATGCTGAACCTGTATATATTTTATTTTATATGAAGACACACTGGGACAGGAGATTTTAAGTAGGTTTCATGATTTAGTTCTATTTACAATTGAATGGCAAGGCATTGCTCAGGGTTTTTTTTTTCCCCCTGGCCTGTTATTCTTATTAGGAGAAGGTTGTTTTACTGTCAAAGGGTCCCAGGGCAAGTGTACCCGACGCAAGCAGATCTGTGTGACCCCACAGCCTCAGTTCTCATGGCATGTGCCCTCAGCAAGGGCTGCTAAGTATCCCGATGTTTTTGCTGGAGTGACTTTCAACATGGATGTAAGGTTAGTGTAAGGAAGAGTCATTATATCTGCTGAGTCTCCAAGTCTGTATTTTGAAGTATGACTGTATTAGGACAGAGATAAAAAAAGGTGTGTTTCAGAGAGAGTGAGTAAAGAGCTAAATGAAAACAAACGTACATTTTACAATCTCTGTCCAGTCTTCTGCCAAAAATAATCTCAGGCACACAGGGAGAGACTTGGACACATGAGCATTTAACTGTGTAGCTGCTGTCACAGTTTCACATGGGGCTCGCTTCTCTCACTGGGTCACTATAGGCAGCTCTTGGAATCTGCAGTCAATTATTTTAAAAAACACTTGTGTTTCCTCTGAGAAGGTTTTTCTGGAGCATATTCTCAGACTGGCTCTCCATCTCCTTCTCTCTTTGGAAAGCCCAAGGTCTTGGTGATGAGGGAATTTACAGGTCCACTTTTATCTCTTTTGTGTTACTGGCTGGCACTTACTTTTTAATTCCTAAAAAGGTAACTTCAGACTTCTCATCCATTGAAATTTTTTGGCACAGCAAAACACTGTAGGAGGTCAGAACTCCTTTTGGTGCAAAAGTTAAGACTCTATGAGAATATTCAGAAAGTTGTAGAGAACAACAGCAGGAAAAAAAACTCAGAAAAAGAACCCCTCGAACAACCAGGAAAGGACTTAGTGCACAAATGTGCATTGTTCAGTATCAAAGCAATTTCACAGTCATTCAGAGGCTGAGGCTGCGCACTAGCCTCAGGTCTCAGGAGGTGGCTAGGAAGAAGGTGAAAACAGCCACCAAATGAATGTGTGGGAGAATTTTCTTTTTATTTTAAGCACCAGCATTACTTTGAGTAACTTGAGCATATTACTTTGAGTAATATGGGATGATTTTCCTTTGATTACTTGAGCTTGGTGGAGGGGGTAGGCTAGTTCTTTTCTCCTCTATAAGAAACAGGGTTGTGCTTGGCTGGTTGTTGTGCTTTTGCCTCTGGGTGTGGAGGGTAAAGTCTATAAAATTCTAACACAACATATATCCCAGACAAACCTCAAATACCTTTCCAAAAGTGCAGTCATGCTTATGTCATTGCTCAGAGTTTAGCTATTGGCTGTAACCACCGTTCTTGAGATAATATTAGTAGAGGCATTGTGTCAAATCTTTCTTCACAGCCCTTTCCAATACTTGTAGAGTTGTCACAGAATACTATATCTTATGTTTAATTTCAGAAGAATAGTTATGGTTTGGGGTTTCATTGAATGCTTCCTAAGTCAGAAGAGGCACAGTCAGGTTAATGGCAGGTTTAGGAGTAAGACAGCCAGCTTTTTGTTTGTTTGTTTTTGCAGTGGTATATCAGCATGGCAATGGTGAATGTCCAATTCCTGGATTACTTCCTCCTTCTATTTGTGTAACAAACTGCTTTCAGAAGCCTGGAAGGTTTTCTGCCTCTCAGAATTGAGCTAGCATGTTCTGTAGAGAGACTGTATGCTGGTTTCAGTTTAATCAGTCTACGTGTGCATGAAGATGCTTAGATAGGAGCACTTCATTTTGTTGTAAGCCGACTTGAAATAAACCAGTATGTCTATCTCATTTAGACAAACGTTTACTGCTTCATGTATCCCTTTGTCTGTCCAGAGAAGAACATGCCAGGAGTGGAAGGGATGGGGCCCTACATTCTCTTTGGCCTCTTCATTGAAGAGCTTCTTTCTTATTTTCCTCTTCTTGTGCCTATCTTCACTCAGTTAACGTAGCATACAGGTAAAATAGTGGTTTCAGTATTTTCACTTAAATAGTTCCAACTAGGACAGCACCAAATGATCCTTGAAATTTGTCTCAGGAGTTGAGTCCACAGTCCTTTACTGCACAAATGGCAGCTTATCTGTAGATACTGTGCCCAGTCCAGATATGTAATTCAAGGCACTATGAGTATCACTGAAAGTCAAACACTGGGAGGATGCCTTCAAATTAAAAAAAAAGACAGTTCTTTCAAGTCACAGACATTACAGAGTAAAGATCCTTTGAAATACAGTGGAAAAGGATAGGATAGATACATGGGAATCCCACAGTAAGGCAGGACATACAAATAAACACTGGGGATTTGTGAGCTACATCAAGAGAGAGGACTAAGGTTGAGAAGGAAGTCGCGGGGTAATGAGCAATGTGTACTGTTACTTTAGAGCTGAAGACAATGTCTTGTAATCAGCCGTAGGAGAAATCCGTCCTTCTGTCAGTCTTGCATAGTTTTACAGTTTCTAATTGGTCCATAAGATCAAAGTTGGAGAAAAAGATGCCCTGCCGCAGTGGTGTTTCAAAAGCTTTGCCCTCCCTCCCTTTCCCCTACCCAGTCTGAACGGACACACAGGAGGGTCCCTGTCTTCAGCCTGCTTATAGGTGTGATTGAGTGCATGCTGGCTGTGCTGGGGTATGGAAGTGCATCTGTGATGTCTGTGACTAGGCTTGAGAGAAATTCTCATCTTGAATTAGTTTTAATGAAAAACGCTGATGTGGTGACACTAAAATGCTTTATAAAGCTGTCTAGGTTTTCAATTGTTATGTATGGGGGTTTGTTTTGTGTGTGTACCAGTTCATACTGAAACCCTCAAATAGGTCTAGCTGTTTTAATGTGGTTTGGTTTTTTTTTAACTCAAACTGTTGCTTAGAGAGGTCTTTTATTCAAAAATATTAAATCTTTAAAATCTGAAAACATGATTTAATATCAAATCTTTAGTTTTGTCATGAAATATTATAGTCTGATACTCCTTGCAATGTGTCTTTGCAATTTTATAGAACTTCTGAAAAATTGTCACATTGATCTGTTCTGTGTCAGTTTGTTGGTTTGTTGTTTGCATTTGGTGTTTGTTTTTTTCTTTCATTTCTTTTGGGCTTGCCAGTAACTTGGAAAATCCTCTATTAAGGCTGCTCAGTTATCTTGTGATATCACATAGTGATTTGTACCTGGATTTATGTACGCAGGTAGTTGTCCCCAGCCTGATGTTCATTACTGCACATATACACAGCAGCTGATACTGTTGTTTGTGTCTTGGTACTGGACTGAAGTCCTCAGAAATAAAGGAAACAAAGATAGCTTCAACTTTTTGCAAGCCTGTAGTAAAAGCAGAAGCACAAGGCAGCTGCTGAGTGGAGAGGCAGGTGAGCTCTTTCCAGAAATAAATGGAGAGGAAGAAATCCATGGGGTTCTTAGTTAATGCGAATTGATGGATCTCTATGGTAGTACAGTTACAGCAGCGCAACATCTTGCCTTCTGTATCTGGAGACTTTTATCTGAGACTCTTATGAGTAAGCATGATTTCTGTATTGAATGCTTAAATCGGAGGAGGAAAATAATGACATTAATTATGTTAATTAATTGGATCAGGCTTATAGTCTTTTCCTGTCTCTCAGCATCAGTCCTTCCTCTTACAATTCCTCTTCCTCCCATTGCATTATAATTGCATCCCCACATTTTTTCTCTCCTGGCATGTAACAAACCCAGTGCTTTGATGTGGCCTGCCATCAGGAGGGTAGGGTGTGCACAAAGAGGAGACTTGTGGCGAGTAGGATAGCAGGCCAGCTTGGAAGAGTGGGAAGTTGAGGTGGTTAGAATAGTTAGGGTTGGAAAGATCATCTAGTTGAGGTGGTTGATTAATGGTGACTTGCAGTTGGTCTGACAGATGTACACATGTGAACAGGGAAAAAAGATCTCTTGTGAGAGTGGTGACGGATCGCACCAGTGGGTTATGTGTGCGCGTAAGAGGAATGTGTAGAGCCATTTGTTCAAATTGTAACTGGTTCAGCACCAGTGGGGCTATGCGTGGGGAATGCCAGTTTCCTGCCTTTTTATGCCCAATGTACAGAAGGGGAGCTCAAGGTGTAGGACCTTTACTACTGAGCAGATGTAGTTGTCAGGACCACCCCTGGTCTTTACACTGCCTAAAGGACTGCGCTTCCTAAGCAAGTGGCAGGGTGTCACTGGTGCATTTTCCCTCCTTCAGGTGTGCAGTTTCTAAGAGCTTTCCTGAAGGTGGTGTACCTCCACACTGCAGCTTCTTCCAGTGTGTATCATGCCAGCACAACTGGGCCCACGAAGAAAAAGGAAGACAGAAAAAAATACTTAAAATTAAACAGAGATGACCTTCCAGCCTTCCCCACCTACAAAAAGCAACTTGGCCCTGTGTACTGAGGAAATAAAGAACTCAGAATTTCAGTAAGATACTTGCCCGCAGGCCAGGCTTTTTCTTTTTAGGAGAATTTCAGGTTGGTTTTCTCAGTGTGCTCCTTAACATAAAACTGGCTGGAAGAACATGAAACTTTACACAATTCTGTATGACTTTTTTTTTTTTTTTGTATGAACTTGTTAAGATTTCTCACTGGTTTTATATTTATTTAAGGCAGTTGGACTACATGATCATTGTAGGTCCCTTCCTAATTCTATTCCATCCTATATGAAGGAAAGAAACTTCTGAGAATGGCACTGGCTAAGTTTAAAAAACCAGAAGAGATGCCTATTGACACAGCAGGCTTATTAGAGTTAAAGGTAGTCAAGAATGAGACTGAAGTATAGAAATAAAAGCTGAAGTTTTTCCAAAAAGCACAGATCTATCCTTGCAACACAGCTTAACTTTCACCCTGTGTGATGGGAGAGCCATGCATGTTACTAAGACATCACAGATTTTCAGCTAATTGGTATTTGAAATCCCATAAGCTTTGACATATCAGACAAAAACTATGGATTTATTTATGCATTTCAGTTGTTCACTTAGTTTGTTTTTTTTTTTTCCCCCAGTCAGTACCATAGCATGTGTTACAGGGCATAGGCAGACTTCTGGGTTTGAAGCACCTATAGACTCTGCTTTGTCTATGTTTATGGAGATACATATTTATATGTTAAAAACATAGAAGTGATTGAGTAACTGAGTAAGAGCCACACTATAAAGTGGCATAGAGGGATGTGGTGGTGTTTTGGTGCGCAGCATAAAGTGCAGGAGGCAAGAAGTGTCTGTTCCTGCATTGTCATGGTGAAGAGTTTTTGTGCTATCCAGAGGCCAAATGAAACCCAAACTGGAATTTTTTCCCCACCTTGAATCAGACCCAACCCTATAATAATAGTCTAATTGGAACCTCAATGAGAACTGAACCAGACAGGTTACTTTTTCAGAGTCACAATTCACTGCAATCTTGCTTCCCATAGCAGAGATGCCGTTGGCATGGGAGCAACCTTGAACCACGGTGGGCTTCTGAGCAGTTTCACAAGTTTCACATCCACTTTCCACCTCCGCATGAGACGCTCACAAGTGCCTGCTTCCAAGCAGAGTTGGTTTGAGTGGCTGTGCAGCTGTGATCAAGACCTTTATCTACATGCTGAGGGTGACATCTGAGTGCTTGGGCGAGGGGGGGTGAGTGGAGTTTTGGATTCGAGCTATCCCAAAGGTGCTCTATAAGTGCCTGCTGGGCCTTTCCTGAGCTGCCTTTCAGTGGTTGCACTTGCAGCCCTGCTTCTGCCGTGTATGCCAGAGGGAGCAGGAGAAGCTAGAGGAGTTTAACTCCTCTCTCCTGCTACTCTAC
Source organism: Cuculus canorus (assembly GCF_017976375.1). Taxonomy (NCBI): domain Eukaryota; kingdom Metazoa; phylum Chordata; class Aves; order Cuculiformes; family Cuculidae; genus Cuculus; species Cuculus canorus. Next base: position 49,913,124 of record NC_071405.1, read on the forward strand.
TATCGTGCAGTAATTCTGCATTCCCCTTCGTAGCTTTGCTTCACAACTTCTCCACTTTTGTGGAGAAGGACAGGAGATGGCCAGAGCCAGGCACAGGACCAGAGGAAACCTCTTCCAGTTGAGACCATAAGACCAGCTATTATGGTTTGGGATTACCAAAATAAAGGGTTAGCAGCGGTCAGCCTGAGCATTGAGCAACATCAGGCAAAGCTGAAATCACTCTGGAACTGAACTGAAAAGCAAGTTTGCTTGACTGGATAGTTCATGTAGCAGTTATGCAGACTCTAGTGTCTTGACTAATATTTTAGACAATGTAAGGAGCATGGACAATTATGTTCACACACTTCTAATATGTGAGATGTCTTGATCTTCTTGGATTTTTTTTCTGTTGTTATATTTAACTGAACTTTTAATTTCCCAAGTATCTGCTATTTATAATTATTTTCCTACTTAGCTCTGAGTGATTAATACATATTTGCTACTTTGACTTATGCAAACAGAATCAAAAAAAGCATGACTGCTTGAAATTTCCTTGGTCTTTAATATGTTTTTAGAGTTTGTTCTATGGCATTTGCACTGGAGTCCAGGTCTCTTTACATGAGTAATACTTTTAAAGCGCGTAATTCACAATGGGAGCATTTTCTGTGTTTACAGTCACTATGGGAGCCTGAATAGTATTTAAAACCTCTGAAATAAGCTTTCTTTAACCCCATGAAGGCCAACAGTTTAGCCTATACCTTAATGAGACACTGGACTTTCTTAATCTTGTAAGTCTTGATAACACAGTCATTGCAGAATTCTTGCTATCGTGTTTTTTTTCAACTTTTCTGAGGACACGTGCCTGGCCCTTCAAAATCTACCAGGTTCTTAGAAGAATTTAAACTTTCCCAGAGTTTGACAAATTGTGTTTGTCAGTCTGTTTTGCAATTCTAGAGAAGAAATTTGAAAGTCAGTAAAATTTATAAAAGATAACCTTGTGAAAGAATTATAAGCAAAACGAGGTGAATAAACCAAGCTGCCTTTAATTTAGCCATTTCAAAAGGGCTTGTATTGTGGCTATGCAGGTGGATAGAAAAATGAAAGACATGTATATCCAGCTCTTCTCATCTAGACCTGTGCTAGATTGGTCTGATTAGGCACCAGCATTTAGCCTCCCTTCTAAAAGCTATTTTCATTTTCTATTTTGTGATAAGTTTTGGATAGGGCATAGCTTTTTTTCATTTCTTTCCTCCACACTGTCATCCCCCAACATTTATTTCCTCTATTGTGGGCCTTCCTGCATATACATGCATGAAAAGTAATGAAAGGAGAAAAGCTGTGGGGGTTGCTTTCCTGATGGACATTTTTTTTTTTAATTTATTGCAGGACCTGAATAGATATGGGGAAAAAACCTTTGCCTTAAACAAACTGTCTTCCATGCTTTCCTCAGTGGGTACAGTTTCCAAAACTGTACGGTACTCAGGGGTTGTTCATGACTGTTGGTGATAATATTTAAGTATATTTTTAATATATAGATTACTGTTTTGCAGGTGCTTATGTGGCATGTGTCTGTGCAGGCTATCAGCTATTGCAAATCTAGCTAACGGTTATTTTTTAATTAAGCTTCAGTAGAATTTATATTCACTGCAGTCCAGCATATATGTAGAATAAGCTAAAGAAGTTATTTCTGGTAGAAACTGGTAGTTAGTGCTGGTGGAAACTACTTTGTGGTTGCAAGGAGGAGGCTGGACTAGAAGCAGCAGCCCAATTAATAACATTACTGACATTCTTCCACTGAGAGTGGTGGGGGATGCTTTACGTCAAGCAAACGTAGAATTTCCAACATAGAAGCACTGATTCTTCTGCCAGGTTTCTTAGGACTCTCAAGACTGAGTGAACATGATGAAGAAGGTCAATGTTCAGGTGATGTTTAGCTTAGCTGTCCAGCATTCATGCCCATCTCGACCTCTTCTGCCAACCCCATGCAGCAGCATGGTCTCATCTTAGCTGTGTCAGTCAGACTGTAAGGATGCTTTGAAAACATAGCTTAAAAGCTAGCTTCCTTTTTTTTGTAAATCATATTAATAGTCTGGTTACAGCATGACCTTATAGAGCTAAAGCTGAGGAGATGGTAATCGCTAGGCAAGGACAGAAGGGATTCAGTCCCCCAATGGGGCCAGAGGCAGGGAAGGGGAAAGTGTTTGGGGAAACTCTTAAACTGTTTGGTTTTTTTCTGAATCTCTCTTCCCAGTCATTGAAATGCATCTTGTGAAACTAACCTGTAAGTTTAGATACTTGTACTATCTGAATACACTGTTGTCTAGCTTACTGATGTCTGCATTCCATAAGCACTGTTGGCACTGGAGACATTTGTCATTCTTTCAATTGTCCTAGCATATTACTAAAAGTAAATGTACAGGATAAATGTATTTTTCCTTTTACTTAAATTTAAGTTAGGCAAAACTGGAAATTTCTGTTATCTAGCTCTTTTACAACATGATTAGGGGAGTCAGATTTCCTACGGCTCATTTCCAGTTCTGCCACAAGCCCTCTGTATGACTTAGGGAAGGCTACTTAGTGTTGGCGCCTTAAGCCTTGTCCTATTTTATCTCTCGTATTCAGATGGTGAGATGTAAAACATTTTTTAAAGTTCCTTGAAATAGATCCAGTGCACAATTATTATATCTTTTTTTTTACTTTTTAAATGAAAAGTAATTAAGGAGACTATAACTCAGTTTATCTGGAAATTTAAATGTATGGCTTGGGGGGAGGAAAAAGATAAGTACAGTTATTCTTTCACATTGAATGTTGGGTTATTGATAAGAGCTTTCTGACAGCACTAGCTTTTCCATTGGTGGAGGAAACAAAAGTGTTCTCCTTAAAGGTGTGCATTTGTATGCTTTTCCATAATGTATCCTTATCTGCTCTTGAGAAGGTACAGCAACCGAACAATAGATGTAAAATTCCCTCTTGTTTTTCTGGTGATGTGACTGATATTCTTCTCAGCCATTTGTGACACTGAATCAATTTTCAGAGCATAGTTTCATCTTGGGAAGAAAGAGAGGAGAGAATGTAGCTATAATTGCTGGTGTTGGGTTTTAGGTGCAACCAAATGCTGGTGCTATTTGAAAGTAATGTTTTGCAAATGCTAACTAAAGTGCAGTAATCAGCTTCCCTTTCTCTGTCTCCCCCATCTTTTTGACAAAGCTGTATGCTGAACAGTATCAGCTTTAGTAAGTCAAATTTCGGTTTATGGGTCTTGGAACTTTTCTGACTATTTTGCCTGCTGTGCAAAGCCACTCCTGATCCCCTGCACCTTGTCAGCCCTATTCGCTTCTTGCTCTTTCTCCTGTGGCTTGGTGTCCCTTACACACAGTGAGTGGGGAGCACCTGGCAGGTTGAGCTCAGTGAAGGATGAACCCTGGTATCTTTAGGTCTTGTAAGAAGTACTTACCTTGTTTCTCTGCTTACTCATGTCTAGCATGTGCTTTTAAAGAATGCAAAGCAATCAGTTGTTGTCTCTATATCTTTAGTTTTAAAGTCCATATTCTCAGATGCATAGAGGAAAAAGTGTATGCAAAGAACAAAGTACACTTTACTCGGGGTGAGGGTCCTTTGGAGGCAAGCATTGCTTACAGCAGCATAAAACACTAGCCATGGTGCAAGGAACAAATTTTAAGTAGCAGCTGCCAAACTGTTAAATGCTGTGCTGAAATTTGTTTTCAGTCTCACATTCCACCTTCTTAGCCTCCTGAGTGTTTATTTGACTGTGTTCCTCTTCTGGAGTCCAGCTGGCTTTGAGAGGCTCAGCTGTTAGGAAGCCCATTTAGGAGTCTCAGCTGGCAATGGCATATTCCACGTACTGCTGGAGTACTTGCTGGCAAAGTTGTGGTCCCTACCTTGGAAGCTGGCAGCAATTTCTTGCTGAGGCTGTGAGAAATATGTTTGAAAGGTGCTTAACTCTTGCCTACAGCTAACAGGGCTCTGCTGGGGAGATGATAGTAGGGTAGTAGGCATTTGTCCACCTTCACTGGCATAGTAACCACATCTCTTCAGAGACACAGGCCTAGGCACTGCACTGTGTGCCCTTGGTGTGTTGATGTGGAGGTACAGCAGCGGCCACAACTGCCTTCAAAGCCCAGTGCAGGCTTCTCTGTGCCTGGCACACTGCGGACTCTGTCAATGAAGCCTGTCTTACTAGCATTCTGGGAGCATCATGCCTCAGAGTAACTTTAAAACCTAATCTTGCTCAGAGTAGAAGACAGTAAAGTAGGAATTCAGTGCCCCAGCAGGCAACTACTTGCTACTTAGCCCTCCCAAAATATTGTGATATAGAAGGATACAGTAATGGATTCTAGCTTGGATACTTCAGATGTGGTTATGGCAGTATGGCAGGTTACATGGCTCTCTTCTCAACACAATATGAAATTACTCCTTATTAAAACCTTTCCTAGGTGGAAGGCAATACAAATGCATCAATATCTGCTTCCAAAAGAATATACTATCTACTATTGTTTGTGCAGCTCCCTCAGAGCACATACGTTGTGCACCCTTTGTTACACTTTCTCTTCATTGCAGATAAAACAGAGTTCATCCTCTGCAGTGGCTTTTATTGACCTAGGAGCTGGATGTTGTGGTGATAGGGAGTCTTGGAACTCTTTGGGATGCTCCTGGTATTTAGTGTTGTTCACAACTTCCAGATACAGAGGATTCTTCAGGGGAAACTGTCACAGAAAGGCTGTTTTGAGATGTATGATACTGTGAGGGCTCTGAAAGAAGCTCTGTTGAGCACTGATTAGAGACTGAAATGACATCAAGCATTATTTTGCATTACTCTTTCCTCCACTGGGAAGATACATAGTGGAGTATCAGGTGGGCAGTAGGAACTCCAATCATATATAGAAATAACAGTGACCTGGCGTAGCACACACACCCCCCAGCCAGGCCAGTAGCTAAAACTGGGCAGCTTTTAGTCCCAATTTGCCCATGGACACGGGACAGGGAAAAGGGAAATTAGAGGGACTTGCATGTTGGAAACTAACACTAAAACCAGCTTTAATGAAACAATAACAATAAAAAGATAATAAGAAAGTAATATGCAAAATACTAATATACAAACCCAATTGAAAGTCCCCTGATAACTACGTGTCACCACTGATGCTGCGGGGCAGGCACAGAGAAGGTCCAGGACTGGACTTGGTGGCAGGTGGGACCTGGATCCAGGAACTGGATTCAGGTATGGGTTCAGGGGCAGACAGACAGGTGAGGTCCTCCCTGAATGTTGACCATCAAAGAAGAGGGGCTGGCCCTTGTGATTCCTAAGCTTTTATACTGAGTATGACATGTATGGCAGGAATGCTTTGTTGGTGATGTTTGGGTCACCATGTCTGCTCCACCCAGCAGGTTCGACTCCCCTTTGCCACCAGCTCTAGGATGGCCCTAATTTACATAGTTGACGTTTAGGGAGACTCTACTGGGATACGTAGTCTCTTTCACAATTCTATGATAAAGGAAAGTGAGTAATTATTGAAAGGAGCTGTTGGTCTCATACCACTTTGCCACCGATCCCTTCCATAGAGAGAGTGCCCTTCTCATGATTCCAAACGAACTTAGTACTGGACTCCAGAAAACACAGTGTTCCATTAAATCACTCTAATTGCAGGTGGTTTAATTTTCTCTTGAACAAATATAAGAGCTTGAGTTGAGATATCCAGAGATTCCAACATTCATGCATTCTGTTTGCTTGCATCCAGTGGGTTTTTTGCGTGCTTGTTTCTCATGTATATAGACACTTGCCAGCTATATCCAGAAATGCATTCAGTTTTGTTTTCATACTGCCTACAAATGAAATAGCTCAGGAATGATGAGAGGGACTGTCCCCAGTCATTTTCTTTCACGCACTACTTTGTTCATTAGTGCTTAATCAATTTATCCATGGTCAGAAAGGAAGTCAGAAATTTTCCCAAGAATCTTTGTTTCTTTGCAGACACTCATTCTGGTTTCTTCTGCTTTAATGTCCTTGCACTGATTTCACACTTGCACTGATTTCACACTGTAATGGGGTGACATTCTCATCTTCTGCATGAAGCTTAAGACAGGCTGAAAGCATCTTTGAAAAGAGAGAGAACCCCCTATCTGAAAACTGATCATATTAGTGCTAGTATGGTCTAGCTATCAGACATTTGGTTTTTCTCCTGTTCATTCCCTTCCATAAAGCTATCTGGGTAGCTGGGGATATTTTTAAAGCACAGTTTGGGGGTGTTAAGAATATCAGAATAGCCATGATAGCGTTGGCTATGCCAATGTGCTAGAGTAATTCACAAAGTTGCCAGACCCTGAAGCTCATTCTTACAGTAATAAAAGACAGTATTCTGAGGCTATCTTCCTTGGGAGGAAAGAAATTCCATATTTCACCATTTCTATTCTGGCACTGATCCTGAAGTGTCCCTTTACTGAAAAGAGAGGTTTCATTACATTTAAGGACTTCCTGTCAGAAGTAAAATAAAAGCCCTCATATGCAATATCTCCCCTTCGCTGTTTTCCAGTAGGTGAATGTGGGGTAGTAACCTAAATATCTCCTCTCTAAACCATGTCATTCTCTAAACCACACCTTACTTTCTTGAAAGCCAAAAATAAAACAAAATTAAAAGCCAAGATAAAGAAGTGTCATAGTCATAGTCATTCTTTACAACATGACTTACTTTCTTCTGGTTTATGTGTTGTGAGAACAGTGGGATCATTTGGCTATCATCCCCACTTTCTTTTATGTTTCTTTACTTAAGGGGAAAACAAGTGAATAGACTGAAATACAGGTGATGACTTCTGTTTGCAAAATCAGTTTCCCACCAGAAGCAAACTGGTATAATTCATAAATCGTGGTTATGTTGTTCTAGGCTATGAGCAAAATCTAGCATGTTTTTTTCAACACGAAGGTGATTTTTTAGGATCGAAAAATAAGGTTCAGATCTTGGCCGAATGACAGAAGTGTCTTTGAAAAAAAGAAACAATTTGCCAAACAGCCATAGGTAGTCTAAGCCATCCCTGACTTGTAGTCCTTTCAGGAAGTCCTGAATACCAGTGCTCTCCCATCTAAAGAGAATCTGTTACACAAGGTTCATTGCTCACAACAGTAATCCCTGTTGCCATTTGAAGAAAGATTCTACACCTCTTACATTGTGCTGGCTGTGAGTTAAGGTATTCATACTGGAGAGTCATCCCTCAGGTGGCAAATATTTCTAACAGTGTGAACAAGCTTAGTCCTAATCCTTTCTATAAGAGAAACGTGCAGATCCTAGGAGACTGCTCAGACTTACCTTCCTCCAAAGGCCTGGCTGTCATGCTGCTCTGAAGCAGTAAGAAATGAAAACATCACTCTCTTTAGTGTTCAGCATACCAGCAGGGCTCCATACTTATTAAATTGTCTCATTATTAAGAAGACTGTTTATGTTGGTGCTGTGATTCGAGTTAGCATCCTAGCCCTGTCTGCACAGATTTATTTCCTGATGACTACTCCAAATCTCTTTTTTTTTCTCTCAAGGTCCCTGATGGTTTGCAGTTCTAGTTTCTAACAGAGCTTTTGCAAACCTCAGACATACTATACACTAGAAAATGCCTTTCTTGCCCTGCCACTGTGCCCTGTCAGGCCTCATTGACAAAGGATATCAACTGTGATCTCTAAACCAGTCTCCCACTTTTTGCTTGTCCTTTTACTATTGAGATGGGACTTCCTCTTGGTTGCTGCTGTCCTCCTTTGATGAGATGTTCTTCCCTCTGGCTAAGACCTTTTCTTTACCTTCATTATTTTTTTACCTCCTTAGTCTGAAAATGGTTCCTGCCAGCTCCAACACTGTTGTCGTTTTCAGTTTTGTCTGCATTGCTGTTTGGAGTCTGAGGTTACCCTGTAACTTGGTGCTCCCCTAACTGCTGCTTCTCACCACTGCTTTCTGTAGCCTGTTTTGTAGCTGTGCACAGACTTGCTCACAATCTACTTGGGTCCATCAGGCCATGGCAGCATGGCTTCGGGTAGCTTGTGTGCCCTGGCACATTGCTCTTTTAAAGTCTCCTGGGTCCATCTTTTTTTCTCTCTGGGCTGCTGCATACCACATCCACGAGGAACAGGCTCAGTACTTTGGGTCCACTGATTTCTGCTCTTTGCTTCTAAAGGGGTGTATTGTGATGATGCAAAACTACCAACTAGTAGGTCCTCCTGATCCTCATGTATCTTTTTGCCATTTGGTCATTGGTTTCTTTTCTCTCTAGTGATCTATTGCTTTTGGAGTATCTTTCTCTAGTTTTCCCTTGCAGTTAAACCTGTGTTATTTAGGACTAATGTGGCGTGGTCTGTAATTTATTTGTGGTCAGTTGTGCTAGACCGTGCAAAATATTCCTCCAATTTCTTAGTTATAATTCACATAAACATGTCTACTTCTAGACTGGAACAGCACATGGTGCTAACATTTCATTATTTGCATGTGTTACATTGTTCCATTTGTATCTTTAATTAAATACACGTGTGCCTTTATATATACACACAGAGAGACTTGGAAAATTAGTCATTCTTATCAAACTTCAAACATGTTCTCTCTCTCCTCTTTCATCCTTTCTTGCCATCCCTCTTCTTAATGCACATATTTTGGTTTAATCATAGCGTACCTTACAGGATTCCTTCAGAAATCAATCAGTCTCTGGTCTAGGAAGTCTCTATTCTAATTTTCATGTATGTACCTTCATGTATGTCTCTGTTAAGTCATGACTAGGTTTCATCATCCCAGTTTGGCTCTTCCTTTACATAATTTCCATACCCTTCTCTTCATTCAGTAAACAGGAGTGTCCTGGGCATTAGGTGGTTAAAGGTCACTGCAGGTTAGCTGGAAACACTTCTCACTGCAGTTAACCTAGTGATCTACCTACTCATAGTTCAATGGATGTTATGTGAGCACTTTTTCTTCTAGTTTTGCTAATTCCTTCACTGGATGCTGTGCCAATGCTGATAAAACCTGCGTTTTCCAGGGCTGCATGTAGAAATCTTTTTTAACTTCAAATTACTTCCTAGGCATACATTTCCTTGGAAAACATTCTTTTTATGCCATGAGACTGCTGGACCAGTGTCTGGGCCTTCATCTGCATCTTTCTCATCTTCAGAATTATTCTTCAAAGTTACTAGTTGATGCCAAAGTTCCACACAACATACTATAAACATCCTCTCCCTTTTCCATGTCCTGATTTTTTTTTTTTTTGGTGGGAGTGGAGATGGCATAGAGAAAAAGAATAGCATGTGACCCTCAAGAACTTACAGGAGACACCAAATAACTGTGTCCTGCTCAAAAGAACAAGCAAGACAAAAAGTTCTTTTACCCTCTTTTTACAGATGGCAGCCTGGACACCTAACAGAACAAACTCCAGATAACACAGTGTGTCGGTAATGCACCTGGGATTTATTCCAGGGGCTACTGCCTGAAGGTTCAGTTTTTAGTCTTGTACCTTTCTCCAACCTGGTTTAGCCACTGAATGGCTAATGCGCACAACAGTCTTTTATGGCCATGTCAGAGATTTTTAGCACATTTTAAGAGGCACAAAGTGAACTTGTGACAAACCAGTTCACTGTGTGGCACTTACAATAGTATTCCATTTGGTTAAATTGAGCCATTTAGTAGGTAAGCAGTTTAAGCTGGTCTTCTAGACTCTTTCTGTAATTTCCTCTCTCTGTTAACTAGTTTAAATTTAACACCTATGGACTAGATGGCTGAAGTCATAAATCCCACTCTTATGTATTTACCAGACGATTCATGGTAAGAAAGAGTTTAATCTCTTAACAGAACTTTTGTGTATCCTACCTTTTCACAACTTATGCCTATGAAAGCTAAAGTATGGCTTGAAGCTATTGGAATCTCTCCTGGAAAGGAATTTGGCAGATGCTGAGAGGAGATTTGTGGCAGTACTTCCATATTTTCCTGGCAGTATTGAAGAGAAATTATAGAGGATGGAGTCTTCTATGCTGCCCCATATAGCTGCTGCCAGGGTGCTCATGGTAGGTTGCTACATGAAGTTTAGCAAAAAAATTCTGTATTCATTGTCTTGAAGGAAGAAATGATTTGTTATACGTTGCTAACCTATTATATATTTGAATATTATGTTTAGATGTTGTGATTTTAGAACTAAAATGTAGGATTAGCTTGAATGATAACTTTTAGCTAGCCTGTGCCTGGATACTTATGCTTAAATAAGGAATTTTAGCAAGCCTGCAGTTAGAAAGAATGTGAAAGAATGTGACTGTATCTAATTAAGCCAGATAACAGGGACTAGCACAGTGATAAGAGAAAGAACTGTCTAGGACTAGATGCAGCCTTGAGGAGGTGATCGAGGAGTCTAGGAGCATGTGCAAGAAGGGGACTTGAAAAGTTCAGCTGTGAGGGAGACCTATGGCTTTCATCCAGAGACCCCTGAAGAAGACCCCCAGAGGGCAGAGCGCATGCGCTGAGGGGAGGAAATTTGTGTAAATAAATTCTAAGAACTGATTATAATAGATGCACCTATTCCAGGAAGCATAATGAATATGTAACGTGTTTCCTGGGATCTACATAAGTATGTATATTTGACCAGTATAAAATAATATTCAGCCTCAATAGTTGCACACACATTAGGTGGATCTATCCCCTGCATGCCTGACATCACATTAAAGAATACCTTACTTAATAATCAAATTGGCATTGATTATTGAGTCTGGCTTTTCATGGCATCAGTCTCCTATGAAAATACAGTTTGAGGAAGCTGTCGGTTTCTGAAAAAGGAAAACCACAAGACCACAAGTTCTGATACAACTGCGTAAATCTGATCTGTTAACTGGAAAGGTAAATAAAAGTTGAAATACTTGTGGTGTAAGTGATAAGTAGAATGAAGCAAGTTACTGTGAAAAATAGGCTGGGCACTAGAAGGAAAGTTAGCTGTTTTTTAGATCTGCGTGAGCTGCATTTCTCTGATACTAGAATCAGTGGCACACCTATTAATAATCAGTGCCTGGTACACAGACTGTAAACAAGAGTATGTGTCAGTGATCAGATAAGAATGTTGCAAATATGATGGCAAAGGGTCCTTGCAAAAAAGAAACAAAATGCAAGACTTGTATGCCTCAGAAACCTGCTGTCTATGAACAGACCTAGATTGTCCCTGTCAAAGTACATCAGCTTATTATTCTTTTCTGTTACACGAAAAGCAGCTGATTGTGGAAGTCAGGAGTTTGTTGCCCTAATGCTTCCTGATCTATTCTCTGGAGACTAGCATATTCTTTAATATCCATACCACACGGTGGATCATGAAGAATGCAATTACCAACAAATAAACTAATGAATGCCATTAAAAAGAAAAATCCACGAAGGAAGGAAGGAAGAATGCATTTTCATACAAATTTAGCCAAAAAGATCTCTGAAGTAATTTTCTGCCATGTTTTGGAAAGCTGATGGAGCACATCCTTGCCATCAGGAAATAACTAGCTGCAGGTGTGGTTTTAAATTGGTAAATTTATTGTAACTTAGGGTGTTCAAAGACTGAAAAAGAATTCACGAGCTGTTGGGGGATGGTCTAGTGGATAATGCTGTTATAATCTCTAAAGAATAAGGTGGGTTTAAGACAACCTTTTATTCCATTAAACATTGTCCTTTTAACTGTATTCTTATTGTTAATTAACTAAACTTAATATAATTTTTTCATTATTTTGTTCAAGTTTGTAATTAGAATCCAGCATATCATCTGGTTCCCCTTTTACCTTCTTTGAACATCAAGAAAATGCTCACTTTCTTTTCATACTGAGATGCTTTCAGTATTCTGAGTGACAGTGTTCTGTCTTTCTAAAATGAGTGTTATGGCAGAGGTACCACGAGCCAGTTTGTTAAGGACTTTTGGGTTCAAGCTGTCCGAAGTGCTTGATTTTTAAATTCTTTATGCCTGAAGAGGTAGTGCTCTTACATTCTTATATGGTGTACATGTACTGTGGAGGTTCCCCCCATAAATACAGAATCTGCTATTAATGGAGCAATTTACCTCCAACATCATTATTGAGAACTCTATGATTTCTACTTAGTAAATGGCCATGTCTTTATTTTCTCTTGCTCTATGTGATACCCAATATTAAGCCACGTACATTCAAATCTTGCAGGACTGAGGTAACAGTGGTGTAATATAGCATGTTACTGATTCATCTCTTCTTTTCTCTTATGCAACCTAGGCTTCCTAAGTGGGTTTATAATCTCAGGGCAACCTCCCTCATACCTCAAGGCTTCTGGAAAGGTGTGTAGCTAGAAGCTAATTACAGAGACACGTACACTAGTTGCTGGTTCACTGGATATCTGTTAAAAATTCGATACTTCTAACCTGGACGAATGACCTCAGGTTCTCTTTCTTCTCTGTATTAGACAACGTGGTTCACCTCTTTTATTTCTGTACTGTAGGTATTTTATTGTTCATCTATACCCTTGTGGTTATCTGATATATATCACTGTCATATGAGAATAAAATCGTCAGCCATGACTTCTTAAAAGCACTCGAGGAAGTTTTGTGCATGCATCAGCAAAGAAAAGGGCGAGGGGTTAATTAAAAAATGTTGGTAGATTTGACAGTGCTTACAGCTGTTAGATATATGATCAAATAGACTTTGGAATTGTCAGCCACTGAGGTGCACCAGAACATGAGGAGTCCGATCACTGCAGGCTGTGTGACATGGAAATGAATGTTGATTCTTGACTGATGTGAAAGAGATGAATATTTTATTCTGCTCTGTAGAATGTCAACAAAAAAGTTTTAAAGTGACTGGGAATGGTTAGACAGTACCTGCTATACTTTGTGGCAGTAATGTTGTAAAAAAATATAGAGTTTATGTGGAAGGAGCTGAATTAGCAGAAAGACCTTAAAAGGAAGAGACAACAGTGTAGGGCAAATTGACATATCTAAACATGTTCATTCTTGGGTTACCATAATAAAAATTCCATAATGTTAAGATGGTTTACAGTTTGGTAACCCGCATGCGGAGGAAGAAATGCAGCCAACCCAATATGAGTGATAAGCATACTTCGACTTTATTGTTTACAGTTGCAGTTTATATATCTTTCACTACATTCTACTTAGTCATTCCCTAAACTTGATTGGTTTGGTTATACATTTGTAAAACAATCATTGGTTACTATTGCATTCATTTAATCTTATTCCCTCCTGCTTGCAGTTGCAGCTGCGGGCCCACGGTACATTCCTGCTTCCTTACGTTATGCTCATCCTGCATCCTTTCTAGGTCAGCTTGACCATTACCTACTCCCTTATCAGCATGTTTCAATACTCCCCTGGTACATTCCCATTGCAGCTGGTAGATCTCCACTTATGTCAAGTGGCCTCTGTGTTATACGAGTCTCACACAGCTTCTCCATAGATCCATGGCCTTGCTCGTTTAACCATTCCTGCATCCATTCTCCAACATTTCCCCCTTTTTCTTTTTGAGCAAGCAATGCATTCTGATTTTTCATGATATTGAGCATAATACAATTGTAACCTATTTTACATACAACTACAAGCAATAATATGAGTCCAAACCAGGGCAAAGCTTCTTTGATTACTGATAAAAGCCAGGGGGAAAGGGACCCAAAGATAGACTGTAGCCAACTGTCTATTCCCCATCCTTTCTCTTGTGCAAGTTGGTGAAGACCTTGTTGTAGTTCCTTTATTTTAGCATGGATGGATGTGGAGTGGTCGGACAGGTTCATGTAACACATACCTTCAAATTCCTCACACCCATGTCCTTGTGCTAAGAGCAAGAAATCTATAGCAGCTCTATTTTGCAGAACTGCGTGATTTACGCTTTGCACACCCGTTGTAAGCATATCCAATATGTCCTGTGGGCAGTTTTCTTGGGGTAGTAATGCTGCTGGCATTATAACCGGTATACATTTGTGTGATCACATCAGTCCATTTTAAACGAGAATCTAGGGTGGCCCAAGATCTTCTGGTCTCTATGATAATGCTTGGGTCTACAGGCTTGACAGGAGTGAAACCGACCCAGCCACCCAGGGATTTGTTAGACAGACTGGCATTAGCCCTCCCGAAAAGGTCCAGTTCTTCAGGAGGAGAGTGCAAAGTGGTGTTAAGGGACAGTATCAGTTGACACTGTTGATAAGCATCCTCTCGGAATGGGTCTACTTTAACTCTCCCCCCCATTATTTTTACAGCGGATAGATTTTGGCATAGCGTATCATCGTCTACTAAACCACAGAATTCCTTGGGATTCCAGACAGGCAGACCTACCAAGCAAGTTCGAAAAGGATTAGTAACCCCTCCTAAGCTAAGGCAAAGCGACGATTGGTTAGTTTGGCTTGCTAATGTTACCCAAATGTTATCTCTTGGCTGATTAAAGCATGTGATTCCCACTATGCTGGCTATAATACTACTAAGCAATGCAACACAATTAAGCCTCATTTTATTTTCTCTTTCTCCTCTTACTCCTCTTAACTCTTACTGTTCCAAGTTTTGCAGTTTCAACTTTTGCAGTTTGCTTAAACACTGGTCCAATTCTTTGTCAGGATCCCCTCTAACGGGTCCCACCACAGAATGCTGTGTTACGGGCAGCACCTTTTTACATCTTTTTGAGATAATACATGATCTGCTCTGAATTGTAATTCATTTAACAATGTTTTTCAATTCCCAACGGTGGTAAGCCAATATTTTCTGCTCAGGTGCTTCAAATAGTGCTAAGGCTGCGGTCGTTGCTAATCCTGTTTGTTTCTGTAGTTCTCTCTGCCAGCTATTAAAGTTATGATTAAATTCACATCTATTACACCATAAAGCCCGTACAAAAGATTGTTCTATCCAGAAAATCTTACCACAACCCCCCGCAATTTAAAGCTACCCAAGCGGCGCAACATGGATTATTACAGTCAAGACAATTTTTTCCCACTGGTCCTTGTATATAAAATTCTGACAACTGTCCAATAGTTATAGTTAGACCTTCAAAAGTCTGGCAGTGCTTTATCATCCTGTCGATGGTTTCTGAGTATCCTTTCAATTGTGCCAGCAACGGTCATAGAGTCAGCAACACCATAAAGCAGTTCAGACAGCACAGGAAGGCTTTGATGTGGCTGTAAATAAAAAAAATTAAGTGATTTTTTAAATTATTTTTCATAAAACTTGCAGAATGGGGTTGAAATTAATGGAAAACATTGAATGGATGATATGGTATGAACTCTCTACTTCTTCATGAGCATGTATTCTTTAAGCATTGACAAAAACAAAATAAGATTGTGACCAGACTTAGGAAAGAAAACTTTATAGACTAATTGATAGGAGTTTTTTTATAGGTAGAATCATATAGCAGTAAACACTCAAAACCTGCATTACAGATATTGTAGCAGCATCTACAGTTAAGAAAATGAACCTAATGTTGCAAAAGTACTGACTGAGAATAGTTCATAAGTTTTCTTAGAGGCATGCTCCAACAGCATCGTGTAACGAGGAGTGCCTCATCCTCTCCTTCTCCACCTCCAGACCTGCCTCCTCCCAAAGTAAATATGTGACTGAATGGTGGAAACCATGACTTTAAATAGAAGACTGGGAAATAAGGCTATTTCCAGCAGTACCCATTTCTGGAGAAAATAGCACCATGAGAAACACAAACTGATCTAATATATATACCTAAGAGAGTATTTTGTGCAACTGGCCAAACTTCCAAGCATAAAAATGTAATATGCACTATTAAATACTACTGAATATTTAATGACAGTATGTATATGTTTGTGTCAAAACATAATCTAGCATATGATCAGAAATCCCATATCTCGGATTCAGTGCCCAACTTATCACTGAGAAAAAGACAGAAATTTTGAACTTTTGTCAGTGTAGCTGTTGCTATTATAAGTAAATATCAAGGTTAAGAAATATGTAGCCAATTCAGGAAACTACATTAAATTCCTAGGAGTGTTAGCCCATAGTGAGTGTTAAGTCTGCTTGAAATAAACAGGAAATATTTCCTTTTATTAGGTGTTATTCCAGTTTATTTGCAACTGAATTGGAATAAATCCTATCCAAATGCATCTGGATAAACTTTAATGTTTATAAATTAAATGACACTTGCACTGAAAAAGTTGAGGGCAAAATCTATTCTCACATAATTTGGATGAGGCTTTCTCCACATTTTCTTGGGATGCAGTGATAGGACAGTGGTTACAGAGGTTTGTGAGCATGCATATGGGTTTTTGCTGCTTGGGTATTTTTTTATTATTTTCAGAGGTGTTAGTAGATTGCTTTCCATTCCTCATCGAAACTCATACAATGGCTCAGCTGTGAGTTATAGCTATGAAGATTCTGGGATCCTTTTAAATGGAGTTCATACTGACTGCACTGTCCAAACATTAACCCAAAGAAGGGAGGAAAGAAGCTTCTCTGATGTTGTCTGCTGTTCACCACAGCTGAGTAATGGTTTTGTAACATTCAGTGCTGCTGGTTGCACCATAGACTCTCTTTAAAAAGTGCCATTGTCATTGTGGTTCTCCATGGTGACAGAGGCTAAATTTTGAAAGGCAAGTGCTAAAGTACTGTGTTTTTATTGTTTTCAAAAGTATTTAAAAACTCCGGCTAAGGTAGCCAAAAGCATGTGTCTTACAAAAGAGTTAGACCTCACTGGCTGTTTGTAGGATGCAGAACTTACTTAACTGTCCCTGTATTTCTGATGTAACAGGGTCCCTCAATCCCAGACTGCGTGGAAGGCCATCCTACTCCTGACATTTTTAATTTCTTTTAATTTTTAAAAGAAAAAATATTGCTATTTAGAAAGAGGTTCTCCTTCTCATGATTCACTGGTCCTGTAGAGCAGAAAAATATCTCCAGTTCACTTTTGAGTGGCTGGGAAGTGAAGACACTTGTCCTTGGCTATATCAGTGTAACAGTTCAGTCCTGAAATGCTGGGATTCATCCCACCTAGGCTGTCTGGAGAAGATACAACTTTGTCAAAAATCCATGACTGGCAGACATGCAATGAACTTCTGTCTAGAGGTACTTTTCTTTTCCCTATGTCTATGAGGAGACCCTAGACAAACCACATCATTTGAACACTTCACCATTAAAAGAAGGGTAATCTTATGTTACTACTATTTTTTGTTTTCTTACCAAGCTACTGCACTTTTGGAGCCAGTAATTGCAGTCATCTGCATCAAAGCTTACAAGATGGCAAAGCAAAAAAAAAAGAGACCAACCAAGAAAACCCCACAACCAAACCTAAAGTCTCATTCTCTCTTCCTTTAAGCTCAAAGGAAGGACACTTCCTTGTTTATTACTCTACAGAATGTGCAGAGTGTGGGCATAGTTATGTTTGAAATGGTGGGAAATAATGCTTTTAATAGTTACCTGCACACAAATGAGAACTGGATAGGACTTTTTAAAACTAGTAAACAGGTGAAGAAATGTTATTTAGAGCTGCTATTGCAAGTTACCTATCTGTTTCAATAATGGCTTTTGTTAGATGTTTGGAGGGGTTGTATGCAAAATCAGAAGTAAGATTAGCAGAAAAATAACAGTTTGTATAACAACAATATGATATAAAAAGAAGCTTGCTTCACTTTCTTAAAACTTGTTTAAGGTCAGCCTAGAGCGTCAGGTCCCACAACAGCTGTACCAAGACCACTGGGCTAGACTGGAACTGAGGGGTAGCTTCAGATCAAAGGAAAACATGCATCACTTTCAATCTCTTGGTAGAGGATTGATGAAAAGCAATTCTGTCTGTGTTAACCTTATGACTAGATTTGATTAGCTGGTTAATTCAATTGATGATTTGAGAATTTGATTATTCAAGACATTGCCATTAACCCATTTGATTTATTGATCCAAAATCTTTGTGACCTAGACTTGGCTATAGTGAGATTTTAAACCAGTTTTGGCCTTTTGATACGCTGGTTTGTTCTTAATATGGTAATTCCTTGGTAGTTTTTAGATAGAAAGTCTATACAGAGTGCATGGAGCTATGTTTTGTGTATTCTTTCTTCTTGAAACCCAGAAGTCTTGAGGAAAAAAATGTAATTTAGCTTTAGCATTTGGTGGATATTTGTCTCTCATTAAATTAAATCCTTTGTTCCTGCATATTGTACAATATTTCAGGCAACAGTGAAATAATACCCTGTAAGTTGTGATTTGCTTATTGTAAGATCCAAAGTTAACTAATAACAGGTAATTATCCACAAGCTGCTAGTCACTCATTTTGGCAAATGTCTTCAATACATCAGTCCACATGCGTAAAACTAGGTCTTCATTTTACTGTGAACTGCTTTAGCAGAGATATCCATATAAATAGCATCAAAAAATACATCTAAAACCCCAGCATTTTGCTCCACTGAAATATCATAGTATCATTGAAAATTACTCACCAAATTCACATATGGAGACACCTGGTTGGAGGTCAAAAGCTTTTATATTTAACAGGCTTCTTCAGTGAAAGTCAATTAATGCTTGCAAGTGAGTACAGTGTGCTGAGGGACTACAGGGGGAAAGTTACAATTAATGTCAGACTATGAGTGGGAATCAAGACTGCATTTCAGTAGAAAGGTGAAAGGCTCCTACAGGTGAAGGGCTGTTCTGCAGGAAGCAGAAATATGTAAAATACCTAAACACAGCCAGGAGGACACCTTAACTCTATGGCTTGAGAATATCCAGAACACATTTGAAAAACACTTCTGTGTCTCTGATGCTAAAGCAGCCTTACAGCCCAATTTCTTCATAGCTTTTTGCCTAGTTTGATGTTCACATCAGACTACTTGGTCTTACATAATGGTTGTGTAACCTATCAAGGCAAGAAGGAGTCAGTTGTGTGACTTACTGACAGTGGAGTCACTGGAGCAGCCAAGTGTGCTGCAAAAAAAGGACTATAGAACTAATGGGGTCCCTTTGGTTGAGTACAGCCTGTGACAGTCCCAGTCAGCCCTGTCATGGAAATTTAGATGAGAAAAGACCACAAAACATTCACCCTGTACCAGGAATGCTGGAAATGCCAAAAAGCAAGAGCTGACTGTGATGCTAAACTCTCAAATTTGCAGCAATGGGATAGAGCTGTTTTACAGGTTTTCTCATCCAGGCCAAGTGTAGAAGCCAAGGATTAAGTCTGATCTCTTTACTGTGTGCCAGTTGCATCATTCCATCTGAAAATGATAATTGCCTCATTAAATGATGGCTTGACTGTTATCGTAAAGATAGCTGCAGTCTAGAAGTATGAAACTAAAGTGGGTAACTGAACATGTGCTCTGTCTAATGCTTGTGGGAGCAGAAAAAGTAATAGTAATAGTATAAATCCTTTTTCACTAGCTGGATCTTTCTAAATATCTGAAATCCATTTTGGATGTTTTAAATAAAAGCGCCTTGCATGATTAGATTCTTCCTGTTTAATGGTATATGCTGAAAATAAATCACTTGTCTTAATGTCTAGAATGCTGATTTAAAATTTTCCAAGCAAACTGTCCTATGTACTGGCCATACCACTAAGGAAAGTAAGTACTAACTGTTCAGCATGCTTGCTGCTCTGATTTTTCAAGGTAATAAAGAAATTGGAATCATCTTTCCTTACTCCTTTGTAACTCAGTTATGAGACTGATTTCTAAAGTAAGAGCAGTTAGGTTCTAGCACCAATAACTATGTTTCCCATGGATATCTCTGCTGCTGGCATAACTCAGTGAAAAGGTAATACGTGCTTTTAATGTATTTCTGATCCCCGTCATAAGAGCTGCAAGTTCAATTGGATGTTCACTCATCTGACTCTTTCAGTCTCAAATAGCCACATTACTGGGAATGTCAGAATCAGCATGGGCAGAAAACACTTTGTTCAGTCTTGGCTTACATGTTGAATGCAAAACCCATCAAGACAAGTAATTTTCCACAAAATGTTACAGACACCAACAGATTGTGGCTTTGGCTGTTTTGTCTTAAGGCAGGGTCTTCTACTGTCCCTAGTTCATCTAACATTGGTGTGCAACTCATGATTGAAGCAGGCATGCAGAAAGCTCTCAATCAAGGGCTCCAGGAACTTTTTTTTATGGTCATTGCTGTCTGTGCTCTCCTAATTCACAATAACAGAGCTCACAGACTAAGCGAGAGAAGACAATTTGAGAAGATACAGGATTGATTCACCCGGTTGGTGTAGGGAGGCTGTGGCGGTGGGGATCCAACATTCCCCACGCCGAGGGCTGCGGGGAGAGGGGCATGAGTTCATCACCCAAAGGGTCCTCAGGCACTGGAGTGGCTGCCCAGGGAGGTGGTAGATAAGAATCTTGATTGGACTCGATGAGCCAAGAGGTCTTTTCCAACCTGGTGATTCTATGATTATATTTTTCATCCCTTTCTTTTGCAACTCCTGCTACCTTTCTCTGTCTTCTGGCAAAAGCCCAACTAATAGAGAAATAAAGCTTCTAATGTCTTCCTAGCTTGCTTAAGGGTTTTTGAGCCTAAGACATAAACCAATGGGTTTTCACACACACATTGGGAAAGGTAACTAAAGTGGTTATTTAGTGTGTGTAGAGTGACTTTAAAAAGATGCTTATGAAAAGAAAGAGAGAAAACTGGTCAATTAAAAGCATTATGGCCTTAGGACATATGGGCAGAACAAGGATTAGCCTTCAGGAGACTAAGGGAGCTTCTCTGCCAGTCAGAAATGTGATGGACATTAGCAGCAGGAATTACAGACAGTGCCCTGAAGAAAGAATCTAATTGTCTATTGAAGAAGGAGATAAAAATGTATACCCTGTGTTTTTCCTTCAAGAGATCAACCAAGTAAAGTGGCTTTAGTGTTTGTTTCTATTTACGGGCTAAACCAAACTTTCACAGCTAGACATAAGACTGGGAGATGTTTTCTCACGTTATCTAGGGGATATATCCTGTATATTTCTTCACCTTTTGTATTCCTAGGGGAGCATTTTCAGTACAGAGTTTTGTGCAGATTCTGAATGTGTTTGGTCATGATTTCAGTCAAGAAAAGAAAAGTGATTTGTACCCAGGACTGCTATACTTTGCATGCAGATGATTTTTCCTAAGATTCCTGGTAATGATATATCCTTTTCTCAAAACTAGGATAAAGTATCCCAGGCAAGAGCAAATCTCTCACACTTCAGAAGTTTGTATCACTGTTAAAACACCTATGCCCTCTTTCCTCCTGCACAGTTCTTCTGTACTGTGCTATTCATATTCCTGTATCATTTCTTACATTTAGCAGTATCTCGGCAAGCCTTTGCTAAAGATGCTTTTCCCAGGGGACATACTTCACATAAGGAGGCGTTGCAGTCTCTGACCTTTTGAGAATAGCAAGTTCATTGGAGCAGACAAAAGCAAGAGATAAAGAGAATATGCAGTAGAGAAAGAGTTATTCTCTTCCCTTTGTGTGTTTATGACTTCTAAAATGTGATTTTGCAATATAAAAACATATTTCACCCATAACGATACAGACTTTCTGGAATGCAGTCCTTTGATTACCAGTTGCCACTTCTACTTAGACTTTTGGCCTGCTTTTTTTCTGCCTTTGCTTATTTTCCTCACAGAAGTAAGCTTTTTTCTTTGTCGATTCAACAGTCTGCCTATTAGGGACCTTTGGGCCGCTTGGCAGTTAGAACAGCCAGCCAGGATGTGTGGGGGTAGTGCAAGGGTGTTATGAAAATGGCAGAGGGGATCTGAAGCTGTTACCTGAACTCCCAATGCAACTTAAGTTGTAGTGACACATTTCAAGTTCTAAGCTTCTCACCATAAAAATGCCTTTTGGAGTTTTCAAAAATTATCAGTAAGGCTTTCCTAACTCTAAAAAAGAAACCACTGCATTGACATGAGAAAAGTCAGTTTTACCAGGTAGGTAGAATTGATCACATGACTAAGATTAGTCTCTGCATAACTACACATTTTCATGATTTTCTCTTCTGCACTCAGCAAATGTTATCAAGTCTCAGTCACTAGTATATGCAGGCACACATATATGCATATTCACATTCATGTTCTGTGATACCTCTACATAAAAGCTATAGTAATGTGTGAACTCTAAATATCATTATATACTCAGATATTGACTTCTGTATGAAGCTCTTCATAATTATGATCTATTTTTCCCTTATCAGTGGTTTTAATAAGGGGTGGTGGGTGAGGCTTCTGAGCGAAATCACTATTTTATGGCAAAACACAAGTGCTGCTCCTCTAAAAGGTGTATGTCTTCTACTCCATTACATGGTTACTCCAAGATCTAGCTGCAGCCTTTGGCTGCTTGCAAATAAGGATCTAAAGAAGTAGTTTTAAGTATTGTTAAGTATACTTTACCACTAAAAATCATGTTATGTACTGTAGTTTCCTGGAGGTACCATATCTAGGTGTCTGCTCAGCAAAGCAGGAATTGACAGCACAGCTCCTGGCAGCTAAGTACTTACTTCGGGAGCCCAGTAATGTATTCCTAAAACAATGGCACTACCTAAGGTTGATGGCTTATTTCACCAAGTTTATAGGGAAAAAAAGCAGCCAAAAAAACTCAAAAAAAAAAAAAAAAAGCCAAGCCACATTTTAATATTTGAGTGCAATTCAGTTGTGTCTATCGCTTCTCTCCTGGCATATGTGTTTATTCCTCTTACCTCTGTGCATCTTTATTTGCTGTGACATTTTATTGTTGTCTCTTGCCTGAAAATATTATCTATGTGGAAAGTATTATTGATCAGAGCTTCTGCCTGTCCCTAAAGTGTTAATAATCAACAGGAGAGATGATAATGGGACTCATTTCTTCAGGTCTTGGGGACTTCTCCTGAGTTTCATAAAAGATGTTTCACACAGCTGTAAGAAACCACAGCCTCCTATAGCTTAAGAAGAGGTGGCCAGCAGCCAACTTTCAAATAAACACTCTCCACTCTTTCATTAAAAGAAAACATTATCATACTATTGAATTACAAGTCAAATGGTGAAGGTATCTTTCCTGGTGTACAAGATATTATCCTGTGAAGTCATAAAGCCCAGAGTGATTTTCACATGAGGGTGATCAAGTAGGAAAAAAGTAAATAAAAAAGAAACACTGGTTGTTTTTCGCATTCCTCTCCTGGTTATAGAAACACACATGTTTGGATAACAGGGCTCTTAGTACCCAGTCTTTTTCTTTTCCTGAACTTTAATGCCCTTTATTCTTTATTAGTTGTCGGGGATATGTTACCTTTCTGGTGTGTTTCTGCATATTGACAAAAAAGGCTAACATTGCTGCTGTACCTTTGTGAGGCATTTGAAGCTGTATTGTTTTTAAACTCTTGTTGATGCTCTTGCAATAGAGAATAGGAATCTTGCCAGTGAATCTAGCTGAGATAAAAGAGAAATTTAATGAAAGAGCTGAGAAAAGGCCAATTCTGTCCTGGGCCTAGACAGCAAGCCTATTAGATGCAAGAGACTGGTACCTGCTGATGATGACTCCTCTGGATTCTTTTTTTTCCAGTGGGATTATTTGTGCTGTATTAGAACAAGAGATTTGAGCCTTGTTCTTAAACACACTTTCATACTCAGAGCTGTACTTTAAATCACACATCGTGCTTATGATACAAGACTGCATTTTAATACTAGGAAGACAATAACTGGGAGCTTTTCCTCCTGTAAGAATTTTTGTCTTAGTTACAGGGGCTCTTTAAAATTCAAATAGCTCGTACTTCTGCATATTTCCCCCATTAATCACACTGCTCAAGTTGTACCTGGGTGGGTTGTTTCTTTTCTTAAAGAAAAAAGGAAGGAAAAACGAGATGGTTTTGGGGGACGGGTGGTTTCTTGGGTTTGGTTTAATTATTTATTTATTTGGGAATGAATTTGCAACACAAAGAGTTTTCTTTTTAATAGACTTATTTAGACTTTTCCTAATCCCCTGCTCCTCCTTAGGTTGAGGTGAACGTCATCTCTGGAGCACTCTCAGAAGGAGGACAAATAGAGACTCTTGTAGTTGAAGCAATTAACTAGCAGGCTCTTTCGGCCTTTTGTCTTTCTATAGTGGTGGTGTAACTCCTTCCCTCTGTTTTTCATTAAAAGGAGGCTGGGCCTTTTTTAAAGACACTAGGTAAAGGCAAGGATAGCCTGATCTTAATAAAGCAGTCAATCATTAGCGAGGGTGTTGAAAGAAGGCAAGCTAGAGGAGGCTCATAGTGTTTTATGTATATTTACCAGTGATTCCACGAGCAGGATTTTGTCATTTAGAAGAGAAAATACAGTATGACCAATAGGAGGAAATAGCAAACAATGTGCTTAAAGATTGGTATGGTCAAATGAAATGGGCAGTTACTCTTGCAGATGACACTATGCATATTAGACTGTCCCTTTTTGATTAAACATGAATACTTTCAGCTTAAACATGGCATCTGGTGCTTTTGCAAAGTGGCGTTTTCATTTTTTCCTGCTACACTTGTCGCTGCCACATCTTGGAAACAACTGGATATATTGAGCTGGTTAGTATATATATCCCCTATTTAAGTTATTATCTGAGTGTTATTTCATTATTAAAAATAGATGCAGTGAAATAGTTTTCCTGTTTCATTGCTGGGCAGGCTGTTGTGCAAATGGCTTTGTGTGTGTGGATATTACATTTGTGAGGGGGGGCATAGTGCACAAGTGTGCATGCTATCGTCAAGGCAAAACTGTATTGAGATCTTTGCTTGCAGTTAGAGCACAGGGCTTTGAGGATTAGCATTGAAACTGGGAGTGTGCAAGTTTTTAGGCATTTCTCTTCTGCCGATATTCTCTGTTGCAGAATTCACTGGTGGTCATGTGCTTTTCACGAGAGAATGGGTTTTGGTTCATTTTAATGGGGCTGGGAGATTATATTGTTTCTAATATGAAACATCGTGGGTAGTGTCTCTGCTAGGCACAATGCAGAGAAATATGTGTATCTAATGTAACTGCTTTTAACGTTGAATGGAACGTCCTTATGGCTGACTTAAGCTGGTATGCAAGGGTTAAATTCTCAAAGGGAAATCCTTAGATAATGAAGAGCCACTGGCAGTCATCCCTGTGTCAAAAGTAGAAGGAAAAAGAGTGCAGGAAATATGCCTTTGTGCTTGGATAGCCTCTGTGAGAAGAGCAGCCCCTGGGGGATTCTTGGAGGTTTAGAGCACGGAAAAGGAACATTAAGTAACCTCGAAGATCAGGGAGCTCAAGGACAGCTTGAAGTCACTTTTGTCCTCTCTATTTAAGTTATGTTGTGTGAAATCGAGTAATGGAAAATAATTTTCTTTTTACTAAATTGAAGTCTGATCAATTCCACCTTCATTGTAATAATTCAATCAAAGCCTGTATGTGAAAATCATATTTCTTTCAGTTTCTTGCTGGCACACAGTTTGTCTTTTGCTGCAACCTGTTGCACTGCCATGCTATGGAAGCTGAAGGGCAGGGACACAGAGCTCCTGCCACAGGCTACAAAACGCAGAGGCATCCGGAAGGTGGTATCTGAACATCTCTTAGTGGGCAGCTGTCTAGCAATTATGTCTCCCATTTCCCTTTTGCCTAATTTTATTGATCGGCTCAGGGCACAGAAAGGCTTTTTCGCCTCTCAGCATATGAGTTTGTTGAAAATTGAATGTTCTTTCTCATGGGAAACTGATTTTGGAAATTTTGTTTTCATCATATCAAAATCATGATGAAGACTCCATCTGAACATTTTCACCAACAAAATTGTTCCAAATTTATGGAACAATCTAAATGAGTCATTCAGTATGGCAAACTGTTTTGAAAGCGTTTACGTACTTTCCTTCAGTTAGGTATTACACTGCTTTGCTGTATTAGTGTTACAAACTGAGCTCAGAGCAGATATTTTTCAACCTTAACAAACTGCTGTGATAGATTCCACGTGAATATTTGGAAGATATTATTTCCCATTAGGTAATGGAACTGGCATTTTCATATGAAACATGCCATGAAAAAATAATCACTGATCAGCATTTTGTCATTATTAGCAGAGAGTGAGGCTAAGGAGCCCTTCTATGCTGCTTTCTAATACTCTCTGCATCTACGGGCTTTACATCTTCCTTCACCTTCCCCTGTGACTAATTATGCCTGTCGCATCTATATGTGTGAATTCGCACATATATATCTCCTTTCAAGCTGCAATTGAAAAACACTATAATGAGTGCTGTTCTGAAGGAATAAAACAATCGTATTTCTTCTTCTAAATTTATGCACAGGAGCACAACAGTTTTGAAGTGCTGTTCTCTTGGAAGGCAAAATAGATTTCCATCTTGTATTCCTTCTTGGTTCTTCTTTGGAGCTGCTTGAAAACCTCTATTAAGGGTTCAGCACATGCCCGTTAATGTTATTCATCTCAAAGTTATACAAGTAATGGAAGGCAGTCATCCAAGCTATGCTCACTCTGTGATGATGGTTCTTTGACAGTTTGTTTTAAAACAGCATCTGAGGGTGCAATTTCACATTCTTTTATTCTAATGACAAAGCCAGCTTGAAAGGCTTGTGTCCTTCCGCTCCCCCAAGCTTGTAATTCTTCTGGTTTTGCCAATGCAACTGCTTGTGTGGATCCATTGTCAATTAGATTGAAAATACTGAAGGGTTAACCTAAAATATTTAACCAATGAGAACGGAAAATTTTCCTTAAGAATGGACAGTGGTTTTCATTGCAGAAAAATGAAAAAGCATTTTAAGATTTGAAAAGGGGAATAAAAGGTTTCAAGAATCAAAAATTGGGGGTTTTAACACCTTTTGGTTCATTGAACACTTCTGCATATTTTTCTTCTTTTTTTCTGCCTCTGTTTTTACCAGTTTTTACAAACCCTAGGAGATCTATATTCCCTGTGAGAAAAACCCAGTTACGCCTCTCTCAATTTGTTTTAAATGTTTCTCTCCTCATTAATGTGTATGGAGGAGTAAAGGAAGAAAGTGTACCAGATTAATAGTTGAGGATTTGGAATTCTGCCATCTCCAATGCAAATATGAGGTAAACAGCAAATATGTTTTATACATACCATCACCCTAGGAATGGTGAATTTTCAAATGCGAGATTGTACCTTAGACCAGTGAAATTCTACCAAGAAAAAATAAATTGATTCCCAGTGAAGCTTTAGGTCATATGGACAAATCCCTCTTCTTTAGTACCACTGCTGGTACAACCCGTGTTAGCTGTCTGTATCATGGATGTACATAGCTAGCAGAAATGGAGTAGATGCCTCCTCTGCTAGCAATTACCCTAGCCTGAACGGAGAAGAGGAAAGTAAGGAGAGCAGGACAGAGTTTCCCTGAGCAGTGCGTCTCAAAGGTCCTTGGCAAGCCTTCAGACTGTTGGGTACCGTATGATTGATTCCTGGCAGCTTTAATAGAGGTGAGGCACACAATGCAAAACCTAGCCCTTATTATCAGTGAGTAATGAGTAGTTAGTATATAAAAACAGTATTATAAAACCAGATGTACGAGTAATCAGCAGTTGCACTATAAAAAGAGAAATCTTTCCAAGTTAATGTGACAATATGTGCCCACATGAGTATTGCATGTATACACTACACAGTAGTAAATTTGGAGGACAAGGTAGGTGGCATATTTTTGTACATTTTTTGATATCAAGAAGTGGTTTTGGCATGCTGTTTTTTAACTGTAATTAAAATAGTCATTCAGATCTATTTCAGTAGGTCTACACTGAAAACTGAATCAGAAGTTATAATTAGCAAGCTGGTATTCAAAGACAATATGCCAGGTTAGGGAAGTAGCATCAAGAGGAGGACCGAAGAATTCAGTCTTGTGTCTTATCTAGTAGGTGAGTTTTGTAAGAAAAATATAGATGGCATGGGCAAAACTTTCTCTGGGTGAATTCTGTCCAATAGCTGTAGCACAGTGGTGGAAACCTGCAATGCACCAGATTTGGTGCTGAAGCTTAAAGGGTCGTTGTTTTTTAAGTGCAGCATAGTGATTTTATTAGAAACAAAGATTTGAGGCTTGAAAGGATGAGTACACACCTTACAAAGCATTGGACAGGATAATGAGTGTTGGACCACATGATTCAGGAAACTTCACTATCCAGGGAAGGAACTGGCTACTGAGTGACGAAATAGAGAAGGTGAGGAAATGAGACAAAGCAGCATTTTATGTAACTAGAGGCAGACAGGAAGGAGGCATGCTGTGAGCAGTGGGAAAGAGAACTGTAGGAATTTTGTACAACTGTAAATGTCTAGTCATTCTATGTGTCATGAACACTGCAGGTGATTTTTGGCCGTCTAAGTGCATATCATAACAGGGAGTTGCTCAGTGTCTGGTTGTGAAAAGCCTTTCAGACTGATCCCCTTAACACCCTTTGAGAAAGATATTTTTTGTCAGCAGATGGGCAAGGAGGTTCTGTCTCATGTGGATGGGACACCAGATAAGATCACAGAATCACAGAATCACCAGGTTGGAAAGGACCCACTGGATCATCGAGTCCAACGATTCCTAACACTCCCTAAACCATGTCCCTAAGCACTTCAGGGATGGCAGCAGCTGAGTAGGTTCTCTGAAGTAAATAATAAAGGAGTCACCAACGATAGTCCATACTGACATAAATGATTGGATGTTGTTTCACAGAACATAACTAATTTTTAGAAGTCTTCTGATGGTGCCAAAGAAGGACATACAAGGTATGTATTTAGATACCATTCATGTTCTGCAGATAAAGTAATACAGAAAGTGTTTTAAAAAAAAAAAAAATCAAAAAAAAAGTTCTGTACTGTTCTGCTAGCCAGATATGTTGTATAAGACTTGGGTCAATGACATGCCTGTCCAAATTCTCTGGGGAAAAGAGGCTGTATGATTTGGCTGGCCTTCAGCTCACTGGAGGGGAAGCAACTTTCTAGACTTGTTAGAACACACTTATTCAGATGAGATTAGATTAGCAACGAGGGGGAATGATAGAGAAGTGAGGAATAAAAATCATTTGTTTAGCACATAATCAAGACTTCGAGAATAAAATTAAGCAAGGCACAAGGGCTGAAAGAGAAGTTCCTTAATTGCCTACTGCCAACATGATGAGGCTTGTTAATAAACAAATGACAATGAAATGGAATTAATAATTTCTGAACCTAAATGCTGATAAGGTGGAATTTCTCATAGTAGGAGGAAGATTCCTGTAATTGGAATCAAAGGACAGAAGTAGGTTGGGAAAAGAATCTCGTAGGAAAAATGACATTTCCTGTTTCCCCAGCCATTGAAGCAAATTATCTTGAAGGGCAAAAGATAAATTGATACCAAGAATAAATGTTGATATGCTTGCTGATAACGGCTATAGACTGTCAAATCCAACCAAAGATCTGGATGAAATACTAATTAGCCTGTTTTGTCTAAGGCGAGAAAAAAAAAGCTTTTTTTCTGTGTGTATGTGAAGCCTTTAATTCAAGTGGCATATTGGAGGTGTCATTCTGCCAGCATGAGAGCATCTTTGCAAATGTTGAGTAGATGACAGTATATGAATGCAAATCCTCATATTATATTAGGATATTGTCTTAGATCTATTTTCAGCAAATAAAGGATTGAAGTAAGGCCTGAGCTCAGATGTTATAAACCCAGATGTTATACAAGTGGAAGTGATTATGGCTTTGAAACCGCATAAAATCTGAAGTGATTGGATATGTACTTCAGCCTAGATATTCAAATAAATGGACTTCATTGGCTCAATATCATCTCAAGTGCTGTATCTTTGTACTTCCAGAACAAGTGAATCTCCCAAAGTTTAAAACATTGTTGAAAGAAAGGCTTTGCACAAAAAAATGCAGATAATTGGGTTATGTGTAAACAGCTAGAGAGCCACAAACCTATACCTGAAAGGGGAGGCTATGCTGGTATAAAAAAAATAAAGGGGAAAAAAAGTACATTGCTTGCAGTAAAATGAAGTTGAAAAGTCAAAAGTTTGCAGTACATTAAGAAAGCAAAACAAATTAAGAAGGAACCACCAGCAGAGTTAGGAAGTCTAAGGAAGTTTTCTAAGTGCATTAGTAGCAAAAAATACCTTAATGATGATATTAATTTGTCATAGATCTATGTGGTAGGTTTGTCAATCACAGAGACAAAGAGTTCAATAAATACTTCTAGGAAAAAAAACCCAACACTTGATGCCTCACTGTCACATAGAAATAATGCAATAGTTCTCATAACACAAAGATGTTGAGAAAAAGCAGTTGATAAAATGCCAGATTTGTAAAACAACTGGTCACGATAGCTTGTGTTCATCAATTTTGAAAGCTAAGGAGCTTTTAGAAGACACATTTAATTTTTCAGTACATATTGAGATACTGAAGAAATTCTGGAGAATCTAAAGGAATTTAATGTTGGGTTAGTATTTAAAAAGAGTAAATGAAATATGCTGGTTGGCTGTATTTAATTGCATGTGCTGATATGCTCTCTATTCATGTGAATAAGACTATTTGATAATACAAAGATTGCTGCCTTAGTATCAGTCTGAGTAAAAATATCAGAAGACTTGATATAGGGTCAAAGAACTAGAAGACATTTATAAATACTTGTCAATCTAAAGGGCTTATTTGGAAAGACTTCTTGTTGCAGTGTCATTTTTTTAATGAGTTTACAAGTTTGACAAAAGTCATAGTGGATGTACGACATTCTGACTTCAGTCACATCCTTAAATTTATAGCTCTTAATATGTACTTTGGTGCATCCTGGGCTGGTACAAATCACTGTCACATGTAGGTTCAGCATAAAAGTGTAAATAGGAATTTTTATGAGTTAACTCTGCCTGTAAGTTTTCTGTAAGGGTAAGTTCTGGGTTATGCACTTTTTAACAGTTTTAGCAGTACTTCAGAAGATAATGTACAAACTGCACTAATGATCTGCTGATGATAACATAAATATTAAGATAGCAAAAAATAGGTCAGAGTCCAACTCACCAATGCAATAAAACCAGGTATCAAAGGAAATGATACAGATGTAGAGGGCTGGTATACCTGTTCAGGAAGGAAATATGCCAGAGATAGATGATGTCATGGTGGGTGATTAAAAGGATTTATTTTGTCCAAAATGACTGATGAGATTGTTGTATGGATAAACAGGGAGATCTCATAAGGGAGCAGAATGGCCATTCTGTGCGCAGGATGGCATTGTGTGCATTGATGTCTGCCTTTCAGCAAGGATCCTGAAAAACTGGAGAGGGCTCTAAGAAGATCTTAAAGTATAAGCTTTGGCAGAGCTGAATTTTGTCGTATCGCTCCTTTTTGTGATAATTAGCTGCAATCTATTTGGACAGAGTACAAGAACTGTGATAAAGTAAGCAAGGGACACGGTGACCAACCAGCTAATGAGACAAAAATAAAACATTTTAAAAGCAAGCAGCAGGAGACCACAATGACATTTTCAAGGTGAAAGGTTAATAACGTAAAGTTGTAAATACTAGTGAAGGAAAGAGACTATTTATTGAGCTGAAAGTGAAGGTTTCAGAGTAATTGCAAATACTAGGATAGGTAGTGGACAAAGTCTCTTTTTTTATTAAGTCTGACTTCCTGACAGTCAGATCTTTTAGTTTGTGTATTAGTTTACCTTTTCAGAGAAGCTGTGAGAAATGTTGAGTTGCTATTTTGATTTTAGATGGGGAAAAACATTAGAAATTATCTAAGGGAAATTCCTATTTTGGCAGGAAGATGGCTTGGCTGACTTAGAATTGATTTCCCATCATGAGTTCTGTAAGTATTTTCTGTAATTTTCTGCAAAGTAACATCAGGATTCAGGGAAAGCTTTAGCTCTGCAGTGGTCTGAATGCTTTTTTCTGTAAGACACTGAAAGAAATTGAATTACCTTCAGAATGCTGGAGGCTTCTGATTTTTGCTGTGGTTGATTACAGAAAAAGCGTTGGATTTGTGCTGTGCTGTTAAAAGATCCCATATTTTTGCTGTGACAGTTGAATATTGCTACGTTTACTGTTTCTTCCTGATTGTTTTAACTTAAAATCACAGATCTCCTTTCTCTCCATATTTTATTTCTTTTCACTTAAATCATTGCCTTTTGCTGGTCAAGTGAGAGAAATGGTGTAATTGGTAAGAGATAATCTTTATTACTCATTTAATGCTGAAATTCTTGTCATACAAGTGTTACTTAAAAGCATGTATGAGAGGATATGATGTACACTTATTGGAAAGATCTCTAGATTCCCCAATTTCAATAGAACTTGAAGAGTTTCTTTTAGTGACTGTGTGGACTAGATTTTCAGCTCAATCAGAGAGGTTGAATTGGTGAGCAACAAAAAAAGTAATTAAGATGTAAAGTAAGAGTGTAGGCTGTGTTGAACTGTTAAAACCCACTATATTATGCATGGATTCATCATACTGTGAGTCCTCTTCTGCTCAGTCATAGCCAGAAATTCTTTGCTATGAGGAAATAATGAATGAGGATGTATTTATGGGGGTGCATAATAACAAGTTCCTTGGCTGTCACTGAGTCTAGGGTCTTCTGTTTAAACGTATTTTGTCTCTCAGTGAATTCAGCTGTAATGATTGCCTTTCCTTCCTCTCATATGCCCAGTTCAGTTAGTGGCATCTTATCAGGGTAGGTGAATAGGGCTGTTGCCAAGCATTTGAATGAACCCACTTGGCTTTTTGCCATAATCTAATAGACTGTTGCTGACAATCTGTACAGTGGATAATGTGATCAGCAGATCAAGCTTCATACTGTTGTCTTTATGAGAAACCGATAGTTAAGTTTTAAGATTCCTTAATATCAGACCAGCAAACTTCATAGATGCTTGTCTCAATGGTACAAAACACTTTTGTACATTGTTTGTCTTGACCATCACCAATAGCAATGGATTTTTTTATTTTATAGTAAAGCAGTCAATTCATGCTTCAAATAGCTTAGGTCTCTATTCATGGTAGTTTGCCACTGGAAACTGTGCTTGGAACAGATCCTCCTGGAAGCTATGCTAAAGCATGTGGAGGTCAAGGAGGTGATTAATGGCAGCCAGCATGGCTTCACCAACGGCAAATCCTGTATGACTAACTTAGTGGCTTTCTATGATGGGATAACCGTGGCAGTGGACACAGGTAAACTGACGGATGTGATCTATCTAGGCTTCTGTGAAGCCTTTGACACGGTCCCCCACAACAGCCTTCTCTCTAAATTGGAGAGATATGGATTTGATGGGTGGACAGTTCGGTGGATGAGAAACTGAGCCATCGACCACTACACTTTGAATATGACAATCCAACCAAAGTCCAGATGGAGATCCATGGCGCGTGGTGTCCCTCAGGGGTCCGTACTGAGACTGAAGCGATTCAGTATCTTTATTGATGATATTGATAGATTGAGTGCACCCTCAGCAAGTATGCGGATGACGCCAAGTTGAGTGGTGTAGTTGCCACACCAGAAGGACAGGATGTCATCCAGAGGGACCTGGACAGGCTGGAGAAGTGGGCCTGTGAGAACCTCATGAGGTTCAACAAGGCCGAGTGTAAGGTCCTGCACCTGGGTCAGGGCAATCCCCATTTTCAGTACACGATGGGGGATGATGTGCTTGAGAGCAGCCCTGCAGAGAAGGACTTCGGGGTGCTGGTCGATGAGAAGCTTGACATGAGCCGGCAATGTGCGCTCGCAGCCCAGAATGACGTCTTAACAGACACAGGACATAAGTTGGGAGGAGTAGACTGAAGTTGTTAAAAGATTTGGTTTTTTTCCACAGCAGGATTTCTTATAATATGGCAAAATAGATTTTTTTTGCAGTATGTGATTGATTTTTAGCATGGATCTTTCCCTGAGTTGTTTTATGAAGAGATACCCCTATTATTTTTCATAAGGCAAGCCAAGAAAGGCAATCCTTTCCTGGCCAAACAAGAATTCACAGGCTGGCTAAACAAGAATTCACATTCTTTTTGAGGATTTCATCCTGTTATTGAAAATACTTTACTTAGCAGACCAGTATTGGTGTCTTATATACAGTGCTTTTCAAACATTAATGTCCCTACATATCTGAACACAGAGGTAGGAAAAATGTAGTGTTTGACATCTTGTCTGTGGAGACCACAGGTCTGTCATCAGTACAGTATGCATTTACTGTAGCATGATCCTGTTCTGTTCTACAGTTGTCCATTCCTTGGAAACCCATGAAGACTGCTGGATGTCTTGCATACTACAATAAAAGATGGCAGGATACAATATTGTCATGCTATGAGTCATTTCACAACATTTTAGTCGCTGTGTGATGCACCCTTCCATATATATTAAAATGAGAAATACATTTTGTGCAGTTTAAAATTGGACCAGATATTGCTGAAAATCTAAAAGCAGTGGTATGTTTGAAAAAGATGAACATATGTTTGGGGATTTTTTGTTTTTCTACATCCTTCTGTATGTTTTCAAAATATCACTGTTCAAATAAATTCTGTTAAAAATACCTTAGCTGTTATGAATGGCATGTATATACATCTTTTTCTCAGCTGCAGTTCATGTGAATAGGCCCCCTGTCTCCACTGACATGATTTCATATTTTTATATTGCTAAATTCATAACCCACATGGCTGAGGCTTGAAAACGACCCATTTGGTACCTCTCTGTCTTTGTACACCTTTAGAAATCAAATACGTTCTTTTGACCAACTTATTTACAATTCTTAGAAAAGAAAAAAACAGGGAGAATCCTAAATAAAGATTACTGCACTCTTAGTTTGCTACTTGTGTGTTTTCACATGCACAGGTTAAAGAAATAAAAAAAACGTTGGTGTGAGTTGTTCCAAAAACAAGTAGTAAAGTACTGAATATTGATTGTCAGAAATATTACAATGAATAACAATTTTGGTTAATTTGTTTTGCTTTGAATACCGAAAATTTGATCCAGAACAACACCTGCATTAAAAAACAGCTAATTTTGGCATGCTGGATTTAATATTCATATTGGTGAAGTAGAAAATAATTTCTTTGGCCTTTTATATCTTCTGGGATTTTGCTGTTTTTTCCAGCACAACCAATCTTTACATCAGCACTCATGCACAAATGCTTATTATTTATGTCACAATTACAATCAAATGTCACTTAGCAAAGAAGGTTTTTATAGATATATGACAAAGTGATTAATGAGATAGAGCAGTGGAGAGAGGACATATTCCTAGATATCAGACACAAGGAAATTACCTGATTCCTTTGAAAATCTGTACTTCATTCCTGACAATAAGAAGGAAAGCTATTTTCTGAATGTGTGTAGTGATGCAAAGGTTTCATTAGTGTTATTCAGATGAAACATTGTTCTTACGTTGTGAAGGTGGAAGCACTTGTGCAGGTCCTCTCAGAAGATTGCTGATAAATCTATGTCATGTATTATATAGCTAAGATATATTTTACAGCTGAACTCTTGTAAGCATAGAATCATGGAATGGTGTGGGTCAGATAGGACCTTTAAAGATCATCTAGTCCAATGGGACATCTTTTACTAGACCAGGATGCTCATAGCCCCATCCAGCATGAATGCTTTAGAGGTGTAGTTGTTGGCAGGCAGCTAGATGTACAGTCGCTGCAACGTGGGCAATACTGTAATGTACGGTGTCTTTAGAGGCTATATGCTGTTGAAAATGGGAATGGATAAAGAATGGTGAAGAACACATTAGTATGTAAAGTATTTTGTTGTAGTTACATTTCTGGGAAGTGGTAGGGCTATTTTGAAACATCATCAGGACAATACCACACCAGTACACTGTCATGAGGGTGGTGTAATATAACAGGTCTGTAGTGATTGTGTGTTCATTTTTAACAGTACTGGGGCATAGTCTTGAATAGGAACACCAAGCTCATCCCTGGTTCTTTTTGTTTTGTTATAGTTGTTGTCTCCTGTTCTGAATCGCATGAAGAAAACTCTTCACCAAATCCACCTCAGAAGCTCTCACTGATAAAAAATAGGATGATGTCATTGCATGAGCCTTCTAAACCAGGTACTGCAAGTCCTCTTCCTTACATTCTCCTTATTTGTTCTTCAGAATCTAGGTGCAACGTAGATGTTGGCAGTCACAAGTACTTTTTACCAGAAAGCTGTGCTGCTAGCTTTCCAACTGGAAATGGAGCAATGACTCAGAAAGGCTGGTGTAACCTTAAGGGAGTCCCTTATTTCCTCATAAAGCAACAACAAAACCCAAAGAGCAAAAAAAAAAAACCAAAAACAAAACAACAAAAAAAAAAACAAAACAAGCCAAAACCCAAACCAGAAAAATAAAAAATATCATCTCCATCAGCACACCAGATCTGATTTTGGGAGTTCTCGAAATAAAAGTTGTATAACCTACTAGACTTTTACCTAGTAAAAATATTGCTACTACTGACAGTAATTCTGTGGGTACTGTGTTAACCTCTCAAACTTCAATAAATTTGAAACAGCACAACAGCTCTGGATCAGCACCCTTCCTTGTCTCACACAGCTGTGGAGTTTCTGAGCTATTGAGATCTCTAAAGCTGTATTACATAAACATCAAACCGTAGCCTGAAGCTGTGCACAGATTTCTGTTCCTAGATCCAGCAGAGCCAAGAGAGTGGCTGATATACTCCTTCCTGTGCCCTGCTGGAAGGTGGCATTGCATATGTACATGCATAATTTGGCAGTTCATCTGCTTGTGTCTTCTGTTTAAAAATGCTGGGCTGAACAATGCAGTAGACCTTTTCTAAACTGTATGGATTTAATGAGGTGAGCTGAGAAGCTCTTCAGGTGGTTGGCCCAACTGGTAGATTGAGAGAGGCAGTAACCTCCAGTGGACAACAGGCCAGACAGGGCTAGGGAGGATGTGTGTTCAGGTGGGGGTTCACAAGCTGTCCCAAGCCACAGTGGTGTGCAGCACTGTTGACATCTGTCTTTCTCTCACCCCTACACACTGGCTGCTGTTATATGAAAATGTAGTTACAATTAACTTTAAGTATTAGGAAGACTTGTCTACTTTTGCTGTTGTACTCAAAAAATACTTATTCCTTTTCTTCTTTTTTTCTGGAAGTTTAATGAAAGTGTATAATCTGCAAAAGACACTTATGTTTTTTTTTATTTCTAACCCACCTGTGTTGCCTGTGCAACCACCTATCCTCTTTATACCTCTAACCTTAATTCTGTTCTTTATATTAGTCTTTTCTTCTCCGAAGGAATAGCACTGCCAAAGGGATAACATTATGTAATTCATGTTTGCAAGCTCTGAATCCCCACTGAACATCAGGATCCCATATACATATGTGTAGTCTCTTATTATTTCTTATATGGCCTGGGGGTCCTCCAGTTATTACTCTAATATTATTATTACTACTGAAAATAAATATCTCGCAAGTTAATATCAGCTCACCATATCTATTTAGCCCCACTCTGCGTGGGAGAGCTTTGTGCAGCTAACATCCCTTCAGGGAGTTTATGTTAGATTGATGAGAGAACAGTGAATTACTTCTTGTCTGGTTTATAATATGCTGATTATGAAAAATTCTGGCCAGGATGATCTATTGTTCTTATGCTGCAAATGGACTCTGGAGTTTGTTAAGAGGGTGTTCTTGTCCATCTTGTCCTTTCCGCTAAAGGAAAGCAAAATGGTTTAAACAAATAAAAATATGTAAAGCTTGTGTTGCTGAGCTATTTTGCTTGAGACTTTGTCTTTCTGTTGCTGTGAGAAGGGTGACCTTAGAGTTTCATTTGTTCCTCTCTGCCGAAACACTAAATCCATACAGTTTCAATATTCTTGCTGCACTAGGTATTATTCTCATTCTGGATTTTATGTACATGTGGGCTAGACCTTCCACTGCTGTAAACTCAGTCTTGGTACTGGTGGGAGGATGGTGATCTACACCTGCCAAGAACTTGCAGGGTTGTTCTACTTTATGACATGTTTCTGCACCCACCATGCAGAGACTGTGTTGTTATTGCAGAATACAGACTTTCTTTTTTCCTTCAACTCTTCCAGTTTGGGGGAACAGTCCCCATACACTGCAGATCTGCTAATTCATGTGCCTGCATGGCCCCTGCCTGCTGAACTAGGGAAAGCATTAATGAAACTTTTGGTTTCTCATAACAGAAACCTCTTGTATCATGGGCTCAAGCTGTTCATGGATGACGTCTACAGACAATTTTGGAAAACCAGACTGGGTGTTATCTTCAATTGGTGTCCTGGTGTCTCAGGAAAGGCAGCAGATGCTTCTGGAAAACAGTTCCTCCCGAGGGGATGTTGAAGGTAGGTAGAATAACAGTTTGCCTTGAATGGACATCTTCTTTCTCCCGGCACTGGTAGCAGCTGTAAGTGGCAGCAAAAGGAGCCAGCAGGCTGAGGTTTCAGGCATATGTCACTAGAAGTATGGCCATATACTGGTTCTGGGCCACTGACAGCGCACTTAGGAGTTGTGCACAAGAGTCACTAAGAGCCATAAAATGTATGTGTACTGCCTAAGCTGTGTACATATGTACCCTGTATGCAGCCAGCCCCTTTATATACTCCTATTGTATCTCCCTGTTTTAGGATAAGCTTACAGAGACTGGATTTTTCTTAGGAAACTCCATCTTTTACAAGCCAGAGCTGGCTCCATGTGTCTGCTGTCTGACTTGCCAAGTCTTTGGCTTTTGTTGAACATTTTGCTTTGTTTAGTTTCTTCACTTCTCATTCCTTTTGCCACTTCTTTACTTATTTCCCTCATTTTTATTTTATTCTCCTTTCTCTGCTGGTTTGGGGTTTTGTGTGCACTCTGCTCTTCTCTTTTCATGATTGCCGTCTTCAAACTCCTTTTCCATTTTCCTCTTATTATCTCTCTTCCATCTGCACTGTATGTCTCTTGGTTTTGTTTGTTTTTTTTTTCCTCACAGGGGATATTTTCCTCCTGAACACCAGTAGACTCCCAGATAGATGCGAGTTCAGCCTGCACAGCCCCATCCTGCCTGGGAGCTTGGACTCTTGTTTGCTGGAACTGGCCATATATTCACAGGATGCTATTCCTCTCCTCCAGAGGTTCACAGTTGAAATCAGATATGTGGAGACAAACAGAAATGTAGTAATTTCTCTGAGAGTTGGCCATGAGGAAGATGCTAGGTAAGACAATAAATTCACAGCTGTTTAGACTTCGAATTGCAGGGCAGGGTGGTGTCCCTCCAGGGCACTGTTTACGTGTATCTTCACCATTATTGAGATCATTGCTGCTGTTACAGCAGAAGATGAAGGTAGAACTGTTAGGACTGAAGCACGTGACTTCCTGACTGTGTGTCTGTAACAGACCCATTTTTTTTTGTCCCCTTTGCAAAAAGTACAATTTCTTAGTATTCAGTTTTCTTCCCTCACATTTGGAAGGTGGTTGGTTGGTGGTTGACTTTCTCACTTATGCTAAGGCTATAGCTGTAAAATGCACTCAGTTCAAAGACTGCCTTGGCAACATGACTGATACCCCTAAGTATTCAAGGGGTCCTGTTGTCGTTACAAGAGGCGCATTTTTCATTTTGAGGTACAGTTAACCTTACCTCTTTTGTAATTTCTGTCTGCTAAATTCAGGACCATCCTATTTGCTTCATTTGTAGAGTTCAGAGAAAGGACAAACAGGCTAGAGGTGAGAAGAGGTGAAGCAAAAAAGAAAGTGCAGCAACCCTGGATCTTGCCCTCTATTGTCTTCTCTTTGATCTTTATAGTGTTTTACTTTTTCCATTCCTGTGTGTGACAGAATGCAGTAAGGAGGAGAAATGGGCAAAGGGAATGAATCACAATAGGAAAAGAAGGAGAAAAGTCCACATGTCATCTGATTTCGCCATTTTCCATGTACTTGTTTTCACTTTGCTGCAGTCTGCCTTGTAAGAACCTGGGTCAGGCACACAACAGAGCTTTTTGTTTCCATCACCTGACTGACTCCTGTGGAGAACTTAAGCAATAGGTCCTATTTCTTGTTTTCTTTGAATTCTTTGGCACTCCCCAGGCTTCAACGGAGATCTGTAGCCAAGAATTCTGGTCAGCCAAAGACAGCAGAGTTTGATTAAAAAAACTTATTTATTTTCTCTCAGATCACACTCTCTCTCTCCTGCTTTTAGCTATTGCTCACTTCCTTCCTGGCTAGTCCTTCTCCTTCTTCCTGCCAATTTCGCAAAAAATCTGTTGCATTTCCAGGGATCAGTTTCTAATGCCCTCTTTTACCTGTAACTGCCCTTGTTGGTTTGAAACCAACCTTGTTGGTTTCCCTGTGTGTACATACCCGGGAGTTAGAGGAGCAGAACAAAGCTCCCATGTTCCAAGAAGAGGTGGTTAGAGACTTACTTGCCCAATTAGACACTCAGAAGTCTATGGGGCCAGGTGGGATCTATCCAGGAGTATTGAGGAAGCTGGCAGACGTACTTTCCAAAACCCTTTTTATCATCTTCCAGCAGTCCTGGCTGACTGGGGAAGTTCCACTTGACTGGAGTCTGGCTGATGTTATACCCATCTACAAGAAGGGTCAGAGGAAGGATCCAGGAAACTAAAGGCCTGTCAGTCTGACCTCAGTCATGGAACAGGTGATCTTGAGTGCTATCATAAAGCATATGTAAGAGAACCAGGTGATCAGGCCCAGTCAACATGGATTCACGAAAGGCAGGTCTTGCCAAACTAACTTCTATGACAAAGTGACCCGCCTACTGGATAAGGGAAAGGCTCTGGATGTAGTCTTCTTGTACTTCAGTAAAGCCTTTGCAACAGTTTCTCATAGCATTTTGCTTAGGAAACTGTGTGCCTCTGGCCTGGACAGGTGCACACTCTCCTGGGTGGAAAACTGGTTGGATGGCCGGGCCCAAAGAGTTGTGGTAGATGGAGTTACCTCCAGCTGGAGGCCAGTCACAAGTGGTGCCCCCAGGTCTCAGTGCTGTGTCCAGTCCTGTTCAATGTCTTTATCAATGACCTGGATGAGGGGATTGAATGCACCCTAAGTAAGTTTGCAGATGACACTAAGCTGGGTGGAAGTGTTGATCTGCTGGAGGGTAGGGAGGCTCTTCAAAGGGATCTGAACAGGCTGGACCGCTGGGCTGAAACCAGTGATATGTGGTTTAACAAGGCCAAATGCCGAGTCCTGCACTTGGTGCACAACAACCCTATGCGGTGCTACAGACTAGGGGAAGAGTGTCTACAAAGATGCCCAGAGGAGAAGGACCTGTGGGTCCTGGTTGACAGCGTTCTGAACATGAGCCAGCAGTATGAGCCAGCAGTGTGCTCAGGTGGCCAAGGAAGCCAATGGCATCTTGGCTTGTATCAGAAATGGTGTGACCAGCAAGTCCAGGGAGGTTATTCTCCCTCTGTACTCGGTGCTGGTGAGACCACACCTTGAATATTGTGTTCAGTTCTGGGCCCCTCACCACAAGAAGGATGTTGAGGCTCTTGAGCATGTCCAGAGAAGAGCAACGAAACTGGGGAAGAGGCTGGAGAACAAGTTTTACGAGGAACAGCTGAGGGAACTGGAGTTGTTTAGGCTTGAAAAGAGGAGGCTGAGAGGAGTCCTCATTGCTCTCCACAACTACCTGAAAGGAGGTTGTAGAGAGGAGGGAGCTGGCCTCTTCTCCCAAGTGACAGGGGACAGGATAAGGGGGAAATGGCCTCAAGCTCCACCAGGGGAGGTTCAGGCTGGACATCAGGAAAAAAAAATTCACAGAAAGGGTCATTGGGCGCTGGAACAGGCTGCCCAGGGAGGTGGTTGAGTCACCATCCCTGGAGGTATTTATTTAAAAGACAGGTGGATGAGATACTCAGGGGCATGGTTTAGTGGTTGATAGGAATGGTTGGACTCAATGATCCTAGAGGTCTTTTCCAACCTAGTGATTCTGTGAATATTTAAAAAGCCTCTGCAACTGCAGCCAGAGCTCCATTCCCCGATATAAACTGGTAAAATACCCTTTTGATATACCTAGCTGCCCAGATCAGGCTTTTATCACAGTAGCTACAGTGTCCCTGAAATGGATCATACATGTTGAGCGTATTTAAGCACTGCAAAACAATTCTCCATGAAATCAATATTATCATCTCTCTAAAAGTGATGGCATTTGGATTTATTATAATTTAAGCAGCTTCACTGGAAGTAGACATAGACACTGATATTACTTTTTCTTAGTCAATGAAATAAAGACCTGGTAAGCTCAGAATGTTTACTTTTAAGGTTTTAAAGATCATAGGTGACTGAGTCCTGTTTTAATTTAAAGCAGAAAGGAGGGGAAGTAACAGAGGCAAAACATAGTTAGTAACCATGTTTAGGTCAGATACCCTTCCTTTCCCCTCTCTTTAGAGGCAAACTTTTAAAAATGTCTGCACAATTCCAGGAAAATTTAAGCATGCAGCCAAGACAAAAATTATTTCTAACACAGTGATTGAACTGCCTTACTAGGCAGGTAGTCTGAAATTAACATTCTCCTTATGGTTAAGATTTTAACAATATTGGTTGTTAAGAGGAGAGACCATCCTAAAGGGTTCCCACTTTCCACGGACTTCGTCTGGAACTTGCCTCAAAAAGCTATCCACATTTTCTCAGGGTTACAGTTAACAGTGCTTGTTCAGGTCACATCTAATGTCTTTGTACTGTTTTGCTTAACTCACTTTTTCCCTCTTTACCACACAAACTCAGAAGAAATCATACCTGAAAATTTTTTAGAGTCCTATGTGCTTTGGTTCTGAGTGGTTTCACATGCTTATGTTTGTTGTTGACTACAATTATTTCAGTGTTGTCATCAGTAAAGAGCTAGTTTGTTTCAAGTGAGTTGAAGCATCACTTGGGTCAGGGATAATCATTTTTCTT
The DNA here is from genome assembly GCF_017976375.1 of Cuculus canorus. Lineage (NCBI taxonomy): Eukaryota > Metazoa > Chordata > Aves > Cuculiformes > Cuculidae > Cuculus > Cuculus canorus. Next base: position 49,955,753 of record NC_071405.1, read on the forward strand.
TCCATGGTCAATAAGCCAAGTTGATTTTGTTCTGTTTTCTTACTGAAATATAAGGCACTAACCATGATAGTCTTCATTGGCCAAAAAGCAAAGAAGTTCACTGCTGTTTGCATACATGGGGTTTCTGTTAGCCAACATCACAAAACAATTATTGCTTAGATTTTTTCATTTTCCTCCTTTTGGGGGGATGGTGGTGGTGCTAAAATACCCTGCCAGTTTCTGAAACTTATAGAAACTTAGTCTTTGACACTTCTGTTCTACTAAAACAGTTTTACTCACAAAAGTTATTTAACTTCTACTGTTGTACATGGAAACATCGCCATGTACCTAATCTGAACATCTAGAAATACTTGTGGTCACTTGAGTTTCATAAAATTATGTGTCTGACTATAGAAGCCTTTGAAAGAAGGTAGTCTGGTAAGTGTCCTCAGAGAATGCCTAATGTGTACTGTCAACAACGAGCACAGCCATTTAGATTAAAAATGCAGGTAGAAAGGGAGAGGCTGTGCAGCTGTTATGGAGGACTGTGATTTTTGAACTCTAAGCTGGGAGTATGGTTTCTTGCTCCTCATGCTTCTGTTGAAATTGCACCCAAAAATATACTGGGTCAAATAAGGGGGTGTGTAGATGGTCTTTAAGGTCCCTTCCGACGCAAGCCATTCTTTGAAGAACCCTCTTAACTGGTTGGTGAAAACAAGAGGTAGTCATGTGTCCTTCTCTCTCATCTATTTCCTTTTAAGTACAATGGCTAGAACTGGATGTTTGCAAAGACTTGCAGACAACAGATTCCTGTATGTAGAAAAGTAAATCTTTTAATTTGTATGTCCATTGACTGAGCCTAGAAGCATTTAGCATACATATTTTTGTGCACTAGCCTATGCAGTGAATCTCCCTACTTCAGACAAGCTTTCAACTTTCCTGTTCTGCTTTGTTTAATTTTTCACTTCTTAATGAAGAAATTATTGTTCTTAGTATTAAAATAATATTTCTTAAAATTCATTATTAGTTACCTTTGTTAGATATGGAAAGGCAAAGTGTAGAAAGGATTGTTAAGGAGGAAGACTTTTGCTCGGCAAAGGAGGTTGAGAGGCTAATGAAAATCAGAAAGTGAAAGTAAAAATCAAAAGTTGAAATTATAAGTTTACAGAGTGAATCTTGAATTTTCTTGCTGTGAGCTTCAGATTGCTTGCAATTCCAAACTCTATCCATGCAAATTTCTCAAAATGGTGTCAGACTGATAGCTCTTCCATAAATATGGATCAACTGTAACATCTCTATTTAGAAGAAGAGTAATATTACCTCATTACTTGAGATCTGGTTTGACATAAAATCAATGGTAAAGATATTGCCAAGCTTGGCTTAACTGGAAGCCTGCTGTAATGATCTGTCTTCTGCTAGATTGACAATGGGCTTTGTTCCTGATTCCATTAAGAAAATTAAATTGGCACCAACTAGCCCCTGTTTGGATACTGGGACCAAGCAAAAAGGGTGTAATTATTTATAGCATTAGGAATCTTGCTGCAACTGGATCTTGGGGTGGAGACTTTCTTTGCAAGGGAGTACCTTGATGATGATGAGACTACAAACACAGAACTATTCTGGATGATACAAAGCTACTTATCAGTTTTGCAGTCTCTGAATACTTGCCAGCTTTTCCTGTGGTGTTATAAATGAAGTCAAATTTCAGTGCTGGGATATTCTGGTGCAAAACTGCAATATTTCGTGGGACCTTTGGGCTATGACTCAGAAGAGCTGCCAGTTCACACAAGTAGGGGTTTAAAATAGTGGCCTTGCTCTTCTATAGATGCCACAGTTCTCCCAGCAGAGATGGCAAAATGGACAGTGTGTCTTTCTCATGTGTGACATTTCAGAGGTTGGTTTATTGACTTAAATCACAGAATCACCAGGTTGGAAAGGACCCACTGGATCATCGAGTCCAACCATTCCTAACACTCCCTAAACCATGTCCCTAAGCACTTCATCCACCCGTTCCTTAAACACCTCCAGGGAAGGCGACTCAACCACCTCCCTGGGAGCCTGTTCCAGTGCCCAATGACTCTTTCTGTGAAGAATTTTTTTCTGATATCCAACCTGAACCTCCCCTGGCGGAGCTTCAGGCCATTCCCTCTTGTCCTGTCCCCTGTCACTTGGGAGAAGAGGCCAGCTCCCTCCTCTCCACAACCTCTTTTTAGGTAGTTGTAGAGAGTAATAAGGTCTCCCCTCAGCCTCCTCTTCTCCAGGCTAAACAACCCCAGCTCTCTCAGCCGCTCCTCGTAAGACTTGTTCTCCGGCCCCTTCACCAGTTTCGTTGCTCTTCTCTGGACACACTCCAGAGCCTCAACATCCTTCTTGTGGTGAGGGGTCCAGAACTGAACACAGTATTCGAGGTGCGGTCTCACCAGTGCTGAGTACAGAGGGAGAATAACCTCCCTGGACCTGCTGGTGACCCCATTTCTGATACAAGCCAAGATTCCATTGGCCTTCTTGGCCACCTGGGTACACTGCTGGCTCATGTTCAGTCGCCTGTCAACCAGCACCCCCAGGTCCTTCTCTTTCGTGCAGCTCTCAAGCCACTCTTCCCCCAGTCTGTAGCACTGCATAGGGTTGTTGTGCCCCAAGTGCAGGACCCAGCATTTGGCCTTGTTAAACCTCATGCCATTGGTCTCGGCCCAGCAGTCCAGCCTGTTCAGATCCCTCTGCAGAGCCTCCCTACCCTCCAGCAGATCCACACTTCCTCCCAGTTTAGTGTCATCTGCAAACTTGCTGAGGGTGCACTCAATGCCTTCATCCAGGTCATTGATAAAGACATTGAACAGAGCTGGACCCGGTACTGAGCCCTGGGGAACCCCACTTGTAACTGGCCTCCAGCTGGAGTTAACTCCATTGACCACCACTCTCTGGGCCCGGCCATCCAACAAGTTTTCAACCCAGGAGAGTGTGCGCCTGTCCAGGCCAGAGGCTGACAGTTTCTGAAGCAGAATGCTGTGAGAAACTGTGTCAAAGGCTTTACTGAAGTCCAAGAAAACTACATCCACAGCCTTTCCCCCATCCAGTACTCGAGTAATTTTGTCATAGAAGGTGATCAGGTTAGTTTGGCAAGATCTGCCTTTTGTAAACCCATGTTGACTGGGCCTGATCACCCGGTTCTCTTGCATATGCTTCATGATAGCACTCAAGATTACCTGTTCCATGACTTTCCCCGGCACTGAGGTGAGACTGACAGGCTTGTAGTTCCCCGGATCCTCTCTGCAACCCTTCTTTTAGATGGGCACATTAGCCAGCCTCCAGTACAGTGGAACTTCCCCAGTCAGCCAGGACCGCTGGAAGATGATGGATAGGGGTTTGGAAAGGACATCCGCCAGCTCCTTCAATACTCTTGGGTGGATCCCATCCGGCCCCATAGACTTGTGGGAGTCTAGCTGGGCAAGCAAGTCTCTCACCGCCTCCTCTTGGATCACGGGAGCCTCATTCTGCTCCTCTAACTCTTGAGTTTGTAAACAGAAGGAACAACTTTCTTTGTTATTAAAGACTGAGGCGAAGCAGGCATTAAGTACCTCAGCCTTGTCCTTATCCCCTGTCACTGTTATTCCTTCTGCATCCAATAGAGACTGGATATTCTCCCTCGTCCTCCTTTTCCTGTTAATGTATTTGTAGAAAGACTTTTTGTTGTCTTTCACAGACTTAGCCAATTTGATTTCTAGTTGGGCCTTGGCCCTCCTGATTTTTTCCCTGCACGATCTCACTTCCTCCCTGTAGTCCACCCAAGATGCCTGTCCTTTCCTCCAAAGCACATAGAGCTTCTTCTTATTATTGACACATCGTGAGATCTCCCTGCTCCACCAAGCTGGCTTTTCCCCCCGCCAGCTCCTTTTCCGGAACACAGGGATGGCTTGCTCTTGAGCTGCTAGGATTTCATTTTTCAAGAGCGCCCAGCCCTCGTGGGCTCCCTTGCCCTGAAGGACTGTTTCCCATGGGACTTTGCTAACCAACCTTCTGAACAGGCCAAAGTCTGCCCTCTGGAAGTTTAATGTGATAGTTTTGCTAGTCCCCTTCTTTATCCCACCTAGAACTGAAAACCCTATCATCTTATGATTGCTTAGTCCCAGGCGTCCTCCAACCATCAAATCCCCAACAAGACCTTCTCTATTCGCAAACAGCAGGTCTAGGAAGGCACCCTCCCTTGTTGGTTCACTAACCAGTTGTGCAAGGAAGTTGTCTTCCATGCACTCCAGGAACCTCTAGACTGTTTCCTTTCTGCTGTATTGTACTCCCAGCAGACATCCGGAAAATTAAAGTCACCCACAAGGACAAGAGGCAGAGATTTAGAGACTATCCCCAGCTGTTTATAGAAGAGCTCATCAGTTGCTTCTTCTTGGCTGGGTGGTCTGTAACAGACTCCTGTCACAAAGTCCGCCTTCTTGTGGGCTCCTCTGATTTTAACCCATAGGCATTTGGTCCCATCCTCACCGTAATCCAATTCAAGAGTATCAAAACACTCTTTAACATAGAGTGCTACCCCGCCTCCTTTCCTACCCTTCCTGTCCCGCCTGAAGAGTTTATATCCCAACATAGCTGTACTCCAGTTATGTGAGTCATCCCACCACGTTTCTGTGATGGCAATGACATCGTAGTCACCTTGCCCTACAACAGCTTCCAGCTCATCCTTCTTATTGCCCATGCTGCGTGCATTGGTGTATATGCACTTCAGCTGGGCTGATGAACCTTCAGCCCTCATAAAGGGAAGAGAGTTCATTCTCGATTGACTGGTCCTTGGAATAACTAATTCCACAGACCCAGTTTCATCCTTACTGTCCCCACTTGTACTCGCCCTCACTTTCCCTGTTGTGGTGTACTGGTGGTCTTCTCCAGCACACCATTTCTTAGTCGCCAGTGTCCCACTTCCAGGCTCATTCCCAACTAGCCTGGTCTCCTCCCCTTCCCCCTTCACATCTAGTTTGAAGCTTTATTTAAGAGCCTAACTAGATTTTTAGAGATAACTTTAGTCCCCCTTGGAGACAAGCATGACCCATCCCTAGTAAGAAGACCTGGGGGTGGGTGTGTCACCCCATGATCAAAGAATCCGAAGCCTCTCTTCTCACACCAGGCTCGGAGCCAGGCATTAATCAGTTGTTTGTCCCTGACCTCCTGTTCCATATTCTTTAGTACTGGGATAAAACTAAACACCACTTGTGCTCCAGAGCCCTCTATCATCCTCTCTAAAGCCCTGAAGTCTTTTGATGGCTTTCAGCTTTCTGCGCTGTAAGTCATCATTGCCTATTTGAAATACTAGCAGGGGATAGTAATCTGTTTCCTTCACCAAGGAAGGGAGTTTTCTATTGATGTCCCTCACTGATGCCCCCGGTAAGCAGCAGACCTCCCTGTGGAGCGGGTCCGGTATGCAGATGGGTCCCTCCACTCCTTTTAGAAGGGAATCCCCTAAGACGATCACTCTCCTCTTTTTCTTGACAGAGGATGTTTTTAGGGCCTTCTGAGGACGCTGGAGCCTAGGGAATGTTTCTAGGCTGTGGGGACCATCTTCTTCTTCCTGGGGAATAGGTTCCTCCTGCAGCGTTTCATATTTATTTCTGAGGGCTATCTGGGGGTTAGTTGTCCGGGTGGGGGGAGCAGGTTTCCTGCGCCGGACAGGAACTTGCTGCCATCCCCCATCTCCTGTTCCCCCTGCCTCACGGATTGTTGGATCGAGCTGCTCCACCGCACTGGCTCCAGCAGCCTGCTGGGTTTGTGCGAGGGCACTGCTCCAAAGATCTATGTCCCTCTCACATTCCCTGATAGTCCTTAATCTGTTCACCTCCTCCCTCAGCTCTGCCACCATGTGAAGGAGTTCTGTGACTCGCGCACAGCTCCCACAAGCGTAGCCGGGTGCCAGAGGCACGGGCTGGTGTAGGAGGGGGGCACTGCCTACAACCCAGGGTCTGCGTGGCTGCATGGACCCACTGAGGCTCTGTCTGGGTGGCAACATCCATCCTGTTCGCTGCTGCTCCCGGAGCAGTTTTAATCTTCTGCCTGGTAGCCACCATGGTCCGCTGCCCCGTCTGATCCGCCACCAGCCTCTCCCTGAGCCCTTCCTGCTCACCCTGACCGCTCGAACTGCCGCTCAAACTGCCCCTTTGTAATAACGTGCCCCGCACCTCTTTGCCTCGCTCCTCTCAAACTGCCCCTTGTGTAATAACGTGCCGCGCTCCCAGTCGCCGTGCTCCCAAGAGACCGTTTAAATCTCCCGCGGTATCCGCCGGGACCGCCCCCTCCCGTCAGGCACCGCGCGGGACCGTCCGCTGCCGCGTGTCAGGAGCCGAGCGCCGCCCGTCCCGCTCCCGCTTAGGTTTTCCTAGGCTTTTCTCGTCTCAGGGAAATGCCCCACCACCTCAGATGGCCGCCCCACCGCAGTACTCACCGTCCTGCCGCTGGATGTCGCCGAAAAAGGGGATAGTCTCTAAATCTCTGCCTCTTGTCCTTGTGGGTGACTTTAATTTTCCGGATGTCTGCTGGGAGTACAATACAGCAGAAAGGAAACAGTCTAGGAGGTTCCTGGAGTGCATGGAAGACAACTTCCTCGCACAACTGGTTAGTGAACCAACAAGGGAGGGTGCCTTCCTAGACCTGCTGTTTGCGAATAGAGAAGGTCTTGCAAATAGAGAAGGGATGCCTTACAAGAGGTAGTAAGAAACTCTCATCAGGAAAAGGTGTATAGTTGGCTTCTGGAGGGAAGAATGGGCTAGGTAACTAATCAGTAGCAAGCAAAAGCAGAGAGGGTCGTAAACAATTAAAGTTGCTCTGGGGTTTTTTGCAAGTGGCAAATTAGTTGGTCTGTGATTTTCACGCTGTGTTCGGTGAAGGTGTGTTTGTCCAGCAGTTGTCTTCTATTGTGTTTCTGGTGCAGAACAAAGGCTGGATGAAGATGATCACTTCATGGCAGCTGAAGGCATTTCCCAAATGAAAGTCATTTCATAGCATAGCTGACTTCCATGAGACTGATTTGAGTGAGGTACTTAGAAAATTCCCATTTTGTATCTATCTCAAGCTTTCAATGCCTAACAACCATCTTTAAAAGTAGGGTGTGTGAGGCCATCTTCCATGCTCTGAACCACCACTAGTGCTGCACACTTGAGAAACCTTTGCTGTCTAGGACTATAACATTTGTCCTGTGGTGAAGTGCAAATTGCCAGAACATTCTGCATTTTCTGGAACACTTTTTCTTCTCCTTGCTTTGTGGGTGCACTCTAGCTTGTTAAGCTGGGATATTAGATGGAGAATGCACAGAAAAAGATTTCCACACTTGATGAGACCAAAAACCATTCAGGGCTAGGCATTTACTTCCAGAACATACAATGTCAGTGTTAGCTTGAGGGGACACAGAGACTTGTGCAGCTACTTGGTTGCTCTGCACTTGCAAGAACAAACACAATACAACCATATATGTGGAAAGCATTTTAGGAGGGGAGGGGGATGACCAAAACTGATGATAATTTAAGCCCTATTTTAACTTAAGCATAATTGGGAACGGTTGAATCTTTTCTTCATTAGTAGTGGAATCTGCAGCAAAGATAACCAAACATGAGCTTGTTAGGCTCAACATTACTTGAACAGCACCTGTTTGTTATGTTGGAGTTTACAATCATCAGTCTATTCCCTGTGTGAATACTATTAGTTCTGTTTGACACAGTGCAGAATTTTCATACTAGAGAATCCATGGATTCCAGTGTGCTGTGTGTATGTTTGATAACTGTTTGTTGTCTTCTAGGATGAAATGGAAATCCCTGATGGCCCAAATTGGCCGAATAGAAAGACCTTTTAAAATCACTTTGCTGTATTCAAACTGTGAAGCACACAAGGCTGGACTACTGGCAGTGGGTTCCTTGCAGCTCAGAAACTGCTTTCATGGTATGTTACAATACAGTCAGGTTTTGAACAACCAAATGCAGTCAGGAAAGAGAGCAGCATCCTCACCAAAATTGGTGAATGTGATCAGGGAGTCGGTCATATGGGAGGTAAATGAAAGCTGAGTTTCCTCTGGGATTTCTGTCAGTGCTTAATTGTCAAAGGTCACATTTGCATGTGTTTTTTGTGTGTGCAAACATCTGTACATGTGTGCTCTGAAGGAAGGGTAGGAGCTTAGAATTATAGACCTGATTTAAGTAATACTCTCCGCTTTGCAAATTTGCTTTGCTTGACCTTTTTATGAGAAAACAATAGGGTTTATGTTGCATCCAGCAACAGGGATGGGAAAAAGTCTTTGCTTAGATTATTTTAGCATTTAATATTTTTCTTTCTTAAATAATCAAGAACAAAAGACTACCCTGTGTCACGAAAGCCTTTCCCATACTAGGGCTCCATTTTCCAAATCCATAAAGAAAGGAAACATTGATCTGCACCCATGGGGTCTCTTTGCTACTGCCAGACTGAGAACTTCTGCCTAAAATGAAAATAACTGGAATGTGATTATTGCTTCCAAAATACTGAATGCTCAGGTCAGAAATCCTCAGTTTTACTTGGCACATACAGTCCTGTTGTGGATGCCTTTGATGTGATCCTCAGTAGCTGTGCAGAATCTTGCTAATGTCATTTAGGCTTCTTGGAAGTACAAGAGTCTGTCGGCACAGGCAGCCTGCAGGTTGGAGACACAATCATCTTCACTTCCTGGGTTCATGCATTAGTATAATGCTATTGCCTGTACTTTGCAGACACTGTAGAAATAGCTTTGAATGTATATCTGAAAAGCTTCAAATGTGAAAAAAGAACCCTGATTTCACAGAGCTGTTTCATAATGTATCATGAGGCTGGTTTTTAGCATGTAAGTGATTTAATTGTATTGCCGTCAGTAATCTTTTAATTTAACAAACATTATGTTTGTAACACAATAGTTTTTTTGACAATCATGGAATTTTGAGGGGATGCATACAGCCTGAAACACTATGCTAAACACCCCCAAACAGTCCATAAGTAAGCTAATGGCACGTACCCAGCACAACACAGTGCCATGAAGAAAAACTGTTCCAGGCTTTGTACCTGAATTGCTGCAGAAGTGTCCTTTTCTCTCACTTCTGGAATTGGCTTCCTAACTTTTGCATTTTTTTCAGAGCAGCAACAATCCCAGTGGAATTTCTTTGTGGAATTTTCTCTGCTAAAAGGGAGCAGGTCCAGAAGAGACCAACACAAACCTCCAGGTCTGTAACAGACCTGTGCACAAACACATCCACAGGACAGGCTGGATGCATTAAGAGTCATGCTTTGGGGAAATAAAAGACTTAAAAAGCGTGTTCAGCCTGGTCGTGGGTACCTGTGCAGTCAGTCAAATGCTTCTGGAGTATATCTGATTAAACTACCTAGGGTGCAGGAGTAAAGTGCCTGCACAGTGAGCTAAATTGCTGGGGAAGCAGCTCTCTTCACAGCCTGGATGCCACAGAGCTGTCATGGAAGTATGTGAGCAGCAGGAGTGTCAGTTAAGCGTGACTCTCATTAGGGCATAGCAATGTGTGTGTCAGGACCAAAGCTAAGAGTATGCCTTAAACAGCGGAGTGTTGTGCAGCACACCATAGCTGACTGTCAGGTGCACAGTCATGTGTGCAGAACCGAGGAAACTGCAAGGTCTTTCATTAAAAAAAAAAAAAAAATGATTATGTGCATTAGAGAGAAAGGAGCAATAAATTTGGTCTCCATGAGACCTGAGGTGATCTGCAGGAATCTCAGGCTGAATCGAAACCTACATGGTAAAAAGCAGAGGTTAGTGTCATTTGTTACCCAGAAGACACTTTCTGAGGCCCTCCGTGTGAAGGTTGATACACATGAAAGGTCATACACATTCCAACAACTCCTCTCTGGGTTTCTTTCTCTTTTTCCTTTAGATAAAGAAAACCAAGACCTTTATATATATGACAAAGGCTCTACCTTCCCCTGCCTTCATGGAGGCTGTGTCAGCCATCTACAAATCTGTGAATTCATCAGTGATTGCCCTGCGAAAGAACAGGAAGGAGTGAGGTGTGGTGAGTATGTGGCATGGCACTTAGTGGGAACCTTCATCCCATTAGAAGAAATAATTTAGAATGAAAAATAAGTTAGATTTATTCAGTTTCTAGACTAATTCTGTATTTTGCCTCCTGACTTAATTTATCTTATTTACATTAATTGGATACCAAGATTCTCTCTGAAAATTTACCCTATATAGGATAAAATTAATTTAGGGGTTGGGTTTGGTTGTTTTTTTCCTAATATTGCAGTAAGGAGTTCAATGACCTGCCTTTCATGGTTGCTGCTACTTTAGAGAAAGGCAAAACCTTATTTACATGTCTGCAGCTGTTTGTGAAAGCCCTTCTGGACCCAAGGTCTGAACCTCCCTTCAGCGGAAGGTGCTGATGATCTTTCTAGTGTTGGGAACCAACATGGTCTTAAATCTGTCTCTCCAAGATCCCAGTTCAGAGTTGTTCTTGCACATCATGACAGAGAAATCCCCCGACTCAGTATGTTTGGTGCTAAGCATCATTTAGCTTTGTTGTAAGTACAGTGGCAGAATTCTAAAATAATCTGATTGGCCTTCCTTTAAGTGCACACAGAAAGCTTTGTGATATCTGCAATTTCAGATCCAGCAAAGCCTTTATGAACACATGGCACTAATTTCCTATTCTTGAGATTGTGGGAGCTGTAATTTTGCACAGTGTCTAGAGCAGGACAGAACTGCAAAGTCTCAAATATCTCCAGAAGCAAATTATTGCCTTCTGGTGTTGGCTCTCAAAATAAACAAATGAAACCTATTCATATTTTGACACTGAAAAACTGTGTAGCATAGGTTGAGTAGCTCAGACAACCATGAGTTTTGATTTTTACTGCTGTTCCTGGTTCTCCATGTAACATTTTCCTGCTTTTTCTTATTCTCCATTGTAGACAGTCTCCCAGAAGGCTCACATTGCTCTTTCGAAGAGGGTCCATGTGGCTGGATACTGAATGAAACTGCAGCATCTCCTTGGTCTGTTCGGAGCTTTACTGAAATGAATCAAGGTGACTCCTTTGTAGGGTCTGCCTTGCGAGCCACTAGTGGTAGGTTCCTTGTAGTTCTCTCTCTATTTGTATGTGTGTATGTATATATGTGATAGCAACGATCTCTAGGTTTTCAAACTGGTTTAAAATTTTTGGCATCATTGCCAAATGAAATTTAGTGTCAGTATTATCTATAATAACTTTAAATATAGCTAAAATTAGCTTATGAACATGATTCAAAACCTTATGTAAAACAAGTTCTGCAACGAAGTTAACATATCAGATTCTGGGATTCTCATTCACTTTAAAAAAATACATAATGAATTCTCTTTATGTATACTTCTTCCTTCCTTCTTCCTCTTATGAGCTATGCAATTGCAGAGTACTTCAGCAGCAACATGATAGCTGCTGGATTACAAAGTAAAAATTGTCTAACAAAACTAGACAGCTTGTAGAACCAAATCCTTTGGACAACCTTGCCAGACTCCCCCAATGAGTTAAGAAGAGCATCGTATGTAAGGATGTGCCAAGACGAAGTGATCACAAACATAGAATACCACGATTAAAAAAAAAAAAAAAAAAGGTCAGATATTGCCCAGAACTGTCAGCTTGGGTTGGAAATCAGAAGTGTTAGCACATATGAGTCTTGCTTTGCAGTTCCCTGTCAGAGTGCAAGGTGTCCATAGATGTGTTGTGTTTGTCTCTTGAGATGTTGTGTCAGCTGTCCCTGGGAGCAAAGACTACAGAAAAGCTCTTCGAGCCCAGTATTTGTCTCAGCAGGCGTCATTGGTATGAGAATTAGGGCTGATCAGGAGTTCACCGTATGGGAATTTTGGGAGCCTCTGTATGGGATATTTGAATGGTGTCTGAGGTTTATGCACTCGTGTTCCAGGAAGGGGTTTGGGAAGTTGACTTCCATGCTGCTGAAATCTCCCAGAGTGCTTATTAGATCCTCACAAATAGATCTGCTCTCAAGCCATGCTTGTCATCTTACTGTGTGCTTCAGCACAATGATGTTGAATTATTTCAGGAGAGCATATAAAAACCAAACCACCACCTTGTATTTTCTGATCCACTTTTCTGTTCACAGGACATTTCCTCTACCTGCGGGCAGACAGCAATGAGACATGTGGTATGGCCAAGGCTTACAGTATCAGCTTGCCAGCTAGTATTGCCACTGAAGACTACCAGGTATATTGCTCGGTCTTAGCAACTTTGTGGGGTTCAACATGAAGCTGTAGACAGTGTTTGCACAATTAGCCCACTCTCCTTTGCCTCTGCACGCTCTATGAAACACTGGAAGGCAGAAGAGTTGGCTGTACTGTGTAGACAGCTACTTGTTGAAAACTGGAAAGGTGGTGTGAGGTAAAAGCAGGAGCCCCAAGTCAGCTCCTCAGTATTGTAAAATCCCCAGCCTAACTGTACGGAGTATTCCCAGAACCTGAACTGTATGGGGTAGCCTTGATTTGTAGGAAAGGAAGCTGGCTGGCTGGGCTGTTGAGCCATTCTCAGGCTGCTGAGGCATCTCTTCATAAATCTGCAATACTTTCATAGGAATTGATAAACTCGACAGTTTCGCTAAGAACAGAGGTATAAAGTTAGTAGGCATTACTGGTAATAAATGATGGTAATAAACTACTGCTCACTTTATTCAGGAATTTCAAAAGGCGAGGGCAACCTCGCATGGCTAAACTGCCTTCAGCCCAAATATCTACAGAGAATAGGAGGAGTTCTGAGATGCTGGAATTAGAAATATTAAATAATATTGTACTCATAACACTTAGGAAAATTAAGCGGCAAGTTTGAGCTGGAATCCAGCGCTGCTGGAGGGAAACAGAAAGCTTTGATGCTTGCTAATTAGAGCTGGCAAAAGAAATATAGTGTGGGTGCCAAAAAATTAACTTCAGCATTTATATTTACTTATAAATCCAGGTCAAGTTTGCTGGGTAGTTACAACAAAATAAAATGTACTTGAAGCTACCTTCACAAAACGAGGAGAAGCAGCAGTAACTGTCGGTTATGGTGTACAGGTCACAGAAGATCTGGACCCAATCTCTCCTTCATTGGCAAGGGTTCAAACACACATTTCAGGAGCGATGAACTTCCTGTGGTTGTTCTTTGCAGTGCATACATGTGCATGCTCCCTTTCTGCTGCTGCTGGTGTTCCCTGTAAATAAAGAGCAGCTGAGCACTCAAATCAGTGGTGGAAGTAGCAGTTCTCTCTTGCTCTGTGGCAAAGTAGAAGTGGTTTGTCTGAAGAAAGAGGAACGAGTTCTGCTTCAAAATATTCTTGAGCCAGGTGATCAGGTTGCTCACTGGTCACATGGGTGCTACAGTCCAGATGGAGCCCGCGACTTGGAACAAGTACATGGATTGAGGTTTCCTACCTCTAGAGACAGCCTAATTCCTCATTTCAAGGGTGTTTAGAGCAGGGCAGCTCTCCCCTTAGGCTGCTTTTATTAACCAACAATGGGAATCCTTTTAAATTGTGGTTTGAACAGAAATTTTTAAGCTGGTGAGAACAGTGAAGAGGAATGAAGTTAGGATGGTTTTTCTGCAGTAACCTAAATCTAGTGGAAGCTTTCAACGCTAAAGCATTTCTTGAGTATAAGCCTGTGTTCCTCTAATTCTTTTTGTTCCTGAAGGAGATAATGAGGAAACCAGTGCTGTCTCACTGAGATGGTGTGTGAGGCCATGGATATTGTCATCAGTGACTGGAGAACAGCTGCCGAACGGGAGTGTCAGTCATGGTCTCCACCAGGAAAATTTTGTGTTAGGAAGTGATGAGTCACACAAAAGCAGTGGGGGCCTTAGTGGGGTGTGTGATTAAACAGTTTGACTCAGGGTCAAAGGTTCGGTGTCTCAAATCCCCAGGGAGGGGAGAAGTGAGTACCTTTCGCTTTTGCAGGATATCTTTTTTTTTTTTTTCTCTTCCTCTATTACAGATCCAATTCTCAATGCATGTTTTTGGCAGCTACAATGGTACCGTCTCCTTCTCTGTTAGGGAAGAGATAAAAGGAGATCAAATCACCATGCCATTGTGGGAAAGGGCAGGGAGCTGGAGTGACCATTGGTTTCTTATCACCTTACCAATGCCAGTGCTTCAGAATCGGTAAGAGCTCCACAGGCAGCATCCAGGGTTGTCCCTAGAGATCTGATAAATTGTTACTGTGTCTGTTGTGAAGCATCGCTTTCATTCTTGCCTTCTTCCAGGGCTGTTTCTACTGAAAAAAATTACATGAGTGGTGCAGTTCTGCTTACTGAGGAAGTATTCTGTCTTACATGCCTGTCTTTGTGCACATACACAGCTTAGCTCAGCACAAGCCCATGCTGTGTGTCTGCACTTCCATGCAGCCTCAAACAGTGCCTGAGTGTTGGGAAAAGCAAATGTCTGTACTAGAAACACTTCACCAATCTGAGAAAGCCAGTGGCAAAGTGCTCCCAGCAAGGCAACAGCTATAGTAGTGTAGCTGCATTTTGTACTCCCACAGCAAAAACAGCCACATGAGTCAAATGAGTGGTAAACCCACAGTTCAGCCAATACAGCTATCTAGTCTAGAATCGTTATCAGTGCAGCCTAGGCAAATGGAGATCATTCATTGACGCATCACTGATGCAACAATCTCAATAAAAGACTTGCCTAAATCAGCCTTGTACTAAAGTTTTCAGTTTTAGATGTGAAAGTACATAATGATGTTGTTTTTCAAGTGAAGTTAAATATTGGAAATACAGAGAATTTCAACCCAATCTAATTTTCATCAGATATTTCTCCTACCTCATCCAGTGTCATTCAGTCTCGAGCCATGTAGCTGGTGTTGAAAGCTGGTTATTTTGCACAACACAAGTGAGTTTTAAATTGCTTCAGTCTGGTTTTTTGCATCATCTTAAGCACAGCCTGTTTTACAAGACACTTAAGATAAATAAATAATCTTAAAGTCTCTGCAGTGAATATTGTTAATGGAAAAATGTCTGCCTAATATTGGTAGTAAATAATATCTCAAAACGTCATGGATTAGAAAGCGTGACAAGATTCCTTTTAACTTCAAATATTCTCCGCATCTTTGTGTAAAAGGCAAAAGGATTTGGGTCTGAAAGTGATAGCAATTCAGACCCAAGAAGCAGTAAAACTTGGGTGGAACAACACTCTCCCTCCTATTTCTAGTTTAATTTCAGACTACGTTTGGTCTCAGCATTATTATGTGTTCACCATATGCAACTTTGCCATGGATTGTTCTTTTAGGATAGGGTAGGTCTTCATGCTGGCAGTGTATTTAATATTCTTGTCTGACACAGTCCGGAGCCCTATTGACTAGCATCTGTTTAGTTCTGCATATTTGAATTATAACCAGTAAATTTGTCCAGAATAGCTCTTTTCCCCAGGCACTCTCATGTGGACCTAGTCATTGCAGAGTCCTAGGTGT
Source organism: Cuculus canorus (assembly GCF_017976375.1). Lineage (NCBI taxonomy): Eukaryota > Metazoa > Chordata > Aves > Cuculiformes > Cuculidae > Cuculus > Cuculus canorus. Next base: position 49,971,160 of record NC_071405.1, read on the forward strand.
TTCAGAGGTATTTAAAACCTTCTGCCTCCTCTGATGCAAGGTCCCTTTTGCTTGTCCCTGGAAGCCTCCAATTTCTGCATCAGCCCTAAGTTCTAAAGGGATATGAGTCTTCTGTGGCTGGAGGGAATGGACTAGCAAGAGACTTTAGGAAGCACTAGCTAGCACTGCATGAAAAAAGCTTGATATGTGTATACCGTAATGTGTGAACGAGTTCAGCACTTAGACAAAAATGAAAAAAAGTAGGTAAGTCATGCATGTATTATGACAGTCTGATTGAAGTAGCTTTATCTTGTTTCACTTCATGTAACCTTTCTGTATGCCATTTTCAAACCAATTTTAAACCGATGTGGCACAACAGTGACAATCACTGTGGGTGAGGCTGGAATGGTTCAGTCTGGCAAGCCAAGTGCTACCTGAGCCAACCAAGTGACTATCGGAAGTAATAAGTTGTCATTTGCTGTGCTGATCTGTAACAGAAACAGAAGCAGCGCACACTTTGCTGGAAGGTGCTGCAGGTATTTGCCCCAGGTGAGGAAACCCTGGTCTTTGTGCTCCCAGGGCACAAGGTCCATCTCAGGCCTCCTTGCCTTAATCTTTCCATGCTCTGCTCCTTCTGCCCTGTCTTGCCTGCTTCTGTGAGCTGTCAGTGCATTTCTTCCTTGTTTTCGTATACTTGGTCTGTCTTCCTTCTCCTTCAAGAACTCGTTTTATCTGTCTCATGCTTCCAGTCATAATATCCCTCTCTGAACGACTCCCTGCTTCTTGTTTCTCTCTCCTCTATCTCTGCGAGTTGTTTGGGTTTTTTTTTAAGTAAGTCTGACTCCCTTCTCTGCACTTCCATTCCCTTCTCCTCCTCCTCCTTACCACTTGTGCACTTTTATTTTGATGATTCCAGACCTACAGTAAAAGTTTATTCCTAGTCTTCCTGTTTGACTGGCTACTTGTATCTCTCTGTAGATCTTGTGCCCAGATCCTACCCCTCTACCCCAAGTCCAAACTCCCCTGCTGTAAAGCTCGCAGGAAGCTCCTCAGCCTCTCCAAGATGTCATCTTGTTCAAAAGATGTTTAGGCAGCTTTTTTATTCTGTTTGACCAAGATCAGCAAAAGAGAGAAGGGCTGGGGAAGAAGAAGTGTATTCATTACTTTGGAAGGGAAGTTTTCATGTCAGGTAGCTGAAGGAAGACCTGACACAGTTAATAGAAGCACTGCCATAGAAAGTACCATTTAGCCCTAGACGTGAAGATATCCAGGATTAAAAATATTCTACCAGTTGTGAAAGTGTTGGGGATTTTAAATTTCAGGACATTTCACTAAAATTTGAATGTATTCTCATTCAAACGGGGAAAAGCTTGTCCTTGCCATGTTACTTTCTTCCAGTCAAATTTCAGATCACACTTCCAATATGTGGTAGCACAGAGCACTTAAAAAGTTGTCAGCATTTTTGAGCGTGGTCAAAATGATGAATCCCTGCACTGCCTCATCCTCAACACTGGTAAAACATATAGGCTGCTAGGCAAGTCGTACCAAAACACCCAAAATAGTAAAGTTCAGCCTAAGTTAGTGAAATGGCACTTGTAAACAGAGCCATATGATGAACATTGCTGTACAGTCTTAGTGCAGTTTGGTATAAATTTCCATGCATGTCTTTTCCGTATATTTTTACGTGCTGGCAGCTTTCCTTGGTAATGCAAACTCCAACAATACTGTGCTTAGGGAATTCTTTTGTACAGTGTTTGGGCTGGTGTGTAATTTTCCTGTATCCTGAATCTTAAGGAAATCCCATCCTTCTCTTGCCGTATGAAAGGGCTACATTTTTCCCTGGTTCCTTGAGGGATGATAGCCAATAGCAAAGTGAGTGGGAGGGAACAGATCACACAAGGAGAGGGGGTAGATGCGAATTATAACAGAGAGCTGCTGTAGCAAGACATGAATGGCTTCATTGGACAGCAGCCTTAGCAGATAGAAGGAATTGGCTATGGAGGGGTTAAATAAGTAGGTTTTAGCAACAGTTTCCTCAAGTGAATTTGTTCCTTAGGAGAGAAGGAAGACAAGCTATATAGTTAACTGATCAGGCTGCCAGGTGGGCATCTTGCTTCTGGTAGCCAGCTGGCAAATTCACTCACTTGGTTCACACACATGGGGAAAGAAAGTCTGCTATCAGAAGAAAATGAGACACACAAAAGACCAGACATCAAAGACCATGGAGAGTGTAGTATACTAGAGTCAGCAAAATGAGTTCAATGAGCAGGAACACTGGAAACGCCTCTGGCTAACAAAGTGTAGACTTCAAAAGGCAAATTCCTCCTCTTTTTCTGAAATTATGAGGAAGAGGAGGCATACAGAGCCCAGAGCTTATGAGATGTCTCATGCACTAGGGGGTGGGAGGATGGGAATGTCATTCCTCAAGCTCCCATTTGTACTCAGCTGAAGCAAAAATCTGCCTTGTAGTACAATGCCGTGGACCCTCTCCTGCTCCAACTCCATGGACCAGGTGCAGCAAACTGACCCAACCAAGGTTACACTGCCATGTGGTTGCCTTAAGTAAGAAGTAGGCTGTGGTGCTTCATCTATGGCTGTGGGTCGTACAAGTGTCCTAGTCCTTGGCTCAATGCTATGACTTTCTTTTCCATCAAATAGCTGGGGCAATATTGTCCTCTGTCAGTGGACTTGTATACAAAGTCTGAAAATGCCAAAGTATTGCTAAACCTGCTAATAAAGAGGCATTTTTCTGTAGGAATGGCAAATTCTCCTGGTAACCCCGTAGCTAAGAGAGTGGTCATTCAAAAGACCCTTGCATTTGCTGCACCAACATTTCCTCACAGAACACTCAGATCCTGTAGGCATGAATGCTCTCATTTAAACACAAGAGGCTGTTCTTGAGTTGGGGTAAAAGCAGTTTATCCACAAAGATTTTGATGCAGCTATGCAACTTTATATTAACTGTGGTTATGGACCAACATTTGACTGGTGGGAGGAATATGCACACATACTTTATTGCCACTGAGTTGGGAAAAGTGTCTTCCTAGGCTGAATGATTAATATTAGGCTTGATCTCTTTATAAACCTTCTTTGAGCTTCACCAGTGACACCAGTAGAGGTCCTCTGCTTATGCTTTTAATAAGCTCTAAATGGACTGGACATTAGGCATTTGTTTATTTCTGAGACTTAATGAAAAACAATTCAGTCCTATCCATTAGAAAGAGATTCTTCAGCCCATTTTCTTTCCTTCTTGCAAATTCAGAATGTCACAGTGCAGTTAGGACACGACAGGCCTCCTAGATAAGTAGCTAAACAGTTGGCATGGTGGAAGATGATGAGACAGCCCAGAAAGCAAGCACTTCAGGGAGTTATGACTGAAATTTAATATGTCCTGACCTTCAGCTGAAATAAACTCATGTCATCTTGTTGAGTTACGTAGTTGAGAATATGGCCCAAGAAACCTGTCTATTTGGATATCGTTGCTCTGTTCAGTTTTTATCCTGGCTGTCTCTTTGGCAATGGAAAGATTCTTTTTTCACTTCCCTTTTGCGCATGTCTAATTCCCTGACACTTTATAGAAATGGAACAGGGGCAGTTATCTGAGTATAACTATTAGTGAAGGACAATAGCTTGTGATTTCTCCTGAAATCTGCAGGGGAAATAAAGCTCTTATTCTTGTTCCCTGTGAAATGTGACATTACAATCAATGTTAGTTGGTCCTTACTAACTGTTCGTGTGTGCATAAGATTTCTAGAAAGCCCTGTTGGCTGCTCAGCAAGGCTTGTCTGGAGGAAAAATTCTAAACGGTGATGATCGTGATTCGATAAGGGACCACTGTATTTTTAGGGTTTTTTCCCCCTGCCCCTTTGTCTTCTCTAAAACTTCTGTCTTATTGCAAAGGTTTCAGCTGCAACTCCTGGCAACCTGGGGCTGGAATTCCCAAGCAGACATTGCTGTTGACAATATTACATTTGGACGGGACTGCTTCACTGACGGTGAGCCACAAATGTTGCAGAATCCCTTGAAGAATCTCGGTGGTGTAATCAGTATCCCACAGATCTGGGATACACATGCTCTGTTTTCCCCCACAGAGAGTACACGGATCATTTATGTTAGCTTTTACAGCACAGGGCCATTTTATCTCACACCTATAAAAGATGGCAAGTAGAGGTGATTTTACACTATGCCAGAGGCTCCTAGTGCTCTCTTTTTCTCTAATCTGAGATATTCTGTATCATGTATTTGAGACCTGTCTGTGTGTCTTGGCAAGAAACACTAGACTTATTCCTTAGTCCCTAAGTGGAAGGATTGCATTGCACTGTTCTTCAGCAGTCTCTGCTGACCTATGCACCCTGACAATTGATAGCTGAAGGAAATTTGTTGAAATCAAATGGGAGTAAAGGAAGAAAATGAAGGAATAAAGTGACTCTCTGACAGTAAAGTTTAGATTTTGAAGCAAGTTTGTTTTACCCTGCAAAGAGGTACCTCAACTGTCACTGCCAGATACATAATAGGTGTGTTTTCCTTTGCTTCCTTACTACAACTGCAACTGACCACAATCTATTCCACTGAATAATTGAGGCGTTTACCCTCTGGAGCACATTTGGAAGAGTTGGATTTGCATCGCAGACAAGTGGAAAGAATCTGAATACTTGAATCACTTGCAAAAATTAGAAACCAACTTCTTTTTGTCCCTGAAGAAAAGATCTATATGCTCTGTTGTAGAGGAACTGGAGAATATACAGCACTTGAATTGTGACTTCTGTTGCAGAAAAAAAATGTGCATCAGTGCTCCTGTGCTACCCTTCACGTGTCGCCAAACCCAGTATGTCAAGATTTAGGGTAATAATGTGTCCCTGCAGAGGCTACCTGTAGCCTAACATAACATGTGGGAAGGCTAATATCAAAACAGACTTGTTAAAAGTTCCTCACCAGGAAAAACTCCTTTTCCCTCCCAACTTTGATTCAATCTCTTGTTGTCTGACCCTTTGTTCTGTGGGCACTGAAACTACCCTTCTAGACAATGCTGAACATGCATATTTTCATTTGAAATTAAGAGGAAGTGATGTTCCTTAATGGTAATGTTATTTGTTCACTGCAGCTCCTTAACAGCCCTGGTTCCCAAACCCCTTGAGACCTCCATGCTGACACTTTGGTTTGAAATCTTTTGAGGATACCGAAGGGAGTCATTCTAGATGCTCTTGTACCAGCTGATGTGAACCAAACTGTTGGAGTTTACTGCCCTCCTAAGAGCAAACAGAGCCTCCAGTTTACCTATAGACATTTCACTGGCTCTAGTGTAGGGATGTATCCTTTGGCGGGGTGTAAATGGCAGCAATGTTATCAGAGCTTGTTCATTAGACCACCCAAGCTACTCCTAATTTCAATTAGTATAAATTGCACTGATGTCCAGGAGCAGCTGGCACTTAGCCCATCCGAAGGTGTGACCCAGAGATGTGTGACTCATGCAGAAGAAAGACATCACAAAGGAAATATGTTTTCTTGGAAGCTATGCACTTGCTGCTGTTCCTTGAATCCTTTTTGCAAATTGACGTTTTCTCGCCTCTAAAAGCAACCCTCTTGCATTTATCTTTTCATGACTTTAATTCAGTTAGGTTGCAGAGAAGCCCAGCAGCTCTGCTGTGTTTTCAGTAATGAAATTATTTCTCTCTGGCAAGGAGAGGTTTCAGATGTCAGAGATGGAGCCAATTAAGATCCAAGCAGTGAATTCTTTGTATGACGGCAGCAGGAAGGATGTATGGCAGGAAGGAAGAATTCGATGCTTGCTTGGGTGTAAATATCATTTTTCCATCTATTTCACTCCTGTTCAATTACTTTACCAAACTCAGTGCAGATTTTGAAAGCACTGGTTGTGTGCTAGCTGGGAAAGAAAGTATATATGTTTTCCCTATACCTCAAAATCAAGAGGAAAAATTCTTGAAGACTTAGGAAGAAAACAAACGGGTAGTGAGAGCAGCGCAAGGAACATCAATATGGAAAAAATCTAATCAGATCATTCTTTGGATGGCAGCTCCTGGGCAGCGATAGATGTTTTCCCTGTGAAAGGTGAGGTGGAACCACCCTCTGGTTAATACAGTCACCTTGTGTGAAATGGTGTCCTACACCAGATAATGTGTCTAGTTTGTTGTGAGAACTGCAAGGGACAGGCATAAAGGTGTTTTTTTTGTTTTAGCTCACGGGTGTTTTCCTAGGGAGGAGCCTGAATTTTGAGTATATAAATACGAAAATGTGGGCTGGCATAGCAAATAGAGCATCATGTCTGCATTATTGTTGCCCTCCTTGGTGCTTATGTGGTCACTGCCTTTACTATTACCTTTTGGTGCTCCAAGAATTATATTGTTCCAATTAAGATCACAGGTCGGTGATCTATCAAAAGTGCCCTGATGTAGTGATTACATTTTGTTCTGTGCATCATTTACGGTTTCCCAGAAGACTGGTTTAGAAATTGCAAGAATGTCAAAAGAGAGCTTTTGTATAGCATATCTCTAGTTCTTTACTTCGAGGTCCCTGACTCAGCCAAGTCTGGTTCTGTTGACCTGCCAGTCTAGTTGCTTGAGATGAATGATGGGGAGTGGTTCAAGCCCTAATTATTGCCTCATTTCACTGATTTCAGAAGGTGTCAGCTAGAAATGCAATAGATCAACCAAAGGGAGGGGGAAGGGGAAGCAGGAAGCAGGAGAGGCTTCCAGAAATACTCAAAACTGCATCAGTAATGAGGAGACCATGCACACCCAAGGATCCTATGGGGCACCTTACTCTGATTAATCCTGGTCCCAGGACCATTATATCTTTTTGCATTACAGTCCCACAGACAGAGAACCAGGAGTGAGTCAGGCTCTTTGCCTGCAGCATATGCCCTGTGTTTCTCCTTTACACTTCCCTCTGTCCCTTTTCAGGGTGGAAATCAACAGCATTAGCTAAATCTTGGAGAAAGGAGTCCTGTACTCTTCATATTTTTCTGATATAGGTACATCTTAGTATGAATTAAGTCTTGTTCCCTTCCCTTCAATTACAGGCAACATGTTGGCTGTCAGAGGAGGATGTAGAAGCTGAAATAGACTGGAGCATCAGCCCCTGGATCTCAGGGCTACACACCGCTTTACAAATTCATGTCTGACAGTGCATAAAATATCAGCTTTCTAAGAGTTAACACATGTGGAAAAGGTGATGCTCAGCCTGTCTTACAGCTTGTCTGCTGCTGAGCACAGAGGAGACAGAAGGTTTCTTCCGGTGCATTGAATGTTTTGTGCTATTTGGAGAAGGAGGGAAGATAGTAAGCAATTCATTGCCTTAGGATGCTCAGTTGAGATGCTGCAAAAATATCCATGCAGACACACAGTCTGACTCAGTGTTTCAGAGATTGATTTACATTCCTTCTCTCTGGCAAACATAACTAGATTTCTTGTACGTCTCTTAAGTATATGAAACTGTTGTGACCTTTGGGATTCATAATTCAGTGCAGGCCTTGGGACACCAAGCATCTTTTCTGAGTGTGCATTGTCTTCTTCATTTGCTTTTCCTTCTTGCCTTTGATCCAGATAATTTGTTTTGGGCTAATTTCATTTTTTTGCTTGCTTGACGACTCCATCCATTGAAGTTCTCTATCTCAGTATGAACAGAGTGTGTCAGTACAAAGCTCCCTTTTACTTCCATCCATCAATGTGCTTTCAGGCAGACCTGGGGGGAATATTCTCAAGAAGAAAAGCTCAGCAAGGTCTCCACGCTTCAATCAGTTATTTGGCCTTTCTGACACAGCTAACAAGGGTGTTAATTATTACTCTTCAGAACAGTGGCTTTGCGACAGAGATAATTGTCCAGCTGGAACTGAGTGAGTCTCTTTTGAACAAAGTATCAAACAGCTGTTAGATTCTCACAACCGGAACAAGTTGAAATATTTGTAATGTTTTTCACCTAATGAAAAATATTCAGTATTAAGTTAACTGGGGGGTCATAAGATGAAAGAAAGTGTCTCCTTTTACTTAGAGATTTTTCCAGTCGAAGATCTGCATTAAAATGGGTAATTCAACTATTGAAACAGAATGCTTGAGGATTATAAGACACCCTTCAGTTATTACTTTTTCCTGTTGCAAGGTAGCATTGGTTATGTAGTGTTCTCAATGTGTTCAGATGCCTTGGATCAGCAATTGCTTTGAATTCCCTCCTCTCTGAGAAAGGGCTGAGCCTTGTTTCACTTGTCAGAAATGAAGTGTTTCGTTCTGTGTTTTTCAAAAAGGTTTGTCCAAAGATTTACAGCTTGTGTCAAGGATATGCTACTGTTTCTTAACTGTGTATGTTAGTGAGACATGTAATTTTATTTAGTGTTTTATTCCCTAAGCAAGGGCTGAGATGCTCAGAGTTGGTTGCTAAGAGAGGAGCGATCTATTAGACTGGTTTACTTACCATGACACCATTCAGAACCAAAATTAACAATTTTTGCTTTACACCTCCATTCATTTTCCTGTCCAGAAATGTCACCTGCCTCTTTGACCAGCAATGCCTGGTATCTGTTCTCCCACACTATGCTTTTCCTAAAGTCTTTTATAATCACAGGCAGTGCAATTTGCTGGCCAAGGTGTTTATCCTGCAGGTGAGCCTGCATGGGATAACATGAAGAGTTTGTGTGCAAGACCCACCGATTTCAGTACAGATACAAGTAGGTAACCCAAGACATGGACCCAAAAGAATAATAAAAAATTGTGATTATTTAAAATTCCTTTTCTATCTGAGGTTAGAGTTACTTATTTTAACCAAATAATTGCACTTGGTTCATTCATGTGGTCTTTAATTCTTCCATCTTTCTTTTCTACCATCCTCTAATCTGTCTCATTCATTCTACAAACTATTACAGGAAGACAACCTAATTATTTTGGTGGGAAGCGCCAGTATCCTCAGGAGATAAGTATCCTGGATGAACATCTTCTGAACCCCCTGGAAGAGCCTTCCCTCCCAGGTACATGATTCAGTACTGAAAGCATGTCTCTTGGCTATAAAAGGTGGCTCCCTTCCCTTCTCCTGTGTGCAATCTGCCTACCCTATGGCAACTGGACATCTAAATCCATCCCAAAGATGTGGAGACCATGTCTTTGTTTGGCTATAGGGCAGCAGTTTGCTGGAGCCCAACTCAACAGTTCTCAAATAGCACAATTAAAAAGCAGATTCTTTAAGTAAAGATACTGGGGATAGACAGAGATTTACTGGGAGCAGTGAAGCTGAACGTAGTGGGTGGAGAAAAGTGGTGTAAAGATGAAGACCCGTGGAAGGGATGTAATTGAGGATCTGGAAACACAGTACTGAGAAATACTGAATGAAAATTAGGAGAATGAAGGACACTGAGACCAGTTTACTGATAGCAATAGCCATTGTCACTCTGGAGGGCAGATAACAACTGTGTGGGTGAGAAGAACTGCCTAAAGGAAGGCCTGAGGAGGGGAGGGTTGTGCCTGAGGCTGCTTTGCTGCCAACAAATACCTGTGTGTGACTGCCCCACCTCCTAGAGAGTGTGTCCACCTGAAATGTGACAATCTATACTGCTGTCAGTCCCTGTTAGCTCAAGGGGCAGAGATTCTGTGATATTGCTACTAGCACTCTTACCCCAGTGATCCATCTGCATGTTCATGGGATGACATCTGTTGGGGATAGTTTTGCTTGCCTTCTCCTTTAAACAAAATTAGCTTTTTTTTTCTTTTAAGGTTTGTGATTTTTACTGCAATTTTAGTCGTTCAACTCTTAAGCAGTTCTACTCCTGACTCTGGCCCTTGTGCATGCACTACATTGTACATTGTTGAGTAGTTTTATTCTTAGGTCTCATCTCGTTGCCTGGACGTGATGGATATGTTTGGGCCTTGAACAAGCCTTGTGAAATAGAGGATACGGTTATGTACTGCATTGTAGTAGAAAAAAAGAGTAATGCTTAATGAAAGACAGGAAGAAATTTGCCTAGAGAAAAGGGTCCCTACTGAAAGCAGCAAGAGGATGTCCTCACTACTGTTCCTGCTGCCACAACGTTCTTGTGCAAGGCTGAGACAGGTCACTTAGAACTTTCACCACGTTTCATAGATGGTCATTACTTGTAACGGCAGATGTTCTCAACCTTTATTTCTGTGTATATGCTTCAGTTCTCATCTGGAAAGTTCAATAATATTTCTTTGCTTCATACTGTCATTGATAATGTCTGTGAGACACTTGGATAAACCTCTCCTCAGAAGTCTTCCTCCTTCCCCCTCAAATCGATGGGGTTTATCTGCAGTCCATGATTTATTAAATAGTGTGCACAAAATAAACTGAGAGGAGAAAAAGGCAGATAGTGACTCTATACAGACCAGTCATTGTGCTGTGGCTAGAATAAAGTTGGGATAATATAAGTACTCTGCAGTCATATAATTAAGGGTGATAGCTCAGTCAATTGTATTGTAATACAGAGTGAGTTGCATTAAAGTTGAGCAGATAAATAAAACTTCAGCGTGTACTGGCTTTCAAGTCTTCAACGTTGTAAATGCCAGTTTAAGTATTTTTTGTATGATTATAACGATGATGTGAGCAAATCAACATATTGAGTTTTACATCCCTGTAGATAGTATATACAGCCACAACATGGTCTTTCTCTTGATCGCATTTTCATATAAAGATCAGTGGTGTTCTTTGTGAATAATGATAATGTGAATTTTGTCATCAAAGGGTCATTAAGGAAAGCTATCAATGGGAACAGTTGTTTGTTTCAGTGATACTTGCTCTTTGGTTATATAGTTCTGTGAGTTATTGCACATGCCTGAGGAAAAAAAGGTCACATCTTCTCCAACTCTTGCTGGTTTGGTCACAGGGGACACATCTGTTGTTCTCTGGTGGTTCACAACATGTGGTGCCAGTGGTCCACATGGGCCAACTCAAGCTCAATGTGACAGTGCCTATAAGAACACCAATGTGTCAGTGACTGTGGAGAGGGAAGGCAGGCTCCGGGGAGTGCAAGTCTGGAGAGTACCAGCTACAAATCAGTACAGGTGAGTATTAGTGTGTGCTGGAGACAGCCACCTTTAATTACTTTTTGTTTGTGGAGTTTCAGCAAGTGTAAGTGTGGGATTGTCTGTAGTGAGTGAGTGGAGGGGGCAGTGAAGTGAGAGAGAAATAGGAGTGGTAGCTTTAAGGATCTGTCTGATCTACTGCAAAGCTTGGAAGGGTGGGTTGGTGGCTTAGAAGAGATCAGAACTGGAGTGACTGTGGATATGCACTCAAGTGTTGCCATCATTTCAGTCCCAAAGCCTTCGTCTTCTATATTTGGCTATACCAGCTCATGTTGTTTGCTTCTGAATTCTCTGTCTCCAGTGCTGCAGCACGATGAGCAGCCTTATCTACAAGGGTCTCAGACAAGTAAATAACCATGAGATGCTGCAGCAGGGAAGCCTGTTCTGAAGCAATGTCTATTTGGGCACACAGGCTGGGGAGAGCTTGCAGAAGGAATTGCTTTGGGGATGAGAAGTGTGAGATTTGTCTCTTTAATTGTTCCCTTCTTCTTCCAGGATTTCTGCCTATGGGGCAGCTGGAGGGAAGGGAGCCAAAAACCACAATAAGAGGTCACATGGAGTCTTCATCTCGGCCACCTTCCAGCTGGAGAAGGATGAGCTGCTGTACATCTTAGTAGGGCAGCAGGGGGAGGATGCCTGCCCTGGGGTGAGGGCTGCACAAGAACATGTGGGCAGAGACTTTGCAGTTATGATTCAGTGAGATTCAGTGGGTAGCTTGGGGTTTGGAGGTGAAAGATAGAAATCTCAGGATCCAGCAATGAAATCTAGTCAGGAGATTGGGAAGAACCAATAAATCAAGTTAGAAAGAATCTCAAAAATAAATCTAAAGAACTCTGAAAAGAAAAACAATCCAAAAACGCAAAAAAAAAATATGATGCCCTTGGGAACTTTGCTTTAAGCTCCTGGTGTTAAAAACAAATTCTTTATCAGCCTTCGTCTGCTTATTTTAGGCAGGGAGCTTGTAGGCAACAGTGCTCCCTCTCTTTTTCCACAGCCTAGGATTCTTTCTGTCTGCTAGGATTTCAGATGATTCACTGTTATTTATGGCAGCATCCAGCAGTTGTGAGGCTGCACTGCTTTAATCTGTATGCTTAGAGACCTGGTCAGAATCCAAAGCCTATCAAAACCAGTGGGAAACTTCCCACTGACTGCAGTGGCCTTTGGAATAGGCATTTGTGATGAAAAAACCCACTCAGAATAGAAACTGATGACACAAATGCTTTTATATGTGTCCTCTAACACTAGGCCCAATTAGAAGTTCACTTTCCACAAAGTTAATGTATATGCTGATTTATATATGCCTGATATACATCACAAAAAACACAATGTTGTTATATTGAGGTCCAAAGAGCTGAACTTTGCTGGTGTCTGAGTGCCTCTCTTGTCTCCTTTCAGGGCAATCCTGAAACCCAGAAGGTCTGCTTAGGGGAGTCATCTCTCATTGAAGAAGACTACAAAAAAAAAAAGGACCTAAAGGACTGTGCTGGAGGAGGTGGCGGTGGAGGAGGTGCAACGTACATCTTTAGAGTAAGCTTTTCCTCTTTGCATCCTGCCTGAGCAGTATCCAGCAGAGCAACTAGCTTTCACTGTCAATCATGGCTTACGATAGTTCTTACGAAAAGGTGATGAAAAACAAGTGTCCCTTTCCTCTCCTTCCCTCCCTCCCTCTCTGTCTCCCTCACTATCCTTTTGTCTCTTTCTTTTTTTTTTGTCTTTTTAATTTAAATTCTTCATCTCTGTTTATATCCTTGATCATACTTGTCACTGTCACTAAGCTAGCTGCACTGGTTCCTCAGTTCTTGACAGACGAGGTCTGGGAATCATACCAGGATCCCTCTTTAATACTGGCAGCAGTCCTACCAATAAAAGAAAACCCTAGTGTTCGGTTAAACAGTTATTTTTGGTACACAGAAATACTGTGTAAAACATTTTTGTAATGCAGTTAGGAATCAATTAGTAGCATTTCCCTGGCCTCAGGCTACTCTTCTTTGGGATGTTTTCATACTTTGCAATGAATTTATTGTGAGTTTACATATCTAAGGGATGTGAAGTTTTTCTGATGTTTGATGGGGGGTTTTCCAGCAGAAGGATGGGATTTTCGAACCTTTGCTCATCGCAGCAGGAGGAGGAGGAAAAGCCTACCTAAAGGCTCAGGACAGCTCCCTGGATGATGTACCCTTGGAGCAGTTTGAGAACAGCACTGCAGTACCTGGAGTCAGTGGAAGGACTGGGGCAGCAGGTGAGACACTAGAACCACACAAGGTCTGAATCAGCTGGCTGAATTACATGCATTATCCTGTAGGTATGAAGTGAGGGGCTCTTTTTGATCTCTTGGATTTTGTTGGTGGCAGTAGTTGTTAGAAACAACTATAAAGGATTTCTTCTTGTGTGGTGTGTCACCAGATAACAAAGAATACATAGGGCAGATGATGAGTGCTCCAGTAGTGTCCTCCATAGGAGGACTTTTCTCTTCTATGAAGTGAGACTTAGTGGACTGAGTGAAAATGATTTTCTGGGGATGGAGCCCACTCCTCCACACTGTAACAATAGCCTTTGAAGAGACCACTGTTTTACTGTTACTCCTCTGAAGCCCTAACAACAAGAATTATATTATGGGAGTTGCACCATAAATGGAAGCTTATTTATAATCTTATAACAGCTGTGCCTAGAATCCATTCCTAAGAGACAGAAAGCCGTATGATTTTCCATCTGCTCCTGTGATATTCTCACAGAGGGACCACTAGGGGGAGATAAGGAAGTCCAATTTTTTTTTTTAATTTTCCCACAGAACGCAGCATCTCACATGGCTTAAAGCTCTAACCTGTTATCTGAAAGGGAAGTGGTGGGCTTCTTAATTCCCTAATCCCACTAGAAATAGGTGTTAACATGCAGGTTATGCAGAGCACGTACCACAGGCTGTGCATTAGATTTGACGTTATCCATGGTAGCAAGGAGCTTGTCTGTATGTTCTCTTAACCTTAAAGAACGAGCTAACTTGAATCCAAGCACTTGAGAAATTGATAAGGGACAATCTCTGTCTCTCTACAGTAACTCTCCTACATTCATTTGCTTGTGCTTCCCTCACCTGTTCATATTTTGTTCTCTCCCTCTCTGACTGAAGGTGGAGGTGGTGGCTGGCAAGATAAGAGTGTGCTTCCTCAGGCTGGGAAGTCCCTTATGGAAGGTGGGGAAGGCGGTCAAGCTTGTCCCCAGGCACTAGTCAAGTTACAGTGGTCCACCTCCGGTGGCTTCGGTGGGGGAGGAGGAGCTTGTACTTCTGGTGGAGGAGGTGGAGGCTACAGAGGTAAGTCTGCTGGAGGAATAGTCATGGTGTCTAATTTTTTACCTTCAGAGCACCTGCAGTTGAGGGCCAGAGCTCTTATTGCAGAGGTACACTGCTGCAGAAGGTGATTTACAGATACGTCAAGCTGAGCAGAATGAAACCCACCCTGCTCTCCACCATCTCTCTTTAATTGAGGAGATCAAGGTTATAGAAGTGTTCCTACGTGATTTAGTATTCAGAAGGTATGCTGAATCACCTCTTCATTCCCAAGTTGCCCAGGAAAAATGTTCTGTTTCTTTTGTTTGTTTAAAACAAATATATTTTTACCTTGCTGAACTAAGAAACCTAGATTGGAATCAATCACTTCAGTAAACTTGGAACTTGTTGGGTTAAGTTAGCATTTATGCATTAAGGACATTATACATATGAATGTCACTGGAGACATCACAGAGTGACCACAGGTGAAAAGAACCAGAAGTGAGTGCAATGTTTCAGAGGCATCATGTTTTTTTGCTGCATGGATCGGCTAACCATAGTCTTCTTTCTGCAGGGGGGCATGCCTCTGATAATGATGATATCACAGCTGATGGGCAAGATGGCATCTCCTTTGTGAACCCCATTGGAGAGATCTTCTTGCATCCCCTGGCAGGTACAATATAATCCTTATGCCTCTTAGTTCTTTTCTTGTTCCTTATTCCTTCTTCCTCTCTTTTTTCCTTTTTCCTGGTCCCTCTCCTCCAGTATTTGCTTTTTATGCTTTTCATTCAGGGATGTTTCATTCTGCAGGCCAGATCTTTAGCTGTGGTAATTTGTTTAAATATTTCTGTAGTGGTCTGGGACCTTTTCCTCTCAGTCTCTAAGCCAGAACAGACAACAAGTCACCATGTTCAACTGCATATCCTCAGTCCCGGACAGTTCCAGGTCAATTCACTTCAAGACCTCTCTGTTTCCTTGAGGGACCCAATACCTTCTTCCCTCCTGGTTCCCATCAGGTTTCTGGCATGTCTACACTGTGTTGGACTGTCTGCTGTCCTGCAGAGGAGAGAAGTTGTAGGTGCCTCCTGGGTTTTGGGCTTTTATTTCCTTGCAGGAACAAGATAGGAAAAACTGAACTAAGCCCACCTATTGTGTCTAATTTCTTGTTCAGCGATGGAGAGTCATGGTGAGGTGGAGATTCAGATCTATCTTAACTGCAGCCACTGCCACTCGGACAACTGTAAGAGGGACCCTGATACCAACTTACCAGTCTGCCAGTGTGAGATGGGGGCTGTGCTAGCCAATGACAATGTCACCTGCACTGGTAAGATGGGAAGTTTTAGCCTCATTGGATGGCCTCTGTATTCTTTGTATTTTCTCTCCTCCTCTCTTTTTTGATGGTTAGTTCCCCAAGTTACAGCTAGTGGCTCCAGCGAACACGGTGTTAAGAGAAGTATCAGTCAAACATCTGACTGAAAATTCCTGATGTGCTTTCCTTACACGCTGAGCTGCATCTCTGTCACCATCTCCCACATTCGGGTCTGGGTTAAGTAGAAGGTAAAATATCTGTAAAGAGACACTGTAAATTTCCTGAAGGGGCACAGTGTATCTGGTATTTAAGCATAAATACCTCTCCGGTACAACATACTACCTACTGCTGACTTATTTAAGCCACAAATTACTTCCTTCCACAGCAGTTTCCTGCTGTACCTGTTCAGCTGATGCCTGGTATTCACTGTTATTTCCTGACACAGTCTCCTGTAACTGCAAAGCATCAAGACTGTAGAGAGTTTCAACTTATGAGCAGTGATGTTACCCATTTATAAAAAACAGAAGAATGGATAAGAAACCTGTCTTTTATCAGTTAGTTTTTTATCTTCACTATGTTTTTAAAATGATATAGGAATTTTTTTTCAACCTCCAGAGCCATAGAGGGATTTGCTGTCATTTTATAAAATGATCTGGCCATAATCTCTGTATTTTTTCTGAAACACGAGCAACATTCTGAGGGATGCTTTACAACAGTTCTGGTTGTTTCCCGATTAATACACCTCTATTTTTCTTTACCAGTGCTCCAGGGTCCTATCCCAGAGGGACACCTGCCTCTTCCACTCCTCCTAGCTGTGGTGGCTGTGATTGTGGTGCTTGGAATGATCCTTACTTGTGGCAGCCTATCTATCAGTAAGAAACAGTCCTTATCCCCATTGCACTTGGCTTTTCCCAGTTAAATTAGACAAAAGGAGACCACTCAACTACATGCCTACTGCTTTTAATACTTGGAGCCAGAGTGTTGTGGTATCCCAAGTGAATCAGAGGGACAGGGAGAAAGAAATGATGTAATGATTTATGGTTGGACTCAATGATCTTAAAGGTCTTTTCCACCCTAAACAATTCTGTGATTAACTTCTCCCCTCCCCCAGTTAGGCACAAGTGTAGTCCTGATGAATGAGGACTGCTCTGTCCTGGTATTTGCTACAGTGGAAAGCGCTTGGGAGCTTGGGAAACTCTGTTAGTAGGCATTTCTTCAGCAGCCACTGCTATGTAGGCTGAAGTCAGTCTGTGCTCAAACATATACTTAATTCAAGGAGATGGTTTGCTTTTTGGAACTCAATGCCAGCAAGGTGTCTTGTGGAGCAGCCTTTTCCTCAGCTGATGTACAAAGCAGCAGAGGAAACCTAAGCTGCTGCCGTGTGATTTAAGACTCTGCAGGAATAAGACTGCTTGCATATCCAGTCTTGATAGAAAGCACAGAGAAAAGCCTGATCCCGGGGTGGTACTTCTTGAGCACTTAACTTAAGGTTTCTTTCTGTTCTATGTGGCTAGCATTGTCTTTTCTCTCTAGGTGTTCATCTTGTTTGGGCATTTTTATTTGTCTCCCCACCCCTAGTTTATCACCTTAAGAAGCAGCAGCTGGAAGGAGCCAGAGCACGACTGCAGAGCCCAGAATATAAACTGAGCAAAATCCGCACATCAGCCATCATGACAGATTACAACCCCAACTACTGCTTTGCAGGGAAGGCTGCTGCTCTGAGTGAGCTGAAGGAGATCCCACGGAAGAACATCTCTCTGCTTCGGTAAGACTTGCTGCAGGAATTGCTCTCTGGCACAGGAGAGGAAAGGCAGCCTGAGGCAAAGGCAGAGGTAGGGCTCACGTGTTTGTTTTACTCATTATCAGGTGTGAAGGACAAGAAAATGAGGGACATCTGCCTGACTAACTAGAAAGCACCTAGTCCAAGCCAGACAAAATACGACAAATGTGACACCTATTATGTTTTCTAATATATTTTGATTTTATAAAGTTATCAAGCAGACGTATAAGTTCATAAGTCTCCTGTCCCATGTTCCGACACAGAACTTAGGGTATTTATATGATGTCCTGGATTACTCTTGCCACCTGAAAAATCTATAGCACTATTTCTTCTTCAGCATTCCCTGTCACAAGGAAATTTCCTGTCACGAGGAAATACACGCTAGGTTGCTCTTTGGCTCCATATCATCCAGATGGTATTGATCAAAATTATGTAAACTCTAGAAGGAAAAAGTTGATCATTCTCACGTGCTGTCTTACACCATCTGCTGAAGACATCATGTTGCAGCTACCTTATTCTGTTATTTTCCGGTTCTTTCTTGCCCTGCTATTGCCGTACTTGCATATTGTTGATTTGCCATTGGTGATAGGGCCCTAGGATTGAGCAGACTGCTTTCTTTATTCAGAACCATTAAGGATCAAACCTCCCTGCTTTAGCAACATGACAGAAAATACTGGGAAGTTATTTTCAGGAGCTTTGGGATGAAAATAAAACTGTTGTTGATTTTATTTCTTACAGAAGGTTTTATTACTATTCTAGGGCTGGATGAAGAGCTCAGCCAATGCTGGATTCAGGGGCATAGTAACATCTGTTCTCCCTTTTTTTCTTCCAGGGCCCTAGGACATGGTGCATTTGGTGAGGTTTATGAAGGAACTGTGGTCGGCATTGCAGGGGATCCCAGCCCTTTTCAAGTGGCTATCAAGGTCAGTACCCACAAATTCCTTATACAACAATAATTACCCAGAAGAGCCATATTATCTTACTACTGTTCCAATTGGAGATTCATGTTTATCGCATGCATAATGTGATGTGTGCAATGCAGGTTCCCACACAGTGCTGCATCCAGGAATTATAAACTTTGATTTTTGAGCTGTGTGGCAGTAGCAGCAGGTTGAAATTAAAGCATCTGTCTTGTTTGCTGCTTGCCTGATGGCTGTAAGTTGTGATCTAGGCAGGAGGAGAATCAAGCAAATAAAAAGGGTAATCAGTCTCTTTTGTGGGCTCCTCTCCTGATGGTAAGGGAGATAGAAACATTGCCCTTAGATGGGAGGTTGTGTGAATTAGTCACCTGGAAACTGCATAATACAACTAGATAAAAACAAAATAGCAAATCCCTGTCAACATAAATGAATATATCTCCCTTGAAATTGACACAAAACTATCAGTTCACCCCAGTGGAGAATATGCTACAATGGCTTTTCTGCCTCAATGATTTATAGATCTGAGTAGCCAACAAAAAAAGAAACTTAAGGGAAAAAGAGAGCAACAAACAGACATTTTGGGGGCATTGTGGACTAGAAGAAGATTTATAAATCTTTTGTAAAGAAAAGAAAGCCTTGGAAAATATTAGTATGAAGCATTTATGTGACTGCAAGCACTAAGTGTTTATAGTAATGTGTATATATTATTACTTCAACATTCCAGTGGCTTTTGAGTGCTTTCTTAGTTTTTTACATGACATTACCTTACTTCAAAATTTGTGTCGTTTCTCAGTCACAGTTCCTTTATACAGACAGTAGTGTTTGTCTACCATATGTGAAACTTTCAGGTAGTCTTTTAGTATTACGCAGTTAAATATTCTGCTCTGAATGTATATGGTGATATCATGCTGATTTCTGTCTTATTAATGGCAAGAGATAACAGCTAGTTTTCTGTGAAATTACTGCTGTTGCCTCAGGATTTGTAAGTTACTCAGCCCTGAAGTTAAGAATGCTCATAATCTGCTTTTGTTCTGTTATAAGCTTGTGACTCAATGAACCAAATCTACTTCTATGAGTTCAACTCAAAACGTAGATTCCATTAATAAAAATAAGTTCTATTGTTATTCATCCAGTCTTTCAAAACCCTCTTTAAAAGAAAAAAAACATGACAGAATCATGTGTTATGACATTTTGTTGTGAACTTCCCTTTGCCACTGAACAGATGTGTGTTAATACAGTTATAACTGCTGAACACAGTTTCACTGTCCAGACTGGAGGAAACACTACAGCACAGTGGCAAACAGAAGTAGGTTGGCATGTTGTTCAGTTGTGATGATTGATGTCACAAGTTTTGAAAGTCTCAGCAATTATGTCTGCTTTTTAGGGCTCTGTCTGCCCACCTGCCCACTTGTTCATCCAGTTTGCTGTAAAGTGACACCCTGAGCATCACCAAAAAGGTGCTCTTCTCCATGGCTTGAAACTGGTAGAGTAGCCATGGGGCCCAAGCTATGACCACGCTCAGCTTGTTTCATGATAGGGCATATCAGCCCTGATCTGACTTTGCAGAAGAAGCAGGTGCACACTTGGGACAAATTACACAATCTTATATGCAACATACTTCATGTATTGCTGGTGGGTATTCCACCAATTTAGTAGATTGTCTGCACTGTCCTGCATGAAGCAATTGCTTATCTGATATAGCAAAATGCAACCCTGTCTTCTGTAGCCCATACTAGTGATGACAAGACCTGTTTCCATGCCAGCCTCAACCACTGAGCAGTGAATGTCCCACCTCTCTGCAGACAGTTTGGCAGCAGGCATTACACACAGCTGTAGCCATACCATCCCATAATGTTAAAACAGTGGGCACGGTAACAGACTCTGTTCCTACTGCTATCTGCACCCTCAGTTCATGTTTGTAAGTGGTAGATGCTGTCCAAATCTCTTGGCAAGAGGAGAAAGCTATAAGACCACATGACATTATTATTTAAATCATGTGACTGTATGTGTCCCACCTGTCACTTTAAAGTGCTTACTAGGTCTGTAAATCCGCACCTAATGCCTTTCTTGATGTGTATCTGAAGCAATTTTGCTGCAGAACACTGTGTATAGTTAAAGATGTACCAAAAATCTCCAAGTAGTTCACTGGTTTCTTGGTCTAACTTTCACTACCAAGTGGGTCATATGCAGTCCAATAAACTGGGCACTGAAAAAAATGAGCCCCTCCTGGTAGATTCCTAAATTCATCCACATTTATATGCTCATTATTTTCTTGCTTTGTTTTGGTTGGATCTTTTTTCCTTTGGTGGTCACCTAAATGTTCTCAGTTCTTTGGTGGGATGGTCTTCACTGTCTTTACTTCTCCACAGACGCTGCCAGAAGTCTGCTCTGAGCAGGATGAGATGGATTTTCTGATGGAAGCTTTGATTATCAGGTATCATTTCAGATTTTTATGCTGATGGTGGGCAGGTGGAAGAAGAGTAATGCAGGTAATAAGAATTATTAATCCACTTGCTTGGGTTTGGAAAAGAAATCCAGCCTTATTTTTCACCAGATGGCATTTTAAGTAGCAAAGGATTGGTTTTAGCTACTTCTTCATCTCAAACAAGGTAACTGAGGTTCTTTTGTTGCACATCTGTTGTGATTTAATGCCAGTAGGCAACTCAGCCCCACACAGCAGTGGGATGGGGAAGAGAATTGTGGCTTTCAGTCAGTAGCTAGGGATGCATACAGCCTTTTTGCTTTTTCTGTCTGTAGAACTGTTTGCTATAAGTGCTCTTTGCAGCAAAGGTCCTGGGATTTTACACTTCCTTTGCACAAAAATGAATGAGACACTGAAGCCTATGCAGGGACAAGGTAGTGAACATGGTCTGTTTGTGTGTAGGTTTTGCAAAAGGAACACAGCCTTTCTCCCAGTGTGGCCACTTCCTTTAGATGTGTTCTGGCTTTTGATGTCTTTGCAGGCTTGACAGAACCCTTATAATGTCTCATCTTCGTGACCTTCTGACAGGGACCGTGAGATCTATGAAACCTGCCAGGAAAAGATAACAGCCAGCCATTCCTATTACCAGTTGTATTTTTAAGTGTTCTAGGCTTGGAATTTACTTCATTAAGCCTAACCCATAACTTAAAAACAATAGTAAAGTCAAGGATTACTTTAAAAAAAAAGTATAATCAGGGTTTATTGTAAGTGATCAGAATTTATGCATTTTTAATTTCTGCAATGTGAAGTTCTTCTTCTTATTGTCTGGCCTGGCTCATACCTAGGTGTTGTTTTTCTGCTATTAAAGCATGAAATTCATGACATAGTGCCACTTCTTAAAGTCTGCAAGCTGCATTTGGCAGCTGAACAGGTGGTAACACTTGATATATGTTTTTAAAGAGCAATTTCAATCAATTACAAGGTGCTTTGTTCAACTTAGTAAAATATGACTTTTTCTCTTCCCCAGCTTCATTTCCATTTTTAGTTCCTGTGTTATCCAGGTAATCACTATCCAAGGGAAGATGCTGCTTTCTAATGACTGAGTCTTAATGAGCTTCTTGACAATCTCAGCTTTCTTTTGTAAGAGGCAGAAAGCCATCACACAAGCAGCTGCTTCAGTAGCTATTAGCTGAGTGTCTTTATCAGACTAGATACTGAACAGAGTCCATCAAACAGCAGTTTATTTAAAATAACCAATGCTGAAGATAAATCCCCACCAGTCAGGATTTTGTTTCACAAATTCCAATAATATTTGCATTGTTTAAGTATTTAGCTCTCTTTTCCCTCTCATGTTACTCCCATCTTTCAGTCAGTGTGTTGATTAAATTCTCTTTTCACAAACAGAAGGCTCTGCTTTACTTTCAGCTTTTCATACCTTCTGTTGAAAGCTTTTCACATGCAAAGCCAAGCATAACCCTGTTCTTGGGAGTGTCATAATCAAAGAGGCATTTTGAAATGGCTGGAGTAGGAATTTGTTTGGTCACTTGCACTGCATCAGGATTAGCTTCAATCCAGCTTGCCAAAGCGCAAGGCACAGTGGGTGTGATGGATGTTGGCCAGATACTAACGCAGTCTTTCTCTTCCATGTTGCTGTGATCTTTTCTTTCAGCAAGTTCAATCACCAAAACATTGTGCAGTGCATTGGTGTTAGCCTGCAGAGGCTGCCTCGCTTCATTCTGCTTGAGCTCATGGCTGGAGGAGATATGAAGAGCTTTCTTCGGCAGAATCGACCCAGGGTGGTGAGTTAACTTCCCTGCTAGGCTTGTGGTTGATTTTAGTACAACTGCTTTTGTTATTTTTTTATGAATTGGATAAAGTCACTGAAGCCAAGCAGGGCTGTGTATATGGCTCCTACTCACTTGTGGATACATAAGTATGCTTCCTTGGTGTAAGCAGATGTCAGTGAGAGAAAATGAAAACAGTGCAAGAACTGTAGTCTATTAGTGACTGAGGAGGAAAGAGTAAAATCCTGTCCCACCATTCCAGAGTTCTCTATCAAGTGGGCTGCAGATTAAAGGGCTTTCTTTCCTCAACATCTGCCTTGTTTTCTGTGCACTGTGATGGTATGTGAAGAGATGAAGTTATAATACTGATATTCAGTCATAGGAATTTGTAGGACTAGGTCCTCAGCAGATGTGCATCAGTACCATATGGAAATGCACAAATTTATTGTTGAAGAGACGAGCCTGCATGTAGCACTGTGGCAAGGACTTAAATACAAAGAAGAGTTAGGCATGATTCTATGATCTTTCTTGTTGTATTGAGGTGCCTGTACTGGCAGCATATGGCGCAGGACAAGGTTGACTGCTGCCTCCTGTACTCCTACACTACGTGATGTAGTTGGCACAGCTTCTCCTCCCCACCCCCACAAATACTTACGATAATACAGCTTCATGTGTGTGTATACTCCTATGCTGGTATTAACATGTTGTTAAAAGATCAAGTTTAACCTCTTTCTCGTATTTTTGGCATCGGTACAATTTCTGTGAGTAGATAAAGTTTGTGGGCAGCAGAGAATAATAAATAATCTTATTTTAATAGTATGTATAATTGTAATGTAAAAAACAGATATTTTCTAAATATCATGTGGAAACAAACCTGCTGCTATGTTAACTGGTAAGCTAACAGATCGCAAATGCAATAGTTGAAGTCCCCTTAGTGTTAAAGAAAATGTCCACATACACCATTTCTGAAAACAGTCCCAGCCCCATTGTTAATGTATTTCACAACAAGTTTCCTTGGCTGCAGAGAAAATGCATAGAATCATAGAATGTTTGGGTTGGAAGGGACTTAAACAATCATCTATTTCCAACCCCTATGCCATGGGCAGGGACACCTTCCACTGAGTCGACTTGCTCAAAGCTCCAATAAGCCTGACCTTGAACACCTCCAGGGATGAGGCATCCACATTTTCTCTTGACAGTCTGTTCCAGTGCCTCACTACCTCACAGTAAAAAAAAATTCTTCCTAATATATAGTCTAAATCTTCCCTCTTTCGGCTCAAAGCCACTACCCCTCATCCCTGCCCTGCACTCCCTGATAGAGCCCCTCCCTGTCTTTTCTGTAGGCCCCCTTTTAAGTACTGGAAGGCTGCTATAAGGTCTCCCTGGAGCCTTCTCTTCCCTAGGCTAAACAACCTCAGCTCTCTCTGCCTGCCCTCTCATCACAGTGTTCTGACAGAGGGATCCCAGAGCAGGGATAAAGTCTGGAAGTCTGTGGTTCCTTGCTCTTCATTTCCTCTTCAGAAATGCCTACTTTTAAGTATAATAATTCTCCCTTGCAAATGTCAAAGAGCATTTTTACAGTAATTTGCCTAGCCAATAAAAATAGTGCTTAATAGCTTTAGTGTGTTACATGGTTTGAGCATGAGAAATTACAGTGATAACAGCATCCAGAAACAAAATCAGCCTTAAAAAGAATAATTTACTTGGTATCTCCCAGACTTTTATTAAGCAGTGTAGTAATTGCTGCCTGCCCTTCCCAAAAACAATACAGAAGTTCCTGGAGAAACACCAAGGAAATTTCCATATGGGGAGATAAATGATGGGATGAAAATAAGCAGGACTGCTGGAGAAAGACTTCTTCGTTGTTCTCAGTTAGGGAAGTGTGGATAGTGAAGGGCTAATACCAGTCCCAGAGTCCTGTTGTAAAGGATCCTTTGTTTGCATACTGCTCCTGAGGGTAATATCTGTCCTTCCACAAGAACGGATAAGTTGATGAATGCTGACTGCTGGTGCAGAGATGTGCATCTTTGTTCTCTGTCTGAATTAATGTGCTTATTTCAGTTGATAATTTATTAATTCACTCTTTAATAGGTGGGGATTTTTTTGTCTCCCACTTCACCTTTTATATCTGCTTGCCTTTTGATTTCACAAAGTCCAACACCAGTAGGAAATAGTTCTCTCTCACTCCCTTTACTAGGCTATTCAGACCAGCCATAAATCTCTTGCAGCTTGCACTCATGCACTGTGCTCAGGAGAAGTGAAATCTTCTGTAAGTTTTTTGGCTTTAACAAGAGTTTACTCATTTTCCGACTCTTTACTCTGATCTGCTGCACCCCGTTTGTGTGTCTCTCCCTTTCCCTTCTTCTGCCTCTCTGATTATCCCCTGCCTGAACTACATAGTCCTACTCCACTTCTTCCCTTAACCATTTTCTGTGTCCTTCTCCAGAATCAACCATCCATGCTAACAATGCAGGACCTGCTGAACATAGCTAGGGATATTGCCTGCGGCTGTAAATACCTTGAAGAGAATCATTTCATCCACAGGTGAGGAGAAACAGTTCCTTTTGATCTGTATCAAGCTGCATGAAGCTCACACAGTTTATATTTGCAATGTATTAGACAACACTAATCTCCAGGGGGAAAACAGAGATTTCCTCTACCAGTACAGGCCTGTCCTTAAATGTCCTGGCTGGTCTTACTGGTTTTGGTATGAGTTAGGCTCTGCAGTGCTCTTTGCACTGCTGGGGAGAAGGGAATCTTCTGTTCGCAGTGAATGTTTTCAAGTGTTGATTTTCAAGTGCCTTCAGCGTAGACACATTTGAGATTAGCCCTGTAGTCCACTAGATGGTAGTGTCACTCTGTTAGCTTGTAAGACAATAAGGTATCATTTCTCTCTTTTCTGATCTCCCTATCTTGACTTAATGTTTTCCCTATCTCATCAGCAGAGGACAACCCATAACATTTGAGCCACTGCCTTGAGAATGGGAGAACAGGGCTAACAAGAAAAAACACACCTCTAAAGCTTTCTTCCCAGCTCAGCAGCTGACGTGCAATGCGGTCTTGGGGAGCCTATTGTTTGTTCACACTTTTTTCCTCTTTTGTAAAGGGAAAAAAAAGTTGATATGGCAAGCTTCAAATAAGAATAGAATATTATAGAAGAGGTAAAGGTTATTATAGGCAGCCTTTCAAAATCCCTAGTTGGATATTGGATTCCTATGTTTCTGATTCAGAGCTGTTTCAGCTCATACTGTTCCCAGGCATAGCATGCGACTGAATTCCTTCCCAAGTATGAATTCCATGCTGAGTTCAGCCCTTTTGTGTAAAGGAAAGAAGAGGCCTGCACACAGGAGGGTCACACATGCTCTAACTAAAGCTATGTGCAGCCTGGAATTATGCAAGTAGACAACTGATGCACCCACATGCACAAGCACGGGTCCGTACACATGACATTGCACAGAGCAAAAGAGGCAAAGCTAGGCAAGAGTGGGTGGAGACTGGAGAAACAGAGAGAAGCAAAGAGCAAGCAAAGCAAAAAGCCATGAGATTGAGATGTAATATTGGGATATTTTATGGCTTTATGATTAAAGCATCTGAGACAATTTTCAGTCTCCTTTATATTGAAACAATAAATAAATTCCTTTGAAAAAGGGTTTAGAATTTTCTGTCATTAAAAAAGAACAGTAGGAGTGCACAGCAAGTTTGGGCTTTTGAATCTTTTAAGTATATGAGAGGATCAGTATTCTAATTGGAAACTTCAGAGTTAATTGCTACAGCATTATTTTTTTTAAAATCCTTACGGTAATAGTAATAGCCTTCATCAGCCTCCACCTACCCTGATCTATCCAATTGTTGTTTGTGCTGCAAGAAATCCATTAGAACCACAACAGAAATTTTCTCTCCAAGTCTTTTATAACAGGTGGATGTTCGCTGTTTTTCTTAGCGTACGTCACTGAGCCCAGCAGCTATCACATAAAGCTTCTAACATTTATGTCAACAAACTGACAGTCCAGCTGTTATTCTTCAAGGCCAATTTCCATTTCAGGAGAGAAATGGAAGAAAATAGTGCCTGACTCTTTCAACAGCAGCACATCACTTTTAAAAACCTCTCTGGGTCAGTTTTTGCACTGTTTGCCTAGATCTCTAGGATAAGCAACCTAGGAATGGACTCATTTTAGCCAACAATTCAGCACATCAGTATAGAAAGAATTTCATTCAGATTCTGTATTAATATTTGTTACCGATGTCAGTATTACTTAGAGTTAATAGGAAAGGGAAAAAGTTTATCATTAAATATAACAGAATCACAGAATCAAAGAATCACAGGATCACCAGGTTGGAAAGGACCTGCTGGATCATCGAGTTCAACCATCGAGTCCAGCAGGTACATAGAGAGAAAAGAAGGGCAGATCTTTTCATCTAGGAGTCACAGCTGATGATGGAAGAGAAAGCTGAGCTTGACATCCAAATCCTGGGGTATTTTTTTAAGGCTGGCAGTGGGAAGAAACATATGAGTTGTTAGAGGAGCTCGTTTTTCTTGGCAGTCAACAGGGCCCCTCCCGCCCCAATGCTAGGATTTTTAATTAGTTCCTTTTCGGAACGTTTATTTAAAATGAACACAAAGCCTTCAGTCTTGGCCAAGCAGTCATCACTGCCATTTGTCACAATCTAAACCTGCACCCAGCAAAAGGCTGCTCCTCTATGCAGCTTTGCTTGGTTCCACTGGGAATATCCAGAAGCAACAGTTTAACAAATCTGGTCCTATGTTGACTTTTCAAGCAGTTTACTGAGACTACCCAATAGTATCACAACTGTAACTGATGGGGATGCTGCTGAGATGCCACTCTTTAAAAATAAAGTAAAGCAAGACAAATCTCATAATGTGTCTGAAGAAAAAGGGGTTGGATCTGTCCCTAGTCTAACATTGACCCCGTTTTCTGCCTTAGTGAAAGGAGATAGGAGGAGGGAGTGCTTGGAAAACACTGGTTAGAAAATATAATGTAATTGCAGTTTAAGAATTGTGGTTGATAAAAATCATAATGTAGGTGGCATTATTTTTTAATAAGACTCTTCTCATCTATGTAAAGATGACTCAACCAAGACTTGCAGCACTGAGTCTAATATTCATTATTTATTTCTTTAGCTACTTAAGAGTTTAGAGTTAGAATATATTTTCTTTTTATTTTATTAAGAGATATAGCTGCAAGGAATTGCCTTTTGACTTGCACTGGAGCAGGACGAATAGCCAAAATTGGTGACTTTGGGATGGCCAGGGATATTTACAGGTAAGTGAAAGGTATTTGAGTCCTGTGAACAACTCTGTAATCTGTGTAATTTTGACTGATTTGAACTGTGTTATGGAATCTGAAGTAGTGGAACCATACATTACATGTCTGAATTTGCCTACCAATGAACTGGCTGGAATAAACAGACTGTACACTAGTGTTTAATCCAGACTGGATCCCAGGGAACACTGCAAACATGTGTGGACACTAAACCAAACATAGGCAAATTTGTTAGCTAGTTGACCATAAATGGTTTTAAATTTAAAAAAGCCCCCAACAACATAATTCTTCTTTTATTATGTCAAGAAGACTTGCTGCATTAGCACCCTGAGCAAAGCATCAGCAAGTCTGATGTCTTCAGATGTTCACCTACAACATCCTCTGTTTCCATCCCAGTTGCAAAGAGGGTATAAAATATTGCTTGAATGCATTATTTGTGTTGATGACTTTTCCTTTTCCTCATTTGGCCCCCATTGCTGCATTCAATCCCCGGCTGCTGTTGCTGTGGTGATAAGATCTTTACTATTATCTGAGACCTTTCAGACTGCGTGATGTTCTCCATGCATTTTATCTTTCCCAGAGCAAGTTACTACCGCAAGGGAGGGAGAGCCATGCTTCCTGTCAAGTGGATGCCACCAGAAGCTTTTCTAGAGGGCATTTTCACCTCCAAGACTGATACCTGGTAACAAATGTCTTTTAATCACTTCTGCTACTCAATGATAAGGGTCAAGAAATGTACTATTTATCTGCTTAGCAGGAACCTTAAAAAAATGTCAGAATTTCCCAGAAATAATGTTAGAAGTCTTCCATCTGCATGCAGTAGAAGCACAGCTAAAGAATTCTCAGTAAGAATTTTAAAATCTAATGAAAATTGAGGTAACAAAAAATCTCTAAAATATAGAGTATCACATAAAAGCAATCGAGAAGTGAAAAGAGAAAGCAGTTTAGATTCTGAAGAAGTCTTGGTTAAAAATCCAGAGAAATAGCACCAGACATTTCCCTCACCCCTCAGTATCGCCACTCAGTTTCTATCAGTGACAAGGCCTGCTTATGTATCTTGTAAATGACTCTGTCTGTACCACTCGGGATTACTCTTCTTGTATAATTTTTTCTGCTGTCCATAAAATTACATCAGGTTTAATTGGAAACCCGTGCTGGTTGCTGAGGAAACGATGTTTATATATTTATTCCTCAATCTAACTTTAAAATAAGCACATCCTCAACAGTAGCACATTCATACATAGATGATGGGGAATGGAAGCTTTCCAGTTGTTTAAGAATGCCTCTCTCCCAGTACAGTAGATTCTTCAATATACAGTATCAAGACATTCCCTTAAATGCCAAACTGACCCAGCTTCCTGAAGTCGCTAGTGATGCCGGAAGACAAGGGGTTGCTTATCAGTGCCTGACTGTGAGCAGCCAGTACTAAATATTTTGAAGGAATGTGCTGCAGTTCCTGTAAGAGGCTATTATAAGTAACATGTGTACCGGAAATTTCTTCCACCTTTGCAGCTAATAGTAACTCTTCAAATTCTGACCCTGCTTAAATCCTGGCAGAACTCTTTTGACTCCCCTGGGTCTAAATCATACATTATTTCCTGCCTACCTCAACCCGTGGATGTAAAAAATGAGAGCAATTTTACCATGACAAAAGAATAAATGCTGGTGCCTTTCAGTTTCACTGGATGTCTCTTACTTAATTTAATTCTTGAGCATCCTGTTCCCAAACAGTGATGCAAACATCTCCAGTCTTCCCAGGTAAGGTAGGAATCTCCATGCCAGATCTAACAGTTCTTTTCATTTAGACCATATGCAGCAAAGGGTGATCTAGCATTTCCTGTTCTACAAATAACAAATGCAGCAGAGAGCACTACTTTGGAGTTATAAAAATATTTTGAAACCACTGTAAAGCTAGTTTTGGAGCTTGAGCAAAGCTTTTGTTTTGTTTTATCAAAGTTGACTCATAATCATGCCAGTTGCACATCACTGTGGTTGGCCTTCAGTTCTGAAAGGTTACTGCTGTGGTGTTACCTGCACAGTTTTGTGTCAGGTTTGTGGAGCGCAAATGAAACCTAATTGGTATTGTTGGCTGGTTTCTGACACAGGTCCTTTGGTGTGCTGCTTTGGGAGATTTTCTCTCTAGGTTACATGCCCTACCCTTGCAAAACTAATCAGGAAGTGCTGGAATTTGTCACCAGTGGAGGAAGAATGGATCCACCAAAAAATTGTCCAGGGCCAGTGTAAGTATTTCCGTACTCGCACGAGCCAAGGGATGGTGAGTATCAAACAGGTTAGACAAAGGCAACTTGACGCTTTTAGTCAGGGCATGGCGATTGCCACCAGTGTTAGGTGGGTCTTACCGAATGTCCCTAGAGCCACTGCCTCTTGCTTAGAGGACTACTTCTTAAAGCAAATCCTATAGTGCTCTAATGGCTCAGGATCCAAGAATGCAGAAGTTTTGTCTCTCCTCCTTCAGGCCATGTACTGAGTGCAGTTCCTCTAAACCCATGATCACTTCATACTGAAACACATTTTACATAATTCTTTTTCTTGATTGATACTTCTCTTTAAAAATTATTTTAAGGTACCGGATCATGACACAGTGCTGGCAGCACAGCCCAGAGTATCGGCCAAACTTCTCCACCATCCTGGAAAGAATAAAGTATTGCACTCAGGTATTTGTGCATGTTTTTGGTATCCATGTGGATGATAATCTATGGAATGACAACAACCCAAGGGCAGTAGCTTTAGAGAGTAAAACAAGTGTGAAGTCCTGAAAGATCAATCTAATTATTTTCCCAATTGTGGCAGTGCTGTTGGCTCAACTACTCTGCCACAATTGGGAAAATAATTAGATTGATTTGGGTTTTCTAGTATGCATTCTCACTCTCCCGTCTTCAGCCAAACCAAAAGGAGATTATGCTGTTCCTGTGCATATGGACGCTCTCAGCCTGTTCAGTAACAGTACGTCCTTCATTTTGTGATGGAAAGGTATTTAGATTCTCTTTCAAGGTCCATATTCTGACCTTGCCTAATGTTGCTCCAAAGCCTCAACTCAACTGGTATGGAGTGGGGAAGGTGGGAAATGGGATAGTATAGCAAGTTCACCATCTGGTAGCATTTTACCACTACAGGCCTGGATCCAAACTTCTAAGGGAGGAATCATGTACTAGTTGCCCCCAGCTTAGCCACTGATCTCAATAAAGCATAGGCACTGCTCAAAGGAAGCACAGAAATGAGAAAGCATTTGTGCAAGTCCTAACAGCATGCAATATCCAGATGGCACATAGCATCTTGTGCAACATGCAGGACTAATGCCCAAACCCGATGTCAGGTTCTGCCAAAAGCTTTTTTCTCTAGCTATTTATCTTAAAATGCAGCTGTGACAGATTCTTGTCTTTCTTTTCAGGACCCTGATGTGATCAACACTGAGCTGCCCGTGGAGTGTGGCCCCACACCAGAGGATGAAGGAAGTACAGTCATGCGCCCAAATATTTCCAGTGGGATAATGCCCCTGTTGGTAAGCCCTTCTCTCGCACCTCAGATGGTGCCTAAAACAATGGACTCCCACCATGCTGGGCACAAACTTGCACAATGTCCACAAGAGTTGCTGGTGGAGAACCTGAGTAACCGGACTGCTCAAGGGCCCAGCCTGCCATGCCTCAGCGATTTCAACAGTGGGTCCTGGTTCCAGCAGACTTCAAACCAGAAGCTGGAGCTCAGCAACCCGCTAACCCACAGACTTAAAAACAAAACAAAAAATCTCTGGAACCCAACCTATGGATCGTGGGTGCTAGAGAACATCTGTCACTTCAGCCCCAGTTCCAAGCTTAAAGCAACTCCAGAGCGGGAAGATTCAGGCTTTGATGGGAATTACAGTTCTTCTCCAAGCTCTCGGGCATCTCCAGCATCTCCAAGTAGAAATAACTGCCCTCACCTGGATATTGGTGGTATTGAACTGGTGAAACTCCAGTCTTTCCCTTGCGGAAATGTAAATTATGCTTATGATGACCTGTGTTATAGCACTGACCACCAGCCATCAGCTTTGGGAGAGGTCAGAGCAGCTGTGCTAAGGAGCTCCAGCCTGCATAGAGAAGAAGAGCCTTTTCATAAAACAGAGAAAACATTAAGAGAGAGAGACTCTGGTCTGTCTTTGTCAGATGACCTGAGTGTTACTCCAGTATAACAGAAATGGTTCTTTCAAAGATCAGGGAATGTGTGTGTCTGGAAGGACTGCTTCCTATTTCACTTACTTTCTCCATTGAAGTTCCTTCAGATAGGTGATTGGGTGATGTTTGAACATCAGTAACGTTCTGCTTCCTTCTTCTAGCTGCCAGATCCCCAGATCATTAAAAACAGTTGCATTTCTATCTCTGTCCATCAAATGTGTTCCACCGAACCAGCTTAGCAGTAGAGAACATTGGCATAGCTGTCCTGATTCAGCATACAATACTTAATGAAAGGACTCCTTCTTAATCTGCTCAGGTGAAAAGAAATGGACCTACCATCCAGCTGCAGCATTTGGATGGATTTCCAAAATAACCAACAATGTTTGCGTTTCTTTCTGACCTACGAAACCAAAGACACATGCTGTGCCAGCAGCAACCAATTTGTAAAGGCTGCTGTATTCCTGAGAGCTTTTTACATTCCTGATGACTTGCTAATAATGCTCAAGCACTGTAAGGGAAGTAAATAAATAGCAGCCACTTTTGAACCTGTTCTATTAGTAGACCCTGTGGATAAACATGAAAATGAAGCTACTGTTCAAATTGGAAGCAGTAGAAAGGATTAAAAAAACCACAACAAATCAAAACAAAAAAACCCTCAGCCTCCCATGCTCCTCTGAGCATGTGCTTTGAAAAGAAGCAAGGAAGGAGAAAACAAAATTTACTGTTGAGAAAAAATAGTTGTTGGAGCTGATAGTATCCCTTTGAATAGGAGGGAAAGATACTTTTGCCTCACATTGTTGTTTTCTTCATAGCTCCTGGCAAGGAAGGGTCATGTGTTTTTTTTCCAAGAAAGGGCGAGCTGCATGGGGTGGTGCGAAAATGGACCGTCTTTATCTTTTAATGGACTTTACTTGGGATGAACTTCATTTTTGTAAGTACTTTGACATTCAATTATAATTTCCTGTGTGATGCTGGTAAGCATTAAGCTGAGGTTCTCGAGTAACTATCTAGCATTTGTACCAAGTACACTGGAGCTGTACTTGGTTTTATTACCTGCTCTTCTGAGGTAGACAAAGTAATGCAAGGAAGGGGAAGAGTGAAGAGGAACCTAATACAAACAGTATCTTACAGTGCCCTTTACAAAGGAAGGTAGAATAGCTTAACCATTTGAGAAAGCTAAAATCATGACCTGACTTCACACATTTAATCCAGTTGTCATTTCTTCCCTTCCACGCAGAGAGACTTACTGATAAGGGTGGTGTTTGTCTTGAAGACAGCTCATTTCTAAGGCTTTTTTTCTGTTGCTTAGGGTCTAAACTGGTGTTTACTGGATAAAGCTTGCAAAATAAGGAGACTGAAAAGTAAATAATTTGGACTAAGCTTGAACAGTCTTGGAAGCACTTTGGTTTTGTCCCACTCCTGAATGTTGCACTGCCAACCTGTGGTGGATAGTTACATGCTGCCTTCATGTTGCATGGTGAGATGTCAGCCATAGACTCTGCCTGGTTCCTTTCTGAGGGAAGTTGTGCTCTGGTACAAGCTTAATGCCTAGCAACCAGCTGCATGTACAGTCTGACGATGTGTGTTGGCGGGAAAGGGTTTGCTTTGGCCACACAGACTTCTTGTCCTGTGTCATGCTGGGATGGACACTACTGAGAGGTGGTACAGAAACGCAGAGTGAAGAGTCTGAATCCATCTTGAGTGAAATGCATCTTCAACCCAGGTTTATGCTTTGTTGGTCTGACTTTGTATCTGTTCCAAGCTTCCTAGAGTTTTAGGCCTTTGGCTTTAGAACAGATATTTTTATATATAATCATTTCCAGACTTGAGTGGTTGACGATGCCTACCTTTCAGCAATAACACGTATGTTAGGGAAATAATCCCAAATCTGTGTTGGGAAATAACAGGTCAGAACAGAGGGGTTCCTCTGTGCATGGGAGAATTCCAGGAGTAGTGTGCGGACTGATGGGGTGAGTGACAAGTGAGGCTGTTGCCTGTGCTTCATGTCCTTCTTTCCATATCACCTTTACTTTCACTCTCTGACTTCTCTCAAGTTTAGCTCATTGTCTTGTCCTATCTTATGTCCAGGAGCTGCCACAGCTCAGTTAAACAAGGCTGGAAAGCACAGTTAGAACCTCATTTTCTCATTCTTTCCTCTTGCAGAGGCTAACATTTTTCGGTCATGTTTCAGGCTGGCCACCTCTGGAACATGCTACTGAAGAATGAACACATCTACTCTTAAACTGATCCTTACCTTTCAGATTATGTTAGTTCTGTGGTTTATGCATTAGTAGTGTTTCCTCAAAAGTGAGCTGTCAAGTTCTCCAATAGCTATGACTGGGCATCAGCAAATCAGCCCCTTCCTCCCTCCATATGCGGTAAGGCTGCAGCCGGGTAGTGATCCTAATTCAGCTCCAGTGGACACGACTCCAGATTGCTTTCCAACCATTATTGGTAACAGGCTCTATCCTGAGCAAAGCAGTGGTGGTCATGACCATGCTTTTGTAGGTCTCTGCTCTCAGTTCTCTTTAGCCATCTGCAGAGGTGAGAAATTGGTGGTAGTGAGTGAAATACTGGCTCTTTCAGAAGCCATGGGAAATTAAGTATATGGCTTTTTCTTCCTGCAGACTTTCCGTAAAGTAGCAGGCTCAAGGCCGTTCTTCATTTTTTCACATGGAAATGACTATACAATACTCTAATATTCCAGTGAGAAGGAATCCAGGGTAGGATCCCTGCTGTCCATATAGTTACTCTACTTGAACTACCACTTTTTTTCACCATCCACAGCAATTGCCTCAACTTAATTCATGAATGCAGAAAGGCCAGCAGTGATAAAACTACATCAGCCATTCAAAAGTGAAATGAGAGAAGAGCACAGTTCATTCCATCACAATGCCACAGGCAGCCTTGGCTGCACCTATGCCTTCATTATATAACTAAAATGGAAGTTCTAGAACTTTGGACAAATACCTGTTTTCTGCTGAATAGCTGTATCAAGGTGCTTATTTACAGGAAGAGCACAGACGAGACTGCATGCAGCCAGAATAAAGCTCCATCCTTCCCAATACCTTATCTCTAAGAGTGACCAGCAGTGGGGTGTGGAAAGGGCAACTGTAAGAGTAGAGTGAACACATTGCTGGTTTACAACAGCATGTAGCTCAGGGATGTACTGAGACAGATGCAGTGTCTTTCTTACAAAACAGAATTGGAGCTGCACATACCAAATGGGCACTCAAAGAGAAAGCCAGGAATTTTAAAAGAATCTGCATTAGCAACCTAACTTTTATATAAACTCTCAACTCATTCAAATGGAACAGTCCACTAAATGTAAACAGTTTTTGTCAGCACAGTTGCCATGAATCTTTTTGACTACCAAGCTTTTCTGGGCATATCCGATCTCTTAGCTGCTTTTTAAAAACCCCTTACAGATAAGATACTTTCAATTAATATCCCAGAGGAAATAATGCTAATATTGCTGAGATGCTACATGCTGTCCAAACCATATTATCTCAAAGAAAAATAACAGCTGTGATGATATACAGTAGAACTTTCAGTCCTAAAATTCTGAGGCTGAAACTTTCCATTTATACAGTCAGAGATTTCATAGCGCTCAATTGCTACCATTTCAAAATGTAACTTGCTGGAAACTTTAAGGAGACACTTTTAGTGCATAATCAATAAGTTGAACACGTAGAGTGAAAATTAGATTACTTGAGCAACTGAAAGCCAAAAGCCAATTTTGTTTCCTAAGGGAATGACACAAGCTGGAGATCTGGAATTAATTCAGTCCTGTAGTCCATGGGAAAAGTCTTCCAACATTTCCCCACTGAATTTGTAGGATTATTATAAATTGTTCTTTGTGATGGGTGTCTGTCTTTTAACATGTTACCAATTTGTTTTTAGATTTACGTGAATAGAGTTGTTTTTTTCTTCTGTGCTTAGTATTAGTACTTTATGTTGCTTCATACAACCTTATACCTACATTTTAAAGAGGGGACTAAATAACAAAAGATGAAATTATAATCCAAAGTTAAATTTGTCCCTCTCTGCTTTCTTTCACATTTGTTGATAATCTTGCTT
The DNA here is from genome assembly GCF_017976375.1 of Cuculus canorus. Lineage (NCBI taxonomy): Eukaryota > Metazoa > Chordata > Aves > Cuculiformes > Cuculidae > Cuculus > Cuculus canorus. Next base: position 50,007,180 of record NC_071405.1, read on the forward strand.
CTTATTTGTTATCTATTCTCTCTTCAACTTGCATTTTGTGTCTTCATCTTCCCTATAAAGAAACAGAACTTTTAAGTGTACAGATGTAAGGTGTCCCCCTTATATCAACCCTCTTCCTGAGGTAAGTTCTCCACTAATCTGCCAGCTCGCAGGTGTGTACTAAGAGCATGCAAGTCTAATGAAATAGTTATGGGCTTTTGCAAATGTAACTTATTCCACTTCTAATACTTACCTGAAAGGAAAGAAAATGCTGCTGCTGGGAGTATCATTTTCCCCAATGTGTTTGCATCTCCACAGCTGTGTCAGCCAGGGACCACACTTCCTCAGACCCCCAAGCAGCAGAGCTCTGCCAGAGACTTTCTCCTGTAGGCGTGGCTTTGCTCACTTTCCTCCTGGATGCCTACCCTTTTCAGTGTGATGCAGAGAACTTAGGCGTGACATCACTTACATCTTCCTGTCTCATCACATGACTTTTTCATTTAGTTGTATTGGTTTTGATTTGTCATTACCTCTGACCATGGCAGAACTTCTTGCCAACTTACCTTTCTGGGTGACTACCGTCCATAAATAGATGACACGGCCTGCTTCTATGCAATTTAAAGCTGGACAAGTGTATGTGTTTATACTTGCAACACAAAATAAAGAGACAGTAATGATGACCATTTGTTTACCTTTCTGCTAAATACTCTTTTCACACAAGGAAGAGGACACACTTTCTTGCTGAGAAGTGTTGCCAGTCCTGGAGGGTCGACTGCTTATTCTCTGCTGCCACACAAAACTGCCCCATTGAACAGTTAACTGCTCTGAGTCTGCCAAGTGCCTTTTGATGCACAATTTTTTTGATACATTGAGACTGAACTGACTGAGGTTTTTGAGACAGAGTTTATCTTGAAGGAATCCATGAAGCTTTGTTGTGGATCAGGTTCTAAAGCAAAATATAACTAGTGGGATTTGGAACTAAGCTCCAATGTTAGCTTCTATATGTCTTAGAACTATATATATATATATATATATATTTTTTTAAGAAATATTAGATGCTAAAGGCTGCAAACACAAGAAACTTTGAAATAAACAGTTATTGTCCCTTCCCTAAAGAAATTCTTGAAGAAGTTACTATCCTCTGACCAAATCACAGTGGATGTCTTTTTTTTTTTTTTTTCCTTCAGTCTCATTTATTTAGTAGCATACACGCTTCAGAGTAACAAACACTCAACCAATACAGTCAATGTCAAAAGTGACCATGGTCAGCATTGCATTGTAGTGTTCAGAACGGATGCGCTGTGGATGATACAGGCTATTTGATCTCAGTACCTTAAAAATAACAAATAACAACAGCAATAAAAAAAAATAGCAAGACCCCTCTGAGATACTTAAGGGTTGGTCCAACTCCCATTGAAATCTTTCCCTACAAAAGGAATTGGATCAGATGTTAAGTGAACTTCCCTCCAGTGTAAAATTAAGAGGGATTTAATTTTCACCACTTTGGTTAAATTTCATCCAAATTCATATCTTTGTGAGGTCCCAACATGTGTAATTTTTAAACTTAGCTGATGCATTTCTTTCTACATTGCACCTTGCTTCAAAGAATCTCACAGCATCTTGCAAGCAATAATGAAGGACAGCCTCACACCATTCCTGTGAGGTAAGTAGATACTATTCCCATTTGTAAAATGGGAATGAAACCAAGGCCTAGGATAATTGTCCAAGGCCAAAAAAACAGGTCACTGACAAAGTTGAGGGAGAGAAGTCATACTGCTAGAGTCACATAAGAATAGAGCAGCTACAGCTGCATCTAGCTAGTGAAAATTGTTAAGACCTTGGTGCACAAGTCACAGGTTAGCTGTTCAGCACCAAAGTACCTCTGAGCCAGCGTAGATACGCTGTGGAAACACGAGCTCTCCGTGTTTCCTGAGTGAGGCAATATCTCAGTGGAGGCATTAAAGAACTACATTCCGGACTTGTATGTGTACAAGTGCCTTGGTTATCGTGAGCTCTTCTACATTACATGCCTGTGCAAAGGCATCATGTGGACCCTTTGGTAAATATAAGCTTATTCAAGGCAACTTAACTTACCCCATAGTGAAAGAAGGTTATGCTGCTTCCTCACACTAGCAAGTGAGTGTAGAGAGACCAGCACTCTGGGCTATCCAGTGTGAATTAAGGTAGCTAACTTAATTCTGTACTTGTTTGCTCAAGCTCAGAGACTCAGCCCCTTAGAGCTCCAGTGCCCAGTTGCAGTCCTACACTTGCAGTTTGCTAATGAAAAGCTGCCTCCTCTTTTTTTTTCCCATAAGAGCAGCAGATTGTGGCTTCTTCCCTTCTAATCCCTTAGCAAGCCAAAGGGCCATTTCAAAACTAATTTGCTAGAACTATTTATCATCTAGAATGAGTTTCCAGACAGGGTCTGCTGCAGCAGAGATTTTCATCATTTTTCCCCTGACCTTGTCAACTCCTGCAGAACAATGGATCATTATCCATGTTCTCCCCCAAGACCACATACTACAAACCGTCCAGGTGCTAGTTGGATCTTATGAAGCTACTGGTACCACATTGCTTCTATTTCTCCTTTAGACCTGGACAGTCAGTCTAAAAGTTTGTCTCAAACTCTCAACTGACATTTGAGCGTCAACTTTTACCCCCTAAATCTTCCCTTTAGAAAATAAGTTATACTGGTGCAAAAGATTCACATATGTAGTAAGAGAAGAAAGAAAATTAAATCTGAAGATTAATTAGGCAAACCACTAATTAATTCTATCACCTTAACAGTCTCATTTCTAACTCTTCTAATTTTTTTTGTTATGGTAGAACTGCTTGCAATTGCAGTCTCATAGAAAAGGTCTTATTCAAGGCTTCCCCTGTGAGGCATATTTACTTCCAATTCTCCTTACCTATGGCTCACCTGTTGGCTGCAGAATAGGAAAAAGAATTGGGTTGTGTTTTGTTTTGCTTTGTTTTAAATTGAATGAAATTCACAACAGATTAATTTCTCATCTCATAGCAGTTCAAAAGTTAGGAGGCATCTGGAATGATAATCTCTCTCCATTGAAGGCTTGCTGACACTTAAAAAATTGCAAACCTTCTGAAACATCCAAGTCAAAAACTCATTAATATACTACCATAAAAATAAAACTCAGAAGGACTCTGTGAGACCACAGAAGTCTGACTTTGCAGTGTACTGTAAAAATAATTACCAGTTTCAAGCAATTTCTGTTTTAAGATGAAAGGTTTCTACATCATTTCTTCCTATAGAATACCCGCTCTATGTTTTCTAACTTTTAGGTCACAACCGAGCTTGAATTTTTAGTATTGCTGTTCTGTTAAGAGGTGATTAAAAAGTCAGTAAAGTAGTGTGTTATCTAAAGTAACTCCTTTTAGAAATCATTTTAGGCTCTTCAATTCTAATTACAAATGCTATAGTATATTTCATTCTAGATCTGGACTCTACAGCCTTTTTGGTCATGATCACAATTATTACTGAAATAGCAGTTTGCCAAAGCAAGGAGTCACCTTCATATATCCCACAGTTCTCAGAATGTCTCCTGAGCACAAGACAGCAATTTCTCATCCATATGCATTACTATCTTTAGATGTTGAAAGGGGATTAACAATCAAATAGTAATAAGACTTGTCCTCATTTTGAAATCATTTTGCATCATCACGTTATCAATGTTAAAACCTGGAAAGTGAGTGAACATGTGAATACTGCTAGTATTTATACTGCTAGTATTTAAAGAACTGTTCAAGTGACTAGAGGCAGCCCACAGAAGTTATGTGAAGCCATTACAAGAAATCCCTTCAGTCTTTCCTGATTTAAACCTAAACACTGTGAATTTTCTGTGGCTGTGGATGTGCCTGGGCCACAGCAAAAAAAGAATGACTCACAGGTGGCCCTGCGATTCCAACTGGGGACTATGTGATGTGATATATTGACATTCCTTCCTCTAAACTGCCCTGAGTTAACAACTGATACCTTGGAGGAAGGATGCCTGGGAATTACCTCATTGTTAGTGTAATGCTGTGAATGCAGAAACATTACCTTCCCGGTTGCTGCACCAGTCTATACACTTAAGTGACAGCTGCATTTGGGAACAGGAACATGGCCAGGAACCACGTGCATTAGGAGACAGTCAAACCATGGTCTTAAGAGATCACGTTGGTTGCTGGCTACTAGTGCATGTTTGTGCACGTGTATAGGGATCTTATTTTTAAAAAAGAAACAAGCCTTGAAAAAACCCTTAGTTCCCTGGTCTGTGTGCGAAAGAGTCATTACAGATTTTCAGAACTGCAGTTCAGCTGCAAGAGACCAAACTTGCCAAGTTAGGCACTTTTCCAACAGCCCACCCAGTCTGAAAGTCAAATGTTTTTGGAGACAATAGACTGCTATTCTCTCCCTAGAGTATCTGTAATCTCCTGAGAGGCTACATAAAAAGCAAAGGCTGTTCTTGGATTGAATCGAGGCAAGGGTAGGGAGGAGCAGGAATGGTCATCAGCAGTTAGCACATCCAGCCACTACAAACTGCTGTCTTCGTTTGCTCCAGGTTTCTTGTGATTATCCATTTCTACCTTGTGCACACTGTAGCACAACATAGCAGAAGTTGTTGGTCCATCCAATAATATACACAGGAGCAAGACGACTTGGAATTTGGGGCGGGGGGAAAATATCACTCTTGCTGGTTTCAGAATTACAGAGTTTCCTGAAAAATTGTTATTCCTACCCTGAATCCCCAATCACATGCTCTGGATCACTAAGAGGTAATCTGGAGTCCCGTCTATTTGCCAGAAATCAGAATCATTCTGGTTTACCATGAAGACCTCTTCACTCATGCTTGTGTGGTTCCCGAGTATGGAGATCTTCATCCTCTGAGGACCAGTCTCAAGGTAGGCTGGTGCAATACAGACCAATCTGGAGTTCTTTAAATTCATAGAGGGATAATGCAAAGTCCTTTTGCTCACTAACTGCTACATTCTGGATGCAGCTCCCTCTGCACTGATGACCGCAGGAGTTTGGAGAGAGTTAAAAGGTTTCCTTCTAACTGAGTAATCCCAGTAGAGCAGAAAGTTACAGAGCAGCCCTGCAAGTTTTGTGCCATTCACAACTCATCTTTCAGTTATGCTTTCCAAGATGCCAATCAAATTGTCCAAACCCAACAAGTACCCATCCTCCCTGTTGCCTTCTTGCCAGGGGATCCTGTGATCCAGTGTCTGCCCATCAGGGAGAAGGGTGGTCTTTCCAAAATCAATTAGCCACACATTGGCGTTCCCACTGCCATCATGTACAAAAAGTAGTGAACTTCCAACAACCTGGAAGATGAATTGAAATGATGCGGTTAAAAACACATCTTTAGCATCCCCCATCACTTAACACTTCCCACTAAGACAATGCCCTCCTCACAGTGACTCAAGAGACTTTTGGTCTACGTTTACATGTTGATGATTTACATGCCCCATCTGCATAACCATATCAATCAGTAATGTATAAATGGTTGTGCAGATGGGAAAAGGGACCCGACAAATGGAAGAACGGCGATTCTCCAGCTGACTTGGCAAAAGGTCTCAAATTCAGCAATTCATCAAAAGCCAGTGACTTCTTTCTTTCAAAGAAAGACCATAGCCTATGATTAACAAAAGCACCTTTAGTGATAAGAGGAAATCAACTAAGTAATATAAAATGTCTGATCTCAAAATCTTGTACATAAAATGCTGACAATGCCTTCTCCACAGCAAAGCATACAAGGAGACCACATAGAGTAAATTATACAGTGTTTTAATGAAAATCCAGTATAACTAATAAAGCCTTCATTGTCAAAGTACAACTGAATGCTACTGTATCAAATGCAAGCTTTCACACTGCCATTCTTCTATACAGATTGCCACTGAAACACATCAAGATTAGAGAAGCCACGGGAAACTGCTACTAATAAACCATTCCCTGCCATGGTCCAAAGCTGTAAGTGCTGGTGTGTTCTAAAATTGGGAAGATTTATTATCCCTCAACTTGTTTAATCTTCTGTATCATTGTGATGGAAGCCTTCTGTTATCTGTGTTGTTAACATGTGTTAGTTTTCCTCTACTACAAACTCCTTTCTACTAATACAGAAAGCTATTCTGAAGTACATCGGACCAAATGAAACAGCAATGCACTTCCACAGCATTATACTCCCTGCTCACCTCATGTCGTTTGAAGAAGTCTGAGGATTCAAGAATGACATGAATTTCCTGCAGACGCTTGAGGTATTTTTTCTGGAGGAAAAGCAGAAAAAAAGACAACCAACCCATAAACATTTAAGTAAATAATGAACTAAGATACTCTGTTTACTATAGGGTCATTATAATGAAGAGGTCATGTTAATTTTAGACTATAAATCCTTCAAAACAACAGGTTCATCATTTGAAAGTCAATCTGAAACTAAACTTCAACAGGCTTTCATAGTAAATAAACAGACTGAAGTGCCTCTGCTGCATGTGTTACACCGAGCATAGTTATCTGTCTTGCTTTGGATGCAATGAGACTTTGCGCATTATGGGATGGGAGAAAGATAAAAAAATCCAAGGCCTAATACATAAAAACTCTACTACACATTTTTAATGCTGTCCTGTGTTACCGAGCATGCTCCCTCTGGAGAGCTTATCTGCCTTCATGATGGCTTCTACAGTGCAGCAAAACACTATTGCATCCTTTGAAGTTCCAAAGACAAGAGACATGTTATGCCATCTACCACATGCCTGCTGTGCTACCCGTGAAGTAGCATACAGGAATTGCTCTTGAAGGCAAGTCTCACACACAGGAGCACAGCCAGCCAGCAATCTCACTTCCTGCCCCCATGCTCTAGTTTTATCCACTTCAGACTGAATTCTTAAATCACAAGTTTTCCTGCCAGCACAATCCTTTCTTAGACATCATCTTCCCTCTTATGCATCTAACATCCATGGATCTAAACTGATGGCAAGCAATAAGTTGGTATGATTGATGTTTTGCTAGCATGTGGGGAACGTGGGATGAACTTAAGGCAAGATCTGACCGAACTGGCCTCAGCCAACTACTTATCACGGCCCACCAAGTCCCCATTTCTGCTCCATCTGCTGGGAGGGACTGGAAGTCAAAACCATTTTCTTCTTTGGTAGTTTAATTAATTTTTCTTGTGCCAGAGGATACACGGCCCCGAAACAAGGTAATTGGGTCAAAGATCAGTGAAGCTGAAGAGTTCAGACTCACCAGAATAATTGTGTTGCCCTCAATGAATTCCACAAAAACCTGTAGAACTTGCTCCTGTGTCTTGGTAGTTTTGAAGTTTGTGTTACATGTTCCATCCGCCTTCTGCACAAAAATGCACAATGAGAGAGATGATTTATAATACACACATATCATTCTCCTCATCAGCTAATCCTCTTGAACCATCAACAGCTCAGCTCTTGCTAACCAGATGAAAGTGAGTAGTTGAAAAGAGCAGATAAACCAAGGAAGAAGTAGAGGACAAAAAAGACACAAAAGCTGATTGGATAACACTATGTAGCACTCAATTTCCTGTTGAGTGCACAGTTGAAAAAAACAACTCATAATATTACCAGCCTGCAGGAGCGTTTTCTCACGTCAGTTATAGCAGTGCAAAGTTCAACTGGGCAAACCACAGTGACCTCTTTGGTTCTCCTCTCATCTAGCTTGGTGTGGTCAAATCCTGGCTGTAGGTGTAAAGGGACATTTTCAAACCAGATTTTTCTAGTCCTTTTTGTTTGTTTCCTTTATTTTGGTTTTGTTTTTCAATGGGGAAATCAAAGAATTACAGTTAAGACTCCGTTCCCAATGTACCTTTGTACATTAACGTGACCCAAGAGTCACAAAACTGAAAGATAGTTGCAGACAAGAATGACCTGTGATTTGCAATGCTAGCAGTGACACAAATGTTAGCAGTGACAAAGCAGGTATGTGAATTTTGGCTGCAAAAGGCCAAAATTCCACAAGGACAGTACAGGCATGCTTGTATCCAACTGGTTCCCGGAGAAATGCAGAGTATTTTTGTGCTAGCAGTAAGCTCAGTACAGAAACATCGTGGTACTGAAAAAACAAGTCTTTCTATGTGCTGATAGTGACCAGTTTGTGCTTGTGGAGCTACAAGTAAACAAGAGCAGTGCATGAATTGGAGATATATGTCAACATAGACTATATGAATATGCATTTCTCCAAGAACATCTCTGTTTCTTCAAAAGACACAAATATGAGCATTTCAGACATGCATTTAAAATACAGCAATTATTGCACTTGGTGCGCGCGCACACACACACACACACATACACACAAATTAAATCATATAATGCTAAATTTCCAGATCCATCCTGCAAGACAATGAACGGACTGAATGGCAAGGCCATACAGAACAGCCTCCCACCTACCAGACTTCCTAGCAGCAGAATAAACAGAACTTTATTCCAAGGCTGTGGGCTAGATAGAAGTGTGGCATGTCAGCCTGATCAGATGTGTAAGTTATGCAAGAGAACTTCAGAAGGTAGGCAGTAAAAGTTAGGAGCCATCTGATCTGATGTACACATAGACATTTGGAATTTAGCCTCATGCTTCGTATCTCTTCATTTTTGAAATTTATTATTTTGAAATAATTAATTTATTTATTATTTTGAAAGTAATTTCTCTCTGTGCCTCAAATGAAAGTCTGGGATAGCTGCTGTGTTTTCACTTCTCATCCTTTTCTGTCTGGACTGACTAAGTTGCTTGCTTCCCCGTTATTTAGAAACAGTTCTATGATTGTTTCTTTGCAGTGTTTGGCAGGAAATGTAACTGCTGCCTGTCTTTACTTGCTGTAAATAACATCCAGAATTTGAATTCTATACCAGGTCTTTGCAACAACTCTGGATGTACCTGATCCCCAGGAGGCGCATGCCTGACTCACTCCTCGAAGTTGAAGTCGTACCTTTTTCAGGGACTCCAGATACATCCGTGCACAGCAGAGCAGTCCATAGCACAGTGTAGCTAACAAGCCACTTTCAGCACTTTTCATTAGATGTGGCAATGACATGGCTAGCAGGAGGGCACGTTTGGCAGCTCCATAAAACACTGCTACCAATCTTAACCTGTGTGGTCTTGCTCAGATTCCTCTGCAGACTTCCCTTAAAGAGCTCTGGGTTAAGGTCACAACCTAAGTGGATTCACAAAGATTTATGCATCAAATCTGACGTCCTTCTGGGAAAATGGCTATCACTGATGTACAGCTATAGGAATGGCACCAAAGAAAGAAGTAATTTCCCAAATTGCACAGAGATTCAGTAACAGAATAGGAAAGCAGAAATCCTGATCCTTGGCCTTACGCATCTCTGCTCTGCAAAACTATTAAGTTAACATTGTAGAGACAATGTTTGTGATGCCTAGCCTTCAGACAACTCCTTCCAGAAAGGAAATTTGCATTCTGAATCTGGCAGGCACAGGAGATTGAGTGTCAGGTAAGGAAACCCAACAGTTCGAACTATTTTTTATATGAGGAAGAGGGAAAAATCCTGCAAATGAACCTGTTTTGATTTCAGAAATACAGAAGCAAAGCAAGGAAAAGAGATGGATCAACCTAAAGAGAAAAGGCACCCCAGTGATGAAGGGGAATGCATACAAATCAAAATCAGATCTCATTTATTGGCAGCCACTTCACAGAAGGGCTTCCACCATTTCAGTTTCTTTGTGTCTACGTCTTACTCCAGCAGCCACAGGGCAAGAATATTTCTGAATGACCAAATCCAACACATCTACTCAGCTAACTCCAGGAGTTTATTGGTGTACTCAGGGAAGAAAACCTCTGTTTTCCAGCAACCACTAGCTGGCACCACTGACTCTCTCAGACTTTCCTCTCAAAATGGGGATCTCTGCAGCACTGCTTCACTCCTTTGCAAATACACAGAACTGGATGTACAATTCAGCTACAGTGAAACAGTGTCGGCAGTACTGACTAGTTGTACAGCTTGAACAACTCATTTCTGTCATTGTTTCTCCACGTACAAAAAAAAAAAAAAAAAAGAGAATGATACCTACATCCCTCGTAACAGCACAGGGAGACAGAGGAAAAAAGCAACGCACTGGAGCACTCCAAGGGATTTCCGGTGCTTAATAAAAAAATAAATACTTGTATCCTGTTTTGCGCAGTTACAGAATCATCTCAAGGGAAATATCACACAGTCTGTGTGCCATACTGCTCCTAACCACCGCTGGTAGCCAGCCAAAACACAAAGAACAAGCCAGGAGATTTTACTGGAACTCCCCTGTGCTCCTTTAGCTCAGTCACTCTTCAGGACTCAATACAAACCAGTAAATAGTCTTCTACACTGACCAACTATTTCTCCGAGGACACAAGTGAAAGGTTCCGAGATCATCATCTGTGTTTCTGATTCCATTACACAGACCAAAGACCTAAATGGCTTAAGAATAAAATAGGTGTCTTGATAACATCATTTGGTGGCTAAGGATAGGACAGGAAGTGTTTCGGCTGAACTGGAGCCCAATCATCTACCACCCAGACAGTTACTTTGTGAGGATGCCAGTGTCTAATGGCCAGGAGTGGGTGGCACAGCATATGTGGGGCCAGCATAGCATGAGCTGGAAGCCCTAGTTCCTGTATCACAGCAGGAAAATCTGTGAATGAGGAAGGGAAAAGACAACACAGGGAAGCAGAGGACAAAGAAATGTTTAAAGAGCCTCTGCTTCTCAGCGCCACCCTCTTCTGTCCCCGTCTTCTTCTTATGTTCTTGAACTACAAAACAGAAGCAAAACTAATCCGGATTATCATTTACAGTGTCATAACATACATAAATGTATACATTCTGGGAACATCCTCACATCACACAGGGTAAGTCATGCTAACTTCTTAATAACTGTCCCTTCAAGGGCTTCAGGTCACAAGTACTCATCCAGGCCTCGGGTGGGCTTGGGCAGCTCTCACCATGCGCTGTGCTGGTACAGATACACCACCATCAAAACCCAAGCAGACTAGTTTAAGCCTATCTCTGACAGGCCTATGCAAGCAAAAAGCACACCTTTGGATTCCACAAGTGTTACCATGCAAGTAATTGAGTGAGGTGGCTGATATTGTATGACAAGGTCCTAATGGGTTTCTCCATAGGCATCTGACATCGCCACAGGGGACAGCAATTATAAAGAATTAACAGGTAGGAAAGAAAACTGCCAAGGTTCTCCTGTGGCTGTACGGTAGTAACCTGGGAATGCTGATGTATGCATTTGATGCTTGACATCACTGACACTACCCTTATAATTACAGTGGATGCTTTAAAACCACAATACACTAAACTTGGGTTTCGATTAGAGCATTTTCACATAATCCTATGGAAAACCTGGCTACTGATGTGCACTAGCTTTTTGATTAATCAACAAAACAAACAAAGTTTCATGTCCAAGAACAGGCAGAAGTGAAACTATTACCTTAATCCCTTCAATCCTGAAGCCCAGGTTGGCACTAGAGCTGATGGTTTCCCTCCACTGCATGTATCGGGGTTTGGTGATAGCACGCTGGGCATTCTCTTCAGCTGTGGGAGCAAGAGGATCCACTTCAATCATTTTCTTGTACATGTCCTTACGCAGCTTTGGTTTCTCACGGGCCTTAGTCAACTCTTCCTCCAGGTATGTCCTGCAAAAACATTACATCCCAACAAAACTATAAGGACTCCTCAAACATTTCTTTGTACAACTTACAAACTGGCCTCAAGAAATATCAACCAGGGAAGTGCATGTTATCTACCCCAGTTTTGCATGTGGGCAAACTAAAGAACACAGACTAATGACTGTGCAGGTGTATTTAGTGACAGTCATAAAAATTGGGAATTGTGCCATTCACTTCTTGTTCTAACTGCACCTTTACGTAGTGTTACATGTTATTGTCATGTCCTGAACGAGAATGGGAGAAAGCTAAATTCCTCCCATCCCATGAAACAGAGCTGTATTTTCAGAGCACAGTTAGAAGAGATCACTTAAAATGAAATCAAAAGCAAATAGGGCTGCTTAAGTCTTACCATCTCCTCTTTCCTCAAAAAAACCCTAACAATAGTTAGGCGTCATTTTTTTCACAGCTCAGAAAGCAATTAAGGTTTTACTTAATGCATTAGCAGTGAAAGACAGTGAAAGACAGAATCACTCTTCATATAAAGAGTAAAGCAAATTATCTGAGCAGTTTCAAACCAGAAGAGGCAACTAAGAACAGGAAGATGAGGAGTGACAAACCTTCCACACTTTGCTGTTACCATGCAACCCATTGTTCTGATAACCATTAGAAAGGCACTATCCACATTCTCAACATTCCACTGGACTCCTAAAGCTTGTCTCTCTCCACAAAGCTTGCATTTTTTGTCAAGCGCCTAGAGCGTACTTTCTTCATCAGTGTAAATAAACCAGGTTGGTGTTCAGGAGATGCTGTCACTCATTACCAGAATGTCACCTATTTTGAATAAAATATGTTCTGCTGCAATTCCTTCTCTTCTTTCTTCTAAGCATACCAGTACTACACACTTCTACTCTGATTTAGCTGACAATTCATTTAAGATTCTGCATCTATTTGAAAAGACTGGTCTGCACTCCTGTAAGTTGAATAACTCGTTAATAACAATGACTCTTGAGCATCTGAGCTGGCACCCAGAAGATTACTACGACAGTTTATACCTGTCTGTACTGTTACTTCAGGCTCTCAACAGACTTTTTATCTTTTTGTTATACTTGGATTACATTTTTGAGGTTTTCAAGAAAAAGGAAGTGAGAATCTGGAGAACAAGGTGATCGAGCGTCATGGAGACGTCAGAGTAGGGAAAACAGACATCAGTCCTGGGCAGGTGGTCAAATCTTTTTTTTAACCGAAAAGATCAATACTAGTGAAGACTCATTCAAACACTGGAAATGGGCTTTCACACTGCCATTCAGTCTTTCACATTCGGAGATGGGAATTATACTTTTTGTTAGTTTTTTTTGAATGACTGCATACACGAAGATTAAATGAACTGGCCATGAATGAATCATGTTTTGGTTTTTTTTCTCCCTGTATTTATTATCAGACCACTGCAGAGAAACTTTGTCTTAAATCATCCCTAAAAACTTCTTGATGTGGATAGTTTTTGAGGCTACAGATCAGTTAGTTTCCAGAATCCATGTAAAATCAGGCAACAAAGGAGCATATTCTCCTCAGGTTGTTCAAGACCATTACCAAACCAACAATAGGTTGCCTGGACTGAATCCCAAGGCTCCAAAAATGTTATCAGACTCCTCCAGAAAGAGCATGACGACACCCCTTCTCTGTCCTCACTTCCTTCAAATGCATTTTGGTTAGGAAGCACTTTCCCTTTTGTGTACCCTACCTGATCCCCATTTTGCAGTCCATCACAGAAGGCCCTTCAAAATCAGTTAGCAAGTCATCCAGCTGAATGTAGATCTCGCCATCTCTCTCCACCACACCATGGAAGCAAGGGACACAGGAACGTAGCGGGTCTTTCATCAATCGTTCAAAACACTCCTTTTCATTCTCGGAGAAGCGCTTGAGAATCTTCCCACTATCAGCTGCCTTGAAACTTCCTAAAAAAGAAAATCAAACACATGCTGACAAGACTGACATGCAAAAAAGAAAAACACCTTCCTCCACCACTCCAGTTTCATCTACCTCAGCTCCATGTTCCAATCTTCTAACTGCACCAGTTAAAAGATTCCCCCTGAACTGAAAAGATAACACATGTTTCGTAAAAAATAAAATGCCAAGGACAAACAGAGGCATTGGCAGTTAAAGTCCGTTTGGATACACTCCCATGACAGAATGCATAGCTTTAAGGAGTGCAGCTCCTCCAGGCCATCAGGTTTTATTTCCAAACCCTATGTTAGGATATTAAACACTACTACACTTATTGAAATGCACAGGAAGAAGCCACGAGCCAGAATTCATTAATCCTCTGACAGGCTATTTTAAAGCTGCATAACACTGCCTGTGTTGGCTTTGTCCTTAATCCTCACACAGGGCACACCTGCTGAGCGGGTACGTACTGAGGCAGTACGATCAATCAGTGATTGTTAAACAGCCCGGAATTGGCCAGAAGCCAAGCACTGCCCTTTCTACACACACACACGCAGGAACTGCGCATGTGTGTACCTCCAGGTACTGCCTCTTCTCTGGAGCTATGCTAACCTGGAGGTACCGCCTGTAGTGCAATTGGTTTTTTTACAATGCTGTCTCTGGATGGTATCCAGTACAAATAACAGTCTGCATAGGCCAAGATTGGCAGTAATTAGACACACAGAAGTTGCTCTCCTGGCCTGCCACCTGCCAATGACATCTGAAGAAAGCACACGTTTCATTCAAAAGTACTTCTTAATCTACCAGACATACAGTAGGTGCCAAAGTAGAAGCCTCATTAATCTTGGGGCTAAAACTCAACTTTTATCACAGCAGGATCCTTCAGCCATTGCAAACTGGTTCTTCAGTGACAAACTGTAGAATTGGCATTGCCACAGCACAAGGGTGAGGGTGGTGATGGCCTGGTTTTAGTTTAAGAACTTGTCCTATCAGAGAACAGCTACAAAAGGGATAGACTAAATGAAGCCACAGAAAACAAAAGTAAAACAAACTGGAACAGTATCTCTCCCCATCACCTTCCAGCAGCCTCTTAACACTCCTCGTCCCTGACACTAGAGAAGTCTATAGTTATCATTACACGACCAATACATCACTCCACACAGATCAAGTCAACCCCATACATACTGTGATAAAAACTGCAATAAGAGTGGGTCATTCTGGCACTCTGCATGATGCAAGTCAGGCTTACCAACACCACTGTGCGAAATGCAGCTACTCCATTTCTAGGACTAAATAAATTTCTCTGTACAGCTTTGAAGTGCATCATATTAGTGCATTAGCATATAAAGAGGTGGTTCAGGTACTGCATTAAAGCACGATGCAGCACGATGCAGTAGGTGTCTGCCCACATGTGTACTAATAAACCCCACCACTAGCACTTTGGGAACAAGGGCTGCATAGGAAGTAAATGAAGCACAAGAGAAGCAAACCTGATGAATTCTCTTTGTTAGAATCAGCCAACTGAGCTGCTCCTTGCACCCATGCAGTGAACAATGACAGACTTGCAATGCAAAGAGCTGCTCAGCAAGTCAGCTTTCATCAGATTTGTTTCCCACCCAAAAGCTTCCCACCTTCAGATGAAGGGTTTGGGTTGGTATTGGAAAAACTGTCCTTGCTAGGGCTGAGACATGTACAGGCACAGACAGTAATCCTTCCCACTAGGGAACTAACATACTGGCTACTTGGTCGAGAAAGACAATCCCATGCCACAACCAACAGCAACAGATGGACTAGGACTTCAACCCCCCAGTTCCTCATTTTCCATTAATATGCATTTTACATATATCACCTTACAAGGACACACTGGGATCCTTGCCCTTCCCCAGACTCTGACCATTGCTTCCTTGCTCATGTCATTATTCGTGTATATCACTCCCTTTCCCTACCTCCGCCACAAATGAAAGAAATATGATCTAGTTCACAGATCTATGTGACATTCCCTGCTTCCTTTTTACCTGAAGGAAGGAAATAGAGAAACTCTGAAACACTATTTTTCTTGCTGCTGTTATCCCCACTCCAGAGACAAACACATTGAAGATATCCATCTCACCTGTATGCCCAGCTAGCTGCACCCACGAGTAGCGTTTCTTGAAGGGGCTGATGACTGGTAAGTTAACCATGGTTTTAATTGTATGCCATGCCTTTTTCTGGAATACAAAGAAAAGAAATATTAAATTGGGCAAAGGCTGAAATCCTGACATGCCACAAACCTACCACATAGCTTCATGCATAGTGAAATGTTCCTCACTAATTTGTAAGTGCTCAAAGATGGAACCACAAAACAGGCACCATGATTATCATTGGAAAAATACACAAAACCAAGGATGGACAAATACTTAAATATAAGGCCCTGCCACCCACAAGAAAGCTGCCTGCAAGAAATAATTTAAAGGAAATGTTGTACTGCACATCATGGGTCTGTTCATAGCCACACCTGACCCTCTCCGTGTCTGAGACTTGTGGTATGCAGGCAGCAGACGCTGAGCATATACTTATGCACATTTAAGTTTCCGTGAGACATGAACATAAGCTGTTTGCCACTGTCAGCAATGCTTCCTTTCCCAGAAAACTTCAGCATCACCTCATGATTAATGGCTTTCTCCGAGCCAGCAGATGAGTGTTAATGTGACAGATGCACAGAAGACATGGACCCTCAGCACCCACTGACAGCGTGCTGTAGAATTTCCTCCAGGTCACAGATTCTCCTGCTCCCTCCCCTCTTTCCCAGTCTTTGTTACAGTTTAACAAAGCTGGGCATTGCTCTGGCCACCTTTGGCTGCAGCCTGTAGGCAGACAGGGAAATACAACAGCTGCTCACAAACAGCAGCTGAATGCTGTGACACGAAGTAGAATATGAAAAGCATCCTGCTCTGGAACCGAAACCCAGATGGGAGAGAACCACAGCCCACTGGTGTTCACTCCGAGGAATCTCAAAGTGTTTACAAACACCGGGGGCAGGCTCATTTCTTCTGCCACCAGGACACGATACCCTGCTGGAGAAAAAAAAGGAGTCGCACAATACTTGTGCACGACAATCTACTGCCAAGAGTTTTTAGCTGAGATCAAGTATAGAGGGGATTAGGCTGCATTTACAGAAGCATTTATCAACAGCCTAACTGGGATTCACCAAAATCAATGGGAGGCGTTGATTTCCCTAAAAAACTACTTTTAAATCATTGCTCAACACCTGAAAAATCCACCTTCAAAACAACCATGTCTTGTGCAGCAGGGATATTGATCTGACAACTTAGGTGCTTCAGATACCTGATTATTATTGTCTTCTACACTACACTTCTGCAGAAATGAAAAATACAAAAAGTGAAACGGCAGGCAATGATACACAGGCAAAATGTAATTCTCCATATCACACTCTAACCTGGACATCCTTCCCAAAACTCCTTCACCTGTACCACATTTCTTATAAAGTATCCTCTAGCAATGTTGGTCACTGTGTGACGGCAAATCCCTGTGGCTATCTTAGAATCATAGAATAGTTTAGGTTGGAAGGGACCTTAAAGACCATTTAGTTCCAACTCCCCTGGAATGGGCAGGGACACCTCCCACTAGATCAGGCTGCCCAAGGCCCCATCCAACCTGGCCCTGAACACCTCCAAGGATGGGGCATCCACAACTTCCCTGGGCATCCTGTTCCAGTGCCTCACCACTCTCACAGCGAAGAAATACCTTCTTATATCTAGCCTAAATCTGCCCCCTCCAATTTAATGCCATTGCCCCTCATCCTATCACTACAAGCCTTTGTAAAAAACTCCTCTACAGCTTTCTTGTAGCCCCTTTCAGGTACTGGGAGGTCGCTATAAGGTCTCCTCACAGCCTTCTCTTCTCCAGTCTGAACAACCCCAACTCTCTCAGCCTGTCCTCATACGAGAGGTGCTCCAGCCCTCTGATCATCTTTGTAGCCCTCCTCTGGACCAGCTCCAACAGCTCCATATCCTTCTTATGTTGAGGATTCCAGAACTGGACACAATACTCCAGATGAGGTCTCACAGGAGAGGAATAGAGGGGCAGAATCACCTAAAAGAGGGACGGAATCTTAGAATCTATGAAAAGGGGGTGTGAACTCGCAGAGTTAAGGATTTTTTTTCACAAGAAAGTTAAGTTATGCTGCATATATACTGACATTAACAATATAATCATTGTATCAACATACTTATTCTGAAACAAGATCACTTCTTCCTATTTAACTTATTTCGGTCTTGAATGCAGTTCAAGCTGAAATGAAGTCACTCTCTGTCTGATGTAAGTGCCCTATGCAGTGGTAACACTTCTGAAAACACAATATGCCAGTGAGAGGAAGCATTCAAAGCAAATCCTGGATATCTGAGAACAATGAAGACTCTGCTGCGCTTAAGTACAACTCCACAGATGTTACTAGCTGTAGCTAAATTCCAATTTCACAAATAACTCCTGCAGGTTTAAAGGACCCCATCATATTCTTCATAGTCTGTATTATTCGCCTTAAGTTATTCCAAACTGAATCTTGCTGAACTAAACAGCAACTTGTCTATATGACAGAGCTAACTGCTGTCCAGTGAGGATGAGAGAGACTCTTGTACACCACTTATAAACGTCCATAGCCTCCTTCTGGAGGAAAATGCAATGTAAATATTGTCATTCAAGTAGGAAAGATAAATTACTTTTCTAGTCTATTGGCCTAATTTAACTGATCACAGAAGCCCTTCAGTCTCCTCTGCTGTTTCATCTCCAGAGGGATACAAAGTTACTTAAAGAACAATTGAAGGGAAACATGATTTTGAATTAAAATGACCCCTTTGAACATAACTCCTGCCAAAGATTTAGTTTTTCAAGATTCCAGCCCACTTTTCTGGGTAAGGCTGCTTTGTCCTCATCCCTTAATCAGAAGTCTGCACTGCTCCGTAACTGTCCTGTACAGTCCTGTACTCATCATAATGCCCCACTCGTAACGAACTGCATTCTGTGTCCCAATGCCTTGCCATACTGCTACATCCAGAGGTGACGAGCAACTCAGGTTTTCAAGGAATGCACATCAACTGTCAATGCCACTCCACACGCCAGTGGCTTTCCCACCTCCTCCCTCCCACTCACCCCTAAGTAGCTGCAGCTTTCATTTGTAGAGTGGGTGTGAAGGAGAGACAGCGCGCCAAATTCAGCCCCAGCTCAAGTGGACTCTGGCTGCTTAGGTTACAGCTGCTTTGGATGAGGCAGACACTGGCAATTCTTAATTTTTTTTTAATTATTTTAAATAATCTCTTCACAAACCTTTTTCCTCCTCAAGACACTGAAAACATGAGGCTCAAGGTAGAAGGAGGATTGCTTCCAGACCCATCCCACGGGGTGTGCTGCCATCAGCAGGGGTTCAGCAGCTATACCTTCCCTTACTATAGCTTCCACTCTTCCCAACTCGTTTAATGCAGGATGCAAATTGTCAGGATACAAACAGGGCCGGGTGTTGTTGGAGCAATGGTGTGAGTGGGAAGATGAAAACTTTGTGTGCCTGCTGTGGGAGGAATCTTTCTCACTTCTATTTCTAAAGCAAGATCTCTCCCTCTTTGTTAGCAATGGTATTATGTGCTTTTCAAATCACTGCTTTATGCTGCAATGACAAAGATGACCACTGCCACTGCCCGTCTGATTTGGAAGTCCCTATGTCCCTCAGTCCACTTCTTCTACATTCCTGCTCATTCTTCCTTGATCTTTTGCTCTGCCTGTGTTTCGTCAAGCCCTCATTTCTTCTGAATTGCTAGCCAGTCTATGCTATTCACATTTATTCAAGGAAAATTCAGATATATCTGTATTAGGACTACCTAAAACAGATGCCCTTCACTTCACCTTCAATGCTGTTTTATAGGTCCCTTGAGATCAATATACTGAAGATTTTTCAAACAGGAAAAAGGAAACCATTAGAAAAGGGCCAAGAGGCAAACACAAGAAATATTAACATCCTTAGATTCAGCATGTAAGTCTCTCAATGGGAACTGTAACTGACATACTATATATATATATATATTGCCCTAAGCAATACGAGGAGTGGAATGTGCCCTAAGCAATAAAAGGAGTGGGATGCTAAAGAATGGAAAAGCTAGTTTCCTGCCAACGGGTCAGTCTGTGCCACTTGAACAGCGTCCACTGTATGAAACGAACAAAAATTCAGGGAAGAGAATGGGAGAACTGATCCCCACAGTGCACCAACAATGCATGCAAAGGATTGTGGCTTGGAATCTGATGCTGATCTGTGGTATCTGGACTACTCTTCTGGATTTGAAGCAGAGCACTGAAGAGAAGCACACATCCATGCAGCAGATGTGGCACACTTGTCTGCATACGCCAGCGCTAACACAGAGCAAGATGCGAGCCAGATGAGGTATTCTCAACCTATTCACTCCTGGACACAGACAGCTGTTGTCATCATGCCTATCCCATTAAATAACAGCAAAGATGAGCAGCATCGGAGGGCCACTGCCTCCTGTGAGTACAGCTTTCTCCAGACCTTTTCTTATGAGGAGAACGCAACTTCACACATTATTATAATAGCAAGCAGAAACACAGCCATAATGATCCTGATCAAACACAGCAGTAGGATTTGGCTGAACAAAACCCCCTAAACTCACTGAGAGGTGTTTCATTCACTTTAAAGGGTTTTGGCTGAGGCCTCACTGTCCCCAAGAATTAATCCTCAGGATCTAACCAGCTTTTCTGAAACTCTCCCACCATTTCAGGACAATACTGATAGCATCCTAATAGCCAAGCTCACCAAATAGATTAATTCAGACTCCCTGAATTGTGTGGGAGTTTCTGGTGGTGGTTGTTTCACAGGTAGTATAGAACAAATTAAATCTCTCTCTGAGCATATCCTAAATCCCTCAGGGTCAGGTTAGCCACTCAGACTCTTAAGGGCAACGGAGGATAGGGACCTGAAACTTCCTCTGCTTTTCTGTGGGGAAAATAAATAAAATGTCTCCCTTATTGAAAGGTAAATTGAAAACAAAGTTCACACCTTAAACACACGTAACTACCCTCAGGCAAGCTCTTGCATTGAGATATCATAAACAGGAATTTGCAGAATTGAGTCCTAAGTGAAGCAATAATTAAAAACACCAATCACATCTAAATTAGTAAGCTGCAGCAGAGGGAGGGGGTAAGAAAAACATTCTCTTCAGAAAAAAAAAAAAATCAATCCATTTTAATAATCCTAGCATGCTACTTGAAAATACAGTGAGTTAAGAACAAAAGTACACCATAACATAAATCAACAGTACCCCTAAAAAAGTTCATTTTATATCAGCAGTAGAGTGGACAAGTAGTTTCCTCCCCGAGCAGGTAAATTTTCAGCAAAATTCTGCTAATCTATACTAAACAATGACCCCTGAATTCTTTTCCCAGGAAAATTTCAGCAGTTTCTTTATCCACAATCCTGTTTTCTTTTTTTTGTGCACTAGTACGAAGCCTACGCAAGCCTACAGAGAGCTATTATTACATCAAGAAACAAAAGGATACTGAGAAATTTCTTTATAAACTTTTTTTTCCCCTGTAAGGCTTTAAGAAAGTACTTAATTGTCAGTCATCATAATCTACTGTTCTCTTAAAGTTTTTACATCATTTAGGCTACATTCTGCCACTCTGCGATATGGGGGCTGAAATCTGATCTGTAATGCTGGTTGCCACTGCCTACTCCATGTCTCACTAACTCCTGGAAGGAACAAGGTTCCTCCACAGGGACTTGCAAGGAGTACAGAAAACTTTAATTACCAAAAAGTTATTACACATGTTTCAAAATAATTCTGTAAGAGCCATGTGCCCAAAATGCAAAAGAACTGAGCAACATCTTGACTGGCAATCTCAGCCAGCGCAGTGGGAATGAGCAAGTATGCGAGAAGGTGATGGATGCTGGCTTCTTCAGGGACACCGTAACCCTAATAACAGTGACTAGAAAAGTAACTCCTGGGAACCCATCAAACCTTTAGCCGGAACTGCTTTCTATGAGCAGGTCCTAAGCTAACACTAAGCATTACTAAGCCAGGTATCACTTATGACTAATCCACGCACGGTGTTAGTCATCCTCCAATGGCTCATCTTTCTGGGGCAATTTTTTTTTTCCTTCCTGGGTGACACACTAGCGCGCCATATTACTCCAAGTAATACAACAAATTCTCATGAGGTATGTAAGAGCTGTTCCAAGTATCAGTGTAAACAGATGGCAGGGTCTAGTCCTGCAAATAGCTCTCTGTTAATATTTGTTCCTTCTAAACACAATGTGTGTTTTACGGTTTAGTTATTGTTTCAGTTTTACTTTTTATAGTATGTACATTTACTTAACACAATAAAATGTTTTTAAAACCATATAAGTTAATTTTATCTACAAAATCCTTAACTGTTTTATTTACCTTAGTTTTTAAAACTAAACTCAATCAGCTTGAAAGCTAGTTTTTCTTAATTCTTTATGCCATTTTACTCCATTACTTGATTTAATTTGGAAAATGAAATTAACATATTCAGATTTGTTCTCCATTTTCAGTATTGTTTGTCACTTTATTTGAATTGGCTTTGACCTGACATATTGGACCTGCACAGACAGAGAACTTAAATGTAGATCCAAAGCTACTAACCATATTATTTTAACGAACTAAGCCTGGCCTGAACAAAACTTTGCTATCTCAAAACAGCCACTACATGTGAGTACCATAAAAAGCTGCCATAAGAACTCATTCTAAGCAGATCCCAGAGACAATTACTAGCCTGATTTAATCACCTCCTAATTAGATATGCTTCTCTTTCTGTGTGAATGTAATCAGTAACTACAGTATTATTATTACAATCTATTAAAAAAATAAAATCACAAAAATTTTGATAAAGAATCTACAGCTTTGTAAAAATCACAACATTCTACCAATACAGTTGTTAATGGCGTAATTTCCACCAAATCAATGAGTTTTCCATGGATGCAGCTTCACAGCAGCCAGCTTCAAAGGTTATTGGGGATTTCATTTTTTCAAGGGACTGCAGCTCTGGGACAGCCAACCATATGGCTTCGTCTCATGGACAGATCTGAGGATTTATTTGAGTAATGTTATATAAGAAAAAATTTAAATGATAGTGAAAGTTGCTGAGCAACATAGTATCTTTCCAGTTACAGTCACAGAATTTGCCTGAGGGATTCTGGTTTGAGTTCTTTCAGTTTGACCCTTAGCACAGTTGTCTTTGCAACCCAAATGAGGCAGGCAGTTGACTTGCTCAGACCCAAATCCTGGAGCAGCAGACATTTTTATGCCCCATATGAACAAATTATAATTATCCATGCTTTTTCTTCTAATTATATATATACAGAGATACATATAAACACATATATGCACACTTTTGAAATATATAAAGCAGCTAGCAAAAGCTTTTCACTGCAGTCAATCAAAACCACATGACTTTTGGGTTTTTTAATTGTCCAGACTGTAACAAGTCCAAGGCTTGGGAGCATCTGGTATTTGAAGAAACTTAGAAGACCTAACAAAGCATCATACTGCAATACAGAAAGGGAGGCATACATGCAATTTTTGCCTTATTTGCTGGGAGAAGCATTAACTGAGAACATACACAAAGGCTCTGAACAGGGAAGCAAGGTGCAAGATTTGCCCATATCTAAACCAAAAATTATCAAAAAATCCCCTCCCTGAATTTTTCATATAAGGAACTTACTTTATACTTTCAGCAGCCAGTTTCTGTGTTTCTGCCCCTTACTAAAGGGTTCTGGAGTCCTCAAACTAAGGAGATTCTTGCTGCCAAGTCTACTACCCACTTGGCTGAATCAGACATGAATCACAAATCAAGACAAAGATCTCAATGGGTGGGAGGTGAAAGAGCAAGTCAACAAGAAGAATGGTCCTCAAGCAAGTTCCAACAGGAGTATGTGAGCAAATGCTCACAAAAACCTTTAAAACTAAGTTTCTGAGTGCAACACTTGATTCAGCTTCTGAGACAGAGTGATGTTCTTACAGCAACTGATTTAGCCCTATTACAATATCACCACATTTCATCTTCTCTTGTCACTGGGCAGTAAACAGGGTCCTGATGGACACAACGTCTGCACAGCAGTGCTGCTCATTGCAAGACAAGAAGGTATTTAGGGTCAGAATCAAAACGTTGCTCTATAATAACTTGCACCAACGGACAGCCCAGCCTGGAGTCTGGAGAGCTGAGCAATTGCTTTAAGAAGCCTGTGCCCTGACCAGATACACACCACCATCATCCTTCAGACTCTTAAGAGCTCTACCACAACCAAATCCAATTGATACTTAGTCCAAATAATCCCGACTGCCCTTCTGCCAGGGTGGCTGTGCCACTTCAAATGTTGTCAGCTGTCCCTCAAGGAATATAAACAATGTAACCACATCCCTAATCAAGGAAATGACTGAGCAATTTCCATCCCCCAGACCCTTTGGGAGCCTTGATCACCTTTTTATCTGCTTCAGTCCCCAAAGGAACTAATACTTGCTGCTTTGTCACACAGCTGACCTTCCCATGGTGTACCACTGCCAGCTGGACCTTCAAGACTGATAATCAATAGCAAGGGAGAAAGCACGCTCCTAAAGAACGGCAGTTTGCATGCCACATAAGCAACTTCCCGATTGGAATCCCTCATCAGATTGCCAGGCAAACTGTGACCACACCTTTGTCTCTCTCTCCCTCTCTTTCACCATCCAGACTCCAAATCTTTGGGGAGAAACAGTGCTTAGCCCGTACTCGGTCCTTGATGCTTCCGGTTTTGCACTCAGCCATGGGTGAAGGCCACAGCTGCTCAACCAGCGTTTGGCAGGTGTATCCTCTGACTGCAGGGTTTTCATTTCCTGTTTGTGCCACACTCGAGATGGGCTGGGCTAAATCTTCGGAGTCATGAGAAACGTTTAATGCAATAAGCAGAAACAACGCTGCAAGACAGAAGCCTCAGGTTCCTGTGTTTTCTCCTCTGTCACGCCTCACGCTCGCTACCCTTTAGGATACTTGGTAAGTTTGCTGGATATTCACTGTGTCTGGATTAAAGGAAGAAGTGAAGGAATGAGAAACCGACGGTCAGTATCAGACTGAATTACTAGGAGTGCAAAATCCCATGTCCCACTCCACACTTGGATTCTACTTGTAATTCCAGAAGTATCTCCTCTCCCCATCAGAGGAAAATGAAGTGTGAAGAAGTGAAAGTGATGCTCATCAAAAGCATTCCTTGCCTTTATGCGAACAGGATCAAGAGCCGCAGAGTGCTGACTACCCTGCAGTAATCAATGTTGGTATTTTGTTTCTGATCATTATCAAGTGAAAGTTCTACAACCTCTATGTCATTTCCAGGCCAAATGCCAAAATAGTCGAGGAATTAGATGGCTTTAAACCTGCACTGTCACAAGGGTTTCCTCCACTTTTCTCACAGACATGTTGTAAAAGCCGACAGTGTTGACCAAAACACGGATTTTATTTTAATAAGAATCAACATTTTCTGTTTTAAGGGATACTGAAATGCCTACCTTTGGTAGCAGGCATTAAACATGGCCATTATCTCTACCTGTGAAGCTTGTTCCTTGCTCTGAAAGACAGCAGTTCTCTAGCAGGACGGAGCTCTGCCCTCTGTCCCTACTGAACTCAGGATAACTGAACCAAAGAGGTTCTGCCGCTACCAGGTTTCTGCCAGAACATCAGTCTTGCTGGAAACTGAAATGTTATTATCCAAGAAGTAAATGGAAAGTTCCTCACTACAGAAAAGTTGACTCACTTTCAGAGCCCAGACATTTGAGATTTATCCAGGCTGTCCATCATCCAGAAAAAATCTGTGGTAAATCAAAAACATCACTTTAGCAGATGGTGTGGCAAAAGGAAAGAAATGCTTCTTAACCTCCAAAACAACTGCATTTTAAGTCTTCAGAAACTTCCTATGCCATAGTTTGGCAATTTGAGAATTCTCTGCCCATCCTCCACTTGTCATGTGTCACTGATCGACACCATGAATCATGAGAAAGGGACACCTAATGACAACACTCCACATAAGAAAAAATTAGCCTAACATCCTGTTAGGCAGGGTACAGAATTCCCTGTTCCAAACAGGATGAGTACTTGGGAATACTTAAAATAAATCCACACTTCTCTATACATAGACCAATAAACAGGTTCAGCCTAAAACATAAGCACAATTTGTTAAGGCACAGATATGTCATTTGTGAATTGCGTATAACCTCAAATCCAAAAATACTAGAGGAGGTGCCGATCCATTTAAATCAAGTGTGGTTTCTGCACAACATCAAGAGAGACTGTGTTCTGGCAACAAGCCAGGAAATAACTTCAAAAAGCTAATCCGCCCTGAGTGAACTCCAGGCACTTGGGGAGGAAGCTGAGCATGCGCTTGGTCTTATTTGCTAAGGTGTTGCAGGCTGTTACCTAGATACACAACTCTCTTTTCCTTGCCCAGCAGTTCAGGTCCAGGCTCACCACCAGTTTAACAACCCAGTGATTAAGCAGCCACAGGAGAATCCTCAGTGTAAACATAAAAAGAAATGAAGGAAATTTTAAGGCTTATCCTTTGCTACACTTCCCCATTCGCCACTACTACCATCAGACAGAAATTGCAAAATTGTCTTCTATTAACTGGTCAAAGACTCTTCCTATCCCTAGCAGCTTGGGTAGTGAACACATGTTGAAAGCTTACTATGCTTTCAACACATTATTGTGTAAGGGCCCCAGACACCCTATCCCATACAGCTTTGAGATTTCACCTGAAAGGAATGAAACACTGTAACAGTGGAAGAATATTGTGCTAGAATTCATTTTTTCCTGTAGGAAAGCGTAGGAAACACAGAGACAAAGTGAATGTTGTTTTAAGAACCTACTGGTTATCTGTGATGATTGTGCTACATTTTGGTCAATAATCCATGTAAGTTTTGACACACTGGAGGAAAGTTTAGGGATGAATAACAAATATCATATTGCTGAGGCTGAATTAATTCTCTTTGTTTATCCTGAGAAGCTCAAGCATGGCAACTACCTTCTAGCATGCAGGAAGTTTTCGTAACTGGTAGAACAGTCAAATGCTCTCCATGTCCACTGGGAAAGCCAAGAACAAATAGCTTTAACTTGCAACCAAACCAAAATATTCAGGTGTGATTACCAGAAAAGGGCTTTCCGTGGGTATCTGTGAGTTTTCAAACAAGCTTGACAAATACCTGTAAAATCATGGCCCAACTCAGTTACAGGGGACACCTGCCACCAAGTCAGAACTGGGCTGCTCCCAGTGTCAAAGAGTTGCAATGCTTTTAAAGAAGTTCTAGTCACGTCATCATCAATGGTCGAAAGATACTTATGTCCTGCAGGACAGCGAAGACAGTTACATAACCCCTTTCTGTGCTTTATTCCAATTTCCTAAAAACTACTAAAACATTCACTTAAAAAAAAAAGTCACTCACATCAACACTTGTCTGCAGATCAGGATTTAAGTTTTTGTATGCATGCATTGTACATACACACATACACATGCTACTGACAAGTATTGATTTTTAAAATGTACTTACATAACTTTCTTCCCTACCGAGCTTCTAGCATCCTAAAATACTAGGCACTCATTTGCAAATATCTGAGCAAACTCCAGTGCCTTGGTACAGGATCTAGGTCTAGATAGGGGCCCCATCTCTGCTCCAGTTCCCACAACTGCAGGCAGCAATAGCTCCACTTCATAACACTGTTGAACAATTTAAGTAATTACTGTTTGTAAACCAAACTAGAGGAACTCTAATACGGCATTGAAACACCCAAATAAGTAGCAATATAGTGTTAAGTGAAAAGGATTATTAAAGTCTAAAAATATGTCATGTCAAAAAAACAAATCAGACATACACCAGTGGCAGTTTGCCATCTGCTCTTCTATCTATCAAAAGACAAAGTCCAGTACTCCTCTCCTCCTTTGTCTCCTCCAAACTCACAACGCTATTTTCTTCCAAAGAGGCATAAGCAGTTACTGCTTTACCTATCACGTATGCCACTGTTCAAATATGGCCCACCCTTTGCAAAGGAATGCCAGCGTCAACATGCGATAGGCACTGTTATTTAGTGGGGTGTGGTATTTACCTAGGGCAAAGCCACATCCTTCAGCAACCACTTTAAAACCTCTGAGCTTTAACATAGTAACAGTGAGATTATTCCAAACCACTGTATTGAAAAGAGTTAAAACAAAACAAAAAAAAAAAAATCAAACCAAAACAAACAACAAATCACTCGGGTTAGCATCAGAACAGAACAAGTGAGGCCAATGTCCCAGACAGAATGGAAGCCCATGAAGGGCAATGAGAGAGGCAATGATAGAGAAAGCCAGAATTACATGGAAATGGGGGACTCTTCACCTTCCCCCTTAGGAGTGAGAGGGCCTTCTGGGTCACACAGTAGTAGTTTGTCTTTGCAGAAAACTGAAGATCAGAGAAACTCTCCCTGCATAAAGTCAACACTAGGAACTATGTAAGGAATCCAGAGAAAAAAATTACTTCTCCCTTTGAGCAAAACTACAGGATTAGAAGAGAATTTCGGTTAACTGAACAACCAATAAAGGCAAGTTGAGTTCCTCCTCCATATCAGAAGCAGGTAGTCCCAGCAGACAAGAGATTATTTAAGATTTTAATTTCCATAATGTGGCCTTAAAGAGTTAAATTCAGACCTTACATAAGCAGGAGTGACTAAACGAAAGACTGAAACAGAAACAAGGCATCTGCCTTCCTGAAGGATTGTGGGTGTTTGAACAATAGTAAGTGTGTTGTACAGAGTATGTTTCCTCTGCCCTGAAGGCATACAAGTGTGTTTATAATCAAGGTCCGGGAGATCCCACCTTTTTAGAAACGAAAACATCAATTGCCAACTATGAAGATGCGAACCCACCTAAAAATAAATAAATAAATAAACAGGGTGTAGATTATACATAAATGATTTATCTACCAAAAATTTTCTCTCATAGTAAAAGAGACAAAAAAAAAAATCCATAAAACTTAAAAGAATTTCATACTGTTGATTCCTAGCAACAGAACTGCAAGCCACACTCCCATATCTTGCACATCCACCTACACCAGCCTCCTCAAATATGGAGCAAGCAGCAGCTTCTATGCAAGATTGGACATAGATAGCAGAAGCCAAAAGCAACCAACATCAATACACCAGGGCTCAGCACACAGAAAAAAAGAAAGACACAAAACGTCCTTCACAGGTGCTATATGGCTTACACTGCACACAGGGGAACAGGCCATGCAGAGAAGTTACTTCACAAGCAAAGACTGATTCTGCTGCACTGTCTACAATTTTTCTTGAAGAATGCAATGTAAAAAGAAAATTGGTGACTTGGATACATCCACCCTCTAGCCATCCCCTGTCCAGACACGATTGCTGCCTATACAGTAAGAGGACTGAAAAGGCAGACTGGGATCAAGACACACAGCCATGGCAATGGGAGAGGACTTATTTCTTGAGACAATGCAGAAAATCCCTACAGATGAAAAAAAGATCATTAGCTTCCCATCACTCCAGTTTTAGTGTTGGAATGGTAAACCATGCTCAGGACAGCAGTGAGTCCTGCTGCTGGAAAAAGCATTAGAGACTGGTGGCGTACTAATTAACAAGCACAAGGGACTGTGCTAACAAGCATGGGACTTCCTCTCTCCCTGGTCTCGTTGCTGAAGGCAGTCACATTGTCATTGGGTTTGCTATAAACGTTAGGAAACAAGTCATGAAACTGATACAGAGGCCTGATTAGTGCCCAAATCCGTGCAGATCATTAGGCCAGAGAGCACTCCAGAGACTCAAGTCTTCCTAAAGTATTTAAAATATGGCTTTGTTACTTTTTCTGTTGAATGCCTTTGGGAATCATGATGATGTCATGAACAAGCGATAGGCAAAAGCACCTGGAAGTCAGGAATCTCCACTTTAAAATCCTCTCACAGGATTTATAACAGAATGAAATGTGCACCCGAGGATTTAATTGTTTCTGTATTAGTACAAAGAAGGCAAAATGTTCCTTATCTAAATTCCATAGAGCAAGACAATGCAAACTGTATCCAATTATCAGCCCTAAATTCTGACATTCAGCATTTTGCACTATGAAAAGTGAAAGCTGGAGCGTAGGAAGGTTTCTTCAGACTACATTCTCCTCTGAACAAAGCTGACCCTTTGTGGAACCGGTGGTGCTGTTCCTACAGAATGCGCATGAGTGGGAATGGTTGAGGAAGGAGCCCACAGAAAGCAGAGCTTATCGTGATTAGAACATTCAGGTCAAGTGCAATTAGCCAACAACCCACTTAAACCCCACAAAAGATAACAGTCAATCTGCGTGCACGAACACTGTTCACACTGATTTTTATCCTTTCTAATCACTGCATTACATAAGCATACATTGATGGAGAAAAACAGAGAGGCCACCCTTTAAGACCTGTTCTAGCCATGCCTCTTTCAGAAGATCAGGGTCTCAAAACCCAGATTTCCTGTAGACCCAATGAAGTACCAATGCTGTTTCTGTGTGTCTCGTTCTTCTGAGAACTGCTCGAAGTTAATCACCTCTAAGAAACACAAAAACTGTTTGCCACAGACAGAACAATTCCAATGAAACTCCAACTGTTTCCAAAGCAGGAAGAAGAGACGTCTTGATCCCATTTACAAATTTTCTGATGAATCCTCTGAAGAAAGCTCCTTAACCTTAACTCCATTAACCTTGAATTTTGTGGAAGGAGCCTGAAATCTGGCAAGAGGAGAGCCATCAAAAAAGGAGCAGGCCACAGGAAGAGCAGAAATTAACCTGACAAGAATTTGCCAAATTCTAAGAACCTCAGGTTCATTTACAGCAGACACTCATTAGTCCTTAGAAATTTACTTCCGTGGAGATTGCTGGGTACAGCATATACAAAGGATTGATGGAGCTCAGCTGTGAAGGGTTCAGTTGGCCATCCCACTCCTCAGACACAGGAGAGCTTGGGGAGGCTCAGCTGTGTGTGACACAGCTGTCACCCAGATTTTCCAAAATACAAGAGGACCATCTCCTACAGGACCTGAAGAGCCTTTCCAAGCACTGCACTCCTTTGAGTGCCCTCTTTAGCACAGGCATGTTAAACGGACCAGCTACCTCTAGTTCACTCTGCAGCATGCGCTTTGGAAGGGAAAAGAGGATAAAACACTGTTGTCACATGTCAGCGCCTTCCACTACTGGGCAGTGTTTAAATGCTGTGAAATTACCATCTCTGCTGAAAATCTTCGAAGATCCTTGGTAGTGGTCTTCTCCTGTGCTTTCAAATCACCAGTTTTATGATCAGACACATTACAACAAGAAGCTGCATGATTCTCATGCAGGCTAGTCAAGAGCAAAACTTTGGAGACAAGGGGCATAAAAGGACTGTTAGGTACAGGATAGGCAAACAGGAGGGTAGTAACTGGGACTGGGACTGGTTGGCAATACCACTGAAAATGCTGGGGGAAAGACTAGACAGAAGATGAAAACTTAATGAGCTAGCAGACTATTGCCCTAAAAAACAAGGAAAATACCTTCTCCAGTAAAACCAAACCAACATCAGGAGAACATGAGACAATTATATTATGAAATCATCATTCAGTCAAGCACTGAAAATATATGAAATAACAGAACTAAAACAACTGTATATTAATATTCTACAGTCTTCTAATGTAGAACTCAACCAATAAGCAACTGTTTTATATTTTGGATCAACTCAAAGGGCAAGTTACAGCTAAATAGTGACTGATGCTAGGTGTTGCAGGACCCCTCTCTGTTCATAGACAGGTATGCAACAAATGTGCAAAAAAGAGAACTGCTTTCCTTTCTCAGTGTGCATGGGAGAGCCTACGCAAGGCATTTAGGCAGACTTTCACCATGGCTGCTAATTGTATTTTTCTCATTCTCCTCTTGACTGACTTGAGGGTATGGATCTTATTAGCAGAAATGCTGAATGTCTGTACCTGCAGCTGAAGTTAATGGGAGCTGTTCTACAATATTGTATAACACTAGGTATTAAGAAAAGCAAAAGTTGACACATCAGTTTGGGTTTTCAAAATTAGTGGGTACTTTCATATTAACATGTCTTTCCATTGGTATTTTGTCCAGAAGATATGAATAAAAAGTTTGTGTAACAGAGACCATGGAAACAGAGTCACTAACATTTGGAAAGTGCTCTACTGCTGCAGCGATGACTATCTTAAAACTACCACAGTAACTTTGTTTACAGTAGACTCCCAGTAAGTGAACTAAAAATGTTAAAGCCAATGAGGACAAAATTAAAAAAAAAAAAAAGCTGCTTTTTATAGAGTCAGGAATTGTTTGTTTACACTGAATGAATAGAAACTACAATATGTTATTATATAATTAAAGACCGCGTCATAAGCTCTGCAGAAGACTGTAAGCATTGACATAAAGAGGACAACTTAAGTTTGCACAGAAAACCTCAATTCTGAAGATTTTTGACTTTTGAGTGGTGAATTTTGCATTTAAGACATTATTAAAACTCCAGTGCAACTGTAATTCTCTATCTGAACACTTTCTGGCAGTAGAAGGCGCTGACATGTGAAAACAGTGTTTTATCCTCCTTTCCTTTCCAAAGCGCATGCTGCAGAGTAAACTGGAGCTGGCTGGTCTGTTTAACACGCCTGTGCTAAAGAGCGTACCTGAAAGAGTGCTGCGCTTGGAGAAGCTCTTCAGGCCCTGTGGGAGATGGTCCTCTTGTATTTTGGAAAATCTGGGTGACAGCTGTGTCACACGCAGCTGAGCCTCCCCAAGCTCACCTGTGTCTGAGGAGTGGGATGGCCAACCGCACCCTTCACAGCTGAGCTCCATCAATCCCCTGTGTGCACTACATATAGACTTTGAGGACTACCAGCACCTCAAAGGTGAGAAGCAGAAACCTACACTTGACTCAGCGCTCCACCACAGGAAGCAAAGAAAGCAGGGTACAGAAATAGCGTCCTGTCCACAGTGAACATCACTGAGAATAACCACTGCAGTGTTCTCATCTATATAGAGCTGCTTGAAAAAATCTTACACAAAGAAATCTGTGTCCTCTGTAGCAGCTCAGAGTAGTGAAGGCAGCTACAGCTAAGACTGGGTCATTTTATGTCAGGACATGGTAGAGACCAGGGTAGAGGAAGAGTTAAATTGACAGTGAACAATGATTTCTTATCATCACTGGAAAACAAATGCAATCTCTTACCATGCCATGTTCAACGTAATCGACCAAGAGATATTACTCTTATAATATGAAAGTTGTATGAAGGCTACAGAAGTTTGCTTTCTCCGCTGATACATCACGTGAACTGTGCCATTGCCACTAGCTTTCTTACTCACACGGTTCTATGACATTCCAGCTTCCTGTTAAACAAGTAGTCAGTTGGTGGACTGATGAATCATACACATTTCAGTGCCAATTACATGCAGACGTAACATGTATCAATACCTATTAACGATCACCTGTTAACCACACCTGTTATCAATTTAGCTCAAGTATGAATGAGATCAGAAGGCTGATGAAGAATGGCTGATTAAAGTTGAATGTAAGGAAAACAAAGGCTATGTCAGTGGGCTGGGGTAAACAGTTCAAAGAGCTTGCATACACTGTGCCACCTTACTTGGATAGTTCAGCCTACAGACAAGGAGTGTTCCTGGATTCCGGGTTAATGCCAAGCTCCCACAAAGCAGCGTCTGTGTCATACTTGCTATAGTCACCAACTGACTCGTAGAGTCTGTCCCAAGCTCTAAATCTGAATTGTGCCAGGTCTATGATATTGCTTCAAATGAGCTGCCAACTGGTCTTTGGCTAATTTCTCCTCGAGTTTGCCAAGGAGTAGAAGGTTTGGTAGCATGCAACAGGAGTTAGGCCTGGTGAGTTCCGGGTAGGTTGCTATAGCATTGGTTTCACTCTGCCATGTTTTGGAATAGAAAGGAATATTTCATCCCTTGTGGGAAGCTCAGTGTTTATTGATACAAAACCCCATCCAAATGCTGCTAGATATGTTATTCCTGAAAGCATGCTCCACTAGTGACAGGAATGGATCAGTCAAGTACTGGAAAGAATATACCAATATGTTTGCTAGTGTGACACTGGATGAACAGATAGCATTCCCCACTTCCCTTTGCTTTTGCTCAGACTGAGCTGATGGAGACCAAAACCTGCTTTTTTTAATGATCTTTTTCCCCAGGTGAGCTATGCAATGGACAGACAATGCCATCTTGCCCAACTTGTGAGCTATTTAGAGGAAGCTGTGTTGGTAAAGCAGGTTGAGAAGACAACTTAAAAATGCAATCTAAACCTACTCTATTCAAGGTCCGAAGTAACACAGACTGGCAAGCCAGTTCTTTCTGCCTCAGCCCCCTTTCTCTGCAAAAACTACACTGACAGAGAAGATAAGAGACAGATAGCACTGGCACTGTACGAGACGATCACTTCTTCCTTCCAAGATGTGCAAGAATAATATTACCTTTTTCGTCACCACATTTTATAAACAATCACCACAAAATGCTGTATGGTGATCCTTAGCTCTCCTCTCAGTTACTGCTAACCAGAACAGCTATCTACCACATAAATAACAATGTGTATTCTCAGCTTGCAGAAATATTCGTGGGATTAAACTGCATCACATTGTGAGCATTTTATCAAACTGATTCACTTCAACACATTCCATTTATAATAAATCTCGGATGTGAGTTGAGAGGTTATTTTTGTCTATGTTAACTACCACATGTTCAATTAAAAAGATGTTCGCCCTCATCAAACTAGTCTAGTAGGGCAAGAGTGTCAGAACCCAAAAATATACACAGATATGCAAAATTTCCCAATTATTGCTCCAGCCCAGCCACTACCCTTATCCTTTTTCAGACTGGCATTGGTTTTCACAAATAAACCTTCAACACTGCTGAGTCAACGACAGCCTCAGAAAAATCTAAGCAGATTTTTTTTAAAGAGGGTATGCCCTCTTTAAACATGAATGCACACCCGATAAGAAGTACACACTGTTTCTTTCTCCATTTCAGATGTAATAAGCATTACAGGGAGCTTTGAACTATCAAGTGCACATACAGAGGAAATTCTATAACATACCTAATCCAATAGGTCCATAAGAAAAAAATTATAACAGAATTCTTTCAATTTTAAACTGCACACACAAGCAACAAGACATCCTTTATCATATGAAAAGTGAAAACTATCAGAAGGAAATTGGTTCAAAAGAGAAGAACCTTGTAACCTGTAAGTTAGCATTTCAGATATATTCAGGATCAGAAACTCCTACCCGGTAAGACATTCCATTGCCTCTCCCTCAACTGATTTGGTAAGAGCTAACTCAATTTCTACTAGACAAAGTCCCATAGTACTAACGAACAGTCACATCACAATGCTGATATTTTGAAACACTCCAGCAATTGAGTGTACAGTGGAGAAGAAACAATCCTCAAACTGAAGACAGAAGGCACCCAATTCAGAGTTTTGGCCCGATAACTGCACAATGTGGAAATGTGGAACACACTATACTGCTGTTCACCTCATATTTGTTCAGTATACAATAGAAAGATTTCGGTATACACGACTGTTCATTATAAATCAGCATATTTTTTTTTTAGAACTATGAAATGTATTCCATTAAAAGTAGTTGCTCCACGAGCAGCACACTAATGAAGCCTAGTTTCTCCTTAGCTGATGTCTACTGGTCTGCATTCTTATCAGAGTAACTACAGCTTGTCACTGTCCTCCATAAAGCTTGTAGCAAAAACACTCCAACCCCTCTCACATTTCCACACCCCTCCACAATGTCCTCACATTCTTCCCCTGTTCCTCAGCTAGTGCCTTCCACATTCTATAACCTCATCAGCCCAGTGCACTGTATGCTCCCTCCCATACCTCCTCCTATTAACCTTCATGACAAAAGGCACTACCTGCTGCGCCTGGCTCAAGCATTGTAAGCACTGACCGACTGGTCACTACAAATGTGCCAATTTGCTAGTTAGCAAGCAAAGCAGAAGATACCGTTCAACTCATTCTGAAAGGAAAAAGTATGCATTTATTTTGGTTTCCTCTCCTTCACCCAGCGGCTGATATTCGTGGAACTTCAAAGAGCTCCTGAAGAAGCTTTGAGATGTCTATCCCACTGTCAAATCTGGCTGAAAGCTACTAAAGTTGTTAAAATGGAATTGATAAAGTGATTACACAACCTTTCTTTCCTTTAGAAAGTAGGCTAAAAATCCATTAACAGTCTTACTTATGTCATCCCTTTGCTCCCATTCTTCATTTAAAAATAACAATTTTATTCTGCTGCACTAGCTTATGTAACGCACCCCTGAGTTGAAGCAGCTGAAACTTTTGGTCTGTATTTATTAAGCGTGTGCACCTCTCTATATGTTTGTCCATTTTAAGGTGCTTAGTGTTATTAAAAATAACGGCAAGAAGATCAGTGAAACCAAACAAGCTTAACTAACGGCTATCCCTGCAAAGTTTCTGGACTGGTATCACTGCAAGCAAGAACTGAACTGCTTTATCTCTAGCAAGCTGTCAGCTGTTCTCATGGTTACAGATCTAGGAATTTGGAATGACAGGTCACAGTTATGAGAACGGGTAGATTTATTTGGCATGTTTCTATCTAGTAAATAACATTCTCCTAAAAAAGAGAACAAGAGGCTGCTGTGCATTAACACAGTGTCTATTCTCCATGAAAATCACTTTTTAAAGTCTCTGTCCCAACAAAGATGCTGCTAACCAGATTTATGTATTTCTTAAAATTGCTCACTCACAGAATGAAGACAAAAATATATAACTCTTGCACCCTCTCCATTACTATAAATGGACCGCTGGTGCTTTCACTGCAAAATTCAACTGTGTATATACACTTTCCAGATGGCATGAAGCAAGGGTAGAAAAGTACACTTCCCATTTAAATGCAAGGGAAGGCAGGAATGTAAACTGCTGTCAAGGAGTAAAACCTATTCTGTCAATTGGCTATTTAAGAAACAACTGATAACTTTTTATCAAGTTAATTGCCAAGAATTTTGAGGTTCCAGCTATTGCATGCAGTTAACACAGCTATGTGGTATCAGGTTCTACAGAACCAACTAACAGGACAGCAGAAGAATGGCTTATCTTGCACTTCCAATTCTTCATTGCCAGAGGGGTCTTCCGCCAGGAAAGCCACGGCAGTCCAATTTCCAAAGCTTCTGTTGATTACTGCAAAATGAAATGCAAAACACATGCCGAGGAATTGGAATGCTTACCCACCGAGCTTCTCTCGAAGATAGACCTGCCTAAACGCGAACACCATTTTGACCCTGCTGAGCCAGGCTGGAACCACACTGTAGTCATCAGTCACCAGTCCCAAGGTATTCATCATCCCCAACAGGGGCCTTAAGGCTCTGGGGAAATGCCCACATACTGCGCTCAGTAAGAAACAAAAATTTAACACTGTCATGATCTGCCAATTCATCCAACCCAGAACGCTCTGTGAAACGCCTAACCGAATCACTCATCCTCTTGGAGAACTCTCTGTTCGCCTTGCGAGCTGCCAGGGAGAATCGTCTTCCAAGAAGCACAGTTGGAAGCAGTACTTCCAGCCTTGCCATCCTAGGATTTAAGACTCAACAACTCCAGGATAGCAAGCCCTGTACACAGAGGGAGGCTGCAGAGTTTCCCATCTCTCAAGCTTGAGAGCCCACAATATTTCAAAGACCCAACTGGGTCTTGATTTCCAGGCCAGTAGTACAGAAGCCTCCAGCTGAGAGACCTCAGAGAGCTTTTTTCAGCTTAGGTCTCAGGTTCCTGGGTCTGCAGATGGAAGCCTTGAAGCCCTGATAATGGGAATATTATCAGAACTTCTCCTCCCGCAGTTGAAGACCTGGGCTAGTTTCCAAGGTCCCTGTTGGCTCTGGGGAGTCTGGTAGGTTTGACAGCCCAGCAGTCTGGGCTGAGCTTACTCATAAGATGCAAGGCTCCAAATTAGTTTTTAACTTTTCCAAAGAAAAGTCTAAGGAAATTCCAAAGCAAGGGAAATTAAAAAGCTTCACAATTTCCCAGGAACTGGGGAACACCAAGTTTGGCCCACTTCCAATTTCAGTTTCTTTCTGAAGTCTGTTCTTCATGTTCCATTCTGATATCAAGCTTTCATCTGTTAAAATGCATACACTAAAACCAATAAATATGAACAAAATGTGCTAATTTACTCCTAAACAGAATCTTCAAAATATAAAACCATTTCTGGGCTTATCCTAAAACTTCCTAGACATTTTCACATGTATGTGCCTGCCTTGAATGCAAAGCCTTCCGTTACAATTCAACCTGCCTCAAGATTAATTAGTAGAAAGGACACATCCTGTAAAGTTGAACCCACAGAGGTTCAAAACAGAGACCTCTAATTTGGCATGCTTTGTACTCACTGCTTCACTAAAGAAATGGTGTCTGTAAAGACTGGGCAGCTGAGTGTAGGGATTGCTAATATCACAGCGTTGGCCGGTAGTGAAAGACACCAAACACAAGAACAAGCCTGTACTGGACACCTCCAGGTATGAGCAAGCCCACAGTGCACCCACCGAGATGAAGGGCACTGTACCTGACCACAGCAGAAAACAGCAGATTCCCTGAATTCAAGCTTTCTGTGGGTAACGCAGCAAGGATGAACTATATAAGTGTGCATTAAGCAGATAAAAGATTCATCCCACTTAATTTATTAAGTGGTGTCATAAAGTTGGTGATAGTTTTAAAGCTGTTTTAAAGTCCTAGGCACCAGCTCTGGTTCGCCAAACTGCCACAGAAGAGATAGAGAACATCACTCGGCATGCAGGCTCTTGGTGGACAGTTTGCTCCAACTTCCCCTACGGTGCAGGTGTGGAAAAGTAACTCAGCTATCAAATACATTACATATTCTACAGTTGAGTGAATATTTACTTTATTAATGCGACATTAAAAAATCCTGCAGTCACACTAAAATTGGGAAACCGGGAAAATTTTTTTCCCAAAACCTGAATTCTCATACTATTTAGGTTCTCAATTTCCCACACATCAAAACGAGGACATTCTCTCAGAGTTTAAAATACTCATAATACAGCTATTTTTAGTTTGCCTATAAATCATTGTTAAAGACCTTCTCCTTCACTTTTAAAATTTTCTTCTCTTGTGACTAAAAGGTGCCTAAAGTCTTTTCCAATTTTGCAGCACCTAGAAACTTCATTTAAATTAAAGTAATACCACTCATATCCACCTATGCTGTATAGTTTAGATACATGCATATATGATGCACATCTCTAAAAGTATGCAGTTCTAATGAATGATTTAAGACTCAATTTTGCATACAATACCAATGACTTCAGAGACGCAGAAGAAAACCTTAAAGGCAGCATGGCCTCATGCCTAAAGAATAACTTTTTCTTCGGCTTGTATTCACAGACAAGTTAACCAGATGTCACGATGCTGTCTCAGAGTTCTCAGTACTGTGTGTTAGCACTAACTTCTTGTTCCCTATTAATCATGCACACAGCACACTGAAATAGCAGGGATATTGAGTCCAATGATCCAATAGCACTTTTCCACCTTTAATTTTTATTCTGCTGCTTTCACAAAATCCCCAGTAGCACAGCATGTATTTTAGAAAAGAAAGCCAAAAGGCAATATAGCAGTAATTGTTTCCCCTGCACACCAGGTTCTACCTCAGGATCAAAAGTATGAATGAACTGGTATTATTATCAGTCTTTTGATATGCAATATGACAAAATAAAAACTCTTTTTTTTTCCTCGAAACTAGGCAACAAGTTGATGCAAACAAAACCAACACTGCGCACAGCATTTTAACTCCTATATTAAGTGTCCTCTAAAGCAGTAAACCCACAATTACCATGAGAAAAGTCCAGCTGGAGCTATCACCTACAAGTTGCATTACTTCTCACTTATACATTTTTTTTTAAAACATATGTTCTGCTGGTAAACAATCCACTGCCAATGAGCTGGCAGTAGAACAGCAATTTAAGTTGCGGTCTCAACAAAGGTAGGAGGGAGAATTCACTAAAGCAATACATTTCAGTAAAAAGAAAAGCCAAGAAGCATATTATAAGGAGTCAGACAAATAAACATTAACTATCACGAAAAAGTAACTAACTATATGCCTTTAAAAGTGCACTTCATGGATGAAAGCTGCCAAATTACAGAGGGGATTTACAGAGAAGAATGTGTTACTGCCAGAATGGACAAAAGCGTGCATTCTACCCGTTCCAAGCTCCTCCCCATCTCCTGTCATGCTCACAGCAAGAAGCAGCTCAAAAACTGACAACCGCAGACTCCAGGATGGAAGACACAAAAAAATCCCTGCTGGTAAATGGCTGGAGAAAAAAAATTGGTTTGGAGATTTGATAAAGGAGACTGGGGGGCGGTGGAGGTGGAAAAAGAAAGGAAAAAAGGACAAGCCAACTCACGATCAAAAGAGGTCCCCCCATATTCTTGGGACATCGAGTACAATTTCACAGCAGAAAGGCACCAAGCACACCTGGCCGGGTTTATAGCCAGCATCCCGAGCCAGGAGTTTCCCGGAGTTTGCGGGGACTGGGTCCCGGAATCCTGGCTCCAAGGGGAGCGCTCGGTGACCCCGGGGCACCCCTTACCTGGTTGGTATCCTCGCCGTGCTCCAGGTGCACGATGCCCTGGCTCCTGCCCTCCGTGTCGCTCAGCACATCGTCCTCCGAGTCCTCCAAGAGGGACGAGGAACCCGTGGAGGAGAGCGAGGAGGTGGAAAGCCTGCGGTGCAACGAGCTGTCCGTCCTCAGCCAGCCGCCCTCCGGGTGCTGCTGCGGTCGCGCCTGGCCGCTGCCCTGCCCCTCTTCGCTCTCCTCGGCGGTGACGGTGAGCCGGGGGATGACGGGGGGCAGCACCCCGTTGGGACGCCGGCAGCCCCTTTTAGCCGGGTCCGGGAGCTGCCGGGCGGCGGCGGCGGCCACGGCGGCGCAGCGAGCTTCGAAAAGCGATCGCAGCTCCACCACGCTCAGCCGCGTGGCCCGGCGCAGCTCCGGGCTGTCGTGCAACCCCGTTCGGGGCTCCATGACCAAGAAGAATGGGTAGAAAAAGAACTTTTCTTTTTTTCTGCTGGGAGCCCCGCGGAAAGGCTCATCTCCAGCCTCGCATCCCGCCGCCGCCGCCGGGACGCGGAGGGGAGGAGCGAAGGGAGCAGCGGGGAGACCCTGCCCGCCCC
Source organism: Cuculus canorus (assembly GCF_017976375.1). Classification (NCBI taxonomy): domain Eukaryota; kingdom Metazoa; phylum Chordata; class Aves; order Cuculiformes; family Cuculidae; genus Cuculus; species Cuculus canorus. The sequence continues at coordinate 50,047,964 of NC_071405.1, forward strand.
ATCCCCGCTGCCTCCTCCTCCCTTTTGCTTTCGCTTTCCCCGAGGTGGCCCCCGGGAAGCGGAGCGGGGGCGGGGAGGATGGGGGATGAGTTGTCACTGGGTGCGAGTGACACATTCCGCGAGGCGACCCCCCGAGACGCACCGGGCGTCGCGAAAATCAAGTTCTTCGGGGCGCAGGGGGATCCCCCCCCGAGTCACCATGCTTCGAGTCTCGCGTGTTACACCCTCCTACACATCCTGAATTCGCCGTGGGTCAGCGCTTTGCTCGCTGAGCTGCATGCTTAATCGGGCTGGCTTAAGCCCCAGGTTGCTGAGATACCCCAGCCCCCATCCCCCCCCCCGTTTGCTGAATGAGCTTTCAGCAAAATCACACCCCCACCTCGGCACTTTTTCCCTCTGAACTCCCACACTTTACCTAAAATGTAACCCCTGCTGGGCTGCGGCATGTGGTGTAATCATAGACCCACAGAATGGTAGAATAGTTTGGGTTGGAAGGGAACTCAAAGATCATTTAGTTCCAACCCCCCTGCCATGGGCAGGGACACCTCCCACCAGATCAGGCTGCCCAAGGGACCATCCAACCTGGCCTTGAACACCTCCAGGGATGGGGCAGTGCCTCATCACCCTCACAGCGAAGAAATTCCTCCTTATGTCTAGTCTAAATCTGCCTCTCTCCAGTTTATACCCATTGCCCCTAGTCCTATCACTACAAGTCTTTGTAAAAAGTCCCTCCCCAGCTTTCCTGTAGCCCCTTCAGGTACCAGAAGGTCACTAAAAGATCTCCTCTGAGCCTTCTCTTCTCCAGGCTGAGCTCCTAGGCCAACTCTCTCAGCCTGTCCTTGTATGGGAGGTGCTCCAGCCCTCTGGTCATCTTTGTAGCACTCCTCTGGACCCATTCCAACAGCTCCATATCCTTCTTATGTTGAGGATTCTAGAACTGGACACAATACTCCAGATGACATCTCACAAGAGAGGAATAGAGGGACAGAATTCCTTCCCTCTACCTGCTGGCCACGCTTCTTTAAATGCAGCCCAGGATACGGTTGGCCTTCTGGGCTGCGAGCGCACATTGCTGGCTCATGTCGAGCTTCTCATCAACCAGCACCCCCAAGTCCTTCTCCGCAGGGCTGCTATTAAGACCTTTGGAGGAGGAAAGACATCCTGCTGTAGGGCTACATCAGCTGAGATGATTAGTGAAATTAATAATTTTGGAACCAAATGCTAATGTCCTCAACTGAGTTTTTGCTCATTTATCTCATTGTTTCCTTGTACTCAACCATCTGTCTCTCGCCATCTGTTCTGTCTTGCCTGGTGCTTGGGCTGCAAGCTCCTTGCAAAAGGGACTGTGCTCCCTCAACACGTAAGCAACACAGCCCAGGCCATGGCACGGGCTCCTGGGCCCTGCGATACTGCAAATAATTTGTTTACCTGTCTCCGTTCCTTTCAGTTATTCAGTTGCAGCTGACTGTTTACCTGCCTGACCTCGCAGTTAGTCTTTGAAAAACTCTGTTTCAACAGGCACTACACAATGTGCATTTTCCTGGGGCAAGTGCCGTGCAGCTCACAAAACCCACAATTTGCAAATGCCCAGGAGCACAGCAAACTTCATAAGGAAAAGTTCAGATATCTTCAGATGCTTTTCTAGGATTAGGCGGTGTCTAACCAGGAATTTGGACAATCTGAATTTCCAGCTTAAATGGCTGAGTCTTGTGGTTGGTTTAGTTCTCTGTGTAGAAGCAGTTGTGGGAGTTCTCTCAGGGAGCTGCCAAGGTGTGTAAGCGGAGGTGGGTGAGGCAGGGGTGACAGCTACCACCAAATTATGTAAAAATACTAGCAATAAAGTTCCAAAGAAGAAGGTTGGCAGTGCAGTTTTTCACCAACAGAGAGAAAGCCACAGCGCTGTATGTGGGTATTCCTTCATGGTAGTCTGGAATAGTTTAAGTTCTTTCTGAAAGAAGATACAGAATCACTGCTTTTATTATTAACTTTGTAATTAGTTTCAAATTTTATAGTGCAGAAAGGCAGTCTCAAAGTATGAAGACTGATTAGGCCTAATACATACCTAAAGTCATAACAGCTACATCAAAGGCATGATTTTTTAATTGGTGACTTTATGAGAAAACTCACAATGATAAGTTTATAGATAATAGCACAAAACGCAGGGGCCAGTTTTAAATGAGTATCCAAGATTACATGCAGATTGGACCCAGTTTATGTGATTTAAGTAATTTATTTTATGTAGCTGTGGCAGCTTCCATCTGTAGACAAGCAAGACAGGAAAAGCATTTATTCAAAGGAGAGGTCAAGTACAAGCTTTCACAGGCCAAACAGGAACCCTTTGGGAGCCTTGCTGCACGTAGAAGGACAGTTCGGTTTTTTGCTGTTGCTCTGTCTGCCACCTCTGCAATTACAGGATTACGTGTGGTCTATGGTTAGAAAACCTTATTTAAAACATCTCAAAGTGTTTCAACACTAGCTGGAGAATAAAGAAATTCTTCAGTCAGTCGATTATCACCATGTTTTCTTGTAAGCGTGCATGTGTTTTAACAGGAGGAATGGAGCTAGCAACCTGGTGAAGTGGGAATGACTTGTACTTTCCAAGTCATTGTGAAATGTGAAATTCTGCATTCCTGATAGCAAAGGGCTGTCAGCATCCATTAATGCCGCTTGGCAAGAGCTAGATCCGATAAGATACAGATATGCATATCCGTGTTTTACTGATGGGTAAACCGATGTACAGACAGTAAAGGCGTTGACTACAGACATATAGTGAGTCAGGGGCAGAAACAGGCACTTCAGATTTGCTGTCTGCCACTGTAACCGCCAGATCACGTTCCCACCTCCAGGGGTAAGAAGTTTTGTTTATCACAGTCATTCTGATTCATACTGGTATTGCTTCTCACTGTCTGGGTTTCACATTTCACACACTCCTGTTACAGAAAAAGCTTTCTGCCTTTATTTATACTGGCAAAAAAACAAGGCTATTTCTCTCCTATGAACTCCCTTTCCAGACACAGTTGTCATTAATATATTGCTTATTTTTACTTCCTTTCAGTTTGCATCCCCAAGGGTGTCTAAGCCTTGACAATAGAAAGGCAAAGATGCTACGGACACTTCTACAGATCTGAAAGGTATAACGTGGACAAGAGTCTGGAGGGGAGTCTTGGGTTTAACTTGGCCTGCTTAGCGCATATAAAATACTTCATTGCCTACATGAGACTTCTCAGAGGGCTTGGAGCATGACAGCTGAGAAACACCATGTCCTTCAGTTCCAACCAGAGCATGACCTAAGAAGACCTGAAATCTAATTTAGAGTTGTGATTTGCATGTCTCTCTTGAATGCAACAGATAGAAGCAAGATAACGTTTGTAAGAAGTTATAATATCTCTTTCAGGATGTAACAGGAGAAGTAAAAAAAAAAAAGGGGTAACTTTTCATCCAGGAAGGCTCTTTGTCAGAACTTTAAGGGAGGTACAGGAAGCTGGTCGGGCCTCAGAGAAGTTCCCACCTCGCCCCCAGGTCTTTCATGACTAAGACGAAGGTTCCCCCCAGTGTCTGAAATGAAGATTACAGCTCCACCTGGAAAACGAAGGAGGAAAGCGACGGATGAGCTGACTTCTCATCAGGAGTGGTGTTCTCCTCCCTCCTCCAGGGTCAATGGACAACAAGAAGGGGGCCAGCGGGGTATACCCCCTCCTACTGCAAGGGTTTAATCCTATTTTGCTTTGCAATCTGCTTTCTTGGATAGATAAACTAAGATGGAAAGCAAATCTAATGATTTGCAACCCCAGTTTAGTTATTGAAGAAAACTCCTTGTGCCTTTAGCAATGGTGGAAACACCAAGTGCCAGATATTAGCTCAGCACATGGATATGGCAGCATTAACTTTTGCAGTAGGATCCTGCATACTTTCTTCTGCGCAGAGAAAGTGAGAGCAGAGCAGGTTCTGGGCTGGCTGGCTGTCAAGCCTGGTGGAGCTGGGAGGGTAGCAGTGGCAGTGAGGGCAGAATGGCTTTGTCGGCTTGTCACCCACTGACTGACAGGCTGGGGACCCCAGCTGGGTGTTTTAGTTGCTGCCTTTGCTGCTCACTAGGCTAAGCGAGCAGGTTAGTGCACGTTACAGTAACACCCTCTCTTTGTCATGCAAACAGAACCAGGTCAAATGTTCCATGTGCATAGCCACTGCATGCAAGAGCTGAAGGAGACTCCAAACCCAGGTTATATGACATGAAAGCAATTGCTGCAATAAATGGGAGCTCTTTATTTTTCAAATTAATTTTTGTAGGCTATTTGCCAAATTCCTCTATTACTCTTTTGATGTAAACTCTGGACACCTGCTCAACGAGTGCCGTATGAAAAAGCATTTAGAAATCTGCTTTGACCTAAGAAGTAGAGTAGCTGTAGCTCAGCCAGCAGTTTTTAAAATCATACTGAGGCTGGATTATTAAGATATGAAATGACTAAAAAAATAATTCCCCTGCTCTTGATCATCTCTGGCCCAGAATCTGTGGGTCAGCAAGTATAGAAATCACCTTTAGTATTCCCAGCCCTGCCCTGCTGTCAGCTCGGCTGCTTGTACCTTATAGCACTGCTCCTGAGCAGTATTACTGCAGAGTTTGTAGAAAGCTCATGACCTGAAAGACGAATCCAAAGCTGCTAGGTAAGCACAGGAAAGATTCTGTTGGCTTTAAGCAGTGGAATAAAGTTGAGTGCAGATTCCAAGGATATGAGAGGTGACTTAGCAGAAGATACTGGGATTTGAACAGAACCTCAGCCTGGAGGGATATGTAGTGTGTTGGTGGAAGTGAGAATGGTTGTATAGATCTCAGCGTATGGACCAGATGAACCTGCAGGAAAGAGGCAATAAACTATGAAGGTCCCATCATGACTGGAATTAAAATTACATTTCCAAGTTATACTGAACAAAAGTACCTGGAACTACTTAACTCCCTCACACACCCAGACACCTGTGCGTGTGTCTGTGCATATGTGTGTGTGACGGAGAACCAGTAGGGGAGGCAGTATACCTCAAGCACAGTCAAATGCCAATTCTCCCTGGGGAAAGGGGTTGCAAGGGTTTGAGATCGTACAGTGACAGCCATGAAACTGAGAAAAGACATAAGGGTGAGGCTGGTAGGAGGAAGGAGGGTACACAGCACCCCGCTAGCAAAATGACTCACAGTGGTCTGCTGAAATATAGAGCACAGAGTTACTCCGTAGGGAAGGGTAAGGAAGTACTATGGAAAGTAAGAGCTACACAGGAGGTGAAGGAAGAGGAAGTCACAAGTGAGTGGAAAACACCTGGAAAGAAGAACAATTTTCTCCCATATCTGCCCTATCTCTTGCTGCAGACAGTTGCTAGTCTTCCTTATGAAAGGGGAAGTGTAAGGCCTTTCCTTCCCACTTCCCTCTCAGCCTGTCATCTCTACTTTTCTCCCCAGCATTCTTACTACTGGCCTGGGGGCCAACATATCCAGGAAAGCGAAGAAAATGGGGGAAGACGAGAGGTCCAGGATGTGCTACTCCATGATGGGGAGCATGTGTTGAAAGGAGCAGCCAGGTAGTAGCATCGCTGACTGCAGACTCATTCGTTTGACCTGTGAATTATGTGCTCCCTCCCCAAAGTAGGTGCAGATTTGCAGAAGAGCATCTGAGACACTCTCGTGGTTTCTGCTAGAGTTTTACCCGTTCTCAGCTTAAATAAAAGATTCATCTTCCACAACTGTCATGTTAGCAGAAAATTCAGAGAAATGTCGTAACAAAGTAAGACTAAGTTTTGTTGTCATGTGTTTGAGTTTATTACAGGTAGCATTTCACCCTAACAACCATGTTTCTCATAGTTGCCCGTAAGCTGACTGTGAGAGTTTCAGTATGATTTGGCTTAAAGATAATTACTCTAGTGATACCACTTATTAGCTTTACACTTTAAGTAAGAAGAGTTGTTTTATTTTGGCTATCCGTTTACAGCCTCCTCAGAACATTGGGACATATTTGACTGTGCTTACAGTACTGCTCACATGAAATTCTGTGAATTTGCTCCTGTTTTATAACAGAATAAAAAAGAGCAGGATATGTCTCATGGATACAGGCTAGAAATTTAATTTCACTGGTTTAGCCTGTAAGCCAGGGGTGTGCTTAACAAATCGAGGCTCTTCCCTATCAAAATTGATCAAAGGACATCACAGCAAGAGGCTGTTCCGCTTTTAACACTTTGAAAAGTATAAATCATAAAAAAACCCCTCCAGATTATGGAGAAAAGTGGAAATCTGAAATCACTAGTTTAGATTTTAACAGAGATTAAAGTAGACTCAAATTTTTTCCACGGAAAGCATCACACTAGCAGTATTTATTACAACAGTGAAGCTGAATTGAAATAACCCCTTTTAATGAAGGATATTACTACACAAATATTGTCAAAAGTTTATATCCCAACTGTTACAGGCTTTTATTTCCCTTTTCAAGAGGGAAATTTCTGGAAACCTATTAAAACTTCTTATTGAGCAATTTATTAACTGGGGGAGGGAGAAGTTTAGTACATTAAAGATCAATTTGTCCATACAATTTGCTTTGCCAAATTGTTTGACAATGCTGAACTAAAAATCAAATACATCCTGAAAAGTCCTAAATACACTCTAATGATTTTACTGATGCTGTATGAGTGTATTTTAAGGAAAAGTTAAGCAGGAGTAATTGCTAAGCAATGAGCAAGCAGCTGTGTTTTAATATAAAGATCTTGTTTGTGCTTATGCTAAATTACTCATGCTTTCTATTTTTTTTAGCATTTTTTAGCATATATAGGTGCTCTTTGGCATGACCTAATTGCAAATTAGTGCCAATCTGTCTATAATAATTTTCACTTTTTCCTGTATATTCCCAGCATACTGTTGGCATAAATATTTGCCCAGATCTGTAGGACAGATCACAGTAGGATGAGGAACCTAACAGGCATTTTTATTCACAGAGATGATTATTTGTCCTGTGTATCAATTGGAATATAGAATAAAAATAGAAATAGAAGGTAGAATAAAAATTAAAATAATTTGCAAAAATATTCAGGAAGTATTTCCTCTTAGTTTTTTTGTGGCTGCTGTAAAATTCAAATGTAAAATTGCATGCTTTTTATTTATTTGCATGTGAGTTCTGACACAAGCTTTCTTTACTTGAAGTCATAGGAACAAATTCAGCACTAATATAAGTATATGGTTATTGCCACTGTCTTCATGCTTATTGTCTTCTTTTAGACTAGAGAAGAGGAGGCTGAGTGGAGACCTTATCACTGTCTACAACTATCTGAAAGGAGATTGTAGAGAGGTGGGTGTTGATCTCTTCTCCCAAATGATAGGTGATAGGATGAGAAGGAATAGCCTCAAGTTGCACCAAAGGAGGTTCGGATTGCACATAAGGAAAAATTTCTTCACCAAAAGGGTTATCAGGCACTGGAATAGGCTGCTCAGGGAGGCAAGTGAGTCACTATCCCAGGAGGTATTTAAAAGATGAGTAGATGAAGTGGTTAGGGATATGATTTAGTAGTGGACAGGTACGGTTAGGCTTGATGATCTCAAAGGTCTTTTCTTTCTGGTTCCATGATTTGATGATTCAAAGGGGTTTCACTACCTGTGTCTGGCCTATTTTGAAGCAGAGAGTGTTGCAGAGGCACATATCATGTAACAACTTCCTCCAGTGGCTCATAAACATGTCAGGGAAGAATGACCTATGAAAATCACAAAATAAAATATAGCATGAGACAAACATTTTGAGCCTCACTGCTGCCTTAAGCAAGGCCAAATGCTGTGTCCTGCACTTGGGGCACAACAACCCTATGCAATGCTACAGGCTAGGGGAAGAGTGGCTACAAAGCTGCCCAGAGGAGAAGGACCTGGGGGTCTTGGTTGACAGCGTTCTGAACATAAGCCAGCAGTGTGCCCAGGTGGCCAAGGAAGCCAATGGCATCTTGTCTTGTATCAGAAATGGTGTGACCAGCAAGTCCAGGGAGGTTATTCTGCACTATACTTGGTGCTGGTGAGACAGCACCTCGAATATTGTGTTCAGTTCTGGGCCCCTCACCACGAGAAGGATGTTGAGGCTCTGGCACGTGTCCAGAGAAAAGCAACAAAACTGGGGAAGGGGCTGGAGAACAAGTCTTACAAGGAGCGGCTGAGAGAGCTGGGGTTGCTTAGCCTGGAGAAGAGGAGGCTGAGGGGAGACCTTATTGCTCTCTACAACTACCTGAAAGGAGGTTGTAGAGAGGAGAGTGCTGGCCACTTCTCCTAAGTGACAGGTGATAGGACAAGGGGGAATGGCCTCAAGATACCCCAGGGGAAGTTCAGAACTGGACATCAGGAAAAGATTTTTCATAGAAAGGGTCATCGGGCACTGGCAGAGGCTGCCCAGGGAGGTGGTTGAGTCCCCATCCCTGGAGGTATTTAAAAGACAGGTAGACCACGTGCTCAGGGACATGGTTTAGTGGCAGATAGGAACGATTGGACTCGATGATCCAAGAGGTCTTTTCCAACCTGGTGATTCTGTGATTCTGTGACTGTGCCTTAGGGTCGCATCTCTCCACGCGAGTTGCCCGTGGCCTCGCCCCCAGGCTGACGGGGCAAAGCGCGGGGCCGCGTTTCAGTACCGCGGACAGCTCACGGCCACGCGGTCCCCCTCTCTCTGGCTGAGCCAACTTTTGTGCTTCCGTCCAAGCTATGGACAACTCGCTTTGGTAGTGCAGCTCACTGTAAGGATATCGGTGCCGAAACAATGGTTAAAGCCAAAACAAAGCTTAGTGTTTGTACTGACTTGCATTAGTGGTTCTGTCTTCAAAACAGAGAACCTGTATTCTGTCGTCATCAAGAAGTCCTCAAAACTATCGTTCACAGTAATGCCTCTACACGGTGCCTGATAAGATTTAAAGGCCAGGTTGGATCAGGCTTTGGGCAGCCTGATCTAGTGGGACGTGCCCATCGCACGGGGGTTGGAACTAAATGATCTTTGAGGTCCCTTCCAACCCAAACTATGCTATAATTCTATGATTCTATGATAACCATTGATGCTGTGTAATCAGTCTCAATGGACAGCCTATAGCATTAAATGTTGCAAGAGTAAAACAGTATAAAAGTAAATAAAATAATATGTAAAAATATGCTTCAGGTCCAGTTCTTCCAAGTTTTGTCTGTGGTAATGTCCATGTAGTTTTAATTATCTTATTTTTCATATTATTTTGAAAGTAAAATGGGCAGTAGCGGTAGAGTGAATGGAATCTCTGACTTTTACATTAAAGAAATATAAACTTCCAATTTCCATGGGAGTAAATTGATGATGGGGACCATAAGAAGATCTCCTTTCCCTAGGGCCCTGGATCTGTCTTTTTCACTTTTTTTTTTCCTCAGATCAGAAAGTAAATTTCTTTATCATCTTCTTCAACCTAGTGGATAAATTCTCATATTTCCTACACTATTGTTCCGATGTGTTTCTTAAAATCTGTACATAAAGAAACTATGCAGGATCCTGCTGCAAAAGTTAATGCTGTCATATCCATGTGCTGAGCTAACATCTGGCACCTGTCTTTGGTGTTTCCACTGTTGCTGAAGGCACAGAGTTTTCTTCAGTAATAAAACTGGGATTGCAAATCATTAGTTTTGGTTTCCATCTCTCTTTATCTTTCCAAGAAAGCAGATTGCAAAGGATTACATCGCTACAGTAGGAGGGGCTGTACCCCTTTGGTCCCCTTCTTGTTGTCGATTGACCCAGGATGGGGCACGATAACAGCTGTCAATGAAGACTGAGGCAAAATAGTTGTTGAGTACCTCAGCTTTCTCCTTGTTTGTTGATATGAGGTCACTGTTTTCATCCACCAGTGGCGGTACGCTTTCTTTAACCTTCCTTTTATGGTAGAAGCCCTTCTTGTCAGTCTTTGCTTCCCTTGCCAAGCTGAGCTCCAGCTGTGCATTGGCCTTCCTGACCCCATCCCTTCACAACCAGGCAGAGTCTCTGTACTCTTACCAGGTTCCCTGTCCCCGTTTGCTCTGCCTGTGCAGTTCCCTCTTGCTCTTCAGTTTGACCAGCAAGTCTCGACTCAACCACACCGGTCTCTTCCCTTCCCTACATGATTTCCTACATTTTGGGGACTGAGCACTCTTGTGCTTTATTTAAAGCATCCTTAAATATTTTCCAGCTCTGTTCTGCCCTTGTCCCTGAGGACCATATCCCAGGGGTTCCTACTGACTCACTCCTTGAAGAGCTGGTATTTTACTTTCCTGAAATTTAGGGTCCTGACTATACTCCTCACCCGTCCCATATCCCTCAGGGCCTTGAACTCCACCAATGCATGATCACTGCAGCCCAGGCTGCCTCTGATCTTGACATCACTGATGAGCTCACTTGCATTGGTGGCTGTAAGGTCCACTATTGCTTTCCCTCAGTTCAGGGTGTCTGTTACTTTAGTTAAGAAATTGTCTTCGAGGCACTCTAGGAGTCTCTTGGAAAGAGAGGAAATAATCAAAGGGAGAGAAGGAGAGAAGCAGAGGGAGAAGAAGAATAGTCATGAGAGTCTTGAGATGCAAGACTTCAGGTCAAAGAATTGAAACACGGCAATTATCAAGGACTACCTTTCTTCGGGTAGTCTTCTCTTCTCTTCCTTAGCTCGCACTTCACCACCAGGTGGCCCCATATGAACTTGGATGAATGATTGGCTTCAAAGACATATGGCAATTAAATCTGTCTAATTTACAAGGGTGTTAGCTGCCAAGAGAAAAAAAAAAAAAAAAAAGAAAGAAACGTCCAAAAGTCTGGCTGTCTGATCCTGGAGAGTCTGAACAGCTCCAGGTTCAAAAGCTTGGACCACATCTTGAGTCCTGGGATGTTTGGATGCAGTATCGTGGTTCAATCTTAAGAAAACAAGAGGTGATGCACTAGTACAAGGGTGACATTGAATTCATAATTCAAATGGGAATTTAATAGGTAATACACTTGAGCTCATGCTTCGAATCTATGCAGCCCTTGTAAAGTCGCAGGATTGCACCCAGCTTTGGGCGTCATGCTTAAGTGGAGATTACCTGGACCTGGAGAGAATTCAGAGAAGAGCACCGAAGATGAACAAAAGTTCTGCAAAACATAAACAGTGCGCAAAGCCTGAAAAAGATTACTTGCTAAGCTGTTTGATGAAGAGCACTGTTGGCCAATTGCAGGCAACAGCTGCACTGTGGGCAGAGTCCTGAGTTAAAAACAGGAAGTTTAGCAGGGAACTATGGCTATGGTGCCATGAGCCAGCAAATGACAGGTAACAAGACCTGGAACAGACAATCTCTTGAAGACCCCTTCAGGTTCATTTTCTAAGATGTGTAGGCGACTTTTTTGCAAAGGAATTATCAATTACACATTTCAGTGGAAAAGCACTGCGTGCTAATTTCAATACCTGCAGGAATTCCACCAAAAACTTTCCTAGAAAAGGTGGAGTACAGTGTATCTGGCATCCCAGGCCTTTTAACAGGGGTAGGTCAGATGAATATAAGCTTAGTTACAGAGCAGAATTTAAGAGACGGGTCTTTCATGAATTGATGCTTATTGTGATCAGCCCCCCTTCAAAGTACAGCAGTGTTGGACTGCAGTCCCCAGGCTTCTTGTTCCAAACACTTCATTTTTGTTCCTCAGTGGTGTCCCAAAGTTTCTTGCACACTTCAGTATGAGGATTCAACTTGGATTTCCCAGTTCTCCTCTTCCAGGTGGAAGGTGTTGTGGAGACTTCTACTACCTCTTCATTTCTCAAGGAAAGGGAAATACCTTTGTTATACTTAGTAGGTAGGCACTAGAGATCAAAAGCACAGTTCTTCTTAATCTCTTATTTCTGATGTTGGAGCCAAGCATTTCATGAATATATTCTCATAGGTTCTTGAATTACTGCTGTGGTACTTTCCAAGATCTGTTTTCTCTTCAGCCTATGACCACTTGAAATCTCTAGGCTGGACAAGTCTAAGTTTGCAGCCCTTGAAAAATTCTTGCTGGTCAGTGAGCATAGGACACATCTGTCCCACAGATAAAAGACTGATTTTCCCAAAACTCAACAGCCACATCAACCAAACAATAGTTTTCTTTTCAGATTAGAGCATTAGGCCTAGAAGTGAAAATTTTGATCTAGAGTCTTCTTTCATCTTAATTCAAATGTGGAAAGCACTCCACATATATAGCTGTAGCATAGGTCATGTTCACTCCTTTGACAAGTTGCTGTAATGCTGTGTAGGCATCCAAATCAGTTTACTAATGCGTACCTGTATCAAAAAGTGTTGCCATGCTTTTCATGTGTCACCCACCCACGGAATTTCCCATGGAAGCCTCCATAGTTAGACAGGAATGTGAAGCAGAGCAGTACAGACCTGTAAAATAGTACTATTAACCGAAGTTTACATCCCTTCCTTGTTTTCAGATAGAGACACACACTGGCTATGCTTTATCCTGAGGAAGAGAGCAGGGAATACTCATTGATGTATGGATTTGCTTATATATTTTTACCTTTCAGACACCACAAGATCATTATAGTCAATGTAGGCACTTCCTCCTTAAAGATGTTAGTTGTTAGTGCAGAGTGTTGAGTGTGTCCAACTTATGGGCCCCTTTTAAGTAGATCTTTTCCTTACAGTGCTGTCACATCTCACCTTGTAGTAATAACTCACTCACGGAGCAAGTGCTTGAACAGCTTTCTCATGCAAAACTTCTTACAATAGTTGCAATACATCCAGCAACACGCACCTGGCAACAACCTGTGCCTGAGTAAGTCAGCATCTGCAGCACCTGCTTGGTGGCCCCCAACTGTGGGAACTCAGCAGGAGTCCATAAATGCAGTTCAGGTGAACGCTGAAGAAGAGATCTGGGAAAAAAGGGGGAACAATGTAATTAAATGAAGTGGGAATCAGCATATCAATCATACATCTGTAGTTAAAAAAAAGCTTTCTCCATACTTCTGCTAAATGACAGAAATATAAACTAGAGCACGCCTGCCTAGCTTTGAGTACCCATGCTAAGTTCTGCTCTGAGCCCCAGTAATGGCTCAACCATTGTACCTTTGGTGGAAGACCACAAATTATGTACAATCTCTCTAACAATGTCTCTACAGACTAGGATGATAGGACTTTTTGAGATAGAAGGATCCTGGAGGTATACAGAAGGTTGTATAGTAGTTGTGAGCGAAGGTGAGGTGTACAAGGATAGTCCTGAAGCAGTGTTGAGCTGGTTCCTTTTCACAGACATGATTCTGTGCCATATCATTCATTTGTGATCTGCTGATTCATTGCACTTTAAGTCTTAGAATACTGACTGAGATTTATGGTCACTTGAGCTTTTTATTTAAAAATAATTCTTACTAGCTAGAAGCAGCATTGTAACTGCACTCCTGTGTGCATTTGATATGCAGTCAAAGAGGACTTCCAAGAGGACTTCCTGAAATTTCAGACACTTCAATCAAGTAAATTTTCTGCCTGCTTTGATTATTTTTTTTTGTTTAGGTTAATTTATATAAGTTATATAATTTGATGAGTTCTTGTTTTCTACTAAAGCATGACCCAGCATGTAATTCTGGAAGGAAGGGAAATAAGAAGTGCCTTGACAGGGGGAAATTATGCTAGGCCTACACCACAATCATGGAACTTTAGTGTATTCTTCTTTTCCTGTTTCTTTTTCCTTTTTCCTTTTCCTGTTCTACTTCTGTGACAGACAAGCCAAGAAAACTGGAGGTCATTGAGCTAAAGGCTCTTCAACTACTGGTAGTCTGAATGCAGAAATAGAATCACCTTCTGACAGTGAGCCATGAGGGCTGCAGTTTGTTTTATGTGCAATGATTTGCACAGGTGGTGTTTCCTCTTCTTCCCCTTGGTCAGAGGATACTTCTGTGGAGCAGCAAACACTTAGCTCCACTGTTCATGCTTTTCTTCTGGGGACAACTTTTATTCTGTTTACACTTGCCCTTCTTTGGGAAGTTCACTGAACAAGAAACCATGAATCACAGTTTACCTATTGAGAGACACATTCAAATTTGTGTGAAAAGTTAGGACTGCTTAAAGGAAGAATCATCGCTTTTAAGTGGAAAAAACATTTGCTTCAAGTTAAAAACTGGTGACGTGGTCTCCAGTGCTGACACACATTGATCAATTATCAGATCTCTTATACTTTCACAAAGAAAGTATGATGTCAGGTTCATGGATACTTGTCCTGAAAGGATGTGTGTATGGATATTCAGGAGAATGGGAAAATTCTCTCTTATTTCCTCACTGCTGATAGACAGATTTGTAGGAAAGCTGCAAGTTTGACTTTGCAAGATTTTTTGTTTCTCTTCTTTTCCCCACCTAGATCCATCTTTTCTCCAAACTGGAATACTCATTAGTATTTAGTAATTTTTTCAATTCTTTAGAGGTCCTGGGAAATAGCTTCATATTAATGTACCAAAGCAGAGCCAAATGGCTTTGTATTTATTGTTGTCTGATAGCATGTGGCCCATCACTTTATGGAATAGCTCTGAGTCTTGTTTTTATTTTTAAACAGGTGTTATTAAGAATGATGAACAAATAGAATAATGTGTAACTCACTAAAGTTTATTATATTAATTAGAAATGAAACATAGCAATGGTCATACCACAGGCACATAATTGTTAGTCACAGTCATCATTTTCATCATAAAGTTTGCAGGTGTCTTGCAGTTATGAAGTCCAGAGGTTTCATCAATTTCTATTATATTGCAATATCAAGAATGAAATAACAGTAAGATCTTTTATCAGCAAATTTTCAATGCTGTCCAGTGGAATGAGCCTTGGTCCCCACCTGGGGAATAAAAAAGGTGGTAGAGGCCCCCCTCTGCTCCAGGCAAAGGGCAGGTGCTCACGTTGGGAAACATTATAGACCAGACTTTTCTGCAAGCGTTGCCACCTGACAACTATCACTAGAAAAATACAGCCAGCCCAATGCAGGTACCAAATACCTTGCCATTTCTCCTGTAGGTGAATATTTTGAGCTCAGCCCAAACTTCTATGCCAGTCTTTGTAAGCTGTGAAAACTTTTTACAACATCCTAGCAAGTTTCCATTGTTTTCATTAACTACAAAACACTGTTAGGCTGTTAGAGAGTATTCTCAAGCTCACAGAAAAGGAAATGTAGTCAATTGGGTTGAGGATTAAAAGATACCTGCAGGAAAATGTTTCAAGATCCTTTATAAGAGAATGTCCACTTTTTTCTATTTTACAACAGGTGTCAACCTACTATTCACATTTTGTTAGCACTGGTAATGCACAACTTACATCATTCTTGTATGATACAGCGTCCTAAAATTGTTGTTATATGTGCACACATGCATACACATGTCCTCTGCAGTTTTTTAGTTGAGATCCACACCAGCTAAACAGCACTACAGCAGCCAGTGGTTCCAGGCCATATGCTACTTACAGATTCCTATGGGCAAATGTCAAATCTGAAAGTCCATCCTGAATAGTTACAGAGTTTTTTTTTGCATCAGTAGATGGCCTTCTGTTAGTGATTAGTGCTTGTGATGAATGAATTAGCCTTCTATTTTCTGTCACCACTGTAGGAAGAAAATGTGATCCTATTTGAGAGAGGAAATAAGAATAGAAAGCCACTCATATCTAAAGCAATAAACTGGAGGGGAATGTTGATACTAGAGTGCTGACAACAGAGACACCTATCAAACTCTGTCAGTATTATTTCTTCAGAGTTTTTCTTGGCTGGCTGATGGTGGCAGGAAATTAAAGTAACTTTGCTGAACCTTATAGCTCTGGAGGGATCTATCATGCACAAGCAAGTTATGAAGCAAATCTTATTCCCCTCTTCCTTCGCATGGTCTGGCAAAGAAAACAGGAGAAGCACACAGCTGGAGATGGCTCTGATTCAGGAGAGAGAGACTGCATCTGTCTGCATACCCTTAACCTTGGTGGCAGTAATTTTCAGCTTCCTCTGCCTCGGCACAGTTTAAAAGTAAAAATATATCCATGAACTACAAGGTTGCCAGTGCAACAGGAGCAATCCACTGTCAGGGGATAGTAGGACTGTAGGGACACCAAATATGATGTTGGTGAGGGTAAGATCCAGAACCATGAATCAATCGGCATAAGATCACAAAAAAAAAAAAAAGTTAAAAAAAAAATGTTTAAAAAAAAAAATTTGCTGTTCTTGCTTGGTCTTCTCACTTTGGATCTCTTGCTGTGCCAAAGCTGACCCATTTATGGAATAATCAGCCACGCAAGAGATGCCAGATGTACTGAATGGTAGTCCAGGACTTGTGTACCATCTGCCATCAAGAAGAGATGCAGAGCTTCTTCTTCTGCCTCCTTCTGTCACCATGGTATTATCAGTGTCTCCAGCTGATGTCCAATATATTACTGCATCTTTCCTCTGAGGCAGACCACCCTGCATCCCAATTCCTGTACTGGGAGCTCTCTTCACAACCCTCGTCACGTAATTCTCATTACAACCATTTTTCCCAGCACTCTTTTCCCCCTCCCTTGGCCATGCTGCTGGCAGCAATGACTATAAAGATTGGTGACTGCAATGTGATTAAGTTATTTTGTCCCTGTCCTTTTCTATGTAATGAGAAGCTGTGAACCAACCTTGGATACAAGTCTAGCCTGCCAGCCTTTGTACATTTATAGACAGAGCTGATAGAAGCCAAGTGCTCTTGAGAGATTTTTCAAGTTAGCTCCTGAGAGATTGACACCTAAAGGAGGTGCCAATATTCACAGTAAGTTTCTAAAACTTGCTATAATTAATATGGTCACAAATTAATTTTCTATGTGACTAGGCAATTTTTTTAAAAATGGGGCAAGTTTCATACTTAACATAATAGCATTTATAGAACCCTCAGTGATCTAAAACCAAAACCACATAGGAATATGAAGTGGATAATGGTTTGAGTTGCTTCTCCCACAGGCTTCATTGCTCTCTTCACCATAACTCTACAATTTATTTGCAGTCAGTCTCCCGTGAGGTGAGAAAGCAACAGGTAGAGCAAATGTATTATCCGAGGTTACCCAGCTCCACCTAAGTGCAATGCTCAGGTAAGTCCCAAGAACTCACAAGTTCCAGCAGGCACGAATAGGGAAAACCCAAACATTGTCCCAGCTACGTTGACTGTCCAGTCAGTAGTCTGAGTGGTAAGTGCTCTTTGACAATAGATGAGTCACCGTCGCAATGAGATTTTAGATCCTGTGCCACCCGAGCTGTATGGTTCAGAAGGTACTTCTAACCGCTTCTCTTCAAAAAGATACACTTTTCATATCCTCACTCTTAAATCAGACCATAATGCTCACAAAGGTGGTGAAAAGAGTTTTCAAAGTCAGCATGAACACTGGACCTGCTCGTCAGAAGATTTCTTTAAGAGATGTAAGGGAAA
This sequence comes from Cuculus canorus, assembly GCF_017976375.1. Lineage (NCBI taxonomy): Eukaryota > Metazoa > Chordata > Aves > Cuculiformes > Cuculidae > Cuculus > Cuculus canorus. The sequence goes on from NC_071405.1 coordinate 50,065,334, forward strand.
CCCTGGCTAGATTGCTGCCAACTATACTGCCTGAGGAATGGGACAGGTGGGTATGTAATCAGGCATTAAATTTTGTGTAATGTACCTTCAAGTGTCTGAAGTTATTTGCTCCTTTCCTACAGGATTCACGATTGAGGCTTTTGCAAACAGAGAGCGGTTTGACTCTAAAGCAAATTATTTATTGCTTCGTATGTCTTATCCTAATAAAAAATTAAAATCATTTATATTAAAAAATGTGTTCTAAAAATATTCATTGTGAAAAACAACTTTATCCTTCCCGTCTTTTAACAACAGACAAAAATCTATCATTTATAAACAGTCTTCATGAAACAGACATGCCATTAACGATCAACAGGAAGACTATAATTTCATATAGATAAAATACTATACAATACAACAGATCATGGCAGCGATCTGTTATAGGAATGCTTAGGGTGATAAACCGTGCCTCTAACCACCAGTAAAATCTCAGCAGCAGTCACCAACCCACCTATCAAGCATGTGTGAGGACAAGTTCAGACCATTCTGTACAAAGGAACTGTTCTTTGTTTAACCTACATTAGTGATTCAGTGAGAAATAATCCTCATATTTCATAGTATAATTGAACAACAAAAAATCCATTTGATACAACTTTTTTATCTTCTTGATTTGTTCTGAGTTCAATTGTCTGAGATACTCCAAGGTGATATCACCATTAGTTCGTTTCTCTGAGCCATACCTCTTCAAGCTGGGGTAGTGCAGGCTCTCTGGTGCTCCAATGACCTTCAGAACATGCTCAGAATCTAACCCAAGAGTTTCATACTTGCCCAGAATATCATAGTGAACGTTGCAAGGATCACAGAGCAGAAACATTGGTTTCCAGTGAATGTCAAGAGTATTTGGTGGTTTTGATATAATGAAGTTGACAAACTCCTGGAAACTCACTTTTTCAGAAGAATTTTTGTTTTTCCTGAACATTTCCCTAATCTCATTTGCAACAGTGATGCTGTAGAATGGCTCAGAGTGCAGAAGCTTGTCTCTGTAAGCTGAAACTAGCCGTTCCAAGGGATGCCTGGTGAACATTACTTTGGTGTAATTGTTCAGAAATTCCTTTTGTTTGGCAGGAGGGTAAGTCGCCACCTTTTTGATTAGTGAGGTTTGGTGGATGTGGTCATGCTCAATTTCAGAAGCTTCGGCATTCAAGTCTGCTTGCAGAAGAAAGATAGTTCTCTTCCAGTTGGAGCAGCCTACCTTGGGCACCTCACAGTAGATAAATTTATGTTTGTGCTCCACAAAGAGTTGTTTTGCAACACGAGAATCCAATTTGCTTCTTGATTCAAGAAGATTGTTCTTCAGGCAGACAGAAGCCAGTGTGCTTTTGCGATCATTTTGAATTGCCAGCCAGTCTTCAGTGGGATCAGGAAAAGCACCTGCAACCAATGAATAAATTTAACCTACTATGGCAAAATAGATTTATATAAGTATCTTTTTTTTTTCTTACAACCATAGCACTCAATCTGTATCCCTGCATACAAAAATTAATGAAGATGCTAAAATCAATTATTTGTGTTATTGTCACTGGACTCATCTATGGCAAACATGCAATAAACTATCTTGCTTAGTGAAGCTTGTTAAAATTAAAACTTTCAACATATTAGCAACATTGTTCTAAGCATGATGGGTGTTCTAACACTTCTAATGTCAATTGTTTTTTGTAGAGCTCTTCCTCTCATACTTTGCTAAGATAGCTACCACAGTGACAGGGCATCAGATATTTTCATAGCATTGTTTAGGACTTAGGCTCTTTTGTTACTTTCTAACACTTTTGAGAAAGGTGTCCCTGGGTCTAGAAAATATTAAGTCTTTCTGTTGGTAAATCTTTTACTCACCTCTGAGGTTTTTTTGTCTCTTACAGAAAAATCCGAAAAGAAATATCCCAAAAATAAAATTTGGGAGAAGGAAAACTAACACCTTCTGGTTCATAGTATTTTCACGGGAAAGAGGATGACGTGATCTCTAAAGTGGAAACCTGCCTTTCTGTCAAGAAGGAAAGATATTACAAGTTAGATTTTTTATGACTGAGACAACAAAGGTAACATGGTAGTCTCTTTCAGAATTTACTATAGCAGAGAAACCTCTCAAGCCCTATAAAAAGAGGCCTTGCTAATAAGTAAGAATTCTCCCATGAAAAAGACTCACCATAATTATACTGTTAAATCAAACAGACAAATAATACGACCATATCAAAGTATTACAGAATTCCCCCTTCTCAGAACAATCAAATGTGCATGAGCAAATATTCCTCTCATCTCCTCATTTAAATCTGGTGTTCCTGCCAAGCAAACTCATCTATCCCTTCACACAGTATAACAATAAGCTTATTTAGGATCACAAAGATGTATTTTTTTCTTAAATAACCTTAGTTGTTGGAGTCTGGGAGTACTAAATTTTCTATAACCTGTAACAGGCCTATCCGCAAGACTATAACATGTTCAAAATGAGATTCTTCCCATCTCTTGTGCTGAAGCTTTCAGTTTTGTACAAAGAAATCAATATTCAGCGCAGGATAGACTCTTCCATATTACAGCAGAGAATCCTAACTATTAACCACAGATTAATTTCCTCTCTCCCAAAGACACTGCAGTGTATATACATTTGCTGCCATTCCTGCTGCAGCACGAGAGCCCCAGAATGGTTCACTGTGGCAGGCAGCAGCTTCTAGCAGTAGAGGAAACAGCATCAAGGAGATGGTCTGTGTTCACAGACAAAAGAAGAGAAGGCTGATACAGTCCAACAATCAACGTGTTCCCTCTCCTTGTTCTGTTTCCTTGTGCTTCCTGGAGACAGAGCTAAGTCCTCCGTGCAATCCTACTCTGTTGCCCCCAATAGGAAGCTCTACATCAGTGTTTTACGTCACTTTTTATTTGAAGCAGCAAAATTAAGTGCAAAATCATGACTAGTGACATACATGGCATTCTATTTCTGTCCTGTAAAGATTGCACCATCAGAAAAGCCAAGCAACACTGGTTTTTTAGCTTTTTGATTTTTCACCCTGAACCTGGCAATAAAAACATCCTTGCCTAGATTTCCTGAGGATATAGCTTCAACCATTTGTTTTGCTTTGTTTTGACAAAGATAGAACAGGATCACTCCAAAAGTTACTTGTGGCAGCCCCAGCCCATGCCATAATGGAAATTTGTTTCCTGTGAGACAGCAGCAAAGGCAGCTCTAATTAAATTGCTGAAAATGTACTTGAACATAAGGCTTCTTCCTTTCAAGGCTGATGAGTGAGTATTATATCATGTCTTTACCAGAATACCTTCAAACTAATATAGTTAAAAGCATTACTAATTATTAAATTTCTGTCAGTGTAGGCATGACCTGAGAAATGGAGAGGGAAAACTGTTCACTCTTTCAGACCTCTAAACGTCATTATGAACAAATCCGCAGTCACATATATGAACAATTCATTTGTGTTTACGTTAAACTGTTCAAATAATCACATAAGTGAATGCAATATTTATAGACACAATGGAATTTAGCAAATATTTTTGCGTTTTCTTGGCTGCACAAGACCATTATAAATGCTACAAGTAAAAATATGAGAAAAAAGCTATTACAAACTGAGCGGAACTTTCAGAAATACCAGTGACCTGATCTCTGTTTACACAACAGTAAATGAGCCACTGCTTTGGTTTCAAAAAACTTCAGCTTGGTAAAAATCATTTTCAAAGGTGTACAAGTAGCAGGGCAGAAGTTATTCTGTAAATAAGAGTTTTTCTTATGAAAATTATAACACCACAACACCAGCACAAGCTTCCTCCTGCTCATTTCAGCTTCAGGAGAAGAACTGCCTGGATCTTCTGGAGAAGCGATCAGTCACATCACTGCAAGACGCTCCATGTTTTGCTATTTGCTTTGCCTTCAAAAGGTATAAGGAAACTTACACAAAATATTTAAACAAGGAAACTAAGTGATAATTTGGCCTCTAACCTTTTCTTCATTGCATGTCATTTCTCCCCTCACTGTGCGGGTTACTGACATCTAATGCATCAAAGGTTGGTTTCAAGGCCAGCTGAAGTTGGTCAAATTGTTCATTGATCTCATGAGGTCCAAAATTGAGTGATCTCTTTTTATTCTTTTGCTGAAGTGGTTTGAAGACACAGTTTCACACTGTGTAGAAATTAAAATAAATTTAATTCTAAATAATTCTATAGAGGGACTCCTTGTTAGAGTACGTTACGTAAAAGAAGGTGGACTTCATTTAACTGAAATGATGTCACCTCAGGGTAGTTATTGTTATCACACCTGTGTCAGGAATCATAAAATGAACTAGATTAACTTACTCTATTTAAATACTTGTATCGCATGTATTTCTTAATTAAATTACTGGTACAGAACATAAAGTCTGCCATAAGACATATTTCATGTTGTAACATGTCAAGGAGTCAAGAGAGGGAAATAGAAGAGACTTACCTCCTTGAGGGAAAGAAGCTGCTAATGAGATAGTCAAACACAGATAAGTCTCTTCTTCTAGAAAATGTGCATATTTGTGGAAGCAAAAGAATTCCTTAATTCAGGAGAGTTCCGGAGGGATAGAATGAGCTCCAAGGTAACAAATGGAAACTGCCTGGACTCCTCAGTAAAAATTCAAAGTGTAGATTGGCTGTGAGAGCTAAAACCTTCTATCAACTAGTGAGGTTGACATGACAATTCAGAGAAGTACCTGAAGATGATGTCTGAAGGTTTCTTCTGTAGTCGTTTTCTGATGGGAGATCCCACTATGGAGTTCTATGTAATGCAAAGTCTCCAACAATGAAAATCACCTAAGAGCAACCTGAGAAACAGGAAAAAAGAAAAATCGGAGAGCCATTTTTCCAGGAGAGGGACAAATCACCTGGAAAAAAGAAAGGGGGTTGGGGAGCTCCAAATCAAAAAACACCTCTGTGATACATTTCATGACAGTAGATCAGGTGAATTTTTTCTTCTATTTCTTCCCTCATGTCTTTTCCAGATATTTGTAATTGTGTTGTGTATTTCAGATGTAATGAATTAACACTTCTCTTTGTGTTTTACCTCATCCTACCTTGAATTAAATGTGATTTAAGGTAACTGGGTAACTATAAGGCATTCCACAGTCAAGGTGTGGTGAATCTATTAACACAACTACTCCATAATAAATAGTCTAGTTCTGCTGTAAACAAAGGTTAGCAGAATAGGATCCCACGGGGAAGGTGAAAAGACAGTACCATAGGACTCAAAAAAAGACAGAAATTTCTTCTAGTGAAAAGTAACACAGGGAGGAGTCAGAGATCCAAATGTCTCTCTGGAACCACATGCAACCAAATAAAGGAGAAAATACTAAAAACTAAATATAGGGCATTAATATGTTTTGTTCTTGTTACTCATAATTGTGGAGGTCTGGTAGATTTTTTAGTTTGTTTTCTCTTTATTTCTAATGAAGCATAAAATCTTCTAGGTAATAACCTTCCACTGCACTTTTGGGTTTTGCTTGTTCTTCAGATAATATCATTATAGATCAATCACACGCAGCTATGGCTTAATATTTTCAACTCTCCATGTCTTACTGGATTCTGCAGATTTCCTCAGCAATCATTTCATGACTCCCTTGGACATTAGGAAACAGTAGACCAGGCAGTGTTCAAGAATATTAATCATTTTAGTCTGAAATATAATCAACCCAACCTTTTAGAGCTAAGCTTAGCATTAGACTGTAAGAATGAACTGTAGATAAGCCTCTCAAATCTGCAAGAACTTGCTTAGCATCAGTAGCTGAATTTATGAAGCCTTAGGCCACAAGCTGTGAATTTTCATCTGCGTACATTGGATTTATGTTGAACTTCTACACAAAGCCAGGCCTCTTAACTAGTTCAAGCAAAAAAATAAGGAAGCTTATTATAACCAGCAGCAAACCTTGAAGATAAGAAAAGAAATGGCCTGCTTAGAGACAAGGAAAGAACTCGGTGAAGAACAAGAAGACCCCATCCTCTAAAACACGATTGGACCAAATGTTACGAGAGGTGGGAACTGAGATTGTAAGGGTGATTGGTGAGGGATTTCTTTGTTCAGGGTCTCTGTCCAGAGGCATCCAGGTCAAGTTGAAACCTGGTCCTGTGCCACTGATAAATTAGCCTTAAGTACCTTGTGTCAGAGACTCTGTCTCAGGAAACCTGGGGTCAAGCCAACAGGAGAACCTTGACAGAGTGGATAGGAGAGTCAAAAGGGGCATCCATCAGTTCACTGGAGCTTCCTGCTGTATACGGACCTTGGTTCTAGCAGTTCAAGTCTTGCTGGAGTGAATGTGACTGTGGTCTGGATGTTCTGGTGAGATTTTTCCTGTAACAGCAGTAAGAGGAATGATTCTTATAGAAACCTTCTTGCAGAACCCTTTCAGAAGGATTTCTGTAAGGTGATAAGCAATTTTTTTGAAACTTGTCAGTTAACTAGTGTTTAATTCCTTGAATGCGTGTCTGGCTGATTTCATGGCTTTCTAGCTTCTTAGCCAAAACATGTTGCAGTATCAAGTCAAATGATTTATGCAGTTTAAATCCACTATATCAAGGCAATTACCTTAAAAAAAACCAAAGCCCAAACAAAAATAGTGAGCAAGTTTGGTCAGATCCATTACTATAATACAATACAACATTTCTGTAAGCGAGCAACCAGATCAATTGCCCAAGCCAAGAGTGGTACGAAATGGGGAACAGATTATTGGAGAAAGCAATGCCAATCTTATGCATATGAGATGAGAAAAAGGCCTGAAGCCCTCATAAAATGAGAAAAATTTATTGAATTCCAACCTTCTTTGCATTACTGGTAATTCTACCATCTCCCTGTACTAATGCATTGTTAAGATTCTTTTCTTCCCAATATATATGCTCTTTATAAAAACCCCTCAAAAAGGTGTATCACATTGTTTATATTTTTGTTCTCTGTTTGCTGATCATAAAATGTTCTGTTCCTTGAAGAGATTTATGACAATTCAATGCTTTTAATTACTTCCACCATTCCCCTTTTCTATAGGCTATACTGGGTATGGAGGAGTGGCTGGCCACCTGCTTGTGCATTTCCTGTGTGTCAGACTTGATCCTTTGACCAGTAAAACTCTCTTCCTCAATGATGTGATTGTACTTCTCCAGGGTGCTCAGAAAACTATCATATGCCTGAATTTTTTGATAGTTTTTTTCTGTTAAAATGCTTTCTCTTTGTTCATTTTTCTCATATTTGATTTCTATTTTGTGATAATAGACCTTCTGCAACCATTCCATATGTCTGTTAGCAGTCTGGACTTTACCTGTTCATACCATATGTAGCTACACCACAACCACTCATGCTTCTCCAACCACCAACTTTGGCTCTGTAATGGGTTCCTTTTTCCCTGACCAAAACAAGGTCTGAAATAGAATCTCTAGTCCTCTTTCAATTAGGAAATATTTAGGCAGTCCAAAGATGATTCAATAATAAAGTTACCTAAGTACATGACCTAGCACATCACACTCAAATTTAAGTTCTCCCTCCTGCCATTTAGGCTCATTTCTAGCACTGAAGGAGGAGACCGCATTGCTTTTAACAGGTATCGCTGGCACATCATTCTGTCCTCAAATTGCTAAAACAACAGTTCATAACATAGCATTCCCTAATCCTTCTTCTGGAACTGCTGAACCATTGCAATTGAAAAATCTCTGTGTTTTAAAGAAATATTAAAAAAAAACAGTCTGAAAAACCCCAATATTTTGATAATTTTATAAACAATTATAAGTCCTATACCTGGAAATGTGAAATAATGTTAAGTCTTCATGTATGAAACATATTACCCAAGGGTGGAAATACATGTACCCACAGTCCTCTGTGTGTATGTGTACATATTTCTCCACTATATGCATGTGTGCATATATATACACACATGCGTGTAGCTCCGAAACAAATTAATATCAGTTATCCTGGCATATTATTTGCTCCAAGTAAACTAAGTAGGTTGATAAGGATTTCAAGTCTCCTTGTGATAAACTTACAAAGGCATGTCTCAACCTAATTTTTCTCAAAGGCAGACCTTGGTCACAGGGTCACAGCTGAGCGCATGGGGCGATCCTCTGCACCCTAATTGATGATAAGTGGGACTCTCAAGATTAAAAGAATGGAATTACAACAATACATATTTGTGTTCCTGATACATTTGAAGCCAGAAATAAAAATGTACCAGTAGGGCAGCTCAGTGGAAGGTGGGGAAAATCTCTAGAAACAGATAACATTCTCAGTTGCTAAGCCCCGTTCTGTACTTAAACCCTGTTAATCCCTTCAAAAAGACAACAGCAAATACATGCATACTGATATGTATTTGGGTACATAGAAAGTGAGGAGGGGATGACGTGTAGAAACCCCCAGGAACAGCCATAACTGAAAAACGAACAGGAAAAACAAGCTTTGCTGGAATCAGTTCTGAGTGTGCTGTTCTAACAGCATTAATTGCACCTTGCTCACCCAAATATGCATCCCCCTGGTTCCTGTACCACTCACTATGGATGGGCAGGAGTGAGGGAGACCCCAAAAACTGGAGTCTCAGTAGGCAGGTTGGCCTGCTTCATGAAGTGGAAAATCACCAGTGCACTAGAACCTGTAACAGGCTGCAGATAGCTGAAGGCTAGAGGAGCCATCTGATCTGGGTCATTTTGCCGACAAGAGCCAGGGTCTGACATCATCTCACTTACAGCAGCAATGGCTAAAAGGTGTTATGTGAGAATGGGTACAAGCTCAGAATGGGGGCAACATGTGAGCTAGACTGGAGACGACTGAGAAAGAGGCTGACAGCAGTGTCCCAGGCTTCACAACAGTGATCATCTCAGCTCTGCATTACTGCATCAGCTTGCTTTCTGGTCTCAGTAAATGCTGAGTGCTACTTTCCTCATTGCCATCATTAAACTGCTTGTTATTCTCATTATAGCACCTTCTTATGCCTTTTAGTTTCTGCTTTTCTCTCTCATCCAATGTCATCTCCCTGTCTTGCCTTCCAAGGCTTTTTTTTACCTGTCATTTCTCATGCGGTATTAAAAGCTCAGCTTTACTTTCCAATCAGTCATGTTGCTCGCCTCTGCTACCATTAGCCCCTGCTAACAAGCAAATAGCTTCTGCTCTCTCCTCTGTTCCCCCCACTTCTTGGAAAAAGTTTCTGAAGCACCTACAGAGCTACTACATTTTTCACCTAAAATCACTCCTTAGAATCCTTCTTTTCAGCAATGCCAACACCAGTTACACTGCCAGTGTGCTAAAACTGTTACTAACCTGCCCACAAAAGAGCAAGCAAAAGGAAGAGCCAAATTGGGGATGAAAAGAACCAAAATGAAGAGAAAAACAAATGGGTATATGGGAAAAGGCTGCACAAAGTCTGACAGAAAAACTCCTAGAGAGGCAAGGAGCAGCAATCTGAGCAAAAGTGGTGGAGCTGGGACCATGGGAAGTAGAAAGATGGTGCTGTGGGAAAAAGAGGTTGAGAATGGGAGTGGAAAAGATGCAGAATAAAATTCAGTGAAGTAAAGATGGAGAAGAACAAATTCAAGGAAATTAGTATAGAAGGGAATACGCAGTACTATGCAATAAATTGTGACAGATGTTTAAAGAGGAGTGAGATTAAATGCACTGCGGTCCCTCACACACTGGAGCCTAAACCTTACTGTGTGATCAACCTTGCCTCTGCTCTCCTCCCTGTAGATGTAACCAGAAAAGCCATGGGGTTTGATTTTGTAATTACGGCCACTTCCCATCAGTATTGTCAGGGAGCAGTGAAGGACAATTCTTCCATTCAGGATGGGGAGCTGGGAGCCAAGTGCACTAAACACACGGCCAGTGCAGCAGTGGCCTCACCAGCCTGGATCCATTACCACCCCTGAAGGGTGAAGACCTGGACATGGTGGCCAGGTTCAGCCAAGAGATCAGATCATCAGGCAGAGCCAGAGTGACATTGGCTTGTGGGTGGGCCCAGCTCGGCTGGGCTGTGGGGAGCTGGAGACTAGCCCTGCTGCAGCATTGCTGAGGCAGGGATTGATGGACCCAGGGGCTGACATGGGGCTCTGGGCTGTGGGCAGCATGGGGGAGGCCCCACGGGGGCACTGACTGGGCAGGGACAGTCAGTGCTCTGGTTGTGCTTTGGGCCTGACAGATAATATGAGAGCAAAGTCCATGCCCTCTGCTTGGTGGCCGAGTAATGGGCTGTGGAGCCTTCTTATCTAAATGCTTAATTCTACATCTCATGCACACATCAAACGCTACTGCAAAACCAGTCATAGGAGAGCAATAGTCACCACTTTCTTTTAGGGAGTCTAGATGAGCCTAAGAAACTTAGGAAGGAGGAAGAAAGTGAGAAAGAGAAGTATGGAAAAAAGCTTAGAACATGGTGGCAATGAATTACGTCCTTCCCTGATGGCTTCATGGGAGATAGAGCCTCACAAAATCCTTCTGCTTTTCTCATTATATTGATAACTAGATGTCCAGCTTTTTCATCTGTCTTACAGTTCTACCTCATATTTTGCTTCTCAGATACTGTTGGTAATAACAATGTTGTCCTTGCCATTCAGGTTTACCCACCTTGACTCAACCCTAGATCCTTCTCTGTCCCATCCTTATTTTCACCTCCCTGTGTAGACTGCTTTCATTCATCCCTGCCACTGCACACCAAATAGGACAGCCAGAACTGTCTCTAACCATCCTGATTGCTTGGCACACAGACGCCAAGGCAACCTCCTGGCTGCTGTTCACTTTGTCATGTCCTTTTTGTACTCCCTCAGCTAGTACACCTCTGCCACAACTGATGATGCTCTTTCTCTTTTTACACTCCAGTGCATACAAAATGTCTTTGCTTAAACTGTTTTCCTTTTTGCTCTCATCTCCTCCAGCTTCTTCTATCTCTCTAGTTCAGCTTTTGACCCTCATTTACAGAATCCAATACCCTTTTGTCCAAAACTAGATCTCTATGCTCATTCCCCCCAGATCTTTCTTTTTATAGTCCTCCAAAGAAACCAGTACAAGAACCATGTTCAAGTCCTTACACTGTTGTTTTGGTGCCTGCTCTTTTGCAGAAATGATCTCTTCATCTGAAACATGCTGGTAGTAACTGTCAAACTGGGTGTATGCATTGTTCTCTCTTCCTGCATCAATCTAGGCCTATTCAATTACTTTCTGGTTTCATCTGTATTGCAGGACAAGTTGTTCAGCAGGAATGTCATGTTTAAAGTCTGTTTACTAAACATGTTTTTATGTGATACTATGGCACATGCAGTATCAAATATTAAGAAGTTAGGAAATAGTAGGATTAAAGTGGTTCATGAGCTAAATCATAGAGAGCATAAGATGAAGTTACCTGCTGGCTTTTGGCAGCACAGCATTGGAACTAGAGAGCTGACATTTCAGAATATTTAACATTACAGTACACTTCTAAGTTCAAAACAGTCTTGCTGATTTAGTTACAGGTATGATTTCCCAAAACATCTGCAAATCTGGTTTCCAGAGCTTGCTCAAGTACCCAGAAAATGGGGAATGGACAGTCAACGAGAGTCTCTGAACAGGTGAGCACCCCACATCACATGCAATTATTGTGGCAGACAAAGAAGCGAAACTCTAATCCTAAAACCTCTTGCCTGTTTCACTGCACAGTTTCCCTCATCTGACGTAGATACTGGGGACCCTACTGCACTGCCCTAGAGCATCTCAAGAGCCCATCCATCTTGTGAACTGAATGTGTCAAGTTATGCAGAATATCTTGTTTCTTTAAAAAACAACTTCCAAAAGACTAGTGAAAAATGTATTCATGTGGCATCATAACAACATGCACAAAAATCATTGTCGGTAGTGAATCATTTAGCTCCCTTGACCAATCTTATGATACTCAATCTAACGGAATAACTGGTAGTGCTAGCAGTTTGCCATTTCTGAATAAACCCAGCATCAATAATGACAAGATCCAAGTTTGTCAGACTTATCTGCTGACAGCAACAAAATGGCAAGACTCGGGCATGCAGGATGCTATACCTGGCACTGGAGGGGAATAGTCCCTAGCACAGCTTCTCTGCTTCCCCTGCTCCCACCATCAGCAAGGCCTGCCTCGATTCTTTCACACCAGCTACCCCCAAATCCACCTCACTGCGCCCCACTCCCCAGCAAGTCTCCAACACTGAGTTCCCCTCCCGCTGGACAGATATTTGCATTGGCACCAGTGTTTTTCCCTCAGACTCTGCCCCAGGTGTGACCCCTTCTTCTACAGTCGCTGCTTCCACCCCTCAGGCAAATTTTAACCCAGTCTCCAGCAAATCCTCACCTCCAAAAGCCATCCCCTGTCCCCAGTCAGCTTGCCCAGCACATCCTGTTTTCCAGCTTCCTAAATGCCCATCGGATCTCACCCAGATTCTGCTGTTCAATCCTCCTCAGGCAGAAGCCAGCTCTTTGCTGACTCCCACTGCCAAACTCCTCCTTCAGTCTCCTCAGTCAGCCTCACAGCCCCCCACACCAACCACACTTCCGAGCCCAGCTCATCAGATCTTCTCTCCTTATTCTTCCAAGCCTCCCACGCAGCCCCACTGCTTCTTGCTCTCAGCTCCGCACTTCAGCTTCTGTATCTATTTTAGTATCTTCCAAACTACACTGACACATTTTCCTTGCCCTCCCACATCAATTTTCATGCTGCTTATCAAATGTGCTGTTTCTTCCTGCTGATTTCATTCTTTGAATCTATTCTGCCAGTGATCCCCAGCACTTTCCCCCAAAAAAGTTTGCTCAAGCTTGCCTTGTTATTTAAAATCGGTGATTTACTTCCCTGTGTCCCCTCAGTCCAGCAGAAGTTTCACTGAAAATATACAGGAAGAACCCCCTTAACCTCATTTTTCAACTTTTTTCTCCAAAGTCTGTAAAGAACCTGAACGTCTTAGAGGGAAGGTCACCAGAACTATATAAGGGTAGGAAAAAAGAGTATGGTTTCCAAAACACCCTGCATAAAAAGCTATAAACTGTTTTTCGTTGAAGGCTTTTACAAGTTATCCTGAGGCAGATATCTAGCATGGAAAATTTCTGCTCTAGCACTTGAAATTTGACAAATCCTATGCAGCTGCAAACTGTATTGAAATGAAAAAAGTCAATATGCATGTTACCTTTAGCAAAGCCAAAAAGTGAATGAAAGCCTCTGTCTCTTCATTTCAGGCACCAGAGTCCTTGCAGCATCAACTCTCAGCTGTATATTAAACTCTTCTGTTCTTAGCTGAGGAGAGTTATAGCAATGAAAAACGGACTGCCAAAAAAATCCTCTGTAGATACACTTCCTCATGGTGTGATCTCAAAAGATAAATAATGCCTCAGTTTGATGGCAATTTCTACATATATAAATGAAAAATTTTAAAAAAAAAAAGCAAACCGAAACAACTCTGTGACAAGTCTATCTTTGTGGAGATTTGACTACACTATGAAAATCAGAATAATGTGAAAAGTTACTAACAATCTGATTTTACTTACCAATCAGACAACATCAGTGGGGATTTCCCACTTATCTGGGTGATGGTAAATAGAAAACAAAGACTCAGACAGAGAAAGATCAGTCCAAAGAGACACATTACTTCAATTTTATGCCTAGATCTGCAAAGGAAATAGGGAAGAGGGTTTTGTCTTCTCCTTACCTCAACTTCAAGGCTAGGCAAAGTATTTCTGCATCCACACAGATACCTTCCCAGGAGAGTATCTGAAACACTCTGTATATGTAGTATTTATCTTTATTTTGATTGAATGCCCAGCTAAAAGATGCAAGTGGTTCCCTGCAAATGTTTAGGTGAGCATCTCCAATTGCTCACAAAAAAGCAATGTGCTATGTCTGACTCTGGGTATAATGAGAAGCATTTAACCACTCCTTGCTTATGATCCACAGCAGCTGTAAGAGCCTGCCAAGTGCTTCCACAGCAGCCCGCCAAGAGGCTGCCTGGTAAGCAACCAAGAAGGAGGATGTTTGGGAATATAAGGGTAAAGGTAATTTGGTTGAAAGCAACTGCAATGTGATAGTGTATATTATTTTTAGATGAGGAATAAAAGGAAGGATCAATTCAAATCAAATGGACTCTGTACAAGAAAACTCCAATAAACCCTGGGAACTGGAAGGTAAGTTCTCATGGGAAACATGGGTAAAGCAGAAGGAATTCAGTAGAGCTGGCAGTTCCTTAAAGAAATGATGTTTAGGGCACAAACACAAACAATCCCACACAGTAGGAGGATAGGAAGTATGGTCAGAGATCAGCTTGGCTAAGCAATGCAGTCTTCAATGACCTGAAACACAAGAAGGAAATGTACAGAAAATGGAAACCAGGTCAAACTCCTGAGAACAAGCATGAAAGAATAGCACAAGATGTTGAAACAAAGTCAGAAAGCAAAAGGCACAAATTTAACTGCAAGAAGAAATGAACGTAAGGGATAGCAAGAAGACAAATTTAGAAGAAAAAGAAACACGTAGTGATAGCTCACTTGCAGAAGGCTGAACTACATTTTCCATTATTCTTCATAAAGGAGCAATCTATAATTATATGACTAATAACTAAACTCAGGAAGAAAGAATCCAGCAAAAAAAGGGAAAGAATAGATCTGAGAATAACTTGGAAATACTGCAATTCACCTCATTCTCAAGTATGCCTGCACAGAAGAGCTCTCTATTGGTCGTTGACTGTACTAGGTCTCCCTTGACTGTGATAGGAACTTACACCTCTGCACAGATATAGGTAGATATTTTCTAGGCAGCTAAAGTTAGGTGAAATAAGTCCTATTCATAGTGACAGCTGAGCCCAAGAAAGTGCACATGAAGATACCGTGAGAATGGAGCGAAGCAAGCTCAGAACTGCTCGCTTCCTCTGAGAACTCTCAGAAGTTGTGCAAGAAGTCTGTGAATAGGTGAACAGGGTGCTCACCTTTAAAAAGTCAAGACATAAAGAGGAGACCAGTTCTAGAAAAATACTGGAATAAATGAAAAACTAAATTATTCCTAAAAGGTCAGAAACAGCTTAAAAAGTTAACATGCGAAAAACATTAAGCAATATAATTTCTGTAACAGGGTAACAAGACTCATAAATAGAGAAGCAGTAGGTCAAGGAATGTATTTTAATTTTAATAATGTTATTAACATTAACTCAATATTTCAAAAGTAATTTAAAGTGAAACTACTTCAGGGAGAATCCAAAACTGCCTAGGGAAAAAACTCAAACCACAGGCTTCAATATTAGTTTTTGTTCATGTGCTATCAAACTCAAGAGATATAATCAGTGAGATTCTAGCTGAGTCTGTTCTGGGCCAGGTAATTGACCAAGTTATTAACTACTTGAATAAAGGAGCAATCCTTCAACCTTGTAGACAGTAAGTGCAAATGAAGAGCAAACACACTGCACGATACATTAAATTCAGAATTATCTTTACAGATAAAAGAAATTATGTGTAGGAGAAAACACATTGCAATGCACTTGTGTTCACAAGTCTGAGGCTCTAAGGGGGAATAATAGTTTGTAAAGATGTCGGATGCCAATGACCAATTAGGGAGCCATTCGGCCAAAAAGGGCTAAGAGGGGTAGCAGTCAGTCACAAGCTATACATGAATAAGTAGTGTTACATCATATAGGTACAAGAATGCAAACTGCATATTAGGAAGATCAACTGTTTTGCTTGTACAGTACATTAAGGAATACCTTCAATTATATTTCTGCCTAGCACAGCAACCAGTGGCACTGTGTCCTGTTCAAGCAAAACTGTTCAGAGAGAAGGCAGACCAACTAGAAAGAATCCAGAGAAGAGCAGAGGAAATGGTCAGTTTTCTGGGAGAAAAAAAAATAAAATAAAAAAACAAGAAAGAAAGATTGAAAGAATCAGCGTTGCTCAGTGTAAAGAAAAGAAGGCCAAATGAACACAGGAAAAATTATCATCTACATAAGTTACCTGTAAAGAGGTAAGGAGGGATCTTTTTTTTTTATCTGCAGTGGATATGAAGTGATGGGTTTAAACTATGACATTGAAGTTCATTATGTCTTAAGAAATCTTATTAACAATAAAGATAATTTTTTTTTGTTCATTTCCAATATACAGTTAATTTTCTCAGAACTTCAGAATGCAGAAGTTGAGATCTTGAGGTCTTTGTCAGAGTTTTTTTCTGATAAATCTAGTTTTGATCCAGTTGTACAATTTAGAAGCCCAATCTTATCTCTCTAGAGAAACTACATTTATCAAAGTTTTCATGCTAAATTATACAAAGTCAGGTTGTTGTTTCAATATAGTGACTCTGAACCAGTGAAGCTACTATAGAGCTTACCACTGCTCAGATTGGCATGATGCCACTTCTTTTCTACTCTACATCATTTTAGCTCTCGGAAGAAATGTGAATAGTTGTAGTAAAAAGAATGCTATCTTCCAGAAACTACTATATCTGGTATTTTATGGTTGTGTACTGATTGCCAAATGTCAGAAATGTGCCAGTCTCTTTTCTGGGGATTCTTAAAGGAGTCCACTAGAGAAGCATTTTTATCTCCCAAGCTTGCCCTTTTGGTGAGCTACTCAACGCATTGCCAAGACATGAAATTCATTTGCCTCATGGAGCGTTTATTTTGATAAGAGATGGGAGAGGACTAAACAAAGTGAAGTGAGATAAGGGCAGAAAATACTGAGACATACTTTGTTAGAGGGCTGCAGAATCTGCTTTATCTCAGAATTTTTTCATGTGATTGTTCTTTGTATTAATCAAACTTCATACGAATTTAATGAAGTATCCTCACAGGGCAGGAAGGGTTGAAATCCTTTTGTGTGCCTTCCACCCAAGATCCCATTTTGTCAATGCATGGACATTCTTGGCAAAAAAACTTTATCATATGTATGACTAGGTGAAAGAAAGTCTCGCAGAGGGACGTTTGTTGTACTAAGACCCTACATGAGTTCCCAAGACTTGACTCCATTGCCAGCAAGTATCAGTGTTGGCCATCATCTGTATTGCCTCTGCAAATGACTTATGCAGATATGTTCAGGTGATTTTGTATAGAAAAACACTCCTTAAAGCAATTTTGATCTTGCAGAAAAATTTCATTTTTTGCATTTTATAAACTATTTGAACCAGAAAAAATCCATTTGATGCTACTTCCTGGTCTTCTGGATTTCTATTGAATGCTGCATTCGTCTAAAATACACAAGATAATCTGTTTCTGTGAGGCATACTTTTTAAAGTCGGGGTAATATACAACATAGCATTAAATTCATGCTTACCTAATAGAGAATACTAGAAGAGTGATACAACAAATATTGTTTCACAAATTCACTATCCTACAGTTTTTCTCTGGGTAAACTCTTCAGACTTGGCTGAAGAAAACTTTTTGGCGGGGGCTTGGTATTTCACCTCGAATACAGCTGAGAGAAAAGCTGTTCAAAGAACAAAAACTAAAGCATTCATTTAGTTCATCATAGTTTAAAAACTTTGTAAAAACAGGGAATAGGCTTATACGTAATCATAGAATAGTTTGGGTTGGAAGGGACTTAAAGATCACCTAGTTCCAACCCCCCTGTGGTGGGCAGGGACACCTCCCACTAGATAGATATGAGACGGATTTTTGTGACACTGTGGAATTGTTTTATACAATATCAGTATTCTTATCAGGTTGCAAACATGAGAGATGTTAATTTAAACCATTTTAATTAGTAGAAAGCCTATTTAAAACTAACTAACAAGATAAATCACAGCTTTCCCACAACTTCTACTTCTCCAAAAAGTAAAGATGCAATAGCAACATCTGGGTTTAGGATAACTAATGTAGCCTTGGAAAAGTGTATCTTCATGAAACCCTGCAATGATAGCCTCTGGAAAGATCATGACTTTTTAAATTATTGACTCTTCACTATTTGTTTTCCCCCTACAGATTCTAGTTCAGCCTGAATATAGTCATACAAAGAAAATACAGCTTTTAATGGTCCCTTTCACAGTTATTTAAGAAACAAGACATGGTATCATGTTGTATGGCCATAACACAGGTTGTACAAATGTGACTAGCCATGCATATGCCCAGGGCTCACTCACCACAGCAGAATGAAGAAAGTCTGTATAAACGAGAAAGGAAGATGGGAGGAGCACTTTGTACAGTCACGATTAAATGACACTATCAGAGGTATCTCTTGTTTCATCCATAGAATACAGGGATGATTAAATGTATAAAGCATGCCTTTGTTTTACATTGACATACTTAGAAAATCTGCCAACAAAGTTGACAAGAATTTCTAAGTAGTGAAACACTCCTAGTATATGTGAAGACTGAAAGGAAAAACTCAACATTTTTTTTCAATTTTCTGTTTCAAATTTAGAACTATTAATATCCTTCAAAAGGCTAAGATTTAAAAAAAAGATTAAAGCAGAATTTGAAATACAAATAGAAGCTAGTAATTAATTAGCATTCTCAATAAGCCCTGGGAATCCCCATTCAGATGCTGCAAGAGCTGAAAAATGAAGGTAGCTTACTACTATCAAAACAGGGTTGTAGGACTGATCTTCCAGGAATAAGTGCTCAAAAATTCAGAAGTTTTGTTATGGAAAGATTAACAAAGCAGCTTCAGGTTTTGCAAAACAAAAGAGTATTCTAGAAATAATCTTGATAATGAAATGACAGTAAAAGAAGAAACTTGTGTACACTTTTGTATCCTCTGTATGTTTTCATGAATAAGACTCTGTGCACTATTATATTCATACGATTATGACATAACACTGAGAGCTAAAAACATTTCCAAGGTGAAAAGGCAAAAATACTTGTGCCTTAAGAGGATTTTCTAGGGTTATGCAGCTAGAAGTTTTAGATATCAGAAACGAACTGAAGGTATTAAATAAGCTTCTGTCCTGGCTTTTAATCAGAGCAGACAGAGAAAAAACACAGAAAGCATAGAATGCTAAAATTGTCTATAAACATCAACATTTCTTCTTCATACTAGTACTTTAAATCTATTGTCTACAAGAGATTTAATATTTTATCTGATTTGTGCATGTCCTTTACACTGATCATTACATACAATATTTCTCAGGTAATAGAAATTAGTCACTGGATATCTAGCCAAAATTTTGTATATTTATTATTTTCTTTTAATTGTATTTAAGGTAATGTTAAAAAAAAAAAAAAAACACAGCAAACCACATCAAGGCATGGACAGCTGCAAAATTATTTTTGCATCTGAAGAGATCAGTTGAAAAGCCATCTGCCTTTGACATCACTAACCCTGAAGTCAGAATTCCGTATCTCCTAAAACAGAAACAGAGAATGCAAATGTTTGGATTTCCTAGCAAAACACCTAGGAGAAAAAAAAAAAACCAAACATACCAACATTCTGAGAGAAATGGAAAAAAAAAATGAAGAGAAAGTACCTCTACAGCATTTTCTTCTTCTGGAGCTCCTGTCTGGATACAGCTCTACCCAACTCTGGCTCCAGTTAGCTTTCTGTTTACTTAATGCCTTTGCTCAAATAAAAAGAAGGTGTATCCTTGAATACCATTCATACAGCACAACTCATTGTGACCTTTCTTCAGCAAGAGTTTGAATTTTTTTCTCAGCAATATCAGACCCTAGGAAAAAAAATGGAAGAAAATATTTGAGCTGAGTGGCCTTTACCTTAATTTTTAGCTTTTCCTTCGATTTTAAACATTTTCCTTCATCCATGCTCTATTCCTGCACCATGCAGACTGTCAACTTCTACTTCAAAGAAAGGTCCAATGCAAAGCTTGCAGAATTCTGAGACTTTTCAGACACTGATGTCAAATACATTGATTTTTACCTATTCTGGAGTGGTTTGCAACCATTTCTAGCTTGCAGGTGCCAAGAGCTGTTTAATGCCCTAAGGACAGACAGAAGTACATATTTGAACTATTCAAAGGGAATGTGTATGAAAGAGTGTGAGTTGAATTCATCCTGAGATTCACATTTACAGAAGGAAAGAGGAATTATGTAGACAGAAAAAGGAATTTAATACCTTAATACTATGCATTTAGAAATCCTTTTCCAGTATCTGTCCTTAAATTTCTTGCATCTCACTGATGATTTTATTCATCAAGCAACTTTCTTTCATAAGTAAATAGAAAATGGGCCTGTCCTGCCATAGGAACCTGTGTACTATGACTGCACTTTTGTCAGGAGCAGGAAAGGGGTTGTATCAGGAAAGCTGGGCTTTGTAAGCCTGATGTTACCTGCGGACATTAACAGCAAGTTAAGCTCACGAAAGCTTTAGGTCTGATTCTGGATATGGTCGCACCCTGCAGCTCTGCATCAGCAGCCCTGCCCAGGGTTGTCTTTCAGTTCATTTCACACCCTCATAACTCAAAACTGAGACTCTGCAATAGAGTTAGACATTTAGTTTGGGAGATGAAAATCAGACCACATCACTAGACCACATTGACAGCCTAAAGATGTATATCACCAGTACTCACCTGTCCAATGCGAAAGCACCACCCTAAGAATGAAGTCTGCAGTATGAGCCTGATGTATTCAATTCCTGTAAAGCCTAAGAGTGGTATGGTTTCTATTAAAAAATGCAAAAGTGCAAGTGGTTTTCTTAATAAAGTTGCTAATTTTATGCTTTCTGCAGGAATAGTACTATGTTAACCACTGTCCACTTAAACAAAAAAAAGTTCACTGGAAGTTGTTCCCCAATAAAATTTTTATGATCTCTGTCTTATTCTTCCTGGATAAAAGATGGTTATTGACTAGTTTTGCCCATCACAGATTAATAAGCTTTTAAGATTGAATAACTTCCAGATAATCTTTGTACTGCATGCTGTTAGGCAGAGCAACACCTTATCAGCTAAAATAAGCATTATGTATAAATCTTTAAAACTTAAACTGCTTACAAAAACAACTGTGACAACAGTATGGCCTACAGGCAACAATCATCACTTATGATTGTATTTCAGACAGCAATGCCTAGAGAAGAATCAAAAGGCTGTTCTTATCTGCATATATAACACATAAAGACAATCCACATCCAGGAGGCCTGAATTACAAAGGATAAAACAAACTGATCCTGATGCGATGTGTTCATTATTAGAGAACCTAAACAGAGGCCTCCAAAGTATCATAATAAGTGGCTTTGGTATGAGAGAAATACCATTTTCTTTATCTTCATCTTATCTTAATTTTCTTTATCTTACTCTCATGATTTTTTTCAAAGCATGAAGAAACATATTTATGGTACAGAAAAGGCAGAAGCAGATCATAAAAGGGTGCTAACATGTAACATCCATATGTTTGCAGATGTAAGAGAGATCAACAAATGCTGATATCATTACAGAACAACATGCTGCAAACTGAAGAGAATTTTCAAACTCAGTCTTTGAAAAAAAATTAACTGTTTTCTCTGGTAGAGCTTTTCTTATTCACTTCCATTTCCACCTGTGGTGGAAAAAAGGAAAAGGTATAGCAAACGAAAAAAGTGCCCATGTTTTCAATTCTGATGCCCCGTATTACAGCATCCCTCAGCTCCTGCAAAGCTGGGAAGTCTTGCTTGCCATACATACAATTCTTGAAGACATTAGTTGAAATTTTCCACACTTAAGAGACTGTACATATTCAGAGCAATATAAAGCATCCAAATATAGATATATTTTCACAAATTTATGTTTCTGGAACAACATTCATACCTTCCTGGTTTATTTCACAGAAGCAGAAGAGCTTCTTAGTGAAATGACTGAGAGCTTTAGTATGAGAAAAGAAGTCCTAGATCTAAGAGGGAAAGAGACCTTGGTTATTTAGGTGTACGTCTTGCAGAACTCGTATCTGATTTAGTTAAGCTTGAAACTAATACATAGGTTTGAGCTAAAACACTTTTCAAAAAAAGCACAAAACCTTGATTAAAATGATTTTAATTATATGAAATCCACCCTAGAATCAAAGAATCGTTAAGGTTGGAAAAGAACTCTAAGATCATCAAGTCCAACCGTCAGCCAGATACCACCATGCCTCTTAAACCATGTCCTTAAATGCCACATCTACACGTTTTTGGAAGACCTCCATCACATCCCTGAGCAACCTGTTCCAGCTCTTCAGCACTTTCAGTATAGAAATTTTTACTAATATCCAATCTAAACCTCCCCTGGTGCAACTTGAGGACATTCCCTCTCATCCTATCACTTGTCATTTGGACGAAGAGACAAACACCCAGCTTGCTACAACCTCCTTTCAGGCAGTTGTATAGAATGATAAGGTCTCCCCTCAGCCTCTTCTTTGCCAGATTGAACAACCCCAGTTCTCTCAGCCGCTCCTCATAAAACTTGTTCTCCAGCCCCTTCACCAGCTTCATTGCCCTTCTCTGGACACACTCCAGAGCCTCAACATCTTTCTTATAGTGAAGGGCCAAAACTGAACACAGGATTCAAGGTGCTACTTCTCCAGTGCAAAGTACAAGGGATTGTACAAAGTACAATCACTTCTCTAGTCTTGCTGGCCACACTATTTGTGATACAAGCCAGTATGCTTTTGGCTTTTTTGGCCACCTGGGCACACTGCTGGCTCATATTCATCTGGCTATTGACCAATACTCCCAGATCCTTTTCTGCCAGGCAGCTTTCCAACCACTCTTCCCCCAGTTCTGTAGAATTGCATGGGGTTGTTGTGGCCCAAGTTCAAGATTTGGCATTTGGCCTTATTGTACCTCATACAACTGACCTCAGCCCATCAATCCAGCCTGACCTGATCCTTCTGCAGAGCCTTTATACTCTCAAGCAGATCAACATTTCCACCCAATGTGGTGTCATCTACAAATGTACTGAGGGTGCATTCAATTCCCTCATCCACATCACTGATAAAAATATTAAACAAAATTGGCCGCAACACTGAGCCCTGAGAATCACAGAATCACAGAATCACAAGGTTGGAAAGGACCCATTGGATCACCGAGTCCAACCATTCCTAACACTCCCTAAACCATGTCCCTAAGCACTTCATCCACCTGTTCCTTAAACACCTCCAGGGAAGGTGACTCGACCACCTCCCTGGGCAGCCTGTTCCAGTACCCAATGACTCTTACTGTGAAGAATTTTTTTCTGATATCCAACCTGAACCTCCCCTGACGGAGCTTCAGGCCATTCCCTCTTGTCCTGTCCTCTGTCACTTGGGAGAAGAGGCCAGCTCCCTCCTCTCCACAACCTCCTTTCAGGTAGTTGTAGAGAGTAATAAGGTCTCCCCTCAGCCTCCTCTTCTCCAGGCTAAACAACCCCAGCTCTCTCAGCCACTCATCATAAGACTTGTTCTCCAGCCCCTTCCCCAGCTTTGTTGCTCTTCTCTGGACACGCTCCAGAACCTCAACATCCTTCTTGTGGTGAGGGGTCCAGAACTGAACACAGTATTCAAGGTGCGGTCTCACCAGTGCTGAGTACAGAGGGAGAATAACCTCCCTGGACCTGCTGGTCACACCATTTCTGATACAAGCCAAGATGCCATTGGCCTTCTTGGCCACCTGGGCACACTGCTGGCTCATGTTCAGTCGGCTGTCAACCAGCACCCCCAGGTCCTTTTCTTCTGTGCAGCTCTCCAGCCATTCTTCCCCCAGTCTGTAGCGCTGAAAGTGGTGAGAACACCACTTGTGACTGGCTGCCAGTTGGATTTAGCTCCATTCACCACAACTCTCTAGGCTCAACCACGCAGTCAGTTTTTTACCCAGTGAAGAGTATGCCTATCTAAGGCATGAGCCATTAGCTTGTTTAGGAGAATGCTGTGGGAGACAGTGTCAAAGGTGTTACTAAAGTCCAAGTAAGTGACATGCACAGCCTTTCCCTCATCCACTAGCCAGGTCATCTGGTCATAGGAGATCAGGTTAGTTAAGAAGGACCTGCCTTTCATGAGCCCATGCTGATCCCCTGGTTGACCTGCACATGCCTGGTGAGCGAACTGAAGGTGAACCACTCCATAATCATTCCTGGTACCAAGGTCAGGCTGACCTCAGTCCTTCTATCTTAACTCACCACCACTTGTGTCTTTCCTAATGAAAAATTTCAGCTTTTTCCTAGCCTGAATTTGCCTAAACTCTGTCACCAGCCCCAGAATCTCATTAAACATTTCTCCAGACAGACTGAAAATACTTCTTCCATCTAGTTGGGAACTGCAAAGTGAGACAAAGACAGGAATAAAAAGAAGCCAAGAGCAGCTGGTGACTTTGGTATGTACTCATCAGAAACACATTTCAGGTATTGTCATTATTCTTATGACCCTCCCCAACCCTCAATATTGTCTGTAAAGTACAAACAGACGTAACAGAGCTGGTGCCAGGAAAGAGCACTTATCAGTAACGCAGAGAAAACATTCAGCTTTGTTAAGTCAGCATTTGAAACGCAGTATTTTCTCAAAATATAACACAGGAGCCTAGAGGGCTGGCTTCATGCTCTCTGGTCATATGATGGGCTGTAGTAGGCATTAGTTATTACTCTCTTTTATCTTTTATCTTCTAAAACAGTGATCTGAAACAAAATACATTGACTTTGCTTTGGAAATATTAAATAAACTCTATTTTTAATTGCAAAAAAAGTAACAAGTAAAAATCAAACTTGCACATTTTGAAACTGAACAACTAAATTTGGGGAAAATTGTAAGTAATTCTTACAATGGAAAGAAAATTCTACAACTTTAAATGTAGGAGTATCTGCATATGGCACCCTCTACCTCCATATCTGTATAAACATGAACATATATACTCACATGGCAGTTCAGAAGCATAATAATACCAGTTACACGGAAACTGGTGTAATATTTGTCCCAAGTAAACTAACAAAAATGGGTGATATGTATTTAAATCTCCTGGAGATAAATTGTAAGTGCAAGTGTATCTCAAACAAACATTTGGCAAGGAGAAATCTTGGTCACAATCAAACAGGTGATCTTCACCACTTGATCTGGGGATAAGACTTTCCACATAAAAACTAAAATGGCAATAAGATCCGTACATGTTACTGATACATTTGAGTGCTGAGGCAAATAGTTGAAGTGACGGTGTTATTTAATAAAAGGCCAGCAAGAGCTTTGGAAGCAGATAGCAGGATTAGCGGTTGGACTTCATTCTCTGTATAAGTATCAGGATGGTTCATTTGCCAGTTTAAATTTGATTATTTAAATAACCAATGACATTTGCTTTGGTTATTTAATAATCAAATACTTTCAAAAGTCTTTAAAAAAACCCAAACCATACAAAACTGTTGACGCTCTGATCTGGATTAGGAAGAGATATATTTTCTCTCCTTACAGGGGAAAGGAGGGAAAGAAATGTACACTTGCTGCACATGAAAAAGCAGTATAAAAAGGAAAAGAAGTTACACAGAGAAACCTCCACAGTCCCTCAGTTAATATGGCTCAAAAAAAATACACCTCATAATTAGCTTGTTCCCCTTCACACATCAGTTATTAGCACTGTCTCTTCTCAGGCCTTATTAAAGGCAGTCTCACTCTGCTTTAACCACAAATTCCACAGTCTGCCATGCCCCATCCACTCTCTACATCTCCTTTCCATCTCAGATTTTGATCACACTGCACAATAACTTCTTTACTTTATCTTTATTCTGTATGTCTTTACTGTGTTCAGCAGAAGTACAGAGCTCTCAGCTGCAAGATTTTCAAACTGATATTATATATCAGGTTCTCCCGAAGCCCAGGCAAATTAAATCAGCAACATTTCTCTTAAGCAGATCATTTCTTTTATCAAAGATATCAGATCAGTACAGCTTGATCTACCTTAGGAAAAATGTATGTTCCATGTTATTGTCCTGCCTTAATTACCTCTTTCCTTTAAAATCTGTTCTAAAGCTTTGCACACTGTTGAGTCAGACTAATGGCCCTATTGTAGCCCGGATCAGTTTTACTGCCACTCCTGGCCCTTCTTTAATGTGGGTACAATATCTGCTAGAAGAGTAACTGATAGTCCTGTAAAATACATGATCTGAAGCAATCCAGAGCTGCAGTGTATTGGGCATGGCCTGTTCTCCACAAGCAGTGAAAGAATTCAAATGCCAGGATGTGAGTATCTAACGATCATACTAATAAACAAGCTGCAGTTTTTCAAAGGCTTATTTGATAAAAGTGAGCAGTTTCCACTCATCAAAAAAAGTCAAATCATCCTCCAAAGCCTTGACTGCACTACAACTGTTCAAAAAAAATTCACTGTAACTTTATTTTTAATGTAGGCAAAATGCCTGCAGTCCCCAGAATTGCACTCAAACAATTAAAATGTTTTGGCTGGCTTGAAAAGAAAAAATAATGGAATCTTTCTTCTCATTTGAACTATTTAGTATAACCATAGAGGATTCCTTTTCTGATTTGCTGTTTTATTGATCATCAAAACAATTTGGTGTGTTTGTTAACTTACCGATGAATTCTCTTAGGAGGAATATCCCTATGCCCAAAGTTCTGCCATTCCCTGTGTACAAATAGTAAAGGAATTGGCATACACACTTCAGCAGTTAGGGATATTTCTTCTTACATGGAATTTGAATTTAGTCTCCTTTAATAGAAGCTGAAACATATGAACATGTTACCAAAGAGGAACAAAAGGCCTTTTCTTTACAGCTCCAAGAAAGAGGCAGAACAGGGTAGGTCTGATGATCTTAGAGCATTTCATATCTTCAAGTACTAGCAGGTGAACAGCATCAAATTCATCAGTCTTGGCAGGTATAAGTAAATCTTTCCTAACTAGTGTTCCCTTTCTTTGGAAGAATTAACCTTCTGGATATGGGGTAATTACAATCTCTGCAGCCTATTTTCTCCTTTGCTGTGTGTTGACTGAGACCAGAACAATATCAGCAATCAATGGAAACAGCTGAACATCACAGACTTTCAAAAGAATATTTGTGAAATATTTTGCTTGTTTACCTATACATAAACTGTAGTTGTTAATTGGCATGTAGATGTATCTTGTTCAAGCCTGAATATATCAAACTTACTAAAATTATATCCTGAACTTCAGAAATTTACACAGAAATTTTGTTTCTGCCTTTCTGGATATTTATATCATGATCATTTATGCAGCTGTGACTCTGCTTTGCTTATGTTTCTTTATATATATTTTCCAACATCCATTTGAGAAACTCTTTCTAGCTAAATAGCAGTCTGGTACATTTAAGGTTCCTCTAGGATATTCTTTACAACATTGTGTTAAAGAAATATTTCTCAGTTT
The DNA here is from genome assembly GCF_017976375.1 of Cuculus canorus. NCBI lineage: Eukaryota > Metazoa > Chordata > Aves > Cuculiformes > Cuculidae > Cuculus > Cuculus canorus. The sequence continues at coordinate 50,092,485 of NC_071405.1, forward strand.
AAGTAAGTATCCAAAAAATCTCATTATTGAAAGAAGTCATACATCTTAGGGTGGCCATCAAACAGGCAGAGCAAGAAACTGTGCCAAACATATAGCAGGAAGTATCAGATAAGCTTACTCTTACACTACGGTTTGTTTCAGAGAAAAGACCAAGAATGATAAGTTTCAAGAAGTTCTTGATTAAATCCTTACAAGTTAAGGAAACTTGATCAATTCTATAGTTTATTCTTTTTTCTATAAAGAGAAGAGATGTAAGACTCCACATGGGGTCATTCAATAAACTTGTTTTATATTATAACATTTTTTCAACAGTTATGCATTTTTCATGTTTACTTGCAAATAAGGAGAAATACATTTCTTCCTGTAACTTTTCTGTAGTTTTTAACTATAGATACATATTTATGTGTACATATGTGTACTCCAATACTTTTTTGTACATTTCAGTTATACTTTGACATTTCTAAATGACAAATAGTACCTATTCTTTATTTGTTTACTCTTTCTCATGGGAACAAGGAACAAGGAACATCCTACTGATTAAAGAAAGACTTTCTACAGAGAAATTTCAAGACAAGTTTACTGTCTTTAAGCTACAGTTCAAATGCTGAGATTTAGTTGTCAGTAATTTCAAGTTGAGAAAACAAGCTAAATAAAACATGAGAAAGCGAAGATACAATAATCTCAGGGAACAAGCAACACAATACAGAAGTGTTTCTCTACGCGCACTCAGTTCAAATAGTACTGGTGATTAATGAGCACCTGTTTTATTTTTATAGGCAGTCTCCTGACTGCTGACTCCTGACTTAGTTTGAAGCACACAGATTGCTTAAATTCCACCAGCATCTACCAATGTGTGCAGAAATCCTTTAAATTTTGTTGAAGTAGTCTTGCAATAATTTAATACTTTGCTTTGGTTCAAAATGTAATATTTTCAGTGGCTTAGTTGAAAAGTGAGATGTGTTTTACATTAATGTATTTTACTCTGTGGATTCCTTTATTTTGTTTCTCAGGATTATTTATTGAAGTGGTAAAAGAACCCACAATGGTCTGTTAATTCTGTATGGGGCTGGCCATCTCTGGTTGCCTGTTCTTTGCACAGATCTTTCCGATGTACCTGAAAGACTTTCAGATGCACATGGAGCTCTGCTCAGTTTCTCTTGTTTACAAGTGCCGAACCACATGCCCAGGAGAAATCACTGTTCTGTGGAACTGCCCATGTTATTCAGTAGTAGTTGGGCATTTCTACTAAAAGGCTGATAAAGCAATAAAGTTTGAATAAATTTCAGAGATGGTCAATCTAAAGAAGCAACATTTTTCCTCAACTTTTTTTCTACATGAGTTCACTCTGTGGGCCATCATCCTGGAAATATTTTGTACTCAGAGTCTAATATCTAGAAATTTTATATTTTCTTTGGAATAGTGAGGCCACTTATGGCTCTGCAATGGCACCCTTGACATTGGTGAAACCTGGAATGCTTTCTCAAATGTAAATCTGAGGTTGCAAAAAGGCAATGTCTTAGCTGTCAAGAAAAAATCATTACAGTATGGTTTAACTGACGTTATACACAATGCCTAAATTTTATGACACAGGACATTCAAAGATACAGCATGCTAATAGAAATCTTCATTAGCATACACAACTTCTAGTCACGTAAAATCTTACCTTTAACACTGTAACAGGAATGACCTTCACACAAGGCAGGAAAATGCACTTAAGTACAGCAAACATGCTTAAGCTTGTGTATACCAGGGCATATGAACAAGCAGCAGTTAAGTGTGTCAGTATTAGAACAAATGTTCTCTCTGATGCTCAGATAAATGAGTAATATGGATGTCCATCTGCATCAAGTGTCATTACCCATAGGAAAAGGGAAGGAGACAAGAAAGGGCTATTGAAATAATGGTCAGTTCTCCAGAACTTCATACTCCAAGTAGATCTCACTAGTTACAAAATTAACCTCATTAATAATCACTGTATCTCAGTGTATTTGCTGGATGTTATAGGTTTGGGTTTTTTTCATAGACTCAGTTTCTGCAGTCTAGATGGGCCAAGGGAGCCACATTCAGTTACAGAATAGTTTTACATCTGGCAGCTGCATCACTAACAAACCAAGACTGAGAAGAGATTCTAGTGTTACATTATTACACTGAAGGAATCGCATTATAATAATGAGAACCTGATATCACACTCCTGGACTGTGACGTTTGGGCATCAGGCTGTTTATTGTTGCAGCAAGTTCTGAGAAAAAGAATCTTAAGCTGTTTTCCAAACAAAAATAAAGACAGGATTTGCTGACATTCTTATATGTTTTGTTTGATTTTGGACACAGCACTTCAGGAAAGAAAGCATCAAACTGAAAGGACTCAGAAAAGAGGTGGAAATGTTTACATTTCCAAAGAATATGACCTTCCTGGCAAAAATGGAGGTCATTAGGCTTAAAGAAGAGGACACTGAGATGAAACATAACAGTCTTCAAATATGTAAAATGTGGGTTTGCGAAGAAAAGGAAATAATCTCTTGTCTCTGGAAAGAACAAGAAATAATGTGTTTGTACTACAGTGAGAAACTTCAGTCAGATATTAGAAATAAACTTACAGTGATACTGTTGGTAAGCTCCAGCGAGAGACTGTCCAAGTAGGCTACAGATTCTCTGGGGGTCTGGTGGCTCATCTACAGGTCTTCCTGCCCTACTGTTCTGTGACTCTCATTACATTGTTTTCTTGGTTCTTGCTGCATACCTTGCACTAGGACCAGAGTCAATTAGATCAAGCCCTCTGTGTCAAAGGGCCAACTCTGTTTTTCCCTTTCCTGAGGAAAAAAGGGGGCTCTGTTCTCAGCCCCATCCTACACGGCCATGTAGCTGTGGTGTAGCAGCAGCAGAGCTGCCTCTGGAGAACCATCATTACTTCCCCACACAAAGGAGATTTGTTCTGCCCTGGTAACCTACAACAGGGACCAAAATTCTGTTCTGTTGTGGAAAATCTATGTATACACACACCAGAGCTGCTACTTTTTCATGCTTGATGGTGAACACCACACAACGTACACATCAGTGCCCAGGGACAGACAAGAACAATTACATTTATCCTTGATGCAAAGAACTGTTAGAAGAGTGCTTCCAAAAACCTGAAGTGCACACATGAAGCTTTCAGAAGAAAGCTTTACTTTCTTTCACCTTTATAAGCATTTCTTAATCAAGTCAGGAGTCATAGTTATGTCAAAGATCACCCGTCAGCACGCCAAGATGATTATCTCATCACATACCTCTAAGGATGTAAACATACCACCCGATGTGTATTACACAACAGGTAAAGAAAATGCATTTATCAGCTGGGCAGAAGGTTTGGAACATGCAAGAGATGAATGCCATAGAAAAAGCAATAAGTATTCTGTAAGTGCCATCCTTCACCCCCTTAGATTCAGCAGAAAACTTAACCTGGGTTCACTGTAGTGAGGTTACAGTAACGAATAATTTGGTTTCTCTTGTTGATAAGAAGTTAGACTACTCTGAAATTTCCTGGCCTGCAGTGCAAAGGGAGGAGAGTTGTTACACAAAGGTATGGATGCAGTTCAATTCTTAAAGTTCAATCAGCTGTGGCCCAACTGCAATAATTGAAATAGTGCTGGCACCACTCAGTACAATAATTTTAGAAAGCTCCTGACAGTGCTTTACTAGCTGTGACAGAAATGTAGCAATCACAAATGTAGCAATCAAGAACGTGGCTGTCAGAAGTTAGCGTAATTTTTTATCATTTCACTTATTTAGTAGGAATATCACACAGGTAAATAGTGCTTGGATCCCAACCTTCTTTATCTACACACAGAATTGGCTCATTTATTTAAAAACAAGCTTCCTCACTGCCTCAACTGTATCCACATTTTATTTATCTAAACAGAGACCAAACTTTCCTGTTTGTCTGTATGTTTATTTGGAATACTGCATTCTCTGCTCAAATGCTGCCATTATGCCAATCGGTAATCAAAGACTATATGATCAGAAACAAAAAGAAAACCCTAAGAGTTGTTCAGAAGGGTCCTCTGGAAGTCACCTGATCCAACCCTCCATGCAAAGTGAGACAACCACCTATACCAGATCAAGTCACTCACAACTTTGTCAAGCCTTGGAAAAATTGAAGCAGAGCATGTTAGAAGGTACCACAGTGCGGTACTAGATACAGTGTTTGCATGTATTCACTGGGACGGTTTCACTGAGACTTATTAATGGTAAGAAGACAAATGCCTTTGAAGACACATATTTCTGCTCTCTAGCCTTTGTAATACAGTGTAAGGGTGTTTGAAGACAGTTGAGGAAAATAATCTTTGTTTATCTGTTGCAATACAGAAAGACTGTATGCATTAGCTGTATGTTTATCATTGCTTTGACAAAATCCTACAATACAAATCTGATGTGAACAAGGTGTTTCATGATAAGCAATATTAAACAATAACTATCTTTTTCACTGTTTCATAATAAAGTTTCTACCTAAACAATTGTTCCAAGTTAAGAATTGAAGCCTCATGAAGGGTCACAGATGATGTTTCACTGCTACTAGAAGCACCAGCTGTGAGGTTAGAAGTGAAATGAAAGATGGAGCTGTCATCTAGAGAGTTAGGAAACTGCTAGCAGGAACTTTTCCATGACGCTAAGCATAAATTACCCCATTGAGAAGGGATCATTGCACACTCGCTAGATCCAGGCAAGTTTAGGAAGGAATTGTGCCTAATGAAGTTTTTCTGATAACCCCATTACACGTGGAAAGTAGTGCATCCATATAATTTCTGCTAACAGCCATATAGGCCTTTACCCGCCGACCATCTTCACCTGTCCCCACATGACAGGACAGGATTTTTCTAGAGGCACCTCTTCAGAAACCCCCTGTACTTTCCTTAATGACAGCACAGTCATTACGTCCATTTCAGAGGCAAAGGGGTATCTGCACATCTGACACTCCTGGGACCCTTTTCCATAGCCTCTTTGTGTACAACTAAGAACAAACTGATTACAATCTGATTAAGTCAAATTGTGTTTACATTATGCAGTGCCAACACTTATAGTCAGCTACATTGGCCGGTTTTCATACAGTGTGTCTTAATATATTTCCTCTATTTGCTTTGTAGTAAGAGTCGTTTTACCACCAGCTTTGTGATGGTCTCAGTACAATCACCAACAATATAGCCATTGTGCAGCCTGTTATCAGATCCCACTACACATTTTCAATAACACGTTTTTGATAACTTGGAAAGAGATTTGTATGAAATTATTTGTCTTAACTACATCTTGCCAAGAGTGATATAGTTCTATAACTTTAAACAGTGTTTAAACAGCACTGAAAATGTATGTAACAGCCAAGGTGGACCTTCCTCATCAGTCTTTTTCCTGCTCTTGGGAGAAGGAAGCCACTATGTCGCAGTGCACCATCAAATTAGCTACAGCCTAACATAGGGGCTTGTATGGATCATATGTTGTATCGCCAAAGACTGGATTGCCAGGAGGCTAATTATGTCTACTCCATTTGCTCCAGTTTGCTACACCTACTTCCACATCCCACTGAAGAGAGAGTGAAGAAGCAGTGAAATCTAGTACAAGGGACTCCTGGGTGAGAAAAGAAAATAGATTTCTTGAAGTGCTAGGCTGAGTGTGCACCACTAGGGCTCCCAGTGGAAGGTGGCAATGGTGTGAGGAGGGAGCTTTCTAAGGGAGAGGGGTCTAGGCAGGTTGATTCTGAGGAAGAGGTAGGCTAGTATATTTTGAGCTATCATCTCAGAGCTGACCTGAAAGCCAGTACGTTATAGGGAGCAGAAACTGCAAGAATCCCTTCAAAGAGATGCAGAGAACATTTCTTCTCCTTTTGGCCAGGTGTTTTAAAAAAGCAGTCTTTTATTCTACCACACAGAAGCCTCCAGCCTTTGCAGAAGAGTGAGGAAGGTGTACAAGTACTGTGCAGTTTAATGCATAAGCAACTGTCTGAGAAACTGGGGAAGAAGAAAGTTTTTGACGTTGTTTAAAGGTATCCTCCTACACAAAGTATCTAATAATAAAACAGAATAGGCTGGGCTTTTGCCCACAGATTGGGAAGAATATATTTGAGATCTTGAAGATTTATTGAAGTGATCATTAAAGCACAGAATTTACCTACACAATGTAAATGACTGTTAAGGGCAGTATTGCTGCTTATCACTTCATCATGTTTGACAAGCATTGAGTAAGTCCTAAAACCTTGTTAAATAAAATACGAAACTAGGGCCCACAAAACAATCAAGTTACTCTTGCATGTTTTTATACGATATATAGAAAGGGGTTGGGACATTTTTCAAATGAGTGCAAGTGTCCTGTACGACAGGAGTTGCATTAATCTGCTAGAGTCAAACACATCACAGAATGCTGTACACAAAAGTATTAGATGCTGTAATCTTTAACATCACTTTTGCTACTCAGAGCTGTTTAAGAAGGATCCTAAGAAAGCGTCATTTGGGGAAAGTTTCAAAGAATAAAAGCTGAATTAAGATGACTAGGGCAGGGGGTATTTTTCTTTTTTGCAGACAGAGTCTCAGGGTACTGCCTGCATAACATTCTTGCAGATGTCTAAATAAGCTTTGCAAAAAAACCCTAAAATCTCTAGTGATTTGGTTTTCTTCAGCTTTCCTTCCACAGTGAAGCTTATTAAAGCATGGCTTTTATCAGCTGTTGATGGAAAAATAAAGTCCTCCTCTGAAGTAGTAAGGGGCACTATCTTCAGCTTAAGGATAGTAGAATTATAGAATAGCTTGGGTTGGAAAGGATATTTAAACTCCATCCAGTCCAACCCCCCTTGCAGTAAGCAGGGACATCTTCAACTACATCAGGTTGCTCAGAGCCCTGCCCAACCTGACCTTGAATGTTCCAAGGGATGGGGCAACTATCACCTCTGTGGACAACTTGTTCCCGTGTTTCACCATCCTCGTCATAAAATTTTTTTCCTTATACCTAGTCTAAGATGGTCCTAACAACTGATTTTTTTTAAACCTAGATAGCTATACTGCAAAAGCAACTTTTCCTTTTGTCTTTTCTTAAAGGTCAGGGGCTAGTCCACTTAGGACATAGGACAGATCTTTGGTCTGAGCCAGTAAGACCTTTCTGAGGTTTATGGAGGCAGCAGCATTAGTATTAGGGGTTTTCATGCTTTCGTTTTCAGCTTCAGATACTTGGCTTGTTTGCTCAAAATTCCTTCTTTTGTTGGCAGGCAGAGCACCATAGCTGTGAGCTGCTTCTGTCATTTTAGTTCAATATCACCTTCCTTCTCTTTCACAAGAGCAGAAATTTATCCTCAAAAACTGTTGGTTCCTTCTTCCTGCACCCTATTTTTGCTTACATTTTTGTAAAAGTAACGGTCCTCTAGAACACATTTGTCAGTTATACTCAGAGATCCAAGAATGACCTTCGTAAACTCTTACTATTCCCTCACCTAAAGAAGCACTTGGGTGTTCACTATAATTCCATCATTTCTACTCTGATGCTTTCAGTAAAATCTGGAAAATTTGGCTGTGTCTACACTGCTGAGAAGCATTCTGAACTCAGGTTGCTTGCTGTGACCTGGTTTATACAGCCCAGTACAAGTCTCACCAGTCCTTGTAGCTGTCAACATCAGGTACTGCTATAAAAGACTTAATGTCTTCTGCAAGAAGAGATCCCATTTTGTCTCATTTTTCTTCTTGACTTCACTACTGCAATCATGCATGGATATCCAGATACTCCTACTACCATATGTACTCTTGCTAAAGGGGTCTTTGTCACATGAAGTATTCTTAGTTTCCCTGCCAGAAATTGAAGAACTAGTGCCAGAGGTACTCCTAAAGGAGGAAAAAACAGATTTTTATTTTAGCTTCAAGACTACAAGGTGAAGGTTGGGGGTCCATAGATCAAGATAACATGATAATCACTGATTCAGATATTAAGCACTGTCTCTATACTATGCTAATTTTAAGCTATACAGCTAATAGAAACAAACTAACATGGAGGATCTGAGCAATCATCAGGCATCACCTAAGTGCCTAAACACTTGGAAAGCTCTGGAACTAATTGTAAGACTAAATATTGCTGATTTTAACCCCTGTACTTTCTTTAAGATAGATAGAAGACATCTGAGAAGTTTCCAACCAGTAAAATATGGTAGGAAGTCTTACTGAGATTTCAGACCCTGTTTGCAAGAATTTGGCTGAAGATTGATTTGTGAAGGCAGATGAAAAATATAGAAACAATGAGATGAGAAAGTCTGTCCTAAGCATAGACCCACACACAACCTAAGGAAAATCCTGAAGGAGTAAAACACTGCAAGCGCCAACTGAAAAGGTGTTGGCTCTGAAAAGGAAAGTTACGTGAGAGTGTTCCCGTACTCAGGAATGCAAGACTGATGTCTTTACTCACGAAACTTGGCAATCTTCATATCTGGATCTTCTGCCAGTTTTTATTCCTCCTACATGACTTTCAACTCTGGCATCTGCCTGGAGAAAAAAAGGGAGAATTTCAGGCATCTTGCTCTTCTGAATTTCATATACGTTCGGAAGCTGTCATTTCTAGGTTTTTCCTGGTCCAGCTAGTCCATAAAATCTGCAATAATCTGTAAGCAAAAAAAAAAAATACATTTTTTTTTAAGTTTTGTACTGTAAATAAATTTTTTGAACCCGTGGACAAAGATGGGCCAGAACTGACTAATAGGAAAGTGACTGCTATGTGTTTTTCTGATCATGCAGAGCTCTGCACTATACTTTTAGGAGAGTGAATGAGAGAAGCAGTTGTTAAGACTCAAATGAAGCCTTCTTTCTACCGATCACTAATATCAAGACAGTCATTTCACTAAGGTTTTCTATAAATAATCTGAGCTGGATCTTCTAGTTTAAGATTGAACAAGGATGGAGATTTTTTTGCACAGTCTGAAGTGTTAGGTTCAAAGCTTCCTTTAGTAATCTAGGCAGTGTCGGATACTCTTTGGGGAAGAAAACAAGAAATTTCTTGTGAAGAGGAAGAGAGTAATTTCAGGTAAAGCAGTCTGTCTGCAGTGTCTTGGGAACCATCACTCCCTATCGATGATATAGATAGCGAGATTGAGTGCACCCTCAGCCAGTTTGCAGATGGCACCAAGCTGAGTAGTGTAGTTGACACACTGGATGGATGAGATGTCATCCAGAAGGACCTGGACAGACTGGAGGATTGGGCCTGTGAGAGTCTCATGAGGTTCAACAAGGCCAAGAGTAAGGTCCTACACCTGGATCAGAGCAATCCGCAGTTTCAGTACAGGATGGGGGATGATGTGATTGAGACCAGACATGTGGACAAGGACTTAAGGGTGCTGGTTGATGAGAAGCTCGACATGAGCCAGCAATGTGCGCTCACAGCCCAGAAGGCCAACCGTATCTTGGGCTGCATCAAAAGAAGCGTGGCCAGCAGGTCAAGGCGGGGATTCTGCCCCTCTGCTCCTCTCTTCTAAGACCTCACTTGGAATATTGTGTCCAGTTCTGGAATCCTCAACATAAGAAGGATATAGAACTGTTGGAATGGGTCCAGAGGAGGGCTACAAGGATGATCAGAGGGCTGGAGCACCTCCCATAGGAGGACAGGCTGAGAGAGTTGGGGTTGTTCAGCCTGGAGAAGAGAAGGCTGTGAGGAGACCCTATAGTGACCTTCCAGTACCTGAAGAGGATAGCCTGATTTAGTGGGAGACGTCCCTGCCCATAACAGGGGCGTTGGAACTGGATGATCTTTAAGGTCCCTTCCAACCCAAACCATTCTGTGATTCTCTCACTTAAAAAAAAATGAGAAAAAACCCTACATCTTTAAAATACAGTATATGCACCAATTTTACAAACCAAGGCTCTTAACCTAAGTTAGGCGAAAAGTGAGCTGAAGGCATGGAGTTAAGAGGCAGACAAGCAGCCACCATAGGCTTGAGCACTTAATCGTCCACAGGCAGAACCGAGAGCAGTGGGAGCTGCGGGGTTCATGTACCACAAAACACAATCGGGAGGCAAAGGTTGCTTCAAAACAGGGAGTGAAATTAAACACACTACTCACCTGCTCACTTGTTTGTCATGGCACAGCTGAGCCAGAGACCAGCACCCTGCCAGGACAGGCAGGGGCTGAGAGCCCCAGGCTTTAATAAAGCCCCTGGGTGCACGGAGCCCCTGGGGGAGGGTGCCCCTGACATTAAAAATGCTGGCAAATAAAACTCTCCAAGACTCGTTTTGCAGTTTTAGAAAGAAAGCATCCTTTATCCGGCCTGGGCAACATGAGGGAGTGATCGCCATCCATTACATGCAAGGAGACAAGAGCCAGTTACAGAATATATTTCCCACTTACATGCATATGCATAAATTTTCTCAGAAATCTTATGCCTATTCTATTACTTTCCAAGGTCTAATTTTATGTTACGAAACCTCGCAACAGTCAGAACTCTTGCTAATTTGGAACTGGCTCCAGCTCTGCCTGACCTTGCCTTTTAAGATATGTAGAAACTCCAGAGGTGATTACAGAAGAGACATCTGTTCATCACAGATCATACTGAACACAAGGCATTATCATCTTCAAAGAATGAACACTGTCTGAGGAAGAAACATGCTCTCAGAGAAAGAAAACACACTGTCATATGGGGCTTTCTGTCTAACTTTCAAAAAACCACAACTGCTTAGAGGATATTTAACTGCACTTAAATCAAAATATTCCACTTTTTGTAATAGCAACCACTTCTCGTATCACCCTGATGCCTGATGCTCTTGGCAAGAGGTGAAACCTTCCTATTAAAGCAATAGATGCTTAGGTTTTCTCCTCATTCAGCATGTTTCAACATATTTTTGCATTATTATGCCAGCAGATTTCCTAGTAAAAATGAGAGTATAGCTGGGAAAGAATTCCCCTTTGTATTGAAGCCTTCTTCTAGGTTGCAGCTGTAGAGAAGCTTTATAAAGCAGCTATACCATTGGACCATCTCCTCGGTCCACACCATGGACCGTGCTCACAGCAAGCTGCGGGCCTGAGCTACCCGCTAGTCTTGTAAATGGAAAAAATATCAGCTTGAAGGTTCCTCTTTTTCTGCTTATTATACTCCTGTATTTCTTTTATGCGATGCTTGTTTCACATTATTTTAATTCGTTCACTGCACTTTTTCATATGAAAAATGTTCCTTAAACTCAACCCTTTTCCTTGGGCTTGTTGGTCAGCAGGATCCGGCTCACCTCCAGGAGACACGGCTTCCTTAAATCTACGTCTGAAAATGAACTATGGACTGTTTTCTCTGTAGATTTCCATACAAGTGTTGGAGACAAACCACTCCTTCCATCTGAAACCTGGTTAATAAAAATTTTCTGAGGCTGCAACAGTCTTCGCAACACACTCAGCGCAAGCTCCCCAGCTTCCTTGCAGCACTGCAGCGACGACTGCATTGATGAGGCTTATAGGCCTCTCGTTTCCCTTGTTCTCTTGTGCACATGGAGTTAATAATTTTTGAAAAGCAACCTTCCCAACAAAATTTCATATCTGCTGTTGCAGCTTTAATCTCATTCGGTGAAGAAAGTAAGATAAACAGTGAATGGAAATACTCATACTGCTGTGCCATAACTACATATTTTCTTTTCATTCAGCCTTCAGTTAATCCTCTGAAATGTTCAGTTCACCATTCAGATTTAAAATCTTTTTTTTTGTTGTTCCTTGTCTTGTTTGCTCAGTGCCTCACTCCCACTATTCTACTGGGAAAGAGAAGTGTGAATAACTAACCCAGAAATAACTCATGCACCAAGCTGCTACAATCAATCCACCAGTTCACAGATAGTCTTATTGGACTAACATAGTTTAATTTTAAACTCAGTTTTTCTTAATTTATTTTCTGTATAAATCATTGCACCCTCTCATCTATTACACCAAAACCTCTGAACTCGGAAACAGAAAACTTATAAGAAAGGCATATTTTTAATATAGAGTCAATAGAGTGTAGGAGGGAGAAAAAAAGAAGAGTTTAGGACAGAATTAACTATTGATAGAAACGTAGTGTACCTCACACTGCCTCACATCAACAGCTGATCAGCGCTGATCATGCCAGTTTCAGAGACACACAATTATCTTTACAACTCCGTTTTCCATAAGAAAAAAAAGACTATACAAGGCACATTCAAATGTCATTTCAAGACTTTCCAAAACAGCTCCTAGGATTTGCTCTCTTCAATGTTTGGCTCACTTTTGTCCCTCAAAGATGTCAAATTTTAAAAGCCTATCCTGTATTTTACTTAGAAACTCCCGCTTCTATTTTTTTTTCCTTTTCCATTTTTGTGTAAGAATTCAAATGTTTGGAATTTCTTTTATATACCTGATCAAATTCAATAATTATCTTGCAGAAACACGATGAATATTTAGAAAAGCCTTCAGTCTTCTCCATGTTGTTTGCCACTGTCTCAAGTCCGCTTTTTTCTAGAATACGTTTTGGTTTATTTTTCCCTTGTGCAAGTAACAAATCACAATATTCATGTTTTTAATACTGCTAATTTTATTGTAAGAAAGTCCAGTTCTCAGCTTTTTCTTGCAAATTTCTTAGGTTCAAATTTTAGCTATGACAATTGTGACATAACTCTTCAGTGGTTTAAGATTTCTGTACTTCTTCCATAGCAATATTGGATTGTGGATACTGTACTTAATAGAAAATAGGTGCAGTTGTATCATTTTGCAAAACATTTGAACCTAATCAAATTGAGTACTATTTATAAGCAGTATTTATTATGATCAAAAACATACCAGATACTATTTGTAGGGTTCTTTGTAAATGAGATTACATATTTAGTAATCAAACAGTACTATTCCTGTGAATTGAGAAAATAATCTAAATGGGTGAAGAATTTATTTCAAGCACACGCGAGAAGATCTGGGCCATTTTCAACTGCAGATTGTAAATTTCTGCAATTACCATTAGAAACGTCTCTTGGGTATTTCTGTGTTGCATTTTTTTTATTTTTCACATTTTTTATATACATTTATACCTGCATTCATTTGAGGGTAACAGTATACAATGTTAGCCATTTTTATATTGCTTAGTCCCTGGAGCTAAAGCTAAGCAAACTTTTACACCTCCTTTTTCCATAATTACTGCAGCATTAAGCCATTTAATAGGCTGCTTTTTTTTTTCTGTTCTATTTATCAAATTCCTCTCTACATTTTTCCTGAAGTGCTAAAGAAGCATTTGTAGATTTTTTTTTTTTTTTTTGGCAGTATAACTCATCTTACATCACAGCAATTTCCTTCTCACACTTTTAACACCTTTCTAAATTGATCATCATGTCTGTGAGTACATGTCTACCTAAGGTGCACATCCTCCTAACAAGCCTTGGCATGCTTACAAGAATGCAATAAATATTTTCTTCTCTAAAACAATTGTAAGCTATTTATTTGCAATATTCCATTTTATCTTTATAGCCTGGGAAGTTATTTCTGTATGAGACATTCTGAATAATTTTTAACAAGAATACTCCTATGTATTTCTCATTTTTTTCTCTTACTGCACATTAACATAATACCTCACTGCCTGATAAAGGTGGATTAAGATTTCAGCCAAGTATGTGTTCCAGTCTCTTGACACAGGTCTCCCTTTAGTGTCTTCAAAATAATTATTTTGTGTGGTACAAAATACATTTACTTGGCTTCCTGGCAGGCATTTTCAGTCCTTGCCTTTGGGTTTTTGTGAAATAGTTTTGCTCCTGACAAGTGTACCGTCTCTTTACAAATGCTGGAGCTGCTTCAGCCTCTGTTATTTTCTTGTAGGAGCAGCCCTACACACTGCACCCAGTTAGCAAACGCTGACTGCCTTTGGCAGACTTCTCCCTGCATCTTTCAAACTCCATTCTCCTCCACCCATTTTCATTGTTGTTGTTTCTGATGCTTGTTTAATATCATCCAGGACAACGTAGGCTTTTTCCCTTTGAACACTTGGAGCCTGGTTGGTTTTCTTTTGCACTGTGGTGCAGTTTCATTGTTGTTTTCCAAGTTTAAATTGCAAAATTCTATCTATATTTTCCTCAGTTTTGGGTGTCAACATCCTATTGCAAGATGCTCTCTTGGATAGCCTCTCCCCAACATCTTTTTAGTCAATTTTATTCTAAGGACTTCTTACCTCATATTTTAGACAGAAATCCAGCCTCTGATACAGCAACTTTAACAGCAGTTTTACTTCCCTTTCATGTGGCTCTCCGGGCACTCAGAGTGAGAAACAACTCACACCTGAGCATCTCCAATTTGCCTGTCACACTCCCACAGATTTTTCAGGATTTTCAGTCAGGATTTTCACTTCCCTCTCCTCATACACAATCTCTTGTGCAGCTTCATGACACACTCTTTTTCCTACCCTGCTCCTGGCACAATTGCCTGTGCTTGGTTGCTAAGGAAGATGATGCTCCTTGTGCCAAGGAAGCTAGGATGAAGTCAGAGTTGGTGGGTTAGAATTAAGATAAATATAAACCATCCAATTCCTCGACAGGGCACCCCCGTGTCTCTCTGCCTCTTTTCCCAAGGTTTTCTTTTGGCATGGCAGGCAAGAGAACGCAGGGGCAGGGCAACAAGGCAACTGTGGGAGCACAATACATGCTTCCTGAACAGACAAAGCACCTTGCCCTGCAGGGGTGCAAGGTGAGCACCATTCACCAGCACCATGTTTGCACAGAGTAAACAGAGGCTAAGCTATTGCAGATTATAACCTGAAGAAATCAGGTTGACACAGCATTTTAATGCCAGGATTTCAGCTACTCCCAAGTGAAATTTAAATCTTTTTGTAACACCATTTTCCTTCTTTCTGAATCAAACTATTCACTAGTTTAAATCTGTTACTGTTACCCTGGAAAACAGACTCTAGAATCCAAAAGGACAGGTTTCTGCAGAAGACAGTCATAGTTTAATTTATTCCTCAGTTTTCTGTGAAATTCACATTGTGTGTGTCAGAAATATTCAGTCCTAACCCTAACACATCTAATGTTTTCATTTAGACCACGCAGCAGAGCTGAAAACATGCTCAGGCTTAGGGAAAGGAAGAGAGAGAGAGAGAGAAAGAGAGAGAGAGTGTGAGCGCACATGTGTTTGCAGGAGAGAGAGAGATGATGAAACAGCCGTTGTGGTATACCATTGTTTGACCACTTGAGAAATGCACGACCTTTGAGTTTATTGAGAAATATTAATAAACATGTGAATAGAGCAGACCATTTCTCTTCTCTGAAAGTTTACTGTGTGGTTCAGGTTTTTGGAAGAAACTTTCGTAACATTTGTTTGTGTAAAAGATAAAAGACAGTTCCTCCTAGGTACCTTAGCATCAATGCACACATTGTGTGGTCTTTCCTGTACAGCATGAAAAGAAATAGCAATTCCACTGAGTATTTGAATACAGAATAGAATTTTCTGTCCCTATCATACATTCATAAAATAAACCTGTTTGGGGTTCAGGTTTCCAGGAGGCACAAGCAATTCTGTGGAACAGCTATTCTAGAAGACAGAACAGAAGGTTATATGCATTATCATGGGGAGAGAGATATCAGCAGACCTGTGAGGGAGTGACGTACAACACTGACAAGCGAAGAAGCCAGGATCGTGTGAATGAAAGAGAAAAAAGTAACAAAGCAGTGGTAAGCAAGGTCACATCAATTGCTTACAAGCAACTTCATATAAGCAAGGAAGTGCCCACAAAGCACCATCATGATAAAACCCACCAGTGTGCCCCTCTGCAGTGCCTATACACTCCTGCATGCAGCATTGGGAATAAGCACGAGGAATTGCTGTGATCTTTTTGGGATCACAGAGACTTGGGAGAATGGCCTGCTTGGTTGAAGTGCTCCAATAGAGGGACACAGGCACTTAGGAAGGATAGACTGGGAAGAGGAGGAGGAGAAGGACTTGTCCTTTATGTGACAGAACAGCTTGAGTGTATGCAGCTTTGTCTGGGGATGAATGATGATCCAACTGAGAGCCTATGAGTAAGGACGATAGAGCTAACCAGTATGGATGGTGTTACAATAAGCATCTGCTATAAGCCAACTGACCAGGAAGAATAAGTGGAGGAGGCCTTCTACAGGCAGCTAGAAGTATCTTGACATTCCAATCCCTTGTCCTCTTGGGGTACTTCCATCACCCTGACAAATCCTAGAAAAAGAACATAGCAGGGCATAAGCAATCCAGGAGGCTCTTGGAGGACATCTACAACAAATTCCTCACCAAAGCGACAGTGGAGCCAATGAAGACGGGTGCTCTGCTAGATCTTGTACTTACAAACAAGGAAGAGCTCATTGGGGATGTAAACATGAAAGGGAGATTTGCTGTCTTGTGAGACTTGTGAGATGGTGGAACTCAGCATCCTGAGAGGAAGGAGTGGAGTAAAAAGCAGGGTCATAACACTGAACTCCTGAAGATCAGACTTTGGCATCTTCAGGGATCTGCTCAAATGAGTCCCATAGAATTAAGCCATGGAGGGAATAAGGAGTGGAAGAAAGCTGGCTGATATTCAAGAATCACCCCCTTCAGGCTCAAAAGCAGTCCAACCCAAGGGGCAGGAAGTCAGAAAAAAATGCCAGGAGGCCAGCACAGATGAAGAAGGAGCTCCTGGCAAAAAGTGGCAAAGGAAAAATAGGGAAAATGTGGATCTGCTGCTAAACAGGGCAGGGGCCTTGGTGACACATGACATGAAAAAGGCTGAGGCACTGAATACTTTTATCATATCTCAGTCTTTAATAGCAAAACCAGCTTCAGAAATCCCAGGCCGCAGAGAACAGGGGGAATGTCTGGAGTAAAAGGGACATACTCTTGGTGAAAGAGGATCAAGTTAGAGAATGCTTAAGCAAACTGGACATACATAAGTCCATGGGCCCTGATAGGATGTACCTACAATGCTAAGGAGCTGCCTGATGTGGTATTCATATGCATCAGCCTCTGAAAGAAGGGTGTAAAGAAGATGAAGGCAGGCTCTTTCCAGTGGTGTCCCATGACAAGAAAAGAAGCAATGGACACAAACTGAAACATAGGAGGCTCCTTGTGAATATCAGGAAATACCTTTTTGCCATGACAGGGACTAAGCACTGGAACAGGTTGTCAAAGAGAGTTTGTGGAGTTTCCATCTGAGGGTATTCAAAAGACACCTGAACATGGTCTTCAGCATCCTGCTTCAGGTAACACTGCTTGACCAGGACAGTTTTGTGATTATACAACAATGACTCTAACAGCTGACTGAAGATGAGCATTGACTGGGTAATCCAAGGGAAGCCTCGTCTTTAGTGCAATATAACAGCCAAAAAATAAGTAAATTACAAATTCCATTGGTATGAGTCCTTCCAAACTGCCACCCTATAAACTTTGGAGATACAATGGGCAATGAACTGCTTTTCTTCATTATAGGAGCAATCCTCTGAACTCTAATCATAACAACTAAATGATGATTTTTAAACTATTTCATAATTTTAATGAAAACACTAAAACCCCAGTGAAAAATAACACCTGGAGTTTGAATGGACAGCATTGTCTTCCAAGGCCACAAAATACCCCAGTTCAGTTTAGTTACTGCATTGGACAAGGTACTCTGTCCACACAAAGATGCCTATTCAAGATGCTGGAATCAGGCACAAACATAAAAGAAGAAATGTTTTAAGACTAAATATTTTCATTAAAGCCATATGAGTCACTGTAAGTAAGAGCAATAAACAACTCAAAGATTGGATTCACGTAAATACATTCACATAAGATGTTTGTGTTGTTCATTCATACGATAATGCATAAGTAAAAATTCCTAAACGTTGAACAGAGCAAAGCAATGGAGTCACTGTGTCTTTTCTGTGATACTGATCAGACACGTTTTACAGGAGTTTCTCTGTGGGTTCGTTTGTGTTGGTAAGATGGGAAGTGGAAGTATCTTGTTTGTACCAAGCTGGATAGACACTGGCAGACAAGAGATAAGTATCTTTGAAATTAGCCCATATTTTCATTACTATCACTGAGTGGTATTTGAAAAATGAACAGATCCAGAGGAGGGCTACAAGGATGATCAGAGGGCTGGAGCACCTCCCATACAAGGATAGTCTGAGAGTGTTGAGGTCTGGAGAAGGCTCCGAGGAGAACTTAGAGCGACCTTCCAATACCTAAAGGGGCTTCAGGAAAGCTGGGGAGGGACTGTTTACAAAGGCTTGTAATGATAGGACTAGGGGCAATGGGTATAAACTGGAGAGGGGCAGATTTAGACTGGACATTAGGAAGAATTTCTTCACAATGAGAATGGTGAGGCCCTGGCACAGGTTGCCCAGGGCTGCCCCATCCCTGGAGGTGTTCAGGGCCAGGTTGGATGGGGCCTTGGGCAGCCTGAGCTAGTGGGAGGTGTCCCTGCCCATGGCAGGGGGGTTGGAACTGGATGATCTTTAAGGTCCCTTCCAGACCAAACTATTCTATGATTCTACGATTCTAGCTCACCTGATTTACACTACCAGTTCCTAAGCCAATCAGATACTGAAATTACACATTTTAACTTTTTATTTTCTTGATCCTCTTTAAAAACATCCTAGGATTTGGGGGGAAAAGAACATTGCAATCAGTTCATCTCTGTACTTAGTTACTTATAACAGGAAAAGACAGTGAAAACAGAATGTGTGCTGCATATCATTTTAAAGTGGAAGAAGTATGGCATACAGTGAGAAAAGACAACATTATTAAAAAGGCGCAAAAGAACCACAAAAAAATTGTGATTTATATCTCCCATTTTTCATTATAACATTAAACTTTCAAACACCCTTACAAACATCTTAGACAGGTTTGAAGAAAGGTTGTGTGCTTAGGGACAAGGTTTAGGAGTGTTAGGAATGGTTGGACTCAATGATCCAATGGGTCCTTTCCAACCTTGTGATTCTGTGATTCTGTGTGGAAGAGGAAAAAGTGTGGAAGGCAATACAATTATCTTAATTGAAAGCCAGAAAATAAGTATTCAGAATACTCAGTATATGGACATAAACTTTTCATCTGGAACACTTAAACAGCCTTTAGACTCATGGTTTATTTTCCTTTTCAAACAATAACAGTTAAATAGAAAAATTTTCTTGCACTGCTGCATTTAGACAGAACTGAACTGCTCAAGGTGCTCCATGGCGAGGAATAGCAATCCCTCATTCTTTCCTCTGAGATGTACTGGATAAACTCTGCACAGCCTGTCTGAGGAATGCTTGGTGTCTTGTCTCAAGGCACTACGTTTGCCTTGGCTGTTGTGGTGGATATTACGGTGATGACAGAACCAGGACACGAGTTTCTAATGAACAGCAAAACAGCTGAGCTGGCAAATCTGCGTTGTTTAGTCTTCAGCCCTTTATATCCAGGCTATTCCAGTGGCTCCACAGGTACTAAAGGGGCAGAAAATATTGCTGGACTTCAAAAATCTCTCCTCTCTGCTTTATTTACCACGGCTTTTCACAGAGGATTAAGTTTCCTGCTTTTTCCTCTATGTCTGCTCCTCAGGTCTGTACTTTATTCATTCTGTTTTCCCTTATTTTCTGCATTTCAGCAATGCTTACCTAGCTAATTGACAACCAATCTCTTGTTCTGACCTTATCTTAAAACAGAAAACTAAAGCAAAAGAAAGGAAAAGCCACACCAGGTATTAACAAACTGAAGTGGCAGCTGAGCAGCAATGCTTACCAGCTGAAAGGATGAAGAACCAAATCGAAGGGAGTCTGTAACCCCATCTCAGCCTGGGACATGGTTTCCCTTTTAAGAGCCTTTTGGAAATGTGAGTGAGTGAGTGACCTGCATCTCAAAGTAAGACTGCAGGAGTTGGTGCTGGCACTGCCACTGAACACAGGCTCAAGAACATCATGGAAATATCTCTGCTGCTTGCTCCCTCTGGGCAGCTGCAGCCCCTGCTGCCAAGGTGCAGTGCCCAGGACAGAGCTGGAGAAGAAGGCTGAGACGGACAGGCTGGGAAATGAACAGGAGAGGAGGGACACGTGGCTGGAGGTGGAAGGGTGGGGGCCTGGGACTCTGCAGAGGAAACAGAATCACTGAATATTTTGGATTGGAAGGGACCTTAAAGATCATCCAGTTCCAACCCCCCTGCCATGGGCAGGGACACCTCCCACTAGCTCAGGCTGCCCAAGGCCCCATCCAACCTGGCCTTGAACACCTCCAGGGATGGCGCAGCCACAGCTTCCCTGGGCAACCTGTGCCAGTGCCTCACCACTTTCACGGTGAAGAAATTCCTCCTAATGTCCAGGCTAAATCTGCCCCTCTACTGTTTATACCCATTGCCCCCAGTCCTATCACTACAGGCCTTTGTAAACAGTCCCTCTGCAGCTTTCTTGTAGCCCCCTTCAGGTATTGGAAGGTCACTATAAGGTCTCCTTGGAGCCTTCTCTTCTCCAGGCTCATCAGAGGGATGATTTGAGGATCTTGAGACTGTTTGTAAGAAGTGCTTCTAAAACCCGAGAAACAGCATGGTGTAAAGCATGAAGGAGCTTGTCTGAAAGACACTTAAGTCAGCTATAGAGTTCGGAGGCAGGAATCGGCATCTCATTAATGATGAAAGGTAATTAGTAGGGTGGAGATAAACAGCAGAGAGCCTTGAAAATGAAGGCGTATAGCCAATATTTGATGTAACTAGAAAAGTATGTGCTAGAAAAGAGATCAAAAGAGAGAGTGGATCATATATGGTCAATCCAACTGCAAGAAATAAGATCTTAGTTCCCAACAGTTATCTTGTAATTAAATTAAGAAAGATGGCAACATCATGAGGACAGCATCTGACAGGCTCTATAACAGTTTCTCAGGACATGACAGCTCAGCCAGACGAGCCCTAGCAGCAGAGGAGATTGTGAGCACAACTACCTGCTAGAGGAATGATTTCCTTGCAGAGGAATTCCCCGACACCAGCAGAAACCCTATACTGGTTCTGCTCACACCTCAGCAAGGAGCACACACCAGCCAGCCAGATTAGGGGGTGATGGCTGGGCAAACACTCTTCTCTTACACGGCTTATGTTGCAGTTTGCTCTCTTGTTCCAAATAAGAAGTGGAGGCTTTGAAAAGTCTCACTGACATCTGCTCACCATGAATGTACCTGTACTACCTAAACTGAAAAGTACTTGAATATGCGTTCCCCCACTACCATTTTCCCTCTTCACCTATTCATTGTTTGGGAAAGGAAAAAAGAAAAAATCAAGATCTTGAGCAACAAGTCAGCTACTTTAAAGTCCACAGTCACACACAGAATACACAATTTCTCTACACATTTTGGATATAAAAAAGACCATCATAGTTTCTCCTCGACCCTTGCTCTTCCTTTAATAAGCTCTTACTCGTAAATCTTGGAGACTGTTCCTTTCCATTTGTCTCAATTTCTATTGATTGTGAAAAATGTAGCGGTTTCTGCCCCTTGCTCTTCAATTGGTTCCAAAAGAGACTGTGAACAAACCTAAAGAAGCTGGGGCTGCTGGTGCTTACTAAGTATAACAGCTTTGAAACAATTTCTGCCTCAGGGTGCCCCTGAGCTGTGGATGTTGAGAACCCAGCTGGGAGAAGATAACAAAGAGAAAGAGCGCTTTCTTTGTGCCCTATTCCTTACACTAAATCATCTCATACTGTCTGTTGTCTGAGACAGGATAATGGCCCGAAGGGATATTGGATTAGACTCAGCAGGGCAGCTCTGATGGCAGCGTATCCCCATCTAGGAGAGGAATGCTGCTTCTCCCTCTGGAGAAGAGATGGAGTATTTCCTGGCAAAACTTCTGTCAGTCTACTTGCCTTCTTGTGGGAGCCCTTCCCCATCCGGCATCTTTGTTTCTTCACTTGACAGATTTTCTGGAATTATAAATCCCTCCTCTGGGTAAGTGGTTAGAAAATCTACTGCATTTCTCCCTCATCACACAATTTTACTGTGAAACTTTCAGTCCCTTGATAGAAAAGAGATACATCAGTCTCTTACAGCTGTGTCAGATATGTAAGAAAGTAAAGCTTGTTATAACTGTATGTCCTATGCAGGAAATCTTTACTTTTTCAGAGGGATCCCCACAAGTTTTCTGCTGTTTTAAATGAATCCCAAATCAATTTAAAGGCAAAAAAGAGGCTATTCTGTAAAACTCCTGTTCCTCCAGCCTGATCACCAGCTTCAGGAGTATCAGTGTTTCATTCGTGTGAACTGAATGCAGTGTTCACATCTGATCATGAGGCTCTATCTTCTATTGCCTAGAACAAGAAATTCCACTTTAAGCATTCTACTACAGCAAATAAGTACTCTTCATCTTTTTTCTTGATAATGGAAGAAGTACGTGTTTGATTAAATTACACCTTGTCTTTGCTTTGGTTGTGTCTGAAGGCAAAGTCTGGGATCAAGACAAAAAGAACACAAACATTCTATGAGATGTCTGCTGGAGCACCACCTCAACTTGTTCAGCAAGTGAGGCACTAGCTCCTTCCATAACCAAGCAAGCAAACCAATTTCACTCTCAATTTTCCAGACTGCAGTTTTGGTTCTCCCACACCAAAAGAAACCCCTCAAAATAATTCACCTTTTTCTACCCTCGTACAATATTAGTTAAAAAAACACCTGGAATCGTAACAATAGCCTGAGTGCTAATCCGTTAAAAGGAGATTGGTCAAATCATATAGCTCAGTCCACTTTCAAAAGATTACTCCTCTCTGGGTTTTGGTTTTATGTGTGTCTGTTTTTATTCACTAATAGCTACTCTAATAGACTCAGTAGGTTTGTCTCGAATTTTTTGAGCAATCTAATGTCAGCCACTCTCTGGAACAGAGACACAAGACTTTCTGAATACTGAGCCTTCTAATTGTATTCTATTTATAGAGATGAGTACCAGCTAAGATCTTTTCATCAATTTTACATTAGTTGCTTTATTGAAGAAACTCCATTTTCCTGATGTGGTCGAATTCTTTCTTGGATGGATGTAGCCATTCATTCCTTTTATTTCCAAGAGAGATAAAAAAACCCCAACCTGTGTGCTGGTCAAGGTGATGTTTTTGAATGTGCTTGCCCAAGTGGATAGTTACCATAGCTCCCTGACATGGCTGAATGGCGCTTTGCCTCCCTGAACTTGACAAATCAATTCTTTTTAATACAAATGACTTTCTACAATACCATGTTGGTCTTTTCCCAGGATTAATATTCAGCAACAGTAATAAGAGTAGGAATATACATATATGTGTATATAGTTTTATAAAGAAATCAAATACAAACTAAACTCCAGGCACATTTTCTTCCAGAACCTAATCAAGTACAGTTGTTTTATTAAAAACTTGTGGCAAAAAGGCAGAGAAGGGTGCTTACAAGCCACTGCTGAGTTGTGGGAGTTGTTCAGCATGCTCAGTAGCAACATTGCCTCCTTGCTCTCCTGAGCTCAGGGAACTCGGAAAACAAGTCAAGGTACCACCATCAGAGCAGGCTAAGCCAGATACTGCTTCAGAAGAGCGGTTTCCAGGTGTCTGTGGGTCAGCCTTTTAGGCACAGCCTTTAACTCTACTTGGTCCCCAGCATCACTAGGACTCCTCATCCCTTCCCAGCACCTCAGACCTTGCTCTCCCTGAGCACTATGCTCCCTCACCACAGAAGGGGAAGGATGCAGGAGGATGGGACAGTCAGAAAGGCTGCTCAAGGAACGACACTGCTGTGCCTCCTTCCTGGTTTCTGTCATTGCCACCTCACCAAAGCACAGAGTGCTTTATTCAAGCAAATAAACACAGCAGAGCAGTAAGCCTTAAAGCCTACTCTTCATCTTTGATGTTTGAGAAAGCCCGCTTAGCTGCAGAGTCGGAAATGCTTTCACGCAACATGGACCACTCTGTCCTCTGACAGCCCGCTCAGCCCCTCAACTAGCCTCTCCTTCCAAAGATAAGTTTCAGATTACATCCGATATCCAGTTATATTCCTGACAAACTCTCCCTTCATTCCACCCTCATTTTAACAACTGAAAAAACATCTGTTGCTCTGCTGTGGCCATCTGCTACCAGCCCCAAGAAGTGAGGCAAAAAATACCCACGGAATTTGAAGAACAGTGTTAGCTGAGATCTGATATGTGTCAAGACAGCCCGACAAATGGGACGTCTTAAAATCTATGAATGAATGGGACTTGGTTTCTACGTCCAAGAGCAAGGTAGCATCATTTTTCCCTCAGGTAAGGGACAGCAGCAAAGGGAACTATTAATACACCATATTAATATGCGAGGTGTGATAAAATAAATAATTTATTTCAAGGTGGAAGTTAATGAGCAGGAATAAAAAAAAAACTAAAGGAGCAATAAGCAACCTTCAGAATTTAAATGCTCTCTAATTTTATAGTCATAACTTATGGTAGATAATTGGGCATCAACAAGCTTGTCATCAGTGATAACTCACTTAGAGGTGGATTACAGTGGATCCCATTATGCGTAACTTCTCGAAGGGAGTAGGATTGGGGGAATTATGCGGGCTGTCCCTGCCCAGCATTCAAGCCTTTAGTGTGCGGCAGTCTACAGAAGACCTCAGTCTTAGCTTCCAGTAAATAACACAAAATAATCACCATAGGAGCAGTTCTGCCCTGTGACTTTGCAATTAGGTCACCTGTGAGTGAAAATATTCTTCATGAGGACCCTATCCAGCTCCCACTGCCTACCACAGAGTCCTCCCATCTGCTGCAACAGAGGCTAAATAGACAAATAATATTTGGGACTAGATGTTTTCGGGCTTCTGGGCATTCATCCCTAAAGTGTTTCAAATTACAATTTATATTTTTTCCCCTTCAGTACTCTTATTTGCCTCTGGAAGAGTACAAGTTGCTGTGAACAGAAGTGCTAGTTTGAAACGGGCAACAGTGACAGGAAACCCTGAAGTGCGTTCTGTAACATGCTATAATTTTAAAAACACTTCTGTGGTAAGCAATAAAGCAATTTTACCTTAAGGTTAAAGTTTTTGTTAAAGATCATCTATCCCATGCTGCTACAGTAGTTCATTCCACCCCCAGACTTCGCTTGCTAAGCTAAATTGCTGAATTCTTCACAGCAGATCCTTTACTAGGAGCAGAGCTAAAAAAAAACATTTTACAAAATGCTAAAATTGTTCTCAGCTTACTTTTAATTTCAGTTTTTGCCATCATACCTTGCTATCTTCAGCTTTCTACCCGTGATCATTTGAGAAAACATTACGGAAGTTTGCAATAGACATAAAAAAATCAGTGAACAACCAACTAATCCTGTTTAAAAATAGAAAATTACTGCTTTGTATTTGAAATTCATTTAGTCTTTTTCAGATGAAGACAACATTTATTCAAATCTTCAAGTTTACCTTAATAGCGGAAAAAAAAGTTTGCCTCCATAGGGACAAAGGGACAAAGCTTCATTACACAAAAAAAAGCTACTCTTGGTTTTTCACTACTAGTGAGTCTTCAAGAGCAAAGTATGAAACAAAAGTTTGTCTTTTTCCTATTTATTGTCTATACGATCTGCCTTTCTAGTCATAGGTCAGGTTTTTCCCTGAATCAAGGATGCCGACCATATTAAACTGTTTGTGCTAACTGTAGCCAGAAAAACCATTGCATTAGGGCCCCTTTTGGAAGAAAATTTAATTTTTCATAGTAATATTCTAAAGCATATTGGGGATATGAGCAACAATTTTGTTCTAATTGCCATACCACTGATCATTTTTAAGAGCTAGTTGTTGCGGGAATAAGATGATAAACACCTGGTATGGGTAAGCAGCAGACGGTGCACTGAAACTGCCATCTCAGAAATGCCCATAAGTCATAGAATCACGGAATCACCAGGTTGGAAAAGACCTCTGGGACCATCAAGTCCAACCGTTCCTATCTGCCACTAAGCCATGTCCCCGAGTGCCTCATCTAACCGTCTTTTAAATACCTCCAGGGATGGGGACTCAAACACCTCCCTGGGCAGCCTCTGCCAGTGCCCGATGACCCTTTCCATGAAAAACTTTTTCCTGATATCCAGTCTGACCCTCCCCGAGGGCAGCTTGAGGCCATTCCCCCTCGTCCTATCACCTGGCACTTGGGAAAAGAGGCCAACACCCACCTCTCTACAACCTCCTTTCAGGTAGTTGTAGAGAGCAATAAGGTCTCTCCTCAGCCTCCTCTTCTCAGGTCAGCTGCCAAGTCACTGGTGTTAAGCTGACGCCTTCACATCCACTTGTACTCCTCCTTGGCTGTTTCCAGGAAGAGGCATAAAACCCAATAGCCACACATCCGTTCTCAGGAGCTGATCTTTCATGCAGCCATTTCACCATGAAAAGTAATGGAAGAGAATTACCTGTAGACAGACGTTCCACCAGGAAGAATCACAGAGAAGAGATGGAAGAGCCGCCATTCACGCCGTTGCACTCCACACAAACACTCCTGTGCCCCAGGTGGGGTACCTGGCAATTGTATGTTTGTGCATAGTTGTGAAGGAGAGCAAACAAGTGATTTGAGAATGGTCCTTTGTAAAGCACAAAGTCACAATCATCACAGATTTCACATAAAATGTTATCCCTTTGATTTAGTGGCACATTTTACAGCTCCTGAGATTTCCCCACTCTTACATGAATATCTTTTGAAAATCTTTCCCAAGGCAGGCGCAGCAAAGTAAGGCACAGTGATCATGTTCATGCCATTTGCAAAGGCAGATCACTCAACTTTAATCAGTACTGCCCCTTCCTCCCACCCACTGAATCATAAATCCAGACTCCCAAAAGACTTGATGTATTTTGGTCATTGTATGTATATCAACTCATGCCAGAAAATAACCTGTATTCTTTGCATCCACGTACCTTATTTAGCATTAAGCTGCATTTATGAGTCTTATCTAAAACAGGCTATTAACAGCTTGGCAAAATTACTCATCTGCAATGTAATTTCGTACACTATCCACCCTTGTATTTTCTGCACATCAAGATAACAGAGGTTTAATAATAAACAAAAAACCTGACCCAAGAAGAATGAGGAAATGTAATATTTTTACTTGAGAATCAACGTGAGATTTAGGATATGAACCTGAGACTTCCAGCAAGTTTTTTATCCAACAGCTTTCTTCCCTTTCTCATTTGTTGTGATCATGTGTTTCTGCACGGACCTGCTGTAATTTCTCAAAAAAACAGTACTCAGAACCATAACCATCACATAGCATAATTTTATACATTTACTAAAATCAAACAAACTTCTGCAGGATCCATGATAATTTATGCATAGGCAATTAAGGCAATGGTGTTGCTTGCAAGCATTTGTAAGAGTAACGACCAATTTCCCAATCAACCTGTTGCAAAACTTTAACATGCCTTAAACATAATTTCAGAAAATTACTTACTGCATGATGCTTTTCTACTGCATGAAGCTTTTCTACAACATGTGTGAAAATAACTTGGTTCACTCAAACCAGATGCCACACTTGGCACAGATGGAAGGCTAACTATCAGACGTTTGCATAATAGCCGTCCTGATGGACCAGAGGTCCTCATTATTTTCCAGACTATGACCACTCTTTTCCCACTCTCATTAGGGCTCAGTGTCTCTTCTGCTGTCAGGGTATTAAAAATGTGTGGAAAAACAGAAGCTCAGAATGGCATTTAAATATCCTCAGTAGAGCAGAGAATCTGCAGCTAGCTTTCAAGAATTAGAACATCAACTATTGTCAGAATCAAAAAACATAAGGGAAGTCAATCAAATTTTTTTTTCTTCTATGGAGAAAAGGGAGGGAAAAAAAAACACACCACAAAAAAACTCACTCAATAACTGTTACTTTCTAAGAAAGGAAATGACGCTGCCTTGCATCACACTGCATAAAGGTATTACGTCTCTTAAAGCATTCAGCTCACTCACTTTTTGACACTAGGTGCCAGCACTTCTAAAGAGGAAACAGTTCTTTTCTATTTCAAGTAATTCCTCTCCACACTGAAAACAGAATGCAAAGAATATCCTACCCAGATACGTTCTACTCAATTTAATCAGATTACTTATTTACTCCACAGAAAATACACTTTATCACCCACAGACTACCCAAGTGCATGATGCTGAGAATTTAGGAGTAGCCAGTCGTTAAATTCCAGGTTCTTCCCAAGACAGACAGAATCACTGTCCCCCTATCAGCAGAAATCCTCTTAACATTTTCCATTCAATTAAAGATACAAACTAAGAAACTTATGCATGGACTGTATATTTAGAGAAGCCAGAATGTAACTAAATCAATAGCCTATAACTCTCATTTGCAAATAGCTAAGTGCTCTGTTTGGCAACCCAGGTAACTCCTATCAGTTGTCTTGAAACAGCTTGACTGTGGAGCAGACAAGTTACAGCAAAGTAAACTCAGTTTCACTTAGAATTTACTGTAAACAGGATCATAGTATAATTTAGATTGAAAGGGACCTCAGGAGGTCCAGAAGAATAATGCCCTGCACCGAGCAGAGTCAGCTCCAAAGCCACATTGCTCAGGGCTCTTACCCTGTTGAAAAACTCCCAGGAATAGGCTGCAGAACCTCTCTGGGCAGCCTATTCCACTGACTCACTGTCCTCACAGTGGGGTGTCATCACCTTTAATCAGAACCTCTAGTTTCAAATTATGCCGTCATCTCCCACCCTCCCACCATACACAACTGCAAAAAGCAGACCACTTTTCTGACAACTTCTCCATGTTAACAGAGGGCTGCTATTAGCTCCTCCTGAAGCTGCCTCTTCCGTTACAACAAAGATCTTGTTTCTGGGCAAAGAGGAAGAATAACATATATGTTTATACATAAGTAAAGCTAAGAACTTATTATTAGCTTAACCTAATTCAAGGACCACTATTAGCCTAGAAAAAGAAAGAATAACAATGCATGCGGTTTTAAGAGTACTTTTATACAGAAGTAGTCACAGTAACACAGTTAAAATCGTAGCACACATTTCTCCGTTTCTTTCCTTGTTCTAGGGGTTGCTTTCACTCCTCTGGGTCTCAAAGTCAATAGCTCCAGATTGCAGGAAAGGATAACGTGAAGCTGTCAGCATCATTCGTTGGGAGGGATATGCCGCTGCTTTCTTCCTCCTCCTCCCTCTAGGACCCATTTGAGGTTCTTTTTATGCTTGCTAACATGCTTTTACACATTTCTTTTTCTTCATTGACCTGCAGCTCCATGCTACGTCCAAATGTATGACACATGGTGCTCTTCACACATTAGGTATGATTTCCTTGTCCTATTTTTTCTTTAAAAAAAAAAAATCTAACAAAAAAAAAAACAACAAACCCCCCCTTAAACAAGCATGTACTTGACCACCAGTGAGTGACCGCTCACAAATGCATGAGTCCCAACACAAAAAAAACCCAAGACCATGCCTGTAATTCTTTTTGTTTAACAAATAAATTAAAATCACCTTCTGAGCTGACCCACAGCTGCATATAATGTTGCCAATGTTCAAGGCAATTCCACAGATCATTTTCTGGAAGGCTGTTGAGGATCTCAGTACTTTTTGCTTTCAAGCCTTCTACCAACAAAAAAAGCATGTATAACCAGTGAAGCATTTGGGCATACTCCTCATTTTCAGTTCTCACCTTCTTCTCCTTTCAACTTCTGCTAGGAACAAACTAGCTGTGAAGCATCTTCTTCATTGTTAGTTCATTCCTTTTCCTTTGAGGCACGACCTATTTTCCTTTGGTCCACTATCCTTCCCAAAGGCAGTTAAAAACTATCAACCCCTTGTCCTAAAGATTCCTTGGAAATCTGTGACCTTGCACAGCACCTTAAAAGCATGGGCATTTTAAAATGCTCATAAGGATGTGGAAAACTCAGACAGGGTTTTATTGTTCCAAGCGCACCAAAGAACATTTTGCTAATCAAATCTGTTATAGCTCTTTACTCTACAGTGTAACAAGCCGAGTCTTCCAGCCTGTTCAGTGATAAACCTATAGACAATTTTGTGTCACAGCCAGCCATAGCAGGAACTCTGTAGACAAACACCCAGAGTCTCAGAAAGGACACGTGTCGCGAAATGCTGCACTGCTCATGGTAAGCCACCATGTCTGTGAGACAAATTCTGCGTGCTGCATGTAGGAAGGGGGATGTGGAAAGGGCAGTACGTGCAGACAGACAAAACTGGATAAAGCAGTATTAAATTACTTATAGAATCATAGGATAATTCCACCCTCCTGCTCAAAGTTTTGTAGACTACAAGGTTGGATCACCTTACTCGTGGCTTAATCCAGCCTTCAATTGAAACCCTCCAAACTACTAACAGAACAATCTCTCTGGGCAACCTACTCCACTCTCACTGTCCTGAGTTACATCTTGGCAAAACTTGTCCTGTCTCATTTTTGGCCGGTTGTGTCTCATCGTCCCATCAAGTATCGCTCAAGAACAGCCTTGCCTCATCTCGTTCAGTAGGTTTGCTGAGTTCAGCTACATGCTCTAACATCTTTGATTACAATAATCTGGATTTCTACCAGATGAGCAAAGTCTGTGATTTCATCGAGACGCAGCAGAGGTGCAAGTGAAGGACCTTCCAAGAGGCTCCATTTGATTCTAGTGATAAAAAGGGACTTCAGTGGCTAAAGAGTGAGGCAGGAGTCAACAGTCACTCTTGCAAAAGAGGGGACTTTTCATAGTATTTTAAATAAAATCACCCAGACTGATAAATGAAGTGTCAGTTTCTTAAAAGAGCAAACTCCAGGCAGGAAACCCTTAGCATCTCAGATCAAGGGATAAACAATAAACCTTATTAAACCAACAAACCAAGTTTATTTATAGAAGTCTGTACAATTGTGATGAACTATGCTAGGACACCAATGAAACAAAGCAAACAAATCTCTTCCCCCTCTCTACGAGCAAGAGGTGTAGTCACTCACCTTTACATGCACTTAAAGGAAAAAGATTACAGCTTTCATACACAGTTTTGTAACTATTCAAGAATATCTCTTGATGGATTATTCTCATTAGAAGAGGTCTGCGTGATAATTTAGTGACCGTTGCCTCTTTTAAAAATAGGATTTCGGCAGAATCCAGAACCTTTGAGAGGTTAAGTGGCAGTTTCATATTCACAAGTAACTAGGACATAGTCCATCATTCATCTGCGTATTGTAAACTCACTGCATCTCCTCTGTTTCAGTTGTTTCCACTAAAAGTTAATTGCAACACTGTACAGGTCTCGTCAACATTTTGGCCATAGTTGAGACTATTCTTGTGTTACCAAATGTATGCCTAAAATCAATACATCAAGGGCAAGCATATTAAAAAATAATGAATTTGAGTTAACTTTATCTTTAGAGACCACTTGTCACTGCACCTCAGAGTTCAGAGGCATTTTTCTGTAAAAATCAGTCCCTGAATCGCTTGATTTTGCAATTATTTCTGCAAAGCACTGGAGAGTGATTATTTTGAAAACTAGCTATTGCAAACAACTTTAGGGGTTTTATTACAAATCTGTAACATTATTGAAACTGTTAAAAAAAAAATCATATCAAATGCATATCTACACAGTGAATCACAATGTCTCCAATGAAGTTATCACAGTAGAGTCCAAAAATTCACTCTTAGAATGTTAAACATACATATCTGTGAAAGCCTACTACAGCCCCAGAGAAGCTGCCAAAACAGGCCAAATAAAGCAGTCCATGATTACATATTTACAGAATAACCCATGTTTCCTAGAACTATGGACTATTCTGTGAATAGTGTTGAAGGATTCCTAATTACTTGTTTAAATGGTAGATAAGAGCTGCTTCATAGGCTGATTTTCTTTTTATGCACAGTTCATAGTATCAATCTGCACACAATTACAAGATGTTTCTTTAAAGCTAGTGTTAAAAAAGAGGAAGTTAAATAAGAACTAGATTGAAGTTTCATTAAGAATCCAACAAGAAAGCATCAAACACAGGTTTAAATGTAACCAGTGTACGATTTCAGAGAAACAGTAATGCTCTGACACAAGAAGAGCATCAGCATATTCCCTCTTCAGGGTCCCCCAGAAACGTTCCTATCCAGTTCAGTGCCTAAGTCATTATACTTGTACTGGTCTGAGTAGGAACAAACACGCACTTGCACGCATACCTGAACAAGGGCCTCTAATCTTTTAGACTTCTAATTCTCTTTTAGTTTAGTTCTTAGCTCCATATATGCCATTGTATCTTGTTTGGAAAAGCTCCTTGTTAAACGTCACTTATATTTACACTTTGATATTTATTTATTTTTTTTACACCTGAGTAAATTCAGCTGTCACCTTGTGTCCAGTCAAATATTCCATAAAGCCATATAATTTTTGTGCTAGTGTTGCACTTGTAGCAGTTTATAGATGAAAAATGTGCATCAGCTACCTCTCATACATGACCCACTGACCTTTCTACTATGTCCTCACTGTGCCCTTTCTCTTGCACAAAACGCCTTTTTTAAAAAATATTTTTCATTTGTTTATAGAAGCCCCTTTTAAATGGTTCATAAAACAAGAAAAGTGAGCTGGAGCCCAGTGAAGACATGATGACTTAAATATGTAATATTGGAGGTTTGGAGAAGAAATTAAAGCCCAACCAATAAGCACCCCATGGCCAGCCCAGAAAAAAGCTACTCCACTCAGTTTCAGTTAGAGACTCTGGATGTCCTATAGATGACAAGTCCCACATCAGAAGCCGTGTACCTCCCTCTCATCGGTTAAGTGTAAGTAAAGAAGGGAACATGAAGTTGAACAGCTATATCAGCCAAGCCGTTTTAGTAAGAAGAATCACATTTAATGAGTTTCTTTCTTGCAATTTCAGATGCTCAAGTACAGCTGGTAGAAATTCAAAACAGCCGTAAAGAACTGTGACAGACAGATACAAATATTACTGCAGCTTAAAAATGATAAAAAACACCTGAAAAAAAGTCACACAACCCTTCCAAAAAAATTTACACTTTGAACCTAAGCCAGTTTTTGAAGATTCCCTTCTCCAAAGCTAGGAGGAAGGAGGAAGAAGAGGAGGAAGAAAGTGCAGATGACCTTCCAGCCACAAAGGTCTTGCGTCAACGTTTATTCACCGTGCCTGTGGTGGTATGTAAGGGGAGATCATCAAGTGCTGATTCTGTGACCACCAAGAGATTCCTATGGAAATCCAGACCTCAGGCTAATACTGAACACAGAGTGGACCAACAAGCTGCATCGACAAAATAAAAGCAAAATTCAAACTAAAAGAAATGGGAAAACTCCAAGTAGCACAGATCCACATTTGTGAGGGGGGCAGGAAGAAAGGGCAAGAAGGGAGGTCTATACAGTAAATAGTTGAATGGTTTATGTTACAGCTGACTGGCAGTTTTAAAGAGTCTCTTCCCAGCTCCATCGCTGCTCCAACCCAGAAGGGAGAACTGAAAAGGGAGGAAGAAAAAGTAGGACATAGTCATGGAGCATGCAGGATCAGAAGCAGCAGAGTGGGCACGCTCAAATAAGCCCCCGCCTCTTTTTGTAGTCCTCCAAATTCAATGATCGCCGAGGGGCACCATCTTTAGCTGGTGGAGCCTTGGAGGTGATGGCCAGTGCCTTAGATTCTGTTGGGGATAAGAAATGAGTGAGGACCAAAATACACAAAACCTGCATATTTTAACTTGTTGCTTTTGCTGACAATTTCATCCCAAAACAACATTTGCCTTCTCCAGCATACATCAGGTTAGAATTTCAGTTAGTAATACAGGTGGAACCTGGTAGCTTTCTACATAGATAAAACGTGCAATTTTGACTCTGTAACAGTTAATCCAGCTTTCTGCCATTAAGCATACTTTCATTTCTTAAGAAAACTACTCTGTAGCATGCTGAAATTCCCACACAAACAGAGCCTTCAAGCTCAGTTCTGGGATCTTTGATAAACCATTATCCCATGAGAATAGCAAGCACAAAGAGACAGGTAAAAAGTGGACAGCAGTTAAACTTCCTATGCATGCCTGCAACACATTCTAACCAGTCTCCAGGCTCTTCTGTTAAGAAAGGAGACCGCACAAAGCAAGATGCCAGAATGGTGTTATGTTAGAGGAAAATACCAGAACACCCATAATTAAACCTCAATCTGTATTGTGTCTCTCTCATCCTTCTCTTTTCCGTCTCCTTCCTGGTTTCCAGTGTCCTTTAGTATCTAACCTTCATCTGCTTGCTAACTCTCTGAAGTCTTTAAGTCTCATTACCTGCTTCAGGAAGTCTCCTATTCTTGGCATTCTACCTCATTCTGTAGTCTTACATCCAGAGTTCCAATCTTGAGCTAGTTTGGAGAGACAACCACTCCTGCTCTCCTTTCTTGATCAGGTTTTAAGTCTGTGTGCATTTTTACGTACTTCCTAAATTCCTGTTCTCCAAGGAACTTCAGCTCTAATCCTTCCAGTAACGCAAGAAAAAATAAGCCTTGTGAGTCAAACTGCACTGGAACACTCCTGTGTTTTCTCTCCCCTGGAAAATAGCTTGACAGGATGATAAAAAACGGTGTCAACCTGCACCAGGGTGAGTTTAAATTGGATATTAGAAAAAATTTCTTCACTAAAGTGTTGTCAAGCATGGAAGCAGGCTGCCCAGAGTAGTGGTTAAGTCACCATCCCTGGAGGTATTTAAAAGACATGTAGACCTGGCACTTAGGACACCATTTAGTGGTAGAGTTAGTAGTGTTAGGTTAATGGTTGGACCCATCTTTAAGGGTCTTTTCCAACCTAAATGATTCTATGATTCTATAACACTAAACTGTCCTTGCCACACATCTCAGGCTTTCAAAGTCAAGATCACAAAGGAGAAGGGTCAGCATGCTTGCATCTATAAGCAAACCTTCACTCTCTGCACAGGGAGTTCAAAATCAAACACAAACATTTTATCCACATAGCACATACACAAATTACAGAACACTACATCAGTCACCCAAAGCTTATCTGTCCTCAAAAGTGATTAGACAAATCAGCAAAGTAAGCATTAAGGTAGATATCAAGCTTATTCAATATAACAATCTCGTCTGTTCCCCAAAAAGATGTGAGTCAGGTACTGTAGACTGGAAGAATACACCAGAAAACAGTCCCAAATATCCTTTTCTCTCTACACGTTTGGAGCAAGGATATGAGGACATAAGGGTTTCAGTTTAATACAATACAGTTGTTCTTGTTTTCTCAATGGATGTCATTACCACAAGTGCTGCTCTCCTTAGTTCAAAATACTTGCCAAGATGACAAACAGGGAGTTTTTGCTCCCATTTTCAAAAGCTGACCAAGTAAGCTCTACCATAATAAGCTGGACTATCCCACCCCCAAACTCAGCTGAAACACCCACCTGAACTGGGAACCTGAAGATCAATCTTTACATCAAAGTCATGCACTTTGAATAGATCTTCTGAGAGGTCACTGGCTGATTTAGAGTTCACATCTTTATCCTTCCCTTGACCCTGAAAGAAAAGCTACAGGTTAGTTTCCAGTCCTTATCTGTCCGGATAAACAGAGGTAGAAACACATTTTCCCCTCTTCTATCACAAACATACTTAGTTCAGCTTTTTTCTGCTATATTTTTCTGCTAGAGAAATTTAGTTTTCTTTCCCCAGACAGAAAAAGCTGTTTCTTTTCTATGTTAATGCTCTACATGACACCTATTTCTAGAGCTGAAACATGCATATCTACTATTAGTCATAAGTTTCTAGAGCAAAACTGTGACAGTGGGAGGAATACAACAGAGACAGAAACGGAAACTTGCCTTACTCATGTCCTTTGGAGCATCTGGTAATACACCAGACCCATATTTTGCATTTAGCTGGGCAAGGATGGCAGCCTGGACAGCAGGATCTCTGGACTGTAGAGAGGAAAAGGGGAAAAAAAGAAATCACTGTATATGAACTGGCAAAAACTGTACTGCGACTTTGTTAAACTAGTGCTCGTATCCTTGAATCTAAACCCTAAGATGCTGCAGAGTTGCCTCAGATCCTGAAGACTGGGCTAACTGAATCATCCCAATACCAGTACAATTAATCTGACAGTAATGCACTGACAGTTATCCTTCAGAAAAATCTCTCTTTGAGAAAACAAGAAATATATTTTTTTAATATGGTTTGCTCCTGTGACTATTGTTAAATCTATTTGCTTTCAGCTTACATTTCTGGCTTGAAACATCCTACTAGAGACCATAAATCTTCAGAAGATATTTCCTTTATATCATAGCTGCCTACCATAATAAAGCTATTCAGTTACATTTCTTTTCTAATAAAGAATTATTTCAGAAGAAATTATTTATAAATTCAAGCCCTGCAATAAAATTCCTTTCTATTCCCTTGCCAGTTTGTGGGAACTGATGAGATACAACCTGTTCAGATTTTTAAGGACTAATATCAGAATCATATATTGTACTAGAATGGGCCTCAACAGAGACAAATTGCTTAGAAGTAGGAGCTGATCACCTTGCTATCCATCATTTACAAAGGGACTGCAGTAGCAGGTTTTGCCACAGTATCAAGGGAGAAGTTTGTGTTAAATGACTTTATCCATCACAGGTCTAAAATGTCTGGTCTCCTCATTCCTTTCACAGACTTTTAAAGGAAGTTTCATCTAATTGGAAACTAAACTCACACTGAAGCAAATTGCCTTCCCAGAGCTGACTAAATCTGAGTAATTCTACATAGAAGAACAAACCTAAACCACAGTTGCTTCTCCATGTACATACCCACATTACTTATGTCTTTCAGATTTTGCATTAAAAAAATAATACTGTTTTTTCCTTCTTTTGGAATAGTGAGAGCAGGATCTCACTCAAGTATATCTCACCCCAACATCTGAAGCGTTAATAGCATATGGCACAGTTGGGAATGAATATAAATAACATTTTCCTTCCTACTCTATGTATTACATTGCTTACTGTTTCTTTGTGAATTGCCTAAAATGAACTTAAGCATCTCACTCACATTAGACACTATTGTGGGCTTGCACTGCCGCCTAGTAAAGGGGTCCATTTGTTGGTTTTTCATGCTATGACTTTCAGCCTGAGGAAGAAAAAGGACATGGTTTTGCAGGGTTAGCTACTTGCACCCTTGTAAATCCTCCCACAGCACCCCATCCATGCAAGTACTCATCAGTTACATATAACAACATGATCATGATTTTGACACACCCACAGTCCTACACTTCAGAGGGCAAAACTGTACTTTTGAATATAATACAGAAAACAGGTACACACCTCAGGTTAGTTAAGGTTTAACCGTTAGTTAACAAGCTTATTTTTTCCTTAATAGAGATGTTACTGCAAGGAATTATATTTCCTTTACTATTTTATTCTCTGAACTCTCCTTTCTGATTTCTTTCCCATACAGAAAGCACTAAGTCATTATTACAGTCGGCAATCTGCAATTGAGTTGATCAAAAGGATAAAACAGTCGGCTTTAAAATCATGTCATTTGGCTATATGAAAGATTTTATGGATCATTAAAAAAAAAAAATCAATAACTGCACCATACAATGATCCCCTGTTGCATCATTTCATGTCTACTTGTACAGAAATATTAATTCAGCGCTATTTACCACAAGAGCCTTCTCAGACTCAACGATATTCCACTCTCTATTTCTCTGGTTGATGTAACTGCAGAATGGAAAAAAGGAGGGTGGGGGAAAGAAAAACAAAGTGACTGTCATTTATCAAGCCCTACACAACAAAACAGCATTCTTGCAGCTTCATCCTGATCACAAATTACTCTTATTGCAATCGAACTGCTACCTGGGACATGTGGAAGAGTTTATATTTTTGACAGTTTTCACTGCCTTGCATCTGTCATTCAGCTAAGATATGGAAATGCTAACAGAGCCATCACGATACACATTTCATCAACATATCGTACAGGAAAGAAGATAATTTCTTGCAGTTAATTCGCTACTGCATGTTTCACTTCTCCATATATTTTGATTTATACTACTTAAGAAAGAAAATTCCCAATATCTGATTCTCACCTGATTGCAGAAATGTTTTTTGTTCGTTGACGATCCAGGGCTTCTGCTCTCTCTTCAAGTTCATTAAGCTGATCTTGGATCTGTTTGGCCTTATCTTGGTCTCCCAAGTCCTCAGCCATAGCCTTCAACCAAACAGTAACTCATTAGGCACTACTCTACCACCAAGCTAGTTAGAAAAATGAGGGGTAGACTCATGAATCAGCCAGCTAACCATATACCAGTTGCACACGCTCTACACTGCACAGTAAGAATACAACAAAGAGCTAAACTCTCCTTAAACAGCTTAAATAGCTTAGAAGCAAAACGGGACTTTTTTCCTCTGAGGAACTCTGAAAACCTCTGAAACCCCTTAAACTAAGGAAGATACAGAACACTAGCCACAGCACGAGGAGGGCAAGTCAGTCAGATGATTTAAGTTACAAGTTTGATTAAAATTTAGTACCACTATTTACCACCTCAGGAAAAGAATGATTATTTCTGCAAACGTCAGCTGCCACTTTTTTCAGTGAGTTGGAGAGTCCTCCACCACACCCCCAAGCAAAAACAGGGGCTTATTGTGCCACCTGGTGACAAAAAAGAGTAATTCCACTCTGCTGCAATGAAAAACTAACGACTTGCATATTCTTGCATAATAAAACAATGACCAAACAATACAGTTAAGCCAAAGAACACAGAATTAAAAATTAATACAAACTCCTTGTTATTACTGCACACCAAGCAGAATGTCTTGAAAAAGGACTGCACAAATAAAACCAAACAAAATGCGTTATGTTTTCTCAACTTCTCAGCTTTGGCTTCTCAGCACTTATTTGTTCAGGTAGGTCTATATGTAAAATAGCACAGCAGCAAGTAACTCTTTCACGAACATATTATTTTCGATATAAATTATTGGCAATAAAGTGACAATTCAGTTATTCCTGAGTAAAAGATATATTAACGTGACTTTTATTTTTCCTCTTTTAAGAAGTATAGGAAATCAACTTTCAAATGTTATTATGGGGTATTCAGGAAAAAACAGAGAAAAAAAAAAGAAAAAAGTTTCTAAAGCACAGCAGCTTAAGTTCTTCTTGTTTAAAGGACACAAGAGAGACAGCTATAATTGCTGGCAATTGCCCTTAGAAAAAGAACTTGACAGCTTTAACTGGATTCTAAGTGTTCTGAACTCAGCAATGAACCTTCAGATCCATGTTTTAGCAGCACAGTCAAGCTTACTGCTGCATACTGCCAAAATCCAGATGAGCTTCAGTTCCTTGAAATCAAATGCTGCATCTCATCTCTCACCTTCTCTTTTAATAGCTGAGTTTTCTTCATAGCATAATTTGGAGGTGCTTTTCTGAATCTTTCCTTCTCTTTCACGATCTGCAAGATGCAGAGGAAACAGAAGAATATGCAAATATGAAATGTCTATTTCAATACCTAGATACCAGAAGCAACAGATCAATACCACCTAAGAAATGTACTTACTGCCACAGAATTTTACTCATGCTCTCTCTCTGCTGCATTTTTAAGTTTGTGACTTGGTAATGAGTTACAGCTCCGTTCTCCTCACTTATGACCTACAAAAATCTGATGCTAATCACCCTTGGTAAGCATTAAGCAAGTATTAAACTGCAGAAATTGTGATAAATGCATCTATTGGGACGTGATAACAGGGCACAATATGATGTAAAGCAGAAGTGAACACTGAGCAACAGCTGGATCATCAAACTACTTTACCCAGTTACACAACTTCATTGTGAGCCTTTTATTTTCTTCTCAGGCAGCTAACACCACAACCATTTAGCTTCTTAACAGCTAGCGCTCTACTCCACAAGTTCTGTCACCTTTAACCACTGCCACAGCCTTATTACAACACATAGTTTACCTCCTCAATGTCCTGGTCATTGAACTTGTAGTTGAGTGCTTCTTTGATGGAGACTTCCTTCTTGTTTATCTCATCTAGCGTGGGTAGCTGCATCCCAGCAGAGAACATCTAACACAAGAGACAAACAGCTTACTTTCCACTTTAAGTATTCTTGACAGAATGCTGCTAAGAAGAAAGTCTGTCAGACTTACCGCTTCCTTCCACTTCATAAACTCACTTTCAGTAAATTCCTGATTTGAGACAAACTCCAAACGAAACACACGCGAATCGTTGCCATGCCTGCAAAAAGAAAGCGTAATAACATCCTTCTCTGATGGTAAAGAGCTGCGATCTTAGACCTATAGGTGTAAACTGATTCAGGAAGCCCAAAACCAGATTATTAAGGCTACTCTTGTAGCTTGCATGCTCTCTATTCCTAACTTCAGTCAGGTCAGCCACAGTTAGCAGGAGCTGTCAGTAGCAATGCAGAGGAATTCCAGACAGGAAAGTGTCACTTAATTGTGGCAGTAAAACCCTCAGGAGGAAACAGAAACAGATCTCTCACACCTAAATCTTTTATAGCCTACTTGGTCACCCATGATATAATCTTCATAAACACAAAGTTCCTTCACGTTTGGACCAGTAGAAGTATCCTTTAAGCAGTACTGAATTGCACAGTGCTGGAGCCGACCCCTATCTAAAATCAATCCTCGCAATCAAAAGCCAAAAATCCCTAAATGTTTTCTGCAGAGCACTACCTTTGACACTGCCAGCTAAACTACTAAAATGCTAGTAGCCAGTACTAAAATTGCCATGGTGTAAATCACACTTAAAGCATGGAGCTCTCTCCTGAGGTAATCTAAAAAATTATTGAATGTTACAATAGATTTAGGTTAAGATTTATTTTTTTTTAACTCCACACTTGCACTTATGTGCATTCCTCAAATGCCCTCCTGTTCCTCCCAAGTGGTTAATGTCCTTTTCTCCTATCTCACCAGGATGTTTTGTATTATAACTGTTAACCTCCACCTCAACATCCACATCCTAATAGGGGTCATTAGGAAAACTGAGAAATCCAATGCTACATTCAGCTTCCTCCCTCCAAAGTACCATTTTATGTTGCAACATGTATGCCAGACTCACTCGTGTATGACTTTATAGTCACATGTAAGAAATAAGTATCATTTAACTATAGTGGGAAAAAGATAAAGAATATTGCAAAGCTCAAGAGGCATATACAGAAAAATCACAGGTTGTTAACACAAACAAAGTGCTCAAATGTCAACACAATCAATGTTCTGTATGAGGGTTTTTTTAATGATTTCCATTATGCCAAAGTGGAAAAAAGCCCAAACAAATCCAACCCAAACATTCTAGCCATGAGCAGCACAGCAAGGCCTAGTCTGCTTTTTAGCTTTTATCTCCAAACTACACACAGAACATTATTTGCTATGAAAATGACATTGATTCACAAGCTGATAAGGATCGCTTTGGTATCCTACCGCAACTGTAGTCCTTTGTTTGTCCGGGTACCACCAAGCTGATAAACTTTTGCAGTCTCTACCACACCAGTTATTTCAGCAACCTACATCGGAGTAAAATACACAAAAGGAAGGATGCAAGAGGGGTCTTTTTTGTGTTCCTGGAATGCATCTGGCATAGTCAAACCTTTTCACTAGAGATCAAAAACCTTAATCTAACAATTGTACTTAGACCAAGGAAAGTAAGACCCTTCAGTATACGTTATCACATACTGAATCAGTTGATTCACGCATCACCTTTGAGTTGACAAATTATATCATCTGAAAGCCTGATGTAGGTTTTCTTATCTTATTAGTCTGCCTTCTTGACCAAGTGGTACGTGATCCTGCTTCTCCTATTTCCTATTCAGTTAACGCTGGTTTGAGTTAATGTACATCCCAAATGGAACATCCCAATGCTGCTCACAAGCGCAGCCCCTCTAAGGAGCTTTTAAATGCCATTTTAGAGAATATTACTGCAGCCTATGATTGTGCAGTTACAACAATGAAACAAAAAATCATTGTCTCTTCTGAGGCACACTGATGTACTAGAACACATTATAAAAAAAACAACAACCAAACAACAAAACCCAAACCCACAAAATAAAT
This sequence comes from Cuculus canorus, assembly GCF_017976375.1. Taxonomy (NCBI): domain Eukaryota; kingdom Metazoa; phylum Chordata; class Aves; order Cuculiformes; family Cuculidae; genus Cuculus; species Cuculus canorus. The sequence goes on from NC_071405.1 coordinate 50,134,298, forward strand.
TGAGAACTTTCCCAGAAATAAGGAGGGAACATTACTCATCCTTACTTGGTCAAAGCAGAATCCTGAACTTCCGTTTGCAATACAAACAATGAGACAAGACAGCATGAACCAAAGCTGGAAGAACAGGCTTTGTTAGTGCTCCCTCTTTCTCCCTCTTCACCTAGGTGGTCCCATAGATTTATTTTGTGTTTTCTGTTTATAAGCAATCTTTCTGTATTAATCACTTGAATTATCACAGGTACTCAAGAACTGCTAAGCTGTGAATATTTCGTTACAGCACTATAAAAAGAACCAAATCCCTTGTAACTAAACTCACCCGATAAACAGGTTTGCTGTTGTGATTTCCAATGCCAATACGGACAAAGCAGCCAGTGACTGTCTTGGCAAAGAAGGGCATATGACACCAGCGTTCCAGTTTGTGTCGTGATAACCGTACTCGGTTCAGTTCTTCAGGCAAGGACACTGGCTGGGATTTAGGAGGAATTTCTTCTTTCCTGATTCAGGAAAAGTGAGAAGGAATAAGGAAGAAAACTAGAGATATAATCATCAAAAAGAAGTTCCAAGAAAGGCACAGCATGGCTGCCATTTTTAAATTATTAGTAAAAGGAATGATTCTTCATGCACCAGTTGACTGTAAATATCTGAATTTAGTGCTCATGAGAAAGGCTTAATGCAAAGTCCCAAACATGTGACCCACTGCCCCAGCTACCCACAAAGCAGAAAGACTCACACACCAAGACAGTTTATACGCCAGTGCTTTAAGACAAACCAGCATCCATCTCTGCCCTGCTAACACGCCACGGTTCTGCGACTGCTACAGTATAGGACTAAACAAATTTGTAAACAGCGTAAATGGGGCCAAGGTAACAGCAGGGAACTGAAGCTGCAAATCTGTCCAGGATAAATCAGTCCCATGCACCATGATATAGAAACCAAGGACTCAAATCTGAGCAACGCAAGCGTGCCCAGAGGCAAAACCACTTCAGAGACAAGGAACTGCCCCCAAACCACCCTCTAAAACAGCATGCGTCTACATAAAGTGGATCTCTGAGTGTTTGAACACATGCCTAGAAGTAATCATAGTCCAGTGTTTACTACTTACTCTTCCTCTTCATCAGAGGATGAGGATCTGGATGAGCGATCACTTTTCTCACTAGACTTATCGTCCTCTTCCTCTTCTTCATCATCAGAGTATACTTCACTAGTTTTTAATGGCTGCTTTTTTGCAAGCAATTCGGCTGTGGGAAGGAGGTCAGAACAAGGGAAAGCAAGCTGTAAATATTTCATGAAAGCTTACTTTTAGAGCTGAAACCTTATTGTTGGTTTATTTATTTTTTTTATTTTATGCTGGATACAAGTGCCACACGTTCAAATCCACTAGTAAACTAAGCACTCCATTATATATATCCAAAGAGAGAAATCAAAGTATTCAAGAGCATCTTAAATCTCAGTTGTACTTATCTTGAGTGTCCCAACTTGACTGCACATCACAATACAAGCTGGGCATAGCAAATGGATCTACAAGGTAAAACTAACACCACCAGACAAATCATTGCTATTTTGCAAGTTAAAAAAACCAACTTCATGTTTGTCAAAGACCACAATAAAAGCCAGCAGAGTAACAAAAAGGGTTGCATCAAAAGTCTGCGGCAAGACAGACAAGATGACATGCCATGAAGAAACAAGCAAATGTAAACAAGGTAGCACAAGTACAATCAATAGGGTTTGGATGGTTCAGAGATTAAATAACGAAATCTGAACGACCAATTCAAATAAAATAAGCATTACTAAGTGCACTCAATGGACTTTGATGAAAGATTGGTTTGTTTTCAGATCATTCTGGGGAGAAGCACTGGGGAGGAATACAGCATCAATAGTGCCAAACAACACCCTCGGTGGTCATGTTGGGCAAAAGACCAAGGAAAACACAGACAAAAAATTCATTCACTCCAAGGTGTAGGACTGTTGCGTTAATTAGAAACAGGAAGCAGCACTTTCAGAAAGCTGTAATAATGCTCAAAAAAATGTAGCATTATGCTTTCATACCTGTTCTGTTGGCTGTTTCATAGCCACACGCTTTCATACCTGTTCTGTTCTTCCTTTTCTCTCTTTCTGCTTTTAGCTCCTCCATGGCCTGAGACTTCTTGTCTAGCTTCTCATCCCGCTTTGATCGCCGCTCTTTGTTATGTGACGTGACCTAAAAATCATGCGTACAAAGTCCCTCAACACCAAGTGCAATCCATAAATTGAAATGCATTAAAACAAAGATTGTTTGCACATTTTGAAAACATTTTGAGTAGAAACTACCAAGAAACTAAATTTTGAAAACAGATTTTTCAAGTTCATTTCTACAAGGGCTAGGGAGAGGGAAATCAATCTGAAGCACATTTCTTTTCCCTGCTTTGTATCAAAAATAACAAACACATTTAAACTTCATCATTTCTGCCACCAAATCTTAGTTTCAAAATTCCCCCTTAAAGTTAAAAAAGGATTGGAGAAATAAAATGGAAGTAATTCCGCAACTAACAAATACTGAAGAAAAATTGGACGAATATTTTTCTCATTTCCTTCTCCTTCTGCAAGGTCAAATCAAGGCACTTGTTCTCATTTGGCAGTAAAGAGAAAAGTTATGTTGAAAAAATACTTAAAGCAGAAATAAAGTCACGTATAAAGTTTATAATATGGAAACAAATTTTAAGTCTTGTAAGTCTTCTCATATCTTCCATTTTTAACAGGTCTAACTGGAATACCAGGTAGCACCTTCTGTAATAAGCATTAAAGAGTCATTTGAAGTAAGTCAAAGCCACTTCTGGAAGGCACTGTAAAGGAACTCTACATAAGATCCTTTTGTATGCATATACGTACATGCATCTATGCATTATGTGTAACATATATGGAATGTGTAAGTACATACACATGTACATATATGAACTTGTGAGGTGTAGGGAGATGCAATTCACTCCACTTAACATATGCCTAATGTAAAACTAATTCCACCTAATTTAAGTGTCAAACACTGATTTCACTAGAAAACAACATTGAGTGAATTCCAGCTGGAGACGCCCTCTTCCCCTGCACAAAGACAGTGGCGACAAGTGCAAACAATCAACTAGTTCTTAGATGGGTAGACTTAAACAAGATGAAACCCATCCCATGATGGGAGCCTATCTGCACAGGCTCTATAAATAGTTAAGGGCAGATCTTAACCATTTAAAATTACCATCAGTTCAGCCACTTGAAACTACAGTTCCATTACAGAGGCCTTGTCCCCAAAAGTGGCCTTATCCTCTTTCTGCTGAAGGCGAAAAAAATACAGAACTCCTTCTGCTACTAGAATTCAAGCTTTTCCTTGACATCCTTACCAGCAGGAACAAAGCATTCTTTCCAGAGTATATGCATGCAAAATAATTAAGTCAACAGCTGAGCAGTTTCTGGCCTGCTCTCTCAAACTCACACTTGCAAGAAAGACTTCATATCCAATGTTTCAGACTGAATGACAGAAGTTTGGCTAAAGGAAGTGCAAAAGGTTGCTTCCCTGTTCTCATATGGGAGGACTATTACAGCAGCTGTAGGTATAGCTACAACTTTGCATTTTTCATTAAAAGGAGTTACAAGTGCATCCCTCAGCAGGCCAAAGATGTCAATTTCTTTACATGAACTGGAAATGCTAAAGATAGCTTGAGCATATAAATGAACTAAATTCTGACCTGCTTACCACACTGACACTAAGGGAAAACATTAGGATGCTGCCTCTCTCTACCCCTATCTCCTATTGCCAAGGGAAAAGGGTTTTTTACTAAGGAGAGTTTAATTTCCTACCTGGGATTCCTGGATCTGTGTGAGTTTTTTCTTCTCCTGCTCTTCTTCTTGCTTTTTCTTTTTCTCTTTCTTTTCTTTCTTCTTTGCCGTTTTTAGTTTCTTCTTGATTTCAAATCTAGTATCAGATATTGAAACAAAAAGAACAGATGAAAGAATGCTCTCTCTCCTAGTGATCGAAGTACTGTTTAGATGCTATGACAGCTTAAGCTGTTAGTAGCCTCTAGGAAGCTTCCACTGCTTGCCCTAGATGGGTAGCCCTCTAACCCCTAATGCTGTCCTGACTTCTCAAGTGACCCCTGAAAAGCTGAGCATAAAGAAGTGCAGGCTTACAGTCGACCTATAGGGTACAGGAGACCACACAGTAATAGCCACTGCCCAAAAATCTGTCCTTACGCCATCTTTGCCAGGGTAGTGAGCATTGCATGCTGCCTCCAACTCTAAAAACAATTTGTTATTTCACATCGTTTGAATCTCAACAGCTAAAGACTTGGTTGTCTAAAGTTCCTATCATGCTAACTTTTTCATGCTTAAACTCCACCTTTGTACTGGTGTCAGTCTGTGTAAGAACTGCTGCAAAGAAGTCAGAGAGTCGTCCTTTAGCAACTACATTCCAATCAGACTCAGGCAGTTTCTGCAGCCTAATTTAGGCATCTCCATTTCAACCTTCATGAAATATGTCACCCTGAAATCCTGTTTTCAGTCACTGTATTCAGAAGAGTAGTGATTTCACTGGAACTGTCCTGTGACTGAGATTCCACTGCACCATGGACTGGTCACTGCTTTAGTCAAGTGTGCATACAGACAAACACAAACAAAAAAAAGTACTTAATTTCCAATAACCAAAATAAAAAGCGTTATCCACATGCATATTACACAGTCCATTCTTCCTCAGTCCCTTATACCGGGATGTAGGCAAGTGCCAGGTGAGCTCACTGCGCTTTATGCTTTTAACATGAAGCATAACACACAGGGCACTGGAATTGTAACACATGCAATGCCTGTTGTAATCCCAATGAACTCGCAGTACCATGTACATACAAAGAGCTAGACATTATTTTGAAGGATTCAGCTTACCACAAAGTTAAATAACTCCTGCTTCCCTTAGTTCTACCTGTCAACTTTTTTTACACAGAATAGAACAAACTTGTTTACAATTACTTCAGTAACTCAAGCTTAGATTGTTTAGCTTGTTTGTATCAAGTATTCTGTAACATTCGTTCTAAATGAAAGATATTTGGTTACTGTGGAACAGCAAATTAAATTTAAAAAGTATGCTGTCGTTCTACCTGATCTATATCCAATCTTGCACACATTCTGATCCCTTTGAGAAAGCAGAGTAGAGAAGGCATTGAAAATAGTATTAAAGACACAGACAGGCAGAGCTCCAACTAAGGCTTGGACAAGCAGACAGTCTGGCAGTAGCTTGTATTGACATGATTTACGCAACAGATGTCAGTCCTCTAGAGAAATTTCTCAGCAAGAGAGAAGTCACTGAGAAGGAAGAAAACTTACCCTATGTGTGCTAAATCTTTTCTGTTAGACACACGGGAAGAAAAATACCTGTCTGAAATAGCTGTCTGACAGGACTGCATTATAGTAACAAGCCAACCCACAATGCTTAAAGTAGAAATCCACAAACCATCCTTGAAAATTACATATCCAAAACCACTCCTCATTATTTCATCTCTCTTCTATTACGGCCCCAACCAGCTTCACATCCATATAGAGGCAACCCTAACACTGCTTTGTGTTTCACCAGTCTTCTGAAAAATGCCAGAAGCTCATATGAACCTTACACCTTGTTTTGTTTGCCTTTTTCCAAACTACCAGTGTGTCACAGCTGATACAGAAGAGACAGAAGAGAAAGTGTCCTTCTGACTGTCTAGCATTTAGCATGTGAAGCAGTATATGGCTACAATGGTCACTGACAGAACCACGCATATTCAACACCTGAAAAGCTTTCATAAAGTGACTTTTACACGAGCACGTAGAATTCCTCCTGCGTGGTTCTCAATTATCTCAAAAACAAGGACTATTTAAATGTAAAACCTACAATGAAGCTTATTTCACTTTATAGTGCTGAATGTTTGGACCCCAAATATGAGAGCACAGTCAGCATATTCTCCATGCAGCCTGTATGAAATTGCTACCAAATATCAACAGATATGAAAATCACCTTCTCTTTAGCACTTCTCTCTTCTCTATCCGATTAAAAAGCTCCTGTTCTCTCTCCTTTTCTGTCATTTGTTCCAGTCGAGCTCGGTCTTCTTCATCTCCCATGAGATCTTCTCCATAGCCATCATGGAATTCCTCATCTTCAGATGAAGAATCTGAATCTGAGCTAGATGAAGAGCTGTTGCTTTCAGAGTCAGAAACTTCTCCTAGAACAAAAAAACACAAGGCAGCGAGATTCAGCTGTTTTCCCAACCACTTCATTGTACCACGTTAGCAAAGGATATCAAGAACAAATTTTACACTCCTCTTCCACTATACTAAAAGCATACACATAGTGAAAACTAATCCCAAGAGAAAATACTTTATTACTGTACGATATGCATGCTAAAAAACCAGTAAGATTAGTGGTACTACATGTGAACACAAACGGGGCTATAAGTGAAAATTCTTAGTAGAACAAGCAAATTTTAGGAGGCCTCTTTAACCAGTTAGTGTCTTAGGGTCTGAAGGGTAGATTTCTATGCCTGTATGCTTATGTTCCTAAGAAGTTGCTTATAGATCCATCATTTTCTAAGTGTGTACACACATCTCAAATGCTGCTATTAACCACCACCAATACTCCTCATTACAGCAACCTGAAGAATCAAAATTGGTCATTTGATGACTGCAGTCAACTTTATCCTATAATTTATCAAGTTGAAACACGCTACCCTTGGGACTGGCAAGGCTGTAATGCTAAATCCATTACTGTAACAAGCCCTCTCAGTTGCACACGGGCATAGGGAACAGCTGACTGCCCAATAATAGTGGTTAACACTACTTTTAAACTTGATCCAAGTTCAAGCGCTTTGATTATCTCACCTAACTGAGTACATTAGACCAAATAAAAAAAGGAAACATTAGGAATCTTTCTTTCACCGTCATTCTGGTCTCAATATTTCTGGAAACTTCCACCTTTGCAACCTTATACTGCAAAAAAAAACTTGATTTGTAAGCACTGAAATATATAGTTTGGTCTGTCTCTGCTGGGATTAATATGCTCAAAACTGTAGGCTACTTCATATTCTTCCTTCAATTTGGGGTACTTAAGTATGAACTGAAATCACAACTGAACACCTGCAAACCTTCATGGGCACGATGAAAACAGGAAAAAAGAAAGGAAGTTTGCCCAGCACTGGAGCAGAATCAATATTCATGTAAGAAAAATCTGACAAAGCTACAGTAATGATTTTTCTTCTTCCATGACAGTATAAAAGTGCAAGAATCCTAATTCAGAGCAAATACATACAAGATAAGCTCCTATCGTCATCACACAATACTGTACTCCTCTCCCTTTGTCATCACAAGGTGTTCGGGAAGGGAAAATACGTCAATAGAAATAAAAGAAAATGCTACCCACGCTACAGGTGAGACATGAAAGAAGAAAAGATTTTTACAAGAGAAAGTCAAGTAATGAGATAGGTCATACATTCTTCAGTCAAAACAGTATTTAGTGTTATGGTTGTAATGGAGTGCTTACAGCAATGCTATACTGAATTATATGCATTTCAAGCCACGGCAGGTTTAAGAGTCATCCAGGCTACCAGTAACACAAAAAACCCTCTTTGAAGGCAATCTTCAACATCACTACCTAGCATCGCTCTCCAGTGTGCACATAGGGGTAATTTCATTTGGAATTTAAGTAGATGCACACGTGTTATCTTACCCTCTTCAGGTGCCGAGCTCTCAGCCGAGCTGTCTTTATCTGAGCTGCCCGAAGAGGCAGCTTTGTTTGTCTGTTTCTTCATGGCTCCTTTCTTCTCTGCCTTACCCGCTTTTCCCTTTTTTTTGTTTTTAGAACCTCCAACAGTCCACTGGAAGGAAAGAACAAAGAAAGAGAGCATGAGACCCAAACATCACTCTCTTCTCCCTCACCCAAAACACTGAAGCAAAACCAACTGAGAAACAGTCCAACATCTGACAACAACAACTCAATCATACAAAAAAAAAAAAAAAAAAAAAAAAGGAAGTCAGTAGGGAACTTATCAATCAAAAGCATTTCACAAAGTTTTTTTGGATTGGGGTGGGCTGTTGTGTCCTTAATTTGTTCAGTTATCAATGCAAGCCCACAGATCATAGGACACCCCTTTTGAAAACAATGAAGACTTCAGAGCCTGCAACATCCACCAGGACAAAAGAGGTACTGAAAACATTTCCCTAGGAAAATAATTTTAAACATGTCCAAGTGCATTTGTAAAGATTAGCTTCAGTTTACTACTGCTAAACAGAAGCAATAGATGTGTTTCCAAAACTGCCTCATTCAGGAGCAGATTTTAAATTTCATGAATGCACAACAATTATACATGACAGTCTTTCAAAAAAATCACAGTTTTACCACAGTACAGAGTCTGTATTTTTATGCAACAAACCAATAGCACACTCACTCACAGACAGTAGCACCACTGCCTGCATCTACATACACAAGCTGGAATCACATCAGAATCACATAACTCAGGAAAAGAAAAAAAATCAAATTTCAAGGTTTTATTTTAATTTTTGTCTTACTATTACTACCATCAATTAATTTGGACTGCAGTTTTCAAGCACAGGACTTACACCACCACTCATGCACAGGTAGCAACTCTAAATCCAAGTCCCAGGAGAAGAACTAGTATCTTCCTTACAGTGTGATTTCCTATCAGAATGTTTGCATTGTTCCAAACCAGAAAGGAACAGAACCAGTAAGGACTGTCTATTATTTTAAGGCTTTCCAATACTTTGCACTTCACTACCTCTCCTAGAAATTCTTCAGGCACAAGATCTTCAGGGATAGGACAATTTCTAAATATATATAGTTAGGCTGTCATCCTCTTTATACCTGTATATTACTCATTTTCCACGCACATCACTATCTGCTCAAGCATGCAGTCTACTAAAAAACATAGTCCTAAATTCAAATGAGCAAATATTCTTGTATAATGGAGATCTTGTGCTCAAAATTACTCTTAACTGGAAAAAAAACATCTTTCAATTTGACCTCAGGCACACACAAACTTCAGGCTTCTCACCCATACACCCCTTTCCCAGGGTATGAATCAAGTCCATCTCTGCAGGCAGTAATCATCCCATCAAAACTGATGACTACTTCTGCCTAATTAGGCATCATCTTCAGAGAGCCCTGGTGTTCAAATACTCTCAACTGAGTAGTTAGAAGCTACTACCTGATCAATTTATGTGTTTAGACTTTCCTAGGTTTTGATTACTCTCACATCCACCCTTGTAACTTTTGTATCATCAACTGCTACACCAGCTTCTCTAAGCAGCTGTGTATTCAAAAGTACCTGTCAAAGGCCAGGCAGAAGTTTTATTTTCTGAAGTAAAAGTACAGCTACCCAGTGATGAGCCTCTGACTGCAATGTACACCCTATGCAGTTACCCCAGTCTGTTACGTCCCACAAGCTAGGTGAGAACCTGCATGGAGCCTGACCTTGCCTTCAAGTCTTTCTTGGCTTCCACACTGAAGTACTACTTGTTCAGTGTTACAATATACTGCCTAATAATACTCCTCGTTAACTATGCCCACACAAATTGGTTAAGAATAAGCTTGTACTCTGCCTGAATGTGCTCAAACCTCAATGCTAAGGAATCATCTCTTAGGTAGTGAAAATGCACTTTTCTGTGATAAGATTTGAAGAGCTCACCTACTGCCAGCACACCAGTGAAAACCCAACAATGAGAAAGTGAAACTGAGCGTGTAGCAGGGATGAGCATGGCCCTCTGCACCAGGAATGCAGAGATGCCTCCTTCCAAGAGCTCTGTCACTGCTTTTCAGTGTTCTAACACTGAATTATACATTGTGTTAGGATGCTGTATAGCAAGGAAGAAGCACAGAGTGCGCCACGGTACACATTGCAGTTATACCAAGACCTTGAGAAGTCACGTTGAGATGAAAGAAGGTAATATCAGATAAAAACAGCAGGGCTTTTGTCGTTAAGGAAATGCTTAATAGCTGTAGACACATGCATTACAGATCACTGTTCTAAGACTGACTCATAAGCAGAATTGTGGAGAGAACCCAAGCCCAGAAAGATGGGACTGAATAGAAAGCTGTGCAACAACCTCTTGAACAAAAGAGTAACTAAAAAAATCTGCCTCAATGTAGGAAATTTTGCTTTGGTTTCTATTTCATCCTGGAGGTTCCACTTTGTCTCATCTTTTTTATGCAGGTGAACTCTACACCTTTTAAATCACAAAAACTGGTTGCCGCCTTCCAGTTTCAGTGCTGTCACAAAGCCAAATTCTTCATAATCCAACTTAGATGCTTCAGGGCTTACTGAATGCCCAAACATTCTTAGTACCACTACAGGACAAGACAAGGGTCCAAGCAAGCCTTAAGGAAAAACAAATCAGTTGTGTGAGGCCCTTTTAGGCTCAAAGATTGCTTTGCAGGCTCAGGAACCACCAGATGTCACCTGGACACTGAATTACCACTCTACATTGTTCAGAGAGAGACTAGCCAGCACCAAGCTCTTCTTACAGCAGAGGAAGACATAACAGAGATTAGCAGGTCTGGAGTGGTGGGGCCACAATACTGGAAAGCCGTGAGCTGCCTGGTAAGCTGCAGTCCAAACAGAGTCTTGAGCTCCCTCCTCACACTCTAGCACACCAGTGGAGATCAGAACAGCAACAAAATGTTTGCATGCAACATCAAGTGCAAATGCACACACTGTTCTACTCAGACTCATGTTTGCTCTGTTTCCTTTAACTCCATGCATCTCAAACAGCCATATTTCCTAAGATTTCTCCTCTATTGCAGCTTCTCCAGGTTCCCTCTTTCATGTTCCAGTCAGGCAGAGCCAGTCGACACTTTGCACACATTCTCCATAACTTCAATGCCTCCTCTAAACAGTGCCTCTATTCACTGCTGCCTCCTCAGCCTCCATTTGGAACCCTCCATGGTTCCAGACGCAGCAAGTTAATAAACCCATGCAGAAGTGTGTTGCAACAAGGCTTTCTGCTTACTGTTTAGCATTATCAAACAATAGAGCCTTATAGTTCATTCACAGCAATTAGCCAGAAGAGCATTTCAGCTTTTCCTCTTGCTTCCAACATTAACGATGCTAACAGCTAACATATTTCCTCCAAGAAATGGTTGCACTCAATCGTAAAGGTCCTTTACAACCTAAACGATTCTATGATTCTATCAAGTCTAGTTAAGCCACAGTCCCAGGATGGACTGCCAATAACAAAAAAAAAAACAAACCCCAAACACATTAGAAATCAGGCAAATTTAGAAGTCAGCTTCTACAAAAGTAACTACATATATGATTGAAGAAAACCATTTATAGCTCAGCAATGCTGGAACATATTTCCACTAGGGAGATGAAATGAGATCAAGAAGAGTAAAAAAATAAAAATAAGGAAAAAAAAAAAAAAGAAGTGAGCTCCAAGAGCACAGAATGCAGAAGAATTGTTTTAAGCCCACTGCTCAGACCATCACTATTTTCTTATATTTAAATAGTAGCAAAATGCATTATCCACTGAGATTTTATTTTGCAAACAGATATTCCACCTGCTTCTTTTTTGTCCTACTCACATTAAACCGGACAGAGATGCACTACCAAGGTTTCCAGCCTGTCCTTGCCATATCCTTCCCTCCTGGATATGGTGCTTATATCCAAAAGGCAAATTAAAAGCCAGAATGTCAAAGCAAAACAGGTCCCTTACCAATGTGTTCCTTTCCTAGGCCAGATAACACGACAGCTTAAGAGCGCCAAGGTATACTAGGTTAGCCCAGCTCACAAAGCTTTCACCTATTCTCCACTCATACACAGGAAAGAAAAGGCAGGCCTCCAGGCAAGTCATAAAACTGCAGGTTCAGCCTGAAGACGACAGCAGGCAGCACAAGTATGAAGACAAGGCAGCATTTACTGTCCTCAGGAGTTTCTCAAAACAGGGTCTGCGTATTGAAAAACAGCAAGAATTGCTCAGAGACAACATTGAGATGGTAGATACCAAATACCAATGAAGAAGCACTCTACATAACCAAAACAAACTTGAGAATGCTACTGGCTGTGAAAACCCACAATGTTTTATTTAGGAAGCCTGTTCCAAAGAGCTGGAGATGGCAATACCTTGCATGGCTCCAGAATCACCAGCCAGCTAGCATCATGAGGACTAATAAAGGCTTAATGACTTCTCTAGATATTACATAGTCCCTTGTGACTGAATTGTTGCTCCCTGGGTACAAAGGAAAAGTTCATTCAGTACAAAAAAAAATTAAATGAATGTATTTAATTCCAGTACCTCCATGGGCCTAGTTCTGGAGAAACCTCCTCTGCTTCAGAGCTCACGCAGATTCTCACACCACACAAATCAAGACAGAATAACAGAATCATAGAATAGTTGGGGTTGGAAGGGACCTTAAGGATCACCCAGTTGCAACCCTCCTGCCACGGACAGGGACACACTGCACTAGATCAGGCTGCCCAAGGTCCCATCCAACCTAGCCTTCAACATTTCCAAGGATGGGGCATCCACAGCTTCCCTGAGCAACCTGTGCCAGTGTCTCACCACCCTCATGGTGAATAAATTCCTCCTTATGTCTAGCCTAAATCTGCCCCTCTCCAGTTTATAGCCATTGCCCCTAGTCCTATCAGTACAGGCCTTTGTAAAGAGTCCCTTCCGAGCTTTCTTGCAGCCCCCTTCAGGTACTGGAAGGTTGCTATAAGATCTCCTTGGGTCCTTCTCTTCTTCAGGCTGAACAACCCAAACACTCTCAGCCTGTCCTTGTATAGGAGATGCTCAAGCTTTCTTAATCATCTTTGTAGTTCTCCTCTGGATCCGTCCCAGAATTTATCCCCATGCTATTTTTGCAATTTAAAAAAGCTACTTGCAGACCAGATTTTACACCTATTTTGTCCACATCTGATTCAAATCACTTCTTCTGACACACTAACCTCCATACCATAATTCTGGGCTGCATCAAAAGAAGCGTGGCCAGCAGGTGGAGGGAAATGATTCTGCCCCTCTGTTCCTCTCTTGTGACACCTCATCTGGAGTATTGTGTCCATTTCTGGAATCCTCAATGTAAGAAGGATATGGAGGTGTTGGAACAGGTCCAGAGAAGGGCTACAAAGATGATTGGACGGCTGGAGCACCTTTCCTACGTGGACAGACTGAGAGAGTTGGGTCCATTCAGCCTGGAGAAGAGAAGGCTCAGAGATCTCATAGCGACCTTCCAGTACCTGAAAAAGGCCTACAGGAAAGTTGGAGGGGGGCTATTTGTAAAGGCTTGTGGGGAACGGGTATAAACTGGAGAGGGGCAGATTTAGCCTGGACATTAGGAAGGATTTCTTCACCACGAGAGTGGTGAGACACTGACAGAGGTTGCCCAGAGGTTGCCCAGAGATGTTGCGGATGCCCATCCCTGGAGGCGTTCAAGGCCAGGTTGGATGGGGCCTTGGGCAGCCTGCTTTAGTAGTACGTCCCTGCCCATGGCAGGGGTTTTGGAACTAGATTATCTTTAAGGTCTCTTCCAACCTTAACTATACTATGATACAATTAGCCTGGACTACTCAGATTTGCACTCGCACTTTGTTTGGTGTGAGGGAAGTAACAGCACCTCTCCTCCTTACAGAAAGCTCTTGCAAAAAGTTATTGCATCCACTAACAGCTCAAAGAAACTGTCTCCAAGAGGAGTCCAAGTTACAAAGCACACAGCCTAAGATTAAACCACAGCCTGTTTCAAATTTCCTAAACTTGAAAAAAATGTATAGCAAAGGCCTCACAGGGCTGGAGAACTCACTCGTTCTTCAAGGTCTAATCAAGTAGTATTATGAAATAAAAGCACACAGGAAAAGATGACATTTAGCATCATAATCTTCACAAATCCCCAAAAGACACCCCCAAACCAGAAAGAGCACGTGCAGTTTTCTACTAATCTGTCATTTACCAGAGTGGTCTAATGTGAAGTGCAATAAGTAGATCCAAACTTTTAAGTCATTTCCTCGTAACAGGGCCATAAAGTCTCCTAGGCTGACTGTTGAGACTGATTTCCCCACCAGCTGCTTCTCCTCTGTCCCACAGCTCTTGGCAAGATCTTACGCTATGCTGTTTCTTCTTGAATCTGCACACATGCAAATAAAGGCATAAACAGATATTCCTCACTAAACTCCAGACTAGCACTGAGCATTCACTATATAGCTTTTCGTGTCCTGGAAGTATCTTCTACTATAACCCTAGAGCTGTCAAAAGGCACAACCAAACCACTCACACCAAAAGAATGAGTGCAGAAGGGTGTACAGACTTACACCAGCACTGCTAACAACAAACCTTTCAAGAGAAACAAACAGGAGCTCCTACAGCATTGTGGCTTTCTGTCTCATCTATGCTGATGTTAGTGAAGTTGTTGCAGAAGTCATCCAGGCTTCACCGTGTAACAAAAAGAGTTCTTACTGTAAGCAATAATGCCAGGATAAAAGGAAGAGCAAGAGCCCAGAATTAACCTACTGCAACTGAGGAACACAATCCACATGTGTTCAATAAGTAATGAGGGTACCTTGTGGACACAAACTTCTAGCATATTAGCCCTAACAGTAAATTGGCTACCACCAAACTGGCTACATGCAGCAGGTTCACAACAGCTTGGGATGGTGAGCTCTTCAGTAATCATGGCTACATGCTGCTCTACAGATAAAGGAACTTGTCTGCCTCCACATCCACCTCTGGCTTCGTATATCTCTCTGTGAAGGTAGTCCTTCTTATTGCAAAGCCACTGCAATTTAGCACTTCTCTGAACAATGGTTCATAGCCAATTCAGTCCCGCCTGTTTCACAGACCCACCAGAAGAAGGTTCAGAGCATCCCTCCTATTTCATCACCTGCAACTCACCTTCAGTCCCCTGGGTACATAAATTGATTCAGACCACAGAGGTCCTCCACACATTATAGAAGCCATTCTCACAGAGACACACAAAATGTAACACTACAGATCTACTGAAATCCCTTGGGCACTATTGTATAGGCATGGCATGATTTGTACATACTGTTATTCTACAATTCCAAAATGTGCTTTCTCTCCCCTATGCCCCACAAGCTTTCTTCCCTTTAAAACACATAGAACGTAGAATTAGCCTCTGAAGCAGAGATTTAGGCTCCTTTCCTCTATATGCAACACAGTGACAATACTGGAACGTACAGCGCTTGCCAAGAACCGCAAAGGATACCTAGAAGCAAACAGGTATGATTAAGCATAGCTGCCCAAGGCAACAATTTCCATGCTTTACCTCCAGGTCCTCATCCTGCAGGAAGTCCAGTAACACAATTTCAAATTTTAGAGCCCCTCTCCTGATCCCCAAGGTTGAGTAAACTTCAAACCAACCACAAGAACATCAATTAAACCACTGCTTCTCAGCAAGAGTAGCGTAGTCAAGCCAAAGGATGTGCACAACTGAATGACTGGCAGAAACAGAACTGTCATAACCCAGCCTGTCTCACCCTGCTGCAACAAGCAGCAGTTCAAAATGCGTATTTCAGGCACAGGAATAGAAGCAAGTGTCCTAATTACCTCTTCTCTAAATCTTTTCCTCTTGCTGCATGGAGGTCAGAAAGAACAGAGTAACAACTAGAAATGATGCACAGATCAGAGTATCAAATACACATGGTGCAACAGAGATACTGCTGCACCTGCAAGGTCTGTGCACATTCATGAAGAGACACATTGTCATAGACTACATATAATGGATGGGTAAACCTTACTTGTAGTCACACAAGCTAAAAAAATAATTTGAATGATATTCATTCCGTCAGTTTTCAGAGATAAACACAGAACTGAGGACTTTATCTTCAAAGTGCTCTCCACACTTAAGTCTATTTTTCCAGACAAGCTGGTCTCCGCACAGCTTAGAATAAGAAGTGTGCCAGCAGATTTGAACACACACACTGACAGACTGAGTGGTTACTCAATAACAAACCTAATATATCTAGTCCATTCACGATTTTCTCTCTCCTGATATGATAGACACAAGAGTATTTTATTATTGTTTTTTTAAGAAAAGGATTGATAGAAGAAATTCCAAAAATATCTCAGAAAAGATTAAACGACACATTCTATAGACCTCTTGGAAGAACTCTGCTACAATATCAAACTCTTAATAGTTAATCACCACCCTACCTTACTAGTCTTCATGATGTCACAACAAATAATCCTTCCCATAGCTTCAGAAAAAAACCCCACCCCAAATAGCTGTTAAATTTTTAAGAATAGGTGGAATAAATTACCTCTTTATGCTATGTGGAAAAGCTCGCAAAAGACACCTGTAAGCCTTCAAGAAAAGTGTTTTTATTTAAATACCTGTACAACCTGTTTGCCAGTTTCTCTGTTTTAATAAGTCTATTCTAATTTTCATTCACAGAAGAAAGCAAAGACTTCCAACCGACTCTAGAATGTAGTATTAAGAATAAATAATAAGAACAGATCTAGCAGATAAACACCACTATACAAGGAATTGACAAAACCCTAGAACAAAGTAACGCTCAACTTCCTTGCCTCACTGTCTTCAAAAATTCCAACAAAAACACACTCTGTCGCATGTTCAAATGACCCTACAAGCTACTTCACAGAAGAGTTCTTTGACAATCAAAGTTGTTAAATAGAACAGTTTTACCACCTGTAAAATAGTATCTACTGCCCTTACCCTTTTCTTCTCTAAGGAAGCTCTCTTGTAAAAGTGAAAACCTCTCCCCTCTAATTCAGAGTCCAGCATTAGCAGCCTCACTCCCACTTCAAGCATTACACAGGAAAAACACTAGTTTTAAGCAGGCAGATCACCAGACCATTCAGACCACATGAGCATGGGATTAAACAGGCAAGACTTTTATAGACATTCAGACTACTCCGGATACAGTTACAATTCAAAGCATATTAATTAAAAGAAAAAAAGTATTTTGAGTACACATCCCCTGGGCTTAATGGGTCTCCATCAGTTCCACTGATGGCCAGACCCACTTTATGAAGTCAGCAGGCTAAATTTACTGTATGATAAATCCACTTTCACGGCTTAGGTAGCAATTCCACATGGCAAACTTACCTCATCGTCACTGTCTGACGTCTCAGAGTCTGAAGACGCTGTAGGTTTGCTCACAGGTGGCTCCTTTTCTTCAGAGTCACTGCGTTTCCGTTTGGCCAGTGACAAGAGCTCCTGGTGTGAGAAAACACGTATTTATTTTTAAGTGTCGTAATTAGTCTTACCAATCCAGGTCGGCGCACACGCACCTTTTCTATGATATCTGAGCATATCCTAGTAACATGATTACCCCTGCTGACTAAGGAACAGAGTCTACCCATATTTCACAAATTTATCTATGCACACACAACTTTAATACAACTGGATGCTACAAAAGGATTTTCAGGATAACAAGCTACAACAAGCAAATTTTACTACCACTGCTTCATTGGTATAAATAACATAAGAAAAACTACTTTCAGAATCATGCCCAGGTCTGTTTTATTTGGGCTGGGTAATAATTCAAAACCATCCTAACTACACTGTGTAGCATTAACCCAAAGAGCCAAATACTACTAGAGAGAAGCTCTTTCTTCTAAACAAGAGATGTTTCCAACTACATGCTTTAAAAGGGGCATCGCCACAGTGTCATGCCTGGTAATATTTAGTCATCCTGTTCCGTTCCTTTTCATTGTTCTTACACATCGCAGAATGCACTTAAAGCTTAGGACAGACACAGACTGGGCATCAAGCTCAAGTCTGGGAAACTAAGTAAAGCTGCTCTCCTCTAAAAGAACAACACACACAAAGGCAACACACACCAGCACAAAGAATTAAATGGCTCTTAAATAACCTTGTCATCTGCTGTACATAGCTTGTTCAGATGATAGAAGCAGCAGTACAAAACAAACATTTCTGAAGCTGCATTACTGTCTTTGTAGTCCATGACGCATAATTTATTCTTAAAAACATTGCTCTGGGGCTGATGAACCTTATTGTGAATAGAAATACACTCACACCAACTTCTGCAGTCTTGGGAAGTCAATACCAGATTGGTTTGCATTAGTTTCACAACTGGAAGATTATCTCCACAGAAAACAACTTAGTACTTCAAATCAGGACATAAACACTGCAGAAACTGATGGCCTAGGCTAATTATCAACAAAGCAACCTCCCACCAGTAATGGCATTTTACAAACCTTTCTCTGAAGAAGGCATGCAACATCACCAGAACACATTAGTACAATTAATACTTCTCTCCATTAAGTTCCTGATGTTTTCTACAATCTTTTCTAGAATTTCTCTCTCACAACTGTCTCCAAGTAGTACTTCAACCCAGTTGACCTCCCTGGATGATATCTTGGCACACCTACCACTACTTTTATTCCAAGCAATTTTTCTTCTTTCTTCTTACCCTCGTTCTGATTTCCAAGATACCATATTAGAAAGGCTCCTACTCCTTTGATTCAACAAGCCTAGACTGCTACGAGAAGCTGTCAAACACTCCACCTACAGGGGCCTCACTGGGTATAGCCTCCTTCCCAAATCACAACATAAAAATACTGCTTTCCTGCTACCTAATCTTCATCCTCAGACATCCCTGCTGTTACAGTGGCTACAAACAGCTCAGTGAAGGACGAAGCACCTACAGCAGTGCAGGTACAGCTGCAGACGCATGCTTCCAGCAAGAGATGAAACAGATGCAGAATCATGCAGTTATCCCTATCATTAATGCTCTGATTGCCTAATCTATGCCAGACCTAGTGCAACTCCAGCTATTTTCAAACTGGGAAGAAACTACCAAACCAATGTGCTAGTGGTGAGATGCTGGCAGCTCTAAAGGCTCTAGATGCATGTAAGATCAACAACATAAGGGCACGCTCTGCTCCCGTACATTTGTCTAAGTGTGCCTCCAATTTGATTTTTCTGAAGCTCCAAAATTATTTTTAAGTGTTCCGGAAGGCTTTTTATTGCAACATAGCAACAGCCTCTATACTAAAAACCCCAAAGGTCCAGCACATAAATTATTTCAGACATGCAGGCTTCAGCACATTTAACCAGCCGAACTTTTCGCACATGAGGTGTGACACGCTGCACCTGTAACGTCTTCATTTACCAGTTAAATCACATCATCAACACATGCTACACCAAGAGGTCAGCCTGCGAAAACAGCCTCTTCCAAAGAGGGAGACGTTCCCCTTGCAGCCCCGACATGGTTAAACCCATATCAGCCTCTGACCTCAAAAGATGATAAATAAATCACAGAATCATAGAATAGTTTGGCTTGGAAGGGACCTTAAAGACAACCCAATTCCAACCTCTCTGCCATGGGCAAGGACACCTGCCACTAGATCAGGCTGCCCAGGGCCCCATCCAACCTGGTCTTAAACACCTCCAGCGATGGGGCATCCACAGCTTCCCTGGGCAACCTGTGCCAGTGCCTCACCACTCTCATCGTGGAGAAATTCTTCCTTATGTCCAGTCTAAACCCTTCCCTCTCCAGTTTATAGGAAATGCCCCTAGTCCTATCACTACAAGCCTTTGTGAAAAGTGCCTCCACAGCTTTCATGCAACCCCTTCAGGTACTAGAAAGTCGCTATAAGGTCTCTTCAGAGCCTTCTCTTCTCCAGGCGAACAACCCCAACTCTCTCAGCCTGTCCTCCTATGCGAGGTGCTCCAGCCCTCTGATCATCCTTGGAGCCCTCCTCTAGACCCGTTCCAACAGCTTCACATCCTTCTTATGTAGAGGATTCCAGAACTGGATACAGTACTCCAGATGAGGTCTCACGAGAGAGGAACAGAAGGGCAGAATCCCACCCCCTCGCCCTGCTGGCCACGCTGCTTTGGACGCAGCCTAAGACCCGGTTGGCCTGTGGGCTCCGGGCACTCACCACCGCACCTGCAAACGCTTCACCCCGTCCCACCTACGGGCTCCCGACTTCACACGCTTTCCCACGCGCGGTGCTCCCCCAGGAGCACGAGAAGGGAGCACTGACGGGCGCCACCCCCGCCGCAGGGCTCTCCACTGCTCGAAAGCCGCGCGGAGCCTCCGACCCGCACCCCAGGCCCCGCCGGAGCGGGCGGGTTCGGGCCCTGGGGCTGAGGGGGTGGCAGCGCCGAGCGGGCCGGGCTCCCTCCAGGCCCCGCGCCCGGGCCGCGCCGCGCACCTGATCAAGGTTCTCCTCGCTCCCACTGTCCTCCGTGTCGGAGTCGATGAGGACGCGGCCTTTCCGCTTCTTCACCATGGCGGAGCCGGCTCCCCGCGCCCCGGCGGTGGCGGCGGCGGCGCGGCGCTCACAGCGGCCCGGCCCGGCCCGGCCTGCCCCGCGCCGCCCGCCCGCCCGGGACACAAAGGGCACCGCGCGTGCGCAGCGCGGTGGGACGGGGGCGGGGCCAGCATGAGGGGCGGGCCAACGCAGCGGGTGTAGTGACTAACGGGAAGGGCGGGGCCAATACAAGGGGCGTGGCCGACGCACAGGAGTAGGGCAGCAGGGTTTGAGAGGTGGGCAGGGCTATGTTGGGAGGGGGTCAATGTTCTGGGGTGCGGGGTTTGTGCGGTGGGCGGGGCTGACGCACAGGAATAGCGGAGAGGGACATGGGGCGAAGGGTAGGACCAATGTAGGAGGCGGAGCAAAAGCGCCGGGATAAGAAAGAGAGGTGGGCGGGGCCAACGCACAGAGGTAGGGGAGCGGTGTTGGGACAGCGGGCGGAGCCAATTTAGGGGCGGGGCCAAAGCGCCGGGTCCGGGGAGTGGCGTTTGGGGCGAAGGGCGGGGCAATGCGGCTGGGGGCGGAGCCGTGGGCATGGGGGCGTGTGAGGGGGCGTGGCCACCGCCTGGGTCTGGCGGGAAAGCGCGGGGGTGCGGTCAGAGGGTGATGGGGTGGGGCCGAGCAGGAGGATCCGCTGCAGCCTCCAACCCGATGGTTGCGGGGCGGAAGCGGCGGTGGCTGCCGGTCACGGGACCGGAGGGGAGGGGTGTGTTCTCGACGGGCTCGGGGCGGGCGTCAGACCGGCGAAACGCAGCGGGAGGATGGAGCCTGCGCACCGGGGAGACGCGGTATGGCTGCTGCTGTCCTCTTGGCGCTACCCTTCCCCCCCCTCCAAGGGCATCTCCTCCCCCGCCTTCCAACGGGACCTTCCCCCCCTCCGGCCCTTCCAAGGGGACTTTCCCCCCCCTCCGCCCCTTCCAAGGGGACTTTCCCCCCTCCCCGCCCCTTCCAAGGGGACTTCTTACCTCCCTCCTCCTCCCCTTCCAAGGGGACCTTCCCTCCCACCCCCCCTTACAACTGGAGGGTGGTGAAACATTGGAACAGGCTGCCCAGGAGAGTGGCGAAGTCACTATCCCTAGAAATATTTAAACAAATGTGATGTGTTGCTTCAGGACAAGGTTTAAGTAGGCAAGTTGGTATTTTGTTATTGATGGGTGCACTTGGTGATCTTAGAGTTCTTTTCCAACCTAAGTGATTCTGTGAATCTAAGCTGGTTAGCAAATGCCATCCCTGTAGCTGTTTAAAGATGCAGACTGGTTCCCCATAGGGTGTTACACTGCGTAAAGCACGCATGTTGGCTCCTATTGCAGGAGAAAGAGGGGAAAAAGGGCATTTGAAACAGGGAAGACATGAAAAAGGAAAGGACTGTCCCACTGTGGCTCCATGAGAGTTTGTAACTGAGAACTATGTGAGGCTTCCAGGCTCAGAAGACTTTGTGGGTGAAAGGGACAGAGGAATGACTAGTTTCACGTTTAAAAATTCTGAGAGAGATTGAATGAGCTGAATGGTCTGGCGTGTCACTTATGTAATTTGTTTTGACTGACTCCGTTCTTATTCTCAGAGAGCATCAACTGATTTTAGATCATTTTAGGACATATTCTGTGGCAAAACAAAATACAACAAAAAATGAAAACCCAAAACTAGGCAACTAGTCTGTCTAATCTTATGAGTTGGAGATAATAGTGTCTGTAGAGCATTGCATTTCAGGCTCTTCCTTGTGAATTAGAGAACAGCAGTGTGGCACAGCTCTTCCTACCAGCAATGATGCAGAGAGAAGCAAAGAGAAGATTTTTCAGAATTTTTTCTAAAACTTTATAAAAAATCCTGTTGAACTGTACAAATTCTTTGGTCCCAACTTCTCTGTAATCCCAAACGAGATGTGTCTGGGGGGGGGTGGGCAAGGGGCCAGATGACTTCTAGAAGAAGGATGTAGTATTGCTGTTGTACGACTTAATATGTGAAGAGTCTTGTCCCCTGTGATTGTCAGCTGAGACTTGTCCTGGTCCTTATCGGAGCAAGGGTCTACCCATATGAATTGGTGATTTTTTTTGCAGGATTTCTATAGTTCATATAGATGCCATCTTTTCAGAATGTTCTCCTTGAGGTTGCTCTTGCTGATCTTACTTGTAATACCTGAACTTACATACAGTGAAAGGGGGATGAACGGGAATTGGTGGGTGTTTTTTTCCTATTTTCAACTTCATTTGAAGTATTTTACTTATTTTTTCTTAATTGCATGGATATTTCACGTCACAGAGGGGAACACATTGGGCTGAAATCATGAAGTAAGCTATAAGTCTAAGGAAGTGTAAAAATTGATGTTATTTCTTATTCCTTTTACCTATGGCTTTCCAGTTAACAACTCTTTTAAAAAATCAAATATTTTTACAAAAATCTTACATGTATTTTTTTTAATCTTTTCTCTTT
The DNA here is from genome assembly GCF_017976375.1 of Cuculus canorus. NCBI lineage: Eukaryota > Metazoa > Chordata > Aves > Cuculiformes > Cuculidae > Cuculus > Cuculus canorus. The sequence goes on from NC_071405.1 coordinate 50,156,972, forward strand.
CATTAAAGGTGGAGATATACTACAGTAACTGAAGTGAGATAGCTCTGGATACTGGTTTTGCTGTGAAATTGATTTCAAACACATTAATCACCTCACTGGAAGTGAATTCTTCAAGTTGACCAACATGGCTTTAACTACGATGTTGCTGAACAGTCCTTACTTATGTGTTAGATGCTGCAGGCACCAAGTTTTGCATCCCTTACTTGGACCTCTTGTCAGCAATTCCCTGTCAAAATTGTATAGTAGCTACAGGAGGCCAGGGTCACAGCCTGAGAAAAAACCGTCGTGGAAAAAAGTTGACCTCAGTTTTAAAAAGAGCATCGAGGTCTTAAAGACTCAGCTGAACATGCTGAAGAAGGAGACCAAGGATCATTTAACAGGACCTGAAGGCCATCCATTCAGTCATCACTTCTTGGAACAGACAAGGGTGTTGTGGGAGTTTCGGAGCCAAGAAGATTTAAATAAATGGGTTATTTCCTCTGATGTAGAGATTGGAGGCAAAAGTGAAGTTTACCTCAAATTAGGTAGGAATAACCAGGCTGCTCTGCTGTATGGAACCCTCAATACAGAAGTGCCTCGTGATGGGGAGACAAAATACAGTGGATATTGTAGTATGAGAGCTAAACCACTACTGGTAAGTACAACTCTGTGTTTGCAGAGCTTCTGTTATTTGATCAGAGAACATTTCGGTGTAATCTCAGTGGCAAGTGGGCTGTTGTCTACCGTGGTTGAAACTAATCGCTTCCAGGAATATTAGATGTTCCTTTATGGATGTAATTGCTGCTGTATCCTTTGTCCTGGAGGGAACTTAGAGTTCTTCTTGGATTTTCTTTTCCTTTGTTAGAGAAAGAATAATATATGTTTGATCATTTATTTATTTGCAATAGGGCACCAGCTCATTAAGACAGCCCTGTTTGCAATCTCTTTGCAAATGAAAGATCTATAATGAACCTTTGCATCCAAAGGTGATATGATTAAAATCGAGATGTCTTTCTAAATTTGAAGTTAATGGAATGTGTCATAAGGGTAAATTTTCTGGGTTTTAACTTTGCTTATTCATCAAACTTGGCTTAGGTCAATGAGCTCATCATTTTTTCTCACAGGAATAGAAATTAATGCTTTGAAATGTACTTCTTAAAGATCTTACTCTGAATGTACGTCAGAAAAACAAATCTATGCTGGCTTAGAATTGAGCTAAACAGAACCAGATATGGATGTGCTTATTACTGACACTATCCTATCTTTTTGTGATTTGACACAAGTACACAGGTAAAATCTTTTCTGGGCCAGAAACTTGGAGAACAGAGAATATGAGCAAGCAACATCAATGGGCAGCGAGAGGCAGATGAATGTTAAAATGGTGACACCAGGTCAGGAGACGGAATAGTAGATTGAATGTCACCTCACTTAAATTCCCAAGACTGCTGCTGACTTGTGCAAGTGTGACTCAAACTTTCACCTCCTAATTCTGAAGTGGTGGCATGTATAAGTCCATCTTTATAATACAGTGTGAAATCAGAGAGTGAAAACATAAATACAAAGGCTCTTCTTCATTTACGTGAAAAGACTAAAAACTGGCAAAACCATCAAATCAGGTAGCCACAGCCCATATATTAATGTGTTAATGATGTACTCATCTTGTTACCTGTAAGATAAATTGGTAGGACAGTGGTAATTAGAGTGGTAGATAAAGGGGAAATTGCTGACTTTTTGGTGCCAATTTTGACTTGGTTTAAGCAATTCTGGGCAAGAATAGCACTGCCCCCTGCTCCCCGTCACTCCAAGTGACTCAGTGTAACTCTCTGAAGGCTTTTGGATCTGCCAATATGTAGATCGCAGCACTGGGATTTTTAAGGTCTTCAGAAAAACATGCATTTGAGCATTAGGCGTGCTCACAATCCCTACCATTACATACAGTTAATGACAGAAGGTGGTGGGAAACATCAAATGCTTCCAGGGCTTATGTTGGCCTTCAATAAGGGAAGTTATCACAGGGGATAAATTATCCCACATCTTCAATTTCTTTTAATTACTTCCGAGTAATCTAGTACTGACCACAAGATATTAAACTTGATGAACTACATAACCACTGATCCATTGCTGTAGGGTTCATGTGCTTGCCTGGTAGGGGATCTGGTCCTAGAAAGAAGGTCTGATTTCTCATAGTTACAAGATTGTAGTTTAGAATTGAAGCATGAGTCCTTAGAGCGGTGATACTGCAATCTGTGGGCTCTAACAGAGAGCTGAAGGAAATTCAGTGAGATCAACAGCAGGCATGATGAAAGAGTCAGCCAGTTTTCCCTGTATCACAGTAGATATTAATAATAATGAGGGTGGCGAAGAAAGCAATAGTGCACTGTTTTTCATAACAGAAGTTTCCCTTTATTAAGGAGGAATAATTCTGTTATTAATAAACTTTTAGGGATCTTTTGCTAGGAAGAAATATTATGACTGGTCAAACTTCAACAGTCTGTATTTACGTGTCCGTGGCGATGGCAGACCTTGGATGGTAAACATTTATACAGACCCTTACTTCTCTCATCAAAAGGATGACCTCTACAACTATTTCATGTTCACCCGAGGAGGCCCATACTGGGAGGAAATAAAGGTGAGCTAACACGTGTGTCAAACGAGACTGTCTTGGGTTCCAAGCTGTAGCTCTGTGGAAGGGGAATTCTTTCAGCAGTTGCTGTTGCTGTCCATTCAACGCTGCTGTTACATATCCTTGTACAACAGACACGTGCCTTTGGCGTGTGAGTTCCCGAAACTGTCAGTCATGGGATTGTGGGAGGGCACGCTGCATCAGCTGTATTAAAGCTGTGATCCACCATATGCTCACCTAAACATCTGCTGTTAGTGGTTACTGGAGCAACAGAACAGATACAGTGATTGAAGCTTAGCAGGTGTTGCCTGGAGTGTTCTCTGTGATAACGTTTTTCTCTGTCATACAAAGAGATGGAGGTTGGTGTAGCGTTTGTGCCCCCCAAGAGGATTTGCTTAACCTGCTGCCTCACCGGAGTCAGTCAGAGACTCAGAGATTTGGTTTGTCATTTCTGGCCTTTGAATCTGAGACACAAACAATATTTGTAAGAAATGGGAGTCTTGACTTTTTTTGATGAAACTTGGAGAGCTTTTGTAATTTGCTGATGACAACAGTAAGGAGGTTTGCACATCCTTATGAAATGGAGTTGAGCACTTTATAATAGTGTTGTCAGGTCCACTGTTTCACAGATGAGGAGTCAGGAGGATGAAAATCAGGGCATTGTTGCCGATTTGCATGTTTCCTCTTACCCGCATGAGGCATTGCTCCTGTTTTCCCTCCTGTTTCTTCCTCCCACTGCGTTCAAAGTAATTTTTACAATATTCTGAGCTGCCTTGCTAGAGTACCGGTGTCTCGGTATGATGTTTGCACTGTGAAATGCACGTCTTGGGGAGGGATGCTGTTGATGTATATGCATGATAGACTTTTCATTAATTTCTATTTTATGCGGACATGGTACTGGAAGGAGATATTGTAGATGTAAACAGCCACCTTCTGTGCTGCAGCTTCTCATTGGATCCTAACAGGCCACAACAGCCACCACAGGACAGCATGGGGCTGGCTTTGGCTGTGAGCAGTTGAATGGTTAATGTGGCCCATTTCTCTGTGCCCATTCTCTGCACCGAACCTGTTCAGAGGATTATTTCATTTTCTAAGGCAGGGTTTTAATTTAAGCTTTTATTCTATGTACTGGTGACATTAAAGTCTGGTTTGGTTTGGATTTTTCTTCTGTCAGATTCCATTCTCCAAATTCTTTCTCTCTAGTCGGGGAAGAGTCCAGGATAACCAGCATCCTATCTGGTTAGACAAGGTAAGTTTTCTATAGGCTTTGTCTGTCTGAAATATCCTTTAAGATTATACTGTCACAATATAGATGATTTACAAATCCTTTAATGTGTGTGAATTTGAAGGCTCTCTTCTTACAATGCACTTTCCTTGTGTTCTGGCCTTTGCATTTAAATTAAGCTACTTTGTGATAGTAGTGTCATTTTACTTCAAAGTAGCTCAAAAATAAGATATCTAGATAACCAAGAAATAGCTCATAACTTCCTTGGCTTAAAAAAAAAATTAAAATAAATAGTTTTGGGAGGAGTTATCAAAGTGACCAAAATCTAAAGTGCCAGCTGGCACAGTACTGCCAGAAATATTAACAATAAAAGTAAGTATCATAAACTTCCTTCCTGACAGTAGACTGTAAGGGATATTATACAGTGAGATTTTATTTGAGGATATACTGTTTCAGTGACTTCGATAGTGAGCAGCAAAGCAATGCATTTGTAGGCTCTTTTTTAGGGTTTTTTTTTTCAGGCTAAATATCAAGTAAATGTGGTGACTTTAATTTTGTTTCTAAAAATAAGTAGACTAATTCATGGAAGGAGGCATGTTGTAAAAAAATCGATTCTGTATCTTTTTTCTTTTCAATTTCAGTGACCCTCGTGTACATAAGGAAGGGCAGCTTAACATCCAGTGACTGCCAAAAGGAAAACAAACATTAGAAATATATATGGGGAGAAAATAAAAAGCCCATTATTTGAATAAGTGTTAGTCACCTGGAATGTTGCTTTCACTTCCTAATTGCCTTAATGGGGAAAAAAAAATTAGGAAAAATTTGAAGGCAATTCAGTGATAGGCAGCATGAAAACATTTTGTTTTAAAACAGTGCTTGAGGCTGTAGAAAGCAAATATGAATGGTATGAAGAAAGTAGACCAATTACAAGAAAAAATATACTTCATGGAAGAAAGTTGTTATATCTAGATAAGCGAGCTGTTTCTTGATTACCTAGATAGATTAAAGACCTGTGTTTAAATACAGACATTGAAGACATTGAAGAATTTATCAGGTTTGGAATATACGGTAATTCAAAATGGTAAATGAAAACATAAAGTTGTATGTGGTGTGTTTAAAAATGTTTACCGTTGAGTCAGAGGGACAAAGCAGTATTTCATCTAAGCATCCTTTACTTGATTTTCATTCCTTGTTATCTTATGCTTAGTTTTTCACTGTAAAAATGATGCACTTGTCGATAATGTGAAGTGTGATTTTACAAATTCATTTTAAAGAAACCTAAAAATAGGGGAAGAGCTCTGAAAGCAATCAAAGATATCTTGATAAAATCTTTTGGCCCCTCAAGATACTACTATGTGTTTTCCCATGAACCGAGAAAGGCATTGTTAAACAGGAATAAAAAGGCAGGAAAGAGCCAGTGTGCCCAGGCCTTGCAAACAGATAGATTCTCCAGAATAGAGAGCTTGGGAGACTCCTGTAGTCATCTGTAATGCTATGAATTAGAAAGATGGAGCTAAAAAGCTCTCTGGAATCCACAAGCCATGGGGGCTGATTGTAGAGCCTCTGGGGAAGAGACAGCATTTAAAACATCAGAACGATCTGAAAAGAGTGTTGATGCATTTAATTTCCTTTAGCTTTGTTCTTACATTCATTTAGCATATATTTACAGTATATATTTAGTTTCAGCCTACAATTAAACTATTCTAGGCATGTTTTCCTGCATATACAACGGTCCTTAAAATCATGGGTACAGCTCAGACCTGTGTTTCTAGCAGGGCCCAAGGACAGCTGGAGCTTGATCAGCAGCCAGCCACTGGCATGTTTGAGAACTGCAAACATTGGAGACTCTGAAAGGTAGTTGGTTACATGTAGGAGCTGAGAGCAGTTTCAAGCAAGCCACAGGCCGGTTGGAAATATGCCTGAGCCCCATGCATTTCTATGGCATCTATTAGTTAGAATAATTTTTGTTCTTAAAAAATTAGCGTAGTAGTGGGGGAGAACATAAGGGGAAAGGAATGAGGAATGGTCTCACATTGAAGAACATTAGTCGGGAAACAGTGTCTAAGAACCCTGTGGTAATATAACAGTAACAAAGTTTCAGGCATTTTAAAATATCTGGCTTGGTGCACTTTCACACTATGCCAGTGTGATTTGATTTGCACATTGCCTTCCATCCTCAATTACATTGTTTGTGTTCCCTGCTCACATAAGAATTATAACAGGCTTTATGAAAAGATGCTTGTATGACCAATCATGATCAAACTGGTGCTATACAAACCTTGAAGGATAAAAAGCGCAGTGCTGCCTTAGGCTCAGGCTGTTTTCAACAGGGTTGAAAAGAGGTTCAACGTAGTGGTAGAAAGGCAAATGGGAAGCAGTTTTCTGTGGAGGTCTATATTCAGAATGTGGTAGTGAAGCAGTCAAGCCTTAAGAAGTAATGCTGCATGTTAGGCAAAGGTATGGACAGCCATTAATTTTTTTGTAAAACGTGGAAGTGATTGATACAAATTTATTTGATTGTAACCTTCTAAACACTGGTCTAATGCATGTATCTTTTCATTAGGTTAGTACTCTGGGATTCACCATTGGAGATAAATTAGATGGTCCGTTCCAGCTGGAGATCGATTTTATTGGCCTGCTAAATGACAGAGCTCATACAGAAGAATTTGCCTATGAAACATATGAAAAGAATCCTCGTGTCTAAGTTGGACTGGTGTCCTTTGGGACATTGGTCAGATGCTTGGTACAATTTTATAAAACAGTTCTTAACATGGGGCTTACAACAACTTGAAGGTTCTATGTAAGCATTAAAGAGGTCAGTGCCTGAAGTGTTGGCTGTAGTAATCTGACTAGAGTGACACCGATGGCATCTTACAGCTGCCAAATACAGAAACCTGGAGAGATGGTACATAAAGGACTGGAACAGCCAAAGGAGAGTTGTGATGCATTCTTACAAAGTAATAACTGTGGACTGTGTAAGTTTTGGCTTCTGTCCTACCGTTGCAGAAATAAAAGTATTGCCTGAGCTTGTCATTTTTTATACAATTATTTGATTTGCTACTTTATGCAGTCTGTAAAAAGTTAGAACACACTCACAGCTGCTAGTTTTAAAATGGAAAAAGTATGATGAAAATTAATACCCTGAGGAATGGTGCTGAAGTGTGACTTGGCTGCTGAAATTTATCAAGAGCAGCACTAGAACTGGAAAAGGCAGAAGCATTTCCTGCTTCAGCTTTTGTGTCTCTGCATAACTAAAAAAAATAAAAAGCTGCTGCTGCCAGGGTTGCAGCAATAGCTCTACCAAGGACTTGGCTTTTTATTTAGAGCCATTAATGGTAGTCCTACAGCCTACAGGGGTATGGTTGTTGTAAAGAAATAATGCTTGAAGGGTGAGGAGAAACCCCCATCCCCGCCTGCTCCCTGAGGACACCCAGCTCAGTTTGATTCACACCACTACAGGGCAGATCAGGTCACACTTTTCCACTGTGTGCAAGTAGCTTAACTCAGCTTTGTTGAGTCACAGAAGCTAAACGCCTCCCTCCCTTTTTCAGATAAGCTGAGGTTTTAGTAATTTGAGTAAGCTAGTCTAATTTGACTTAGTCTAATCAAAGCACTGCCCTCAGCTGCAGTGACTTGGTTTAAGCATACTTTAGAAATATTAAAAGTACCTATATTTTATGTGGAAAGTACCACCAAAAAGCAAGCTGAAGCAGCGTTTAATACTGTCATTTTCCTCTTGCATGGAAGTAAATCACTTAAGAACAAGAGGGGTGATGGTTATCATTTATCAAGATACCAGAACAAATACACTTTCATAAAGTAGTTGGCAGGCTAATTAGTGAAGTAAACTCATCACAAAAGGAGACACTGAGTTGTAAATACAACTGTGAACATAACTAGTTCTACACTAAGGAGGCAGTTTTACATTGTACACTAGGTGAAATGGCCAGTGCTAAACAAGATGTATACAAAATATTTATTAAGTTAAGTTTTTTAAAAATAGATTGTTCTTGACAGTTCATCCTTTATTTGATAGGACAGTAAATTCACTGAAATAATGATTATTTCATCTGACATCAAACTCCTAAATTAGCTTTCCTGTTTCGTCTATAACAGATCCAGACCGCTTTTCTATGCATTTTTTTCACAAATACTAACAGCTTTTAAATCTAAGGTAGTGAATTAACTAAACACTACTGTAACCTCTTTTAATTAAGCATGATAGAGAGGAAAAGCAGAACAATATCAGTAACACCTGCTATTTACCATAGAAAGAAACAAAATGACCTTAACTGTTCAAAGCATACAGTTTGGTCATTTGTAAAGCCACTTCTCAGTTTTGACTTTTTCAAAGAAGGGTATCGTATAATGAAGTTATGCTGGAAGCTTTTAGTTTTCCAGAGAGCTTGCATATTTTTAATTATCATGGAAATTCCCTACTACTTCATAGGCCTGTAATTAGAAACGCTGAACACTTGCTGTAAGTTACAGAATGTAAGAACTGATTTGGAGAATAGAGCACTCAGACATCTCTAACTCTTGTAATTTACCAGTTTGAAGCTTGTGATCTAAAGTGTGCATTCTAGTGGTGACATGCATTCTCGTGAAGAAATCCACCCCAAGTTGCATGGAGGCTTCTTGAGCATCTTTTTTCCACTTAATTTAACTAAAAGATGTTAAAGGAGAAAATGTAAGATGTTATTAAGCAATCATAGGTGTTTGAAGTTCATAAAAGTTAGACCTCTCATCTCATTGGAGATGATCACGAAAACATTACAATTGGATGCACTTTAAGGTCTCCTTCAATGCTCTCTGGATTCCACTATCAGCAACCACACACAGACAGCAAAAATATTTACATGACAGGAACAGTATTTACAGTGGTTTCTTCAACATTTCTTATTCCTCCTAATGTACAGGTAGTCGTCTAAGCTTTTCGAGAGCCTGAGCCTTTTTCTTTTTTCTCTCTTGCTCATGTTTCTCACGCCTTTCTTCCCTGAAGGGGAAAACAAAGAAAGACAGACCATATCAATTCATATTAAAAGGTAGAGACAAGCAACTAGAGGAATCTGAAGCTGGCCAACGCTTACCACCTATTTAACCAGACTGCTGCATTTGCCATGGGCAGAGGGAACAGTTCATTTTGGACTGAATCCAAACACTCATGCAGCTACTTCTACTTGGACATACAGGTCTAATATTCAAGGTAACAACAACTCCATATTCGTAGCTTCCTCCAAGGTGAAGGTAAATCTCCAAATGGTAGAATGGATAGCTTTCACAGAAAAAAAGTCTATCACATTCAGAGCTGCTCTCTTTGTTGGCCTTCCTGATAATTACACAGACTATTGGAGGCAAAAATTGCTTTAATATAAGAGTATTCTTTCCTGAACTGCATATTTAGATCTTAAAAAGACAGATGAGCCATCATATTATTTTAAATAACATGATTCATAAAAAGTTAATAGTGTACTAACCTTGTCTGGAGAGGCGGCTGTTTGTAATCATTCTTACGTGAAGAGATGTTGCTGCAAACGGACTTATTTAGGACGGTATTTTCTTTAAATTCTCCCCAAGGCTTTAGTCGTCCTATAGTTTAGGAGCAAAGAGAGAGACTATTGAATTACTAGTTTAGTAATTGTATGATTAACTTCTTGTTGTGAATGTCATACTAGCTAGCCTGTTTTTTGCTGGTTGATTTAAAGATTAAATGCCTCTTCAGCTGTATTGTAGGGAACAGGCTGGCAAACCAAATAAGTAGTTTTTCTGTAAGTAATAACAGGAGACTGTAGGTACAAGTTGATGCTCACCACACCAAGTTCAGCTTCTTACACAATAGTACACTACTTGTAAAAGAGCAGCCTCATTTTGTAAAGGAATCTCTCGTATTTCCCAAACATACATTTAATGGAATAAAAGAATATTTATTCTTATACTTATGGGCTTTTGGTTATAAAGACTTATTCTTCAGTAGGGGGGCTTTTAAAGCATCTATTCCATAGAAACGTAACAATGACTGAGTGGGAACCCAGGGTGAAAGGGAAAGGGACAGGAAGAGAGACTCAAACTTTGCTACCATAGTTTGTATGAATGTGTTAATTTAACAGCAATTCAGTGTAAGAAAGATAACTAACACAAACTGCACAGGATCACAGTACCTTTATGTGGCTGATACCGAAGCGGCCTTGAGAGACTTGCTTTGAGATCAAATACCTTCTTTGCACTTGTGGGTTCTGCAGGACGAGCTGTGAACTTGAAGGGGGTGGTGACTACAAAAGGCATCAAGATGTCATATTCAGTTATAGTGGCAAAACCATCACTGTACATCTTGTACACTGCAAGCTGGCAGTGAAGTGCCAATGAAGACCAATTACAACTATCAAGGCAGAAAAGCCATTAAATGCTACCATCTGCTATCACTAAAGACAGAACTGCACAAACACAGTTCACTTGAAATGGGGAGTTTTCAGGTCTGGAGAGGGCAAGAGTTGTAGACTATTATCCTTTTTGCTCCCATTATGCTATGCTACAGCATATAGAGGTAGCTCCGTGTATTTTTCTAGTCCTTCAGAGCAAATTGTGTTTCCTAGTCTCTATGCTTATTTTGAAGCAAGTGGATTTTCATATTTTAAAAAAGCAGCATTCTTCCAAAACACATGAGCTTCTGATAAGCAGCTTTTCTTTCCTCTAACAAACATTAACATTGTCACATATGAAGACAGGCAACTCTAGATTCTTGACCTGTGCTAATGTACCTTTGATGCTAGCGTGTGAACTGTTAAATAGCAGAGCTGTGCTGCTGCAGAGATCATTAGTAACCAAAAGACTTCTGCTCTTGCTTACAGGGCTTTAGCTCCCAAGTTAATTAGGGAGGCCGATAACAACAGGTTGTCCTAAAACACAGTTAGAACCCTGGTGAATACCAGTTCCATAAGGAGAATGAGACTTCCGAGAAGGCATCAGGAACTCTTCTCACCACAGACAGGGTCACCCTTTACCTGTTATATGAATCTTTTGCTACATAGTCCCAAAAGATCTAGAATGTTTTCCCTCTCCCTACATCCTATAATAGTCTTTCCTGTAGGTAGGTATCCTATCTTTCAGTCTTAGAACCTAACCATTTTAGCCAAAACACTGGAAACCAAACTGAATAATGAAACTACTGCAGCTTCTAAAAAAAAAATCAGTCTTTAGAGAATAAAATTAAAACCTGAGTCTACGTGACATTAGTTTATAAGAAATTTATACAATAATTCAATAAGACAAAAGTCTTGATCTGAAAAAGCCAAGCATTTACCATCCACTTGATTTTTTGATGCAGACATATCATTATTTTTTGCATTTTCCATGTAGTTTTTCTGATTTATTAGTTTGCAGCTCTTCTGACTTTCAGTTGTACAGATGTCCCTCAAGTATGGAGACATTCTGGATGGAGTCTTGGTAAGAGAGCGTTTGTGCTCATTATCTTTTGTGGCTTCCGAGAACCTGAAAATTTTAACAAATATTAAGACAAAACTAGTCACCTATAAGGAATGGCAGCAATGCAACAAAATACAGAATATTCTGTGTTCTGCCTCTCTTACAGGTAGAAAGTTTTATGGTGTGTAAGAAGTTTGCAGCTTATGCATGAACTGCACTAAAAATACATCTGGTGGCAGTTTCCAAGCTATGACCCATCATCAACAGCAATAAGTACTATTGGGAATTACAAAGAACTGACTTGTTATTCTAGAGAGCAAATATTTCTGGATGTACTCATCAACAGACATTATTTACTTTAGATTTGGATTCTGTAGTTAAACATTCTATGAAAATACATTTAATTTGAAAATTCAAATTAAGAAAAACTAGAAGAAAATAAACTAAGACAACTCTCAGGACTCAAAGGTCTACAAGAAGAAGATGGAAATTTTAGTCAAAACACACAAGTTACTTGCATACCAAGACACACATGTGTTGTATGTATGTATATACATGCATTTTCAGTGTGTGTACATATATATATAAAAACATAGGATAGACAATTCAAAGTCTTGCATGAAGTAATAGCCTTGTGATAAGGTATTGGGAATAAGCTGAAAGCCTGTGAGATGTGGATAGACAGTGAGTAAACGTTGAAGAAATATGTTTTGAGGACTAGCAAGTTTATGGATGAAGCGCAGCCTGCAAGATCTGCCTCAGCACATCTTTCGATGAATGAAAGCAAATGCGCAAAGTGTTCTTTTGGTTTACATATTGCTGAAGAATCAAGTAGGGCTGTAGTGAAGACAAAGATCATCCAATGGGGCATCAGAGACAGAAGGAATATTGTTTTCATTTGTTGTTAACTATTGAAATCAAAGATAGCACTTTCAAGCAGAAATAAAACCAGTAAGATTATGAGGTTGATTTTACAAGGAACCTGTACTCTCGACCTTTGAAAAAAAACACATTCAAATTCATATTGAGTACAAACTCATCTATCTAGCAATTCATCATTACTTTCTGGTGACAGAAAGTAGTCAATCGTAAGTCAATCTGCTTACAGTAGTGAATCACAAGATGAGCGTAGAGATAATGGAAAGACAGTACCCAAAAAACTCCTAAATGCCAGTCCATTGCAAAATTCCACTGGAGTACTGCACACAGTTCTGGTTATGTAATCACAAAGATAAATTATTTCAGATAAAAAAGACTCGCCTGACAAAATGGAAAAATAACACAGTTGGAGAAGAAAAATAAATTGTTGGTTTAGCAAAATGAAAAGCAAGGTTCCTCTGCCATCAGACACCAAAAGGAAGAATCAAGATTGTAATAGCACAGTAATGCTTAAATCAGCCACAAAGCTAGACTGAAAGTTAGTAATCAGAATTATTCTCATGTAGTTCATCTGTGAAATAGAAGTAACGCAGTCAACTCACAGTCAGTATTGACTACTTCATGTGTATCATTATACCAAATTGCTCACTGGAAGTTTTGGGTTGTTCTTTTTACCTGACATTCATTTTGGTTGTTGAAAGGACAGAAGGATTAAATGAAGATTTCTTAGATAAAATACTCCGATTAGCAGTGTTCACAGAGCCATGTGGCGAGTGCCGAAGGTTATTAGGAGTGGACATGGCAGAGAATCTACCTCTCTCTGGATTTGGGCTGAACAAAATTGTTTTGCCACCGGTTTGTTTCTAGGAAAAAGCAAATCACAAGTTAGCACACACTGCTAAAAATTTATCAGAAAAGCAGCTAAGATGCAGGGAAAACACTAAGTGAATCAGAACCATAGTCTCAATTTTTCACCCTCTTTTCTTTAAGAGCGTAATTTAACTGTAAGTACTTTTATTACTGTTAAACTGATCTGAAAACATATAGCTTAGATTGTTATCTGGAGTGCCTTTTTCTGATGCTTTTAAGAGCTTCAATTTTTTGGCCAGCACCTGCCAAAACTGATTTGTTTTCAGTACACACTTACACACTGTACACCACAGAAAAGAAATATGCAGTGTTCAGGAGTTTCATTGTTACTGTTTTGATATGTCCATTGGCACAGTCATTCATATAGTCACTGGTACATTACTGTCACTTTTCCAAGGTCTGCCATGCTCTGAAAGAGGCCCTGTTTGCAACTGTCACCCACACAAGTGTGAAATAAAAAAAAAAAACTGAAAACTGGGGCTGAGAACAACATATATTACATGTATTTTAAAGGAGAGTCACACAGTCATTGGATGATGGTTCTTGAGGCACAAAAGAGGAACTTAATATTTAATTCCTGCTTTTTGAAAAGTAACCCATCCTCTTGGTTAAGTAGCACAGCAATCCAGAGCTGTAAACAGAAGGTCTAGGAGTTCCTTCACAAAAGTAATTGTGAAAATTTTTTTTCCCAAAACAAGTTATTTGTTGGTTCCTATAACTACTTAAAACCATACACTGCTGAAAAACTTATATAATTACACAAGTTATATACAAATAATTCTATATAGCTGGTTATATAGGGGTGCAGTTAAGTTCCACCTATCATAACATTCCAGTGACATAGACACAACCAGCTACCTACTGCTCTGAAGAGACTCTATAGACTTTTACAGGAATACAGGAACAAAGGATATATCCTCCTGCGTTATCCCCTACCCTGACTTTGCCAAGAGAACTGCTGCAGTTATCAATCTTCTTTTTCTTCCTCTCAACGTAGTCAGCAATAGATTCCATTTTCTCAAAGTGAGCCTCATGCATCTTTTTAAAGTCTAAGAAGTTCCAGAAATAAGAAGAGTCACATATCTGATAAGCTCTTAAGGAAATTTACTACTTAATAAAAGAATGGTGTAATATCTATTGTTATGGCCTCAAAGAAAATATGATGTAGCCCTCTAAAGACTATGTATACACAGGTAACCAAACAGTACAAAGTAGAATCTACTTCACCAGCTGCGTAGCCAGATACCCGGTGCATGCTCCAAAAAATTCTGCAGTTAAAGAAAAATATAAATACTTCCAAATTTTTAAACTGAAACACACAAAGTGGTGAAAATGAGCTAACACATAGTAATACAGCACAACAGTAGTATTTATAAAGTGACAATTAAAACAAGCAGGAGTCCTGCATGTTTCCCTGTTCTTTGTTGCTTTGAAAACTGTGAATGCACTTTACATTGAGAAGACTTTGAAGTGTTTGATAAAGAAGTTCTTCAGCATACATGCAAACCATGAGTTTACAAGTTGGAAGATATACCTTAAAATGCAGCATTTCAGATTTTTGTTTGCTTGCTTTTTAAAGAGAACAAGATATCTTCTTCAAGCAAAAATAGATATTTGGTTTGTAAAAGCTGTAAGTCAAGTACCCCTCACACGCAGGCAACACATCTATTTCTAAAGATGGTAAGTTATCTTACTTGGTGTAGTAGCTTTTATTCCTCTTTTCCCAGGCCTAGACACGCTGCCTAGGTATAAAGGGATCTTCCCTCCTGCATGAGGAGCATCACCTGATATAGCAAGATTAGGTAAAATTGTTAGAGCTCCTGGAAAATATTTTCATTACATTACAACCTTTTTTAAAATGCTTGTTCCAAAACACACCTTATTTCTCAAAGTGGCCATAGGTTTTGAGAAATAAAAACATCAACTGGAATAGGCGTCCCAAGTCTCCCAAAAGCCTTTTAAATTGTACATCAGCAGCAACATGTCTTGACAAACAACAAGCTCAGCATGAACCTTACAGTCATGCTAGGTTATTTTCTTTCAATAGTAAAGTATTTTACAGGGGAAATTAACATGAGAACTGTGCTTACAGTAAGCAAAATCAACTTCAAATTCAGAGGTCTTGATCTGCTTTTTAAATGTTGATAAGAAGAAATACCTTCTGGCAAGCTTTTATGCCACTGCCTTATATACATATACAGTAGTCTTTTTATCATCTCTGCTCCCAGGTACAGCATTAAGCGCATCACATTTTGGTGATTAATTTCATTTTATTAAGAAATACTAAGTATTAAGTAAATACTTCACATTGAGTTCAGTATTTGCATATCAAAACTAAAAACTTGCTTCTCTGTTAATTCACACCCCCTTTAAAGTAAACTTGGATGACCTCAATACGTTGGAAAAAAAAAAAATCTTCCCCGGAAGCAAATAATGGGAAATTGTTGAGAACAACTGTCAGAAATAAAATTTTCAACACTGAATGCAGACATAGTATTTTTCAATCACACAGCTCTTGCTGTTTGAAATTACTGAAGAAAAAAAAAAAAGTAAAAACCCAACTGACCAAACAAAAAGACACAACAGAAAGCAGGACAAATACTTATAATTGCAGTCATGGGAAGAGATAAGTACTGTGTCAACTACCATTAGGAGGAGTGCTGCCTCAACCACTACATATTTTATTGCTTCTGTTTTTAAAAGAACTTTCATTGAAAATCCTCATTTTCTAAATCAGTTTCAAAACTAGATGGCCTCCAATAAGAATGTCCTTGTAAATTCTACTGAACTGCAAGAATATCCATAATACAGCTCAAGTATTATGTACACTTGTTCTCATAGAAGCAAATAAAGGTATGTATCTTATTTGACAGAGCTACAGTATTAATAAATTATGAAACTGGACAGACTAATTTCTTGGCATCAGCTGCATGCACAAAGGAGGGAGAAATGAATTCTTATTTTCAGGGGCACCATGTTTGAAGGTCTCAAACAGCCACAGGGTAGAAAAAATGACCTACTGTATCACAGCTATAGATGAGCAGTTTAAACACATTGATAAAGAATTACATCTGGATGTTCTTTTCTACTAATTTTACTCCTGGGAAGAAAACTACAAAAACTGTTCATGTATAGAAAAAGAAAATATGAAGCATAATAAAGGAAGCTCTGCCCTTCTCGACACTTTAAGGAATCAAGTAGCATCTCAGGGGTATTCCAAAAGGCTTTGATCCTAAGCAAAGTGTGGGACTCAAATACACTTGGGCCTTCAATAATTCCTTCACCAAAACCATCAGGTCTAGAGTTCTGAAGTCAAATCCAGCAGAATTCCTACGTCACAGAATTTATGATATTTTATTGTGGATTTATGTTACAATACGTTAAACAAACAAGTACTTAACCCCAAAAGACACTTCCCCCTGACCCAGTACCTCCAAATAAGGCACTTTTCACCAGACATGCCGCAAAAACCTTTGCGGACAGTAAAAAAAAAAAAGGTGCATGGTAAAAATACTAAGCTTATTTTTTTTTTTAAATTCTCTACTTACATTCATGTTCACTGCTTATTGTAGAAGTCTTATCTGGTTGCTCTTTCTGACCAGTACGCATCCTTGGATCCTCAAGGGCTCTCTTTTTAGCTACAAGTTCCTCATTTTGGAATAATTTCTGTCCTTTTTCATTATCATCCCGAGGCACTTTGTTTTCTTTCATTTCCAAATGTTCCTGCAGTTTAAAAATACTTAATTTAAATAGGTTGTTCTGAGTGGATATAAAGGAAGGTGGTTGTTCTCAGTACAGTCAGTGGAATAGGTTGCCCTGGGAGGCTATGCAGCCTCCATCCTCAGTGGTTTTCAATATCAGCTTAAAGAAAACCTTAAGCATTGTGGTCTAACCTCATAGTTGACTCTGCTTTGATCAGCAGATTGGGCAAGGGACTTTCTGAAGTCCAACATGAATTAACCCATGAAATATTTACCCTGTTATTTCACAAATAGATCTGTATTAGAAAGCTTTTACATGCATAGCTCTAAAATTTTAGTATCAAAATATCTTTATGATGATCCCCGATTATTTGCAAATAAAAATAAATTCACTAGCTATATTGCTTTTCACTACTTTAGACACTTGTACAGTAACCACAGCTACCTAATACTAACAGAGTAACACTCCTCTTCCCATTTCAGTAAAAGTATTTCAGAGTTCTTAGCTCACCCATTACTTGCATCTAATTCTAAAGGAAAGTAATTCTATCCCCATCTCGCCTTGAGACTTTCCCTCCCTTAGTCAAACAACCCATGAATAAAGAACCAACTGAGAGGAGTAGGAATTGTGAGGTTTAGGCAATCATTCAACTCCTGTTATTTTTCTTCTATATACAGAAAATGAAAACAGCCTCATTTTAGACAAATTCTGAGACTAGTCTAATATTAAGCATACTATGATGAACTAATGAAAGCAGTCTTACATTCAGATGAAGTGTTGGGAATTGTGTATTTCTTCGAAAAATTTAATTTCCTCAAAATAATGATTAACAAGGAATTTCTGTTCATTATGGAACAGCACAGTCAAGACAGACAAAATCAGTGCTACAAAGTACAGAACAACAGCACCAGAATGTTTGCACACAAAGTTTTTATATACATGTGCACACAGACACAGATATATATCTAAAAACTGTATACCATCTGATAAATGGTGGTAGAACAAATCAAGTGTTTAAACTATGTTTGCAGGAAGGGGGTTCAGCCAGCCCACAAGACCAAGCAATCACCTCTTTCTTGTCAGAAGGCGCTGTGTTTTCTCCAGTGGTATTAGCTTCCTCGTTGGAGTTCTTTCTTTTTCTGGTTATCTTCTTTTCTTTACCATGTCTTTTTGTAATAAAACACACTGAATCAGGCATAATTTCCTCCCGATTGCTCAGTTCATCCAATTCAATGGAAGCAGATGCACTTTTTTCAGAGTCCTGTACCAGAGAAATACTATGACGTGGAACATATCTGGAACAAACAAATCAGATACTCCAAAGAGACAGTTTCAATTTTATTATTGGAAAAAGTATTTGACATAGTAGAAAAGCAGTAGCATGCCACTTAGTAGCGTAGTAATCAAGAAATTGGCAATATCTGGATTTCCCTAAACATCAAAGCTCATTGTTTGAAGACTTTAAAAATAAGTCCTATAGATGTTTTGTTATATAGTGTTTTAGTAACATTAGAAAAACTAAGACTTAAGTATCTAAAAATCTGACTTGCATGATGTGGTGACCCTCTAGATTCGTACATTTCTGTGGAATACTCTCCACTAAAAAAAACAGAGCCCCCATTCTTTGCTCATTAAAATTAAACTGGCAAGGATTATACCAATTCCTCGAATCTTTAAAGATTTTAAAGGAAGCACTTATAGGGATATATATTTTAGAAAAAGCAGATCCAAATTTACTTTCTATGAAAAACATAATATGTACTGCCGTACCCAAAAAAACAATTCAGCTTGCAGAAAACTTTTTTTTAGTTAAGTAGTAATGCATTAAGAGATGAATAAAGGAAATATCGCAACTGTATCACTTTCATTACACTGACATTTTAAGTAAATTGTAGTAGATGCAAAGTGTTTTCTGATGAGCATCTAGTCCCTTTCATCTAGGCATACAAAATGAATTAAAAAAATTTTATATTTGGTACTGACTAGAATCAGGAACTAAAGAGGCAAAAATTAAGATTCCTTCTGTACTGATGCTGAAAATTACATTGTTGATTTTGGCAGCTGAAAGAAAATCACCTTTGGGTAATATAAGAAATGGCTTCAAAACTAAAATTAGCATATCTGTTTCTATCAGTACATGACTGCATTAAACTAAAGGTACTCTTAAGGAAAAAAGTATCTTTATTATAGTTATAGAATCATGTTATAGTTCATGTCATGGAAAAAAGCAACCTTATGTATATGTACTGCTCTACGAGTTATGTTAGATATCTCTTAAAAACTCTAGCTGATTTATCACTTACTACGGTATTTTCGTTTTCTTGCATTTTTTCAAAATGTTGCTTCAGTGCATTCAACAGTTTGTTTGCCTGGAGAGAAAGCAAAACAACACATGAAGCAAATACTGTACTAAGCCATCAACCAAAAAAATACTGTATTATACCATCGTGTAAAGAGATAAACAGAGCATTTCCTGGAGCCAGTGGAATAAGACTTGCCCAAAGATTCATTCAGGTCAGTCAAATTCTAGAAAGTAGTTAAGTCTGCAGGTAAATATGTAGTATGTTCTCCACCGAGAACAGGGACATTGTGGGGGGAGGTGCTGCGGGACACTGAGAGAGGGCGGGAGGGGGGGGTTGCGGTGAGGGACATTACGGGGGTGGAAAGGGGCTGCGGGACACTGAGTGCGGGGGGGGGGGGGGGGGGCTGCGGGACACTATGGGGGAAAGGAGCTGCAGGACACTACAGAGAAGGGAGCTGTGGGCTTCCACAGCGGAAGCGGCCTCCCCGCAGCTCCCAGACAGACCCTAGGGAAAGCGAGGTCCGGAGCCGCTCTCGAGGCCGGGGAACCCCTCTCCCGTCATCGCCTCACCCGCAGGTTAGCCTTCAGGCCGGCGGCCTTCGCCATCTGCTGTAGCTCCGCGTACTTGAGCGACTCGAGCTGCGGACGCGCAGGAGGCGCCATGTCGACCCCACCGTCTCCAACCGCCACAGCCTCAAGCCCAACCGCCGCCGCGCGCCCCACGTTCGAACGCTCCAGCCGCGCCTCCCCATTGGCTGAGTCAAGCGAAGGGGCGGGGCCTAACTGCGCGGCAACGGCCAATGGCTGCTAGGGGTGCGCGCGCTGGTTTTCAAACGCGATTGGTTGTCAAGGAGAGGGTGGGGCCTTCGCTCTGCTACGCGATTGGGCGATGGGGACGTCAGGCGGGGGTTCCTCCTTTCCGATTGGCCCGCGGGCGGCGCGGCTCCAATCGCGAGGCCGGGCGGCTACGCGCGGCGCTCGAACGCGGCCGGCAAAAGATGGCCGCGCGTCGGCGCCTGAGGGAGGGGATACTGGAGGTTTATCTGCCGTGCCCTACCGCCGCCCCGCGGGTTTTGTCGCCGCCGCCTTCCGCGTCGTCGTCGCCCTCATCTTCCTCTTCTTCTCCATCTATTTCTCCCTCACCGTCGAGTTTGCCGCCGGCGGCCGCCGAGGCGTCGTGGCCTCTGCGTCATCTGGGGTCGCTGCCGTCCGAGAGCGCCTTGTTCCACTGCCGCGGCTGCTGGGCCGTGCTGGGCGATTCCTTGCAGCTCTGCGCCGAGGAGGAGCAGCACCTCGGGCTCCTCGTCTGCCTCAGTCGGTGCCGGGCTCGGGGCGGGCTCGGGGCTGGGCGTGGCGGCGGCGGCTCCGTTTCAGCGGGGTCTCTCTCTCCTTAGGAGTCACGGAGGACGTGGTTTGGGAGGATTCGCTCATGGTCGGCCTCGACGGAGCGCTCCTGGGATGGTGGGTAGCGCGGCCGGGGACCAGGGGGCTCGGGAAGCGCTGCCTGTCATACAGTGTGTGGAATACTTCAAAGTGGAACGTTTTGATTTAAGCTAAAACGACACTAAGCTGGGAGGAAGTGTTGATCTGCTGAAGGGTAGGGAGGCTCTCCGAAGGGATCTGAACAGGCTGGACCGCTGGGCTGAGACCAGTGGCATGAGGTTTAACAAGGCCAAATGCCGGGTCCTACACTTGCAGTACAGCAACCCTGTGCAGCGCTACAGACTAGGGGAAGGAGTGGCTGGAAAGCTGTCTAGAGGAGAAAGACCTGGGGTGTTGGCTGACAGCAACTGAACGTGAGCCCCAGTGTGCCCAGGTGGCCAAGAAGGCCAATAGTATCCTGGCTTGTATCAGAAATGGCTTGGCCAGCAGGTCCAGGGAGGTTACTCTGCCCGTGTACTCAGCACTGGTGAGACTGCACTGTGTTCAGTTCTGGGCCCCTCACTACAGGAAGGATGTTGAGGCTCTGGAGCGTGTCCAGAGAAGAGCAAGGAAGCTGGTGAAGGGACTGGAGAACAAGTCTTATGAGGAGCAGCTGAGGGAACTGGACTGTTTTAGCCTTGAGAAGAGGAGGCTGAGAGGAGACCTTATTGCTCTCTACAACTACCTGAAAGGAGGTTGTAGAGAGGAGGGAGCTGGCCTCTTTTCCCAAGAAATCTTGTGCATATTCTGTTAATTTAAAAGGTCTCATTTTAATGTTTTTATGAACCTCACAAACTCTTGCTAATTTGGAGCTGGTGCCAGCTGTGCCTGACCTTGCATTTGAAATGGAGAAAGGCTCCAGAGGGAACTGCATAAGACACATCTCTTCAGCACAGACCATGCTGCACGCAAGACGTTCTCATCTCCAAAGAATGAACAGGGTCTGGACAAACACCGTTTAAAGAAAACACCCTGTCAGAGGGACATTCTGTCTAACTTTCAAAAAAATACAATTACTTAGATGAGACTTAACTCTACTTTAGCTTGAATAAACTTTTTATAACAGTAACTACTTCTTGTATCACTCCAACCTTTGTCAGTGGAAAAGAACATTTGAGAAATTCTGTACAAGATGGAAGACAACCTAGCCTCCAGCTCTCTCCTTGTCTGTTCCTCCCCTGAAAGGTGTATTACCTAAATTAAAACATCCCTGTTTGGGGCTTTGAGGGGTCCTGGTTTTGTATTTAAATAGTGAAAATAAGTAACTTATGTTCTGTTTAGAGCCTACAGTCAGTAGCAGGTTTGGTGACCCTGGGATTAAACTGATGGGACGGGTGTAAATATCGCCTGAGTGCTTACATAACCAGTAGTTAGTTTAATGATGTTTAAAAGCTGTTCTACAGTCTAAGGGCTGTAGAAAAAAAAAGGGGAACTTTTTAAATAAGGGACTTGGATTGTTCATTTTTTTGTTCATTGTGGATTTTTGGGACAGGAGGAAGTCTCTGCATGAGGGATAGTCTGTTTTATTAGGATGAAATTTCACATCCATGATGTGCTACAGGTGTGGGCACAAACATTGTTTTACCAATGAAGTCGTGTTAGAGTGCTGTAGCCTAAACCATCCCGTGGTAATTAGCCATGTATTTTCTTCCGAAACTGCAATTTCACTTTTTTACACAACACGCCCAACACTTAATGTTCACATTTTATCTGTATATATTGTTTTTTTAAGGAGAACATGTTAATACGTCTTGTTTTGCTGTCCTGATAGAACTGATTATTTGACGAGCATGGAGTGTCATTGGTTTCAGAAGCTTTGGCCTAATAATATTTTTCCTTTTCTCTTTTAGTGCTTACTACGTATTAACCTGTCAGTCATGTGGCTCAGCCGTGGGCTTCATTCTTTATTCTGCGCCCAGCTCCCTGGCATATCTCCGAGGCTTATTCTGTTTCTTTAAGGATAACATCCTCTGGTGAGTGCGCTGTATTCTTCTGATTAATGATCTTGCATGGATTTGCAAGTTACTACAACTGGGTGCACAACTACAGCTAAGAAAAGCGGCTTGGCTTTTGACTGAGTGCTTTGGTGTGGGATTTTAATATCCTCTATTTTTAATTGTGTTGGCATGACTCCATGTGATTTGCCTTGCACTTTTTGAGTATCCTTATATAACATGAAGGCTTAAATTTCGTTGTTTGCAGTACTGAAATCTCCTTCAGTTCCAGATTTGCTTAGCTAATATAAAGGATCAAACTAGTCCTATGATGGATCAAGGACTTTGCTATAGAAACTAAATTAGTTATGCCTGGTGATGGGAAGATCTTATGATTTCAAAATAAAACCATTGTTATGTTTTTAATATTTTTGTGATGTATTAACTACTTTTAGCTACTACTTTGTATCTATTTTAAAATAGTCTTAAATAATTGTCCAAACGATGAATGTAATTATGAAGGATTTAACTGTTTTTCTTGTTTTTTTCCCCTGTCCCCTTTTATTTTCCAGTTATTTCTTAAAAAATCAAGTGGCAATAGAAGCTTCTATGGTGAAATTTCCTGCTGTGACCTTAAAGGAACAAGTGGAGGAAGTAAGGTTTCTACATTAATATGTAAGGAAAATATTTTTGAAAGGCAGAATATCTTGGTTATAAATCCAAAAATATTGATACAATTACTTTTTCTTTGAAACGATGAGATGGAGAAAATACTGACTTTTATAATACAATAACTGATTTAAATGTGTGAGACACGCAAAACATTCTCTAGAACCAATCTATCTATCTGCAAAACATCCAGTTCTAGGTAATTTTCTGGCAAAAGTGTGTTATCCTGTTATCCCAACACTTTGAAAAGGAAAAAAAAAAACCCCAAAAATTGTTTAGACAGATTTCACCAAAGTATTACTTGTGTTTACCCTGGAACTGATAAGTCACTGTTGAATTTGAAAAATAGCAATTTGTTAATTTGAAAGGGATCCTAGCATGGTGTATTTACAGCAATGTAAGCTCAAAACAGCATCATGGTGTTTATTTGTAGTTTCAGAGAAAACACTAGAACCTCCCTCACATTTTTATGTTTAAATTGGATGTTCTTTTCCATAACTTGGTTAGTTGTTAACTTAGTATATTGTCTGTCCCGTAGCTGGAATAAAGTGTCTGTGTGTAGGAGACAGCCAGTGTATCAAGTGTTTATGTGCCCGCTAGCTCCTTACTTTTTTTCTTAGTTTCCATTCTAACCGTGGAAATGGGCCCATTAATTTTTTTCTCCTCTTTAAAGTAATTTAAAGTAATTTTTTCTCCTCTTTAAAGTAAAGTTTTCTCCTCTTTAAAAGTAATTTTCCAGTGTCTTATCATAAGATCAGTGTTTTATAGTCCACGTGAGGCTAAAATGCAAAAATCTTATCCAGGCAAGACTTGTAAAACCAAGACGCATTTTTCTGAACTAAAAAAACAGTAGCACTTAATTGCAAACACAATTTGTGTGATTATAGAGGGTTTGCTTCTTGACTAGAACAAGGTCTAGAATCTGGTCTTTGCTTTTTAGGACATAATGTCAGCAGGATTTTACTCTCATGCTTTAGAGGTGTTAACTTAAACCCCGGACTCTTGAAAATGGCATATTTGAGGGACTGTCCAAACGTATTCCTAAGCTAATGATGAAACAGTCTGTCCAGATATTGCTGATGAAGGTCTCTGGCTGTGTGAAAACTTGTAATGAGTTAACGAGGCAAGATTGGATTGATTGTAGGGAAGGGTCTGTCT
The DNA here is from genome assembly GCF_017976375.1 of Cuculus canorus. NCBI lineage: Eukaryota > Metazoa > Chordata > Aves > Cuculiformes > Cuculidae > Cuculus > Cuculus canorus. The sequence continues at coordinate 50,181,154 of NC_071405.1, forward strand.
CCTGAAGGCCCCTGATTTGGGTGCTGGTTTTGGCCATCCTAGACATTCGTGTAGAGATTAAAGCCCAGTATAATCTTCTGTCTTGAAAGTCAGCTGCTCTTCAGCCACTGAAAGTGGGGTGCAGATCGTTCAGAGATCCAGAGTTAGGATATTTTTCTCTAGTTTTAATACTTGTATTTCTCTTTCTTTTTTCCTAGCTGAAAGAGAGAGTTGTGAAGGCGCACATTCGCATAGAATTGCTGATGGAGAAGCTGGAGGAACTGTACCAAAACATCAATGTGGCAGAAAGGCAAAGCCATGCATTAGGTGCGGTTGACCTACGGACAGAACGTGCAATAGTCAGGATCAACTAATAATATGCTGTTCTCAAGAACTGCTCCAGTTGTTTCTGCATCTCTGCTGCGTTTGTTCACTATGGTGAAACAGTGCACCCGAACAGGTTTGAATGTTGATCTGTTACTTTATCTGTGTATAGAAAGAACCAATACTTAAGTGTATCTCTTCAGTCTAAGGGGAACACCTGAAATCTGACATACTGAACTTATGTTTGGATAAATGAATAGCTGGGTGCATTGCTCTCTGAGACAGCATAACTATGACTCTTAATGGCAGCTCGCTGTTGGTGAAGTGGCTCATCAGCTGCCCCTGGTAAGTGAGGCACTGCTAAATGGCCTCCTGAATAGTTCTTTTAGATTTGCTTGTGTATGTGGCCTGCTAAAGGAACAATCTGGCATTGCGTAGAGCTGCACAGTGTACTTAGTCCATAAATCTGAATGGCACAATCCTAGCTGGAGCATAACATTTTGGATTTCAAATTTAAGGGCAACCCACATGTCTGCCGAAGTCCTCTGAAAGTGCATCCCCATGGCTGCACAGGACTAAGTCAAGTTCTGGCTGTTAGCAACTGCCTTTAATAGAAAGCCTTTCTTTCTGGGGCTGATGCCGTAAAACCAAGTAACAATCCTCTTCACTTCTGCTGAAACATGCGAACACTGCTCTGCTGAAGTTGTGGTGATCTGCCTGGTGCCTTCACTTGGCCAGTCAAGATGTTTAATAATGAATACCTAATGGGTATTCATTGGCATTTTTCTGTTTTGAATGGATTCCGCTTCTTTCCAATCATCTGAAAGTAATTTGATGGAAGAACACTACTTACCCCTTGTTATTAGGACTGAATATCTTTATCCCTTATTCTTGTTAGTGGGAAGATTAAGGGTCTTCTCATTTTTCTGCATAAAGGGCAGTTTAGCAGTTGTCTGTAGTAGTCTAGGATTGTATGTACTTGATCAACTTAGTTCCAGTGCTGGAATTTGCCATTCCCTTCTAACTTCCATGTATGGTTGGCACATTGCACTCCCTGGTCCTGCTGATGCCAGTACTCCCTCTATGTCATGCTCTTGTTTTATTTGTAAAATAACTCCTTCGATGGGCTCGGAGCAGAGGGGACAAAACTCGCTGCAAGACGGCATCTCAGAGGCTTTAGGTGGGCAAGCTGGTATTTATACCACGAATGTTCACTGTGCTGCTTTTTAAGAGTTCTGGGTTGTCTCATTTGTTCTGATTGAGCAATAACATAGAATATAAACAGCCATTCTTCAGGGAGAGGAGGGGCAGTTCTGTTAAATTCTAATGCTATATGCTATCGTAATTATTTTAATTGCTTGTGATTTACAACGTGGACAGGAATTAAGGACAAGAATGCAGTGCTTTTCAATGACAGTTAAGTTCAGGCTGACAAAAATACCTACCTGAAGCAAATGTTACACTCAGTTTCACTTAAGTGAGAGTTCTTAACAGTTGTCACTGTATATTCATGTATATTCATGATAAGTTTGGAGTTGTGGTATTTGATTATTAAGAACACAGTCATTCTTTAAATTGTGTTGTGCTGTGACTTCTGTGTTATGTTTAAGGGCCTGTTGGCCTTTAACTGGGGTCTTGTGACTAAACTCATTTTGCATGAGCATCCCCCCATCTCAATTCACTGTTTTCCATTTTATAACTTGACCTTTGTGTTATGGGAAAGAAGCTGTCAGTTACATTTCTTATATTATCTTTACAGTTGTAAAGAAGCAACTTTTTAAATAAAAAAGCTGAAATTCAGAAACATGTTGTGCTGATCACTGATAATATCCTGTGAGTTGTAAGCCACTTTTTTTCTTAGACTATGTTTGCAGAAAAAAACCATCAGTTTATCTTGCTTAGGTCCTGGTTCATTATGAAGCATTAATGGTTGCATAGCATCCATGTAAACACATAATGAGTGTGTGCTAAAAAATAGCTGATACATTTTTAAACTCTCTCTAATCTTTGCAACTAGGAGGAGCTCTGCTCTGAGTCAAGATGTGACCCTTTGTGTCTATTTGTCAAATGATTTTTTTTTTCATGGCATGGACTATTGCCCAATGAACCTGCTGATGCTCACAGCAGCACAGTGTTCTAAATAAAATTTGTTTTAAGAAGCAAACAAAACATAAAATAAATACATTGTCTTCAGTAATCTGAGGTGAACATTTACTGAGATAAACCTAAGGGTGCATTTTGATTTCAGTGATGCATTTGAACTTCCACAGAATCATAGAACGGTTTGGGTTGGAAGTCTAAGGTCCCCTTAGGGACCATCTAGTTCCAGCCCCCTGCCATGTATGGGGCACCTTCCATTGGATCAGGCTTCCCAAAACCTCATCAAACCTGGCCTTGAACACCTTCAGGGATGGGGCAGCCACAGCTTCCCTGGGCAGCCTGCACCAGTACCTCACCATGCTCACAGTAAAAAAAATCTCTTCCTAATATCTGATGTAAACCTCCCCTCTTTCAGTTTAAAACTGTTGCCCCTTGTCCTGTCACTGACTCAAAGAGTCAGTCCGTACTCAGCTTTGCTGTAGACCCCTTTTATTCCTGAAAGATTCTGCTTTTGATCCCACAGCCTGTTCAGATTTAAATTCCTCTTACTCTACAATTATCAGTGAATAGATGTTTTTGGTTTTCTGATATAGTACCTAATCTCCTCTAAGGAGGCATCTTGAGAGGTGTGTTCTAGCCTTCAGTGCAGCCAGGGCCAGTCTGGCTTGGGAAGGATGGATTGTCTATTTAAATTAATACCAACCACTTAGAAAGCAAGTCTCAAGGTCAGGCTTTCTTACATTAGCTAGTCAGCAGCTGTTTTCTCTAGACTCTAAAGACAGAAACTAGAAAAATCAAGCAAATTAAGATGGTTGAACAGGCTACTTAAGTTAAATTATACTATGCATCTTCTATAAGCTACCACAAGGGTGAGCATAACAGGTTTCAGAAAGTTTGTAGCAGGGCTGGAAGCCAAGGCTTCTTTCAGCATAGTCCTGGGGAGGTGGTATTGCGTTACAGAAACTTTCCAGACTCTTTTCAGCAGCAACTGCAAAAGCAGTTGTGCCTCCCTGCAGACTGTGACATGCCACACACAGAAGGATTTTTCAGAAAAGTAGTTGCCAAAACAATAAATTATCCACACATGAAAGGCTTCTGAAGGGCTCATTAGTGTTAGGCAATCTATACAAGAAATAGAAGCTTTCTGCTGCCATCTAGAACAACCCTTGAAACTTTTATTAGGTAGGTTGTCCATCTTAGTAGGAGTGGAGTAACAATTTTCCTGTGCCAGTGCCTCCCCACCCTCATTGTGAAGAATTTCTTCCTAATGTCTAAACTAAATCCGCCTCCAGTTTACAGCCATTGCCCCTCATCCTATCACTACACGCCCTTGTAAACAGTCCCTCCCTGGCTTTCCTGAAGCCCCTTCAGGTACTGGAAGGTCACTATAAGGTCTCCCTGGAGCCTTCTCTTCTCCAGGCTGAACAACCCCAACTCTCTCAGCCTGTCCTCGTATGGGAGGTGTTCCAGACCTCTGATCATCCTTGTAGTCTCCTCTGGACCTGTTCCAACAGCTCCTTCCTGTGCTGAAGATTCCAAAAATGGACACACTACTCCAGATGAGGTCTCACAAGAGAGGAACAGAGGGGCAGAATAACCTCCCTCGACCTGCTGCCCAAGCTTCTCTTGATGCAGCCCACGATACAGTTGGCCTTCTGGGCTGCAAGCAGACGTTGCTGGCTCACATCAAGCTTCTGATCAACCAGCACCCCCAAGTCCTTCTCTGCAGGGCTGCTCTCAATCACGTCATCCCCCATCCTGTACTGAAATCAGGGATTGCCCCAATGCAGATGTAGCACCTTGCGCTTGGCCTTGTTGAACCTCACGAGATTCTCACAGACCCACTTCTCCAGCTTGTCCAGGTCCCTCTGGATGACATCCTCTCTTTCTGGTGTGGCAACTGCACCCCTCAGCTTGGTGTCATTGGCACACTTGCTGAGGGTGCACTTGACCTCGCTGTCAATATCATTGATGAAGATATCAAACAGCATTGGTCCAAGTACAGACCCCTAAGGGACACTACTTGTCACAAATTTAGCTCCAGCTGTTGAGTTTTGGCACAGGTACAGCAAGTACAAACACATCTCAGGAGTGGAGTGTACAGCACACGGGTTAATTTGTCTTCTGAACAAACGACGCATCCAGTTTTAGTGCATTCTCAGCCTGTGCTGCTTTATTGCTAAAAAAAATTGTATACAGGTGCAGAGTTTCCAAGTTCATTTTTAAACAGTTCCTCTTTACAGTGTCAAAAGAATAAAATCTTATCTTGAAATCCTCGAAGATGCATAGATATAAAAGCAAGCTGCCTTTTGGAAAAACATCAGAATTTGCAGGGAGACATTCCTTCACTGTTACCATGTAAAACATGAATGCAATGGGAATACGTCGTTCCTAGCGACACCAATAATCTCTTCCACTAATCAATGTGAGCATGCCATCAGAAGTTCAGAAGTATTTTCTAAACTGTTTTTTAAGCAGTAAGGTAATTTTTAAGAATCTGTAACTTAACACTCTTCCTTTGCTGTTCTGTCATACTTGCCAAAAGGCAGCTGTCTGCACTAATATCCTAAAGTAGCTTCATGCCCAGATTCTGTATTGGAGGGAACAGGCGTTAACAACGGATTCAACTGCTTACTCATCACACAAAGGAAAATACACTTAGCAGGATTTAAAACCATGTGAAATGTTCTGAAGAATGCCCACTAAGAATCAGGTGATCAGGGTTTAACTGTTGGGCTAAACTTGTTTTACAGATTCCTTTTTTGCTTGAAGAAGTTGGCTCAAAGGATTTCATTTACTCTAACTTCTGATACCATAAAATAGTTTTCTTCTCTTATAATATTCCTATCTTCATTTGGCAATTCTTGTACATCTAGAAAGAGCATTTATGAGAAAAACATAACCCCCACTGTAAACCCATATCACAGTGCGTTATGGATGGTTTGCTACGAAGTATGAACAGGAGTTAACTTGACACACTATTTATTCCTCCAAGATGCTTCCTCTTTCTATTTAAGAAAAAGGACTGAGCCTCTGTACGTGGAGAAGTGTTCTGCACAAGTTAAGCCCACCTACAAAATTAAGCTAAACTAGAAGTATGGAGCTCTGCGGTAACAAGCTAGTATTCTACATGTTTGAATGCAAGTTTAAACTTGGAAAAGTATTAGTGACATAGGCTATGCCACATGTTCTTTGTTATTTTCGAACTGCCAGCAGAAGTTCACTGTGTTATCCACTAAAAGACATGGGAAATATCAGAAAGTTTACAGAAAGATGGCACCCAAATTCCCTTTTATTTAATATAAGTGAAATAAAGCAAAAAGACTATTGCAACCTATGTTGCAGAAGATAAAGACCTGCAGTGATCAAATCTCATTTTCTGTTTTTAAAAATCTCTTTATAGAACTTAAAAAATATACAAGATTACCAGTATTTTCAGGTTCATTCCTGCAGGTGCCATTATTGCTGGCTGGTACCAGTATGCCTCAGTACAGCTGCCTATGTGGCTAGAGAGTTACCTGAAAATACTGTCTATTAAAAAGCTATTCAACACCTGAAATATATTACTGTGCTTATTAATTTCAGTTTTCTCCAAATAATTTCTCTCACCACACCCAAGCTTATTACCTACTGTCTGGCAAATACTACCTTCAATTTGAGTCTGCTATTTCCATTACTTGGGTTTTTCATGAGTTTAGGTGTTTTTTTCCACTAGTTGCTCCCCCCTGTACCTTGTAAGAAACTCTGCACCCCTTTCCTTGCTACAGCTGCAGCAGGTGAGAAACCTCATCTCGCCCCCAAACATGCTTATTTCATGCCCTGCTTTTTACATGCTCAGGGCACTAACATGAACCAGAGAAGAGGTTATAAAGGCGAGTTCTGCTGATCCTGGTTCCTGATTTACAGTTTTGGTGCCATGCTTCTGTCCCTATCTATACAATCTGCCCCTTTCCCTACAGAGGCAGCACATTCTCTAAAAAAACAAAGTTTGAGAATCAAAGCAGGAAGTTCAAGCTATTGGTATATTAATTCCTATTGCTTCATTATGTATAAATGCATATCTCAATTTACTGGTATTAACTACGTTACACTAGACATTTTGAATCATGCATAATTAGAATACTAGCTCTAAGATTGGGTTTGTGGGCCTGTGCCGCTTTCCTTCAGTTTCTCCACGCAGTTCTTCATGCCTAAGGCATAAGAGACCTTCTATTTGACCTGTAAACACCCTCATCTGGAGGGGAAGCGGAGCGAAGCAGACAGGATTTACGCAGGACACACTGAAGAGTAAGTTAGAACAGTAAGTTACCATTTCTCTTTAACGTTAGATGTTGTAAAGCCTTAGAGAATCTGTGTTATCCGTGTTATAACCTGGGACAGAAACAGAAACAGGCTCTGCTTTCACCACTGACACTGACGCTTTCTCTACAATACAGGAGAAAGTGTGGAGCAGACTGAAAGGGAACAGACATCGGAGTCTATGGTTAGAGTTCTGCACTGGTAACGAGACACTCTGGTTCAACTGCTGGCTACTCTGTGCCAGTGAAAGTGCTACAGGGGCAAAATGCTGGGTCATTCCAGTAAAAGAAATCCAATGGAATCTAACTTGAACTGCTACTATGCAGCTCTGTACCTGAACAGCAAGCAGGATTATTAGTTTTGGAAGAAGACCAGACAGTTTCCTAGAGATGCAGGAAGCAGTTATTCCTAAGACTGCTTACACATCAAAACTGTTCTTCTTTTCCATATTTTTCCCTTCTTTGCCCAATAAACACAGTGCCAGCTCTTGACAACGTAATCCTTGTGTGAAGTGTCAGTGTCCTGAAGCTCAGTACTATTTCTTCTCACTCACTGTCTTTGCAAGACATTCACTTTGTCTGAAATTATCCTCAGTTGCAGAAATTGCAATTCCTGAAGGTGCAATTCTTAACACAAGCACTGCCTGGCCCTTCAGCAGCAGCACTGCTGGGTGCGGAAACAGCACAGCCTTGTGTCATCTAGGCTCAGCACTGCCGAAGGAAGCAGCTCGGTACTGAGCATATCCCTTCGATATCCCACATTGATTAGCATTTAACACTTCTGCTTAGTTTTAGTAGCAGTGAATTCAAGGGGGTTGGAGCAGAAGTCATGCCATAGTATAAGAGCTGAAAGGCAAAGGGATTTCTTTTGTTGCTGTGAGTGTAAATTTCTAGTCTAGCAGCCCACAGAATACAGATTGTTATAAAAAGTACTAACAGCAAAGAATACGCAGACAGCTTGCGTGGCTATACCAGTCCAGATTTCCATCCCCCCATCTCTGAGTGAAAAATTCTATTCAGCCACAAAGTTCATGCTTCTGAAGTATGAACAAGACTGTGTTTTCATTATTATTTCATTAATATGTAAATGTACTTGCTAACCACAGATCAGAATAAATGTTATAATTTCTTTAACGTAATCAGATAACAATCAAATTAAGGTCCTCTATGGCCAGCTTCCAATTTTATCAATAATTCAATAGCTGAAATTTAAGCCGATTACAACTTTCCAGATCAATTAGCTTTTCATACATATACTACACACTGGCCAACACTTAATTTAAACATCCTCATGCTTGCCTTGGTTACTTGATACTGTAAAACTGCTCACAGCCCTCAACCTATAACCATTAGAAGCCTGTCTGCTCTAAGTTACAGTCCAAATTTCTTCTATTTTCTCAAAGAAACCCATCCTCTGATGTAATAACTTTGCTCAGAATACAGTATCACCTGTTGGGCCACAGAGTCTCTGTAGACTAAGTATCTGCACTGAAAACAGCATCAACCACGGACATTTTAGAACTCCTGTCCCTCTTTTATGTAACCCTTTGACAGCAAATGCTTTGCTGGGTGTAGAGGCTACAGCTGCAGATCAATAACTCTTTGTGTGGCCAGAGGCCTCACAGTACTTGTCTCTGCAAAACCTTAAGCATCAACAGAAATAAATTATGATCTGAAACAGTATTTAGCAAGGCTAAAATTATGTTTTGCTGTAAAGTAACATTTTTAGAGTTCTATAGTTGTGCTTAGGATGTACAAATATTTTGAGTGTCAAGCGTTTTCTCATTTTTTACTTTTTATTTAAAAACCATCTCAGACTGGTCTTTTTAAACAAAGAAAACAAGTATTTCCCACAACAAAGACTTCTGACTTCAGAATCAGGTTCTCTTTGCAGTGCAGTATTTGGAAGGGTTTAGTTTCTTCTCAGAGAAACACAGCAAGTCCTAGACTACAAAGAAGAAAAAATATAGGGAAATTCCAGCTCTCCTATCAAGAAGAACTATCTGCTCTTCCTCCAGCACTCATTGAGAGTGTGTCAGATATGCAACAAAGGTGATTTATTTTTTTTATTTCAGGTTCATTAACTAAGTATTCAAGTGCCAAATTCCCTCCAACGAGAGGAATGTAAGAGGAATTCATCCATCATCTCAGCAAGAGACTCTTCACACAACTCCCTGCAGCACAGAGCGCCACAAACTTATTTGGTTATTACCCACTTACTCTACTGTACAATCTTGCTAATGCAAGTTATTTACTATCACATGCAAAACAGTTATTGCTACTAAAGTTCTATTTTCTTATTAAATCATCTTATGGCTTTGTTTGCATCAGGGATTCTTCCCCCTACATACTGTGCTATTTTGCATTCCAGTTTCAGAGGTATTTTTCAATTGATTCTCCTAAGCACTAAACTACTTTATTCAATGGTACAGCTACTTCCTTTTGGAACTGAACCTAACTCAGCACAGGTCCCCCAGAGCTCCGCTGTAAATGGCCCGACAGTCCAATTTTCTTGAAAATCTATTAGAAGCAGAGGGTTGGCTGTTGTGTTGGGTTTTTTCCCATTACGTACATTAACTCTGCACAGACTACTGGGTTTGCACCAAACTACATGCTTCTTGATTAATTACTTTAGAGATATATTGTATCAAAATTACAAAACCAAGCTACCCATTCCCTCCCGCCCCCTAATGGCCATTTACAGGCAGGTCTCAGGAAAAAAAAAGATGCAGTATCCTCTCTAAGTTGAAAGAGAATTTTGTTCCTGCAAAAGAGAGAAACGGGTGAAAAGCAACACTGGCACCAAATAAAAGACTTTTTCCCAGGAAATCGGAGGATGCCATCCGCAGAGCATTGCACACCCTAGGAATCATACCAGTCTCTTATTTGACCAGTCCAAGCTGCCCAATGAGAGCTAAATCATTTAGACTTCTCCCCCCCCCCCATACAAGCTTTCCTTCTGAAAAAAAGCAGAGGGAGAGGCAGAAATTATTAAAATTAAGCTTAGTGCTAGAAAGCAATACTGGAAGTTACCTAAAATACAGGATATTGAATTCTCAGTAGTATGGGGGTGGGGAATTTCTGATCTGCAGGCTAGATAGCCCGCTGCACAGATACAGTTTGCTGCACAGATACAGTCTGCAATGTTGTTTTTCAACAGCCCTTGACCTTATTCTATTCTCTGTTATTATTATTAAGATGTATGTAAATACAGGATCCACCAAAGGTGTTACAAGATTCAATAGGCCTTCGGCCAAAAAAAGGTTCCCCATTCCTGCAATAATGGATAAAAGTCTTCTATGTATAACTGTCAGATAGCATTTTGCAATCATTAACTTATTACATAATGAGGATAATGTTTAACTATAGCAATTATATAGTCAGAACTGAACAAAAAAAAGTACTTCATTAAGGTTCTGTGAATGATCTTAAAGTAGCAGAGATGTGTACAAAATGCACACAAACTCCTCACCATATTCATACTTTTCTGAGTTTATCACAGGATGGATAATAATAAAATTGAAAATGCTGCACACGGAAGAAAACGCCTTCAACAAAGACTGAAAAGAAAAGAACACCACTAAAAGAGATGAGAATTCTGGATGCTTACAGACATTAGCTTACTACTGCAGTTGGACAGATAGACTGAAACCAAAAAGTCAACTATGATTCTATGAAGCCCATTGAGTGAATGCATTCCATTCCTAAAGATAGCATTGCCATTGTCAAAGGGAGGATACTGCATGTTTAGACCATGTTTGTGACATCTCTATTGTATCCTTTCTATTGTTAATTACATTATCGTCACTGTTTATTAATAAATTTGTCACTCTGAAATTGTAAAAATACTACTAGGCTCATGCACTGATCCTAACATGGCACTACAGTTTGCTACAAAGCACTAATGCTTATGGAACTATACACATCTCAAAATGGAAGACATTGGTGATTTTGTTGTTTTCAAACAACTTGTAACATCATTTTGTCCACAAGTATTAAAATATATATATGTATATATATATGATCTATTGCACATGCCCCTTGTTTTTGTAATCTTTCACATGGGAAGATTCCAACCAACATAGAGAAAGAATGGAGCAAGAAAAACTAAGTAGGCTGAGGCAGCACTTCCCAACCCAGCAGTTTTATAAAGGTGGTGGTTGGAAAGGTACGGCAATGGGTGGTCTTCTGGGCATGCACTACTGGAGTATAACATCTGCGACGGTCACAGATCCATAGCCCTGTTAAAAATTCTGTGTTCTGAAATTAAACTCGAAAACTAACGTTGTTACCCTGTCATGGATAAGAATCAGGGAAAATGAGCAATTCTATTGTTTTGTTAAATGCAGGGTTACAAAATGTTGAGGATTATTCCTATGGAAAAAGAAATCTAAGAGCTTAAAGTGTCTACTCTCTAGTCATACAAATTCTTAGGTTTTGTACATGTCCACAGAAAATAAAAATACCTTTTTGACCCCACGTATTTTGTCATCAAGCTATGCAAGAAACAACCGCTAGCTCTAAGGTCAGAAGGGTAAGTACGGGCAGAAAGAAGAAAAGGAAATTCCCAGATATAAAATCAGGTGTTTCTCATACCAGATATCTCCCGATCACTTACAATCCTCTGATATTGACAGTATTTTCCATCACTTAGAGATGGATCCTGCTTCTACAGACATCTACATTAAATCCCATTGGTTTCAACATAAGGAGGCCCTAAAAGGAAACATGCTTTTCTAGTTGCCTCTAATGCCAGAAAATTCAGACTGCATTCAGCAAAGAAATCCTATGTTCTTAAAAGAAGTCACAGCAAGCTGGTGATTGGCTCATCAAGATCAATGTAACCTTTATCTAAACTAATAAAAGAAACAGCTCATCACCATGCTGCACACAATTTTAGCGCACCTCTCTGCTCATCACAGTTGGCATTATTTGATATTATTTTGATATAGAGTGTCTTGCCCACCACTCTTTAGCTTACGTGTCTGATCTTTTCTTCATGGAAACATAAAAGGGGTAAAGCTCTCATTAAATCTTATTGTTACAGTGCAAGCCTAAACACAGACCTAACTCAATCCTAGTCTGAAGATTAGGATCAACATCAATGCTTGTCCTTAGTTTGCTACAGAACTTGGTCCCATAAAACTTCATCATGCTTTTAATATCAGAATGATGCCCTTGCAATCTATCATTAAGATTTAAGAAGGATTTCACTTATTGTTTTTTTCAGTCATTTTCAGGCTGTCTGGCTCTCTCCAGCAGTTTTCTAAAAGGAAAAACAGAACCAAACAAAAACATCTAAATCGCCCCACTCAACCACCTCCCAGAACCTATGAACAGAACCTATAGACCTTTATTTGATCCAGATCTAAAAATATTATTTTAGGCAAGTAAGTCATATTTTTCTAAGTCACAAGCTTGTAATAAGGTGCACTAAGAAGAGCTCTGGATTTGAAGAGGAACAGAATACATATTCCAGTTCTGGGGGTTTTTTTGCCAAGAAATCTTACTTGCCATATGCAATACCACAGCGGAGAGCACGTAAACAATACACACTCCCACCTCAGAATGACAGAAAACATCCTATATAATCAAAAATGACGGAGACAAAGAATCTTGTGTAAACATAAGAACAACAGATCGTGCCTTAGTTTGGGAAGGAATAAGAGGAACCAGAAAAAGGCCCATCCTAAGCATTTCTGCTCTCTCTCAACTTATCCCTCTTACGTGGGTACCACTCCATTCCCTTGGGACTATTTCTACCTAGATGATGGAAACATATCGGTCATATCAGTTTTCAGTCAGAGAAGAATCAAAAAGGTGATTCCATCAACAGTATGAAAAGCTGAAACTGTGCCAAGGAAGCTGAGGGGATAAACTTTAACTTTACATCTCTGGTCTTTTCCATCCCACCAGAAGTTAATTTCTTTAATAAAGAAAAAAGTTCTGCCCCATCTCTTCTATCGTAGAATGGTTTTGTTCCTGTTGCTGCTAAGGTTTCAAAATAAGCCAGAAGGAGGGAATGATTTAACATAAACCTAATAATTATTTCTGTTACCTCAGAGGCTTTATAGCTTCATTTTTCTTCGCTAAAAATGAAATGCAGTGGAGTAATTTCTCCTCCTGGTGAAAGCTCTTCATATCCAGCACTTACATAGGTTTACACATGCAAATATATAGTTTGATCACAGACTGGGATGATGCATTTACACACTGTAGACAAGGTGATTCTGCATTTTTTCCTGTGCATCAGCTGCTTTATGTGAGTTGACAACAAGACATTTATGTACAAAGTCAAGCCTGCGTCTTACGCTAGAAAATACCTGCATGGGATGTTGTCAGTTGTTTACTAAGTTTCCTACTCATGTCACAGCAGAAAATACGTTCTGGTTTTCCTGTTGCAACTTTTTATGTGTGTCAAGACAGCCTGACATAGCAATGCATGCAGATACTTTATCTGCTAGGAATTCCAGCGTGACAGAGTGAAGTACTTAACCTTCCTGAAATGAAGAGAGAGACCTCAGCAAAAAACACTAGCTTCCTTTGTTTCTCATTACGAAGCATTTCTCATTTTAAAACAGAATGCAGAAAGCTGGATGAAGAGCTGGCACATAACACATTTCCTCAGGGAAAAAAACGCTGATTTCTGTTACTCTGCTTCTGAGTGTTGATAAAAAGATGGGGTACTTCTGTGGAAGAAGTCATCTGGTGTATCAAATGTTGGGTGAAATGGCTGAAACAGGAAGACGAGAAATCTTTGTTCGTTCAGCTCCATGGAAGTGAAGGGCAGGCTTTTGCTTGCTAGAAGAGAAACACCCACATCTCACAGCCTATGAGCAAGCAACAGGACCACCTTCTTCTTGAAGGTCAGGAGAGGATCTGGAATCCCAAGATGAAAAAACAGAAGAGGTAGTTTAGGAAACAGAATAAAAATACGTTCAACATTGCAATGCCCACTGGCCCATTACTTTAAAAGCCTGCCTCTAACGGAAAAAATCAGCTGGCTTCACAAGCAGCAATATTTCCTTGCTCTGTAAGGTTTTATATCTAACTGTAGATGTCCATAAACTGGATAAGGAAACAGTATGGAAATGCTGTACTATATGGTTAACTCAGAAGCAATGCATCCAAAAGCATGTTAATTAGTGTTAATTAGCTACGGGGCTTATTGACTGTGGCTCCAACATTCAGCATGACAACACTGAAGTAGCACAGAATGCACGCCGCACACAGACAGAGCATATTCAAAGAGACACCATAAACTGTCACCTAATTGACTACGAGACTGTCAGTGAAAAAAAGCACTTACGACAGCTGTAAGATCACACAGATTAGGCACGCACTTCTACTCTCTTCTCTCCCCTTACTCACAGTATAGGCATTTTCAAGCACTGTCATCTTGTCACTGATCTCCTGGCCTTTCATCAGTGACATTCACCTGGTATCACCCAGTCACAGTTGCTTCTAAGATATGATTCTTTTGCTTTAAGTTTGATGCCAGGCTGGATTGGAAGGTAATGCAAGCATGCTCCTGCATAGCTAGTGCCAGAAGTATTTATTATCATTCTACAGAACTACAATGAGAGACATGAAAGAAATTATTTTTCTTTGGTCTCTCTCTCACATACAAGAACATGAGGATACATCGTATTTTCTAGCCCCTTCCTCTCATTTCTCTGTCGGTATTTCTCATCTTATTCTAATTACCTTAATACTTCAGCTGACCGAGTTCAGAAATAATCTCCCAGTGACAATGCTCAACTCTCCAATGATGTTAGAAGTAGCAAGTAGATCATGAAAATACAGTAAACGTCACCATCACCTTCGCTCTGAGGCACTCAAATATTTCAGCTGATCATGAGCTTGATCATCCATGCTCCCACTGTTGGGAGAGTCTTATCCTTGTTATAAAGATGTAGAAAAACAGACCTGGAGAGCTGCAACAAAACATGCCAGAGGTTTATGGCAGAGCTAAGAAAATAACATAGCACTCTGTTACACATTTTAATTACCAGAATATCTTTACGTCATTCACTGGGAAAAAAAATAAACCAAACCTCCAGAAGCCGATTGTTATTCTTAGAAATTTTTACTGCACTTCTTTCTATTTGATAATTGACATTTGGTTATGTTACCTTTCTTCCAATCCTACTATTCAAACAAATATAACTTTTAAGATAACTTCTTCAAGTTAACACAATTATACAATCAGTGTCTCTTAGCAGAGCAAAACAATGTCACGGGACAGGAATTTTATAACTTTAAAAGCATTTATTTTTGTTAAAATACATATAGTTAAACCAAAATTTCTTTCCAGCAAAGCCCAAGCTGAAAGCTGACACTGTCACCACATTCAAGTTCTCTGAACGTATCCCACAAAAAATTAAAATCTCAATGACTGACTTATTTGGACAGGGAAAAAGAAAATTAAAAACAAAATAAGAAAAAGGAGAGGGGAAGGGAGGAGAGAAGAAAAAATCCTATATCAGCCACCAAACCTGACAAGTTTAGTACCCGATATTTAGTACCTAAATAACCTTATGTCCTTACCATTATTTTCTCTCAATCCGCATTCTCTTCAGTGAGCCTAGAGAGAAAGAGATGAACAAATGAAATTAAATTTGCAAATAAAGGCTGGGCAAAGAATGGATTGAGAGCAGCTCTGAAGAGATGGACCTGGGGATGCTGATGGATGAGAAGCTCAAAATGAGTCAACAACGTGCACACTTATAGTCTCTCCACTTTTGTGAGACTTCACCTGGATCACTGTGTTCAATCCCAGAGTCCTCAGCATGGACACAGATCTGTTACAGTGAGTCCAGAGGAGGCCTCCAAAGAGGACTAGAGGGCTGGAGCACCTCCCATATGAGTACAGGCTGAGAGAGTGGGACTTGTTTGGCCTAGAGGAGAGAAGGCTCCAGGGAGACCTTGTAGCAGCTTTCTGATACTTAAAGGGGCCTACAGGAAAGGTGGGGCTCTTGGTTAGGGAGTGCAGGGACAGGATGAAGGTTTAAGCTGTAAGAGGGGAAACTTGAGATTTAGATTAGATATTAAGAAGAAATTTTTTCCTGTTACGGTGGTGAGGCACTGGCACAGGTTGCCCAGAGGAGTTGTGGCTGCCCCATCCCTGGAGGTGCTCAAGGCCATGCTGGACGGGGCTTTGAGTAACCTGATCCAGTGGAAGATGTCCCAGCCCATGGCAGAGGGGGTGGGATGGGATGATCTTTAAGGTCCTTTCCAGCCCAAACTATTCTATGATTGTATTCTATGATTTAGGAAGCTATTCAGATCACACACAATTATCTGCACAAGACATAAAAGACTAGCCGCACCTTCCAGGAACTACCTAACATGTTCAGGCATTCTACATAAAACACGCTGATCAAATGACCACAGATATCCCATTCCTTTAGTCTAAGGGAACGGACAGTCAAGTGAATTGGGCCCAAGTATGGAAGACCCAGGAGCAGCAAACTTTAAGAAAAGGCTGGGGAGGAGAAGCATATACCCACACTTGAAAGGCTTATGTTCAGAAACCATTCTCTTTTCTGGAGTAAAATCATGTGTGTCATTCAATCCACAGAATGTAGTTTACACAGCGCTGAATTCCCTTTGCCCCTAGAATTTGCTGGTTTCTACTTTACTGAGTACAGTCTACAGTCCATGCTCAACAGACCATACCTGCAGCATTAAGTATACCACTACCAAAACTACTTTTTAACTGAACACACTTTGAAGAGAAATGATCTTGTTATGGTAAGCTAACATCAACAGACACGTTTCAGTTTCATAGGAACTGAGATGCAAACAATTTCGGCCTCCATTAAGGCAAGAAACTCTTTCACATTAAGAACAAAACACTGTAGCAGCAAAGCATAACGACTGTTCTCAAAGATGCTGAGCTGACAACCCAGCTGGAAGAATAATGCATTGTTATAAGCAGAACTATCTCATCACACAGAACTCGCATTACTAAAATCTCCCAGTATCCTCACCAAAGTATTCCTAGCTTCCACCCTCCTAAACAACCCAGCACTTCTGCAAACATCAAGGACTTGCACCTTCCGAAAACCTGCGGTCAGGTGGCGACCCCTAGTCCTGTTATTTCAGAGTAGTTATTCCCTTCTCAGGTTGTCAGTGCAGACATGCAAGAACCTGCCAAGCGCTATGTGACTTTGAGAGACCAAGAAACCAAAAGAAAACGATTCACGGAAAAAATTATTTGATAAAAAACAGGTATCAGGGACTCTCCCAAACTTACTTACGATAATGGAAACAATTCTCAATGCCAGACTTCGAGAAGTTGGGACTTCTTCAACTTATTCTAAACTACAACTAAAGTAAACTAAATACTACAGTAAGTATTATAAAAAAGCAGTAAGTGACACTTAGAGCAACTTGTACAAAGAAATGTTTCATCCAATGCTGAAATTCAGTTTGCTTTAACCATTAATTTTAAACTTCATTTTAATAAGTTCACCAGCCTCCAACTGCTCTGCTTGATATACTTTCTATCCAACTGCCACAGACTATGGGGGAGCAGGGTTCACCCTAGTAACAACAGTAACTTCCAAATGTAACTGGATGTAAATCAAGGCTATTGGATATTAGCAGGCACTGAAATTGATGGGGACACCATCAACTGTACAGACAAAATCCAGCGGAAATTCCAAAGAGGATGGAAAGTACTAAATTTCTTGTTTCATACCTTACTTCCTGAACACACAATCAATTGATCTGCAACAAGACATATCTGTGAAAACCCAACATCATATATATTAATCCTTTTCTGTTAAAAAATCTTAAATTATTATTTTTATTAAGTTTCAACCTATTGCTCATTCATATTATTTTTGATCTATTGTGACTAAAGGTTAGTTTCCACGCACTTCAAGTCCCACATTCAGACAATTTCTTGGACACATGAAACCTCATGAATTTCAAAGCAAAAAAGAGATTAAAACTACCAACAAAACTGTAGTATTTGTCTTCTACAGATCAACGTGCCCTGTTGCCAATGGGGAAAAAAAACAGTTGACCTTCTGACATAACGAGCACACTGGAATTGGAAGCTATACTAAAACGAATATTGTACAGCTATGCTACTAAGTTTCACCCCACCTCTCACGCTCTGTTTTAAGGTACCCTCAGTTTTAATTAGATTGGTCAGCAAAAACTCAAATCTACCATCTCTGGCTTTCCATACTAATACCTTTCTCTATCACACACACAAGTGCTCCAGGAGACGAGCAGAATTAACAGGGACATAGGCAAATATTCCTCTACTCTTTCCAGGAGCCCGAGAGGTAGGTAAGGAAGGAAAGACACAGAAACAGGTTTATATAGAAAGACCAAGACACAAAAACTTAGAAGTTAAATGTGGTTGAGGTGTGTGAAGACACAAAACCCAAAATTAGCTTTACAGATCCCAAGTCCACTGAGATCTTTCTGATGGCTTAAAAAGGGTCAAATTTAAACCGGAAAGCTGATAATGACAAAAGCTTAAATCATAAACACAAAATACAACAGAAGTAGCTTACAGTCCTGCTGCCTTTGTGTTCCTTTGACATTCTAACTAACTTTTAAAAAGGCATCTAAATCAAATCTATGAAACAACACAAAGAATTGTAATAGAAAGGCCAAGACTTGTATGATGGAAGAAATAAAGGGAGAATCTGAGCATGGAGGCACCAAAAGGAACACACAGAAGACAAGGCTCTCAGAAAGGCTTGTGTTAATGGCATCTAGGTTAGCAGGTCATCAGGACCTCAGCACATCCCCCTGCAATTTCAAAAGACGCACAGATCTAGAGACACGGATCAGCGATAATTCATGGAACGATGGAATTTGACAGGGTAGAGACACAGACCCCTGTCACATCCAGAAGGGTACATGGAGGCACAGCTGAAACCCAGAAGGACTGCCAGCCTAGGAAGAGGCCAGAAGACAAGGACCTGACAGCTGATGTCCCTTGTTAAGGGAATTTGGTCTCAGTATCTGAACATGAGGAACATAGTGTCAGTCTGCTGGACAAACAGTTTAAACACACCTGCTATGGAGCCTAGCTGCTAGACAGACATCTCTGGCACTGTAGACATTCTGTCCCTTATCAGATTGCAAGAATGAACGCAGGAGGTGTTCGAGACTTCGAACTCTTCACAGACTTTGTCAGAATTTTTAGGTTCAGTTGGCCCACGATTTCCAATATCCCTGAATCACAGGTCACCATCATAAGGCACATAGCCTGTTTGCACAAATCTTTGCACTTGCAGACTTACAGCACTGCGGGCAAGATTCTAAAGCAGTGCAGACAGTTGCTTGGACATATAGCGGGGCAATAGAAAGCTCTGATTTCTGTGGGGTTTTTAAGATACTTCTTCTCAGAGCTCTTCTACGTTCAAAACAATTAAGAATAAAAATTAAATATTTAATTTAAACAAGGTACGATTGTACAGAATACAACTCCACTAACTCCGAAAAATTCAGGGCACACCTGACCCGCATGTCACTAACACAGAAAGGAGAGTGTTTTCAGTTACAGTTTCACACATTTTATCACATGTAAAGTCCTTTTTGCTGTATTACCAACCACCCCATGAATTCACTCATCAGGTGTAGCACCTGATTCCACTCTCTACAATCCAATTTCTCCACAAAACTTATCTTGCCGTGTAGATGGCTCGTATGTTCCAGCTTTGCCGAAACATCTGGAAGCCCCTCTCTTCGCGCACCCCTGTGCTTGTATGACACAAGGACACCACACAAGGACACGAACCGCTCGGGCCAGCAGCGAAGCCCACCGAGCACAGATTCTACAAATACCAGCGAGGACAGCAGAGTAACCGCCCCCAGCGCTATTTTCGCAGCCGGAGAAGGATAATTTCGGCTGACTCGTTTCGGGTTCTCTCTCCACGTAGGCTGCGGCTGCTCCCCGCCCCGCGACTGCTGCCGTGAGAGACCGGGCTCTTCCCCCCCGATCCCGCGCAGCACCGGGTTCTCCGCCTCCTTCCGCGCCGCACTGGGCTCTTTCTCCTCCTCCTCCCCCACCGTGAGGGACTGGGCTCTTTCTCCCCACCACCCCTCCCACTATCCCCTCCCTCCTTGCGGGACCGCCCCCCCCCCAACCTGCCGGCACCCGGCAGCGCCCGCCGGCCCCGGCCCAGCCGAACCGCGGATAGGAACAGGGCGGCGAGGGCTCGGCCCCAGCCCCTCATAGAGCGGGGCCCGTCATTCCCGCCACGCTCACCTGACGCGGCCCGAGCCGCGGAGCCGCGGCGGCCCCGGCCGCTCCCTCTCACGCCGCCATCTTGCCCCGCTCTGCCTGGCCCCGCACCCTGCCCCGCCAGCCTATAGGGGTCGCGCCCCGTGAGCGCGCGGCGATTGGCCCACGGCACTGCCCGTCACGTGGTGCGCCCGCCCTCCCGCCTCCTGATTGGCTGATAGGGGGCCCTGGGCCACGATTGGCTGCGGTGGCGCGGGCGGGGCCGAACGCTTAAAGCTGCCGCTGGCCTACCAAGGGCACGGGGGCGGGCGGCGCACCCACGGGAACCACGTGCCGGGGCGCCCCGGACTGCGAACGAGCTCCCCGTTCATTCCGCGGCTGCAGGAATCGTTCTTTACGAGCGGCGGCGATTTTGATACTCAAAGCTGAGCTTGGAGTCCTTACCCATTCAGAAAACTCTGGAGAACACCCCCCGTGCCACCGTGATTCATCAAACAGCCACTACGAGCCAGCGCAGCCGAAATCTTAGTCGACTTAATGCCAACTTCTCTACTCCGTAGCGTCCCCAAGCAGATTGTCAGCTTAAATGAAACATGCCAATTTAAATATTCTATCTGCATGCCATTTACAACCAAAGCCGTCATTGCAGAAGAACTGAAAGCAGACCTTTTAAGTAATTTTCCATTGTAGTTGGGAAAACTGACATTATTTTTACTTCTGTTCCTCCCCAGTCAAACCCTGCATCCAGATTCTTTCATTTTGCCCAGACCTGATGCCAAGTTACTGGGCCTACAGCTAAAGTCAGCTCATCTGTCACCTTTCCATACTGATTAGCTATCAAACCTACTTCTAGTCTTCAAACAACTAAGAACTATTTAGCTGCATGCAGCCAGACAGAGATTCTCAATATAACAAATTTGAGTTTGCAGATTTCAACACAGATGTGCCAGTAGAGTAGAAAACACTACAGCTGCATAGAACTACCTATCCAATAGACTGCTTTTTCAAAAGGTAAAGATGAAATACTAAGCAGTTCTGCCTTTGAATTGATCAACCAGACTTTCACCTTCACAGATAACCTGTGTTCTCTACGCTTGCTTTCTACAAGCAATCAGGTACACTAAAACTATTACTTCTGCAAAGACCTGCTTATATAGTATAGCTTACTGCTGAACAACTTTAAACTTAACATAAATTCAAGATCTCAGTCCTGCAAAATTGTGTGCCACCTTTTAAGTTGCACATTAAATATGTGCATTTCAGAACTGTGAACAAGTTACTCAGCTGCGTAAAGCCCATGGAAGCCAAACAGCAAAGCTGAAATCTATTTTTTTTTATTGCAGGAAGGTTAGTTGGATTTTGTTCTGGCTGTGGGGGGGTTGCTATGCACCTGTTAAGAGTATTTGTGTTCACGAAAGCACATTAGCAAAAAATACCCAATTTCTGAGGCAGAGGCTTATCAGGACAGACAAACTGACATTGGTATTAGCATACCCTTTGATTAGAACAACACACTACTGCTATGGGGAAAAGAAGCCTGGTTTGGAAACATGGAGATGTGTTAATGTCATGTTGTTATAGAATCCATAGTGCAGTACAATTGCTTGTCATCTTCTGGAGCTTATGTTTTGCACAAGCTCCCTCTACTCTCAGCAGAAAGGAGGATTATTAATGTACTGAAAACAAGCTCAATTCAAAAAGCTTGATCTGTAAGGCCTGCTAGCACTGTTTTATTGGTATTCAACAACTGGAAAAGTCAATAGTCAGTTACCATACAGTGATAGTTCTGGGGTTGGTTTTTTTTTTTCATATAGTGGAAGGTTTATTTATGGATTGATAAATACAATATCCAGTCTTACTGGGACAATAAGGCACAACTGTAGGATACAAATATAGAGCCAGCTAAGAGCAACATCTACTTTCAAGCAGATCACAAAGCCTACACACTTTTTTACTTTTCAATTTGTTAACATCCCTATTTTACAAGACATGGTCCTAAAACTGTAGTTTTTCATATAGAGCAGAGGTTTTTTACTCTTCATTCTGAAATTGTGCTGCACTGTGCAAAACAATGAAGTGCAACATTTCACTTTTAAATTAAGGAATTGCAAACAAATAAAATCCTTCAGAGACTTGCACATTATTCTTTAACACAAGTGATGATTAAAGGAACTGAGAAAAAAAGGAAATGCACATTTGAGGATAGTTTGAGACTGGCAAGTGTTTCTAGAAATGTTAACACATGACAGAGAAGCAGTTATAACACTGATTCTTCAATAAAGAAGCTCCCAAAGATTTTTTTTGTTTTATTGGAAGGACTATAGGATGCTCCAGCTGAACTAGATGAGGTCTGCCAACCTAGCCACAGAAAACTGTTACTATTGAACCCTCAATTTTCATCTCTTGAACTTACCAGAATTATATTAATAGTAATAATCTTATACTTGCAAAGAGGCTTGTGTAGAAACATCCTGAAATGTTTGGCATAACGCGTACTTCCCCCAAATTATACTTCTATGCTAGAGCTTTCATAAATACAACTACCACCCTCAACATGAGCAGACCAGGACTTCCATACTGGAAAATATAAATAATTGATTATCCAGACCATTATGACTTAAGAGAAAAAAGTCAGTACCATGTTTCATGACACTGCTACCATCACTAGCATCACTAGTTTTCTTCCATCACATACATGGGTAAAACAAGTTCACACCTTCAGAGGCAAAACCACTTGGATGAGCAGAGAGATCCTAGAACAAAGCAACCTGGAGAGGGCACTTCATGGTCCATTGTCTGTCAAGCCTGCAAGCAACTCAAAGAAACAAGTTCCTGCATCTGCTACTGGAACAGTAATTGACTTTGTGCAGAATTCCTATTACTTTTAAGGACACCAGAGCCTGTCTCCACCACAGGTTCTCTTATTGTCCCTGTGAATTAATCCCACAAAGAATAAAAATGTATTCACAGCACTGTAAAGGAATATGAAAAATTATGGATAACAGCTGGGGGCGACAAAAATAAGATACCATCCATATGGGATCCGAGATCTGTAATGCAAATTTCTGAGATAACATCAGGAGAGAACCCAACCTCGGAATGGGAAGTATCCACTCCCAAAACCATTTTTCCGAGGCCTAGTGATTGGAGAAAAAGTGAATTCGTTAATTGGACAAAGTTAGGATCCCAGGGAATTGGAATTAAGAATTTTGAAAATAAAATTAGCAATGATTGGATTGTAAATTATAAGGGCATTCCCCATAGAAAATTACTAACAGTGCTGCAATTACGGGCAAACGTATACCCCAACAGGGAATTCCTGTCTACGGGGAGGCATGAAGCCCAGATTAAGACCTGCAGACCGAATCCTGCGCCCATATAATTGGTTACTGTCCGAGGGTGCAGGAAGCAAGAATAAAACGACATAATATTGCTTGTAATATCATAGCAGAAGAAGCCAAAAAGAAAAATTGGAAAATTTTCATTGAACCTTTGATTAGGAATGATAATAATGAGCTTTTTAAACCAGATATGATTATTGTTAAAGACAAGGCTGCGATAGTGATTGATGTCACCATTCAATATGAAAGCACTCTTTAACATTAAAAGAAGCAGCCGTAGAAAAAGTTCAGAAATATGAACATTTAAGAGATCAAATTATAAATTTAACGGGTGCTTTGTCTGTAAAATTTTTTGGCTTCCCCCCGGGTGCGAGGGGTAAATGGTACGATGGTAACAGTGAGGTATTGTTAGACATTGGACTCTCTCAGTCCCGTATTAACAAAACTGCGATAAGACTATCAAATTTGGCTCTGTTCTCATCTGTTGATATTGTCCACATCTTTTCAAGCTCAGCTGCCACAGGCGTTACTTGAATTTTAATTTTTTGCACATGAATTTTCATTTTTGGTTTTAATTGTTTGTTTTATAGTGAAGTTGTTGGTTTTAATTTATTGTTGGTTTTATGTTTGTTATTAAATATATGTTACTGTTGATATTATGTTTGTCTTTTAGTCTTTGGTTTTAATAGTTATTTATTGTATGTTTTTATGTTTTTCAGATTTAATAAATATCAACAGTATGGTATACAGTGCTGGAATCTCGTGATGATTACTAAAACATGACGTCGTCACTTCGGACATGACGATAGATGGACGAGCCATCTTTCCTTAACTCGGAAAAGGGACACATCTCTGTATGTGTTCGTAAATAGCCAGCCATGTATTCACAGCACTCTAGGCTACCATCATACATTCTGTGCTAGTTGCCCAACAAAGCTACAGAGATTGAGAAGTCCACAAGTAAAAGGCAGATTTGGAAGTAGAGAAAAAACCAATCTGCATGTAAAGACCCAAAGAGGAAATGAAAAAAAAGGCAGCTGTAATGTGGTGTTGCTACTGGAAGCAAAAGTGAACTATCATCACTGCACCTAGTATTTGAATAGATGCTTTTCTCCAAACTCTTTCAGAGGGCACTTCCGTGGCATGCTCCTGTTTTTCCATTCTCAGATTCAGAGCTCAGAAGAATCAGTTTGTAGATTAAACAGCAGTACACAAGAACAGACATTTTTGCTGAAAAGGTAGTGCAGAAGTAGACAAGGGAGAAAGGGTAAAAAAACTGGAAGCAAGACCTTAAAAAAACAACACTCCTTTCCAAGGTGCATGGCAGCCATTTCCCTTTGTTCCTGATGCACAGGGAATGTTCACATTGATAAAATAAATCAGGGAGAGGTTGGAGATGTATTGTATATGCACCAGTAGCAACACTCTGGGGGAGGGTGCTAAGGAGAAAATGAAGTTCTATTTATTATATAGCAGGAGTAGAAAGGAACAGGCTCTCCATCCATCAGTGAAGGAATCGAATGCTCATTTTCTGCTCTACATCCACCTTCTCCAAAACCTGCAATAAAATTCAGAAACAGCTACTTAAGTTACTGTACATCTCTCCTACAAGGTTTCTTACACTAGTACACAGGAAATGGGCAGGAACATGGGACATCTTCAATTTGGCATGCCAGTCTTTCATCTAGAGACTATTTTTCATTCTGGACTAAGATCATTCCAAGGAAGGAAAACTGCAGCTGTTAAAGCTTGAAGGCAGCTGTCAGCCCAAATGTAAACAACGCAGTTTCCATCTGCCAACAACCCAGAAGTGCTTGGGCACACAAAATTGGATTGCATGTGAACACATGGCCAGGAAACAAAAGGGAGAATTGAGCAGAGGAAGGCACATGAGCAGTCACTGAAGAGCCAAAATCAAGACCACAGCATCACTAATACAGATCACCATAAAACTAAGCTGGCAACTTCACTCACTGAATTGCTATTAACACTGAGGTAATGAAGACACTAGTCTGCTCCAGGCAGCAGGCTTCAGTATTCCAAGATCAGAGTAATTTAAGTTTGAAGAGACCTCTGGAGATCTTTCAGTCCAACTCCCTCAACTTCTGCTTAAAGCAGGTCCAGCTAAATCAGGGCCTTCTCCGGTTAAGTTTTAAATATCTCCAAGGAAGCAAGCTCTACATCTTCAGCATCCATGATCACCATCTCAGTAACAAGCTTTCCTTGCAGCTAACCAGAATTTCCCCATGCTGCAAATTGTTTCTGTTGCCTCTTGTCCAATCTTTGTCCACCTCCACGATGAGTCTGGTTCCTCCTATTAATGCCATCCCATGGGCAGCTGAAGTTGTCAGCTATAGGACAACTTTCTCCTATGACTATATAATGGATCCTTACCATTACCAATTTCTGACTAATGAAAATATGTAATTCAAAGGACCAGAGCCAGGAACTTGAATACTGAACATTAGTTGTGTTGTCAATGGATAAAACCCACAAGACTGACCAGCACAATTAGAGCAGAATTACATTGTCATAACAGTGCTAGTCAGGCTACTTACATAGAAAGAAGTAGTTGCAAAAGAAATGAAAATTCTGCTGTTTGTTCATTGCTGTAGCTTATGTAAGAGTATGAAGAATCATATGGACTAATTACCAGTACCCTGACGGTATAAGAAAAATGTCCTGATTAAAGAAGGAAAGAGCTAGAAGGCTTGCTTTGCCCAAATACAGGCAGGACTATTTTTCTGAACAAGTTCCTCTGTTTCCATTTGCATTTAAGTCTGAATAACATGCCCATCAGCAAGTAGTTTCATTTACTCATTAAAAATAATTTACCAACCTTTACAAACTCTGCAAAGGAGATGGCGCTATCCCCATCTTGATCAGCTTCCTGGATTGTCCTGTCAGCAATGCTGCCCAGCTGCTCATCTGAAATGTTTACACCAACCATCATCCGTAATACCTGTAACAGAGAACTCTCTAGATCACATAGGGTATTTCTAATGAGAAGCAGAATTATTTACATAGGAACCGAAGCATTCTTAGTGCTGTTTTTCTCACATGTACTGTCAAAATCCCACACAAGAACACCCCTGGAGGATTTCAATGGAAGCAGTTCCTAGGCAGGTTTCTATTTGTCCTTTGTACATCAAGGCTTTCAGGAAACAGAGCTTCCTTTTGTAGCCACCTCTCAAAGAGCCCTGCTTTTTCTCTAGGCAGCAGGAAAAGGTAGAAAGATGAGAAACCTTTTGGAACAAAGGTTTGCTCCAATGCTTTTTTTATTCCCCCCCCAAAAAAAAACACACAAAAACTTGATTGAATCTCTGCTGTTTAAGGTAAGTTGCCTACAGGAATTCTGTTAAGTATGTGGTCAAATGATAACTCTCTAGAGTTAGTAAAGCATTTTCTGTGAAGATAGAAGAAGGAATTTCAGTCAAAAGCAAATTCTTGTCCTACATCATGAATCACAAATTGCCACATCTATTTCACAGGATTAGCAGTATGCAATTACTCCTAGTGCAAGCATAGTTTCATAGAGCATCTTCAGCACTGATCAACTGATCACCTTTGCTGCAGTTTCAAGAAATTTCCTTCCATTGAGAGGATGCACAGAGGATCATGCAAACAACCTAATCCACCTCAAGGATTGTCTAAATCACCTTTGAGAGTTATAGAAGTAGTTCTTAAAGGGCTTGGTGTATTTGCTGGATATTTAAGTAAAACTTCCAGTAGAATCTGATTAATAGTCTGGTTTAAACTTGAAGCTAGCATTCCCAGTCTGATGCTGAAAAGCTTGGGCTACCAAATGAGGTCAAAATCTCATACCATATCTAAAACTTTAAACCAGAGATAAGCAATTAGCTGAATTCCTTCAAGCAGTTCTTTTGAAAAGACTGTTTTAAGTCCCCTCTTAATTCTAAATGGGGGAAGTCACACAGGTCATGATGGAATCACTCAAAGCAGCCCTGTGCTATTTACCTGAAGAAGTTCATCCCTGGAGATCTTGTCATCTTTATCTAGATCATATAACCGAAAAGCAACTACAGGGTAGAAAAGAATAAGTAGCTTAATTCAAGTGCCATTATTTTTCTTCATAACAATACATTTACATAAAGTAGGTATTTATAAATATTTATCTAATATAATTAGCTTAATATTTTAATTCACATTCAGTTCCATAAAGTGTTATTATCACATGCAGGAAAAAAATTATTGCCAAGAACTGAAAAAGATCTTAACTCAGCACAAGTACTTTCAGAAGCACTCTGCTTGCAGAGGTTATTTCATCAAAGCCCCAAGTCATGAAAGCAGTATTACCAGTAAGAAACATTTAATACTTCAGAGCCAACCATTTTTACATTACCATTCATTCTCTTTGACTGTATCCTGGATGAGATATGACAGATTTTAAGTGCTCTGAGGACTGTTGTCAGCCTTGATTAGTGAGCAAGAGCATTCTGCTAATACTGAGTATTTGGACTTCTGCCTACAAGGTAGTACTCAGCTGAAGGTAATGAAAAAAGCACTGTATTTTATGGAAGACTGGATAAAGAAGCAGAAAAGCCCGTTCACGTATGGTATGTGGCATCTAACTCTGAAATAGATTTGGATGCAGACCACTTTGAAACACTTCCATTATGACATTTGAAAAAGCATCACATTAATCAAGATTCAACCAATTCCACCAAATTTCAATACAAGAATACCTAAATTGTTGACATTCTGAACAGATAAGCTTGTAAGTTAATTTAAAAAAGAAAGTCAGGTATTACAGGATATCATTCAGAGGGAACAACTGTACAGAAGACCAAGCCACCTTACTCCCTTCCCAGAAAAAAAAAAAAAGAAAAACACTGCTTCTACAGAAAAGGTTCACATGTCTTACAGTGGAGTTTGTTACTTCGGCTGTTGAGTGGTTCTGGTCCATTCTGGTCTTTGCTCTTTTCATTATCTTCTATGGGTCGGAAGTGAGCTAGTGTCCTCATGAAACCACGGAAATTCACCTGGTCCTCTCTGTGTAAGCATTTCACCAGGTCAGTTTTACTACAGCTTATACAGGTTATTTCAGTAATTAAGAGCATGAATGTCTACAGCAGCAAGACTATGCAGACTCTTCCATTCCCACCTCCCCACTTTGACTGCCTATGCTCAAACGCAGCTCTGACACAGTGCAGTTGCAACTGGGATCATGCTGTTATGAAGTATGACATGTAAAAAAAAAAAGCTGTGAGAAGTCTTGTTGAGGGCTCTCCTACCCCTAGCCTGCAAGCTCTATTGAAGCTCAAGCCCTTACCCTTGGCCCTTGCCTGAGCTAGCCTGCACCTATGCCCAAGTCTGGCAATATATCTTGCTGATCTGGATCCCTATTCCCCAGACAGACACACAAGACTTGCTTCACCACTGTCAACTTGCCTGGCAACAACAGGACTGTTGGCTGACAGGACAACAGCCACCAGACCTGCTCTACTTTTCTTGTTCAGGTGCTGCACCCCTCGTCAGTGAGTACATCGCCCTGGCCACCTTTGCTGTCACCCCTGCCTCTTGCTCATGGGGCAGCTATCACTCACCACTCCCTGAAAAACAACTCCTCTCTAGAGGTGAGCTATGTAAGTACTTCCCAGGACTCCTGCTTTCTATCCAGGAAACCCTGTCTGGATTTTCTGATCAAGTCAATAAATATCAGCTACTGCCAATCTTCAATCAGTAATGACAAATGCGTTCAAAAACATCAGCAGATTCCACAGAATGGTCTAGAGAGATATAATGAAGGGAGACAGTACTGCAAATTTGATCACCTCTATGGATTTACATTACAAACGCCATAAGTTGTCTTAAATGCAATAAACTAAGAACAAAGGGAAAAGCTGACCTAATAAAGGTACCCTTAGAGGCTAAAAGGCAAACCACAAGACTAAATTAGTTAATTGCAATACTACTTAGCATAAAATAGCATTACTACAATTTTGCTTTAAGCACCAAAGTCCATACACGCCCTTGACTTCCTTTAGAAGCATCCAGCAACATAGCAAGAGGAGTTGAAAACTGTGACATGAAGCCCACGTTTGTCAGTGAATAAAGCACACAAACCTGTAAATTTCTCATTCCACAATGAAAACATGCTGAGGAAACAATGTACACACATTTCATGACAAGCTTGAGGTGTTCCTGTATTAGGAAATTCCGATTCTGTGTTTCAATTGTCAGCATTAAACTTGTATCAAAACTTCTGACAAACTACAGACTCAAATTCAATCCACTGGAACTCACCCTTCTGGAAAGAAGGCATTGATAATTCTGTCTCCCAGTGGATTGATGGCAAGCTCTGGTATACGCTGGAAGTCTTCCCGGCTAAGTAAAACAAGAACATGAGAAGTCTGCATAATGCTGAAGTCAGAGGAGAAAAGTTGCTTAAGATGAATTTATAGTAAAATATCCTTTTGCTTCTGTTCCTGCAGGAAGAAACATGATGGTTTTTAAACTAACTCTTTAAATCATGTTTTCTTTATGACTAACAGTATAAAACAAAGCAAAAGACAATGCCAAGAACATATTACATTACAGACTAGCAGTGTTCATTTATCAAGTTAACAGCACTTCTCAGATGCTAACATTGCACTAGAAACCCTCCTCCAATGATGCCAACTACTTTTCGATTTAAGGAAAGCCTCTGAAATGGCTTTGTAGCCAAATACGGCTTCAAAATAAAAATGAACTTTTTTTTAATAATTATTTTGGTACCAAATCATTTGAGTTGGCAAGATTTTTTCCACTACCCCATTCCAGATTCTGGGACAACACCATACTCCTCCAAACGTAACACAGGTGAACTGCATATTCTAAAGTCTTTGTTTAATACAACTTTGTATCTTATAAATACCAAATTTCAGACTATTTTAGCTTCAAGCAAGCAGCCCCCCTATAGTAGTAAATTTAGCCTTTGACAGGTGCCTGTACACCAGATATAACTTCACCAGTACATTACAAATACTGCTCTTGCCAGCCATTCTCCTTTCTGCTCATTATTACATGCATACAGTATACGATCAGCATAGCTATCCTCACATTGCTATAGCTTTTTCTGACCTGGAAGACCTCATGAGTTGTACTGATGTAAACACTTTAGATCAGTATGACAAGAACATAGGGTTCATTATTTTATTAGAATTGCACTAATAACTATTCTTTCAACCTAACAATGTCACTGATAGTAAAGCAGGATAATCTTGGTGTGTTCGAGGCAGACACCAAGTGTGTCTTAGTGACTACTGCAGTCAACGGGTCTGGTTTTAGTTTTTTGGGAGGTTTGGTTCCACCCAACACATTACAGAGCACAAGCACAGCAGTTTATCAGTAAGTAAAAGATGCACTCCATAACCATTTAGATTTTAAATTGCTAAGATAACAGCAATGGGTTAAAGCTGTAAAAAAAAAAAAATGTTCTGTATGGATGCCTAACTTGACATTTCCTGCCCAGCCTCCTGAAATACTGACAATTCTTTTCAAGTCAAATCCAGCCCTGCTGGTTTTGAAGTTTAGTCAAAGTCTCAAATTTCAGTACTAAACGTATGCTCACTAAATGTATCAGAAACGAGGTTTGATTTGTGATGTCATTACACCAAAAAACTGGCAGAGTGGAGTAAAGACAAACAGGTTTTGAGGTTATTTAAGTACACTGGCCTTTTATAATTGGCTATCCTTAGTAGTAGTCTAGCCTAGGAAAGGCACAGAAGCACAACATTCTAGTTCTAAACACATTCTAAAGCACTCCTTGTACAGTCACACCAAAGCACTGTAAGAGTCCGAGTTACATTTGTAACAACATGGTTCAACTGTTTGACCTTCTAATAGAAGGACTTGACCATATTTTTAAGGTACCCCAGCAAACTTCTACTCCAACCAGGTTTGAATTATTTTTAATAGGCAAAGTTAACATTTGTATAACATGACCAGCTTGTTACCAGACCCTTCAGGACTGCTGCATTTTAAGCTATAGCTGAAGGGCAAAGTATGCATTAGTGATTTAGGCAGCAGACGCAGTCATGTGGAAAATGTCCTAGTAACAAAGTTTTAACAACATGCCTTCATTGTCAATGCTAACATTTACTACTTAAAAGCAGCAACTGCCCTCTCTTCCATTTAGAGCAAAATCCTAATGCTTCAGGTTTTTTTTTACTTGCCCATCATTATTTCTTAGTATTAAGTCTCAATTTATACTCAGCATTTCAGTCTCCAGCTGTTCTGCTTTCTAACAGGAGATCAACAATTAACCATAAATAACTCCCCAGGTTTCAAATCTATTTGTTCTGTCATTATCAGGATTGCAGCAGACCATTTTTGCTTATTAAAAGCACATTACCAAGTCAATGTTCTAATTGAAATAGCTGTAACAGCCATAAAAGTAAATAAACACATGATGCAAGTTATTCTCTCCTTCATAAACTAAGGCTTCCTGAAGTCATTAGCAACTGACTTCACCTGGCTGAGGCTGGAGCTCACAGGAAATCTGATGCCTCCTACTTCTGTGCCCATGTGCCATAGCAACATGACTCTTCAACATACCTTTCCAGCTACCTGGCATCTATTAAATCCTGGCTTAAACATAACATACAAAGCAACCTTTAACCACAAGTTAACATTATGGAGGCTAACCATTTAATACACACGCCAGCGCATTCACACTTTGCAGCAAGGGACTTGTAGATTCTAAGCTAGACAAGTATTTCCAAGCCACATAGCAGATCCCTGCCATAAAGGTGGCTCTGCCTTACCCCAAAGTCTGCAATAAACCTACTAGACCCTTTTCCTCCATTATTTCTGGTTGTTCATCTTTCTTTTACTTCTAGATAGTAGCAGAATACCATTTCCTCAACAGGGAGGAGGAAGGTAGGGCTAACTAGAGCTAAGGGAAAGTAAAACAATATAGAGAAAAAAACATATGCAAAACAGAAGTGATAGAGGAAAGGAAAAATGTCCAGAGGATACAGGTAGCAAGAAATTCCCTTGAAAAAGGGAAATAATTAGAAGAAATGTGTATCATGCAATATGGCCAAACAGACTTAACAGGTTACTACTACTCCCTTCCCTAATATTAGCTTTGTCATTCAAATCTTCTGGTGTATCTTACTAACCCCAAAAGTTATCCACCTTCCTCCAAGTTATCTTTAATTAGCAACTTGAAGCAGTTAAAAAAAAAATCTAACAGCACCACAGCTGACAGAGGTGCTGGAAGCCCTGAAAAATGATGTGGAAAGAGGATGGACAGACTCCTCTTTCACAGCTGTGTTAGCCATCTAGCTTCATCCCTACACAGCTCTAAAAACTCACTTAACTATTGGAGGAATAATTGGTTTATAAACATTAGGCCAAAAAGTACTCTAAATATGAAGGTAATAATTAGATTGGGGAGGGGAAGCAGTGTGAATAAAGCATGGTCAAGTATGGAAGTATTGACTGCTCTAGCACACTATCACTCTCCAATCCAAACCCATTCCTGCCTGTCTTGTTTGTTTTAGATAAAGCTAAATCCTTTGCATTTTCTTAAGCAAAGGTAAAAAATTCCACATTGAGAGCTAGTTTATGTTTTACTTTGAATTCTTGCATTATCAGTTTGAATTAATAAACTCTTCTAGATTGACATGATTCAATTCACTGACAAAGATTAATAGATGGCCTGATGAGCTCTTGTTAGTCTTCCTTCAGGCCCAGAGACATTCTGAAGTTCTTCAGGAAACACCATCTTGTGAAACAAACAGGTCAGCATGTCTATTCTCCTCATGTATCAGCATTCCAAATATTCATCCTGCCTTCCTTCTTCCACTCTCACCAGGCTACACCAATTGCTGTACAGCAAGACATACTTCTGAAGTGCTTAACCTGTCATTTCCCCTGTACAGAAAAAACCTACCATAAGTGGGAGGCTCCATGCAAAAGCTACACTCAAAAGTAGCAGTTTAGACAAGCATCTCCTTTTTATAGCTCTATTTGTATCTGTCTAGAACTACTTACTAGTAGATAAGTTTTGAGGCAGATGTATTCTTGTGTAGTGTACACTTCAGTACCAGCCTAACAAGGAGACTCACTGAAGCAAGCACATACTTATCCTAGCCAGACTTCAGTTTCCCCATCTTGGAAATCAGAATGTAAAGACGACATACACACACTGGTTTAGGATGCAGGCATAACAAATGTTTCAGATTTCACAATTTAGATATAGCTACAGACACCCAAGGGCATCAACCTTTTGTTTTGGCAACTCAGCATGTCACAATATTGAAATCAAAGTTCACAAAAGAATTTTTAAAGGAATTGGCTTTTACAACCTAGTTTCATTCAGATAGTGCAAGTCTGAAGGAGCTTACTCACAATTTTCCTTAAGAAAAGTGAAGCTAAGGAAAAATATATTTTTCTATACTTCTAAAGAATTTAAGGGTTAATCAGTATCTATGGCTGTAAGTCATTTGGGGTGGTGGAAATGTGGAAGCCAAAACAAGGCACATGAAGTTTTGTCTCCATCAATACCCTTCTCTTACATCTCATTTATGTAACTCTAAAACCAAACTATCTTGAAACTACACAGAGGTACACTGGAGAGAAACATCTGGTTAGCAAAGATTCCAGCTTTGGATTATGGTTTTAGAACAAGCTACCTACCTCCTCTAACTACCAGGACTAATCATTATCTATCAGATCTTCTGTACAAAGTGCTCTACCTTACCTATTTTTAGTACATAGATAAGGACCACAGCTTTTTTTCTTAAAAAGTATGGTTGGTACACATTTAAATATTTATTTCATGCAATAAGGAACTGCCTAACTCCTTTACTGGATCACAGTTACATGAGCGATTTCTGTCACATCCCATTTGTAAGTCAAAGGTATAAGTCATCCTTAAGGAAACAATCACCCTTGCTCACAGGAAACAAACAGGAGATATGCCTTCTGGAACTGGTTGGCAGCAGTCAGTGATAACTTCATTGCACTTGTCTCAAAGTAGCATGCTCTTTGATTAGTATTTTAGAAGCCAACACTTATGACCTTTCAAGCTTCAGTTCTTACTCCCTCCTCATTGTTTTTTCTCAGGAAGTACTTTTCCAGTACTTAAACTTTATGGTTTCCACATATTGTGGGTGCAAGGAGAGGCTTCAAAACTTGAATGCCACTCTTAAGCCAGCCACATCCGGGAGCAAGGCTATGCTTAGAGGCCAGGACCGCAAGTTAATGGATCACAATTTGCACAGTTGCTGGGACTTTCCAAATGAACTTCATTTCCCTTCCAAGTACTATAAGACTACTGACAAAGTAATCTTACTGAAAGTCAAACTCCTTCTGGTACATTACACTATGAAACCAAGCATTGTGCAACAGACATTCATAGCATATTTAATTAATTACTCCTCTTACAGAAACTGAGTACAATCACTTTGAAGTTTGTATAAACTTTATGGACTTGATAGGTGAATTTAAAGTTGGAGGGAATTACTGAGGAAGAACATGTTCTAGGTTCAAATTGTGTAAGACTATATTCACCTATATTCATCAGTGAAGACTGAACCCACATGCAAAGTTTGAAGAGGCTGTTAGTGTTGTGTTTATTCAAGTAATTTGAGACACTAGTATTAACCTTACCTGCAATATCATGAGCTGATCTGTCACAATTGCCAATTAGGCAATACTACAATTTATGTTACATTGCCTTCAGTGACAGAGTGGGCTTAAGAAGTTCCTGCCCATCCCATCCCAACTCAACTGTCTCCACACCCACAATTCATTTTGTCATCCCTTCAGCTATGCAAGTCCAGATATTTGCAGTACAGTCACAGTCCAAGTCACTGAAGTCAGTCAGCCTAAAAATATCTATACAAACCAAAAGGGAAGGGAGAGTATTTTTAACCAAAATAAGCACTCAGTAGTACTGTTTACAGTACAACTCCACAACCAATTACTTAAATGTTAACTGAGAAGTCAGCAATTTGTGGCAACAGAAGGAACAGCCTATTTCCCTCAGAACAGGAAACAGCAGTAAGCCAGCAGTAATACCAAAGACTATCCTACAACTTGTCACCTTCATCTACTAAGCAGTGATTCTCCCTCTATAGGCATGTTGGATTATAGGTAGGTCTAGCTTTTATAGGTTCATAGTGCATCATACAGTCACATTTCGCAAGGTCATATACAAAATACCAGGTGATCCCTGAATGTTTACTGGGTTTGACTGGGATGGAGTTGCAATGAAAAAATTAGCACCATACCAGCCAGACTCCATATACTATGCTACAAAAGGTTTCTTTTCCCTTCCTACTCCCTCCTGTGCATTCTCTCCAGCTTCCTTGTGCACTGGTTCTGATGTATGCAGCTACATGGCGAATTGGAAAAAATCCACCTGCAAATGGATGATATTCCTTTTTTGTTGTTTTGCCTGGCAAATTCTCAAATCTGTAGGTTAGTTTCCAAAGATGAGCCTTGAGTATCAGCATCAACACAAAGGCAACAGATTCAGTGGCAGTACGGTCTCAGATTAACTCTGTTGGTCTCAAAATTACATTCCCAGTGCAATCATGAACAGCTCTTACTTGTCCTGTTTCCATAACATTGCTGTGATCTGCAGGCCACATCAAAAAAGACTACACAGTTTAATACAATCAGAATTCCCAATTAGTTCAGTAAATAAAGAGCAAATCAATACCAATAGGCAATACAATAACCAGAGTGGGGAAGGCTAGAGAACAAAGACAACAGGCAGGGACATATCTTAACAGGCGATCATCCCACTAGTTTCCCTTTCAGTTGAGAATACTCTTTTCAGCAGACTCAGTCCATCAAAATGAAAAATGTTTAGCAGATTAAGTTTAATTCTCATCTTTAATTCTCTTTAATTCTGCAAGAAACCAGTCCACTTCTGTAGTTTTATAAATTGTATACAGAAGACAAGCATCTTAGAGGTGTTGGAATATCCTGCACTAATACTTTAAAGAATAGAATGTGCATTTGTTTAGTCACAGTGATTGACTTGGTGCCAGCTCTTTCTTTCATTTCTTTCTGAAATACTAATAGACATGAGTGTCCAACAAGAGGTGCAAAGTTCAGAACACTAAAGGGCTTTCAGATCAAACTAATGTTAAAAGACAGTGGGTATCAGAAACAACTAAGAGCCCATGCTCCCAAAAATGACTTTTTTTTACAAAAGCCAGGATGAAGAAAAAGTAGTGGAACCATTCTTGTAACTATTAGAAGCAACACAAAGAAAGGTAAGAAATAATCTAAAAACATGGTTCAACATTTCTGAACACTTGTTTAAAGAGCTTGAATACCAAATCTGACATTTATTCTATTAACTGCTACAAACCTTCAGCACAACAGTAAAGACAATTTGTATTTAGAGCACATCAGTTCAACAATAAGATTTCTCCCTCCTCTTCATAAGAGAATAAGCTTTAATGTCCGTATAAACAGTAGGTATGAAAGAACCTTTTCTAATAGCTTCACTGATTCACCAAATAAGGTAAATATGCAGGCATCCTGCAACAGCAAACCACCATTACAGATACGTGCCAATACAAGGATAGCTGAAGTGGTGATAATACCCACCTAAGAGTGCCATTTTCACCTTTGTCCAGGCTGGTGAAGCGACTGTACAAGCGGGTGATTTGACTGTGGGAGACTGAAAAAAAAAAAAGAAAGAATAAACCACACAAATTAGCATGTCAATGATTTCTCATAAGAACAGGCCTCATTACACTGAGCTACTCTATTGCCAGAAGCTGTGTTCAAAGAATATTACACAAGTTACATTGGAAGCAAACAGCAATCAGCAGTTTACAGACTTCTTGAGTTGTAAACTGCATCTTAATATTCAAGAACACATAAATAAGCCTGCTGTTCAAAAATTTGTCTAACACTGCTTTCTACCCATTTGTATTTTTTGTCTCCAGCATTCCTTGGTCATCTGATTCAGTAAATGGCAATTAAAGTGAAAAATATTTGATTCAGTTTCACTGTATTTCCCTTAATCCCTTTATAGCTAGAAATCTGGACAGAGCTTCCACCGATGACCTCTACATCATTCATGACACTGTAGGCCTCTGCTGAAGTAAGTTTCCTTCTCTTTTGCTAATCTCTATTCCTGTTGTCTTTTTCCATCTAAAGACAGAAAGCATACTCATTTTCCCTGCAGCTGGAAAGCAGTCAGAAAGCTTACACTTGATCACTTTTCTTCCTTTACAGGACTGCCTGACTCTAAACCATTTGTCCATTTTGGGATTCACTAAAATAATTTCCAGGCTTCTAGGGCATTAAGTTAAAAATCAAACAGCTTATTTCTAAAGAATATTGTGAGGGAGTTGGGACATAAAGCAAGCAGAAAGTTACTGCAGACTTTTTAAATCTGCAATTTGAAACAGGAATTCCAAAACCAGCTTAGCATCATGGTGTCAACATTGCCAAGATATTAGACAATCCATGATATTAGACATCTAGAGCTTTAGATTAGTCTGTGACAGGAGCGGGTTAGATCTATCTAGAATAACAATTCCTCTAACACTAAGACTGTTCTACAGAAGATCTTAGCTTTTCAGAGCCTCTTCAGTTGAGGCTAACAAATACATGAAGTAAGACTGGACTGAATCTCAGTGTTTTCTCAGAAAAGCTATAGTTTTCTGAAATGTTAAGACAGGACTTCGTGTCATTTTCAGATTCAATTGTTTTAAAAGCCTTCACCAGCACATGTACAATGCTTTTGTTACTTGTTAAAGCTTATTTGGGAACAGGTTGCACAGCAGTTGTCTGAGCTGTGGCAACCAAGGCAACTATTTTTTTTAATAAGGTTTATTCTTTCTGCAGGCTATTCGTTTAGGTTCAACTGTTCCTTCCTTTAGGGTGACCTGCCAACAACTGGTTGGGTTTCCCCTTCCTTGTCTCCTCGGCAACTCTCATTCTTTGCATAAGGTTAGGCAATTTGCTCAGTTCCATGTAAGGCAACTTCTCTACAATCAGACCAGGAACTCGCTCAATTTTAAGTTAAATAACACAGGCATAGAAAGCATGGACCAGTATTTTAAATACTTGGAATTTCTGATTTAGTGTTTTAGATATGATATGCAATAACAATGACTGATGATGAAAAAGATACTAGCCTGGAGTTAAATCTGATTGGAAACCCTGTACTCCTGGCTCCTTCAAGGAAAGAGAAGGTGATGAGAATTCTACTCGCCTATTATTTCCAAAGTAATGGCAATATTTTACTACTTTTAAAACATCTAGTATAGGATAAATAATGGCGCTACTGACAGAAGTTTGCTAACATCATATCAGATAAAAAGCATATCACAGCTGCATGACAAAGGAAGATGACTCAGGTCCACCACTGTACTCTTTCCCAATTCCCATTTTGATTCTCATCCCTCATGAAAGCTGCACCACTAGACACTTTCCAGAGCCTTCTTATGCAGAAGAAACAATCTGACATTCCCTGCTGACCACAGGGGAACCAGAATCAAGATCTGCAATTTAGGACTGCTTCTTAAAATCAAAGGTTGAAGTTTAGAGGTACCCGAAACACAGTTTTATCTATACTGCTATCACACTAAGGTCCTTCTAAAAACTGAAGTCAAAACCTCTAGAATAGTAGCTGTACTCTCTGCCCACTCAAGGGGTTGAAACTGGATGATTTTAAGGTCCCTTCCAAATCAAATCATTTAGAAATTTCTTGCAATTAGACAGTGAAAATTTTGCTAAAACATTAGCATAAACTCATAACCATGTATGCATGTAGTTAGAAAATTAAATATTCATCAGAAAATCCACCTGTTACCACTAAGCTTTTTTTTCTTCTAGCCTCTGATATGAGCATTAGTTTATTATTAATCCTTAGGTAGACTGGTTCAAAGGATGGGAACAAAGGGGTGTGAACAAGGTAGTTTGAATACTGTTACATTCCAATGGCTTTCTGAAGGTTTGCATCAGAATGCAAGCAACATCTTGGACCTCTCATCTGTTTCTTATAGCCATTACTGCAATACAAAAGCAATTAAGACTCCTTGAAGGTTTTTTCAATTTCAAAATTGTTGTATGCAAAGCAAACAATTTCCATACAGCATCAAATAACATTTAGAACTGTCAACTTCAGCAACTTAGCACTTGTTACTGAGAACCTGATGAAGATTTTCTGTCACTAGCAATCATATTGGGCCCATTATTCCCCAGTTCTTGTAAGCATTATCTTTGCAGATGTTTCTAAACTTCTTAAGAAGTGTTTTTCACCACAATATAAAACAATACAGAACTTTAATCCAAGCTTGTATTTCATTCAAGAGATTAAGCATCATTGTATAGCTTTTAAGTATGCTTCAAGTCCCCTAGAAGATACTTTTAAATTTATTCAGCTAAAGAACATTAACATGAGTGATAAACCACCTGTTAGTATCATCTGCTATTCAGTTTTCTGCTACCAAAAATTGAACAGGAAAAAAAAAATATAAAATTCCATAGCTGAATTCCATCAAATTGGTTAAATGTTAGCCCTTCATACTTAGTGCTAAGCCAGTCCTACAGTTACCCCAGATGAACTGAAGAAGTCATGTTGCACAGCATGGAGAACAAAAAAAGAATCCTTAGAAGCATGTACTAGAACATCAGTTCAAGATGGACATGTAGTACTGCCAAAGTGTTTCACATCCATGACAAACTCTTTAGTAGGTAAAGTATCATTAGCATCAAGTTTCTAAAACTACAGGATACTCTACTCAGGCACACTAACTTAGCATTCTCCCTGTGAACTTTGTTCCAGATAAACCAGTGTCTTGGGCTTGTTCTTTTCCCCACCTTGTACATTGCATGAGTATTTGCACCTGTATAAAGCATGTAACAATGCTAAGAGCTCAGTGGAATTTTCCATTTACCTAGAGAAGTACAAAAGGCAGAGGAAAATCAAATTCCTAGACTATGTTTACAGGCTGGCAAAATAAAAATGCGATAAAGGCAACGAGACACATTGTGATGACTTAAAGCAAGTATGAGTCAGAAGATTAGCAATGTTTGATTAACAAAGCAGTGTTACTTATAAAACTCAATAGTAAAAACATAGGAAAATGAACCAAAAATTAAGCCAAAACACTTAAACCTGCTGATCAGAACCTTAAGTTCCCCACTTTAAAAAGTACTGAGAGGCTAACTAGGGCTGCGTGATTTCATTGCTTAGAATGCCTATTTAGCCATCTTAATGGTATATATTTACCTATCACATAAGCAAAATTCTAACAATAAAACACCACTAACAAATTAAATATTGCCATGAAGAAAAAAGTAAAACCTTTTGGAAGAACATTCTGGGTTGATTTTTAAAGTATCTTCATATAAGTTGAGGCTACCTTTATTCTACAATATCTGTGACTAAAAAGGAAAAAAAAAACCAGCCCATAAGTCCTTGCTGGATAAACAGGCTTTGATATTCCTACTTGTTTATCACAGCCTTCCTGTAAAAGGTTCCCTTGACAGACGGAAAAAGGTTCATGGAGAATATGTTAACTCACTCAGCTGTCCACTACACTATCCAGTATGGTCTTAATTTTCTTCCGCGTCTTCCTTGGGGCCACTTATTTTCCTGACACAAAAGTACTACCACCTAAAATGAATATACGGTACCATTTGCATTGGAAAGAAAGCCAAGGGAAGCATTTTCAAATAGCAAGAACATACCAGTAAGCATAAGCAATAAACACTATCTCAGAAGACCTCGGTTACCTAAAGGAGGGAGGGGTGGCAAACAGTAAAGTCATACCTATAATACAACCTTCCCTCTCTGACTTGTTAGGAAGGCGCCCTCCATTTACTAACATTCAGTAGTTGTTCGGAGTTCTCAGATAGACAACCATTCTATCAGTCAAACACCACTGACTTGTACCTTTTCTAAGGTACTTTAGGTTTACAGAAAACAACCTCAAACACCATAGGGTAATATACCCTATACCACAGTCCAGCTTGAATAATGGTCTCGTTGACTACTGCAAGAATTTTCACTGGTCTTAGTTAACCATATCCAAATTCCTCAAAGTTACATTACTTCCTTTACGTTTTAAATGCCACGCAGCATTCATTCAGAATACCCTTAAAGGCAACTTTAGCGATAGCCAATAAAACAAATAACATTTGGGAACAAAATTACTATATAAGGAGAGCTTTTTCCAGCTAAAAATAGTTTCTGGAGAGAAACCCCAGCACAAAAAACAGGGATAGGCAACAGCTTCAAATCCAACGATCTCTCTCTGACCCACTACAACGCTACAGGAAGAGAGAGCACGGCTTCTCTCCCTTATCCCGAGCTTCGGGCCCCTTGTACCACAGAGAGGCCGGGAGCCAAGAGGGGGGACACCACGGGTCCGGCCAATAACGGGGAGGACACACGACACAGCAAGTCCAGCCAATAGAAAGGAGGGAGACACACACGACACAGCGGGTCCGGCCAGGGAAGGGGAGTGGACACCACACGGCCTGTCCAGCCAATGAAGTGGGGGCAATAGGGACGCACACACACAGGGGCACCAGCCAGTAAAGGACACACACACCACACGACACAGCGAGTCCGGCCAATAAAGGCGGGAGGAGACACACACAACACAGCGGCTCCGGGCAGTGGGGGACCCGGCGGTGTCGCGGAGGCCTCCTCGCGAAGCTAAGGCCTGGCGGCCGCTCCGGCTCCCTAACCCCCCGACCCCCACTCACATCCCGTCTCTTTCTTGATCTCCTCGATCTCCTCATCCCGCAGCAATGTGGACGCCCGGGAACCCATCGCCGAGCCTGAGAAGGTGAGGGGGGGGAGGTGAGGTGGGACGGCGCCTCGCGGCGCGGCGAAGGAGGAGAGGGACGGAGACTCACACCCAAGCACCGCTGCCTCAGCTACCAGTAGGCGCGCGCGCACCGGCTCTTATGGCAGTCCCGGCACCGCCCGCGCGCCACAGTGCATGCGCATGTGAACCTCCGCCTCTCCGGAGGCGGTGATTGGGCGCGCGGGTGTGGGCGTGGTCTCGCGCGGTGACGACGGCGATTGGGCGCGAGGGGGGAGTGGGCGTGGCCTCAGCGGCGCGCGCTCGCCGCCTCGCCACGCCACGCCCCGGGCGCGCGGTTTGGTGGCCTCGGCGGGGAGGGGCGCGAAGAGGGCTCCAAGGGGCGGGGCGGGAGCCCCTCGCTGCGTCACAGCTTGCGGTAGTTGCTGTGTGTGGAGTCCTTTTCTCGTCGGTTAACAGCGCTGCGCGGCCCCCTTTGCTCTGCGAAAGACGAGTTTTTACCCCAAACAGCGGCATTCGACGCGTGTCTGTGGTTTTTTTCCCCTTCCTCCTTTCAGTGAAGAGCTTGGAAAGTGGCAGGAGCGCTCCAGGAATAAAGGATGCTTTTTCGTGAATAAATAGTCAAGGATAAGGCTTTTCTTACTGCGCTTTTGGATGATGCCTGCTCTTTATTAAGCATTTTAAATCCAAGTGGGTTTTGTCACTTTTCTGAATTCATAGAATCGTAGACTCAGAATAGTTTGGGTTGGAAGGGACCTTAAAGATCATCCAGTTCCCCCCCCCCCGCCATGGGCAGAGACATCCCACTAGCTCAGGCTGCCCAAGGCCCCATCCAACCTGGCCTTGAACACCTCCAGGAATGGGGCATTTTCTTATGTTGCACATCTTTCTTCTGAAATCCATGGGAATTAGAATGTTGTATAAATCAATAAAATTCTGTTCCCCAATTAGTGAAATTACAATAATTCATTATAAATGGCTAGTGTTTAACGTTGTGTATTAGTCAATAGCAGTTGTCTAAGTTAGTGTGTCTTATAGTGGTATGTGTCTTGAGAAATGTTTTTTTTCTAAAAGGAGACTGATGTTTGAACTTGTGTCTTCATCTATAGCAATGGTCTAACTTGTATATCCTATGGCGGTATGTGCCTTGAGGGATGTTTATTTAAAGGGGGACCCGCTGTGCAAGGAATAGGCATCCCGCAAGATGAGGAAGCCTGGGATCCACACTGCCTGCCAGCAAAGTTTGGGCTGCACCTCCCTTACTTCTAGCTTTCATCTTTGAACCCTAGAAGGGGGTCCTCACAACCACTCAATGGACTGACTGCACATATGAAGACGGCATGAAGATATGTTAATGACTCTTTGAAAAGGAATGACTATGTAATACCTTTTCAGGTGTTGAAATGAATATGCATAGATCTGTACTATAAAAGACACAGTTT
The DNA here is from genome assembly GCF_017976375.1 of Cuculus canorus. NCBI lineage: Eukaryota > Metazoa > Chordata > Aves > Cuculiformes > Cuculidae > Cuculus > Cuculus canorus. The sequence goes on from NC_071405.1 coordinate 50,224,633, forward strand.
TCTCGCTTGACATGCGTGTTTTTGGAGGATTAACTCCCCTGTGCATCCAGCGCCACTAATAAAGGGTACCTGTTTAATAACATCTGTCCAGTTGTTATTGAGTTATTATCTCGGAACCTTTGCCCAGCCGCACCTAGCCTTCCACTTTGGTGAGGAGTGTAAGAAAACAAGGGGGCTTGGAAACTCCATTCTTTGAATTATTCCCCATTTTGTGAAGGTCCTGTGACTGTATTGCCCTAAAGCTTATTTCTTAAACACTGAATCATAAGCATTGGCACAGGTTGCCCAGGGAAGCAGTGGATGCCCCATCCCTGGAGGTGTTCAAGGCCAGGCTGGATGAGCCCTTGGGCAGCCTGATCTAGTGGGAGGTGTCCCTGCCCATAACAGGGGGGTTAGAACTGGACGACTTTAAGGTCCCTTCCAACCCAAGCTATTCTGTGATTCTATGAATGAAGTCCAGTAAGACCACTAATCAGAACCACTGTGAAGGTAATCAGTTGAGAAAGGTTGTGTAATTCTATAGCTGAACTCAAATCAAACTGGTTAAATGATAGTCCTTCATACTTAGTCCTAAGTCAGTCTTTCAGTTATCCCAGATGAACTGAAGAAGTCATGTTGCACAGCAAGGAGAATGAAAAAAGAATCCTTAGAAGAACATCTGGAAGGCACGTTGCATTGTGTATGTTCTTAAATGTGCAAAACTTTCACTAATGGACTCTGCTGGGAAGTTAAATTGCTTGTGGTTCTGGTTGACTTGGTTTTGCTTTCACCTGCACAGGCAAATGCGCCTTTATTAAATGGTCTGTTTACCAGAGCCTCTTCCCATGATTCCCTAGTAATAAGAATACAGGATTATTGAAGAAGAACGTTTCTAGTATGTCAAGGTTCTGCACATTTCTGTTGGCATCTGCTTTTTTCGAGGACAAGGAGGAAAGTGCTGAGGGGGAAGTAGCTAGAAGGCAGCTTGGACTTATCAAGCGATTAACTGACTCCATTCTGCCTTTTTCCTTGTTCCTGCTTTATTGTATATGTAGCAGCCTGTAAAGTAATTGATACTGACTTTGTTTTTTGTGAGATGCTAAGCCATTAGTCTTGTTTACATGCTAGAGTTTTGATATCCACCTTGTCTAGGCTACTGATGTAAGTTATTGTATGTAGTTTTCTACAGCAGAGTGAATTTAAAATTGCTCGAACTATACTTTGAGTTAAGTTTCTTTTTTTGCATGTATGGCCGTGTCCTATGGCGGTTGCTATCGGTTCTGGTTCTCCTTTTTGGGGGAGATAACATGTATGAAAAAATTGCTTGTCACTACAAGATTATGAAATACTGTTTCTGTTGCAGTGGAATTGTTGGATGAACCAGATTCAGGGAAGAGAACAGCAATGCTCACTGAGTACATTGAAATGTTTTCTTCCTTTCACGTCAGGAGAAAGGGTAGGATGCACTTGCTAGGAGAGCCACCACTTGCAATTAGTATAATTCTGTTGTTCAGACTCAGCTGTGCCAAGTTTGTATTCCTGTGCTCTAAAGAGGTGAACAATATGGTGAGTAGAAGACCTCCACTGTGTAAGAGGTTCTTTTAGGCTATTCCTTACAATTTCTCTCTTGCCTTCTTTTTCCTTTTTTTTCTTCCCACTAGTGTTCCTAGGTAGAAGAATTTGCCTGGTTTGTTTCTTTGTCAGCTCATGTTTTCAGGGAGGATTTCCCATGAGCGTTTCTTCTATGGTGGAACAGTTCCTGGACAATTGCACAGGGAAGAGAAGGTTTATACAGATGCTCTCAAAACATATACAAATGTGTCTTTGGGAAGGTGGTAAAAATAGGTTTCAAATCCTGCAGACTCATGCTCCTGGATGGTTTTGGTTTGAGTCTTCTCTCAAGACTGTCTTTGAATATTTCTTTGAATATCTTCTCTCAAGACTGTCCTTTATTCCTCCTCTTAAAGAGAAGTAGGACTCGAATGATGTCTGTTCAGTAGTCCTTAAAATATAGTTGAAAAGCACATATTGTCATTAGCAGCAGTCATCTTGCTTGCTGCTGTCCTGTCTTCTTTCTCCCTGTTAAGTCTACATTCACCATACTTGAATATGTTCACCTTAGTAGCAGATTTCTATGTTAATCCTTTAAAAATACAATTTTAGGTGCAAGATTCTTCAGCTGCATAAAAAGGCTAATCAGATTTTTTTTGCATGTTTTATTGAGATGGAGATGTACATGATTTGTGCTGTATAGTCATAGTGGGGTGGTTTTATAGCAATATAAGGGAGTTTATACAAATAAGTCAGTGTTTACTAACTCTGGTTTTTAGATCCTGACATGCTACCATTTTAAATGATTTCCTAGCTTCCATTTGGTTATGGCAGATATAACTGTTTTATGTATTGATGAACTTGTAAATTCACCCTCCAATTACAGTAACTAACTAATGGATCAAATATTATTGATTCAGTGTAAAGACTTGCAGATAATTAAATTGTGTGGTTCTTGGGCTCAGGTCAGGTACTTCATTCTTTGTACTTTGAACTCTTCCATTGAAACCACTGCTGACCTTTGCAGTGAACAGCCCTTCAGGTTCCACCTTCACCTTTTACTTTCAAAATAAATGTGAAATTTTGTCTGAAATAAAGGTCCTTTTGTGCAAAATAAGCTTATTTTGGGGTAGCTTCAAGATCCTCTTTAAGAACAGTGCACATTGCATTGGGAAGATGCTTCATATACAGCAGTTCATGGTCTGGATGCAGGTAGATGGCATTGGATGAAATAATTTTCTTTATGAAAATGTTCCTGCTAGGGGTATGTGTAATATTTTGACTTCTGTGGATGTATGTATGGTTGCCTTCCTCATGCAGGTGCACTTCAGCTGTTGAAGGGAACAAACAAGCAGACACAGGACCAGTAGCTTGTAGCCCATAGCGTTCTTCTTGCATTTCCTTAAAGAGCCAGCTCAAAGCCAGAAATAGCTTGAAATGCTCTCCTCCAGGTAATGTGGATATTAGTCAAGCAAGGTTGTTATTTTATCTTTGCCTCACAACTTCTTTCCCAGAGGCTGCGGTCTCTTGGTTTGCCTGTATTAGAGCAGGATGTATTCTGGAAGAACAATGGTCACAGAAGGATAGGTACAGAGCTCGTTGTCTGTAGACATGCTCTTTGCCTGCAGATATGTTCACTACATCAGGAGGAAACTCATCTGCTTTGCTGTAGCTCTCATCAACTGTAAAAGAAGTTGAGGAGCACAACTGACCTTTAGGAGAAACTGAAGTGCTTCAACCAGCGAGCATTCCTCTCTGGTGATTACTTTAATCTTGTTCCTGAAATGTACGTGGCATGATTGGTAACTCGAAGCACAGAAAGACTCAATTGCTCTTGGGTTCTGTGCTGGCTGTCACATGCTTGCGTAGTGTGGTTCCTGCTCTGAACACATAGACAGGTACAGATGTAAACTGTGATTGGCTTGTTCTATTCTTGTATAGGCTAAGGGAAAGTTACCTGCATTTACCTGGGTAGTGGGAGAGAAAATGAACGCAGGTTGATGTGACCTGGGAGAGCCTTTAAAAATTTATTCTTGTAATCTTTCACTTGACTATGATTTTAGAGTTTAGGAGATTGTCCATATGTTGTCATGGATGCATATTACTAATTTGTGCATCTTACCTAAAGAGAAGGGAGGATGTTTAAGAGAATGCCTTTTTACCTGCTCATTAGACATTGTTAAGCGTGTGTTAAATATTCAAATCTGGCTTAAATTCTCTTTGTCCTCTTGATCATTTAGCTGTCCATGTTCTGTGGTTTCACTGTCTGTTAGTTTTGTCTTTGTTATAATCTCTTTCCTCCCCTGAACAACAAGCCTGGGAATTAGGGTGCTTTTTTTTTTTTTTAATGGATGTAATTTTTTAAACCGAAACTTTTTTCTTGTTTGTTTGTTTTAGGCATCATAATGACAAAAAGTAACGCTGCAATTCATTTTTAAACAGACAATTTCTCTGTCAAAATCCAGAATTTGGGCTTATGCTCTAGACTATATGCATCTGGATCAGAAGGTTTAGTAACCTGAGTGTGTTCAGGAAGCAGAGGGGAAAACTGAACAGCTAAACCAGAAAAGTGGAGTGATTATACAACTAAAATACACATCTTGTGCAAAGTTTATTCAAGTAAAGGAAGTGTCTAATGATTTTTTTTCTTCCTTTTAGAGAAGAAGGAAGAAAAGAATGTGGACTAGACAGTTGTTGAGTGTCTCCAGAAGAAATCTGGCCCAACAGTAAGTACTAAAGAAAACTCTTGTGAGGCATATATGACTTCTAAGCTCGTTCTGTTCTAATTGTCAGTAGATCCATTAGGTGGCAGGATTGTGAACACTGCTTCATGGTGTCATATACTGGAAATCACTTTTGGGAGACCATAATGAAGTTTAAGTAATAGGTGGTAGGTAACTGACTAAGTCAAGTAGAAACGATATCACCAGTGGCTTCAAAGCATATTTAAAGTGTGCACACGTGCAGTGGAAGAGTGCAGTGCACGTGAGTTTGCAGTGGGTGGATGTGAATCTGCATCAATGTGTGTTGGTTGCTGTTTTCAAACTCTGTTTCACCAGTAACTGAGGTCAACTGAGGTGAAAATTTATTTTGTTTAGGAAGGGAACAACAAGAGGCTTTGTTGCCGTTTGGAAAGGGAATTGACTGTGTTGTTTTTGTAGGTGTTTGGAACTCCAGAGGTGCCTGGACCTTTTTCTCTTAAATCATGTATAATAACATAAACAGACTTGGTAGAAAGGCTTTGTTTCAGAACGCAGAGCAAATCATAGATTTATTATTAAATTAAATAGCATCTTTTACATCCTGAATTAGACCAGCAGTAGTACAGGTCCTCCATGCCATTTTGTCTTGCAGTACTATCAGCTGGGATTTGGGTTCCTATTATGGCAAATCTATTGCACGTAACAGAAGAAAAAGCTCTTCCCCACAGCAAGAAGAGAAACATAACTATTGCTTGAAAAAGATGCTGGCTTTTTGATTTCTGTTTATGCTTTTTACTCTTTTGTTACATACGCACTGCAGGCTGCTTTATCTTAATTGTCTGAAAACGGATTGTGTTCAGGAGAGTAACAGGTTTTTCTTTTTTACCTTAGAAAATGAGTTCTTATCTGAAAGGCAGACCTTCTGTGTGTGATTCTAAGGAAGTTCCTAAAACCTCCTTAGGAGAATTTACTGGGAGGAGATCAAGGATTCTATATTCTGTATTTGCTAAATCTATAATTCATATTTCTAGTTGTGGGATTTCCAGCTGTCTATACGTAACTGGGCTGATATCTGTCTGTTTCTCTTGGATCACTATGTATCTGAGATTCATTGTGATTTTGATCTGTGCTTACCTGTAAAAATATGGATCATGACCAGAAAATTCCCAGTCTACTGTTGGCCCCTCTGCCTCTCATTCTCTGGCACTATTTATTTTATCCCTACTTTTTTCATTATCCCTACATTTTTCATTTCAAAACAGCAGTGTATTGTCAGTATAGCAGGGGAAGGTGTTGATTTGTGTCATCATGGAAAACTGTCATGGCTTGAGGTAAGAGGCAGATATTTCCTAAAGCATGCCACTAAACAGAGGCACAGCTGAGAAACTTTTGGGGATTAGCCTATGTTTAAAACTCATGTAAATGTTTTGGTAAGGGAAATGATATTCTTCAAGACACATCAGGTATTTTACAAAAGGCCTGTTACGGAAAGAATTATGCCGTTATAAGGCAATATTATAGTTGCTTAACTTGTATATAATACATACATTTGTATACAACAATATAACATTAGGTTTGCCATCTTTATATGCTTGTATACAGGTAGAGGTATTGCACTAGTACAGCTGTTATCTACAGAAAATCTGCAAGACCTAATGGCAATGCCAGTCCAATTGAAGGAGTAAAATCCATCTGAAGATGATAGTATCTTAATTAGCTGTGATATTATGAACATCTGTAAAGGAGGGGAAAGAAAGGAGAATAGCTTGACATTTTAGCTCAAAATCTTAGTTTATTTTTAAATAGGTTTAAAAGTGAGTATTCAAAGCAAAAACTTGTGTGGGAGATAACACTTCAAACTTAACTCATTTATGCAGGATTAAGTGTCCACAAAATGTTTCCTTTGGTACAGCTAAATTGCTTTCAAATAATAGCTTTTGTTAAACCATTATGAATTTGAGCATAGGCGAAATCTGGATTTTAAATCCTGTTTGAAATGCTAGAATGGAAAAGTATGTCCTTTATTTCTTTAGTAGTGGTCTTTGACAGTGAACGGAAGGTCAGGGGCACAAGAATTTAGTTGAAAGTGATTCTTTAAAAATGTCACCATAATAGGTGTAAGAATTTATTTTAAGCACTGTGTGTAGGGTTTGCTCTTGATACATATCAAAATGCTGTATTTAACTGTGTATAGTAGACTACTGGGTCGTTCTTGCTAATTATGGTGAGAGTCTCTGACCATCTCTGGAAAAAATATGACTGGTTTATGTATTGGCAGTAAGGAAACTAAACCTGCTCTCCTCAGGTCTCCCTCTGTACATAGAAGATTATGTCTTCTGGGCAACAGCACACTCGTTCCTACTTTTAAATCCTTTGTTCTTCTGTTCCTCACTCATTTTCTCTGCAAATGAATTTGTTGTAGATAGAAAAACACTTCTCTTTGTTGTTATTTTATATCCTCCTTCTAGGACCTCAGGCTTTTGAAAACTGATTACAAATGTTGCTGGAAGATAAAAACATCTTGAAGGTAAGGGTACAGGGTGTGTGAGGACACTTGTAGTGGCAGAGGCCATATGCATGTATAATGATCTACTTGCACCAGAAAGTTACAGTTGGGCACAGGTTTGTCTGGCTGCTCTTTCTTGATTCAGGTCATGCATGACTGCCGCTGGATCTCAGACTGTCCCTTTCACCAGTACAGTGTCCTTCTCTTCAATGTCTTTGATACACAGGTACCCTTCAAATATTCTGGTTTGGAACAAAAGTTTAAACAAGAGAAACTTCAGCCTTGTTCAGGGCGTCCTCTCAGAGAAGATTTAACATTAACAGTTGTCGAACCGCGTAAGTGTAGCATTTTTGTTCTAGCTAAAAAGAACCAGTAGGCAAAGCTGATAGTGCTATTTAGAGTCTTGTGTAGAGCCATTTTAGAAGGTAGTTAATATCTAATCTTAGCAGCAAGTTTAATGGGCTTGGTTTTTTTGTAAAATGTATTAACTTGTCTTGATCAAACTTGGCACAACCTGAGGCTACTGTGACTTAAACAGGAGCCAGATCAGCTTGTGGTTTTTCTGCTCTGTTACTCTTTCTGCACTTGTGAAAGTGGCAGAAGCAGATTCAGGCTACAGGTTTCCAGCACTAGGAAGCACTTGCTAATAAAAGCAGGAGTGAAAGTGAGAGGACAGGCCGGGTTACCACGGAAATCTAGTTTTACTGGCGCTTACTCTGGTAGGTGTGGTAGTTAGTTGCATGACTAACAGGAGAATTAGAGCATTTTGAGAGAGGAGAAGATAATATAATGGCTATGATCTTTCTTAAAGGGCATGGATTTTTATGACTTGTCCTTGCTATATACTGACACTTCATGTCATAGTTATGACCGCCCACAGTAACTCTTCAAGGCCCTAATTTGGGTTATGTAGTAAACTTTATACAGCAGAAGCTTCTCTCAGTCCCTATCTGATTTCAGTTTGGTCTTCTGCCCCTAAAAGTTAGATTATTCCAGTAGAGGTCATGTATCAGTCAGTGTCGCTGTCAAGTCTTGAATGCGTGAAAAAGGTAGGGAAGAAAATTCCCACCAATGTTCCCAGCTGTACCATCTCAAATGTGTAACTGATAGAGCGGGAAAAACTAACTAGAAGAATCCACCCTAGAGTATGAGGTGCACAGAACTGCCCTCATTGTTCCATTGTCTGACACACATGCTTTCCTTGCACTGATATAACTCTAGGCTTAGATGCAATTACTCATATTTGTTGGCTGTAATCCTTTGTCTAATGTAAGTAAGGTAGTGAAGTAGTCTGGGTCTGGATATCTTGCAGTGTACCTGATATTGTGGAATTAAGCTTTTTGTGGAGCAAACTCTCATAGATGCTTTTTTTGAAGCACTACTTAGAGACAGCTTTCTAGTGTTGTTAAAATTGGAACAGGCTGTATGTGCAAGTGAGGATCTGCTTAAAAAAACACAGCAATGGAATGAAGAACTCTGATTTAGGTAATTTGTAAAGGATTATTTATCCCTGGTTGCGGCGAGTTGCTACAACTGTTTATTCCATGCAATAAGTAGCTTAACACAGTTAACATGTAGAGGATCGCAATGAAAAGCTTCTGATGTTCACTCACTGTCTTCCCTTGATATTCTTATAGTAGTTAAGGATCACTTGTTGAAGTAGCTTTTAATGAAATGTCTGTGGAACTCTGATACTGCTACTTCACAATTGACTGCTTTGCAGGAGCAAGGAGGGTGTCCCTGTTGGGCTTATAGAAGCCTAAAAAACTGCATAGTGAGCAGGCAACTGGCTTTTGTCAATGCTTACATACCTAGCATTGCCTTCTGGGAAGCTACCATGGTGCATTGTAAGGCTAGAGCATTCTCACATTCTGAAATCCTTGCCTACTGTAAAATGCTGTTCATTGCATATCTGTGTACTACTAAAAGAAACAATATGATTCTTCCTAGAGATGTGTGCTAAAAAAAAAAAGAAAATTTGACAGCTTGAGGCCTTCCATAACACAAAGGTCCATGCAAGGTTTAATCGTAACATGTACAAATGAAGAAGTCACTGTTGCTCTCTGGTTCCACAGATCAATACACGTACATTACTCTTCAGTGTATTTTAGTTCTTCTGTCCTTGAATCGAAGCCATCAGCATGCAAAGATTTTCATGGTAAAAGCTAAAACATTCTTCTCATTGTGGGCGAGTTTATTCTATACCATTGTTCATTCAGGTTAGACCTTTTATGAATATTAGTCACAAAGATTCTTTAACTTTTTGTGTAAATATTTAGAATCATAGAATGGTTTGAGTTGGAAGGGACCTTAAAGATCATCTAATTCCAATCCCCTGCCATGGACATGGACACCTCCCACTAGATCAGGCTGCCCAAGGCCCCATCCAACCTGGCCTTGAACACTTCCAGGGATGGGGCATTTAAGTCTTTTATATCCTTGTTTGGAAAGCATTGAAATCCTTTGCCAGAAACTCTCTGTCTAATTTTCTAGAGGAATGGAATACACTTCTATATGTTTGAACATCACTTTGTCTTGACTTTGATTAAAAGTAACTGATTGCTTGAGAAGGTCTTTCTGCAGATGGTGGTTTATCTGTGTTTGGCCACTGAGAGTGAAAAGCCAGAGAAGGTTTTAGTGGCTGGAAGTACAATACAAAGGACTATTCAGTAATGAGTGATGGAAAATTCTGCTTTGCCTGGTGATTTGTGCTTACAATCCACTGAAGGTCAGCTTCACCTGGGTCTTGCTTCGTTTTCTTCTCTTCAGTGAACTCATCAGTTTGAATTGTTGCAATTCCTTTCTCCAGGTATGTTTCCTGCCACTTTTCAGCTGGTGATTGTAGACTTCTTTGGCCTTCAGCGGTGTACTTGGCCTAGCAGAAATACAAGCAGCCCTAGATTCTCTGTCCTGCCATGGAGCATAGGAATTCTGACATAATTTTTTTCCTTAGCCCAAGATTCCTTTTTCTACTTGTGGTATTCTGTTTTGCATTTTCGTCATAATACCTTCGTATGACCTTTTATTCCTTGGGAATTCAGTAAACAGATTGACTTAGCGCTTTCTTCTGGTAGGCTTGGCAAATACATAGCTTCTCTTCCAGAGGACGCAGCAGTTAACTATGAAGCTCATGCCTTAGAGGCAGGTTTAGTCATTAATAAATCACACCAGCTTGTTTGCCTTTGCTATTGGACTGAAAGATATTATTTTTTTCAAAGACTATCATAAGTTGGGAATGGGTGTTTGGTCTTGGAGTTTGCCCTCCAATGAAATTGAGTGTGGAGGCAGGCTTTTTTGGTTTTTTGACTCTTCATTCCCTGATGAGTGGACTCTCTTTCAGGCTTTCCTTTTCCATTGCCACCTCTCTGCACCTGTCACAATGTCCCACTAATCTTTGTGTTAGGGGCAAATCAAAGCTGTTCCTGCTCTTACTGCAAAAGAGTGAAAGAGATGAAACTGGGCTGATAAACAAGCCAACACCATGCCATGCAAAATCAGGTTTTAGGGAAAAGGTTTTTGACAACTTAAATATTTGTTTATATTTTCCTTGCATTGCATCACTATTTCAGGCTTTAGATAAAAGGGAAAATCCTAAGTATTCTAGGGAAGTATTACTGTATGTTTACTCTCCTCTGATACCGCTCCTAACCATCTGCTGTCTGGAGATGAGTACAGGGCTAGAAGAATCCTTAGGCTAATAAGCCATATAACTTACATAAGTCATTCTTATGACTTGACCTACCCTTTTGTGTAACTTAACAGCTTTAATAAGTCAGATTACTAGGTCTGCAACTCTATGCAGTCAAAACGAGGATTAATTTGTTTACAGTGTACTTCACTTCTAAGATGCATCCCCACTGTCAAACCTCCATAATCTTTGCCTTGAGTTAACAGATGCTGGTCATGGCACATTGATGATCCCTTCCCTCACAGGTTGCTGATGCTCTGCAGTTCTCAATGACAAGAGGCAGCTTCCTTTCGCACCGTGTCTGCACATTGCAGCAGTGTTTGATGCAGTACTTGAAGATACCTTCCAAATGGGATGCCTCCCTGAAGTGCCAGCAGCAGATGGCTTCAGTGAGTGATTCAGTGAGGCACCTTCTGAAGACTCAATTGTGAGCTGAGCTTTGCCAGTATGGAGATGTTTCTGACAGGTGTTTTTTAAGAGCTTGGCAACATGCAGTGGTCAAACTGTATTTAAAGACATTTTGTTATGCTAACTTAGGAGACATACGCAAGCTCTATTTGACATCAGTGCTTATGCAGGTATTTCCCAGTAGTTCATTTGAAATTGAGGTTTTGAAGAATCACAAAGCTTGTACAACAGAGGATATGTATAACTTGGGTAAAAAATATGTTCCAGATATCTTAATGTATTTGAGTAATTCTGAAACCTAGTTTCAACTGAACCAGTTGGTTAAAATGAAGCCTGAGTAAAGTAGGTAAAGAGGAAACTTTTATTGCTGGCACTATTAGAATGAAAACAATGAAAGCAGTGATTTTTTTTTTCTCTTGCTTGTGCAGTTCAGTAGCATTTACCAAATTGTTATTCCCTATTGTCCTTGGTTTTGTTAATCTTTCCAATGGAGACGAGCAAGAGAAAACTTAATAGGCCACGAGGTCCTATGATTTGGGGAATGCAAGCTTGATAAATAGAATAGACTAGAATAGACTATTTCAGTTGGAAGGGGCCTACAAATGATCACCTAGTCCAACTGCCTGACCACTTCAGGGCTGACCAACCTAAAGCATGGTGTTAAGAGCATTGTCCAAATGCCTCTTAAATACTGACAGGCTTGGGGCATCAACCGCTTCTCTAAGAAACCTGTTCCAGCATTGGACCACTCTCTCAGTAAGGAAGTGCTTCCACATCTCCAGTGTAAACCTTCCCTGGTGCAGCTTTGAATCATTCCCACCTGTCCTATCACTGGATTCCAGGGAGAAGAGATCAGCACCTCCCTCTGCGCTCCAGGAAGCTGTAGAGAGCAATGAGGTCCCTCCTCAGCCTCCTTTTGTATAAAATAGACAAACCCGAACACCTTAGCTGCTCCTCATAGGACATTCCTTCTAGCCCCTTCACCAGATTTGTTGTCCTCCTGTGGATGCATTCAAGGACTTTTACATCCTTTTTAAATTCTGGGGTCCAGCACTGCACACAGGACTCAAGGCGAGGCTACACTAATGCTGAGTACAGCAGGATAATCACCTCTTTTGACTGTCTGGTTATGCTTTGTCTGATGCAGCCCAGGCCAAGGGGTTTTGCCCTCTTGGCTGCCAAGGCATTGCTGACTCATGGCGCGTGCTGCCAACCAGCACCCCCAGACCCCATTTCTGCAGGGCTGCTCCCCAGCCACTCCTCTCCCAGTTTGTACTCGTGCCTAGCATTACTCCTCACTGGTGTAGAATCCAGCATTTGGCCTTGTTAAATTTCACCCCATTAATCATAGCCCAATGCTCCAATTTATCCCCCTGCAAGGCCTGTTCTCCCTCAGGGTTGTCAACAGCACCTCCCAGTTTGGTATCACCAGCAAACTTGCTAAGGGTGCATTCAACTCCTGCATTCACATCGTTGATGAATATATTGAACAGGACTGGCCTCAGAGCTGAACCCTGAGGAACTCTAATTGTTAAACACAGCTTTATTTTTACATAAGTTTTGGAATTCTGATAATGTCTGTCAAAATTTCAATTTGGAGAATTCTGTGTAGCAAATCTAAGCCAAATGACTGTCAAAATTTCAATTTGGAGAATTCTGTGTAGCAAATCTAAGCCAAATGACAACATGCCTGCCTTAGTTTACCAGACCAACTCCTCGTATTGGTCTGAAGACTAAAAGTGGAAAATGACTTTGTATTACATAGGTAGTAAATGCACCAGTGTAAGCCGCTCTGTATTGATGGTTTTGCTCAGGGTATCATGGTCATGCTGCTTAAGGGGCTTATTTTCTTGTTCTTCTGGTTCCAGCTGTGATGGCTGAAGATGTCACTATTCTCACCTGATTCCCCTGCTCCCTTGATGGGAGGGATTGTCTTCTTTTAGATCTTTCAGCTCAGCTCTTAGGAATCCAACCAAGTTTCAGAGATGGTTGAGAGAGAACCTAGTATTAAGTGCAGTAATAGCCATGTGTTGGGTTTTGGTTTGGGGCTTTGGGGGGCTTCCTTGTCTTTTTTTAAAGAAGCAATCCCTCCACCCAAATTCCCTTGTCTCTAACATCCACAGCCTTGTACACAGATGGCCTTACAAGCTACAGGCGTTCAGTAGCACTGAAAATAGAGATCAACATTGGGAGATACATTGCAAGCTGCAGAACAATGTGATGAAAAGGTTTGTTATAATTTTTGCTACTTAAATAACTGTTTTTATTTGTGTTGGGATACACAGTTGAATCCTGATATGTGGTTCTTAAGACCCTTTCTAACTTCTCTGCTTAACGCAGTTGCTCTGAAGGCTACATACCTTCTGCTACTCCACTCATCTCTAATGGGTAGCTTGCTGTCTGACCTAACAGCTGTAGTATTGAATTATTTAAATGCTTATTGGACTGGGTGTGGAGATCACCTTGGGAGCACAAAGGTAGGTATGTCTTTGCTTATTTCTCTAGTCAGTGATGTGATCTAAGGCTCTTAATGGATAAACTCAGAAGGACCTAGCTACAGGAACTTCCTTTTCTGCAACTCTACATCTGATTTTATGGCATATGCCTCGTATCCTGTATGTGGCAGCAGAAGTGATGGTGTTTGTATCTACCTAGCTGCATTTCACGTGAGTCCATTATCACAAACTCACATCAACTCAGCACTGTGGATGATGAGCTGCAGCTGTTAAGGCATGGGCACAGGCAGATGTGCCTTTTGTTCACTCTGATCTGAAACTGAGAACCTCTCAGCTCAATAGAGACATGAAGAGGGACAGGCACTTGTGGCGTGTTGGTATCTGGAGCTGCCACAGTTGTTTTGTTTTGATAAAAGTGTTTAGTCATAGTATCATAGTATAGTTAGGGTTGGAAGGGACCTTAAAGATCATCTGGTTCCAAGCCCCCTGCCATGGGCAGGGACATCCCACTAAATCAGGCTGCCCAAGGCACCATCCAGCCTGGCCTTGAATGCCTCCAGGGACGGGGCATCCACAACTTCTCTGGGCAGCCTGTTCCAGTGTCCCACCACTCTCATGATGAAGAAATTCTTCCTAATGTCCAGGCTAAATCTGCCCCTCTCCAGTTTATACCCATTCCCCTGGTCCTATCCCCACAAGCCTTCGTGAATAGCCCCTCTCCAGCTTTCCTGTAGCCCCCTTCAGGTACTGGAAGGTCGCTATAAGATCTCCTCACAGCCTTCTCTTCTCCAGGCTGAACAGGACAAACTCTCTCAGCCTGTCCTCATAGGGAAGGTGCTCCAGCCCTCTGATCATCTTTGTAGCCCTCCTCTGGACCCTTTCCAACAGCTCCATATCCTTCTTACATTGAGGATTCCAGAACTGGACACAGTATTGCAGATGAGGTCTCACAAGAGAGAAATAGAGGGACAGAATCGCTTCCCTCGACCTGCTGGCCACGCTGCTTTTGATGCAGCCCAGGATATGGTTGGCCTTCTGGGCTGCGAGTGCACATTGCCGGCTCATGTCCAGCTTCTCATCGACCAGCACCCCCAGGTCCTTCTCTGCAGGGATGCTCTCAAGCACATCATCCCCCATCATGTACTGAAAATGGGCATTGCCCCGACCCAGGTGCAGGACCTTGCTCTTGGCCTTGTTGAACCTCATGAGGTTAAGTGACTCAAGGTTAGTTCTTGAGTCTTGTTCTATTTTTCTCCTAGTCTGTCATCTTCACTGCTGACCTGTTTTTCGTATACTGGCTCTTCCTGAGAAATTTTTCTTTTGCTGGCCAAAGATTTTTATTTCTGTAAAATCATCTCTGAGTTATCTTGTCTTCCTAATTTTTTCTTGCTTGTGTTATCCAAAGGACAACAGAAAAATGAAGTCAAATAATGCTTTTCATCTTTAGTTTCATAGAACCAGTAGTATGGTGTGCCTAGAAACCTTTGAGTGGCTCTTGTATGGTGGCCACTTCTGTTATTGCTCATTAGTTTTTAAAACAAGGAGGAAGTGAGATTTTTTGTTGAGTTTGACTTCCTGCACTAATGGAAAGAACAGGTCCAGGCAAACCAAACAAGCAGTGGTACTGATGTGGTCTTTGCCTTGTCAATGAAGTAATATGAAGAGGACTTACAGTAACTATGTAAGATATTGCTGGTGTTACATCCAGGTGAAAAGTGAATGGTCAAACATCCTCATTCATCACAAAGACACTGAACTAACAAGGTTAAATTCTGTAGCTGCCTCATTTTGCAGTAGTAAATGTCTTGAAATATTTATTAGGAGAAGAGAAAGCAAGTCTACTTCATGGAAGAAATTGTCTTTTCCTTTGCCCTAGTTTAACAAAGCACTCAAGCATGGATGTGAATCCTTTGTGAATTACTTAAGAGCTCAGAGCAGTAAATCCTATTATTGAGGACTTGGGAGGAGATTAGATAACCACAAGAGTTACTCGTTGCTTCATAGATGGAAAAGAAGAGGTCATATCTGAAAAACTTTAATTTTTAGAGGAGAGTTGCCAAAAAAAGAAGGTTGCTCAGAGTTTGTGGAAAAAAATGAGCTTGACATCTGAATTTCCAGAGAGAAATGCATGTAAAAGTAGGTGTGATGCAAAGGAAAAGAAAGTCTGTTAAAGTGAAAAGAGTGCAAATTCTGGTTTGCATTGGGCTATTTGTTTGTAGAATTTTTTAAAACTCAGGTTGCAGAAGCCAATCCTTTTCTAAATCTGATTATTCCATAAGTTAGCCAATGAATTTAATCTGATCCTGAGCATTTCAAATGGCATTTTGAAGATCTATTTAATATCACATCTGATAATCATACCTCTCGCAGTTGCTTTAAAAACCTTGTAGTATGGATAGTAAAAGTATCCATTTTCACCATCATTTCACTGTTAATCACTTTCTGTTGTTTCTGTATCTGCGAAGAGACCACACAAATGAAAGTTTCTTCTACTTTATTTAAAAACTTCTTGCAATATGTATTTAAACTCCAAATATGCCTTCTGTGCACTTTGTGGAGCTACAGTTATCTAGAAAAGGCTTTTATGGGACTATTTCACTTTTTACACAATTGACATTTGTGCCCCACCTTGGACTGTTGGTGAACACCAATGAGCCTGACTTCACTTTGGAGCTGAATTGCTGTTGTTGGAGACCATGCTTGATGACTGCGTTCTCCAGCCATGGTCTGGTGCAGTTCCGATACTAATTCAGCAGAAGTAATGGATCTCCTTGGATTCTGAAGTAAACACCCATGCCACGGAAACATTTTGGAAACCTGAAATATGTTACCTACTATGTTTTCTCTGTGCCGAAGAACTGGAAGAGAGGCCTCTGTTGCTGAAGCAGGACTGCAGCAAAGCCCAAGACAATAAATGCTCCAGGGCTATAAAGGTATCTTGTACTACTTCAGCTTTTGAATTGGAAGGTGGACTGTAGCAATGGGGGCACGGACTCCAATTGTGATAGAAATGAAATCAAGTTTATTGAATGAAAGTACTGCTTATATACCCTTGTCTGCCCTGTTAACAGCTGCTCCAATAAAATTCCACTACTGAAGTTTCCACGACTACAGAGATAAAGAGCAATGACTAGTGCTAGAGATGTACCCCTTATCTTCTTATCTGTCTTTGCTACAAGCTCCTACATTCCCACGAGCACTGTTAGTGATTCCAAGGTCCTTTAAGCTAGCTAGCAAACTTCAGAACAATGGCCGCTTACTCTGCATTTGCTACTGA
The DNA here is from genome assembly GCF_017976375.1 of Cuculus canorus. Taxonomy (NCBI): domain Eukaryota; kingdom Metazoa; phylum Chordata; class Aves; order Cuculiformes; family Cuculidae; genus Cuculus; species Cuculus canorus. The sequence goes on from NC_071405.1 coordinate 50,241,200, forward strand.
TATCGTGGGCATGCCAAGGCATTGGCCACCTGCGTTGGCACACGCACTACAGTGGAATCCTTTATGCCTGTGCTGATTCAGGGACATAGTCTTTTCTCATCGAGTTCAAACCCATACATGCTTCCTCCCATAGTGGACATAATTCCTGAGTGAACAGGAAGCATCTGTGGTACATCAAACCCTTACTTGAAAGTTGCTGGGAGTGAAAGCCACTAGGCAAAAGAATCTCCAAGGTAACATGCCATGTTTGATTTACAGGTGCCTGGAGAAGATGACCAGATTTGGAAAGTGACTAGCTTCCATCACTCCAGGTAAGGAAGCCTCTCTGCGCCCTTCTCTGTTCTGTTTTAGTTCTTGGATTGTGCTCTCTGAACAGAACCACTAGGTCTTCAGCCTTTTGACAAAGGAAAAGTTAACTATGTAGCCATGTTTTCCATTGTTCCTCTAGGCTGCAGAGATGTTTGCGTACATCCCTGACTAAAGCAATGAACAGAGCCATGCTTCCCTACCCTGCTTGTGTTTCCTCTGATCTTACTGAGCGACAAGGGGGAATGGCCTGAAGCTCTGCCAGGAGAGGCCAGAAAGAGTCATCGGGCACTGGCAGAGGCTGCCCAGGGAGGTGGTCGAGTCACCTTCCCTGGAGGTGTTTAAGGAACGGGTGGATGAAGTGCTTAGGGGCATGGTTTAGAGAGTGTTAAGAATGGTTGGACTTGATGATCCGGTGGGTCCTTTCCAACCTGGTGATTCTATGATTCTATGACATCATGTCACACGAAAGAAATGCTTTTTTTCCCTCCTCCTATTCCCCCAAATTAATGACACTCCCACAGAAACTATATATGCAAAACAAGTACACAGATACAGACATAGTTTCAATCATGTGACTTAATTTAATATGAAGTACTGAAGCTAGATGGAATACATAGCTATATCCCTTCCCATCTCTGGCTGTCACATGTTGGATCTCAGCTCCTGGATCAGAATTTGCTACATTGCACTTCAGCTTGGACTAGCATGGTAGCATCCTCCTAATCTTTCCTGGATCACTGCCACATCCAGAAGTTCATAATGCCAACAGATTTAGTGTATAACAACATCAGGATATATTTGGTAGAAAAAAATGATTTGGTTTTCCAGTCCAGGTTGCTTATGAATTCAATAATCATAGAATCATAGAATCATAGAATAGTTTGGGCTGGAAGGGGCCTCAAAGATCATCCAGTTCCAACCCCCTGCCATGGGCAGGGACACCTCCCACTAGATCAGGCTGCCCAAGGCACCATCCAACCTGGCCTTGAACACCTTCAGGGATGGGGCATCCACAGCTTCCCTGGGCAACCTTTTCCAGTACCTCACCACTCATGGTGAAGAAAGTCTTCCTTATGTCCAGGCTTCATCTGCCCCTCTCCAGTTTATAGCCGTTCCCCTTGGTCCTGTCACTACAGGCCTTTGTAAACAGTCCCTCCCCAGCTTTCCTCTAGGCCCCTTCAGGTACTGGAAGGTCGCTATAAGATCTCCTCTGAGCCTTCTCGTCTCCAGGCTGAACAAGCCCAACTCTCTCATCTTGTCCTCATATGGGAGGTGCTCTAGCCCTCTGATCATCCTTCTAGCCCTCCTCTCAACTCATTCCAACTGTTCCATGTCCTTCTTATGTTGAGGGTTCCAGAACTGGAGACAATAATCCAGATGAGGTTTCACAAGAGAGGACTAGAAGGACAGAATTCCCTCCCTTGCCCTGCTGGCCACGCTTCTTTTGATGCAGCCCAGAATACAGTTGGCCTTCTGGGCTGCAAGTGCACACTGGTGGCTCATGTCGAGCTTCTCATCGACCAGCACCCCCAGGTCCTTCTCTGCAGGGCTGCTCTCAAGCACATCATCCCCCATCCCTATTGAAATCAGGGATTGCCCCAACCCAGGTGCAGGACCTTACACTTGGCCTTGTTGAACCTCATGGGGTTCTTACAGGCCCACTTCTCCAGCCTGTCCAGGTCCCTCTGGATGACATCCCATCCTTCTGGTGTGGCAACTACACCACTCAGCTTGGTGTCATCTGCAGACTTGCTGAGGATGCACTCAAATCTTGCTGTCAATATCATTGATGAAGATACTAAACAGCACTGGTGCCAGTATGGACCCCTGAGGGACACCACTTGTCATGGATCTCCACCTGGACTTTGAACCATTGACCACTGCTCTCTAAATATGACCATCAAACCAGTTTCTTATCCACCAAACCATCCACCCATCAAATCCATATCTGTCAAATTTAGAGAGAAGGATGTTGTGGGGGACCAGGTCAAAGGCTTTACAGAAGTCAAGATAGATCACATCCGTTGGTTTACCTGTGTCCACTGCTTCGGTTACCTCATCATAGAAAGCCACTGAGTTGGTCAGACAGGACTTGCCCGTGGTGAAGCTATGTTGGCTGCCATTAATCACCTCCCTGTCCTCCATGTGCTTTAGCATGTCTTCTAGGAGAATCTGTTCCATGATCTTCCCAGGCACAGTGGTAAGGCTGACAGGTCAGTAGTTCTCAGGGTTATCTTTCCTACTCTTTTTAAAGATGGGGACAATGTTACCCTTCTCCCAGACACCAGGGACTTCTCCTGAGTGCCATGACTTTTCAAATATCATAGAGAGTGGCTTGGCAGCCACATTGGCAAATTCCCTCAGGACTCTGGGATGCATCTCATCAGGTCCCACAGACTTATATATGTTCAAGTTGCTCAGGTGGTCATGAACCTGATCCTCTTCTACAGTGGGAGGCCTAAACTCTCTTTTAATCCCCCTTGGGTTACATACTGTGGCTTCATCCCCTCCCACATGGAGCAGCGGTAACTGCTGAAGGCCTCACCAGGGTGGGAAATTTCCTGGCAATATCCCTTACCTGGGCTACTGGGAGGCAGCAGACTTCCCTGTGAGTGGGGTCTGCTCAACATATTGGACTCTCTGTCCCCTTCAGTAAAGAGTGTCCTTCGGCTATGACTCTCCTTTCTGTCCTCGTGGCAGTTGTGGTAGTACAGCGTGTGCCATTGAAGTCTGGGCTCTTGCTCTGATGTAGGTGCATCATCCTCCACTTTTTCCTCCAGTCCGTCCTCCATATCAAGAGCCTCAAATCTGTTGTGGAGAGACACCTGGGGACGTGTGGGCAAGGAGGGGGTTGGTTTTCTGCCCCGTCAGTGGACTTGCTTCCACTCATTACTTCCTTTTGAGCCCTTGCCTACATCCTGATAGGTGGAAGATACCAGATCCCTTTGATCCTGAGCTTTTTCCTGCGGCTGATTCTGTTCCTGTATCCTGGAGCTCAGGGTATGATCCCACCAGTCTATCTCTAGCTCACTCTCCCTGATGCTCCTCAGCCTCTCTACTTCCTCCTTCAGCTCTGCTACCAGGCTGAGGAAGTAGTGCACATGCTCACACCATATGCAGCCATAGCTGGTGGCACTCCGTGCAGCCTGAGACCTGGACAGCTGCATGCTTTCCTGGGAGCTCAGTCTGGACTGATGCGTCCCTTCTGGCAGGAGCAGAGAATACAGCCACTTGCCAGGTGGACGCCATGGCTGGGCTCCCTTTCACCAACCGAGCTTACCTTCTGAGCACGGAGACTGTGCCCTCTGTACACCCAGCCTTCGTGAACTGATCTTGCAAACTGTTTGAGGCCACCGGTGTGTGTGCACTCGTTTGCGCGCTTCTGTTCACAGCGTTCCAGATCACAGTGCTCCCTGTTCCAGATCACAGTGCTCCCTGGAGACCATTTAAATCTGCGGCTGCTTCCAGGACTGCCCCCCCTCCTCCGTCAGCCACCACGTATGAGTCTCTGCTTCCAGGAGTCCAGACCAGCCCACCGGGCTCCCTCCAGGGTTCCTGGGCTTCCCTTGCTCTAGCAACTGCCCCTTCATCTCAGTCTACTGCCCAGCTGCAGCAGTTACTGTGTCTGCTGCCGAACCGTGTTGATGAAAGCTGAGTAAAAACCAGTAATATTGAATAGTGACTACCAAGGCAGTTACCCACTCTTTCCTCTTATCGAATCAGGGGGTTCAAGCGTCTGAGAGCAGACCTGGGCCAGACCCTGTTTATTCTTCCCTTGGAAGTTGCAGCCATAGAAAGTGAATATGCATAATCATGGAGTAGAAGCCAAGCCTGTTCACTTGCAAGAGCCACTTACTGGCTAAATGACCACCTCCTGCTTGGGTCAGATTGTCCTTGTGGCCTTCAACGTATTTAAGAGTGCTTGATTTCAGACTTATCCATAACTGCATATGCCAGTGTCTAGTTTTGTGTTGTCTCTTGGACATGAATGACTGTTTGGGGTTTCAGTTTGTTCCAGCATATTTCAACAGAAGCTTGTACTTTCCCTTTACTTAAGTTTTCCTAAATAATTTGATGGGACCAAAGTCCTAGGGCGTTAGAGGCCATGGATAAGGTGGTAGAAATCGAGATTAATGACTGGTTGTTGCTTCCACAGCAATAAACCGGTAAGAGCAGAGCAAGCAGCAGTTAGGTAATTTATGCAAATAGCATGTTTGAGACTTTGACTTGGATGTCATAATTCTTGTGAGCAATTGCAGCAGTCACTGGTGGTAGTCCTGGTTTCACCTGAGGTTTCAGACATCTTTTCTTCCCCTTTATCTTTCAGATGTTTTGGTGGAAATGGCAAAGGAACATAGTCTTTACAGTCAGCAAGTTGGCCGCCCTTCCAGCAAGGCTTCCACCTTGCTTCTGGACAGTCAAATGCATTCTTCTGTTATTTGATAGCTGTTTCAGCAGTAACAGAAAATGTGCTGAGGACCTGGCCCATGAGCTGGTATGCCAGGTGAGAGACATGCTGTTAAGGTGGCAGAACGCAACTCCATGGATTAGAGCTTCCCAGAATGCACCTGCATGGATTACAGCTTCCCACAGGAAAGGGTTGTGGAAAAAATGGGCATAATTTATCCTAGGAGTCGCTGGCAACAATAAAGTATATAAAAATATATACTTTATAAAAATATATATTAAAAAAATAAAAAAATATAAAAAGGCGTCTCATTGATCCTGGCAGTTTTAGAAATATATGTTGACACTTTCTGTGGTTTCTTGTGTCACTGCCTGCAAGCAGTAGTTGAGTTTTCTGAATAGTGAACACACCCTCCTAAGCAACTGACATTTTACCCACAAACCAGATGCAAAACAGTAACCTCTGATCCCCAGCACTTCATTATCAAAACCCTCAGCTTCCCTCTTCAGCGTCTTTTTCAAACTGATAATCTTCCTTACTCCTGAGAGGGAGTACTCAAAACAAACTTCCCACCCCGAAGGTCTCTGCAGTTTCCTGCATTTTCAGCATGACTGTCTGCCAGGAGTAACACTTCTCATGGATGCAGACATCAAGTAAAATGGGTTTCTGTGCCTCTGTAGTTCTGTCACTAGAAAAGAGCTATTAAAGAAGCTGTATGTGCTGAATTTCTGACTCTCCTTGTAGATTCATCTTGCGTATTCTTAGGTACTTGGCAATGCAGCTGCATTATCATGTTTAGGACTTCGATTCAAAGAAGCAAACACAGTCTGGGAACCCAGCATGTTCTCCTAGAAGTGCAGTGCTTCCTTGTTAAGGTGGTGGCAGTTCACAAGCAGAGCTCTGCTACCACTGGGGACTTGCACACCCCTGTGCAGCAAACCTGGTTTCCCAGTGCAATTAAGGCAAAGCTGCAGTAGATGAGGTGCAATGCAGTACATAACACCAGGCGTCCATGACACATGGTGGCATAAACTCTGTTCTCTGTCTAAATAAATTGCATGCCTGAACCAGAAGTTTTCTTAATTGGCTGGGACTACACATAATGCGTATTAATTGTTACGAAAATGCAATCTGAATATTTGTGCAACAGCTTTAAGTGGTTTAGAGAGTGGATTACCTCTCACTGTATAATATTGTAGCAGTTAGGAATCTGGATGTGTATTCTTCTGGTTAAACAGAACTGAAGGTGGGGTGTTTCCAAGTAAATGCTTGCTCTATTTTTTCCTGTAATCCTGTCTGTATTATTTAGTCTTCCTCTGGATCTGTACAAACACGTAGACGTAGGTTTTGTGAGGTGTGACTTCCTTTTACAAACGCTGTGCTAACTCTTTTCCAGTGCATCGCATCTGTATATCCACTCATTCAGTTCTCAGTGTTTCTGCCAGTATGCTCATACAGACATCCGACTGCGCAAGCATGTTGCTTCCTCTATCTTTCCTGCGACCTTTTAGCCATTTACCGTCTTCCAGGCCCTGGGTATCAAGGAAAGTTTTAAGCAAGATACTGTAGTTACTAGTTAAGCTTTTTCATCTTCCACTGTTCAGGAATTTGGGGTGAAATCCACCTTGCCATTTATATTTCAGGTATCTCTTTAAATATTTATGGGACAATCTGAAACAGATTCTGAGGACATAATGACTGCTTTTGGTATGCAAGTCTCCACATTTTTTTCATGCTGACTGTAGAAGAGAAAGAGATGTTGTGTTTTACCATGTTGCATTTGTATTTTGGTCATCACTTGGCACGGTTGACGTTTTGTGCTCCTCTCATGTTTACAGATTATTTTTTTTTAATTAGTTCTGTTATATTTTTGTTAAATGTTAATAATATTATTCTGGCCTGTCCTTAGTTTTTGCTGTAACTTCATCCTTACTGTTTTCTTCACTTGGATATGGCATTGCTTTCCTGAAGTATGTTTTCTGGGGATGTCTCCATTCCCTTACCTGTAGTCCTGCCAATTTCCTTTCAGTTCGGCCCTTTCTGTAATCTTTTGCTGTTAGGTTATGTTTACTCTATGCAGTTTGTATGTTGTCTTGAAGATGTCTCCATGCTACCTGCTAGGATTGAGTTTGCTAGGCTGCCTCTTACTACTTTTTATTGAGCTTCCTTATTTGTGTAATTCTCCTTCCTACAGCTGAACGCAACCATCGATTTCTTTGTTGTTCCTTCAGAGATGATGATAATTGCAGTCCATGTTAAGGAGCAGATCCTTGATTGTAATACTTTAAACAATGTCCCCATGCACTGTTCAGGACCAAATCAAGGACTGTATTTCCTTTTACTTCCTAAGCAGCTGTTTCATTGATTTGTTAACTATGATGGCTTTTTCCACGTAACAGTTGGGGTTTGTGTTTTTTTTTTACCCATAGGAAAGAATACCCATCGTTTTAAATGAAAAGTTGGGAAAGCAGCCTTTGCAGTGATTCCTACCGTTGATACGTTGCATAGATCTAATGAGAGATGATCGTTCTGTTCCATTGGCTAATTACAGAGCGAGCTCTTATCTGGTACTTACAAAAGTAGAGCGTATGTTTGCAGAAGTATTGATTTGATTTGTTCTCTGTCTTTTTTTCTTTTTCCCGTATCAGCCCATGGAACTGCCAAAGGAGCTGTGTCAGCTGGCAGACATCCAGAAGCTGTGAAAGGAGAAGGCAATACATGAGTACAGAATGAATGAGGATGGTCTCTTGATCAGACCAGCCACAGAATCAGAAGAAAGAAATGAGCCATATGAGGGTGAAAACTATGGAGATGATTAGGATTGCTTTCCCACAAATAAAGCACTTTCTCAAATTACATCCTGCTACAATCAGAATATAATTCTTCAAGAAAAGCTTGAAAATCAAAATCAAGTGGTTAATCTGTGGAAGAACCTTCAACTGACTTCAAGCTGACAGTGGGAATTTAATTCCTGACACGGGTGACTTGAGGAGCTGAGACTGGGTGTTTGAAGGCACCCAAATGAAAAAGGGGGCTATTCCTCATGCAGAAGTGTCAAACAAAAGCTCTTTTCTTTAGTATGACAGGTAAACCCACTGCTGAATGGAAACAGTAAAAGGAAATTATTTCTGTGTCTGACTGTTCTTCTTGAAGTCTGTTTTTGAGATCCATTTTTTCAAGAGCTATTTTTCATTTTAAAACAGTGGCTTTTGTTCTTGCACAGTTATCAGGCCAATGTCTTAGATTGTGTTGGTTTTTCTGCTACCTGCTGCAGGTATGCAAAACTCATTCAATCCAGATATGGAAACGGGAGCTTATAAGATACCTGTTCATTGAGATTAGAAAAGGTTTGCTTGGAAAAATGAAAAAATCTTCTGGCCAAGCCACATAGGCTTGCTTTATACACAGGTAAGTCTCTTGGCATAGCTATACAACAGTCTTTCATAGGAGAATGAAAGAGAATAAACTGTTATGCTGGCAAGAAACAGCGAAGAGGTGTGCTAATAAAATGGACTTTCCTGCCAAGGAAGTTATTTTAGGCTAATTGAGAAAAGAAGCTTCCTGCTGAAAGTAGAACACCAGTGGTGTTTGTCAGCACTGCCGTATCAAACTCATGTAAATAAGGCTGTAATGCTAATGTGGTGTGTGTATAGACTATTGTGTATAAAGCAGTGGGTTTTCTTTGGATGTAAACTGGCGTGACTGGATGCTTATGATGTGCCTGCATTTCTTTTAAATATGGTTAGGGAAAGTGTGTGTATTTTAGTGTTTGGGTTTTTACTCTCCACGAGTACGAGACCTACAGTATTGTAATGGGTCTCCTCTTTGAAACTATAGATCGTACTTGCTCACATCTGGGAGGGGCAGAAAAAACAGCAGAAAATTTTCTGAGTTTTGCTCTTTGTCAGTACATTTTCTACATTTTTTTAAACCCTTAACAGTACCCTGTAATCAAACTGCATCATTCCTTTGTCTTGGTTCACATTAGAAAGATAAAATGGATTTGAAACAAGCCTTACAACTTCTTATTTGAAAATTGAGTCTGTTTCATTTGGTCTGCTAGGAGATGCTGGCAGTGGACAGGGTCCCTCTCCAGCACTGGAGCTCGTATCATTTATCTAGAGCAAGATTCTTCCAAGTAATGATGCGTTATCATAACTGGTGAGGTATGACGTGGACTATGGAGACTCTTCGGAGCCAGAGACAGCTCATTAGTCCATACATTATGTTTTCACAACTGAAATAATCTGGGTTCATCCAGTCCTGTTAGTAGGGAGAGAATGAATATGTCGATATACCAGATAATGGTAGGAGGGAGGGCAGAGGAGGGTAGGATGTGAAGGCATCAAGTCTTGAAACATAGAATGGTCTAGGATACAACAAACTGCTGAAGGCAACCTTCTCAGTAAGAGACTGAGCTGCATTCTCAGCCTCTTCTAAGTAAATCTGTGGCTGGAGCTATATTGTGATGGAATAAGGATTTCCAGACAGAGACGTGACTGTGTGACTTCACCTGTTGCACTGCATCTCTTTGAGTAGCAAAACCTCCCTGGGCAAAGCGGGCTGCAGCTTTCCCCGTTCCCTTTTGAGAAGAGGAAAAATAAAAGAAATAGATTGGAATGGAGTCATCACTCAATGATACGCAAGACTGAAAATGTCAGTTGCATAGAATCATAGAACAGTTTGGGTTTGAAGGGGCCTTAAAGATCATCCAGTTCTAATGCTCCTGCCATGGGCAGGGACACCTCCCAGTAGATCAGGCCAGGGACACCTCCCAAGGCCTCATCCAACGTGGCCTTGAACATCTCCAGGGATGGGGCAGCCACAGCATCCCTGGGCAACCTGTTCCGGTGCCTCACCACTCTCAATGTGAAGGTATTCTTCCTTATGTCTAGTCTAAATCTGCCCCTCTCCAGTTTATATGCATTGCCCTAGTGATGGTGTCCTATCACTACAAGCCTTTATGAACAGTCTCTCCCCAGCTTTCTTGTAGGCCTCTTCCCTTAAAGGAGGAAAAGGTTTGTGTTTATTTTAATATATATATATTTTAGTGATCTGTAATGCTCCTTGTCCTGCTCTGCAGTGGTAGGAGTCAGTTTTTCTAAGCTTGGTAGCCATGGGTGACAAAATCACATACAGTTCTTAAACAGCAGCACTGCTGGTTGTGAGTAGGGATGCCATTACCATACCTGGCTAAGGGCAAAGCTTTACTGGGGCTGTAGCAACGGTCTCATTTCCTGATAATTGCAGTACATGCAGTGTGCTAGGGTGACATAGAGCTTAGTCATAAAGCACAATGTTCTCTGTGATCAGTGATCTGGATTAATGGTTTATGAGAATAAATGAATAAGTTTTGCTACAGCTGGTTTTTATAATTATCTCATCATAGAAACCTGTCTTGTATCAAGAGAGAATATGCAGACAATCTCCAGACACGGATGAATAACCTGAAAGAATAAACACTCTCTTAGAGCTGCAAGGTTTTATCGATATGCTTAGTTGTCTTGGAAGATGTAGCTGTTTTAGGTCAAGAGATAACCTGTCTTGGGATGCAAGAATTTATTCATATGCTTAATTGACATGTGAGATGTAGTTGTCTTGGGTCAAGAGATAATCCCAAGGGGGTCTCCAGACATGGTTGGATAACCTAAAAAAATAGAACATTCCTTGAGGTGGTTCTGCCCCTATATTCCTCTTGTGAGACCTCACCTAGAATATTGTGTCCAGTTCTGGAATCCTCAACATAAGGATATGGAGCTGTTGGAACGGGTCCAGAGGAGGGCTTCAAGGATGATCAGAGGGATGGAGCACCTCCCATAGGAGGCCAGGCTGAGAGAGTTGGGGTTGTTCATCCTGGAGAAGGCTCCAAGGAGACCTAATAGCTACCTTCCAGTACCTGAAGAGGCTACAAGAAAGCTGGGAAGGGACTGTTTACAAAGGCTTGTAGTGACAGGACTAGGGCCAATGGGTATAAACTGGAGAGGGGCAGTTTTAGGCTAGACATAAGGAGAAAATTCTTCAATATGAGGGTGGTGAGACACTGGCACAGGTTGCCCAAGGAAGCTGTGGTTGCCCCATCCCTGGAGGTGTTCAAGGCCAGGTTGGATGGGGCCTTTGGCAGCCTGAGTGAGTGGGAGGTGCCCCTGCCCATGGCAGGGGGGGTGGAACTGGATGATCTTTAAGGTCCCTTCAAACCCAAACCATTCCATGATTCTATGACTTACACAATTCTTTTTCTAAAACTAGTCTATATACCCACTGCTTCTGTAAGATCGGATGCCTTTAGAAAAGCATCTGATTCAGCGCTGAATTGTTAAATAAAAATATTGCTTTTGCCTCGAAGACTTTGTCCTTTTCACTATTCCACCAGTGAATCAGGCTCATTCGACGTATCGCCGCATATGCCCCCCGCCGGGACCGCATCGCCCGGCGGCCTCACGCTTCACTTTCGGGCCTGTTTTCTCATGCGCTCCCGTGACGCAGTTCTTCTTGCGCGACAGCGGGAACGCGGCAAAGCCCACGACTCCCATTCCCCCCCTTTTTGCCCCGGCTACCGTTAACCTCAACGAGGCCGAGATCGGGGTCACTTCCCACCCGGCTCGCAGGGGCCTCGTGCGGGAGCACCCCGCGCCCTTCCCTCCGCTCAAGGGCGACCGCGCGTAACATCCGGTTCGCCCCCCCCCTCTGCTGGTATCCCGCGCGAGCCCTTCCCACCTCGCGCGAGACTCGCTGCTGCCTCGCCCGGCCGCCGCGCCCGAGTCCCTTCGGCAATTTCCGTCACCGCCAGACCCTACCAATCGGCCGCGGGAGCGCATCGATGGGAGCGGGCCCGCCGCGGGTCGCGCGTGGTGCCGGCGCCCCCGGCGCGGGGTGCAAGGCTTCGGCGGCGGCGAAGAAAGCGGTGGCGGGGCGGCGGTGGCGCGGCGCGGGAGCAGGGCGGCGGGGAGCCGCGCAGGGCTCGATTGGTCGGGCCTGGCCATGGCGCCTCTCCTCCCCCCCGCCATGGCTCCCCGTGTCCCCGCTCCTCTCCTCTCAGTGAGCGAAAGTGGCCGCCGCCGCCGTCCCAGCGCCCGCAGCCGCCGCCTCCTCTTCAGCAGCAGCGCGGGCGCCATCTTGGCGAGGCAGGAGCCGACAGCGCCCCGCGGCAGGACACGGGCAGCGCCGGCCTCGCCGACACGCGCGGCGACAGGCCGGGTGCAGCGAGCGGGGGAGCGAGCCCGGGAGACCCCCCCCCCGGCCGCGCCCGTCGGGTGAGCCGCCGCGGCGACCGGGCGAGGGCGCGCCGGGACGGGGCCGCGGGGGGGAGTGGGGGGCGGCGGGGCAGGCCGCGACTTTACACCCCCGACGGCGAGCGGCGGCCGGGCCTCTTCTTAAAGGGACAGGGGCCTTCCCCGCCCTGGGCCTGCACGATGCGGCCCCGGTTCACCGGCGGGGGGGAGGGGGGGGCGCGCACGACACCCCTCTCTTCCCCCCCCGGGTGGATGTGGTGAGGGGGCGCGTTACCCGGGGGGGCGCATTGAGGGGGCGCGTGCGGGGGTTGGGGGGATAGCGGGGGTGAGAGGGCGCGTGAAGGGGGGGGGCGCTGCGCACCCGCGGGCGCACGTGAGGGCGGGGGCGCGTGCGCGGATTGGGGGGTGGGGGGGTGGGGGCGCCGGGGCGGGGCACGCGGGCAGCGGCGCCGCCGCGTGGTACCTCGGCCGGGCCCGGGCTCGCGGGGGTGGGGGAGGAGTGTGCAATCGCCGCCCGCCTCGGTGCCACCGGGCTGCGCCAGCCCAGCGGGCGGGGGCGGTGTCGTGCGGTCCGACGGCCGCCGCGCTGCGGGCGGAGAGGGGGAGTTTCCCTCTCGGCGGTGTCGTAGGCGATAACCGGCTCCGCTAGGCTGTTTCCTCCGTGGCGGGGGCGAAATGGCTTAAATATGGTGAAATGTCTTAGAATCATGGAACGGTTTGGGTTGGAAGGGACCTTAGAGATCATCCAGTTCCAACCCCCCCGCAACGGGCAGGGACATCTCCCACTAGCTCAGGCTGCCCAAGGCTCTGTCCAACCTGGCCCTGAACACCTCCAGGGATGGGGTATCCGCAGCTTCCCTGGGCAACCTGTGCCAGTGCCTCACCATTCTCATCGTGAAGGAATTCTTCCTTATGTCTAGTCTAAACCTTCCCCTCTCCAGTTAATACCCATTGCTGCTGGTACTACCGCTTGAGGTTCCTTTCTTAAGGACAAAGCTACCACCTGGATTTGTACAGCACATGCAATCCCCAAGTGTGACCCGCACTTGTGTTTTTATAATGAATGCTTGTCAGAAGTGATGTATTTGGGTTGTCGTTCCTTTAACGTGTGTATATAGGAGTAGGTTGTGCCATCCAGAGGCTGGTAGGACACTGGTGGAAGAGTATAAGGTAGAGAATTGTAGCTTCATCCTTTTCCCGGTTTTTAAGGATATTTCATTAGGGATTGTCTTTAAGGTTAATTCATTTCTAGTCCATCTCTTGCATGTATGTTGGTAAAATTGCTTAAAATTGTTCCTTCCTTTTCATGGTCTGGGGTGGAGGTAGTAAAAACCAAATGAAACTGGAACCATCCGTGCACTTCTCTCTGCACACACGAAATACGAGGAGTGAAGTAATGGCAATATCTGAGGGTAACAGCTGGTGCTGCTACGTAGTGCAGAGGGTATGGATGCATCATCAGCCATCTCCATAAATACCATTTACTGCTCCTTTGGGACAAGACGTGGTGCAATTGAACAATTAAATAGTTAGGTTTGAGTTTTTGCTAGTCATTTTTCTGATAATTTCAACGTGGAAGCAGGGCTGTGGCATGCCAACCTTTGATTTTGGTATGTTGTCAGGCATTTTGACATTCACTTACGTATATGATTCTGTTAATTTTTTTTTTCTCTTTTTTATTTTTGATAATAAATTAGGCCCTGTCGTGCCTGTTACTTCAGCAATAAGAAAATTCAGAGCTTGTGCCCCACTGGCTCTTCGCTGTATTTAGAAACAATTAAAAGATGAAAGAGAGACCAATGAAATTCTGTCTCAATCCTTGGAAAACAATATAAAACCTTACCACAAAAAGTGAAACAGCAAATGATTGCATGTAAAATAGTATCTAGTTTTAACTAGATTTGATTACTCAGAAAAAGCAATTAAAATGGCTTCTTTTTAATTTAAAACTTCAGTTTTATGTACATCTTTAGTGAAGAGTGAAGGCTTCAGGTTCTTATGAAATATCCTCCTATCTGCTTTTTTTTTAAAGCAATAATCACTTATGTATCAAAGTTACAGTTAAGACACTGCCATAAAAAATGACTATGTGGGAATTATAGTTTGCTCTGAGACCTGGCATCTCGTGTACTCTGAAAAATGATTGTCAGTGTAACTACACATTTACCGAAGCAAGCTAAAATGTGAGAGGGGAAAGAAGAGCGTGTAATGCTCCTCCAAGCAAAATACCCCTTCAGGCTTTTTTTATGCCACAACTGTCTGCATTAGAGATCATTTACTTCTAAAGGAATCTGACAGAAATATACCTAGCTGATATTGCTGGACTAATATAAGTTTTCACATAGATCTCGACTTCTGCCTGAATATGTATGTTTGTGTCAGGGGTTGTTCTGGAGATGTCACGACAAGAAATTCTTACAGTATTTAGCTCTTCTGATGAGAAGTTGTATGTCTCAACTGTAAATTTGTTCAAGAAAGAAAAGTATCTTGGATGGTTGTGTCAGTTTGGAATCCAATCTCTCTTATTGGTGTCAAAGTGCACAGCACAAAGAGACCATGCGTGGAAAATCCAGAAAACTATGATGATTGAGAAGGAACTAAAATAGCATAGAAGGTTGTATTCTTGCTCATAGTTCTTAATCATGCCTTATGGATAACACTTTCAAAGCTGTAAACAGGGATATGAGAGTTACATACTTTGCATGTGTGAACTGGGATTTCAGAGTTTTGTCCACTTGGATGTTTTTGTTAGTGTGCTTAAAGTGATTGGACAGAGGAGAGGTGAAACTCTGCTTTTGTGGGCTGAAATACTTGAATGAATGTGTGCCTACCTATCAGCCAATAACACTTCATATACGTTTACCTCGTCAGTTTGCCTTGCATTTGCCATAGGCTAAGCGGGGGCACTGCGGGGTAGCTGCTGCGTGGCAGCAGTGTAGTTATCAGTGTTTACTGTAGTGTTTGATGTGACTGTTATGTGTAGTGAAAAGAAAAAGTAATCCTCTGAGGGGCTTAACTGAGGTGTAGAGATGCCAGCAACTAAAGGGGGAAAAGAAAAAAGGAAGAAAAATGAGACTTCTGTTGGAAAAAGTTCTATTTCAAACAGCTGTACAAAACAAATGCATTCCATCTTCCAGCTAGGCACAAGTGCCATCTGTGGGACGCCTGCTTTAAGTTGAAATTGGTAGCAAAAACTTGTTGGACTTCATTCAGAAATAGCCAGTGGATATCTGTTTAAACTGGGAGAATTGATTTTTAAAGCCGCGCTGCTTCATGTGTTTGCTGTTGGGTTGTTGCAGGTCAGTGAGTATGAAACATAGAAACCTTGTTATAACTCTGACCTCCGAGGATGTCCTTGGAGGATTCTTCTCTGGTGCTGGGTGTTTACTTACTGACTAGATGTTGTAATGGGCAGGCTTGGAAAAAACAGTAACTGAAAAACTCCCACACCTACATTAACATTGAACTAAGCAATGTGATTTAAAACAGGGTAAGGAAGGCTTCTTCAGGGAGTTTAACTTATATCTTCAAAAAATGTATATGATTGTGAAGGTTATTTGTATGCAGTTGGTATATGTATATAGCTAAGATCCTGCTGGTGGTATTGTACTTGTGCCTTTAATCATTCAAAAGGCTGCATGATACAATTAAATGGTTTCAGTGTGAGCTTCTGATTAAGTAAAAATGTTAGAGGATTCAAAGTGCCAGCCAGGCAGTGAGGCAGCTATTTGTGTCGAAATGCTAGGTTTATTAACTGTTCTGAACAAACTCTAGAGGAGGTAAAGGAAAAAGGCAAGTAATTACTGAATTTGATGCTGAAACTTAATATAAAATAGGCTTGTATCACTAACAAAGTGATGGTGGCAGGAAGATTACTATAGCCTGCAGTTGTTCTACCACCTGTAATGCGAATATTTACCTAAAGGATAACATCAGTAATGAAAACATTTTGAAAATATATATTTCTGCAATCTTCCATAAACTGAGTGGGCAAAAGGATAGATTTGTTGTCAAAATGATGAAGAAAAGTGGAATGGTTGTCATCACTGTGTAAGTCCACTGAAGCAATGTCTTGTTGATGTCCTGAACACTGTTATGTACTGTAGTGTGTCTCTCGCTTCTTCCCACCTTCTCTCCCATCAGTATTCAAGCCAGTTTTTGCCATTGGGAATCCTTGTTTCTTAAAACCTAGAATGGGAACAAAAGAGCAGAGAATAAAGAAGTATCTATCAATTAGCTTCCCAGATTATTACTTTGATCTGCAGAGAAGTGTTGTGTGAAAAGGCTGAATTCAGTGGCTGAGCTGTTCTCTATTCAGTATGCCTGTGTAACACTTACTATTTGTTTTGGGTGTTGTTAATACATTTAAGAATATTGTTAAGCTCTCCTGTGTTTATTTGTTTATTCGGTAGGCTTTGAGGACAAGAGTAATTAACTTTGTATGTACAGGAGCCTCTTGGGACAGTTCAAATAGGAAACCGAGCGCTTGTTTTTGAAGGGTGAAATGTAGAGAACTGATAACTATGTCAGCACAAGGAGGACTTTATTAAATGAAGAGATGTAAGGTTTCCTGACCTAGGAAGTAATAATTAAGAACATAGGTATCTGAAAAAAAGTATGGATGAGACAGGTATTTAGTATGTATACATGCTTAACATACTGTACACAACAAGGGGATTAATGTGTTAATAAAATATGGAATGAAATCTGCTCTTTGCAGTTATTGCAGCCAGAGGGTGCTGTCACTTGCTTTTGTGTTTTTTGGAGTACTCTGTGCAGCAGCAATGAGCCACTCCTGAGAAAATATCTTAGTTTTCTAATTACTAAACACATTTGATAGCATCTGCTTATCATTGAGTCATTTATAGCTTACAAGGAAAGACATAGTAGACAACCCAGCAGAAGTCTAAGCTGTGTGAGCGTGGAGCCAGTGTGCACCATTGCCTGTGGGGGGAGGCACACTGATCTAGGCTGGTGGATCCACTTAGACCAGCGCTTAGGCAAGTGCAGCTGGGCAGCTGGAAAGGCATCCAGTTACTCATTTTCAATCAGGAATATGACTGCGTCTGTTTTGCCTCTGGCCTATTTGCTGTCCTACAACTAAAAACTTGACCTCAAATCTATCTGCATTCTTTCCCTTTGTTTAGCTGTTAGGGTTATATAGTTCTGTGAAGGCAAAGCTCACTGGGGTGCAAAAGAGTTTGGCTCATCAGCTTGCTTGGAGACGGTGAATCCAATGGAAGTCCTGTGTGCTTTGTGCCCCTTGGAGCACCTTTCTTTCCCACGGTGCCTCAAGGACAGGCAGTGCTACCCAGTGTTGAATTTTGAGAAGGAGGTTTTCTGCAGAGGGCAGACAGATGGCTAGAAGATGCTTTGTTCTGAGCAAAATCACTGGACAATGGTTGCATATGACATTTTGGCTGGGAAAGTAAAATAGTGACATGTTTACATATCAGGTGCTGTTGTTGACTGGTACACCATCCCTGGAGGTATTTAAAAGATGTGTAGATGTGGTACTTAGTGACATGGTTTAGTGGTGGACTTGGCAGTGTTATGTTACAGCTGGACTTGATGTCCATGCAGGTTGGAATTTCAAGGCCTTTTCCAGCCTAAGCGATTCTGTGATTTTGAAATGGAGTGATAGAAGGGATCACTGTACTTTTTCTGATATGATACTAGGGATTGAATCTTGCTCCTATAATGTATACTATTTTTATTGGTCATCTGAAAGAAAACCACTTTCACCTCCTTGGGGTCTACTTCTATCTCTCCTTGAATGATTTCTTCCATGAGAGACACAAATTTCATGTTTCTTCTTGTTTTTTGTTTGTTGTTGTTTTCTTTTTTTAAGCTGTTCCTTTTCTTCACAGCCATGTCTCTTGGAAGATAGTTTTTTATTTTAGGATGGGTTTTATTTTGGGAGGTGGCTGTTAAGCAGTGTGGCACGTAGATTACAGGTTCTTGTAAAACATGAAGCTAATAGCCTTATGGGGAATGCTTTCAGGTTCTTTGTTCTGTCCATTACCCTTGGCTGCAAATGAATATTTGGTAACAGAGGTCAGTCTTCCATTGCTGTTGGGTGTATGAAGATCTAACATGCAGAAAGCTGAACCTAGATAGCTTTGGTCTAAAAATAATTTTTAAATGAGGGCTGTTATCCCATCTAACAATTTCTGGCACACTGTTTTTTATTCTCTATGCATAGAGATGTTAACTCAAGACTGAGTGTTTGTTAAGAGATAGTAAAGTTTGCTCTTGTTCAGTTCCAAGAGGGTAATCACTTGTCACAGTTCCTCATTACTTTGAAAGTCCTCAATCTGGCCTGTAATTTTTGAGGATAAAAGACATGGAAAAAGTCAGATGCTGGTTTTCGGACTGTATGCGTGAAGAGAGAACAATTTAGACCAGATACTGAGTCTGTGTTTTCACTTATATAAGCCTAAAACAACTTAGTCATTAACAATTTAGTAATTGAACAAATATAAAATGTTTTGCAGTAAATCGATGTGAAGTTTGCTTCACGATTTGTAATATTTTTAAGAAGTTACAGAAACAAGAAGAACCTTTGAGAAAAACAGTCTAAGTCTTGTCAAAAGCTGGTTGTATTTTTGTCCTCACCAGAAACACAGGCTTAAGGCATTTATTTATTAGCAAATGTTATCATATTTAGGGTGTTGACAGCATTTTTGAAAAACAAAATTCCAATTGTAAGAGCTATTGCTGTAATAGTTGTTAAGACATCTTTTGTAGTTGAAGGAAAATAAAACTGCAACAATAAAGTGTTTTGATAGTTTTATTTTTAAAGTATGTAATATGAAAATGCTGTGGGGGGATGTGTTTGGATATCTTTTAGGAATCTAAAATCCTGAGAACAAAAAATGAAAATTAGGCAGGCTACTTTTACCTTTAAAAAAAAATCATAAAGCCAGAATGTGCTCTAAATTTGTAAATATAAAGTATGTAATAAACTGCTAATTCTGTGTTACTTATTCTTCAATAACAATAACAGTTGAATTTTAGCATGAAAGTTTTTTTGTCAAGTACTTGTAGCATGTTTGTGAACAGGTAACAGTGATGTTCTGAGTGCTGGAAGGCTGGCATTGCTGTAAAGCAAAGGAAAAGTCTTATAAGTGTTCTGTAGGCTACAGCTGAGAACTGAATGGTAAAACCACCAGCCAGAACAGTATTTTCAGTACTTTTTGAAGTAAGCTTATATCTATAGTTCAACTAAAGAATAATAATTTGATTGCATTCATTAGACTTTCACGGCACAGGGCTGCCCTCTGAACAGTTAAACATGGTATCTTTAATAGTGATGAAAGTTTACGTTGGATGTTCAAGGACTGGCTTCATTATGTTTTGCGTTTCTCCATCACCATTTGGATTATTGTGCTAGGTCAGTGCAGTTCTCGTTCCTAACGAACAGTATCCATGAAGCCATAAAAGACAAAACTGAGAATCTAGGTTTTGGCTGTGGTAACATTGTGGAAAGTTTAGTGTGATTTGCGCTTTTTTTTTTTGGTTTTTTTTTTTTTTGTTCAATATACCTGCTAACAGCAGCCTAAGCTTTTTGCCCAGAACTACCTGGTTTATGTGATCAGAACTATTAGCATTTGGTGTAGTGTGTGGTGGGTTGGCTGCTCACCGAGTTGGGTCCTTTCAGAAGTGGTGGTGACTGTTGTTTCTTCTTAACAGCTGTGTGTTCAGAGGCACCTGTGCATGAGAAGTTTGTTCTATGGCCTCGGAGCTGGGTGCTAGGGAGGATGGCAGCTGCTCAGAGCTGGCAAAACCCCTTTATCTGCAGTATCTGGAGAAAGCGCTGCGATTGGATCAGTTTTTACGACAGACTTCTGCCATCTTTAACAGAAGTATATCCAGGTACCAAAATCTTTTCCATTGGGAATACCAAGGAAAGACAAGCATTCTTGCTATATTCTTCCTAGGCAACACCGTATTAAGGGTTTTGTGGTGACTTGTTTGCTATAAACTGTTCTCCTTTGAAGATTTTGTACTGTGTTTCTATTAGCTCATGCTAGTAGTTCAGGATGTTGCCAGCTCACATATGAATTAGCCTGGCGTTTTAAAACTCTTTTTCACAGTTAAGTGGCCAAAACTTTCTTTGTTTGCAGAAAGTCCAAGCACTAAGCTGATTTTTCAGGGAGATGGGGCTGTAGCCATAAGTGAAATAGAAAGGCTATCATCAGATGCAGATTTTTTGTAAATTGTAGCAGTGAGGAGTCATCAAGATACCTTTCTGTCCCAAAACAATTTACGTTTAATTTCATCAATGTTTTGGAACTGTAGAGTTACAGAACTGGTAACTCTATGAGTAACAACAGATGTATATACGTGGATGTAGTAGGATCCACACAAGGAGGGTAAAGCTATGCTTCTTGTATTTCTCTTGTATACAGTAGTACTGAGGACAACAACGCTGTGCTTTGGTTTGAATTGATGTAGTTCCTTGCTAGTTAAATACTGAAGGTCCAGGTTGATAGCATAGCCTGCCTGGTCTGATGATTAACTACTGCTGAGAGGCTAATGGGAAATTATTAACAGCAACATTTCTGATCTGTAAAATTACATCTGAAGCTGTCTCAATTCTCAAACCTTTAGACAAATGGCCATATTTAGGAAAATTGTATGAGTATCTCCTCTTTTGAATATTTTCCTTTCCTTGTCACTGTATTATGTATGTTCTTGCAGCGATGAAAGCGAAGATGGATTGGATGACAATCCTTTGCTGCCTCAGTCTGGGGATCCCCTGATGCAAGTTAAGGAAGAGCCTCCAAACTCTTTGCTGGGGGAGTCTTCTGGAGCTGGGAATTCTGGGGTGCTGAACACACATTCCCTGAATGGAGTACTGCAGCCAGGTAGGCGTTTGCTAGGTTTAATCTCTGCTTTCTTTGGGATAAACTGGGAAAAGCATTATTTCTTAAGAACTTTATTTTTATTTTTTTGCTAAACAGAACCAAAGTCTGAAAAGGGGAGCTTGTATAACTTTTCCAAACTGAAGAAAAGCAGAAAGTGGCTGAAGGTAAGAATGTTGGGAAGAAATACAGCTGTTGTGAAATCTGTGAATAGAGTCCAGTCAACACTGTGTAGACAGTGATGATTGATTCCATCTTGTCATCTGACATAGATCATGGTGTAGAAACATGTAAGCAAGCAGAGGGCAACAAAAAAAGTTGAGTGCTAGGCAGAGCATTATTACAAATAGTTTGCAAATGGAGTAAGTTTACAGAAAGTTTATTCTCATCTCAGTAGACCATTTAATTTTACTTTACATTTACTACTCAGAGCTCAGAAAGCTAGACTAATGTGTTGTAAGTGCTACCCTAAATCACGTGGTGCAATTTAATTGATATATCACACTGAGAAAGAGGCATAAGTTGATATAGAGATGTGGTAATAGCTTGTGAGGCTGAAAAGAGTGCTCCGAATTAATTCTTTGGTCTTGTTCTATATTGACTGGCACTATTTTATTTATTTATTATTTTGAGGTAACTAGAGCTAGTCTCCCCTGCTAAGAAGAAAGTAATGAAGAAAGTAATGGGGAGGTTGGTTTGGGTTTGCTTTTACATTTAGAAAAAACACTTAGCAAAGCCAAAAGTATTTTCTGCAAAGGCTTCCTGTCTTGGAAATGGAGAGGAAGAAGGGTATGTGACAGCCAATAATGAATATTGTATTAGACTTCAGGTAGAGCAAAATAGAATTACAGTCTATGTATGTAGATTTAGGGCTTTCATTTTAATCATGTAGCAAAATGGATAGTAGGCATTTAAATTTTGGTCAGCAGCAGCATTTTAATTAAATTTTACAGTAAATATACATTCAGAAACTTTAAGTAATTTCAGTAAACTGTCCAGATTAAAATGAGCTGTTGTGAAGTATATTACATGGACATTTGGGACTTGGCTGAAAATTTGTGTCTAAGTTGAACTCAGTACAAGATCCAAATGAGGATGGAAGGAGAGAGTGGAATGGTGGCTTTATGCCATCTTTGCATTTTCGTTGTAATGTAGTCTTCTCTTGTTAGCAAAAACGAGTTGCCAAGAGGTCAGGCAAGAGTCAAGCCTGCTGCCAGTCATGCAGGTGGAAGTGGTAGAACAGCAGGACAAACTACAAATGGGGGTAGGAATGTAACTGCAACCATGCATCACAAAATGCCCCTACTAGTGTCCTGGACTCTCTCACTGCTGCTTTTCTGAGACCATAAACAGACAAAGTGGATTCTAAAATGACTTAATTATCACCAAACTTAACAGAAAACTACTTCATGAATCAGAAAATGTGTATTGCATTCACTGCTATATAGTACCGTATCTCAGAATACTGTTTTTCATTTAGGCATTTCAGATGGAAGGCAGTAGTAAATGCTAAGTATTGCTGTTGGGCCAGACCTGCAGCTCTTTATCAGATAAAGGCTCAAGAGAGCTTTGTGTAAGTAAACAGTTCAGTGTAGGGACTTGTGATTGTTAAATTATTTTCCATTTATTCCTACTAGAGTATCCTTCTGAGCGATGACTCCAGTGACACGGATTCACCAAGTGATGAGGACGGAGAGGATGAAGAAGAATTTTCTCTTTCAAGGGAGGAACTTCACAATATGTTGCGATTACACAAATATAAGAAACTGCATCAAAGCAAATATAGCAAAGACAAAGAGGTAAAAATACAGAATTTTTACATTGCCTTGATTTTTATTTTCCTTTAACTGCATTAATTTAACTGCTTTTAGATTTTTATTAAAAACCATAATACTTTGTGGACTTTAAAGTATCCTTTTGTTTGGTAGACTAGAACAATTTAACATCATTTTCAGACAAGGGTTATTTTAATTAATTACATACAGACTGAAAAGCTGTTGATGCCTTATGCTGAGAATTTTTCAATAATTTATGTAGCTATTACTGGCACATGCGTTATATATAGCTTCCCCAACACTCTGTCCCAGTCACTAGAGCAAATACAGGCTGCTAGAATGCAAGAGTTGGATAATAATACATGAAAATTGAGGTGCTGTGGGTTAAATTCTAATGCAGATAGTAGCTACTATTCAGGACTAAAATTCTATATTTAAACTTAAAGTAGTGTACTTGCATCATCATTGAGTGATGAGTAGTAAGCTGATGTTTACCTTCTTGAAAGGGAGTTCCTAAGTTTTTTCCTTACTTCTTGGTGGTTTTACTCGAGTTTCTTTTTTTTTTTTATTTCATACCTTTCTGTTTTAATTTGGATTTTCTTCTCAGATTGTCCTTTTTTCCCTTCTTATAGAAAAATAGACTGCCACATTTCAAAATTTTTCTTAATACTAGGCCAAATTCTATGACTGTTTTGATTCTAAAATTTCTTCAAATTATAAGGCCTTTTGCAGAAATCATTTTTGTTGCTGTTTGAATTGCACTGGAAGGTAGTCTCAGATGAAGGAGGTCATCCTGTTCTGCTATCAGAGGATGTGTCTGAAATTAAAATCTTGTTTCATATTCTTTTGAAATTTCTAATACTGAAGAGTGGAGAAATATTTTCCCACCAGGGTCTTTGTCTCTATTTACTTCTTTCCCTTGTTTACTTTTATGTTACAAACCAAGATTGTGTTAGCTAACACATATTTGCATAACCACACACATTCATACACCATATTTTTACACAGGTCGTAACTTTTGTTAGATTTTATACAATTAACTTAATAGTATGCTTAGGTTTAAAGTAGTTATTTTTTGACCCATGCTGTCTTTAATTTGCCTGTTTATACATAACCTGTGTAAAGTTCTTTTAATATTTTACTTCAATAATGCTTGGAATATAGTGACTTTTTTGATAATTTGGAAGAAAACTGCTGAGACAGCTGTATTTTTACTTGACAAGCTGAATATTCAAGTTATTTGTCCTTGTGGAAGTCTTTTAAATGACTTTCATCTAATCCCATCCTTTGGAGTGGTAAAGTAGAACACATGTAATTTGGGAATGCAAGCAAAACAAATAGGAGGTCCATGATTGGACCGCTTCATGTAATGTGCTGTCTTGCTGGGCAGCACCTGTATGGAAAAGATAGAGGAGTACCTGCTCCTCCCCTCTTTCTTGACTGGGTGTGCTTGGCTCCCTGTGTAGAATTTGAAGGCCACCTCTGGGAGCAGAGATTTCACTCTGGACACTGTATGATCCTTGATAACAATGCTAAATATGGGCAAGTGCATGTTTTCTGATCTCTTATTTACAGGCAGGTTCTGAACTTGCTTGCCTGCTATCTGCTATCTGCTGTATCTGTTTTCCATTGCTGTGCTCATTTACATCCACTTCAGTTGCAGCAATATCAGTACTATAGTACAGGACTGCTGTCTACATATGATCCTTACTACGAGCAGCAGCGCCACCTGCTAGGGCCCAAGAAAAAGAAGTTCAAAGAAGAGAAAAAATTAAAAGGTAAAGTTATTGACCTTGTGTTTTTCAATGGCTGCTGTGATTAAATTTGTTTCCTATGCTACATCCTTTGAATAAACATAAATATTCAAACTTCGGGTTTTGCATGGAAGTAATTCTGTCAGAGAAAAAAAATATCAGAAAATGCTGTGCTTCATCTTTGGCCCTTTAGAAAGCTAGAGTGAAACAAAGGAGTGTGAATTTAGAGTTTGTGAGTTGAGATTTTCCTTATGGACCTCTGAATTCAGAGCAAAGGAGTTATGCAATCTGTACATTGTAGCTTTATTGTTTTCTTCAGAATCCATATGTACTGTTGTGTATCATGGTCCATTTACTCAGAGTTTTTTGAAAACATTATAGTCCCTTGAAAAATGTAAGAACTTATCCAGCACCTGGTACAGCTGTTCCAGAGTATGTAATTCTAGTGAATGATGATGTGGAGTGAGATTGTTTTCTGCAAGTTAGAGGGAACTGGGAATTGTTGTCTAATGTGAGTTAAATTAGAATTGCTTCTATAATCTCTCAGCTGAAGTTTCTCAGATACATGTTTGCTAGGAAGTACGATTTTCTTTCTTGACTGGTTTGGCAGCATCTGTACATCTGTAAGGAAGCAGGAAGAGCAGTCTGTGAATGGTCAGTGTAAGGTGAATTCTCTCTAGTGCGAGTACTTAATTTTGAGCTGTGTTTTAAGAGTTGCTTTGGGCTTCCTTCCTGCCCTCCTGCAAGTCCCTTTAACTCTGTATTTTTTTTCTCCGCTAATCTCACAGCAGTATGATTTTACATACTCACATAATATTTTTAGTGTCCAATAGGACTATCAGTTTCCTCTGAAAGCTGGGATCTGTAATACATGATAACGCACCAGTCTTTTTCAACTGCTGAGAAATTTGGTTTGAGACTTACCCTACCAAATGCTAATGTTGTTACCCTTAGGAGTTTTACCTTTACACATCTTCAGGTAAAATTTTTACATTGCACTGGGTCCCAGGCATTTCCTTATAAGGAAACTTGTAAGGCATGTTTCCCTGGGTAGAAAAATTGCATTTCACTGCTCTTATTTATTAAAAAGGTAATTCTTTCAATTATAAAGTGATGAGGAAGTATCTGATGGATACTTCACTGGAACATGCTGCCCAGGGAGGTGGTTGAGTCACCTTCCCTGGAGGTGTTTAAGGGACGAATGGACAAGGTGCTGAGGGGCATGGTTTAGGGATTGTTAGGAATGGTTGGGCTTGATGACCCAGTGGGTCCCTTCCAACCTAGTGATTCTATGATTCTATGGTTTTGTGATTCTATGATATGATAAATGGATGGTACCAGAATTCGCAAATGTGGATAAGTTTGGCTTATTTGTTGGTTCCACACATCAGTTGACTAGGATAATTTACTCAGGAAAGTTACCTGCCTGAATGTATCCCAAGAATAGAAAAAGACGTAGATTTTTATGATAATTCTTTACTGTGCAGGCAAGTTGAAAAAAGTAAAGAAAAAGAGGAGGCGGGAAGAAGAGCACTCTTCAGAGGAGTCACCACGACACCACCATCACCAGACCAAAGTTTTTGCCAAGTTTTCTCAAGATACACCACCACCTGGGCCCAAGAAAAAGCATATGAGTATTGAGCAACTTAATGCACGTCGGCGGAAAGTGTGGCTTAGCATTGTTAAAAAAGAGTTGCCAAAGGTGAGCTTGGCTAATGGCACTAGATCAGTGGTGACGGCAAAAAAGTGAAATAGAAAATAAACTTAGTGGGGATTGACACTTGGAAAAACAGACTGCAGTAAGACCTGATTTTTGTGATGATCATTAGTGACCAAGCTGATATTCTGTAATCCGTAAGCAAAGCATAGTTTGAATTTCTTACCAGTAGTGATACCAAAGTGGATCACGTGTGCTTTGCCACTACTTTCGTTTGGCTGTCCAACCCTTTTCTAGGAACAGTACAGTAAACAACAAGAATCTACAGTATAGCAGTGTAGAGCAAACCAATGGCTAGTTTTACATACAGTTCAGGAAAAGAGCGTCTTGATCATTGTAGCCTGTTTGGGTTTTGAAATCTAGGGAAAAGGGTTTCTATCATTTGCAGGATGGGCTTCAGTCACACTTGAAATGGAAAGCTGCGTTCACTGTCGCTAGTTTCGTGAGGTGTTTCTTAGGTGGTCAGTGTTGACCTTGCAACCTGGTCTTTGGAGCTCGCAGTTAACAGACTGAATTCTAGCAATGTGAGTGATGGCTATAGCATCCTTTGAGAACTTAGAAGCCGGGCAAAGGATATCTGCAGTGTGGTAGACTTTAGTTTTTCAAATGACTTATTTTGATCACATGAAGAACATAGGCTACATTAATGCTTAACATCCTTGGGAAACTGGGAATTTTTGTAGTTTGCTTCAGTAATTATGGTGGACTAAGAGAACCTTGGTTTGCAATAGTAGTCATTAAAGAAACAGTCCTGAAAAAGGAGGGGTTTTACATGCTTCCTTCAGGAGTTGAAATACATTTATTTATACCTTCAATAATTAAGGATGAAATTTTATTATTAAATTAATAATTAATTAAAATTAAGTGTTTCAGTCAAAACAAAAGGTACTTATGGTACCTGTACCCAGTTAATCAGTGGTGTGCATGGCTGAGATTGGCACTCAATTCTGAATAGGGATCTTTTAAAATACTATGAAGTTGTTACCCTTTAACTAATTTCAAGATGGTATTCTTTTATAGGCATACAAACAAAAAGCCTCAGCCCGCAACCTTTTCCTAACCAACAGTAAAAAGGTAAGTTGTTGAGTTTTATACTGTACGTGTGCTGGATATAATAAGCAAACTGTAACCTCTTTATGTTTCTTCTCTTTCTTATAATACTGACTGTACTAGCAGGGAAGTATAGGAGTATAGAAGTAATTTGTCATTTAATGGCTTTTAATTTTTTAGCTGTGTCATTTTGGCATATTTCATAAGCAACAGATGAAATAAGCAACATGAATTTATGAGGTCTTTTTGGCTTTCATAAGATTTAGTTTGTACATTTTTAATTTACTGATCTTTGATACAATAAATAAATGATTTTGGTACACTTTGTTGGCTTTTGAACTGCCCATCTATCCACCAGCTAGAAATCGCTGGTTTAAGCATTCTTTCTTAAATCAAAGGGCCTCTTGGAATATTAAATGTGTTAATTTACATAAGTGTATGTTGGATATGAGATTAAAAATAGAAAATTTTTGTGCTTAAGTGATTGCAAAATTATTTTATTGCCTCATCAGAGCATTCTCCAAGAAATGTCATAGTTTCTACCTAGAAGGTTTTACTTTAAGAACACTTGGTAATGTCTTTCTGTGCGTTTTTCAAGTGTTATGTTCAAGTATCTGATTAATTTTTATGGCTAATGAAAAGGTAATCAAGTATATGGCTGAGAGACTGATATCAGAGATATGTTGATGCAGGAATTTTTCCAATCTATATGTAGATCGTCAAGCAAGGGGGCATCTTCTTTGTAAGAGATGCAGTGAACAGGACCTGCATGTATATACTTAAGAAACTTTGCAGTGAGTGGGTTCTTTGCAGTGGTCCTCCTTAGCTAGCAGAGACTGGATTTCTTAGCAATGTCTGGGCAAATAGCCTGCAGTCACTGTATTTGTAAGTATCAAAAATCACATTTTAACAAGTGAATGATGCAGCAGACTTACACATTTTGAAATTCCACTTTTTCCCTTTGTTTTCATTTTGTTTGATCGTTCAAAATCTGTGTGTTAGAATTGTTGATGTACAGATTTTAGTGGAGGAAAAAAAGCCTGTTATAAACATCAAACCCAGCAATTTTGACCATTCTGACAATGGCATTAATTTATTTATCCTAGAACAAAAAATTACATTGTATTATGCTTCTTCATGAAATGGTAGGAAAAGTATAGGACGCTCCCCCACTTTTCAGTATATTAAGATGTGAATGGGATTGTGCTCCACCAACACTGCTATTGCAGCAGCCTTATTGAAACAGTGAGAAAAGAACTGCAGAAAAGTGTCTAGAATAGGTGGGTCAGAGTTGCAGGCAGACCTTGAACTCTCATCTCCTGAGTCCCTTTCAAACACACACAGACTGATCCTTTAAGTAGCATGCCATGCTGAAGCTGTCTTCAGATTTTGTCTTCTCCACCATCTGGTGGGGTTTTTGGAAGTTCACATTCACTTGTCCCATTTCAAAAACATTGCTGCTAAGTAAAGCTTTGCAGCTTTTTCTCTTCTGAAGGATCAAACTAGGTTAAAATTGAATTTGAAGTTGTTTCTTGCTGACTTTCTTTAAGACCTGCCCATTTTACCGCTGTTTCCAAATCCTTATTTCTCTGTAGCTTGCCCATCAGTGCATGAGGGAGGTACGCCGAGCTGCCCTCCAGGCCCAGAAAAACTGTAAGGAAACTCTACCACGGGCACGTCGTCTTACCAAGGAGATGCTTCTCTATTGGAAAAAGTATGAAAAGGTGGAAAAAGAACATCGCAAACGAGCTGAGAAAGAGGCTCTGGAGCAACGCAAGCTGGATGAGGAGATGAGAGAGGTATAGTAAAAACACAGATTGCTGGTAATTAATTAATTTGTTGCGGAAACACAGAAGTGACCAGATATTTTGAGTTTCTAAATCCAAGCAATGAAATTCAGTTATTTCATCTGTTTCAGCGGTATTCAACGTATTTCTTTTACTATCTTAAAACTCTTTATATAATTCTTCTAATTATATTCACCTCTTCTTCTAGAGGTGATAAAATAAAACTTTCAACTATGTAAAATACTTACAAGTGAGTGAAATGGAGGAAGGAATTAGACAAGCCATGCGTGTCTCTCAGACATACCTGATTCAGTGTTGGTAAAGACTGACCTTTTGTGATGGTTTGGGCATCGTTGTAGGTTCAGAAGGACTTTAAAGATCTTCCAGTTCTAACCCCCCTGCCATGGGCAGAGACTTTCCACTAGATCAGGCTGCCCAAGTCACCATCCAACCTGGCCTTGAACACCTCCAGGGATGAGGCAGCCACAACTTCGCTGGGCAACCTGTGCCACTGTCTCACCACTCTCATGGTGAAGAAATTCTTCCCAATGTCTAATCTAAATCTGCCCCTCTCCAGTTTGTCCCTATTCCCCCTCATCCTATCACCACAAGCCTTTGTGAATAGCCCCTCTCCAGCTTTCCTCTAGGCCCCCTTCAGGTCCTGGAAGGTCGCTATAAGATCTCCTCTGAGCCTTCTCGTCTCCAGGCTGAACAAGCCCAACTGTCTCAGCCTGTCCTCATAGGGAATGTGCTCCAGCCCTCTGATCATCTTTGTAGCCCTGCTCTGGACCCATTCCAACAGCTCCATATCCTTCTTATTCCAGAGATTCCAGATTCTTAATCCAGAGGATTCCAGAACTGGACACAATAGTCCAGATGAGGTTTCACAAGAGAGGACTAGAAGGGCAGAATCCCCTCCCTTGCCCTGCTGGCCACGCTTCTTTTGATGCAGCCCAGAATACAGTTGGCCTTCTGGGCTGTAAGCACACACTGGTGGCTCATGTCGAGCTTCTCATCGACCAGCACCCCCAGGTCCTTCTCTGCAGGGCTGCTCTCAAGCACATCATCCCCCATCCCTATTGAAATCAGGGATTGCCCCAACCCAGGTGCAGGACCTTACACTTGGCCTTGTTGAACCTCATGGGGTTCTTACAGGCCCACTTCTCCAGCCTGTCCAGGTCCCTCTGGATGACATCCCATCCTTCTGGTGTGGCAACTACACCACTCAGCTTGATGTCATCTGCAAACTTGCTGAGGATGCACTCAAATCTTGCTGTCAATATCATTGATGAAGATATTAAACTGCACTGGTGCCTGTGTGGACCCCTGAGGGACACCACTTGTCATGGATCTCCACCTGGACTTTGAACCATTGACCACTGCTCTCTAAATATGACCATCAAACCAGTTCCACCAAACTATCCACCCATCAGATCCATATCTTTCCAATTTAGACGGAAGAATGTTGTGGGGGACCATGTCAAAGGCTTCACAGAAGTCCAGATAGATCACATCCGTTGGTTTACCTGTGTCCACTGCTGTGGTTACCTCATCATAGAAAGCCACCAAGTTGGTCAGACAGGACTTGCCCGTGGTGAAGCCATGCTGGCTGCCATTAATCACCTCCCTGTCCTCCATGTGCTTTAGCATAGCTTCTAGGAGGATCTGTTCCATGATGTTCCCAGGCACAGTGGTGAGGCTGACAGGTCAGTAGCTCTCAGGTTCATCTTTTCTACTCTTTTTAAAGATGGGGACAATGTTACCCTTCTTCCAGTCACCAGGGACTTCTCCTGAGTGCCATGACTTTTCAAATATCATGGAGAGTGGCTTGGCAGCCACATCTGCCAATCCCCTCAGGACTCTGGGATGCATCTCATCAGGTCCCACAGACATATACGTTCAAGTTGCTCAGGTGTTCGCAAACCTGATCCTCCTCTACTGTGGGAAGGAGTCTACCCCCTTGGTCACCGTCTTGCTGTCCCATGACCCAGGAGGGACGAGGAGAGCAGTTATTGGCAAAGACTGAGGCAAAAAAGTTAAGTACTTCAGCCTTCTCATCTGTTGATACAACCTCCATTTCCAACCATCAGTAGGGGTACATTCTCTTTGATCTTCCTCTTGTGATTGATGTACCTGTAAAATCCCTTCTTGTTAGTCTTTACTTCCCTTGCCAAGTTCAGCTCCATCCGCACCTTGGCCTTCCTGACTTGATCCCTACACAGCCAGGCAGCGTCTCTATACACGTGCCAGGTTGCCTGTCCCTGCTTGTACTGCCTGTGCAGTTCCTTCTTGTTTTTTTAGTTTAACCAGCAGACTCGACTCAGCCGTGCCAGTCTCTTCCCTTTCCTGCCTGATTTCCTACATACAGGGACTGAGCGCTCTTGCGCCTTGTGGAAAACTTCCTTAAATATTTTCCAGCTCGCATTTCCTTGGGTGGGAGTCTCTATCAGCTGGACTAAGAAATTATCCTCAATGCACTCCCGGAGTCTTCTGGATTGCCTGCAGCTTGCCGTGCTACTTCTCCAGCATGTCTGGGTGGTTGAAGTCCCCAAGTAGGATGACAGCTTGCGAGTGCGAAGCCTCCTGTAGCTGGAGGAAGAAGACTTCATCAGTTGTCTCTCCTTGATCAGGTGGCCTGTGGTATACACCAACCACAAGGTTCCCGTTGGCTCTCCCATCTTTAATTTTTACCCACAAACTTACAACCTGTTCGTGGCTACTCTTCAATGGCAGCTCTTCACATTCTATCCCTTTCCTGAGATACAGGGCAACGCCTCCACCCCTCTTTCCTGGTCTGTCTCTCCTGAACAGCTTGCAGCTGTCGATAGCCGCATTCCAGTCACAGGACTCGTCTCACCACGTTTCCATGATGGCAACTAGATTATAGCTTTCAAGTAACACGGTAGACATTATACACAACACATTATAGTGTTCTTTGTCATGATTACTGAATTTAAAAGAACTTTTAATTTGCAACAATTTTATATTTTAATCATGCTGGCGATCAGTGTTCTTTCACACAACTAGTATCCTAGCATTTTGATGTCACAGTGATGTGCACAATCTAGATAGATTATTTGTCGATATGTTATTTGATTCCTTTTTTTTTATTTGATATTTTAAACATTTCACCTTTTGTCCTGATTTTTTTCTTCTTCATTTGTTTTTTTGTAAATGCTTTTCTCTTAGGCTAAGAGACAGCAGCGAAAACTTAATTTCCTGATCACACAAACTGAATTATATGCCCATTTTATGAGTCGTAAACGAGATATTGGACATGATGGGATACAGGAAGAAATTCTACGCAAACTGGAGGACAGCTCTACCCAAAGGCAGATTGATATTGGTGGAGGAGTAGTGGTCAACATCACCCAAGAAGATTATGGTAAGCAATTCATCTACAGTCCTTCCTGTGCACTCTGAAATTTACTGTGCTACACATGTTATCATGTAAACTTACTGTTTCAGGCAGAAAATCCTTCTGTGTAAGAGCACTGCTATAATTACTGGAATTTATCTGTGTGTTGATTTATGTGATTAGTACTGCAGAGCTCTAACATGGAGGTGTTGTTTTCAGATAGTAACTATTACAAGGCCCAAGCTCTGAAGAATGCTGAGGATGCTTACCAGATTCATCAGGCCCGGGTATGTATTTTTTTGGACCCAAGAAGAGGAAGAGAATGCAGAGTAATGATAGAGGTCAGAGTAGCAGGGTCTTTCATAGCAGGCAAGTCAAGTAGGTTTGTTTAATCCTGGGTGCCAGATTTGAGTTTAATCCCATTGACACTTCTTGTGCTAAACAGATAGAAGACCAGAATATGAAGATTTGGGCTATAGGAACAGAATAATTTCCTGTTAGTTTCTGGCAGACATCCTGTGTCATAATGTGACGTGTAAGGCCTTTTACCACAGTTTCTCAATGAATTAATATGTTTATCTTTTGCGTACTTTCCTCTTCCTGTTTAGACCAGGTCATTTGATGAAGATGCGAAGGAGAGTCGGGCAGCAGCTTTACGGGCTGCTAACAAGTCTGGTACTGGCTTTGGAGAGAGCTACAGTTTAGCAAACCCATCTATCCGGGCAGGAGAAGATATTCCTCAGCCGACTATATTCAATGGAAAACTGAAAGGTTACCAGCTGAAAGGCATGAATTGGCTGGCCAACCTATATGAGCAGGTATCTTAGTACATCTTGTGAAGTTTTAAATCTTCTAGGATTATTTAAGTCATTGGAGTAAACTTGGTCAAAAAATATTTAATGGTTTTAAAAATAGACCATGTATACTGAACCTGTAATGTCTCTAGGAGAAAGGAAAGTATTATGTAAGCCACCTGTCAGTATTCTTGATTATTGTGGAAATAACAACTTTGCATACAGCATTAAATTCAAGATTCTTTATGTGAATATTTATACAACCGTTTATCATGTAGATTATGTGCTGAGAAAACCTTTGCTGCTTGGAGCGGCACGCTGTTCCAGGCTTTGGTCAGCTGGGTAAAATGCAGGCAGCCTTGTCCTTGTGTACATACCCAGTTGGCAGTGTGATCACAGAGTGCAGACAGGCTGAGGGAAAAAATCACCTCAAGGAATGAATGAAAGTGCAGTTGATATGAAATATCTCTTAGTAGAAGACGTAAGTGATAATGTCAGAGTTGTTAAACTCGGGCTGTTCCCCTTATATTCAATGGCAACCATTCTGCTAGACCTTGATGGATTCAAAAGTAGTGAAGTGGAGGTGTTCACTTATGAATCTTTTGCAGGGCATCAATGGAATCCTGGCAGATGAAATGGGTCTGGGTAAAACAGTACAAAGTATTGCTCTCCTTGCACATCTGGCTGAGGTAGGTGGATTACCGCTTGTTCCTTTCAAAGGGGCTGTGTGTGTCTCGGTAGATGCGTGTATGTGTGTGTTTATGTATATCTAGTATATACATACATAAAAATGGAATTTTCATTTATTCACAGAGTAATATCCATTCATTTGAACATAATGTGAAAGCCTGATAAGAGAGCAAAATGTAGACTTCATGGTTCACTGACTTATATGAATCAGAGAGATTTTTAGAAATGAAGCCCAGATTCTGAGCTTCATGGTAATCGCTGTGGATTTCTATATTCGTGGAGTTTTTTTCAGGAAGTGTAGTTTTGTGCCAGATAGAACAAAAAAGCAACTGGAACTTACTTCCTTGTGCAAAAGTAGATTTCTTTTTTTTTTTTTTAAAAAAATACCTTGATTGGCATCCTGTCACTCGCCTTAAGCAGGAGATATCAGCCAAGATACTGAGAGCAGAACTAGCTGCAGTAGTGACAGTTACATGCTTTTGTTTATGTTGCTTTTGATACCAGCTCACTGGCACTGTTAGCCAGAGTAGTGGAAGAATGCGCAGAGCCAAAGGCTCTTGAGCTCATGTGAATGGAAGGGATAACAGGCAGCCTTGTCTCCCTGTTGCACTGCAACTTGAGAGTTTCGAAAGCCTATATAAGGCTTTTACCTTTTCTGGCTCTCCCTTCTGGCAAGCCAGCTTGTAACTATGAATACAGTAGTGGCCCAGCTTTGTTACTCACCAGAGGGCATTCGAATGTGATGTGATAGAGCAGAGCTTGCCAGTGTCACCTGAAGCTTTTTCCTCCCTAAAATGGCAGAGACTCTTAGTAATGTGAAGGTGACGACTTGTGGAAACAAGAGAGTGAATCAGAGTGAAACAGTGGTGATTGGTTGTTCTGATTTGCTGTTGTGAAATAAGTGTTAGTTGAACATTAGATCTGCTCTACATGATTCTGTATCACCCTGCTGCGCTGAGAGGAACATAACTCTTGTTATGTTGCAGATAGCTTCCTCTCTTATGTAGCCACTGTTACTTAGTAGTAAAGCTGTATCAAACTGCCTCTGTGTCCCTTGTCCCTCCGGTTAATTCCTGGTTATCTTTTTTCTTTTTTTTTATCTGTGTATATTCCAGAGAGAGAACATCTGGGGACCGTTTTTAATAATTTCACCTGCCTCTACTCTTAACAACTGGCACCAGGAGTTTGCCAGATTTGTACCTAAATTTAAGGTAATAAGCATGTGTGAGGAAGGTCATTCTGTTTTCTCAAAAAGCAAACCGCTGCATTCTCTGAGTTCTCTGCCACGTCTGGATGCCTGTTACCTTGGAACATGA
Source organism: Cuculus canorus (assembly GCF_017976375.1). Lineage (NCBI taxonomy): Eukaryota > Metazoa > Chordata > Aves > Cuculiformes > Cuculidae > Cuculus > Cuculus canorus. Next base: position 50,276,257 of record NC_071405.1, read on the forward strand.
AATTAATGAGCTTGATTCTGATCTTTCTTCTGTCATCCTTTTTTTTCCCTGGAGCATTCGATTATATAGTGTTTAAAAATGTTCTTACTTGAATCATATGTTTTTCCTTTTGCAACAGCTTAAGAACACCTTCTCAGTGAGGAATTGAAGCAGAGCAGGGAGTGGATGTTCAGTTCTCATGTGTGGGCCTGGCAGCAGATAAAAGAATCATATTTCAGTCCTGTGTATTGTCTTTAGGGTTAGAGTAGTGTATTCAAGGCCAGGTTGGATGAGGCCTTGGGCAGCCTGATCTAGTGGGACGTGTCACTGCCCATGGCAGGGAGGTTGGAACTGGATGATCTTTAAGGTTCCTTCTAACCCAAACTATTCTATGATTCTATTCAGTTATTCATATAAATTTGACTAAGAAGAAGATTGATTGTGAACAAAGCTGAACTCTGAACAGGTTAGAGGGAGAGAGAATGCAGCTGTTATTACAGAAAAATAGAAGAACCGTTGATGTACAGTCAAGGAAAAGGAGAGAAGTGAGACACAGATAGATAAAACCAAAAAGATTAGAAGAAAATAAATGGAATTCTTCAAGTATATTGTGAATGTGAAAACATAAGGTAGAAAGCAAAGAGTGAGTGTCAAGTTACTGAAAAAGAAGCTTCTTGCCTATTCACCAGCGGCAAATACTGGAGTGTTGCAAAAGAAGATTTGAAAATAAGTTCTTCTGCTGAAACAGTGCTGAAAATTTAGAACTAAAGATAGACAAAAGCATCTGAGGCTTGCAGTTATATTTGCAAAGAAGAATATAGTTCAGTTGTTTGAGTAACCTTTGATGTGAAGAGGTCTTGATCATTTATTTTTAAACATTTGATTTTCTTTTTTATAGAGAACCTGTAAGAACCTAGTTATGAGTAACCAGTATTCCAGTAGCATCCACACTAATCATTTGAGTGTCTTGGCTACTTAATATAAGAAGGACAAAAAGACTTAGAAATATTTCTATAAGTAATACTTGATTTCTTGATCTGGGGTAGGCAATATTAAAAGGCTTACCTTTTACCAAATAACTTGCTTTGCAGATCCCTGATGAGACTGTATCTTAGTTATGATGGTGTATAGTTCGAGGTATCTATATGAGGAGAAATGCTCAGCGCTGGATTATTCGAGTGGTTTACAGTTCGGGATAAATTGAGATTACTAGTACTTCAGAGAAAGTAGTGAAGAAATAGAAATACTTAGGTTTTTAAAAGTAATTCTTCATTAAAAATAATCTGTTTATGTATTTGTATAGACCAAAACAATAAGGATCCTGATTAACAGCCCTAGTTTAGAAAGTATTACAGCAGTTGGCCATTATACCTACTTACTTTCTCTCATTTCCTTTACTGAGTTCACTGTATCGAATAAGGGGCTATCTCGTTATGCTTTCTCCTCATGAAGAAAATGCAGAGAATATTTCAGTAATGCAGTCAGGATGCTTGTGAAAAGATAATTTTCCCTCTTGTGAATTAATCCCCTCCATCTGTTTCTGTCATTATATAGCTGTTCTTTGGGTTTGTGACATAATAATGTTTACCTAATCCATGGAACAGAACATGTTTTAAAAAGAAGTTTTCTAAACTTAGGATTGTTCCATGTTTACCAGTTTTTATCCTGCTTTTAATCATACACAAGTGTTTCTAATCATACAGAGGCTTGTAGTAAATCATAGTAATTTCTGCAGGTCTATGGCAGAATAAGTGAACTAAAAGGCAAATCACCTTATGGTTTATCTGGTGTTTTTTTTACTCGCATACTTACTTCAGAACAGTTGGAGGAATATTCAGCTACATGCACCTTAAAATTTGGAGCTTGTCAGTTGAAGGATAGAGATGTTAAGACTTCTCACAACCTCAAAAACCAGCATTCCTCTCTTTCAGTCTTAGTCGAGCGTAGTTCTTTCACCGGGCAGAAGATGGCAGTAAAATGTTATTAACCAGTTAGTCCTGCTTTCAGTGCAAAGATGTTTTCTGAGTAATGGGATCCACGAAATTCTGAGCTATTAATTGATTCATACGTCAGTAGTGCTTTCTTTTTATAATTCTTGTATTAAATATGTCCAGACCAGATGTTTTAACTTTACTTGTTTTTTGGGGGGTAGTCCTGAAATACAAAACTAATGGGACAATGGGGAACGTTAAACGGGAAAACAAGCCCACTAGTCCTGTAGGGTTAACTGTATCAGTTGAGGGCAGACCTCTTTCTGCCATAAGTAAAGTATCATTTTTAGTTTTTAGAAAAATCTGGCTAGGAGGTGTAACACGGTGAGCATTTTGAGATTCTTGGCATAGCTTGATCTAGTCTTTCTACTAGGGTTAAGTTGCATGATAACTTTGCCTGGAATGCTCTGTATTTTTCTCAGTGCTTTCTGATTTTTCTCAGTGTTAAGAAAGATAATTTTCCTTTTTGTTGTTTTGAAGAAAGGGGTCCATCTGTCTCATTTTGTAGAATATAGTATAAAATTCTAAAGCAGGTATGTCTTTATTTGAAAATAATGCCTTTCTACTTTTGTACTGCTCCAGGTTCTACCTTATTGGGGAAATCCCCATGACAGAAAGGTGATCAGGAAGTTTTGGAGTCAGGTAATACGAACATGCTTATGTGCTTCAACCATCTTTATTACCTGTGCAAAGTAAACCAGAAACTGTTGCTACACCCCAGCAAGCTAAACAGTGTGTGGATGGAGAGTCCTGTTTCTTCATCCATGTAGTAGCATTTTCCTTATGATAATGAAGTAGAAGACTTCTCTTGTGCTGAAGAGCAATACAGTACAGGGCAGTTCAGGGCAGTACGGAGTTCAATAGAAGAATCTAGAGCTCTGTAGATAAAACAGAAAGTTTCAGTGTCAAGGACTGTTTATTCTGTTTGAGTAATGTAACTCAGGATGCCCAGGTCATCCCTGCATACTGTCAGATTGTTCCTGAAGTGTATGGGTCTTTTCTGACGCATTAAGAAGCATCTGAAATTGTTCAAGAACTAATGTGCTGAAGTTGAAATCCACCAGTTAAATAACCATACTTTAATTAATTTTAAAAGTCAGCTGTAGAAAAATGCAGTGATAATGAGAAAAGATTATGCAACGTAAGTAACATAAGTCTGAAATTACGGTATACACAAGTGAACTCTTGAAAACATATTTCCATTATGTGGACATTTGTTTCTTATTTTGTGGTTATAGAAGACGTTGTATACTCAGGATGCTCCTTTCCACGTGGTGATTACCAGTTATCAGCTAGTAGTACAGGATGTGAAGTATTTCCAGCGTGTGAAGTGGCAATACATGGTGCTGGATGAAGCACAAGCGCTCAAGAGTAGCTCCAGGTAATAAACTAACTGGAAATAAAATCTTCCCTCTGTATGAACCTCTTGAAAGAATATGGAATAAACATCATGATTACACAAATTGGTAGAAGTTAAAATTGATGCGCATGTTAAGTGTCTAATGTAGTTAAGTATCTATGTAGCTCTATGATGTTGGATTGATCCACTAGTTTTTTGCGTTTAGATTTTCGTTCTCCATATGTGTACAATGTAATTAAATGTAATTGTGTAGCAGAAACTCAGGTGGAGTGCAGGACAGTTAAACACAAGAAGGTGAAATGCTGTTCACTTTTTCTGACTACTCACAGAATTGTGCCTAGTAAACAGTCTGTAATCTTTAGTGTGTATTGCTTCTATTCGCTCCATTAAATGCTTTAATTCCTTCTTCAGTGGCACTTCCAGACACTAATGAACGTCACAGCCCTGTGCATACTGTTGGCTGCAATAAATCATAGTGTTTATCATAAGAGTCTGTGCCATAAAGTTTTCTGGTTGTTTTCAAGTAATAGAATTATCCATCTTTACATCTGTAGCTGCTTACCTGTAATCTTTGCACAAGTTGCCACTGTACACAGTAAGTTAAAGATAGCTTTAGATGCAGACCTGTTCTGGCTGAAGTCTGACTCTTCAGTGTTCTTTAGAAACTGCCCCTCTGAGATTATTGTAATGTATAGCTCAGCACTCTTGCTGCAGTGGCCCGTGTGCTTTGTGTTATAAAGTTTGAAAAATATGTGATATTCATAACTATTCATAATAGTTTCTTTTGGGGAGTTAATTATTCTGATGACGGGATTTTATGAGTATCCAAGCATTAGTATTAAAAAATGAGTAAAAAATATACGCAGAAAAATAAAATAAATTATGCACGTTTCTTGGAAATTTGTGAAAGGCTACTTCTTCTCATAATTGTCTTTTGGAGAGTTGTGATAGTTTTATCCGGTGACTTCCAAAAATCATTTGCAAAGGTCACTGGAAGCAGTTGGTCTTAAAATGCCTTATGTTTCATATCCTTCTACAAAAAATGGATAATTTTCTTAGTTTTATTGGATGATTTTTCTTAATTTTATTCATTTAGTGTTCGTTGGAAGATCCTACTACAGTTCCAGTGTCGAAATAGATTGTTACTGACTGGGACCCCAATCCAGAACACAATGGCTGAGGTATTCAGGAGCTCACAAGAGTGGGCTTTCCTTTACAATTAGAATATATACTAAATATACAAACAGTTGAGAAACCTGTTGTGCTTGTGTGGTTGTGGGATCATGCTTGTAGCAAATCACTGGCAAACAAATATGGAATCAGCTCTGGGAGGGGGGAATTTGGAACTGTGCCACACTCTCAAAAATAAAACTGAAGCTGATGGTTAGTAACACCTAAGTAACAAGATGAAATCTAATTCTTGTGGGTTTTTCTTCTGTTGACTGAAATCATTGTGCTGTTTCTCATTGCTTTCTGATAGTGTTTTATTAAGTTATTATCTGGCATTTGTCTGGGGGGTGGGAAGAGGATGCAGCTAGGGTTTTGTTTTATTTTGCCATGTCTCGTGTTCTGGTACAGTGATTTTGCTCGTAAAGATCTGCAAGGGTTTAGGATCCCCAATTACCTTGTGAGTTATGCTCATCTAATGTTTTCTGCTCTCCTTTTAGCTGTGGGCCCTGCTGCATTTTATTATGCCAACGCTGTTTGATTCCCATGAAGAGTTCAATGAGTGGTTTTCTAAGGACATAGAGAGCCATGCAGAGAACAAATCCGCCATTGATGAGAGTGAGTGCAGTGTGTAAATGTACTAGTTTTTATGTAAAGAATCTGTTGCCTTTTCCAAATACTAACGAATAGACTTCGTCTCTCATTTTTTTTAATGAAAAATGTAATTTGAAGCAAAGGGTGCATAATAGGATTGGAATGTTATGGATTGTTGTCTGTAGTTTATGTAAAATTTTGTGTTTCTGACTCTATGTAGCATGTGTACTGTAATAGAAAAGATGTGGTGAAAATACTGTCTTGCTTCTTATTTCCAGTGCTTCTCCTTCCCAAACACAGGAGAACAAATGTTTTCAGTATTTGTATGTTTGTACAGAGCATATCATCTTGGAGATCTCTTGAGTGTTACAAGCTCTAGACATCAAAATTCTAACACAAAGCACTAAACACCTTTTAAACATAAAAATTCTTTAAAAAGAAGAAATCATCACAGTAAATTTTAGGGGATAATTATGTAGAAAAATCAGTCTAGGTAAAATAGCTGATTTGTAATGGAGTAGAACACAGCACAGTTGGAACTTGTCACAATGGTAAAGGCTTTAAGAGTTCTCAGATACACAGAACTTTGTTTTTACAGAGTATCGTGAAGACTGCAGGTGTCTGTCAATGTAGTGTGCCCTGGTATTGTGATGCTGTAATTTTGGGTGAACGAGATTTAATGTTTTAGTTATCTACTGCCACGAGTTAGCAGTATCTAATCTGAAACTTTCTTCTTCACTAATAGAGAGTGATAAATTTAAACTTGTGCTGTTCAGCCCAGAGGAATATAGAACACATAAAATGGTTTAGAAGTTCTTTCTTTGAAGCAGATCTTTAGATTCATGTGTTAAATGGTATAGCTCAGCACTCATTTGAAAAAAAGACAACGGAGAAATGCCAAATCTGTGCTGTAAGAACTCATATGAGGGGAAGTGGCTTAGCAGTAGGGAACTTAATTTGTAGTAACATGCCGTCTAGTTTTCTTCTTTGGTGAAGTAATTGTTTCTTCTTTCCCATTCCCTGTATTTAAGATCAGCTATCTCGCTTGCACATGATCCTGAAGCCTTTCATGCTAAGAAGAATCAAGAAGGATGTGGAAAACGAGCTGTCAGATAAGGTGGGGAAAAAGTATTTCTCTGGAATATTTCAACTTTATTGTCATAGCTCTGTTCTCTGGTTTTTGAAAACTCGTTTGTCAGTCTGCATATCTGAAACTTGATTGTAGAGCTTTCATAGAATTTCAGTTTCTGGGACCATGTCGCATCAATCTCATTAGATGTGAAGGTAACTGAAGAACCCCTAGTTAATAAACTTTACTTCTAGGGGAAACATTTTTGTTAATAGTTAAAAATTAAAAATCTTTAAGCCTGATTAAGTTGACAGAAATATCACTATTTGAAGTAAAGGAGATTGATGGTTAGTAGACATCTCCAGTTGCCGTTAGGAAGGATTTCTCATGGATTTAGGATTCTTATTGCTTGATTGTAAAGAGCAAGAAATACATATTGGCAACTCATCATACTCTACTCTTGTTAGTCTCTTCATTTCATGTCGGTGTTACCAGTATTGGATGACCATGTGGTCAGCATGTCCCGAGGTTTTGGGACAACTGGCTAGGAGACATCCACTTTGTTTTGATATGTTTAATTTTAGAATTAGGACTTCCCACGGACACTGTTGTTCTGTGATGAACCTGTCACTGTCATAGGTTCCTGACACCTATTTAAGACAGCCCTAAACAGGTAGCATTTTAACAGTAGAACTGAGGTCAGATTTTAAGCTAATCAGCTGCAGATGTGATGTTTTCAGAGCTTCTTATGAATCTATCTGTTTACTTAGTTGTGCTCACGTGCATTTAAAGGGCAGTCTCCCATATTATTACCTAAGCCTTCCAAAACACGTATATCAGTCAAGACCTTCACAGGTTGGATCCTGAAATACTAATACGAACACTGCTGCTTATGTATTTTTTGAGAAAGTTATTTTTACCTTAAGATATGTTTCTCTCTGTTCTGTGTTTACTGATATGGTCATCCTTCATTTCAGAGATGGAAAAGGCTAAATCTTCATTACTATATTGCAGATTGAAATTCTGATGTACTGCCAGCAGACAAGTCGACAGAAGCTGTTGTACCAAGCTCTGAAAAACAAAATCTCTATTGATGACCTCTTGCAGTCCTCAATGGGCACTACTCAGCAAGCACAGACCACCACTAGCAGTCTCATGAATCTAGTCATGCAGTTCAGGAAGGTAAGTCTGTTTTAAACAATATATGTTAAAAGCATAATCATTCACTACCACAGAACTAAAATATGGCTTCTAGAAGGTACAACATTTAAAAATTGTTCACTTGGGAAGAAGAGGCAATACCTATTAAGTGAATAGGAATTCAGATTTGAATAAATATACCAAAATAGCTGTGACATACCGATCAGTGTTAAAAGTTTTAGGGATCAACAGTCATAGTTGATATGGGTTGTAAATGCTGTGTTGGACTAAATTAATTTCTCCCAGTGTTTGACATGCTCTCTTTCTTATAGGTGTGCAATCACCCAGAGCTGTTTGAGCGACAAGAAACTTGGTCTCCATTTCACATCTCCCTAAAGCCATACCAGATCTCAAAATTCATCTACCGCCACGGGCAGATCAGGGTCTTTAACCACTCACGGGACAGGCAAGCCTACTCCACTTCCTCTCCAGCTTACCATATTTAGTATTTTTACTTAGACCTACTTTAGCTTTCTATGTGCTAGTTTACTCCCATAGTTAAGTACATTGGGTAAGTAATGCATTCCTAGTTTTCTTTGATTCATCCAGCTGTTAAGCATCTGATATTTGATGCTCTTCCTTAGTGGAATCCTGACCATCAAATATCCCTTTGATTGAATAAGAAAGTTGGGAAAAGGAATTTAGAATTGGTGCTAAAGATGTGTAATAGAAGTTTTAAAGTAATTAAAATAATTTTAAAGTAGTTCTTGAAGAAACCTAACACCCTGGTTTCACTTCAGTGAGTTTTCATGTTTAAGGAAGCTATCGGTATCTCTCTGTTGTGACATGATATATCATGAGCATCTAGTAGTGCCTTAACAGCTTATGCTTTACCTTGGGTGAAGAGAAGCTGCGTGAGTGTGGTTTACTGTTTTCTCCCTGTGGCAATTCTTGATTAATTTTGTTTGTGTTCAGTTATGAGAAATGCACAGGGCAGAGATGAGAAAGCCATCTTTGAAGATAAGACTAACTGTTCTACCATGTAAAATGCAGTTCCAGAACAACACTGTGTCTCAGTGTCAAATTGACAATATTGCATGTGAACCAGTTACTCTTTTCTCTTACTGCCATGCAATTCCACATATCCAGAGTGCTGAAATAATTGCATTGAAGAACTGAATGGTTACCCTGCATTTTCTGCTGATTGTGTGATTGAACATTATATGTGTTAACATATTCTTAGTGATTTTTTTTGGTTTTGTTGCTTTCGCTTTCAGGTGGTTACGGGTTTTACTTTCGCCGTTTGCACCAGACTACATTCAGCAGTCTCTCTTCCATAGGAAGGGTAGGTGTACAGTCCTGGGAAGCAAGTTCATGTACACGCTTCCATATGATGTTGCAATATTTAGGGGGAGGGGCTGTGAGGCCAGAGGAGTTAGTCCACTGAGGTATGATTAGAACTTGTTAGAATTATGTTAGCCTTTGTACTTATACATATATTTCATATGCTCAGTGAGTAAAGGATGAAAGCAGCTGGAAGAACAGTCAATGATTAATCCTGCTACAGTCTGTTGTTCCATTCTTTCTGTCTTGTTTTAACTTGCTTCAAGGGATTAATGCTGCTGTTTTAGTCTAATTATGAATTTTTCATAGATTCATTTCAGAGAAATCTTGGATTGCTTTCAGTACATTGTGTACTACATGTTAAACTGCCAACTTCTTTTCAAGTAATAAATAGATGGGATGCAAGTGACCCAGATCTAATCAAAAAGCAAAAAAGCCCTCATAGGCTGGTTGTGTTGACAAATACTATTCATTATTGTAGATAATTGATTTATTTTTTTTTTGCTAAAAAGAGCGAACTAGATAGTTGCTGAGGTGGGACAAGCTTGGGGTAGTAAAAGCGAGAAAGACACTGGCTGTATTACTACAGTGAAATCTGTTAGCAATGAACCTGTTCAGCTATGCAAAACCCTTTTCAAATAACCAGATGCAGCTACAGGAGTCTGCACTTACCTAACGTTCTAACTCCCACATGACTTGCTGATGGTCTTGGTTTCTGTGTGTTTTGATATTCGAAATAGGCTTTTTCTTGGGGACCCTTTTCAGACATACTATAAAAGGAAAATGATTTTGGGAATATCATTTTTGTGTAGGAGTTAAAAAGTATAAATACATTAATGATGTTGAGGATATGCCATGCATATGGAGGGGCCTGAAAGGCTTTCTTCATTAGCAGTCAAACATACCTCTTCTGCTCCCCACCCTGCACTGTATCGATCATCCTTAGCATTATCTGTTGCATCGTTATGCCCGTGCTCACATTCCCCTACCAATTCCTACATCTCCGTCCAACCCATTTGGCTTACTGTCTAGATGCGAAAGGTCATGTTTGGCCTGGCATCCTGAGGTGTACATGTACCGGTCAGCTGTCTGGCAGATACATGTTTGGATTTGCAAACGTACAGGCTGTCTATTGATTCTTAGTAGGTGAAATCACTGTCTTTACTTTGAGAGGCATCAAAAAGAAGAGGAATGTCTATGAGCTTTGGAAGAAGGGACAGGTGTCTTGGGTGGACTACAGGGCGGAAGTGATATCGTGCAGGGAAAAAATCAGGAGGGCTAAGGCCTAACTAGAAGTCAAATTGGCTAAGTCTATGAAAAATAGTAAAAAAATCTTTCTACAAATACATTAACAAGAAAAGGAGGACTAGGGAGAATATTCAGTCCCTATTGGATGCAGAAGGAACAACAGTGACAGGAGATGAGGACAAGGCTGAGATACTTAATGCCTTCTTTGCCTCTGTCTTTAATAGTAATGGAAGTTATTCCCCCTGTGTACAAACCCAGGAGTTAGAGGAGCAGAGTGAGGCTCCCGTGATCCAAGAGGAGGTGGTTAGAGACTTGCTTGCCCAGCTAGACACCCACAAGTCTATGAGGCTGGATGAGATCCACCCAAGAGTATTGAAGGAGCTGGCAGATGTCCTTTCCAAACTCCTTTCCATCATCTTCCAGCAGTCCGGGCTGACTGGGAAAGTTCCACTGGACTGGAGGCTGTCTGATATTGTGCCCATCTACAAGAAGGGTTGCAGGGAGGATCCAGGGAACTACAGGCCTGTCAGTCTGACGTCAGTGCCAGGGAAAGTCATGGAACAGGTGATCTGGAGTGCTACCATGAAGCACATGCAACAGCACCAGGTGATCAGGCCCAGGTTCACGAAAGGCAGGTCTTCCCAAATTAACCTGATCACCTTCTATGACAAAGTGACTTGACTAATGGATGAGGGAAAGGCTATGGATGTAGTCTTCTGGGACTTCAATAAACCCTTTGACACAGTTTCTCACAGCATTCTGCTTCAGAAACTGTCAGCCTCTGGCCTGGACAGGCGCACGCTCTCCTGGGTTGAAAACTGGTTGGATGGCCAGGCCCAGAGAGTGGTGGTAAATGGAGTTAATTCCAGCTGGAGGCCAGTTACAAGTGGGGTTCCCCAGGGCTCGGTACTGCATCCAGCCCTGTTCAGTGTCTTTATCAGTGATCTGGATGAAGGCATTGAGCGCACCCTTAGCAAGTTTGCAGATGACACTAAGCTGGGTGGAAGTGTGGATCTGCTAGAGGGTAGGGAGGCTCTGCAAAGGGATCTGAACAGGCTGGACCGCTGGGCTGAGACCAATGGCATGAGGTTTAACAAGGCCAAATGCCGGGTCCTGCGCTTGGGGCACAACAACCCTGTGCAGTGCTACAGACTAGGAGAAGTCTGCCTAGAAAGCTGCCTAGAGGAGAAGGACCTGGGGGTGTTGGTTGACAGCCGACTGAACATGAGCCAGCAGTGTGCCCAGGTGGCCAAGAAGGCCAATGGCATCTTGGCTTGTACCAGAAATGGTGTGACCAGCAGGTCCAGGGAGGTTATTCTCCCTCTGTACTTTGCACTGGTGAGACCGCACCTCGAATACTGTGTTCCATTCTGGGCCCCTCACCACGAGAAGGATGTTGAGGCTCTGGAGTGTGTCCAGAGAAGAGCAACGATGCTGGTGAGAGGGCTGGAGAACAAGTCTTATGAGGAGCAGCTGAGAGAGCTGGGGGTGTTTAGCCTGGAGAGGAGGAAGCTGAGGGGAGACCTTATTGCTCTCTACAACTACTTGAAAGGAGGTTGTGGAGAGGAGGGAGCTGGCCTCTTCTCCCAAGTGACAGGAGACAGGACAAGAGACAATGGCCTCAAGCTCTGCCAGGGGCCGTTAAGGCTGGACATCAGGAAAAAGTTTTTCACGGAAAGTGTCATTGGGCACTGGAACAGGCTGGCCAGGGAGATGGTTGAGTCACCTTCCCTGGAGGTGTTTAAGGGATGGGTGGATGAGGTGCTGAGGGGCATGGTTTAGGGAGTGTTAGTAATGGTTGGACTCGATGATCCATTGCATCCTTTTGAACCTAGTGATTCTATGATTCTATGAATGTGTAGTTTTCTGGCCTAGATAAAACATATTTGTCTTTCTCAGTAAATGCCTTTCTCTTGCCCAGACCAGAAAATAAATTGGAACTTAGAGTCAGACAACAGCAGTTAAGGTTAAATTTTCGGTATTTTTAAAAGATCTAGGTGAAATTAGGATCTCCCGTTTATTCTCCTAGATTTGTCATATGTCAGAGAATGTGTATCTTGAATTGATGACATAAGTTTTTGTAAGTTTTCAGCTGTGTGTTTTTGAAAGATGTTGGCCTAACTTCAGTATTTCTGTGATGTAGGCATCAATGAAGAAAGCTGTTTTTCTTTCCTCCGGTTTATTGATGTCTCTCCAGCGGAAATGGCAAACCTCATGAATCAGGGACATTTAGCCAGGTGAGGACAACTTTTTATTTTTCTCATAGTACAGGTGACATTAGAGGCATCTCTCTGTCAACCTGCATTTTCTATGCCTCTTAATATTATCGTTTATCTATTGTTATCTAATATTATGGCAACTTCTAGAGTGTTCCTGCAGGCATAGGGCACCGTTAGGTGAGACAAAATTTTTATGTCTGTCAAAAGAAAAACTCTCTTACAAATATGTGACATTGTAAATAGACAAGACAGTCAAAGGGCAGCAGAAGAGTTTGCTTGAGATCACACTGTAGGTTGCTGGCATTATAAAGACTTTTGAAGGCCAGTTTATTGCAATGCTTGCCAGTTACACTTAAGTCTATGTTTTAACACATGTGGATTAAGCGTGTGTTGTGATAGTTGTTCTTCAGCTCCAATCCGTATTTGTCTACTTTCTGTATGTTCTGGTTTTAATACAGAATGGAATTCCAAGGCATAGGCTTAGGTTAATAGATTTTTAGTGTTGTGAACTACGTTATCTTGGAAAGGGAAGTGATCTGTTTAAGTTACAGTGTACTCTGCAGTGGACAGTACTCTGGCTGAAGTTAGGTAGTGACTGTAAGAAATGAGAGATTAGAAGCAAGTCTTTATAAATCAATAAAGGGGTTTTGCATGGGACTTTAAGTGTAATATTCTCTGATTGTTGTGGCTGGTTTTGGACTACTGTTTCTTCTCTGTTTCAATGCCATGATTTCTCTTATCTGTTTGAGTGATCTTTATGATAAATTCTGCAGTTGTTATGAAGGCTGTTATGAGTAATTTGTATATGGACCTATGACCAGAGAAGTCAGAGAGTGCAATTTTAACTAGTAGTGGCTAACTCAAGCTCAATCCTTTTAAATGGGATACTTCAAATTGTATTCTGATTTAATAATTTGGATTCAGTGAAGCCATCTTAAAAAAATGTAAATAATATTATAATTGGAAGATATTTAGCAAAAAATTATGTCCTTCAAGTTAGGACACTGTAAGCCTGAAATTCTGAGGAACCAAATAGAGTTGTGTTATGAATATACTCAAGCCTTTCTTTCACAAAGCAGTGAATAAATGTATCTACTGTGTTTTGTTTCAGATGGTTAGCTCTTTTCCTGTCTCTGAAAGCATCGTACAGGCTCCATCACATGCGCTCCTGGGTGGAGGCAGAAGGGGAGAAACAGCTGGGGTCACGTTTTCTGACGAACAGGGATTTCTTGCTTGATGTAAATTTCCCGTTGTCTTTCCCTAACTTGCACAGCTGCACTTTGCTGCAGGTAAGCAAAATTGCTGTGGTGTGGAGACAGCAAATCTTCATGATGAAATCTTTCTATTCTTATAAAACAGAGGAAACTAAACTTGGAAGTGGGATGACTCTAGTATCTGCTTTATTAGAGACAGTAAATAAAGTTCAGAGAGATTAATAGAAAAATAGATTGACTGTTGTCTTCCTCCCATGTGCAAATACATTTCAAAACTTGCTGTAAAAATTAATATAATTAGAAGTCTTGAAAATATCACCAGAGCAGCAGAACTAGACTAATGATTCTACAGGTAAGCTTAGGAGTTTTGTATAGGTTTTCTACATGCAAGATGCTTGTTTTCTAACTAAAACCAAGTCTTTTCGTCTCCGGTTCAATAGATTGTTACAGCAAGTGGGGAAAGAAGAGACTTCAGCCTAGCAATGTTTCCGAGTTGGTGTGCAAGCATTGTCTTTCTACTCTGAAATTTGCTTCTGCCACTGTCTAGTAGACTGCAAATATGTTCATCTTGCTGTTTAATGCAAGGCTGTTTGCTTGGCATGCATGTGAGGGGTTTGTCTTTTTATGACTAAATTGCTGTTGGTTTCTTGCCTTAGGTTATAGCTCTGTTGATTAATTTCACTGGGAAATAAGTTCACAAAAGTGCTAGCATAGGGTCAGGAAAGCATCTAGGGCAGTTAGCAGATATGCAGTAAAAAAATTTTTCTCAAACACTGAGGTCGTGCCAAATTTCTCTAGGGAATATTGCTTCTGTTCCTGAGTCTGAAAGGGGAAAGGAGGTAGCCAGAATTCAATTGAATAGCGTGTAGAGGAAGTTGAAATTGAAGACTCATAGGCAGTAGGAAGCCAACCTTGGGCTTGGTGTCATATTTTGCAGCGTTAACAGCAAAGCCAACAAAATGAGTCCTCCTAGTTATCAAACAAAGACCAAGCCAACTGAGTGTGCATGCCAGTTAACTCTGGCTGTGCTGGTGTCGAAATATTCTGTGTTTCTATTCTAGCTTGATAAAATGTCTAGGGTACGCCAATTTGATTTCAGTTAGTTTTTTCTAAGGTTACATTTAGCCATTTGTATGCTGTGTTAGCTGTTTATATACTGTGCAATGCTTAACCCTGAAGCTATACCTTAGCTCTGTCCCCTCCTTGGTATGGTTAAGGAAGAATGTGCTGTCATAAATGTTACAGCCTAACAGTGAAGGAGCAGAAGATGTATCAAAAGCTGTATGCAGTTCCAGAATATAACATTAGTTTTTACAATCTAGATCTTTACACTGCCTTTGGGTTAATGTGTATAAATATTAAAATCAAAGTTATATTTTCTTAAAGGGTGGAAGGTGACTTAACTTTGTAAATATTAAATATGAGATGTGGAATTAAAAGGTGTATGTTTCAATATTAACAATAAAATCTAAAGGTTTGAATAGGCTACAGGCTACCCACATGTAACAAAACGTGGCAACATATTATTTGGTTTCTCCTAATAACTTGTTCTTTAGGAAAGGCAGAGACCCCCCTGTCACAGGGGGTCAGGTCTTGTGACTGTAACCAATGACTGATACAACTGGTACCTTTTACATAGAAAACAGCCACCTGAGGAGCAAAGCTAATCAGTGTGTGCAATACGGTGCATTTGTGATAACCCCAGAAAATCTAAAGGAAGTTTAGCCCTACAGTTGTGACAGATTCTTTAGAACTGTTTTCCAACCTGCATGTTTGAAAAATTACCTCCTGAAGTCACTTGTAAAAAAGCTATATTTGCAGAATTTTCTTTGCACAGCTTACATGTAGAACATCTTAAAAGAAAAGGCACAAAACCAAAAGGACAGTTGAGAAAAAAGCTGCACTTTACATGTCTGTTTTTTAACAGCACTCATTTCATCATGAGTGAAAATGAACTCACCTTTTTATCTTAGTGTAAATTTGAGAAACTTTCAATATAAAATTCCCCAAGCCTTCCTCTTGGGCTTTGTGAGATAAGGACATGTAGGGAGTTAGAAGGGGGAGAAACAGAGGAAAAAGGAAATGGTATAAATCTGGAAAGGCTTTTCTTAACTGCTCAGATCAGCACTTCCGATGTAAGAAACAAACTTTGAAAATAAATCAGGACACAAAAAACCCCACATTTATTTTTAATGAATCTTTCTGAAATTGAAGTAACATATGTCTAAAGACAGCATGAGTATCTTCATGTAAACACAGAACTCCCTTGCAGTATGTGGTCTCTTCATTCCCCTTACTCAGCATCTCCGTAATGTGTATTAATTTATATGCATTGATTTAAATTAATACAAAATCTCATCTGTTGAGATGAACCCTTCTCTCATTTGCTTTTCTGATTTTCTTTCTATGAAACATTAGGAGAGTTAATGAGCTTAAGATGCAGCAATCACACATATTTATGTGCAGCTCTGTTAGCAGTATAGGAAAACCTCTTTCAGCACTTACTTTGGATTGCATGGTTGCAGTAGATGTGTACTACATTTCTTTTTAACAATCCTCTTTGGTGCTTGGCTCTGTTGCAGTAAGGTGTATGATCCATTTCAGAGCCATCACTGTGTTCACTTCTGTAACCTTACCCGGTCTTTTCCATATATGCAAGTGATTGGAAGCTTGTTGCCACTATCCCTGTTAGATCTGGTGTCTGCCCTGTTCACGAATACTCAACAGGTGCGTATGTCAGGGAATTCAGAGGGAGGTGTTTCTTCTGTGACCTGCTCATGTTTTGTACACAGGAAGCATGACACTAAAAGCTAGATTAGCGCCTGTGTAGAAGACCTACTTCTAATGCTCTGTGCATGCAAAAATAATTTTTTTCCTCTTATCTCAGATATCTTCCTGGATGTTTTCATTTATATTTCTTCCTGGGTACTTATAATTGGACTAAAGCCATCTTCAGTGGCTCTTCGATATTGGCTTCTAAAAGAGATTTAAGTAACATACTTGTATAGGTTTGGAATTCCAGTTTGTTAGCTTCTTCTCTATCCATTTATTGTACTCTCACTTCCCAGGAAATACAGTTAGCAAATCCCTCTGATGACCAGGCCAAAGTTGGTGTCCCAGTGCTTGCTGTGAGACGGTTTACTGGAAACTTCTTGTGGCTGCATGCAATGCTGAGTCCTCATTATGAAATCAGCTGTACCCACAGTGCCTGGGTCAGGGACTGAGCAGGCAGGGGATTTGGGCTAAAGCAGTGGTTCTGAGGCCATCTGGTAGCATGCTGTTGCAGGGAGAAGTCACTCTTCCTCCCTGGCCCTTGCTGTCCTTTTGTTACTCTCAGCTGCTGACTCCTGTCTCATTTGACCTGGGTTTGCACTGTCACATCCCTGCATGAGCTGACCACAGAAAGCTTTCTGTTTCGTATCTGTTGAATGTGTTCTCTGTTCAGTTGTTTAGCTAAATACGCCTGTGGAGGGGTGTGAGAGGTGAGAAATCTAGCACAAGTAGTGGCATAGCTGTGTCCTGGGAAGGGACTTCCCCTTTTTGGCAGCAGTGCTGCTGTTTTACAGCTGTCCTCAGTCAAGTAAGCCAGAGGTCACATTGGTTGTCCCCAGCCATGTCCTCCTCCCAAGCCTTGCGTTGCCCAGTCTGCTGTTTCAGCAGATGGTCTGTTTGACCAGATGGTAAAAAAGATTGCAAAACTAACTTGGAGTGGAGGTTTTGTTTTCATCTTGATGAGTAGAGGCAACTAGGATACCAAGAAGGGGCTCTATGGAGACACGAGTGAACATGTGAAGCAGTAGTTGTTTAAATCATCATAAATCATCATTCTTCTGATAAAGAACGGCCAGCTGAGTAAGGGCCTGGGTTTAGGATCACTCCACATTATCCAGTGTGGCTCAAGCTTTGCCCTGTGCTTCTTAGCCCTGCTGAGTGTCAAGGGAAAGGCTACTGTCAGCTCTTTATGCTCCCACCTTCTATACAGAGGAGGAGATGTCCGGTCAGAGAATATGAACTTCCTTTTTGCCAGCTACAGATGACAGCTCACACTTTTAGCAGCTGAAAGACCCAGTTACATGCTAGGATTGACTGATTGTATTTCTTAGGTGTTGCTAGCATTTATTATGTACAGTAAGGCTGGTTTTTCTCCCTTGTCAGTGGATTCCAGATTATATGTGCTAGCCGTCTGCATCTTCCTCAGCGCGTCTATATCTAGAAGTAAAAAGGGCCCAGAATGCATGATCTGTAAAAGACTGTGGCTGTGGGTGTTTTCTAGCATTTTTTACATATGTAGGAATGTGTATATCCAGTGCTTGACACAATGTACAAGGTGTCTGCTTCTATTAGGTAATCTGAGGTTTTGAAATTCAGATGCTGGGATTTTACAAAACTGGGGGATTATGTAAAATGAAAATATCATGCTATTGATTTTTGTGCATTAGGAACTGAGGCAGGACAATGTCGAAGCTTTAGATACTGTTTACCTTTTACTTAAGTGAACTGCTAGAATTATCAGGTCATCCTCAGGCAGTGAGAGGTATACCTGTTGTTTCTTTTTATGTTTTTATGTTTGTTTCCTATAATATACAGAATAATGCTCTCCATACTATAGGAAACAATTATACATAACAATTGGTCACTACGAATATAGCAGAGTCAGAGTGAAAACTAAATGTCAGAAATGGCTATCTCTATGAGCAACTTATTTAATTGTTTGAGGCAGGTATTTACAAAAAGGGAATATAATAACTGATGCTACCAAAGAAAACCTAATTTTATGTTATTCTTCTGCCTGGAGTTGAGCATCTTCAAAGAGCTCTCCTTTCTTTAAACTGCAGTGTCACCTCATATATTTTTCTAAATGAAAAGGACGTTGATTCATTTGTGAACGTGGCAGGTTTTACAGAGGTGTGTGCTCATATATGTGGGTAACTGTGCTAGCACCTTCAAAGTCTTAAGGATAAAATTTGAAGCCATTTTGCACGGGAAAGGAAGAAGAGGTTGGAAAATATGAAAGTCCAAAGATACCAGTTCAGTCTCGTTTAAAGTCTTGATTTTTTTTTTTCTCTGCCGAAAATCATTTTGCCAGTGCTTCAGAATACACAAAAACAGCTTGAAGGTCAGACCTACTAGCGTATTCCTATACTTCCTTCATTATAAAAGCTATGGTCAAAAGGTTCAAAGAAGGAAAACCTTGGGTTTTAGCTCCAACTGAATGTAAAGGCAAATATTGATACAAGCTATTCTGATTTCAATGGTTTTGGGATTTGAATGTTCTGATAATTACACAAAGATCCCGTACATTGTCACTGCAGCAGATATGCAGTTTCCTTTTTCAGGAGAGATATTTGATGAATGTCCTTTGTCTGTCTTTCCCATGGGTGATTACAAGACTTAGGAGTTTTTCTTCATAGATAGAGTAACTTCTTAATCTTCATTTTGTTTGCAGAACCTTGTGTTCAGTAGCCACTGTAAAGCAGTTACTGGCTATTCGGATCATGTCATACATCGAAGGAGATCAGCTACCTCATGTGTACGGTGTTGCCAGGTGACTGAGCTGCCGTCCTTCCTGTGTATAGCCAGTCCACGGGTAAGTCCAAGTTAAGTTTTCTGTTGTAATTTAAATCTCCTCAGAATTGCATCTTTGGAACAGGATGATCTTTTACTTTCTTTTGGTTGGGTGATTCTGTTGTGAGGATATCCTTTTGCTACTGTATTCAACAGCGGGCTTTTTCGTAGGGGAGGTGACTGTAATGTGTACTGAAGAGAAGAGGAAAGCTGTAAGATGCACTCAGGCGGAGTTATTCTGAGATATGTAAATTTCACTTTCTCTCCTAATACCCAAAGCAGTAAAATCATAGGTTAGCTTCCCCAGTAATCTAAGGGGGAGGTGTAGGTTTGATATGAACAGAATGGGGTGATTGTTTGGCCAACTCTTGATGACGAAAGAGGGCTGAGAAGCAAAACTTTTTTGAAAAGGACGATAATTTTCTTTCATTGCCTCAGCTTATGCTCCAGAAAGGAAATGCCAAACTGCAATATATAAGGATTACTTGAGTTGGCATTTTCTAGATCTTTAGGATGTTAAGTGGTACTGCTTGGGGTTGTGCATCATCTGTCAACTGAAGTTTGCATTTACTTTAGCTGAAGTTTTCTGGGCTGACACAACAGACTGTCATAAGTCTGTCTGTTGTATTCCATGTTGTTGGATCTTGACAAAGCTAGACAAAATATACTTTTATTACCAGACCATCCAGATTTATACTCTTTAGTCACTGTTGATGTTATTGCTGCAGGCATGATCAAATGGGGCCACATGTGCAACTGTAGATTCACATCTGGAGAGGGGTGAATGGCAAATAGGACTCTGTGCTTATTACCTCCAGGCTGCTGCTCAAGTTGAATTGATTTGTGCCTGCAGCTCTAGGGGACAGGAATCCAACTGAACTTCTCAGTCACATAATCACCTCCCAGCCACTACATATTACCTGTTTCAAGAACAAGCAGTTATTCTGAGAGTAAATTGTAAAAACCACTTCTCCATCAGATTCCTTTGATTTGTCACTCTTTCTACCTACATTTGCACTACTGGTGGAGAATGTTGAATACTTGTTCTGCGTCAGGAAGAGAGAAGAAGGGCTTAGAAGGCTACACATGAAGGGGAAGAGAAAGGCAAGGAATGATCATATCTGACATTTATTCTAGTGAATAAAAGTTACTTGGTTTGGCTAGGCTGATATATAAAAATGATTAAGTGAAGGCATGGCTTTTTTTTTTTTCTAGGTATACAAAGCCTTAGTTTTACTCTTGCTAGAAACTTTTGGCAGGAGTGTAGAAGACCTGAAACAGCAGAAAGAGCGCATATGTTCTCAGAAACTGTAGCCTTCTGTTGTTATTTGACCTGTGATGAATTTGGGGATGTTAATGGAGCGAATGATAGAAATAGGAGCTTATAGTTATGTGGCAGCCATAGGGAGGGGTTGTTAGTGTTGGTAGTCTTCTTTCTATGCAGGCAGTTTTTTCCTGAGGAAAAAATGTAGCATGGAGGATGGATCTTGCATTGTCATTAAGAAGCTGATTAATTCAGTTTAGATTTCTTTTGTTTAATGTCAGTAGACCCCATCGTGTCAAAGGTATTGTGGTAAGAAGTGGTTTTGGGCATCTCACAACATCTGAAAGGTTAGCTTTGCATGAAGATGAACGCAGGAATAATGATTACCCTAGCTAAAATGTGGCAATTCATTCATATATCCCTGTCACTGTATTTTTTTAATGTATTTCTGAGCTATGACTGTTACACTCAGTCAGTTTTAGAGTCATGCTTTGACATAGGAGGGGTTAATACTAAGGACTGTGCTATCTTTTACAAGTAAAATCACAGCAACAAATAACTGTAAATAACCTGCAGTAAATAACTTCAAAAACTATACCATGACAGGATGGAGGAGGAGCAAGCTTGAATGGAAGATCTTTGGAATCTTTTTCAGAAATGTGTTGTTCTTTTCTTGTAGGGCCATGTAAAAGATGCAGAGCTGTGCCCTAGAAATGTGTGTATGCATTTAAAAAAGTGTGGAGAGGACAGTAAAGATAGTTCTACGTCCTCACGTTCAGTCAGTGTTGCACTGGCTATGTGGGAAGACTAGTTTTTGTTAATGCAGAAATTGCACTGAGACATACACAGGAGTTCGTCTCAAGATTGTCCCCTACCAGCTCCTTCTTTAGGTGAGGTAGAACTGAAATGTAGCTTGTAGAATTTTATGATGTGACTTTGTTTTTCTTTTAAAAATCCTGGTATATGAATCTCCATATTGATTTCAGTAGACAAGGCATATTTCTGTGTCAGAAATTAATCTCTGTTTTGTGTGTGGTGGCTGCCTGTCCTAGGTGCCCTGGAAATGAATATGACAAGTTGTCTGTGTTTGAAAGAGTATTTGTTCCAGTCTGCTCAGGGTAGATATGAACTGAAATGTGGTGGCTAGTAGTGTCCCTTAAACAACCTAAGCTCTACCATGGTTTGTTGTGTCCATCAGTGTTCAAGCAACAAGACTTGTTTGCATTTTGAAATGAGAGGTTTTGTCTCACCACAGAAATCCCTCCTGTGCCTTGACTGCAGATGGCAGTACGAGATAGCATCAACTCTAACGGGAACTTTTAACTAGTAGAAATGTGTACAAAGTCTTAGCACAGTCCCTTTCACTTTTCAGTGTTTCATGTGGCAGTGTGTATAGGCCTGTAACCAGCTTGGCTGAAAAATAGCTCTTGGTATCTTGTGAAATAACGTCTTTACCATTATTGCCAAGATTTTGTATGCTTTTTTTTTGTTTTTAATTTGATATGTACTGTAGTTGTGCTTGTGAATCTGTTTAAACAATTGTTTGGCCCTTGCAAAGAGAGCTCTCCGTTTGTGAAATGAATGTATTCCTATAAGAGCTCCTGTAGAACAGGAGTGGACCACAGGCTTTCACCCAGAAGATCTTGCTTAATCTCTTTCACCTGGAGTTAGCTGGTAAATGTTCAGAGAGGAAAAGCCAGCATCTAAGGTATTGGGCAGACTGTCCTGAGGTACGGGTTGTTCCCTTCAGCTTACAATTCCAAAGTACAATGTTTTAAACTGTGCATATTTTAACAATTTTATTGTTTATCATTTAGTTAAGTCATTAAAGTACTTTCATTCGCACAATATGATGTTACATATATATATATATATATATATATATATATAAAGCTCTCAATATGTAGCAGTTAATTATGTCATGCTAGAGTAAGCTGGAATGAAAAAACTAAAACCTCTTCAAATACATAAAAGCTTTTAATGTGCAATACAAGTATAGTTCTTTTACTGCATTTAAGGTTTTAATTATCCTGTTATCACACTGATTCCCACCCCCAACAGTTCTCCAGAAACTCTGCAGCTCGCTGCTTGCCATCAAACCCTGCAGACTCCTGTACTGTTTCTTTTTTTGCAGCTCTGTCTCCTTTTTGAAAATGTGAAAACTTTCACATTTGATTTCCTCTGTGTTCATTTCTATTTGTTAACGTTTCTTTTCATAGTCCTGTAGGTAACGTCGTGTTAGGATTCATGACAATGTTTTAAACTTGAGTTTACATGGATGATTTTTTTAGTTGTACTTTTGAAATAAAAGCAACAATGATTTCTAGAGTAATGATATATTTGCTTCCTGTATTAGTGAAGAAACCTACAAAGCATTGCAAATTCTTGACTTTTTTTTGTTATAAGCCTGTGCTGTAAGGTTAATTGTATAATATTAAATATTAGTTTCATTTTTAAGTGAGTTGATAACATGTTACTCAGTCTTTCGATAGTATATCAAAGTTTCTACTGGCTTTCTATCGTAAACTTGCTTGTAAGTAGCTTTTGGTAGTGCTGAACACTGGCCCAAAACAGACTTGTGTTCAGAAAAGATAGGAAGAAGTTTGCAATCTGCGTTTTTATTGGAAAGATAGTGAATGGCTGTGATTATATTTGCATGAAAGTGTTGTAATTGTTGAATTTGTTTCGGATCGTATGCTTAGCTCTTGGTGAAGTATCTAAAGAAAAACCCAGCAGAGTAGGCTGTCCTGGCATGCACTGTGGCTCAGTTAATGCATTTGGGTTTTACTACTTCAGTATCTTGAAGTTGTCCCTCATCCTGGTAAGGGAGAGATAAGAGAAAACCATAGATTGTACAAAGGACATCGCCTCTGCTGTAATGGACTCTTTACTTAAGGACCTTACTGCTATCGACTAACATGGACCTTCTGCATCTCTGTCCAGATTTGGGGCAGAGCAGGGGAAGTTAAAGTGATGGAGCCGTTCCAGAATAGCTCACATGGCATGACATCAGAGTTCCTGTGTTTGCAACAGTGGCCTGTCCAGCTGTGTTGTGTGTACTGAAGCGGGTAATAGGGCGAGGGATTCATAGAATGTCTAGAAAAAGAAAGATCATCCTGTGCACACTTGCACTGTGTCTGTGGCCCACTTCTGTAACACTGTTCATTTTTTCCCTGTCATAATTTATGTATCTTCCTAATTTTAAATTATCATGTGAATTTCTGTTAAGGATGATATGTAAATCTCATATCTGGAGGGGAAACACCTGATTGTGAAAGGCAAGCATAAAAATCATTTTAAAAAAAAAGAAATCTAGGCAAAATGAGAGGTGCTATGAGGGTATTATTCTTTCACTCTCAGCTTTATTATCAGTTGTGTAGGAATTGGCACAGGGCATTATTTATCAAAAGGTACGTAGTCCATGCCTGGTTGTTCACAGGACTTTTTTTGTGATGTGGGAAGATGTTGCATCTTTACTTATTTTAAGCCCAGCCTAGAACTGCTTCTGTTTGTATGTGTCAGTAATAGTTTGACTTTTATCCTATTGGAAGGTATCTGGACTGGGCATTTGGGGATGAGGGGAAGTCTGAACAAGAATATTAATGATGATTATTTTCCTTGTAGGTAACAGCTGTACCACTGGAGTTCTACTGCAATGACCGAAGTGCAGAATACGAGCGCAGGGCACTAAAGGAAGGAGGAAGTCTTGAAGCAAAGCAGTGTGTACTCCATGGAGCCCCTGAGCTAGCAGCTGACTGGCTGAAGCAATGCTCCCAGTTCTTCCCAGAGTATCCAGGAGGGCTCTTAGGGATCAGGCCTCAGAACGGCTGGTCTTTTATTAGGATACCAGGTAGGTTTGGAGGTTGCTGTGGAATGGAGATGAGATAAATAAGGACATCCACTCTTCGGTGGTAATTATGCTTGATGATACGGATTTTGCTGGTTTTTGAAGGGGTGATTAGGTGTTTGATTTTCCTCCTGACTGACAGTTAACCCTGGTATCTTAAAATACGCTGTGATTTCATGTCCTTTGTCTGGAGTAAAGCTGTCAGTCCATACTAAACAAGTCTGATTAGACTAATTAGAACTTTTCTAACACTTACAAACCTCTCTTTACATATCAGCCCTCCAAATTACTGAAAAGAGGTGGATTTGCTTACACAGACTACTCTCACAACTGATTACTAATTTGAGGCTGGAGCTAGGAAGATTGCAAGAAAATTAACAGTCATTCCTTACCTCCTAGTGTGTTGAAAGACCTTCATGTCAACCCAGGAGGTCTTTTGTTGGTCTTCCTGGTGAAAGGATAAATATTACTTATAGCAGTCTACCCTGAGAAGGACAGGTTTGGGGACCAAGTTCAGCAGAAACTGACCTGGAAAACAAGGCATGAGGGATTTACTGAGTTTCAATTGGAATAGAGAAGACTTATTTCCTGGTAAAGTGGGTAAAAGGTACCAGTGTACTAGTGAAGTAAATGCACTCATTTTTTTTCCTAAAATATGACTAAAGTAATCCAAGATTTGCTAAAATTTGCTTGGCAATACTGCAGAGACTTTCATGGGCTGGACACACTCTGACTGTCCCAAGATGGTCCTGAGCAGTGAACAGAGTTCTGCAGAAAGTACTAGAGATCTGAGAGATAAGCAAGAGGAAAAACAGCTTACAGTGCCAGATGCAAAGTTATTCCCAGACCCTTTTGGGTCAAGGATGTTTGGCAGGGGAAGTCTGTACAGTAAAAGGAAAATGGCCTTTTGCCTGCTACAATCTGGGTTAAGAAGGTACCTCATAAGTACTTGGAGTCACTTGAAGCACACGCACGTTTGTACCTATGTAATGGAGAAACCATTTTTCATGAGCTTGCCCTAGATTAATGTTCAGTGACAGTTGATGGTTTTTACATTTTTTTCAGGAATTCATTGAGTTGTTTATCAGTTATTTGGAAACAGCAAATGAATCCCTGTAGCAGAAAGGATGGAAATAGTGTAGGAATAAATTACGAGAGAAAGCATGGATAAAGAAATGAAGAAAAGTAGCCAATGTACAGAGGACTATGCTCTCTCGAAAAGACTTCCACTTTAACCTAGTGACTTTGTCATCAGCAAAAAGTAGTAGAATAAAGATGGGCTACGAGAAGCTTAAAGGAATAGTGAGTGAATAGTTGTAAGGTTAGGCAAATCGTTGTTGAAGCGCAACAAACAATTTGGTTGAGAAGGTATTTGGGATGAGTGTGTTCCATAAAGCTGGTTTAATTTAGGAGGTGTTGGAACTAAAAGTGGATTTGAAAATAAAAATCTCATTTTGTACAGCTGTGTTTTAATTCTGCGGAAAGTAGCATTCAAACCTAAACTTATTCTAAGTGGAGAAGGCACATTCCACAACAAGATAGCTGTATTTATATGTGCAGGAGCAGGCACTGTGCATTACAGAAAGTGACTGGTGTCCCGAAGGAGCCTTTTACAAGGCTAAAGTCTTAGCAAGTGTCAAATGGAACAGTAGGTGTGAAGGCCTGCAGCGAAGAGATGATGAGAAGAAAAAGGGGATACTGCTCTCTCCTAACCCTGATCTGTCTTCTCCCAGACACGGTGTTCCCAGTACCCTGGCAGCAGGCTGAGCCGCGATCACTGTGGGAATCTCTTGAGGCTTTTCCTGTTCTTTGAAAGAAAAATGGTCCTGGATTAAATGGCAGGAAGTGTCTGAGTCCTTTTAGCATCGATAAAAAGCACCGGCCTCACTGGCTGTTTACTGTGGGAGCTAGCTAGCTCCTCACTGACCCCATTGTGCCGTGCAGACTGTCGGGAGGGGAACCAGGGGTGTCAACTGGAACCCAGACTTTATCTCTCTTTCCTCTGGTTTTTGCATGTCCAGAGGCACTTTTTCTCATTCTCCAGAGAGCAATGAGCCCAGCTACAGTCATCAGCAGGAGCTCCTGACTGGGGTTATTTTGAGTCATAATAATTTGTAACTATTCTTCCCAGGCTGTAGGATCCCACTGTATCCACTTGTACATAATTTATGTCCATATCCCTGCGTCGCTGGAAGCAGGGACCTTTTCTTTAAGACTGAAAGCCGCACAGTATGATTTTACAGTTACTTCATATTTGGTCTGGTTCCCTTTACTTGCTTACTTCATACAGGGCTGAAGAATCCCAGAATTGTGTCCTAGGCAGAGTTCTTTGACATGCAGTCCAGGACCTTTACCTCTCTTGATGGATTAAAAAAAATTCCTTTGATGCTATTAAAAAAAATAAAATAAGTGCAAAGACATTGTTATTGGAAGTTTTCATTGATCATTAAAAATGGAAAATGTAGAGTTGCAAATTTTGAAAATCCCATTAAAGACAGAAGCAAAGCACTTTTTTCATTCCCCAGAGTAAAAAGGAATGAGAAATAGAAGAGAAACTAGAGATAGAAGAAACTTTTTTTTTTTTCCCCCTCTCTTGAACATTTGTGAAGTTTCTTGAAGATGGCATGAATGAAGTATGTTTTCTCTTACGGCCTTCCAGAAGTTGTCCTTTGAAGCACTAGGTGGCAGACTTTAAGCATGCAAAAAAATATTTGGTCTTGGAAAACCACAGTAGTATCAAGATAGCATACTTAAAGATGGCAGGTTAAAGTCAAATGTTTTTCTCTTCCAGAAATGATAAATCTTTTTGTTAGTTTTATTCTTCTTTCCTAAAAATAACCCAGCTTTCTCAGCAGTGCAGTCTGCTCTGGTGCTGAGATACTGGACAAATTATGAATGTTAACAATTGGATGACTTTTCAGATTGTAAGACCATCTGCAAATAAGTTCTTGTAATTTGCATTTTATTGCTATTTAAGAATAGTAACTTACAGAATGGAAACTCAAGAAGCCAGCAGCAAAGGATGTGCATAATTTCCAGTTACCAGAATTTAATTGTACCTATTCATGCCTGTGTAAGCACATTTTGCTTGTGGAACCTTGCTAATGTGTGAATCTGACTCAGTCAAGGATGACTTTTGAACAGACACTGTTTTCTCAGCTTCCTTCCAGTCAGATGGCTTTTGGTTGATAATCATATTAGTTTTTCTTGTATATCTAGACTTTTCATGTTGCTTCACTCAATTTAATTAATTCTGAAACTGCAAGCTGACCAATTACAATAAAAAAAAAATGTCCTGGCTGTATGGATTTAAATGAAAGAATAATGCTTTGTATAAAGAGTAAACACTCCTAATGTGCAGAGTTTTTGACTTACATAGATGTATTTTAAAAACAGATAACCATAAGTCACTTTCATTTCTACTTGATTGCCTAAGTTTAAAGTTTGGTTTTCCCTGGAAGAGTACATGTAACTATTAACTGTTTGTATAATTGAGAACAAGTTCTGTTCCACAGATGAGTGCATCATTATGCATCGAGAAGCATTTAGGACAGATGCCAACCTTGAGCTGTGTTCTTGAGTTTTCCTTACAGCATGTCCTTGGCTTGGCGATTCCCTAAGGTAGTTGCTATCCATTCAGCAGTGATGTGGCACTTGCTCCTGGCAAAGCAAAAAGGGAGAGCACGTTGAAGAAAACCAGGGACTACCTAGATAAGCGGACGAGCAGGAAAGAGCAAAGCTGTCTTGTCTGGTATTCTTAGCTAGTGAATTGCAGGGGGTCTAAACTTACCAAGGGAGCCAGCATTCACAGCAGCAAGTATAATAGGTAATGATTTTAAGTGATATTGACAACATAGAATTTTTTTAATTGTGGAAAGCAGGACTGTTGGCTGCATTTTCTGATGTCCTTATGTAGATCCCGCTAATTCCAGTGTGAAGTCCACTATTTATATTTAAGCTAAAGGATATTTTTGAAAGAGATCTGGAGATTTATCTGAAGTGATAAAGAATTCACCATGTTTCTGGATTAAAATGTTGATGGCTATTGGAAGGATAAGAGGGAAGCCTGCCTTGTTGTTACAATTTTAACAAGTCACTGGATACTGTGCCTTCTCTACTAGTATAAAGTCCTCTTCTGCTGTTAAAAACCTTTGTCCAAAAGAAAAACCTTGAGTAGTGGCAATTGCTCTTTGAAAAATTGAAATGGATCATGCTTTTGAACTCCCTCGCTTGTAAGAGAAGTTTTTTAACGCACTGAAATCTTGAAGGCTTTTCCTGAACACTTTCTAGTTCTTGCAACCTTTCTGAAAGGTGTACTAAACTTTGGCATGTTATTTCAAAATGAAGTATAGAGCAACTACATTCTTGCTTTTCTCAGCAACCCCCTAGTTGCACATGCAAGAATCAAACTTAGCCATCTGTGCCATATCGCTGCACTTGGGCTCCTGTGGGCTGTGCTAGGAGCACTGTTGTGTGATCTGTGCTTTTCTATTCCAGTAGTATGAACTTGGTTTTAGCTGTATTAAAATGCATGGTACTCGGATGAGTTAATTTTTATATATACCTTTTTAAAAATCAGAATATCATGCAAGACAGTTAAGTAGGATTTTCTTCAGCCCATCAGTTTATTCATTTTGTGCAACAAGAAGTGTGCTGAAGTGCTACCTGCTAGACTTTAGGGAATGGTACCTGCTAGACGTGTTGAAAATATTTGGGTTCTGTACTAGCCTTCACCATCTGCAGTTGACAACTTTCTGTTTTGGCTGTAAAGCTAAATTCAGACGTCCTAAAGAACACAGAATCATCAGTAGCCTTTCAAATAAATAATTTTTTTGGAAGAAAATTTCTCTTCATCCTCTTTCAACAGTAAGGTATTGTTTACTGACGTTTATGTACGGAATGTACAAACAGGAAGATGTCCTTCCTGAAAAATACTTCACGAGCAATGCTGAAATAGAGAGCAAATGAAGTATGAAATCTGAAGTGACTTAAAATGATTGCCATCTGGAAACATTCCTTAAACAAAAAAAAACCCCACAACCCAAAAAGTGGAGGGCAGAGAAGAAGAAGTAGTTCAGGCAGTGTTGTGAAGTGGCCATTATTTTACAGTGACCTAGAGAGCTGTTCTTCACTTTCTGTGTCTGTGAGGGATTTGATCTTGAAACTTGATCTGTGGAGGATAAATCTAAAACTCAGCGGCAGGTAGTAGCAGATGTCCGAAGGACAGCATTTTAATGTGAAAAGTGGAGAAAAAATTCAGCTGTCAAGGTATCTTTTGGTTGTTGATCTGGTCAGAACGGTTGTCCAAAAAAGGACTGAGTCTATACTCGTGAGGAGATCAGTCTGTGATGAGGTTTTGCCGGGCGGGTATATTCATATATACCGGTCCCAACAAACATAAGTTATTGTTAGCAGTGTGATTGTAAGTGGCAGCCAAAAGGGACGTTGCGGTTTCTTCCATCACAACTCATTACTTTAGGGATTATAATGCAGGGAAGTACTAGGAAATCCTAGAAGTTAATTTGTTGCACGTTGCTGTTTTGCATTTATTAGTTACCAGCTTTTCTTGCATTTTGTTTTTAGACAAAGAGAGTCTGATCACTGACAGTGGAAAACTCCATGCTCTTGATCTTCTGTTGACACGGCTGAAATCTCAAGGACACAGAGTTCTCATCTACTCCCAGATGACAAGGATGATTGACTTACTGGAGGTAGGAGAGCTATAGCCTACAGCAGATGAAATTGAAGATGCAAATTTAGCAACAATGTTTTGGAAATGGTGCAATAATTTGGATGCAGCAAACCTGGCATAAAATTATTTTACTGAAGGATACCCAATAACTGCATTAGTACCGGAATATACGAGCTGCCACACAAAGTCAGACCTAAGGTCCAGCCTATTGTCATGTTTTTAGTAGTGTACGATGTCAGGTGGTATGGGGAAAATGTACAAGAGTAATGATGCTTCACAATTAGTCTCTCAGTGTCCAGCAGTTTGCATCTCAAACTCAAATGGTTTTCTGAGCCAGATGTGCCTTCTGTATATTCACTAATCCTAAATGGGTGTTTCTTCCGTGAAATCATTCAGTTGCATCTTGAATCTTTGTAAAGTTTCGTCATTTACACAGCCGTGTGGCAAGGGATTGCATGGCTTAATATCATCTTTTGCTCATTTTGAACTGCTTCCTTCTATTTTCATTGATGTCCTTTTAATGAAAGGAAGAGGGAGAACAGTGATCTATTTTACATTGTTTATGTTGCCTGTGGTTTCACTGACTTGTACTGTTTCCTTTGATCATCTTATTCCTTTGGAGAAGTGTGGTAGACATGTAATAATAATAGGTTCTCTGGCATATATGATAGTAAAGAAATTGGAAATTAAGTCATTACTAATTATTTAAATGCAGTCAATCTGCCTCAGAAGAAGAAAAATTATATATCAATATTTGA
The DNA here is from genome assembly GCF_017976375.1 of Cuculus canorus. Taxonomy (NCBI): domain Eukaryota; kingdom Metazoa; phylum Chordata; class Aves; order Cuculiformes; family Cuculidae; genus Cuculus; species Cuculus canorus. The sequence continues at coordinate 50,306,708 of NC_071405.1, forward strand.
TTAGCAGACATGTCGCCAAAGAGCCTGAAGAGAAGTAGAATTATTAATTTGGTTTCCTATTGATAATGCTTAGAAAGATAGACTTTTATTTCTCTGGACTTCTGTTGAAGACAGCAAAGTTTGAGTTTTCAACTGGATCTGAAAAAAGGGATATCTTGTGTCTCGATGCCTGTGTCCCACCCATATCAGTGAAGGATTAGTAACGATAACTTTTATGACTGTCTAATTCTGAGTAAGAAGATAGGAGACTTGATGTACATTAGTTTCAGAGAGGCAATCCTGATAAAGTTTTCTGACTGAATAATAGTAAGTGGGGAAATATTTGCATTCAGCAGCATAATTTCAGTCCTGCTAAAACATCAAGATCCTGCCATTAGTCCTAGTGTACATGAGCTCCCGCGGTGGTGTCTGACATGGGATACTGTCTTCTCCACAATAAAGGGAAGAGAAAAAGTGAGAAGCCTGAATCAATAGTTGTCTAAATCATGAGTCCTGTATGTGCAGGAGTGCATTTCAAGGTCAGCAGTTAATAGTTCAGTAACAAATCACAAGCTGTATATTGGTTTTGCTGCTGTGAGTTAAAACAGAACTTGCATGGTTGCAATTCTGTAGTTTGGCTCTTTGCCCAGCGTTGCTTCCTATGGCTCTTTTTTTTTTTTGCAAACACTGAACATGGTGCAGATTTGTTGACACCCTCTATTACGCTATGAAGCTCATAAAGTAGAGTGTTTAGTTCTTCTGTCTTTTTTGTTAACATTCCATTTTGCTATTCCACCTCCTAAATCTCAATGTCACTTGTTGGGTTTTATTACCCTAAGAAGTCACATACTAAGTCCTCTGTTTTTCCTTCTCCCCTCCTCAGAAGCTGGAGGTAAGCAAGCTAAAAATCAAGTAAGAACTCAGTTTGTAAGAAAGCCCTGGAAAAGTTGTGCAGCAGTAGATTCTTTTTTCCTGACGTGAGATATCGAAATACATCCCGTCTGCCTACTTGAATATGAAAGAACATAAAATGCCCTGTTTATTTTAACATGTTCTTTTAATTCTATCAGTATAACTGCTCTGATATCACACTAACCTTATCTACGCAGGGCAAACAAAACACATTGTTTACAGAGTTACAAACCCATGTTGGTTTAATTTATCTTCAGCTGAGGAACTGTTGCTTAATTAATTCAGCCATTACGAAATGGCAGATATAATTACAAAGAGGAAAATTTACTTTCAGCAAAAGGGAATAAAGTACAGTATCGTTATTTCATGCAGATGTGAATTTCATACTTTTTAAGATTGTCATGTTTGTCTGTCTGAATTGCGTTCATGTGATGAGGGGTCTGATTTTATTCTGCGTAAAGTAATATCTTAGTTATATTCTTCCAAAAGTTTATTAGTTGTGTTAAAACATAAGAATGCTCTATTTGGACTATGAAATAACATGAAAGGAAAACATTTTATAGTTTTTGAGAAAATACTGGTGTCAAAGCCGAGAAGGACACTGACTTAAACAGCATTGCATTCTTACCATACTTGAGTCATTCTCTGTTATTCCCCTCCTGTTGGAGAAATCTTTTGCCAGGGCCACTTTCATTATTTTTTCTGGATTGATACCGGTGTTGGCTTGGTGACCCCTTACACTGAACAAGATTGGCAGGTAGATTTTTCAAGCCGATTTGGTATAAGTATCTTGATGAGATGAAAGTCTCCCTGTGATGCTTCCCGCACCTCATCACTCCTTGTGGGAGCTAGAAAAATGAGCAGGCATCAAGTGTCTCACACGATTACAGTAGCCATTAGGTGTATTGCTACTTAAATAGATTCTTGGATGTCAGAGATCAGAGTGTGTGATCTGGTTTTTGTTTGTTTTTGTGTGTGTGTGTGTGTGTGCAACTGATCAAAGCACTAAACTGCTGACGAGTGTGGTACAAGTTGCAATGTTGGAGTTTTTTCTTTTTTTCTTAATTGAAAGTGTGTATTGTTAATGTTTGGAAAAATACTGGATAAAAACAGTTCACAAAAATGTGTTTCATACAAGCACCGCTACACTGTTGCGAAGTATCCTTCTTGATCAAAGGAAAGTGACCAGAACTCATTAAGGAGTGTTGAATAGATGCTTAGCTAAAGGCTAATGCACTAAGCTGATTTTTGAGTGAGGAGGTTACAACCCATGAATGTGAGTGTAACAGGTGTAGAATAGCTTACTCTTTTGTGATTTGTGCTTTAGTGGAAATATCTAAGGTCTGGGATAAGGATAAATGCACCGGATGGAATCAAAGTTGTTTTCTGTTTGTGCTGAAGTTCATTTAGAAGACACTTATGAAGAGACGGTTAATAGATGAGGGAAGACTAAATCAAGATGTTGAAAGGTTGAATCATCATCAAGGCAGATAAAGAGAGTGACAAAGAAATGGAAGAAAAAGGCCCTTGTGATAATAGAAAAAAGATTGATCAAATACGGAGGAAAGGGCACGTAATGCCTAATTGACAACTGTGTCTTTCTGGTTTTAATTGGTGACGAAACCTGTCTTAGAAATGCAAGAAATCAATAGTAAATGAGATCTTGGGTGTCTGGGGTGGAGCAGCTGTTCTTTGCTTTAAAATTCCTTTGCCGTACTCCAGAAATCATACTAGTCATAAGCTCTGTTTTTTAGAGGTAGGTGAATTGCAACTTTGGCTATTTCTGCATTACTTTTATTTACCAATTTTTCTCTTTCATCTGCCGTACATTGAAGCTTCTTTCCACTAAAGCAGTCTTTTTCCAAAGTTTCCTGTAGCATGGCAGCTCTTTCACGTCTTCTGCAGTAGCAGAGCAGAAAAAAAAAAGGAGTAGGAGCCCTGAAGGATAGCTGAAAAGGAGACCTGAACACGGCAGTGTCAGAAGGTTCATTAGAGTGAAAGCGCTGTCATGTCTTCTCACAGCACAGCAGTTCTGTATCCGCTGAATGCTGCAGCTTGGAGCAAGATGAATCCAATAGTGCTACAGCACCGTCTGTTTCGTTTCTCTCTTCATTGGCAGTCACAGCATCTCAAAAAGATGCATGCACCAGTAAGGTTAAATCTAATGAGTGTAACCAAAAGGAATTGCATCTCATCAGGCAAGGATCACACTGATAAAATAACAGAGGATATCTTTCCAGAGAAACTCTGTGAACATCTGCGTAGCCTGAAGAGCTTTCTATGTAATTCAGATATAGTTGATAGTTGCACAGGTATCAGAAAGTACAAGTGCCTTGGAGCATAAAAAATGTCTCTCACTGGAGAAAGCCTTTCCCTACAGCATTCATCATTGATGCCATTTTGTTTGTGTCCCAGGCAGTGCTTTTAGTTCTGCTGCTTGGCATGAGCTGTAGGCCAACACACGTAATGTTCAAAGTGTTCTTGGATGCAGCAAGATTCACAGGCTTTTTACTAGCGAGATAAAGCCTGGACAGAAATTAGCGTACAGTACCAGGTTTTTCAAACCACTAGTCAAATGGTTTAAAAATGGGCAAGGAGCGGATACAGTTGGTTTGTTAGGAAAGCTTCACTTACCCAGTGAAAGCTCAGGATTTAATTAGAGTTTAGACTTTGTGAAAACAGACTCCCTATTTTAGTGATTTTGTTTACCTATTTATTTATAAAACAAAGCATGTACCATAAGGTTGTCTGCAGTGCACCAAATCATCGCTAACTCTGAACTGACATGGTCATTTATCTCTTATGTGAAATGCAAAACCTGACATATGATTGAGTAGCTTTAATTTCTGAATTTCTATTATTAGAAGGTATTGCCTGCATAAGATTGCTTATAGCGTATTTGTTGATTGCATTTAGGGTGTGATTTTGTTTTGCTTTTGATATGTAGCAATTCTGCTTTTATTGTTTTTTCCTAAAGAATCAAGATTTAACAGTTTCATGAGCAACTGTATTTTTCTGGTATATGTTCTTTGCAGGAATACATGGTTTACAGGAAGCATACCTACATGAGATTAGATGGTTCTTCAAAGATTTCTGAACGAAGGGACATGGTAGCAGATTTTCAGAACAGGTAATGTACTCAACAAGGTGTTTCCATGCTAAATTGTGTGTAAGTAGAGTGTTGGTGTAAGATGTAATTGAAATAAATCAAACTTGCTCTTAAATTATCTTTCCTGATACCAAATGGGCCTTGTTTACCTGAAACAATTTCTAGGTGGTTTGCTGATCAGGAATGACTGGCATTGGTATTGAACCCAGTTGTATTTAGGAATTTGTCATTTGTGAATCGGTAGTGGAAGCAATCCTAGTGCTCCCACCTAGTGTGCTGCTTGCCATTCCAAATATGCTGTTGCTTATAAAGAAGATTAGTGGAAAGGCAGCAAATGCTTGTTGGTTGTTATATACTCTGACAGTTGACACTGTGAAGATGAGACTGAAAATCATGCATATGCTAGAGCTTTGAAAGTGACCTGGTTTTCTGCAAAACAAACCATTTAAACATGTCTTATTAGGAAACCTCAAACTAATATGCAAGTGATAAAATGGGGATTTTATGAGATAAAAGGATATGCGAACACTTTTCATTTAGTAAACCAAAATCGATTCTTGTCATTTTTATGACCATATGAGGAAAGAAGAGTAGTAATCATCTTGTACTATGTTAATATATTCTAGTATAACTTTGTCTCCCCTAGGGCCCATAACGATCGAGTTTATGGTTCTTATGTTTACTTTTAATAATGGGATATGGCTTGATATGACGTCGCTTTGTTATGGTAGTTCACAGTAAGGTTATCCTTCCTGTGGATGTTGATGCAAGCATCTAAGAAGGGCGCTTTTCTTTTTCAGAGGAGTTAGGTTCATAGATTATTGTTTGTTGTGAGGTGAAAGTAACGTTCTAGACCAGACAATAGTCCTGGCATTAGTAGTCCCAAGGTATCATAGCTGAAGACGAGAAAGAAAGTCATATACAGCCTTTCAGGCCACTGGTTCATGAGGCTTAAAGACTTGAAGGACAACGTTGCAATGATGATTCTTCTAGTGAACTCCTGAGAGCAATAAAACTTGAAAAGAATGTGTGCCAAATACTGAAAGTAAATGAGAGGACGATGCAGTGCCTTTCTGCCTGTTTCCAGGTATCAGAATCAGGTTCTGTGCAGGTTCTGATGTTCTCCTGGAAACTTGATTGTTCTTCCTGTAACATCCTTTAATCAAAAGAAGTGAAGAAATTTATTTTTATTAATGAATAGAACAACTGAAGAAAAATAATCATTTCAGGAGGAAATCCCTTTGAAATATAGGCCATCCAGTCTAAACAAAAATTCCCATTAAAATGTTAGTTGAGTTCCTCTTATACTTACTTATGAGAAATATTTCCCGGAAGAAAACCCTAACTGAGACTAAACTATCCTGCAGGATATCCTAGCAGGGTGCTGAAAATATGTAGCTATGGAATGATGATTTGTTCCTGTGGTCTGTGGCAAGGTCCACTTTCTTCCCTTCCCACATGGTGTTTCCAGAAGTGTTTCACAGCTGGATGTGCAGGTGACTGTCTACGTGCACGTTCTATTGCCATTACGAGTGAAAAGATTTCCTGGGCAAGGATTACCTATGTTGCAAACAGGCACCTGCTACTTCTTAGGATTTGTACCTGCAAGATAATGTCTGGAGACTGACAGCTTAGTTTCAGTTCCTCCCAGCTGCCCATAGCTCAGGGTGGATTTTTGTAGTCTTGGATTTTTGGACTGCCAGAAATCTTCTGCTTCTAATTATAGAGTTGTTCCTGCTTTGTGTGTGTCTGTGTGTGTTAATTTATAGTTTTGATAATTATTTCTGTTGTCTACTGGCAATTTCTTTAGGGGAGGTGAGGGGAAATCTTACCTTGGACCAGAATGGGTTCTTTTGGGAGTCTGGTTTTTAGCATATAGCTTTGACAGGTACTTGTGGACATCTTTGAATCCTGAGAACATAGTTGGTTCTGCTTGACCTTCAAGGATATGGATTCCAAGCCCCTTAGGTTTTTTTGCATTTGTCAAGGGTTGCTAATATCTGCATAATAGCCTGCAGTACACCCCACACTTCGTCCTGGAAGGGCAAGAAAGACCTTTTAGATTTCATGAGTGGACTTCCAGGGACAGATTGTATACACATAGTTGGTCAAGAAGGTGGCAGTATTCCGTGCCGCTTGTTCAGGAAGAGTTTCTGGTGCATTTTGCATGCATTAGTGTACGGACAGCATGGTACCAAAAGGATGTGATGTTGCAAAGTGTCTTCTTTTAAACAGAAAGCCTTTCTCTGTCACTGCCAAAGTACAGTATGCTGGCCTCTTTGAAGTTTGTACTAGTGCTGTCTGCTTTGTTTGCATCAACCTGTTCACAGATCCGTATGGTGTTAAATGCTTATAAATACTGCTGACCCCTCAGTAGCACTAGTGGGGTTCACAGCCTTAGCCAGAAATCCTGATTTTGCTGTTACCACTTGGGCATCCTATGTATAAACCTGTCTCCTTGTTTTTCTGTTCAAAGCACCAAACTTAGGACAAAACTTCCATCTACTCTGTTTCAACTATTATGAGCATTGTTAAGGCAAGATTTTTTTAACATCGGTCAGTTCTATGAAATGATAAATTGTTCTTTGTCCGTATGAAATCTTCATTTCCAGTGTGGGCAAGATCAACAAGCCCTGGTTTGTTTTGATAAGAGATTAATAAGCTGCTATTGCAAACTGAATGTTTGTGTTCCAACAGTCCTGATTTGTAGATTAACTTCTCTCTTAACCATGAATATTCTGAAGTGTTCAAGTAATAGCCCTGGTCGTTTTACATGGGACAAAAATTTTACTTTTCTGGTTATTTCTTGTTTGTCATGCACAAAGTAAGGGTGTTCTAATCTCTTTCCTCTACAGGAATGATATTTTTGTGTTCCTGTTAAGCACCAGAGCTGGAGGCTTGGGCATTAACCTTACAGCTGCAGACACGGTAGGTGAAGTTTGGTAAAGTAATACAGAATAAAAAATCAGCCTATCGATGTTTTCAGAGTAAACATTTCTTTGCTCTTCCTGCATCAGATGCCTCCAATCACCATTTTTCTGGAGCTGTTCATCTCCTGCCTCCCAGCCTCACAATTTATGTAGGAGAAGTGAGCTTTCTGTGTGACAGTTGGCACTCTTTTTAGCCTTGCCAATCAATACCTTTTAATACTGCATTCACATAATGAAATTGCATAACCTTATTTACTTTGCTCATATTTATGATACAGTGTTGTCTTGTTGATAAAGTTGTAGAATATTGAACACTTGGTATGCAGTTTTTTGTTGCAGTTGGAAATGGAAAAATCTTCCTTCTCCCCACATACTTTAGTACCAGTCTAGAAAGGAGTTGGATTACTGAAGTGCTCTACAGATGCAAATGACACTTTAATACAGTGAATGCTGTTCTGTGTATGACTGTATGCTGTTAAGGTTCAGTTGCAGTGGATTCAGTAGAACAGGTATCAGTTACCCTTTGATCTGTGCACAGGAGAGTGAAGCAGTGGCCCTAAAAGTGTAAAGTCATTTGTAGTTGAGTATCAGCTAGTTAGGAAGAATAAATTGCTTTCCCATTACTCACCCAAGGTGTAAAGGCATATTGATTTGGGTGAATTGCAAGGATTTGCACTCTAAGGCAGCCGCCACTTATCACTAGGGAAGGAATACTGACCTAACACCAACTATTTATCTCTTCAATAACAGCTATTCTTGTTCTTCTAAACTAATACCTTGTGTGCATGTAGATTTGACCACAAGATACACTGTAATCCTTAGCCACAGAAACCTAAAGATCTGTGCATCAAATATATTACATAATTTGATTTTTAAAATATCCCATTATATCTAGTTGTTGCTTAAAATAATTTGGGAGAAAGCAAGTATCTGTAGGACTTTCAGAGTTGAAAAGTTCTCTCAATTGAAGTTGCTTCAACAGAAGAAATAAACAGATGAAAACACAGTGGTGTTCCTACAGGCTCCTTACATGAGCATTTTTAGTTCTGTGATTTTGTAACTTTCTGAATACTTTGCCATCTAAAATTTTTTGTGTTTTTGTTTTACAAACTTACTGTTGGAATAATAGGGCAATATTAATATAATATGGCATTTCAGTTTTTTGTAGCAAAAGTACTAGAAGTGTAGATTAGACTAGACTTTATCCAGCTTTGAAAGAGAAAAAAAATTGAAATACTACTTTTCATGTGAAAATCTAGTTTGAAGGGCATTTCCTTCTGAAGGTAAGTAATGCTAAAATAAGTTCATGGTGTGGTTAGCCTATAAATACTTACGTGACGGTGATTTAATGTGGTGACAAATTTAGGAATTTTGTGCCTTGAAAGCAGATTTGTTGAAGAAGATATTAAAGTCATTCTGTGGAAGTTGAAAAATTCACACTGTCAGTTGGTTTGAATTCATCTGAAATGCAGTGGAAAAGACTTTATAGGACTGGGTGAAGCTACGTTAATACTGCCCACAGTGGGTCAGTAATTCTTGGGGGTTGTATAGGAGACTTTTTTTATAGGTATATTGGATTTTTGTTTCTTTAATCCCCAGGTGCTTTAAATGTATGGTTTCATTTAATCCTCTCTGTTCTGGTGTTCTTTTGCAGGTAATTTTCTATGACAGTGATTGGAACCCAACAGTAGACCAGCAAGCCATGGACCGGGCACACAGGCTGGGTCAAACAAAACAAGTCACTGTGTACCGGTTGATATGTAAAGGCACTATTGAGGAGCGCATCTTACAAAGGGCTAAGGAAAAGAGTGAGGTAGGAATAAAGAAATCACTGGGAGAAGAATCTACAGATTTTTTAATCTACAGAAATTGTATCAGAAAACACCTATCAAAATGGGTAAAGAAAGAGAAAAAGTATCTACAGGGAGGGAGAAGAAAAGCCAAAAGGGGATGTCTTTGTTCAAATAAACAAATCTGTGTTGCTAAAAGAGCAGCATTACAGCTGCATTATATGAGCTAGGAAGAAGCTAATTATTTACTCTGTGACTTAATGAAAACTATTTCGTGTGATGCAGTGATACTATTCAGGCTTCTTTAAGACTGGAACTTCTGTCTTGGCTAATGTGAGGGCTACTGCTTCCTCTCAAGTTGCACGGTTATACCGCAGCTGAGGGTTTGGGTTTTCATAAAGAAATTTGGGAAGTAATCAAATGAAAGCTATTTGAGGTGTGGGGGTGCCAGAAGTGTTCAAGTGCCCTGCAGCATCAGGCAGTAAGTGTATTAGAAACTTTGAATCTCATAACACTTTATTGGCAAAAAGAAATTAAACAGATTCACTTTCTTTGGTAGCAGCAGATATACTATAAAGAACATTCAGGTGTTTTGTGTACTTGGAGTTTCTTTCAGCTTTTGTTTTAACTGGATACTAATCATGGTGCTGCAGCAACTGAAGCTTCTCCAGTTGAATGTGTTCATGTTTCCCTTGTTGAGACTTACCCTTTTTCTCTGAGATATTGCAGTAGAGTCACCTGAGACCAGCCTGAAAATAAAGTAGTCTTTTTGCTGGTGATCCAACTCATCGAAAGTGTCTTACACTAAAGCTTTCTCTATTTTGCTAAGTTATAACTCTATTTTTTTAACATAGTTGCAGTAATAGAGATTGAGTGAATTGCTTAAACTGAGACACTGCCTCAATATGGAGATCTAATTTTAAATTAAGGAGACTAAAAAGGTGATCAGCATCATCCTCTGTGCAAATGCTTGAAAAATTGAAGTGGTAATTTGCGCCTGACAGCTGTACTGCTGTATTTTTTCTTTTAGTTCAGTAGTATATTAATAATATTTTCATTTGTTGTTTATTACATGGTGCTTTAGAAAAAGTGGAGGTTTGCACAAGGGACAGTAGTATTCTGCTTTCTAGTTTGGTTGCTACTTGTGTTTTATAATCCTAATAAATCTTCCCTTAATTTTTTCTGCTCACTTTGGTATGATAGAGATCTGGAGTCGATTCTGACTCACACAGATGCATTGGCATCTTTTCTTGGCTTGCTTTCAGTGAAGGGTAGTGAGAATGGTTCATGGCTGCTTTGAGTAATTTTTCCTTTTTTTCCCCCCCTCTTGATTTTTTCCTTCTAGATCCAACGAATGGTGATTTCAGGTGGCAATTTCAAGCCTGACACCTTGAAGCCAAAGGAGGTGGTCAGCCTTCTGCTGGATGATGAGGAACTAGAAAAGAAATGTACGTGAGATTTGCATTGCATTTTCCCCATCTTCCACTTCATTAGCTTATGAAATCTGTGTTTTTATCTCTATAAACACATGTATTGCTGATAACAACTTCTGTTTCCTGGCTCTTTTTGTATTGCCAACTCTTGTCAGTACAAGCTGGTTTCATAGCACTGCTGAGCTGAAAAATGAAGTTGTGCAAGAGAGACGTGATGATGTTTTTATTGGCACTCATTCGGGATTATTAAATTGTTCCTGAATGACAAAGCTTTGACAAGAATTATGTAGGCCATGGCAAGAAATGTATTAGTAAAACTGTTGTATTTCATACTTTTGAAGCTGTGAGAGGTATATGCTTCTGTGTTGCTTGAAGAACAATTTCACTATAAGGCTTCTTAGTAATTTGGATACACATAGTTTTAATACAGTAGTGTTTTCAGTGGGGTTTAGTTTTAATAGAGCTCACTTTCCTTGACAGTTCTGTTAGAACTAGAATTTCTTGTAAGAGTCACAAAAGGATATGAAATATTTTTCCAGTGGTGCCAACTTTGTATTCTTTCCTGACAGTGCGTCAACGTCAAGAAGAGAAGCGACAGCAAGAAGAAACAAATCGTGTGAAGGAACGTAAACGTAAAAGGGAGAAGTATGCTGAAAAGGTACTTAGATGCAAAGAGATTGCAATACCTGTATTGGTGATAGAGCCGGAAGAGCTTCAGGTTCACTGTTGTGTTGTAGAAACATTTTCTGCTGTGGCAATCTAATGAGTAAAGACTTCTTCCCTTCACCATTGAACATCAGTCTGTGGCGCTTCCTTATGCAGAGGAGGGGTGTTACAAAACACGTAATGCATAGTTATCGGTGTTTTAATATCATTAGCAACTTGAAAAATAAGGAAGTACTGCATACAAACAACACTGTTGATCACCAGTAGTCTGCAGACAACAATTCAAGGATTCATGCTTGGGAAAAAAAAAAAAAAAGACCAACTAATCATTCTATGGCATATGAAATGGTGACTTAATCAAGAGTTTGTTCTGCAAGAATAAAAAGGGAATGTAAATGAAGGACCAAACATGGCTAAAACCCAGGAAAAGGGAAGAACAGTTTGTTTAAAAAAGATCATTAAAGCTACTTTATGAAAATTCTGAATTTTGGAGGCAGTGAGGCTTTGCATTAATTAATTAGAATTTTGTGTAGTGGTAAAGAACTTCAGGCTCACTCCAAAAGGTAATGGATATCAAAATATTTCTGTAAGAGTAATCCTCCATCATTACACCTATTTTAGGAATCAAAAAAAAACCCAAGCCCTGTTTACATCTGAAAGGAGCCTTTAAGGGGTCTGTTGCTGTGTTACTTGTTTTGGGAAATTCTGGACATGGCATACCTTGAGTTGTAATACTGCATTAGATGTTGAGATTTTGGGTTGCTTATTCCATTTCTTCTGTTTGATTGTCTTTTTCATTCCTGATATTGTTTTAATTATTTCAGAAGAAGAAGGAAGATGAATTAGATGGGAAGAGGAAGAAAGAGGGTGCAAACCTTGTGATCCCATTTGTTCCCTCAGCTGATAACTCCAACCTGTCTGCTGATGGGGATGACTCCTTCGTTAGTGTAGACTCTGCCATGCCCAGCCCTTTCAGTGAGGTAACTCCCTGCTGCCTTAGACTGTATTTTACTGTTTCAGTGGTGGCCTTGCACCCCAGTAGCATTCTTGCTTTCTGTTATCTTAGCTATAGAACTTTGAGTATGTGGGAAAGCGACATGTCTTAAAAGTGAACCATGGAAATGAGAATAATTTATTGAAAACATAACAGTTGCTAATAAGATGCCTTATAGCTTCTTGTGTTGTTTGACAGTCCATTATTCCACTCTTAATTTGCTCTCCGTCTCCGTTTCTTTCAGTGAGTTTGTGCCCTGACTCTCATCCCTTACAGCTGCTGAAGTTTTTCCATTCCTGTTTGCAGTCCCACTTACTTTCTCCCTACTTTCTTCTCCCTTTTTCATGCTCCCATTTATAACCATTTGCCTTCTTCCATACCAATACCTTCCTTAGCAAGAACAGTCTCTTTCTGCTCCTGAACAAAACAATATCCCTTAATTAGCTCCTTGACGTTCAATTTCTTTCTAAGTACTCCTCGCTGGTCTTATCTACATGTCCTTCTCTGCTTCCTTCCTTGCTTCTGAGTCTGAATTAGTGTGTGGTTTTTTCTCTGGAATTTAAATTGTAAATTCTCAGTGGCAAAGATCTTATTTTCCTTCCTGTTTTTGTAAAGAATTGCAAACTGTTTTTCACAGCAAATGTATTTTGTTCTGTACCATGTTGATTAAGAATCATAAGTTGTGTTGTTCCCTTGTTGACCAGTATTTTCATTAGCAGTAGCAATATGTTAAGAAACCTGATGTTTTCTCTCTTGCAGTTGAAGATGCACAGTTGAACAGCAGTTTTCTTAAATCCCTACTGAGACCACCACTGCTTCTTAACATATATTTTCATGAACTGAAATTAAGTAGCTCCTGGAGGTCCTTAGTGCAGCTTAATATGTGAAGAGAGGGTATGGTGCAATTATGCAGGTCATGTATCATGCTCCTAGTCTCACATAGAGAAAACAAGAGAGAACAGAACAAGTACTTATTAAATACCTGGGACTGTATGTCTTCTAAAGCTCACGCTGCGTTTGTGCCCTTCCCTTTCCTAAACTGAGACACTAACAGCTTTGTTCTGTCACATTTAGATCTCCATTAGCAGTGAATTACATATGGGCTCTATCCCTCCTGATGAGAGCAGTAGTGATATGCTTGTGATTGTGGATGATCCAGCTTCTTCAGCACCTCAGTCAAGGGCAACAAACTCTCCTGCTTCCATTACTGGCTCAGTTTCAGATACTGTGAATGGTCAGTATTTTTGGCTTGACTCACTATTAAACATTGTCTTTATGTGTCTAGGTGGTACATTTTCTGCATTTTAACCTGAGTATATGCGTGGTTGGCAAGATTTGGAGAAAACAGTGCCTTTTCATTGAGAAATTACTTCCGACTTGATAGGAAATCTGTTTGTAGCCCGTCATTCACCACACTTTCCTCTTTTCTGTGTGAATTACTCTTAAAAGAGTATTTAGTATTTACTCTTAAAAGAGTAAAATTACTCACCCTGCTGGCCACGCTTCTTTTGGTGCAGCGCAATATACAGTTGGCCTTCTGGGCAGCGAGCGCACATTGCTGGCTCATGTCGAGCTTCTCATCAATCAACAAAATGCTTTATACTGAAGTAGAACCTAGAGTCCTCCACCTATTTTTGGATTGGATTCATAGTAATAATGACAAGTAGTTGGAGTTAATAAGATGTGGTCAGTGAGAAGTGAGGGTTTTGTATAAAAGTAATTTCTATTCATGGGATCAGTGCTTGCTAGCAGTGTGTGTATTAATGTAAATGAAAAGTCAGTTAATAGGAACATTATTTTATTGACATGACTATAGTAGACTGTACTACTATAGGTAGTATAGGAGTCAACTACCTATAAATGGTAGGTAGTTACAACGCTGTATTCATTTATGAGTCACCTGAAATACTCTAGCAGTTACCGTTTAACATTTTTTTTCTTGTTAAGGTGTTTCAATGCAAGATACACCTCTCACTGGGAGAGGCCAGTCAAGTCGAAGCCGGGGTCGTCCTAAAGGTTCAAGCGGTGGATCAAAAGGTGGCGCTGGGAAAGGCAGAAGCCGGAAATCGATAGCAGGAAGTGCAGCTGCAATGGCAGGTGCCAAAGCAGGGGCAGCGGCAGCCTCTGCGGCAGCATACGCAGCGTACGGGTACAATGTCTCTAAAGGTATGTGGGGAAGGGGAGGCAGCAGGCTACCCAGAGCAGAACCAAACACATGAATTTATGTGATTGTTGTTTCCAGCCTGTCAAAAACTAGGTAAAAAATGTTGTACTGTTGGTATTGCTTGTCTTTATATTCTGAGATTTAGGTGATACGCAATGTGATGTGATAGTGGTGTGAGAGGACAGCCAGTTTCTCTGCAGATGACGTTGAAAGACTAATCCTGCAGAATTTTCATCTGCCCTTTGAATTCTCTCATACTAGTTGTTTTTCTTCTTGTTTTTTATTTTGGTGTCCAGACCAACTGGATAGTGTTGTTTGTCCCATGGGCATGGCTGTGGCTTTCCTGTATTGCTGTCATGTTGAAGTTAGAGCATCACGTTCCAAAATCTACTAAAATGATGTTGATGGAGCTTCAGCTTTACATGAGCTGAAGGTGGCCCAGGGTGTAACTGCAAGATGTTTTGTATCAAGGACATCCCTCTTCATTAAACTCTCATAACTCATAAATACAGGGTTGTCTTAGGAGTGATTGTTAGTATATTGTTTGTTAATGAAGAGCCACAAGTGGAATAATATGCTCACATGGAATTTGATTCTCTTTTCCATTGATAGGCATGTCTGCAAGTAGCCCTCTACAAACAGCGATTATTCGGCCTACTGGAATTGCAGATTTTGGACCTTCAAGCGCCTCTTCTCCCTTGAGCTCCCCTTTGAGCAAAGGAAACAGTGTTTGTGGGACCACCAAAGGCTTAAACATGGCCAGCAGTCTCATATCAGAAACTCCGATTCGGAAGCAGAGCAAAGGTGCCCACACCTCAGGTGGTCGGTAGTAATTTTAACCCCCCAAAGCTTGTCTGAGCTGTGCTGGCTTTCAGAGCAGACCACCCTGCCAGGTGAGGGCACGTGAACGAATGCCTTGTTGCTGTCCAGCACATGTGTGAAAAGAAAATCAAAGCACAATGGGAGTGGGTGGTTTATGTGAGCACTTTGATTTTGTGTATTCCAAAAAACTATCTCTGCAGACACCGAGAGAAGGAGGGAAGGGAGTCTGGGGTAACTGGGAGACTGTCAGCTTGGGTTTTATTGACATGTCTGACAAAGATTCCCAAGAAAGCATCCAGCTACTCCATGCAATATCCTGCAGCTGTGTGTGATTGAAGTCATACCATTATACTTGCGCTCTTGCAGCTTGAGGTGGAATCCAGCATTAGTTTCATCCTATGAAATCAGTATCTGAACCCCCCAGGGTATCCTGTAGAGTCATAAGGTATTTCCTTACTGGTGGCTGGTCAGTGGACATGCAGGGGTAGCTGGGGACTACGCTGAAGATGATGTGGGATCAAAAAAAATTTGGATTCTTCTAGTGTGGGCCTCTGGGTTTTTTTAAAGGTCTGAAATGCAAAGAAAAGAGTCTCGCGTGGCTTCAATGGAATGGACTCTTTTCAGCACGGTTTGTTGGAAAAAGGTTAAGAGCCACAGAATACAGAGAACGCTGGCAGGCCTAGAGAGAGCAGCAGCACTGCCTCCGCTTCATGCAGTGGAAGAGAGCACAAGCTGGTGGTTTGGTTTGCATTTCAGAATTCTCATCAGCGTGAATGCTCGCTGTGATCAGAATGATTTCTCTCATTTTTGAGGTGTGCAGAACTCATAAAAGCTTAGAAGCAAAATAAGGTTTTATTTGTACAAATCTCAAGAAGGGGGAAAGCTGAAGAGTGGAAGAAGAGTTTGCTGCGCTGCTCCTCTCAGTATGCCATAGCAGAGCATGGTTCTGGAGCTTGCAGTGCTGTGAGGGGAGCAATGAAAAACAGGGAGAGAGAGCTGTGCCATTCCCCCTTCCAGCCAAATTCTGGGAAAAAAGATGTTTCATATCCCAGCCATCCATTGACTGTTTTTCCAGTGTGTTTTCCCTGCATCTTTGTGATCATCGCACATAACTAGCTTGATTGAGTTCACTGCGGTGTGCAAGTACCAGAGCCGCGTCCCAAGGCTGATGGAAGGCAGTGCTGCCCATGCCCATCTGTGTTCTCATTCTCTGGCTGCTCCTTCCCTGTTCTCAATGCACAATCCCTTGCTGTAGCCCCTTGCTTTGTTGTAAGCATTGTCTTGTGTTGCACTGAGATTAGGGTGTGGGGCGGTTCTTCTGTCTTGACACATTGAATTAAAAGGCTGTTCTGCCGGGGCACTTTGAGAGAGAGAAGCAAGTTGAGTTGCAGGTCTGGGCTGTGACAGCAGCAGATGACTCTTTTATTATTATTATATTTTTTTTCTGACCCCATATCCTTTGCCTGGCGTCCTACAGTGTGGAGCAAGTGCTTCCTGTCGGCTCTGCCTCTAATTTGCACACCTGAAAATAGCAGAACTGAGCTTAGTTAGATTGATTTTTAAACAGATTTGCAGGGGATAATTGAGGGGGAAATGGTGTTTAATTAACTCATGAAGACTTCCCCCTTCCCCTCCTATTCACATGTATATACGATATTTAGAGGGAATCAGACAAATGCCAAGCCTTTTTTTTCTCTTTGAATGTGCTGTCTATTTTTATAACTGAACTTGTACATATGTATAAAGAGAGACACATCTTTCTTTTACTAACTGGAGAAGAAAATCTTAAATAAAATGGAGTGAGATAATTTTATGTAAATCAGTGTCTTTGTGGTTTTTTATGCATATGAGTATGAATGAGGGGATTAGGGAAGAGAGCATGGAGGATGCACATCCGGAAGTGCCTCTAGAGACATGTACTGTTGCTCAGTGTAGAGCTGTAGTCTACACTCCTCCAGGTATCATGTTTTTAACCTTTTTCAGTTAAAGCTGTAACCTTATAACATCTCTGTATTCGGTGATTATCTTGTAATCTATTTTGGAGTAGCTATGCAGCAGTTCACAAGAAAACAGAAGCAAGCATAACACGCATAATTGCATAGTATCTAAATGATGATGGTTGAATTCAATACGGTTGATCATTTTGGGACATCATTCTCTAGAGGTTTTTCTTTTTTTTCCCTTTTTTCAGCTGAAAAGACTGTTTGTGTGTGCAATCCTGATTTTCAAACTGCTAGACTGTTGCGTGAATTCCTAAGCTAAAAGAACTTGAGAGAAAAAAATAACTTGTAACTTGAAAGGATTGCAAAAACTTAATATGTACTGTGGCATGCTGCACTCTTGGAAGGTTAAATTGTTTCAAAACTGATAATATGAAAATACATTTAAAGTCATTTAATCTTCAAAGAAATACTAAATGATATTACAAGTTGTGGCAAAAGTAGGGTAGCCTGTCTGCTTGTGGAACTTGTGACAGTCTTAAATTCAGGAAGATCTAACATAGCAGTAAAGTAAATGAATAGCCTGATCGTATCCACTTCAATTTCTGTAAAAAGTTTAAATTAAACGAGTACATTCTTTGTTTTATTCATCATAGAGGAACTGAAATTCTGTGATACAAATCAAGCAATTGGGAAGAATTCATATGACAGCTGGTTTTATTTCTTGATTTGGGGAAGGAAGTAGTGCTAGGAAGACAGAGACCAGGAATTTTTCTAAGGAGGTGAAAGTAATTTTGTGATCAACACTGTGGGGGACTCTTCTCGAAGTGAGTCAAATAGGCATGTGCACTGAAGCTTTGATTTTTAGTTTAAGTCTGAGCATCTCCAATTGTATGTCGTGTGGTGGTCTTGGGGATTAATAGCAGAGAAAGTCACTTTCCTTTGAGGGATCAAGGTATTTGCCAGGGGCAGAGAGAGAATATTGAATGAACTCGTTCATGTTTTAAGCAGGAATGGTGCAATAGATATCCGTATGTTTTGGGCCATGCTGGGAATGCTGTAGATTCCTCATGCTATTTGATTATAGCATTTTACTCACCAGTTACTACAGAACTTTTAAATACAGCTTTCTGATTGATGCTGCTGTTAAAGACATTTAAAGGCGATAATTTTCTTTGGTTATTTGAGGAGTTAGGAGTAAAAGGTGCTTTTGTGTCCCAGCCTCACACACATTTTTGTAGTTTAGCCTGCCAGGGATGTCTAGTTCAGAAGGGTCCCCAGAACAACCCTTCTTCTCACCGTTATACACAGTCAACAAAGGCTTACCAAGCGGTGATAAAATTAAAGACCAAAATCTGCAACTGCCATATTTCTTTGGAAGAAAGCAGGAGTGATTGAAACAATTACTTTCTTTCAAAAAATACTGCAGGGTAGGTGGAGACAGGAGAAAGGGTTTTCCTTCCCACATCTAATGGTGAATTTAACCTTCAAGCACGTGGACAGGACACACCAGCCAGGCCACTGATAAAATACAACATTATGAGCCCTGATGCAGTTTGCCCTACATCTCTCTGGAGGTGGTTGATCATCAGCACGCCTGGATGGCAAAACCAAGCACAAATGCTGGGGGAAAAGCTCAAGCCAGATGATGCATCAAAGAAGTGAGAGGAAAAAGTCTGATCACCACAGACAGGTTGTGAAAGCCGACATGCAGGATTACAATGTTATAAAACCAGAGCATTCCTGTGCCCTCTCAGCTCTTCAAAGTCCCCTGTATAAGACAGACAGGAACTTGAATTGCTCTGTCCTCAGAAGTTCTTCTGTTTAGCTGTACAGTAACTTTGCTGGCCCTTCTACTGGCCCTTCTACACAAACTCTTTCCTCACCTTAAAAATGGTTTGGTTCCTTGGCTTCATGCTGCCTTTAGAATGCTTCTAACTTCTGTTTTTACTTAATTTGTGGTCAATTGGGGTTCACTTAATCTAAACCAATGGGATGTAAATTGGGCACCAAGGAGTTTTCTTTTTATAGCGTGAGTTGTCTTCTCCTCATTTAGATCCTCTAGATCTCCTCTTGCTATTCTTCAAAGAGAAAAACACGTTACTGTAGGAGGGTTTTCACCTAGAGCTGCTGTAATTCTTAACTTCAGGATATTAATACCACAGTGTCCAAATGTAGTGTTATTTCCATGCCTTCTCCCCGTTCTGTTGTGTGCTTTCCCCATGATGGTGTATCTGCTTTTTGCTGTCTCATGTTCCATTTGTGGAAAGCCTTCTGTCTGCCTACGGCTATATCTTGCTTTATTCTCATATTCTCCAAGTATTTCCTTTAGCAGCATTTCCCAGCAGGGGAGGCACACACAGCTCAGTGAGAAAAGCTCCATGCAGAAGGAACAGGGATCTGCACTGCTTTGCTGGTAGCTCAGGAACAACTGATTTACAGCTGGAAGGAGGAGGAGCACAGTTGATAAAATCACCTTGGGGCAGGATGTGGATCAGTGTTACCTGGGAAATGCTGCCCTGTGACCAGTGTGCTGGCAGCCCTTATCTCTTGCTCTCCATGGAGCTGGCCTGCTTCTACTCCTAGATATACTAACAGGCTCCTCAGCTTCTCGTTTTGGCCCCCATCTTTCTTTTTCTCTTCACTATTCAGTCTAAACCACACATTATAACTCTGAGAGATCCTTACAGGTACATCTTGTACTCCTCTTCCTACTGAAGAACAGATGATGATGTGCTCTATGCTGTCCTTTGGAAATTTCTGCTTGAGTGTCTGGAAAAACAATTTGTAGCTCACTACCCAGAAGGATGCTGCTTGCACATCACGTATAACTGAGCCTTACGTGCTAAAATAAAGGCGATTACATCTTACACTCCTAGGTATAAGCACTCGCTGAACTATGAAGGGTTTTTTGGGATTTGCAGCCTGCGCCAGGTATGTAGTGGTGAATGAGAGAGGAGAAGGGGCGATTCAGCCTTTTTCTCAGGAGCATTGGTGTTAGGATGATGCAGATGGCCCGGCTCTCAGATTCAGATAGCAGGTCTGTATTGTAAACGAGTCTTTTCTTGCTGCACTTAGATGAGCATTTTATACTCTGAAAAGTTTGCAACAAGCACCTTAAGAGATGGAGAAATGCATGATAAGATGAGTTGGATTTTCTCCAGCTTGATCCTCCTCTTAGCTCTTGCCTCTTCCCTCAGGACAGTGAAGTCACTCCAAAGCTAATGGGTCTTAAGGCATTTTGTACTGAACTAAATTTGCATAATCATACAATCAGAATAGTTTGGGTTGGAAGGGACCTTAAAGATCATCCAGTTCCAACCCCCCTGCCATGGGGCAGCTGCACCTTCCCCAGGCAACCTGTGCCAGTGCCTCACCACTCTCATGGTGAAGAATTTTCTCCTTATGTCTAGTCTAAATCTGCCCCTCTCTAGTTTATATCCATTGCCCCTAGTCCTGTCACTACGAGCCTTTGTAAACGGTCCCTCCCCAGCTTTCTTGTAGCCCTTTCAGATACTGGAAGGCCCCTACAAGGTCTCCTTGGAGCCTTCTCCAGGCTGAACAACCCCGATGTTCTTCAGAGGGGCATATGAGGGAATTCATCTGCACCTAGCCACAAGGAAGTGTTTCAGTACTTGGGTAAGAAACGATGACTCCTTCTTTCCTTAGCTAATGAGCATTACTGATAGAATGAGGTAGGGGAGGAAAACACTGAAACGCCACTTTTGTGCCTTCTTGAGTTTCCTTGTGGACTGTCTCTTCCTTCTTTGACAGTATTGCTCATGATGTTAAGTCTGCTGTACTTTATAGGAGCCAAGCATGATGCGAGCTTCCAAGCATCCAGGGATTATGGTGTCCTTTACTGTCTCTGTGACATTTGTTGGCAAGCACCTGCTTTTGCTTCCCTGCTCCTTAGCCTTACACAACACTTCTCAAGAACCACTTGTTGTCTTCAAGGCTTTGGCTGGCAGAAGAAACATTTCTGTGTTAGGTGTTAAGTTTTAAACAAATGACCCCCATAGCCTTGCGTCTCAGCATTGAGAGAACTGTGAATTAAGGTAAAGCTAAGCATATCTGTAGTCTGTGGGCACTGCTACCCTGAATAAACCTTCACCAACTCTTTTGAACCAAGAAATAGCGTTACTGGTGCTCAGAGATTAGAACCTATTTGGAAATTTACTCCCAGTTTGGAGTGTTGCACAAACCCAATGTAGGATCAGACTACTTGTTAAATTTAATCAATTTTTCTTATTCATTACAAGAAACTAGTGGCTTTCTTCTCAAAATACGTTTAATAAATGCTGTCCTACTAGGAGAAGCAATTACCATTTATCTCACCTCTCATCTATTCTTGTAGTTCCTTTGTCGTATCCCTACATCTTAACTTCCCATCTGGGCCTTCCTCTGGGAAGGAATAAATCACAGACAGAAGCCACATCACTGTACTATGATAAGATGTCATCAGTCTTTCAGGTTTCTTTTAAATTCTGGTGTTAGTTTCCCTGAGGGTAGAGTTCAAACACAGAAATTCTCATTTGTATTCATGTTAGTGAGTGAATTTCAGACTTCAACAAGTGATTTTATCGTGGTTGCTCAGCACCAATGTTCCTGAATAACTCCCCTCCTTGGTAGGTTCTTTGTGGAGAAAGAACATTCACGTTGATTGGGAAAACTATCCTCTAATTCACATAACTCTTCAGTTCAAGTCACTTTTCTCCACAGATGAACCTAAACTTGTATCAAAGTCCCTCTAAAACCCATCCAACTTCCTCAAAGTATCTTCAAAGCAGCCCTTACTGTCCCCACACTTGGTCTCAAACAGCAGTGCACAGAGTGCTTGTCTGGTTTCACCTACAGAGCATTCATGGGGCGTTTTTGGGGAATGGAAGAGTCAGAACGTTTCACACGTAGTCGGTTGAATGTTGCTTTCTCTTATTTTTTAAACTGCATTAAGCTTTTGGCACGTGACTGCAATTAGCTACGTGCTGATCAGCAGAGTGTGATGCTGCTCACTAAATGCAATGGCACGTGGCTGGACACACCCCTGAATGACGTGTCGTTGCCTGTGACAAAGCTCCAGGGTTTTCCTTTGCAAACACTGGAAAGAGAGGTGATGTTTGGTTACGCGAACTTTTAGAGAATCCGGAAAACTAACATCTGAAAACCCTTTTATTTTTGTCACTGCACACAGCTGGCGGATGCTGATGTGAGGGCTCTTCTGCTTGTTGTTTCTTCTTGTTGCTTTTGCTCCTTCCACAGAGTTCACATGAACAGTTTTGTGGACAACTTCTTCTTTCCTACAGACCTTTCTTTTCTTGATGTCTAATCCAGATTTTTCTTTGATTTAATATCATTTACAGCCATAGTGCTCTGGTATTTGAAATGGTTCTTGAAACAGCTCTAAAGATGCATCACGGTACATTATAGGGAAAGGTGGTGGATGCAGTGTACCTGGACTTCAGTAAAGCCTTTGACACTGTTTCTCACAATATTCTGCTTGAGTAACTGTCTTCCGCTGGCCTGGACAGGTGCATCTTCTGCTGGGTTAAAAACTGTCTGGATGGCTGGGCTCAAAGGTAGATGGAGTTAAATCCAGTTGGAGGCCAGTCACAAGTGGTGTCCTCCAGGGCTCAGTGCTGGGTTCAGTCCTGTTCAATGTCTTTATCAACGACCTGGATGAGGGGATCGAATGTACCCTTAGTAAGTTTGCGGATGACACTAAGCTGGGAGGAAGTGTTGATCTGCTTAAGGGTAGGGAAGCTCTCCAAAGGATCTGAACAGGCTGGACCAATGGGCTGAGACCAGTGACATGAGGTTTAATAAGGCCAAATGCCGGGTCCTGCACTTGGGATGCAACAACCCCGTGCAGCGCTACAGGCTTGGGGAAGAGTGGCTAGAAAGCTGCCTGGAGGAGAAGGACCTGGGGGTGCTGGTCAACAGCCGACTGAACATGAGCCAGCAGTGTGCCCAGGTGGCCAAGAAGGCCAATGGCATCTTGGCTTGTACCAGAAATGGTGTGGCCAGCAGGTCCAGGGAGGTTATTCTGCCCCTGTACTCAGCACTGGTGAGACCACACCTCAAATACTGTGTTCCATTCTGGACCCCTCACCACGAGAAGGATGTTGAGGCTCTGGAGCGTGTCCAGAGAAGAGCAATGAAGCTGGGGAAGGGGCTGGAGAACAAGTCTTACGAGGAGCGGCTGAGGGAACTGGGGGTGTTTAGCCTGGAGAAGAGGGGGATGAGGGGAGACCTTATTGCTCTCTACAACTACCTGAAAGGAGGTTGCAGAGAGGTGGGTACTGGCATCTTCTCAAGTGACAGGGGACAGGACAAGGGGAATGGCCTCAAGCTCTGCCAGGAGAGGTTCAGATTTGACATCAGGAAAAATTTCTTCACTGAAAGAGTTGTCAAGTACTGGAAGAGGCTGCCCAGAGAGGTGGTTGAGTCACCATCCCTGGAGGTATTGAAAAGGCAGGTAGATGAAGTGCTTAGGGATATGATTTAATAGTGGACAGGTACAGTTGGACTCCATGATCTCAAAGGTCTTTTCCAACCAAGAACCTATGATTTCGATCTCTGGATTTCAAGTTCTCCTGAAACAGTAGTTCGGCTCTGTCATGTCTGTTTGTACAGGTAACTGCAGTCTTCTATCATTCTCTGTCATGTTTTTTCTGAGAATAGAAGAAGAATTTGGAAGAACTTACTGTATCTAACAGTCATAACTTTACTGTAATACATATTTAACCCATTTAGCATGAAAAAAATAATTGTTGCCTAGTTTTTGTACTAATTTGTCACTCAGCTCAATTCCTGTTGACTAGTTGCAAACTTACAGACATTGTGATGCTGAATCTGTAATGTACAAGTAGGTTTTTAAACACAATTTATTTGAGACACGATGATTTCTTTTACGGGCTGCTATAACCCCAAGTGATTTATATGTTTCTGAAACCCACCATCATAAGCTTTGCAGCAGGAGGCTTGCTTCCCTGGCTTTGATAACTTATATATTGCATAATTGGTGTAACTCAGTTACGCTGCGGTTTGCTGTCCTTAGCTATGTATCACTGTGTCTGTCTGGAATCAAATAACTAAACTTTAAGAGCAAGAGCTGGTTTGGTAGAATATTCACAGACAGATTAGAGAAACCCAGATCTTCCTTGCAGCAATATAATTGATAGCAAACGAGAAAAGTAATGTTGTTTAATTTTTTAATTTAAAACAGATCTCATGTCTGAGATGTTGTAGGAGTAAACACATGAGAAGTCTGGAACTGCCACCAGCTGTGAGCCTTAGCCATTAGCTGTAAGAGCCAAGCAGGCTGCAACAAATTTGAGTGATATGTATGAAAGAGAGATGCCCCAAGCTATATATACATGTTCTCTGTTGAGCTTAATTTTTAGGTGGTGAAAAAATATTATGCTAGCTTAGGTATGTGAAGGTTTAAGAATACTGAGAGCAAATTACTAAACTTAGAATCACAGAGATCCTCATCATGCAGTGGCAAACATAAAAACCCATGAAAGTTTTCAGATGACTCAGGGTCTACTGCTGAATACATGAGCACATATTATCTTTTTTCTGACGTAGTATCTCTGAATATCTAATGTACAGTTCCAAGTGCTCTAAAAACATCATCCCTCAGTGTTTCACCTTGTGCATTCAGAATCACTGTACACTTTTGAAATCACATTCTTGATGTCTCCGTTCCCCACCTCTACAATTGAAATGATATCTCGTCGCAAAGCTCTTGTGAAGAGGAGTTAAAGTTTGCAAAGGTGCTACAGTGATGTGCCAGAGAAAAGTCAAAATTTGGAAGGGTACCCCCTCATTTGGAGCAAGGTGTGCACAAAACAATATAGGACCCTACAGGGAAAAAAAGGAATTGAACTGCTCATTTTTAGCATCCTCCCTTCAGGTGAAATGAGGCAAGAATCCTCTGGGGAAAAAAAACAGTAGATATTTATTCTGAATGAGGCTAGTCCCACAGGTGCTTTTCATCCTCAGTCCTAAACTCATCTGCCCTCTAATTACAGGTGTTTTTCATAGAATCATAGAATCATAGAATCATAGAATAGTTTGGGTTGGAAGGGACCTTAAAGATCATCTAGTTCCAACCCCACTGCCATGGGCAGGGACACCTCCCACTAGCTCAGGCTGCCCAAGGCCCCATCCAACCTGGCCTGGAACACCTCCAGGGATGGGGCAGCCACAGCTTCCCTGGGCAACCTGTGCCTGTGTTTCACCACCCTCATGGTGAAGAAATTCTTCCATATGTTTAGTCCAAATCTGCCCCTCTCCAGTTCATACCCATTGCTCCCAGTCCCATCACTACAAGTCCTATCACTATTTGAGGAATAGATACAAGACAGATGTAGTTTAGAGACATGAGCACTGCCAGAACTGACTGTGCTGTGCCACAAGAGACGTGGTTTCGTCTGGCTCCTGCCTAAGAGGTCCCGAGGTAACCAAGTCTCTGACAGTCACTGACAAAGGAGAGATGAAAAGCAGTTTTTGTCATGGCCATGGGGAGCTGGACATTCCTTCTCTTTTACGTCTCTAAATATGGGATTGTGTGTTTGTGGAGAGGAATGTCTTGGAGAAAAACATACTGTTACAAAGCAGACCGAAAGAGTGGATGCATGTACAGTCTAAAATGAATGCAAGTGTAATTTAAGTACCTGCTAGCTGTTTGAAATATACCTTCAGGTCAATTTTACTTTAAGAAATGCCAACTTCACTGGAAAACAAACGTAAGTGAGAGGTTTTAGCTGATGATGTCTGTAGAAGCATACTGAGGACAAAGCTGCTGAGCCCAGTTGTCTGTAACAGTATCTCCCACCCCTGCGTGCTCCAGCTGATCAGTAATGCCTCAGCTGTGATCCTGGGAGGTCGCTCGCAGGGGTAAAGGAGGGGGTAAAAGGTTGCTTTTTTGATTTGTTTTCTAAGTATCTTCCCATGCCACATATGCTTTGTGTAGACAGTTTAGTATCAGCAAGTTGGCTGTGGTTGCCCCTGAGGTGGTTTGTTTGCAGATGAGGTTATAATTACTGTAAGCGGGTTCCACGCAAGTCTATGGAATCACTTCAATATTGTATGTACTGTTTGTGTCGCTTGCTCCACAGCTCCAGTTCAAGGCAAAGCAGATAGCTGAGGGCATAAGCTAGTGAAACCCAGTGCTCACATTAGCCTGGACTGTCCCCTGGCCTCCCATCACCTGGGAATGAGGATGTGTGGGGCGGGTGCAGCGCTGTGCAAGTGAGTACGCCATGTATGTGCAGGTGCTAATGAATCCCCTATCTGCATAAACCTGCAGCTGGAAGTACGATCAACACCTTTGTGCAGAGCGTGGGGTGGTATGCTCCACGTGTCGAGGCCGCCTGTGGCAGCTCTGCATGCGACCTTCTTGTACAGTGCGGCTGACCTGAATGTACCTGGCATGTACCCAGTCAGCCCAGGCTGACCTCATCAAGTTTCTGCAGGACAGGCTTCCTAACCGGCAAGGCCAAATGGAATCTTCTCTCTCCGAAAGTCATCCTTTGACTTGTCCTCCTGTGGGTGAAGCACTTACTGATCACCGGGTGCTACAATAGGCAACATTTGCTTGCGGATGAAGCACCACTCTGGGACTCACTTCTGCTATGTGAGCCAGCGGGTGTCGAGCAGCTGGGATAAAAACTTCCCCTTTCTTTTGGAGTTTTAAGTGCCAGTAACTATCAGATGTCTCTTCAGTTGTCAGGCTCTGACCAAACTGATCCTTGGTAGTTTTAATTGAGCTTCATGGAAATAAGTCCCGTTAAAACAGTGAGGTAAGGGAGGCAAAAAGCAGGGTAAACAAGAGGATTTAAGAGAGAAGTCTTTGTTCTTGTGTCCCCAGAGCAGTCCAGCAAGGTCTGGGAACAGTGTGGTGTCCCCAGCTAGGAAAACGGCACCTCTCTGCCTTTGAACTTCCCTGACCTTTTACGTTATTTCAGTCTCATTCTCTGGAGTTCAAGGTACTGGCTGTGCTTCAGGAATTCGCAAGCATAAACACTCATCAGAGTGGCTGGCACTATGATGAGATGAAAAGGGAGCTGGGAAAGAATGAAACACATCCAAAAGCCAAACAAAAAGTGTACAGGGTTTGTAAACAAAGCATGTAGAGCTTCCTCAGTGCTGCCCAGAATGCCCGCTTCCTTCCGCCCTCCCAAGCCCCAGGCTCTTTCAAAGCTATACAGGGTTTTTCTTATAACTTTAATACAGCATATAAATTAGGGAGGTTTTCATGTAAGCCAAGGCAATTAGTTAGTAGGAAATTCCAAAGTCTGCTGAGTGGCTGCCGATTTTTCTGCAAGTGTAGTTTTTCCATTTCCTCACTGTAAATCTACTTTTTTATCCCTTCCTGTTCCTCCGGTACTCGGGGAACCGTGCCATGCTGAGCTAGGCTGCACGCTGGTGGCACATCACTGCCCATTCATGTGCTGGGACTGCATTTTTCTATGTTGTATCTGTCCTTGAGTTCTCAAAACCCCTTTGTACTTGGTGCTATCAAAGCATGTGCCATGTCGTAAAAATTGGCAGTGCCAAAGCAAGAAGTCTGACTCAGAAAAAATCTCCCATCCATATCCTACTCCCCTCTGCCTTTGGGATGAGGCTTTTTAGCTGAATGTGATATAACCTGTTTTAAAGCTTCACGAAGGACTTCCAGGCCTAGACTGACTCACAGGTTTTGGGACATTCTGGCAGTGCTACTGTTCAGGCGCTGAGCTGTCTGGAATGTGTTCTATGTGGAAGCATCAAAGTGCACTGGTGGCAGTGTCTGCGTGTTTGGTGCTGGCTGTTCTATGCAGAGTTACCTTACTCGTCCTGGTGCAGCTGTTCATCCATTAGATCCTCCCTTTTCTGAGGGGAGACCTCACAGCAATTTACTGCTTCCTCACAAAGGATGGAGGAGGAGCAGGTGCTGATCTCTTCTCTCTGGTGACCAATGAGAGGAACTGAGGGAATGGCAGGAAGTTATGCCAGGGGAGGTTTAGGTTGGATATTAGAAAAGGTTCTCTCAGACGGTGATGGAGCGCTGGAACAGGCTCCCCAGGAACATAGTCATGGTGCCAAGCCTGACAATATTCAAGAAGCATTTGGACAACACCCTCAGATACATGGCATGAATGTTGGGGTTGTCCTATGCAGGGACAGGAGCTGGACTCGATGATCATTGTGTGTCCCTTCCAACTCAGGACATTCTGTGATTCTTTCCCCTGCTTCTCCATCCAGTCTTTCCTGGTATCAGGAGCAGAAGAGCCGGCTGTTACCAAGCCAGACATTGTTTATGGACACATCCACTCTGTACACTGCATGCGTGAAGGGCTGTTAAGCCTCTAGTGCAGAGGGGAGCACATGTATGAGCACAGCCTTTGTGGACATGGTAACAGCAGAGCACCAGCTGCTCTCTCGTTTGTGCCTGCCGCTCAGCCCGTGTATCACTGCAGAAACTGTCCAGGAGCAGCAGTAAGCATTCTTTGCTTTTTTAATCTTTTGCTTTTCTTCTGCCTGTGAAACATCTGTAAGTAATTAAGCCCACATTTTAGCCTGTCTCTTGAAAGCAAGCAGACACATATAGAATAACATGTGCTATTTACAAACAGCTGCGGCTCCTCTGACAGCTGCTAAATCCAGCCCGTGCCAGTCCCTGTGACCTGTGAGCCGCTCCCTGCTGCACATGGTGGAGCCCCAGGGCTCCTCTCAGGGCTGTGGGTACACAGGCAGAGCTGCACCTCTCCCCTTCAGATCTCACACTTCCTCGATAGCCTTCAAAGTCTATGCCAGCCCCACTTTCTGGATGTTCCACGTACGTTCTCCTCAAATAGACTCAGCCAAGCCATTGGCTGCTTTTGCACCCAGCTGAGGAAGACTGGTCCCTGCCCATCTCCAAGGCCACCGTTCTCTCCTACCACCTCCTTCACTGAGCTGCACACCTCTATTGCTATGAACCACACATATGAATCTGGTCTCACTGATTTTCTGACTTTGCACCTCATCTAGAAAATACCCCAAGCACAGATAAATTCATACTTTGGTGACGCTGTATTTAAATTACATTTTGCTAAAGCTGGAATCACCTTGGTAGAGATTTACCTGTGTGAAGTCTCCTTGGTTCTCAAAACTCCTCCTTGAAACTGAGATGATACTGCAGCGCTTAGGAACCAGAGACTTTTATTCTGGATTTTGTCTTCCCTGAATCCTTCTAACATGTCTGAGTTTCACTATCCTTTCTCTTGCCCTGCTAAGGACCATATGCCCTCAGGACTGCTTTTATACATATGAATGCTAGGGAGGATGAACTGTCGCCATCTACTTAATTTAGCTGGCTGTGCCACCGCAACGCAGCTGAGTAGGTCCTGTCCTAATGTACTCAAGGAAATGGTGACTCAGACCCATGTTCCAGGTCTGTGTGGGAAATGTTGGGCAGGAAAATGGAAAAGGCTGAAGAAGGGACTGAAATCATGTGAATTGTGCTGGTTTTAGACTTGGCAAGTATGTGACTGACAATGCTGTAAACATGTTTCTGTTGCAACCGGTTTCTAATGTGAGGTGGCCTTGTAGGCACTTGCAAAGGAAGCCACTAGATAGGGAAGCACCTCTGGAGATGTATGGCAGCGGTTGCAAATGAGGGCAATTGTCTCACCCCCTGACAAAGTGAGTGTTCTTGCCTAGGCCTGCTACCAGGACAGAGGCAGAGCTGCCAGAAGCTGGAGCTGAACCTACAGCTGGCTGTTTCACCTCGGCTGGCAAGTCATGCCATGGGGAGAGGAAGCCTGTAGTGAAACATGTATGGGGTAGGACACTGTTCTCATGTGTGACTGTTAGCCTGGCACTTCCATGGGCCATGCACAACTACCTCAAAGCAGCAATTATCTTCCTGCTATTTGGTTCATCAGAGGCAAGCCATGGTCTCCCATCTTTGAGCAGCAGTACAAAAAACAAGCTGGGCATATAACAATTGTTGCAGGCTGCCGTCTCTCCTCAATCACACAGCCAGAGATCAGATTTGGGGTGTGGGATGTTGATCTTTTAAATTCATCAACTGAACAAAATGTGACCAGTTCCCAGACTCACAGGACCCAAGAAAAGCCTCAGAAGAAGTTACATGATGCCTCATTGCCTTTCTGGGTGACTTGAAGATGCAGTGACAGGATGACAGCAGCAAACTCCCATATTCACAACTCCTGAAAATAAAATGCAGTTCTTTCTTGGAAGTCCACTGCAAAGAACTAATTAGGAAAGAAATGGTAATTCAGTGTAGTAGTATATATGTGCTTAAAATACTTAAGTTTTTCAAAGGAAGAGGAAATAGCAGCTGAAAGAACATTCCTGGCACTGATGGGTTGTTCACAAGCACTCACTACTTGTCTTCTACCAGCAATGTGGAAGATCAGGGGGCCAGCCCAGGCTCAACAGGACAAACAAAGCAAGGGGAATCTCCATGTGAGACGGCAGTGCAGGCTGCGGAGTTGTCATCTGCTACCAATTCCTCTTGGTGGTATCTCTGTGCCTCTGATAATTTGAAAGGTGTGAAGACATTTTTGTTTTATCTGGAGATATTCTGGTATCTGATCCTAGTCTTGTACAAGTAAGGGAGTGTTCTCTTGCAAGTAATATGATTCTTTAACCCCTGGATTTTCCAACTGGGGAATACAGTCCTCATGGAGAGATGCAGCTGCTCAGTTGAAATGAAAGCCTCTACAGAACAGGGAAAGCACGGTTTTCTCTAGTCTATTATTGCTGAAACATGCACTTGCCTTTAATTAGTGGTAAATTCAGTTGTTTCAATTTATTTCTACCCTGTCACTCAAGCCTTGAGGGAAGTAATAGCAGTAGGTACAGTGATCTGCTGCTGCTGAGGCAGCTGGTAAATAGAGGAATCAGAAGGGCAGCTGCACATTACTCCTGTACACAGCACATGGTGTGCAAGGCAAGAACTGTCTCCCATACCGCAGCCAACAGATCTGGCTGCTGCAGCCTTTTCTTGTCCTTCCACTATTACTTCTTGGAAACACCAATGCCAGGTTCTCCATTCAGCCTGCCAAGGGAGGATTACATTCCTGTGCCCGCCCAGTACAGTCAGGAGTTGTCAGCACTAGCACTCCAGAACAAACAAGCGCTGGAAACTGGCAAGAGGAAGCCCCTAAATCCCATTTTCTCAAAGGGAGTTAATGGGTGTCTTCCAGTGTATCCAGTAGAGGCAAGCTGCTCAGGAGGGAGGTGGGCTGTTGTTTGGTAAATAAAATAAACATAGGAACTACAGCAGCTTTACCAGCTAAGGTTTTGTTCTTAAACTAACAACACATTAAAAAAAAAAAAAAGCATCAGTTTGAATTTAAAGTCAGTAATAAAAACAGACCAACACCAAAGTACAGAAGACTAACTTTGTCAGTTTGTTTTATTACTGGGCACAGCACAGTACCACTCCATATATATACAAGCCAGAGTAATACAAACAGTCCCTATCTTTTTTTTTTTTTTTTAAATAAAAAAACCCACATGATATTTTGGGAGGAGTCAAATATCCCAGGGGTCAGCTCTCAAGAGCTGTTTTGTTGCAGTAGCAGCAGTTTTCTTACAAAATACTATGAGTTTTTATGCAGTTAATATATGAGGCTGAAAAGTCTAAGCCTGCAGCAGTGCCTCTGCTTAATGCAGTCAAGGCAAGGCTCAAAAGCTTGCAAATATGCTCAGTCATGGTCTTTTGCAGTCAAATAAAAGCATACCAGACAGACACACAGGTACAGAACTAGAACCCTCAAATGTTTCTACAGAAACCCACAGTATCTCGATGCACCAGAGGTTTAACCAGTACAGGTCTAGTTAAAATGCTGCTGTATCTGGACAGCTTTCTTGCAGACAGCACCAGCTTCCCATACAGGCATGACTGCTTCTTACGGAGTCAGTTATGTCTGTAGCAGCACAAGGTCATAGAAGCTTGGCAAAAAGCTTCTGTCATTAAAGCAGGCTTAGCTCTTCAGAAAACTGATTTAAAACTAGAAGGCACGAATGCAAGGCTGAACATGGGCTACGTACCACTGTCTCATGTGAGTAGTTTAGATACCCCTCTCAAGGGGAAATATAACACAGAATAAATACGATATTTTAGAAAATAAGTGCATTACTGTGATCCTTCACAAGAAAAGTAGAATCCATAAGAGCCTACAGAGGCCAGTTCTTTTAATATTGCACTGAAGTCCTGAAATTTAGCATCAGTTCATTGTACTGGAGGTGGGACAGCAGGGGAAAAAAGGCTGTCTTAATTGGCAGAACCTGCTCAAGTCTCCACCACTACACAAACAACTTTTTGCCAATCTGAGGTAGAATTTTATATATATATATATATATATATACTGCTTAAAGCCAGTCAAGTCCTGCTCAACTAGTCTTGAAAGAAAGACAAAAAAAAAAAAAAAAAGAAAAAGGGTATACACAGAATAGATGTGCCTCTTTCTTCTCTACAGAGAAAGAGTGCTTCAGGTTTGACCCCTGGAAGCAAGACTTACAGAGCAAAGTTCCAGCAAAGATCCCTGCTCCGCTCCCTGGAAAGCAGTGATGGCTATTGTGGTGCTACAGGTCAGGAGTATAACAGTTATTAATTGCAAGTTCTATAGCAAGCGTGTTGTACTCCACTTCCTCCCTCCCCTACTATTTGCTAATTCTCCCTTTATTCACTCAGTCCAGAATATTTTATCAGAGTTAAGACTGTCCCCATCGTTTTCTCCCTTACACCCCTTCTACCGGGACCCCGACAAAAATCTTCTATTTCAACCCTTAGACTTCTGAGGAACACTTGCAGTTTCTTCTAGAGAATCCTCTGTGTAGTATAGGCATGGAAGGATGGAAATAAGAGCCTCTTCAATGGAGAAGAGATGTTTGTCCTCCGCTTGAGGACAAAAGAAGCGCATAAAGTCTGCCAGTCTCAGCAAGTACTCAATGTTATGACCAGCACAACCACTCGAGACAATGATCTGAGCTGCAATGTCTTCTTCAGACGCTGGGCCGAGGTAAGACGGGTTCTGGGGTGTCGCAATGTAAACAAGCGCGAGGATGGGCTCCTCCACATCTTTCTCCTGAGGGTGGAACTTCACCAGCTTGGTATCATAGCCTCCCAAGACAGCTTCTCGCACGTTGAGGTACTGGAGTGATGCAGCAATTTGTTCCCCACGGACTTCATAGGCTACACCCCATGTGCATGCCTAGAAGAGACAGAGCAAGGCGGTTACAGCACAGTTAGGAGCCCACTGACATTTCCAGGTCAGCCCACATAACTACTGGCAGGGGCATAGGCAAGGGGCATGGATGAGGCTGGCATGGCAGGGGGCATGGCATGGCAGGGGGCCGCCTGTCAGCGGGACCCCATGGAGCAGGAAGCTTGTTCCCTGTCCCCCGTGCTTACCCCGCAGTCCTCCTGCAGCGTCACCACTCGGCCGGGCTGTGGGGAGGAGGGGCAGAGCTGTCAGTGCCGGCGTTGCACGGTCCCCACATCTCCCTCAATCGCTCCCCCCTTCTTCGTACGCCCCCTCCCCACTCCCCCCGTCACTGTCCCCCCTCCTCTCTCCCACTGCCTTCCCCCTCTCCCATCGCCCCCCTTCTCCACCCTTCTCCCCCTCTCCCATCGCCCCCCCTTCTCCACCCTTCTCCCCCTCTCCCATCGCCCCTCCTCCGTCGCCCTCCACCGCCCCCCCTCCCCATCGCTCCTCTCTCCTCGTCTCCCTCTTCCCCCTCTCTCTCTCCCATCGCCCCAAATCTCCCCTCCCTTCCCTCCCTCATCTCTCTCTTACCGCTCTCGCCGTGCCGCGGTGGAAGGAGTCTCCCTGCCAGAACCGCCGGCTGTACCCGCGGATAAACCCCACTTTGCTCGACGTGAACTCGAAGCCCGGCCTCCACACCAGCGACCCGTACCCAAAGATCCACAGGGGCGGCGGCACCTGCCCCGCTGCGCCTCCCTCCGCCTGCCCCGGCGAAGAGGCGGCGGCAGCGTCGAGGACACCGGTGAGGCGCTGCGGCTCGGGGCGGTCTCCCTTCATGCTGGCGCTTGGTGGCTCGTGGTACGGCACGCGCCGCCGCGCGCCTATTTAAAGGGGCCGCCCCGCCCCCTCCCCCCTCCCTTCCGCGGGTGATGCAAGCGCGGGGGGGGGTTTCGCGCGGGCCAGGGAGAAGCAAAGCGGGGTGAGGGTTGCGTCAGCGGGCGAGACGGCACCGAAACGGGGGGGGGGGGGGGGAAGTGGAACTCTTTGTCCTTCCGAGGTGCCTCGGTCTGGCCTGGGCAGCCATCCAGCCATCCTCTGCTGGCACCATGCATTTCCCACTCAGATGCACCTGTATGAACTTTGCCGCAAATCTTATTCGTATTCCGTTACTGTCCAAATTCTGATTTTAATGTCATTATGAACTTCACCACGCTCAAAACTCTTTCTAATTAGAGCCTGGGTCCAGCTTTGCCTGACCTTGCATTTGAGGTAGAGAAAGCCTCCAAATAGAGGGGATTCCAGAAGAAGAGACACCTTCAGTTCTGGCAGTGCTCAGGTAAACTACGTGTATCTTGTATCTATTCCTCAAATAGCGATAGGACTTGTAGCGATAGGACTGGGAGCAATGGGTATGAACTGGAGAGGTGCAGATTTAGGCTAGACGTTAGGAGGAATTTCTTCACGATGAGAGTGGTGAGACACTGGCACAGGTTGCCCAGGGAAGTTGTGGCTGCCCCATCCCTGGAGGTGTTCAAGGCCAGGTTGGATGGGGCCTTGGGCAGCCTGAGCTAGTGGGAGGTGTCCCTGCCTATTAGCAGGGGGGTTGGAACTGGATGGGCTTTAACATCCCTTCCAACCCAAACTATTCTATGATTCTATGATTCTATGATTCTATGATTCTATGATTCTATGTTCAGCACAGACCATGCTGCACACGAGATGTACTCATCTTGATGTGATTGAGAGCAACCCTGTGGAAAAGGACTTCAGGGCACTGGTGGATGGGAAGCTCGACATGAGCTGGCGATGTGTGCTCACAGCCCAGGAGGCCAACCGTATCCGGGGCTGTATCAAAAGAACCATGGCCAGCAGGTTGAGGGAGGGGATTCTGCCCCTCTCTTGTGAGACCTCATGCAGAGTATTGTGTCCAGTTCTGGAATCCTTAACGTAAGAAGGAAATGGAGCTGTTGGAATCAGTGGAGCTGGTCCAGAGGAGGGCTACAAGAATGATCAGAGGGCTGAAGCACCTCCCGTATGAGGACAGGCTGAGAGAGTTGGGGTTGTTCAGCCTGGAGAAGAGAAGGCTCCAAGGAGATCTTATAGCAACCTTCCAGTACCTGAAGGGGCTTCAGGAAAGCTGGGGGGGGACTTTTTACAAAGGCATGTAGTGATAGGATGTAGGGAAATATAGATTAGACATTAGGAAGAAATTCTTCACAATTCTTCACAGAGCAGTGAAGCACTGGAAGAGGTTGCTCAGGGAAGTTGTGGATGCCCCATCCCCAGAGGTGTTCAAGGCCAGGTGGGATGGGGCCTTGAGTAGCCTGATCTTGCAGGAGGTGTCCCTGTCCATCACAAGGGGATTGGAGCTGGTTGATCTTTAAGGTCCCTTCCTACCCAAAATATTCTATGGTTTTCAAAGACTGAACAGTGTCTGGAAAAAGACTGTCTGAAAGAAAACACACTGTCAGAGGGGCAGTAACTTTGAAAAAAAAAATGCAATTACTTAGATGAAACTTAACTCTACTTCAGCTTAAATCAAAGATATTCCACTTTTTGTAATAATAATTACTTCTTGAATCAACCCTGTCCTGTGCAAGGCGCCCATGGGGGTGGCAGATGGTGGGATTCTCGCCTGCTGATCCCGGTGGGGCACTTGCTATCTGACCCTGGGGCAGGTGGAGCAGAGTGTGCTGTGCCGAACTGTACCAGAACAAGCTGTTGAGCCCTCCTTGGAAGCCTGCCCTGCACTTGCTCCCAGGTTTGGCTTTGTCCCAGAGCCTGAGCTGCTGGCTCAGAAAACCAAGTGGTTAATGTTAAACTTGGTGAAGCGACAGCTCCAGACGTCAGCAGGGCTGAAGCATAAGTCATGTAACAGGTCAAACAGGCCAGTAAAGTCCACACAAATGCAAGAAAGTGGTGCTGAATCTGGCCACTTGGGTGCACCTTCCCTTACACTATGCCCAGGCTGGAGTGTAGGCTTGTCTAATGCTTGACAGTTACTATGAAGATGAGTCCAAGAGCTCTTTTTGTGCAAGGTGGAGAACCAGCTGTAAATCAGCTTTAGGCAGGTTCAGCTGAAGAGCCCAGCTAGAGGTGGGCTCAAATTACAAGGTTTTTCATTTGGTAGCAGGAGTGAGGGGCAGGGGGAGGAATAAAAAGCAAAACCAGTGAGAGATTTTTATGGAAATGTTTCTCATTATTGTTCTTGCCCTCTGCATCTAATCACTGCAGACAGTCTATTTACAGCCCTTTCTTTAGTTTCCTGTTGGGTCCCATCCAACCAGCACCCACCTTTCCATTCCACTTAACAAAGCATTGCAGCTACAGCACACACAGTCTGCAGTGAGTGCTCCCTGTACCTTGGCATACTCACTATGAGGGACATCAACAGCCTGCAAGGCTGTCACATCTGTCCTGTCATGCTGTGCCTTCCACAGCATGTCCTTCTCACCTACCCTGCAGGACTGACTCTGACTTGTCACCTTGGATGACCCTTCAGAAGGTCAGCCTTAGCAGAGCCCAAAGCTCTTTAATTTTCCTCTCCACTTGTGCTTTTCACAGTCGCTATCTCCATCTTACTCAGGCTCAAAAGTATGGGGTCAGTTCTGCATCCTTCTAGCCCTTCACACCACACACCTATGCTGTTACAGGCTTGCAGGCTCTTACTCCTTCCCCACCAGTCCCTTTCCTCAGACAGAATGTGAATCCATGCTATTTATACAGCTGCTGTACTTGGAGGTCTTAGTCACAGGCAAGAAAATACTCTAGGAAGTGTTCTTAGCAGCTGTCTGTATCTGCTTGGCAAAACAAGAAATCTTAACTTTTCTGTCTTATGGATCCTGGCTCCTAAGATACCAGATTCCTGCCTTATCCGTGCGGTTTGTCAGTGCTAAAGTAATGTGGCGTTTCAATCAAATTAAGCTAGTTTAATCTGGGAATTAAACCAGTCCTCTGTGTCCTATTGCAACAAGCGTTTAATATTTGTATTTAGTTGTTTAGTTTTTTTCCTGCTAAAATCGAGGAAATTTGAGCAACCCTCCAATATGTACTTAACAAAAGCATTAAAACGTTCAACTATAGCCGTATCATCCTTATCAAACAAAGACAGAAATGGTGACAGACAAATCAGTGTCTAAAAGATAAGCTGAAGAATCTTTTGCTAGGTTCTGGTCTTAGTGATACCAGTAAAAAAAAAAACCCTTGCCTCTTTCTTCAGCTTTCCCCAGGATGTGAATTTTATCCATCTGAGAAATGCACTGGATTATGTGTGTCTCACAAATGAAGCACTAAGTATCTTATCTGCTAGTACAAGCTAAGGAAAACTGGATAAAGAAATAAAGAATATGCAACTGGGAAGTGAGTGCAATATTGCTGACAGGGGAAAAAAAAATCGCTCCTTTCCGTTGCAGAGCTATCTCAGTTGTGTGTCTTACCTTGCCAAAGGACTCTGCTACATAGCTAGGCTGGGTTTGCAATGGAGCGCCAGTGCCTAAAAGAAAAGCCTTAGGGGACCAGCTTCAGATCCAGCACCAGTTAAATGCTACAAGTCGGTGGTCCCTTCAGTGCTGTTACACCCAGATTGGTTAGGTATGAGGTTAGAATCTCCTTTTGAAGTCAGGTCCTGATTTTCTCACGTAAAGACATTGGGATATTGCTCCATCATTAGGAGCATGGCCTGGGGGAAGGCTGTTATTGAAGGTGTGACGTATACAGCAAGAGGTTAAGATTATTTTATTGTTGTTTCAAGCTTTCATTAATACATTTCTTGTTACTGACTGTACCTTCATTATACTTTGGTTAAATAAACCAAAGGGCATGAGGATAACCAGGGGTGAAGGGCTGAGCAGAAGTGGTGTCTTGCAGATGGTACAGATGCAGCTATACAAGTAAAGCAGATGGATACTAAGGGTAGGATTTAGCATCTGTTAATGTTGCTGAAGCTTGTGTTCATAAGGCAAGAGTATCAGTCTGCCAAACTAAACCACAGTCTTCAAATAGGCGTGAGGCAGGATGTAGAGCTGCAGTGGAGTTAACTGTTAAGGAACAGTTGATATAGATTCAAGAACACAACAAAAGGAGATTGGGAAAAACACAGGACTTCAACAGTTTAAAGCTGGCTAAGGGGACAGGGAATGGAAGATAATGGTCATACTCTGATAATTATGATAAAAAATGCTTAATAGCAGTGAGAACTTTTATTTTGGCCTGGAATCCTTTAGGAAGGAGAAAAAGACAATTGTAGCTTTACTTGTTACAACTTGAAACTATTTTTCTGGGTTCTGGAAAAGGATGAGCTAGTTTCTCTTCAGCGGTGTATGCTCTGCTTCTCTAGAGTGAGTGCTCCCATCTTAGTGCCAGGTGACTAACTCATTGCCAGAGCTGCCTGTTTTTCAGGATAGTGGTGAATCATGCTGGAGCCAG
Organism: Cuculus canorus; assembly: GCF_017976375.1. Lineage (NCBI taxonomy): Eukaryota > Metazoa > Chordata > Aves > Cuculiformes > Cuculidae > Cuculus > Cuculus canorus. The sequence continues at coordinate 50,345,085 of NC_071405.1, forward strand.
AGGAACCAACAATAGGGCTGGCATGACACGTAGCAGTGGATTGAAACTGTCATTAGTTTCATCTTGTGTTTCAGGCTCTTATTTGCTTCAGTAGCTAAGGCTACACATTGGGTTTTACCAAAAGTTGTTCTATTCAGAAAATATTGACTGGAGGCAGAACTACTGCCAGTTCATTTCCAGGTACCACCACATCTTCCTCCACCAGCTTGACACTGCTTTTTTCTCTACATGGTGAGCAGGCAGGAGAATCTGAAAAATAAATTTGCCCCCTTTCCTTAAGGCTTCAGTAAAGATCACAGCTACTGCAATTGGAGGTGGGGTTCAAACAATGCCACAGATATTTTAAAGCAATGTAGATCAGTATTATTCCCCTGATATTCACAATGCCATATCCATTTGCATCACCAAGAGTCTTACTCACTTCTGTTTGTTGAATGCAGTTCTTATGGCGTTTATAAATCTCCTCCAGGTGTGAACACTTACCATACAAATACACGATCATCCTTATTTCAAACATGGAAATACAGAACTAGCATTGTCAAAGCTTGAGGATCAGGAATGATGGATTTTTTTGCTGCATCCAAGGGGATGCATTTTTGTTGTCAAATGTTTTAACTCATGGGGTTAGATGCGGTCCCCAGCAAACAGAAATGGCAAAGGACATTCTGGTACTTTAATGAGAACAACCCTAAACTCTAACAGATACAGTACTGTAAGGACTCAAAACCAAAAGTCTGTCTATCTAAGACAACACAAAAACTGTGCATACAAAGCACTATTCAGTCAGAAATCAAACAAGGCAGTGAAACCAGTCTCCACATTTAAGTGGCCCATGTGTCAACACTAATAACAGGATTAATAGTTTAGAGGATTCCTATGCAGGACAGAATTTTGCTGCTGTGGACCCACCCGTGTTCGGTCTGTTCACTCCTGTGGCTGCCACAGCTTTGGATGTTGTCAGTTGTGTTGATAGTTTTTGCAGTGAACCGAATTCATATCCCAAAGACTACTGAATGCCCACAGATGGGAATGACAAGCCTCGTTCAAGCCATGACAAACTTGATTTGTATTTGAACTAGTTACATGAGGTGAAAAAAAGAAGAATCATAGATCCAAAGACCATCAATTCCCAGTGACCTGGTAGCTGACTGAGAAGTTCACTGAAGAAAACTCAGCATTATCTGTTTGGCTGTCGAGTCTTGTACATCAAGGTGATCTGCTGTGCTATGCTTTTTGCCTATTTTCCCTCCTGTTCTCACTTCAGGCTGGTGGGCAGTTTCAAACCTGCTGGCAGGGGCTGGCCTTGGTTCCTCTGGTCCCCCTACCTCTTTGTCACATTCCCTATTGCTGACTGACACTGAGGTCCCCACAGCACTGGTCTATAAAAGAAGTTCTCCATAAAGTACCAGAACTCAAATTTCAGACTGGATTTCATCTTGCTTAAAGGCAGACATAGTGATCAGAGACTGAGAAGACAGTGTGCAGGGTTATAGGAAGAGCTTAGGGAATTTTGTGCTTTCTTCCTTTAGGGCAGGAAAGAAACTCAAGAACTTCCTACTAGCACAGCTTGAAGGATGATCAAGTTGGTTACTGAACACAAAAGCTGCGTATAGACTTACTGGAAGGCCCTTTTGCTTGAGCCCATAGCATCTCAAGCCTAGGAGCCCATCTGAGTGTCAGGCTGTGAGCTGTGAACTAGATTGGCTCATCCTTCGGTGCAGTTTAACTCCCTGCTTGTCATTGTCTTACTCTGCCACCCAGACACTATGCTGTCACCTAGAAGGGCATTTTGAGGAGTCATGTGAGTGTCCATGTTGGCAGCTTTAAGGTGAGACACAGATACAGGCGGCATGGCCCACATGGCTTGGGCTGTGAATCTCAGCCCTGACTGTAAATGTCAGCATATTATCTGGGCTGACTTAGTGTTGTCATTTAGCTTCATTTTAGGAAGTGATTTAGTTTCACTTCCAGTATATGGAGGAGAAAATTGAGTCTATAGCTAAAATTTTGACAAAGCAGATCCAAGAAAAACCTGAAGGAACTGACTGACACAAGGAGGTAGGCTGGAGTCCAAAGACGGTGATGTGGAAGACCCTCAGAATTTAAAGTCAAAGCTAGATAGCAATCTATGATTTGCATGCCAGGCAGGGAAGAAAAAGTGTTTAGGGAAGTAAGCAGTTGATTTTGAAATGGGTTTAAGAAGTAATAAGGAGCTTATACAGAATGGAAAAGGTATAATGCACCAGTGGAACCTTTGTTTTGGCACTTTGCTATAGAATGAAGCAAGAAATGCAAAGACCTTAAAACTCAGTGAGAAGCTTTCTAGTCAAATAAAAGATGACCAAGAAGTGAGATAACAGGCAGTGATACGACTGTCAAGGCTAAAGATAGCTTAGACACAAATCAATAAATGATAGGATGGTGATTGCTATGAGGCTTTAAAAAAAAATACCACGTCTGAAGCAAAAGCACCAAAAAAAAAAAAAAATAAGCAAAAGCTCTAAAAACTCCTGGTGCTTGTGTCGAGGGAGATGAAGGAACAGACACAAACCAAGGGTTTATTAGCAAGGAATGTAAATGTATCTAAGTGGGGCAGGTGCCATATGACTGTAAAATAGCAAGCAGTGCCTGTATTTGAGACATGAAAAGTAAAATGCAACGTAGCAAACAGAAGATGTATTAGCCTTACCTCAGTAACACACAGGTCTTTCTACTATGTGCTTTGGTAGAAAGAATAACTCTAGATGCAAAAGTATTCAAAATACATGTGAGTTTAACAAACTGCTTCACTGGAGACTGACTTGCAGCTCTCTGATAATTGACTTTTTCAGGGAAGAGAATGTGCCATAGATGTAGGGTGTCTGAGCTTCTGTAAAGTATTTGATAGAGTAATGCATGTCAAGTTGTTAGGTGAGATGCAGGCAGAAGTGTGAAGGGGAAGTGATTGCACTGGATAAGAGATGGAAAACTGGGGGGGCATTAATGGTGTATTTTGAGATATACCAGTGTGGTTCTGGGCTGTATGAGGGGGACATCTGCCAGATCAATGGGACTTAAGGCTGTTGCACAATACCCTGCTGAAGCTGCATCTGAAAGACTGTTTACAGTTCAAAAGAAAGATGAAAGCACGGACAGAACAGGGAAGAGCTATTAGGCTGATTGAGGGGATGAAGAGCCCTCCCTTCCAGAGGATGCTGGACTTGCCTACTCTGGACATACGTAAACAGCGAGATAGGACTGGTTTACATCATGAGGTTTATCCTGGTGACTGGTGGAAAGAGGAGGAGAAGGGAGCTGTTATTCAAACTGAATTGGCACAAAAGCACATGAGCATTAACTGGATATGAGTAGCCTGGAGATTGAAAAGAATATCCTAACCTGCAGAGCTGCAGGTTTTTAAAATTGCACTCTCTGCTCCTCCTGACGAAGAAACAATAACAGAAAAAGAACTCCTTTATGTAGATTTAACTGCAACAGGGTTTATGTGATGTCATCTATTAATATCTATTACTTACAGTGCCTTTTCATCCAGTACTCCTGTTTGGAGTGCAGAAAGTTTCAAATTCAATAGCATCGTAGCCAGAGTGTAGCCTCAGTCAGCTGTAGCCAAACTCCAGAATTTTCACAGATTTGTGGTGTTGGAAAGGCTTTGTCCATTTGCAATGCTAAAGTTTTGTCCTGACTTGCTTGTAGTTGTTCTTGCCCATACTGTCACGGTATCATTATAACAGGCATTGCTTCTCTGTGGCCTGGATGTTATTCATTTTCTGCTAAAACTAAGACACAGCTAGCTAGAAGATGACCACAAAGCCCTAAACAAAGCATAAGATGAGAGTCCTGAAATATCTGACTGATGTACTAATGGCAAAGCAAGAGCTGTAGAACAAATGCAAACCTTGAAGCACCGTCTCATCACCTGACTACTGAGAAATCCCAAACAAGGTGATATTATAGCATCATCTGGATTTTTGAAGGGTGGAGAAAGGCTGAAATTCATGTTCTACTTGCCAGCAGAGAAGTAAGCAACAATAAGGTCTGTCACCAAGCTTTAAGAAAGGAGCAGAACTAGCTGACGTGCTTTCTGGAGACAGGAAGTAAGTTCCCAAATAACAGAGGCTTCTCCTTGGGAATACAACCACACAGCGAAAGAGATGTAAGAAAGGCCTATAGAAAGAGAGAAAGGGTTATTGATGGAATGAGACTAAGCAACACACAAAAGAACCAAATCCTCCCTCTACCAGTCAGTGGGTAGAGCCCAGCACAAAAGGAGAGCGGACAGCTTCTCAGCAGACTTCCTTGCTGTAGGCAGAGGGAAGGATTTGGACCTGCAGTCACCAATAGTCTTTATCTAAGGAGAGAGGGAGGGAAGGCAGAGAGGGAAGGGAGGGAGGAAGGGAGGGAGGGAGGGAGGAAGGGAGGGAGGAAGGGAGGGAGGGAGGGAGGGAGGAAGGAAGGAAGGAAGGAAGGAAGGAAGGAAGGAAGGAAGGAAGGAAGGAAGGAAGGAAGGAAGGAAGGGAGGGAGGGAGGGAGGAAGGAGGAAAGGAGGAAAGGAAACTCACCTGCTACCCACTCATTCTAATCCTCATCAAGGCAAAAATGAGATGGTAGCAGAATGTTTAGAGTCTTGTTTTCTCCAGGGCATCCAATCAAAGCAATAAAAAACCCACCTACCATGGGGGACTTACGGATCAGCATGGAGAAAAAGAGATAAGTAGCTGTCTTGATAGGAAGCTATTCCTTCAGTGTGTTCTTCCTTGACATTTTTTTTGGTACCTAAGTATGCCTCACCTGTATTGCTTTTCACTTTTTTGAACATTTTAGCATTACTGCAAGCAGCTGAACTAGCTAATGTGGTGTTTAATGCAGAGGAAGGCAAAATGTTCCATGCTGTTGTGTCAGCAAATGGGATTTGCTTATTTTCTAGAATTACTAAAAGTCTGGTTGTTGTAACAAAAAATTCTAAATGATCCTGCATCTGTGGCTCATATCAAGCAAATTTTTGCTAGTGGTGAATACTGAAGGACTTTAAACGTAGCCATGCTGGGCAGAATTTTGTGTTCTGCTGTTAAGACTGTGTCTCTGTTTGAAGGAATTCCAGAATTCTACAGACTTCCTATAATACGCAGCTGAAAAATCTTTAAAATTTTAGTACCTCTGGCACCTATATACATAGAAATGTTTTGAGGCTTGAAAAATAGCTGTAGATGTGTTGCATATGAGCTAATGTGCTTGGATTTGTGGTACTAATAGGACAGATTCTGGCTCAACAGTAACTCCACTCATTTTGTGATTTCCTAAATCATGTCCACTTAGGTTTTGGGGTCCTTGATTCTCAACTGTTTCAAAATAAAACCTTGCTTTCCTCTCCCTTTACTTTGATAACCTATGTCTGCAGTTTCCATTGCTGAATCTTTTTGTGATTAGCCCAGAAGATCTGAAGATCTGTCCTTATCAATTACAGGTGCTCTTCTCAAAGACAAGGAGCAGAATGCACCAATGATCACCACCTTCCTTAAAGCACAATGCTATTTATATATATTTAGAACAAAATGTTATGGAAAAAAAAACACAGAATAAGCCAAGAAATGACTCACACACCTGCTAAGTGTTGTCTGTCTTCCTTGTGGTGCCCTGGCAAATATGATAAGTGACTTCTGCCAGCTCTTTAATTCAGAGAGAGCATGTGTGTGTCAGATCAGGCTGTCTGTCTGCCCTAGAAGATAAAGCTGAGTGCCAGGATAACAGGCACAGAGGACTTGTGTAAATTTGCACAGGTTCCTTAGAAACACTCTCACATGGTCTGGAGCACAAATATATACAAGTAACGTGTTGCCCAGCAGTCTGTCCAGCCTATCTTTTCATGCTGTGGGCCAGTGGTCAGTTCCGAAGCATTTTTCGAAATTCTCATATGCTCCTGCCTGTAACCTGGGTGTCAGTCATGCTGCTCCCTGGAATCAAGTGCCTGCCACCTTCTTGCATGTAGGGGCAGCAAGAACTTGCATGGCTCGACCACCAAGAGTACTCAAAAGTAATCAGTAACTGTTGGACTTTCTATATTGGCAGTAGTGGGCATTGTCCTCCTATGCTCACACGCCAGATCAAAACAGGAAAAGCATCTGCCTGGACGAAGTGCTTGGTTGTGTTGGCTGTGACCCATCCTGGGTGGTCCAGGTGCATTTCACACTTCATAACCTTTGTGGCAATTCACTGTAGCAGCATTTGATAGCTCAGTGATTATCAGTTCCATCAGGGGGGTATCATGACTCTCAAATACTTAAGAACTTTTAAGGATTATGAAGATAAAATTATTTCAACATTAAACATCTTTCAGTTTAGTTTAGGAGACACGATGCTTCTAAACCCTCTGGAATTAGAGGTCAGAAAGTGCAGCTGTAGCCCGCATGGGAACAGAAATTTTCTAGTGAAATAAAATGGCTTCTCTTCTTAAGAGAAGACTAATTTTTGTGGTGTGTTACCAGACTGGCAATCGCTCTGATTGCAGCCTTTTTGAAGCCTGGGTTTGGCTTTAAAAAGAAAAGCAACCGTACATGTGTCTTTCTGTATTCTTTTGGGGGAGGGAAAGTTTCCTTTCTGACCCATATGAAAAAACCGGGCCACATGGCAGAATGGTTTTGCTGTGTTGTACTAAGGTGGAAACAGAAGGCTTATGACAGCATATTGCATCAAGTCCCAGGCTGTGGTGGTAGCAAGTGGGAGGAGCGCCAGTGGCCAGGCTTCAGGCACTTGACTGCCTGGCCAAGACTGCTGTTGTAGTGGCTGCAAGGGGAGAGGCTGATCAACAGAGTGAGTCAGAGCATTAGCATAAATTGGTGTGAATTCTCTATGGTGGCACCGAGCAAGGGGGTGTGTTTCAGGGAAGCTGACTTCAGGCACGTACAAAGACTGGGAGCCGATGGGCTGCTCCATCTCCAGTCATGCTCATGACTCATGACACTGTCAGGGCGAAGAGCCTTGGGACCGTGGTGCTGTACCAGCTGAGCTTACTGTGATTGCTGGCCTTTCTGCCTTAATTTTGTGTCATCTAGACATGCCTGTACCTGGAGGCACCAGCTTCTTCTTTCTCCAGGCAGACACAAGGATTTGCTGCCCAGCCAGCGGTGGTGTCCTTTGCTTTTGTTCTCTGGGCATGAAAAAGGTATGGATGCATTTTGCATGTAATGGTAGCCATGTTGCCATGCTGTGACTGGATGCCTAAGCAAGCAGGGATCCTGCAGCCCTGAGCAGCCAGTTTATTAACCAGTTATAGATTCCCTGCTGCAAATGCAAATGTGAGGATGCTACTGCTAGCCTTTTAGTCAAATCCTCAGTAAGGAAAAGTAGCTCAACAGCTTTTCTAGATGCAGGGAAGATGTTCCCACTGAACTTCCTCACCATGTAAGCCGTGTGTGGGAAGTGTTGACAGTGCAGTTCTGTGGTCGATCCCACTAATTGGGAGGCAACAGGAAAGTGACTCATGTGAGATTGCATCCCCTTCTGCGCAGGGAGCTTGGTGACTCGAGGGACAGGTGCTGGGCCACACAGTAGCTGTCAGATTGACAGCAAAATGGTATAAACTGGCAGTGACTGAGCTCTTGGCTAGTTAAGATCCCTAAGGAAGGCATTTGAGCTCCATTTAGGAGTTTCTCTGCTATCACTGAGAAATATCAATGTTCTGCTCCATCAAGACCTGTCATATTTTGCCAGTGTTTTAATTTCTATGGCCGAAACAACCACACAGTTTGACAGAACAAGGTATTTACTCTTAGCCTGTTCACGTCTGTTTGGATAACTCCTCTGTGTGTGTAGCTGCACCGACATAGTCTGAACCTTTTCCTGCACTCACTGACCATGTTCTGATCTTGCTACTCTTTTAGCTGACACTGACTTATCAATAATTCCCTATGAGATTGTTTTTCCTCCATCTGCCCTGGTGCTGCTATTGATCCTGACCTGGCACTAGCCTTTTTTCTGCTCTGCCATGACACCTCTCCATTGCAGATTTTAATTCTTCTCATGTTCCTAACCTTGTCTCGTTTCAAACCCTGCTACATGCTGAGATTTTCAGAACTGACTAAGAGCAAGAGCTGAACTTAGCCATGCTGAATTCATTAGCTTCATCTGTGGCCAGAGTTTATACCATGGTCAGAGTTTTCCTCCTCACTCTTTCTCCTCTAATGTCAGCTCTCAGGAGCACTTTGGTATTTTGAGGTGCTGTGGTATCTTCCCAGTGCCAAGTACTCTGCCTAGTTACGTATATGTGTGCATGGTGGCAGTGACAATGTCACCAGATCAGAATGTAAGTGCTGCTTATCTGCCTTGGCTGCAGTAGAGGGTAATGTGGGTGCAGGGACAGAGATATCTGGGCCTATTGGGCTTTTGAAAAAACATGGGACTTTTTTGAGGGAAGGTGGACCAGAGGGAGAAGTGAGGTTGATATGGCTTATGTGCTTTTTACAAGTAATCTACTTAAATTAATCCAATTTGAATTCCACCTGCATCCCTGTACCTCATCTGTAGCACTCATGCCCCAGAGCCATCCAGCCAGTTGTAACAACACAGGGTGAAGTGCTATGTAATTTGGATGAATCTGGATCCAGATTTTACTGGGGCTCCCTCTCTGTTTAATGGCAAGTGTGAGATCTGGCAGTGAGCTGTACAGTACCGACTATGGGGATTCTTCTCCTGAGGCATATTAAAGCTGTGGGCACTCTGGTCGCATGGACGCTGGTGATTGGCGTGCCAGTGGAATATCAAAGTCATAGCATAAGTGATTGGTACCTGATGTAACGATTGGACTGGAATGCTGTACACAAGCAGAGGCTTCGTCACCGCCTGTTTGCTCACTCTGCTGTTCCACATAGCCTGAGGTTACATCAGGATAAGGGAGAACACAGCCAAATTTTTGTGCAGTGGTAACACTAGACTGGTGAGAGGACAGCAGGTTTGCCAACGTCAGCTTTTTTTGATAGGTATTTTCTTCCTCTCATTTCGAAGAAAAGATTTAAAATGTTCCCTTGATGGTATCCTTGTTATGAAATTTCATAGCTCTCAGCTAACACATGTATCACCTCAGTACAGATTACACTGTTAAGGAAAAACTCCCTGTCCTCTTACCTGTGTATATTGGATAGAAACCAGTTCCTTGGGTCCATTTTTCCTGTAAGAAAATAAATAAACTTTTACCTCAGAGCCCCCGGACAGTTCTAACAATGTGGTTGTATAGCTGCTTGTATTTCATTTTCTGATGAATGTGAAATTGCTCTCAGGGGTGCCGGCACTTACACTGTCCATTGTTAATTTTGTGGTGTCACACGGGGGTCTTTTCCAGTATGGTTTATTTTTCTCTAGTAGAAGATCCATTTTAGGAAATACATGCCTGCTAAGATAGGAAGGCTGTTGCCTTATAGCCCTTTAAGAGGCTAATGGTTCTTTAGGATAATCATTTTCTCTTTTCTAAATCACCTTCTAATCTCACAGCCTCGAATCCTGTAGTGTTTGGCTACAACCTGCCAAGACCCTAGCTTCTAGCAGCAAGAATCTTGCAACGTCAGCTGGAGCGCCTGGTCGCTGTCTGGGAGGGAGAGGCTTAATGTGGCGGTGGATGCAGGGTGAGAAGAAAGTAGCATTCTACTCTCTAAGGTCATGGTTGGTGGAGGTTAATTCCGAAGGTCTGTCGCTGCAAGCTAATGCCAAAATCTTTAGCTTTATTCCACATTCCACTGCTTCAAACAGGAATGGGCAGTCACAGTGCTGCCCACTCATGTAATGTCTGTATGTATAATATTGTGATCAAACCGTTATGTTTTAAAGCTTACACAAGAATATAAAGGTCTTACCAAAGCAAGACTTGGTCAAAGTTGTCAGAGGTTACTGGCTGAAGACTATTAAGAATGTGTTTAAATCACTTGGTGCTGAACTTAATCACATGCTTAAGATTAAGCAGTCAGTGATTCCTTTAATTTGAGTCTGAGTCTATGCCTTCAGAGTCGGAGGTATGAGAATCCCTCTGAATCTGCCTTTTCTCTCTAATCCTGGAGATGGCTGAGGTGATCAAACTGTTGTCCAGGGACCATTTAGTGCTGCATCTCTGGTTGAATCATTGGCCACCTATTCCTCTTCTATCCTCTGCTTTGTTACCTCCTGTCATGAAATGGGAGCCTATAACATGAAAATGCCTTAAACAAAAGCTGTGGATCACTGTTCTCTTCTGGATGGGAAGAGGCACTTAGTCTATCCTAGCTTTTTCTCACTGTCCCTCCAGACCTGCCAGCAGGGTTGTGTATATACGTTTAGCCTAAATAAGCAGGGCAAGAAAACTGCTATTTAACACGTTAAGTTAACATCTGATGGCAAAGCTGTTTAGAGTGCACATCTACCTCCAAGCATTCCTCTCCCTTTAGCTGCCTCATTAAACTGGCTTTCCAAGTTTGCTCTGCCATGTAGTGCAAAGTAGCACAGCAGAGTCCCGGGATTTCTCAGTCCTTGGATTTCTCAGCCCTTGGATTTCCATGAGTGAGTGGCAGGGAAGGAAGCAGAGAGCTGCTGCATGTCAAGGACATCCCTATGGATGAGTAATTGTGGATGGGTAGTCAGGTTAAGTGCAAAAGCAGCAAGGACGTAGATTTTGCTGCAAGGTGGTGGAGCGGCCCAAAGCAGTGATGGATGTAGCTGAAGAGGGCTCTGTCCATCTGATGCAGAGCCTATGTACTCCACTTCTTGCAGTCAAGCAGCACAAATAGAAGACAGCAATTCTAAGCCAAGAACTGAGTCTCTTCTCTTCCTCCCTTGGAAGAGGGAGGTGAAGTCAGGGTGATTTGGTGTATGTTGGACATACAATATAGTTGTTCTTTCATGTGTCTTCTCTCAAGCATCTAGGCAGGTGTGAGGTCTTCTAATTCTGTTGCAATAATGAGTTCTGCACTGAAGAGTCAAACCTAGACTCCATAGCATCCTTTGTGACATGTTCAGCCTGAGAAGTAGTTCTTCTGTCAAATTTCAAGCCACTTCCCTGTAACAGAATTTGCCTATTTTCCTTGAGCTATTTTTGGCTGTTCTTTAGATATATATGTGGTAGAGGAAGATTATGAGAGCAATTAAAGAGGAATTGCAAGATGCTGTGCTGGAGACAATGGTAGAGAGGTGTCATAGTATGATTGTGCAATAGCTTCATGTTTTCCATATTGCTCATTATGGAATGCACTGTGAGGCGAGAGGACTCTACCTGTGTGGAAGGGTTATTGCAGCATGTTACATTACTGGTGATATATGTAGCAAAGGTTGCATCAGATGGCTGAGGATTAGTAGTAAAGAACATCTGAAGAGTCCTAAAGTGGAAGAAATCCATGTGGTAAGGCCAGATGGTGGATATGTGTGCCTTTTCCCAGAAGACATCAGATCAAAATAGTTACAAGTTGAATCTCACAGTTTTTCTGTGCTGTTAGCTGAGAACCTAGTGCACTGGATTTGAAAACAAATAATTTCACACTCAGTTACCAGGCTAGTCAAAAAGCACTATAAATGGGAAATCGAGAAACAATGGCAGGGCAACAAACAAAGTTGAGGTCTCAATATGACCCTTTAAAATAGAAGAGCTAAAAAAGGCTGGCATAGATTTCATAAACAAGGAAGCTGGAGAAGAGCACAGTTTGAAAGCATCATTTTTATTTACAAATCTTTTCCCTGGAATGTTGCCTCTGTATGAGAAAAATTGAAGCAACTGCTTGGATCTGTGTTTTGTCAAATGTTGTACATATGGGTGCTCCAAAACCACTGAGCAAGCAAATTGCTCCTCTTCCCATACAGGGTTCTCACTTATCAGTTTTTTTCATCTGCTGATCTCTTATTCTCCTCCTTAATTTCCAAAGGTCCTGATCAGAATAATTTACCTCTCAGCAAGCTCTAATCTGCATGCAGAGAGATGATGTGAGAGAAAGATGATGATAACCATGACACCTGAAATTATTTTATGCCTTCAACAGACATGTACCATGGAACCATAGCACTGGCCTTGCTGTCTTAATTGCATCCATCCTGAGCATACTTCTTGCCTGAGTGGGCTCAGACATTGCATCAGTGTCCTCCAGTAATGCGACAAACTCTTCTTACACTGGCTAATTCAATCTAACTATCCCTCTCAGAGGCTTATGAGTAAGTATTAGTCCCACTTTACACCTAGGAAGAGTGGGAGGGGAAAGTGGCTTTCCCAGGGTTAGGTGGCAACTGTGTTGTTGTTGTGTTGTGACTGTTTGCTTGTGCCTGAGCCCTATACATACAGCAACTGTAAAGTTCCTTGTGGAACACAGGAAATAAGTTAAGCATTGGGCTATCCATTCTGTCTTAGATATTGTGTTTGCTGGGTGCTAGATAATGTATTGAGAAAGACATGAAGGGAGCAGGCTTGGAGGCACAAGGTTGCACTGCCAAGCAGAATAACAGCACTGGTTACATAGTGGCAACAGCCTTGCACTGGCCTGCTGAGCACTGGCAGGAGGACAGCCTGGGTAGACTGATGGCAAAAGGGATGCTGGCCACATTTCAACTGCAAAGTCTGGCTTCATCAGTGCCCTGGTTGGTATTTCCTTCTTTCTTCTCTAGAGAAAAGACAAGATAATTAGAAGCACATAGCCAAGACTTTGCCCTCTGGAGGGATTCCAGGGTTGCAGATGGACTGGGCTTTTAGCAGTGCTGCTGGAAAGCAATTACATTTGCAGTTCAGGGGAAGGGAAGAGGAGGGAAAGTCACTGAACTGACAGCAGGGATAAGAAGGTAGCTCATTAGCACATAATCTTTTCTACACCCTTCTGTGTGGGAGCAGATCTCCATATGATGACATTCAAAGTCTGGCAGGAATGTCATCCTGAGCTAGTAGGAATTTCTCTGCAAGAAAGTGTGACTGAGTAGGTTTAAAGAGATCAAAAGTGAGCTCCTCTGTGGTCCAAGGGGCATAAAGGTGCACTCTTCGTGGTTGTTCTCAAACTTCACCATCAGCTGCTGACATGGAATATGAATAGGAAACATTTAATTAACGAGGTATTCATTCAAAAGAAAACAAAAACACCACCTCTGCTGCACATCTCATCCACTTGTCTTGCTGCAGCCTTGGAGTGCACACCAAGTACCTATTTATTGCACTGTGTCTATGGTAAATCAGAGCTGAGAAAGATGGTATCTCCCTTTACTCTGTAAATGTCCTCTACAACAGATGAATTTTTAAATGAACATTAGGAGAAGGGAGCTGATTATGAACTGAGCAGTGACTTGTGCTTGGAATATTCCACTAGGAGTTGTGCAGAAGACCTTGCTGTCCCTCGCTGGCACTTGACTTGTAATGATTTGGAGAGCATGAGTGCTGTAGCAGTGGCAATGGTCTATTGGAAACCCCATGGTACACCAGTAATAAAGATATAATACACTTAATTATTAGCTGAAGGGTGAATTCCTTGTAGGCTTGTTCAAAAGACTCGTGATTGTTTAACAGCACTAAGGTGTATGTCTCAGGTGTACCCTGAGCAGTCCCCATGTTCCCAGAGGAAAATGTCAGTGAAAGCATAGCTTAACCGTTCCCTGAAGGAGATAGTTGTAAATGGGAAATGTGCATGACTCTCACCTGCCAGGCATGCATAAATGGCTATGCACTGAAACATGTCCTCCATGGCACAGCTCCTGTCTCTCTTTTAGTGAAGGTGGCTGCATTACATGTGAAGATATCTGTGTGAGGATCTCAAGTCCTTTTGTCGTGATGGGGAGAGGAAGGGAAAAAAAACGAAGCCATGATGAAAACTTTTGAATCCAGTGGAGCACCAGGTAAAGAGCAGCCCTTCTTATTTTATCTTAATTCTTCTACCTTCTCAGTATAAATATTTTTGAGCTCAGAGTGGAGGAACTGGTGTGCCCACAGGACCTGCCCGTAGGACCTACAGCGCCATGGTGTGGTAACACCTTTATATGGACAAGCAATTGGCTCCGGCAATGTGGTTTTGCAGTGAAAAGGAGGCTCTTCATTATTGTTTTCAGCTTGTGTTGGTATAGGAATTGTGCCATTCACTCGGACACATCCTGCAAGGTGATAGTGACAGCCGAGTGAAGGACAAGGCTGAAGAGATGTATTTTGTCTTTAATGGTAACACAGCCTCCACTGACAGAGGGTCTCAAAACACTATACAAACACCTGCCGTAACCTACAGTGGATAACGTACCTGATGGAGAACAAGAGAAACAGAGACTGAGGGTGCATTCTGCAGAGCCTGAACAGTAGGAGCTGGGAGAGGAGAGAGAAAAAATGCCTCACCCAGAATTCCTGTGATCCTAATTTACACCATTGTAACTCTGTTGGATTCAGTGCAATTACACCAGTAGGAAAGCTGGCTGAAAAATCAAAAATTAGCTCCACGTCTCTTCACTTCTGTACTATTAGTACAAGCTTTCTTCACACTCCAGAATGCGCCCCATCCGGGTTATAGGAAAGTGCATGCCACAACTGTTCAGCAAGGCTTTTTATAGGTATGAAAAATGAAAGAACAAGAGGAGAACATAAGATGTGTGCATCCAATTTTGCAGAGGTTAATGCAAAGGCATTTTGGACCTAATCATCCAGCCTTAGAAAATTACAGCTGGGACTATTCACCCCCCTCAAAGCAGCCACATACCTGCATTAAGAGGCATCCCCTTTCATTTGGTAACTGCAACCCTACGGCATTGACTGCCACAGGACACCATGGGATGACTGGACTAACAGCATTAAAATGAAGGCAGTGTTTATGAAAGTGAACAGTTAGGTAAGAAAGATATAAAGGAGGGCATACACCCTTCTTCTGGGAAATGGCTGATCTCTGGAGGTCTGGGATGGGGATCTTCTCCTGTGGTATCCTGCGTGGTTGTGTAGCGGTGGCTTGAAAGCCTTTTCCTCTCTGGAAAATGACTTGAAAGGTTGGAGAGCTGCAGTTAGGTTATTTTCAGGAAGGGGATGACAGGCCTGGAGAAATGAAACAGAAGCTGGAGTGAAAGAAAAGGCGAGGTGAACAGTGAGCAAGCCTTTTCAAAGACATGCTGATGCCATTTGCTGTAGGCTTACAGACACCCCTTAAACTACTCTGCTCCTTTGCTAGAATAATTTTCAGCATGTTTGTGAGCCTGAGAAAAAGAAATCAGAAGTCAACAAGCCATTCCCCAAAGCATCAATGTTACAGAACTGACTAACTAACTGTGCTGGTTCCTGAGGGGGCATGCTGACGTCTTTAACCAAACCTAGAGAAGCACATAGAATGCTCTCCCCCCCCACCTCTGATCTGCCTTGGGAGTTAGGCTTCTGAGCCTGCAGTCCAGGAATCCTGCTTGTGGCCTGGGAGGCACGCTGGAAGAAGGTCCTGGAGAGAGAATCTGATACTGAAGGGAAATTATGCTGTTTGCTTTCTCCCTACACCTGCTGCTCTGTGGTAATGTTCCTTGTGTGGAGCTGCAGTCTGAAGCTGAAACATAAGCAGTGACTCTCAGAGAGATGCCCTTCCTGGCCCTGGACCCTGGAACTGAATTAATGTGCACTACCTGATGTGCTGCATCCTGTGCCACATGGCAATAAGTTACCGAAGACCAGGGTATGAATTCCCCAGTCCCTATGTGTTACTCAAAGGGTAGAGTTTGTTTCATCTCTTGCGTATTTGGGAGAGGGCATTAGTTTTCAATCTCACTGAATATGCCTAAATTGCCTCCCTTGGTCTGTTCTTGTACCTAGCCTGCACTGTGGCTTGGGTTTTAGTGCCATGCACCCTCTTCCCATAACTCCAGCCTGGAAACAGTCCTTGCAGACAGCATTTTTCAATGCCTCAGTGCACTTCCCATGGTGATGGAGACTTCTTATTTACATGGTCTCTTGTGACCTTGCTGCTGCAGGCCCACAGTGGTGTAAAACCTTCTAACTCTGTTAAAGCAACACTTTGGTCATACACCTTCAATCTGTGACTGTGCAATGATGTACCTGTAGTCCTAACATTAATAAGCTGTCCCTGTGGCCGCAAAACTTGCTCACAGTAACAGTACAGGCCTGTGGCCATAGAGTACGGAGCATTTTACTCTCTAATAGCTCCACTACTCTATGCCCCATCAACCAGAGTGTGCAGGGACAGAGCGCTGCTGTGTCTTCAGTTACAAGAGACCCTACAGCTCTACTCAGTTAAGGTGCCTCTTATGACAGACATAGTCTGACAACTACCCTGAGCCTTCAAAACCTCAGAGCTGCCATCTCAGGCTGTGGCTGCTCCACGGACCTCTACTGGCTGAACGCTGCTCGTCAGGGATGCTGTTTTCTGTCTCCTGAGGGCTGTGTGTGAGCACAGGCCCATATGAGGCTTTTGGAAATGGTGCAAATACTTATTCCCTAAGCCCACTGCTCTCCCCGCCTACAGGCAAATGTACTTGGCTTTCCAAAGATAAAATGTGAATGAGATAGCTGGTGCATGGGGAAGAGCTCCTTCAGCACCAGAGCTCTCACCCACTCCCACATGCTGCTAGTTTGGATTCATGTGGTATGATCTGTTCCTCTCCAGCCTGTTGCCAGCAGCGTGCCCTACTGTTACTTGTGCTAGGACAGTCCATAATGAAGCTAATGTACAGAAAATGCCCTGCTACCATTGCCCACCCAGATTTCTGACAGCATCACTCAAATGGAACAGCCATAAAGCTATGGACTGCAATTGGGCTGCTAATAACTGTACAGTCTTATTTCCATGTGTTTCAGTAAGAGAACAGCTAGTTCAAAGCATGCATACGTCATGTTCATTTAGGGTCAGGTAGAGAAATCAGCTTTCATTTTTTTATTGTAGATCAGTTATTGCCACTTTGATGTCTTTGTTCTGCAGTTCAGGATGTCCAGGGTCTTTCCTGTGCTGTGTCTCAGAAGCACCTGAATATTATGGAAACTGCAGTAAAGAACAGTTCCTTGCTCAAGTAGTTTGCAGTTTAAATAGACCAGGCAGGCAAAAGGTGAAGGAACAGTGATGCTTTTTTTTTTTTTTTTTTTGCCTACCTCAGGTGAGTGAGAGGAAATAAAGTGCCAGCTCATGGTTTCACTGGCATTCTGCTAAGTTTAAGTGGGTATGATTCTATGATTCTATGTCTGCAAAGACTTTATTTCTCTTCATATTTGAAAGGTGGTCAGCCGACTCAGTAAATAACTGGTATTAGCTGGGTCAGGCCCTGAACTGGGTACTGGACACTAAAGAGGATTTGCTTAATCTAGCTGTGACAGGTCATTGCTGCTGTGACTGCAGGAAAGCAGGTAAAGGCACAGAGTGGAGCTATGTAGCCGCTCCTAGGAGGTGTCTGTGCACTTGAGCACAAACTAGGATTAAAGGTAGGTTGTTCTCCTCTGCATCCCTGCCCCCAAGCCCCTTAAAAATCAGAACTGCAGAGTGATTGCTTTCTGCCAGCCAAGTCTTTACAGGATCCTGTTAGGACTTCAGGTACACCATCAGGCAATGGATGAGAAGACAGCAGTCCTCCAGGGGTTTGGGAAAGAGATCCCTTCCAGGGTCCATGTGGTCCTTGGGTGTTAAAACAAGGATGTAGAAAGTAGAAGTAGGAAGGTGTTCTTCCCACCCGAGCCAGGGAGTTCATGTCAGTGTTACGTTTAGAGAGAGACTGAAAGGGCTCATCTGCCTCAGGTACCAGAACAGGACGGGGTACATCACTTGATTACAGGTACAGAGAGAAAATACCACGTGCAAAAAGGCCCTAAATACAGTAGAGAGAGACACAGCCAGAAGTAGCTGGATGCTGGAAGCAAACTCAGCTATGAAAGTGGAAACGTTTCTACAATGTGGGTGATGAGCCACTGGGATCAGCTACTGGGAACCACATCAATCCACTGCACATTGATGCCTTAATTCTCTCTCCCACGGGATTTGCTTTAGCTAGCTCAGTGCTGGGTAGCTGAGTAAACAGAAAGCCCTGTGACATACAGAGGTGTCCAAGGAGGTGAGCCCTGCGGGTCCTTCAGATCACCACCTTCTGTATCCAGCTCACTCAGATGCATTGCAGGGCACATTGCTGCTATGTGCTTGCTCTCCATCAAACCCTGGGAGTTACCAGCACCTCATTTTTTTTCACAGTATGTGTGAGACTTACTTCTTTAGCCTGGGACTGGGTACACAAACAGGCAGGGAAAGGGAAGATGCAGTGGGAGAGGGTTGTGATTCACACGGCAGCCAGCAGCACCCCCTGCCACCAAACCAGTGTTGATGTGTAAAATGGTGTGTAATTTTGTGTAAGCTGAAAAGGGGGGCCCTGGGAAGCTGCTTCAGGCTTGGGAAAAACAGTTGGCACGGCCCTAATCAAGCAGGAAACAGGAAACGATGTAGTGAGGTAACAAACAGGAAGGAATGATGGCAGCACAACGCAGCCTGGTTTGAGCCCAAAGTCAAGGAAAATTCTCCTCCGGTGCAAGGGGAGGCAGCAGGTTCTGGCTCCGCGTGCCTGTGTACTGCTGTTTGGTTTGCTTAGGTGCTGTTTACACTGAGAGGCTATTTAAACAATAAGAAGAGACCTGTAAAGGCTTATTTGCACTTCTGCAGCTGCAAGGGCTCTGAAGGAGATGAATGAGTCCTCTCAACATCCTTCTGAGTCACATTAGCGTTATTAACGCCATCTCGCCTGTTGGGAGAGGGGAGTTGGCAACCGTTGAAAGGGAGTCTCTCAAGGACATGTAGGGGCTGAGTGTCCAGGTCCCGCTCCCTTCAGAGGGGCATTGCCTGCTCCTCAGATTCATGCCTAAGGATTTCTCTTGCACAACCCAAAGCATCTTAAAGGTAGTTGTTGCGTTTCAGCTAATGTCTTTGGCCCTTCCAACAGACATGCTTTGCTCCCAGTTACTACAGATGCCTCTCCAAGGGAGAATGCTGAAAGGGTCTATCTTTCTCCATGAACCCTAAATAAGCTGCATGGTTGGCTTAAACTAGATGCTTCACTCTTGGATGACTACGGTGATGTGAGATGAACCTGCGTCTGCTGAAGATGACTGAGAGCAGATTGCGGAGCAACTGCCAGGCAAGGAAATTCTTCCTTTTTTTTTTTTTTTTTGGTAATTATAAGCACATGGGCATTTCTACCTGTT
Organism: Cuculus canorus; assembly: GCF_017976375.1. Classification (NCBI taxonomy): domain Eukaryota; kingdom Metazoa; phylum Chordata; class Aves; order Cuculiformes; family Cuculidae; genus Cuculus; species Cuculus canorus. The sequence continues at coordinate 50,364,187 of NC_071405.1, forward strand.
CCTAGGATGTGACTGAACTCCGTCTCCAGAAACCTGGCCATGTGTTGTTAATTTTGTATGGAGTTTTGGAGAACTTAAAAAACCTTCCTCCTAAGCAACTTATGACAAACATAAATTCTATTAACAGAGTGAAAATCAATGCAATCTTCATGAAGGGAGGAGAAGAAGGAAGAAATTAGACTTTGTGCTACAAGGAGACATGAGGGGAGAAGCTATTGATGAAGAAGCTAACACCAGGACCTGATGGTCTGAATTGAAATAGATTATTAGAACAGGGCCCTTTGTTTTGTAATTATCACACTTTTATCCCCCCAATACATTTTGTTCAGATTGTCTTGTGTTTCTTTGCTGACAATCTTCCAGAGAACAAATGAGTTTATGGGCAGTAACAAAATTGTTTTGGCAATGCTTTGGCTTTTTCTGCCAAAGCAGATAATGTAAGGCAAATATTAAACAGTGATAATAGAAAAGGAATTTCAAATACACAGTGATTCATATTTGCACCTTGCTCACAAACTACCATGGGAGCTGTCTGCCCAAGTACAGGGATCATCAGAGCTCTTGCATGGTGACAGGAATGGTTGAATCCTGTTCTGGCAGGTGATGGCCTCTCCAGCTATAAACCTAATGCTCAGCAGATGTGTTTGGATGTTAAATATGAGTTGGTTTAATTTAATTTATAAAAACAAACAGAGTGCCTCTGTGGCCTTCTAGGTAGTTAATTAAAAACATAATCAACAAAACCACCGTGAAGCCAGCAACAACTCAACAAATAAGTCATAAAGCACAGATAAAAGATATAATCAAGCAGCCTCTCCTCAAACTGCGTGTTTTCCTTAATTATGTGTATTTGCAAAACATGACTGTGAACAAGGTGCTGGTTTGCATCTTGGGACTTTTCCTAGGAGTGACCTGGTATTCTTCAAGCAGAGCAGCCTCAGGGTGGGTTGGCTACAGGGATAGATGGAGTCTGAGCATTGTCTCCATCTTGGCTGACAGGAAGAAAGACGCAAAACTCACAGGTGAAATGAAGGATTAAGCCCTTCTATTGTAGTTACGTACTACACTGCTACCTATGTGAGAGGCAAGTCCATCACTATTCTGTGGTATAGAAAGACAAAGTATAGTAAGATAAAGAGATAAAGTAATCATGGGATCGTATGTGTTTGCAGGTCACATAACATCCAGGGTTATGTTATCTCCAAATGTGGACAACTCTATTTGCCTTTGCTGTTAGGTCTCTCCTCTCATGTGACATGTTAATTAGAAGCTCTGAGTGACCCAGTCAGAGGTGAGGACAATGAGATGGAAACTTGGGGAGCAGGAGTTATTTTTCAGCCCACTCCGTGCCTGCACTTTTAAACTTCACCGGCTCTTCTTCCTGCCCAGGGGTGCACTCCTGCAGCATGGAGGGCTGCACAAAGCCTGTCACCACCTAGTTTCTCAGGGACATGTGTAAAGGCTTGCTGGAAGGCAATGAAGACCTCTGAGTGGCAGTGACTGCTGGGTGAACCTTGTAAGCAGATCAATGTTGTGTCTCTTCTCCCTCGCACCTCTCAAGAGCTGAACAGCTTGTTGGAGGGGATGGCTAATCAGTTTGAGGAGAAGGGAGCACCCATTGGAAGGTAAGAGTCTGCCATCAAGTTTTAAAAGGGAAAGGACAAAGGTACATGCTGGTCCTCCGTATCAAATGCTGTGCATGGGACAATGCTGTAGCACCTGTAATTATTGCTCTATATGCAATGATTTATTTGGTGAATCAGAGTTCTGTCCTAACCCTGCAGCATGGTAGACCACTGTGCTGCAAAAATATGCCCCAAACCTGCGCAGAGGAAGAGGAGGGAGCATGGCAGTGGTGATAAGACCAGGAGAGGGAGGAGAAAGGAAGAGGGTAGTTTTATGGTGCTGAGTCATACTGTTGCCCAGACAAGGGTCTGAGAGCGGTGTAGGCAGGGTTAGAGCAGGTGCAAGAGTGTTTAAGGAGATATCTCACTGCTTTGGGTGTTACTGACCAGCAGCTTTTACCTGCAAGCTCTGGGAGCTGAGCTGGCAAAACTTAAACAAGAGAGATTGTGGAGGGGGGGCAAATCTTGATGTTGACTCTCTAGAGAGGCCATAAAATTGAAGTTATGAAAATAGTGAAGCGTGGCAGAATGCCACTGAGTTATGATTATTCACCACAACTGGAGTTTGGATTGAGAGCAAACTGTGCTGGGAGTGTCGTATCTACTGTATAAAATCAATATATATTTATGGATCAGGTATGTGAGATAAGGGAACAACAGGCAAACATAGGTGCGTAACTGTCGCTTAAGCCGGTTAAGTACAGGTTTGTTAGTGACTTGCAATGAAAATGCTTGAAATGTGTTTTTACAGAGATAGTTTCACCTGTTGAACTAGATGGTTGCGGTTGCACAATAACTAAGCTAGCCTTTCTCAGCAGCTCTTTCAAGGCTGAGAGCTGTTGCTGGACAAGTACTGTGCATAACAAAATGCATTCTGCATTTTAGCCCATTTTAGGCACATTCTGTATCAAGCCTATTTTCTGCAAGCCTCCCTCATCTATGCTAACCTAACTGAACTCCATGAACTGTGCTGTGTTTGCACCCGCACGGTCCTGCTGCATTGTCTCAGCACCAGTGGGTGCTATAGTTACGGGTATATCCCAGCATCTGTTTCTCCTAATGAGTGGACTGCTTAAAGAGGTAAACGATGAAAAGCTGGAGCCAAACATGGAAAAACTCAAGAGAAGCACTGTGCAGAGCAGTACCCATCTCACTCAATACAGCTTTGAAATTGTTCAGACTGAAGAGCTCTGTGTGGCTGTGGAATAGTTCATATCAGGTGCTAATACAAGGAAACACCAAAGATTTTCTCAGATTCAGGAATCCGTTCTTAAAATTGTTGTTTTGTCTCATTGCTTTTAAGTGAGTTATTCAGTCTTTTGAAACTGAAAGCCAAGTTTAGGTGTAGTCCTTGACTCCGATTCATAAACTTTCTGTAGCTGGTGCAAATCATGCTGCGAGAAGTCAGTTGTGCAGTTGGGTCTAAGAACTCTGTAAGCTGTCTTGGCATCATCTGTGGTCCTTAAGAGGAATGCTTGAAATTCAGGCTGAGACTGGACAGCCCAAAAGGATCTCGGAGCTCCTCCTAGTGAGTACACACACAGTGGCTCTGAGATGCACTCACTGGAGCTGAGGGCAGGCTGGTGAGCAGTCAGTGCACATCAGCCCTCGCTAGGGAGTTTTTTGGCCAAAGATGTGGGTTAAATCCAGGTCGTATTATGTGTTAAGCTAATTTGCTTGTAGTTTCTTTGGCAAGGACTTGGGGATGTGCACACGTGCATAGATTCACACAGGCTTTCCATCTCCTCCTGTGTGGAAGCAGGCACTGCTCCTGTTTTTCCTGTGTAGGACCTGTGATCTATGCTGGTAGCTGCATGGTGCAGTACTGCCTCCAGTAAATATTCACAGATTTCCTTGTAAGCTGATGCTTTTTCTTTCCTTTTCTCTCTCCCCTGTGGATACACAAAGGCATGTGTTGTACCTGCTTTACCCTATGGGATCTACATAGTGAGATCCATGGGTTTTAATGGATTTCAACTCCCTTCTGCCTATGGATAAGGTTTCCTGTCTTATTTTGAGCAGGAAGAGCAGAGTCTTTTGTAGTCTTAACATTCCTACTTGCCTAGGCTTTGGGATCAGTTCTCTGGCTATTTTCCTGTTTGATTTTTCTGTGTGTTTTGTTTTAAGCAGGACAGAGTGCATGTGTGTATGTAATCCATGTGCTCAATTAAGAGAGGCATCTGTTGGGTTTATTTCACATTGCCGAGGAAGGGCTGCAAGCAGGGAGCATCTGCTCAGCTTTTTGTCAATGGCTTGTTTTTCATAATTTGCTCTACAGGGTGAATGTTTGGGGAGGGGAAGGTGGCTATTTCTTTCTGAGTTTCATCTTAAATTTATTTTTCTGGTAGCCAGGGAAATCGGCTGGGATTTGAAAGTTAATTTCACTAAGAAAAGAACTGAAGAGGGAGAAACAAAACCGTCCAAAGTAAATAGTATTTATACAGCCTTAATAATACACTCAGAAGGACCCATATAAACCATTACTTGCAGTGTTTTAATGTCAAAGTAAAAAAAAAATTGCTATGGTGCATTTTTAATGCCAGATTGTATTTTTTAAAAACTAGCAAAATTTGTTTAGATTTTATTTGGGGGAAAGATGGGAAAGGCATTCAACATTAAGATGTTTTTTTGGCATTTTGTCAACAATAACAACAAAAGTCTGGTTTTAAAATAGAGCAGCAGTGGTTTCCTGTTCTTATAGTTTTTTGCTTTTTTTTGCATTTAGATGTTGGCTGTATTGCACCTAGGTGATCAAGTGAGAGATTTAATTGCCTGTAAATTTATGTGCTTCAAAGGCTACTAAACCTGCTGGGAATGTTTCATACAAGTGTGATTTGACAGTATTTTTTGTGGAAATATCCTCCAAAAGGGCTGGGGAGGATTATGACTTTGTGATGCCCTGGGAGGACACGGCTGCTGGTGTAGCATGGAAAACTCAGGAGGAGAAAGCCCAAACTCTCTCTAATCCTACAAGTGAAAGACAGATCTTACCCATCACAATCAAACAAACAATGATAGAATCTTGCGAGTGTAGATGTAGATACTGTGCAACAGTAACCTGAGTAGGGCAAGATTTGGGTCTTGCTGAAAGTAGTTAAAGAAATTAGATTAAAAAAAAGTAATCAAATCTTGTTCTACAACTGAACCTCAGACCAGCACAGAGATTAAGTAGCAGGCCACTCTGAAATGGTATTAAATCCATATCTTTCGTGACACAAGTTGTCAGGGAAGAGCAAGTGTGAAGCGTCAATATAAATAACTTTCCTGACAGTTCAGTCCCACTCCATAGCAAGAGAATATATATATATGTATGTGTAGAATTTAAATATAAGTTACCACAATGTAAATATGTATAACTTTTCTGTCAGATGAATACCACTCAGCTGAACAACTTTGTTGACATCAGTTAACGATTATAAAAACAGCCGGCAGCAGTTGGTGTACAAAATGTAAATGTAGGGCTGACTGGGGGGAGCAGGCAGATAAGCTTACATCTGGGGCTTTAAGTAACCTTGGCTGTCATAGAATAATGGAACCCAAAGTGTAAAAGGACAAACCACAGTGAACTTATGGTAACAGGAAAGTATTTTCATTGTTTGAAAAAAAAAATAAAATTCAAACTTTGTCATCACATTAAAAACATTACATGAGATGTAATAAACATATTTACACTTCTGTTTTGATTATAAATATACATTATATACAAAATAATGTTATAAAACGTAGAAAGTTCAGTGCTTCTGATTTTTTTAAATTACTGAAATACTAGTCTTCAAAATAAACTACAAACAGACAAACTAAAACCCATATTATTCATTTCTGAAGGTCATCTTCAAAATGGTCCTACATGGTCAGAGTAGAAGGTCAGTAGTGGACATTATAAAGGGGTCTTGTCTGCACAGTTCAAGGCGGTAGATAGGCTAGTCTAACGACAGGATTTACAAGGGCAGGAATATCGCTGTCTGAGAGATAGCATGGTCCAAGTTTCTTCAAAGAGATCTTGTTTCCTTTTTCCCCATTCTGCCCCACCCCACGGCTTCATCTCATTAGTGTCACAGCACTTTCCACTGGGGTATCCAATATTATTGCTGTAAATACATATATAAGAAAAGAGCTCCTGCACACTTCTGGTCTCCAGAGACAGGCTTCGCCTTTTCCTTGTAACAGTGGGTGGGTATGAAAGAAACAGGACAAGCCTAGAACCTTCGAAATCTAATCTCCACCTGTCTTGACAGAGGGCTTCTCAGTGGGTGCTTCGCTACTGGGCATTTGGAACCAGGATGAAGGACAGGGTTTGGAGTTTTACAACCAGATGGAGAAATGGGGGGGGGGGGGGGGAAAGAGTCACACTGCTCCTTCTCCTTCAGAAAGTAACAGCTGCAATTCTGAGACTATTTGCAGTAGAAGGTGGCACCTAATTCAGAAACACAATATAACCCCCCAAATTTGTGTAAAAATAAGGGGGGGGGGGGAGAATGAGGAAGGAGAAGAAAAAAGTAATGTATATTCACAATCACTGCTAGTGCAAAGGGCATGAAAACAGCTGAGATAACTCAGTACATAAAGGTTCTAGGAGTGGATTGATTTTAAACGCATTTGTAAGGCTTTAAATAGAACTGGGATCATGCCTCCTCCTTATCAATGGATAAGAGGCGGTATACATTCCTTAACATAACTTCTTCTTGAATGTTTAAATCCACAAAAATCCTGTCCCATATTGTGGCTTGGGTCAGTCAGTTCTCCAAAGCATCACCAAATGAGATGACATGTAAATTCGGTATTCCTGTTTCCTTCCTTCTCTCGCCCCATACACTGTCTCCAGTACATGCAGCAGGAGAGAGGAGACACAAATAGATGTGTAGCAGGAAGTATCAACCATCCCTGCCCAATACTGTTCAGGCAACTGCTGAAAGAGCAGTCAAGTCTCTGTTTGGGCTTTTCAGATTCTCTTGACACATTTTAGGCACTTTTAAACCCAGGAAAAAAAAAAACTGAGAAGTCGTTTATATTGTATCCATTATCTGCATAGCAATGTTTCTTTCTTCACACCTTCCATGGCAACATCTGTGATAGTTTAGTGCCTCCTCATCTACTGGCACCTCCCATAACCAGAGTTCTGGAGAGCCAGTGGTCTGTTCATGAGGAACTGGCCTCAGTATCTTTTAAAAAGAAATTAAAACGGCAACATTTTAACCCCTCTCTCTTCCCTCTGCCTCCCCTCTTCTATAGCCAATGAGATTTCTGATATCAAACTTCAAACAAGGGCAGTAAGAACAAAAAGGTGTATTGCATCTTTCAGTAAATTCACAGTCTGTCCAGTTCACCCAGTTCCATCCTCCACCTGAGAGCAGCAAGTTGCATGTAATTAAAAACAGTCCAATCCAGTTCTGAATTGTAAACAATGCAGCAGGAACGTCCATCTACTGGCATTACCAAATCTGAGGTGCAAATGGGCTGATCTTCAGTCTTATACCTGTCAGAATATAAAGTAATACCAGGAATGAGAAAGAAGCACGGTGTACAGCAGACTGCAGAACTAACAAAATAGAATTCAAGCATGTCAAACCAAAGTAATTTACACCAGATAATACTACAGTTTAACTATCAGCATTCAATGTTTTTGGCTGGGTACAGAAACAAAGAATAGCCAGCAAACGAGTCATCTGTATGATGAGTAGCCTCTCTACATGGACCGAAGGGAAGAATGCTTAGGATAAAGCTAACAAATCTAGGTGCTTAGGTCTCTGTAAAAAGCATATGGTATAGTTAAATAGCTTGTGTTCAGAGCATTAAGCTGAATGATGTGGACAGATTTCAGGGGCTGTCATTCTGAAAATAAAAATACTTCTGGAGATACCTTATATAAACCTGGCAGTCTAGCTTTGGTCAGCAAGATGTTCAAAGGGAGATATGATATCTAGGCCAGTTAATGGGAATGAAGCATCTAGCTGTCATTTGTATCTTTGAAAATCCTTTCAGTTAGTCTTAAACTTTTAATATTGTTGGTTGACTTGTGTTCCAGCTTGCCTTCAAGAGGAAATCTGATAGGGAGACAGAATCCTGCAGGTCTGACTTCACAGATCATTGCTATATAGCACAGCAAGCTTCCCTTTCCTGCAGTCTGAAACTACCTGAAGCCAGTCCTAAAGAAGGCTATGCTGAAGAAGGCAGGTATTGGGTAGCGTTAAATTGCCTTCAACTTTCATCAAGCCTTTTTTTCCAACGAGTAATTTTTTGGGAGCTGGTTGGTTCCTCAATAGCTGCTTTTTAAAGTCTTTGGACTGGTCAATGCTAGGTCCTTCGTTTTTCACGTATAACCCTCTGGCTTTTCAAAATAACATCAGAATCTAGACGTGTTCTTTGATAACATAAGAAACAGTGTCAGCTTCTCTTAGAGAATATACAGCTGGAGCTTAAATGCCAAGATGCTGAAATTACCTTCTTACAGACTTCCTAAGTGGCTTTTATGCCTATCCACTAACACACCCAGCTACCTTCCATCTTCTGATGGAAATCTATAGATTTGTTGGTTTCCCCAGAACAGATTATGCACTGTAGTCATGCGAAAAAATGTGGCTTTATATCAATGGCCCCTGTGAATGATTATTATTATTATTTCCGTTTTTGATGACTACCTATTTAGGAGAAAATAATCCTACAATGTACTGAATTTTTATGGGGTAATGTTCTATGCTTTCATCTCTCACTGACTCATCTAAGCTCGAAATCTCTGGTTTAATAAAATCAGAGCTGCTAATTTCTTTATTTTTCCCACTGTATGCTCTGTATGCTTGGGCAGTCTTGCGGTCCACAGAAGAGGAGAGGTGAATACTGGGAAGCATCTGGGTTCCCTGGAAATAAAGTAACCCTCTCAGATGCAATTCTAAAGGATAATCTGTCCCTTTACTGGTGAATTTATGCCCGTTCACCTGTGTACTTACCTCTGTGGCTATGATGCACTCATTCCTTTCTTCTGTTATCACAAAGACAGACTGGTACATTGAATCCCTCGGAGAGCATATTGCTGATATTCTACATTCTGGCTTTTCACTAAGGGAGAGCAGAGAGAAAAGAATGTTATTGGACTACTAATAAGCCAGATTCTCAAAATCTGCCATGAATATGGAGGGGTGGAATGAGATATCTACGGAGGTGTGGGAGGGAGTGCAGAGGATGAAGTTTCACATCTTCTGTGTGATGGCAGGACATTGTACTAGAAAAGTGGAAGTAAGGAATAGCTACCGTCTTCCTATGGTTCTGCCTTCTCCACCCTAATAGCGTACTCCTCAGATCTCTCAGCAAAACAGCACCTTCTTACTTTCACCACTGGGCTAGCCATTCCTGATCCCCTTCACTGTGCCATACTAGCAGGACCCTGCACACTCATTTTAATTGACTTAGCTAAGGAGACCACTTGGCCGTGACACACAGTCCAACAGGAAGATTCCTGGCTCTGCTCTGAGTTTTTTTCTGTATTAGCTCCTCAAGGTTTTTTTTCCCCCTATCTTTTCTCGTTTGTTTCTAGACTGGTATGAAAATGAGAGGCCTTAAGAAAGACTAGAAGGAAGACTGCATTCTCACCTGTGTAGTCGGAGGGGAGACTTTTCTCCTAAACACTTTTCACTTTTGTAATATTTATCTTCCTGTGTCCCTCTACTCGTCAGGTCTTTTACCAGATTGTAGTCCAGTTTATGATTCTTGGGTTTATAGTTTGATTTCTCCAGCCCACAGTCCACTTCAAGGTCTTTATTTTTATTGGTGTTTTTGAGCTGGGAAGCTGGAATGAGATTGTCCTTCTGGAAGTCAGACAGGTTGTTCATTGTCTCCGAATCCTGCTCTGGGTGCATCCTCATCTGCCTGATGACCATGGCTATCATGCAGAACAGTATGAGCAAAGCCACCAGCCCCACTCCCATGGATATAGCAATCCAGGGGACTGGTTTAGGAGGAAGTGTAACGGACACTGTATGAACTGGCAATTCACAACGGTTGCCCATGAAGTCGGGAGGACAGTAGCAGACAAAGCTGGCACTATAAAGTCCGCTGTAGCATGTACCTCCATTCTCACATGGCCCAGAAGCACATTCGTCTCTGGTTTTGATGTCACAGTTCCTGCCACTGTACCCTGGCAAGCATGTACAAGTGTAATCGTTGATCAGGTCATGACAAGTTCCCCCATTGGAACATGGGTTTCTGGCACAATCATTGATGTTTATCTCACATTTCTGACCAGAGAAACCAGCACGACAACGACAGACACGAATCTGACCAAGGTAAAAGCAATTACCATCTGAGGGGAAAAAAAAAAAGTAAAGTAAAAAAAATTAGTCTGCAGTGCACTTCACTTGGAAACCTAACTCTCTCCCTGACAAGCATTTTATACTATCTCCAGAAAAGGCAGGTTATTTTACAAAAGAACTGCACATCTAAAAGTTTCTTCTAGTTTACCTAATTGTATCACCATGCCCCTTCTAAATATCTAATAAAGTTAATTTAATTTACTTTATTCCACCGTCTTCTCCATCATATGATAAACCTTATGCATTGTTTTGTTGCATAGAAAATGCCAGTGAAAGGCCTCCCCCCCCCAGCAAGAGACCAAAATTAGGGTAGATATGGAATACAGTGGGGGAGAGGGACTAATCTATCAGAGGAAGAGTAGAGGTCAGATTGGATTTCTATCACTTCTGCACTGAAAAGCACAAATGAGTCAGACACAAGATTTTTTTAATAAAAAGACTCACCATTTGCACACGGATTGCTCGTGCACCTGTCTACTTTTTTTTCACAATTTGACCCTGTGAAGCCGAAAGGGCAAATGCAAGTGTAGCTGGCCCCTTGTTCTTTTTCCAAGCACGTGCCACCATTAAAGCACGGAGAATCTATACACGTCAAAGCGCTGTGCTCACAGTGAGTGCCATAGTAGCCAGGGGGGCATAGGCAGTGGTAACCGTTCTCCATATCCTGCAAAACACATTAGGCCACTGTTATTTGATGCCATCAAATGGTAGCTGCTTGCGCTCTTCTGTTCGGTCAACAGCAAGTGCTGTTCTGTCCCTTCTCATCCGCACTCTGGTGTGGCAAAAGCAACATTTGGGGAGTGACTAACGGCAGAGTGGACAGTGAGGGACGGAGATGTGAATCGGCCATACTCGATGTGTAGGAGTAATCATGCAGCTACAGAAGCAGAGCAGATGCAGTGGTAGGGAGCCTAGAGTGACTAAGCAAAACCACTGCTAACACCACTATTGTCTAATGGTATCTACAAGGTCCTCCCAGGGGAGAATGGCACGGGTCAGCCTACACAGTTGGGATCAGGCCACTTATCCTCAACACGAGTGCCCTCTTTTCCTTTCCAAGGGCTCACATTGCTTTACCATGGATAAGTCTCACCACTTAGATCACAAAAAAACTATTTCTTCTTTCCAAGTACAAGGCCTTGGGAGAAGACATCTAGAGTCTTGTGCCATTAGCTTTAATCTAAACATGCATTAGATTACATTTGACATCTATAATCAAACAGTCATTATCAGCAGGTAGAATCAATCATTGACTGGGTCTGAAAACACCCTGAAACGCTAGACTGCAGGAAACTGAAAGTGCAGAACCATGTTTCTCACAAAGCGTTTCACCTGATTGCCTTCATATTGCCTGACACTATACTCCCATAGCAGAAAGCAGAAGTTTTCTTTTATTTCCATTACATTTGGCGCATTTCTGTACGAACCTTGGTTTGAGAAACTTATTTTTTACAGAGCTGCTCCCTCACCAACCTTGGATCTTGCCAAGCTCTCATGATGGCTGCCCCAGAAACCTAAGGATCGGTTGACTAGTTCTAATCTAGATGATACTTCTCCTCCTGTGACAGACTTCCTCCCCTGACACCTCTCAGGAAGGGTTCAGTTTGATAGTTGTGTCAGTAATGAACCTGTGTACTATCAAATTCCCATTCTGTTGTTACAGAACCGCTTCTGAAAAGGTATACTGGGGCGTCACACAGAGACTTTACATTTAAAATGCCCTTACCGTGCAACTACCGCCATTCCTACAGGGATTGCTGTCACACTCGCTGATCTCATGTTCGCAGTCGACACCAGTGAAGCCAGGTTTGCATGAACATGTGTAGCTGCCCTGGCCAGTGTTCATGCAAGTTGCTCCATTTTTACACGGTCTGTGGTGAGTGCAGTAGTTCAGATCTGCAAAGATACCAAGAATTAGAGAAAACGTCTTTGACAGCAAAGAATAGATATTCCTATAAAAAGACTTTAGTTAACAGAAAAAAAAAAAAGGGCAGCATATTATCTGGTTATTGCCAGTAATAATCAGATGCTTCAGATTAGCATCAATTTTAGATATTTCACTACACCCATCACTGTGATACGTGAGCTCTGAATTTTGAAAGCCCTGGCAAAAATTTAACTTTCTAGTGCTCTGGTATAGTCTCCTTTTTAGTGTGTGTAAACCTGCTAGCTGCAATGAGATTTAGATGCTAAGTTGGAAAACATACTTTCTAAATGTGTGTTCTTAGAAAGACGTACCACGACATTACAGATGCTTTGTGCTCAACATGTCACATACTAAACCAGTGAGCCCTAGCTTTAAAAGGTGTGCTCCAAGGCATGTTCTGGGGAGGCAGGGAAGAAATAAAGATGTTTAGGCTTGGAGATTTAAACAAACACCAGAAATCTTTTATTGTTTATTTACCATGCTCTCTTCTTATGAATGTTAGTAGTTTAAACTATCTAAATGCTCTGCCATGCTTGACGGTCCTTCCTTTTTTCAAATTTCAATTTGAGACAGAGGTTAAGCACACAAGTTCATAGAACATAAGTAGGAAATCTTTATAAGATCTATAAATACCATAGAGTCATCAGAATACAACTGGTTAATAGATAACTACAAGCAGAAAAAAAACTGCAACTTTACTTTTCCTGCTTAATTCAGACTTCACCATCTTCATCATATTATAACTGTCTTGAAAACACTTTGCTTGTTTTGAGCACTTAATGATCTCAGTGACAGCAATGCATATATGGCCTTGAGGACATGACTGCTCAGCTGGCTACAATTCAGTGATTCAGTGAGTTGAATAGGTGGAAGTGGTCTGGTGTACTTAAAATGGAACCTGTACTTTTCATTCTTGCTTACATGATTTTTCTCTCATGCTTCAGACTTATCACATGAGTTAACTTCCTTGTATGCAAAATAAGGAAGACCTAAATGATGGTGTTTGCTGCTGCTAATTATTGTTCAGTAAATTGCTATAGATGCGCAGGGAATAAGTTAAACTTATGTTTAATCATAAGTTAGCTTAGGCAGGCAGAAAACTTGCCTGTTCAACGCTCATCCAGGTTATTGGGGTTTTTTTCCAAAAGAAAAACTGCAGCTACTAAAAAGCTTTGCTTTTTTAAACAAAAATTACTACAAATATTGGTATGTGAGACAGCCCTGGTACAAACTAGGAACATATATCTTGTGGAGATTTAATTCTAGATCTGATGGGTCAGATTCCTTAGACCAATACTGAGGAATATCCAGTCTAGAGCCATAAGCACAACTTTCAGAACCAACCTTGATCACAGAAAAGGCCACCCCATCCTTCATCACATATGCACTGCCATTGTGTTTTACAAGTCCCGTGGCGGCAGCCTATATGGGGGATGCACTCATCACAGTAGCGGCCTTGCCAACCAGGACGACAGCTAGAAGAAAAGTCGAATTAAAACATTAATGACATGGAGAAGACTTTAAGTTTCTGTTACAAGGTGATATTTTAACTGAAGTTCAGATTGCAATTGCCATCTACTCACATGCACTCTCCAGGCTTGTTGCAATATCCGTTCTGTTCGGTACACCCAGACAGACAGATGGCTGTAAAGAGAACATAAAAAAGCAGGTAAATACACCTGGCACTACAGACTACACTTTTAAAAGGGGAAATGCCAGCTTTTAAAAAAGTACTTTGAAAACCAGTTTTGCACTTTCAAAGCTTTGTTTTAAAAGTTCTCAGTACGGGGAGTTCTGGAGCAGGAAGAAGGGAACAAGGAGAGCCACCATTTGACAAGTTGTCCTTTAGTTTTTTCTGTTTATACAACAAACATGAACTCCTGCAACTCTTACTAGAAAAGGAGCAAGAGGAGGTGTCTTTGGCGTGTTCTAACAAAAGACTGAAAAAAAACAGCAGGACTCTGAGCCCACAGCAAAGATTGCCCACCGCAACATCTATCTCACCTCCTCTGGCAGCAGAAATGGTGGAAGCATTTGTGTGGGCAAGCTGCTAGCATTTTAACTTGAAATAGGTATCACTTAGTCAGGGATATCAGCCAAGAGCCTTTCTCTGCTACCTCTTTCTTTGCTATTAATACTTGCAGAGGTGAAACATGACGTTGGCAGCTGCAGCCAAAAGGGCCAAAGTCCTCAGTGTAGAGCTTTCTCTCTCCAGGCCTGGAGTGGAAAGGTCAGCATGAAAACATGGCCCTAAGTGCCTACTGGGTAATGACACACAATGCTTTCTGACAGCGTTACTGAAGCCACCATGTTTTAAGGACTGACCACAAAGACAGCTACAACCAGGGTCAGGCAAGCTGGTGGAACTGGACAAGGGGATGGGCTTTTGGGTCCCTTCATCAGATAAGCTCCCTGATGCCTTGGGGTGTTGTGTTTTCTCAAAGGCCTCTTGACTAGCATCCGTACCCCATGCTAATGCCCGCTTAGTGTGGATGATGGCCTAGGAAAGCCAAAGTGGATGATGTTCCTTAATGTGCTAAAGCGCCTGTGAGTGTTACAATCCCGACTGATGCCCTCAAGGGCAGCATAGAGACACTTACGTTCAGTGCAGTATTCGCCGGTCCAGCCAGGTAGGCAGGCCAAGCTGCCATCCGGCTCACAGACGTAGTGTCCAAAACGGTCATCACGGCGCTTGCAGAGGCGAGAGCAGCTCTCACCGTAGTAGTTCTCACTGCAGACCACGCGGTAGGAGTAGCGCAGCTGGGTCAGCGGACCGCTCTGCACATCCTGCGACCAGTCCTCACCCACTGACAGCGACCGCTGGATCGACATCTGGCTGATGAGCCAATCCTCTGACGGTGGCCGGGACCCTGCAGGAGAGCAATGCCGGTGTCAGCAGACACCCCTACAAAATGCCCCCTGCCACAGAAACCAACCACCCTGAGTGGTGGGTACCCCCTGCCACTAAAGAGGGATGGAACAATGTTCCCCCGCTTGCTTGTATACACACAAATGCATGCATATTGGTGTCAGGGTGTGCCAGGGAAGGATGGGGCATGGTCCCTTCACTTGCGTGCATGCACATATGTGCACGTGTATAGATGTCAGAGTGAGCCCCATGCTGAAGAGGGATGGAAGGGGATCCCCCCACTTGGTGCACCACACACATACATGTGTGTTGGTGTCAGCATGAGCCCCGTGCTGGAGAGGGATGGAATGTGGTCCCTGACTCGTGCACCCATGCACATGTATAGGTGTCAGGGTGAGCCCCGTGCCAGGGAGGGATGGAAGGGTGTGCCCTACTTGTGCACACATGCACGTGTATCAGTGTCAGGGTGTGCACAGAGAGCGGCAGTGCTGACCCCAGCCAGGGGCGCTCAGCACAGGGGCCTTTTGAAAGCGAGGGCTGCCGTGAAATATCCTTTTCCTCTCTGCTCAGAAAAACATCCCAAAGCCATTATTCCTTTCCAAAGGGCGGAATTCGAGCAAGGTGTAAAATACAGGAAAAGGCGGCCGGGGCTCGCTGGCAGCCTCCCGGCTTTCTCACCGCAGCCCTCCTCGCTTTCCCACGCCAAAAATAAACCGGAGGAAACGCAATTGTGTTAGAGATTAGGCTGGGGCAGAATCAAAGCGGCCCCTGATGGATATCGTAGGGGGACCGGCCCCTGTCGGTGGGATAAAGCCGGCCCTGCGGTTATGGCATAAACAGCTGAGCTGGGGAAAAGGGGGGGGTTAACCCTTTCGGTGGGGGGTTAACCCTTTCGGGGCGGGGTGGCGGCCCGAGGGTCGCCCCCTGCCGGCGTCGCGCGGCCGTAGTCACCTTCGGGCAGGTAGTTGGAAGGAGCGTGCCAAGCCTGGATGATGAGCGAGAAGGTGCCCTGCGAAGGGTGGGGGGAGAGAGAGAAACCAGCGTCAGCCCCGCACCGCGTCCCGCACCGCGGCCAAGTGCTCCCCCCGTGCCCCCCGCAAGCCGCGCATCCACGCACACCCCCCCACCCACCGCATAGTCTTTCTCTTAATAACATTCATTATCCCAGGTGCTCCTGGGGTGGATGCGCTTTCTCATGGCCTTTTTTTTTTTTTTTTCCTCTTAAAAGGAAGTTTGGGAAATAAGTCTAGAGGGGAAAGTAATTTGTTTACACTGCAGCCTAGCAGGACGCCGCGATCAGCCTCCCCATGCCGCCCTCCTGCCCCACCACCGCCATCGAGTTCACGGCAGAATCTCACCGGCCACGTGAAGTTAAAGGGCAACTTAATGGGGCTGTCAAATCGCTCTGTATCCTTGATGCTGAAGGTGTTTATTCCCAGAACCGGGGTGATGATGCTGCCGAAAGTGCAGGAGCCCGGGGAGACCACTGCCTGAAAATGCTTCAAACAAATGCGAAAGAAGGTCCTGCAGTGGGGGGAGCAGGGCTTCCCGCTGGCCAGAGACCCGTGGCTATTCACGAATTCGTGCAGCTCCAGCTGGAAGACGCCAGAGCCGGACACCCTCTGCACAAAGGGGAGACACACAAAATAGCCAAATCAGACCTTACCAGGCTTTGCCACTCAAACTTTCTTCCATCACCCACTTTACATTTCGCGAACCCTTTTTTTTTTCGTAATGTGCGATTACCTGCTGCAAAATCGTTAACAGAAACGTCAAGCCAAAGATGCGCAAGGCTGTCATCCTTCTGTTATTCAAGCTTCCAGTTCTTAGTGGGTTTAGTTTTCCTCCTGTACTCCTCAAATGGTCCAGGCAAGCGCTTCTCGGTCGAGGGAGAAAAGAGAGACGTCGCGGCGATTCTCCTGGAGCAACCTTCTCTTCCAAATATTCCCCGAGCACCAGCAGAAATCGGAAGATAAAATCCAGGTGTCGATTCCGTCCCCTTCTGGGAATTAATCCTGCAGCCAAGTGCCGACGTCTCGTCGCCGTCGTCGCCCTTATAAACTCCAAAGCCGGGTGGGTTTGGTGAGAGACGCGGAGGGGAGTGCTTAGCGTGGAACCGCTCCTCCTTCACCCGGTGCTAACAGGGCTCGGTAAATGGAAAACTTGCTTCCCTTCGAGCTGTTTATATAGTTGCCTCGTATCCTCACAAGCTCATTATGTAAACTGTCAGTCAGACTCACGGCCGATCCCTCCCCTTTTCCATCTTTCCTTTCTGAAAAAAAAAAAAAAAAAAAAAAAAAAAAAAGAACCAAATGCTGCGGAGAGCCCTCGTATCCCGCATTAATTCCCCGCTGCCGCCCTGCCCGCCGCGGAGCCGAGCTGATTACGAGCGAGCCGAGCATCTGTTGAGATATTTACGGCGCTCGCACTGGGAGAGTTCCCTCGAAAATCAGAGCCCCTCCGCAGCGGCCGAACAATAGAGGATGAAATGTTTCAGAAAACATGCTTGTTTGTTTGTTTGTTTGTTTGTTTTCTTCTTTCCCCTCTTCCACCCATCGCCAAGTGCGTGTGCGCGCATCCCGGGTGGTGGCGCATCCCGGGACTTGCCCTGCCCTGCGAAGGCTGGTCTCGGTGGAAAGTAAAAGTAAAACGGTGCTCGCCCAGACGGGCGGGCACCCGGGACGGCCCCGTCGCTGCCAGCTCGCTCGCATTCCTGGTGTCGGCGGTGGGACGGGACCCGCGGGGCGGGGGGGGCGGCGCGGACCTGCGGGCCCTCGGTCGCCCTTCCGAAACCTGGTGGGCAAAAAGAGGGCTGAAGCCAGGTGGCTGAAGCGAGGTGGCCGAGGCTGGGGTGGCGGCAGGAACGGAGCCAGGCTTCCCCGCTGCCGCCCCGACGCCACGGGCGAGGGCAGAGCGGGGCCATGCCCGGTGCGGGGCTGCGTGTGCCAGTAAAGCCATTGGCCCCATTGCGGCGTGCGCTTATTGTTGGGTCGCGTGTCCCTCATTAAAGCCAAGCACAGAGAAGGCCTTTCATGTGGCTTTTTTATTTCAGCTTGTTAAATGGATGGGAAGCCGGGGGGGGGAGGGGGAGAGAGGTAAACCCTCAGCTGTATGATAATGAGGTCTTGCCACCTTTATGCCAATGCCCGGCTCGCGGGGCTGTGGACCTTTCTGGCGTGGATCACCTGGGGAGCAGCCTCTGCGCTCTCCCGAAGGGGCTTTTCTCGCAAAGTTAATTGCCCAGTCCAGGTTCTTTTGGGGGGAAATAAAGACGGAAAGCCGAGGCTTTGTCTCCTTTGGAGGCGAGGCGGCACGGGGAGGGCGCACCCCAGCCAAACTTCCCCATAGATTTACCACCAAGCGTCTCCTGGAACCCCACTTTAGTCCGGGATGCTGTTGGGGCCCGTGTGCGGGAGGGCACGGCTTCTGCGGGGAAACAGCTGAGCTTTCCGGGGAGAAGCCCGGGGCCACTGCCGTGCCCGGTGCCACCGCACCAGCGCGGTGGGTGCGGGCCGGGAATCTCCCCCAAAGAGAGATCCTCCCGGTCCCCGCTGCTCCGGGAGGGCACAAGGCTGGTGGTGCCGGGGCCCAGCTCTCTTGGCTCGGTTCGGTTCGTGTCCGTGATGGAGATCGACCGCAAGGCAGGGGCACGGGCGAGGAGCTCTTTTGTCTTGGCCTCGTAAACAAGTGGGAAAGAGGAATGTGTCGCCGCCGATGAACTCGGAATTTTGCAGCGATCCGGCCGGCCAGATCCCGGCTTTACCAGCAGCAGCGTCAACTGTCAAAATCAAATCTGATGCTAATAGCTTCGGTACTAAATAAAACGAGAGGCCAGATAACATCAGTGCTTGATAAATGGTAATGAGTGTCTAACCTAGGGGAACAGAAGGGCTGTGGGGCTCTTTAATTCAGTATTGAAAGGCTAGCTGGGTACTGCAGGCTCTAGCAGATGTTAGTATGTGTGTGTTTTGATTTTTGACTTGTATTGGACGTTTATTAGGCTAACCAGAGCCACCCCACGCATGGCCACTTGGTCCAGGCACCATCTGGCACAAGCAGGGCGGCGTGCAAGAATAGGGCCTCGCTTTGGTGCTGAGGATCCACAGGCAGCATCTACCATATGGACCCGGAGCTAATGTAGGTTAAAGCAAGACAAGCTGATCTCTGCTTTTCACAGCTCCGCCAAACCTCTCTGCCATCCTGGTGCTGCACACCTTGGCGACTGGGGAAACCCTCCCACCTCCACCTTCCCCAAAACCTGGCAAGAGGGGTGCAAGCCCCCCAGGCGCTTCCCAGCCAGCTTGGCCGTCCTTGGGTGGCCATTTTTCGAGGCAAACTTTGCACCTGGTTTCGCTCGTTACCGGTGGGAGCACAAGTCGCTTCAGCTCCCCACGTGTCGTGTGTGTCCCCCCCCCCGCCAAACAAATATTTTCAGGAGCTCGAGCGAGTGGTGTAAAACAAGGGTAAAATCCTCCTCGAAACTCCAGGGCATTCTTGTGATTGCAGCTATAAAAAGAGCCCGTAATAAAATAATAACCGGGGAATATAATAAACCACCTGCTGCATGTTGACACACACGCACAGAGAGTTCAGATAAAACAAAACAAAACAAAAAAAAAGTTGCATTAATAGCATCAAACAGCTGAGCCTGAAAGTCGACCGAGAGCTGATTAGAAGCGCAACTCCTGCAGGCTCCATCCCGGGTCACTTTGGAGAGCAACAGTGCAGCGACCTCTCAGAAGAGCCTCGGCTCCTTTCGAGGGGCAGAGAGGGGGAGCCGGGCTGCAGAGCCCCTGCGATGCCGAGGAGTGGGAGCGAGGTGCCCGCAGCCCCCAGCCGGGATGCTGGGAAGCGGCTTCTGTGCCCGGCCATCACTGCCCCCCAGCCCTCCTTCCCCCTCGCTCCCCAACACGCTCACTACAAGTCAGGGCTGTTTCGCGCCCCGTTTGCTGCCGGTTTATCCCCGGCCTGGCCTGGCTCAGCCTACACGTGGCCAGGCCAAACGCATCTCGCTAACGAGACAACGTTAATTAATTCCGGGCGGGTGAAAGTTGCCAGCCTGCCTAAGCCTTTCCCTCCCCCCTGTGCCAGGCAGCCCTCCTCCATTCCCCGAGCCCCCCGTTCTGCCCCCGTGTCCCGATGCTCTGGGACTGCAGACCCCGGCTGGACGGGGTCCCGGAGAGGTCCTTATCGCCTGCACAAAGCCAGCCAGGAGGGCTGCATCGCACCTCCGCCGCCAGCCCCGCTTTCCTCTCTCTCGTAGCTCCCTCCACGTTTGCCGACCCACGGGGGAAGCGCTGGGGAGCCTGTGCGTGAGGGGCTCCTACTGTCCCGGCCACCGAGGGCTTCCCACACGGCTTCTTCTGGTCCCCTTTCAAGGTCCTGCACACGCGGAGCACCTGCACCTGTTGCCGAGCAGGACCTGCCCGGTGCTCCGGCCACGCCGAGGTGCCATCGGGGCTTTCGAAAGGGAACGCGCCCGAGTTGGAGGCTGCCCCTGCCTCCCCAGTGTCCTAAGCTGTCCCTTAAGTCAGCACGAAGCCACAGCCAGGCTGGCCTGACCTTTCGAACGGGTCAAGCTCGGCTGAGGGCATCCCGCACCACCGTTTTCCCGGTGCCGGGAGCGGTGCGGGGACCCGCCGCCTCCCCTCTCTCCGCACTCGTTCGGAAAGAATCGCGGGCCGCGGGGGCAGAGCTCCAGCCCTTCCAAAGGGAGCCGGCTCCGCTTTGCCCCGGGGCAGGGCATCCCTCGCAATCGCCGAGCCCCGCGGGCTGCCCCGCGCTTGGTGGAGTTCCGCGGTCAGCAGCAGCCCGGCACCGGGCGAGGGACGCGTTTTCTTATGCACCTTGCGCTCCTTGCTCGGTAGCGCTGCTCTTTCCCGGCCCTGCTCTTCTGGGCTGGCTCCGCTCCTCACCTTTTTCATAGGATCATAGAATAGTCTGGGTTGGAAGTGACCTTAAAGATCATCCAGTTCCAATTCCCTGCCATGGGCAGGGGTATCCCACTAGCTCAGGCTGGCCAAGCCTCATCCAACCTGGCCTTGAACACCTCCAGGGATGGGGCATCCAGAACTTCCCTCGGCAAACTGTGCCGGTGCCTCAGCACTGTCATAGTGAAGAAATTCCTCCTTATGTCCAGTCTAAATCTGCCCCTCTCCGGTTTATACTCATTGCCACTCATTCTATCACTACAAGCCTTTGAGTCCCTCCTCAGCTCTCTTGTAGCCCCTTCAGGTACTGGAAGGTCGCTATGAGGTCTCCTTCTCTTCTCCAGGCTGAACAACCCCAACTCTCTCAGCCTGTTTTTGATCCCTTAGTTAGCAACTCGCCCATTTTATTCAGCGCTCGCCAGCCCCTGAGTGTGCACAGCCTCACTTTGTGAGCCGGATTCCCCGATGGCTTTTAAACCCCTTAGCTAGAAAGTTGCGCATCGGTTCAGCGCTGACACACCCCGAGAGCCTCCAAGAAAAAAAAAAAAAAAGGAATAAAAGAACAGGGGAGAAAAAAAAAAAAAAAATCCCCCTTGCTTGTTTTGTTTCTGCCTAAATGTCCATAGCGCAGAGCATCTCTCCAGGGAGCGCTGCTCCGAGGGGTGTTAATGTGGTCGATTTGGGGTACAAATGTTTGGAAATGTTTCCCGATTCGCACAGAAGGAGGGGGGATTTGCAAACTGTTGCTGCCACATGGCTCCTCCAGCCTGCCCATTCTCATTGTAATGAGGCCGGCGCGTGCCTCATCTGCCGCGGGGGCGCTGCCACGGGCCGCGCCGCGGGACGGCGGGGGCGGCGGCGCCGCGCACCGGGAGCCGCGCACGGGGGGATGGCGGGGGGAGGGGGGGGACCCGCTCCCTTCTTCGCCCCGCTCCTTCCCGGCCCGCGAAATGAACATTTCTGTTCAAGGCTGTAACGATCACCATTGAGTCCTTGGGTACAAATCGATGGCTTTTTTTTTTTCCATACAAATGCCTGCTTATGCCTTTATGTTCTCCATCTGTTTGTAGCTAACACCTGCCATTCAATAAATCGATTTGGCCATTTAATGTAACAGCTTCCCGGGACATTTTTTCATGCCAGATGCCACAGCAGCTCCAAACCTCTACCCCGTTGGCTGTAGCAGAACCCTCTGCCGGGGCACAGAGCAGAGCTGGAAAGGAAAGAAGGCCTTGAAAAGTGCTTTTTATTTTTTTTTTTTCTTATTTACTCTTATTTTTAACACTAACCCCACCACCTTCAATGCAGCGGCAGTTTCTGAACACCCAGGGAGGGATATCCTAGTAGACCCACAGCCCAGTGGTGGTTGTTCGTGTGGGATACCTGCAGGTCACAAGCATCAGGGCAATTTGTGACATTTTTGGTTTCCTTCTATTTCACTTAGCACGTTTTGAGAGGGATTTTGCCTTTTAAGGATACATAGATACTCTGCCTGCATGGTTTGCCACCCCATAGGATCACCAGGTTGGAAGAGACCTCTTGGATCCTCGAGTCCAACCATTCCTATCTGAATGCCATGGCAAGGGCAAGGCTGTCTTGGGCCTCTGTCGTAGGAACTTTGTGGGATGAGGAGCCCCATCCTTTTCTCCTTGCTTCTTCGGGGGGTTGGAGGCAGCCCTCCTTGAGGGGCCACTTGACTGGGTGCTTGGGCTGAGAACCCCTGTTTATGAGCTGCAGCAATGCTGCAGCCCCCCAGTAGCAAGAGCAAAGACAGAGCCTGCCAGCCTGTGTGCAGCTCTGCCCCAGCCAGGGCAAACCTCAGGTTCCTCGTTGGGTTCCCCACAACACAGTCCACGCTAAGATGTGCTGAGAGAGGAAGGTAGATCTCTCTAGATGTTCCCAGAGGAGGGAAAATAACAGCACTGGGGATGTGAGAAATATGATAATGAGTAATACAGCATTGGGAAGTTACGGGGCAGTTTCCTCATGGAGGACAGGAACAGTGCCCGGCTGGCAGAGTTCCTCCAGAGGAGGCGATCTCAGTACTGCTGGGATTTTGTTTGACTGTTCGTTGTGCTGAGATTTTCTAGAGCCTTTGAAAGGTGCCTTTATTGCTTTGGATCTGAATAAATACAGAAAATGAAATGTAATATAGAAAAAATATTTATAGATATGATTTCAGCTATGTGTCTGTTTCTTTCTTAATTAATTCAGTGCAGGCCATGAATACCACTTGCAAATGCACTTGGCTGTAAAAGCCTAATTTCCTTTGAAAGTCATCAGTAAAGCCATGCAGTCATTTGGCACTTTCACCTGAGATAGCTGGATAAAATCAGGATTTCTCATTAAAGAAAGCACTCCTGGAAGCTATGGCTGGAGCTGAGAACGGGTACCTGGGAGATGACCACATTTTCCTATTTTAATGTCAGAGTTGTGTGTGAGATTGGCAGAGGAAGACTGGAGAGGATGGAGATGACTTGCAGCAGAGGTTCTCATGTTTTTGTTCATATACAAGTAGTGGGTCGACGTTCATGGATGGGACACTGGCCTGAAGCAGCATAACAAAACAAACACAGGCCAGTGTTTTAAAGGGGAAAAATTTCATTTGCAGGCTCCATAGTATGTCCCATGGGTCAGGCTTTGGGAACTCCTGCCTCAGAAGGTCTGTCTTCAAACAGATGGCTGGGAAGCCCTTGCCTACTTAGAATATGTTTGGGGCTATATTATATAGCACTGAGTAAAGAGATCTGTCACAGAAAAACAGTAAAAGGCAGATTTAACCCTTTCCCCAGGGAGTGGCACGGATCCATGCTCTGCCTGTGTGACCAGTCCCTCCTCTCAGCCCTCTACACTGAGCCCACGGGATGTTTGGTAGGGGCCCAGCGTTGTGGTGATGGCTTCAGACAGTCGGAGGAATAAGCCTCAGACCTCTGGCATGTGAGAGTTGGCAGAGCAAATCCCAGAGCCAGACTTGTACAGCTTCAGCAGAGGCACCACATAGGCTGTTCCAGCGCAGCAGGACTGAGAGCAGAGCAGAGGGGAGCATTGGGAAACACTTCTGCAGCAGCCAGGGATGCACGGCATCCAACTCTGCATCCATCAGAAGTCCACGACATGCTGTCAGCCCGGTGGTATCCGCGTGTTCCAGAGCAGTCCCTTGTAGCAGGGTGTGTGCTGCTGTCAGGCCACACCAGATTCTTGCTGAGCCACACCAGTGGCCACACCAGGTTCTTGCTGAGCTCTTCTGCTTTTTCTTAGTCTCCTGGTAGCCTGGTCTTGGGCAGAAGCTGTTGAACACCCAGGATTGAATTTCTGGAGAGATGTGGAGGCCAGTTCTGGCAGGAGAAGGCATGGAGGTCTCAATGGAATTGCATCTGCTTGTGTACCTGGACAAGCTGCAGCAAGGCAGTTGTAGCTCCTCAGAGCTGCACATTGGTAAAAGTTAAAGGAATTTAAAATACAGCTGGTCATTTAAGAAAATCCATTTTAAAATCCCTTCACTGGAGGTAAAACTTGCTAATGACTGAAGAGCAAAAAAGACCATCCTGAAGTTTTATCTATACCATTTATATTTACTTCTAGTTAAAAAGATTTTAACCGGGAGCAGCTGCTTCCACAGCCTATCAAAAGCAGTCCTAGATTGTCCAGATGGAGTCACTCAAGACAGAGACATGAACGAGGGCTGCCACCGGCTCCAGGATTTCTGAGTTTGTCCTATTTTAAGAATATTTTGTATTCTGCAAACACTGCTTATGGGAAACGATTGGATGCAGAAATCCTAGTGGGAGCCCATGAGGCAGCCTCATGTGGAGATGTGGCGATGTGGCATGCTGACATTTTGACATAACATGGTGATGATTTTATGCTAGCATCAGCCCTCCAAGAGGAAAATAAATATGTGACATATTGTTCAAGGAAACAAAACAAACCAGACAATGAAGTCCTGTGCCCAGTGACTGATGCAGCCTCTGCAAGCCCATACAAAACCTCTTTTCCTTTGTGATCTGGGGATGCTGGGAAAACGAGTGCATCAGGGTATCCAATACCCATTCCTGGCCCATCCAGCCCTCCTCGCTTTTTGTCTTTGTGTGCGCGGCCATGCAGGGAGCAAACACAGAGCACCCGCTGCGTTCCTATTGTTTCTCCCTGTCTAATGGCCCTACTTAGCCACGGAGGAGCGGGATGGATTTGCGTCTTACGCACATTGTTCTTGGGGTTCAAAAGAATACTTAAACTAGAGCAGTAGTTAGTATGACAATAGAATAGAAATGAACATTCACTCCAGTGGCTGTGGATGGCACAGGGACTTAGATAATGGGACAAGGGAGAAGAAAATTAATGAATCTGTCTGTTGACCCATCAGCATAAATATCTTGTCAGTCATACGTGACAGCAGACCCAGTTGGCTGGTAAGAGCTATGCTTGCCTGGGTTCCTGGCTGTATTCTTTAAATCAAAAGTTTAATCAAGTAATTTAGTAGACTGAAGAAAGCTGGTGCTTGACCATATAGTGAGCCCGAAGTGGATGAGCAATTAATGCTTCATCTGTGAGTGTTAGATGATGCAAAACAACTGTACACTGAGGGCATGGGTACCGACTCTTTCCTTCTGCATTCTGCCCACACAGCAGTCCTTGGACGGACATGGGGATGCTTCTCCATAGCCTTCACAGGAGCCTTTTTCATAAGCCAAGCAACGTGGGGACTGCTCATCATGCTCTTTAATGCTTGTCATAGGGCTGTGCTGCCACCCTTAGCCAGCAGGGAGGGATCAAGAAGTCTTCTGTCACTGGGTGCCCTTTGTCAGAGACTGCTTAAGGGAGGCAACAGCTACTGTCTCCCCGGGTGACCCAATCATCCAGGAGAGGGCAGATAGCAGCACCCATCCCATCCTCGAGGGATTGAACAATTGGGTAAGGCCGATGTGCTATTTTGTTAAAAAGCCTGGGGTGAAGTATGGGGCCATTTTTTATGGTTCTTCCTGTACACAAACCCAGGGTGGGGGAACCCTTCTCCTTAGAGCTTAGGATGGGATTTGTTTCATCTTACTTTAGCTGTACGCTAGGTATACAAGTTACATTAATTATTTACATTTCCTCTTGAGTCAACACTGAGATATGGGACCATATCACTCATCCTGGGAGGGGACTCCCTGTTATGCAGGATGAATCACCATCTGCAGAAACCCTTCTCTCTCTCCATTGACTCCAGATGAACCTGCATGACTAGATCAGGTGAGACCCCTAATTTTTAGAAACAAAAGTGAGGTGTGCTCAATCCCTTCCTTAGTGCCTGAATAGAGCAGGGACGGTGTGGTTTTCCCTGATACACAGCAGCCTGTGGCAGAACTGGGAGCAAAGGGTGATGTCTCTGAGCATCAGCCACTGGCCAGTGCTTGGGATGTCTGTCTGAGATTAGGATTGGGAGTGTCCCAGTTCTTGCAAGAGCACAATCCTTATGACAATGCTCGCAGAACTAGCTATGAAGTAAAAAGAATACAAGCCTTATAGATCGCTTGCATTTTGACACGCTTTCCATTGAAACTTTCCTTATGCTGCAGCAGGACACCTAGGTAAAAGGCATCACTAAAACACATAAAGGGTGTAAGCTAGGGTATCTGCATTAAACCAGGAATCTGTACCACAATCACAATGCTGGAGGGATTAATTGGTAAAATCAGGTTGTGCCTGGAGACTGGATCATGACTACCCTTTCAACTTTGGAGGAAGGGGAGTCTAATGCAGCCTGTTGTAGGTCCGTTCCTAACAAAATCTGGAGTGCTGCAGCAAAGATGGAGGAAGGAATGTTTCAAATGACATATACGGCAACTAACAAACACTGTGTAGATTACAAAGCATTTCCATTTTATTGTTTATACATCCAGAATGCTCAAACATATGTATTGCGATGAGTAAATAGCTTTTAAAATATGTCTTGGTTTTATTAATTCATTAGAGGATCTCGTAGTTAACCCTTGAATAATCTGCTTAAAAGCAGAAGGCAGATTTACTGGCATACGGTTTTACATGGACATTCTGCTGGTCAAATGCCAGGATATATAACAACTTAGATTTCCAGTGTGTTTTAGTAAAAACAGATTCTAACAGAGTCTTTAGCCTTCAGTCTTGAAACATAAGCAGTGGCAGCTCAAGTCTTTGCAGAATATCACCAAGTTGGGATGCTTTATCTCCTGTACTGGGAAGCGTTTTATTCTGTTCATGATGAATTGTCTGGTGAAGACACTTAACATGACATATCATACAATTGCTTATTTTGGTGTCTGCTTGTTTTCCCATTTAAGAGTTTTGGCGACATTTTCATGTTGTGTTTCATTTCATGCTTGCCACAGCCCCCCTGCAGATGAGTGCTGCTTCTTGTCTCATTTTAGAAACAATTCATGGCTGATTAATTTCTGCTAACACTTCAAATACATAAAAACAGCGAGCATGGATTTGCAAGGACTGATTTCAGCTTTAATATATTCCTAGATGTAACTTTTTTATTTGAGACTTTTGGCAAGGCCTTTATGAGCCTTTTCCCTAGTTGTTTCCCATTCCTTCTCCTATCAGACATGGTAGCAGAAGTTGGAATGGGAGGGTAGCCTATGTCCTGTTGCCTTGAATTGTAACCACCACATCTGCTTTTTCTCAGACCAAGCATAGATGACAGCAGGAAAATCACCCATGACAGCTTCCCCCATGTCAGTTCTCCAGCAGTGTCTGCCACCAGAGGAGCTCTAGCAGTGAAGCAATGACAGAAGACGCTGGAGATAAAAGCCTGTCAGGGATATGACTGCTGGTGCGAATCCTGCTGGCTTCTGGCTGCTCTTCTTACTCTTCTGCTGTGAGGGCAACCCAGTTCACTGGTGCACTTAGGGCGGGTGGAACAGGAACCATATAATCCCACACAAATATCCTCTCTGATGGACCTGTTTCAAAGTATCTCTTTGTCTTGCAAACAGTGGGGACATGTCTAAAGATAGGAAGTATATTCACCTGCTAATGTACTTCTGAGGTTCTCGTGAGGCTGTTAGAGATAATGGCATCACTACACTCACCTGAGGCAAGGCAGCCCTGGCAGGAAGCTCTTTCTAAAGATGCAGCTGCTCTTTGTGATGGAAAATGCTACAGTGACCTGGGCTCTGTTGTTAGCCAGCACTATAGGAGGGCAACAGTGGTGTTTTAGAGAGAGACCAGCTGTGTAACAGGAAAGAAGCTTGGGTTTTGCTGGTACAGTTTTGCTTGGAGTTTGCAGCTGAGGTCAGAGACTGTGGGAGATGCTGGGTGTTTAAGGGACAATAAGTGCTGGACAGGTAAGGTGACATTGCCTGTAAAGATCTTCACACAAAGAATGAAAGAAAGCCTGAAAAGGACATAAAAACAGAGGAAAAGGAAAAAAAAATGTAATAGAGGCACTTTCTTTGTACGGTGCAGAGAAGGAGGGCAGGATGCTGGATCTAAAGAGGTGCCCAGGAAGCCCACTTTAGCACACAAACCTACAGTATCCATGACATAGGTGTATCTGCTCTTCTGAAGGCAATAGTCTGGGGAAAAAAAGCAACCAACAACTGCATGCCTCTACCGTGCATTGGTTGGCACCAGTCCTTAGAGCAGGTTCTTAGCTCCGACTCTTGTCTCTCCTCGTATTTATCAGATAGGCAAACTGGTGAAATCAAGCTTGATCTTAAAATTGCTATTCACATTACTTTCTCTCACATTACTTCTAACTGAGCAGTCATTCAGAGGCAGCCAGCAAGAGCAGTTAGAAAATTCACAGAATCACCATACTCTGGGTGACTGCAGCCTGAGTGAGGAAATACTGACAACAGCTGCTGTAGCAGTAGCAATACTTAAGGAACAGGACTTTTCTTAGCAAAGCATAGCAATGAACACGTTATGGTTGAGATGTTTGGTGTGTTGACACCAAAGTGGTTTCAACTCAATCCTAAAATAACAGAGATTGATATGTTTCGTTGCTTAGAAATCTGCCAAAGAGTCTGTCTTGTGGACTCCGAAGCACCTCTAACAACAGACACGAGACTGACATATTTTTTGTAGCACATTGCGTAGAGCTTAGCTGGCCTGGAAATGTGCTGCCCGTAATCCTATCAGATACTGTCAAACCAACGAATGCGGCCACCAAATTCTGTGTCAGTGGGTCACAGTTCAGACCAGGTTCCTGTGATGCCCCAAACTCATTTTTCTTTAATTCAGTACTGCTAGAAGATTGTGGACATGCGGCTTTACAGGCTGATACTTTGACTTACTAATGAGTCCACTACAGCACAAGCTGCCGTAGTTCAAGCTGTTCTGTGCTGCTTATCTAACATTCCATGACGATGCGGAGGCATAGCCAGTAGCATTAGGATGTTTGTACTACATCCATCAGAAAAAGTGCTTGAAGGCTTTGCAGTTGGATCGATATCCATTGGCAGTAAGGCAGAAACTGTCTGAATCATTGTATGAAAAATGGGTAGTATATGTAGAAGGCAGTGGTCTTCAGTCACTAACATGTTGGTTGGTGACCTGGAGAGAAGCCACAAGTCGCAAGCAGTTCCCTGGTGATTTTTGACAGACTGCTGAGCTGCTGATTTCCAGCAATGGTTATGCTTGGGAATTGTACCCTAGAAAACCTCTGGGCTGGATTAAATGTGGAGCTCTCAGTTGCTAACAGATGAAAGTGAATTTATATTGCTTTGAGCTAAAGGTTAGTAAGTTGCAGAAGTCATTGCTGTGTTAAAAGTCCTTGAAATTCAGAGCAGGAACTATGTATCCATACCTGGTGAAGTCATGGTCAGGGAGGGTAAGAAGGTACCTGACTCTCCTTTCTGGAATTGTCTCTATCCTGTCTTAATGCAGTGCCACAGTCATGGGAAGACTTCCTTTGGCTGAGCTCAGTGCAGTGCTCCCCATCAAGAATTTCCCTGTTAGATCAGGATCAATGCTTTGCATTGATCAGAGGGTTGGGGGTTTTTTTTCAAGGTTTGGAAGTTTTCCATAGGGATCTAGCTCTCCAGTGGCTGTGAGTAAGTGCCGAAAGCTAGGGTGGCGAAGGAAGCTATGTCTGTGGAGATGAGATAATGGCTGAGTATTTGTTCCAGCTCTTTATCAGGAAAGCAGCTCACAAATAAAAGAAACTGCAGTATGAGAACTCTGGGAGCAATGACTGCTTTGCTGTGGCCATTTCCCTGGAAACTGAGCGTGTGGACATGTGGAGCATGTGTGCTAGTGTTCAGATGAGATTTCTTGATTAGACCTATTGTTGATGTATGCTTTCTCTCTCCCCAAACCAGGGAGCTGCATTAATAAATTGTCAGAGGTTCATAGATACATGACAATTTCTGTGGAGTTCGGTTGTGAGCTTGCTGGTGGCACCTAATGCTGATTATATCTCTTGTCCTCAATGATCTCTCACTCCAAATGCATGCAGAGACCCACACCACATCAGTGCCATATACAGATCCACGCTGGAAAATACTGCTCCTTGAGGATGCCATTGAGTGTTGCTTGGTTATAAAAGTGCTTCCTTTGCTATATGCACAGGCACATTTGATGGTCTTAAGTTATAGAGGAGGTGGTCACTTCTGCCCACCGAATCTGTGAAGCTCCCAATAGACCAAGCTTTCTTGTGTTTTCTGTCATTTTCACATCTTCCTTTGTGAATGGGCAGCTGGAGAGTTGGAAGATTTTAGGAGAGGAATTTGGGATGAAATCTAACTGCCTGTAGTTTGGATCTTCAATATTGTCATCTTTGGAGCTGCACACAGGTTTCTGGGCCCTCCACCAGTAGGAAAGGGGCAGGATAGGGCCACTAAATGTTTGAGAATAGGGAGTGGTGGCTCCATCTTCATCTACCAGTGGTTGGGTGAGGGATCTGTGAAAACAGACACTCTACTGAAGACAAGGCTTGAACAATGCAGTTACTGGCAATATATATTGTTGACAGTATATCCCAATTGCTGATTGATGAGAAGCTTGACATGACCCATCGATGTGTGCTCACAGCCCAGAAAGCCAACCATATCCTGGGCTGCATCAAAAGAAGTGTGTCCAGCAGGTCGAGGGAGGGGATTCTGCCCCTCTATTTCTCTCTTGTGAGATCTCATCTCGAGTACTGCATCCAGTTCTGGAATTGTCAACATAAGAAGGATGTGGAACTGTTGGAAAGGGTCCAGAGGAGGGCTACAAAGATGATCAGAGGGCTGGGGCACCTCCCATATGAGGACAAGCTGAGAGAGTTGGAATTGTTCAGCCTGGAGAAGAGAAGGCTCCGGGGACACTTTTCAGTACCTGAAGAGGGCCTACAAGAAAGCTGTGGAGGGACTGTTCACAAAGGCTTATAGTGATAGGACTAGGGCCTATGGGTATAAAATGAAGAGGGGCAGATTTAGACTAGACGTAAGGAAGAATTTCTTCACGATGAGAGTGGTGAGGCACTGGAACATGTTGCCCAGTGAAGCTGTGGCTGCCACATCCCTGGAGGTGATCAAGGCCAGGTTGGATGGGGCCTTGGGCAGCCTGATCAAGTAGGAGCTGTCCCTGCCCATGGCAGGGGTTTGGAATTAGATGATCTTTAAGGTCCCTTCCAACTCAAAGTATTCTATGATTCTATGATATAAACCTTTGGACTGATACAATGAGAAGGAGAGACTGTTTGGTTAGCTCAGTGGCATATTTTCTAAGCAGACAGTAAATGAATGTTTAACCGGAATGTTATCTTTATTGCTTCTGACTATCCAGACACAAAAAATGTAGGAGACCACTGGAATAAATAAGAGCCACACATTTCTTTGGTGCGTTACCACCCACACATCTCTACCCTCACAAGCAGTATTGGCTATTCATCTTTACAGCAAGTTCCCTTTCACTCTCTCCCTGTGAGCCCACTGACTCGGCCTGTTAGCCTGAATCCTTTGTATCATGCTTGTGGCATTAAAATAACTGTAGCTGCAGAGATCTGATATTACCTTGAGATTATGAATGTGTTCTTGTCATCTGATGAGCCCAAGGCAGAGTTAAACTGAAGTGCAGCTTACAGGAACTGAAATCAGGCTGTGTGCACTCATTTATGGTAAATGAGAGCTTTGTTGAAAATAGGTGGATTATCTGTGAGTCAACATCTTTACCTGCTGTCCTGGTGTGGCGTACACAGGTATCTGCCACGCTGAGCAGGAAGAGCTGCTTCCTTACTCCTCTTATGATTCAGAGAGCTGCCAGCAGGCTGCGTAGAACTGAAATATGTACCTCACTTGGCTGTGGTGCTCACCTGTGTGACTCCGCTCGGCAGGGCTGCAGGAGCTGGGTGTCTTGCTGCTCCCTGCTCTCTGCAGCATGGCCATCCTACTGGCCCTGCCCTACCTGATGGCTGCCAGGGTCCAGTTGCTCCAGTGTCTCAGGCTTTCCTGCTTTGCCTGAGAGCAGGAGTGTTAGCCAGGAGCCACTTACCTGAAAATAACCAGGAAATGGTCCGATAGCCAGAGAAAAGCCACAGCGTGCAGCTTTCTTCAGTCTCTGGGAGCAGATGTGCATTTACCCCACCAGAAAGGCTGAATGCTGCTGCCTACGCACCCTCAGCCCAGGCCCGTGGTGGAGCTTTAGAGAGAGATGAGCTGTTGCACATCAGCTATACAAAGAGGGTCATGCTGATGTTGCTGCTCTGGAAGCACAGAAACGGTGCAGTTTGTATGTACAGTGGATCAACATATGCATGGTAACAATTTCTGCTTTTTTACCTCTGCCTCCAAGGAGAACACTCACTCTTTTTGCAGTCACATAAATGCATCTGGCTCAGACAGGGCTCATCAGAATACGGTTTTGTTGACTCAAGATTATTAACTTAGCAGATTTCTATTGGAGCTGCTCACAAATGTGGAATTGCTGGGTTAATCTTCATAAAAGATAGGAAAATTGGCAGCAGAAGGAATTTTTGAAAAAGCAAATTAAAGTAAAGGAAAGAAGCGGGTGTGAAGTAAATTGCTTGCAGTGGAGTGTTTTCCTTTCTGAGCTAGCAGAGAATGCAAGGGTATTTCCTGGGGAGAAGAATGTCACATTTAGAGGTGTCCTTCCTTTGCTAAAAGAGAGGTGAAAACTCCCTAACAGTTAAACATTTCCAGCTCTAACATGTCCATTACTGGCAGAAGAGGCTCTGTAATTAGTATTTGCTGGCCCTTTGTGCCTTTCATTTAGTTCCCATATACACTTAATTTGCTACGAAGAACAAAGTTGCAGTAGAAATGATCAAGGAAGTTTTCCCAAATCACTTTATTGTTTCACATGTGCCTGAGTAATTCCGGTGAAGGAGGAAGCATGAACTTGTATAACATACTTATCACACAGGTCAGGGAATGCTGTGGCCATTGCCAGAGGAGATTTCCGTTCATAGACCTGTCTATTGGATTTTTCATGCGAGAAATGATTTTCTGTGTGGCAACTCAATTCAACAACCTGTCCCGTCGGCATCACTTTGAGAGCAACTAAGCTCTGGTGAGCCCTGGAGAACACAGCACACCAGACTGCTTTTGAAGCATCCTGAGGATCTTCATGCTATAGCTGGAATTTTGGGTCCATAGCTTGGTGCAAAACTTCTGAAGAAAAGGGTCAGCAACATATGAAATAAAAACAGATGAGTGGATCTCTGTCTTCTTGCAAGTGTGAGCAACAACGTTACGGCATAGCCTTTTTGGCAGGCACCCTGGGTCTGGTAGACCCCTAGGCATTTGCTGTGTCTCTTCAACCCTTATAACGCAAGCAGAAACATCTTTTTTTTTTTTTTTTTTAATGTCATTATAACAATATTCAGCTCAGAACTGGCTTCAAGATCTGGAGGAAGAAGTACAGAGAAGTCCTCTGGGTGTTTCACAGATGTTGCTGGTATGCCTGTTTGAAGAGGGTAGATGCATATCTGAAGAGGGGTTTTAGAGCTTTTGGCTTTCACTGCTGCAGCCAGCTGTTCTTTCTGGTGGGCTTGGACAAATTTACTCTCAGCTTAGTTTCAAGCCTAATTTGCAAAGAAAGGGCAAAATAAGGGTAACGAGAACGTTCTGTATGTTTTTATGTCCCTCATGTCTTGCAGTGCGTATGGCTTTGTTAGTATCATGAGTCTTGAAAGATGGCCTTATGCAACCTGGAATGGGACTGCTTGAGAAAAGTCCCCTCCATGAGGTCTCTAGAACTTCTGACTCGCCTTCTGAGTGAAGAGCATGATGAGAGCAGTTTTTCCTTCAGACTTGGAAAGTATAACCTCCAGTTCAAGCGTGGTTTGCTTTGTGAGTGTGACTGTGTGTGCCTGTGCGTGTGCAGGGAAGCAACACCCTCAAACTTCTGATTGAAGTTTGCGTTGAGTGTATGGAGGTCTCTTATTGAAAATCACCTTTGCAATTTAATGTGTTCAGCAGAGTGCTGCACAATCTGCGGAGCTTCTGTCCCAGTCCGGACATCCCTCTGACAGGTGCTTTGGGATCTGAACTTAAGATTGTGCCCATTACAGAAAGATCATCAGCTGAGTGGTCAGGGCTGGAGCCTGATGGGTTTGAGCAATGTGGATGTTTGGAGGTAGGATCAATTCAGATTCCGGGTTTCAAACACTGGGTATGGAATGTGCAAGACACCTTTAATCACCCTTCAGTCCACTGTATTTTTCTCATTAATCCTTCAGTGCAATTAATCTTTGCAATAGGTGAACATTTTGCTTTTTTCCTTGTCACACGTCTAGGTGTGTGACATGCCCATTCTAATTATTAGTGAAATACAGCATCTTTATGATGCCCTGGTAGTCCAGAGACTCCAGTCTGGGGCAGGAAATTCCCATCATTAAGGGCTTGCTGATCTCTCTCTGTCTGCAGAAAATGACATTTACTAATTACATCATTTTGATGTATATGATACCCAAACCAAACATATTATAAATTAGCAAAAGCTCATTTGTTTCATGAAAAGTATTGTTCTTCTTTTATTCAATGACCTTTTTGTTCCTCTACATCCTGGACCAATCAAGTGCCGGTGTAGTCACTGACTTCTGAGCACAGACAATAGCTTATTCCGTCTATTCTGTTCAGATGACTGTAGGAATAGGCAGTCACTTTGTCATGCGGAGACTGGAGGTTGTATAAAACCCTTTTTCCCACCATTTAGAGAGAGTCTGAATCCTGAGAGGAAAACCCTGTCATAATAATAATAATAATATTAATCCAGAAGCTAGAGCCCATTGAAGTTTTCTCAACTTTATGATTTGGGTGGGGTTGGAATGCAGCCCTCCCCAGCCGATGGTCACTTGAATTTTGAGAGCTACAGCATGGATTGGCTTTCTTTATGTTTCTAGCAACAGGTTGCATTTTCTTTTTTCCGATGAGCTTTATAGGCAGTTTCCACAGTGAAACTCCAGTGCTTGTGATTGTAGTAGGTCCAGGGTCTGACCGGCGCAAGCTTGTCACTTTCTCCTCCAAACCTTGCAGGACAGAGAATGCCTTTCTCCTGTGTGCTTGTTGAGCGACCCAGCACAATGACCCAGAGCTGGACTGGATGCTGTCTGAGAGTCTGTCACGCAGACACGCGGCCGTCATCAGCCGTCTTCTCTACGCTGCAGCACCTGTTGTGTGTTACCGAGGCATGGCAGAGGGCTTTGGTCCTGATGAAGCATCATGTGGGAAATTCTTCTGGGAAGACTCCAAGCTAGGGGACAGAAGGAGAAGCATGATGGAGGTGCTGTCACCATAGCAAAGTCCTTAGGTGCCTTCTGTGAACAGTCTCAGTGACAACCATCCTTGGATTGGGGCAGGGGAGGGGTGCTGTCGAAATGCAGGTGGATGAAGGCAGGGCCCACCACTGCGCCTGGCAGCATTTCATACCATTCTTGCACTGAGTCACTGAGTCCACAAGATCCCCTTGGCCAGCCAGAGAGGAGCAGTGCCTGGTGGGACCTCTCAGGCAAGGTCTGAGCTCACAGCCACTCCATACTTGCAGTCTCCACAGCCCCAGCCCACAACAGTGCCTTTCCATGCCATAGGATCCTAGGGAGCAGGTAGGGACAGAGAGAGAAGGGAGCAAAGGCAAAAGGAGGAGTAAGACCTCCATAAATCCTAGGAATGGCAGCAGCTATCCAATGCCACTGGTATTGACAGGAGAAGTGGAGAGAGACAAACTGAGAGTTGTCACATGTGTTTGGTGGGGCTAGGAGAGGGCTAAGAGACCTCATTAGCATCATTGAGATATTTCTGAGCAGTCATTTAATACTATTCTTCTTCCTATTACCCCTTCTAAGCCAGCGTGTACCATTCACAAGTGTTTATCTTCCAGCTTTAAAGACAGACGTCAGAATATTTCCCTCCTTATTCATACTCCATCTTTTCTCACAGCACAATTATTCATGACATCACCACCTTTTCCTCCTCAGCCCCAGACACAGTGTTTCTGTGGCTACAGTTTCCTGGACAAGAGCTTCCAGTTTGCATTGTTAGGGGGGAAACAAGAAGAGGGGGGGGGAAAGGTTGTTTCGTGTGGAAACATTAAATGAGAAATGCAGCCATGGAAAACTCAGATGCACGCGCACACACATGCACACATGCAGAGCAACAACAACAATCACCACCACCAAGGTTATTATAATTAATTTAAAATCTGTTTAGAAAAAGGCTCCTTTTATGTTGGACGGGCTCTTTAAGCAGCTCAAGAATTATGAAAAACAGGAAATCAAACTGCCTCATTAGGAATTGACTCTGCTCAGTAATTGAAGGCTAGAAAACAAAACAAGGAAAAGCAGGTGGCGAGTGAGCTCCAAGCAGGCAGCTATTGTATCATTTCAATGTTCTGCAGGCTAACAACCTTATTTTTTCAGAAAAGTGTTACTTTCATGGAAAAATGATTACAAGAATCATCCAAAATTTAATGGGAGAGCACTGCTTGCTCAAACTCGATACGGAGCCTGCTAGCTTGCCTCACCCTGGAGTTTAATTCATAATTAGGCGGTATTTTGCTCTGTTTAAAAAAGCTCTGTTCTCCAGCATCGACTACTCTCCCACGAAAATCATGTTAAATGTAATTACTGAGTGATACCATATTTTGCTGATACAATCAGATGAGATAACCTAGACATTAATATCAATTATATTTTCTAACAATAGCCTTTGCTGAGCAAATGCTGCCAGTGATTCCCAGCAAATATCTGTTTATGTTTTAGTGGTGCTGGTGTAAAGGTTTGCCTGCCGTACTCCTTTACTCCTTCAGTTTTGCAGGAATGTGAGTTTTTCTGAAAGCTCGCTTCCAAATGCCACCTGTACGTATTTGCCAAAACTGAATTTGAGTTGTTTGAGCAATAGTCATGCCAGGGGTGGGTGCCTGCTCTGCCCATCAGTGATGGTTGGTGGACTTTCTGACTCGTTTCGCTGCACCCAGGGAAGGCACACATCGCAAAAGGCAAATACCTGTGGGGAACAGGGATAGCTCTTTGCTGAGCAGTAAAATAAGTTTGTAAATAAATCAAAACTTTCCCTAGGAATTAAGCAGATGAATGCAAATTATGTGAAAAAACAACACAAACATCATCAAACTCCTTTTGTGTGGGAAATAACAGTGATGGAAATGGCTTTCTTCACATGGTTCTTCTGTGGGCAGAAAATAGAAGCTACTTTTGCTTTGCGCATTTTTTTGTAGTGGGAAATTTTAGCCCAGGTCTCTAAAACCAACAAATACTAACTGATGATAAAGCAGGAGTGTTTACCTGCTGTTTACTGCTGACATCCTGTCAGGATATGGTGCAGCTGAGAGAGTGCATTTTGACTTAAGATGGGCTGGGTGACTGCAGAATGAAGCCCTCGATCGGGAATGTCAGGCAAATGGAGGCCACAGGGTCAGGCTATTTATCTGATTGTCAGCCAGGTACTTCTTGGCTCTGTGGTGGGGTGTCTCCTTGGGCAGACAGAGGCTGTGGCCAGAGGAGAGGGCAACACGTCCCACAGGGTCTGCGATGCGAGGTTAGGTATGGCGCAAGGCAAGTCTGGTGGAGGCAAGCTGAAAGCTGGCTGCAATCAAAGCAGCTTCACCAGTGTAAACAGGGTGTCAATAAGATTAAAAATTAGCCTTCCTGCAGCCAAGCTGAGCCATGCGGCCAGGGAAGAGCTGCAATTGGCACCAGGCTGGCTTATGCTGAGAGCGACACTGCAGGAGGGACTGTGGTTGACACAGAGGTTTGTGGCTTCTGGCACGTTTCTCACCCTGTAACAAAAGCTCAGGTGGACAAACAGGGAAGTGTCTGCTGCATGATCAGGTGTAAGTGATGAGCAGCCAGCAGCCAGCTCCCCACAGGGACGGCATGAGCACTGCTGTGTCCCGCCAGCACCCTCAGGGAGTGGACCCAGGGCAGCTCTCTGCTCTGGGAGCTGTGTCCGAGGGCAGTATGTGTGTTCCAGGTCTACAAAAGTAATCAAATAAAAAACAAATAAATTGTATAGATTGTTCTAGTTAACAACGACTCCTTAAATTCCTTCCTTCAAGCAAAGGCTCTCAGTAGCTAGGAGGGGACATGGCTGAACCTCCACAGTTAAGAAGGGAGCTCTCTGTAGCTTGCTGCTTTGCTGCTAGTAGTGAGCGCGCGGCCCTTTTCTACACATCAGTTCTCAGTTTTGGGCTGCTCCCTACCCTGGACAGGCTGCTTAGGGAAGTTGAGGTTAGGGAGAGACTGACAGGTTCTCACAGCCAGCCTAGAGCTGTCTTAGGCTGCACATCTCTGCCCGTGCCCTGCTTTGGAAGGGTGCCCTGCACTGGTCTGCTTTTGAAATCAAACCCGAGGCTGCTTTTCCATCCTGAAGACAGTTTTCTTCTAAAAGTTGGTATGGGCGAATTTTCTGGTTTGCACGACTGGAGGACCCTGGAGCATAGCACTAGTGCTGTATACAGCACAGACATGTTGCGTATTGTTTGATTTGTGCATTTAAGAGTTTCTTGCTCTCAGCCAGCAGACTGGTGCTTTGGATCAGTCCATTGGTGGAACAGAGACAAGTGTTGTATCTGGTGGAAGAGGAAATATGCGGGGGTGTGTCAGCTTGCCAAAGGGTACAGGTGAGCATTAGGAACTTACTCAGATACCCATGGTGCTGCTTGCCCATATGGGAAATGTGCCACTATCACCAGGCAGCTGCTGACTGCCTCAGAGGCTGGCTCTGGGCTGCTGGGATCCACCCTGCCAAACAAAGGGACCTTGTGCTGGCAACGAAGATCAGATATGCTGAAATCACCACAGACTGCCAATCTTCCTCTGGCAGAATGGCCCCAGAAAATGTAGATGTATATTTGATTGTGCTTTTCTCTCTCATCACCCTTCTGTGGGGGTTTCCTTTTGGCCAGTGGGCTTGCATTTCTTTCCTGTTGTGATACATGTGTTTGTTGCAAGGCTAGAGGTTTCCTTACTAGCAAGCTGAATCCTCTTCCTAGATCTATTGACTTTTAATATAAGTGCTTGAACTGGGTAAATAATCCATGACTATATGTTGACATTTCTGAACCAATTTGCTTTGTCTAGTACTACACCTGTCTAGGGATTACTCTTTGCCAATATTCAATGGACAGACTTCTGCCATAAATATTCACAGAAAATGTGTATCAGCATCTCTTTGACCACATTCAAAACTGGCTTATAAATGTATGAGGGTGGGAACTGCCTCTGTGTGTATTTATTAAGGAGCAGATATAGTTTAAAGCCTTAATTGTCTGACTGCAAGTGACGGTGTTACTTAAAACTGGGGTGACTGTAACACCAAAAGCCTATGCTATGCGTAACCCACATGGACAAACATTAGAAACTGCATAAATCAACATCACAAACAAACATGTGGAAAACATAAATAGCTCTAAACAACAACAACAAGAAGAAGCAGCTCCAAGTACATCAAATGTGAATAATTTGCTGGGATCTCTAAGTTCTTAGCAGGCATAGCAAATGATTTCCTGTGGTTTCACAGTGCGGTGGCTGAGAGACGCAGGTAGGGGAACACCACACCGCCTCCTGTACTGTTTTAACCGGGCACTTATAGGTGGAATTTGTGAACTCACGAGAAGGAAAGTTTTCCAGTCCTGATGGGGATCCAGGCAGAGTTCGGACAGACATTGTGCAAACTTCCCCACACATCTCCAGGAGCTGATTTACTGCAGGATGAATGGGGCCCCCAAACCTCCTTAGTAGCACTGCTCAGCATCGCCTTCGCCTCCCAGTTGCAGGACAGGCAAGCAGCTGGGCTGCCCATCATCCTGGCTCTGCCTCCTTCCATCCCTCCCTTCCTCGAGAGGAGAAGTCGTCACTCCCTCTTGCAAACCAGCCTCGATCCTGATTTGCATGGGGTTTACTATTTCAGTCCTGGGAACCCTGAAATTGCCGGATAAGGTTCTTTTCGTTGTTTTTACACACGTCCCTTTGGGGCTGAGCTGAGCTGTTAAAAATAAGGCACTAGAAAGACAAATGGTTTCCAGGGGTGGAGGGGGGGGGTGGGGTGGTGGAAGGGAGAAGGGAAGAGGCTTAGGACAGCTGTAAAATGCTGCAAGGTTAAATAAAACATTTGACTGCTTGTGTATTTCTTCCTCATGTTCCTGAAACCACCAACAACCTGAAGAAGCTGGAGGAATCATTCTGCTTGCTGCCTGTGTTTTGTTTTTTTTTAAACTGGTTACACAAAACATTGTTTTTTCAATTTCAGGAAGTCTCTTGATGCCCTTCGGTTGATTTTGTTTTGCTTGTTATCTGGACAACTAATATTTTTTCCTGTTAGGGGGAAAAAAAGATTTTCCCAAGCAGATTAAAGATGTTTTTTAAGCATATGAATGGTGACATGGTTCACTTTCATTGCTTTGTTTATTTTTAATAATGAAAAACACCTTAATTTATCGTAGCAAGACGTCCATCCTGGAGTAAACCTTGAATTGAGTTTTCGCTTGTTGTTTCTGATTTGTTTGTGGCTTCTTATCAAAGGGAACGCTGTGAGTGTTTTCACATGCTTTTCTGAAGCCCTGGCACATGACAAAGTTTTCTTCACAGCACACTGATGTCTGCTGAACGATGACAGCCACATTTGTGAGAGTGGCTCACTTCATTTGGTGGTTTTGAAGCAACCCATTTATTCAATATGGGTTGCAATTAGCTTTAAGATACGTCCATCCAGCCCTAATTTTAGGAGGATTGTTTGACGTGACCTCATTTTTTTTGATAAAGAAAGAAAAGGGCTCTGTGAGTGAGGTGCAGGCCTGCAAAAGGGCAGCTGAGATACAGCTGACCCGGCTAATTTTAGGGAATCAGGATGCCGGGTACCCTTCTTGCTGAGGTTGTTATTCAGTGCTTTGCAAAGGCAGCGGCACTCATGATGCCTTCAGGTTGCTGGTCTATTTTGCCTCACGTAGATGTGAACAAAGCAAGGGGAAATCAGGTTGCTGAGTGTTAAAGAAGAAACACCAGAATTACGAAGGCGATAAGAGGGGGTAAAAAGGGTACAATTGTATGTCCTGTGTATAAACCCCAGTAGCTGTGCTGTGCACCACTGGTGTGTGGGTGCCAGAGGAGCCCTGTGGAGATGTCCCTCACAGCCACAAACCCACCAGCCCTCCCAGCATTTGAGGCCTCCCCATAGTGAGGGCTGAGGGCAGACTGAACCCTGCACAGGAGGGTCTGCCAGTCCCTCGTGAGCCGAGGCACTGCCGGCCAGCGCGATGGCTGTGGCTCAGAAACAGCAGCAGAGATCAGTGCTGTCAGGTGGATGTAAGTGCACAGACAGTGGACTCCAAGTACAACAAATGTCCCTGTTTGTCCACTTACCCAATGGTCCAGAGGAAACTACTGGGGCTGTCCTGCCCACCAACAGCATGAAGGAAGCACAACCAAGATATTTTTCTTGGCGCTGGGACCTCTGGCGTTCCAGGCTTGCACGCGCCGCCTGACCTCAGTGAGCTGCCTCCTCCGGTGGCTACGGTTCTTTTCCTCCTGCTCTGAAGGCGAGACTCTGCTGGTCCTGCATGCCAATGATAGTATTAAGATCGTTTGTTAACCTAAATGCATGATAGCATTATTCTTCCCAAACTGCAGTGCTCCTGTCCCTGCTGGTGTCAGCAGGTTTTACCTCCTTCAAGCCTTTTCAACAACCTGAGCAAATAATAACTTGAACTCGTACTAAGGATTAAAAGCACAAGGCAGATGAGAAAATCCCATTTTCTGAAGAGAAGTGCATTCTCTCCCTCTTTGGTTTATCTGAGTTATTTGCGAAAGCTTGCGTAGATATTCACATTGTACTCACTGCTGTGGAGATCTGCATTTTCTTTAGCTTGAGGCAGGTTAACTCACACTGCCTGTTTCAAGACTCCTGCAGGTAGAAGGCAATAATGGGGAGGAGATATACATTAATTTATTTGCAAAGCTTGCAAGAGAGAGGGTTCCAACATGTTCATTGCCTAAAAGCAGAATTCTGCTTTTGCCTTTCCTGGCTCTCTAATAAAAAACCAGCTGTGCATCTTGAGCAGGTGCTTTCAAGGAAGAAAAACAAAACCTGTAAGCAGGATTATGGCACAATTATAGCAGTAACTAAAAGGATCTGTGTCTGGTGGTAAGAACAGCTGTACCTAGAGATCTCTTAGACAAACAGCTGGACCAGACCCAAAGGAGGGCTGTAATTGCCACCTCATTACATTAGCTACCAAAACATGCAGATCATTGTACACAATCTGTTTTCCAAATGATGGTGGTATGGCTACTACTGTTTTTATAAGCTCTTATAACAGCAATAACGGGAAAGTCCTGGTCAGGACTGGAAACTCAGAATCCTAATTTCTGCAGAAATGCAAGGAAAAATATTACCAGAAGGAAATTATGGGAAATGAAAAGGGGCAAAATGTCAAAAATCACACCATGCCTATTTGTGTGTGCAGAAGTGTCATACCCTCACACAAGGAGGACACACTACCCCTGTCCAAAGGGCACCATGTGCTATGAAGGCCCATACCAGCATCACCTGGGTCTCTATTTAAGCTCATCCTGAGGCCCTCAGCCTCTTAACCTCTCAGCCTCTTAACCTTCTTGTATTAACCTTTCTGTCAAATGCATTGTAAGCTCATTGTCTTGTTTTCTACTGCTAACTCATCCAGCCTTTCATCTGTTTGACCCTGTGGCAAGTGCGGGAAAAAGCCAAGAAGGGAGCAATAGAACCCAAGTGGTTGGAGGAGAGGGACAGAGAGGATGCAGGGAATGCATCTCAGACAGCAAACACCTCACTGGGATCTCACCACTAATGCAAACAGTTAATTAATAGGTTTGCTCAACAGCACTACTCATCCTCAGAAAAATGGAGCACTTGTTTAATAACAGGAGAGCAAAGGTTTGGAGAGGTATGGCCAGCACTCCAGGCACATAAAAATCAGAAAGGAAACCAAAACGTTTTTGATGAGGTTTAAATGTGGGCCTTGTAACAGTGCTGG
Organism: Cuculus canorus; assembly: GCF_017976375.1. Classification (NCBI taxonomy): domain Eukaryota; kingdom Metazoa; phylum Chordata; class Aves; order Cuculiformes; family Cuculidae; genus Cuculus; species Cuculus canorus. The sequence goes on from NC_071405.1 coordinate 50,407,269, forward strand.
GAAATGATGAAACATCCTAGGCATCCATCATTACCCTGATTTGAAGACAATAGGTCTGAGGGCCCGCTTGGTGCATGGTTAGGTCAGCCTTTCCTGCCAACCCTGCAGCCACAGTGAGCTGTGAGCCCAAGGATCCCCTTGCCAGGGGCACAAGAGGAAGCACCACAGTGATGTCGGGAGTTGTGTGGACAACAGCTGAGTTGGTAATGCACAGCCAAAGGCTCTGAAGTGCAGGTTCTGTTTCCAGCTCCTTCTCTGCTAGGTGTCTGCAGATGACCAGCTCAGAGGGATGGTTTTGCCTAGAGGACCAAGGCTGATGGGCCACACTGTTGGCCCAGCTTAATGTGAACCTTGGAGACCCAGCAGAGAGTGGCTACGCTGCTCCCATCACTGCTGTAGTGGCACTTGACCTGTCTCTGGTCTCTTGTTTGTCAAGCAAAGGTTAACAAACCTTCTCACAGGGCTGATGACCTGCTGATGACTATAATCTCATTTGCTCAGTGCTGCAGCTGTGTGGATGGGGAGCTCTGAGGAGTTGCTCTTCTTGGCCAGTGTTCCCTCATCTCCTTGTTAAAAGAAAAGCCTACATGATTCTGCCAATGCCCCCAATGCAGATATTTGTAATATTATACAGTGAGCCTTGACTTTGCATTGCCACCTTCCCAAAGGGTCATGGAGGTGTGCCTAACCCAGAGCAAGTCTCAGCTTTCTCAGTAGGATTTCATGTGTTATTTGTGCTTTCAGTACTCTGCTACTTACAGTAAATTAATTACTTTGTGTAGGAGGCTATGAGACTTCTATCCTGACCTGGTGCATAAAACATACCCTGCAGCCAGGAGGTACATTTAGCTGGTTTACTGGATGACTAAGGTTATTATCTTTTCCTCCCTATACTTTCTTGCAATTCCTATTCCCTGTGCATGGTTCTTTGTGTGCTGCACGAGGGGGTGAACAGCTAACAGTGTTCTCTTTCTGCTTTGGTGTAGGTAGACCCCAGTGCAGCAATCCCCATGTGTGCATTCAGCCATTACCACAGCCCCATGCTCAGGGAGCACAAGGGACACATCAGAGGTTAGCGCTGTGCTCAGCCTGTATGAGGCAGGCAGAGCAAGAGAATCTTTAGCCAAGGTTTTCTCTTCCATCAGAGCCACCCACAGGGCTTCACAGAGCTCTGTGTCTAGAGACAGGACGCGTGTTCCCACTTTAGCCATTCAAGAGCAACAGTGTAAATGGACTCCCCTGGGAGCCCTGGCTGCCTGGCTACTGGAAGAGACACAGCTGCAAAGCATCATTCATGAGGAGAAAGCAAACATGGAAGTTGTCTCAGATACATTAAAAAAGCTGGTAGTATTGAACTCAGTGTTAATGTTTCCACCGTAGGCTCCTATTTGATTTTGTGGCAAAATCAAACGGCTGAGGTAATTGATCTCAGCAGTACAGCAATGTCTCTTTTAAGGACGCAGCGCTCTGACTTGTGAACTTGTGAGATCCAGTAGAAAGAAAAACTTGACCTTGCAAGAGGGAAAAGCCTCTAAACTCTTAGACCGGCTAGCTGCAAAAATAGCCAAGAGAGCTGGGAAAAAACCTACCTAAACATATTCCAGTATGTATAAATAGGGTCTCTTTTCTCCAATGTTCTTCACTACAAAAGGAAATGTCGTGTTGAGTCAACTTGTGACCCAGATGAAATTACATGCGTTTGTTTATTTTACTTATGCTCCTGTTTATAATACATTGCACTAGGACATGTTTTTGTGCATGCTGTTGCATTCCAGTGTCAAAATTATCAAAACGCATTTTAGTAGTTGCTGCCCAAACTTTGGCTGAGGAATTGTGTTCCTGGATATCAGTCACAGAAATGAACAAGGTCTGTGTGTGTGCAAACGCACTTGCTAACTAAGAACTCATTGCTCTTCAAATGAAACCTAATTACGCATACAGAATAGTGATGAAAGCCTTTCTGCTTTTTATCAGCTATATGGTTTTCAGAAGGAGGAGGAGATGGGTTTGCTACTCAGGCCAGTTCCAGGAAAGTGTTTTGGTGGACCCTACAGTGACATTTTAACCCTCTTTTTTTTAAGATCTGCTATACATAGGACACTATAAGATACCAGCCTAAGGAATATTTGGGATGCTCCTTTTCACTCTGTAAGTGTGCTTTTGCTGCTCTCGACCTGTCTTACAAACAGTTAGTGTGAACACTTCCGTTGATGGTGGATTTTGTGGGCCACAGAGAGTGCTTGCTGTGTTGTGATTGACCATTCCTGCAGTATGCTTGCTATGTAGCATTGTTTCGGCCTCCTGTTTGGGTGACGTATGCCTCACAGATGGAGACATCTTCTAAACTGCCTTGGAATCGTTAGTAGTGGTTTGCAATGCATTACTTCATTTGATAAGAAGTTACTTTCTTGCTAGACACCTGGATTCTTCCCATACAAACTGCACATGCAAGGGTCTATTCATGTTGGCCTACACAATGGATTTCCTTTCCATGAGCATTCTTGGAAATAAAGCTTTGCTCCCCCAATGTCTGTGAATAATGAGGTTTATGGATTCCATCTAAACAAAGCAATGATTTTAGTAGCAGGAACTTTTGTTGATAGTGTTGTGCTGCATTTTCCCAACTCCAGGTTATGTCAGTGCCTCACCAGCAGCTCCAGCTTTTGTTTGAGTGTTAACACATATGTACAGAAGGGTTGGCTCAGGAGAAGGTTGCAGGATGGAGACCAGAGCCTTGGATTGTTTTGTTGCAGGAATCAGATTAACTCATATGAGCTCATTCTGCTCTTCATTGCATTGTGTTTGGCAGTTCCTGCAGCATGATTGCATCTAGGTTAAGTAGCATTGTTCCGGAGTCTGGCAGGGAACAATCCTGTACTGCCTAAGGGTGGCGGAAGAACAAGATGATCTCATGATTTTTTGGTAGCTGCACTTCACTTCTACATCCTTTCTTTTAGTTTTCTTCTCTGCCTAAAGGTGATAATTCTCCTGTGCAACAGGTGGAATTGGTCCATGAAACAGTGCTCTTGGGAGCCTGTGTGATCAGCCAGGCTAGTGCATGAGGCAGAATTACTTGCATTCCATTAACATTATTCGAGACACTCATCCTGTCAGGCACTGAATTACAGGCCCGTTTTAAACAAGTGGAGGACCTGACTTGCCCAGCCATCAATACTTGCACTTGTCAGCATCAGCTTTCCTGCTTTCCACCACCTCCGTTGAGCGCTGCTTTCTCAAGGGGAGGTTATGGGAAAAGCTCCAATGCATCAGTGCAGAAAAGCCTCTGATTGTCCCAAGTATAATGTAGAACCTAGAGGATTGCATCATTCAGGCTCATTGAGGTCTGTATGAGCACCTGCTGACTAAGCTGCTCCAGGAGTGTCCCTTGACTTGGACTTTCATAAAAAGGACTGCCCAGAACAACAAAGATGTTTGGATGGCTAATGTCAAGGAAAGGAAATTTCTGCCACTATGAAGCTCTGGTCTTGCTTTCTTTGCTATTGACCCTTAAGAACTCTCCTTCATGACCCCTCATTGATGAGCAGTAAAACGCAGATTTCACTGCACATATTGACCATGTGTTGTAGATCTGAGTACAAATTAGACAAAAAGACTTGGTTAAAGGCCAGGAAAAATCTGCCTTGAACAGGAAAAGTAGGGAAGTTTATTTTTGACTTGGAGGTGGAAGGAACTGAGAGATCTCAATTTTCTCTCTCCTCCTTAGAAATGCTGCTTAACCTCAATAGTGAGACTGTTGTAGAAGCAAGAATGTAGAGTGGAAGAAAAACCCTCATGTGTTACTCTTCCAAAAGTAGTGTTGCATTCCCCCCAAAGATCTGGTGGACTTTCCCCACATGAGTTCTTGCTGGTTCTGTATCTTCTTAGTTGCCCTTTTTGCACTGAACGGGAGCATACATAGGTCTTGTAGGGTGAATTTTAAGGACCCCGGGACAAGTGGGATATGTGCAGATCTGGCAAAGGATGTGAAGGCACTGCATGAGCACCTGAGCTGTCTATATATACTCAAAGACTTCTCAAACTACAGAAAGGCAGAGCTGCCTCCAAGTTTATCAGTGGTGTGAGAGACTTATCATCTGCCCCTTACAGTGATCTGGGAAACTGTGATCTTCACCCACCAACCTGGCGGGACCTACAGCAATTGGGCATCTGCAACTTTGAAGCACATGAACTGAATCTTCTGTAGCAAAAGAGATGAAATAGGCAGAAGTGTTTCTGTCTGGCTTAGTTGGAGGCAGCTGCTGAAGGTAGAGGAGCTCTTCAAGTCCTTCTGAAATTGTTTTATAGGAAAAACCTTCTGAAATTGTTTTACAGGAAGAACTTTGTTTGCCACTAGGACCTCCTTCCTCTATCTCAATTTCTGTCTGTCAGCACATCTTTCTGTGCAAATTACAGTTCAGAAGCAATTGGGAGTGGCTTCATCCCCATCACACAGATTTTATCATATTATGTTTTATGTGGTAGTTCCTACAAACCTGTGACAGTCACCATTTAGTGCCAGGGATTCAAGGGGGTCTGGGAGGGGTCCCCCTCCTGCCAGCTACTGGACAGCCTGCACAACCATGTTTTGTGAATTTGCATTTCTGTGGCCCGTATGCAGCTCAGATAAACATGCCTGTGGGTCAGAAGCAGCAAAGGTCCCACTAGCAGCTGGCTGGAACCTTGACAATGAACTACAGGTGCTGTTGCACAGGCATGTCAGAGAAAAGCCTCTTTGTGCCAAATACATTTGAGAAAATGTTTTTTAATGGTTCAACTCAAATGAGTGTCAGGAACAGAGGAGCTGTAGCAGTATGCTGGAGATGTGCCAGCTGTCTGCATTAGAGAAGAAGATAATAGATTAGGAAGGAACATGAGTGCATTTAGTCTTCCACATTTTTTTCCCAAATCTCTTTAAAAGGTCTTGCAGGTGAGGACACTGTTCCCCAGCCAAGGGTGCTTTTCATGACCATACTAAGGCAAGGCAGGGTTGTACTGCCACTGAGGGACCATGACAGAAATGTCATTACCCACAGGGCTCCTTCACCTCTGGTGGGCTTTAGAAGATGAATGGAAGACAGTGGATCGGAGATGGGACCTTTGGACTACACGGAGCTTAAAGAAGCAGATTTAGACTAGACATAAAGAAGGATTTCTTCACAATGAGAGTGGTGAGGCACTGGCACAGGTTGCCCAGGGAAGCTGTGGCTGCCCCATCCCTGGAGGTGTTCAAGGCCAGGTTGGATGGGGCCTTGGGCAGCCTGAGCTAGTGGGAGGTGTCCCTGCCCATGGCAGGGGGTTGGAACTGGGTGATCTTTAAGGTCCCTTCCAACCCAAAGTGTTTTGTGATTCTATGATTCTATAATCTTGGGGTTCTGGGGAAATTTCTGACCCCTTTCCTGATTGCCCAGATGGGACCAAGGCATGCCGTGGATGTGGTTGAGAAGAAGGGCTGTGCAACTACTCAATACGCCCGCCTTGGACACCAGTGCCCTTCTTGTAATGGGATAATGTGGCAGGAGGAAGGAGTGTGGTTTAGAGGTTACAGCCTCCCAGCCTCTCTCATACAATCTCTCCCTGACCAGTCTTCTCATGCACAAACACACAGTCCTCATTGGCAGTGTGATGCTGCAGCTGCCATAAGAGTTCTAGGCAAATCTGATAATAGGGTGGGGGTGGAGGGTAAAAAAGCAATCCAGAAATGAAAAGGGCCCTCTGTCAGATGAGTGGTTTGTGGTTTTTTTTTTTTTTTTCCCAAAGGGTGGCATTGCTGTTTTCCCAGACAACAACAGGCTGCGAGGCAATTTGGGTGAGCAGGTGACCAGGGCAAAGTGGAGAGTTACCAGCTCCAGCCAAGATGGGGATGTTGTCTGCGATAAACAGAAAGCTATAAGAGGAGGGAGGGACTGCTGAGAGGGTGCTGAGATCTCCATGGAGACACTTAACCTGCTGCAATGGGTGCCTTTGGGGGATGGCACCAACCAGGCCCTTAGGAAGAAAAGTGCCTGGCATGGCATGGCAGGACCCTTGCTGCTTGTGCCACTCACAGGGAGGTGTAGTTTTCAGGCCTGCTATTCAGCTCACAAGACAAAGGCATTGAAACGACACTAGCATTGGGACCCGAGCCATAGAAAGCCAAGAAATTTAAAAAGTGTAGGCCAGTTGTTTGCCCTCAGCAAGGGACCCAAAACCCTGTGGGGAAGGAGAGTGGACAGAGAAGGAAGGCAGGGAGAGGATGCTGCCTTTGCCTGGGCTGTCAGTGCAGTTGCTTTCATTGTCTCTGAGGGTGGCACAGAGTATCCCCCACATTTATACTTACTGTTATTATTTTGGAGCAATACCTGAGAGCATGAGAGATGTGAGAACAGAGAAAGACTTTACTGGAGGATAAAGGACTAGACATTAATTTTGTGATTCACCCTCAGGAGGGGACAGCACCTTTTCCCCTGCCTGGGAATATAGGCAAGATTTCTGCCTTCTCCAGGCTCCTGGAGGACTAATATCTGTGACTGAGCTATGATAGCTTTGCTCTAATGGCACTGAAGTAGAAGTTCCTCCCTCTTTTTTCAGCCCTAGGGAAAGCGAGGATGTGTGCCCTGGTGTGCATTTCACCCATCCATAGTTTGGGTTCATCCTCTGTCACTATCACACCTGAACATTCTGTATCCATTGTGCTCTGTGAAGGGAAGAGGGGTCTGAGGCTGTGGTTGCACAAGGGAAAAACTCAGGCTGCTTGCTTTAGGGTCTTACAGGTTATCCGCACACTGACATGATCAGACTCTTGACCCAGAGTTTGCTCACAGCCAGCCAGATAAATATCTAGGTTCAGTTAATTTGATAAATTCAGGTAAAATGAATATCTGGGTTCAGATATTCATCCCTGCTTTTCCTGAGGAATGTGGAGGATGCTACCCACTACTCTTCCTTTCCAAGCTACAGTTCTTTCCCAAATGAAGAGCAAGATTCATGGCATTAGAAGCAGACGAGACACAGAGCAGCTGTACTCAGCAAACTGCAGTGTTTGTCTGGCAGGCACACATTTGAGCTGTCTTACACTAGCACTTGGGACATTCCTGCTTGAAGGACAAAGGGACCAAAGGATGCAAGGCTGTAGTTTTCATTTAAATTGGTGAAGGAGGGTGAAGGGAAGTAATAACATGGAGCCAGCCCTTTTACCTTCTTTTCCTAGAGCTAGAGTGTCAGCAATGCATAGAGTGAAGTGACTGTATGGGTTGTGCTCATGTGCCAAGTGCTGCATCACACAGAGATGGAAACCACCGAACCCACCTCATGTAAACAAAGGAAACGGGAAAGCGATTTACTGTAAAACTAATATAAAATGCAATCCTTCTCAAAAGAGAAATGTACAGATTACACTTGAGGGTTTGGGAAGCGTCAACAAGACATAGAGGGGAGAAGACAGGAGAGAAAGTTTTCCAGCCTTGAGCTGGATTCATCCCCGCTTTTGTGCTCTGGGTTCTCTCTTCCTGGGAATGGTACAGCAAGTTGAGGAGAATAGCCCTGAGGAAAGATGGCTTTGCTTCACGTCCTGAAGGTGTCATTGGTCTCTGCCTCTGTAAGTGAAGTGGAGAAAGATAGACTTCTTCCTCCTCAAGATATGATTTTTGACCATTTCAGTGACCTCTTCTTACCAGCAAAAGGGAGCCCAGGAACACTCATGGACTATTTCAGGGGATGCTGCTGGTTGAGAAACCATCACTACGGTGGTGTTAATCCTCGCTTGCCTTCCTCCTTGGCACACAGTGCAGGGGAGCTGGTTTGGGAGCACACTCTTGTTGTGTGGGGATGCGAGAGATGAGGGGGTGGCTGGCTGTCTTGTGAAACTGGCTGACCAGAACAGGAGTCATTTCCCTTTTCCCATATTCCCTGCAGGAAGCAGTGGGGTGTCAGCAGGTTGCATGAGGTTAAACAGCCACATCTGAGTGTTCCTCTGTCATGCCTCGCCTTGCACACTGGCTGTTGCCAATAGAGATGTGAAGAAAAGCAAAATACATAGAGGAAAAAGAAGTAAAATTGATAAGGGAGCTGCAGGGGCAGACACTACCTGACTATCCTCTTTCATATACCAATTTATTTCTCCTGAGTGAGGCAAAATTTCTCCAGATTTATTACAGCAGAAGTCAAAAGGAGAGTGAAGACACAAGAGACAATTACAATCATTAGCTATAATTTGTACACTTTGCTGTTAGCCTGGCTAAATGATGTCTAAGTATAGATTGGACTACAAGATTGCAAAGAGGATGTATTGAGATGGATGGTGGAGGTTAACAGTTCCTCCTGACATCTGACATGCAATGCATGGGATAGTTTCAGAAGGAGAAAGTTGTTGGTGCTATTTAAAATTACCCTGGTGAAAATACTAAAAACTAGCGTCCAAAGGAGTGTGACTGGCTTGAGACTAAGGCACTTTGCCTCAAGACACTTTCTGTCTTTAATTTATAAAATCGTTAGCAGGAGGTAATTGAAAGACTGGACATTTGTTTAATTTGTTTAATTTGTTTAATTTGTTTAATCTTCTTAAGACAGACAAAGATCAGGGAACATCTGAGAGTAATACTCAGATCACCCCCTTTTTTTGTGCCCCTTTTATGCTTTTAACAGGTGACTCTGGCTGTTCATCATCATTCTCTTTGCACTTCTCCACCTCCCACCATCCACCCCTCAGTGCAGGCTTAAGCAGCCCTTCTGCCACATTGAAACTTGCAGGTCAAGATAAAAAGCAAACACACACGAAAACACCAAAACTCGCGTCCTCTTGTTGCCTTGGTAATGCCTGTGGCTAGAGGACAATTAGATCTCACTCTTCAAGGCATGCTCTAGCAATAAGAACATTGCTCCCCAAATCAGCCACCACACTGAAGCAAAGTCCATGAAGTACTTCCCAAGGGAGTTTTCCTCAAAGTCCCAGGTTTGTCAGATATGGGACGCCAGTGCTAGTGGAGAGATAGTCTGAACAGAAGTAGCAGTGGGAGCTGCCCCTAGGACTAGAATGGCTTTTGGAGGGCAATAGTCTTGACAGCCATGTTACGTAGCCTTAATGTCCCCTGATTTTTCAAATATTATATTTAAAATCTCCAATGCATCTTAATTATAGCTCCATGGCAGTCCTCTAGGCTTTTCCTTTTTTTTTTTAGGCCGGGCCAGGGGGGCAGTTATTAGGAGTAAAAGCTCCATAGTGGGGACAGAAAGAGATGAAAGAATGGCCAGATTTGGATGGATAGACTATTCCACAAACAGATCCAAAGCAAGACCAGTAGGCCACGGGTTCAGTGGAAAGGCATGATTCAGGAGACGTAATTAGCAATTACCTGAACTACTGTTTCGCATTTCCCCACTAAGAGTCACTTTCCTGAGCCCTGGCATTGCATATACCCTTTAAAATCACAAAGTTGTGTACAATAAACCAAAGAATTTTTACATTATTTTCAACATGATGTTTCTTTTACGAAGCAATGCCAGCTACTGATGCAGGCAGAACTTCTGCAAATGCTGGATAAATGCCTGCTCTTACTGCTTTTCCATACAAATTCCTTGAGTGCAAAAGTCCCTGGGCAGACAGCGTGTATCAAGAAAGATCCTCTGTGGATGCTATATGAGCATGCTCATCTTCAGGGCCTTTCCCAGAAGCACTCTGGACCTAAGAAATGTTAATTTATGGGGACCTGGCTTTGCAATGCTTGCCCAGAAAGGCTCAACAAAGGCTGGGGCAGAGGGGGTTGAAATTGCTGAAAGCAAGAGCTGCCCACAAGTGGCCAGGCGTTGTGTTCAGAGATGATTTTCCACTGAAGGCACTACTCCTCTTGAAGGACATTTTTGCTGCTTTGCTATCTATCCAAAAGGTCTCCTGCAGCTGCCTGAGATCATGGTGGGGCCCCCTGGGATCATCCGCGCAGGGACTTTACTTTCCTGCATCTGTGCAGGGAAGGTGGCATCACAGATGTGTTCTTCTTGCTTGCCTCACGGGGAGATGAGCAGGCCTTGGGGTCACCATGCCTGCTCCAAGCTCCAGGACAGCTGGGGCTGCAGGACAGATGTGCACTGCAGACTAGGAAACAGCTGGATCTGCTGTGACTCTTCCTCGAGCAAAGAGGGAGATGCAACAAGTCATTAATCTGGATCTGATTCATGTCCCCCTGGGAGATGCTGGCCGTTATCTGCCCATACTCAAGCTCTAGGGAGTTACTCCCACCAGCAGGATTCATACAGACCTCATTTTAATTCTTCTAAATTTTCACTCTCTTCTTTATTTTCCGAGTTTCCACAGTAACAGAAATAATTTTGTTGAAGCATTTCGGCAGTTCTCTGACCCAAAGATGCTTGAAGCAAAATGTGCTTTACAAGTTGGAAATAAAACTATTGCTTCTGAGGCACAGGGGAATAGATGGGAGAGGCTATCTTTAGTAGCCTTAATGTACTGTAGTCTTGTAGTGGTTTTGTTAATTTAAATGTAATTTGGCACTAAACGTAATTTCTGCACACACTGTGGAAAAATGGACACTAGAATTCTTTTGCAGTACAGAGAACCTTAGATTAATTGACCAAAATTTGTTGCTTACACATAATTTTTTATTTACAGACCATCATATGTTCTAAAAATATATGCAGGGCCCTGTGACAAATTGTAATGGCTCCAGACTAGCTCTTTTAATGAAGCTGAGGCGGTCTGTTGAGCAAATCAACTATTTCATCAGCCTGTGTTTATATTGTAAGAAACTAGAATGTAGTATGATAAATTCTCCATCTGACCACATACCACTCTACACATTTGTGTTACATTATCAGTTTAGATCATGATAGACGCATTCATCCCTTTTTTAATTAGTGGTTAGGTGTTTAGTCTAAGTTAGATAGCTATGCTTCCTGATAGACCATGGAAGCTTCTTCAAACAGCAATTTAACCTCTCTTCCCAATGGTAACACCGTTTATCTTGGCATGGGATGGATTACTCTTTGGAAATATTTCTCTTTCCCCCTCCATTGACTTTAGAGAGTGCAAAAATGACTGGCCTGGACCAGAAGACAAGGTAGTAGGTGGGTTTGGGCTGCATTGACATTTCCTCTGGTTCTGTGTGCAGTGAATATTATTAGTATGTGAATATGAATATATTGGTTAATATCTACAGAGAAGGGTGTTTTAAAAGTACTCAGTCAGACTCACATTGTCAAAACTGAAAGCCTATAGCTAGCAACATAAAGGCTTTATTTAAAATATTAAAATACTAAAATAAGACCCTGAATCAAACTCAGTGGAGAGCTTCTCACTAAGTTCTGGCTGGGGCTCTCCTCCTTTCCAGGGGTGCTGTGTGCTGACAATTCAGCTGCTAATGGAGGGGGTTGCCTGAATAAGTATTATGGACCAAGGACTCTGAATATGTTCCCATTGTAGAGTAATTTCCTGGCAGCTTTCCTTTCGTTGTGTCTCTCACAACGCTGAATGTCTCCTTAATTTTCTATATTTACTTTCCTTCCCTCCTTTTGTGGTGTATATTGTACAAGGCCCTGGTTATGACAATGTCCTTTTTTTTCAGGAAATGCTCTGAACATCGTATAAGAGCTGTCGCTGTTTGGTTTGGTGAGGTCATTGGAACAGAAAGATTTTGCAACATGTGTAAGGTTTGTTTTGCCTGGGGACAGGCAGCCAGGTTTGGGAAGTCCAGACAGATAGGGCACGTGGGGAAATGCCCGTGAAGTCTGTGCAGTACTGAAGTCTTCTCAGTAGGAGGAGTGGCCTGAGTCCCTCAAGAAGCAGATGGATTTGATTCATTGCCCAGGAGTGTGCTGTACAGAAAAGCAGATTACCTGGAAACCACACAGCACAGAGCTCAGGAAGCTTTTGGTTTAAGGGCAGTCGTGGTCTTGCCCACTAGAAAACAATTGTCTCGGTAAAATATAATGATCAAGATAAGTTTTCTTACAATGTCTATGTTTGATTCTTGCCTTCTGTCACCAGTGTCCAGCTGAGCCAAACGATTTGGCAATACCCTTGTTCTTTAAAACCAGTAAAGGCAAGGGTGTGAACACTGGGTCTATGAGTATGGCTGCCAGGGATCTTGCCTGGGATCTTCTGTGTTCAGAAAGGTTATCTTAAGGCAAAACTAATAGAGGAAACACGCGGCATGCAAGCCTGGCAGTAACATGGATGTTACTGAGCGCATGTGGCTCATTGTGAAAGGTTCCTGTCATCCATGGGGTGACTGTGGGAAAGCCACACCTGACTGTGATCCCTGTTTCTCTCAGTAAATTCACTCTTCCCATGATGGCTGCTCAGCTCCGAAGTCTGACAGTAGCAGACAGGTTTTAAGGGCAGTTTAACCATACCATGAAACGACACAGGCCATTAAAAATGCAGAATGTGCTATAGTGGTGGCTGACCCTGCCTGCAGTTTCCATGAGAGGAAACTTCTATTTTATCACACTGGTACTTGTCCAGCAAAGAACCATGCAAGAGGGATCAGCCCTACATGCTGAGTGAAGACCCTGAAAAAATATATGGTTTTCCCAACAATGAACAAGACACATGTGGATAGATAAAACTAGAGGCATGTGAGCATATATTAAGCCTTGACCAGATTGAATGGTGCATTTAGTGAGACTCACTAGAGAGTAACACATTACCTCCTGCCACTGAGGCAGACAGAAAATCTTTGTTGTTTGAGCAGTCTAAAACATTACACCTGCAAATGTGCATACTTATCAAAATTTGCCCTCAGTCTTTATCTGAGCCTGTCTGCCCAAATTTACAGAAGTTCAAACAGGCAGGTCCTGGAGTCTCAGCCAGGGATGTATATCCCATGAACTGTGCCACATGGGGTAGAATGGAGCTGCCAGCAATGCCTAATGCAACGTTTTCCATCTCGATCAGAGAACTGAGGTGAAATGTAGCTTCTCTATGAGAAACTGTGCCTTCCTCTGCACCCCCAACAACAGCAAAGCGAACAATGCTTTGCATTTGTTGCCAGATTCTATTGTAGCAAAGTTTATTCTTGTCTCTGTGAATGCACCGGCCTTCTCTGTATTTCCGCAGTGCAAGTTTCCTCTGCTAACAAAGGCACCAGCTCTGCTACAGGCTGCCCACCAGCAGTTTAGCACCCTGTCATCTCATTTCTGATGAGTAAGGCACACTGTGATGACGCAACAAAAATGCAGCTGTCTGATGCAGGGAGTCTGAGTTCCCTCGGGTGCAACTTTTCCTGTGTTGGTGCACAGTACTCCCGGAAAGCCAGGTGCAGCTTCTGTCTTGGTGCATCACCAACAAGAACCTTTTGGTGTGGATCTGGGTGGCTGGTCAGTACTGCACACCGGAAAAGGATAAGCTCACTTTTTCCATATCCTACTTCGTAGTGAATCCAGATCAAACTTGAAGTGTTTCCATCAACAGTCATCTCAAAAAGTTTATGACTTTTGAGATAGGCCAAGGAAGTTTATAGCTTGCTCCAATAAAAAAGTTTATAAGCACAGACAAAAATTCTGCATTTGTCACAGGCAGTTCACAAACAACAAAAATTTATTTCTATGCATCCATGGGGTGAAGTGAGACTCCCACACAGCCTGATCAGTACCTCAGCCAACCCTTGGAGTGTTCCTTTATACAGCTCTTTGAAATTCCCAGAGCCATTGTCTGAAGCCAACATTTCAGTGTGTGACCTTTGGGAATTATGGTAGTATTAGGCACAGGGCCACTCTGATGCAAATTCTGCAAAGCCTCAGACCATTTCTAAACTTCCATATTGATATATGTCTTGGTCCCAGTGGTGCATAAAAGAAACAAACCTCAGAAAGTCCCGCTCCGGATTTTCCCTTGCTCTCTCGTGAGAAAGACGTCTTAAATCCATCAAGTTACTCATTGGCAGCACCCATGGTGTTACACAGGTTCTTTCGGGTGTCCAAGAAGAGCTGCCCACTTTTCATTTGCTGATGCACTCAAAGCCCAGGAGGGAGTAGCTGAAGACAAGTTTCACCTTATTTCCTTTGAAGAGGTTCCATCACAGTGACTTATGATTTTTCTTCTCATTATGTGTATATGTCAGGAGTTGACCATATTATAATACATTTTATGCCAATTCAGTTTCCTGAGGTGCCTCTTCACTGATTTTATACTGAAGAAGGACAGCTCTTACCCTTTCCCCCATCCTAAACCTCTGCAGGTATATTGCATCTTTCTGTCTGCACAAACTATATCTGATCTCTATGAGCTCACTTAAAGGAAGATTTCTCCAGGCAAGGGATCCTTTGGGGATGTAATCTCTATGTAGAGTTTCTTCTTCTTCTCTGGCATGTAGCTGATAGACGTGTCTTTGTGTCCTGACTTCAAGCAGCCAGATTAGCCCTTGCAGATTAGCCCAGATTAGCCCTTGCAAGCCTTTGCAAGCATGAGGAGCCAACACAAATATAGTGACCAATCTGGTACCTAAACAGCCCGAAGTGTGAAAGAGCACAAATCCTGCACTTCTGCTGCATGCCCACTCATATGTGGGCTCATAAAATTCAGGCACTAATGTCTCATAGGCATTAGTACCGCACCTTCACCCTTATCTCTTTCTTCTCCTTTCTACCTCCACATCCTGCTCCACAACTTCAGGTCTCAGCTGTACTGCAGTGCATCATCTGTGGTGCCCCTAACAGAAAGGGTCCAGAGAAGGTCCTCCATAGCATATGTGAAGTTAGGTACGAATGAGGACCTTGCTTACTGTGTCCTTACCTGCTTGGCACTAATGATTCCTGAGCCTAAGTGGAATCATAGAATCATAGAATGGTTTGAGTCGGAAGGGACCTTAAAGGTCATTAAGTTCCCACCCCCTGCCATGGGCAGTGACACTTTCCACTAGATCAGGCTGCCCAAGGGCCCATCCAGCCTGGCCTTGAGCACCTCCAGGGATGGGGCATTCACAACTTCCCATGGCAACCTCTTTCAGTGTCTCAACATCATCATCGTGAAGAAATTCTTCCTTATGTCTAGTCTAAATCTTCCCCTTTCCAATTTATTCCCACCCCATCTAGTTCTATCACTACAAGCCTTTGTAAGAAGTTCCTCTCTAGCTTTCTTGTAGCCTGCATCAGGTACAGGAAGGTCGCTATAAGGTCTGCTTGGAGCCTTCTCTTCTCCAGGCTGAACAATCCCAACTCTCAGCCTATCCTCATATAGGAGGTGCTCCAACTCTCTGATCATCCTTGTAGCCTCCTCTGGACCTGTTCTAAAAGCTCCATAGCCTTTCTATGCTGAGGATTCCAGAGCTGGACATAGTTCTCCAGATGAGGTCTCACAAGAGAGGAATAGAGAGGCAGAAACCCCTCCCTCGACCTGCTGGACACGCTTCTTTCGATGCGGCTCAGGATACGGTTAACGTTCTGGGCTGTGAGCGCACATTGCTGGCTCATGTCAAGCTTCTCATCAACCAGCACCCCTAAGTACTTCTCTGCAGGGTTGCTCTCAATCACATCATCCCCCATCGCGTACTGAAAATGGGGATTGCCCAGACCCAGGTGTAAGACCTTACACTTGGCCTTGTTGAACCTCATGAGGTTCACAGAGGCCCACTTCTCCAGCCTGTCCAAGTCCCTCTGGATGACATCCCATCCATCCAGTGTGGCAGCTGCACTGCTCAGCTTGGTGTCATCCACACACTTGCTGAGGATGCACTCAATCTCACTGTCTATAACATTGACGAAGCTGTTAAACAGGACTGGTCCCAGTACAGATCCCTGAGGATCATCACTTGTCACAGGTCTCCATCTGGAATTCAAGCCACTGACCACCACCCTCTGAATACAACCATCCAAACAATTCCTTATCCACTGAACAGTCCACCCATTGAATCCATATCTCTCCAATTTAGAGAGAAGGGTGTTGTGGGCAACGATGTCAGAGGCTTTACTGAAGTCTAGATAGATTACATCCATTGGTTTTCCCGTGTCCACTGCTGTGGTTACCCCATCATAGAAACCCACTAGGTTGGTCAGGCAGGACTTGTCCCTGGTGAAGCCACGCTGGCTACCACTAATCACCTCCCCATCCTGCATGTGCTTTAGCATAGCTTCTGGAAGGATCTGTTCCATGATCTTCCCAGGCACAGAGACGAGTCTGACAGGTTGGTAGTTCTCGGGGTCGCCTTTTCTACCTTTTTTAAAAATGGGCACAATGGTACCCTTTTTTCCAGTCACAAGGGCTTCTCCTGACTGCCATAACTTTTCAAATATCATGGAGAGTGGCAGCCACATCAGCCAATTCCCTCAGGACTCCGGGATGCACCTATTAGGTACCATAGACTTGCCTATGTTCAGGTTCCTCAGGTGGTCATGAAGTAGGTGGATGAAAAAGCTGGAACAGCCCAGCCTGAAGCTTAGGGAGGGTTATTGAAACTGCACATGAGTGGGAAAGGAATATGGTAGTAGGAAGAGACACAACAGTGATGCACTTGTGTATAGAGGGTAGTTGAGGATGGAAGTGCTGGAAGAGGCCATGCTGGGGCTAAGGGCAGTACAACTTTGCTACCACCTCACCTTCCTTACAAGGTCAGACATTGCCACAGCTTTAAACACTTCCAGTGTTTAATGACTTCAGTTCTCTACAAAGGAGGAGGTGGGAAATAGGAAAGCAAACAAGTCCTTTCCTCACTCTTTGTACCTCTCTTTGACTTCTTCCCTCACGTTTCTCCTGAGCCTCATCTTTCTCTGTAGGAACGTCTCAGCATGGACAGTGACATTCCTTGACCTGCTTGGGCTATGCTTGGTGTGTGAGATGTGCCACTGCTACCATGCACTTCTTCTGGACACCAGCTCATTGCAGCACAGTGTCAGGTAGGAGCACATATCCTTGAGAATCCACATGGGGTGCATGGGTGGTGGAGGGAAGTGTTTAAATAGTACAAAAGACAGATGTTGTTTGCACATGGTGGAGCCTCTTGAGGACAAGTGTGCTGCAAGCACTGAGGACGCTTTGTCCCAAGCTCGCCATGGGACACAGCACCTCCTCCTCAGTTCGGGGACTCACTTAAACTTTTCCTACATCACATCTGAGGCCAGCAGCTCTCTTTTCGCCTTCATTCCTTTCCTGCTCTGTTGCATAACACCAGTGCTGAAGAGCTTTACACTTTGGCTGATTTTGGAGTAAACAGCACATTTTTAAAGGTTTGCAGAAGTTTCTATGTTTTCTAAACACCCCCCTCAAAACCAAAAAAATCTATGAAAATCTTTTTAGTAATTGTTTCTGTTAAAAAATTGGCTTTGACCTGTGTTCAAAAAAGCAACTCACAAATAGAACAGTTCAGTGTTTAAAGTAAGTACAGAGGGCTAGGATTAATGCTGAATGCATGATTTGTGGTCATTACCCAAGCACACTTACATCGTCTCACAGTTTACCAAGCAACTCCAGATGTCTTTGCTTCTTGACTTTTCACAGACAAAACACATTTATAATCCCGGATCCTCTTTTCAGTGGTGGAAATCTTCCTTCTCAGGCTAATGTTCCACTGAGTGAGAGCACTCAAATTCCTCCTCGTCTGAGGGAGCAGCGGAGTACCAGTTCATCACTGGCCAGGAGGAATGTGGGTCCTCTTACCTTGCTTTGGACATGTCTTGCCGTGTCTTCTCATCCATACGCCAGAGTGGGCCTGTTCAGTGCAACAGGACAGGCTTTCTCAAGATGAACCAAAACTGCAGTAGGAACTGAGCTGAAATTTCTCATGGAGTTTTCCCATCCTGCTGCTGAGCCCTAATCATTCCCACAAACGTCGATGCTTTGGAGATAGATATGCGGGCAACAACTTGTACATTTGTTTGTAAGTATTTTCTCTCTAAGTGTCTGATATTTACTACTTAAGTTGTCTGTTTGTGGTGCTCGGTTGCTTTCACCACCTGCTGTTGTTTCTGTTCTCTAAGCAGAGAAGCGAGCCAGCCTTTCCAGCAGGATTTCCCAGGTTTTCAAACCCAGAAACTGGTTTCAATGAAGGTTTACACCCACAGTTTCAGTGCCAGGAAGGTTCTTACTAGTAGGACTTGATCATAGGACTCTTTCCAAACTCTGGAAGGGCTCAATGCCAAATAAAACAAACCAAAACCAAACCGAAATCCCTTTTTTTTTTTTTTTTTTGGCATTCCTTCCAGTTAGGAAAGGTAAGATTTGCTATGAACTATGGACTTTGCAGCGTGGTTCCCCTAGAGTTGGCAATGAGTCTCTCCCTACCCCAGCTTCCTCAACTGCTGAATCTTCTTGCCTGGTTCTGCCGTTCTCTTTTCCTCCCCAAAATGCCTGTGACATAAGGCTCCACCTTTTCCTTTCACTCCGCCAGCCAGCCAGCACCTTCCCACTCCAAAAGGTCAGGCTTTCTGAAGGCAGGTGCTTTGTATGCTTGGAGGGAGCACAGCAGCACAGGGCTGTGACAGACAGGAAGCCTTTTACTCTAATTAGTTTTTGCAGAAGTTTGGCATTTCTACTTAAAGCAGTTTCCCCACTGATGAGGAGCACGTATCCAGCTCTTCCTTCTCACCTCACAGGTCCGAGCCTCCCACTGTCTCCCGCTGGGCTGCAGGGGTTCAGTCATGGATCACGTTGCTTGGAGGAAGCAGGCAGGGGATATGTGAGGAGATAAACACTGTTTTCCGATGCCGAGAGGAATTTCTTTCAACTCGGCCACATTTGCAATCAGAACCTGGATAATTTTAGCTACCCGCTCGCCCTCGCCTCCTCCTGCCTGGCCCAGACTCTCCAGGCTTTTGTCTGGTTAATCAGTACAACTCCTTCCAGGGCTTCCTGGGGGCTCTTTGGCTGCTGGGTTATGAAGACTCATGAGTTCATCGTTTAAATTAAGTTCTTCTATATGGAAACACCGCTGGTTTCCCATATGGTCTTGGCAAAGCCACCATCCGCTCCCTACCTAAATTAAATTTCACTAATTGAATTAGTTACCATTTTATCAGCTGCCGCTTTGCAGTAGTTTGTGAACCCCCAGGGGCCCAGGGCACGCGCAGTCAAGAGCTTCCCCACCTCACTCTCTCATTTATCATCGTGACAATGCACAGCACTGGGAGAAGCAGGGGGGTGGAGGGTACCCTGCCCTTCCCAAGCATCCCAGCCATCTTCAAGCATCCTAATGATTGACCTCTGTGAGCGAAGCAGCCCTGTGCTGACCCCGGGCTGCTGAAAGGAAGCATTCTCCCCTTTGTAAAAGCCCCCTGTGACAGCGACACAAGCTGGGCTGAATGCATGAGTGTCAGAAGGGAAGCCCTGCATGCGGGCAGCGGCGCCCTGGGACACTGCAGTTTCCATATGCCAGGGGACTAATAGTGACAGGCCTGGGCTCAGTGGGTAACACCACCCCACCAGCCCGTGGGTGAGAAAGGGAGAAGGGGACACATGGAAAGGGACAGCTTGAAAAGGGTCTGCCAGAGTCTGGCAGCGGAGCATGAAGCATGTCACCTGCTCCAGCCCCTGCTTTCCATCGGCAGACATTGGGGGCTCAGCTATTGTTGTATCCCAGTGGATGCTGCAGATGCTGTGCTGGAGCACGTGGTGGATGCCCAGCACTGCTATGGCTGCTTCTGGCTGCCAGACTGCACCTGGCTGCTCAGAGCTGTGGTCATCTGCAGGTCCTGGTGACTGTTTTGAAGGTACTGGCTCTCATGTTACAGATTTTGGGGGGGTGGGGAGGGCTTGGAGAAGGGAAGAGGCATGTAGGAGCATCATTACCCTGTGCTTCCTGACCCTCTGTCCTCAGCAGGAGAGGAGAGGATTGCTCAGAAGCAGCATGTGAGCTGGGGATATAACCCTCTGGATTCCAAACACAAGAAAAAGCTTTCTAGGGACACATCAGCAGCGCAATACTTAGTGGGGTGGCAATCCCCTCATGGCTGTGTGGGCTTAGCAATCTGATCTTTTCAACCACACCAGTTCATATTTAGACCCCTTGCTGAAGATTATTGAGATGCTATGAGACCTGAGTCTGCTTTGCAGATGAGGCAGAGACCCTCTGGCAGTGATGATCAAGTTAGGCATCTGCAGGATGCACCTAAGAGCCATTGCCTCCTATAGGCAAACCCCACTGCTTCCAAGATAACCTGTCAAAGGGTGACCTGTTTTTTCTCTGTGGACCTGTGATGCAGTAGGCATGTAGACACCCATGAAGAGAGGGAAGACAAACTTGAGAAAGAAGCTGCTACTCCAGTGCTGAACAGGGTCAGCACCCTTCTGCCCACAGACACTTGTATTGCTCCACGCATTGCCAGGTGATGGCAGGGGTAAAGAAGGGAGGTAAAAGGTGTCCCAGAAGCCTTGAAGGGAGGGGATTGAGCCCCATGTAGGAGTAATTGTTGGTTAGGGAGCAGCATGTTGCTGCTGTGGAAATTTCATTAAGCAAAGAAATGTAGGGGTTTGACAGTTGATTAATGCCCTTTTAATTTTCTTCCTGGTACAAAAGCACTGTGAATTGTCATGAAAGTGCAAAGTGTTGTCTCCCAGTACAAAAAACCAGTGATTTCTTTCCTCGTAGTTTTTACCACAGTGGATGGCCAGATGCCCAAGTGTGACAAAATGCAGGAACTGCATTTCAAGAACTGTGTCCCAGAATGCAAAAGTCCTCTTGCCTTTCTGGGGCTTGTACTTGCAAACTAAGCAAACAAAAAAAATCTGTTAAAAAATGATCAAAGCTGGATGTGCATTTCACTGAATTCTGTCTAACACTCAGCATATCATATGTCCTTGATAAAGCTCCGACTTCTCTCAGAAACCCCAAAAGAGTATTTGAATATCTGAGAAAGAACAACTCCAGGAGTACTCGCCAGTCTTTGTGCTCAGCAAGAGATGGGTGCTTCACTTTTAGTACTAGTTACCAATTTATGCCCCCTGACCAATTTTAACATTTCCTCATAAGTCACCCAAAAATTACATACAGAGGTCACGGTAACCAGTCGGTCAGAAAGTGTTCAGAACAGATTGCTTGGGTAGGAAGTGAGATTTCTCTGAACTGATTACCAGTTTCACCTTTCTGAGTCATGCTATAGGTTTTCATCTGACTTTCTGTTAGGATATATGTACTGAGTCTCATTTGTCCCTCTGCAAAGAGACTTTAACAAAGATCAGGTATTGATTCTCAAAGCAGATTGTGACCGCATTAGTTAGGCTATGAGATGATGAACAGAAGCTGTGAAAATCTGTGACAAGTCCAGTACTCATGAATGCAATACAAAAGCAGAAGGGTTGAAACCTCAGCATGGCCCAGAGGTTTGGATCTACCAAAGTGGTGGGGATGGCAACATGGAAGTGTCCCAGCTAGTGAGGGATTTGGAGCAGCAGTTGCAGCACCATCATGGAAAGGAGAGTGTTGGGCCAGCAGTGGGAGCAGGGAGCTGGGTTGGAGGGAACAGGCACCTGGGGAGGGACATCTGACTGTGGGTTGCTGAGCAGGGGTGGTTGGGACATGAAGCACTAAGGCATGACGTGTACTCTGTGTCATACTGGGATGTTTAAGCAGGCTGGCTAACAAGACAATGTTGTAAGACAGATATGGAGATAGCCTGTGTGTCCCTCACCTTCATCAACTTCTAGTGCATAATATGCAATGGGTTTAAATGTGACTAAACTTCTATGCAATCTCTGGACATGCCAAATGCATTGGTGTAGGCCTGTACTGCACCTCTGCTCTCTCACTGTCCATGCAGATCTGGTGTTAAGCAATCTCCAAGTGTTTACTTTACTTTCGGAAGACAATGGAAATTTACTCCAGAGCTTTACTTCATTGCTGCTGGGACGTATGTGGGCAGCAGCATTTCCAGCACCGTTCTGGTTCTTCCCCTGTTTGGCTTGTCCTATACCAGAGGCAGATGGCTTTGCATCAGTGTTATTTTTTCCCCAATTTCACTTGAAACCACTGCCTCCAGAACTTCCGTGAAAACTTCATCCACATCTTCTTCTGAATTTGCATAAGCCAAAATGTTAGTCATCAAAAACTCCTCTCCACCTAACGAAAGCTCCCCTTTTCCATGGAGGAACCCTGAGGACTCAGGGGCTCTGCATGAGATGTCCCCTCTCAATGTGGTACTGTCTGCGGGGCACCTCGAGGAGGGACAGACTTGCCAGCATTCATCTGCTAGCTCCATCTAGTGAGAAGTCTACTGTTGCCTGTCAGCATGGGGACATGAGGTCAGGCTCCCCAGCCTTCCCGGGACCCCTCCAAGGATCACCCTGGTTTCTCCCGGTTCCCAGGTGGGTTGTGCTGGAAGGTGCGAGGCTGGCTGGAAACCTGTGGTCAGACAGCCACTGGGTCTGCCATGTTTTCTCTCTGTGTGAGGAATGATCTGGAATATCTTCTGGTGGGCTGGGGGCCAGAATGCTCCTTCCAGACCTCTTCTCCCTGGATGGTACATTTACAGTGTGAATGTGGTCTTTACACTGGGCTTGGACCTGCTGTAAACTGACAATGTCTTCCCACTTTTTGGCACTATGATTTTATGACCATCAGCATCAATCACTGCCTGTCAGTCATAGATGCCAGCACTACTAGAAGTCCATCCTTCTCCTGTATTGGCTGTTGAGGACAGAGAGATGAGTGCAGTGAACCTAAGTCCGCATCCTCTGCAAGAGAAAGATCATTTTTAGTGTGAGTTTCTTTAGGTCTACATAGGTTGAACAGTGTCTTGGTCCTTTATACAGCCGGCACAATAGGTCACTGCACATCACCATGGTACTGAGTCACACCATTTCTTTGGGGAAGGAGGTGACTTCGTGCTACCCAGAGAAGACACAATCTTTGCTCTTGCACTACTGGCACTCGTGGTTTACCTTTTTAGCAAGCCAAGTCCCATCCAACTCCACTTCTTTTCTAAGCCTATGAGGAAGAAGGCTCTGAAACAGATTTGTCTATTCCCTTGGCTCCTGAAGCCTTTGGGTTCAACTATGTTGTTTTTCCATTCTCTAGCTGAAGTGCATGAGTTTTAAGGCAATCTAATAAATCATAGTAATTTTAAATTCTGCTATAGTATGACAAATCTGAGGTCAAGATTTGAGACTGGGACTCCTAGCATTATTCTTGACTGCTGCTGTCTTGACTTGTCCATTATTCTTGGACAAGTTTGGTGGAAGTAGGGATTTATCTGGCATTTCCTTTGTTAACTCTGTAACTCTTTGCTTGAGCCAATGGATTCCTTCAGTGATCGAGGTAAAACTTATCTGTATGCTATTTATTCCTGCCGCCTTACTGCCTATTGAATGCATCACTTTTGTGGGGAAGGCATATTGAAACATGGTAATCTGAGAAAGATATGGGGATAATTATCAATTAACTTCTGGGTATCATGACATAATGTGGTAATTTGGCAAAAAAAGGCCCATGATTTCCTTGTGCTGTGCAAAAGGGAAAATCAAGGTGTGTCAGGAGGGCACAGAGAGGACGCACTTCTCTGAACTTCAGTGGTGGGAAACCATCATTGGCATATTGGCTCTGCCTCTGCCAGTCATGCTTGGAGGGGTTGAAGGAGGCTAAAAAATTACAGATGGGTCAGTTAAGGGCTAGAAGAATAAAAAATCTGTAATATGAAAACCTTGCTTTTCAATTTAGCAAATACTATACTCCTTGAAGAAGGTTAAGAAGTGATTTTATATTTGCATATAAATATCTATCAAAACGAAGTGTTTGATATAACTGATTTTTTTTTTTATTTCGTTCAGCAAGACTAATACACTCTGCTGGCTGGAAGTTTAGGAATCCAAAGCTGATTATGTTTTTAACAATAACTATAATGATTGACTTCATTTGAGCAATCTGGGGAACTGCAGTATTATTCATAGATTACATTCCTCTCTGCAATAGAAAAAGAATCATTAATCTCCTTTTTTTTTTTTTCTAAGAGCAACATTATAGTAATTCCTATCTCCCTTACAAGCAAAAGCAGATGATTATGTGTGCTTTTAAAGTCATTCTGTGCTTGGTGCCTGTGACTATAAAGGATGAGACTGTGTGAATCAAGAGGGCTCTTGTGTCTCTGCGTTTTGTTTCATTCTCTCCCAAACAAAGGTATTGGGTTGAACCCTTCAGATGTTTGCAGATTAAACACTGAAGGATGTTTTTCCCCCCCCTCAGGCCGCTTCATGGCTTGCTGAAGAGGAAGCCTTGTGCAAATCTGACTCACAGCAGCTCCTCTCTTCCATTCTCTCTTGGACCCCATACTCGTCACTATGGCATGAGGCAATGGAAGAAAATGACAAAAGGTTAATTTTTTTCTAACCAAATAACCAGAAAGATGGTTGTGGTTTCTAACCAACTTTCCACCAGAAAGAGGAAAACTGTGGTCTTATGTCCTGTTTCTGTGTCACTCAGCTGCTTCCACCTAGAAATTTCATTTTTCACTGTCACCCACTGGTTTATACCCTGCAGTGTCTCTCCTGCTTGGCTACCCAATAGAGATTTGAAGAAACGCAGCACATACCCTTACACTAAGAGAAGCATTGCAAGAATGGGAAGATTCCAGGAACAGGGAATGTAGTATTACTCAATAAAGATCAAATAACAAAACACCCCCTCAAGACATAGAAGACAAAAAGCATTCACTGACCTTTTCTGTACAAAATAAGAAAAGGGTCGATGATTTCAAATGTTTGATTTGTGTCTCCAGTTTGAATACTATATTTATTTACTGGAACATCTAAGGCTTAAGCTGGAATGAGGGGAAGCAAAAGAGGGGCTTTCCTCCCCGCATACTATAAAGGAGAGAAGTCAAGTGTCTTTGCATTGTGCAACACATGGTTTAATCAAAATGTGTGTGAGGGGTAGAGGGGAGAGCTAGGCATGTGTTGATAGGATGTTACTTAGAGAAATTCCAGTTCCTGAAGCTCTTAATGAAAGTATTCGCTATGAAGAGGAAGAAGGGTTGGCAATGAGGGCTGCGTTTTTCTCAAGAACTCCCATTTGGAACACATTATTGTCTTGCAACATGCAACGTATAAACATCGTATTAACAATTAGATGGAGACTAACAGCTGAATTTGTTTGCATGTGATAAGGCAGTTTTTCAATTGACTGTGTCTTTAATCTTGGGAAGAAGTAGCTGTTAAGAGAAAGCATGTCTCTTTTTATGAAAATGAACTGGACTGCATGTGGGAAGGAGGAACTGTCATTTGAACTGTGCCTAAAGCCACTGACATTTTACCTCTGTGCCAGTTTCACTTTCAGAAACCAACTGTCAAGTTCATCAGGCTGAGAGATGATCATTTCAGTCTTCCAGGTTTCCAGTGATATGTGTGTCAAACATCACAGGGCCATCATGAACCAGGATCCCATGTATAGTAATAAAAAGAAAAAAAACCCTCATACATGTATATAGGTAAATACAGAAATGTAGTATTGCATCTGGGATGATGTGAAGGTACAGAAGATCATCCAGGTTTGCCCTGCATATGGATTCCAGCATGATCTTCTGGGTCTTTTTCCTGAATCTACCTTTTAATTTTCAAGCCACAGTACTCGAATTTTCAGGTACAAAATATTGTTTGGAAGAACCACATCAAAATCTGAGCTTCCAGCTGGTTGTCTGGACAAGGTGGCCCTGCTCCCCTTTGGCCTGGCTGGCTGAGATGGGAAAGGGATTCTCCCAGAGAAACCACTTTCCGTGTAACCCAGCTGGACTCTGGAAAGGGCATTAACAAATATATTTCTCAAGATTTTGCACCAGGGGCTCTCTTACTGAAATTTTTAGGAATTTTTCCTCTATGACTGAAAACAATTATTCACCTTTTAGATAGGAAATAATTCATTGGCAGATTTTGGGCTTGGAATTTCTCTTGGACTAGTCTATCATCACGAAAAAGTCCAGCACTGGGATGATAGTGTTATCAATGTTGGAATTCTACTCTCTGTTAATCTTGTAATTTATTTTCTTTTCCAAAATGAACCATATGTTCTTTGTTGGTTTTCCCATTTTAATGAAGATGTGCAATTTCTACTGACAATTTGGATCTTGTCTGCGTGCTAAAGTTTACCCCAGGTATCATACATAGTCACAAACTCAATTCTGAGCCCAGTAAAGAATCTAAAGCTCCCAAGGATGAAAAATGCTGCTTTTTGATAAAATTAAATACTTTATGAGTTGTAGTAACTTCCCTGGATGATGTTCTAGCTATGCAGAGAAAGGCTTCATCTGCTGCCTCTCAGAGGGAATTCCTCTCTCCCTGAATCAAAAGGGGAAAGCGTTGTGAGAAGCCTGAAGAAGGCTCCATTTTGAAAGAGTCTGTCTTTCCACCCTTCAGTGCAAGAGCAAACCTTACTCCTCTCTTATCCAGGAATGGGAATGACTAAATGTCAAGGAATGACAAGCGATGAAATTTGGGATGCAATAGACCACAGGATAAAATCCATGTGCTGAGGCTTAGTGTTGGATTGAGAACAAAACAAGACAGGGCAAAGAGGAACAGTGAGAAACATCCACAGAAACACATCATTGCACAGGAATCTCAGATGCAAGGCTGGAGGAGGAGATCATACACACAGCATGGTTGGGAAAGATGCAAAGTGAAGAACAGAGCAGCTCTTTGAACTGGAAAGAGAAGGAGAGTAGCTGAGGGAGCTGCCAGGGTCACAGCTGGCAGCCTTTAAGTTGCTGGAATGACGTATCATTCCCTAGACATAGTGCTTCCTAAGGGAGGCATTGGCTTGAGTGAGAGTGGAAGAAATTGGGCATCTCAGACAGGCACATGGGAAGGACAACGGCCAGTAATTCATCCAGACAAGACATACTTCCAGGGGAAACATGGGAGATGGAGACACATCACTTGGACAGGCACCCCAGTCAGTGCAAGAAAACAGGAGGGTGGGAGAAATTTGGGTACCTCATAGGGATGAGACAGACGACACATACAATGCAAATTTACTGGGGCACTGAAACAGAATCTAGGTAGGAGCAGTTTACAGAGGACTGGATTCAGACCTTAGAAGGGTGCAGTGACAAAACCTTATTTTAGGCATGATGTCTGGGCATGCTCAGAGGACCTGGAAGTCCATGGTTTCAGACCACTGGGCTTGGCAGTGCCAGCAAAATACAGGGGCTGCTTTTCTGCACTGCAGCTGGGAAGGCAGTTATCACTTGATTTCTCTCAGCTGGATGTGAGTTTCTGTTGTGCCGCTGTCTGTGTTCCATAGTATCAAAATAAAAAGGAAGAGCTTTCTATAGATGTCATTCCTCTCTTACTGATGACTTGCCGACTGCTTTCCACAGGAGATTTCAATTGTTTAGCTGCAGTGACTGCTAGAGAAAAAAACATAACCCCAAAGATTAGGAGCTGCTGCAAGATACTTGCAAGGTGTATGAAGTGCCAAGGGCTGAGTGCTGTCTTCTGGTGTCCTCACTAAAGAAGAGGCAGGATGTTTTACACTTTTTTTTGAAAGGGAGCTGGTAGTCAGGTCAGCATGCCGTATAGGAAAAGCTCATGCAAAGGTCAGATGCCAGCTGGTGTAGATTATTGGAAAAGTTTTCTAAGGTTTGATTCCCACTGAAGTTTGCAAGTGCAGAAGAGTAAACTTGTATGGAGTGTTGTGACGAGTCACTACTTAGCTCTTTACCTAATATTGCACTGATAAATTAAGCTGAGAAAAGCAGGTGGGGCATTTTAAGCAACCTGGAGGCAGGCAAAGAAATGTAAGCAGAACCCAGCAGTCTTTCTGTTTCCCTTCTCTTGGACATTTGTTTATAGCTTATTAGATGTATTATGTGATATCAGTATTTTATATGTCTGTAGAGCAACTCATTGTCGAGGCATCTCAGAAATCCTCATCACCAGCCGCTGGCTGGAGATCACATGGATGTGAGAGCTGGAGGGGGAGTGCAGTATAGAAGAAGAAAGCTGGAATGGGACAATTTTGGAAGCCCTCTGTGGCAAGAGCAGGGATAATCTCTTCCAGCTGAGACGTATCTGAGATGCAATGAACAGTGACTACAGAGTTAGGGGATCCCAGCTAAAAGATCCCCATAGCACATTGCCAGGGAACCTTCTACATCCAAAGCAGGCCTTTCTTGATACTTTACCTCTCAAGGTTTCAGGCAAGTGCCAAACTCTTCCTTTGCTAAAGGTGTCCTGCACACACACTGACCCCTGACTGTGCCGCCGCTCTCCAGAGCTGCTTATGTGAGATAGGAAGCAGGTGCAGCTGCTGTTTAGCAAAGAAGAGAACTTCCCCACAGCATCTTATTGGAAAGTCATCAATCCCCTCTCCCCAGAGCTTTCATTGATGCTTTTAAGGATCCTCTTTATACAAAACTGTTGGGGTTTTTTGGGGGGGGAAATAAGGAGGGATTTGGAGAATGTTAGGCACTGAAGCCCCATTATGCTTTTGAACTTGGCTTACAACATTTTGGCTCTCTAGCTTTGACCAAGAGGCTGGAGAAAGTTGCAGATAAATCTTTGAGTCCCTTTAGTTCAGCTGAAGCTTACACAGCAGCCAATACTCCATATTGTTTGTGGGAAGTATTTTCAATTAGGTGACAGGGCAAAGGAGAGATTTTTCTCTCACCTGGAATCTAGTGTTTGTTGCTCATGTCAATATTGTATTCCTGTGCATTTAAGAAGATCCAGATCTTGCATATTCTTGCATGCAATTTTTGCAGTAAATGGGTGGGATGGACAGGCAAAGTTTAGAGATTGAGGGACAAAGCAAAGTTATCCACTGGTGTCAGTTACTGTGCTGGCTTGGGAGAACAATCCTTTTTATCCTGTATCATGGGCATTGTGTTGCAGAGAGGACCGATGAGTTTAAATGGGCAGAGCAAGAGACATAATCTAGAAGTGTCTAAACAACTGCTGAGCCTGCTTTCTAGCCTTGCCTGGAGTTGTATCCATCTTGGCTTTGGAAGACAGAACAACGTCAATTAAAATGGTTTTGTCAGTTTTGTGGTTTTATGTTACAAACATGGCTATTATTAGGTACGTTGTCAAGACAGTCTTTTTTTAACGGTTTTACCTTCTCTGAGAGGAAGCACATGCAATTGATAAGAACAGTGCCTTATGTAGAAAGGAGTTTAGAGAAGACATGCCCAAAGCTTCCATGGTACTGTTCTCTCTTCGTGTCCTCAGAATTCTCCAAGCAGAGGATGGAGAACAGACACTTTTTTTGGCAGATATACTGGTGAAGATCACAAGTAAAGAAACTAGGCACCTGGTGAGAAAATGACGATTCAGCCCCCAAAAGGACGCTCTCCTCAGTAGTTCCCCAGGTTGTTTCCTGTATGTAATTTGGTTTCTCGAGATATTTAAAGACTACCAGATATAGTTGACTGCTGCTGAGTGTGCTCAATTGCAGCCTGGGAAAACACTCTCCTGAGAGCCCCTGGAGGGAGACTTCCCAGCAGACCACTGCTAGCTCTGCATCTGCTCAAGGAGGGTCTCAGTGAGGTACCATGCTTTCAAACAGCAGTGCTCCACCATAGGCTGAGGGCAGGCAGCAGTTGCCTGGCAAAGTAAATAGTCTTTCAGAGGCATCCTGTGGGGAAAGAACACAATGGATAAAGTCTGTCCCTAGGAAGGCTGGTGTATATCAGAGTCTGTGAAATGCTTTTCCCTACTGTCTCTTTAATGTGGAACCAGGCAGTTTCAGGATCCAGGATCCGGTGAAGAATGACCACATTCTACAGACTGTAGACTTTCGAGCTTTTTTGGATGTCAGTAGATGATCCATCTACTCTTAATATTTTCCTTGAGAGCCTCGTGAGTTTTAAAGCAGTTTGATGTTGCTAGCAACAGAGCTGCTGTTTTCAGGGCTGGAGTGAAATTTTCAGCTGGCCCAATACTGGTTTCCTCCCTGCAAAGCAAGTGGGCAATTTAGTGGTCACAACAGACAAGGAGATAGACTCTGTTGTGGAAGTGTGGCAGGCGGTGCCTGAATCAGGATGGGCAATAACTGGTGTTCCTCAGAGCAGCTTCCCCACACAACAATCTGTACCAGGGAAGTGTCTCCTCTGCAGCATTTTCAGCCTCCTTAGCACTGATATTAAAGCTGAGGGGTATTTATAGCAGGCACTACACATCCACTTTATATTTGACGTACATGGATTTAACAAGCTCAGTAAAATATGTTGGGTTTTCTTTACCTCTAGGTAATATACATCAGTATTAAACTCAGGTGCATCACTCATACATACTATTATAACGTTAAGGTAATGTTGTCTTCTCTCATTGCTTGTGAAGGGTGTGCTTTAACTGTAGATAAGAGTGTTGCAATGCAATAAACTCAACCATGTTTTCTTCTGGCTGACAAAAAGGATCCTTTTCCTCTTCCTTGGTTCTCTGATCAAATCAGTGTCTGGACCAGATTTTCTTTGCTTGGTGCTCTTGCAAGCCACCCATGAGCCTCAAACCCAGTAAGTTTTAACCTGAGGGCTGGTGGGGGGCTGGAGGAGGTGGGGGTTGGGAAGCACCTCTTGCAGCTCCAGCATGGTGGGGAGGAGCTGGCAGCTCTACTGAGAAGCTCATTCACAATGTCACAGTTATGGTAACTTGTATAACTGTACTGATGACCACAGATTAGGATCCAGGAAAGGAGTGGCATATGAGGCATGTAAAAAGCTACCCTGCACTGGCTTCCCAGGATTAGCCCTTTAAGAAATATCTTGCAAGAATGCTGTTAGTGAGACATTCCTAATTACTTCAGTCCTTATCTAACTGCCTGGGAGTTCATGACTGCCCTCAGCAGAGATGGATGCACATCAATTTCCGAGGATGGCAGTGATGTCTTCATCCAGGAGCACTGGGGATAGAGGTGTGTGAATCATTGTGAACAGGAGACCTCAGAAATCTCTGAAACACAGGAATTCACATAGGGAGAAGAGCAGTATTCCTTAAGACTTATTTACCCAGTGAAAACTGCAGCACAGTGTAATATATGTGGACAGTGAAAGGCTGGCAAGAGTGCTTATCTCCCCAGTAGCACATAGCAATTCTGCTGAGGTGGATATATTGCAGTCATTTCTCATCGGTTGATAGCAGCCCTCTGGCCATGAGAACAGTTCTTTGTGGTGCCATTATCTTTGAGTCCCTGAAATCGTTCGTGTGAGTGAGCTGCTGTGGAGACCTTTTGTCCACCCATCCAATTGCTAACAACAATAATGTGTAAACAAATACCATTCCTGTAAATCATAATTTAATTAGTCCTGTGGAAAGGGTCCAGGAAGACATAGCCTAGAAGCAGGAGGTGATTTTTAAATTCTGAGGGTTTCTGTCCTGGGACAGAGACGGACAGAGATACACCAAGTTTCACTGAAGATGATTGTCTCGTTCACACCGCTTCAGACAGCAAGCCAAGAGAAAAGTTGCTTGAACATGCAAATGGCTATAATATTTCTGTGGAGGACACATTGTGGTTCCTTTATGTGGTGCCTCCTTTTATCATCACTTATTTCCAGACAGTCCATATTCTATGTGCCAATACGATTATCATTCCCTGTGCTCCTTCCATGCTTTAACACAAAGAAACAAGATAGAGTTCTTGCTTCAAGAGTTACTTCCAAAGTGCTGTATTTTCTTTTCAGAGGCTCTCAGCAGAAGCAAGGAACAGTTTTCTGTATATGACAACAAAAACTAGGACAATTCCTAGCTTGACCTGCTTCCAGCAGAATGAGAACATGACTAAAATGTGAGTTAAAAATTGTATCCTGCAAATATAAATAATGTCCTAGCTATGGTAGTAAAATTACACAGCTGTGTCTCCTCTAGAACTGAAGAAATCATATTCTCATGAGTAGGTGCAATGGTTTAAGTGTCTGGTTCTCTGGTCTTCTGCTTTCCTGGAAGCTGTTTTTTTAATTACAGAAGATCAACACAGTCATCACTTCTTGGGTTTGGGGGGTTACAGTGTTCTGCTCTGTAGTGCATTTCTCAAGACTCTTTGGCTGCTCTCCTGTGATAGACCCTGGTGCAGCATTGCCTTCTGAGTTGTGAGTACAAGCATGTGGTCCTGTACCAGCAGATGTGATGGACTTTCAGACTAGCTTTTTGCCTGTTCTCTGACTTACCCTAAGCTGGATATAGCCATGCATGCAACGACCTGCAACCAACCTCCTGCCAGTTCAAAGCAGGATTGTGGCACTGAAGAGCCTTCTTGCTTCTGTTCAGCAAAAGCTGCAATTGAGGCTCTGTACTCTGGTGCTGCGGAGCAGCGGTGCTGCTGTGGCACAGATAAAATGCTGCCTCCTCCTCCACAACAAATAGTGGACTTCAACCCCTACTGTCAGAGTTTCAGTGCATGTTTAGTTCAGCTACCTTCAGCTGGGTGTCTTCAGATATTCACAATGGTGTTCAAGAGCAAAACAAGGTTCATAAAGCAGATGGCCGTCAGGGAAAGGACTTTTTTTCAGTAGTGTCTTGGGTACGGGTGTACTAGAGTACCCAGGACAATGCTTATAGCACTGTCTTACACTGCGGCCCTAAATATCCTCCGCCACGGAGAAGGAAAGGGAAGACGTTTCAGACCAGGCAGGTATTCAGTACCAACCAGCCAGGGTGCACTCACTTCTTATCTCTATGTTAATCTCATTTGATAATTTTTATGGTTAGGTAAAGGAATATAAACCCTCAGAGACACAGAACACCCTGAACACAATATCCAGGCAAAGACACCCTTTTCTGGCTGATGTAAAAGCAGTTTCTAGTGTTAGCTAAATCCAGATTCTGATCTTCCTCCATGTCAGCTCCTCACACTCTCTGCAATACATATACACCTTGATTTACACCAGTGCAGATAAGAGATACAATCCAATGAGCCTGGCGTTCCATTTGTTAGAAAATGTTGGCCTGAATCCCAATTTCCATTTTTCCAGACTCTTGTCTCTGGTGGAATTGGTCTGAGTTGATGCTCATCTGCAAACAGAAGGATCTTTTATCTTAGAGTCATATTTGCCAGATCATAACACACTAAACGGTCCATGAGTTTCAGCATGACAGGGGAAATTCCCCCAGGTTTCCTTTATTACACTAGCAGAAGGCACTCTCATCATTTTTCAGTGTTTTGGAGAAAGCAACATGCAAAGAATTTACAAGGGAGGAGGGAACTCTCAAGATTTCAGAGGATTTTTTTCCTTACTTGCTCTTTTCAAAACTTCTGAGGTTTCCCTAGCAGTGCTGTGAGGTCAGGCAATGATGGTTTCCTGGCTCCTCATTTCTGTGACTCTCTTAGGGCTGGGTATCCACAAGCTGCAGGTTATATAGACCCTGCGGATCCAGGAGGGATGGGCTCTGGGGGCACGTCCACTAGTCTGAATGGGGGAGTAGGCAGAAATGTCCCACCACAGTGGCTCATGGGCTTCTCCTACCAAGTTCCTGTGTGCAGCATAACACCTTCCATGTGTAGCTGCAGATACTGCAGATACTGCCGTTGTGATCTAAACCAGGCTCTACAGTTAAGCTCCTGCTATTGATGTCTTCCTGCTCCTTGTTTGTGAGGAGTCTGGACTGCTTCCCTTCAGCTGTCTCCTTGGCACCTTGGTAGCCTCATGAAGTAGCTGAAAGGCAGTGGAGGAGCCGGAATTTTGGCCCTGGGGCCTTATTGGTGAGACATACATCCTGTGGTCACTGCACAGACAGTGCAGAGGTGACATGGCTGCAGGTGAGCATCCTCTTCAACATGGCTGCCGGAGCTTGCTCACAGCACATGTGTGGAAATTGTACATAGGAATTCACAGTCTGAGAAAAGGTGAAACAGTGTGACATAAGTCATTTTCTGTTCTCTTGGATTTGGGTCCCTAGGTTTAGGCAGGAAGATTTCAGTAGCAGAGCACCTGGCAATGCTTTGTCAGGGATAATAACATGTTTACAGGAGAAAGAAATTTTGTTCCTGTCACTTGCACTTTCAAACAGAAGAAATACTTTCTGCAGCATCATAACAATCTTTCCCAGCTGGAATAATACTTTTTCTAGTCAAAATTAGTTGATAGTGACTCTCTTAACTCTTGGAACTGCCTTTCCTGTGCTCCCCACCTGTTCAGCTGACTCCTGCACTGCAGGCAGTCGCTCTTCACCTCCATTGGCATGAAGAGCAGTTGTATCTACTGGCGTTTTTCAGAGTCCTATCTCAGAAATGGTTGTCTTTAGTTTACCTTAGCCATGAGCATTTCATTTTGCTTTGCTGAGAAGTAATGTTTTTCAGAGAGTGGGGGACTGATGTGTGCACTTGGCAGGAGGGAAGTTCCTTTCCTTCCTTCCTTCCCTTTTCCCCCTTTCTTCCTTGAGATGAAGTTTTTTTGGTCACTCTTAAATATGGCTTTTTGTTTACGCACAGCCTTTACTCACATCCCTTCTTCATTCAGCTGCAACTGAATTTTCTGCTTCATTAGTTTGCAGTGCTGGGATTTCCTGAAATATATGGGCAGAACCTCTGAGGAACACGGGAAGGGTAGATTTGGTCCCCTTAATATTCCATTATCAAAATGCAGAGAAAATCTTTTACCATCATGAGTGAAGAGTAATAGCAACTTCAAAATGAAAACCCTAAAGAAATGTTTTCACCTAATGGTAGATCTTTAAGGCCAAGATGATTATTTTCTGCCTTGGGTTCCTCCAGCAGTTGTTCACTGAAGCCGGTTGAGTGGCTGTGCATTTCCTAGCCCCTCTTGGCTGGAATGAAGCTGTGGTAGCAGCATAAATCCGAATAAGTTCAGCCGCTTCCCTGCCCAATTCAAGGGTAGACATAGGCTCCCATTACCAGGGTTTTGAGTCACAGCCTTTCACCAACACTTCATCACCACAGAAAAAACAAAAGGGTCAAAATATATTTCTCTAATGGTGAGCTGTATCTAAACTCTGCTGTTCTTGGTAGTGGACCTCACAGTGTTAAACAGGAGAGCGTGCACTTGGAGCCTGCAGGTTTGTTTTAGCTTGGCTCATTAATCTAACTGAAACATTGCTGGCTTCAGCTACTGCAAGGATTAAGTGGGGGAGCAAAACAAACGGAAGCCTAAATATCTGCCCAGGTTATTGGCACCACCCTTCCACCAGCAAACACCCTGGGACTGGTCAATAAGGGGGGACCCTAACCCCTACTCTATTGTCTGACTGCTTTATTACTGAAATTCCTCTTCAGGCTTTTATTGTTGTGGATATGGATCAGATGGACATGAAGTACATAAAAATGAGAATAAATCATTACCTATGCTGCCAGCTAGAATTGAGGGCAGGCAGTGTGGTTTCTCAGTTCATCTTGATGGATCATTTTTTTGATCTTAAATAGAGAATTGGTAAAGCATCATGACCTGAATAACAACTAATGTAAGATCTGTAGATAATGCACAGGTGCTGTAATTTGCTGAAGGATATTCCTGATTATTTTACCCCTAGAGCTCTCGTTTCCTTATCAATGCTCATAAGCCTTCCTTCTTTCAGACTCACACTTTTATTTCCTGGGAGGTGATTTTTAGAGTGTTTGCTTCTTCTGTCTGGCCTAACTTAGCTAGATCACATTGACTCTGTGCGTGGCCCATCCTCTGTCTCATTCAGAGTTTACACTCAGACTTCAGAAGGACAATGTGATTTTAAAATCAGTGAACCTCTGCGTTTCTCCAAGACTTGCAGAGATGTCACAGAAGAGACTGTGTTAACACCAGAAGAGTTACGCCCATGCAAAACAGGCACAAACAATGGAGACTCAGGCTGTGCAATGACCAGGAATAATATCTGCTGACCCTCAGGGTGCAGTTTCCCATTTAGGCTTAATCTGATCTGACCATGGGCTCCTGGTGAAAAGGTGGTCCTGCTCTTCCTGCCTATTCCTAGCTATATGTTCCTGATACCTCCCTTGCACTGGAAGTTGCAATCTTGAAGGTTACAGAAAGAAATGGAAGGGGTTTTTTTTTTCGGGTTTTTTTTGGTAAATTAGTTCTCTGCCGGATCAACAAGCCAATCTGAATCACCCTGCCACAGCAAGACCTCTATGTATGATGCAGGCGATTACCAGGTCAGCTGGCAACATAGAGTTAGACTGGATTAAGGATAACTAGAGCACAGTTCATGTGACTCCTATACCCATCCTTTACACTACAGCCTCTGGGGCCCTCTTTCCAACACATGGATTTGTGTGAAACCATTGATGTAACAACACAAAACAAGTCCTCTAGAGTAGCCAGCATCAGAGCAAGGGACCAAGACCAGTCCTGGATCTCAGCCCACATCGTCACTGCCCACAGCATTTGCCTTGTCTGCATTTCCCAAGCTCTCCCTCCAGCTGCAGTTCTGTCCAAGGCCCAGCACCAACCAGACAATGTTCTTGAGGGAACTTGGGACACTTGCTATTTCTGATTCAGCTGTGGTAGAAAAAAGGAATAGGTGTAATAGTTTTGATCCTCTCTCCTGTAGGTCCCCAGGAATGGGGATGCCAGTGTGTCCTCGTGTTCCCTGGACTGCCGTGCTCCTGCCTTGATGTGGTGTGGTATAGAACTGTGCTTTTCCCCCAGCCTTGCTGCTGCCTCCCCTTCTGAGCTATGCACATGCGCAGCAGCCCTACAGCATCAGCCATCCCTGCAGATGGCTGCCACGCTGTTCTCATTGAGGCCATGAATCATGTGGTGCAAGAAAGCCACTGCAGATGCTGAGGGGTTTATGAAAGGGTAGTGGCAAAGCAGGTGCACGTGTAGGGGAGAACCAAAGGGATGGAAGGTGGCTCTGAGAAGAAGACAGAGTGGTTCAGATACAAATGCTGTATCTCCAGCAGACGGTTGCTTTAGGAATTTAGGTAGTGTGTTTTCCAAGGAGCCCTGTGGGAGGAAGGTCATTTGCAAAGACAGGTAGGGAACTGCAACCCTTTGAGATGTATGCATGTTCTACAAAGAAGAGTTATGTATACTTGGTAACACAATTTGCACGAGGTAAACCCTGATAGGACAGGCTGAGGGAGTTGGAGTTATTCAGCCTGGAGAAGAGAAGACTCCAAGGAGACCTTATAGCAACCTTCCATTATCTGAAGGGGGCCTACAGGAAAGCTGGGGAAGGAATTTTTATGAAGGCATGTAGTGATAGGACTAGGAGGGATGGGTATAAATTGGAGAGGGGAAGATTTAGACTTGACATAAGGAAGAATTTCTTCACAATGATGGTGGTGAGGCACTGGAAGAGGTTGCCATGGGAAGTTGTGGATGCCCCATCCCTGGAAGTGTGCAAGGCCAGGTTGGATGGGGCTTTGAGTGGCCTGATCTAGTGGGAGGTTTCCCTGTCCATGGCAGAGAGGTTGGAGCTGGATGATTTTTAACATTCCTTCCAACCCAAACCATTCGATGATCTCCTGGACGTTTTTCTCTGTCATTGTTAAGCACTCAATTGTCCATTTATACTCTTAAAATTCATCCGCCTGTGTTTCACCTCTGACATGGGTTTCTTTTCAGGTTAATTCCCCTCTGACTTCCAGGAGAGTGGGATGTGACCCCTCCTGACATTTGTTTAGTGAGTTATGCTTGCCTTCCGGAGAACACAAACAAGCTGCCGGACTTCCTCCCCTCAGCTTTAGCTGTGGTCCAACTCCTTACTGCCCTGACTCTGGCCCTAAGCCGATACAAGGGGTATTGTCATTTGGCTTCTCAAGTTCAGTTTGCAAAAGTGCCAGTGTGATTTAGAGTTTGTGCTCTGTTTTCAAGATGGACTTATGCCCAGCCACACTAAGAGAAATGGAAGTGTGTATTTCCCTTGATTTCACTCAAAATGAAACATCTGATTGACTGTGAGAATCTGGTCTTAATCATTTGAGAAAGTCACTTGGATTTAGGTCTGTGAATAGTGATGTAATTTCTAAAAATAAGCCTTATACTCCGAAGGCGCCTGGACAATGCCAACATTGTCCCTTCTGTCCCACTCTACCCAGCAGGTAGGAATTTGAGGAATGTGATGAGAATAATAAAAATAATTTCCATCTCACAATAGCCATACTTGAATGTAATTACTGATGAAGCTAAACCCAGCTTCCCAATAAAGTCTGGAAACCAAAACGAAGCATCATCCTGGTTCATGGGAACAGAAATTGTAGTCACATAACAAAGAAATTAGGTAAGAGGAAGTATATTGAGGAACTCAGGAAGTGAAAAGTCTTTCTTTTCTATATTCTTGCTAATATAAAGCAACATGATTAGTTGGTTCTTCAGCAGTTTCCCACTTCCATCACAAAACTGCTTTAATCTTTAAAGCACTCAACATTGTGGTTTTCTGAAGTTAATCTGGACAAACTTGACACCTCACAGTCCAGCTGAGTTGCTGTGCACAGCTGTAGTGTGGAAGATCTAATGGAGATTAGATTTCAGGGATATCTTTCACTCCCCTCCTTGCTCTCTTATCTTTTCATCTACTCCAGCCACAGCATCTCTTGGTAGATTTTAGGCCTTCTGTTTCCTAATGTTTTTTTAGCAATGCAGTACTTGACCATTGGACAATGATCTAATGGTGTGCTATATCTGAGCACCCCAGTTTTAGGCCAGACTGACAACATTAAGGCCAAAATACTGAATTGTTATTCCTGAGTAAATTAATTCCCCTTCTAGGGCCATATTGATTTGTGCTGGCCCACTATCACTTTCTCTTCTCTTGAAGTGAGATAATTTAATTCTTCACCCCTTCTCGTGCTCACACAGTTGTGGGAGGAAGGGGCCCTCTACCACACCTACCATCTGTACCCCAGTGGAGGACACTGCTGAGACACTTGTATCTAGAAGTGAGCCCTGAATGAATAAACTCGATTTTGCAACCCTGGCAGGTGTGCCACTCTGAAAGTTTAGCAGCCTCAGGAGAAATGTTTTGGGAGTCTTGGGGTTCCTGTCTATGATATTGAGACCTGCAGGGCAGAGGAGACCAGCATTCGGCAATGCCGTGCAAGCACACCTTGCTCTTGGCAGGCTGGAGACAGTGCTGCAGTCAGATCTTCATCAAGGAGAAGGTAAATCTTCAGCCCCTGTGCATGGTGAGGTGAGGCTTTGTCCCTGATGCACCCTCATTGCCAGGGTTCAGAAGGACGAAAGTCACCCCAAATTTCCAGGCCACCTGCTCTTGCACCAAGATTAGTTTACACGCAACAAATGCTTCTATTTATACCTCACAGTAGATGTAGGCTGGACATTTCCCTGCAAGCTGCCCTTCTTTATGCTGACTATAAACAATAAAATGCCACTGGTATGGTATGTATGGCTGTCCTTGGCAAGTCCTGTATGGAGCTCCATCCCCTGCTCCTTCAGGAGTCTCTTATGAGTGGTGGGAAGGAGAGTTTGCCTGGGGTGGGTGGTGGCAGCCAAAAAGTCCCTGGAGCAGAACTGAAGAAGGTAACCATGTGTTTCCATATGTGTCTGTTTCTTCCCTGGAGAGCAGAGGTTCAGTGGCAACAAGACTAGACATGACAATAAGGACTTTTTTTAGTTGCCAAAACAACTATCTATTCCTAAGGTGATTTTGCATGAAAATTGTTTATCAACATTGCAGTCAGAAGGATGGATGGTGTCCCTTCACTTTGAAAAATGAGGAGGGAAGCACAGGAGTGCTGGAGGTGAGGAAGAATATAGACAGAAATGTTTTCAAAGGGAAACTTTCTATTTAGCTTTCTTCACTACATTTTGCAAAACATATCCATATTTCAAATGGAAACACAAATTCAAAAGGCCAGGCAATGTCCTCAGCAGAGACAAACTGGCTCCATGCCAGGAGCACAAACTGGCTCCACAGGAGGGGCACAGCCAGGCAGCAGCAGCATGTCCCCATCCCACCTCCCTCCTGGGAGACTGCACATCCCAACCTGGTTTAGACTGCAGATGAAAGGTAGCACGTGGACCTTTATGCTGGTCACCATCTTCCCTAAAGCATCCTCATATCTAGGCCATTAATTTCAACCAAGTCTCTTCTCATTGATGCTGATCTGAGAGGGGGAGGGTGTCCCAAATGTATGGGACCAGACTCTCATGGGCATAAGCTTATATTGGTTGCATTCAGAGCATGCAGGGATGTGGTCTGAGGTGTGTGTGAGGAGAAGAATGAAGGCAATGGGGCCAAAAGATAAAAGGAAGCTGTAAAAATCATAGCAGTGGTTAAAACTAGCCAAATAGAACAGCTTCCTCTGCTTTCAGATTTGCAAACCAGGCACCACTCTGTCGTTTGGCACTGCAAGTGGGGAGACAATGAAACACCACATACAACCCCCCTCAAATGTTTGAAGAAGACCTTGCTGTGTAAGAAGAGCTCAGCTGATGTGAGAGGTCCCTTCCTAATCGCAGCAGCAGGCTCGGGAGGGTCAGTGGGTGCTAATCACAGGGTATTGTGCAAATGCAGTACAGTGGTGGAGAAAAGAGTAGTTCCTGCAACTGAAGAAACCAGAGGTCACTGCAGGCCTCTACAAGCAGGTTTCACTTCACGTGTTTTACTAAGACTCACTTGTCTACTTAACATTTTCCCAGTGTACAGCTTGAGACAGGTTTGCAGAACATTTCAGACGGTAGCAATGGTTGGAAATGATGCGTTTCTTCACATTCATCCTGTTTGGACTATTTCTAGTCAGGAATCTTTCCTGGATGAATGTCAGGGTAGAATTGATCAAGCTTAACCCAGGAGTGCAATGGCTGATGTCGCTCAGCCAGCAGCGTTGATCTGTCCTGGGGCTCCTGCTCCATCTTGCATGGGTGGTACTGGCTGAGCAGCCCCTTCTGACTGCAGTGGGAAAATCTTTTCGAAGCAGAATATCTGCAACGTGGTATTAAACCACTTGCCCTGAAAATCCAATACACCCTTTCCATTAATGGCTAGTAGCGCTTCAGGAAAACATCTCCATATGTCTCCCCACTTCCCACAAACCAAATAACTGGCTGAATAGGAAGGTGGTATGAGCTGTTCTCCTGATCCCTGGGCTCGGTGAGCCCCGATGGAGCGCGTACAGGGGGGGGGTGGGGGGGGGGGGGGGGGGGAGCAGGTTCTGGCCCAGCACACCTAGCCAATGCTACAATATTGTGCCAGACAGGGCACAACAGGAGTCCTATCTCCCAAATATAATCACACTTGTTCATGAAGTAGGACATTTTACTATCCTTATCTTCATTGGATCAGCTACTACACAAATGTTACGACTTTCTCACAGTATTTGGTAGTTCAGATGCCAGAGGAAATCAGGAAGTATGGCAGTGGATAGAAACACACAAACCTTGGCATCTTTAAAGTGAGAGCCTGAAAATGGGATAGATGTCAAGGAAGGTTAATTTTACAGCCTACTGGTGTTGGCAGCATCGCTCTTGCTGTTCCCAGAGCCACACACCTTCCCTCTAACCTCACCAACGATATGCAGCTACTTGCAAGGAAGTAAACAAAAGGGACTCATGGGGACTTCGGTTCCATAGAAACAGCAGGGAAAATGTCCATGCGTGCCAAGTGGAAAGGGACTAAATCAGTGGGGAAGGAAATTTTATTGTCACAAGTTCAAAGGGGATGTTATAAACAAGAGAGTGGGGGGTAAAAAAAAAAAAAAAAAAGAAAAAGAAAAGGGAAAACTTCAGAAAGCAGTCCCTGCAGTCAGATCGCAAAATACTACTAATGAAGTCTTGCCTTAGAGCAGTTGTGAAATATGATGTGGTATTTACATCAACAGTGACTGAAGCAGCATTTACTACTTCCCCTTTAAACACAGCAAGATACTGCCTGCCCTGTGAGATTTGTGGATTCTAACCCTGCAGATGGATCATGGGCCCAGCGCTGGTGGATGGGTGGGAAAAGAATGCATTGGGCAAGGGGATGGGAGAACATGCAGCCCTGTTAACCATGGGGGTTAGGGTTTGGTGTGAGAGAAACAAGTAAACAGCATCATGGCTGTGGTGGTGAGAATGCCTCGAGACATTTCTGCACTTGTGGGATCTGCAGCCAGGTAAAATGTGCTCCCAGTTTCCAGCCTGACAGATCTTGCAAAGCAGGGAGCTCGCTATAGTCTAATCTTGGGCTGATGTGGTGCCAGCAGTGCCTTGGGGCTGGGGTGGAATTGCTCTAAGCTATGCCATCTGGCTACAGTCCCCACGGCCGCCCCAACCAGGGTATGCTGGAGGGAAGCAGGCACTGTCAATGCCTCTTTCCACTCTGTCAGCAGTGGAAGGGATGGCATTGACCAGGCTGGGCTCCTCTGGGACACAGCAGACCTGAGAGTTTGATCGTTTGATCACATCCCAGCAGTGGCAGCATTCAATAATGCAGATGTGAGCCCCTAATTTGTAAAAAGGGGAGAATATTCAAAGGTTCAAAAGGGAAAGTATACAAAGGCTGCAATGAATTTCACTGTAAGCCAAACGCAAAGATGGCTCCAGGTCTCTGTGGGGGAAATTTAGTGTTACAAATGCAGAGGGATGGTATAATGCAGCCACTGGATCGTGATCATGTTTACCATCGCCTCCTTCAGTTGCAGAAGTCATTCATAAATGTGGGAGCAGCAGGACTGCAATTCATAGGACAAAGTTGTCACTACATTTAAGTGCCACTGGTGGCAACAGTTGCTTGCTACCCTATGCTTCACGAAGGCTGAAAAAAAGTAGTTTTCATACCCCTCATTTTCCTGAGGTCTTGAAAGGTGAAACAGCAAAGCACTATGAACAGGAAGGCAAGCCTCAGGCAGGCTGTGTTATTTGTGGAATAACATTGCTCTAGGTACCTCTTTCTCTCAAGAAGCTCTCCCCTCTTTACACTGTCATGAAGAGGTGACACAGTCTGTTCAAGGGATCAGCAGGGAAATAAAATACAAGGTCCCTGCCTCTCCTGTTGTAACATAATTGCTGGTGCTCCTCTGAGCTAACCTAGAGCAGGCTTTTTGAGCAGTAATTAATTTTGATAAAGCTGCCAGGCTCCATTACTGCTGTTTGCATCACTCTGGTAGCAGGCTGAAGAATCTGAAAGTGCCTAGTCTCTGAAATAGAACTTCGAGCTGATCATGTTTGAGTTGGCTTACAAAACACGGTCCCCAGGTTCATTGCAAGCCACAGCAGGTCTGAGTCACAGCAGCAGAGTCCATCTTCACAGGATGAAACTCCATTGAAAGCGTCTGCCATCCTGTAAAGCTGCAAGTTGGTCCCATACCCTGCCAGAGGTCTGCTTTTGTTTGCGTGTGTGCAAGTGCATGTGGGCACTCACAGGGCACAGGAATAATTTTATCAGCTCCTTTTGGCCATCGAGCTGAAAGATCCTTGATTTGGAGCTATGTGAACTGAAAATGGGAGGATATTCTAGAAATCACAATTCATGATGAATTCAGTATTCACCATAGTGATGCATCCTCAGTGCAGAGTACATTATCTTTGTCTCTCAGAGGTTTATTTGTTCACCTTACTCACTGAAACTTTGTGGCATCTGAACACTCCCCATAACAGATCTCTAAGAATCTCTACCACAGTATCAAAAGCATAGACACGTGCTCTGCAGTGCCAGACTCTTGCAAAGTTGTTTTAACAGGCTCCTGCTTTTAATTAGCTGTAAACTGCTTGGGGCATGAGTCTGGCTTCCCGTTAGTCCTGGCAGGCACTCTGGTACTTTCTAAGCAAATCATGCTCATCTGCCTACTCAGGTTGGCAAAAATCCAAAGGTAGCTGTAATTTCAGTCACCCCAATTTCCCCACCTGAAGGGGCTGCAAGCTGGTGTCTGGGGCTGGCCTTTTAAAGGGCATGCTACCATCAGCTCCGCTCCACGTTACTTAGCATTTGAAAGAGGGTTTTTTTGGACTCGGATATCTCAGAAATGCAAACAAGCCATGAGCAAGATGCAAATCACACCTGTAAGAACATCACCTGGCTAGGCTTCTCCCTAGCTTTTTCAGCTTACTGGGCTTGTGA
Organism: Cuculus canorus; assembly: GCF_017976375.1. Classification (NCBI taxonomy): domain Eukaryota; kingdom Metazoa; phylum Chordata; class Aves; order Cuculiformes; family Cuculidae; genus Cuculus; species Cuculus canorus. The sequence goes on from NC_071405.1 coordinate 50,451,046, forward strand.
AATAGTGAGATCTTCCCGTGCTCTCCTACATCTTTAGCCAATTCAGCACTTGCCTGCTGGGATTTTGACCCCTCCCATCCCCCATGTGTTTGTTTGAAGAGATAACTCCTTTTATATATATACTTGCTCTTTGGAAGGGGGGGAACATTTATTGTTGTCTCTGAGCTTCTGCAGCATAAAGTTCCAGGATTCCTCCATTCCCAGCTGCTGGATTCAGAAAGCTTTTCCTTTTCAAACTTCCTGTTCACACAGGGTGGGGGTGGGAAGTGGGGGATGAGGGGGGAGGTTAGGCATTGAATAAAAGGAATTAACCATTTCCCTTCTCTGACCTTTGGGAATTTCCGTATGTGAAAGTGGCAGCTTGTGTGTCTAAGAATTATAAATGATGGGACTTGCAAGTTACTGAATGGATGTGTGACCAAAGACCACAGGCTGCTCCCTGAGCAGGACTGGGAGCAAGGAGGGCAAAGGGGAGAAATAAAAAGCAGGAAAGACTACAGATACTGAAAGATGGTATGTTTTATAGGAATGGAAACTGCTTATCACGCTCCAGAGAGCAAACGCTATTGCAGCTTCCCTCCACCATTCCTTAGTTCATCTTCTGTTCTCATAGCCAGCAAAAAGGAGGCCAGGAAGTAAGTTTCCATGAGAAGCTCTCATGACTCAGATCTCCCTCCTGTAGTTTTTCATCAGTTTGCCTAGAACAGGGTCACCATCCTGAAAGGAAAAAAGCCATCCTGACTGTTGTTAAACTGCATGTGTATTTAATAAACATAGCATACGTGTGCACAACCCTTGCTAGACCCTTACCATGGACTTGACAGGACTTGAAAGTGGAACTTGCATTGCTGTTTCTGAGAAACCATTGTGTGTCCTCTAAGCCACCCTTTACCCTGGTTCCTGGGTGCTCTGCAGACTCTGCAGACCCTGACAGGCTCACAGCCACTCCTGTGACATACCTATGCACACACGCAGATGCACATGCGCACAAGGGGAGCTATGGCAGTTGCAGAGCAAGAGGCATCCCCCATTGCCACTGCTTTTTGTGGGGAGCATCAAATACCCCTGGAAGGACTCCCTGGAAAGCTGAGACCCAGCATTGGTGGATTAAAACCTAAACCAGTCATATCTGGATGCAGTAAAGTATGTGTGTATATGTGTGTACTGATAGAAAGGAGTACAAAAGTGGCATCCCACAGGGACAGGCTGTAGTGGTCCTCATACATTTACTTGGGAGAGTGGCCCGAGCAGAACTAAGCATGCGCACGTTGTCCCATACACACATGCTGATGTCCTCTGCAGTCCAGATACTAGCAGTGTCTGTGTCAGATACCTCAGGTCTGTGTTACCTTGGTTAGCTGAGAGCAGTCTTGCCCACATCTGCTGCCCTTTTCCTAAGCAGGCTGTCGCCCAGCTGGGCTGTGAGCACCCCAGACAGCCTCCCCCTTTCCCCACCTCTCCAAGGAGTTACACATCTATGTGCACCCGGAGAAGCAACATCATCCGGGGAGGTTTCTTTCTCCTCTCTCTTCTTCTTTTCTCTCCCCCTAAGCCACAGAGAAATTTGTTCTTGAGCTTCTCCCTAAAGCCACCAAGGCTCACGGGCAGGTGAGGGGAGTTAGATGATCCTGAAGGATTTGTTGGGCAGAAAGGAAATAGCAAAGGCTGACAGCTGAGGGTCAACAGAACTGGTGCAAGTAGCACAGATGGGGCTTCAAGCATGGCCTCATAAAATGTAGTCCTGGCCTCCTAGACACCCTGTCCTTTTCTCACAGTTGATGAGCATGTGTTCCCACAAACACACAGATGCAAATGGTTGGACCTATTGATGGACTTTGGGCAGAGTGAGGCCACAGCTCCCTTCTGCTTTCAGGAAGTGTTGGGGATCACTGTGCCTTTCTTCCCTGAAAGTCAGGATCTCTCTGGCTGAGTTTGTGAGCTGCACTACTTCACATGCCTGAGAAGCGGGCTCCAAGCTGAGCTGACACCCTCATACTGACACCCAAAGTACACTCAGCTCTTCTTTCTTCACTAGCCATGGCAGAGAGATTTCCTAAACATAAGAGGAGAAAAACCTGTTTGTACTCACTGCTGGCTGTGCTTCGCAAGGCGGAGAGGAAAAAATATGTTGCTCAGCAGGGCCCCTGCTGTATCCTGTATGGCATTTCTATGGAACTAGCCAGGCCCATCTGTCTATGAGTTTACAAATTGTAAACATAACAGGGATAACCTGAGAAGTCTCAGACTTTGCTGCTTTGCCAGGATTACAGAACCAGGCTGAGGACACTTTACTTCCTGCCATGCTGCCAGAGGATGGAGATGGAAGGAAGCGGGTGGCCTCTTGCCTTGCAGGATGCAGAAGCACCCAACTTGCATTTAGGGGGAGCGCCGAGGGATGATATAAGGTAGTTTGGGAAAAATCTCCTTCTAAAACCTCCTTTTCTCTCTCTGCTATGGGAGGATAGCTCAGAGGGAAGCTTGTTTTCACTCTGTAGCTGAGCATCCCTTGTCCGCTACTGCCCTCAGCACTTTCATCAGCCTGTAGATGCGACAGCGACCAGCCGTTGCATCAAAGGCTTGTTAAGGTACTGCTGTGCTGTGAAAGAGAGGGAAAAAAATCCTGTTGACTGTGACGAATTAGAGAAGTTCAGGGGTGGCACTCACCCTTTTATTGGAGAGCTGCTTGAGTCTGTGCACTGCTAAAGGGATTAGAGCAGCGTGTGGCATGTTTCTGGTTCTGACAGAAACTTGAACACGCTCTAGTAGAGCTATAAAGAGAATGGCCACATCAATGGCAGGAGGGCTGGGGAGGGCTGTGAGCGATTAGCCACACTTGGAAGGCATCAGGGGGTTGTGAACTGTACATGCGGTGTTAACTGTCGAAGTGCTGTATTCTCCAAAGAGTTGCTTTTGCAGCACCATGAGCAGGTTTTCTTTTACCACGTGTGGTTTTGGACACACTGTGCTCTTGCAGGGCCTCTAGTAGTGTTGCCTCCTGGAGAACAAGGGCTCAGGCCCTGCTTGAAACAATCTTGTTTAGGGATGGAGATGACTTGGGGGTCGGGGGGGATGTCTCCATTCCCATTCAGTGGAGCCAGAAGTAAAATCATCAGATCTTGGTATCGCACAAGAAAATGAATGTCAATGTGATAATACAAAGTCATAGTTTATTGGGAGGTCACCATGCTGAAGACTTAGCATTCATTTGAGCTTCCATGGCACCAAGCTAAACGTGAATGGGAAGTTAACTTGCATCTCATTACTCGGAGCTAAATTTCCTAAAGGTTTCAAGAAAATGGCCTTTTTGTACGAGACACATTGAAAGCCTGCTCTTAGTATGAGCTCAGAAACTAATCCTGCAGCCCGATGCATAACCTGAATGACATCTTGTTGATAATAGGGCCACAAATTACAAAGCTGAAGATGTTAAGAGCAGCCTGGCACAACAGACTTGGAGAGATAGGACAGATATGTCTGGAAGAAGCATGACAGTTGTCAAGCACTGTTTTCCCCAAACGTACCCCTGAAGTAGGGTTATGCTAGAGTTCTCCAGATGGAGCAGGCAGGACCCAGATGGATCATTCATGTACTGGAATAGATTTACATCAGCTCTCCGGTTTATCAGAGCGCACAGTCAGTCGGGTTCAGAAATGTCTGCAATTTATGTATGGTAAAACCAGAGATAAAATCTAAGAGGAACAAACCACTTTGAAGCTCCAGGAAAACTGCCAGCAAAAGGTTAATAGACAGGACATTGAGGCAACAATTTCAAATCAGACTAAATGACAATTTTCAGCTGCCTAAAGCCACTTCAAGAAGTCAGCAAGAAGTCAGCATGAGTCCTATTCCCTCCTGCATGACAGTGTCAGTGACAACTTGGTAAGTCAAGGTGGTTTCCTGAGAAGCAAAGGTAAAGCAGAGATGCCTGAAAATATAGGGGACTCCATGAAAGTAAGGAAAGGAATCAGATAGCAAGCCCTCAGAGGAGTGCTGAGGAAGAGAGGTAGAAAAAGGCCTGTCCAAAGAAGAGTAAAATAATGCCAGTATGAGAAGTGACAAGAGACCCTCAGAAATAAGGCCATTAAAGGGATTTAATTCTCTACTGATTAAGCTGATAGTAATACTCCTTTCCCACTGGTGAGGGGTGAACTGGAGACAGAGGAAAGGAGGGGTTTTCACATTCCTATGAAAATATTTGGGATTTCAAAAAATGCTATTATTTCTATTTGTGTCAGCAGAAAGATGAGACCTTTGGAAAATATGAGAAAGAACACAAATCCTTCTTTCCTTCCTCTTGTCTCCAAAAATGATAACAGGTATGCATGGAGAACTGCAGTTTGGGTTCATGTCCTTGCATGAGGTAATAGCTGATGAATGCACAAACCTCCCAGTTGCTACCCATTCACTAATGTGATAAAAATCTAGATGCAGCTGAAGAAGAAACTGAGGGGCTTGAGTCAAAGAATGGCCTGGGCTCCTCATGCCTCGGCTGCAACTAAGAGCAAAGCTGGACACAGCCCAGCTAGTCTGTCCCACTGGCCATGGCAGAGGGTAACAGGTCAGCACCGTCCAGAGCACCTATGCTGCTTAGACCCAAGAATTTATAAAGCATCTTCCAGTTAGGTAAAACAGATGCAGATGTTACAGCTAGTTTTCATCAGAGACTTGAGAATTCTATCCTCCAGAGTATCCAGGAACTCAAACAGCTCTGCGAATTTTTATTTTTAGTGAGTCTTCATTTGCACATGCACACAAAAAACATTTTCAGAATATTTTCAGCCAGTTTTGGTTCTAGCAGAAACATTTTCAGTGACTCACTAATAATGATCAAGAAAAGATGCAAATAATACTGTAAGGTCAGAAAAAGTGGTAAGGAGAGCACACACAAGAGTCACTAAGCATACAAATGCAAAAGGACTAGTGCAAATGCCTGCAAAATCACTTGCATTGTAAGTAAAGGGGGAAGATGCAATTAAAAAAACTAAATGCACTGGTTGAAGGTCTGCTTAAAAGTTTGCGATGGTGAATTCACCAGTAAAACCATAATACCTTTCAGTTCAGTTAGAGGAAATCTCATGAACCCCAGGAGAATTCTGCTGTAGTCAGCATTACTGAGAAAGGCTGAATGTGACATATGTCCAGCTGCCTTTTGGAGTTTTGCAGAGTTTGCTTCTTGTGGGAAGCAAAGAAGTGATTGGGGCAAAGTTAAAGGAAAACCAGGCTGAATTTTGACCTGGAAGATCAGACGTTGACCACATTTTTGAAAACATTCATCAAAGACAGCACAGGATGGAGGAAATCACTCATTGTTATTGCTCATAAGTAATCATTTGCTAGCCTTCCTCCCAAATTTGGAAAGTTAGAATACTAGCATCATCCAAGACATAGGTTAGCCAAAAAGACCAGCTGAGGGAATCCCTACCCTATGCTGTGCTGGAAAAGGAAAACCAATGGCCTGGGCATTGATGGTACATAGTGCTGGTGAAGACCCAGCAGGGCAGACATCTGGAGCCTGGGCTGGACCTCAGGCAACCTTTGAAGAATCCAGTCTTCAGTGCATGCTTTTTGTGATGTGCTCAGAAGATATTTGAAAGTCTACATACTACTATACATATGTTAATTACTCCAGAGAGGGCTTATCCTACACTTCCAGAGTTATGAATTTCATGTTTAGCTGGTATAAAATGGCATGGCCACTAGATGACTCTTCCTTCTTGTCTAATTCTCCTTTCATTCATCTGCTATTCCTGTCACTCAAGTGAGCACAAACTAACTGATTTACACTAGTAGTCATTAAGAAAATAACTAGGCTTTGAGATCCTAATTTTCATCTAGCAAGATCTTCAGGTGGACTAATACACACAATTTCTCTGGCTTGCCAATAGCCTCTGGCTTTTGATAAGCAAGTGATCTGGCCAACATTGAGCTGTTAAACTAATAATAACAGGCTAATAATTTCTTGCAGTGGTTGGAACTCCCAGCTGGGCGATAATTTCACCTCCCTAAGTCAAAAGATGCAACATACTACTTTTTGGGATATGCTTAATTTACTTGCTTTGGCACCTTACATTAAACCCTTCAAATTCCAAAATCAAGTTTGCAATATTATTTGGGAAGGTTTGGGCTATATACAGGGGGTGATCAACTGCAGCAGAAATGGGGCATCACTTGGTTTCTTCCCAGGCATGTGAAATGTTAGTGAACATCACTTCTGTTGTCTTCCCCTACTCCAGCACCATCCTGTTGGCTCTCACCCTATCAGGCTCTTCAGCTGTCCCAGCACACAAGGCACTGCCTGTAGTGGTGGGAACTTCGGCTGCCTGGGCATCCCCACCAACAGTGCCAGTGCCAGCACAAGCTGCAGCAGGACATCCGCCAGCAGTGACTCTTCACACCTTGCTGAAGACCCCCTTTCAAGCCCGTTGCATCCGGGCCAGCACAGACCCCAGTAGCATCAGCTTCCTTGCAGCAATGCTGCATCAGCCCTGTCAGGCCCCCAGTGGCTGAGCTAGATGGAATTTAGGCTCATTTGCTATCCTCTACTTCAAGACATGAGTCAGGTTGCTCATACCATCTACCTGCTGCCAAGTGATCACAGTGGAGGGGTGAAGCGACCTTGCTCTGCCTTTGATATGAGGCGTGCTCACTTCCTACACCTAAAGCTGAGCCAGAGCTACCCCTCACTATTAAACAACACAAATTGAAATGAAGCCTCCTCCTGAAATTTTGTGTGTAGTTAGTCTGCACATGACACACAGCTACCAAGGAAAAGTACAGGAAAAGCTTAGGGATGAGAAGCTCTCTGGCCTGCAATAAAAAAAAAAAAAAAAAAAAAAGGCTGCAATTTAGCAAGCAGTAAATATTTCCTAGGTACACAACATATAGTAGGCAGTGTGACGTCTTATCTCGCAATGTTTATAGCTGCTGACACAGCATGGATTAGCAAAACAGACATTAAGGATGGGATGGGTCAGCGAGCTGTGTGCATTTTCCACAGATGGTAGGGATACTGCAAGCAGGAGCTGAGTTTAGCCAGCTGGTTATGTTCTCCTTGAGTAGCTTGGGATCCTTTCCCTGCAAGCTGGGCTGAGCATGGAGCTTTTAGCTAAGAATATGCTGTTATTCCCCTACCATTGGGATTTTCCTGGGCAAGCTGCTTTGACGGCATCTAGTCAAGTAGTAGTCAACCTGGGGATGGCAAGAAAGGCTGGCAAAGCCACTTGGGTGATTCAGTGTGCTGGAGATACACCACTCCCACAGCACAGCAGTGTCCTCAGTCACATACAAGTTATTAGATGCCTCCTGGCACCACAGGAAGGGTCTTTTCTTGGGGAACTCCTTTGGTGGTGCAGATGCTGCCTACCACTTGCACCCCTGGTGTGCGTCCCTGCTGTCCAGGCCAGAGGAGCTTCCAAAGGAGCAGCTGCTTTGAGCAAGACTGGTTGAATCTTGCCTGCCAATTGAATAGCGGCATTGACTTTTGTGTCCCTTGTGGGTCTGCACTGGCATCTGCCGTTGGAAGTCCTGCAACCCTGTGGGTGCACCAGTCTTAACCTCTGTCGAGGGCACCCTTTCACCATCCTCATGGGCAGTGCTGACTGGGGACACAGCGTGTTAGGTCTGGCTGGACAACGGCCCAAGGCAGTGTCTCTGCCAGCAAGTCCTGCACAATTTAATCAGGACTTAAAGTTCACCTCCCCAGAGACACTCAGAAGGGAAAACAGACATAGCAATACCTCTAGCAGTGGAAAGGAGGACAAGCGGAAGACCTGGGAGGTGCAGTAGGAGGTCAGCCCTGCCCATGCTGTTCTGTGCACAGCACACGGATGGGACCGTAGTCTGTTTGTCTGTAAACAGTGGCACTGTTCAGCACAAACATGTAATCAACCTGAGCTTGGAAAACTTTACATCCTTCTTGGTAACAGCATGATGGAAAATAAGGCCTTGGCTTGCTGCCCTGAGTGCATTGCTGAAGTGGGCTGTGTGAGAAGCAGGGAAAAGCTAGAACAGAAGAGCTGAGCTTTGGTTTGCAAGTGTGGCTACCCAAGAAATGTGATCTGGGCAGTCCCAACAAGGGAGGCTCTGGAGCTGGACACCTGGAGAGGGTGCAGAGCCCTAGGACAGCTCTGCAGAGCTGCTCAGCACACAGGTTACAGTTTGCTTTCTGGGAATAGCTAACTGTAACATCTCAGGCTGCACACAGGTACTGTCTGAAGCTACTTTATGTTGGCCATAGGTGTTTACAAATCATTTCTTACTCTTGTGTTCAAGAATCCTCACAGGTCCCTCTCTTCTCATGAAGTCAGGCAGAAATGTCGAGCCTGTCTTATCAAGTGATCATACAAGAGCGAAAGGCTCAACCTCTAGTGAAACAACTACTTAAAATTAAAAATGAGGACACCATGGACCAGAGCTGTCTGGGTGAGTCCCAGGATATATCTTCCCCGCAGAAGAGCAGCCTTGTGCATTTGAGTTCTGCACATCAGAAACTTCTAATACTAGGGAGACTAAAACCTAGGGTCTGAGTTAGACTGTATTAATTAAGGTAGCCCTATGTGTCCCCATGCCCCCTTTCACAATATATGAGCACATCTGCATTAAAGGACAACTTGATTCACAGGGAACTCATAGCAGGTGAACAGCACCCAGTTCCTTACTGCAGATGGAGAAGGGACGTTTCCATTTATATCTGATGAGAAACTTTCTATTTACTATTATGCACACAGACAAAAGCACTGGAGACCCAGCTATATGAATGTGGTAAAACCCAGGCATGAGTGTAATAAAAAAACCCTTGATCTGATGAAGCTTAAAATCCTGTCCCAGGGGCTGAGTTAGTGTTTTCCCTGCAGCAATTTCTTTTAGCTGGCGACCTTTAAGTTATAATTTGCATTCATTAGATTCAGTGAATGTGTTGACAATTGGCCAACTTAACAGTCATGCACAGACAAGACTGTGGTTTTAAGATTTCATATGAGGCATCAACTACACAGCAAACAGCAAGGGACATAACATCGACTCCTCAGGCATGTGAAAGACTGAGGAGACTTCACAGTCCCAGGTTTGAGTGTTGATACAGCGATCTCGTTGCCGAGACCTCGAGATCCCCAGCCCACCCTTCACCTGGGGAATCATTCTGGGAGACAGACTGACCAGGATGCATCCAAACTCATATTCTTGTTGCCAAAAGAGAGAATGATGGTGATAATTTATTTAATAGGAAAATCCCCATTAAAATTCAATTTCCCCTTGTCCTTGGTAACATCCATAAGTGACCAGTTCACATTTGCCACAGTATTTTCAAGAGGGGCCTGTGAGCTCTGCAGCTCCTCCTCGTCAGGAAGCCGGAGCAGCACTGTAATCTCCCTGCCAAGCCTTGAGGACAGAGTGCAGGATGGGGATTTCTGGAGAAAGAAGCCGTATGCTTCCACTTCACACAGGTTGGTTTTTTCCCCACCCTTACGCCACCAGAGAAGAGCTGTCTTTAGAAGAAGAAATGTGCATGCAATTTGCCTCCTTACATTTACCTTGGGGAATCTTTCCAGACATTGTCCCCAACAGCATCTTATTCCTGAGACATTAAAAAGGTACCCTATTCAAATGCAAATCAAGTCCTTCCTGACAATAACTGTTGAGTAATTTTGACGTCAATACAAGTGCACTTGCCGGACGTTCCAAGAATAGACCTGGTGTTTGGGAACGGAGCAAAAAGGAAGCGACCACAGATAATACACTGCAGCAGCTCTTTAAAGGAGAGACTCTGCGAGGAAGACAGCACAGCCAGGGGTATCAGGTACCAAAGCATCAGGGTTTTAGACCAAGAGACAGGCATGGAAAGCTAAGCTGGAGAAGGCTGAGATGCCTAGGTCACCTCAGACCTAGGGCAAGAATGCTGGTGCTTATATCTTGGTTGAGTCCAACCACCCAGAGTCAACCCAAAGCTCTTTCTTTTAGGCTGCATGTTGACCACCATTTATACATTTGGAGCTTGCTCTGACCTGTGTTATATTACACGAATGTGTCCTTTGGAAGTTTACTTCTGTGCAGTGTGTGCTGTCAGGCTTCTAAAGCTGGTTACAGAGGGGACACTGAACTTGAATGCCTTCAGAGGGGAAGTCTTTCAACCAGAATTTGATACTAAAAAGTACATTTGAACACAGAACTAGCTAGCCCACCCCAAGGAAGTATATGGTACGTATTGCTGGTTGGTTGACAGAGCTAAATGCTGTGTCCCTCCTCAAGGATCTCCAAGGCTAATAGCACGCTCTAGAGTTGAGGAAGACCCCTTAGGAAACATGATCCAGCAGAGATGTCATTGATGTGTCTGCACGATCAGAGGAACACATGCAGGGCTTCCCAAGTGACGTGGCATTTGCGGAGTTCGAACACTATTTGGAATACAATGGCCTTTCTGCCTGTTTTGGAAATTTCTGACATTCTAAGTACAATCATATTTGTAATGGTTACATCTGGCCTTTCTGATCTGCTTGCTCATCAGCCAGTAGAGAGCCCTCAGGTACAAATCTCCTCTCAGCTCTGCTTGGTGTTAATTAATCACCCAGGGCCCTCAGAGAGCTTTGTAGCATTAACCCATTCACCTCTGAAAAAACTTTCCTCTCACATTCACAATGAGACCTATATTTATCTGTCAGAGAGCAGGTGATCAGTGAAGCCCGGAAACATCACATTACAGTAGGCAGTTGTTATTTTGTTGCCCTTCTTTTGCAAAGCTGATTTATGAAAAATTCACAAGGCAAATCAGTGACAGAGATGAGGAACAGACACAACATTCAAACCTTGAGTTTTCCTGTAGCCCTTGGTAAGCATTCTTCATGAAAATGCTTTCTCACATTTTCGTACAAAACCAAGCATAACCTCAACAAGCTGGAGCCTGCCTTTAGTCATGGGTTAGAACAGATTCATCTCCCTAAGGACCCTCCTGCCCGTTTCTGGGAGACAACAGGTCTTCTCTTATTACTAGAAAGCGGCATGGTTAAAGGTGAACTTGATTAAAAAAAGCTGTTGTCAGTCACTTTATGCCCAGTTAAGAAGGACAACTGGTTAGTAGATGCTGCTTGCTATTCTTTGTGGGCTGCTTCTCTTCCATGTCTTTCAGGATGATATCACGTACCTATATCCTGAGCATTGTGCATGCTCCCAAACACATTCCCCTCTCTCTATACATTTTCTAGCAGATGTAGATATCCTAAAGGGGATAGCGAGGCCATGGCTGCTGGGGCATGCAGCCCCTGGTCTGTCACTGCCTTATGTGGCGTGTGCACAGGACTACAGCACAGGGCAAACACATAGCTGCACAACATTCCCAACCAGACTTGGCCCCAGCTTCTCACCTGAACACTGGTATTCCTATCTTGGGTATGCAGAGGGAAGGGGAAAACACCCTCTGAGTTTCCTATTTAATCCCTCCTTTCATCTTCAGACAGGTTTGGAAGCATTTTGGTACTTTTAAAGGCATAGGGGAGCCATGTTCTCCAGTAAAAGTAGCTTTAACGGGATGGAAAAAAAGAGACGGCAGTAAACAAAGAGAAGAATTGCTGAAGTGCAGCTGACATATGAACCCCAAAAGAAGTGCTGACCTCATCCTTCCTCATTAGTATGAACTATATAGTTGCATACGGAGGAGGCTACTGTCAGGAAACGGTGCACCATGTAACCCTGCTGTGGATCCTCCTGCTGGCTGACAGACCCCTGGCAGCGAGCCCCTTGACTTGCCTTCGGGCAGGGAATGCCATGGGCTGTCCCAGGCTGGGAGGGCTGGATCTGGGTGCCCTTGGGACCCCCCTCATGCACCTGGGTCTCTCTAGGGCAGCTCCAGGCAAGGTCCTCCCCTGCACTTGGGTCCAGGCTTCAGCTGTATAAAGAAGAGGGAAATCAGCTTCTTAAAGTCTTAGTTGGTTTTATCTGGAACCTACAGGTACAAAAAACATCCCCAGGCTCTCCAAGCCCAGGCTTAGCATCCTACAAAGTTCATTTCATGTTTAGGGCGGAGAGACACTCCAGATGTCCTTCAAGACCCCAGTTTCCTTCCCTGGGGTGCCTCCAGCAACACCTCCCGTGCTCCCTGTCCCAGAGTGACGCCAGGAGGACCAGGATCCCTGGCCAGCCACCCTCATCACTCCTTGCCGCATCAACCCTTCTTCATGGCTGGAGATGGTGGTGGTGTGTGGCCATCTCCTCCCTGTGAGACCCCACGCTTCCAGGGAGAGACGTGGGGCTGAGCTGGGTGAACCTGGGCAGCAGCAGGCAGTGGGCAGGCAGCAGGCAGCGGGCTGGGTGCGCAGCGCAGGAAGCACCTGCTCCTGAAGTAATGGCTCTCTTATCTGACCCTGGTCACATCAGGTGGCTTCCTTGTTTGCCTTGGCAGCAGTCCCCTGCGGCCCCCTCCGGCTGCCACTGGCAAGCTGCTCCTCCGCTCTTTTTTTTTTTTTTTTCTCTCCCAAGCGCGTCCATTGATCTGAAGAGAAAACCAACCAGAGACCCTCCCAGTACACGGCTCCAGACCCCGCTTCCTCATCCTGGGTCAGTGGTGGGAGCTAAGGGTGAGGAACAGAAGTTGCAACCCCTCCACCCCACAGTAACGCTGCCCATGCACCGGTGACATACTTGGCCACCACCATGCAATGTGGGTCCCTCTCCCCCATGAAAAAGTCAGTGCATGAGGACCCCTGTGCCGTGGTGGGAGACAGTGGGTGGCTGGTGGCCCCCGTCGCGGGTGATAAGAGTGCAACGGAGCCTTTCACAGACTAAAGGTTGCCATGCAGCGCTGTGGCTGCTCCAAGCCAGAATGCCAGGGTTTTAAAAAAAAATATATCAATGCTTGTGGCTCTTCTTCTTCCTCTTCCTCCACCCCTCTATCCCTCCCACAGTCTGGACGATTTACTGAGCAACGGCTGGTCCCAGCCGCAGAGCTGCCATGCCAGGGGCCTCCCCGGGGCAGCACTGGGGGGAGAGCCCACCTGGCCATGCCGAGGTGCCATGCAGCATCCCACAGTCATCCCGAGAGCCAGGAGCTTTCAGGAGCAATTCCCCACATCTCCTTCCAGCTCTGCCTCAGGGGAAAGTCAGGAGGCTGAGAGGGGCACTGACGCTCGTGTTGATCTGCATTTCTTCCACAGAAACTGGCCTGATGCCAAGACCGTGCTGTTTTAGTTTGTCATCCGCCTCTTAAATAATCTTCAAAATAAATTTAACTAGTGGGTTACACAGTGGCTCATTGAAATGTAGTGCTACTGCTGCATAAAGATAACAATAGACACAAAGCACACACATATTTTAAAATCGTAACCTGGTCAACAGTCCTGTGTAAGTTATAAAGGCATGATAGAAATTGTTGGGCTTTGGATTTTATGAGACATGCAGAGTACAGTTTTGCATCACATTTCCCTTTCCCTATTTTATTTTTCTCCTAATCCTTAGTTTGAGCTCTTTTGATAAGGAGAAATTGTTTCTCTGGGGGCAAAATTTGCAATGAAAAAACCCACAGAAGAAACTTTTCATATTTAACATACTATGCAAATGGGAACAATAAGATAATAATGGGGCTGAATATTCATTATGCTAATCAAATGTTAATAAACTGTGGGATAGTGAGCAGGTTAGTTTTGCTGCCCATCGCCATCTTTCTTCCTTTCTTGCCTGCTTGCTTCTCTTCCTCTTTCTTCTTTTTTGCTTCCTCCCTTCTTCTTCTGCCATAGGAGCAGGGCTTAGGGAAGCCATCATGACCAAGAGGACAAACGTTTGGATTGGAAGCATTATTTAGTTAAAACAGTCCTGTAATAGTAAACACTGTCAAACAGATGTGCAACATCTGTGTAGTCCAGGCAGTTAGTGAACATTTCTACTCCAACCTTGGGGAAGCCTCAGATTCAGAAATACACAATAGCCAATAACCTGAGAAGCCCCAAGCAAATGTGTGCAACTATGCCATGTTCAGGAGATGAATAATTAAAAGTGAAGACCATTCCATGCAACTCTCACCTTAAAACAGAATAATAGTTATGTATGGGCAGCAGACACCCTCACAGTTATGTGGACAGTATTTTCATTTCACTGCATTAATTATGTAAGCAAACAAAAAAAAACCAAACCATGGGCTAACACACTCATGATCAGTAAGAGCAAAGGCTTGGGTATAATATCTGTAACCGGAGATGCACCGACATCGTATGTCTCTGGTTTCAAATAATCACCTGGTGTCAAATCCTTTGTGCTGCGGGTGTGCTGCAGAGCAAGGGATAAGAGACTAAACCAGAGTGCAATGTTGAAATACAACCCAGCAGGTGACTCCCACATTCTCTCTCCAGCAGGACCCTGCCTTAGATATACCGCTGTGACTGTTGCAGCAGCAGGCTCTCTCTTTGCTTCCTGGGCAAGCAACCAGGTGAGCAGTTGGCCAGGTGCTGTTACTCTGAACACAGTATGTTGTGGCCAGGCACCTCTGAGATGTCTCCTTTGTCAGCAACTTGATAGCCAGGGGTGCTGCTAACCCCTGGTCCCCGAGCTGGGGGATCCTCACATTGGGGCGAAGCAGCCCATGTCCCCATTGCTCTGCTGAGTCAGTATTTAGGTGGGCAGCAGCACTGGTCTCGTTCTCTTTGTGTAAAGAAGAGACTGTTCAAAGAAAAGCACGGACACAGTCCTACCAGTCTTGGAGGTCCCCATACAGTGCTGCAGCTCCTCGGGCCCCAGCACTGGAGGCTTGGGGTCTATCAGCAGCATGGTCACTGGAGGCTTGTTCTTTCTCTGCCAGCTGAGCTCTGGGGCGTTGGCGGCAGGGTCAGAGCTGCCCTGACCTGGTCTTTCACCATGTGGCACATTGTGGGAGTCACTCAGCAACTGCTCCATGGGTGATGAATATTAACTTCACTAAGTATGGCTGGAAAGGCTGAAGGGTCACTGAGCAGCAAGCCCTGCAGCGTGGCTCAGGGAAGGCCAGAGTAGAAGGTTAAGTTAGCAAGAGGTGGGCTATGCTGACCTCGGTGAACATGCATGCCTTCTGCCAGCCCAGAGAAGAGACCATGCAGTGCCACAGCTTCCTTTGAGAGTTTGTGTGACTGCTGGCATCAAGGGGCCACATCCAGCCCTCTTGCTTCTGTCCTGGCAATCCAGAAAAGGAGGCAGGT
Organism: Cuculus canorus; assembly: GCF_017976375.1. Classification (NCBI taxonomy): domain Eukaryota; kingdom Metazoa; phylum Chordata; class Aves; order Cuculiformes; family Cuculidae; genus Cuculus; species Cuculus canorus. The sequence goes on from NC_071405.1 coordinate 50,466,189, forward strand.
GTGAAAGGCAGCTGCAAAACCAACCTGGGCATACCTGAAGGATCCCATCCCCATTGGCTTGATCTGCAGCCACACTCAAAGAAGTCGTGCTCTGAGTCTCAAGCCCTGAGCATCCCTCTCTGGGGACAGACAGGAACGCCAGCTCCTACAGGCGTGCTGCCACTGTAGCCCTTTTTTCTTCTCTGCCACCACTCCTTAGTTTGCCTCTTGAGAAACATAGCTGTGCACAGACTCATCACAGCACTGCTCTGAACTGTTGCTACAAAGACCTGCTCACTGTGCTGTGTGCACCCTGACTTCCCAGCAGGCTGCTTTCATCAGTACAGCTGAAACTAGCAAAGGTTTGCTTTCTTGACCCTGAGTGTTTGCGCTGTGCTGTGAGACCAGGAACTCTCTGGGGAAAGATCCCTTTGTACTTTGTTAGGAGCTTACTCGGGAAGATGTGCTGCTAGGTGGGCAGTTATCAGGCTGTGAAATAGCCACAATTTTAAAGCTTGGAGATTGGTTCAAGTTTGTGAGTAGGTACTGACCAGGGAATGGGAAGAGGCTGCAGCCTCCATTGTACTGAGGCACAGCCAAACTGACCCCAAGTGAATAGTTCCCATTACTCTCAGGCTAAGACACACAGCTAAGCTGATCTATCTGATCATGCCTTAATTTGTCATCAGCATTACCTTTCTTGGCCACATTTGCTTTCCTCTCCCACTATATAAAATCCACTTCACTGCTTACTCTGCCCAGCTTCTGTCTGGGATCCTCTGGCTTTTTCATGTGGATCATGCTGTGCCCTCACACCCATGAAGGGGGAAATAAAATAAAAGAAAGAAAGACAAAATAAGATGACCTCACAGGAAGATGTTTCCAAAATCAAAGCAAACATCTTGTCACGCAGGATCAGCCCTATCATCTCTACACATCTTCCAAATGTGTAGGAGTTCAGGTGGATGCATGCCAGGCAGGACATCCTTATGCATGTATGAAACCTTCCATCCTCAGGATGCCATCCAGTCCCCAAGTTCTGAGAGACAGAGATGTTCCTATCTCCCTTGATGCAGCTTCCAACCAGAATGGATATTTTAAATGTTCAGGCATTTGCCTGGGGACCTACACCAGCTTTGCTGAGTGCCTCGCAGCAACGCCCGTGCTTTGTTGCCTCCAGATTTGCCCATCTCTGATGGGCTGCCTGTGGAAGGGAGAGATGGGACTCTGGTGTTCCCTGTGTGATGGTGTTAGCTTGCTGCTCTGCAGTGGAACTGTTGAGCCAACATGCTTGTCTAAATAAAGCAGATACCTCGACACCAGAGTCTGAAGGAGGAGGGTGCTTGTGTGAAGCTGGGTGCAAGCCTGTGGCTGCTGTTGGGGAGGGCTTCCATTTTCTTTATTTGGCCAGGCATCCGTGTTTGTTTTGGCAGAGCTGGAGTGCTGCTGACACTGGGGGCAGAGTTCAGGACATCACCAGAAACTGAATTTCTGAATTCATTTGTGTTGAAATAACAAAGGCAATTCCCTCTCAGCATGCCATACTCCACCCACTCAATTGCGCTTGCAGAGGCTGTGGGGCTCTTCTTCCTCCGACTCATACCTGGAGTCCCAAATCTCCCTATCTGCCTGTTGACTACAAGGAAAATGGGGTGTTTCAAAAGGCTTTGCAGAGGGAAGCACTGCCCTACCAATGCAGGCTGCTTTCTGCCAGACCATGCTGTTGACAAGCATGAAAATCAGCCTTGTTGCCCTGTGCTTTCTGCCAGTGGAAGGCTGCATTTTAGGGGCTGGTAAAGAGCCTGCTGGCTGTAAGTCCAAGAGAAGGGGTCCAAGGCTGGGACTGAGTGACATTGTTCTTCCCCACAGCCTTCCTGCTGTCATGAAAAGGGAGCAGGAGGTACCAGGTTTATTTGCTCACTGGAGCTGGAGACACCTATCTTCCTCAGCCCTTTGTAGAACACAGGGGTGGAGAAGTTCAGCGTGTCCTGATGCTCTTACAACACTGATCAATTCCTCCCCCAGGGAACATCTCCACAGCAGGAGGAAGGGGATGCAGCCACGGCAGTTCCCTGCTCCAGCTAATGTCATGTCCCTAGGGATGCTCCAGGTTCACCTTGCCCTTTGTAGAGAAGTGCAAATTAGGCTGGGAGGGAGGAAGCAGGATTCTGCACACACTGTCTGAGTCATGGTGCATTGCTGCTACAGGGGGCTCTGAGTCCTAAGAAGGACAGGACTCCATCCCTCCGTGAAAGCTGAAAGCAAGCACACTTGCTTCAGAGGAGGTAGCTCATGGGGTCTCATCTGCATCGAGTAGAGCACAGTATTTCTCTGAAGTACACCCCTCTACAAAAAATACACTTACTCCTCTCTGCCAAGCAGCTCCTGCCCTGCACGTAACACACACAGCACATGACTTAGAAAAGCCCGTTTTGTCGGTGAGCCCATACAGCGCTGAGCATGCCGTGACAGAGATGAGATGCAAGTTCCCTGTGCCAGCATGCAGGCTGTTAGATTCCCTCTTGAGGAACATGGTCCTGGTTCTCCATTTCTCACCCTGTCAGTCTTCTCTGCAGGCTTATTTGTTTTGACCCTCACCAGAATGTGCTGCTGCACGTTTAGGCTGAGAAAGCAAAACAGCCAACTCAACAGCTGCTGGATTTGGGGAAGGGAGAGAAATGCTTTCAGTTTTGACTTTTGATCACAAAACGCATACTGGATTCTTCCTGACCGAAGAAACAAGAAACAGATCCAGAGGTCTTTGCTGGAAGCAGAAAGAGAAAACAACAGAGAAGATATTCCCTGATGTCTGTGTCTCTCTGGTGTTTCCTGGTAACAGCAGTGAGGGAAGGCAATGGATCAGGGAGGGATAGGTGCTGCTGCTCTCCACTCAGCTGAGCAGAAGAGGGCTACAACTATGTCAACACGCTGAGCTGAGCTGTAGACTGAAGCAAACTGCACCCCTTAGGCCTCCTGCTTTTCATCCATCTTCTTGGCTGTTGCTCAAAGTGTCCATATCGTGACTTGGAGGGTCTGAACTTCTTTTGCTGCAAGAACACGTTGGTAGAAAGGCAGCAGAAGAGAGCTCAGCATTAGGTCTGACATTTCCAAACTCTACTACAGCTCAAGTAGGGCACTACCTTTCCAGCTCCATTTCTACCCAGCATACCAAATATATTCCTGAATTCCCAGGAGAGAGGTGCTGTGGTCTTTTCAGAAAGAAGAAGGACCCACTCCATCAGATTATTGATTCAGGACCCACTGACACCAACCATTGTGCTAAATAGTGTCTGACACAGTTTTTACCTTTTCCTCACGCATTTGAAGGCAGATGGATCACATCATGCCTCAGTAGGTATGGAGCAAAATGTAGCTCTGCAGGGCTGCTGACTTAGTATAGTGCTTTGAGAAGGATTTGTATCTATTCATGAAGCTTTGCATCTGAACCTCTCAGAGACGCCACCCTGTCTCCATGGAGAACCAGGCTTATGGAAAGCACCAAGGTGTTTACCTTGTGATGATTTAGTGAGGATGCTAAGATGGGCTCTGATGTACTTAGTGTCTGTAAGGCTATGAATGCCCTCATAAACGTTATTTCAAGAGAGGACCGATAATTGGTTAGCAGGAGGAAAGGCCTCCTTCTGGGCAACATGTCCTTGATGGTCTCAGAGGAGGTAGTGCTGCTCAGTAGGAAGTGCATTTTTGGATCCACTTGCTCTATAAACAGAAACAAGGAAGGAAGGCAGGGAAGAGAGAAGAGAGGGACATGGTGGAGGTGTCATTAACAAAGCTACCCCTTAGAGCATTTATTTCTTTTCCAGCTTAGGGTGAGAGCAGCCTTGCAGACATGCAGCTGTTCTTATGCAGGGCAGAGCTCCACCAAGTCAGTGCAGTTTCAGTGTAGACAAGCGAAGCTCTCTGTGGTTCATTCCCAGCCAATATTCAGAGATTCTCTATACTCATGATTTACTACTACAGTCTCCAGCAGCAGCATAGGGTAGTTTGTTGTCCACGCAGCTAACAGAGGAGCCATGTCAAGACTACACACTCCAAGAAAGCAGAAGACACTTGCTGTACATCTTTTTGGACAGTGAGGAGAAAAGATGGACTGCCCAGGTTTCAGAGGTGCTCTGTGAATGCCCAGCAATAGGAGGTGTTACTCCGGGACAGGAGGAGGCAGAGGCACTGCAGTTTTTTCAGCCCTCAGAAGTGCAAAGCAGTGTGGGTCCTTTTGCCCTCTGTTCCCCTCACGCAGCAGTGCAGCAATCAGGTGTAGCCAAGCCACACGTAGCCGTGTCCCACAGAGGAATATTTCCCATTGTCCCACTATTTTTTTTTCCGCCACTGTAGATTTTATTACCTCAAAGGTATGGAATTAGGAAATGAAAGATGTGGAAAAATTCCTCAGACTAAAGCATTCATTTCCATCATTTCCACCTTGCCCTGGACTTCCTTCTCAATTAATTCCAGCAGTGTCCTTGGTTCAAGCCTTGGAGTCATTAAAGCCCTTTTGAAGCTCTAGTGCCCCACATTAGTTCTCATTGCTCAGCAGAACTATACATCAGAATAACAAAGTCCACTTTGATCAACTACTTCCATCCTTTACAGCTGCTTCTGCAGGAGTGATTAATCCTAGCCCTTCCTCCGCTAATAATAAGCACAGAGAATCAGCTACATCCTTTGTTGTTGTTATTTTCTCTTTTCATGTCCCTTTTTGGGGAGACATGTGGAAGGGACTCAGTTTGGTCCAGTTTCTGCCAGAGGGGTGGCTGTGGCCATGATGGTGATGGAGAGCACGTATATCTGGTGGGCTTAGGTGGACCAACCTCTCCACCAGTTAAGGCTGTGGATTTTGTAAGTGTTGAGCTTCCCGTGCACCTGTTCTGGAAAGCTTCACAGCACCACTTGTGCCTGAAATCCTGCCTACATGCAGGAGATTAGCGTTTCCTATTGGCAGGGAGCCTTTGGGAGATGCAGGACCATTCAATAGGAAACACTAGGCACAGAGACTTTGCTGGGAATTAGGCCACTTTTTAGTAGATCCTGCAGTCCCCTGGGTGGCTTATCTGGCACCTTGCTCTTCCATGAACTTCTCCTTACAAATAAAAATTATTCCAGGCCTTCAGTTTCTGTTTTAAGCTGACACTGTGCCGGAATTGCTCTTGATTTGCACTAATCTAATTGAGAGAAAAGAGGAAGCACACTGTTTATTTAATGACAAATGCCAGCTAAAGAAGAAGAGGTTGAATTATTAGTGACCACTCACTTTTACAGATATGATTTCAGTGTCTAGACCCATAGTCCACTATGTTTTGAGGATTGCAGAGATAAAAGCCTCAGATATGGGATATAGCCCGGTAGAAGAGCATTTCACACCAGTAGCAGAGCTGCAAATGCCCTGTATCACCTCCTGATAACAGGCGATGCAGGCTGGGCTATGCATCATGCATGCCGCATTCAAGGAGAGGACATCATACCGTTAAACCTAACCTCTCTCTTTACTGAAACTGCTGGTACTTGATATGTATCCTGCGTATATGCACCTCCAGTTATCTCTTCTGAAATCCACTTGTGCGATACTGGGATATCGAGCTCCATGCAGATTTGCCCTGGTATGGTGGGGAAAGGATAGGCCATGGCTAGAAATGGGAAAGGGAAAGGAGACGGAGATGTGGCTGGTGCCACTGGTTTCTGCCTAAGGCACAGGGCTGGAGCCACTGAATGCTGTCATGACATGAGAGAGACGTAACAGTGAGAGGAAAATCCAAGTGCTGGAGGGAATCTGTGTTTTCAGTGAGATGCAGTTTGGTGAAACATCAGCTTGGCTGGGGCAGGCTGTTTGCTCCCCAAGATTTTGGGCCTCTGGCTGTCAAGCCTGACTGCTCAGCATTTTCAGTTCTGCGGTGGCACATTGCATACTGAGGAAGAAAGAGCTCTATAGCTAAGAACCCTTGATAAAAGGTGCTCTCGGCTGCTCCCCTAATTTCTTAACACTGCTACCCTCCTAGGCATTACAGTGCTGGGTGGTATCATCTGTCTTTAATGTTGGGACCTTAGGTTTGATGTTTGCCACAAGCAAGATAGCATTACTGTAGTAAGAGTACCCCTCCCAAAATCTACCCAGACTGTTCATCCAAAGAGCTCCCTCAGGCGTTATGTGAATTACTCCAGCAGCACATGAAGTCCTGAAGAGCCGTGCTCAGCTCTGTCATATCAGCATAAAATCAGAACAACTCCCACTACACTCTGCTGCACTGAAGATCAACATCCGTTGCACAGTCCACTTCAGCAGATGGTCACTGGACTGCACAGCTACTAATAAGGGCAGAATTAACCCAGAATTGATTTATATGCCTTTTTTTAATCTTTGTAGGGGACAAGTGTGTAAATATGTGAATGACATCTCAATGAGTAATCTTTCAGCTTTGCTTTTTGAAGTATTTTGGTGCTTTTCAAAATCTACAAATCCCAAAGCCTCAGACTCTTCTGCAGTTCTGCTGAGAGCAGCAAGATAAAACCCTTGAATTTCTGATGAGTGTAATCCAGCACAACCCCATGGACTTTGCTGATTTTGAGATGTCCAAAGATATGGCCCAACCACATAAGGAATTTTGTCGAACATGGTTTGGAAGTGCACTGACAAACTAGACAGGATTTATCAGGAGGTCTAAGCCGAAGAAAATAATTTGCTGTTTCAATCTGAATGCAGCAATATATGCTTTGCTTTCTGATTCCACTAGGTCCCTGGAAAACAGCTTCAGAGTCTGAGAACTTAGGAGAACTATGTAAGAAATGTGTAGTTCTTCCCACTAAACTCATCTATTCAGAAACTGGTTTAGACATAAACAGATATAAAGAAATTGGCCTGACAAAACAGGCTGAAACTTGCAACTGCTTTGGAAGAGCAGCCTAGGCATCCTTGGCAAGGTTCATGGCCCAGAGATCACATGTGCCCCTTGCAGGGCTGGAAGTGGCTGGCAGACTTCTCAGAGTGGCTCTGAGAAGCAGCTTGAGGTAGAAACCACCGTCGTGGCATGAGTTAAAGCTGTTTCACATTCCAGTCACATCTGCATTTCATGGAAAGGTATTCTCCCGCAGCAAAAGGACCAACCTTTCTCAGAGATTTCTATTTAGAAAAAAATATTTAGTGTGCTTCTGACATCACCAGGCAGTAAAGCTGTGTACATATTATTCCTGTGTTCATGCAGGGACATGTGTGCCAACAAACATTGTATTACATTCCTGCGCATTCCTACATCGTTATATAGATCAGGCTTGTTAGGTTGCAAGATAGGGACAGAGTGACAAAGTATAATCGAGATTTACCTGTGGTCATCTTTGAACCCAAAGTGAAGAGTAGGATTTAGACCTGATCATCTGATTTGGTCTAGTTTACAGAAAAAGGCTTGACTGATTTCGAATCAGGGTCCAAGCTGAGTTTCTTCCATGCTAGAGGGCATTTGGATCAAGATTTTGCCCCACTGCTGGCAGCACCCAGGAAAGCTAGTTTAAAGCAGTACCAGCTGGGTGGATACATCCTGAGACTCATATCCATGCCCAGTGGCCACCTATTTACAGCTGTGGCATCTCCTCCTGAGTTTTTCACCTGGAAAAATTGTCCCTGGAGTTGATACTTCACACTTCTATTGTTTATCTGCCCTGTGCAGTGGGAGGGTGGATGTACACCTACACATCTCAGAATTGCTGCAGGAGTCCTTGTAAGGCTTGTTTGCAATACACAGTGATGCTTCAGCTCAAGTTCCTCAACTTGCATGCAGTATCATCAAGGTCAGGAGCTGTAATAGGTAGTGTCCCTACCTGGGTGGCAACTGCAGCAGCCTCTGTTGTGTGTCAGACTACAGACTGAGGCTGAGGAGGGTGTGATTGCAACTCTCCTCCCTCCTCACACCTGTCAATGCATTGAAATAGTATAAAAATTCAGCCCAGGAGAGCAGCAAGTATACTCCTCTGGACTCCAGTCCACCTTGCATGTTCCTCTGCTGTACTGACCCTCTGGCCCTCTTCAATCCTCCTTGCACTCATCTCCAGACCTCCAAAGGAGCATCCCTACCTTCCGCATTCCTGTGCCATCTTTCCATACATTGTCCTTTTAATCTTAGCTCCCCACACTTCCTACCACATACCTTATCCTCTCCCCTGGTCCTGCTCTCACAGCATCTTAGACTGGCTGAGCTTTCAACACATGCACGTGGGACACAGCAGGCTATCACGAGAGTTGATGCATTGCAAAGGAGCAAGGGCTGCCGAGCATCAGTAAGCGCTGCTATGGAAGCACTCACCTCAAAGTTAACAGAGGAGACTAAGGGTACAGCCTGCAGCTGGGGTGGCTGCTGCCACCAACATATGCCACTTTAGAGCCATTCGCATGTAACCAGCTGATGCAATGCACAACTAGATCAGAGGCTGAATTACGTCTGATGTAGACACTTACTTCCATTCCATTGTGCATCCAAAAAGTGCACTTTCCAAAACAAAAATGAACAAAATTCAGGTTAAGCCACAGCACATCAGCAGAGCAAGGCCAAAGTTTTCCAGGGGACAACAGAATGAGAGAGGAGGAGACAGCATTTTGAACAGGGATGGGCGCACTCATGCATTGGTTGTTGCGTTGTCTGGCCTCAGTCCTGCAAATTCCTGCAGATATATAGCACCACTTGCCAGGAATTGTTTTATGGAAGTCAACAAAACGTTATGTTGTCACTACTACTATTGTTGCCATTTACTTAAAAACTGTGGCATCCTTGTGATTTTTTATTATTGAATGCAACTCAAGTGAATTCACTGAACTGAGTGGAACAACTCCCCCTCTGAAAACAGTACTGACAATAGAAACAAGATGATATGTGTCCTTCTGTCATATGTTAATTTGTTCTGCCATCTTATGAATGAGCTTCTTGTTTTCTTCTCCTTGATCAGACAGTTCCACCTAAACCAGGACTGGACACAGAAGTAAATCCGTTAGGAGAATACACTTCCTGTTTATAAAAATACCTTTCCTGTGTGGAAGAGCCCTCTTCCTGCACATACTCATCTGTGTACAGCATCCCAGACCTGTTTCTATGCAGACACAGGCACAGCTGCTGGGGGTGGGGTATGCAGCTATTATGGATATTTCATCAGGCTGAAGTAAAAAATTAACATATTTGTTGTACCACCTCTGGAAATCAAACACAACCCCAGGCAACTCCAAACTGTGATCAAGATGTCATTCGTTTGAAATGAAAGTTTTTCTCTCTTTGGCTTACAGCTAAATCTATCCATGAATTTCTGGTACTGGTGCCTCATTACCATGAACTTATTTAGCTAACTTATGAACTTACTGGCAGCATATCTGACTTTTGTGATTTAATTATGGCTCATGGTTCACATGGTCACAGCAGCTGAGGATTTCAGCTGTGCACACAAATTGATAAATCTAAAAAAAAATCAAGCTTCAGAAGGTGGTGAGCTGGATGTTTCTATTCATATCTCTCACTACGGATATTCCTACAAAATCTGAAAGGATCTGGCTGAGATCTTCATCAGGGCTGGATGGGTTAATCCACCCTCCCATTGGGTGGCCTCTCCTCTCATGCACATCAAGATCTTAATGGTGAATGGAAACCAGATCCCTCCTTCTGCCATGACTCCCAAAAGCACCCTCAGACCCTGCAAGACTTCAGGGAACATCACACAGACTTCTTCAATAGCGAGCCCCAGCCACTACCTCACCTTTCCCCCACAGTTTCGTTATCACCCTTTCCCCCCTTCAAAGACTTCTTCTGCTTTGCCTCTTTCCGAGATCTTTGATGCCCATGCAGCACAGTGTCTGTAATAGTGTTCCATAGGCTCACATTTTCTGCTTTGCTTTCCCTTTTGGATGGGTCCTGCTTGCACTGTTTGATTTTGGAAGTCAGTGTTTGCTGCCACCACCCAGCCAATGTGTTCTGCCACCTCATCCCGTGCCTGAATATCACCCAGATCATGCTTTCTCTCGATGCTCACAGCAGATTTCACACTACATATTCTACACTTACCTTGTGCTTTCTTCTCTGGGCACTTCCACCACAATTCTGGTCAAGTGTAGTATTATTATCACACATTGTAAGAAATGCCAGTGTCATTCTACAAAAGGATATCTTCATGGAGAAGGGGGTGGCTTTCTTAAGTCTATCTCCTTTGTCAGTCTCTCCTAACTTTCCAGTCAATGAAACCAAAGAATGATTTTACAGACTACCCCAGAACATCTCACACACATATGCATGAGCTACAAAATTCTTAGTTATGGGAGAGTCCCCCCACTCATCTAAACCCAGAGGTATCATATGCAGGGGGGGTTATTTCTCAGCCTGGGAACTTGTGAGTGAGAGAGTGGGTGCAAAATATGAGTTCTTGTGCTATGGAGAGAAACTTGCTCGGTGTGCAGGAGGGCTGCTCCAGCCTGTGGGTATCTTGCAAGGAGCTGTAACACCAGGCTTCACAGGTGAGTATTGGAGTTGGAGAGACAAGCATAAGAGACAAGCATGGCTGCTGGGGACACCAGCAACTGGAAGGGATCACTACAAGTCTGACTGGTTTCTTTTGGAAATCCTGGTCCCTCATCTGTTAGGCAAGGGACCCCTGTCCCTTGCTTCACACATCTTCTCAGCCTGAGTGATGACACGATGATGAATCCATTATCTTTTCCCTTATCACAGCAATGTTCTTTCTGTAAACTCTTGTTGCCATACAGGGAGCTGACAACATCTCTGCACCAGTATTTATCACTTTTCTGGACAGGCAGTGTTAGGAGAGATCAGTTTGTTGGAAGGCAAAGTACTGAGTCGAGAAAAGTCCACTTGGATGGGGCAGTGCCTGCGCTTTGGCTCTTCTCTTGCATGTGTCACCTCCTTGCATGTGTCACCTCCTGTGCCCTGCAGCCCTTGTTGATGTCCCCACGCTCACCTAGGGATGAAGCCACATGATGGTGGGTGCCTGCTGGCTGGGGGCTCCTGGGGCAGCAGGGGCCTGGGCAGCGGGCAGTCCCTTGGGCTCTACCTGCCTTGCAGGGCAGGTGTGCAGCAGTGTGCTCTGCCTCTGCTGCTCAAGCCCCACCATGGCTGCTGGGACCCCCCTGGTGTTCTTCCGCCCTGCTTGCCCAGATTTCCTTCACAGGGAAAACAGGATACGAGTGGAAGGGGGGGAGCGGAGCATGCCTCCGCTCATCCTGACACGGAGGTGATAAATACAAACATGCCCATCCGCATGGGCAGCACCCCTGGGTCCCACGCTGTATGTACACACTCCTCCACTGAGCTTGGGGAGACATTAAGGAGACCATAGTCCTAAATTTGGCACCTGTGTTATGGCTTGAGGCCCGGCAGTACAAACATCCTCTCTCCTTTACTTTTCCCACTCCCCGGTTTTGAATAATTGGCTCCCCAGTCTGAGTAGTTGAAAATCTGAAGAGTGCTCACCATCAGTTTGCCAAGCATCTTTACAATGTTCACTGGGCTCAGCAGCAGAGCCAGAATCCAGATAGAGTCCAAATCGTTCCCCCAGCTTAAGAGATTGAGCAAGTTGCCTTGAGGGAGGCAGGGACCGGGCAGTTCTCATGTTAGATGGCATCTGTGAGTCCCGAGTCTGTTGACAATGCCTGAGGGAAAAAAGAGAGCTCAAGCTTCACTTGGTTATTTGTGCAAAGATCAGAGGAGTAAGAAAGCAGTTTGACAGTGTTTTGGCTACTGAAGTCAGCGTGTCTGACTCTGAATGCACACGGGGATCAGATTGGGCAAGATCTATTTATGCATAAGCATTTTGCAGAGGATAACTGCACTTTAACACCATTCCTGTAAATAAGGAAGGGGAAAAAAAAAAGCCTGAACATTTGAAGGAAAAACACTTGTTTCCTGTAAAGAGGTTCAGCCAGTGGAGATTGTACCTCTGCGCCTCCATCTCACCACTGTACTTTAGCCTCCAGTATGACTGTAAGTGGGAAAGCTGTGCCATCCTCTGAAAGATAGCACAAGCATTTTACAGTGATTAGTGGGCTGGTGACCTTTGCGCTCATCATCACTAAATCAGCTGATACTATGCTGAGATTTCAAAGACACAATCCTGTCTCAACCTTTGCTTTGGATTTGTGAGCTTTGTTTCTGCTTGTGACACCTGAACCTTTCTGATCCCACATAGACTCCTACTCAGTTCTTCCTGGAGGCCTGCCAAACTCCAGTTCGGTGAAGGAGAGCCACCAAGCTTTCTTGGTGTTTGTTCAAAATGCCAGAAGTAACCTCTCCAAACCACACTGCTTTGAAAATAAGCTGGATATCTCACAAGTTCTCTGTAAGATGTCTGACATTTCTTATTCCTGGCCAGGCTGCAAATATTAAAGTAGCTGTCCTTTAGATGATTCTGCTCCCATACATTTGGCTCAAAGTGCAAGCAGGACACTGACTGATGTGGGTAAACTGAAGCAAGCACCAAGATAAGAAAATCTAACTTTGAGGTAAAGACATACTTCATTTAGTTGGACAAAGCAAGGTTCAGGCATGAAAACACACTTGATAGCAACACTTTTGCAGCCAAACCCTTAAGCTCTGGTTTGTCTGTGATGCAAAGAGGCTGCAAAAGCAATGACATTGTTTTACAGCTGCTCGTCCTCATCCAAGTAATGTAAAACAGGCAGGGCTTGAAAGTGATCCTGCCCTTCGTGTCCTGGCCAGCCCTCATGTACGCACCACACAGCTGCTCTTGAGCTCTGTCTGGTAGAGGGGTGGCCACTCCCACTTTGCTGAGGACATATTGCAGGGCTGGGCTGGCAATCAGCCCAAACTTGCATGTGAAATAAGGTGATCGATTTGCTATCATAGCCCAGCCAGCTTGTCCTTGTCCTGCAAAAGAAAGGTGGGACTTGTGGCAATCCTAACAGCTCCTCCTATACATGAGCCAGTCACAGGTTTCTGCTCTCTGAGACCTTGTGGCTCCCAGGCTGCGCCAAGATTGCGGTTTGGGGATGCATCTTGCAAAGACAACCATCATGATACAGGGTTTGGGACTTCAGGTGGCAACATTCTAGAGCTTGAAAAGTCATTCATTCCTACTGTTTCTCAGTTGCTCTACTGATAAAAGATGAAAATTTGTTATCCGCTTCTTTACGTCTCTCTGCCGCCAGCCACGAGGATTCCCCTGAGGAGTCAGCAGAAAGCAAGCACAATATGCTGTGGAGAAACTGTACCAGCACCATGGTGGGCTGAGTGGAGCTAGATGGAACAGGAAAGAGGTTGGGAAGAGGGATATCCCTTGGATCTGAAAAACACTTCTTACACCGTAATAGAAACATCTCCTTACCTCAGTTAACTGGAAAAGGAGCCCCAGTTTTGCAATGCCTTCTGTGACTCCTCCAATAAAAATACTGTGTTGGAGAGGTATCACGTGCCCTGCTGGCCCTGGTGTCCCACACCGAAAGCCTTTGATCTCTCTGCTCTGTGAATATACAAGAGAGACAGCGGTGGGGAGGAGGGAAGTATTGCCTCCCTTCCTCTTTATTTTTGGGAGACACAGACCAAAAAGACCACAAGACAAGCCCAGTGTCCCATCACAGGTTGGTGATGAAGCTGCAAAAGGCTCTCAGCAGTCTTGACAGTTGGTCTCCTCCATCAGCCAGAGATGACTCCAGCAAAACAGATCACCGAAAAGTGCTTCCCACTTGTAATCTTTATTGTGTCTGTAGTAATGGGACAGGAAAACTTCTTTCTCCAAATTCTTCTTCTCTTCTTCTTGTAATTTTGGGGCAGCTGGTGAGACCTTATCCATTCCCAGGGATCTGGGCTGTAATTTGTTCCTAGAAAGAGCAGGGAGGGCTGAGCTAGCCCTAGGCACAAGCATCTGCAAGACTGCCCATATCTTGGACCAGGGCAGGGATAAAGAGACATGAAATTTGCTTTAGAAAAGACATCTTAAAGCCTAACTGTAACTGTTATTTGGGCCCCCACATTGCTGAAACACAACCCTGCCAGGGGAATGACCCAAAATATGTTCCTTTTCATTTCAAGGAAAATTCTGAGAGAAATTGAGCAAAAGGGGCTTTTTCCTTGGGTTGTCCTGAGAAGCTCATGCAGCTATTTGACAGTGTCTTAGTATAGGCAGTCGGCCTCTGCTGCCATTTCTGTGAAAAAAAAAAATAAACACATCGATCCTATGAACAAAGACTTGATCCTTGCTTGTGGTATGCTAGTTACGAGCAATTAGGATAGATACTGCACAAAGAATAACTTAAGGTTGATGAATATTCTTGCCTTTTCATATACAAGGGATTACATCAAAATTCCTGGCCACATTGCCACACTGAGACCATCCCCTAGTTGCTTTTGGGAAGCGGGACCATCTGAAAACCCACAGACAGAAACATCTGGGAACTAAGTTGGCCTGTCCGAAGTTTACATTTCAGTTCAGCCCAATCCATTCAGATAAAATGAGAGCTGCCTTATGTTGTTAACCCCAGGGGCGCTTGGAATCAGAGATTTGTGTCAGATCCAAATAAAATAAAACAAAAAAATCCCAGAATGCAGCCTAAAATGCAAATCCCAGAATGCAGCCTAAAATCGAACCAGAATAGAAACCATTTGTTTAAAAGAATAATCACATAAGCAAAGGACAAAAAAAGTCAGAAAAATCACATATTTGCTTAAGAAACCATAAGAGGTTCCCCATCATTTCCTTTATCGAAAACATTGAGATGTCTTTTTCTCTTTACACAGTGAGGTAGAAGGTTCTCCATGCTGGCCTGGGTCACACATGCCATCCTTTGCTTGGCCGTGTTCCTGATGCTGAGCCTTAATGATGACTTTTCCAAGAGGCTGAATGAGCGAGACAGCAGTCCCAAAATTTGAGCCTTAAGTTCCTCAGTGTAAGAAATGAGATAACAGTCAGAGAAGTTTTACTTAGCCAAAATCCTCCCCAGGTCCTGTATCAGTATAATACAGTATGGGCTGGGGATGCTTTTGCTCGCACAAGGCTGCCTATAGGTATAGCTGCCACAAGGTTGCAGTCACAAAGGCAACAGCTCTTCTTGGGTTAGTCCTCTGAGTGTGGGTATCCAGAGCAGGCAAGCTGCAACAGCGTGGAGCTCAGTGTGGGCTGAAAAAGCTGGCTCAAAAGCTGGAAAAGCCCATGGGAACTGAGCTCATGCTAAGCTCCACATTGCTCTAGCTCATCTACCACTGATCAAACTAGCCCATCAACACTGCCAGAAGGTCTGCATCACGTGCTGGCACCACTGGGGTTCCTCCAGCATGCAATCACTCCTAGATACCTGCCTTGCTATGAGGTTATAGAACCAGGAAGGGTAATCCCACAGCCCTCCCTCTCCCAGTGCTGACTTTGTGTGCACTGCCCTGGAGCCTGGGTCATCTGAGGACGTATTCTGAAGTATTTCACACTTCGAAAAGTGTAGTTTTATGCATGTGAAAACCCAGGACTTGTTCTCCACCTCTAACTCCACCCAGATGAAACATGTTGGTGTCATTCCTGACTGGTGTCAGGATAAGTAAAAGCAGACTTGAGCCCTCAGTTTCCACATACTGAAAAGACTTTCTGCTGTCTTTCATGGAGGGAATGTTTGAATTAATTGTTACACTAGCATAACACAATGCTGAAGTGCATTTTTTCCATTGTACAATTTCTAGATGAAAAGCAAAGTTAGAATGAAGTTAGACAATATAAGAGAAAATGTATGAAAGGAGAGAACTGCAGAAAATATACTTATAACACATTAAAAATCTAAAAACCTTGACACTAAAAAAAAAAAACATAGAAGAAAGCCAAACGCATTATGATAAAGAAATGTATCCTTAGGACAAGTATACACCTTTTATGTATACATATCATATACATTGTATGCAACGTATAGAGCCAAAAATAATGCCTGAACAGGGAAGAGTGTGAAAGAAGTGAACAAATACAGATTTACTTTAGGACTTTTCCTGAAAGATGAGTTTCAGGTAAGTACGAATCGCAAACACTCCAATATCATTACTCTAACAACAGCTATTACCAGAGCTGGTGGAGGGCAGTGGGGTGATCTAGGTGTTGGGAAACACAATCATCCTTCTTTGCACTTGTAAATGTGCTCCTGAGTGCATCCATCCATCCACTGTCTATGCAGAAAGAAACCTCTACTCTCCATGGGCCTGGAGGAGGACGGGGAAACATGATCCCCGTGGTTGTGCCCCATTCTTTGGTTTACGCTCCTCAGCTACCCTTCTCACCAAGGTGCCAGAAGATGCTGCTGCACTTCCCTGCAGATGAGGGTACAAGAGACCAAGAGAGGAAACACAGCCATTCTGAGGCCCTGAAGTTAGTCTGGCTCGCATCAACCATCCTTATTTGCCTGTGGTCTGTAGGCAGACACATAAAAAGGACCCGTCTGCTTTGGCTGTGTGCTTGAGACACATCCTGCACATTGCTTTCCCACTGGGCCCATCCCATCCCGGCCGGTGACTCAACTGTGAGAGATATGGAAGTGTTGCAAAGCCCGTCATCCTGAGTCATCAGCTATTATTGTCATGTGCAGGTGGACAATACTGGTGAGAATAATTTCTCCAGTGTTGCCAGAAAAAGCAGCATTGCCATCTCCACATCACCACTGTAAAAATAGACCCTTCTCCTTGGAGACTGCTACTTCAGACTGATTTCTGGAAGCTTATAGCCTCCTGACAGAGGTGGCATTAGCATGTCTCTGTGTAAAGAAAGCTCAGGGACTGTATGTTGGCACTAAACCTTACAGAAAGGTATGTTTGGGGGTTCTGCCTGGGTTCTAATTCCCTTGCCTTACACCGACACACACAACGTGTGTACATCTGGCTGCTGCGTGGATTACGTGCGCAGTCCACAGAGCAGACCTGGAGGATCAAGTTATACACAGCTTCAGCAGAGTTGCCTTTGCCAAACTGAAAACTTCCTGATTTATCAACTCTGATCTTTTTGGCAGAAGAGCACTTCAGCAGATAAAGTTTAACAAGAAAGTACTGTTTTCCAATGACATCCCATATATTTTCATTTTGGGAGGACTTCTGTTCTGTGCTCCCCAAATGTCAGTGTTAGAAGCGCTCTGAGGATTGCTTCTCTGGAGGGAATGAACAGGGTCATTTCTGGGGACTTCCAGAAAAACCTACCCTTCTCAGGCGCGTTCGTCCTCTTGCAGGTACCGGGGGAATCACTGTGTGGCCGCTGAGTGAAGAGTGAAAAGTGGAGAAGCAGAGAGGAGCAGAATCCTGCCCTGAGTGCGAGGACCTCGCCCTCGGCATGGGCTGGGTACCCGCATCTCTGCCAGGCTGGCGTGGAGGACCACCACCATCCACCGCTTGCCTAAATTAGCCGCAGAAGCACGCTTCCTAGGGAGGTGCCAGGGAATCCCAGGCTCCATTTCCTAGCCAAATGTTTAAACGCGAAGGCTTTGGCTGCGGGCTGCTCACAGGTTCCCACCGTTTCCTGAGGAAATGAAGGCTAATGGCATCACCCAGCCGCGTTCCGTCCCGTCCTTCCTCAGCACCGGGACATCTGGCTGCGCCCCCGGCACCCCGAGGTCAGCCGGGTGGGTGGGAAGGTCAGCCCCGCAGGGAGAAGGTGCTGGGGAGCGGGTCCACTGGATCGGCCCTCGGTACCCACCTAGCGGCCGCTGCCCCCACCCCGTCCGCTTTGCTGCTCCCGCAGCCGTGGGAACGGAGGCGCTGGAGCGCAAGTCCTGCGAGGAGCGGCTGGGGGAACTGGGGTGGTTCAGCCTGAAGAAGAGGAGGCTGAGGGGAGACCTTACCGCTGCCTACAACTACTTAAAAGGAGGTTGCAGAGGTGGGTGTTGGTCTCTTCTCCCAAGTGACAGGTGATAGGACAAGGGGGAGTGGCCGTAAGCTGCACCAGGGAAGGTCCAGATTCGACATTGGGAAAATTTCTTCACCGAAAGGTTTATCAAGCACTGGAACTGCCCGGGGAGGTGGTTGAGTCACCATCTCTGGAGGTATTTAAAAGACGGGTAGATGAAATGCTTAGAGATGTGGTTTAACAGTGAACAGGTACAGTTGGGCTCGATGATCACAAAGGTCTTTTCCAACTGAGTGATTCTATGATTCTGGTTCATTTGTGAGCAGCATCACCACAGACAACAGAATTTCAGGAGGATGATTTCCAGCGTGAAATTATGTGTGTGCCTGAAAGTGAGAAAGGCATCCAATAGTTTTTGGTGGTGGTATTTTCTTCTGTTTTCTTGAAAGAAATCAGGACTTTTTAGTCAGAGCTTTTGGACAAACCCCAAAGAAATTACTGCCCATGTTGAAAAACCTTTGAAATATCAGGTATCATAGAATCATAGAATCAAAGAATCGTTAAAGCTGAAAAGACCTATAAGATCATCCAGCACATGCCTACGAAACTGTGTCCCAAAGTGCCACATCCACACATTTTTTGAACACCTCCAGGGAAGGAGACTCCACCGCTTCCCTTGGCAACCAGTTCCTAATGTTTCAGCACTGTTTCGGTACAGGAATTTTTTCCTCATATCCAATCCAAACCTTGCCTCGAGCAACTTGAGGCCATTTTCTCTTGTCCTGTCACTACTTACTTGGGAGAAGAGATCAGCAGCCACCTCACTACAACCTTCTTTTGGGTAATTGTAGAGAGCCATAACATCTCCCCTCAGCCTCCTCTTCTCCAAATTAAACAACCCCAGTTCTCTCAGTCACTACTCATAAGACCCTCCAGACCCTTCATCACAGTGGGAGATATCTGCAAGAGGGCTCCTGCCTGGGACCACCACCAGGAACACCATCTGGCAATGCGCTAGCCACTGGAAACGTGATAAACCTCCTTGAAGAAGCACAGGCAGATCCATCTCCTGTGCCTGCAGGAGCCCAAGACAACAACCCTCTGGATGGACCAAGAAGCTGTAGCACCCTGCAGCATAGTTAGGTTGTCACCTCATCTGAGTGGCCTTAAATCCATCACGGGTCCTGTCCCACTCCTAGCTTCTGCCTTGGCGTGGGTGAAGAGACCTAAGGTCTCTGCTTTGAGAGCCCCAGGCTTGGGGCAAGGGCTGTATTTACCTGGCAGAGGCCATTCCCAGTCGCACCAGGACCTGTGCCAGGACCCTGGCTTTCACTGCAGTTCATGTTAACAGCCAAATACCCACCACTGGCCCCAGCTCTGGGGCTGCACAGGCAATTTCCCCCTTAGAAGCTTGTTGGATGATATGGCATCATGCCAGCTTCCCAAGCAGGAATAAACTGCTGCTTCTCTTGGGTGTCTCTTGCTAAGAGGAGAACAGTGACTGTTTCAACCCAGTTTATGCCACCTGCTCTCCCAAATGGGCCAGCCCCTGGCCTCTCCACACAGGGAACTTTCACCCATCCCCTTCTCCCTGGCCATTTTGCAGGCTGTGCAGGAGGGGCTTGCAAAAGTCATGCTGCAGGAGCTGCTGCTCTGTTTTTGGCAGGTCAGCATGCATCTGCCTGTGCAAAGTTTGGTCCCAGGTCAATCTCCACACTAACATTCATTTACCACCGCTGGACTCTCATTAGTGAGTTGTGTTGTTTTCAGCAAACCTTCAACCAAGGAGCAAGAAAACCAGACCTTCTTTTCTGCCTCTTGTTCTGTGGTTGAAAACAGATCAGAAAGGCAATCAGGAGTCATCCTGGAGACTATGAGAAAATAGGTTGTGCAGCTGTGTTGGAACTGGACTTGTCTGAAACTGTGAATGGGGCAAGATTTACTTTGCATTTTTCTTGGAGCAAAGACCGGTACTGAATCTTTTAATTTCTGGCCTGTTAGGAACCTCAGATTCGAAATCCCCTGTGCTTAGGTAACATAAGCCAGCTACTGTTTCTTTGGTTCTGAAGTGGATTTTTCTATTTGCAGAAGCCCAGGTTGAATTCTTCTCTACCTTGTACTCCTGTATTGGATAAATCCAGTCGGTATTTAGCTTTAAGTTGACAGGTGCATAAACTGGATGTCTTGTTGGAAGGGCATGAAGAGCTGCCTGCTGACCAGACCTGTGCTTACATTTCACCCAGCAGCTGCATCAAGATTGGTACATTAAACACTTTCAAGTCAAATGCTCCTGTATAAAGAAATATCCTCACTTGCATTGACTGTGAGCAGTAGAGGAAGTGACCTCTTGAATCAGTGTTTATTGCAGTGGTGATGAGAAACCAAGGAGGGATTCCACAGGAGGAAGATGATCCCAGGTCTCTAGTACAGAAGGAACCTCTCTCAAATCTCCCAGGTTTGAGCATCCCACCTGAAATGGCAAGAGCAGGGTCTTGGGGAAGTGGTATGTTTCCTTCTACTATTGGTATACTCTGCAATCTTGTACAACTTTGGTAAGGATTCTTCCCGTTTCCCTCTCTCTAAAGCAGGGACAATAATAACATGCTTTGCAAGATCCCGGTGTGACTGAGCTATATACAGTTTGCATTGTGCTGCAGGATTCGGCAGTAGCACAGTCTTGCATGGCTCGGAAAAGGCAAATCTGTTGCTTCTCTTGGCTTGTGTTGACAGCAGCATGAGAGTCTGGGTATCACTTCTCAAATCCCTCTGAGAACCTGGCCTGCACAAACTGGCACTTGTAAAGTCTCCAGCTTGTTCTGTCTCCACATTCACATGCTCCCCTCCAGTCTCTGACCTAGAATTCTGTTGTCTTTCCACACACAATAATATCATTCAACATATTGGGCCATGGGCTTTTCAAGGACAGTGCCATCAATACGTGGAAAACACTAGAGGACAATAACAGGTTGATAAGTCACATGGCAAATTAGGAAAAGGCCCTCAAGGGTTATAAAATGTATCAGATCCACTTATCACAACCCTTTCTGATAGTTTCTGTCAATCTCTGGTGGTAAACATCCTGTCTGCTCACAGTGCCAAGGACACTTCCCCATTGTGTGATAGGCTGTCAATCCCAACTGCTTCTGACAGAAACCTGAAGTTCTCCTTTCTTTCTCTGGACAGGAACATTCTCCCTGCAGGGCTTAGGGATCTCTTCTGTGTTCAGTGTCCATGAGACACAGCTGAGGGCCTAGTGAAATATCACTGCTGAATCCCCTTGAGTTGTGCAAAGCATTTCCACTCTGCTTTGCTCCAAGGGCAGTAGCAGTGGCAGCAGTCAGAGGTGCTTTGGGAATGGTAGGGCAGTACATACGAGACTCCTGTAAGATAGTCATAGAACCACAGAGTCAGAGAATGGTTTGGGTTAGAAGGGACCTTAAAGATTCTCCAGTTCCAACCCCTCTGCTATGGGCAAGGACACCTTCCACTGGATCAGGTTGCTGAAAGCCTCATCGGCCTGGCCTTGAACCCCTCCAGGGAACGGGCATCCATGACTACCCTAGTCAGCCTATGCCAGTGCCTGACCAGCCTTATGGTGAAAAATTTCTTCCCAATATCTAATCTAAATCTCCCCTCTTTCAGCTTAAAACCATTACCCCTCATCCTATCACTACAACCCCTGATGAAGAGCCCCTCTGCAGCTTTCCTGTAGGCCCCATTTATGTACTGGATTTGGATTGCCCTGAGCCAGGCACAGGACCTTATATTTAGCCTGGTTGAACTTCATGAGGTTAGCACAGTCCCACCTCTCAAGCTTGTCAAGGTCCCTCTGCATGGCATCCCTTCCCTCCAGCATGCTGACCATGCCACACAGCTTGGTGTCTTTGGCAAACTTGCTCAGGGTGCCCTCAATCCTACTGTCCATGTCTGTGACAAAGATGTTAAACAGCACCAGCCCCAATACCGACCCCTGAGGAATGCCACTCATCACTGGTCTCCACTTGGACATTGAGCTATTGACCACAACTCTTTGAGAGTGACCATCCATCCAATCCCTTATCCACCAAGTGGTCCATCTGTCAATTCCATGTCTCTCCAATCTAGAGACAAGAATGTCGTGCAGGAGAGTGTTTAATGCTTTGCACAAGTCCAGGTAGGTTAGGTCAGTTACTCTTCCCTTATCTGCCAGTGCTGTAGCCGCACTGCAGAAGGCCACCAAATTTGTCAGGCAAGAGTTACCCTTAGTGAAACTATGTTGGCTATCACCAATGACCTCTTTATCTTCCCTGTACTTCAGCAGAATTTCCAGGAGGATCTGCTCCATGATCTTGCCAGGCATAGAGGTGAGACTGACGAGCTGTAGTTCCCTGGGCCTTCCTTTTTTAAAAACAGGAGTTATATTCCTTTTCCAGCCAGTAGGAACTTCACCAGATTGCCATGACTTCTCAAATGTGATGGATAATGGCTTAGCAACTTTACCTTCAGGATCCATGGATCCATCTCATTAAGTCCCATGTACTTGGGCACCTTCAGGTTCCTTAAATGGTTTTGAATCTGATCCTCTCCTACAGTGGGCAGCTCTTCGATCCCTCAGTCCCTGCCTTTGCCTTCTGTGACTTGGGCGGTGTGGCTTGAGTCCTTGATGGTGAGGACTGGGGCAAAAAAGTCTTTGAGTACCTCAGCCTTCTCCATATCCTGGGTAACCACATCTCCCATTTCCTTCCAGAGGGGGCCCACATTCTCTCTAGTCTTCCTTTTATCACTGACATACCTACAGAAGCTTTTCTTGTTGTCCTTGATATCCTTGGCCAGTTTTAATCCTGTCAGGACCTTAGTTTCCATAACCTGATCCCTGGCTTCTTGGACGATTTATCTATATTCTTTCCAAGCTACCCTGTAGACTTCATTTTTGAGTTTAAGTTTGATGAGGAGTTCCTTGTTCATCTGTGCAGGCCTCCTGGCATTTTTACACATAGTGATGTGTCTGGCGTAATCTAGGCTCTAGGCTCCTCTCTACTAGTAAATTGAATATTGCCAGGCACTGGAAGACAATTGCTATCCTGTTAAATAGAAATGTCTCTTGCACAGTTTTGTCCTGAGATGGCCAGCACACAGCTCCAGGCATGGTACAGCAATCAACACAACCAGCATGAACATGAGTGGCTCAATGCTAGCTGACCTCAGTGTCAAAGAAAATTCCCAGCTGATTTAATTTACTAGTACAGATGTATTGTATGGCTTTCTCAGAGCTGGAGTTGTAATTCACTGCTTCTTAGAAGAAAGAAACATGGGACTGTTCCCTGTCCTAAGCATCTGACACCTAAAAGGAAGGTGGCCACCATTCAGCTTAACAGAACAGGGATCCTTGACACAATGCTAAGGAGTGCAGGCACAGCCAGTGTGGAGCGCATGCACTCCTTTCTATCCATCATTGGGAATTTGCCTTCCCTGAGTAGAGCTGGGAGAGAGGTGGCTCCCTGCAGAGAGGTGGAGAAGGACAGACACCTACAGATGGTTCTTCCCATCCTAAGACACCAACAACTATCCCTCTGCCAGTGCCCATCTCTGGCAGAACCCCGGTGACCTGGCTCACGCTGGGTGCCGAATGTCAACCTGGCTGAAAGAAGCCATTTTCTCAAGACTCATAGGCTGGGATATGCTGACAGTGTAGTCTGCATCCTCTAGCCAGAGAACAATTCTCCCCAAATGATACAGGCACAGCAGGCAAGCAAAACATGCAGTAAGGAAGAAATGGCCCAGTTATCTTCATCCTGTTAGTTCTGTTCCTGCCACGTTGTGTCCAGTGTCACTCAGAGATAAAGAGCAAGTACCTTACTATCACCATCATGTCTGCCCTTGAGGGTTTATTCTTTCACCCCCTCCTGTCTTTGTTTCTTTCCCCCTTCCCTGATTTTTTTCTGTGTTGTCTCCCTACTTCCTACCATGCAATTCCCACTTCCCATATGGGTCTCATTCCTACCCTGTCCCCATCCTGTCTGCTAAAATAATCAGCAGAGAAACCCTGAATATGGCCGTTCACATTGTTTCTGTGGGACTCAGTGGCAAGTCTCCTAGTGCGATGAATGAAGGCAGGACGCGCTTCTCAGAGCCATTGTTTCAAGCTGTCTGCCGACTCAGGAAAGCACTGCCAGCTTCATTTAAACCAAGTCCTTGACTGGTAGGTTTTCTACTCCATCTGCTCTTCTAAAGAATCAGGCCCTTGTACTTTAAACAGTGGCTGCTTAATTTGTGGAGTGTGTGCTTCATAACTAGCCTGTGAGCCAGAGACAATCCTTGGGAAAGATGTTGGATGAGAGTATCATGGTGTGGCCTTTTGTGAGCAGATGTAGAATTTCTTTATTCACTTCCTGACGTGGTTATGAAGAGGGGGAATCTGGCTAGTGCTGTGATGAGTGTGGAATAAAATTGCCAAACCTGAGCTAAGGCTCTCTTCCTCTCAGGCAGCCCTTATGTCTCAGTCATCATATTTACACAGTCTTCAGTCAGCCAAAAGCATGTAAGAAGACAGCTTGCGTGTGTTTATTTGGAGAGTGCTCCATAGACATCTCCTGACTCAGAATAACAGCATCAACACACACTGCAGCAACTTCTAGCTAGCACACTTGGTACCTCCCAGTTTGTGCTGGTTACTGGGATCATTTTACTCCAAGGAATGTAGGAATAACTGTAGACAAACCTGGAAGATATTAGTGGATCTGCAGGTTATAAAATACTGTCTTCTTGGACATTTCAGATTATTTTAATAGCTTCCAGGCTTCCAGCATACAGAAACTGACAGGACCTTGCCCAATATCTGAATAGCTGCACTGTACGGTTTACAAACATGACTTACCAAAAGAGCACTAAGTGGGTTCTGAATATTGACGTAACAAAAATGAGCATGAAGTGAGACATCCCATCTGCTAAGGAAATCATCTGGTTTGCTGGTAATTGAAAATGCAAAGCAGTCTCATCTATTTCAGTAAAAACATCTTCCCATACCAGGAGAACAGATTCCCATCCATGTCCTGCCCCAGCGTTGCAAGAAATTTATTCTGTCTGTTACTGCTCTTCCCCTCTTGACCTGAGCAATGGATCAACATTCTTCTGTGCAGTTTGTATACTCTCAAAGTATGTATATAGAGGCCCTGATATAACAAGCCTGGAGGGTTCCAACCTCCTTTCCTAAACAAGAGTTTCCCTGAACACAGGGGAGGGTGACACAATTTCCTGTAAAGTGCCAGTCCTTTCTCAACCTCAAATATTCCCCCAAAGCTCTCCTATTTCCCTCCACCCAGAATCAGGCCTCAAAGATTCCTCTGTGGGCATCCTGAGCAGGTTTCACTCCTTCAGCCCAGGCAGGAGGCAGCTCTCCTGTCCAAAGACCTCTGTGAGGATCTCCCAGCTCTCCTGACCACAGTGTGAAGTCCTGAGGCCTCCTCCTTTGGTAGAGGTCCAAGTTGCATTGTTGCTGCTATTTTAGGTTGTTTCTTGATCTGTCACATGTGTTTCCAGTCTAAAATTGCAGATTCCTGGGAGAAGGGGGTTCAGTAGCCAAACCCTTCCAAGACGCATTCCTCTGATGGAGGAGCACCTAAATTATTGTGTTTTGCAGCTACTCATCACTGTTCCTGACTAGTCCCACAAGGAGAACAATTTCAGTTCAACAGTTTAATAGCACCCTTTCTCTCCAAACTCTGTCATAGAGGAAGTGGGGTGTTCACCTGAGAAATGCAGGTTGAGGAAAGAGAACCTCCTCCAGCTGGTTCTGCTGACTGAAAACAATAATTGCCAGAGAGAGCAAGTGACGGGAGCCCTTGGCTGCAGTCCAGTAGTTAGTGCTCTTGGGTTGAAAGAGGGATGGGTGATTTCAGACTCTGATACTTGAGCAATTTCTGCTCCTTGTATGACAACTGCATATTTTACAAAATATCAGAACACAGTGCCCACAGAGCGTCAATGATGTGGCTACAACAACAGCTGAGTGAGATTTCAACAGCAAACAATTCAGCTTTGATCATCCAAGTCCTTTTATGGACCCATGTCTAGGTGGCTGCTGAGCTCAGGTTGCCCAGGGTAAATAGGTCTTGAACTACTGCACTACTCTATTACCTTGCCCCATTTGTTATTTCATAATCTTTCCTTGGCTGCTGGCAGTTTCAAAGCAATTAATTATTTTGTCAAGGCAGAATTTACTGGTAATTACAGATCTGGTTTGCTTTCTCCAACAGCTGGAGAAAGAGCTTGAAGCACATATGTGGCACTGTGGGTGGGGAGGGAGAAATTCTTCCACAGTATTTGTACATTAGAAATACAGCTGCCAATAAGCAACTTCCCAAAAGTCTGGAGTCCACATGTTGTGCAAAAGCAGAGTAGCATTTTGGCATGGAAAAGGAACTTTGCATGAAGGAACCCAAAATCTCCCCAGGTCACATTTTCCTCACAGTAGATGAAAGCCCATGAGCAGCAAAGTGGTACCCCATCAGCTGTGTTTGCCACAAAGCAATGTGTTTTGCTTTGACTGCTTTGAAAGCATACCCCATAAAGGAAACGTGCTGGGTATACAAATGCAGTGTTTCGTTTATTTAAGACACAAATACAAAACCAAACAGGCTTTCACAGTTCTAAGTCACAGATGTCTTTAACGAAAAACAGCTATTGGAATGTTAATAACAACTCCTTGTACCATCAGCAATGTGTCCTCTCAATCGTGCTTTTAGGAAACTAACAGTTTCAACAGATCAACCTATTAATCACTTGGCCTCCTAATGGTTCATTTAAGGGCAGCTCTTATGAATTTGTTAGTGTGCTGTGCTGACAGTTCACTGAGTGGCATATGTAGACATCCCACATTCTGTTCTTCTGAGGTCCTAAACTGACAGGCTTTCCTCTGAGATACTAATGGAGAATTCATTTGAACTAAACTGCTTCCATTCATTCATTGGGGGTTGGAACTAGCTGATCTTTGAGGTCCCTTCCAACCCTAACTATTCTATGATTCAGTCTTTAGTCACTTAGTTAACTCAGAAAAGCTCCTGTGGATACAAAACATTCATCAGCACTAAAAAGATGACAATTCATGATGCCACACCAACAACCCTGGAAAACCCAGTGACTGGCTGGTATGAAATACTGCCCATTAGGGCAGTCAATGAAAGATGCTGATTCATACCGGTCATGAGAGAAACTGTAAGGTAAATTCATTGTTTTCTTTCACTGGAAAGAGTCGGATAATTTGGATAACTATTTTTAAAAAGCGTTAGCCCAGAAAAAATTACAGAGTTTCTGTTGATTGGACCCCCACATCTTCCTCTGCAAGGTCTGCTGTCTATGCTCTGCAACTTTGTTCCTGGGATCCTTCACATCAAACTGCTTAAAATGTATATGGGTTGAAAGAGACAATAACACCTGGGGTTTTTTTCCAGTTTTCAGCTGGAAGCATACACGACACTAAACTGCACCGTGTAAACTCATTACTTCTATATATTTTTAGACATTCTTTCAGGCTTAATCACTACTGTTTCCATTAGAAAGCCAGGAAAGACTAGCTACATCTGGATTTTACTCTCCTTCAGCTTCAGGAATAAACATAGGTTTTGTGATTGGGCCTGGCGCGTGACACGGACTCACAGCCGAGGGAAGCTCTAGCTGTCCATTTCCTCACCCTCTGGTTCCCCTACTGCAGACCTCAGTGCTTAACACAGCACCATAACTCCTCTCCATCTCCCCAGGCTGTCAGTGGGTGGATTCAGCTAAGATGTGGTGTTTCCCGGTGCAGAAGCAGGTATGTGTCATGGTGTGGTGATGGTAACTTCAGGCATGGGAGCAGGGAGGGCAGCTGGAAGTCATGAGTCTGATTGTCAAACCCTTGAATCAGCAGCTGTGGGTTGTGAAGAATGGTGTCATTTTATCCTTTCTGCTAAAGGCATGAGAAATGTCTGTAGCAAAGCACTCTATAGGAGTGTACAAAGCAGATGAAGCTGCCCATTCTTTGTTTTATATCCTTATCTTACCCATGGTATGCTCTAGTTCCCTCTTCCCTTCAGAATATGAGTAACTAGTTGTATGATCAAGATGCTAGCCTGGAAGACATTTTCCCATTATTTCTAGTGAAAGACACATAGACTCATTTTTTGGACCAAGTTAGTTTTCTCAGTGCTGCAAAACTTGCATTGTCCAACTGAAATCCGAGTCATGTCAGAGAGTCGCTGCTTCTGCAGCTAACCCAGTGCTGGCAGCCAGCTCACAAGGATAGACATGCTTCATAACTGGAACAGTGTTATCTACAAAGAGCAATTCAGGCCCAGACTCTGAGTCCCTAGCCCTCTGCAGCACCACATTCCAACAAATGGTCACATTTTTAATTGAGACAATCCGTTATTAAATGAGAAACTGTAGCTAACAAGTGTTGATCCATGTGACTATGTGATGTACCCACATTTTCTTCTTCCTACATCTACTCATGCATGGAATTTACTACCCTCTCCAGGGAAAGCAGGTATTTTTCCTTCTTCCCAACAAATCTTATTCCAGTTAGAGGCAACATCTAAACTCACATCACAATGCTGGACTGCATGTTCAATACATATTCCATGGGGTCTATGTCCTAATGAGACATAAGCACTTGTACCTGCCAGTGTCATCAGGAAAGCTCTTGGCTTACCCCAAAGAAAATGGAGTCCCAGAATTTGCAACTACGTGTGTATATGCACACGTGCACGTACGCACCCACGCCCCTACTAGTAGAAAAACAATCAGCTCTTTCCCAGCAAGATCACTTCGTGAGCAATAATTGATTCATGGAAAAGAAGTGGGAAGGATAATAGGAGAGAACTGCTGTAAAACACAATGCTTTCTACGTAACACTGCCTCTTGGCCTGCTGTCGTCAAAGGTGAAGGTTTAAGAATGAAGCGTCCTTGCCTCCCTGAGCTGCATGAGAAAAGCTGGCGTCACAAGCTGGAGAAGTCAGTTGTTTTTGTGCAAGGTTCCTGTTTGTTACTCATTTCCCCTCGCTGTCCCAACACTCTGCCTCTTTAAAGTTCTTCCAAGATTCCTTATAGGAGAAGGTTTACTGCCAGCTCAGAGTTTCCTGTTGTACTCTCAGAAAGCCTTATCACTGCAATCTTCATACAAACTGCAAGGGGATTTTTTGTTTGTTTGTTTTTTACAACCTGGGCCATTTCTATGGACTAAGGAGTCTCTCTGTTGCTGAGTGAGGTGGTACAGTTTCTCAGGAAATTCATTAGGTAGATTTGTTTAGTTTGCAGGTTTCAAATAAATCTCTGCCTCTGTGATTTCTACAAAATGAACACTGACAGGGTGCCTTATTTAAAAGTCCTTTAAAAATTCTTCAAAATCCCCCAGGGAGGTGCCTAGGGATCTGGCAAGTGTGTCTTTCCACCTTTCTTTTGTTCCTTTTGTCTTTTGTTTTTCTAGCACAACTCTTGTCTCTGGCCCCCTAAATCACACTTGTGCTCAGAAAAGAAGAGGCTCATTTTCTGGTCGCTCTTCTTCACTGCAAGAGCCTCACTATATTTCACAGCTTCACTGAAAATCTGTCAACAGTCAAAGTTAATGTAAACAAAGGCTTCATTTCCCAGATCCTCCTTAATTTCCAGTGTCTCCTTAACTCTGCAGTTGTGCATCTTTTTGTGAAAACTGTATGAGAGAGGAAATTCTAAAAATATAATTGTATCAATAAAACTTTCTTTCTGAGTTCTACTCTAGTTCTGGATAAAGATTGCTGTCCCGTCTGTTCTGAGGTACAAGTATCCTTATGCTGTTTCTTCACTGACTTCAGAGTCAGCTGCCAGCAATAGGGTAAGAGCAGTGGCTGTATCTGCCAGCACAACTTTTAGCCAGGAGAAGTCACCTTTAGCAACAGCACAAGCTCCCTCGGTCAAACAACAAATGCCAAATTTAGCAAGAAGTAGGTAGTATCTCTAGGGACACCTAAGTCTGGGGCCACCAAGATGTCTCTCTGATCGCAATAGCCATTTAAGCATCTGGATTGTAAATGGCAGTAAAGTGATGAGCAGCAGGGCTTGCTCTTGGAAGGAGCCTCCCAGAGTAGAGTTCAGAGCAGGGAGACCCAAATCTTGACTTTGCTCTGTGCCCATTTCTCTGAGGCCATCAGATATATTTCATACTTTAAGATGAGGGGTTGCCGCTGGGTACATAGACGTGTTGATGAATAATTAAGGAACTTCACAGACATTCAGACTATATTAGAAAAGGATTTATCTGCTATTTGGTTGGGGGTTTATTTAAAATAAGATCAGCAGGCAAAGGCGTGATATCCTGGGTCACTTCTTCATGCAAGACGAGTGAGGCTGAGTTGGCTTTGCTCTCCACATGAATCACACACTTGCAAATATGGTTATGTCTAGGAGTGAGGTAGGGCTGCACCAGAGGCTGCTCTTTGAGGAAAAGCTGCAGCATCCTGGTGCTGGCATGGAGAAGGTGCTTTTTTATGTCTGTTCTTCTAATGAAACAGACAGCGAATAAGCTGCAGTGCACAACAAGATGACAGAGTTTATCACCTGAGATGCTGCAGTAACAGCTTGGGCATGCTCACAGCTTTGGTATCAGCCGAGGCAGTGCTGTCTAGGCACGTCAACATAATGATCCTAAAGAGAAAGGCAGCTCGAGAGAGGTTGAAATACCTGAAAAAGCGGCAGTGTTCTCTGTGCTTGTGTGAGAAAGTGTTAATTCCAGCTTGAGTCTCCATGTGTCTGAATGGAATAAAATTTTTAGGCTGAGTGATGACTTTCACTCTGTGAGGAGAGTGAAGGAGTCAGAGCTGCTTGTCACACACATCATGGATGAGAAGGTGAACAGCATTTCCATGACCCAGAATATGACAGAGACAAATGCCGCGCTGTGTGGCAATGCAGGCCAGGGAAGGCACCAGCTAAGGCATGGGGTGGTAAATGCTCCCTGTCCGCAAATGGAGAATGAAAATCTCTGTTAAAATCAGTGAAAGGAGAATGAAATGACAATCTGCTGAAGGAAAATTCTTGATATCTTAACTGGGGCTTGAGAGAAAAAATAGTAGTATTGAAGAGATGAGAAAAGTCCTGCTGGTACTTGGGAATGAACCAGCGAAATATTGTGTTGCATCTCCCCAGTTGACTTCTCAAAGCTAGGGAGCAATACATAGCTGAGAAGCCTGATGTGGTCTCCCAGCCCATGGAAACCACTTAACAGCCCAAGAGGTGATCAACATTACCAGAAATTCATTTGTGAGAGCATGAGAGGAAATCATTACCTTTGAACAAACCTGTCCAACTAAGGGTGTAGACCACACAGGCCTAAGAACACAACTTTGTGCACAGCGAGGACCTTGTTTTCCAATACTCGTGAAACCAGAAGTAAATTTTACCTTTCCAGTTTTAGTCTTCTTTACTAATGAGGTTGTTCCCATTGTCCTCACAACAGAACTGTCAAGATAAATCTGGGCAGATTGTGACTATGTCAGTGTCAGATGGAGAAGGAACAGGTGGCCATGCCCCTAAGCTCTTTTCTTCCCTTATTGTCATCCTTGGAGAATGGTTAGCAACGCAGCAGCCCTGGGTTTGGCATCAGAAGTTAATTTCCTAGCAAATTACTGAAAACTGGAAATTATTCCCATTTCCCACACAGCAGCAAATAATAAACTATTAATATTATCATGACTTGAAGACCTGTGTGGTTTGCCAAAGCAGGATAATTATTTGGCTACTTCGAGCAGATCCCATCAGGCAGCCTTTTGTGCCACTCATTTACTGCTGGGCCCCCAAAGCCTCATTATGTGATGTTCTGGGGAAGATCTAAAAAATTCCTCTCTCTCCACTATCAGCACAAGACTGTGTTATGTGGTGTTGAGCCACTATGCCCACAGTTCTTCAGAGCATGAACATGGTTCATCTCTCTGGCTTCAGACAGGGTTGGAAATGTTGATCTTCTTTGAGATGCTGCTATCCATGACTGCTCTGAGGGACATGAGTTCAGACGCTTTTATCTATCATACATGTCTATGTTCGACCTTGTTGTCTAGACTCCCTTCTAACAACTGAAAAGATTCAGGCACTTCTAAGACGTTGTTCATCTCATCTTAAAGCAGAGAGTTGGAACAGTTCAGATGATTTGCTTTCTCTCCACTGACTGGAAAGATACGTCCTCTTAAATTTGTGGGGGTAAATTTACTCCATCTTCAAGGACAAACTCTGACAAAGGACTCACCTGAGGATCATAAAGTCTAACATTTAATGTGAAGTCCTGGGGGAAGCTAAGAAGCGTGGCTTGGGCACCTTGACTCCTAGCACAGCACATGATGAAAGCAACGTGCTTCCCAAGGGAAATCTGCAGTACCACAGCCCAAGCAGGGCCACTGAAGCAATGAAGGACCTCAGCTGGTCACACTTCTCACCCTGCCACCAGCTGTTCCCAGCCTTGCCTGGGTGGAAAAAGGAAGATGTACTGGGTGAGAGTGTAAGATAGCCCAATAGCCCAGCCACTACGGAGTGCTTTTGAAAAGCTACCACTACCATGCTGATGATTTTGCTTGTTCATTTGTAACAACCCCTTCTTCAACCTTCAGCCACTGCTTGCCTTCACCCTTGCAGGTTTCCCTTTCAAGCATGAACAACCCACCTGCTCTGGGCTAAAGGTGACCCAGCCCTGGAGGACTGGAAATTTACACTGAGAAAGGGACAAAGAGCAGTTGAAATGTAGGGTAAGCAAGGACATCTCCTAGATTGTCACAGGACCACCTCACATCACACAGCTAGCTCACGTTTTCTGTCTGCCCAGGTTGGTCATCCCTTCATCTGCGGCAGTTTTCAAAGTTACCAGCCGTACTGTGCTGTCAACTTCACTAGCATTACAAACTTGACACAAGTCCAGGGTCCTTTCACAAACAATAACCTAACGGTAAAAGTAGGAAAGCAATAGAGTTCCCCTCTTCTATTTCTGACCAGCATTAATAATTTGACAACAATCCTTAATTTAATTTTTTCCAGGCCAGTTCACGGGAGGGAGGGGGAAGTGGCAGACAGTATTTAAAACTCATCAGTGATGGTGTGAGATGAAACTGACAAGTTTCTAAGTAACTGAAAGGTCTAAGTCTCCTTCTCAAATGTTCCTTAGACATTCAAACTCCTAAATTTCAGTGGAAGTAAGAGGACATGATGGTCTTGCATGTCTAAGTCACTTGAGCAGGGGAGAGCAGCTCGTAAGTTCATTCCAATGCCTGGCAAAATGTTGCCCATTTATAAATGAGCTTTTTTCCTGGCTTTCCTCAATGCCAATTGAGTGCAACTGTTGGCAAGATCCTCACTAGTTTGTCTGGACTCCGAACCACTTTGCTGAATGCTTAATCAAGCTGCTCTCCTCCCTCTCCCAACAGAGGCCATTTATACAGCAAGAGAATCAGCTGGTCGATGAAGCAGACAAGTGGAGAGGGGGAGAGGGAGCAAGCTTTTTGAATGGGATGAGAATAGAGCCACGGGCATCTCAAGAAAGTTTATCTGCCTCCATTGCCAAGCACACACAGTGCTAATCTTTTGGTGCCATGAATATTCAAGCCCAGCTGCCAGCAACAGAGGGAGCAGCTGCAGTGGCATAGCTGGCAGGTCCCCTCGTGGTGCCCTCGCTTGCCGACCCTGGCATCTGGGTCTGTCTGGGGGTGGGGAGGGGGAGATGCTTCTTGCATAGCAGACGATGAGCCACTCGGCAGCCCAGCTCCATGCTTCCTAAGCAGCAAGAAGTAAGGAACACACTCATGCTGGAGAGCCCAGGGCTGTCCTCTCTTGCTGATCTGGTTATACCAGATGCTACAGATGTTTGGGGTCATGTGAAATCCTGGAAGAAATGGATGAGTCTGTGACAAGAAAGAGCAACATCTAGGGCAATCAAAGACTGAAGAACCCCCTGCTATGGCTTGGAGAAGTCAAAGTGAGACAAAAGCCTGGAGGGCCCATGGGAAGCTACATATACACAGCCCTGGGCAGATCACAGCTCTTGTGGCATATTTGGTAAAGGGGCATATTTGGTAGCAGGGCATGGAGGGCTGGCGAAATGTCATTGGAGAAATGCAGCACAAGTCACCAACAAGCTGGCAGAGAGGCAGAGAAATGTGGCAGAAAAAGTGTGAGGAGACACTAGGTCAGAACAGACACCCACGCTGCCATGGCATCATTCTGCCCAGCACCAAAGTCGTCAGGAGCAATAATGACCCTGTCCTGGCACAGAAGATCACTGATACCCACTTTGCTTAGCAGATTCCCTGTGTAATGCACTGAAATACTCTAAAGAAAACAGAAATGGACAAAAAGATGACTGGGGAAGGCAAGACCAGGCTTCAAGGAACACCCAAGGCTCAGATGTCTTGCCACCAAATCAAAGGTGGTCACTGTCATAGAGCTATGGAGAGGGAACAAGCTAGACACTGCTACTGAACTTGTCATTTTTGTGCACTGAAGAAGGTGCTTCTTAGGGTCCTTGTTGTGGTCAACTGTCAACTACTGAGATTTTAAAACCTTTACTCTCATTCTTCTGAGTCTCAATGTCCCCTAAGAAAAGCAGAGCCTCAGAGCAGCAATACATTCGTGTTGTAATGCCATGAGCACATCACCTCTCAACCAGGAGCGTAAAGTCCCTGCTCTCTGTTTCATAACTTCTCTTGAGCACAGGCACACAGATGCAAGACTGACCAGTTCTCCAAATTTTCTTGTTACAGGTCTCAGAACAGTGGAGTAGTGGATATTGCTAGAAAAACTAACAGAAACAGAGATACACAGGCCTCCCAGGAGAAAGAAGAGCCTTTGACAGCTAGAGGTGGAAATAGTGCAGTTAGGTATTGATCTCCAAGAAAGGGGGCATTGGGATTTTTGAGATGATGATCAGACCTGGATTTTAATGCCACAGAACAGCTTCTGTGAGCAATAGATAAGGAAAAATGAGGCAGATGTCTGCCTTGGGATGCATTTTATGATGCTACATGGACAAGGGTAAACATTCTTAAACAAGAAATTACTCAGCACCAGATAGAAAAGCCATCTCCTGATGCTGTTGAACTTGACAGTTCTCCTTCCTGACTCTATCCTTTCAAACTCAGAAAGAAAGTCTACCCTAATTGCATTTGCAAATAGGTCATCTCAGACAAACGGGGGAAAGTAGGATTAAAGGCATAAAAAATTGTATATTTCAAAACATTTAATTTCATGTTATGCTTTCTTTGCCTATTTGTACCAATTTTGAGAACAAGAAATGAAATATTTTACCTTTAAGAAGGAGCTATATTGATCCAGATAAACAGAAATCTAACAATACTGGTTGAATAATCTAATTTTTGTCTAATTGCAATTTACTTAATTTTCTGGCAAACTCTCAGAGCCACCCCATGGTTCACATGCCTGGCACACATCCCATTCGGTATTAGAATGGACACAGAATACAGGTGCTTCCCATGGATTTATGGCTATCTTAGTCCCCAGACTGATATTAAACGATAAACAGTTTGTGGATAAGAGCTTTATCCCTAGAAAATCCATCTCCTCTTGCTGCTGCTTTTTCACACTAAGAGGTCAAGGGTTTAGAAATTGATTTCAGGCTCCCAAGCTGTTACCACCAAAATGCTGATATAGCAGAAGAAGTGCCATGGATCACAAAAGGTATGTTTGCAAGAATTTAAAATAATTTCTCGTATTCCATCAATACTGCATTTCCTTCCTCCAGGTTTCACCTTGGATTGAGCTACGTGCTTCTGGCCTTAGTCTCATCGCATATATTTTTCTCCTCTTTTTTTTCTGTACTTGAACACCATGTTTCCCATGAAATGCAGCAGCACTGATCTGTGCAACCTTGCTCTCAGAGTCTGAACTACTTTAGCCAAGGTGGTCTCCATCTTCTGTTGCTTTGAAACACTGATCTGCAATCTCAAAGACAGTGGCAGCCCCAAACCCACCGGCTGTGCACACAGGGTTGCTGTCGTGCCATGCGAGCACATCATAGACTGGATAAGCATAAAACAAGAGTCTAGCAAAGTGATTCAGGTCACAAGTAAACCACAGGAAGAAGATGAGGCAGATTCCCCTGGGGAAAGTGAAAAGGTGGGCAGAGCTTTACCTGGGCTCTCCTTGTGTACTGCTCCAGATGTGGCCAGTGTCTTAGCTGGTCCTGCTCAGCTCCATGATAGGCAAATGCCAAAAACTGATGTTTATAATGTCTAACTTCATGTGAAGGAGTTAGATGCCTGTTTTAAAATGAGGTGGAATATTCAGTGCTAGACTACTTCGGGATAGGAGAAGGGCCGGGTGGATTCAGAAATATACATCCCAAAATGAGAAAGTCCCTACAAACACCGTCGATACTCTTGCAAGACTCCAGGGAAAGAGTTTGGGAGAACTCAGTAACTCTTTATCACGAAGCACTGCAAAGAGGAGAAGGGTTTTATTAGGGAAATAAGGAGGTGGACACTGACTAAGCAAAGAGAAAGGTGAGGGGTCCTGTGCACCAGGAGTTTAGGAAAAGATGGACAAGGGAATATTTGGACTTTAATATTACCTGTATACTATTGAAAACAGAGCTGAGCTGCTACCAGGGTATACTCAGAACCAGGTGTAATGGGTTTTAATCCTGTCTGAAGGAGGCTAAACTTCTTGGTGCAGCACAGACAGATCTAACTGCCTGATGCTCAGCATCCAGAAGGGAATCCAGATCCACAGACTGGGGAGGCACTCCGAGTCTCCTCTGAGACTGATCCACTCGCAGGCGTGAGATTCCTCAGTGTGACCAGAGAGGAAGTGTGCACTTGCCATCAAGGAAGGCAGCTCAGAAAAGAAGGGATTCTGGGCTCCCAAGGGGACATGGAGTCAGGATCCCTCTTGCACTCATCTTATGACTCAATAGGTGTTGGGTTCTTTCCCACACACAGTGAGACATTTTTAACAGGAGCTATCAAATTATTCCCCAGCATCCAGTGTCTCTTCTCCAGTAAATGCAACTCTTGGGAATGGGTTAGGTGTGCTCTGAGCAAGGCAGGTACTAAGCTGTTCAGCACAATCCAAACAAAGCTTTTTCTGGGAGTGGTGATTTTTTATAGAGGGACAAAAAAAAAAAAAAAAAAAGAAAAAAAAGAAGACTTAGAAGACTTCAGCTAAGTGGGAGAGAAGAGTGGGAATTTCTGGGCTCATAACCTGAACTTAACTTCCTGAATTCTGCCAGACTCCCTTTTCAAACGTCTAACTCCTTACTTAGGCCGAATAAATAATGAATGCTGTTATACAGCTATATTTGTGATCTGGAAATAGTTTGTGTACGTGTTATGGCTGGTGGGAGGGTGTCGTGCATGCACTTGTGGACTTATTGTGTTTGGCTTATGTATTAAAATTTCCTTTCATCCCTCCAGTTTGACATAAGATGAATCACACAGAAAGGAAGTGTCCCATTTTTTGGTGATGTGGAAATTCTCGGCTCTCCTTCCCACCCTCCACTTGAGGCCAGTTCAAGCAAGGGCTGCAAGGGGGAGCATATATGCTCAAACCCGTCACCTGCTCTTGGTATTCCTGCTGGTCCCAGAAGAGGCTTGCAGAGGTGGCCAGAAGTAAGTGGTGGCGGCTGGAAAGAGTCGAGTAAAAGAAGGGGGAGAACTGGTGGAAGAATGAACATGTGACATACACCTTTAGTGACAAAACATCTCATTGCAGCCCTGACTTGAGAGTGATCTGTGAGAAAAAGGACTGATTCAGATAGACTTTTCCTCTGATGTGCTCAAGGATGAGAATGAACAGTACCAACAACAGTGCATTCTTCCCCCTCTCTCCTGAAATTCAGCCTGTGGTGCCCTTCACGGGGCAGGCTGCACTGCTTTCTGAAAGCTTCTTTCTCCAGGGAGGCTGGAAGCACTCTCTCATCTCACTGCTGCGCCCAACCCACTGGCCACTTATGTTCACTAAACCTCCCACCATTTCCTGCATGTTTGATGACATCCTCTGCTAGGCTAGCGTCTGGCCTATTCTCCCTGTTTAAATACAGGCAAGATGTTTTTCCGGTAGCTGTTGTTGCTTAATATTTTTTTCTGTTTTGTTTTTTTGTTTGTTTGTTTGTTTTCTTAACACAGATTTGTTTTAATGCATATGCATTCCAAAAGGGAGAACCTGCTCAACTCACAGTGGCACTATTTGGTGTATCTCCTGAGCTCTGATCACCTAATCCATTCTTTTCTGGGAAGCAAGCCTGCCAAGAAATGCACTGAGTCTGTAGACTTGTCTGCAGGGATCTGTCTGTAGCCTGAGAAAAGTTTGGAGAGAAGAACCTGGCTTGCCCCAAGAGCATTTGTCTTGTTTGCCAGGTGCCAGAAACAGCAACTGGACTCTATGCTCTGCCTGGTGGGTGGACATACTCCTTACAGTTTCTACAGCACTTCCAATTTCCAGTTCTGTAGAATTTCATCTGAGTCTACTGCGTTACCTAAATGCTGCTGCAAATCACTTTGATGTCGTTTTAACATCTTTAGTCTTTTGTGCTAGAATGATCCAGAAAGCAGATCTTGCTGGCAAATTTAACTGAGGCTTAGCACAGAAAAAGCAAACATCTTTTACTGTGGCATTAATTACTAACCATGATTCATGCAAACAAAGACATAGCATTTCTTGAGCCTTTCCAACATCACAGGAACAGCCTGGTGCTGATTTTCTGGCCTGTGACCCTTTGGCTTTTGCCCTCAGAGGAAGATGAGGCCACTGCCTTCTTGGAAGCTGGGATGGATCAGGTAGTACCAGATCCTACACTCACTAGTGGACAAGACCTTCACTAGCACCAGTTAACCATTGGGTGACTATGAGCAGGATAGTATAAGCCAGCAACCACGCAACACATGCTAAGACAGCTCAGGGCTGATCGTCTTATCAAGCACCCCTTCAGACCCAGGAATATGTTGCTGTATTCCCCACACTGACAAGCAAGCAGAGTTTGCAGCCCCAGATTTTGCT
The DNA here is from genome assembly GCF_017976375.1 of Cuculus canorus. NCBI lineage: Eukaryota > Metazoa > Chordata > Aves > Cuculiformes > Cuculidae > Cuculus > Cuculus canorus. The sequence continues at coordinate 50,504,934 of NC_071405.1, forward strand.
TGCAATCCAGAAAGCACAGTGAAACCTCAGTGGCAGTGCTGTTTTTAAAAAGAGCGTTCAGATCGTAGAGCTCTGTGCTGCAGCAAGAGGAAGGTTTTGCAGCTGCAGCAGTGACAAAGCTTCAGCTCAGGTGTCAGAAAAGGGTAAGGGTGCATTCCAGGGCTGGAAAGGAGTATTTTGAGTACTTTTATACCAGCCCCTGCCAGACCTGCCTATCACTATCTGCCTTACAGGTATTCAGCTGCTCATGTAGTTCTTTTAAGCTCTATGTTGCTGTTTAGCCGGCTCTCATTGCCTGTGCTCTACGTCTTCAAGGTTTCTCCTTTCTCAAGACAAATCCTTCATTAAGAAAAGCCTGGAGACATCTGTAGGACAAGAACCTAAAACTGAACTCAGCCACAGTTCACCAAAGTACTCCAAGTGCTTGTGTTGAAATGGGGTGGTAAATCATAGTATAGTAAACTGCCTCTGGAGAAATCCTTGTCCACTGTAACACTGCATCATGCCATTTTAATAGGAGCACTGTCTGACAGCCATACAAGTCTTGGCTGCTTCTATGGAATCTAAAGCTTCAAGGATTTAAAAAAAAAAAAAAAAAGATGGGGGATGGGGGGCAGGAAACCTAAACAAGTGAAGTCAGAACCTAAATAACAAAAAAACCAAACAAACAAAACAAATCCAAGTTTTTATTTTGCTGCCCTATTAGCAATGTAATTGTGGCCAGATGCACTTCGCTTATTTCTTCAAAGTAAACTGAATTTTAGAGAAAAAAAAACTTATTTCACAATTTGCTGATGCAGTGCATCAAGTTCATGCCAAAGAAGAGTTGGCTGACATGCAAGCTTTCCAGTTCATGCATCTTATGGGTAAATAGTGTTTTATTTATGCTCCTATGCTTATATCAACAAGAAACTTTTCTGCTGGGTCACTGAAAAACTTTATACCATGTCTGAAAAGTGATTTTCTGTGTGCACAGTACATACTGACTTTCAAGTACTGCATCACACCTATCTAGATACAGCTCAGCACATCAGGTATGGGACACAAAGCTGTATCCCACCCAGGTTCTCCACCTGGGAACCTCAAAAGTCCCAGGAATGCCAGGTAGTTAGTAAGGACCTGTGTCAGGAGAAGCGAATGAACTACGAAAGGGGTAAAGGCATTTCTTGACATGATACAGCTGCAAAAACATGCACCTTAGCAGACCAAACTGGAGAGGAGATTGAAGCTGTACTAGACTTGAGCTGCAGTGAAGCTGTAATCACACCTGCCCCTGTGGCAGGTGACAACCAAGTCAGAGCCTGGGGTATTTTGTGTGCCTGCCAGTCACGTGCCATAGCCACAAGAGCAGATGGGGCAGGCATGGCACGCAGGGACCTGCCTGTGCAGCAAGTAAATACACAGAACTCATTCAAGGCGTTTTTCCTGAATACGCTCAGTGGTTCACCCTCAACCCAGTCCCACGTGTGGACAGTCGGCAAATTTGGCCTCAGGCCCAGCCTTGAGGCTGCTCTTAAAATTCAGTGTTGATGCAGCAACAGTGTCAGCTTTAGCATTGCATCTCTCAGGAACCCAGCTTCCCTGCACATCAAATCTACCTTCAAACACTGAGCAGGACTTCAGGCTCCGCGCTCTGCTCCCATATGCAGATACATCAGACCAAACATTTTTCCAAGGTAACTGCTGTTTACTCTTCAGAGGGCTGCAATTGCTAGGCAGAAGGAACTCAACTCTTCCTGACAAAGCAAGCTGCCTGGAAGCAACGTGTTAGCTCACCCCAGACTGTGAATCACTTCTGAAAAGGCAGACCTCTTCCTGGTATGCTTGTACATATAGAGAATCTGCACAAACATGCCACATGTCTAAGCACATGGACTCAGCCATATGCACCCATGAATACACACATGCTTCCTTCCATGTGCGTGACTGTGTGGACGTATCCCTCTGCCAGCACCAGATTTCTGGCAGGCAGCTCCTTCTGCCCTTGCCCCACAAACAGCAGGCACTAATTCTCCCATCTGCAGACTTCACCCTTATCCTTGCCTTGCTTTCTTGCCTGCCAGCAAACATGTCCTCTCTTTACCTAGTCAGTCATGCAGCCTCCCCACCACTTCCTAAACTGGTACTTTTTAATCAAGCAAATTCTCTGCTGAAACCTGGTGCCATCAGGAGCAGAGCTGGAAGGACCAGGCACTGCAGTGACTAGACACCACAACGTGCTGAAGCATGTTCACGTCCCACCTCTGACTGACTCCCCAGTGGGACAGCTGGGCACACGTTAAAGACCTAGGAGCACACGTCCTGAGCACACAACACACCATCCACCTCTGCTTTGGTTTACTGCATTGCATGCCAATGATACAAACACAATAGCAAGAGATCACAAACACAGGTACCAGATATGCTGATTTCTACTTTTCTTCTGCTTTCTAAACTTGTCTAATTGTAGGTTCTTGTAATTCTGTGTTGCATAGTGATGTTTTGGCTCTGAGCCAAAGGCAGGAATACTCTGAGGCAGCAAGGTTAAAAATTGGGTTAATACATTTTAAAAACCAGCTTTAATATCAAGTGGTCATCTGCTTTCCCTATTAGATCTGTCCTTTTAACCTGTAGCTATGCTATTTAGCTGTGTGCCATCTATGACATTTCATGGTATTTGGAGACCTGACTTTGTCCCAGCACTTCTGTCTCAATAGAATAGTGTTTCAAGAGACAACATCAAATCTACCTTCAAACTCTGCAAAGATTAAACCTTTACAGAGGACTGAATTGGGTCTGGGTGAAGTGGAAATGCAACTACTTTTTTTCCCCCTGACTCTCTAAATAAGTTTTTTAAACCCTTACAAGTGTTAGATTCAGTCTGGGGTGGAGGTGGTGCAGGTGTTCGTACTGAGTGTTTGTTCACTTTTTACCACTTTCAAACAAGAATGACAAATTTGAGTCAAAGTCCTCTAACATTAGTTTTGATAGCATTGCTGAATTCAGAAAGCTTCCTGGCATCCGTCCAAACCAACTCTTATAATTTTATCAGGTATGAATACCATGTCTCTTTCTAGTACCTCCCTCCTAAGAAAAACAATCAGGTAAAAATGAGAGGCGAAGGATGATAAAAGGAAAATGGAGTGTAGATGAGGATAACACTGCAATTTTGACCAAAATCATTCTTAAAACAAAACCAGTCCCCAAACTGGCCACCATCTCTCTCACACATTTTATACCTACCTATAATCCTTCCTAGGTTATTTAAAAAACCTGCAAGCTGGGACATCAAAGAGAGGCGAGGCGTAAGAGGAAAGCAAGCATAGAGGCACTGTAAGGAATTAATACACAAAGATCTGTGGGATTAGTGGCTGGAGATTTATGTCTGTGCACAGTCACAGAGGAGAGTGCATGCAAACATGGCATGCAGAAAGATGTGCCTTGAACATCAGAGTTCCCTAGTCAAGGGCTTTGTCACCTCTGCCTTGCAGAATGGGAAGGCAAAAGGCAGTACAAGTAAATCTGCACCAAAACAACAGCTGAATTACTGCCCCAACACCTTCCTCCCAGTCAGGGCTGTCACGAAGGCTGGTTTAGTTTTGTTGGGGTAGCTTGTTATGTTTCTGGAAGGATACACTTTGTCATTGAGATTTTTTTTGGACAACCAACATTTGGTGCAATGCCATAGATTCCATCAATGCAGGAGCCTGCTGTGCCTTTTCTTTCTAGACTGAGCCCCCAGCCTGCGAGACCAGCATGGTGTCTCTTGATCCTTCCAAATGAAATTAGGAAAATGGGCCGGCTGACTTGCATCTGCCCTGCACGGCACAAAACAGCATTGCAGAGAGGGCGCATTTGCTAGGAAAAGTAATAAATGTAATTTCCTCCATGAATTAGCTGTGCCACATTGGCTCCAAAAGGGGTCGAAGGGAGAACAAGAAAAGAGCCACTGTCTGGGACTTATCAAAGGGAGCGGGATACTGGGTCACACTTCAAAACCTAGTGAGAGCAGTTCAAGGGATTTGCTCAGACCCATTTCCTTAGCTCAATTTTTATGGGGCAGTGGGTACCTTAGAGTGAGCAAGGAGCCTTCTGTCCCTTTGAGGAGAACGTGACGGAAGGATAGAGCAAGGAGATGGATTGGAGGGCAAAGCAGGGCACCGAGTTGTAGCCCCAGCTCTGTCAGTGCCTAAAGTGACCTTGTGTAGAAGCAAGAATTTCAGGTCAGCAGAATGTAATTACTCTGGTTGGAAAGTTGCCAAGATTCTGGCATTAACATCCCTACTGCCTGTAAAAAATGCCACAGGGCCAGAATACTATAGATTTCTCCAGTGCTGGAAAACAGTGCTGGAGAGGTAGAGAAGCCTGTAAGCTTTGTCAGCTGCCTGAATTGTTATAGTGTGGGATGCAACAGCAGTTAGTCTTTCCAAATATCTTCTTTAATTTAAAAACATGGCTGAAGTAAAGGAAAATGGTGGGTATTTTCAACCCCTTTTCTCTCTTTAAGGGAAGGAAGAAGAAATTCCCACAGATCTGTGGCAAATACATCCTGGCGCAACAGCACACACAGATTATTTGTGCTTGCATCAGATTATTTTTTCCCTTCTCTTCCCCCACCCTCATTGCTTTTTTGCAAATTAATCTCATTCAGGATGAAGTCTACAGCAGACAGAACAACACTTGCTTCTAGCACTGTCCTGATACCAAGAGGAAGACTAAGGAACTACAGTGCCCCAACAAAACAAAGGTGAAGCTCGTTTTTCTAAGTACCTCCTTTTACTTAACTGCAGTTCAGGGGAAGGAAAACTGAGTGCCTTGCACTTGGCAAAAATTTTATCAAGGTCCTCTGTAGCACAAGAGGAAACAGTACCGATGCCTTGCTGAGTTTCACTGTGAGCAGAACCATTTTGTACAACCAGGTGTGGAGGTTTTGTGTACAGGTTTTCAAAAACCAGGGGCCCGATCAGGTGCCAAAGGAGAGGAAGAGACATGCTAGCACAGCAGCTGTATTGGATTATATTCATAATTCTCAGAAACATACAGAAACACTTTCCAGCATGCGATCACTTGCATTTCAGGACAAGTCTTGAAAAGGCAGAAGCAAATTCTTCCCTTTGCTGGCACTTTCCCATTGACCCACAGGGGATCAATCAGCTTGTAAGCTGCAGAGGAAAATTTGCACACAATAAAGAATCTTTTCGGATACAGCATTTGGCAGGGGCTCTTTAGGGGAAAAAAATGCTACGGCTTTAGTCAAGGAAAGGCATTAACTGTTCTTTTTGCAAAAGGCAGAGGATATCAGTTACACAGAAACAGGCATGAAGTGATGAGGACAGGGGGCCCATGCTATAGACAAGCCTGAGGGGTTTTGAGAGTTACGTGGCATCACCAGCTAGTGCACATGCTGTCCTGTCACAAAGTTGTGGCTGTATATACCATATGACTCCACTTTTAGATCAGAGCTGTGTCTCCTTGCATGACTTAGTACAGAAGAACTTGACAAAGAAGGATGGAACAGTCCCTGTCACCATCTCTTACATCTTTTTCACCTTTGCTTTTTGTTTTTTTCTTTTTTAAAGCCCAGACTCTGAAAGCAGATCAAGATTAAACACTTGTATTTTTAAAGTTATCTTCTGTCCTTCTCTGCTATAAAAGAAAGCGTAACAAATGCTGGAGTCCCAAAACAGAAGCAAAAGAATCTTATTTTTTCAAGTGCTCAGATGTTTGGTCTCGCGGTATTAGAGACCTGCTCTCTGGGTGACAAGATTTCTTGAAGGCCTTGAGAAGTTTTGCATCAGGACCCTGCTTTTAATACTCAAGCTGCAACATCAAACACATGTATAGAACACCATGTTCTTTCACTGCATTCCTACAATTTTTAGAATCACAGAATGTCCTGAGTTGGAAGGGACCAGACAAGGATCATTGAGTCCAACTCCTTGCTTTTCTAGTTATTCTTATTTCATCAAAGCTAACAAGAGAGATGCATAGTCTACCTCTCTTTGAAGGCTATCTTCTTCCCAGGGGAAAAATCTATAAACTGTGCCCACAGTGATATTGCTCATTTGTACCCAAGTATCAAATGAAAGTCAACCTCTTGTGTACAGATTTTGGTGGAAGTGCATTTTGCTTCTTTTTATAACAAGGGAAATCAAGAGCAATCTGCCAAAGATCCTTACAGAACTGCAAGTGAAGCACTCAGTGCTATTTCCTGTATACACAAAGCTGTTCAGACCCAGCATGCCCAGTCCTCGAAACAGAGTCCCCTTCCTCTATTTGACTCACTGCAACAGCATTTTACCTGTAGCATCAGTCGAGATTGAAGCCCAGACTGTTTTATGTACCAGAGAGTACTTCTACTTCTGTTCTACTTGACAGATTTAAAAGCGACAAAAAAAGGCAGTGACGAGAGGTCTTAAAATATAAAAGATGATGCCCTGCTGTAATACAGAAAACCATCCCAATAAGAGGATGAGCGTAAGCTCAAGTGAAAAGGGAAAACTAACCACAAGCTTGTATTTTGGGCAGGGAAGGGAAGCTCAAGTGGTGTGTCATTCCAGTACAGACTGGCATTATTTTGATCACAACACATCTTAAACAATGAAAAAAGCCATCCGTGGCAGCACTGCCTTCTTCAGAGGCACTGTGTATGTCCAGGCTCTGCTGAGATTGTATGATGGTAATCATTCGATGATGCTCAAACAATGTTATCTCCACTCTGAACTCCCAGCCCTGCAGCTTAGGACAGTTAGATAATCACTGCAGGTGCTGCTTTTAAAAGTAACAGTTTTTTAAGACATAAGCATAACTTGACCAAGGTGCAAACATGCCATCCATCTAAGAAAACAGCAACATTAATCTGTTAAGCACTGAATAGGTGAGTTGCCCAAGATTGCAGCCTTCAAAGTATTCCTCAGTTACTGAGGAATGATGATATGAAGCAAAAGCAGCAAGAAACCACCAAGGACTTACAGTGAGGTCACTGGATTGCAATATGATAGTTCCAGTGGAACATTAGGAAAGAGTATTTTCTTTGTCGGAATGGCAACAGTCTAATTTTCTGGCCTACCCATGCATGATTGGGGGTCTCATGTTTCTGGATGATCTGGATTAGTGTAAATTTAATCTGTCACAGCGCTGATTCCATCACCAGCTCTGGCAGCAATCCAGGCAGAGGGCAGAAAACCTCTAATACACTTTCTTTGATATCCTTCCTCTCCCCATCTCCTTCATATACATGGTGAAGGATATTTTTCTGACTCAGAAATAAGCCTGTCTTATATTCCTTTTTCCTTAAAAGCCACACAGCCACTCGTGCCCCAGGTATCATTCTTCCCATTTCATCATAGCATTACATGACTCAAGGCCATAGAGTAGGCAAGTATTAGAACCAGGAAGGTGTACTAAGATTTTACATCTTCAAAGAACTACAGCATTAAGCAAATAGCAACTTACTAGTTATTTTATTTGGTTCTGATTTGTATCAGCTTTGAGAAAAAGGTGTTGACTGCAAGAACAGTCCTTCACTCAGTATCGTAATAAAAACCAAAGCAGAGGGGAAGAAAAATCATCAATATTCAGTCAAAAATAGACTCCCAACCTTTCCTTTGATCATCCCAGTAGCTAAGAGCAAGGAACAGAGCCCTGCTGAACAAAAACTAAAATTGTGACATTTCTCACATGTGCTTGCAGATTTAACTGTGATAGTTATGAAAAAATCCCCCTCCCCTTCATGCAACCATCCAGCACGTCTCCCTCAAGCGGGAAGCACTAAGTCCCCAATGCAGGGTCAGCTGGTAAAGAGACACAGCAGCTCCTACTATCATCATGTACCAAAGCTGGCATCACAGTGGTTTTTTATATCTTCTGTAAGCTATCAAGAGATAAGACACTCCTCACCACCATATCCTCTTTCCTGCTTAGCAGCGCTGTTCAGCCTGGCTCAAGAAGATATTAAAAAGTTGTTCTCTAAAAGTCTGAGCACTGATTTTTCTTATCCACTCAGATCCTCCACAGTCAACACCACTGCAAAGCAACAACTTTGGGGAGGTGTAGAACACCTGGGGATCCCAATCAGTTTAGCCACCAGAGCTTATGCTCCCTGTACACAAACTGCATCCTCCCTGTTCTGCAGCTCTTAGCCCTTCTCTGGAACTCCTGAACACAGAGAGGCTTATGAAATGTCCTGCCTTACCATGGCCTGTCTAGGACTCAGGATGTACAGCACAGGAGACGATTTTGCAGGGGACTCAAAACACATATAGTATTTGTGGTTGCAATGCTTCCTAGCTCTTATTAAAGAGAAGGATTAGCCTCAGCAAGTATCCGGTCCTCTCTCAGAATTATGCACCACAACAAACACAACCCCACCTCAGATTCACTCTAGAGCTGAGGTTGCTATGAGAGAGTCCCTTTAAAGAGAAATTAAAAGCATGCCATCTGTAAATAAAACAACGTGCACCTATGAAGCCAGACATCTTCACTCGGAAGAAAGGGCCTCAAGCCGAAGGCAATAAAATATCCCAGTAGGGCTGCTGGAGTTTAAATTCCCTCTTTGAAGTACCCACACAGTACTGTTATGTGTGCTAATGAATAGCTCAGCATTCTCAGACTAGCTAAGCGCTACAAGGAATTAGAGATACCATGTGCCGGCCACTGCTTCCTGTGAAGCCACTGGCAATGCTTTTGCTGTAGTTTGACCCTCTGAAACCTTAAAAGTGGCATAGCTAAGGGTTAAGGAAGGAAGGAAGGAAGGAAGGAAGGAAGGAAGGAAGGAAGGAAGGAAGGAAGGAAGGAAGGAGGGAAGGAAGGGGAAGCAGGTGTACTGGATAAAGAATAAAAACCCTGCAATTTATTTCTGAAGAATGGTGTGTACCAATTTCAGCAGCAGCAAACACAAGTGTTGAGCAGCACTCTGGATATGCATGTGCAAATAAGAATCAGACACACATAGAAATGCGAGTTACCTATTCTCCAATGCCTCTTATTCCTTTTGGTTATGTTCATTTCCAAGAGAATAAGGCCAGAAAAAGCACTTAAGTATGCTGTAATCAGTGACAAATCAACTGCTTTTGAACAGAAAACATTGCAACTCTCTGCTGTCTAAAACATGACCACACAGAACATCTTTCACAAGAGTCGCACGGTGTTACTGGGTGGACCAAAGCCAGGAGCCAAAGCCAGGATAACAGCGGAGAGAAAATAACTGTGATAAGCTATTAAGAGCAGCTCAGCAGCTTCTAAGCTTAGCCTCACTTTTGCTAGTGGGAAAGGTTCTGCACACTGCTTCATTGAACACACTGCCTTAAGCAACACAGCCTCATTCATTTAAGCATCTGTTTCACCTGCTAAAGAGCAGCATTTTGGGTCTTGTATGGGCTTGAAGTGACATTACACTGCACAGCAGCCTTGAGAACACTTTCAAGAAAACACATGAAGAGGTATAGTCTTAAAAACTTTAAAGGCCCTCTATTTTTATTTCAGTACTCTAGGTGACTTTCTATTTGTCCCCTAAATAAACCCTCATTCTCCAGTCCTTGCCTTAAAAGATTGATGTAGAAGCTCCAGTATTTCTTTGTGAAGCATTGTAATTAGTGTGACAACCTCAACCTACATATGGTCCTCGGAATTCAGTGGCAGGACCTCAGCTCAGCCTCCAATGGGAGGAACTAAGCTCAGCAGCATTACCCTTTGCCAGCCATCAAGTAACTCAGCTCCACCAGCTAACAAATACAGTTGTCCTTTAGAAAGATTAATGAGGTAGGGGGAGATGGACACAACCCAGACTCTAGCTCTTCTCCTGGAAAGCCTCCCTTCCCCCACACGCATAGCCCTACCCCAGCTAAAGAAGTTCCCTTTGAGAACCAAAGGCACCCCTCTCCACTCTCTGCTGCCCAACAGAGAGCTCCGTCCTTCACTTGTAACCTGTGCTGTTACCACCTCCCAAGTGACCTGTCCAGACTCAAAGAAGCAGTCCTGCCACGGTGTTCCTCAGTTTCCCATGGCAGAGATATGTTAACCCTGCAGCAATACTGCACTTTTAAGTCTGCTGATTACCCTTCAATTGGTTAACACCAGGCAGGTCTCTCGGTAATAACAAAAAAAAAAAAAGAAGTGTTAACAGTGTTCTTTGGAAGAAATGCAGAAAAAAAAAAAAAGCACAAACAACACACACACCCCAGCTCACTTGTTTTTACTTACTCTCTGATCAGTTCCAAGAAGTCTGGTTTTCACCCAGCATGTTGCTGTCAGGATACACACAGTCTCGCAGTTGACTCTCATTTGTCATAATTATTGTTTCCACCAAAAGAGATCCTGCTTTAGGAATACATGTTATCTTACATATCCAAACTCTCAGCAGTCTGAGACACTGTAAACTAAATAGCTCACCATCATCAAGAGATGAAAGTCCTTCTCCCTTGTTCCACCTCTTCCCTCCACCCCACACATTCCTTGTTAGGTCCTACGGCCCACTGGCGTCATCTACAAGTCAGAAGAAACAAATGCCAGCTCAGATACAGATGAAATCTCTGCCTCAGGTTTTTCTCCATCACTGTAAGGCTTCTGGGCAAGACCCAACTTAATCAGGGGTCACCTGTTCAACCAAATGGCTAAAAGCTCCCATCTCTCTCTAGAAACATTGATGTCTCTGAGACAGGAAACTGTTCAGCCATCCTCTTCCCAGAAAATATACAGAACACGTTAATAAGTGTTTCACAGGCACCTACAAAGATAGCCTGTAATGTTGTGATGGTGCTAAATTAGGACAGTTAAAGGTAGTCCCTGAAAAATACGAGGAATTTGAGGTTTTCCCACCACGGTAACTACTGTGACTAGTTTTCACAAACAGTTGCAGAAGTTGAATTAGAGAAGATGGCTGTAATATGAATTAGCACTTGGACTCCCACATGTCTAATGAACCCCAGCATCAGATGGAGTTTTTTCTCTGTTACAGTTTTTTAACGTGGATTCTGTAGTATCTCAGACTTCGAGCACACACCATAGGTGTTGTTTATGGAGGCACAAGTAAGAACCACTCCCCATCATCTATTTTCAGGGAACTTGTAGGAAACCAGTATCTTTACAATGTATCTGTCAAATAAAATTGCATTTGGCAAATAGATTCAGAAATTGTAGAGGGAAAACACAGACAGAGAAAAAAAAAGATGTAACAAATGTGCATGAGCTCAGATGCTCAGGCGTCATTTCCTTAGCAACCAGACTAAGGACTGGAAAATCCTGTAACCAAGAGCAATGTCTACAGCAGAACATCAGGATTTAATAGTAAAAATGTTATGCTTTAGAGTATAAACTCAAAAATAAAAATCCTCTGCTTCGTCCAGATTATACAGCTGTAACACATTGACAGGAGTGAGTAGTGACAGCCTTGTAAAGTTCGGATACTAACATTACTAGCAACAAGTGCATGGCTGCGCATGATACAGATGCGATTGTGATAAACCTCATCTTTCCAGAGAACTGGCAAGGGACTGCTGTATTAGCAACACCCAGGGTAAAACAAAATTCTCCATAGAATCAAGTCCAGACTTCATAAAAACTCCATGTAGGTCTTGAACGAAGAAAGGGATTTCACAAAGTAAAGGGGATTGATGGAGATAAAAACTCCATGTAGGTCTTGAACGAAGAAAGGGATTTCACAAAGTAAAGGGGATTGATGGAGATTTGTCCACCATATCTACCAGCCCACCTGGAGACTAAATGGAGAACAGTCCAGCATTAGCACTTACTGCACATGTGTAAGGCTCCTTTTTGAGAAAGTCGTCAACCCAAATACTTTGCCAAAATTCACAGTGAATGGCCCCAAGATGATTTTGGGGCAAGCGTTACATGGCTTGTTTCATACAGGGATGGTTACTAATGAAAATGGTCTCAATGCAAATAGATTTCAAACAGTAAAAATCCATACTACAAATCTTGCACAGGAAACCAGCCAGTTATGAGGTATATCACTCCAGGAACAGTGCTCTAGAGTAAGTCAGAGAAGACTTCTTCCTGCAAGGACCCCAGAATAATTTAGATATAGACTTATGCATGGCAATAGTGCAGCTGTCTCAATGTACAAAGCAGCAGAATTTGGTTGAAGAACTCCACAACATGTGGAAGTGGAGTCATTTTCTCAGACTAGGCATTGAACACTGCAAAAGTGATGCTGGTCTGAGGATCTTCTAGTCTTGTGGCAGAGCTAGGGAAAACTGTCTTGAAAAAACAGAGAAGGGAAAGTATTCTTGACCCATTGGTTGGGTTATAGGTCTTGCTTACAAGAGATTCAATGTTCATTCCTAGCACTATGGGCACGATCTTCGGACTCTCTGGATAAAATCTTAAACCTGTCAGTGATGGAGAGTACGTGTATCTCAGAATTCTTAAGAGCAGCTGGAACAAATGGCTTCCTCTGCTACTATTTCTTTAACTCGAGAGAAGGTGCCCAGTTGTCCGACAGTGCAATCTTTGAGCCAGTAGAAATACGGAAAAAAAAAAAACAAAAACATGAAACCTGTTCACAAGCTGATTATTATGCAGATCAGCAATCGTTATCCTTTCTCTCATTACCTCAAATGCTTTCTGCCATCTGTTGGTAACAAACCTGCATCTGGCAGATTACCAGAGGAGCCATAATCAATGGGTAATTGGGGTAGAGGATTGTGTGGACAATCCTGGCAATGAAAGCACAGAAAAACTTACAGCAGGAGAAGGAAGTTTCCCTGTCACAATTGTAAGATCCTACACCCAGTGTTTCTCTGTTATTCTGACATAATTTCTTCTTGTGGGAAGAGTGTGGGGAGGGGGAGACACAGATCTGTCACAAGCAATGGGATTAATTATGCCAGCCCCTGTAATGATATCTCAAGCAAAAGGTTAATTTCCAACAGATTATGCCAGCAAGTGCTGCCAGGAGAGGCACAGGGCAGAGAAAGCACAAACACGCACAAGTTTGCTTTTCCACGGTTGCCTCTTAGAACCATCTGTTAATGATATGTAGAGGATGCTATGGACTCTTTCAAGTAATGTCTCCTAATTTAGTCTCTTAGTGCCTTCTGATAAGAAATCTTCAAAATATGTCCTCTGCAGGTTTTTCTCCTCCAGCTATGCATTCAGGGTCCTGCTCCAGTCCGCATAGTTCTTCCAAGATTGATTACAGAAGCTCAGATATAATATTTGCATTACTTCTTTGCTTCTGAAACAAAGCTTTTTTTTCAATTTAAAAAAAAATCACACTTACAAGTACTGAACTCCCATCAGAGACATACTGACAGATTTCAACTGAATTTCAGAATGAGGCAGAGCCACAAAGTTACTAGATTTCTACAAGTTTTGAGGGAAGCAGTGGCTTGGTGGAACAGAGAAACCCAGCTACTGCTTCCACTAAGGGAAAGCAAAGGGCAATTTACTGCTCTGCACTCCTGCTGTCAGCTGGCTGGTCAGTCAGCAAACACTTTGAGCTAGTCTGCACACATGTAGCTGCCAGGTGACCACCACTGCTGCCGTCCTTCTCTACCATGAGCACCCAGAAGGTGAGAGATGAAAGTTTAAGTGGAAATTGTAAAGACGTCTACGAATCAGACTTTACTTATTCACCTTTCAAAGCACTAATCAAAATAAAAACAGTACTGTACTGTTTGAAAGATCCAATCCATGCTGTCCACCCTTCTGCTGCTCTGCATAGACCCAAAGGGCAATTTCAACCAGGAAAATCTTCAAAGCATTTCACATAATAAATCAGAAGGCTAAGTACTCTCTCAAAACTAGATGGAAGGGGGTTTTGTTTTGGTTTGGTTTTTTTCTCACTGTGCCATGTTATATCTGCTTGCACTGGCCTCAGCAGCTGGAAAGTTACATACATAACATCTACTGCCAAGGCACCACCCCGGAGTGTTGCATTCACTGGAGCATGGAAGGAACAAGGAATTCTTGTAGTAAGTAAGAAAGCGGCCCAAAGAAAAGAAGGAAATTGAAATCGCTATAAATATCCAAATGCTGCCAATGCCCACGCATGCTGGGCTGGGATCCAAAGTAAACTGTTTTTGGGGCAGTAAGGAATCCTTATTAGGCACCTGAACATGTGAGAGCAGCACCAACACCCAAGTTAAGACGTTAACAAGACAGTGGCAGAAAAACAACATCCTCCAGTGATCTAATATCCAAGGCTGTTGTGATGAAAAAGTGAGAACATGAATCTTTACTATTCAAAGGAACTAAAAGGAGACAGAGGAACACAACTGAAACTTGGTTTTAGAAGCATGTTCCCAAGAGATATAGATCTTATTTCCTTCCTGCTATTAAAGGAAAGGGGTGACTTTGGTACGTATTGGACTACAGTTAGGCAGACAGCAACACCTCCATTTATGTAAATCCAACAACTTTTGGGGATTTTTTTGTTTTTTTTAAAATGCAGCAATGTCCCTGAAACACTGACATCTCCATCTAACATGCTGGTTTACATCCCCACAGACAGTACCCATCTGGGCACAATAACTTTTTTTAGGCTACTGACTTGGACTGCTACCATAACCCAGGGATTCCTTATGGTTTGTGACCCAATCATATAACTCAAAACTTTCACATAGGGAATAGAATTGAGCTGGGAGAGAGAGATTTGAAACACTATTTTGGGGGTTTGTTTCTGTTTTGAAATATGGATATTGTGTGACCTCATCTTGAAAGGGGGAAGAACTACCCAGCCTCTTCTGTGCAGGACTGGATAACTGTCAAAGGGAGGAATACTTTCTCCAGCCATCTTGAGCCTCCCATACACACTAATAGTGTTAGTCAGAAAGAAGGGGACACAGTGAAAAGCCAAATCCTCTTCAGCTGTCATTTGTGGCACTGGAAAAGCAGTGAAAAAATATTAAAAAAAAAAAATTAAATTCCAGACTCAGTTCTTTAACATGACCATGCTACTGTGGGCAATCTCTTTAGATTTTAATCTTAAATGTTGTTAAAACCACTATCCTATTGCTTCACAGCTTGGACAGCTCTGAACAGCTACACAGGGCAACTGAGAGGTGATGTTAATTCAAAGATATGACACTTAATTGTCCTACTGGCACCTTAGTGGTGACTCAGCTGTGTAAGCATTCAAGAGCATTTTAAGGATCCTGAGTATTTCAACACACAGGCAGGGGAGTTTAGGAAATAAAAGCACCTGAAAGCCAGGTATGACACTCAGTAGCATCTAGGAGAGTTGTTTATACATCCATAACCCTCTTGAATCCAAAGTATGCTCTGTCCTAGTCTCTAACAGCTCCTCATTCCACCAATGTAAGAAGTTTGTAGGTCATCCTCTGTGTCTGTTGCAAGTTATGAAATCTGACATACCTTTTCCCTCACAACCTTCTCCTGCTGCTCCTGTCTGCGACTCAAACAAAAGTAGCATACTCTTCAGGAACAGATCCGGCCAGAAGCAAGAATTTTCACAGCCTGTACTAACTCTGCTGAATCAAAATAAACACAACAAGCTACATTCCTCACACTACCCTGGTGCTGCTTTGGTCTATCTCCCATGTTTCATCTTCTGAAGCCTTGAAGTCAGCTGGCCTCTTGTTATCATCTCCACGTAATTCTCTTCCTTTGTTATTTTTCAAGCTTAGTGGCAGGGAGTTCCACTGTCCACCCCCTATTAACTCTTCTTATATTTAATATTCATGTCAGAATCAAACAGTTCTTTGCTAGAGCATTGAGGAGATAGGATGAAAGGAGTGAGTGGGAGACAGAGGTGGCTGCTGACCTGATGCCTGTCACAGTGACAGAAGAATTAATAAAAAGTACCTTTATTGACATAAAAGATGTCAAGTATCACACAGAAATGGCTCCACCGTCACTATTGATTCAGAGTCTTATATGGAAGCAGTCAGCTCCAGAAGTGTTCTGATTTTTGACGAATGGGCTAAGAGACCTCTCTGAACTTCTGCCCAAGGCCCTACCTGCAGATTTTGGCTGACTTACAGAGAGCATCCAGCAAGCTTGTTCTGGCATAGCAATACTCAGGTGGACTGAAGGACGAGCAGTAATGTATAGGAATTCTTCTGACTTCCTTATTTCAACTTAAGTTCATCCTGGACTTCTCAAATTACCGATTTTCTACAGAGCATAACACAGGGTATGACAAGATGACTGGCAGGCAAATAATCCACGCCTTTACTTTTGGCTCAGGTGCCACAGCATCAAGTAAGCAACTCCCTGTAACTCAAAGCTGCTGAAACGCAGTACCAAATCACTCAATTCCACAAAGTTACCACTTTCCAGTTACCTCTTCATAAGGGTATAAGGGTCCCTCAAGATTCTTCTGAAAAATCCTTACTACTTTTGTAACCACACTGCAGAGAAAAACAGCTGTCAGGGAATCAATGCTGATCCTAGACCAGCACAGAAATTATTGCCAAGGCTTGCTGACTGCTGAATACTGCTATACAACGGTGCACTTTGTAGCCTCTTAAAACTGGCTGTGTGTACAAGTACTAGGTAGATGCAGGATCACAAGACATTTCTCCATCAACAGCCAAAAACAAATTTAAGAAGATTGTACTCATAAACTAAAAGTCCATGTTAACTGATTTGCACCCACTCCAGCTCAGAGGGGACATTTCTGTCCTTCATGCTTTCCCTGAGAAGTCTGAAATGAAAGAAATTTCATAAAAAAAAAAAAAAAAGTTACTTCACAGCTTATACCTACTTCCTCACTGAGACTTTTCAACAGAATGAAAACAAACTCTGGCTTATTATGGAATGGATTTTCAGCATGTTACGTTTTTGTTAGATGTTTACTGTACTAAAATACTTTTTGCTTTGGAAACTCCACCACTGCAAGTCTTTGAAGCATATACAGAGGATTACCACAAGCAACCTTTCAGAAGAACATAGCAGAAAGATGACACGGTCCTAGTTGTTACAATCTCATTAACTGGCCAAGCAGGCAAGTGTTTGAGACAGACTGCAGAATACAGGGAAGTGCTTTTCTCCCAAAAAGGCTGCTTAGCAGAATGTACTGCTATAACACAAATGCAGATGTCACCCCGAGACAGTCACGCTGTGTCACACAGGCAAGTATTAAACAAAGAATTGGGACATCTAGGAGAGTCAGCCTCAACTATCAGTCTCCTCCCCAGCAACAACCTGCTCAGTCCTTTCAAACAGCATGAGCTGATCTACATTTATGGCCCTGTTTTCAAGCACGGTAACATATGGTTCAGCTACATGTGGATTATTTTATTTAGATCAACTATACACATTAGTGTTATCTTGATAGCTACTATAAGAAAAATTGGATAATAGCTATTTGATAAAATAGTGTTAATTAGCCGAAGACCAACCACTTCTGACTGCCCCTACCTTCAGATACTCTACTGGAGAGTATCTTTTTGTGCAGTGAAAAAGAGCAGCAGCCACCTAAAGCAGTTGGGGCAGCTGCTAATATTTTATCCCCTACAGACTCTACATGGACAAGGTCCTAAAAATGTAATACAGCATCCTTTGTGTTCCTTTTTGTCTGTGGCACTTGTAATTCATGCAAAGGCATTGGCCCAATATACACACCCTTGTGTACAAAGAGGAACAGAGTTGAAACATTAGAGATCAAAACACCAGATCTAGTCAGAGAAAACAACACAGTGCATCTTGTTTTAAACATGGGAAAATAAGAGAATATATATATAGGAGCAACTTTTTTTATTAATGCAGTTCCACCGTAAGAATTTATTTACTAGAAAATCTATTCAGTATGCCTACGCAATGAGTTGAAAAAAGCCTGTAGAATAACTGACTAATTGGAAAACACAGATGTCTGTTTAAGCACAGTCCAGCAGCCACCAAGTTCACTGCGTTCCGAAGATCATATTCCACGCCAAGTGACCACTACTTGTATTTCAGTTGCAGGAGTGGAGAATACCTACTTTTGGATACCAAACTATTGTTCAATCCTTTTCATATAAGCTGCCACCTACAATGAACCATTCAATATGGGGCATGAAATGAGCGGCAGGCTATGGTTCAGCTTCTCCCAAACATTTTCATTGCCAAAACCTGTACCAGTAGTATTCTCAGTTACAGATGAAGTAAACAATGTGTTAAACGAACTAAAGGCTAGCTCAAATCCTCTTCTGAAGACAACCTAGAGCCGACACAGCATCATAGAAGGAATATATGAACTGCTGTAAAGTGAGTAATGCCAAAATTATCACCTGATACACACCAGATACAGACTGTATATGCCTTTATAAAACAAGGGTATTATGTGTGTTTGGAACCCTGTGATGGAAATCTTTGTGCAGCAAGACAGCCTGATGTTGTACAGACACACCAGCTGTGCTTATTCCGACAACAAGCAAGCTCTGCATCTCAAGTGTTGAATTTAAAACAGCTCTACAACCACATCACAGGGCGATGAAACACACCCAGGAGGTCTCAACCCAACACCGACATGCTGCAAGTTGGAAATTGCCCTCTGCTGAGCTGCCCCACAATGACAGCGTAGGATCAGTTGTAGCTGCACTTTTAACCTTAGAGTGCTCCTGTAGCTTCTTTGTTCCTAAGCAACCAGTCTTACTCAAACAAGCTGTCTCCAATACCCCTGGCCACGGCAGAGAAGAAATGCCTGAGCTTTTTCCAGTTTCAACAGGCAGATCTAACAAGTTTGTTTAATCTTTTTCCCCTCCTTTCACCTGAAAGCAGCTGCAGGTCAGGTTCCTTTAAATCTCATACTACAAATAAGTAGCATGAAGACTTTCGATGAGATCTGGGAGTTAAAAACACGAAACACCAAGTTGAGGGAGAATTATCACAAGTCTCCAAAATCAGAGCAAGGGCACGAAGCTCAAATCCTAGAGGGATCATGAGGTGTAAAGTCAGGACTGAGTGTGATCAGAGACAGCAGACAGTTTAGTAGCTGAATCCATACACAACCCGCTGCAAATTTAAGGCACTCCCGTAACATTCCACTTTCAAGGACTAAGCTCTTCAATTTACCAAAATTCATATTCCAAAGGAAATGAGATTTTTTTTCCCTTCAGGACCTCATTGTGGAAAGTACAGATCCATCAATATCACACTCCACTGGGGAAGCTTCCCTGAAGTCAGATACATAAAGTTCAGCCAAATCACTTTATAGAAACCACCATTCTCTCCACTTTCTAGGGGATCCCTTCCTCCCCGTACAAAAAGGCTAGGAGATCCTGGCCAGCCTCTCTGCTTTGAGGATACCATAAGATTCTCTCAAAAACACTACACGTACCACAGTGAATCCCATGGTACTCCATCTATTCTGGAGAAAGAGATTTAATCCAACTGAATAAAACTAATAACAACTTAAAAAATCCAAATTTCTCTAAGTCTTGTACATTTCTAACCATAAATTACAGCTCAGCACACTTGTTGCAAAAATAGGCCCATTTTCAGTCTGTCTTCCTGGAACTCAGTACAGGGTTGTGGCATGAAGTGACACAAGGAACAACAGACTTCCCATCAATTCCCAGCAGAAACTAAGTACTTGCACTCGTAAACACAGTCTATACGCTGAAAGTGACAGTCATAGTGAATGGGAAGTACCCATTCCAAGAACTCCATGTCAATACATGACTACAATCTGACTTAAACTACAACATCTAATTTTGATGGAGTACAAAATGTTCCTACTCCTACTTGTCCCTTTATTGGAATTATGACCCCACAATTCCTAGACAAAAGCAAACATACTAACTTCTCTCTTTATGCAAGTCAGTGTCCAATATCATACTACAAACCCAGCTTCACTGGTGCTTTTGACAAAGCACACTAGATTTGAACTCAGGCAACTAAGAGGCTGTCTCACATTCACTACTACCATCTCCGCTGCTGAAACATTGTGAAGAGGAAGCAAGCAAAATGGTCAGACCAAGGCCACCAGATACCACAGCTGCAAGCCTCAGGATGATATCTCTAGAATTCACTACATCAGCTAAGTCTGTAGGAACTTATACTGTAATGCAATTAAACAAAAGAGGACTTATACTCATTTGTTAACACAATAAATATAGCTTTCGTGTTTCAAAACCTGGAAAACGTTGATCCATGTGCTGAAGTTGCCTTTTTTCTTTTTTTCAGCATCTTTCTCTCCAATAACTAACATATTGGTCCGTCTCCACCCTCCCCCAAAGACAGTGGGAACCTGCTTCAGTTCCTTGCCATTGGTACCGTTCTTCCTCCAGTTACAGAACACTCTTAGCTTCTCTACAGCAAACCTCAGTATTTAAGTGGACAGCAATGACATCTAGTGGCTTGTTAAGAAGTTGCCTTACTGGATTTCCAGCCCAGTCATTTGTTTTCAGAAAGTAGACAAAACACACAGCTGTCATCATTTCCATTGGCTTCCAACCACATAGAGAAAAATTCTCTACAAACTCTTCCATAACACACACCATTGTCTCCCCTAACTCACAGCATTTCACCAATTCTTTGCCCAAAGGCTACGAGAGGCGAGGGTAGCCCACACAAGTTTGCTTTAGGCCTTTTCTGCAAAACTATATTTCTTCAGTGTAAATCTAGCTACAGATATTTGTTCTGGGGGCTCTCACCCACCCTTTGGTTATGCCATTCTCTAGCTACATTAAACTAAATGGTAGAGGTTATGTGCACAGACAAGGACAAGGCCCAAGGCCACATCATTTGTAACAGCTGGTATACAATGTTCATTCACAGCTAAAAAAAAAAAAAAAAATTAAACATTCAAAGGACTGTTATTTCTAAAATGTAACTATGCTGAAATTACAAGGAGAAAAGATAAAAATGCTATTTTGAAACCAAAGAGGAAGTGATCTTGCAGATTAGATATATGGGAGAACACTAGGCAGTTCACTTCCCTCCACCTCCCCTAAAAAGCCCTCTTGCCTTTTTCACCGAGTTATACTATGAAACAGCCAAGAAGCACAGGTGAGTGGTTACTGAAACTTTGGAAGCACGTGACAATGTAAGGAAATTTCAGAAGATACCTTTATGTAGCTTCCTGTGCTACTGGTGCTAGCCCTTTAATCACTGCTGGACTCTGCAAGCATTAACACACTCCAAAGCCTTGACAGTGAATGCCGTTAAAGATTTTTCAATTAACAATAGTGAGGAAGCATGAGATTTGTGGTATATGTATCTGGCGCACAAGCCTACAACCCTCAGAGAATGTCACATACTAGTCATTTAAACACAAAAATCCAGTTTAGTTAACTCAGAAATATTAATACTCAAGACTAGCAGGTTCTTGAGGTCCCTTCCCTACCGCCCCGTGTCAGGGAGGGGTTTCTTTACTTGCTATGCCTCAGACACATGCTTCCTCCAATATTATGGATGAGCAGATAGATCTCCCGGGAATTATCTATGTGCAAACAAAATAGATAATCTTCAGATCACAATAGAAACGATGCAGCTGTTCTGTAACACTAATAGGAAAAGAGTAGAGGACTATAACAATTCCAATATATCACAAAAGCACCCCGTAAAAAAAAAAACAAAACAAAAAAAAAGTAAAGAGATGTAACAAGTAGTAAGACTATCTCCAAGAAAATAAATAACTTTAAATTACCCCTTGCATGAGAATGAGTTGCTACTCATGTTTCTGCTAAAAAGCAGAAAAATAGTCACTTGCCTTTGAGCAGATATTGCTTTGGGTGGGGGGAGGTTTCTTTATAATGACATATATGACCTTAAATATCGCACTGATTACATAAAAAGTTGATCATTCGGGAGTGGCCAGGTATAACAGGTTTAATGCTGAACTTCAAAAGACATCACATTTAGTTTTCATTACAAATTCTTCTGGCAGACCCATTGATTTATTCAGAGCAGAAGGCTGTTCAGAGAAAACTACAGCACATGGGGTTTCTGAACCATTCCTTGACAGAACCACTGAAGGAGTGGTTTCTGATAAGGCAGCAACAAACAGTACCAGGTGGTAATAAGACTGCCTATCCCATGGCTCCAACAATGAAAAGTGGATTAAAAAAGGAGATTTCAAAGCCTACTGTCAACTCTGGTTTTTATTTACTCATGTCATTTTACATAGATAAAATTAATTCATTCCAGGCTGAAGCTCCTGTGTATGTTCTTCTGGAGCTCTGATGGTTATCAAAATTCTTAGGCCAGCTCCTTGAGGAAACTGACATATTCTTTTTCAACGATGTGAAGACTCATTTCTACAACCATATGAAGAGGGTAAGTGACTAGCGGATCAAGCAATACTCAAGACAAGCACACACATTCATATGAAAGAACTGAAGGTTGTTCAGAAGACAGCATTTTCTATTGCCTTAATTACAAGAATCATCATTTTTCATTTACATCATTCCCTTCTTCTGCCAATTACTAACTTTGTGATTCAGCCCCAAGCAGCAGAACTTCATTAAAATGTTAGTTTCTTCAAAAATAAAACAAGGAACCCTTGCTAAATCGCTAAAGAAAATTTTTTGTTCCCTCAACCGCAAAGTAGTCATCATCATTTAGGAAGAATTTTCCAAGTAAGAGCAGGAGACAGAAACACTGATCTGCAGCCACCTCCAGAAAGCATCAAATACTGTCAGGAAGGTAAAAGACCACCTGATCATGAAGTACTGGCCTCAAATGGCAAAGCAAATTTCACACCAACAGAACTTTTCAGTAGTCTACCCTTGAAGGAACCTATGACAAGATCTCTAGTGCTTAAGTGCAGCTTGAAGAGGACCACAGCAGAACAATACAAATCAGCTGTGTTCCTGTTTGCAGAGTATCAGCTGAAACGTTACTACTACATATATCAATTTTGTTTTGCAGCGAAGACAAAACCAAGATCCACTATACAAAGACAATCATGGTAGAAATAGGATGG
Organism: Cuculus canorus; assembly: GCF_017976375.1. Taxonomy (NCBI): domain Eukaryota; kingdom Metazoa; phylum Chordata; class Aves; order Cuculiformes; family Cuculidae; genus Cuculus; species Cuculus canorus. The sequence continues at coordinate 50,527,747 of NC_071405.1, forward strand.
AGAGAGGCAAGAAGGAGTGAACAGGCTAGGAAGCATTGGGAGAAACAAAGTGAAGAGTACCTAGAGAAAATTCAAATGCACAGGCTTGTCCATAAAGCTTGTGGGAAAGAATTATACACCTTAAATTGCAGGTAAATGACACTCCTGCTTGAGAATCACACACATTCTTATATTATATTGTGTAGAAACATGTATTTCTGTAGCATGATGTTTACAAAAAATATATGCATTTGTCCTTTCATGTTCTTTCCATGTATGTGGTTGTACACTCATAGCAAAAAAGGAAACAGAAAGCAGTTCTAGCTTTCAAAATGATGATTGAAGATACACCACTTAGTGTTCTTCACTACCTTTCTCTTTAAGCTTCTTTTCACGAAAACAAATACCACACAACAGGGAATACACATCATAGGCTGTTCCCATTTCCTTCTGGACAACAAGGCACTCCACTAGCTTTACACTGAGAACCTTGGGAAAACTGCAAGCAGCAAGCACCTGCTAAAAATATTCTAGTAGGTTAGCTCTAACTATTGTTCAAGTTCTCAATTATACCTATATCTCCCTGGTTTCAAGACTAGCTCTCCGTAATCAGGATAACATGATCCCACTAAGTTGCCCTGAAGTTCCACAAAAGCCACTGAGTTCCTGCTTCTGGAGGTTATATTCCCACTGCAGAAGCTTCACAAGTTGTGAACAAAACTAGTTTGGTGCATTCAGGTTTGGAAAACTACAGCCAGCTCTGCATCTCCTCTTCATACTTTTGGGGATCAATAAAAGGCTTGTCAATGGACCGGATCATCAGCTCACCACAGTACACACATTCAGCTGCCACAATGTCATCAATGTCAGCTTTGATCTGTTCCCGGCTCTGCTGCCCTTTCCCCAGGCTAATGGTATCTGTGTCCTTGGGACGATGGTGGCTCTTGGATGGCTGACTGGCAGCTGCCAGCTTTTTCTGAAGATCTTCAAGTTTTGCTTGCTTATAGGCAGGAAGATTTGGGAAAACTGCTTGGAGGAGACAGTCATAATGGAACATGTGACCACACAGAAAAAGGTAAAATGGGCGGTTTAGAAGTGGAAAGTCACAAGCAGCACATTTTTCCTGAGGCTCCACAGAGCCATACTTATTTCTCATTTCCTGGATGTCCTCTCTGATTCTCTTGGCACTCTGTGTGGCTTCCTCCATCTCCCTTTTCAGCTCCTCAATGTGCTTGTTGTAGTCCTCCAGGGAGTTACAGATCGCCTCCTTAAAATGATCAATAGTGACAAAGTCTGGAAAGAATGGCAAGACATCTTCAATCTTCAGCAGGGCACAGCTAGAGAGGCAAGCCATTGCCTTCTTGACATCCTTCTCCTCCTGAACAACATGGCAAGCAATCTTTAACCAGAGCTTCTTGCGGAGCTCCTCATCATCTTCAGGGAGATCTGCACAGGACTTGGCAAGATCAACATCCACCTAGAAGATGGACAGACAAGGAATGTGAGTTAAGCTTCCCTCTTTGTTTATCCACCATTTAATTTCAAAGCCTGCTGTCCATCATAGCAATGGAAGTTTTCTGTTAATGCCTGCTATCTCATTGTCTAGGGCTACACTACTGACCTCCTCCTTGTTTAGAGGTCAAACGCCTCTTCTTTCCACCAGTATTACTGTCTAAAGATTTGCTTGCTATCCAGCAGAAAACAGCAAAGCCCAGCACTAGAATAAGGGCAAATCCACGTTACAGTAGCTTTGCTGACCACACATTTCAGCAAAGACATAGCAATGCCAACAGAAATAATTCCAACACCTCCCCGGAGCTCAGACTAAGTTGACAAAGCCATTCTTCAGTGATAATTATCACAGCTAAGAGCAGGAAGTAATTAGAAACCTTAGCAACAGCTATACACGACTTGCATAAATGCAGATATGTTAAAGGTGTTTTATGATAGAGACTGACGTTAAGACAGACAGTACTCCCCTTCGCACTTCCTGTGCCCCTACCCTCAATTATGGCTTGTCGCAGTCAGCTGTCTACTTAAAACAACCGTGAAAGCACAGAAGTATATTAACAGAGACAGGTCTTTCTTCCTAGACTTAGCTGCACAGCTCCTGTACTCATGAGTCTGTCTAGCTCCTCTCAATGCTTGGTGGTTCAAGATAACTTGAACAGGCTGCATTCTTATACATCATAGTACACACGCACAGACACGGGCATACCTGTAAGGCAAGATCCACAGCCTCCTCATATAATTCCATCACTTTGTAAATATGGACACACGCACGGTGATGCCCATGCTCTGCACACAGGCGCAATGCATACTTCAGGTCATAGTGGATCCTGTTTGGGTTGGTTCCTGCTTGCTCCAGGTATGATAGCAGTGAGTCTGGCCGACACAAAGCATAAAGAGATAATAGGTAGTTGTGAATGGCTTGCTGGGTTTCCTCCAATTGACAGACACAGAATTCCATATATCTAATGGCTTCATTGATCTGCTGGGTGCTGGCACTCTGGCTATAGTTAACAAGGGCTGGAATGAGGTTCCTGGCATCCAGTCTAGAGCCCATAGAAATCCAAGCATCAACTACTTTCTTGGGAATATGCTGGATGAGGACTGGAGAGAATTTATAGAATAGCTTCTCATCTCTGTGCCTGGACAGCACATTTAGAGCTTCGTCGTATTCATCATGCTGGCAGTGGTGAGCCACTACACGCTCATAGTCCTGCATGATCACTGCAAAGTAGACCATGTGCTCCGTGTCCCCATGGCTTGCCAACAGCTCATAAATAGATGCCCGGTTATTAAACAGACAGTCTTTGTTTTTAGGACTGCTTAGGAAAGTGCGAAACTTCTCCCGTGTATCCAAATAGAGATTTCGCTGTGAGGGATCTCCTTCCAATATACCTAGCCAGTTCAGGTACAGCTCCGTTAACCATGTGGTCAGCAGAGTTGTCTGTGTCTTCTCAGAAGGCTTTAAGTTACTTAGCTTCTTAATCAGAAACTCCATCAGGGCCTCTTCTTGCTTGGCTTCAATGAACTTAAGGGCAATTTCCTCAAAGTAGTTCTGGGTCAGTGCATAACATTTGGCACTGTCTAGATACCTTTTGTTTTGGAAGCAGTGCTCTGCCTCTTTTGCCAGCACAATGTCTAGGCATTCGGGACGGTCTTTACAATACTCTTTGGCTAAATCAAATTTATTCATATTCATATACATCTTCCATACATCCCTAGATTCTCGCTGGACGTGGTAGCGGAACACTACTTTTTCAGTGTGGATCCATATCTGCTGTACTGTGGGATCTTTGATCATGCGCGTCAGTAAGCCAAACTTTTCCAGGAACAGATCTTGAAAAACAACCTGCCCATTCAGAGTGCATACAGCCTTCACCCGATCAGGCAGCAGCAACAGGAAGTGGAACTGGGTAAGTACAATAGATATTGGCTTATTCACAGTTATGTCAATATCAGAAGGATAAACCCAGACCCGTTCATCACTCAAAATTGAATCAGGACGGCTATAGTCCAATGTACCATATAAAACACCATTTCCCATCATCCAAGCAAAGGAGCGTGGGTTGGAACGCAGTTTCGGGGTGTAAAAGGCTATCTCACTGAAACCAAAGCTGGCTGGAAACTCCCGGAAGCTGGGCAAATGGTCAGCATGCATAGCAAATATGGAGCTGAAACCTTGCTGCTCTGTCCCTTCTGGCACTTTGCCGACAAACTGGAAAAGTCTCTTTCGAGTGGTGGCTATAATAAAAAATTTCCCTTCCATCCCTCGTTCAATCTCCAAGCAGCAGACTGGGGCAGGTCCTGATTCCTCCTCCAGGGTGTAGACCTGTCGGAAGTACTGGTCGGGATTAGTGCTGAAGAGGCCTCCCTCACTGACAGAGATTTCAGCCTCATAGATCTGCCCCTGGGCTGTCCCCACCAGGATAGGCCCTGTGTTGGTCTCTGAACCAAGAAATTTGTTCCAACCTACACTTTCAATCAAATGGCCTTTCCAGCGGGAGAGCGCTCGCACTTTCTGAACACTTCTGTTCAGGTAAAGGCATTCACTGGTGTTCATAGCAATCAGGAGATGAGAGCCTGCCAACAGGAGAGGGGAATGGAAAGGAGAGAACAAATTAACGCTGTGCATAAGCAACCTAAATTCCTGAGGCTTCTAATCCTTACATTTGATAAACTCCAATATCAAAATACTTAATCCAAGACTTTCCCAGACATTCATAGGAACATGTGGGATTTCCATGCTGGATCAGAATGGTATGCCTATGTTGGAAACTTAAACTACTAGTCCCAGAGAATTCAGAAAGAAGTTATTCTTCCATTTCAACAAGTGTTATGAAGACAAAATTCCCAGAGTTCTCTCTTGTTCCTGGCAACTGGTGATAGATATGAGTATCTCTTTCAAAATTTTTGGCTTCTAAAATCAGACAAGGCTACACTGAGCTGCAGACGTTTCACAGTCCTTAAAAAAATTATTATGCAAACACACACAGCACAGGGTGACTGCAAAGATTGTTTTATTGGTTTTAGCAGCCTTGCCCAGAATGGCCTAATTGCACATGTTCGTTTCAGACAGTTAAAAAGCAACAACATACACATAACAAGCCAGGTTTTTTTTCTAATAGTACAGGGACAAATCAGTAGGCAGAGCCCCGGGCAATGGAGTCCTGCCCACAGAAGTACCACCTGTTCTCCTTATTTACAGAACAGATAATGAACTCCTTCACCAATGCCTGTTATACACATTCAAATGCACCTGCTGCCAACCAGAGTCAGTAAATATACATAGTACATTGCCTCACCTGTGTGGTCCAAAAACATCTTGTAGACTTTCGCTTCATCTTTGCGTCCTAGCTCTACCTGATTAGGCTCATCTGGCTTCCCAAGATCAATCCTGCAAAGAGAAACCATGACAGCATGCTTCCAACAAAAGTTCAAGTAGACATAACTGCTGTTTTCCATACTGGGTTCATGGCTTCTTATCCCGTTTGTGGTTGCAAATTCTCTAGCAACTTAAGGGAAAAAAAAGAAGCAAGCAATAACTTCTGGTCTCTGCCAGCATTACCTGAGAAGGGTATCTTTGCCAAGGCTCATACAGAGCTGGTTAGAGGAGACCACTAAGCTGTTAATTTTCTCTGGAGGTGCAAAATCAATCCTTTGCTTGTTAAATATAGGTGTTTCCTTCTCCAGTCGTGCATTCACAAATCCTGGAGAAAGAACATGAATACTTAAAAACAAAACAAGGCAAAACCTACAACAACCACTCCCCACCACATCAAAATGTAACCTAAAGGACTAGAAAGATCATCGTCGCCTGCTCCAAGTTATACTGAAAAGGGATTATGCTCCATTGAGCATAAACACAGAAAGCAGCACTTGCATAGATACATATAACAGCAAAGAAAAGCAGTAATATGCTTTACTGTCTTGTCACAGAACTGCAAACTTCTCATATTAATTTGAAAGCACACAAAATTCCAGTGGAAACCACAAAACCATCACAAAAACTACATAAAAAGCTGAAAATGAGGGTAATTTGTTTTCCTGCACTGACAGTTTATTTGTTCAAGACAGGAAAGAATGGCTGGTATTGCATAAGACACAAAGAGGGCTCTGGTTTGACACTCACATACAAGCTACCCAGGAGACCACTGTGGCACTAACTGAAATGTATTTCTCTCTTAGTCCATGTCAGAATTGAATGAGATACCACCCGTGACATCCATCATTCACAAGCTAAAGCTATTTTTAAAACCATGTGTTATTTTGTATCCATGCAGCAGACTTTGTCATAGAAAGAAGTGTGTTGGATTATTTGCTGTAGTGAACACAGCCAGAGGTCACAATGATGCTTTTACCATAACCCTATTTTACCAATCATAACACTATCCTAATTGCAACTTCACAGTTGTTGCTGGAAGGCCTGTGAACTACTCATTAGAGCCAAAATAATAACCAAGACCTGGTGATTGCTGGATCAATGCTCCGATTTCAGTATAAATTGTTTCCTGAGACAAAGCCCACTCATAGTAGTTTACCGTTTCATGGCAAATCCCAAGATGGAGCCAGACTAACCCAATGCTCAGATCCTTTCAAAAACCATGCCTGGAAAGCTGAGGTTTGACAAGAAATGGCCGCTTTGCAGGACACGTGTCGCTTTTTAAGCCCAACCATGCAAACCTGACTGAAAATGAAATTAAACTGAACTCAAAACAGGAATATGTACAATTAGCAAGTTAGCTCATGGGACTAAGTAAGTATTCAGCTAGTCTGTCTCATCCCAACCAGCCTGGGCAATATGGCACATTAAGGGATTACTTATGAATACTATCTATGTGGGAAAGGCAGAGAATGAAGGTCTGATTTGAGGAAAGTGATGTATTTCTGCAGAAATATGTAACTAACTAAAAATTAAAGGCCTATTGCTTCAAAAGCCTCTTATGATCTTCAGTGCAGATGCGCAAAGCATAAGATATAGTTCAAACACTTAAGACTTGTTTCTTCGGCTACAACAAAAGCAAACCCCCAGACAAGTGGCAAGTGGTCAAAAAACTGAAACTTTTACGACGAGTAAACCTGTGGCAGCACAGAGAAGCAGCATGACAGATGTAGTTTTTATTTGGGATGGGTAGACCTTTGTATCCAAAACCATGGGACTTGCAGAGACCGTGCCATTCTAGTCATAAATGAGGACTGCATGCTTTGTGGTCTTCCTATGAGGAAGCAAAAACCTACAAAAGAGCTCAGACCTGCCAGTGACCTGCAAAATAAGAAGACATTCATAGACCACCAAATTCAAGTGATGGTACTCATCAGCAAAATCCTGGAACATATGTGTATCCATAAACAGATCTTATCACAAAGTTTCATCCATATCTCTCCCATGAGACAAGTTTTCCCAGTGACCAAATTTCCCAAATGCACAAACTCTTACATAACCCTCTGACAACGAAAAAACCAGAGGATCTCAGTCTGACCACATCGCCTCAAGCCAGAAAGCATGACTGACTGATATATTGCTAGGTTAACCCACTGCTTCATTCCACATGCAAGTGAAGGACTTCTAAAGCAAGCACATCCATACAGCCATTGGTCTGGACAATAAGATTAAAACTGAAAAGAGCTATAGCAAGTTAAGGCCAGTCATGGCCAAAGTAGCTAACTAGAAAGATGTAAACCTAAAGAAAAAAAAAAAAAACCCAAAACATCTTGGGATTGTACCTCAGGAGAAAAGGCTGCACAGGCCTGACACTCCCCAGACTGTGGCTAGCAGCACCACTTCAAAGCACACTCAATACCTATAACCTCCCACAAATCATCTGGAAAAAAATCTAATTCCAGCCCTGTTGAAAAGGCCAGTGCAGTTGCAGAAAGCAGCCTACTAACACTGCAAATCCTTTAAATGTCTGTTCCACCCATGCCTTCTCCTTGCCTCTGCCTTAATACTAAACCAGCTGTGGATTAAAGGACCCCTGTTTTAGAGGAAAGATGAACATGCAAAAAGAGACAAAGCAACCACAAATAGAGTAGGCAGCCTTCTGCTCAGCACGTGTATTTTTTTCTTACATATTGATCCACATCTTAAACATTACCCACTTAAGCAAATGTGCACTCCTTTATCTCCATTTAAGCCATATCCATTTTCCATTTCATGTTCGTCATTTCACATTAAGGAGCTGCTGGTATGAACTGCAGTTCAAAACACGTAGACAAAGCTCCCATGATGTCCAATAAATACAAATAAATATTTATATAAATAAAAAGAAGGATTACTGTGATCGGGGAAAAAAAACACGTGCCAACAGATCTCCAAGTCACATTCATTCAGGAAATCTTGATCTTTTTTCAGATTGCTACCAGGCAAAACAAGGTTGACTGAGACAGCAAGGAAACTCAAAAAGGGAACAACTCGCATCTATACACAGGTAGCAATTTTGAGCTGCGGTGGGCTTGTTTGTGTTTCTTTTGTTTTGGTTGGTTGGGGTTTTCTTTTTATTCAGTCATAGTTCAAGTCAGCGGATTGGACTCCAGCGTTCTGGACTCTCTAGGACTATATCTATTACAATTATAAGAACTCCAAGATTTTAACTAGTATCCATACCAGGAGAAGATTTACTTCTTTACCTTACAGTTCTCTATACAAAGAGGATGCCTATTTTATAACATACATTCCTTTCAGCCAGCTTCTTCATCCTGACCTTAAAGACTCTCTTCTTTTGAAGTGAGATCCTACTGCAGTGATGTGTGAAAGCAGCGTTACCCATCTTGATTTCTGGGCAAATCTGCATGTTTCCATTGAGTTTTCAATTTGTTCGAAGATCTAACATTACAACATCAGTCAGGTCTAGTGCCTCAAAGTAGGTCTTTTCATGCTGGCACTGCAGTTCTTAAAAGCCTGCTCTGCAGCAGTACTTTGGATTGGCAATCAAACCACTGCTTGGTTATCTACAACTTCGAGCACCTGCAGTTTAACAAGCACAGGAAACTACTAACTGAACCAGAAGAATAAGTTTTAATACGTTCCAAAATTTCCAACTTAAAACTTTAGGGCTGTTTTCAAGAAGTTAACTATTTACTTGCATCTTTTTCCAAAATCAATTTGCTTAAACTTCAGATTCTTCACAACTTCTACCAGCTCAAGTTTTGTTCAAAATCACCAGTGCAGTCTGATTTAAGAATAATTAAAATCCTGATTAGTCTGTGCCTTTGCAATTAAGCAGTTTCCAAAACTTCCTTTTCTAGCATCGACTGTCAGCAAACAGGTAGATTTCTCAACTGTAGACAACCATCACTGAAGAAGGCACTGCAGCAGTCAAGAAGAAAAACCAGGTCCTTGAAAAACTGCTTTCAGTGAGATGGCTTGTCCTAACACTGCTTTGCACACCACCTATTCAGGACACTTATTCGTTATTTAGCATTACACAACAAAATACCTACAAACATGGGGAACATATCTACTTCAGCACCTAGACATGGAGTAATTCTGTCTGTGTATTTATGATTAATAGTATACATAGTATGACATAATTCATCAATTCTTGCCACATGTATAAACCTCACAACCTGGTTTACCCCAAGGTTAACAGCAGGTAACACTATATGAGGAAAAAACAACTTGAAAGACTGTGTCCATACAGTTTCAAACTCGTAACTAAGAAATGCGAGTGCTGCACAGCAGCTGGTACTACCATGACAATACCAGTTAGAACAGAATCCTCTCATAACTTATATTTCCCTGCCACACTCAATAAAATATTGTGAGGTGGTGTCTAAGAGTGAACAGTTATTGAATCTAATAAACCTTGAGTGTATCATGGAACATACCAGTCATTTGTTTGCTTTCTCTCACATGAAAAAAACAACTGACTGGTCATCTCACCTTTACGTTACATTGATTGTACACCTTCCCAAACAGCACAGTATACCAAAGTTTCACAGACCTTGACAGAAAAATTTAATAGTAATATAGAATGCTCTCTTGGTAATCTACAGCAGCAAAGGTGCCATCCTGTAGTCAGCCTAAGGGAAACATTCCAAACAACGAAGCCTTTGGCAAACTGTCCCTGCGTCAGGAAACTAACCCCATTCAGGTACAGTTGTGCACATAGCCAGAATACCATGTGCTGTAACAGCTGGGTTCCTCAGAGAGGAGAAAAAAACAGAAAAAAAGAAAAAAAGGGAAGGAAAAAACAAAAAAGGGAGGAGGGATGGGAAGCAAGCTGATAAAATTATCTCAGATAATTACCACAGCTCTGAACTGAGTAGTGCTGAGGCGTGTCTATGATTTGTGACTATGAAGGCACGTCACTTCGTGTACACATGCTTCTACCACACATCACTTCATGGCACATGGGGTTACGGCCTTATGAAGCTCTACCACAGACAACAAGCTCATCGATTTTGCTAAGGCAGCCTGCATCACACCCTAAGCTTCACCAGGATCCAAGTGTTCCCCGAGTCAAAAGATGTCACACAGGAAATCACACAGGTGAATGACATAGATGCACACAGTGATATACCTTTCCCCAGGCACAATCGTAGAATCGCCTGGTTGGAAAAGACCTCCAAGATCGTCGAGTCTGACCGTACTTGCCCACTACTAAACCATATTCCTGAGTACTTCATCTACACATCTTTTAAGCACCTCCCTGGTCAGTCTGTGCCAGTGCCCAATAACCCTTTTCGTTAACAAACTTCTCTCGATGCCCAATCTGAACCTTCCCAGTGCAATCTGAGGCCATTCCCTCTCGTCCTATCGCCTGTCACTCGGGACAAGAGACCAACACCCACCTCGCTACAACAAGGGTACAATTCCCACGCCTGAAGTGCCCTACTCCCCTCATCCCGCCCCGAACGACCGAGCTGTCCCCTTGCTTGCTCCCTCTCAGCAGGCAGGTCCGCAGCTGAGCTCCAGCAGGGGAGGACCCCGAGTCCGGGGCCGGGCCCCCAGCCGAGGACACAACATGTCCGGGGCCCAGGTGCGCCCGCAGCTCCGCGCTGCCTGCAGAGGCCGGCCCGGGCACCTACCGGAGTGCGGGATGCCCACGCTGGCGCGGCTCTGCTGCAAGGAGGCGGAGCGGTACAAGGAATCCTCGTACTCATCCAGGATGGAGGCCATGATTGCCAAGACCCCCCTCGGCGCCCCAAGCGCGCGCACACCGCTTCCACCTCCGCCGCTCAGCTGACCCGCGTCACATGACAGTCCCGCCTCCTTGTCGGCGTCACGTGACAGCGCCACCTCCTCTTCGCGTCACGTGGCCGTGCGGCCTCGCGTGTTTCTCGCGCGTCTCCCGTGGCGAGTCCTGGAATCGTGGAATCAGCAGGTTGGCAAAGACCTCTTGGATCATCGAGTCCAACCATTCCTATCTGCCACTAAACCATGTCCCTGAGCACCTTGTCTAACCGTCTTTTAAATACCTCCAGGGATGGCAACTCAACCACCTCCCTGGACAGCCTCTGCCAGTGCCCAGTGACCTTTTCTGTGAAAGATTTCTTCTTGGTATCCAGCCTGAACCTCCCCTGGCACAGCTTGAGGCCATTCCCTCTTGTCCTATCACCTGACACTAGGGAGAAGAGGCCAGCACCCACCTCTCTACAACCTCCTTTCAGGTAGTTGTAGAGAGCAGTAAGGTCTTCCCTCAGCCTCCTCAAGGCTAAACAACCCCAGTTCCCTCAGCTGCTCCTTGTAAGACTTGTTCTCCAGCTTCGTTGCTCTTCTCTGCTTCCCTGCTTAAAATGGTGATGGGAAGGCAACTCGGTCTGGTCACAGACACGACTCTCGTGTGCCTCCTAATACCCCACAGGCAGCCAATCAGGCTGTACCCCTGCTTTGATGTGTTGGGGTGCGTGCACACACGATGAGGCTCGCAGGTGCTGGACATCAGTGCAATGTCTGCTGCTTCTGGTTTCTGCCATCTTGTCATGTGCGTGATAAATCCCCTGGCTAATGGAGCCGTGGGCTTTGCTGGGATCCCTTGGTTGTGATGGCACTGCAAATACAGCATTCTCTAGTGATGCTGCTGATGGCAACCAGGAGTTGACTGGTTTTGAACATTGCTGTAAAAATTCCTGTGCTCTGGAGTCTTCTGATACAAGAAGTGATTATTACAAAAAGTGGAATATTTTTCATTTAACCTCATAGATTAAAGTTTCATCTAAGCAATTGTATTTTTTGAAAGTCAGAGTGTCCCTCTGACAGTGTGTTTTCTTTCATACAGTGTTTTTCCAGACACTGTTCATTATTTGGAGATGAAAAGATCTTGTGTGCAGTATGATCTGTGCTGAACAGGTGTGTCTTCTCCTATAATCCCCTCTGTTTGCAGTCTCTCCTGATCTCAAATGCAAGGTCAGGCAGAGCTGGCACCAGCTCTAAATTAGCAAGAGTTTTGACTGTTTTGAGGTTCATAATAATATTAAAATTAGTCCTTTGAAAGTAATAGAATATGCATAAGATTTCTGGGGAAAGGTATCCATATGCATGTAAGTGGGAAGTATATTATGTCCCCAGCTCTTGTCTCATTTCACGTGTTTGATCGTGATTGCTCCCTCATGTTGCCCAGGCTGGATAAAGGATGCTTGCTTTCTAAAACTCCAAAAGGGATCTTAAGGACTTTATTTGTCAGCATTTTCGGTATCCCTTCTGTAGGATGAGTGGTAAAATCTTTGCTTTATTGCTAAAATAATGCTTGTGGCACAGCATACGGAGATCCAGCACAAGGCTGTGCTTGAACTCTGCTACATTTATTCTGCAGGTCTATCTCGGTTTTCTAAACTCTGTATTGGACCCAGCTTCTGTATCACTAAATAATATTTCAAAGCTGACGGCATTCTTATGTTCTGATTATGCCAACAGTTGTTATTTACAGCTTTACCCTGTTAAACTAGCAGAATTTATTACAACAGCATTAACAAAAAGGCTAATCTCTTACACAACGCTTTTGAGTTTCATCATATATAAAATGAATGCAGATGTATATGGAGGGGAGGGGAGGGGAGGGGAGGGGAGGGGAGGGGAGGGGAGGGGAGGGGAGGGGAGGGGAGGGGAGGGGAGGGGAGGGGAGGGGAGGGGAGGGGAGGGGAGGGGAGGGGAGGGGAGGGGAGGGGAGGGGAGGGGAGGGGAGGGGAGGGGAGGGGAGGGGAGGGGAGGGGAGGGGAGGGGAGGAGAGGAGAGGAGAGGAGAGGAGAGGAGAGGAGAGGAGAGGAGAGGAGAGGAGAGGAGAGGAGAGGAGAGGAGAGGAGAGGAGAGGAGAGGAGAGGAGAGGAGAGGAGAGGAGAGGAGAGGAGAGGAGAGGAGAGGAGAGGAGAGGAGAGACAAAGACTTGTGCATGAAGTATTTGTGCCTGATGTTTCCCCTTGATGCTTTCAACAATAATGCTTATTCTTTTTCTCTTTTTAGTTACTTTTTTAGCAGTAGAAGACTGAAATGTTCAGTAAGGGGGAAATAAACTCTCTCTACATATACCTGGAAATTAGGCGGTATCCAGCTCTATGAGGTGTTTCCATTCAAAGCCTAGATCTAGGCTTTTTTTTTCATGGTCAGGTCGAGAAATGGAAGATATTTTCTTTTTCATTCTGGCACATATTGTTGCCTTTTAGGACTGATACCTCATGAGAAACCTTTGTCTGATTTTACTGTGGTTAAATTGGAAACCAGATCCACACTTTATCTGGAAATGAAACCCAAGCCTAAAGCTAATCCAGGCCTCTACAAACCTGCTCTGTCCGTTTACACTATCATCTGCTGTTATTTAAACATGGACAATAATTATATCCTAATGCTGCATTTGCAGATTCCATATTCTGAAAAGAAGGGGAAAGCAAGTGTTGCAGGCAAAAGATTTACCAGCTTTTTGATGCCCTAGGAGTGCATGGCGAATCAGATTACATTTTGTGTGTAGCAGTGGTGTAAGTCTGTAAGAGGGACTTCAGTGATGTGTTTGGATTGGAAACCTAAATTCTGGTCATGTTTTTGTATAGCTGTGGTCACACTTGCAGTAGTTTTGGCTTAAAAAGTTAGCATTTTCTCCAAGCTATGGACACAGCTGTCAACATCTAGATGCTGCATAACATCTAGATGCTGCTTATCTCTTCAGCTGCCTTGAGGAACAGATTCTAGATAATGGCATTGACAAACATATACTATGTCCAAGGTCCAGATTCCCAGCAGATTAAGCCCACCTAAATGTAGGCTTCCACAACACTGTCTCTCTGTCACTTCTATCTGCCCTGTCCAGCCCATACTTTGTGCCAGGATTAGTGTGTGTATGATTGCAGAGTGAGCAAGTTCAGTGCCCTGCAGCAGACGAATTTGTGATCCACAATCTAAACATGAGTGCTGGGGCAGAATAGAGGGCAGGAAGACAAAAGTGTGGGAAGAGGTATGGGCAGAACAAAAGCGGCTCCGCTTTAAATGACCTGAACTGCCCATGAGATAACCTAGTGACACAATTGTAATTTGAATTAAACCCTGGATTTCCTCACAGATTTCCACTATGCATGTTGTACTAATCATCACTCCACCTCACTGTCTATAGAATGTTCCTTCATTGTGGTCAACATAAAAAATACACTGCATTCTTAAGAGCCATAGGCAAATAGGTGTATATTCCCAAAAGCAACAGCATCCATATAATATCAACAAAGATGTACTATACAGCCAGGCTTTCAGCACCCTGCAGACACCTATGTCCCCCATCCAATCAAGAGACCTTCTCCTAAGAGTGACACTACCCTAGTGATACAGTGCCTTTAAGTGACCACTTGAATTCTATGTACAAATTTACTACAGTAAAAGAAAGTGCTGCGGCTGTGTACCTATGAGTAGCATGGTTACTCTTGAGCACCTGAACTAGAACCTACATAGGAAGCCATACAACAATTATAACTTACACTGGAAGAGATCAAAGCTCAAAATGTGTTTGGCAGTGCCCACCTCCTAACCATTAACCAACCTCCCAAGCTCTCCAAACTCTTTGCCAGAAGCAGGCTTCCTGCAGAGCAGAAAACTCTGGGAGAATCTTAACAAGATCTGCTTACCACAGCTGTTCTGACACCTTGAGAAGTTTTCCCACAAGTGAACTATCAAGATCTGTTGATGCTATGCATGCACTCCAGAGCACGCTGCCCTTCATTAAGCACATGGAGTGCCCTCATGGAAACTCCACAACATAACCCATCAGTGCTAGAATGAACAAACAAGCACCAGAAGGGACAGAAACATACTTCTACAGTGAGAAAACCTTTTTTCAATCAATAGCACCCTATGACTAATTGCTCAGTTCTGACCCTCAAGGAAGATCTATAAATGACAAGCCTGAGAACTGAAACTGGTAATTCGGTGAAAAGTGGTCCTACAGCATTTTATGGTTTTCCTAGCAATCGCTCTTCAACCCAGCCCCTCATTGTTCAGTGCTAACTGCCTGTCTTTCCCTGTTTCACATGGGGGATGTGAACCTTATCACCTTCCTCTTGCTAATTCCCTCAACCTTTCCAGTTAAGTGTTAACTCCTCTCTTCGTGTAAAGTGTCTGATTGATTGCCATAATTAAATTAAGCTCCCAAGGCATTCTTAGTCTGACGTTTGCTGTTTTGATTTAAAGAAAGGGCTTCGAGTGTCTTAAACCTTGCCCACTTTTTACATTTTTCAGTTGATTTATTAAGAGATGTACTTCCGCCAGCAGATGGCAACATACGGCTAACTTGTGTATAGAACATCTGAGAGGAAGAACTGTGAAAGTCTGATAGGAGATGAATTTTTCTTTGAGAAAGGGGCCGAGTACAATACAACTGCTTATATTTCCTTGGAACATTTAAGAATTTTTTTTTAAGCTAGTGGCACTGTCATTTCATTTAAATTTATTATCATGTAGTCTTAAAATGTAGTATAATAGTGTTGTAGCTCTTCGCCTCTGTATTCAACTAGAGGGATAGTGAATATATGAACCAGAACATTTCTGTGCACCCCCTCATGGTATTGCTTTTTTTCCAAGTAGCAATAAAGTAATTCAGAGGCCAGGATAGTGGCAGCTCTATTCTCACATTGTTTCTTTCCTTTTTTTAATTTGCCTAAAAGACATTTCTGAATCACACATCTCCAGTGCACACCAGAAATACCTATTAGCTGCTGTAGAATCATGAAGTATTTTTATTGCTGTGGACTCAGAAACTATGGAGCTCCTATCAATCAAGAGCTCTGTATGGGAAAGCAAATAGTAGGATCTTTCTTCCTTTTATTTCAGCTGTAGTAATTTTTTCCGTGAATAGCCAAAGCCTGATTTTCCACTGACTGGTGTGTGGTGGCTATTTCTGCCTCTGCAAGGGTGATAGAAAATGATATGAAGAAGCATTTGACATCACTTCCTACACATGACGGTGACTAGGTGAGGCACACTGCAAGGGAAAACCAAAGTCAGGCTCTTGTCTTCACCCCTTTGTCTGTCACTTCTTTTATGGTAATTATGCCTGATTTTTCCCAGGGAGTATGCACATTCAGGTGCATGACAAAACTCCAGTGACTCAGCACTGGTTGTCGCACTGGTTGTCTCACTGCTTGCAATTATGAAGGCAACTGGCCACGCAGTGGCCGTATCTGGCCTTCTTCAGCATATCTCTTGGCATCATGAGATCCAGTTTGCTCTGGCGCCTGCCTTCCTGTTTAGCCCCTCTCTCAATCCAGATAACCACTCCCCTGCATTGTCACCTCTTTTCATCATCCCCCATTTTCTCATTGTTCCATGTTCCATCACATGGGAGCACCTCCCATTTAAGGACAGGCTGAGAGAGTTAGGGTCATTCAGCCTGGAGAAGAGCAGGCTCCAAGGAGACCTTATAGAAACCTTCCAGTACCTGAAGGGGCTACAGGAAATCTAAGGAGGGCCTTTTTACAAAGGCTGGTAGTGGTAGGACTAGGGGAAATGCCTATAAATTGGAGAGGGACAGATTTAGACTAGACATAGGGAGGAATTTCTTCACAATGAGAGTGGTGAGGCACTGGCACAGGTTGCCCAGGGAAGCTGTGGATGCCCCATCCCTGGAGGTGTTCAGGGCCAGGTTGGATGGGGCCTTGGGCAGCCTGAGCTAGTGGGAGATGTCCCTGCCCGTGGCAGGGGGTTGGAACTGGATGATCTCTAAGGTCACTTCCAACCCAACAATTCTATGATTCTATGTAGCACTGTGAAAGGAGTCAGAAATGAGATCTAAGGGTATCATTTGTGAAGGAGTGTATTGACATATGCAACCCACTTATACAAGTGCAGGTAAAGCTGAAGGCCAGGTTTGCTCACTAACATGTTAAGAGTGGCTGATAAATTTTCCTCACTCCCTTGGTAAGAAGGGAATGCAGCTGTTTTTAAAACTGAGGTCTGCCACCTCATGATGTTTTTTCTGAAGCAATCTGAGTAGTTTGATAGGCTTTGCAGAAGATTATGGTAGTGGCTCTGACTCTGTGACTTTCAGGCAAACTGGTTTTATGAAGTTACAAATGCAATCAAACAGAGAGGCAAAATATGATGTTGTTGGAGGTGCACTTTTGCTCAGGAGGCAGTCAAAGACAAGACTAGTGGCTGCAAAGAATCCCAGCATCAGTTTCCCTATATTGTAGCACTGCATTTCAGAGGAGAGATTATATGGAATAGTTTGAGCTCATCCATAGGTTTGCCCCCACTACAACAGACAAGCTCTTCTTTCCTCCTCATCCAAATTGGCTCAGTTATTGTTTTTAAATTATTCCATAGGTAGACCCCTCCTGCCACAACTCCAGTGACAAAGGAGGCTATAATTAATAGAAATGGACAGAAAATGAAGCACCTTCCTCTAAATAACTGTATTTTTAGAAATAGGACTTTGTGCAGGTGTATAATGTTTATTCAGTGGCGACAATCACACATTGCCTAAATTTGTAAATTGAATTTCCACTGTAAATCACTGTGAAAATTCAGTGATCCAATACTCTAATGGAGCAGCTTTTCTGTTTAATTTCAGAAGCTTCAGATGATAGCGCAGCCCTGGTGGATAACAGCTGAACGCTAACATACCTGAAATCTATATTGGGTCTGCCTGAAGAGAGTTTGATCTTCTGCACTTAATTCCTAGTGGATGGGAATTCACATCATGAAGAATACCTTCATAATTGGTATCAATTATAATTCCTGGGAAAGAGGCCAAAAAATATGCAGACTGAGTATTTCCCACTCAGCCAGAGAGATGATGTTGGCAAAGGAGCATGTCAGGGAGGCAGCATGCAATGGGGCTCTCCTGCTGAACCTGTGCTGTACCTGTTTGCAAAGCCTGTTCCTGTGACTGTCGGCTCAGCAGCTCTAGGAATGGGGCAGACTCTCACTGCAAAAAGAAAATGGTACAAAAATCTTGCAAAAACAAAATGTCTGATTCCTACCATCTGACTCCTTGCCATGTTGTGAAACTAAACCTGTGTTTTCTGTTAGCTTTCAGGAACAAAGCAAGACCTGAGAAACAAAACCATGGGAGCTGCACTGTTTGTTTGCTTGATCGCTTAATTTGAATATAGATTAAAAATCGCTTAAACTCATCCACAAGTTAAGTGTGTGTCAACCAACAGCTGTCAGAAACCACAAAGGAAAAAAAACATTGTCACAGAAGGAAGAGATTTTAGCAAAAGAATGAAAGAAAAAGGGATTCAGTCTGTGGAGTCAGGTAATAGCGTGTCTTCTGAAGGACATCCATTCCTAAGTAAACAGCATATAGGAAACAAGAGCTGCCAGCTTCTCTTCCCCCTGTTACTGCTAACACTTGCTAACAGTGAATAATTTGGTGAATAATCCCTCATTTAAATTAATTTCTTCCAATTAAATGGAAATGTTGTAGTTCACAGAATGTCAGCGTGTGCCTGAAATGCACTGAAAAAAAACTCTGAAGATCCTCACTCGGTGTGCTGCCTGCACAGGCTGCAGTGTAGCACGTCCTTGCCAGTCCCGTCGGAGATACAGCCACACCTCATGCATTACAGAGTATCGCCTGTCCCAGCACTTTCTGGCTCTTCTGGAGCAGTTCAGCTGTCACCTGGCTCTGAACTAACACTGAAGAGTATGGCACAGGAAAAAGCCAACCCAATACAAGCCAGTCACTTGAACTAGCCACCACTCAGTGTAGCAAGACTATCTGGCACACATTTTAGCAGCAGTTTAAAATACTGCTCTCATTTTTTGTAGCTGTAGAAATCTATGGTTGTGCAAGCAAAAAGACAGAAGAGGTTGATTAAAGTAAACTGCTAGAGAAAACTGCAGAGAAGAAGCCTTTTTGCTGTCCTCAGGAAGCCTGTGTGCTACCTCCAAAGAGTGGACATGCTTTGTCCAGCCGAGACTCTTGAACCTGAGAGGTTGCAGTGCTGGCGACATGTCAGCCATGGGGAAAAGCATTTTAGAATGTGCTTGACTTAGAGATGTTTTCTCAGGTTTAGCATTAATATAGGTGAAACACCCCGGTAGCTTCTCAGCGTGCATGCAAACTACAATGAGACACACACTCAGGAACTGCTGATCATCGGCTCTTTGCAGCACAGGTCTCCCTTGCTGAGAGCACGAGGAAGGACATCATGTAACTAAATTGGTGGCATTCATCAAGAGGCTGAGTTTAGCTCCTCTATTAGGAAACAGCTCCACTTTCAAAGTTGATGTCACGATACTGGATATTACATGCATTAATGCTTTCCTTCCAGTGTTTTCAGTCACTCAGTGGTGTCACACTGGAGTGCAATGTGGCTGCATCTTTGCTTTCAAGCGCTGTGCTCCTACTCTTCTGTTTGTTTAGTCCTACTTCTTTAGGCAGTAATCTCCTCAGGGCAGGAATGGAGCCATCGTCTTACCTGCCAAGCGCACAGTGTAGTTTGTGAGCTACCAAGGGCAAATGGGGTAAAGGCAATGGACTGGCAACCCCTGTGCATATCCATGCAGCTGAGAAAATACATTTTGGGGCTTTTTCCGGCATGTAGCAGCAGCTCAGCCGGGTCAGAAGAACTCAGTAAGGGCCATCACACAGTTAGCAAATGTGAGGTATTTCTGTCATTTGTTTTCTGTTGTCACAATATTGACCAGCGCTATTGTTTTTCTTCCTGTCATGCCAGAAATCACAGGTGCTCTAGGTGGGGCTGCTGGTCAGGGGAAATAAAATACATCAGTGTGGTTTCTATTGAACAGTCACAGGGTGCATGGGGACCATGGCTCCCCCTGTGCATGCACGATGCATGCACTGTGAGAACCTCATGAGGTTCAAAAAGGCCAAGTGCAAGGTCCTACACCTGGGTTGAGGCAGTTCCTGATTTCAGTACAGGAAGGGAGATGATGCAATTGAGAGCTGCCCTGCAGAGAAGGACTTGGGAGTGCTGGTCAATGAGAAGCTTGACATGAGCCGGCAATGTATGCTTGCAGCCCAGAAGGCCAACCGTATCCTGGACTGCATCAAAAGAAGCATGGCCAGCAGGTTGAGGGAGGAGATTCTGCCCCTCTATTCCTCTCTTGTGAGACCTCATCTGGAGTATTGTGTCTAGTTCTGGAATCCTCAACATGAGAAGGATATGGAGCTGTTGTAATGGGTCCAGAGGAGGGCTACATAGATGACCAGAGAGCTGGAGCACCTCCCATACGAGGACAGGCTGAGAGAGCTGTTGCTGTTCAGCCTGGAGAGAAGGCTCCAAGGAGACGTTACAGTGACCTTGCAGTACCTGAAGGGGCTACAAGAAAGGTGGGGAGGGACTGTGTTCAAAGGCTTGTAGTGATAGGATTGGGGGCAATGGGTATAAAAAGGAGAGGGGCAGATTTAGGCTAGGCATAAAGAAGAATTTCTTCACCCTGAGAGTGGTGAGACACTAGCACAGGCTGCCTATGGAAGCTGTGGATGCCCCATCCCTGGAGGTGTTCAAGGCCAGGTTGGATGGTCCCTTGGGCAGCCTGAGCTAGTGGGATGTCTCTGCGCATGGCAGGGGGCTTGGAACTGGATGATCTTTAAGGTCCCTTCCAACCCAAACTATTCTATGACCGAATTCGCACCGAAATCCCGGGAGGAAAGGTGGCAGCCCGGGGCGGGAGGCGGGGCGGGGCGGGGTTAGGGAAATGAGAGCCGGTTTTGGGTAGAGGGCGGCAGGTGCGGCGATGAGGAGTGGTGTGAGGCTCTCCGGAGAGGCTGTTCCCGCACGGCAGCGTCCGGGCATGGCAGCGTCGCGCTGAGCCCAGCCATGCCCCCGCAGGAGCTCCTGGACTATTCGCCAGCTCTGCGGAGACACAGCCCGCCGCGCGGCAGCGGCCCCGAGCTGGGCATCAAGTGCGTGCTGGTGGGCGATGGAGCTGTGGGCAAGACCAGCCTGGTCGTCAGCTACACCACCAACGGGTACCCCGACGAGTACCAGCCCACCGCCCTTGACACCTTCTCCGGTAGGCGCCTGGGGCGCTAACGCAGCCGGAGGGGTGTGGGGGTATGGAGGGAGCAAATGCATACAGAGGGGTTTGTGGGTGTGGGGTGAGCAGAGCCTGGGACAGCTGCGCATCCAGAGGGGTTTGGAGATATGGGGGGAGCACAGCCTGGGAGTGCAAACCCGGGGCTGCGCACCCAGAGGGGTTTGGAGGACTGCGGTGAGCAGAGCCTGGGAGAGCAAACCCAGGGCTGTGCATACAGAGGGGTGTGGGGATATGGGGTCAGCACAGCCCGGGAGCACAAACCTAGGGGCTGCGGAGACGGAAAGGTTTGAGGACGTGGGCCGAGGACGGCCTGGGAGAGCAAACCCAGGTTCTGCGCACTCAGAGGGGTTTGAGGGGGTGGGGTGGACAGAGCCCGGGAGAGCAAACCCCCAGGGCTGCCCATCAAGATGGGTTTGTGGGAGTGGGGCAAGCACAGCCTAGGAGCGCAAACCCAGGTTCTGTGCACCCAAAAAGGGTTTGGGGGTATAGGGTGAGCGCAGCCTGGGAGGTCAAACCCAGTTTCTGTGCACCCAGGAGGGTTTTCATGAATGGGGCAAGAACAGCCCGGGAGAGCAAACCCAGAGCTGCACATACAGAGGGGTTTGGGGATATGGGGTGAGCACAGCCTGGGAGAGCAAACCCAGGGGTGCACATCCAGAAGGGTTTGGGGAGTGAGGTGAGCAGAGCCTGGGAGAGCAAACACGGGGTCTGTGCACCCAGAGGAGTTTGCGGGTGTGAGATGAGAACCCAGGCATTGCACACCCAGGGGGGTTTGTGGGTGTGGGACGAGAACGGCCTGGGAGGACGAAGCCCAAGGGCATTTTCTGCAACTAGGACTGTGTCCCTTAGGTGTTTAGTGACGTTTAGCCGGTGGAAGTCCTGCATTTTGCAACTTTGTGTGTCAACAGGGCATGTGTGAAGTTGGCTTGCAAGTTCTAGGAAATTGGGCATCTGCTTGCTTTTTTGGTGTTGTTATGGATAAATGGGAGAGGGTTTAAATTCTTTTTGTTGGGGTTTAGCTTCAGAAATATCACAGCATTGCACTGTAGGATTCCTAGCTTCAACTGGTAGTCAGCAATAAACATTCTTTTCCCCAGGTGTCCACTGAAGTTAGCGTTGAAGAGAGGTTGAGGGGCTTTGTAAGTGGCTAGAATGGCCTGCCTCATGAGCTGAGCTCTCCTTAATTTCCACTTTCCATCTTTGTTCTTGTTCTCCACTCCTCTTCTTTTTTATTCCAATTTCTAATATAAACCCCAGGGAAGTACAAAGCCCTTTCTGATCTTCATCTAATATGAAGAAACATAATAGTTTATAATAGTATGGACTGGCAGATTAGAGTGAGGCTGAAGTCAGACCCAGGAACAAGACTTCTAATGTGTCATAGTCTTCAGGTGTCTTAGAGGGAGCATTTTGTTGTCTAAATGTCTTCTCCATTGCTTACTCTTACACTGGGAACTGTTGATATGCCTTAACCCCCTCCACGATCTTCTGCTGTCCCTTGAAGGAAATAAACTGGGAACATCCTGCTGCTCAGGGTGTAGCAGCCCTTTGGAAACAGATGTAAGAAGCCCTCAAGTCTTCCAAAGGAAAGATTAGTCTGCTCTCTGCTCCCCTTACACTGAGGTTTGGGCTAAGAGAGGCTTGGAATTACTATAGTTAGTAGCCTCCACATTTTTGGAAAAGGCAAATCCACAGTAAAATGATCCAGAAAGTTGGAGGTAGCGTGAGCTCAGAGACCCCCTGATTAGCAGAAAGTAGTTTGAAGACAGCTGCACATGGATTTATCCCCACTCTGAATGGTGAAGTACCAAGCCTGGCTTCCAAAAGTGCATAGGATTTTAACTGAGAGAAATAAAAAACATTAAAAATGGGTCTTGCAAAGTTCAAATTCTGCTTGTTGGGAGGAAGTGAGAGAATAGAGAGGTTTCCCTTCCTAATCCTGCTCAACCTGGATATACTTGAAGAAATTCGCTCCCTAGATTCATAGAAAAGCGCAATTCAAAATCCCTTTAAGAAATTTCAGTCTAGTTCTCCCTGCTCTTAGGGAATACTTGCAATTTTAACTGCCAGCAGAACTGAGCTTTGCAGTTTACGTCCTACCCCTAGTTCTGGTCAATGGACCGTAATGCCAATAACAAGATAGAAGAGAGCATTACTGTTTCAAAGGAATGGCTCTAGGGCTGTGACTCCGCCACATTTGTCTGGGTGCTACCTCCTGCTGCCTGTCACTGCCAGGCAGAGCGGCCTTGAGTGAAACAAGTACCCAGTGACCTTTCTCTACCAGGCTAGCCTGTTCTGCGAGCCCCTTTGCTATTGTACTGAAATACAGCCTCATCCTGAGAGTGTGGACCCTGTGAGGGTGGTATTTGGAAGGCCCTCGCCTAGTCTTTGGTAGCTTAGGCTAGCAGCAGGTACAAAATAACCTTGTGCAAGCACTGAAGCCAGCAGGTCATGTATGTGGTGCCTTACTGTCTGAAAACTGTAAACCATTTCAGAATTGCTAATCCATTCTATCAACATACCTGGGAGTCAGAGAAACCAGATACTAGAAAGGCAAATGCCCCAGTGTCTTGCAGATCAAGTCAGGATCTAGCAGGTTCTTTGATCAGGAACAGGTTTCTATTCCTCCTCTGGGGCAAAGATATGGTAACAACCCAACCCAACCGTTTCCCAGTCACAAGGAAGCAATGACTTTCAGCTATGCCTCAAGGAGCGTCAGTGTGGTGGATGCACCTACCCCTTCATTTTTCCTTTAGTCTCAAGTCTCCAACCAAACTTCGGTTCATCTTTTGCCTGTGTCTTCCTCCTTCTCCCCAGAATGTTTTCAGGGCAAAGCAGTGCGCTCTTCCCCGAGCTTGTCTCCAAGTCAGTCGTTTCTATCACTTTTCTCACCTGGCTAATTACTTCAAGAATTGTAAAAAAATGGATCCTGCTTCTGTTTTGGGTTTTTTTTGACAACAAGGTCAATAAAGCCTCCTCCTGGACATAGCGAAGGTATTTAGCTAGCTCATGTCAAGTGCCAGCCATTGTCACCTTCACAGGATGCATTCTCTGTTGACAAGAGTGCAACCCCGCCCATGTTTTCAGACTTTCAAGCGACTTCCAGCTCCCCCAACCCCTTCTTCTCCTTTTTCCTGGTTCCTAGGCAGTCTCTGTGGTGTCTGTGTGCTTAAACATCTAACAGTTCATCTAGATTTCCATCAGAGGTCCTGCCAGCCCTCAGTCTGAGTCAGCTGATACACATGAAGGCTTACTGTGATTAGGGAGTGAAATGGGAGTAGAGCTTACCTGTATCACTCAGCAATTTTTCAATGTGTGGATAGCCTCTGAAGGGGATTTCACTCATCACTGTTTCCTCAGCTAGCTTCTTCATATAAAAATTGGGTTTGGTTTAAGTCTCTGCTTTTCCTTAGCTAGGAAAATCTTTTTTTTTTTTTTTTTCAAGGACAAATTTCTGACCTGGGTGGGAAAAATCTTCAATAGCTTGTTTAATGGAGACTGATTTGAACTTCCATTCTGAGACAAAAAGCTAGGCACAAGTTGCTGAAGTTCTTAGTTTGTGTTTATCCTTATGTTCTTTCTTGGGGTGTGGAAGAAGACCAAGTTGTTCTCGAGGCACCATTTGGCTAAGGGTTCTTCTCCTGAGAAAGAGTTGTCCAGTAATGTGGAACAATTGTTTTGAAATATTGGAGAAGAGCCCAAAACACCTGAGGGCTAACCTAAACATAAGGCCTGCTACTAGTCTCTTACCATTCCCAGTGCAAGCTTCAGCTGTCTCAGTGATGTTGGGGACGGTTCTCAGCAAGGAGGACAGATTTGAGCAACTTCAGTGAGCTTGTTCAGTGGGATACAAACCAGAATGCTTTAGGGAAAAGCCTGTATGAGTGTATGCATGTGTACTGGGCAGCTTCCTTAGACTTATTCTTTTTCTGCTACAGTGCAGGTCCTGGTGGATGGAGCCCCAGTCCGCATCCAGCTATGGGACACCGCTGGACAGGTAAGCTCTGTCAAAAGAGCTGTCAGCTCTAGTCCTCTGGTTCAGGACTGTTTGTGGTGTTTTGAGAAAGGTTAGTTTATCTCGGAGGAAAGAAACGCAGTAGTCTGGCATCACCCAGTCGTTGGTATGGCAGTCACAAATGGGTGATGACATGACTACCCCAGCTCTGAAACATGTGTCGTGCCGTGGCATGGACACAAAGTCATCATAATGTCCCACTTCTGATGGTGGTGTTGTCCTAGTTAACATGTGAAAAGGCCAGTGTTGTGTATGAGATCAGTCCAGTGAAGACTTTCCCCTCCCCTCTGTTTTCTACAGGAGGACTTTGACTGTTTGCGCTCACTTTGTTACCCTGACACCGACGTCTTCCTTGTCTGCTTCAGCGTCGTAAACCCAAGCTCCTTCCAAAACATTACTGAGAAATGGATCCCTGAGATACGAACTCACAACCCCCGGGCACCAGTGCTACTAGTGGGGACACAGGCAGACTTGCGGGATGATGTGAATGTCCTCATCAGCCTGGATCACTACCACGTGAAGCCCGTGCCCCGGCCTCAGGCAGAAGGTCTAGCTGACAAAATCCGTGCTGAAGCCTACCTGGAATGCTCAGCACTGACCCAGAAGAACCTCAAAGAAGTTTTTGACATGGCCATTGTCAGTGGTGTTGAGCACAAAGCACGACAGGAAAAGAAAATGACTGCCAAAGGCATCAAAACTCTCTCCAAGTGCCGCTGGAAGAAGTTCTTCTGTTTTGTCTGAAGTTGTTTTGAGGAGGGGAGAGGAAATACCTGATGCCAGTATTTGCTGTGCACTTTCTTGGAGTGACTGCTCCTATGGCCCCAGTGAGGAAGGCATGATAAGCTGCTGGGCTTGCGAAACCCTGGCTCCTTGCTGGGTTACAGTATCAGATTGCCTTAGGAGGACATGAACTGGATTTCCATTGTGCAGGATGGGACTGGTCCAGGCAGCTGTAAGTACCTCGCTGGACATGCCTGTAGCGTCCCAGACAAATGGGAGCCTTTAATACACTGTTGAAAATGACCAGTTTTCTGTCATAAAACACTTTTGGAGTCCTGACGCAGTGTAATAAACATGAGGGACCTTTGAAGTCTACCTATGTTTTGGCTGATATGCAGGCTTGGCAGAGGGTAGGGCAGGGGCAGTAACAGGTGACTGCAGGGTGGTCAGACATGGGTTCCAAGTCTGTAACACGAGACTTGGGCTCCCCCTCTGATTCTACTTGCCGAAATAGGTAGAAGTCATTTGGCTCTTTCTTGGCCCTGTATTTGAGTACCCTTGAATAAGTTTTTCCTAAATAAAGGCCATTAGCAGGCTGAAGAGCAAATTCACTGAAAGCTACAGTAATTCTTTGAGCAAAATGTTCTCTGAGGAGGACTCTGCACTCCAGTGGGTGCCAATGCTATGGCCCTATCTTAAGAGGTAGCCATGAATTTGGGGTCCTGTTTTGAAAGGCCTTTTGTGTGTGTGGCGTTTTGAGGAGAAAGAACAGGTGAGGGAAAATGCTGAATGGCTCTGTCTAGCGGAGACCAAACTCTGTCAGCAAAGGGTTTGTAACACTACTAAGGGGTGAAATGTAGACAAAGAGCCATGCGTGTAATGAGGGGAGAAGAGGAGAAGGAAGAAAAGGAAGGGAATAAATGGAAACAGAGATGTAAGGGAAGGCAGAAAGGGAGATGGATGAGGGAAAGAGAGATGAACATTGTTAAATGAAGGTTGTGATTCTACTTAACTGAGATACTAATATTCAGGGAATCTTCTAGGTATCTGGAAAATATGCTAGTGATCCTCAACGTAATACTGTCCTTGCATTAATTCTCTGAATCAAAAGGAGGGGGTTGGTAGGGAGAGAGCCGTTCCTCTTGTTCAGTAAAATCCTCAGTTTCAGATCGTGTGGGAGAACAGAATTTACCTTGTACTGTTCTTCCTAAAGCTGCAGAAACAGGAAACAGAGGGCTTAGGGCACCTTTCTGTTGTGCTTCCCTTTCTTGAAAGTCACTGCTTGATCTGCTGAAATCAAAAGCAAAGGAAATCCATGAAGTTCCTGCCAGAGAAAAACATTCACTCTGTTTGCTCTGTTGCCCTCTCACCTGTTTCTCAGAGGATTCATTTCCCAGTGAGTATGTTTTTATTACAGAACTTGCATCAATTTCTAGAACTTCTTTCGCAGAGACAGTTTGTTCTGATTTATGTAGCAGAGAGTGATAGGTCCATCAAGCAATGCTTTCAGTACTCAGGGGCTTCTCTGCATCTGGCCATCGCCTATCACATGGGAAACGCTCTAAAGTGTCAGAAGGGGATATAGCTGTGGATTGTGTGCCCTGTGCCAGAAGCAAGCATACCTGAGCTAGTGGGCCTGTAAAAAAAACAAACAAACAAATGCAAGTAATGTAGTATGGCTCTGGATCCAAATAAATGCTTGCAAACATCTCTCTTTGTGGTGTAGCTCATGAAATCCCAAGGATATGAGACAAGCCTGCTGTTTCCCTGGGTGGTATCATACGAAAGAGGTGGGCAGGTGTTCTTGCAAAGGGAAGTGGCCCATATCCTTGGAGCTGCTTGTACAGTAAGGCTTAGAGACCTGAAAAGGATGGCATGGCAAAGTGACCTGAACAGACTCTTCCAGGTCCAGTGAAGGGTCCTAAGAGATGGAGAGTACAAAGGCGGTAGCTAGAAGTGGATTGTTCTACGTGCCTCTAGAGAGGACACCATTTCTTAAACAAAGCTCTCACTCATCAATGCATTCCTAGTTGCATTTCTTACCTGTATCAGCACCTTTGCTGTATCACTAGTTCAGTTTGTCTGTTGAGTCTTTATTCATTTCTTTAGCATATGAGATCAAGGGTTGTGTTGTGACCTGCTAAGGAGCACGCCATACCCCTATGGGACAAATCCACAGGTGGTAAGAACACCAGCCTCCCCTCCTACTGGGGAGAACAAGGGTTGTCCTGCAGTAGCTTGGTATGAAATACGGATTATTTCTTTCTGGAAAAGAAACTACTGAGAGCTGCTTTCTTCCTCTGTGATTGTGTCTAATATTTGTTGAAATAAATAAATTTTTTTAACATCTGCAGTTTGTGTTTGTAACTTTGTCAGTGCAATGTAAGCTGGGCTTAAAGATGGAGGAGTTTATTTAATCTTGCTGACAGTAGCATAAGAGGGAAATTGCCCCACTTCTCCCTCCTTGTCCTACCCACCACTAGCAATGGTAAAAATCCCCTCATAGCTGAAACCTTCCAAGATCCTTCTGTTGCCTCAATTGAGTTTTTCTCAGTAGCTGCCCAGGGTAGTGACTGCCAAGCGGGGTGGAATAGCAAACATACAAGGCTTTCTCAGCCTCTCCCCAGAAGCCACCAGTCAGGGGGCCCTCCCAAGCACTCTCCAAGACAAGCCCATGTAGGACATGCATTTAGAGCCTTTATAACAGCCATGCTGTTCTGTCATTTAGCTTAATTTGGTAATTAAACACTACTTAAGTGCTGAAAAGTTTTGCCATGCATGTAGGATGCTAAGGCTCTGTTCAATATGGCTCACAGGACTCATCCTTTAGCCTTATCATGAGCATCACAGGTAGGTCAGGGTCCCTCTCTGTCCACATCCATAGCTGCTCTGAAGGCAGAAGGCTAGGAAGTGGGAGTGCCAGGCGAGCTCAGCAGAAGGGTAGGAAAGAAAATGGACAAGAAACACAGTGTGGCAGAGGTAATAAGCAGATGTGACTCAGAAATAAGAAGGTAATAGGAAATTACTGCTGATAAACCATGATTTGGGAGCTTGTTTCTTTTTTTTTTTCTTCTGACAAAGTCAGACCACGCTGTCCTGCAGTCTGCTGTTTGCTAGACGTAAAGCAACCTGTGGGATTCTCTGGAGCTGGCTTCCAGCTTTGCAGCTTCCCAGCATTAATGCTTACAGAAGAACCTGTGAATGGAAATAGCAGGAAAGTGTGAATTAACTTTACAGGGAGTGAGTCACCCCACTGAGCCATATCCTGTCACATGCACAATAAGTACCCTAAAACTCCCTGAAACCAGTGAAGAAAGCTGAGCTCCTGGGTGTGAGGGTGAATCCATCTCATTAAACAGTGTCCTTACCAAAGCCACCTGAGGTTGTCTTTAAAGCCTTGCTCTAGTCCTGTCCACGGTGTACTACTGGATCTGTGCTGCTACCTGGCTGTTGTACAGTTTGGGCTTGTTTCTGCATTGCAGTACTGCTTGACCAACCTGTATTTTCAGATAACGCTGACAGTACATGAAAGTTCCTGGGAGACTGTTGCTAACACAAACCATCCCACCAGACTGGCTGAATTTAGCCAAGCCCATTACTAGCCCAGCACAATTCTACGTAAGTGTCACTTAATCATAAGGATCCTTATGATTAGTCGTTCTGACGCTCCATCGCGCAAAGCTCAGCATCAAATGTTAAAAAAGTTCAGTCTGTCAATAGGGTAGAAGCTCTCTACTACCTTCTTTCTTGCACAGGTCTCTGATTTGGATTCTGCATCCAGCAGAGGCTTTCCCACCAGCATAAACACTACAAATACTCCAGTATAGGCACGCACCATGTCATGTAACTCTGTATGGAGCCAGTGTGCTAGCAGCCACTCTGCTGCTGTCTCCAAAGGAGCTGAGCTTGAGTGCTGGCAACGGTAGGAACATCGTGTGGAAAGGACCCTTTTGTTTCTTTTCTCTGTAAGTAGCACACCCTAAATGGGCTTAGCTGTGCCAAGAAGATTCCCAGCTGGCAGTGCTTTCCCAAGTTTCCACTGAGCCCTGACTGGGAATTAATCCCCAAAATAACACCAGGTTTCATCTGACTCAACACAGCCTCCTTCCAGTGCCAGGAGGGCAAGTCTGAAAGGTCCCTTCAGGAGATCTTCATGCCCTGTAGGTTATGTCCTATTTACTTTGAAAAGGTTTGACCAGGCTGAATTATTACCAGGTGCAGGAGGTCCAGCAGCAGGGACCTGGCTGTGCTTGAATTCTGTTAAAATGCAATTCCCAGGGAATAGCACCCACGCCCACTTCCTGAGAGGGGTATGATTGCATTTAACAACCTTATCACATTCTTAACACCCCCCAATTTAATCACCGGGTGCTAAATGGCTTTTTTTCCCTTCAGATTGCTCGAAGTTTAATGCTATTTATCAATTAGGCAACCATTTCCATCTTGGAAGAAGGGGTCTGATTGACTTTTCCCCACTGTAGTGACAGCTAAGTTACTCACTTCAACTCAGCTCCTTAATCCTTCCTGCCCCTAGTTTGGGCTAGATTAGTCCCTCCCGTGATCCTCTCTGTGGCCTTGCCAAGAGTGGTGTGGGACCACCTGAGGAGCAGGAGTGAGCAGAGGCACTGCTCAAATAGGCGCTGGCACCACATGAAATGTTTGTCCTCTTGCAGCCTATGTTTCAATGGGACTGCTGCTCTCCCAACTTTGCCCTCTGTGCCTTGGGAGCTGTGCTTGGCCCGTTTGGTCTGCTTAAACATCTTGGCCTCCTTTACATTGTTGCCTCTCTTGGAGCCATGCTAAATCACCCCATAGTGGGTCTGGGAGATAAAGCACTTAAACAAAGAAACCACTCAGATTTTACAATATGGCTCCAAGACTGCCTTCCCTGTACTGGGGGATGCTGATCAACACAGCTTCCAGTCTGCGTCTGCTCCCAAAAGAGGAATCAAAGAGCTGGCCCAGCTGGCACCTGGGCCTCCTGGGAGCTGCTTACTCATGCCTCTGTGGAGTCCAACCCTGGGCTCTCCGTTCCCACCGTATAAATACAGCATTGTACTTGCAAAGACCTATTGCACAAGAGAGCAGGGTATGTTTCAACGTATCCCTGAGACAGGTTCCCTCTGCTGCAGCCCCACGTGATCCCTGTTCCCAGGGTGACACCATGCCCTTTTCAGCTCCAGGACTGAGCCGCTCAGCATCCAAACTTGCTGAACTTGTTCTGGAAGAGCAGGAGGAGATGTGGGTCCCATCCTCCCCCTCCACCCCTTTACCCCCAGCGCTGCCCCAAGGGCAGTACTATGAACTGAAATATTCTGGTTTCTGCTGCTATGGAGGAACATCAGGTGCGGGGAAATTTGGCTCGGGGACAAGTTTCACCAGGAGTCACTGAGCCAGGCTTTTCTTTCCCATGAGATAATCTTGGGCGGGGCAGACAATCTCTTAAAATTAAAATACAATGAAAATACACGGGCTTCCCAGGGTTTAGAGTAAATCTCTCTTTCCTTGTTTTCTCAGAAAGCAAGCCAGGTGCTGCTGAAACCTTCTCCAGCCTTGTGGCACAGAGGGCAGCACTGCAGTGGCAGCAGCCACTCAGCCTTGGAGCCAAGCCTGGATTCTGGCTAGGGGAGGGTGCCCGCTGCTCCCTCCAGCCCTTGGCTGGCAGCAGGAACCCACCCACAGGACCTGGTTCCACTGGAATTGAGGGTGAGAGTACTCGACCTACTGTGAAGGCATCTCCACAGCCCTGTAGAGGATGATGGATGGAAGAGTGTGGGTTGGCAAATCAAGCACGGATGGCAAAGCCCCCTTCCTGCAGCATGCCAGAGTGCTGCTGGCACAGGGGACAGGGCTGGTGATTTCCAAGTGGTCACACACTTGTGCTGATGGTGTCATCACCACTGTTAAACTCTGGGAGGGGAGCTCAGGGCACTCAAGTCAGGGGCCTGCCCTTCCTCCACTTTCCCATAAATGTCTCATCCTGCCACCAAGCTTAACCCTCTGATTCTCAAGTTAGACGCTAGGTTACATAGCTCAGTGGCAACAAAGACACAGGGAGAAGCCAGCGTCTCCTGGGTGGAATCTTGCTGCTGACGAGCATAAATACCCCACACTTTCAGACTGAGATGCTTTCTCATCCAAAGGGAAAAGTCATCATCAAATTCTGCAAAGTGATCCATCATGGGAGGATTGGGTTCTCCCAGCAGAGGCTGCATCCCTGCAGGGTAAATGGGAGAGAGGCTGGGAAAATGCTGTTAAGCACTGAAAAAGGGTTTCAGGCAGTATTGCAGAGCCCTAGCTACTCTCTTGCTGGGCCACCTGTCTGGGGAGTGGCATGTGCCCGGGGATGGCTGGTTCCCACCGCTGTTGGAGCTGCTAGGACAGCTGGGATGGCTCTCTCCACTGCTACAGCAGGCTGGGAGGCAGAAGGAGGGCCTGGCTACAGGCAGAGCTTCAGAAACTGCGCATTCATCTTCTCTGCCAGTAAGTCAAAGAGTGCCCGGGGCAGACTGATGACGCACAGCACACCTGAGATCATTTTCATGGGAATAGACCCGTGAGAGACAGCAAGAGGAAGAGTCAGGGAAACTCTCCCAGCACTTCAGTCAGTGTCAGCATTCATGGGGCAGATTTCACAAGATAAACAAAAGCCTTTAATAACTGCACTGGAGGGAGGCTTTGAAACCCTGTGAAACCTCTGCCAGGAAAGAAGAGCAGCAGGCTCCTCACAGAGGGCCAATGCCACCAGTCAGCAAGAGACTTGGAGGCCACAGAGAAAAAAAGGGCTTGCAAAAAAACCAAACTGCAAAGATCTGAGTGCTGCTACCCAAGCTGTACTCCCAGCTGTTGATAGTAGTACACGTGGTGATGTATCTTAGGGATTTTAATAACATGAAGCAGATGAAAGCTGTCAGCCACCCTGGAATATTATCTAGACAGCAGTGTATAATCTGAAAGGAGGGTAGGAGAGGACATCTAATGCTGTGATATCTTCTGTCGGATTATTTGGTTTATTTCTTGTAAACCAAACAGACTTGTCAAATAGTAAGGGTTATTAGTGTCTAACAGTAAAGTCTTACATGTACGAGACTCCTAACAAAGGATGCTAAGCCTGAAATACCAGGACTCCATGCTAACTAATAAAAGACAACCATACCTGGGGAGGAATGGGACATCCTGCGACACCTGGTTGCCTGCCTTATGAGTACCAGTACCAGCACCACCCTACTCTCCCATCCCACATGTTTATTCGCTGTCTCCAAACATCTCTTTTCAGATTATAAAGACACATCAACAGGTGCTGGGAGAGAGGGTAAGTCTAAACATAGTTCAGGTAACCAGAAACCTGGAAGTGCTAACCCAGGCTTTGACATAACTTCCCTGTGTGGGCTTGGATGAACAACTTTTCCTTTTCCATTTGCAAGGGGAGGGTCCTTCCATTCCATGGGATGTGATACACATTTATTTACTGATGTACATAAGATGTCATAGCAGAGGAAGGGTTATAGCCAGGAACATCACAGTGCTTCTCCTCATGCACCAAAAGCCCTGAGAAGTGTCCAGATACCAGTCTCCACTCTTGTTTTCTGTGAGTTGATAGAGAGATCTGGAAAACTAAACACTATGATTATAGCTCCAGCTCTGGGGTTCAGGCAATTAAAGAAGAAATTCAGTACTCATTTAGAGCAAATGTCTCCAACCTTCAGAGCTGTTGAAGGACACATGATACCCCATGGTCTGGAAAACTAGGAGATGATTAAAAGTAAGTAATCTATACATACGGTTACTTAAATAGTACACATGCCACCTTGGTGATGAGACAGGAGAGGAGGAAGAGTGAAACATGGTGTCTTCATACAGCCGATACTATCAAGTCCCAAGAGAGAAATAAAGAGGTGAACCAAAAATGCAGACTGTGGAACATTCATGTCTAGCTCTGCTACTTCCACCCTGTGCCTGTAGCACAGGCAGACCTACCTGAGCACAGCCACAGGCAGGTGGATTAGAGGCCATATACAGGAGGTCTGGGAGCCCAGCAGCTGAAGGAACCACTCCCAAGTAAGGCTCAGAATTAGTCTTTAAAGAACTTTACCTACGAGTGGAGAAACAGCATCCCACCCTGAGAAGCAAGAGGGATTCTGACTATTGAGACACCTCTACATAGTTTAGGATAGAAGATCAGCAAGATGAGAACAGCATATGTTTCCAACAAGGCCAGGTCTCGAGGTAAGCAGTCAATGGCCTGAGCAGGCATGCCTGAGCCCATGGTACAGTCCGTGCTGCTGAGCTGTCACAGTAGCTCACCACCACCAGGACTACCACCAGAAAAGGTGCAGACAGACTCTCAGGTGCAAAAAGATGCACTTGAGGGTTTTGAAGCCCTCCTGCTGCCACTTGCTGTCAGACACAAGTTAGCCCATTTCCCCTTCCTTCTTCCAAAAGTGAGACTAGAGCAGGGTTGTGGGGCACCCAAGGTGTTTACTGAGAGAGAACGGCATACTCTGGAGTTGAGCCTTCCTCCTGCCTCATCCAGACAAATAGTCACCCAGTAAAGGGGTACTTCTGCCTCTGCTAAATATCAGTGCTGACTTTACTGATGTTGCCCTTCTGTGTTTTATTGGCACCCACTGGAAATCTCTGGACACATCCATAGTCTAAATAATTACAGCCTTCCAGCAAGAAAATAGTCAGGGGAGAAGAACGTGAGCATTTCAGTGTTACAAATTAGGACTCTACAGCAAGCACTGGTTACACTTCCCTAAACTCCTTTCTATACATCAAGGAGCATAAAAGAGTAGGAAGAGGCTGAGTCCTGCTCTCAACCCTCCATCCTAGAGCATTGCTTTATTGGTAATTAAAAACTACATCTTGGCTTAATTTTCTTCCCACACTAGGCTGTACTCTATCTTACCCCCATCTCAAAGATGTCAGTCCTTTCATATCCTCACTGGAGTTCACAGAGGTTTGCCAGCATTAATCAGAGGCAATTACCTCTGCCTCTTTAGGTAGGGATATCAGACCTGAGCCTACAGTGACTCATTACAAGATCGTTTCCCCCTATGAGGTTCTTCCAGACATCTCCTTTGCCTGTAGACTTCAGTTGCCTTTGGTAGTTCCACGCCTGGGAAACTCTCTTGGCAAGGAGCAAACCTCAGCTACCACCCAGCCCCATGTACTCCACATCCCTGTCTTTTCATCTCACCTGGTGGAACCGATAAGAGGGTTACAGACTGGTTCTCACCAGGAATTATGTAACCAATATTTTCATATGCTGATAGATTAGTTTTTTCCAATGGATTTTGGGGTAGAACAGTCCTGTTTTGGTGACTATTCATTGCAATGCAGCCAGGGCTGCTGGACCACAGGCCTATTCTTGGCAGAGGTCTGGATAAACCCTGGAGCAACTCTGCCACACTGACCACTCCTGACTCAGACATCACCAAGATTCCCATCTTCCAGCTGAGAAGAAGCAAGTCGTGCCTCCAGCCCGTGCAGCTTTGAAGTCTTGAGTCTGGTTGAAAGGAGGTCACTTTTGAGATCCCTTGGCTCTGTGGAAAGGGAGATCCCTCAGAGGAAAACAGAGCATGTTGCTGCTTTCATTAGGAGAGAAACGACTCATGGTTACCTAGAAAGGAATATTTTCTGTCCCATAGAAATCCCAGGGTTAAGTGTGGGTCATAACAAAAACCTATTTTAGAATATTTGTCAGAAATACTCCAAAGAAGTAGAAATGAAGTAGATATGAAGTAGATAGATACTTTGTTACCATTAATGTGATTACTACTTACTAATACATGTTTTTTTTATTAAACTCAGTCTGCCAACACAGATTCTGTGTAAGTGACAGTTGAAGGTGTCCTCCCCACTGAAGCCTGCATCAACCTTGCAGAGATTCCGACTCTGAAAATAAACACTTGGGTGGCCCTGGCCCACCAACGTGCACATACCTCCAGTGCTCCAAGCAAGCACTTGCAGGACAGCAAAAGAAATCTAGCATTTCAAAAGGGCACAAACCTCCAGCACAACCTCTCTGGTTGGTCAGGGAGCAGAGCATTTCTTGCCATACCATGAAATGAGGCTGGAGAAGTACAAGTGGTGGGTTCCCACTGGGATAACCCCATGAAGATCACTCACCCTCTCTTTCTTCCTTTACTCTTCAAGCAGCCCATCAGCTAGAAGAGATTTCTGCTGTTCTGCAGTAATTTGGATGCACTGTCTGTAGATCTGGATTTGGGGTGCTGCTGTGCAAACACATTGGATTGGTGTTTTGGGGTTGGCAAGGCAAAACGAGCAAGAAGGAAAGCAGTTGGCTGAAAATAAACCACATATCAGTAAATAGACCAAAGCCACTAAGGGATAATCTAGATCTGTGCAGAAGGGACAGAGCGCTTGAAAACCCAGGGAGCTGAAAAGGGGCCAGCCTCTTGCAGGAGCTGGGAAGCTCCTGGGGGGACTCCCCCGACACATGGGGTACTGCCCACAGAGTCCTGCCTCATCAGTGCTGACAAAGCAGGGTACAATTGCTTTACACAAAGCATTTCCCTGTGAAATAAATATCATTCTGGCTGTAAGGAAGCTGCCCAATCATAATATGCATCAATGATTGCGAAGTTGCACAAGAAGCAGCTAGATCTGAAGTCGGCAAGAGTGACTTTTTGAGCACCCTGGAATGGCAAGGGCTGGCCAGTTGACACTTCACATCCCACAGAGTTTTCCAGATCGTGAACACAGACTGCAAAGGCTGCAAATCTCAACTTAGTGAGGAGAGAAGGAAAGTGGACATGAGGCAAAAATGTAAACGTCTTCTTCACACACCTTCATGGCATGTATAGATGTGCTCAACTGTTGGCAGCAAGGGCAAAACAAGTGAGCTATCACTTCCATCTTGGGCACTGCTGGTGACAGGGAAATCTTCTGATAATAGGGACAGATTTCCAATGAGGAAGAAGCCTCTTTTTTTGACTGCACTTCTCTTGTTGCTGTAACCTCTTTTCATGTCCTTAGCCAATATATACATGCTGGGCTCCTGGTCTTAAACGGTGGACAATAGCCTCCTTAGTGGTAGGAATTACCTCTGTGTTTTGAAGAGGACAGAGGCATGAAAAGCAAGCTTGTCTGACAGGGCAAGCCTTTCCATCATGGCAAAACACTGCGGTGCATAACAGGCTGCAACACTGTTTTGGTGCCCATTGTTCCTTTGCATAAAAGCCTTTGAACTAGAGTTAGTAATTATGAGAGCCGCACTGCGCACAGCTCCTCAGCTGCTGATATGTTTATCAGTTCTGACTTGCTTCCAGGAGGTTTGGATGGCATGGGGTCCTGCTTGCGTCAGCTAATAAACTTCTCAGATCTGGGATGATCTCTTTGGTATCTGTGAAGCAGAAACCATGAGTGGATTCCCCATCCCTGATTTAAATAGCTTCCTCATCTCAGCAATGACAATGTATAAGGCTTTAAATCTTGGGGACTGGAGAGACATTGCAAAGGTGCAAGAGACCTTTCTTCCATTTTCAAGAGGTTGAAAAGAGAGGTGTTTTTAAATTAACAAAGAAATCTTGCTATGCTAAAATATATTTTGTCATGAAAACACAATTTTGCTTTCCTGTTGCCTTGACTTAACTTTGGCTGAGTACTGCTGGAAAACAAGTGACAGAGTCATTGGCCGTGGCGAGATCCTCTGACATCCACCCTTACCTGGGAGGAACTGGGGTGCTTGGGCAGCAGGGCAGTCTCTGATTTGTCCTAGGGTGAATCAGCAAGTCTCAGCCTCATTAGACACCCTAGGGATTTCTGAAATCTCTCATATTTTGTGAGATTTATTGCTAATCATATGGAGCGAGAAGATATAGTGCTCTAACCATCAGATAGGAGTTATTGCAGTTTAGGACGAAAGGCAAGGAGAGGTTGAAACACAGCCACCGTCTAGCCTCTGCAATAGATTCTCAGCTTGCTCATGCTAGGCATAGAAAAGGAACTTTTTCAAGTAAAATAAGAATTTTTTTTACACAGATTAAATGGGTACAAACTAGACAAAAGTTCAGACAGGTTGGAAAGTAGATGGTTTCTTGGTCAAAGAGCCTCAAGGTTCTGGAGAGGTTTTCAGCCAGAACAGTTTGAGGACAAGTCCCTCCCGTAGAAGACCAAGCACTTGTTTATGAAAACTACTAGATGACAAAGTTGTCTAAAATAGAAGGCAAGTAAGCTGCCATGAGTCAGAAGGCCCTTTCCAGCCTTGTGTTCAAAAGCAGTTTCAAAGGACTGCCGTACCTTACAATTACAATCACGCTGGGGATGGCTCCTGAGCTTTGCCCAGCTCCACAACACTCATCTCTGTGAGAAATTTGGACCATACTATGTGCAACATGTATTACTCCATTCTAATTGCAGCATGGACAAGCATAGACTTGGTTAGGAACTGAACATGGTTTGTCTCATGGCCTTCAGTGGCCAGTTTTAAGAATCACCAGTGAATTGGCTCTTCCCTTGTAAGAGTCCTTAGTCAGAGGCCTGGCCTCTTGAACATCATTTTTTACCCTGGGACAACAGGGAAGAGAGATGATTTCCTTATGACCTGGGCTGGGACAGGGACTCTGCCCCCATCAGCCACCTATAGGTTTGGGCTCACAAAAATCTAAACAAGACACTGTATATGGAAGCACAGCACCTCAGCAGGCAGATCCAAACCCATGTCATGGAGGCAGCAGTCTTGTCATGAGGAGACAGCTAGTCAAGCTCTGAATCTATCAAAGAGGAGTTGTTTTGCCGTCTGCCTCAAGGAGAGAAAGGCATCCTGGAGAGAACAGTTTGGTTCAGCTTTGCTGAAAAGCACCATTAAGCTGGTTGAGAAGACAACCACACAGCTGCTGGAGATCTCCCATGGCTAGTAGCTGGAGTGTAGGTCTTATGTAGATAAACTGGTGGGAACATTTCCTTATCTTGAATTTTGCTGTAGGACACTCAACTGAAGTTAGCTTACTTGGAATCAGAAGCACACTATTCGCAGGCAAGGCCTATTTTCAGTCTTCAGGGTTCCCATGGTGCTTTCTGCAAGGTTTGCAAGTGTCCCGCTCAGACGGCTATTGGAGTGTTTTGCGTAGTGCCAAAAATCTCCTCAGTGATTCAAAATGGAAAAATTCATTACCACTTCCTTTCCTGACACCATTACATTTTACGGCAGAAAATATACAAGATCGCAGAGAGACACGGTGCTTCTGTGACTGCAGAAAGATGCTATCTGCCTGCCTGATGCTGTGATATCTGGATTGTGCCACAGGGTCTGGCAGTTCCAGACATCTCGCAATGCATATCAGAGTCTCTAGAGAAAAAAAAAGACAGGAAAGAAGGGAGTGCTGAGAGTCAAACAAAAGTAGAGTTTATGGGAAAGTGAAGGGGAAGGGGGCAAACAAGAGAAATACGATGTTAAACTTTGAACAAGCCTGGTCATGCCTCAACTACCGGTTCTACCTGCCCACTCCCTGACCACAGCCCAGTCAGCCCAGTGACTGCAGTGGGAACTGAGACACTGAGCAGCACCAAGCAAGTGGGGTTTGTTTGCTGGTGGTGTTCCTGCAGAGGGGAGGTGGCCAAGACGCGTTGTGATGAGTGCCTCGGTCTGCCAGCAGCCCTTGCTGAAGGCCCATGTGCGGGCACCAGAAGTGTCTCTGGACAGGAAACACTTATTCACGTGTGACATCTCTGCTGCAGGGACTGGAAGTCAACTGGTTGTGGGACAGTGACAGAGGAGGATTCAGTGATCTTTGCAGCTCACCTTGGGGTGCACCTGGTTGCTGAAGGGGGCAGCAGAGGAGGCCCTGGTGACAGGTACGTTCACAAGTCATTGCAGCTTAGCATCATCCTCTTTTTATAGAAAAGAAAGGACATTCCTTGTCCAGAACATCTGCCTTTCTCCTACCCTACAGGGTATAAGGATCTGGCCAAGCACCCATCTTGGAGAGAAGAGGCAGCACTCAAATAAAACAACAAATACGTAGGCACACAAGCCCGTCTCCATTTTGAAACAGAAGCAGCATACTTCAAAACCAATTACAAGCTGAGATTAACTGCTCTGGATTTTATTAATTATGTATCATTTAGGCCATCCCAGGAGGAAAAGTCAGTAGGAACTATGGAGTAGAAAGGGCATTAGTTGGATGGGGTCAAGTGTGGTAGTTACCTCCCAAAGAAGGACAAGCATCCTACATTCTTTGCCATCCTCATTTTCCCCATTACTTCTCAAGGTCTGGAGACAATGACTGAGCATTTCTGCTTTGTTCCTGCTCAAGAAACTAAGCAAAGGGTGGCTCAGGTACCTGATCTGCAGGTCATCAGAGATTTGAGAGTCCCTCAGCTACAAAAGCCTTCTGGAGAAACTTCACTGGAGTGCAGGGAGTGGAGCAGGGACACAGGGCTTGGTTCCCTCCAGCCTAGCAACCTGCTGAGCTCTTCAGAGCTATCAAAAAAAACCAACCCCAAAAAATGCTACCACCACTTTTTTTTTTCACCCAGAGGGAAATGACCAAATGGCCTTTTGTATCCACTTTATGTACAATGCAATGACTGCATGGATGAAATATCAGACTGCATGGTTCCAGTGATGCAGACCCTGTGAGCCAGGGTCCAGAGCATCCTTTCCTGGCTGTGGGAAGGCTTTTCTCCAGGTCAATGCAGTCTTCGGCCTGCTGTCTCAG
Organism: Cuculus canorus; assembly: GCF_017976375.1. NCBI lineage: Eukaryota > Metazoa > Chordata > Aves > Cuculiformes > Cuculidae > Cuculus > Cuculus canorus. The sequence goes on from NC_071405.1 coordinate 50,568,077, forward strand.
GTGACTTATGCAAAATATGTGGCTGCTTTTGCTCCAAATGCAGGTTCTGCTTGAGCCTGCGTTCCCAGAATGTCACAGCCTGCTCCTCTTGTTCCTGAAATCCAGGCTCATGGGAGAAGCTTCTGCAGTTCTACATGTGGTTTCACCACTGCCATTTCCTGGCTCTTTCCTCATGGCCTCCTTGGAACAGGCTGTCAGAAGAGTTTCCAGCCCACAACCGGCTAATCACGCACAATTAACATAAACCTGAGTGCAACAAGGAATAAATGAAAGCTGGGAAAGCCCCCTTTTCTCAGCAGCTGGATGAGGCTTTTTCCAGAAAGCCTGGAGGCATGGGGAAGGAGACTTTCATGAGGTTGCAGGTCCGTGTGAAAGGAGGAATGAGGGCAGTTTGGGGCAGTGCTGCTGCCCCTCTCAGCCCACATACTGTGTGCCAAGGCAGGACAGCTGGTGAGCTGCCTGCCCCAGACATCAGCCCCGCTGCAAAGAGTGCAGGGGAAAGCTCTCCAAACCACAGGGAAGGCTGAGAGATGATTTGGCAATATTATTCCCAATCTGACAATTAAGAGATACACCAAGCAGGGATGTGACTTACAGGACAGCAAGCAGAAGCTGGACACGGTTTTCTAGACCCTCAGTCCAGTGCTGTAGATCCAGGGTATATGGGGCTAGGGGAGATGTCAGGGCTGATGGGTACACTTTGAGATTTCTGGGTTAGCTTCCCTCAGAGATGCTCTCCAAGGCAGGCTCCTGTAGGTTTTCTCCTACCAGCACTGATGCTCAGCTGATGCCCTGGGGAGTTGGTTCGAGGAGCTGCACTAGAAGAAAACAAATTCCTGAAAAGCAAATAGCTTTTTCCCAGGATGTTTCAAGGGGAGGCAGTGCTAATGTAATTAAAGCAGCCAGAGCGTGGGTCTACCCTTTCAGCAGGGCCTAGTGGTAGGACAAACTGAGTTGTAATGCTGAGCTTCAACTTGGGATCAGTTTACACCATCTGCTCTGCAGGCTGCTGCTGATGCAGGGGTCCTGCCCTGTCTCCCACCCTTGACTGGAGGCTCCCACCACCACAGAGGAACAGCCCAGCTGAACACTTACTCAGCAGAAAATTGGAACATCTCCTCCAGCCTATCCCACCAAGAGGACCTGGCTGGCACTTGGCAATATGAGGACTAGCACCTACATGAGGGAGCCCAGCCACCTCCGGTGCATGGAGACAAACATGTTTGGCAGTCTGGGAGAAGCTGCAGTGAATTGTGAAACTTCATCTGTGAGGCGTAGCACGTGAGATCTTAGATCAGTGCCTTCCATCCAGGGCCATGTGGAGGAAGAAGACCCTAGTGGTGAAAAAAATGGATGGAAACAAATAGCTATTTTCTTAGTACTTGGGCTTCCTTCTGGACCTCATCCATTGCCCCAGGGCTGACCAACAGTGGAAGTTCCCCAGTACACAATGCTTTTAGTATTCAATTAGCATTCATTGACTATTTCCAAGCACAGTCCTTCAGATGCTTACTCATTTTCTTGACGGCCAGGTATTTGCATGTGTTTCACAGCTCTGTGTGCTTAAGACAGTAATGTGATGGGAATGTAATGGAAAAGGAAGAAGATAAAGCCTTGCTGCCTGAGAATAGTATACAAGGTGAGGGAAAGAATGATATTGGGCACATACACTTTGCCAGCTTTTCCCTGTGTCTATGTGGATGTGCTCTGAGCATATCCCATCTCTGATCTGTCTCTTAGCAGCTGAATGGCAAAATAAGTGGAAGGAGGGTGAAAATTGCATGGCTGAGCAATGAAAGGGTGGTGGAAGGATCAGTTAGCAGAAGACATGGCAAGCAAGGCAGTTCCTGGGAAAATTTAAAACAGACTACCCAAGCTTTGGGGAAAGGGAGAAAAGACCTCCTCTTCCAAAACACGAGGACAAGAGGGAAAGGAAGCTTTGTTGACAGGGTGTAATTCTACAGCATACGCGGGGATAGTTTCTAAATACGAGAGAGAACCAGTTCAAACTGGTTTAACAGAAACTTTGTGCACTAAAAATCTCTAGCAAGGACATTAGAATAAGAGATTTTTTCTGGTTTGAGCTAAAGCAGAATCAGTTTTCTAACTTCAGTTAAGTCTCATCTAAGTAACTTCATTATCTGGAAGTTAACTGCATGTTTTTCAGATAATGTTTCTCTCTAGAAGTAATAATATGGGGCACAGGTATGCAGAAAGGCCATTGCTTATACTTTGTTCCCATAGAAACCAAGGCCATCTTTAATCTAGTAGAGTGCTGTAAGTCAAACATAAAGAGAGGTTGCAACTGCAGAGAGGTGCAGACAGGACAGGTGACCCCAAACTGACCAACAGAGTATTCCATCCTATACACATCATACTCGATATAAACCTGAGAGATCATGAGGGTCTCACTCTCTTCAGTGATGGCCGACATCCAGTGAGGACCACGTCTGTTTGCCCCGATCCCAGATCCATGCGTTTCTGAATCCAGTTCATGTGTTCAGCTCTGTCCTGCCAGTGACCCCTTCCCCAACTTGCTCTGCAGCATTTGCGGTGATGTATAGTCATTGAGGGGTGGGGACGTGATTTAATTTATTTGTATATTTTTTATTATTGTTATTATTACTATTACTACTTTTTTATTAAAGCTGTTTTAGTTTCCAACCCACAAGTTTTTCTCCTCTCATTTTCCTTTCCCCTTTCCCTGGGTGTGAAGGAAAGCAATTGGGAGTTCAACTGCTGAAATTAGCTGGGCTCAGGCTAAACCATGGCAGCATTTCATCCTTGGCAGCAGCTCCTGTCTGCTGAGCTGCAGAGCCAAGAAGTCCATGTGATGACAGCGTAACTCCCCAAATCATCTGCCTGTCATTAGGCCTCCTTGTGCCTCCTCGCGTGTGTCACAAATGCCCCTTCATACTGCAATGTAGATTTGCAGCCACCTCTGAGGCAGAAAAAAGGGTTGTGTGGCAAGGCTTGGAAGCCGTGGTGACCAGCTTCTGAATTTGATGACAGTCTACAAAAGGACTGTTTTGGCTTGCTTTGTTTTTAATGAAGGCTCTACTGCTTTAAGACTTCCGATTACAGGAAAAAAAATCTCTTATTTATTTCAAATCATAGTGTGTGTGATGGGGGAAGTAGAAGTCATCAAAAAAAAAAAATCTGGAAAACTTATCCAAATAGATAAAAAACAAGGAGAAGCATCCACATGCTTTTTTTAAAAAAAAAAACCAAAACACAACTCACTGGCAATCTTTTGCTGCTGGACTGGTAACCCCAGGAGTTGGGGCTGGCACTGTGTAACCCCTACAAAACCAAAGGGAAGGAGACCTAGGGCACAGAGGACCCATAAGAGGCTTAAGAGACCCTAGGTCAATTCTACGTTCTTCTGAGGGTTGTACCAACTCTTCCCAGCCTTGCAGGTGGTGATGAGCCTTTCACATCAGGGGTAATATGGACTATAATATTACCATACACAGGGAGGAAGGGGACAGTATGTCACATCTTACAGAGCTCACAGAGACGTAGGGCATGTCACATCCTAGCACCCAACTCCAGCAGCGCACAATGCCTTTGCTGGTGTGGACAGCACAGTGTCAAAAGCAACGATGTGAAGATGTTGTTGCCCCCTCTTGTGGACATCTCAGAGGAGCTGGCAAACCACACTGGGCAGCTGCTCTGGATAAACAATAACCCCATAATGAATAAAATGCACAGGAGTGCAGCCCACAGCTGGCAGTGAGGGTGCAGGCAGGAGGGCTTGGATCCCCCCTGGCAGTGTAGCTAGAGGAGGGAAGGGCTCCTATGATGCCTACATGAGAGGGAAACTCTAATTTCATTTCAAGAAGAGTTTCTGGCTGGGGGGAGTCCCAGCAGCTCAAATTTCTGGTCCAATACTTCACCTGGAGATAGGACACAAATATTTTTTAACAGTCCTGAAGCAGCCCGCATGTGGGTCAGGTGTGTCTGGGCAGAGAACAAAGACACAGACACTTTGTCTACCCTGAGAATTGTGGAAAATTTCTCCTCTGGTTGTTGGAGCGCCTGTCTGGCTCCAGCAGGGCTCCTGGCCTCTGCAGCACCTGTCAAATGCTTTCTGTCATTTTGTATATCCTCTCATGTAGGCTGGCTCTGGGCAACTTAACCAAGATGGTAATTAAATGCTGGGTCTGGCCTCTGCAAACTCTCCTAGAGCTGCTACACGAACTGCTAGTGAGTTTCAAAACTCCTGACACAGGTGGAGGTGAGGACATCTTGGAGAGGCAATCATTGACTAAAGGACACAGAAACTCTGTCACGCCTCAGGTGGCACCTTGCCCAGGAAAAACTCATTTCCCAGTGACAGTGGTCAGCCAAGCTTCCTTGCAGAAAGGTTTCTCCACACCTTTTACATGCTGCAGAAGAGAGCTATCTGCTACAATTTCTGTAGCTGACTGCATTTCTCTGGGACTATAAGCTATTACAGTAACATCCAGTTCTGTGCTTAATGAGTATTTCCAATTTCTCTCTCCATTTCTTCAACTGGAAATAAAAATAGTGTCTGGAAGGTTTTCATAGGCCATTTCCCACAGGGGCACTACTTTTGTAAGCAATGTTTGCTTACTACATTCTGGACCAGCCGTGGCACTTCAGATCTTCATCTACTCTATTTAGGAGCTCAAAGAAGGCTTCAGTAGGAGCAAGTCTGGTCATTTCTAATGCTTGCAGTAAGGGGCAGAAGAAGGACACTCAAGATTTCTCTTTACATGAGGCAGAGCTTGCACGCAACACAGTTCCTCCTTCCTCCCAGTTTTAGAGCTCTTTTTTTAACCTGAATTGTCCTCAAAGTCAAAATAATTTCCTCTTTTAAGTAATAAATTAGACTGGAGAGCTAAATTAACATATCAGAAAGTATCACCATGGCTTTTATGCAGGGGACAATATTCTGGCCTGCCACTATAGAGCCACCCCTTGTCATGCTAGGGCAGCTACTGTGTGTGTAGAGACATTCTGCTATGGGGAAGTCAGAAACACCTGATATTTAGCTGTGAGCTAATACTTCCTGCATCAGCCTGGCAGCCACAGAAAGTCTGTGAGGCCTCCTCCAGCCCGCTAGGACTAACTGAGCCAAAATCTCACACAAGCCCTCCTTCTTGATGGTCAGAACAAGGTAGGTAAAAAGCTTTGCTAGCCCATAGAGGATGAGAAGCTGATGGTCTTCCTTCTGTAGAGGCCACCAAAAAGTCAGACTGGACACTGTGAAGAAGCAGTGGGTTTCTCTCCGTGGAGCAGCACAGTGGGCAGCAGCTCCTAGGGTTTGGCTGGAGCCTGGCTCCATTAGCTGTGCAAACTAACCCCTCAGAAATACTGAGCTCGTTGGGGAAGACATTGCCTGCACCCATTGCAAGGCCAAGGAAGCAGCTCCAGACACCCGCGAGCCTCCTGCACCATGGAGTGGCTGCACTGGGGCAATGGGCTCCAAGCAGAAGGAACAGTTCTGCCTCAAAACAACCAACAACTTCACATAACTGCCTGCTCCTGGCTGCAGCTGGGGGAATAGCAAAGATTTGCACCGTCAGGCGCAGCCAGTTTTCAATGCAGCTCAGTTTTCACTGAAAAAAAAAATGCTTCTTCATCAGCCATCAGAGAGGCAGTCCTCGATTCCTCCTCTTGAGGAGAGGGATTTTCATTTTGCTGAAAGTTTCAAAATCTGGGCTCTCATTTCTATCTGAAAAATTGACCCTTTTGAAAGAGCTGTGTGAGAATTAATTAATAAGTTTTGCTACAGCTGGTTTGTATGTTTAATTATTTTGTAATATAAATCTGTCTTGTATCAAGAGATAATATGCAGACAATCTCCAGATGTGAATGAATAACTGGAAAGAATAAACACTCTCTTAGAGTTGCAAGAATTTATTGATATAAGATGGGATGCATTGTTTAGAAGGGCATTCGATTCATTGCTGAATTGTAAAATAAAAATATTATTGCCTTTGCTTTGAAGACTTGTCATTTTCAATATTTTACCAGTGAATAAGTTTTTCTCACAGCTGGCATTTCATGGGGAGCGGAACACTTTGTTTCTGGTGGGGCTGGAAGGGGGGTGTTGGAGGACACCCATGGGGAGCGGGGCTGTCCCTGCCCAAGTGACCCCGCACAGCAAAGCTCTGGGAATGCAGGCAGCTGAGGGGCACGGTAACAGCGGTGAGGGAGTGCAAAGACTCCACCAGGGCCGAGTTGTTCAGCCTGGAGATGAGAAGGTTCAGGGGAGACCTCATAGCAGCCTTCCAGTACTTAAAGGGGGCTTCCATTTGAAGATGGAGAGGGGCTCTTGCATCAGGGAGTGCAGGGATAGGACAAGGGGTAACAGTTTTAAACTGAAAGAGGGAAGATTTGAGTTAGATATTGGGAAGAATTTTTTCATTGTGAGGGTGGTGAGGCACTGGCACCGGATGCCCAAAGGAGTCGTGGATGCCCCATCCCTGGAAGTGCTCAAGGACAGGCTGGATGGGGCTTTGAGCAGTCTGGTCTGGTGGAAGGTGTCCCTGCCCATGGCAGGGGGGTTGGAACTGGATGATTTTTAAGGTCCCTTCCAACCCAACCCAGTCTATGATTCATGTCTCACACCAGGAGACAGAAAAATGTGCTTCAAGTGAGACTGTGATACACATAGCCTTCTCTCTTTGGAGACTATCAAGAGAAGCAGCCTTCGTTTCAAACACTGCTGTCATGCCAGGGGACTGGTGATCCCATCCACCGAGCAGAGCATGGCTCGCAGACAGCTGCTCCTGAGGCAGCTCTTCAGGGGACATGGCGGATAACAGACATAAGTAGCTGGAAACAGCAGGACAGGAGAGGTGGTGTAGAGTTGGGGGGAAGAGAAGCAGTAATGACAGAGTTAAACCCCACAGTGCAGAGCAGAGTGCAGGGGAAAAAGTCTTCCTGCTGTGGAGCAGCATTTGGAGGCCCAGCTGCCAGGTCAGTGACACAGGGGCAGGTTTGCCTGCTTCCCATACATATCCATTGCCCATTAGCCAAATTTACATTTAGCTAACATTTACATTGCAGTGCCTGAGCCACCATCAGCCTTGAGACACAACTAGAGCAACTCTTTGAAGAACAGTGTCTGCTTTTGGTTTCAGACCCAAACCCCAAACCAGTCTGACCAGCTGGAACCCAGTTTCAGTTACACCCTGCTTTGCTCCCTGGGTGACTTAGTGGATAATGATCTCACTCCCAGCACACCTCCTGGATAGCTGTCTCTCAAGGTATCCACATGTTGCATCCCCTCCTCGCCACCCTTCCCAAGCCATGAAACCCCTGCTGTGGCAGCAACACCTGAGCATTCTCCCCTGAACTACCACAGTCTGGGCAGATGAAAGGGTGTGAGGTAGCAGGCATGGGAACAGTATCTGCCCTCTCTGTGGGTCATTGCTTTTCAGACACCACTCCCAATTCAGATAAGACCAAAAATTCCTTTTTATTATCAGAGTGAGTGCACAAAAAAATAAATCAAGATGTTAGGTTTATTGCATCGGCCATGACAGGCTGTGGGAAAAACAAAGAGATGAAAGAAATTATATGGGACAGATCACGAAAAGCCATAGAGGAATCTGACCAGTCCCAGTGACACTGAGACAGATGCCCATGACAGGGAGAGGCATGCAGTCAGATTGCCAGCAGGCTGTGGGCAGTGGTTTCTTCCCTTCCAGCCCAGGCACTGGCCCAATGAGGCAGCTATCCCTGAGCTGGGCATGGCTGTACTAGAGCCTTCCAGAGCCAGTCTGTCCTCAGCCCTGAAAGGGTCCAAGCATTTAAACAAAAGTCTGTACATAGATTCATGCTTCTTACACACAGGAGTGCACACATGCGCGCGAACACCCCCCACCTACTCCCAATTTCCTCTCTTCACAGTAGGAGTTTTCGAAGATCAGCAGGCACTGGAATTTTGTGGATTGATGTCAAGCCCACAGCTGACAAAGTGCAGCAGGCACTTCAGAAATAGCAGCTTCTCCCCCCAATAGAATTCCTCACCTCCCAGAAGTGTAAGTCTGGACAAGAGAGATGCAGCAGTACAGATTTGGGAAGTCCCTCATTGCAAAGAACTTACAGGAGAACACAACAGGACCTTGCCGAAGTAGGGATGTCACATGCTGCCATGGGGCCAGGGATGAGCTCTAGACCTCCCAGGCTCATCTTGCACCAGGAGGGATATGCCAGCAGGAGCAAAAAAGCCCAAGGACATTAGCTGGCAGTATCTAGCCCACTACTGTGCTCTGGGAGATGTCAGGGACGGGGGTCAGGCTGTATGCTTGGAGGAGAGCACAGTAAAATCACAGCTGCAGCAAAGATCCGACTTCAAGGGAGCTGGGTCTTTCCACCCTCCTCTTTCCATCAGCAGGAAAAGTAGGGACATTTCCTTTCCTTTCAGGTGAGAATAAATAGATATTTTCTCAATGTGTTTGGGTTCAGACTGAATACTGGAAAAGCAACCAGGGCAACTCACAGAGAGAAAACGGCAGACATACTGTACATTGGAGGCTGTAACACGGCAGCCACACTGGAAAAAAAATCAAGGTGTGCTCTTCTGTTAAAAAACAAAGCCTAGTCATTAAAGCAGGCATTTCTGTTCCTTTCCATCTCAAAACCAGGAACCACTGGAGAGTGTCACAGAGCCCTTGGAACAGGTCTGGACAACTACATGAACCTCTCAGTCCTCAAGAGGCTCACCACAACCAGGAGGACTGCTGGGATGCTGGGCCACCTTGCAGAGGACTGGGGGAAACGGTTGAAAATATGAGGCTGGTGGAAGACAGTGGCACTGCAAACAAAAAATTTCTGGCTCTGGTGAGCTTGCACCATTCATCAGCATGAATGCTACACAGATCCAGTCCCAGGGTCCTTCAGTAAGTTGAGTGGAGTTATGCTCTGGGTTTGAGCAGGAAGAAAGATTCAGAGTTTCACTGGATTGTTTGAGGTTAGGAAGGGATGGACATCAATACATCAAAATCCTCCCAGATCCTCACTTTCCAGAGCAGCCATTTAGCCAAGACAATCACAAACACTAGTACTGCCAAATCATGGCTAGATCTTGGCCTGATGCTACAAATGTCTTCAAAGAGAGAGTCTTTCAGACACAGGCCCGTATCTAAAAACTCGAGAAGTTTTGGGGAGCTCCCCAGTGCTGGGCTGGAGAGAAAGTGGCTGTAAGTCAGACTGGTTTGGTAGTACTGCTGTAAAACAGATGCTCAGTGTCCTCTGTGGTGGAGAGGGTTGAATTAGTAGCAGTGGTCGGCTGACGGCGACGGCTATTCTTCTTCCTGTTCTTCAGGAAAAAATAGCCAATGATCACCAGGACCACCATGATGCAGATCCCAAGGAGCACAGCAATCACTACCTCAAATGCACCTGCAAGGGATACATGAACATATTACAAAGGCTGTTCCACAAGCTCTGATGCAGCAGGAGCAATCAGGAAGAAGGAAGAACAAAAGCCACTGCAGAAGCTGTGCTGGCAAAGAGAAGAGGTGGGCAACAGCTGGCCTGACAGAAGGCTGGTCACTGCACAAGAGGGCAAAGAAGAAAGAAGGCAGGGTATAAAGGTATGGCCAGAGTATAGCCAGTCTGCCTCTCCCAAATGACAGTTCTCCTAATTTCCCAGATGCACCACGCCCTCTAAAGGCTATTCAGGAGCTTCAGCATGCTTGGCCATTTGACACCCCGATGAATATCAAGCCCTTCTGCAACACTGGCCTTGCTTCATATGTCAACAGGGAGGCCACCAAGGGGTGGTCACAGAAAGCACCTCCTGGATGGGATAACACTGTCAGTGAGCTATGGGGGATAGGCTGAGTTTGTGGGGAAAGAGCTTGTAGCAATGCTGTGAGCACTTAGTCTTGTATAGCCAACCAGACTCCTGCATCATTGGTGGAGACAGTTAAACAAGATGCCTTCGAAAGCTGGTGTGAATTTGGAAATGAAATCAGTTTCTAGGGTTGAAGAAAGAAGTGCATAATTTCAGGAGTTCTCTGCTGAAGAAAGAGGCTTTACAGCTCTGTGGTGAAAGGACAACAGACTTAAAGTGATGTTTTTAAGAACATGTAATTCAATAGCGTTGGTGTTTTTTACAGTTGTAGAGAGGATGTATAGGGTCATCAGATCTCCCCACAGTCTAGCATCCAAGATTATTCACATACCCACTTGGGCTTTGCATCTTGCAGATGTTAGTGGTCTACATGTGAATTTGGCCCTTAGGAAGAATTTACTTGCCATTTTTTGATGTTCAACAGTGGAACATTCGTGCAAGTTGAGTGAAGAAAAATCAGGAGGCTTTGATATGAGCTACAGAGTCATAGACAGAGGAGAAATTGGATCGCAGATGCACAGTGCACAGAAGCATCTCTTGCCACTGCTAGCATCCCACAAATCCCACACTGTTCCCTCAGCTTCAGCAGGAGGGTAGGAGAGAAGGCTGTTATTTGAAAGGAAAGACAAAATATATTTCATGACAGGATAAAAGCAACAAGCAAGATCTGTAGGAAAAACTGTTACTTACTTAAAACAGCACTCTGGGACTCAAACGATTCCCATCTCCGGCCAATGACATCTGCTTCTGAATTGGGAGCAGAGAAGGAGGAAAAAGTTTTTCAAAGAAGGTTGGGAACAAGGGATAAGACAGGTTTCCGAGAAGCATTTCTGCTCTGAAGTGACTGAATGCATGCAGCATCCCTCCTGACAGCCACGGTACCGAGCTCTCAGGACAGGCTGCGGGGCACAGCATAGCTGAGGGTAGCAGTTCGGAAAAGCAGCAAGTTTGCCTCCTAACAGATATAGTTTGACAGAATTCCTCCTGTTTCAGCTCTCCACAGCAACATGAACAGAGGTCTACAGTATAAACCTTTCCCTCTTCTTTGTTTAAAACTTCTGCCTAGTATGTGTCACTGAGGATTTTCGTAATTTCTCCTCTCCCACTGGGGAGAACTGGGGCCAAGCTAGAAAGCCAGATTCTCTTTAGAGAGGCCATATCTCTAGTTAGTTTTGTCAGCCTCCCCTGTCCCTTTTTCAACATCAGCACTCAAAATGTTTTCCACCTCTGAGAAATGACAGGCTGCATGGCAGAAAGATTCTGTTGATACACACCACTCCCAATAAGCCTTTTGGTCACACTGAAGAATACTGTAAGGCATAAGCCAGAGTTTGAGAGCAGAGCTTCTTTGAGTGAAAGCTCTCAAGCCACTGCTTTTTTAGCACCACAGAATTTTATCTTTTAATCTTGAGTGATTTTCACAGTTCAATCACTAAAACTCCAGCCTTCACTATGTCTTCTTACTTGTGATGCCTGAACATGACTTCATGCACTCTTCCTCTTCTTTAAAGTTGTTGTTGTTGCCACCACAGCCCCCGTAGGTGAAGGGGTCACATTTCTCAGTGAATGGGTTATAATACCAGCGGGGGATGCTCTCGGTGCACTGTCCAGTATCTGGCAAGTCCACACAGTGACCTGGAAAAGTAAGGGAGAGGTGCTGTAGCCCAAGTGTGATCCCAGAGCAGCAACATTTTCTGCTCACAACAGAAGAGCACAAGCACCGTGGCAGAGGGAATCAATGTCCAGAGCAGTGGCTTTTGGGTCCTCACTGCCCAGTTGCCAGCTGCTCTAATTGACATTGCCAAGGTGAGCTGCCACCTGCCCATAAACCCAACTAGCAAGGAGGAAAACGAACATCAGAGTATGCAGTCATGCTAGACCTTGGATTCAATGCCCTGCAGAAACAATCCGTCCTCCTTGGGAGGTAGAAATGAACGTGCAGAGTTTGATGCACAGAAACCACAGTTTGGGTCCTCACAAGCAAGCTGCATTTCAGCTAACTTGGGATATAATCTTTTAGCCCAGTGATAGCGCCACGTCTACCCTAGTACAAACAAGGCAAAGGTATGGGATCAAGCACAGCCATATGATTACTTGTATTATGCCATTGTTGTGTCCCTCACAGTGCTGTGGTTTGCACTATTTCCAAAATAGTGCTGCAGGTTTTTTTAGAGGCTAGATACTGTGCACAACAGGAAATATGCATGAGACTTAGTTGGGTGGAAAAAGTTTAGGCAGGAGAGTGAAAGCCTGCTATATGCAACTGTCCTCAAGGTCAGAGAAAAGGCCTTTGCTCATTTTGAGTACAGGCACTACCAGATACTACACCTGTTTTGAAATTATACAGGGAAGCAGTTTCACTGTGAAACAACAGAATGAAGAAAAAAGCAAATGCTGGCAGATGTCAGCCTAGGTGCTCTGGACAGTCCGTACCTTGCTTACTTGTGACATTGATTTTCTGCAGTCTATTGAACTCACGAGCATCTGCAAGAGAAATATTTCATGTTAAAACTTCTTTCACCAGCTGAATACATACTGTCGCTGTCCATGCACACATGGGTAGACAGGGCTTTCCTGCACAATCGTTTGTTATCACAAGCCAAGGAAAGGGAGATGTAATTTGAGGTTTTTAAATATCTCAAAGCTATGAGAGGAATATGGGAAAAATAAAACGTAATAACGAGAAACTATTCCAAATACAGAGACAAAACTAAGGAAACAAACTTAAGGAAAAAAAGGAAACCCTACTTTCTTAGGGTTTTTTTTCCATCAAGAAATATGGGAAAAGTTTTAAAAAGTGTGAAAGAGCACTAGTATAGGATATAAGAGAAGGTAAGACAATGAATGAATCATACGTTTGCAACGTAAAAAGGCAGCAAAACCTTGACATATAGAGAAGAGATTATGGAAATTCTGTTCAGAGAAGGATGAGTGGGCCAGAGGAGGGATTACAGATTTGGGCAGCTCAGCAGTTTGCATTTACATTAGCATAATGTGAGGATGTTAAGGGGACTGTGACACTGTACAGACTGGGAGAAAGCTTGGTTTCATTTCCTATCTCCCATCTCTAGCAGAACAGGTAAGGTCATTCAATGAGAAAATATTGGAAGAAGGGCAAGCTCTGAAGACTTACAGACAGGTGCGGAGAAGAGAGTCAAAGACAAAATAGGAAGGAAATATCCCAGAGGGAAGATCAGCTCCTGCAGTCAGCAGAGACATGGACGGTGGCAGAAACTGCAGATATAATACAAAATAATACAAACTGCAAATATAATACTGCAGAAAGAGGTAATGCAAGGTTAGAAGACAAGAACAGATGGCACTAAAAAGCATTGTAACTTAACTGCAATGTAAGTTACTGCAACTTACATTGCAGTCATTCCTCGGCAGATAGTAAATTGTCTAAGCCAGAATTTGAAGTACTTACATTGTTCACAATACACCTCATCTGATCCATCAACACAGTCATGAGTTTCATCACACTCCAGATAGGCATCGATGCAACAGCCATCCTTGCATCTGAAGAAGGGGGACTGACAGTTCCCATTGCACACTGCAGCAGAAACAGTTCAGATAGCCAATTAAAATTCATCTTTTTTCCCTACCACACAGATACTTTGTGAAGGACTTAAAAGCTGCCGATAGGGCTGGCAAAAGAAGAAACAATGCAGACTGGTTAAGGTCTCTCTTCAGTGCCAGCCCGGACTCAATAAAAAGAATAAAAATAGTAATTTCTTGTTTAGAAAGGAAACATTACTCTGGGAACAGCCATACTTTCTCTTGAAAGAGAAGTATGCAGAAGGTAGAAGCAAGAATGAGCTACTCTGGGAGAATATGGAGACATTGCCCAAGTGTGGGGGATTAAATTAGGAAATCCAAACCAAAACCTGCACACCACGCTGCAAGAACCATTGGAGAAAAGAGGTTATTCCACGCTGCTCCAGAGGTGGTCCCAAGTGCCCAGTTCTGAGCTCCCCAGTGCACAAAAGACACTGGCATACTAGATTGAATCTAGCAGTCTCAGAAAGGGGCTCAAGCACAAGACCTAGCATGAAAGTCACATGAAAGTGAAAAGCTTAGAAAAGAAATTAGTTTCCAGTGCCTGACATTCCACACTGACTGAGTTCTAATCAAAAGCCACAGGAATGGATGTGAGACACTGAGCCTAAGCTCACAGCAACATTACACAGTGGCACAGAAGGCTTACCTGGCTGTTGTTGTCCACCAAAAGAACCTGAAGAGACAAGGGGAAAAATAAAATAAATTTACCATCAGATCATTTTGTCAGCTCAATATCAGCTTTACATTGCCTTCACATCTCGCCTAAAATGTGCATATTTTCTGGAAGCAAGCCCTGTAGAGGTCAGGGATGGGAAATATGGTTTTCTACCACCCAGAGACCCCAGGTAAGTAGTACCCATGTGAGGCAGGCCAGGGGGAGAACAGGGGAACTTTCCACTCCTAGCTAGACGACTCCCAAATGGTCTTTGTTTTCCAAGGCCTTTGCCTCCTCCTTAAGCTGTGCTCTCCAAAGGGCCTGGCAGAGGCTCAGTCCATTTCTGAGGCAGCACTAAGTCATTCTCAGACTTGGCTAAGAGTGTGCTACAGGAGACTAATTTAACTCGGGAGTGAAGCACTTCTGGCTCCCCCACAGCACCATGCCATCCTCTGAACTCAGGTTTCAGATGTGACACAAAGATTAGGTGAGGGTTTCTGCAGCCAGAGACACAGCAGGGACATTGATCAGGGGAGCAGCGCTCCAGGAGCTGGGTCAGATACGTCAGCAGTGTGAAACTAGAACTTCCCACCCATAATTAGCCTGGTCTCCTCAGCAATCTGGGTTCTAACTTGCTGTCAGCCAAGAAGCTGCAGAACCTGCCCACAGGGTCACCCCTATCTTACAAGAAAGAGGAGGCTGATTTTTGAAGCAGACTCACCTTTAACATTCTTGCAGGCAAGTTTACATTCCTCTTCCCGTAGGTAGTTATTCTTGTTTGGCTTGCAGCCCCCAAAAATGAACTCCTCACACCGCTGAAGGCTTGGGTTGTAAAACCAACGTGGAAAAGACCCCCGACACCAACCCACCTTCTTAGGTGTCAAACAATGCTCTATCAAGAAAGTAAACACAAAACGCTCTGGTTAGCTTGATTTGCCTTCACACATACAAAGGAGAAAATCTTCTAAAGGGAAGTATGTCAGCAGCGTGGAAACCTGGCTGAAAGTTTTATATGTTCTTGACTGACATGGAGAAAGTCAATAGGGAATCATGGCATATATTTTCTTAGACAGAGTCACAAAATCAATTTAGAAGGTGCCACATGCGTAAAACAATAGGAGCTGTTTCTCCACGCAGAACGCAGTTAAGCTGTGAAACTCCCTGCTGCAGAATGTTGCTGCTGTGCAAAGATTACATGAGGTAAAAACGGGACTAATTCATGGTTACTAAACAAAAAGACACCATCTTCTGCTTAAAAAAAAATGCAAGTTCTTTGGGGAATAGCCAAGCACAGCATGGATTTACTGATACAATGTCATGTTCTTATACTCTTTCTCAAGTATCAACCTCTGGACACTGTTGGATGCAGTGTACTGCATTTTGGACAGAAGATAAGCGTCATCGGACATGGCTGTTCTTATATTTTTATGGTACCTATGGTAGGAGGAAAAGTTCCCTGCTTAGCTACTCGTCAACCATTTGTACAAGAACTCCTTGCTCGTAATGCTAAATATTTCCATTGTGAAATAAAGCCATTGAAGTAAAACATATAAATAAAACCAAGGAAAATTTGAATGCCATGTAGATGGCTCCACCTATCCTGTTGCTTAATGGAATTAGGGCCTTCACATCAAAATGATGAAGTCAGTCTTTGGGTTCTCCTGTCTTACACTCTCAGCTGCACCCGAGGATTCAGCTACTCTGGCATCACCTAGCAAAGGGGAATGAATGACACGTAGATCAGATGGGGTTGTTGCAGGCCACTTGTTCTGCAAGAGGGTGCAAAAACCCTAGAACAGACCACTATGAATGCAGAGACCTTCCACTGCTGGTGAAGTGCAGGCTTTTACTAGGAAAAGTTGAAATGTAAGTCTTGTCTTTTGATTGTGCCCTTTTCCCATCTATTCCTCTGAGAAGATTACCAGCAATGCCAGAGCAGCACCCAGGCTTGGGGACTCCAGCTAGACTCAGGGACTTACCTTCTGTCTGTTCAGAATTTAACACCGTGATGGTGATGTTGGTGAAGTCTTGCTGTTGTGCAGTGTCCGTGACAGTAAGCTGGAAGACGTAAGTCCCCGCCTGGAGGTTGGAGATTTCTACCTGATCTTTTTCATGGTTCTGAGAATGCAAAAGAAAGGCTTATTGCAAAAGTAAGTACCTCTAATGAGAAAGAGACTGAAGCTACACAAGGCCTATGTTCCTGCATTATGAAAAAAGGAGCTTGTCTGGAAACCCCAAGCAGATGTCTGGTATTAATGGTAATATACAATCCCCATAAATCCATGAGCCAGCACCCAGCTGGAATAGCAGAGAGAAGGAGTATCACAAGCATAATTAGATATTTCATAGTTTTAGACACTGTGAAGGCACAAGGGGAAAAAAAATCTTTGGAGAAGACTGAAACACCTGCAGCTATCATTTTAGTTTTTTAAAAGTAAAACCCAATACGAATCATTTACTTAGTACACAGAGAATAAGGAAAGTTAATTTAGGAAATATATACTCTTTAATTTTGAATATGACAAGTATATTAAGTTCTAGAGATGGAAATGAGTGCCTATTTCTTTGCCTGCTGAGAGGTTTCTGAAAGAGAGTGAATTATTTTGTCAAAATAGAAAGCTTTGATATTATTGACACAAGCTTTTTCCCTATATTTGCTAGCAATAATGGGCCTCCATTTCCACGCTATCTGCCTTTCTTCATGAGGTTTCAAGAGAACAGTGTTGCTATAAATCATCTTAATGTACGTAACTATGTATAACTATGTATTTAATTATGTATAGCATAATACTAGAGGACTCTCTTTTCCCTGCCCATGAAGGTTGCTTTGGTAGCATCAGTGGGAAGGCAAAAGGAAAGAAGCACTTCCAGATTTCCACAGCCCCCTCAGCACCTTAGAGCTACTCTTTGCTGGTCTTCAAAAGCAGCTGCAGGCCTGATGCACTCATTCCCTAATTTTTAAAAGAAATTCCACAAGAGCTCCATATGAGCTCTAAAGCTTTCCAGAGCATTTTGCAGATGTTTATCCGTAATCATGTTCTGTTCTAAAGCTATAACCCACATGTAACATCTAAACGATAGGCAGTGTTCAAACTTCAGAGATCTCACAGCCAGTAAGGAGACATGACTTCTCCTCCAGCTGAGACAAAATAGGAGGAGGAACCTTTAAAGAGAAGCAAAGTCCAGGGAAAGCCCCAGGAGAACAGAAGCAGAGTCTTCAACTGGGCAGTTCAGAGCCAGAGGAGAAGCATCATAGTGGAGCAGAAGGGCAGGCCCCTCAAACTACAGAAGCTTGTGAACAGAGGCAGCTCTTATACTGGGGCTGCTGCCCTTTCGGGTGCTTCCATGCAGGCAGATCAGGCATTGCTCAGGAAGATGAGATGGTGTCCTAGAACAGGGAGCCTGAGATCTGATGAGGCCAAGAAATACCACGTCCCAGTAGTGTGTGAGAAGGTGGGGCAATTGCAAAGAGTGCCCCACAGTTTGTGGGAATAGGCTTATGGGTAGACTGACTTGAGGAGGGAAGGACAAGGTGACCTCTAAGTCAGTGGCTGTGAATGGCCAACCCAGTGCAGACCACAGGTGACACTGAGCAAGCTGCTTCCTTTCCTGCAGCTCCCTACCTTCATCTCCACAGAGGGGTTGCCGAGGACCTGTTTCCATTCATATCTGACTATGCTTCGGTCATCCGTGCTCTCTATGCCTCTCAGCACCACTGGTTCCCCTGGCTGTACCCTCATGTCCATGCCAGTGCGGGCTATCGGAGGACGGTCATCTGCAGAATAAAGGCAGAGCAAGGCTTGGGTAAGAGGCTGAAGGATCCAGTCCTCATTTCCATTACAGAGGAGGGAATTTTTCCAGTTTAAATCAATACAGACTTCAACCACTGAAAGGAAAACACTTTTATACAGCTATGCTTCTCGCAGTCTGAGCAAGCAGCAGGCAATCAATACCATTATTAATGACCTCACTAATTTAGTAACTCCGCAACCCGCTCTGGCAGTGCCTTTGAGCTGGTTGGCTCCCTGGTCAATTCTGCCCACAGAAACCACCACCAGAGAGTGTCCCTGTGGCTACAGCCATTGTCCTTCCGACCATCAGACCACATCCTCACAAAGCAGCACAGATCCATCTCCACCCTGTACTTGAGACGATGACCTGATGTGGGTGTTGAAGAATGTGGAACTGACTGTCATCATTCCTACCTCCATCTCTAAGCACTACATTAGTGTACTTAACCAGAGCACGCAGGATTTGGATGGGAAATACCCCTCTTCAACCTCATCCTCCACCCCAATCTCTGCAGGCATGCCTTAAAAAAAAAAAAACACAAAACACACAAATGCCATTCACCAGATCATTATTTTTGTGTCATTTTGCTGATTAGCTTACTAGCAGCCTCCACAAGCCATCGAACACTCTTCCAGGCTATATGTGTACAAGACAAAACCTGATCCCTGCCCATGCAATGAGTCGGCAATGCGCGCTCGCAGCCCAGAAGGCCTGGGCTGCATTAAAAGAAGTGTGGCCAGCAGGTCGAGGGAAGTGACTTCTGCCCCTCTATTCCTCTCTTGTGAGACCTCATCTGGAATACTGTGTCTGGTTCTGGAATCCTCAATGTAAGAAGGATATGGAACTGTTGGAACGGGTCCAGAGGAGGGCTACAAAGATGATCGGAGGGCTGGAGCACCTTCCCTAGAGGACAGGCTGAGAGAGTTGGGCTTGTTCAGCCTGGAGAAGAGAAGGCTCAGAGGAGATCTTCCAGTACCTGAAGGGGGCTACAGGAAAGCTGGAGAGGGGTTATTTGTAAAGGCTTGTGGGGATAGGACCAGGGGGAATGGGTATAAATTGGAGAGGGGCAGATTTGGACTGGACATTAGGAAGAATTTCTTCACCATGAGAGTGGTGAGACACTGGAACAGGTTGCCCAGAGAGGTTGTGGATGCCCCATCCCTGGAAGTGTTCAAGGCCAGGTTGGATGGGGGCCTTGGGCAGCCTGATCTAGTGGGATGTCCCTGCCCATGGCAGGGGGGTTGAACTAGATGATCTTTAAGGTCCATTCCAACCCTAACTATACTATGATACTATACCAGCAAGAACAGCCTATACAATGACATCGTTGAGCCTGACTCAACTCCTTTTGGCCTGAACGTCTCTGATCCCAAGCTTCCTGCACAGCTCAGTCCATAAAACTCCACCTAGTAGCACTTGTATCGAGTCCAAGGCTTGATGTTCAAGTTCAACCTGAGTCTTTTGTAAAGGTATTGATTGTCATTTATAAGCTACATATAAATCACTGTACCATTACACCGTTATATGGACTGTGACTAGAGGATTACTACCCAAAACCCTTGGAAAACTATTCCATCGACTAATTACTTTCACTGTTTTAGACTTGCTTCTAATTTCCCATTTGAGTGTTTCTGAATTCAGGTACCAGCTCTTGCTAGAGCCTGCTAGAGGGACCTTAATATAAGGCATATATAAAATCAAACCTGACATTCCAAACAAACTACTTTTTAATTCTTTCATCATAAATTCAGTAGGACAGAAAGCTTTTTAACATATATTCCAGATCACTTGCTACACATCTACCCACAATCTTCCATGGTTTACCAAATGAAGACACATTCATTCTATCCTGATCTTACAAATGCTGCTGTGACCAGAAAGTCACAGTGGAAACAAACCTTCCTTTGTTCAAGCAATGTGCTCACCCTGTTCAGTTGTAGAATCAGGGAGTGTATGCACATACCAGCCCTCTGAGGATCCTCTGCAGCTGGCTCCCGAGCTGCAGCCCTGCAGCTTACCTCCATCATCGCTGGGCATTTTTACTGTATGAGAAGAGGTCAGCCACTTCTAGCTTGTGCAGCTGCAGAGCTTCTGGTTACATTTATCACACCAGTCTGTGTGCTCTCCGTGGTCTGGCACTGGTTTGATCTTATATTCCATCTTTACATGCAAATATTGGGTGGGAACAGTATGGGATTAAGCTTATATTATTGAGCTTGATCCAGCTACTGAAATAGGCAGAGGATACCCAGCTGGACTGAAAGAGGCCAAGAAGACATCACCTGCATCACAAACAGAGATGAACACCAGGTGAGGCATACCTCCCTATTGCTCCTTCTTCAGGGTTGCATCCCAGAGTGATGGGACCTGTCTCAGGCACAAAGACTACTGAAAGACACCAAGCAGGGCCAAGAGACCTTGGCATTCCTTGGTTCTGAGGAGGGCCAGCAGAACAAATAAATGGAGTTTTGCTTTATTTTCAAGTGGTTTTGCCACGAGAACATTCATAGGCAAAAGCAAGGACTGGAACTGCCAACACTTTCCAAACCAAAGAGGGAAAAACAACTCTACAACCACCGAATACGCAGCACTACAGCCTCTAGAAAGGGGTCACATTCCTGCCAATCTCCCCAGGTAAATGCAGCCTGCTCCTTGTCACCGTCCCGCCAGCCTGAGCATAGCAAGTGGATGTGATTGTAGAAGGGAAAGGCCAGTTCTTCGGCACCACAGAGGCAGGTCACTATCTCACAACTTCAAATCACATATTCCCTTGTCATTTTTAAGAACATACACTTAAAAATAAAAACCTGCAGGCCACAGGTCAGTTTAGTTACTTTGGGTGATGGACTGCACGGTGAAGTAAAAGATTGGTTCTGATCAACGGATCAGCAACTTCTCCAGATCCCATCTCTGATTGGCCAAATTCCCGCACATGCCTCACCTCCAGAAAAAAAGTCAGAGTATTTGTTTATGCATGATGACTGCCAAGGAGGAACTACTGCTAGAAATGAAAGACTTCCCTTTTCTCCTTACGACATCTGAAAGGTCAGAGGCTTTGGAGCATCTCTGCTATACTGCCTATATGAAGCCTTCAGCAGCAACATGGCTGTTCTCCATTCGAGCTTCACAACCAAGTGCTGACTGAGCCAGAGTGACTATTAACAAAGTCACTGCTTGTAGAAGGGAGATTCTCCATTTGGTTTGTTTTGCTCTGAAAGTCTACTTGAAAAATGAAAGTTACCTTTGCTACAATGCTCTTTTGACATGGAAAGCTTCTGCTGTAAAACTCTGTATTTAACAGGGAGATTAAGGCTTTATGATGCTGTTCTGTGTCATGCTCTTTACTGGGGAACACATGCTCTTGGAGTCACATCATTAAGTGACAACTTCTGCCTCCATTTATAAAATACATCAGAAGGTGAAATATCTTTTCTTTACGAACCCAGAGAAAAGCTTGATAGAGTAAATCCAAAATGCTTAAAAACAAATTTATATGGCTCACAGTGTATTCACGCCTAAATCCCTGGTTTTTGGTTTATTAAAAGTTTCATCTAGTTTTAAGGCTTATGCAGTCAGTGGTTTGTCTGGTTTCACCTCTAAGAATGACTAAACTCGAACAAAATTTGATGTCAGAATAGCAATCTAAAAGATAGTAAATTCCTACAAGGATTGCAAAAGTAAGCATCTAGGTGAGGGGAGAGATCCCACTAGGGACCTTGGTGTCTGAACATGTGGACACCAGTGAAATCCCACGGCAGAAAGTACTTGTAAAGCTCCCAGTTTGGGGATTTCTCTTTTGGAGCTCAGATATCAGCTCTTGCCCTCGAGGCACAAATTCACAGAAAACCAGATTGCCTCCATTCCAGCGCTCATGCAGATACACCTGCGTAACTGAGACTGTAAAGCAGTGCTTGAAAATACTTGCTTGAATGTGCTTGAATGATTTGAGGTTGCCACTAGAAAGAGCTAGAAAGCTTTCTCACAGTCACCGAGGGTCTCCAATAGTCCGCTGTTGCACGAGCAGCTAACAAACAAGATGAGCGTGGCTAATGCTGGGGACACTGAGGCACTGTGAAGGGAAGGACCCTTCAACAAAAGTCACTGCTCAAAGCCACTGGACAGGCCAGTAGCAGAGCCAGCAGCAGAAATGAGGCCATCCAAATTCCACTGTCCATGAAATGCATGACCATGGAGATTTTCAGCATCAGAAGCCAGCTGAGCCAGCCTGCTGCCCAAGCAGATGGGCAGAGGTGGGCACCAGCACAAGTCTCCTCCCAAATGCTAAAGCTCTGCTTTTATGTTGCTTCCATAGAAATAATTCAAAAGTGGACAGCTTTCAGGGAGGGTTCATTCAAATCTCTTTCATTGACACTACACAAACTCTGCATTTTGATAGGCAAAGTTATTGAAGGACACTGCTTCTGCCACAGTATTAATTTGCCTGGGGAGCACGAGAGGGAGAAGGGAATAAGACAATGCAACATAGTGCTTAGAGAAAGAGAAATACCAGCTCTTTCTGTAGATATTCATCCTGACTGGGCAGTGAATACAGTCACAATAAAGCCATATAGTTTTCCGACAACTTACACAGAGCCAAGCAGCTCTCAGCATTAATCTCTAGGGGTCTCTACAATGGCTTGTAAGAGATGCACACAGCATGCACACAGCAGGTAAACTTAACCTCCCTAAAACAATAGAGCACAACTCAAAGGATTATATTCTCTGAAAAATGCAATTTGCTGCTGTCACCAGGCTCCATCCATGCTTCCTTGGGGTGTGGGAAACCAGTCCGATCTGCTTTAGCCAGCAGAGGGAAAGAGTCTCCTGCAGGTCTTTGTGCTATTTTAATAAAGATAGGTTTATCACTTCAGTCTTATTAGCTCCAGAGCCAGGAGGAGGCAGCTGCAACATGTAGCACTTCAGTAAATTCTGCATGACTAACAGCAGTTTCACAGTGAGTGGAACTGAGCAGGGAGCTGGACCAGCTGGTCTCCAAGGGCCCTTCCAGTAAATCCGAGACTGAATCTGTGAAGTGGGAAATGAATGTGCAATTCCCCCTCTCCCGGCCTGAGCTGGGCACTGGAGGATGAGCAGCTGGCTCAGGGCTGAGCATCTGCCAAGGGGATGCCAGTGACTGGACCTGTCTCAGCCCCAGACGGGATCCCAGCACTGTTCATTTCAGTTGTAGTGTGCCTGCAGAACAGAAACCAGTGCAGGACCAAAAGCTTGAAGATGGACGAGCTTCAGATTTTGGGAGGTCTCCTTTTTGAATATACTACTGAACTTTTAACCCACAAATCTTTTTGATGATAAGGCAACAGCAGACACATCCTGAACCCTGTGGGTTCCATAGTGCTTCCCATCTTCCACTCACAAGCCCTGAATTCAACAGGAGGAGGAGAGTGTCACCAAGCATTTCACAACCACCACAAAACATTCAGTTCAAGAAACGGACAAAGGTTCAGGGAGGTTATTTTCCAGTTTCACACCCATAACTGGTTTGCCTAGACCAGAATAAGCTCAAGGTAGTTACTTAAACACTGGGCTCCATTATTACCAATAAAGTGCATGGTGAGCCTGCCCCTCCCAAATGAGCCAAGCAGAAAACTCGCACCAAAGTTCAAGCTGAGGAATCATTTAAGAGGATAGTGCTTTTTAACAACAACATCAGAGACTTTGCGCTGTGTGTTAGCTGAAACAGGCAGGAGGCAGAACCAAGCTATTGTCACCAGTTTTTACAGGCCTCAGAAGCTCTTGCTCCCCAAAATACTGAAAATACACTCCAGTGATCTGCAGAAGCTGGCTTTCAATTGTATTGTTGCCTCTATCTACAGGTTTTTCTAAAGTCCTAACACCATGAGATTGGCTGCAGTAGGTTAGATGAAGGGTGCCTCTGTCCCTGTTTTCAGTTTCCAAGTCTCACTGTGGATGCTTGAGCAAGAGCAAGGATGTGCAAGCACCCACAATGCTTCCTCTCATAATTTTCTCCCAGATTTCAGCTATTTCCATCAGGCTCAGGAAACACTCCCAGATTAAATTTGTCTGTTCAGCAGCCCCCAGCTGTGCTCTCTCTTTCAAGTGTTATCTAGTTATCTAGTCTCCTCCTGAACAGATATAAACCTCTTAATTCAATAGGTCTGCTCCCAGAAACAGTACTGAGCATGTTGCAGTAAACGGCTTTTTTGTTCAATGTCACTCATTGGGACTGCTAAATATATCTTTCACTACTCATTAGAAAACAACATGTTTTTAATCTTCATTATTGCAGAGGGCATCTGGAGACTGACACATGGGCATACCCTAAAGGCTCCTAGGACAGCTGAGAGCAGCACATAAAGGAAAGGGATGGTTGATAAAGCAGCACATAAACTTCCCGCAGACCTTTAGAGGGAGTCTTGGGGGTTGACAATAACACAGGCTCTAGAGCAGTCACAATGCTTCACATTTTAACAGTGATACAGCACAAGAGTGGGAAGACTAGACAGCTTTATCTCCACTGCAAAACCTAGGCTAAGACTTTTTGTTTATAAACATCCGGGAGGAAAACCTGAAGTGCTAAAATCAGCTTCCTTAACACTTGGTTCACCTGTCTCTTCAGGTCTGCAAAGGTCTGGAAGCAAAAATTCTGCAGAGCTTCCTTTAACTTCCAGGTGGACAGGTTCAGTGCCCATTGGCTCCTTAATTTGGCCTCCTGCACCTGTACCTTCACACTCTTCCTCGTTCCCCCTTGGTGGAAGACAGGCCCATTTCTCCTACATGGACCCACTTCCAGCATCATATCTGGAGGAGCTTGGTGTTTTGTTTTGCATCTTTGTGTTTAGATCTGAACCAAAAATCAAGACTGCGTTTTCAAGCATCTCATCATCTGCTGTGGGGAGGAGGGCTCATATGGTCCGATTTAGTTCTTGTTATTATTTGCTAGAATAGTAAAATAACTCCTTTTCTTTTCTAGAATAGTAAAATAATTCCTTTTTTCAGCTCCAGATTAACAAATAGCTATAGCTCTTTGTCTCTTTTTCTGCCAGCCCTCCAATGCCATTCAAGGTGATTCATTAAACTTTTGGTATCAGTCAAAGATAATGCCTAAAAATTTCAGGAGAGGGGGGAAATGTGTTTCCCATCAAAGCACAGCATGAACATTACAGCCTGATCCAAACACAAACTAGCAAGCTTCCCAGTGTCTGTTGCTACAGCTGGAGACCTGCTTGGCACCCAGCACCTTTCAAAAGGGCAAACATAGGGTGTAGAAGGGACTGAGCCCTTCCAACACTCGCAGCAGTAACATGGTGCAAATCCCACTTGAGTGCCAAGGGGCATGTGTGCCTCAGCAGGCTCTTGGCAGAGTATCTCTAACAGCATTTCTGGCATGTTTTTAACTTCTCACTGGTAACCCCTCCGGGGTCTTCCTGCTCCACTGCATCCATCCCAGCATCTGTAAAAGTAGCATTAGGAATGGTCAGTAAGGCAGCACCTCAGTGGCTTGGGTTCTCCAGCTAGTTGCCATGGAGTGGAGAACACAACACTGCTGGTGGCACAGAGAGTTCAGTGACCCAAGGACACTTTCTAGAGACCTGCATACATGTGATGCTGCCCAGGGAGCTGGGGGGATTGCAGTCTCCTTGCATGAGGCACTGGTTCCACAGAGGTGAAGAGACTGAATTGCTCAACAGCATAATGTATTTTAATCTAATCTTGTGAAATCAGGATAAACTGGAAATGATGCATTTCCTTTTCCTCCTAAAACAAAGTATATAGGAGTTCAGACTGCTGCCAGCGTGCTACCTCCAGTCCTGGAGATCTGGGCTTCAGTTCCTCACTAACAGCAGCTCATGTGGAAAGCATTTTGAGCCTGGAATGGAGATGCAGGATAACTACTGCCACAGTTAGATATTTGCCAGAAGGCCCAAAAATGGGGTGGGAAGCCACCAGCAGGGACAGAGGACAGAAGAACCACTTCTACCACATCACTGCTCAAACCAGTGATGCACAATGGCTGCTCCAGAGAAGCCATGCCCTCCCCCCCACAACTTAAGATGGATAAAAGTGGTCAGTGTGGGGTTTGGTGTCATTTCACATTTCCAGCACCTACAAGCCGCATAGAAGATCAAAGACCTAGTCAGTTCACGTGGTCCACCATGTGCCCACCTGGCTGCTCCCCATGTCATCTTCACAGATCCTTTCCATCCCTGTTGTGGATGGGCTGAGAGAGGGACGTAAGGAGGATTACCCCTACAGATAGCCCCTACCAGCCCTGCCTATGCATCAACGTATAATAAATCCGTTACGGTTGCCAAAGATCCAACCAGGCCAGTGATGTCCCAGCCTCATTAGGCTTCCTTCAAAACACAGAAGAGAGCAAAATGAGG
This sequence comes from Cuculus canorus, assembly GCF_017976375.1. Classification (NCBI taxonomy): domain Eukaryota; kingdom Metazoa; phylum Chordata; class Aves; order Cuculiformes; family Cuculidae; genus Cuculus; species Cuculus canorus. The sequence continues at coordinate 50,594,292 of NC_071405.1, forward strand.
AATTGCCATGTTTTCAGTGTTTCTGAACATACTACATTTCTTTGCAGGTGGCAGAGCATGTAGCAAGCGGCCAGCTCTAGATTAGTTTGTTTTCCACCTCGTTTTCTGAGGCCAGGTGCAATCTTTCTGAGCAGGGAACCAGGGAGTGGGGAAGATAAGCCTGCCTCCAAAGGGGGAGTTTTCCGATCAGCCCCTCCAGCTGCTGCCTATTCCTTCCCCAGCAGCAAGGAGCAGTCCCAACAAGCAGAATGATGCCGAGGCACCTCACAATCCAGGATGGTGCTCACAAGATTCAGGTTGTGGCAAAATGAAAGGTAAGTGGATTGCGTCCTGCCTCCAGCCCCTGAGCAATTAAGAGATTAATGCAGCCCTTTAAAATGCGATGATGTGTAGATTTTTTTAGAGGATTTCACTTTCCAACCTCAAAGGCCTGAGGGGAAGGGAGAAGAAAAACAGTACCTTTTTCTCTATATTGTCCAGTATCAAAACCAGCCTGCATTTGGTAAACACTTGCTCCAACCACTTCAGATAGGTTAAAGAATGAATCCCTCTCCATCTGAGGGATAGGTTTTTACATGAGTTCAAGGTTAGGGAAAACCTCCGCGGTGAAGGTGCGTACAGAAACCCCATTTTTAAGGCAGCTTTATCCCCACCATTTGGCAGCAGAGCCGCACAAATAACAGCTGGAGGAGCTGGCACCACTCGCCATTAGCGCTCTTCCAGCCCCAATTTACACAGATCCATTAGGGCCACCTTACCACTAGATCCACGATCCTGCATTGCCAGGTAGGAATCGTACACGTCCTTCCTCAAGAAGTTGCGAAAACCAACTTTCCTGGCAAACCTGCAGACAAAAGCCTGCTCATAGACGCAGTTGAGGAGAAAGCAGCCCTGGATGTGGTCTTCCTCCTTGCCTGGGACCTGCTCCACAAGAGCCAGGTTACAAGCGGAGTCCTTACAGCAGGCTCTCATGCAGTCCCTGCTTCGACGGACCATGGGGGACGACAAAAAGGTGGCTCCGTTCTGGACGGAGGCGTCCGTATCCAGCACCCGATCCGGCATCCCTGCCATGAAGTTCTCCAGGCACGTTTCACCGAAGGGTTTTTCCTCCTGCCCTTTACCGAAGTCCACCACCAGCACCAAGCAGACACAGAGCACAAACCACGGACCCGGGCTCCCGCTGGCCATTCTGGCGCCCCGCTCCTCACCACCTTGAGACTTTAATCCTTTCCTGAAGGAAGGGAGAAGGCAGATGAAGGTAAGGGGGACGGTGTCCTGCTACGCTGCGGGTCCCCTTGGAAGGGGCCAATGTGTCCCCCTATCCTCCAGCTTCTCCCCAGGTATGCGTTCTCAGGGGAAACCGACGCTGGGAGCGGGATGTCCCCCCTTACCGCCCCTCTTCTTCACCCCTCAGGTGTGCCTCCAGCTGCGTCCAGCGGAGACAAAGGCACGGAGAGTGCAGGAAATGAAAAACCAGCTCCCCCGGGAGAGGGGGGTGAGAGGGAGGGAGGGAACCAAGTCACTCCCCTGCGTGCTGGATTGCGTAAGAGAAAGGGGAGGAGAAGCCGCCCGATACCATCTCCCATTCCTCTGGCAAAGGGAACAAGCGCTCTCAGGGCGGTTCTCTTGCTCATACAGGTGCAAGGGCACTCACACCGGATGAGCATCCCACCAGCCAGGTGCTGGCTGCATCCCCGTGCTTAGGATGCTTCGGAGGAGCCAGGGAGCATGTGGTCCGTGTTCCCCGGCAGTAGTCCTCATGCTCCGGTGTGTGGCACAGAGCAAAATTACACCAGGTCTTCCTAACCAGAATGAGTCAACTTTGCAGACACATCTACGGTGTCCACTGCCGTTGCTGCTGCAAGAGGTTTCATGCTGAGTGCAGGCATCTTTAAGGTCCCTTCCAACCCAAACTATTCTATGATTCTATGAACTAGGAGGACATGTCCCTGCCCACCACAGGGGGGTTGGAATTGGATGATCTTTAAGGTCCCTTCCAACCCAAACTATTCTATGATCTCAAAATCATGAATTCTCTGCTCTTAATGATATAAAAATCCTTTTGAATGAAAGCACTTGGAAGCATGCCCAGAGGCTGCTTACATGGTGAGAACCCCACCACCACGGCAGTAAAAACTTTTCGTAATCACCCCTCACTGATGAGCAACACTTCACTTCTCCCCACAGTCTCATATAGATGGGTTGCAGTCCATCTGTAGTGCTTTTGCCTCACAGGACGGTGCCACTGGAACACAAAGGCTGCCTGCCGTAACTCCCACATATTTTTTCTCCCTTCCTGCTTCTATTTGCAGATCCATGATTGAATTCCTCTGTTCAACAGATACACCAGTGTCATCCACCCCCTCTGTCTGTAAACAGTCCTAAAGCCCCTGGGTAAACTCTTCTTATCCCTTTGCCGTAGATCTTGGGGAAAGCAGGGAGTGCTTGTAATTTGCTTGGACATTATTTGTAATGAAATATTGCATCACTTCAAGCAACAGGAGTAAATGTGGGATGGTATTAAGTGGCATATCTTTGAAAAGAGATGATGAGCAGCAGCTGTGTATCAAACAGCAGCTGGCTTTGCAGTTTTGGGGACCATGCTGGTGTCCAGTGTTTCAATTCTTGCTGCTTCTTTCAGTACCTCCAGCCTCGTGTATTCTCAGAGGATTTATTAAGTCCTTAAGAGACACATTTCACTTTCCTGGCTGTCAGAGACAAATGCTGTGGGAATGTAATAGTGTGGAAATATTGTTTTTCAGTACCCCTCATGACTTTCTGTGGCCCAATGCTGATATTTGTGTAGTAGTGACTTGTATTGGGGAAAGGGAATTGCTTTGGTCTGGCTATGGTAGGGTATAAAAAATACAGGCAAAGCCTAAACATGAAAGTAGATGGCAGGGCAGCAGGAAACATGCATATCTGTAGAGAAGAGTGTGTTTGTTTTCCTTATTGACTGTATGAATCTTTGTCAGAAGAAGCATGTGTGTCTCCCACTCCACCCTTAGACTCCACCTCTATACCAGGTCTTTAGGACCAACTGGCAGACTGTGTGAGCAGTAAAGGGAGAGGTGACCTTCCTGTCCTGCACATCATCAAAAACATGCAAGAGAAATAAAAACGACAAGGTTGTCTCTTTCTTTTATTCTCTGTTACCTGAGGCACTCTGCTGGGGACTCTCTCGTATGTAACCTGAAGGAGACTTTTTCCTGGATAAATATTTAAAGCTTTCAGTCTGGAGTCAGGTGAGACTCATTGCAGTTCCCAACACAGGAGTGTGCTCCTCAGGGAGCAGCTGGCCCCATCCACTCTGTAAACCAGCAACCATGCTTGGATAACCATACTGGCAGAACTGCCTCTGAACAGTCTGGTTTGCTATTTTTGTCTATCGGCAACAATCCAACCTATCTCAGCAATGGTGTTATGTTACAAAATCTCTGTCAAGGATTTCCTGCAAACCTGACGGGTGTGATGTCTCTTCTGCCTGTGCCAGGTAACATAACTCCTACCAACACAGGGTTGAGGACTACTTGATGTGCCTCTCTAGCTACACCTCCTCCTCCCTTTTTTTGAAGGTTTATGAAGGGATGAGCCCCTTCAGCAGCTGATCAAGCCTGGCCTTCAGAGTAGGGGCGGTTATAGTCATAGCTTTTGTTCTCAGCACAAAGCTGTTCTAATGTCCTGCTGCAAGGTTTTTGCTGCTCGCACTAAATTATATTTATAGTTAATTTATATTCAACTTCCTTGTGCAGTATTGACCTTACACTTAAAAAAGTCTTCTCTCCTTCTGCCGCTGTGTTTATTTTAGTGAAATCATATCCTAACTCAGTCTTCAGTTTGCCAGTGTGAGCAAGCAATGATTTTTCAATTACTTCTCTTACAGTAGTCTCCATTTCCCCTCTGTTATCATAATGGCCTTTTTTTCTGCACATTTTCCAGTGTCAGTTTTTTTTATTATTAAATATGTGTTACAGAATTCTATGCCACAATCTAAAGAGTGGATCACCATTACCAAGTATTTAGTCTTCTCTCTCTCTGCTGAAAATATGTTGCTGAATACATATTTGGATCATATTAGTATCATTCATAAACTCACTGCAGAGCCATCATATGAACAGTACATATTTTATGGATCTTGATCTTGTTTTCTCCGCCACTGTCAGCTGATCAGCCATCAGCAATTTTTTTTTAGGTGACAATTTCTTAAGTATGTGATCATACTTTTTATATTCTCTATATACTTTTATATTGTCTACATTCTTATATTTGACCCATTTACATTCTGCTTAGCAGATAGGTCTGGCTTGTTTATTTGAACTTTAAAGATCATATTTTTGGTCCTCCACTGTAGGAATGATGCATCACACCTCTGTGCTAGTAGCACACCTTCCAAATATGCTCAGTTTTTTCTGGACAAGTTCAGTAATTAAAATTTTAACTGAGATTAGTTCCAAGATCAAGGACTTCTACTAGCAACCTGGTTTTGTTGCAGCAGCTCTTTCTTCAATTTTATACCTTATTCTTTGCATTCCTAACCTAGAAATCCCATCACAGCCCTCATCTTCTTCCAAATGAATAATTTCCATTACTTTGGCTGAACCGTGTGTTATTCACATCAGAGTGAAGGGAAAGTCAGGTGTGTAATTTTATGACTTGGGAGTGTTTTTAAGGGGTCCTGTAACAGTGAGTCATTGCTAACTTTTCTCTGTTTGAGAAGTGTCTGTTCTCAGTCTAGCAATAACTACTCAGGAGATGACTCAGGGAGGGTAAAACACACCATAGTTTAATATTTTACTAAGACTATAAGGGCTCTTAGAGACACACGGCTTGTAACAAACTTGGTGCAGGAGCCTGCATCACCTTCTTTCTTGTTACTGCTGTGGAGACCCCAGCACCCATCGGCAGGTGGATGCCTGCCTTCCAGAAGGAAGTGACCCCAATATGCAGAAAAGTAAGGAAGACTTGGTGCAGATCCTCTTTGCCCCACTGTGCAGCCCGGCTTCACTCCATCACCGCCTGCAGTGACTTCCTGACAGCAGCTTGTCCCGTCAGCTGCTGTAGACGAATCCATTCTGCTGCGCTTTGCCTGGGAACTGCTCTGTATATAATTAATACTTGGGAGACAGGTTTGCTTGCTTACTTGTTTTGTTGTATTTGCCTCAGGTTAAACCTCCTTGTGTGGTTTAGGGGTGAGACTGAGATGCAAGTGACGGCACAAAGATGTAGCAAAGGAAGGAGACAGGGAGGGACCTTGGTGGACTATGACTAACCACTGGTCCTGTAGTACAAAGCAAGGGAAAGGATGACAGGCTGCTGAGTCCTCCCAAAAGCCATTCCCACTGCATAGCTTTGGGGAAGGGAGTTACAATGAGGGTATATTGTTTCTTTGAGGAAGTTCTCATCTACAGTCTTGCATGGCACTGCCTTTTGTTTTAATGTTGCTGGTCAAGGTAAATCCTTAAGGGCAGGAACACTGGGAAAAGAAGAAGGGAAAATAGTGTTGAGACTACACTGAGAAAGTATCAGCATTTCTGTCTTGTCTATGATAGGCTTTTACAAGAAGATAGGTATGGAGATGGGAAGCAAAGAACCTTCAGTTTGCAGGAACTAGAATAAACTTAACATTTCCCACTGAAGTCCCCACAGACAACCTAAGCTGTTCTTTACAGCACCTTTGAGTGGAACAGGATTGGCTGTGGGCTTCCTTATGGCTTCTCCTACTCCATCACTGCCCACAGTGACTGCATCCCCAGGAACTTTCTGACTTTCAACACCTTCAGGCCATTTACCAGTGCCTCCTGTGAAAGGCTGCTCTCCTCTGTGTGTGTGGATGGTGATTTCCCTGTGTGTGTAATAGCACCCTTTCAGGGGGATTGGGTCACAATAAACTTCTTGATGCAAAATCTATATAGACAGTCTCTGCAAGCCTGAAATGTTGAAAGTAGACTGGAAAACGAGGAAGATCCCTTCATCTATTCAGCCAGTGCTTCTCTTGTCTCCAGATCAACCATTAAAGAACTTGCTGAAATGTCTGTGCCACAGGAAAGCACTGGTAATGCCTTCAGTGCTGCAGGCCCCTTTCTGTAGGGAAACACCAAAGCAATACAAGAGGGAAGGCAACATCATGGACAAGTTTTCAAAGATACCCAAATCATCCACTTGGCAGCTAATTTATGTCAGCTTCACCTAAATTTCAAGAGAAGGGTGGGCTTCCTCCTCAGTGGAGATGCTTATTCATCCTACTGCCTATGGGATGTCTGAAGGTGGACACAGATTAACAGTTAATTGCCTAAGTAAGGAGAAGTTCCAGAGTTTGCTACTCCTCTGGTAAGCCAAAGCAGTAAGTACAGCTATTTCTCATTTACCCTTCTCAGCTGCTGATGAGCTATTAGCTTTTACGCTTCACTTGACTGCCAGTCACCGAGGCAGGAGAGAGGGAGGGCAGGCAGGCAGGCAGAGTAGCTTGTCTGACCTCTTACCTTTATTGCTGAGGGCTGTCTGTTTTCTGAGGTGGTGCCAAATATAGCAATTTTGAGTTGATCAGTCAAATCTAATTTGGGAAATATTTTCCTCTTTATTTTGGCATTCTTCGTTCTCGCTGCCCTTTCATTGCCTCATGAAAGGTGAGACTATGTGGGAGAGGAGTTAAACTGACTACCAGTCACCTCACTGAAGAACATATAGGCTCCTCTCTGCGTACTGGTGAGAAAGTAACAGTACTGCTCAGGTGAAAGGTGGGGACTGTGTGAGCTGGAAACTCCTAGCTGTTTCCTTGAGTCTCCAGGAGTCAAAGGCAAGAGATTATATGCTCTCCCTCTTCTTGCTGGTGCTCTGGGGCAATGATGCAGCCTTTTTTGTTTCCACGCTCCTGTGTAGACACTAGAAGTCTAGGGAAGTGGTTGATGGAGGTCAGGACACTGGGGGTACTGGGTTTGCTCACTAAGGGCTCTGGATTTTTTAAATCCAGAGTCCTGACTACATTTTCTGATCTGCCAACTTTTATCTGCGCTTGTTCCTGTTCACAGGAGGGTGCAGAACCTCATTACCTTGTGGTGTCAACATAACATCGATACAGTCACCTCTGCTGTTTTCCCTGGTTTAATTTGTGTTAACTATCATGTTTGCAACCACAGGGAAAGTAATTATTTTCTAAACCAGGTGGAGAGTGGCTTCCGTCTGTCTTGAAGGGAAATGTTCTTCTCTAGGCTGCGACTCAAGAGAAGGAGGCTGACCTGGTTCTCTGGAAAGATAAGCTATGGCCCTGCTGAATTATTGAACACGCACCACAGTCATCAGCTTGGAGAAACAGAGAAACACCAGCTTAGGTCACAGGTGTGGGATGGAGGTTATCAACTTCAGGAACAGAGGAGAGTAACCAGATCTGCCTTGTGCACTTTGTTGCTCTGCCACCTGGATCAGTGTCATAGCTGCTTGGCATTACAACACAGATGCTCAGCTTCGTTTGGTGGCCCTCTCTGGGGCCATAATCACAAAAACCCAACTCCACAGTATCAAATCCACCCTTCCTTTCAGAGGCAAGACTCCACTCTTAGGGCAGGCCTGGAGGAGCAGCAACCCCATGTCACACAGAAACTGAGGCGCAGAGTTCCAGTCTAATGCTCAAATATTTTGTCCATGTTTAAACCCCCTTTATTCACCTATATAAATGGTAAGCAGATTTGCAGAGGACCTGATCACCAGCAACTGCACAGGAGGTCCACTGGAGCTTACATGTGCACAACTCAGGTTGTCTGATTAGATGACTTAGGTGCCCAAGTAAGCGTGTTCACTTCAAAATTTTGGTCCAAGCTGATATGCTCAAGGCTATGAGGGGAGATAACTAGGTTGAAAATAAGCTCTCATCTCCTGGCCACACCTGAGATCTCTGAGATTCCCCCTGTTGTGCATTTCCAAACAAAATGATTAATTTCTTTCTATCCCTTCGGCCACCTGAACTGTTGTGACAGAAAGACAGGACAGGATGGGGTGCAGCACTGTGGGAAAAGTAATGCAGTTGCTTCTTATTTGGTGGCAGCTGGCCCTTACCAGCACTGGCAGGTGGCTGGTGCACCCATCGGAGATGCTGCCTCAGTCAAAGGGGATGTTATCGCTTATCCCGTGTGAGGCACCCGATCCTGTGCCTGCAGGAACCTTTACCACACCCTCATGGAGTGATCTTGCACACAGTTTTTCACTTCTTCCACTTGCTTTAATGATAGATTAAAATACTTTATTACTGGAGGAAGCCTACCTTATCTGTAAACATTTATTTCTATATTGCCGCTTTCTCATTACACAGATTTCATGACTAAGCTCATATAAGTCAAAGCAGTATGATGAATATTCTATAATCTGTTTTATTTTTGTTTACAGCTTTCCTGAGGGGGCCTCTGACCTCATTGTATGAATGTCTTATTCTATTGTAGGATGACACGGATAGATGAGCATGAAGGCCTCAGGGTCTGCTTATTACTTTGTCAACAGAATACAGATGGTGGAGTGAGTCTGCCTGTGGACCATTTTGGATGCAATATCTCAGTGCATTGCTCATGCTCAAGTGAGGTTACAAGTCAACAGCAGTTCAAGTTGTTTGAAGAGCCACTAGGGCAGGTTATATTCCCCGTTCCTCACACCTCTCCTGTGACCTCTGGATCCTGTGCTTCATAAATTCAACTAAGCTAGCAGAAGATTAACAGGGCAACCCCGATCTTTCATGTAGAGTTGAACTGAACTGCTGGATGAAGAGCAAAACAGTCAGCACGGGAGACGGAGGAAGGCGGCAACTTCCCTGCCAGCCCTTCTGCCACTACAAATGTTTGAACATACTCAGGGATGCCAGGTAACTTTTTCTAAGTTTAGTCCTCTTTCTTTGGTCTTAATGCCAGCCTGCCTGTAGTCTCTTTGAACCGAAGATAAGGTAAATGTTAAAAAATGTCAATCCTTGAACAACAAAAAGAGCCCTTCTGTTTGGAGATCGAAGCTTGATACCTGGCAGTGTGTGTCCTTTGGTCCAGAGTTACCTTGTAAAATTCTGCCCATGTTGGGCCAGCATATTAGCCTTTCAAAAGTCAGTAGTTGTAAACACATTATAGGATATTCAATGGGTTTTGCAAGGTTTCTAACAGTTAAGAATCTGTGAAGAATTTGCATGCACTGAGTGTGCTCTGAGCCTCTCACAACACTGGTTCTTCTGGGAAGTTTTGATCTAAATAAGACAGTTTTGGGAGTGAGATCAGAGGGAGGATACAGCCAAGTAGTGAGGAAAAATGGGTAAAGCTGCTTAAATTAAATAGCTGACAGCTATCTTCTGAATAGAAGTTTTAGGCTGTCTGAAAAGCAGAGATTATATCAGTTTCCAGTATATTATACTACCTTATCCCTTCCTGATGTGGAAGCAAGTTCCATTGTGGAATTAATCTGAAAAATTTTTTGAATTTATTTTTTGCTCAAATTCAGGATTAAAAGAAGGGCTGGATTGGTCCTGCCCATTTTTCTACCGCCCTTTGTATGAGATGTTGCTGGCTGGCTGTACCACTATCCCTCTGGACGCAGGAATGTGGCTTTGGCAGGGTGAATGGGTACAACTTCCAGAAGAGACCAGCCCCCTGCAGACTGCCCCACGCTTCCTGGCTGCAGGTATGAGTGGGAGAAGGGCTTGTTGCTTTTCCTTTGGTATATCTATCTCTTGGCCTCCAAACTGGAAGTACCTTGACTGCCTGGAGCAGCAGAGGCTTACTTGCTTTTTCCACATAAGCCATGAAACTATGGTCGTTGGATGTGCTTCAAGATGGAGAATCTCACCTGGTTTGTCAGTCTGCTGGGGCAGCTCCCCGGGCAGGGCTCTGGGAATACATTAATAAAGAGGTGTGATAGAGCATCTAGAGAGAACACAGGTGTCCCAGTGCCCTGGCACCCCATAAACACAGCCAGCCTGACTTCTGTTCCTCTGAGCAGCACAGCCTGCACATATCCTTCTAAAATGGCATAAAGCAATAATGCTGCAGACCTTTAACCTGTCTTCCAGTAAGAAAGAGATTGTAAGCCAAACAAAGATAATACATAGTACAATAGCAGTTTGTGATGCTGCAGCAGGTGAACCTGTTTACCATGAATACTTTTCTGTGGGAAGCAGGTAGTGCTATATCCCTAGACAGGCCTTCACCTGAAACAAAATCATACATATTTTGTTTTATCTCAGAAGCACCTCGCTCAAATGATCTCAAGTTCGGGACACTGGAATTTCTATAGAAATTTTTGGGGAAGTTGCAATAAGCCTACAGGTTGTAGGAAAATGTAAAATGGGACTGCTGAGTCCAAATTTGGCGTGTGGTGCCACTGATCTAGTATTTCTACTCCTGTAAAATGGTGGATGTAGCCACCTGACTCCAGACAACTTCTCCTTATCTGTGCTGGATCCAGTGCTTTAGCTGGGAAATGCCAAATACAATGGGATTCAATAGGAGCTAAACCTCATAGTTGCAGACAAAGTAGTTTATGGAGGCTTGTGGAACTTGAACACAGCAGAATTCAATGCATTATGTATGGATCAGCACACTGGAATTGCACATGCATGTAAGTTATGCCTGTAGGAAAAGTCATTTAAAACGTCCTTCTTCCCCGCCTCTTGGAGCTGAGTTGCGTTAAATATTAACAAACTTGGTTCATCAATTCCCTGGTTCACTTGGCTTCTTTTAACAACAGATGTTATTACAACGACTCCTTTGCCTGCCTCCCTGCTCCTGTCAGCAGAGCCTACAGTGAAACCCAAGAATCTGCTGCTGTAACTCTGCCTGCAGAGCCTGAGTGCTGCCCCAGCTGTGTGCTCTCCCTCACCTCCCTCCCTGGAATCACCAATGCTGCCTGCCTTTGGTGTCTGTGAGGAACTTGTGCTGTGAGCCACGAGTCACAGAGAGGCATTGATTAAAGGAGACAGAGAAAAGGAGTGAGGGAGCCCACGGGGAGGCGAGTGCCTGCTGTCAGAGTTGGAAGCAGTAAGCATGGCTAGCAACTCCAGCGCACTGCCCCGGGTGACTTTCCAGACACCAGAGAAACCTGATGAGGAATCATCACACAGGAAACTGGGCAAGTTGACCATAAAGTACAACCGCAAAGACCTACAGCGCTGGCTAGACCTGGAGGAATGGATCAATGCACAGCTGCAAGAGTTGTACCAATGCCGGGTGAGTAGTTGGGGCAAATCAGCCCCTTGCATATCAGGTGAATGGAACTAGAGGCCCTGTGTGCTGGGACAGAAGTTTGCTTCCTCTGCCTTACTAGAAATAGCTTCTCCAGTCTTCATTAGGTACCTTATTGCCACGTTACAACACTCACTCTGACGAGCGTGTCTGCAGCTAGAGAAGCTTACATCTATATAAACCAGCTTCCTTTAAACTGCCTTGTCTTGCATCTGCTGGGAGGTGGGTAGCTAGTGCTGAGCAGGATGGGCAGAACTTAGAGAGACATACAAACCTAGGATGCTTCCTGTTGCTGAGCTCCACGTGGTGAGCAGCTTTGCTGGAAGCAGTATCTGAGCTAGCTGGGTTAGTGTTGTTAGTGTATACTTACTCTTTCTTGTCACAACAGCATAGCTAAAGCTGCTGTTTGGACAAGACTCTCTAGATATTGCTGTATCTGTAGCTGCACAGTCTGGACACGCTGCTGGCAGCAGAGGAAGAAAGAAAAAAGAAACGTACGCTCAAATGTAGAGAACTTATGCCTTCATCTTCACAAATCCTCGGAGCTTTCTTCCTTGCTTGAGATTCCCTTTGCACCAGGAATTTTTTCTTTTCAGTCCCTCCTAAATTCTTCCTGACTATCTAAAAGCTGTTCCACTAAGAAAGATCCAAGAGTGCCAAGTGCCTAGGCCCAGCACCTGAACTGCACCAGTCTTCAGTTGAGCTGTTGCAGGGTACATGACCTTTTTTCTTCAGTGTGGTGTTATATTTGAGTTAAATTACAGCACTGCCTGGGTACACTGAAATTATAACCTGGTAGTATTGCTCCTATTCATATTTTGTGGTTAGATGGATGTCACCTATACTGGAAGATTTCAGAAGGGATTATGCTTTTCCATGTTTGAGATATTTCCTTTGAACTGTGGTACAGGAAAACATGAAAGGATTTCCACTTTGTACATCATGATCTTAAACCATTTTAAATAGCTTGATTAAGGGTTTTGTGTTTATCTGTACTGTAAGGCAATAGCTAGTGTAGTAAGAGTAGGTGGCTTTCTCAACCCAGTATATCTTCAACAGAAGACAGAGGAGGGTTTAACAAATTGTGTAAAACAGCTTGTTCGGGTCCTGGATGCAGACAGACTAACTGAACTGTCAAGCCCTTTCTGCCTTGTTTTCTGTATTTGCACCCCAGTACAGCATTAAGTGCATTTTTAAGACAGAAATAAAAAAGAGCTGATGATTGTTTAAAGCCTTCCACTGTCAGTACCAGCAATTTCAAATTGCAGTCAACAGTGGAAATGGACATGTTAGAACAGCTCTGGAAAGGCAATTTTGGTGCTATGTGCCATGGTGGTACAGAGAAGCTTTTGTCTGCCCAGGGTGATTTGCTGGGCCTGAAAGCCATAGGACAATATCAACTCCACAGCCAAAAAGCCAAACTTCAGGAACTGTTTCTGATGTTGTCTTTATTATTGTTGCTGTTGTTGTTTATTATTAATATTAATCATCAGTATTATCACCATTTTCTGCGTGAATGTTTCCTTTTTGTATTTTTGTGGGAGCATACCAGGTTCTCATGCCATGTTGGGAGAGAAAAATAAGTTAATTTCTCTCTAATTTATGCCACGTGTGGACAATATGCAGCGAAAAACAAATATGGAGAAAAAAGTCTTTCCACTGCAAATGCAAGGCTCCTGTGAAAATCAGTATATTACTAGTCCTGTTCTGTTAATTAATATTCTTAGATGTCCTAAACAAATTTATAGCTTGTTTAGTAAAAATGACAAAGAATAAAAGCTCATAATCTCTTCAGGACTTAATTGTGAAATTCCAGTTCTTTTCTATAGTTTATAAGACTACGATATTCCTCTTATGTCTGTTAGAGAAGGTTGGCAAAATATTGCCAGGCCTTTCAAGAGTGTAATTGTTTTTCTCTCCATTCCTGCAAAAAGCTTTATTATAAATACTGACTATATGAAAATATTTAGCCTAAATAAATTCTCAGCTCTCTTAGGCCTCCTGATAATGCATTATGAAGCATTATGTAGAGTATTTAAGAGCAGATATTATCACTAGACCTATCAGACAGGCAAGATTCAACATGTGTACGAAATGTCAAAGTGATGGTCCTGGTGAGTGAAAGCTGTTCAAAAGAACAGTGGCAGTGACAGTATTGCTCGCCAGACACGCCTGCATTGGCATTTAAGGGATTGCCCCTGGGGTTGGTACCTCTGTTAAGAAAGCGATTGAAATTTGCCAAAACAACCTTGCCTTTAGGGGAATCATTGCAGTTTTCAAGAGAAGGTTAAAGGGTTGGTTGGTTTTGAGATAGATGAGAAGCTTTTGGTACCACCAGTGGCATGACCCAAATTAGGCTCTCTGTGTGCTACTCTTACTCGCCCAAGTTTACAGATGTATATTTGTAAAGGTGTCAGAAAATCAAGTTAGGTTACATTATCACTTCTGGTTTTCTGAGAATTAGGAGCTGTTTACTGTCATCAGAGTAGCTGCCCAAAGGGGATATTTTTTTCCCTACTGCAAAATCCCAGCAGGCACTAGTGGGAAATCCAGCTGTGGCCTTACAGGAACAGATTGCCAGTGGATTGCCTTTGCTAGCACCTCACCAGCACAACAGGTTTCCCAACTTCCTGGTGTAATTGGGCCAACCTAAGAGATCTGCCACTAGCAACATCACATGCTGCTGTGCCAGGTCAGAGACTGTTAATAGTGTACAACAGGGGGTTACAAAGGATCTTTCCAAATAAATGTATGTGCCACAGTAAATTACTTGTAATCACTTAGGTGTCCAACAGGCCCTCCTGCTCTCCTCTGTGCGTTGTGGCAATACCATTTAGTTAGCCCTGCTAGTCTGAGCTTCCTGGACGCATCAACCGCCATTACGTTCTGTCTTTGTCAGCTTCTTCCTTTGCTCTGCCTGTCCTTGGCAGTGCAATGTTCTTCAGTGTCTTCCAGAAACTTGTATGACAGAGTCAGAATAAACAGCACGGCAGATTCAAATGCCAGCAAGGCTAGTTCAAACATTGAGTCCTGATACAGATAATCTGAATGCTTTGCTGTTTACTGTCGTGAAGGTTTTGCCACAAAACTAAGACTCAGGAGGCAATTTTGATTTTCAGGATGATTCCCTGTGTGTTGAAGTCACAACATCATCCATACCAGAACCAGAAAGCCGTAGGGAGTTCCTACCCTGTCTCACTCTTCTGGCCCATTCACCTTCTTAGGCAAAGCCAGGCTGGATCAATACCTGTTGTCTAAACAGTCACATGAAAATCATTAGTTTTAAGGGGAAATGGTGTGCAGGTAACAGCAGAATATGTTTAATCATTTTTTATTACTTGCAGTCAAGTCAGCTGCGTAACAAAGCTGAACAAAGGTTTTCTACTTCCTCTCTGGCTTGGTACCAGAGACTGGTCAGAATAAGTTTATTTTTTCCCTCTAAGTATTGCATTTATTGTTCAATGTTTTGCATACACATCCATAAATGCTACACAATGATCAGGTACTGTGCTGTTTACTGAGTATCCTTGTATCCTTTTCCCGTTGACTACTATGTTAAAATATCACTAGTGTTGTGCTGTCAAAGATACATTTTGCAACTACATTGGAAACCACAGCTTGCCTTCCTTAGTGTTGTAGAGACATGTAGAGCTAAAATGTCATCAAGATTACAAATGTTTCCAACAATACCCTATACATTAGAAGATTATTACCCCAATCCCCAAAGTTCGGGGTCTCTCTTACCTTGAAGGAGGCTATTATATCCCTCTCATGTCTGTTAGAGAAGGTCGGCAAAATATTGTCAGGCCTTTCAATTGTTTTTCTCTCCATTCTGGCAAAAAGCTTTAGTCTAAATACCAACTATATGAAAGTATTTAGCCTAAAATCCCGTTGTACTAGTTGTGCCTTTCTAAGCTTAGGCCTGCTGGATTTCTGTTTGGTGAATGCTTAAGCACACTCCTCTTAGATGAGGGTTGTCCTACATTGGCTTACACTGCATTGCAGTCAGCAATTTTTAAAAGGGTCTTCCCATGATGGACAACAGTCACTGAGCAGTGGTATCAAGTGTTGGGGTGGGAAAACATGAAGAACACATACATCAAGATGTGTGGCAGTAGCAGACACCATAGAGAGGCTGGAATCCATGCCCTCTTTATAAGAACACTCTGAGATTATTTATATCTTGACCTTAAATTGGCAGCATAGTTTTATTGTAACTAGTTTTATTGTAACTAGTTCCTTCTCCCTTCCTTAAAGATGGCCTCTAGAGCTCTTATAAGTTTGAAGGTTTATTGTGTATTTTTGTTTTTCTTTTTAGCTGAGAGAGGAAACAGAGGCAGCAGCTCCTGAACCACAAATTGATCTAGAAGACCTTCTGGAAGTCCCTAATGAAGAACAGAAATTAAAACTACAGGTCAGGTAGAGGGACTTGATGATGTTAAGTTAAGGACTTCCTTCATAAAGAGAAGTAGTAGTGTGGGGGGAACAGAATGTGTGTATACAGTGTTGGATGATGCTTCTCTGTGTCTTAGCTTGTCATATGCAGTAAGATTACATACCCTTTTTGTAGGAAGGGGAGATAGGCCAGCTAATAAAATACTCAAATGACTCTTCCTTGATTTTTAGGAAATCCTCCATGAGTGCTCTAGCCCGACAGAGGTGAGTAAAGCACCATCAATACATCTACGTTATACTATGCTGTAAGAGTCTGTCTTTGTTGCTGCTCAGCTGCAACTACACTTAACGTGATGCTGCAGATTTGTTTAATTCCCAGAGGGGGATGTTTGCCACTTTATTCTGCTGTGTTAGAAAAATGTATGTAAATCTACATGGGTAAGCTATGAAGGCAGAGCAGTGGAGAAAATAAGGAATTACGCTTTACAACCAAAGAAAGTTAATTCCATGTTTTGGACATCCTAAACTGACCAGGCTGAGTCACTATTTGCTCCTCAGTATAGAAAAGCTGCAGACAGTGACACAGATCACACAACCATCTTGCACTCTGCTAACTAAATGCATTCTTAGCTTAAACCGCTTTAATGTGATGAGTGATAGGAACATAGGGCAGCCCTCAGACTGGACTGGGCAGATAGAAATTGTTTAGCAGTGGCCACATAAATTAGTTTTTACTTGTGGGTTTTTTTCCCCATGTGAACTTTACAAGCACTGGTTTTGAGTAAGACAGTTAAAGACATCTCACAAGCCCAGTGCTTTGCAGTGTAGCACATGCACCACACAGCAATTGCCTTCACTGCACTGCACACCTGTGCAAAATGGGGTCCCTCATCACTGCTGCAGTCATATGCACTGCATGTGAACGTTGTGCTTGGACATCATTTATCAGTCTCCACATCTTGTTGAGTCAATGTAGCTGTACAGGGACGAACATATAGAAAACAAGATGGATGCGTGACTCTCATTGAAATTAAACTCAGCTGCAGCAATCATTACAGATAGTCTCCTAGCACGGGGTTTGGCACACAAGGCTGGCAATAGGAAATTGTTTTCAGAGCGTCTAAATTTCAGATCTTAGGCAAGACTTCTGCATTCCCAGAGAAAGAACTGAAAAGAGTTTGCTCTACTGATTCATAAGCCATGAAAGTCTCTTGCAGACAGCATGGCAATTAATAACTACGAACAGATACTGCTGCCCCATTGGCAAAGATACGTTCTTTCACCCTGGTGATCTTGAATCCAGTCCTGCAGAAAGATCACAGCAGCCTATTTGCAGAAAGCAGACAGAGGAAACAAAATGTCTTCCTCTGAAGGGACTGACTGAAAAGGTATTTATGATCCCAGGCATTTACTTCTGGGGCACGCTGAGGCAGGCAACCTCTGAGCACCCAAGTGAGGAAGATGGACTTCCACACAGCCCAAATGGTAACAAGCTGCAATACTTCCAGTGGCCTTTTCTAATTACAAGGAGACATGGCTATCTCTTTGGGTAAAAAAAAAAGGCTGTGCACTCCTTTATGGTGATATTATTTGTCACGCAGAGGGTAAAGTTTGCATTAGTTACACTGACTTCTACTTGGACTAACCAGATGGTCCAGTTTGTTTCATAGTCCTTGGCTGTGTCAGCAACGTAGTGGGGGTTTATCTCCATTAACTGCTCATCTATCTATTCTGCCTCTCCTTAACCCCTGCTCCAGGTTATCATTAGTCCTACGTGCATTTTGCTCCACCTCTTCTCTGCCAGCCACTTCCTTGTAGAATTGGCACAGCTCCAGGATGGTTTGCAATCCACAACATGGAGCTTTACAGGTTCAACAGGAGGGACAGCTTGCTTTGCCCTAGATTGGAAGGGCAGCACAAGTGGGCAGGAGGTTATGGTGGTAACAGGAAGCAGTGGAACATAACAGAGAACAACAGCATCCTGAAGTCATCTCAAGGTGGAAAAAGCAGGTATCTGGGATGAAGAGGGGCAGGCTGACTCCTGGGGAGAAAGTAAACATGGCTGCTCCAGAGGGAGACAGTGGAAGTGAAGGGGCTTTTCGACCCTTCTCATCCATCAAAAAGTCTCCTTTCCTAAGCTAAAAGATAGGTTTGGTCAATACATGTCAAAATGTCTACTTTCCTAAGCTAAAAGATAGGTTTGATCAATACATGTCAAAATGCGGTTTCTGCTCAACATGAAGGCGAATGCGGGAATAATGCAAGCATCATATAACCCTTTGGGCCCATGAGCACTGGAATTAACATGGCATTCTTCTTCAACCAATTCTCATTGCAGGACTTCATTACGGAATTGCTTAGTCGATTGAGAGGTCTCCGAAGGGTCACCAATCCTCAGAAGAAATGACCTTGCCCACACAGAACACCTAGCTTTGGTCACAAGGAAATGGATATCTTCCCCACAAAACCCAGGATCAGCAACACCACTTCAGAATATGTTTAGGACTTACTGTTATTGAGAAACATCACCAAGCTTGTGAGATTTGTACCAGTGGTTTGAAGTCTCCGCTCCTTCCAGATTCATGCACACAGCAGGGAGCTATATTGTACATTTTCCTGATTCTTAAAGGGCATGTTAACCTGCGGAACAGGACAAGATGTCCTTCCTTTAGTTTCTTCTAGGAATTGCTGTGCTGGCCAAGGAGCACTGAATAGAGTTCTCAGGAGTTCATCACGACTTCTTTCTTTCCATCCACTGCAAGGAAAACAAGGCATTGGTTATCACTCATTCATCAACATGGAAAATCAGTTACTGTTAAGCTGCACCCTGTTTCAGTCTGGCTGGGACCCAGCTGTGATCTCCTGACTGTTACTGCTGTACCTGACTCTACAGCATTGTACGTACTTCATAAGTCTTATTAACCCTCCGTTACTCACGAAGGTTTGGACAGAAAACATACAGTAGGATGGAAGAAAAAATATTCAAATGCACCTGGTCTACTTAAGGAGAAGTTAATTGAAACAGCTGCTAAGGCTAATGGGAGAGAGATTGCTTTTCCTTTTTGTGGAATTTAGGACTTAATGGTGGAGAAGCATCTTCTAAAGGAGCAAGGTCTGGCAAGGATTTTTCTCATAATTTAAAAAGATGCTGGAAAAATGCATATTTTGTATATTAAAACAGAAAACCAGCTGTACACTGCTTGCTTTTTCTCTCTTTTTAGATACTAAAGAAAAATTGAAGTGAAAAAATACCTGCTCCAAATTTCCCTGCAGGGAGCATCTCAAAGTGAGTCTTTTGCAGATAGGTAGATCTCACAAATAAGAAGTGAAGTCTTGTCTTGCTGCACAAACTCTTCTGGCTACAACTAACGTGGCTGGAAAAATACAGAGGAAACTACATCCATCTTCTCAGCAAGTCAGTAACTTGACACGTGGTAGGAAACAAGACAGCAAATGGAGGCAGAGTGCTTAGGCAGAGCAGAATCTCACAATATGTCCTGCCCCTGTGCTCTCAGGCCGGCCACTCAGACTCTGGAGATGAGTTGCTGAGTCACATCCAGAGGGGCTCCTATCACGGAATCACAGAATCACAGAATCACAAGGTTGGAAAGGACCCATTGGATCATCGAGTCCAACCATTCCTAACACTCCCTAAACCATGTCCCTAAGCACTTCATCCACCCGTTCCTTAAACACCTCCAGGGAAGGTGACTCGACCACCTCCCTGGGCAGCTGTTCCAGTACCCAATGACTCTTACTGTGAAGAATTTTTTTCTGATATCCAACCTGAACCTCCCCTGACGCAGCTTCAGGCCATTCCCTCTTGTCCTGTCCTCTGTCACTTGGGAGAAGAGGCCAGCTCCCTCCTCTCCACAACCTCCTTACAACTACCTGAAAGGAGTATGTGCCAATATGTTCACGGCTAGCTTTTGAGATGTTTTTTCAGACAAGGGAGAGAAGGGGCCAACTCTAGAACAAAAGGAACACGCAGGTTAGCTAACAAAGACAAACGAGAACTCTTGGGCTGGACCAGGAATATCTTAAATACGTTAATTTTTTCATCTTTATCAGTAACAAGATGATGATTGTTACCTTTTGCTTCCCTCCTATTTTCCATAAGTGCAGCGAACAAGCTGTGGGCTGTGCACATCTCTAAGGGGGCAAACTCCAAGCTGCAGTAACAACTGTTATGTAAGGGCTCACTTCCCATCACATGCTGTTCTTACATGCAACAGCCTCCTGGAAGTTAGCAAGTCATACAGCTCATACCTCGTCCTAAGGCTGCTCCAGGAGGCTCTAAGCCTCATCCATTAAGTTGGAGAAATGGTCTTTTTTTATCAGATCTCTACATATATGTATGGTAGCTCTAGGGACATGCTATTTTTGGCTTCGTAAGGGGCTAATAGGATATACCAGGCCTCCTGGAATCTCAACTTTGTAAATAAAATAACAATAAAGTTAAATCCAGAGCTGCACTGGTTGTAGATATGGCATGGCTCATGGATTGACAGCTGCTAATACTCATGTATCACATCCCTTAAGAAAGGAGAGCAGCACAATGACAAAGAGCTCTCAGCTCTGTTAGAAACATACTAGGTTCAAATAGAAGTTCAGGTGGAAGATGTAGGTGGACAGGCCATGAGCTGAGTGTCTTAAACTAAAGCTGTAATTAGCTGCAGCACAGTGGTGCATAGGAGTCCAGGTTAGTTATGCACCCTGGCAGGAGACTTTGTTTTATCCTTCTGAGCTTCAACAGCTCAAAGACCTGAGGTGCCTCTCCTCTGGCACATGAGATAGGCTTTCTCCATCGTAGGCACTGTTCTGTATTCCCTCGTTCCCTCAATATGGTGATGCAAAGAGAATTTTTGGTATTCTTTAAGGCAGACATCGTTAGAACCCAGGAAAAAGTAGGTTCTTGAAACTCTGCTTGACAGAAGTTGTCTTTCTGTTTATTCTACAAGTAGCAGAAAAAGAGTAAGCTGCAGTCCCCACAATGTGAAGTTGGTTCTGATACATAGCTACCACGAGAGTATTTCCAATAAGCACAGGTGATCACAGGGAACAGAGCAAGATGTGGCCAGTGCTAGATGATTCCTCAGCTCACTGGTGCAAGAGAAAAAGCAACATAAGGCAATCAGAGCAACTTCTTTAGTTCTTAAAAGTAGCAAATCATACTTGCTTCATCTACTTTTGAGCTGTTCTCAGCCTAGACCATAAATGCCTTTTTTTTTTTTTTTTTAAACAAACAGCTTCCAGTTAGCTTTGTTTCTCAGCACCATTGCTAGCATAAGGCTGTAATGATGGGTATGCAGACATTGTGCAAGAGTGTTTCTTTAAAGGAACTTTGTCCTCTTGATTGTAGCATGAAAACTAAATCAAAATGTATAAGTTCATGTGTTTTCTAATTGAAGGTTTATGAATGTGTATAAAATAACACATTAGTGCAATTTTCTCTCAGTTATGATCAACTTACATTGCCTTTAAAAATATTCTGGCTGCTACATTTAGACATGTGACCATGTTACAGCACTTGAGACAACATGCGGGCTTGTCAACCATGGCAAATGCAGCTTAACAGAGATCTCTCCTTGTAAGCTAATCTGAGTTCAATCTTAATAACATTATCATTGATTCTTGTTGGGGTGGAGCCTACATTTGATAGTTCACATACAAAACATCTGAGAGGGAAAGAAAATCTTGTGCCCTCATGGCATGCTATAATACAAAGACAGAAGCAAAGAAGCCAACTCTCTTTCTCAAAGATACCAAGCTCTCTTCAGTCCTTGAATGGCTATGATTTGAAATTCATCTGGCCTGTCAGGAACTGATTGTTTACCAGTATCTTTTTGTTTACCAGCATCTTTTCTAAGACAAGAACAGGGAGTAAGCAGCACAGCCAGAAGTGCACTGCCCACGTAAATGTCATGCAGCATCCCTCTTTCACAATGTCAGATTCAGCTAGGTTTGCTTCTTGCAGACTCCTGATATAGATACCCCTACTATTCCTTCTGCACGAAGGTCACTGAGGCAACAGCTACAGTGGGAATGGCTTTTCAGGGGAAAGTGATTGGGCAGCCACTAAAATGGTCAATTACATGCAGCCACAAAAATGTCCATTAGTGGTGCAGGGAAAGCATCAGCATGTGTGTGTAAGAGTGCAGAGGCTCTCTTCCATGTGACTAAGTTCGGTTTCAGGTATTCGGTTGATTGCATTTCTGGATTCCTTGGATGACCCCAGCTAAACCAGTTTAGGAAACTAAATAAACTGCTCTGGCTGCAACCTGCTCCTTTACTACTGCTGTGAACAGGGCAGGGCTTGCAAGACACAGGCTGCCTAACTGCACAACAGGCTCAAAGTCTGATTGTCCTTGAGGAAGCATTCAAAATGTTGCAAGTACTATGCCAAGCGTGCCAAGATATTTAAAAAAAAAAAAAAAAAAAAAGAACTGTAAACAAGAAATAAAATGTCTACTAACTGCTTGGAAAGGACACAGGCTGAAGCCCAAAGAAGTGGATCAGTCTTTGAAGTGACATAAGAACAGGTATTTTCATCTTCTCCTGTATATGCCAAACACAAAGCATTTAACCTAAGACAGAGTTAGGCTGTCCTGCTATCGGACTGATTACCTGGTTCAAATAGCAATGAGAATGTGTCACTCCTACAGTAACACAAAGCCAGAACAAGATTTTGTTTTCATTTTGAAGACTACAAGCTCCTCAGGACAGTAATTCTTAAATTTTGTGTAACACAGGGCTCATTGTGAGCTCTCGCATCAGACCAACTCCAACAGTGTTCCTATCTACCTGTCCCAAAGCAACAGGGAGTGGTGAAGCAAGGACTGCCAGGGAAAAGAAAGATCCTCCACAAGAGTGAGGTTTTGCCACAGCTTCCTTACAAAGGGTTTTGATGGCACTGCCGGATACACTTCCAATTTTTAGTGTGTTAACCTGCAATATTACTATTCTACATTGTCTGATACAGATTTCTGGTGAAGGCTCTGATACAGCCCAGTATGTTAGTACAAACCCATTTTCAGCACTAGTTTTGTTTATTTGCTGTGCTCTGACCAGGGGTGGCTGAGATGGAGGCAAAAATTGTTTCATCAACTCACATACAGAGGCAATGACCTTAAGCACAGGGGCAGGGCAGACAGCTGGGAGTGGCAATGTCAAACCAGACAGGCAAGATTCATTGGAAACTCCTTGTCAAAGGCAAATCCTTAATTTCTTTTGCTATTGGAATTTGTGAGCCTTAGAGAGCTGTTTCAGCAGTCATATTATAGTCCTGGGAAGACCTCATCCTGATGGAGTATAAAGCCATTTTAGGGCACATTTATTCAGGTATTTGAAGCAATTTTGGGTGCTTTGGTCACTGGCAAGTGCCACTTGCATCTGGGCTGTCTCTAGAGAGGGATATAAGCATATGAAATAGAGCTTATCTTGTAGCCAGATAAAGACCATCACACATATCCATCCTATCAGGGGATGAAATAATAAACAGAGCCAAACCCCGCTTTCAGAATAATACACAACTCTTCCCGACTAATACACTGCTCTTACAGACCACATGAAACCTTGGCACAATCACTGCAGATCACAACACTGCAGAAGCAGTCAGCACTTTTGTCAGCTGCCACTGCATTTCAAGTACACGAGCAACACTACCCATCACAGCAGAGTACACCTGCACCTTCTCCAGCCACACTACAGAAACATTTTTGGTGATTTCATGATCCTTCATTTATTTCCCTAAGCTACCTGACACTAGGACTAAGATACCATTACTAGAGTGCAACATTTTGTAAAGGACCGTCAGGCATTTCCAGGAGAGACTTGAAACACAGGCCTCCGTAAATAGTTTTTATTATGCTTTGGAAGTTCTCACCATATATGTGATCACGACATAAATTTTTTTTTTTAGTGCAAAGTGCTTTGCTGCCTGTGACACCAGTGTGTAACCTGTTAGCAAAAGCAGGAAGTTACTTAACAGCCAGTCAGTACAGCCTTTAACACATTTTTACTGCTACCCACAGTGCCTTTACAGATCCATATCCACCTCCTCATATTAAGTCCTTGTTTATATCCAAGCACGCACAAACCTTGCACTTCTCTGGTTGTATTTGTGAGGACAAAGTCACGTGCCCTCCAAGCCTCTCTCAGATTACAGCACATCCTATAACTGTCCAAAACATCACCCGTTTGGCTGCAAACCCACTTGTACTCTTTCCATCTGGCCAACTTCTCTCTTTTCCATCTCCTTTTCTGTCCATGAAGAGTGTGATCACTTTGACTTGCAAGGAAGATGATAGCGAGAGGTGTGGTGGTCCTTCAGGTCAAACTCATCATGGCCTTCCCTGAGAAACAAACACAAAGTGCAGTCAGAAGTAAATACCCAGGCAGGGAACTCGTCCTTAGCCACTGCACAAGATGTCTCCCAGCAGTCCTTAACTAGAAACCTACCTCAAAGGTTAGCTGAGAGGACCCAACTGACAGCCACGTGGACTGACTAAGGATATTCGCTTGTAATAGAAACCTCTGAGGCATTTTGTGAAAAAGTCTGCTGATCCTTGCCTGCTGGAATGGGAAATGACAATAGATCCCTCTGTCTCTTTTCGTCTTCAAGAGATTCATGTACCCGGTGGCTCACTTTCAGCATCGCATCTGTGACTCCCAGGCACATTAGCAACACCTATGACAACAGTCAAAATGACAGGGGCTCCACAGAACTCTGAAAAATAACTGTTGCTAAAATGTAGTGTGTTGGCAGCTGTTTTAATCATGCTTAGACGCAGGCAGTGTTGAGTAAGACAAAACCTTGCATCTGCAGCATGCCACTGACAGTAGCTCACTCACCTGCCAGACTGCTGATTCCACTTTTTTGATGTTTGCTGTCTGATACTTTTGTTAGATTGTTTTGGTTTTAACCATCTAACAATGCTAGTCATATGTTTTCATTTCTTTTAATACATTGTCCCTCACTGCATTCTTATCTCTCTACAAAAACATTTGCAGAAAATGAGAAATTACACAGAACTCTTACAATCCTTATCAGACAAAGGCCAGCATCCTTTGCTAAATGTCATCCAGCACTAACCTGAGACCCCAGCCAAATTCCCAATGCTTTGGAGGCACAAAAAGATGCCACATACACTTGTGAGGAATAGCTTTGTATTCAAAAGGAACTAACCCTCCAAATCTGAGTCATACAACATTTTTTCTCAAAAATCAAGCTACAGATGTTTAAGAATCAAGACTACAAGTGCTTCAAGGCCTGACTGAGGAAAAAGGTTCGCCCATATATATTTCAAAGACGTTTTTTATATGTTTTAAGACTGCAGAGTCTCAACCTAAGAAAAGCTTCAGGAATTTATACTATCTTATCTCCCCTCTTATGTAAATCCAGCCCAGATCATCCATCAATGTCATTAACAAGCCACAGGAGTCACTGAACAATGGTCTTGCTTATCCCATCCCACGCAATGCAGCACATCAGCTGCTCTAGCAAATGCTCAGACAATGTGACCTAACATGCACTGCAGCTGTACAGACCAAACATTTCTGCCTGGAACAAGTTTAGTCCCCAAAGCCTGGCATAACTACTGATGGCACAAAGTATTTCTGTAATGACTAGCATGCAGATCTGTTCTAGGTTCCTCAAATCTTCCCTCCTACTACCTGCTTGTTTGCCCAGGGAAGGACAAACAAAAGCAGTCAAGCTTACCTGTGATGCGCCTCTCAGACCAAGAGGTATTGTGAGACTTACCGAAAACAGCGCTGGCAGTAGAGATCCCCATCACAGCCATGGCAGCGCAAAGTGGCATCTTCATTGCAGATACAGCACCAGGGTAACTCATCCTTGTCACTGTCATCTGCCTCGGCAAGAGCTGTGCTGGTTGGAGTCCAGCTCTAATTCACAAAGAAAACAGAAACAAAGAATTGAAACCCCAGCACAGACAATACAGAACTTTAATTGTAATGCATGATGGCCACAATGACACGGACCATAGTTCTCTCTCCGTTGATCCCAAGTCTGTGAGATAAACTTGTTTAGAGTTCAAGGACAGGCTCCACATGTATCTACATTGTTAAATAAAACCGCAAAGCACTCCCTATTACTTGCTCGTAAATCTACATTGCTTGGAAGGTAAACAGGTATTCACCCTCATTTAGAGTTTAGAGTAGTATACACCAATATTGTCCACACCGTGTAAAGGGCGTGAAGCCCAAATCTTCTAGCAGGCACCAAGTGACAGACAATCCCCGCTGCAAAAGCAAGTGATCAAGTAGTAGTGCTGAAAGCAGTTACATGAGAAGGGAAGGCAGTGTGTGGGAAGGTGTTTTCTCCCTGTTAAAGAAAGAAAACTGGGGAACAAAAGAAGCGATTTGCCAACGGCCCCTACTATTGGTTTGTACCTGAGGTTGAGTCAAAAAGACCTTCTGAAATCATAACCTAAAATCTCTCTGTAAGGCCACGTATCATCTCCTTCTGCTTTACAGAGAACTACTGTGGAACTCAACAGCCATATGCACAGTGGGACAAAGTGCCTGGACACTGGCAAAGGCAGCTTCCTAACACAGCAGCAATAAGATGGCACTATCTTTTACATCACTAATCCCAGAAGTGCAAGGTGGCATACCTAAGAGATGGATGTTTTCAATAATGCTTACAATTAAATAATTTCTTCCACTGAGGACAGGCCTGTCAGGTGTCTGTGAGTCACAGGTCCATTTAATTCTTGCAATATACGTTAGATAAGGTATACATATTTCCGTAATAGGCTGGAATCCATTCTGAGCATAGGATATCTTGCTAATAATTCCTTCCTCCAATGTTATATGAGAACACAGATAGTAATCAACTATCTATAGAGTTCTGTTCTGTACATGCTGAAAGCACTGGCAAACCTCCCACTTACCCTGCTTTAGGCTGTATATTATACTAGAACACGGCTTTCTTGGCCTAATTATATTGGCGAGTTAAAAATCCCTTCTTTAATATTCATTTTGTGAGGTTTATGCTGACTTCTCTGGGTTTAGAGAGTACCATCCCATTCAGCAGAAAGCCAGCCTGAAAGGAACTGTATGTATTCCAAGGAGGAATTCCTTTTAAAAGTACAAGGATGACTCACAGCTGTGCTCAGGGCTTGTCAGCCTTGCAGAAGCCACTCAGCTTGTCTGCTCTGGAGAAGCTGGTTGGTTTGTGCGTTTTTTTTTCCTGCACCAAGCCTTGAATACAACAAACTTTTGCTGTAGAACTGTACTCTCCTAAGACCTTGAAACACGTCATTTCAAGAGATTCTAATCAGCTCACTGACCTTTTGCTTTGCTTTCTTACGCAGGTTCTGTTGTGAGGGTCTTAGTTGGGTGGTCTGATCTGGAGGAATGTTGAATCCACTAGCCTCGTCCAGGGCTGCTTCCTCTGTGAGCTGGTAAAAAGAGAAAGCAGTAAGTCTCTTGTTTCAAACACAGCTGGGAGCCTCATTCTTGGCTCTAAACCTCCTGCCCTTCTCCTTGCTCTCATGCAGTCTGAATATAGCTGGTGTTATCCAGACAGATGCGAGCTTGCTCTGTCTGCACTTCTAACACTGTGTGTACATTGCAGTCAGCATAGCAGCAGGGACCTTCAGCTAACACACTCTGCTTTGCAGTGCTGCTGTCAGCAGACTGTCAACATCATGCTAACCAGGCACATGGGGTCTGTAATCAGGCAGAAGCTAAAGCACAGAAAGCTCATGTCTGCTTGCAAGACAATTCATAGACATTTCAGAGAGAAATCTAGGCATACGCTGCACTAAACTGCACACACCTCATCATCCATATTCTAGCTTGGTAGTCTAAAAGATGGAACAAGAAATAAGGAAGTACCAGCACAGTGGGGTTGGAGACAAAACACACATTATAAGAGACTCTAAGCATGAATGAAAAGGCAATGTAACAGACTAGAAGCAGTGTTGCCAATTGCCTGCAACTGAATGGCCCATGTGAGCTCATATTGGAGAAGTAGTCGGACATGAAGGAATGAGGAAGAGAAACACCACCTTTGCACACTCACCAGGTAACACACACACTAGAAATAACAGACAGGAAGATAAACAAGGCACAACTGCCACTACTGACCTGTTTTAGCACTCTGTGAATAACTTCCTCCTCAGCCACGTCCTCATCACTGTCAGGGAGTTCATAGCTTTCCAGTGTAACTGCAGGAATAAGAGACAGCAGACTGCAACCCACACCCACCTCAAACCTTGTGCCCATTTATGTGCCAGAGACAATCCTTTGTGGTGTGAGCTGGTTCTGGCATTCTGGCTCTGGTGCGGACAGATTATTTTCAGATGGCAACTTCTCAAAACGTGCATTACATTTTGTTTTTAGTACTGAAAGAGGTAAGGAAAAAATCCCCACCGAAACCAGAGCTTTGTTTTTAAAAGCTTCGTTAACCACAGCAGAACACGCTAGGATTATGTCAAAGACAGGTGCAATACAAAGCAGTCTGACCTCACAGCTCTGCTCTTTAACCTTGACTAAGATCTTTCATACTGATTTCATGATGATCCAACCCGTCCAACTTTAGAGTCTGTTTCTTGCAGAACAGAGGAATTAAATGGATAAACAACTCTCAGATAAGAAATTAATCCATCATAGGAACTTGGTTCCACTCCTGGCACTGTATTCCCGTCTGCTACCCACCTTTCTCTGGGTCCTCGCCTCTGAGTGCTGCCAGCCTCTTGGCAACTTGTAGGATCTTTTCCTGCCTAGTGTTCTCTTCCCGCAGCTCTGCAGCAGCTTCTGCCAGAAGTTTATTCTTTTCTTCCTCTACCTGTTTTGGGTCCATATTTTCAGGGCAAACAAAGTCTTCGCCTTCCCGATTGAGATCATTCAGACTTTGGCTACTAACAGCTGCAAACAGATACACAGAACATGCTGGTGACTCAGCAGCAGTGTTCCTTGGGCACAGACTAAAGCAACAGTATGAGAGTAGCTTGCTGCTCTCCATTAATCTGGTTAATAATGGGAGAAGGCATGGCACAGTATGATCTGCACTGTACTTGAAGTGAAGAAAGTGAGCTAATCTGTGTTTTACAGTGAGATTACAGAAAAAGCAACACAGCTGGGAAGATAATGGTATCCTAAATTCTGATGTTTCTTAACAGTACAAGTGCATTATGAGTGGCAGCAACTTCTTCCTAGGGTTACCTCAGAGAAACAGGGAGGAACAATCTGAATAATACAACCCTGAAAAAAAGGAACCATCTTCAAGCAAAGACAATGAGACCCAGTATGGAGTAGGATGGCTGCTCTTGGTCAATTTGGGATTCATAAGGGGGAGAGAAGGACAAACTGGACATCCAGCTCACGTGTAAGCTATACAGGGAAGCACATAATCCCTTCTCACCATAGTACACACATTATTAGACAGAAACAGGTTTTTGAAAGGCAAAATGCATACCTCGAGGCTGGATTCTTGGTCTGTAATGTTCATCAATGGCAACTTCCTCAGACAGTTGAGTTAACAAGTCATCTGTCTGCTGGACCAGACTTCTGGTATCAGGAGGATGGTGTACCTAAGAAACAAGGATGGCATGGGAAAAGGCAAATGAGAGTAAAGTGGCATGCTCAATCAAAGGAAATGTTTAGTCACCTATATCACCACAGGAGGGAGCAGCATAAAAAGATGCATTCACTGATCTTGAGTGTCTCAGCTTATGGTTATCTGGTATAAGACTTGCAGGGCAGGGCTTCATTCTCAGATTTGCTGAATGTACATAACTCTAAAAGCAGTCACCCAAACAAGGCAAAGTGGTGCCTTTGCAGGAGGACATGCTTCTGGGTTCCAGAAACAGTGCCACTACCTTCAATGTAAATAAAGTGCCATTCTCAACAGGTCCAGACAGCAGCCCCACTGAGGCCTATGATAACAACTGGGTGCGCAGCACTGCTGAAAAAGAAGCATGAGGATACGATTTCTTGGGGACAAGATCATTCATATAGGCTCTGAAGGCATATATCCAACTGATTCTTTTCCAATCTCAGACTAAACACTCTGTGCTTCCATTTCTGGAATAGACAGGATTTTGCACAGCTAGGATGCAGTAACAACTATAAGACACAATTAGAGGTAGAGCTGATAAGTCACTAACACAGACAAACTGAGCTCTGAAAAAATATCAGAGCACTTCGGTATGCACAGATGGGTTGAGAGGAAAAAAAAAAACTTAGCAAATATTGTTTAAAATAAACACATGAACTACATTTGACAAAAGAACATACTACATTCATACTGAACTAAAGTTTGGTCTTTAGTGAACTAAAAAGCTGGTCATTCGCTTCTGGAGCAATGACATAAACAAGAAACAGATTTCTGAAGGAAGCCAACACAAAAAAAAAGTTGAAGAAGAAAGCTTACGGGTCTGGGAGCCTGGGAAGGTGGATCTCTCCCCTGCAGGACAGCCAAACGCTCCTCCATTTCCTGGGTGGATGGAACAGGTCCCCGGCAGTCTTCCTTCAGGGCAGCCAGCCTAGCTTCAATCTCAGCCTGAGTAGGGATGCACTCTGCAATTCAGATTAACCCAAGGGAGGAGATTATTATTGAAAACAGAAGGCTTCTAAAACTTTTCTTTCTTAACACCATACTTCTTTCTGTAATCAGACTCTGAAAACCTGAGCAAAAACCTCCCTAATGTGAATGAGGGTCATACTGCAATGACTAAGAGACTACTCTAACGCTGCTATCCTTTTCTTCCAAGTCCTTGTGTCCTTCACGGTTTATCTCTGAGCCATACAGTAAGTATTAGTGTAATGTCATTTGGCAAGCAGCTGGCTCAGGATCCTAGGGACAGGCACAGAAAGAAGTGTCACTTCACACATTGCTCCCACATCCCTTAATGTAATCCTAAGCATATAAGACCAAAACCATCCCCATCACATAATCAGGTAACCACTTTGCAGTATGTTCTTTCCCTTTTAGACACCACGTATAATTTCTTAAATAGTTTATTCTCCCATAAGCACCACAAGGCTGTCCCAAAACCTGACAGCTGAGGAATAGGATGAGAGCCCCTTTTTCTCCACTGTGAAGCAAGGCTGGCCAGAACATAATCCCACAGAGACTGGCACTACTGTTGACCAGGACAATGACCCACAGCAAAGTTTCTGCAGAGTAGTTTGGCCAAACATCCTTGTTACATTCTGCTCCCATTGGCCTTGACACAGGCTTTTACCCCAAAAAGTGAAAAATGAGAAAGTGATTTTACAGGTAAGATAGTGCCCCAAAACTGAGAAGTAGTTTCGAGAAAAACCCCTAGAAGCAAAAAGAAACTGGAACATTAAGCTAAAATCATTGCAAAATCTGGCCATTGTGGCAGCAGGATTTGGATGGTCTGTTCAATTTGAACGCTTCAGTTCTGCGAAAAGGCAGGCTCTGAAGCCCAGCACTTCTCTCTCCCTTCAGGTTCCATGTTTTCCCAAGTATCAGTGTTCCCATCCAATGTACTTCCAGTATCCTCCAAAACTCACTTGGTTTCCTTTCCTCTCTCAGCCTCTCCAGTCTCTCTGCAATAGCTCTATCCTCTTTTGAGAGCCCCTTGTATTTGTAGGCTGCTTGACCTGGTGATTTTGCAGCCGTCTTCTGTTGTTCTTTCAGCTGGTTTTGCTTAGCCTCAAAAGCTGCTACACGCCTGGGACACGTACAGAAAAAAGACATGACAACTGAGAACAGAGGTTTAAACCCTGAGATCTGAAAACATCCTCTGTGAACCCAACAGGCTATTTGAAGAATGTCAGTGTAGAACAGAAGAGAAAACACCACCACCACCACCACCCCGGTACCAGCCTCTCCCATATCAACACAACGAGATACTCCCAAGAGTAAGGAAAACCTTAGCTCACAGAAGCAGCACAACTGACACCATTTCCAAGGAGGCAAGGAACACTTCACTACCAGGTTCCTGTTTCCAAGCCATCCCCAATCAGGGAGGTGGCTGTTCAGGAGTCTATTCAAAAAAGCACCCTCCCCGAACAAACAAATGAAAAACCTAAACAACAAAACAAAAGCCCCATACTTAATCCAACACTGAACAAGCAAATACCCACATCACAATTTCTACTTTTCCTGGTCTTTATAGGGGAAGATGAGTGAGGGCCTGAAAGGCTGCCCTGTAGCAGAAATAAACATCTGATTGGCAAGTGCAACTCACTTTTTGTAGTTTTCCGGTGGTGACCATTTTGCTGAACTGCTTTGAGATGCCTCTCTGGAAGACAAAACCAACAATCTCTGTGAACTCAAGACACTGGCAATGCTCCAGTCTAGTCTCTCAACTCAAAAGGAACCAGTTTACGTTTCTTGATCTCCTGGTACAGCCCCTTTCATAACGTCATTAATATGGACAGTGATCAGCTTATGGAAGGAATTAAGACAGCAGGGGACAGCATTTCTAGTCCTTAGGTCCGGTTGTTCTGCAATTGGACAAAATGTGATTTAATATGGTCACCAGTGATCCAAAGGAGGAGGGGCCAAAATATCCTTTCCTCCCACAGCCTGCACCTCCCATATCAGAGAGCAGATAGGAAGAGTCCCAGGATAATTAGCTTCCATGCAGCAGAACACTCTGAAAGGAGCTGTGGCAGGCAACAAACATCGAATTATACAATGCACAAGCTAAACAAAATGTTACAAAAATCATTATACAACAACCAGCATCATAACAATGTTTTCTAGTACACTTGAACACTGCACTCCACAAACACATCTTGTGTAACTGTCTTCTGTTTCACTGTATTCAGGTTGAGCTGATAAACTACACTCTTATGTAAGGTTATTAGCATATTTTATTCATTCTTAGAAGTCACAGCTACAAACACATCTGCCCTGTGCCAAGGCCTACATAGTAATGAATGAATGCAACATTGTTGGACTGCTCTCCAGTTCTAAGGTTTCAGTTCTGAAAGCTATTTGCACGAAGAACATCAATACAAGAAGCTTACAAAGCTGCAGCCTACATGCATTATCTACCTGCTATCTAGTCAGGAAGGATTTTTTTCTGCTGTACCTCTACAAAGAAAGACAAAAGAAACATGGGGAAAGACTGCACAGTTTTCTTAATGGCTTTGGAGTTGTAAAGGAAAATCAGAAAATTTCATAACTGAAAGACTAGATATTGTACTTCCACCATCAATAGCTCACACTGCTTTCATGAGACCTGCTTCTGAAATGAAGGCCTCTGCTAACAAGAGAAAATTCCCCACTTGTTGGTAAAAATTCCTTGTTGTAGGAGAGAAGTGGGGAAGAGAGTCAAGAGAAATGCAAAAGAAAGGACACAGAAGAACCAGTTGTCAGTTGAGAGAGAGGTTCTCATGTACACTCGTGCTCTTGTGTTCCTTGTTCCTGTGTATATCCCACACTCCTGCTGAATCACATTTTTTTATTTTCTACAGGTTATGTTTGCAAATATTTTTTTTTCTTTTAAAGGCAAACCAATTTTATGGTACAAAATCTTAAGCCTTCAGGCTACACATAGCAGACACTCCAAGCAATGAGGATTTGTGTCACTGTTGGCCCAAGGAGTCAATAACACTTTGAAAATCTTATTGCCAGGTTACTCAACTACTACACATCTGAATAAACTGCAAGTGCACTCAAACGGGTGTAAATTTCTGGGGAAAAATCACAGTGGGGCTTAACCTGGTCTCGTCTAGCTAAGATATCCACAGTCATTTAGCATCCATCCACGAAGATTTAGACCTGGTACTTTCAGACTACTCTGTCACATTAGAGACCAGCTTCACAAGTCCTGATTCCTATCTTTGGACCACACAGCTTACGTATCAGCAGTTCGGTAACAGCCTGGTCTGAAACGCCAGGGTACAGGCAGTGTGTGCACAAGTGCAAGGCACAGCTCCCCCAGAAATCTACGACACAATATGGAGATGAAGAAGGAAGAAAACAACGCAGCACATTGTCTCAAGAGGAAGAAACGCTCCCATCTTACCCAGTTAGTTTTCCATGACACTGCTTGCACACCTTCTGCTGCGTGCTTCCACAGTGGGGAACAACAGCACTGAAGCTAAGGCAGCCTGAGCAGAACAACCGCCCGCAGTTCTTGCATCCACACTGTGGAGACACAAGAGAGGGGCAGGCCAGGGCTTCATCACCACGTCACCACACACATCTCATTGCTCCGCTGGCTGTATGCAGATGTCAAGGTGCACTGAAAGTAACATGCTGGTTTTTTAAGAGAACTGTGTCATTGGCTGCTGCTGAAGATACAGTGACTCTCAAGAGCCTTCGAGCACCAACATGTCACTCCTGCTGGAGCAGGGGCACCACTTCACCTCATAGTTCAATGCAGCAAGTACACGGGGGCTCTCTGGGACAGTGACTGAATACCGGATTAGAGGGATGACTTTTTCTTTTTTTCCTTTTTTCTCCAGTAATCGCACACAATTAAAGCCACACTGACACCAGGCACTACGGGAGCTCAGTGAGCGAGGCCAGCGCCGCGGCGCCGCCGCTCAGGCCAGCCCGGCCGCTCCCACCCCCCTTCTGCCGGACTCGCCTCTTTCTTGAAGACAGAGAACTTGGCCGCACACCCGTAGCACCGACTGCCCATGGCGCTACCGGAGGCGCCCCCGCCACGCCGAGTTCCGCGGCTGTCGCGTCGTCTCTCCGCCGCGGAAAGAAGGCGCTCGGGGAGGCCCTCCCGCCGCGGCGCAAGGCCCGACGGGAGTTGTAGTCCCGTGAGCCGCCCTGCCCGCCTGCCGCCGCCCGGCGGGATCCAGCGGGCGAACTACACTGCCAGTGGGCGCCCGGATGTCTTCTCTCGGGACGTGAAAACATCCGGTTCTACCGCGCGAGTCATGACGGTACTTGTAGTCAGGTGCAGCCGCCCCTCCTGTAGCGCGGCTCGGAGCGGGCGGAGAAGCGGAAGAATCAGAATCATGGAATCACTGGGTTGGAAAAGACGTCTTAGATCATCGAGTCCAACCACTCCTATCTACCACTAAACCATGTCCCTGAGCACCTCGTCTACCCATCTTTTAAATACCTCCAGGGATTGGGACTCAACCATCTCCCTGGGCAGCCTCTGCCAGTGCCCGATGACCCTCTCTGTGAAAGATTTCTTCGTGATATCCAGTCTGAACCTCCCCTGGTGCAGCTTGAGGCCATTCCCCCTTGTCCTATCACCTGTCACTTGGGAGAAGAGGCCAGCACCCTCCTTTGAGGTAGTTGTAGAGAGCAATGAGGTCTCCCCTCAGCCTCCTCTTCTCCAGGCTAAACGACCCCAGTTCCCTCAGCTGTTCCTCATAAGACTTGTTCTCCGTGTGAAGAGTATAGATGTAATTCGTGCCAGAAAATGCAGAGTAATGCTTGTTGGTGCATGACCTGCAAAATAGCCTGATAGGGGAAAAGGCCTGCTGGAATGATTCGGAGCCTGAGTAAGGGTCTGGACCTCCTAGGGTGGCATGGAACAATAGCAGGAGACTTTGCAGAATAACTTGATAACGACCTGAAAGTCACGTTGTGCAAGAAACCAAGCTCAAAGGGCAGAAGTGAATAAGAAAGAAGAAAATAAAATCACCTTAAAAGGAACTAACAAACCTGAAAACAGCTTAAACCTACTCTTGAGAAATCGCCACATCAACAATATCGACCTGCAGAAGAATATAAAAGGAACTAAGAGCTTAGACTTAGGTGTGCGTCTTGGTGGAGCAGAGACTCCTCGACACACCCAGCGCTGTTTGCTTCTATGCTTTCCCATATAAACATAATAAAGCAATCTTTTGCAGAAATTACGATTGATTGACTATTTATAACATCCAGCCCCTTCACCAGCTTCGTTGCTTTTTTCTGCACACGCTCCAGAGGCCTCAACATACTTCTTGTGGTGAGGGGCCCAGAACTGAACACAGTATTTGAGGTGCAACCTCACCAGTGCTGAATACAGGGGCAGAATAACCTCCCTGGACCTGCCGGTCACGCCGTTTCTGATATAAGCTGCCAAAAACAGACAATGCAAAATCTTTTATCAAATCAAACAAAAGTTTATTATAAAAATTTATTATGAGGTATTAAATCTGCAAAGCAAGGAAGTAACGCTGGGCACGTGGCTGAGGCTAAGTCGCATCAGCCAGAGGCCATGAAAACCGTTACACTTTGGTGGGAAAGCAGTTAACAATAAGGCCCATCCACCCCCCATCAGCGGGTGTCTTTCCAGAAGGCTCAGCCAAGGCAGTCGATGCGCAGAAGAAGGGGGGAAAAGGGAGGGCGAGCGGCACCCACTGGTGAGCACTGCCCCTCCACTGAACCCCACACCACAGACAAGCTGGCGTCACCAAAGAAAGACATTTTGGATCTCCACCCCCCATCCCTCCCAAGCCAAAAATGCCAATAGCCTGTTTATTCCCTTAATATGTTATCTAATTTTTCGCTTGAGGTTGGAACTTCTGATCCACTTTTCTTTCCACTGTAAATTGAACCTATCTCATATCTGAACTAAGACATGAACAATCCACTACAGTTTAAACAATATTAGTGTTTTATCTTTCTCCTCCTAGTCCATCATGAGGGTCTTTAGGGGTGATATTACATGTCCTTATCTGGCATTGTTTACCTGCGCAAAGCCAACCATTCTTCCCCGTTTTTTCACACAAGCCAAGACGCCATTGGCCGCCTTGGCCACCTGGGCACGCTGCTGGCTCATGTTCATTCAGCTGTCAACCAACACCCCCAGGTCCTTCCATTCTGCCCCAGCCACGTGTGTCTGAGCGCAGCAGCCACTCCTCAAGCTGAACGCTTGCTGGGGCCCCGTCCTCCAGTGCCCCCACAGCGGCGTTTGGAAATGGAGCTTTGAGTGAAGGGCCGGAGGCCTCAGCCGTTCCTGGGTATCACTCGTTGTTGCCATTCCTGCTCAAAGCCTGTCACTGCTTTGTTTGTTACTCAAACGGCTGGAAGAAGAAAACACAGTTAAGTGGGTTTGGAGTGGCGGCTGATCTTTAAAAGACGGGGCATGTAATTGCTGTGGGAATTCATCAGGGGTGTGATTCAGATTCACACTGAGCAACAACAGAGCAGCCTTTTCTGTGTTCGTCTTGGGTCTCCTGATTCTATATGTGGGTACCGATGTCTCTTAAAAGGGAGCCCTTTGGACATTCCTTGACTTCCACATCGAGCCGTGCTTCCACGATGGGCCATGCTTTCTGCAGTGTGTGTTGGGACTAATGCATCCTAATGAGGAAATGTACTCCTCTTGGTTTATTTTGCCTCCCAGGATGAAGATGGGAGTAAGATGAGAGCAAGAAGCCACCCCCCCTAGACCCGGCAAGCAAGAAATGCAGCAGCTGCTGATGGAGTTAGAGGAACTGTTCCAGCACATGGAAGTAATGTTTAGTTTGACATGGGTTCCTCAGGCTCTTTTTCTGCTTGGAGGCAAAGTTCTAAGCCCTGAGGAGCTCTATGGACTCAACTTCGAGACTATCTATGAGGGCAGTGCTGAGAAGAGCCTGGATACTGCATCCTGTGTTCGCAAGCTTTTTCACTCCCTCTTTGTTGCGGATGTCTTCAGTGAACTCAAGGATCTGCCTGTCGTGGGCACTGTTGTCGTGCTCCAGGGGCACTGCCCTTGTGGTGTTGACCGGTTCTGGCCTAAGCTCAACTATGAAGTGCCGACACGAGGAAGGAAACTGACCATGAACTTGTGGTGTGATGGAGGCGTCCACATAAGCCCCTCACCTCATCAGCATATGGCTTCTACTTGGGAGGACTACATCTGGTTTCAAGCACCGGTGACCCTCAAAGGCTTTCATGAATGACCTGTCCTCTGTGGAACTCCAATGGGAAATTGAATGAACTTTGGTGCTTTAGGGGACACTGATTTTATCAAATATAACCGCGTATTCTTATCTGTTTGGATCTCCTCTCTGAGGCATCTCCTGTCTTCCTGCAGCTTGACCTTGTTCATCCCTCTTCACCTCTGGAATTGTTGTTGAAAGCAACTACCCATTAAGGTGCAGCTGCACACACACGCACCCCCAGAGTGATTCTACAGGGACCGGAGTTGTGGCAGAGGAGATGAATTACTGTGTGGGGAACAAAAGTTTCCTGTTGCAATCTTACTGAATTGGCAAATACTGGAGGCAGTCTTCTCTCTCCTGAGTTTTAGTGTGGCTGTTACTCTGGTAACAAGTAGTATGTTAGCTGATTGTTTGGGGCTCTAGATAGAGTATGTGAATATACTTGGCCTTTGTCATCAAGACCATCCCCATTCTTATCTATCCTGCTTCTGTAAAAGGAGAACTTCCCCTGCAGACTGATCAGGCCTGAGGACTCAAGAGTTTACCCATCACTCTGAGAAAATTAACTTCCCTGCAACTCCATTTTAGTTACTAATTAATAATGCAAATAGCGGGACTCCTCAGTGACTGGGAGGTCTCTTACCTAGCACCATCTTGTCCTGGTGACGAGAAGAGGCTGAGCAGCCCTGGGAAGGCAGGGAATCTTCCTATTTTTTTTTACTAACCTTTAGTCCAAGAGCCCTGACAATCACATACACAGTTACAATGAAAAATAAGCAGTTTCTGCTCTAACCCTCTTCAGAGGAAGCTGAGACACCTGTCTCAATATGCTGGTTTATGTTTGCTTAAAACAACACCAACAAAGTTAGTTTCTTGTTTACTTTCACCTCTTTGAAGTGAGGGGAAGGCTGCTGTGTGTGCAACTGCCCACTTTACTGTGTACTTGCAGTTCTCTTGAATGAAATGTGACCTGTTATGCCATTTTCTTAGGAAGGTGATATGTTTCTTTTCTGGTCAGTCTCCGGCTGAATGAATGACGCCTGTCAGCTGTAGCCTTTCCCAGTGAGACAGTGAGATGAATAAATCTATCTTGACCTCTGGAGGCTTTGTCAATAACACTCAGAACTTGCAAGACATACTTCTTGTGTTTATTTTCTAATTTGTTTCAACTCTGCATCAAAGAGAGGAAAGTGCTATACTTCATGGTACTGAACGGTACCATGGGCTGAACTGCTTTTGGGGTGTCTGGCTAAATGTGGTTGTGGCAATGCCTTCTCGTGCCCATCAGTCTGTATGGTGGCACCAGTCTTGGCTGGTAGCTGTCACATGCATGCATTTGGGCAGGCAGTGCTGTCCCCTGCTCTGCTGAGGAGAACTGCTCCACTTACTGCATCAAC
Organism: Cuculus canorus; assembly: GCF_017976375.1. Taxonomy (NCBI): domain Eukaryota; kingdom Metazoa; phylum Chordata; class Aves; order Cuculiformes; family Cuculidae; genus Cuculus; species Cuculus canorus. The sequence goes on from NC_071405.1 coordinate 50,633,065, forward strand.
ATGTTGTCCTGCATTGATTTGCCTAGGGTTTGCTTTTTTAATACAGTGAAACAAAGTTCATCAGGCTTCTCCAAATTTCATGTCTTCTACCTAGTAAGCTGTCGGATATGGTTTTACTTGTTTGGTGGGGGAAGACTGAGATTGGTAGGAGAGAATCACCAAAACACCTGGGCCTGTTGCACATGTTGCAAATGTTTTTGCAATTCAGGTTGCTGGTTTTGCAGCTTGTCAGGTTGCTTTTTGTAAAGGTATGTTTTAGAACTAGATATTCAAAGCTTTATTGTAGAGCACATAGTTACCTACTTCTCCGCTTCCATAAAAAAAGTTGAAAAATATCTTTTTTTTGGCCAGAGTGAAAAAGAAAAAAAGCCTACTCTTCAAAGTGTCTGTAGGATACATTTCCTACATGCTTAATTTCTGTCAGAAATCCTGTCTTTAAAAGATCTCAGACTCCCCTAGTTATGCTGAAAATGGCTTAGACACATTCGCATTGATCTCAGATTAGCAAGCAGGTGACTTTAAAGCAGAAGACATTTTTATGTGGACTCTGGGTAGAAAAAAGAGAGTTATCTGACAGATTGTTGTCAGATTGCCTTTCAAGCTGCAGCTCTTGAATATCTGCTTGCGGAATCTTGTGCTTGTCTAGATGGGGTCCATTGGTGTAATGTTCCTATTCTTTTCTGTCTTCTATAACCCATAACCTCAAAGGATGTAATGTCCCTTTATGTTAATGTAAGCAGGAATCAGTGCAAGTCAATAGAACATCAAGGTTCACTAGATTTTTATCACCTTAGAACCTGCAACCAAGAAATACTTACATATCCCTCAGCTTAACATAACATGATAGGGTTGGACTTGCTAGAAAACAGATGGAGTTTTGTTTGTTTGCAATGCTGCAGTGTGATGACGAGTAGTAAGGGTTTGTATTGTGGTAAATTCTAAAGACAGGAGTTGAGTTGGTGCTCCGCTGTGTTAGTTTCCCTATTACCTTCATCAGTCTTAAACTTAGTCTTTCTTTAACTTGCTTTTACTTTACTGTATATGGGACAAAGCATTTGTCTACCCTTTTCTACAATTATCCTCTGCTTCAGACCTGCTATACTGGCCAGCAACAGAAACTGGAGCATTTGTCAAGGTAAGCCTACAGCTCTGGCACACTTCCACCGCGGATCCAGAAGTGGAAGGGAATGGCTTTTATGTCAACATTTGTATTTGCTGTGCTTAATGTATTTGCTGACGATACTCTTGACTTGGGTGATGCATGTGTTGTGTTGAACACCGAGGTTACTTTCCTGTTAAAATTTTTACATCTACCTCTGCTTAGTGCCATTTCTGAGCATTGTCGTCGTTTCATAGTGTACTTAGTTCATTGCCTAGTATGCATAACTTGTTACCCCGAGAATGAACATATGATTAGGACAGGATCATTCATCTCCAGTTCAGCAAAGCATAGTGTTCACAGAACAACTGTGTTGGATGTGGAAGAGGGCATGTTAAAATAAGAAATCCTCTCTTTTATTGACTAGTGATAGGTGGCAATAATTACTTTGGCCTAAATCTCCTAATCACAAGTCTATTTGTGTAATTTAGTAAGATACTCAGAGTTACACGTAGTTGGCACTCCTAGCACTCTCCTGGCTATTGGATAAAAGTTACTTCCTAACGTAATCTCTCTCTTGGAATAGCTTACTAGCACATAGGTGATATATGCCCTGGATTAAATGATGATAGATTTTCCTTTGGAAATTGTACAGAAAACCCTATAAAGACCTAAGGAAGCTTAGGCTCTGGCACTGTGAAGAAGATGCAGCAAGATGAGTTTTGGTGGAACGCAGAGTGTATTAGAGACTGACTTGAAAGTTTGTCTTACTGAGCTTATTTCTCTAGAAACTTAGATACAGGCTGGTGTGTTCCTTTCACGTGCATTTCAAGTCATAATCCTGCCTTTGTATGTTTGTTACATTCTTTGACTCATGGGAGTTTTCTGGTTTTGTTTGCACTGAAGAAAATCTGTTACACCAAGGGGCTGCAATTAGTGTTTTCCTCTGTCCAAATCCTTGCTACCTTTTGTTTCGGAAGAAAATGGGATTCTGACTGCCTGATGATCAATGGCATAGTTTCGCATTTAGGAGACCAAGTTGCAAAGCTGTGAGATAGAGAGGACGGAGAAATTGGGAAATATCCCCCTCTTAGTTTACATACGAGTGCCATGTTCACTGAAACCCCCACCCCAAAGCCAATGATTTATGATCAGAGTGTTTTAAAAATTTTTATTTTTTCCCTTCAGGCACTGATGGATCTCCGTCTCCTAGAAAACATTGAAGAAACCTACAAACATGTGATTGTATCCTTCCTGGTTACTTTTGTTACACCTTCAGTATATGCACACCAATGTTCTTAAATGTTTGTCACCTAAGTGCTTAAGGACATATGTTAATTTAAACTTCGAACACAAAGCTAGCAAAAACATTTAGTTTAGAATTAAGCCATATACAGGAGCATTGTTTTATTTTTTTGTACTGTGGAAATGAAATTTTCTTTTTAGTGTATTGCTGCCAGGTCTTTTCTACTATGACAGAATGGGTTTACTAAGAATACTGAAGGTATAAAGCCCCTTTAGTTTTATCTCAACATTTAAACACAGTTTTTAATTTTTAAAGCACCCGTACCTGTAGCAAATGGCTTCTTACTAGAATGACGCAATGAAACCTGCTGCTTCAGAGCAAAAGGATTTCTAACAGTGGATTTCATCAGCAGTAGGTGATTTTTGCTGAAATCATTGCTTCTCCAGCACAGTCAACAGTACTTGCTTTTGTTCTGTTGGACGTGCAGGCACACGGAATAATAAAAAGAGAGAAGAGGGAAGTCATTGGGCATATACTTAATTTTTAAGCTGCTGAAATACCCAGAACTGCTTTTCTGGTTTGTTCCCTGACCCAGGAGGGGAGCCTAGAGAATGAGGGCTTTGAAAACAGTGGTAGCCTAGAACTGTCTTAGAACATGTCCCTAAAAACAGGGGGTCAGAAAGTGGCACTACTAGTGGTGGATCTGCATGCTGTCTTAGATCTAGTCTTAATCATTCAGAGCCAAGTTGTCTTGCAAGCACACGGTAATTTACATCCTCTGGAGATGAGAAAGAAAACCAGCTGTAGAATTTGCTTGCTTTAGTAATTAAGCACTGGATGTTCTGAACGTCCAGCAGGTAGCTCCACTGGCTGTACAGGGAGCCTGAATTTATAACAGAAGTATTTAAATATCTAGAGCTAAACCTTTTGGATACCTTACAGAAATCAAAGTGTATTTCCTTCTGGTTACTTCTTCAGAATAGAGTTTTGTGGTTAGGACTTGGCTGTCTCCAGGTTAAGAGAGTTTAAAATGGCAAGACTAAGACATTAGTAGTTCCTGCTTACTACTGCTTTTATATTCTTATTTCATTGTGTTTTTCTAGAAGTAGAGTTGTTGGTCTTCCAGATTTGTTAGCCTTATTAATATATCAGAGAGATTTTTATCTCAATTTCTCTTCTGTTTCTGCTGCCAACAATAGCACAGTGAAACTATTTTGTGATTATGCTTTTACAGCCAAATAAGTTTTATTGGGAGTTAGATCCAGGAAAGGTGTTGGTTCATACAGATGTGTTGTGACTTCAGACCTCAGGCTTGTGAATAATGGAGAACTCAACACCAAGTTTGTTGAGGAGATCAATCAGACAAGGCAGCTCCTGGAGTGTACACAATACCTGCCAAGAAGCCAACTTGCTGTTGGAAGAGCTTTCCAGGGACACAGTCTTCATTCCTGTCTGTAATGACCCTTCAGAGCCAGTGGGTGCCAGGGGCTCCAGAATTAACCTTTAATAACTCGGAAAATACAACCAAATTGATAATTAATTCTTTCACATCCTTTGCTCTCCCCCAGGGCCTCGTTAAACTCATTAAATACTTAATTAAAGTATTTAAATATCTAGAGCTAAACCTTTTGGATACCTTACAGAAATCAAAGTGTACTTCTTTCTGGTTACTTCTTCAGAATAGAGTTTTGTGGTTAGGACTTGGCCGTCTCCAAGTTAAAAGAGTTTAAAATGGCAAGACTAAGACATTAGTAGTTCCTGCTTCCTACCGCTTTTATATTCTTATTCATTGTGTTTTTCTACATATAATGGCCATAAAAGCAATCAAAGTCTTGCATACAACTATATTTTCTAGATGAGAGCACTTCGGATGCCAGTCCACAGGTAAAATGGTGGGTGGTTTGGGTTGTTTTATTTCCTCTAGTTATAGCGTGCTCTGCAATTCCACAACTTTCATTTTACCACTTTTATAAGTAAACAGAAATCTGTATCTAACTTCTGATAAGAGCCAGATTAAATTGGGTGTTCCATGAACTTGTGTTACAGATCTGTGAACCATCTGCTGTTTTTCAGAACCATAGTTTTCCAGTGAATCAAACATAAAGTTGATTTTTGAAGTTTTAGGTCCTGCATTTGAAAAATTTCATCCAGCCGGGTGTGTGTAGGTAGCTTTTTCTTGCTTGTTTTAATGAGCACATCATTTTGTCTAATGCCATTTGCTGGTCTTCCAGATTTGTTAGCCTCAACTACATATTTGATATCAGACAACTTACTTGCTGAAAGACATCTTCAATTGTTGGCCACGTAAAACAGAAAAAAATAGCAACTCTTTTGGCAACACATTTGCTCTCCCTCGGGGCCTTGAGAAACTCACTGAAGGATTTAGCCTTCTTGATCACAAAGATTATGAAGTATGTTACCGTTTAGTTGGATGTACATTACCATGCAAGGCTGTCATCTATAAAATGATTTTAAGAAATTGCTGCTTATATAATAACAGGTTCTAAAGCACAAGAGGCCTTTTTTTTAGTCCTGCTACAACATCTTCAGCAATTAGTTATGATTTGAGTATTTGTGTTGGAAGAGTTTATCTATATATCTTAGTAAGCCTGGTCTTCAACTTTTACAGAAATCACTTACGCTGCTTTGTCACACATCAGCAATGAAAATAGCGCCATGGCTACAGGTAAGAATCATTAATTCACTCATATGCCAAGGGGAGCATAAACAAGCCCCGAATTACATCCAGGTAATGAAGCTATCAGTGTCTTGCACACAACTATATTTTCTAGATGAGACCACTCGGGATGCCAGTCCACAGGTAAAATGGTGAGTGGTTTATTTCCTCTAGTTGTAGCGTGCTCTGCAATTCCGCAACTTTCATTGGTTGTAACTTGTGTTACAGATCTGTGAAGCATTTGCTGTTTTCCAGAACCATAGTTCTCCAGTGAATCAAACTTAAAAGGTGATTTTGGAAGTTTTAGGTCCTGCATTTGAAAATTTTCATCCAGACAGGTGGATGTAGGTAGCTTTTTCTTGCTTGTTTTAATGATCACATCATTTTGTCCAATGCCATTTGCAGTTCTCTGTATATTCAGTCATGTCAGACCTTGGTGCTTCAGGAAAAATAAGGGAAAGCCTGCTCTTTTGCAAGCCATTTGAAATTTGCAGGTGATAACAGGTGTATCATAATAAGGTCCTGCAGAGTGACAGATCTATTTTAACTTAGAGCTGTAAGCTCTCTTGTCACTCCAGTCCTCCTTTGACCTCACTAAGAGCACTAGATGAAAGTTGGGTGAGCTGATGGGCAGATCTGTAGAGTAAGCTTATTCGCTAAGTAGATATAGCAGATAGTTTTGTGCAGTGAACTTCTTCCAATTAGTAAACTTTTTGCTTCATGCTTTTCATTCACCACAATGCAGGGGATCATTGCCTAAGAGAGGGAGCACCTCCCAGAAATTCCATCTTGGAGCATTCTGGCAAAGTCCTCCCTCGAATTCAAAGGCAGCTGGCTGCGGAGAGCCAAGCCATACCATTTGCAGTCTTAAGAGAAGGTGATATTTTGGGGGTGGAATATAATGGATAGCTAACCATCACTCTGATGACACAAGGCTTATATTTTTCCCCTCTTTCTTTACAGTCTCAACAACAAGCCACATTTTCCTTGGGTTTCTAGAGCGACTGAACCACCAGTCATCATACAGCCTCCCCCAATGTGCAATTGTGAAGTGCATTTGTTAGCACATCAGTCACAAAATGAAAATATTCCAGGTAGAGCCACAGAAGGAATAAAAAAGTTGTTTCTCCTAGATGTGTGTGTCTGTGTTGATGCTTTCTGTGCTTTCAAAGTGTTCCGCAACTGCCAGTCATGGTCATGCTGACAATCCTGCTCTTTATGCTCAGCTTTAGCTCTTTAATGGAGGGAGTAGTTACACTCATAGACTGGATGCAGAGGGAATGCCACTGCCCAAGCCAACATCTTCCTAACCCAACACCATGAAGCAGTGCCCCCACCTCTGTGCCACCCCTAGAAAACACAGCCCAAGTCTGTGTCTGCACAGAAGCCACAGGACAGGTGAGAAAGGGTTTCACAAAGGTGCATACATATGGAGCAGAACTTTCCCGCATCTTGCCAAAGGGATCTGTACCCTGCCTGCTCGAGGAGTAAAGACAGCACTGTGTGGGGCCTATCTGTAACTCAGGAGACAAGAAAGTGCAAATCGCAGAACAGCCACAAGAGTGACAAGTGATTATCAGGGACACCTGCAGCCCTCCTCTTTCTATGATTCTGTCTTCACCAAAAGGGATATCAGGCACCGGAACAGGCTGCCCAGGCAAGCGGTTTGGTCACCTTCCCTGGAGGTATTTAAAACATGGGGAGACAATGTGCTCCAGGATAGGGTTTAGTAATGTACAGGCATGGTTGGACTCAATGAACTCAAAAGTCTTTTCCAACCAACCGAGTCTATGCTTCAAATGAAGACGATTTCAGGAAAAACACACTGGGTCTCATCTCCTAGAACAGTTGCCTAAAAATGATTACCAAGATCAAATTCTTCGAGCTCACCACACTGGGTATTGCTAGGCACAGAGACACAGAATATGACTGGTGGTTCCTTAGCACAGTGTCCACCTTGCTGTCAGTTCCTTGGACATGTGCCCCATATGCTGTCTTTGGTGTAGTTATTCACTGCAATGCAATCCTCTGGGAGGATGACCTCCTGTGACCTCAAAAGGCTCACCTTGTGCTCCACATTCCCATCTTCTGCCTGGTCAGAGAATGAAACAAAACAGAAAGGTCAGATGCTGTGCCATCAGGGACTTCTACAGGATGCACAGGTAACTCTGCAGCTCATGCCGACAGTGTCAGAGAGAGGAAAAATGGCAGAAATAGAGTGTGTTAGGTCACAGCCTCTTCTGCCATTCATTCCTACACTCAACAGGAACTTACTTAGGTTTGTTTCTGCTGTTTGCACCCCATGTGATGAAAACCAGAGAATAAAACTAGAGAGTGACATGGGGGTAATACTGCTTTCAGGAGAATTTTTTACTGCCAGCAAAGAATAGGGCCAGTCTAGCAGCCACAGAGAGAGAGAGTTCCAGTTAACTGAAAAGGCACACACCAGCAGGTGATTAAAAGCCTTCCCACACCTCACCCACCCATGACCCACCCTACCACCCACAGCATCCCACTCTGCCTGGCAGCTTCTATCCAACTAACGTGCACAGAAACGGTGGACTGAGGACAAAAGTGGCCGCTGTCTCCCCTCTTCCACACAGAGATCCTCCCTCACCCAATTAGTCTTCTCATTGACTGCTTCTCATACCCTTGCCTACCTGCCCTCTGCAAGAGAGAAGAACTACAGACACAAGGAACCAAGCTACTGCCTTCTTTGCAGTACAGCAAGCTAGTCACCCACTTGGCACTTCCAAGAACCAGACCTGAGTGGGGCTGTCTGTGCACAACGCATTCAGGACAACTTTCCTAAGAAGGGCTGAGCCAGAATGCACTGTCACAGCCTAAACCAGAAAGGCCCAGGTACTCACCATGCCCACTCCAGCTCCAAGAGGCTCCAGCTGCTGAACAGAGCATGGAGCTGATATTGAAGTAACTTTCCCCCCGATTTGGCCAAAGGACCACTGAGAAAGGGCCGGAGCCAACTTCTCTGGCAGACTAAACTTTGCTGCCCACACTAAGAAATTCCTTTTCCTCCGGACACCGATTTGCACGTCAGGAGTAGCAACAGCCTTCTCCGCACCTTGTGGTTCAGCTCCCAACCACAGCAGCACTGATGGTGGCAAAAGGCCAACAGAGGCAGGTTCTGAATCGTCAGCTCAGCTGTGGGGCAGCGGAGCTACAGGCTGAGGAAAGTGAACTTGCCCAAGGTTCTCCTTTCTGAGCACCTACCGGCTTTCCAGCTCCCAGAAACCACCACATTCCCATACCATACGTCCTCTCAACGAGGGGACGGGTGTTTTCCAAGGCAGCCCAGAGTCCAAAAGCAACAAGCCCGGACTCTGGGGCCACGGGCAGCAGGGCAGGAAACCGGGCCGAAACCGCAGAGGACGCGCAGCCGCGGCTGGAAGCAGCAGAGACCGACCCGGAGCCGCAGGGAACCACCCATCTGCCCTCCCTGAACAGAGCCAAAGCCCCGCCCCGTGGAGCAACCGCTCGCTGCCAGTGCGGGCTCCGCGCGGTGTCTCACAGGGAGCTCCCGAGTGGGGCCAAGCGCTCAGCTCGGGGCGAAGTCTCAGTGCCGAGCGCCCCGAGAGGGCGTTCGCCTCAGCCCGGCTGCGCCCGCCCTTCTTCTTCGCCTGCAAGGAGCAGCAGCCGCCCGCCAGCAGCCCCCGCTCGGCTCTGAAGCCCGGGAGAGCCCGAGGAGCCCCAGTACGTCCTGCGCTGCCCGGTACCGCCTCGTGACATAGAGCCCCGCCCGCCTGCAGCTCCCGGCGTGCCCCGCGGCGCTGCCTGCTCAGAACTACAGCTCCCGGCGTGCCCTGCGGCGCGGCGCGCTCAGAGAGACTCATAGAATCATAAAACCACCAGGGTGGAAAAGACCTGTTAGATCACCGAGTCCAATCATTCCTATCTGTCACTAAACCATCTCATCTACCCGTCTTTTAAATACTTCCAGAGATGGTGACTCAACCACCTCCCTGGGCAGCCTCTGCCAGTGCCCGATGACCCTCTCTGTGAAAGATTTTTTCCTGATATCCAGCCTGAACCTCCCCTGGCGGAGCTTCAGGCCATTCCCCCTTGTCCTGTCCCCTGTCACTTGGCAGAAGAGGCCAGCTCCCTCCTCTCCACAACCTCCTTTCAGGTAGTTGTAGAGAGCAATGAGGTCTCCCCTCAGCCTCCTCTTCTCAAGGCTAAACAACCCCAGCTCTCTCAGCCGCTCCTCATAAGACTTGTTCTCCGGCCCCTTCACCAGTTTCGTTGCTCTTCTCTGGACACACTCCAGAGCCTCAACATCCTTCTCGTGGTGAGGGGCCCAGAACTGAACACAGTATTCGAGGTGCAGTCTCACCAGTGGCAAGTACAGCAGGAGAATAACCTCCCTGGACCTGCTGGTCACACCATTTCTGATACAAGCCAAGATGCCATTGGCCTCCTTGGCCACCTGGGCACACTGCTGGCTCATGTTCAGTCGCTGTCAACCAACACCCCCAGGTCCTTCTCCTCTGGGCAGCTTTCTAGCCACTCTTACCCCAGTCTGTAGCACTGCACAGGGTTGTTGTGCCCCAAGTGCAGGACCCAGCATCTGCCCTTGTTAAATCTCATGCCATTGGTTTCAGCCCAGTGGGCGGTGCCTTCATGGGGGTGGAGTCAAGTGGCTGGTGATGCAGTCAGTAAGCGATTGGTGATGGAGCTAAGTGGCTGGTGGTAGAGTCAATAAGTGGTTGGTGATGGAATCAATATGCAGTTGGTGATGGAGTTAAGCGGCTGGTGACAGAGCAGCTGGTGATGGAGTCAAGTGGCTGGTGATGGAGTTGAGTGGTTGGTGATGGAGTTGAGCAGTCGGTGGTGGACTTAAGCGGCTGGTAGAGGAGTTATGAAGCTGGTGATGGAGTGGTCAAGCGGCTGGTGGCAGCAGTTTGGGTCTGGCATTGCTGCCTCGCATGCCAGACTGTCCTGCACATCCAGTACCGTCAGCACAGTTGGTTGGGTATTGTGGGTTTGCCCATTAGCTGTCATTAGGTGTTGATAAGAAAAAGCCTCTGCTCTAATTGTGATAGACTGGTGTTCATTACTGTGTTTTTTTGCTTTAATCCTGTGGTGAGATCCTGTTTCACAAGAGCATGAAATCAGCTGAATTGCAAAGCACCCCTTATCTACAGCCAATACTCCTGCCAGTGTTTGTTTGGATTGAACAGCCTACAGCGTTGGTAAAGAAACGTTACTGAGTGTAGTTGCAAGTACCATTGTCCCACATGAGCCACCCTGTTAATCTTTGCAGTTACATTTTCCATTCATTTCAGTTTAATAGATAAGTCCACGCTGTAAAGACTTACACAATTAAATTAGGAAACTGACTGATCTATTCAATTAAGTACGATGTTAATATCTGAACAAAGCTAAATTTAAAGGGAGAAAATTGGGTTTTCCTCTCTCAAGTGTTTTGGTACAGGACATTAGAACAACAACTGTATAAAACTTGGGAGCTAAACTTTGTGCCTGTCCAGCAACTGTATTGAAGAACACCCTGAAATTCCAGGTACTTTGGGCATAAAGCAGGGAACTGAGACAAATACAAACCAGAATTTAGTCAAATAAAAGACTTCATTTGATGTTGTCTTTGCTACTAAGCTGGTCAATGGGAAAAGAGGAAATTTCAGTCTGAACGTTATAGCGCAACATACCTATTGACAGGTGAAATTTGGAGTTCTGTTCTTTAATACAAAATGCAAGCAGTGACCCAAAGAACCTTCCTGTCCGGACGGCGCCGACAACAGAGATGAGCAAGGCAGTTAAAGAAATGGAACTTGCCTGTGCAGCAACGCCTTGGCTGGCTTTGCTGGGTGGACCCGAGAGTCGTAACCACGGTAGGAGAAGACCTCGCTCTCCCGCGGATGAAGAAGGAGTCGCATTCGCTTTTCCCTGCTGGTGGCCACCAGAGGGGGCCCGGCTCCCACGGCTTTTCCAGCTCCTGCACCAGAAGGCCATTTGGCAGCTGAACAGCATCAGCTTTTTATTTTTTCTCTTGCCTCCAGATGTTTCCCATGATAAAGGGAACTCCGATTATTAAAATCCTATGTGATGACTTATGCCATAAGATTTTCAGTTTCTCGTTGAAGTGTGGGAGAGATTAAACGTCTTTGGTCCATAAGCCTTTTCCTTGCCACGCTCAGTTGTACAGTAAGTTGTATGTTCTCTGTCCTACACAGTTATGGCTGCAAATGCTGTGTTCTTCTCTAACTTGCTGTGAAACTGTGCCTCAGAGTAGGCTTGTCCTTGATAATCTCGGGGTTTGATTACTGTAACGGAGTGTATCTAGAAGTAAAACTTCTGGTCTGAAAAAGTTCAAATTCATTCAAAGTGTGGCCATCAGCCACAAGTCTGTTTGGCTGTAATGTTTCCCCTTGCAGTTCAGTGTGATTAAAAGGGCACCTCATCACCGTAGTAAAATTGAAAACTGAGTTTCAGTATTTTTGCTGTTTCAGGACGCTCGCTTTCTTCTAGATGAGGAACCAACTGTACTATCAGCATGTTAAAGCTGTCCTTATTTTCTGTCAGGCACTGGCATTCTAGTCATGCAAGCAAGCATCATCTCGGCCACAGTTATTTACTTACATAAGGGAAACGTTCTAAATTAAACACAATACCCCCCACTATGAGTAGTAGCTTTCTTTTTTTTTTTTTTTTTTTCTGCGTTTCTGTAGTGCCTCATTCTAGATTGTTTTTCTCTTACAGCAGTGATTGACAGATCTTTGCTCTGGTTCTTACAGATTGCAAAAGGATACCACTGAAAGGCCCTGACTTTTCTCTCAGATAGGAACCTGGGCAGTCCCAAAGCAGGTAAGATTGGAATACACAGACACAAACACTCTTGTCTCTTCCACATGCACAGGTTTGTGGAAGTGGGTCTCAGCACAGATCTCGTTCAGTACACAATTAAGGTAATACCTTTGTGTCATGAGTTATGTACATATATGGGAATACATATGTATATTCATCACTGCTATTTACCTTTGTTTTTTAACAGTAAATTTTCACATATTGGATTTCAAAGTTGTGCTAAGTGAATGCTGAAGTTTCATTAGAACCTCTCAAATTCCTGCTATGATGGTATTTGAATCTTAAATTTTGACTGTCCTGTTCATTGTGTCCACTGGCTGCTCATTCTCAATTAATGTACTTCAGAATATGAATGCTAACAGAAAGCTTATAAATAATTTTTATATATATAGGCAATGCATGTTGTCAGAGGATTATTGTCTGTTAGATGCAAGTCCGCTTACACTCTGCAGCTGGGGACATCTAAGCTCTTAGCAGGTTTCTGAATTCTACAGCTTCTCCCTTTTAAGATTCACACGCAATTAACTGTGGGTGAAAGTGAGCAGCAATCATTATAAGATGGATGCCATCCATTAGGATGTTTTGTATCTTGCATTTTCCTGTTTGGTGGGTGACAGATTTATGGATGAGTAATGTATAACTCACATGGAGACTGCTGGCAGGAAACCAGAGATTTTAGCAATAATAGAGAAAAACTGAAGGTTTTGATATCTGTGGAGGGTCAGGAAGTGGTCTGGAGCATGTGTGGAAGCTCCAGGTAATGTGCATATCCCTGAAGGAAAGTGGTTAACTAGGACCCCTAACAGAACTCTTGAAAAGCGAAGCCTTTAAATCCCAGACTGAAACACCTTTCCTATGAAAGAGACAACTTATTAATCACATTATATTTCAGCCTGTTGGTGCATTCAGGAATGCATTCCTACATCATTATGGTTTAATTAATGTTTTCAAAACAAAAGAGATTGGAGTCTTTAGCCAGGCTGTGTGCCCTTAGGGCTTACAACTTGCCTGCGGGAAGGGCTTGCTTACAAATAAAACACCCAGATTAAGTCACATTGCCACATCTCAGACTCCTACTTAAGACCATATTTCTAGGGTTAACTTGCAATTCTAACATTCCTATACATGGTACATCGCTGTTTCAATATGTTCATGCTCCTTTACCATATATGAATGAAGATGTAAAACGTTGGACCTATGCAGAACCCCACATCAGGCCATGGGAAGGGAATCTAAAGTAGTACTAAGTTACAAAGCTGTTCAGCATTTGATATTTGAAATAGGGACTCATTTGCATACACTAACAATTATCATGGGGTTATTACTTTTGCACGTCTGTGAAAGTCCTCAGACTCAGGGAGGAGAATTAGCTTTTGGTTAAAAATAGAAATAGAGTTTAATTTTCTCTCATGCTGCTGAAATTGCTACATCCTCCCAAAATGTGCCAATCTAAATAGTGAGCCAAATTAAATGAAGGAATATTTTTTATAGACAGAACACGGGAGCTTGTAAGAACTACAAATATTTCTTGCCTGCTGCACATGGACTTTCCTAGCATGAAAGCAAGCTCTAGACCCTGATGTCCACAACTTATCAATTATCATTCTTCTGAGGGTGAAAAATAACCAGCGCTTAAAAAGGAAAATATTACAGATTCTTAAAAATTAAAAACAAACCCAAAACTCACATAAATCAAAATTTTATTGTCTGCCTTTCTAGCATCAGCAAAGCAAACTGGCATTTTCTATAAGCCCTTCTTCATAAAGGCATAACTGGGCCAAGAACTTTATTTATTACGTTTTGGCATCTTCCAGTTTGGTACTGGCATTTAGTTCTAAATACATCAGGTCAAAGCGAACTGTGAGCTGTCTAGAGTGGTCATTGCTTTCTCCTCTTCAGAGGTCAGAGGTGGAAGATTTCTCTCTGCAGACAAGGTACTTCACACTTAGCACATTCTCCAAAGTTACTGGCTCCACTCACATTCAGTGGACTTTACATTAGGTTTTCAGTCCTTGTTGTTAAAATATATTTTGGTAACATCTCGTGGACAATGTCAATACCTGACGCAGGCCACAGCAAAATGGCAATAAGAGATGCTTCACTCTGTTCCTTCTCCCTCACTGCTTGTTCCTGTCACTCTTAGTCATTAATTAAATCTGTTCCTTGACGTGGCTCATCTCACAGAGGAGTAGTGCAGTTCTTTGAGCTGAGGTGCTATAAAAACATCCTGGTTTGCACCTTCGCTGTGAAGTGGTGATTTCCAGGCTAAGCTAAGGTGCCTATATGAACTGTGTTAGTGAGGTTGGCTTCAAAGTACAAATAAACATGTATCTGAAGGTTTTTGTGTATGCATACTGGAATGCACATTAAGGTTGGGTAATAACAGTTATCAGGATACAGGTTAAAGTCACTACATAGCCATATACAGAAATTTATACGGGCACAGTTTCAAATACTATTAGTTCTTGAAAATCTGCTTACATAGTTTCAGTTCTGCTATTGTATTTCACCATGCAACACCAGCAATGGGAATACTATAACAAAAAGCTTACAGTCTCAGACAGAAGCATTCCATAGGCAAGAACATTTTTGTCCATAATTCACCATGCAAATTAGATTACTTTAAATGTAAGACTAAGAGACCAAGCTTCAAGCTTTTTTTTTAAAGGCGCTGAGGAATATATTTTTTGCCAAAATTGAGTGCATCTTAACTTTTACCTGTGGCTAGGTGGTCTCTTACTTACATTCTGTGTTTTCCAACTCCCATCTGTATAGTAGTACCTACCAAACGTGTAACTCATCACAAATCCAGGCAATTCCCAAACTATATCACTGTGAAATTCAACCAGCACAAAGTTCCCAGTGGAAGTAAAGTCTCCAACCTTCTCTGTCCCACAATAAGGGCCAACTGCAGGTGATGTAGTTTGGCTTCCATCATGAATGAGCAAGTGGTCATAGATGCATCTGTCACTATCTTCCAGCTCAAAGGATAACATTTTGAGAGATATCTGGAGGAAATACAACCAAAGCACTTTGCTGCCAGGTTGTATCCTTTTTTCTTATGCTTGTGTGTAGCAACTACAAATTGTTTAAATTCCTTACATGCAGGCACCGTTTTTCATTTTGTGTTTGCACCACATCCTGAGCCTATATTGTAATGCAGATTAGCAGCAAATTATTTGCTTAGCTCATTGGCATTTGGAATGGAAGGAGAGGCAAGGGACAAGATTGATCTTGTACACTTTAAAGTCTTTTCTCTAGAGAAATATAAAAACAGCACCTGTTCACTGTTTCAGTTTTCTAGAGGGAACTCTTACCTAGGGATTATTCTGAAGAAAGCCTACCATTACAAGCTAAATTTGTAAGTTCCCACACACATGTAAATGTTTTCCCTTAGGTACCAAGATCCAGCACAAGATCTTAACTTGATTTTTGTGTTCAGCTTTTTACTTTCAGAATGCCAACTCAAAAAGTGACATTACAGCTGTTATTCTCCAAGGCAAAAATTATTCCATTAGAGTACACATGAAACTCACAAATTAATTAATCTGTGTCTTACCCTGTATCCTACTGGAGAACTGATGACCCAAAAGCATGCTTGGTTTTTTGGGTATTTATTGGGGTAGTTTGGAGAGGTGATGACTCCATTTGAGTCTGTGAAAGTATTTCCACAATTCACTGAGGAGTAAAGGAGAAAAACAGAGAAATTTGATATTTTTGTCCCTGTGACAGTTTTGAAACTAGACTTAGAGTATATTATTTCCTGGATCCAGATCCAAACTGTTATTCTACATACAGAATACATAAACATGAATCAGAATGGGTGTATTTAAAACAAGGCTGTTTTGCCAGTAGACATGAACTTGCATATTGTATTCTTTCTTCAAGAAAATATGCACTAGCATGAAAACCTACTGCTGAAATATTTTATTTCTTTGCTTAGTACTTTGTATCAGCAGCTGTATTGAAGGAACTAAAAAATGGCTGCTAAATAACCCTTGGAGGTCAGGAAACAGCTGCATCTGAATCTATATCTGTCTTTACAATTGAGTGTTACCACATCAGCATCGCATTGTAATTGTATGAACTTCCTGCACTTTCAGAAAAGAATTAGCTCAAGTATTCAAGATTGCATTATCAAGCTACTTGTAACACTAACTAGAAATGACTCCATCAAGATGAATGCAAAAAGAGTGAAAGTGACACATTTCTAAGACTTCTTCAATTTATGCTTTAAAAGTTTGGCTTTTGAGTTGAAATAAGGTAATAAGAAGTTACTTGGGCTACTGCCTTCTAAATGAAAGCTGTCGCAGCACAACAGAATTTTATCCAGTAGTCCATAATGCATTAGTATGTTCATAAAACAGACACTCCTCAAGTGACTACAGTAATCACTATGTTTCATGTAACATAACAAAAGCTTTTAATTCAGAAATCATAAGTAAACCAAGGTTATTACCTCTCCTGTTGCATAAAATGCCACAAAACTTTGAACAATATATTACTCTGATACTGGCTTTATATCTCATTAGTTGAGATTTCTTGCTGAGTTCTGCAGTCTGTGCTCTTTGGCTGTGCTGCTCCTATTAGTTACAGTTGTTGCATTGTTTTTATTTAAAGAAATTGGTTCTAAAGATGTGAAGGAGCCTAGTGGAGGCTCTCAGAAGAATGTGAGTGGGTTCTCGGGATTACTAACGTGAGACCCATGCAATGCCCCATTTCTGTTTCCTGCTAACCTTGAGCCCCATCATTACCTAGCCTTCTGCATTAGCAATTGCTGTGCAAGTGTAAAGAACAACACAGAGAAAACCCACTCTGGAGTACATGTTCAAAATTCTCAGTTCTTCCATACAAATACTATTAATGCTGTTCTCCAAGCTCTGTAAAGGAGTGTTCGTACCCCTGTTGTAGGAGGCTCTGAATCCCGTGGCTGTAATGCTCTCATCACTCGCAAACTCCACCAGCATTGTTGATCCAGACGCCACTAGGGAGGGCGGTGGCCCCTTCCCACAGTATTTGTCCAGCAAAACAGGGGAATTCTTGCTGTTTCCATTGTAAATTTTTATATAGTCAGAAGAACAGTCTGAGGAGGGTTGGAGATCAAAAGCCTCAAACTGCAGGAAAATCTTCAGAAACAAGAAAACAGATGTTGGGTTAATGCTATACACAGGGAAAGATTCAAACCACCTAACTATTATGAAGTGAACTAGGACTTCATATTCATTTTATTATCCATGTATCACTGAAATTTTACTTTCTGTGTAAGAAGAGCATAGAATTTCACATAGATAACCTGTTACTAAGCCCAGTGATTGATATTTGACTATTGCTTGTCTTTGGAAAGCCATCCAATCTTAAATGGATGAAAATCAAGTTAAATAATGCATCTGATAGGCCTAATAAGTCATATGAAAATTGTTGAGACTGTCTTTTTATTCACTGCATAGCAAAATAAATGTCTTGGTCCATGAAAATTACTTGCAGAGGGCAGCCATAATAATGAAGTAATACTGTGTAACCTTGACATTGTGGTTCAAACCTCTTTTTCGTAATAAAAATTACCTTACTTCGACGGATGCGGATCAACCACAGGCAGTTGCTGTTGTCTGGGTACGGGGATGGGTAATTAACAGAGGAGAACAAGCCTTTGGATTTAGGCAACACAGTGCTACAGCAATCTGAAGGGAAGAACCAAACAGTGTTGAAAACACTGAAAAGTGCACAAAACTATTCCAGAAATGCCTGACAAGTCTCTCCAACAATTTGAACCAGTCAAGCTCATAAAAGAGAAATTAATTATAATGCTTACAACTGTGTTGATGTTCCTAGTGTAAAAATTATCCAAAACCTGAAGCTAATTAAGATACTTACCTGCTTCAGCTACTAATGTTTTTTTTAAAGACATAGGACTTCACTCACAGATTTTAGTTTACAAAAAAAGACCTGCATCTTTCATGAGCTTCCTTAACCTCAATCACAGGAGTAGTTTCAACGACATCAGTACATCAAATCCCATTAGCAAATATGTGTATATTCATAAGTGTACGCAAAAATCAAGCTTGAGATCTAGATTCTGTCAAAGCAAAAGGTAGTCTCTGGGGAAAAAAATAACAGAGAGTACTGAAGTCAAGTTAAAGATGTAGTGACTGATATACAAAGTCACTTTGATCTCACCCATTTCATCTTTCCACATGTAGTCTTCAACTACTACAGTATGTCTAACACCCCAAATTTCAAAATATGAACAGATGACATCTGAACATATGAATTTTTGACATTTTTCTCTTGCTGCCTACTTCCCCTGAGACAAACAGACCTTTTGTCCTTGCATTTTTCTTCCATTTTTTTTTAAATTTAGCCCTTTTTTTCCAAAGTATGCAGATCTAATTATGAAGTAGTATAATAATGGTATTGAAGTGTGATTCATTCCCAGCGATCAAGAATACATGTAAATAAATAGTTGTTACCTCTATCTTTGAGACCATGACAGACACTTACATTGTAAACTTGTCTTATCTGAAGTTAAAAATTTGGGAGGAAACACTCTCAGCAATGATTTCTGTACCTAAGTATCCAACTGAAGGAATGCTGATGCCAGTAATTGCTGATGTTTAAGTTCTAACACAATTCGGAACAGAATTTGGTGCACTAATACTTAGGTCACTTTAATGTTTGTTGCTATTTTGGTGGAAACTTATCAAGCAACATCTCAAAAGAGACAAATGCCATGTAAATCAGCCTTTGTACTGGGAGTCAAGGCAAAGAAAAGGTGCATTGCAGGAGTGCGTCTAGTGTTTTTACTGTGTTTTATGTAAGTTAGCTGAAGAGTGCCTGATACAGAAAATGTTAGGTATTTCTAAACCTTAGGATACCACAGAAATGAGTTAAGAAATGGATGAAGAAAGGAAACAGATCATAGAATCCTGGAATGGTTTGGGTTGGAAGGGCCTTAATGATCATCTAATTTCAACCCCCCTGTTATGGGCAGGGACACTTCCCACTAGATCAGGGTGCCCAAGGCCCCATCCAACCTGGCCTTGGGCAGCCTCCAGAGATCGGGCATCCACAACTTCCCTGGGCAATCTGTGCCAATGCCTCACTACTCTCATCATGAAGAAATTCCTCCTTATGTCTAATCTAAGTCTGCCCCTTTCCGGTTTATACCCATAGCCCCTAGTCCTATCATTATAAGCCTTTGTAAAAAGTCCCTCCCCAGCTTTCCTGTAGGCCCCCTTCAGATACTGCAAAGTCTCTTCAGAGCCTTTTCTTCTACAAGGTGAACAAGCTCAGCTCTCTCAGCCTGTCCTTGTATCGGTGGTGCTCCAGCCCTCTGATCATCCCTGTAGCCCTCCTCTGGACCTATTCCAACAGTTCCATATCTTTCTCATGTTGAGGATTCCAGAACTGGACACAATACTCCAGATGAGGTCTCACAAGAGAGGTATGGAGGGGCAGAATCACTTCCTTCAACCTGCTGGCCACACTTCTTTTGATGCAGCCCAGGAGATGGTTGGCCTTTTGGGCTGCGAGCACTCACTGCTGGCTCATGTCGAGCTTCTCATCAATCAGCACCCTCAAGTCCTTCTCTGCAGGGCTGCTCTCAATCACATCATCCCCCATCCTGTATTGACATTGTGGATTGCCCTGACCCAGGTGTGGGGCTTTGCGCTTGGCCTT
This sequence comes from Cuculus canorus, assembly GCF_017976375.1. NCBI lineage: Eukaryota > Metazoa > Chordata > Aves > Cuculiformes > Cuculidae > Cuculus > Cuculus canorus. Next base: position 50,652,604 of record NC_071405.1, read on the forward strand.
GTTGAACCTCATGAGGTTCTCACAGACCCACTTCTCCAGCTTGTCCAGGTCCCTCTGGATGACATCCTGTCCTTCTGGTGTGCCAACTGCACCACTCAGCTTGGTGTCATCTGCAAACTGGCTGAGATTGTGTGCATTGTCAATAACTATAAAAAAGGCTTAGGGAATTCCCCTCAAAGAGATGTACTGATTAGCCTAAATGGCACCCATACTTACAGCCCTGCAATCATTTTCTGTTTGAAAGAAATCACAAACCTTCTGGCACTACTGATGCACAGGACTCTAATCTATAATTGTGGCTGAGGATAGCTTGCATGCTTCAGAGCTTTCCTGAAATGAGAAGTTGACAGATGTAGCAACCATGATTTATCTTATGGGTTTTGCTTATGTTAAAGAGCAGGGACCAGGTAAGGATAACTCAGAATGACAGCAAATTATTGAAAGTAAATTGTCCTTTCTAAGAAGGCAGCAGCTTGGCACAGGTACAAGTCTGTTTCCACACGCACCAGCCTTCTTGTGGGGCAAAGGAGAGACGTGTTGAAAGGACTGTGGACTGGGTTCCTTTGGGGGATGTCTGTCAGTGCCTACAAACATCAGCTGTGTAAGGACTCACATGCCTACAGTACTTACCGCACTTGTAGAGCTTGTTGATTTTAGCTACATCCAAGTTACTCAGCCCTTCTCTCTGCCCAATGGGTATAGAGGCATCAGGAACTGGTACAATAGTTGGTTTCCCTGGAGTGCTGGAGAAATCATACCTATAGAAATACAGAAATCATATATCTAGATCACTTCTCTAACAGAACAAAGTTCTCTAACTGTATAAGCATATTCATGTACCCCATGCACAGAATTTCAATGGAAAAGGGCAAGAAACTTTTCAGAGATCAGTTAGTCTTCCCTGAAGAGGACCAGCACGGCAGCCACTTTCTGTGCATCAGCTGAAAGCAAGAAACAAGAAAAAATTGCACTGTCCTGAGTGAGAAGAGCTTTTGCCAATGTCTTGGCAAAATTAACTGAATTCCACCTTCATGGTTCCAGAGGCAGAGGAGCAGGAGTAGTTCTGTCTCAGTTACTAACTGTTTATTTGCTAGCTGCAATTTCCTGCCTCCTGATAGACAAATTTTATTTCATGGTTTTGTTCTGAAGCTGTTACTTGCTAGTGGAAATAAAGGAGAAGGTATGTCATACAAGTTTATACATTATCAACTAAAATGCAACCTTAGACAGTGTTCTCAGATGAATATGAGGCAGCACAGAACATCTTAATGATATTAAAAAAAATTCATCTTCCTTCTATCTGTACCTAAATATTGTTGTCTATGATCAGCTGTTACTATGTTAATGAAATAATTTAGACTTCAGAACCGCTTTAGATCAGTGACTCGGTAGAGTTAGACTTTGGGCCATAGCCATGTCAAAGGCCTTTAGCAAGAAACAGGAGTATACTGAAAGAAAATATTGTTCTCATTTTTTTTCAACTTTGGTTTTCAGGATTCCTGCTGACAAAGACAGTATGCTCGCCCTTAATTAAGTCCATTCACTCAATTTTAAGTGAACAGCAAAAACAATTTCCTGCACAGACCAATTGTTTTTTCCTAGGTCTGAGCAGAAGATCTAAAAGCTCCTTGCTCCTTTGAAAAGAAATCTCAGAAAACAACTTACGCGCCATAGTGCATCACTGAAGAGTAGTCATAGGGAAGGTCCAGATTTTTGGAATTCACTTTTCCAAAGTTCCCTTGTTCCCCTGTAAGGGGGGGAAGCAACATTTCAGTCAGAACAGTTATTGCTGCTCTAATAGTAAACTTCCTGCTGTCACAATCCTAAAAATAACTTAGCATACAAATACTTGTTCTCATGAGATCTTGCGTCTATCAAAACCACCAGAGCCTATTGAAGCCCATGGGAACACATTTTCACTGAGTCTAGTAGGTTTCTGAATATAAACCAAATCAAATAAGTCAAAGATTTTATATAATCAATGAATCCATTCCACCCTGCAAGTAAAGGTATTAATCTATCCATCTTCACTAGGGCGTCTCCAAATATGTTTCAGTGCATTGTCTTGAACATTATAAGCATCCAACCTATGTTCCCAAAACTACATCTGTACCTTGAGAGGGAAATCTGGCTGACCACCTAAATAAAAAATTCAAAGGTATGTGTGGATGACCACCAACCTGCCTTGCCGAGTCCTTCCACAGAAGGGTTATAACACCACAAAAGAAAGGGATAAGGTTTGCCTGTTACTTACACCAAAGGTCATGTTATCAGCAATGTTTCTGGCTTTGTCTCTGGTCAAACCCATCAGCAATGACTACAGTGAAGTGACATGACTCATATGAAGCAAAGACACTCAGTAAGATCAGCTAGAAACATTCTGTCTGAATATAGCTGCTGATGTAGCCCCTCTCATCATAGTTGCTGAGCATCTCACCACTTTTCATCTGTTTAGCCTTAAAAAGCCCATATGAGGTAAGAAAGTTAAACACTGATCCAGGACTGGGACTGAGAGACATGGACTAGAATTCAGGTCACCTAGTTTTATTTCTCTAAGTCAGGCACTGTACCTATTCATCAGGACTCCCAGAATAGTCAGAGGAGAGGGAGAGAGACACACACAGTTGGAGGGAGTTTTATGTAAAGGCCTTTATTTCTCTCCATTGACTGGAGAGCATGAATACAAATTGCACTCTGCGTCTCTTGTCCATGGTGAGACAGGCGAGCAAACGACATCAGAGCAGGGAGCTGAAAGCAGTCAGCCTGGCCTTGAGGCTAGTGCCCTAACCGCTGGACAATCTTTTCCAGTTCAACATCTGTACCTTCGTTATTGTAACTAGTGGCTTGTAAACCACACACCATCTGGACAAGAGTTCAGCATTGGATGCTTGTCAGAAAAATCTCTGGAGTCTGCAGAACTTGGCTAGCAGGCTTGCAACCAGAGCCAGTGTTTTCCAGCAAAGTTCTTCAGTGCTGATCCCAAAGAGGGCTAGGAAATGCAAAGAGAAGCTTCAACATCCTGAATTATAGAAAGCTTGGGGATAAACATGACTTTGGAGCTTTTCATAGCTCAAAAGCTCAAACTGGTTCTCAAGAGCAGTGGCCAGTTTTATCTTGATTCATTTTATCTGCTATACAGACTTCAGAAAGACTTATCAGCAAGTGCACGGCTTCTTTTAGGTGACGAATAGAGAACACAGTTCAAATGCAGTGAAACACTTAAGCATATGGCTACTGTTTGGCACAGAAGAGCTTTGCTCAATTGGTTTGCTAAAAATGAAAAGTAATAGGAGCGTGGCTGGACACAGGCACTGCCAGCAAACTGGTGTGTGCCTCATCACATGCCAGAGAGATTTGGCTGCCTAGATGTGCACACATTAACCTATCTTTTCCACTTTAAAAAAAAAAAAAAAAAAAAATCTATCTCTGCCAGAAGCTAAATGTAATGACTCAGAAGAGCTGAAAAGGAAGCTTTGGCTGAAGGCTTTGAATAGTTTTTTTTCCCAAAAAAGTTTGGGAAAAACAAGCTGAGTTTCGAGTAGCTAAGAGGACAGCAACCAACCAGGCTACATTTTGTCAAAGCAAAGAAGTAGGATGGATTCCAAGTGGAATTGCTGGGTAAAAACAAAATCCAGCAAACATCCACAGTACTGCAGTCCTGGCAAGAGAAGAACAGCTTGTGTGGGAGAGCTGGAAAGCTGCAAAAGGTCTTGAGGTCTAGGTCTGCACCGCTGAGGTCAGGGGGAGCTCTGCCATCAGCACTGTTAAGAGCAGCATGTTTTTACAGGAGACGTACACTAATAGTCATCATGAACATAGCTGTCTTTCTTTGTTTCCTTTTCCCTGTGTACCTATCTTTGTACTTTTACCCTACTGTGCTTGTGCCACACACACACTGCATTCTGACTCCCTTGTTACACCAGTCTTGTCAGCCTCCACTCCACATGAATGCTGTTAAAACACTGAAGATATATACCCCATCTTCTTTTGTATAGTCTTGTCATGTTCACCTCTTCCCCTTCTTTTAACCTTTCAAGGTCCTGTGCCTGAGTCAGAGTGTGGTTACCCCTGTATCCTTTAGGAATGATGACATCTGAACCTGTGGACTTCCCTGCAAAATTAATGTAAGATTTTATGTGTGTCTGGTATCTTTGGTATAACTTCATGATTCCAGATCCTCTTCCCCAGCACATCCTTTGCTAGCATTTCAAACATGGTCTGCCCTTGTTGTGCAATAGCAAACAATTCATAGTAAAATTACACCTTAACACTAGAGCTGAAACCTCGATATAAAACAGCACACATGGAATTTACTTAGGATATCATGGGAATAGCTGACGAAGTTTGGAGAACAGTGGGTTAGGAATTCATAATATAAACAATCAAGTTCCATCTGGAGAAAAAGATATATTTTCAGCTGTGCATGACATTGAAGAGTTTAATATCTTATTTGTGGAAGAGACTTATTAGACTTTGGTATTCAGTTGCCTATCTTCATTTACTATTATTTTCTGTAATGAACAAAGTACATTATTATCTTTTTATAATTTTTGTGAGTTGTCCAGCTCTCTCATAGTTATCAGATAAGTGATTCCTTCCATCCTTTCTTCCCCTACTTTCTTTTTATGTACCATTTTCTTGCTTTCCCAGGGACCTCCTACAATTCTTTGTACCCTCCCCTCCCCAGAGCATGGAGCTCTGTATATGCTCCCATGTTCCCAGCACAGAGATCAAGACCACATGCTCAAATTATTCATCCTGCATTCGTTTCCCTAAATAACATTCACTTGTTTTTCCCCTACAAATTCACCTTTCCCAATTGCTCCCAATTGCTCCTTCTTTTCACGGCAGTGTCTATTATTTTCTCCTTGAGAAAATATTTGCAGTCCTTCCTCTCACATGATGCCAGGCCCCAGAGTTTTATTCGTGCTAATGGTTATTCATCTACATTTTAGGCTATGCACACTTCGTCCACTGCCAGTGCCAAGGTGCTCACCTGCTGCCTTCCCCATTTCCACTGCTTTGTCTGAGATAGAATTGCTGTATGACCCCTATCACAATCTCTGACTATCTTGTTTCACACCACATCAGCTACAAGTCCCATAGTTTTGCGCACAACATTTTGCATTCCTGATGATCTTGGTATTTTGGATATAAAGTGAGTCTGGGCTCAAGACAGCAATCAAAATAAGAATGTAGAACTACTTTTAGGTTGCATCTGCCTTGAAGGGCCATGCTAACGTAGGCAGAAATTTCCCTAGTACAAACATTGAACGAGAAATTCCACTATACTGAATGTGCTGCTGCTGCAATTCAGCCAGCATTAACCATGATTCATATTTGCATTGCTGTTCCTAAAAGAAACAAGCATTCTCCTTTATCTGAATGTGTCTGTTTTCTCTTAAGATTTAGTGAACATACCTGCTACAATGTGTTCCCACATAATCTTGACAAACTTGTCTCGATCACTGCGTGCCTGTTCATGGATGAAACCTAGGGCGTGGTTCATTTCATGCTGAATTGCTCCTTTATCCATGCAACCATTTTTCACCAGGCCTATTGCTTGACGTCCTCCAATTTTTCCAAAGTAAGACCAGCAGCTAAGAATAAGCAATTAACAACTGAAATGGTCACATTCAGCAAATACAAAGAAATAGATGTACTGAGTATACCACCAAGGGCGTCCATACATGCAGCCACAGAAGTGGACATGCAAATAGTCACTGGAATGAGATGTCAAGGCTTCTGAAAGCTGCCAAACTACATGGGGGGAGGAGAGAGAAATAAAGTAAATGGCTATATCAAACTAAGATGAAGCAGTTTAAATAATTAAGCAAAGAACCTGAAACTATTATATTTCTTTAAAGTTCTACAACAATTAAGGACAATAGTTCATTTTGAATTATACCCCATTATCTTTAACTACCAGTATATCTAAAGAAAAATGAAAACTTGTACCTGCTGCCTGAATCGTCACTCCTAGGATAAAAAAGGGCAATTACTTAAATCCAAATCAAATCAGAAAAGAAGCTGAAAGACCTTTTGAATGCTTCTACTCCCAGGAGAAAGGGAGCTTACCTCTGCCCACGTTCAACATACACATAGTCTGTTTCTGTAGTGCGGTTTACAAACTGCACACAGGTCAGTGTGGAAATCTCTTGCAGAGCATCAGCAATCCAGGACCTCTCTGTCACTGCTAGAAAGAGAAAGGGGCCAAAAGCAATCGCCCTTGATTAATCAAAACTAATGTGTGTTGATGGGGTTCTTTTCTTTAAAACTTCACTGCACTCATTAGCTTTTTCTCATACAAGTATAATAAAAAAAAGGGCATAAAGCCTTCAGAGATCTTCAAGTTGATTTGACTTCTAAAGGGGGAGGTAAGAATTATAGCTGGCCCTAATGCATATTCTTTAGGAGACAGCTGATGGAGACCAAACGACTGGCATTGTTTGTTCCATTAGACAGAATGGAAAAAATGAAACAGTTTCAGATACAAATAATTGGATTAAAGATTCCCAAATGAGCCATCTGACTGTAGCTAAGCACCAAAACCCTATTTTGTTTTTCAGAGATAACAAATGTTTGCTATACACTCCTTGGAATCGCTTGAGACAGCCCATGTTCAGAGCTTCTGAAAATCACAGTGTTTCTATTCAGGTACCAGAAAAAGATCGGAGTGTTTATCTACTTTTGAATATTTTAGCCTAGTTTGGCTTCCTCTGTTATGAATCATCTACAAGTTATTTGTATCTTAGTTTTCTCATCTTAAAGTCTGGGGAGAGGGATGTAGATGGAATAACCCTCACCTAACCACAAGAGGATATGCTGCAGTTCTGGAGGTTCATGGGCAGAGGAGCAGCCCAGACTGGACTTTCCTCAGCTGAAATGATGAGGCATTTCATTTGCATGCCATTTTCTCTTAAGGTAAGATCTTTTCAGAAGGGTTTGTATGGAAGCCTCAGACCAGGGAAACCTCAGGAGGGGAGAGATGGAAGACCTGCACAACCCATATGAAGTCTTTCGGAACACAATTTTCTAGACTAAGGCACTGGTCCTGCAGCCTCTTGCATGGGACGGAGCTATTGACGGACTAGAGGGAAACAATAAGGGAGAAAATAAATCCAAGTATTTTTCCTCCATTTTTGCTTTACAGAACTTCTTGTGTGGGAATGTTTCTATGAGAGATTTGAGAGAAAATTATGGTGTTTGAAAAAGTGCTCCAAATGGTAATTTTGACAAAAACATATTCATAATGTGAACAAATCATATTTCTTCTTCCGTACTTGCTAAATACCAAAGTGCACTGTAGCTAGCAGGAATGAGCTAATAAAATTTACATTTTAACTTTGAATTGTAATTAAAATTCTTTACCTGGTACTTACATAACAACTACTGCCCAAGTAACCACATATTTTAAATGTCTTTAACTGAAATGTTTGGACTCTTAGCCAAACTACCATAGGGCTAACTGATTAGCAAAAGGGACATGTCAATAAATTCTCTTTTGGACAAAGATTGCTTTTGGCACATGCCACAGAAACATAAATAGAGTATAAGGACCAGAAGATCAATGCTAACTTTACAGCTTCCATTTTCATACACTCACAGAAATCAGAAGAGATGTTAATTGGAACCTTGACAAGTCCATCTTGTGACTTGGGCCATAAACAACTCTCACAGTTAATTGCACTGCGTCGTCCTCTTTTCAAGAGGATATCTCCTTCATACACAGCTATTTCACTACCTGGCAGATGAAGAAAATAAAGGACATACAAAGAACTGAGAAGACAAATAGGTGTGCTAAAGAGAGATGAGAGGTATAAACTAACCCAGCTTTCGTATCTTTGCAAATTTATTTCACTGAAGTTCATTTCCCAACAATGTGAAAAAGGATTAATAAATTAAGACTGAGTGAATCTAGCATTCACAATATGCTAAGTCTTGTTAGGTCTGCCTTGCTTCCTATATAGAAACTTCATATTAATGTAGATGTTACAGTGCAGCTGTAATCAAAGTTGTGACTAAATATATTTTAGCTTAAGACTCCTTGGGAGCCTTCAGAGTGGAAGGCTAAGTATCATAAGTCATTGTTCTCTTCATTAGAGCTTGCGGAATTAAGTAAAAATGGTAACTGACCTCTGTAAAAATGTGATGAATCATACTAAAGAAATTACTATTTTTATCATGCATATTGAATGCATGGACCTATTAATTTCCAGGTTAACTGTTAATTTGAAATAAGACATTGTGACATGCCTCTCAATTCTGGCTCCAAAATACTTGGAATACATTTCTCACAGACAAGAACTATTGGTTATTATTATTATTGTTGCAAAAATGTGCAACAGTCTTAGGTACAGAAGACAGGGTATGCCTTATATAACATAGAAAAGTTAAAAGCATATCACATCAAGGTTGAAATTATTCTGATTTGCTGAGGCTACATATGGAAAAGAACATTCCTTGTAGCAATTGCTCAATAAATCTTAATTTCTTCCTCACAACAGTATATATAATTACACTGAATGTGACTTCTAAATGCATATTTTCAAAGAGAAAAACATAAAAAATGCTGAGAAAATAAGATAAAAAATAACGAGAATGATATATACAGAATCTACATTTATTTGTATAATAATTACAATCAAACTCACCTAAGTAATTGTTTCTTGTAGCTATCTGTGGAAAAAAAAAAAGCATATCTTTTAATACATGCTTATTTCCATAGCAGAAAACTTCTGCTATGTAATCACAGCAGTAAAAGTTTCTGACCGATTTTAATATAGCCAGAGCAACTCCGCAACAGCAATGTACATTCTAAACATCTGAGAGCAGGGACACACCTGGACAGGTTTACTTAGTGCAAAGCTACAAAGAAATGCTAAATGAGTTGGTAGAAGAAAGTACTTCATCTTCAAGTTTCTGAGATGATCTACTCTGCTCTGCAGCTCAGTTCTCAAAGCTGTGGTTAGTTTACTTGGGGCAAGTTTTATGGGAAAGCTGCTGCTGTTGTTAACAAGTGTAACAAAATTAGATAACAAGAAGTATTTTCACAAAACAAACAAGCTGCAGGACCTCTCGAGAATTTCCAAGCTCTCATTTCTTATTTATCTTCAGAAAACAGAGGAAGTGGAGCAATAGGAAAGAAAATCCAGCAACCTTAAAGTGACTCATCTTTAATTCTCAGAAGTACCCATGAGCTGCTGCAGGTCCCTTCATTGCTAACCAAGGGACAGGATGTCTGGTAGCAATCTGTTTACAGCAAAACTCAATGTCAAGGAACGCTTTGATCCATGCATGCTGACTACCCTGTACTAGAAACTCCTAACCTTGCTGCCAGGAGCCACTCTGCCGAGCCCATCTGTCAGCCTTCCACCTCCATGCACAACTCTCAGCCAGGCGTTGCCGGCCAGGAGCACTGGAAGTCTCTTGGAGACAGAGATGAATTTGGTTGTTTGTTGAAATCGTTTTTCCAAAACCATATCTTGCAGTATCATCATCACAAGCAGTGATTGCATATCCTCATGCAATCTACAAATAAATAAAATCACCAGCTCCCAGATTTTTCTCTTCCCACCTCCTGGGAAGCCCTCCTTCCTTTGATGTCCATAAATAGAAACAATCCTAGAAAGGCAGACTGAATCCTTGAAAAATCACACTGTGAAACTAAGCCACACAATTGGAATATTCCTGTTGAAGCCACATGAACACCACCATAGGCAGGCAGATGTTGCTTTGTCCTCCCAGCTTCAGCCCCTGCTCAAATACCTAGGTGCTATAGAAAATCGTAAGGATTTGCTGCATCTTAAGAAATAAGCAAGAAAACCTTTGGAATTGCCTGGAAAGGCAAAATTCAGAGGAATCTAATGTGGTTCACAGCAGATCGAGAAGGCAGAGCGTGCCTCTCCAGACAGATATATGGGCTGGTCCTTTTTTTTAAGAAGTAAAGCTGGGAAAATCTTAGCTGGTATTATGTCAAGCTTTGCTAGTAATATTTTCATTTTACTCTAATAATAACTTCTTCCTAAACTTTCTAAAATATCCCACATTTCTGTGACTTGGATGGTTCATCTACAGTTATAATTTCCATGTAGATTTTACTGCAGTAACGAGGTGCAGATATAAAGTATCCCTTTTGCTTTGGCTGGTAAGAGGATGAAGTTCAAAAGCTCTCATTAATTTGTTACAGGGGAACCGGACTCCCTTACAGTTCTGAGCAACCTCCGTATCTACTCAAGATCAGGTTCAAAAGAGAGAGAGAGAGAGAGGGAGTCACAGGAACATGTTTGTGCTGCTACACGTCACAAAATGACAGGGGAGAGAACAGAAGTTATTTAGACAATAAAAGCAAGAGAACAAGCCCAGATGACCATACAGACCCTGGAGCTGAGTCACTCCTAGTGTACAGCAAGGAGGGCCAGAAGCTCCCTTTGAAGTTCTACCATGCAGATTTGCACACCTGTTCTGTGGAAGGCTGTAATACCTTACTTGAGTCAGGAGATTTATCCCATGGTTTAATTAATTTTCCTAACTGCCAGAAAGAACTGGGCATTTCTCAAGGCTAATTAATAGACCAAAGACCTGTAGCACCTGATAACACATAATCAGAAGTTGTCTTGTACATGCAAATTTCCTTTTTGATGCTGCTTGTCTACACCATCTGCTTTGATACTCTAGCAGAATAATTCTCAAGTCTTGGTCTCATTATCTATCCAATTAATTTGATTTCACAGCTGTAACTTGCATTGTTTCTCCTGTACACCTTTTCTTATACTCTTTTGATGTTTCTCATTCTTAGCTGCACTGCCCTTGATCTGCTAGATATTTTATCACTACTGTTTGGTGGTAATTTTGATATAGTGTTTATCACATTCTTAGTGATGCTTACTTAGTTTCACGTTCACTCCACAGCAGAGAATGAACATTTCTTTCACTGTGTAATCTTGTCCCTCTTGGCATAATATTAAATAAGAAAGCTAGGGAAATCAAACACCTGTTGGATGCTTAAGTATATGTTTTTTCCTAGCTCTGTATCAGAAATAGGTATCATCAGAAGTGCAGGAATAGTTAAGTCCAATGATCTTTCCATAAAAAGAAAGTACAGAGGGCACTTTGGCTGGCTAAAGCACTGGAGTGTATGATTCTCAAGGGAAATAAAATTCAGGAGAGTGAACGGCCATATGATTGTCTAAATGGAGTATCACTCCAATGCTCAGTTTCTCAGCTCTTTGCACAAAGGGTTATGCAGACAATTGCAAGCAAACAAGCAGTTGGTTTAACTGAGCTGCGTGTTCACCTTATGAGGCTTATTACTTTTCAGGAGAATTCACAGTTATCTTTACATATTTACAGAGGCCAATTGTTCTTACTACATTAAGAGTCCTGATTTTTTAAGTCACATTAATAGAAACTATTGCACTTACTACCTGACAATTCCTTTTAAACCTGCTTTGTGTGACACTGCATTTCAACAGAAATCAGATTCTGCTGACGAGCATTTTAAAATAACTTTGTGGCCATTATATGAAACTCCTATACTACATTATAACAGGCTGAAAGGAATTAAATAATAAAAACTTGCACAAAAGTTCCTTTGTGTTTAAAATTATGCTATTTAACAATTATCTCCTTATAGATACTGTGTCCTTCTGGATACTAGGATTAGTGAAAGCATGCAATTCATGCCTCATTATTTACTGATTGGGATTAACCAGTTAAGAATAATTAAATCATTGATCTTGATCAAGTGAAAAAAAAATTGTTTTGGCTTTTACAGACAAGTTCAAAATCACAAAACCCAGATTTTGTAAATCTGCTCCTTGTGCTTAGTCCTTAGTTTGTTCCAGTTACAAGTGAGAAAAAGCAAACTTTTCATTAAAAGGTTACTATTAAGCATAGTCTATGCTTGATAAATAAACACTTGAATGGTAGTTTTAATACAATTACACAATTTTAGTGTAGGTTACAGTATCTTATGCCATTGACATATTTTCACATTTTAGGCACAGTTTTATTTAAATGAGAGATTTATTAATTAAAAGAAAAAATCTCCAGTGTAAATACTGAGATGTGTTGAAATTACTTTGAAACCAATGAGTGTTTGGACTCCTAAACCACTGCTGCAGCAGTGTAATCTCCACTATTTTAGACCATTTTCCTTTTACCTTTACAGTGACAGAATGATCCCATACTTTTAGAAAGGAGAGGAGCAAGTCCAAAGACTGCATTGGAGGTAACTACAGATGTCAGTGAGCCTTAATCTAAAATGATGGTTAGAGGCAAGAACCAGCTGAATCTTTTACAGCTAACTTGGTTTTATCTGGATTAAAACAGCTGTAGGCTGAAGAGAACTTTACTGTAGTTTTTCAACTGTACTGTAGATTTTCCCCCTTCTTCAAGGGGAAAGTTGAATTCCTGAAGACAAGCTACAAAGCCTGGTTTCAATATTTGTGTATATAAGAACCCAGAGGCTGAGCTAGATGGGACTGGCTGGTCTATAGCTTCCCTGGTTCTGAAAAAATCTGATCTGAAACCAGTGATTAACCCTACTGTTTTGTTTCATTCACAGGTTCTTCAGACACATACCAGAAGTCCAGGCCTAATGCTGCTCTCTAGTGGTTTACCATTTGTGCAAGTGAGACACGTTCCCAGAAACAGGAACGGCTCATCATCACCCACAGCCTGTTCACTCCTTTAATCCCTCTCCCAGTACAGACCAGTAGCTGCTTCCTGCTGAAAAATCTTGCAAGCATGAAGAGTCTGTCCTGTAAACTGTGCTGACAAGTTATGCAGTTTCATCTGAAACCATCACAAAACTGTTTTAGCATCTGCACCTTGTTACTTCACTATTCACTTTTATAGATTACACACACAGATACACTAATAGATTTATGAGGTTCTTTGGTGGCCCGTTAGGAAAATAAGCCATTTACCTACATCATTTTCCTAAAAGCAGTTTTAAATTTTAATATTTTTTTTTATGCATCCTCCTGAAAGCTTTTGGAAAGCTCATAACCAAATAATCTTCTGGCTCTGCCTTAGCTCCACTTCAACTTTGCAACACAGATCATTGCCTCAGTCGCAGTCTTGCCTGGAAAGACAACCAAGACAAATGGGGAAACAGCAAGGAAAGGGTTACTCCAGAAGGGGGTCTCCCTAGTAGCTGGGACTGCAGCATTTCAGTACAGGAGGGGGAATGATGTGTTTGAGAGCAGTCCTGCAGAGAAGGACTTGGGGTTGCTGGTCGATGAGAAGCTCGACATGAGCCAGCAGTGTGTGCTCACAGCCCAGAAGGCCAACCGTATCCTGGGCTGCATCAAAAGAAGCGTGGCCAGCAGGTCGAGGGAGGTGATTCTGTCCTTCCTATTCCTCTCTTGTGAGACCTCATCTGGAGTATTGTGTCCAGTTCTGGAATCCTCAACATAAGAAGGATATGGAGCTGTTGGAATGGGTCCAGAGGAGGGCTACGAAGATGATCAGAGGGCTGGAGCACCTCCCATACGAGGACAGGCTGAGAGAGTTGGGCTTGTTCACCCTAGAGAAGAGAAGGCTTATAGCGACCTTCTAGTACCTGAAAGGGGCCTACAAGAAAGCTGGAGAGGGACTATTCATAAAGGCTTGTGGTGATAGGATGAGGGGGAACGGGTATCAACTGGAGAGGGGCAGATTTAGCCTAGACATTCAGAAGAATTTCTTCATGATGAGAGTGGTGAGGCACTGGCACAAGTTGCCCAGAGAAGCTGTGGATGCCCCGTCCCTGGAGGTGCTCAAGGCCAGGTTGGATGGGGCCTTGGGCAGCCTGATCCAGTGGGATGTCCCTGCCCATCGCAGGGGGTTAGATGTTCTTTAAGGTCCCTTCCAACTCTAACTATACTATGACTCTATGATTCTATGAAGTACTTTGTCTTGAACCCCAAGGACTGTGGATAGTAGTTGTGGCACTGGGCAATGTGTGGGGACTCTTTCTTTTTCATGAGATCTTCCCATGTGATGGGAGAGCATTGTGTCACTATTGTAAGTCACTAAGTAACTATCATTATAGTATGCAAAATTCTCAGAGGCAGAATATAGTATGTGTAGTGATGTCTGTCAGTATGAAACAAACATACTGGATGCTTGATGGTGTAAGTGTGCATGAGTAAAAGACTACAAGGACCCTTGAAGGCCACTTAGTCCAGCTTCTGCCGGCACAGGTATTAAAGTAATGCATTAGCTTTTTTTAACTTAAAATTTGCACACTTTCCCCATCACACCTATGCTCTTGCGAGAATGCTGTTCTGAAAGTAGATTTTGTGACTCATACAGGTACTAACAAGGATTTATTGAGAGTTGATGAGATAAACTGGAGTCTAAGGAAGCATTGCTAATGACCCAAGCTATCCTTTGATGTAAAGATTTGTGGTGAAAATGGAATGTAACAGAAAACTCAGGCTGGGGTTAGGTGAGTAGCATGTCATTACCACTAAAATAGTTGTATTCTGGTCACCATTGCTGACTCTTCAAGCGTTCATTTACCTGAGGGGATACAATGCTACAATCCTATAGTTCTAAAGTGGTTTTTTTCTGAAGCAAGGAAAAGAAGTTGAGGGTCTTGAGCTGTGAAAGATTACGTAGAAGAGAGCAGCCAGGTTTTCTCAGGCAAATGTTTTGGCATTTCAGATAAAAAAAAATCAGGTTGTAAGGCCTTTGTTGTGGTCTCGAAGTATTCCTATTTTCCACCTCTCATGGCAAAATTAAGCTGCTTAAATAGAGCTGAGATACCCAGGACAGAGAAGAATAGATGTAAATTGTCGAAAAGCAAAGTGATCTATGCTTAGCAAAAGGGATGGTTATTTTCAGGTGTGCTGGAGAAATGGGGCAGCATGGAGACAGAAGGCAGTTCATTTATCTCATAAGAAAATGGTGACCTTCTTTTCAAAAGCTAAGAGGAGAAATTTGAGAACTAGTAAAACCACATTATCTTCCGTTTTGGGCTATGTATGCTTTCAGCAGCTTAAGACCTGACATCACATGTTTAAAAAATGTGCTAGGAAAGCTTTCATGAAAAGAAATATTTGAGATCCTAATTTTATAACTCATCTGAAAAGTAGAGTTTCTAGCCAAAAAGTACTTCAAACACCAAGATGTGAGTATCAGCTGGTTATAATTTGCAAGAAGAAAAGCAATATAACTAGAAATCAGCACAGTTTCTTCTATTTCTCTTGGCTACCTGAAAAATGCTTTTACACAGGTATTTTCCAGGTTTTTATTTGCTTTTGAAACCTGATGGATTTACAGCACATACATGTGATGTTATAATCTTAATCCTGGAGACTCTCAAGAGTTAGACATGTAGCAGCGTGATTGAGTTTAGGTTATTGCACTGCTGGAATTTGACATTAATGGCAATTCAAAGATTAGAGTTGCATTATCTTATACATCTCCAAACTGTGTTTTTTCAACTGCATGTTGTTGGTGAGTGAAGTGAGAATGCTGGATCGACAGGACTAAAATAATATAGGTGACCCACGATTGATTCGTATTGCATTGCTATGTGTACTGTTTAATCTGTAACCACTCACATTGTTATTATCAGTAGAATCGTGCTGTGCTACTCTTAATACAAAGCATGTGAGAAAATGTATCATAGTTGTCATTATCAGTAGAATTGGGCTGTGTCCCCTTAATTGTAGCTTCTCCAGCATATCCAGGACAAGGAAAAGACCATCAACACGAGTGTGAATGCTGTGTGAAAGGAGATGAACTACGCAGGAATGCTGCACCTTCAGTTTAAAGATAAGAGATATCCAGCTGCCTCCTTATCTCCTCTCTTGGGGCACTCCAGGAGAGAGGAGGCAATGAGCAACTGAGAGCAGAGATTCCGCATTTTTGGAATTATGTAAGTTGTTTATTTAATGATACAAAAGCTGGACCCTTTGTCGTAATCTTTAGAGATCCCACCTACAAGTGGACGCACTTTGTAGGATACCCTAATCATTGGAACAGGCTCTTGGAATCTTTGCTGCAAAAAGGGGCTCCCGCAGTGACTGCGGATCTGGGTAATGATGATAGGGCAATCGGTGATGTATCTTTCTTAACTACTATACTTATTCTCTTGTAGTAATGATTAGACTGTTAACTTGCCGTCCATTACTACTAATAATTTGTTACCTTTCCTGTTTTAATAAGTTCAGTAAAACTTGATTTCACAGAGTATTAGGGAATTGGGGCTTTTATGCTGAACGCACTTTGTGCTGAGCACTCTGTAGTATAACGGCAAGCCGTTCAAGAGCAGTTTCAATGCTGGGGCCACGTCATGCAATACATGCTGTTAGAGAAAATAATCTCTAGCTGCATTCTGAAGTCGGTCTGGATTCAACCTGCAAGTTTACTGCTACCTGAATTCCTAATATGTTGGTGGGATTCTTGGAGAGGTGTTGCTCCCTCCAGTGTGTTATCCATGCCTAGAGTTCCTCTGCTTTGCCTCTGTGATGTTTATGAGCAGCAGTTGATTTCTAGGATATTTTCTTTATCCTTGGAATAGAAAAAGTAGGGGGAAAAATAATTGAAAAGGTAAATCTTGACAATCAACTATGGTATCTTAGCACTGGCTGATGTTAAAGTCAGGCGTTTTAGATACCAGTGTTCTGCAGGGTGAAAGAAAGGGATTTCAGTTGGTCACTGCCTTTCACCTGGAGACTGACAAGGGGCTGCAACAGTTATACAAGGGTACATGGCTATCTCCATCAGCTGAAGAACTACATACCTTGTAAACAATCAAAGCAGGGAAAGGAGGAAAAGAAAAAGAAGGTAACAGTACTTCAGGAAGGCTATCCGCCAACAGTGGGATTATCACGGCATCTTTTGCAGTTCTCCTATGCAAAGTTAGTACTTTCCCTGGATACAGTGGAGAAATGAGACCTTATGCCCTAAATATTTTGCATTTTAAATAGTTCATATATTTTTCAACAGTTACTGGAATCCGTATAACCTGCCTGTACTTTTATCCCCAGGGCAATGCCAATATCCTGACTGCGTGGTAGCTCTATAGCAGGTCAGCCCAACTCACCTTTTTCCTTCTACAGATACAATTACCTAGGCACAACCCATCAGTGGGGAACAGTATGAAGGATATGAAGGCATTAATGGTCAAACCACATTTCACTAGGATTAGATATAGGACTAATTATACATGCTAATTGCCATATGCATGCATAAAAGCAAAACTGCATGCATAAATGCAAAAGAGCAGAGTTTTGCATATGAGCGCTGCCCCTTGCAAGTACATAAGCATACAAACATTAACAAATATTTGCTCTGTGAGGGATTTTTAAGAGTGTATAAGATCTGTAACAGGAATTTAAACAGCCTGTACAAAATACTTGTGTGTTTGTGTACTGATGATAAATTATGAATCTCCTTCCCCCACTCTTGTAATCCAATGCTGAGATGGAACTGGATTACTGTCAAAATGGTGGCTGTGTCTTCTGTTATCAACTCTGAAGCATTGTTGTCACCGACTTTGTGCACAACTTCAATTAAATATTCATAAATATAAAAAGGCACATTCTTTCACTGATGTACTGCCAGGCTTTTTAAAATACGTGTACCCCACTCATTCCTGCTTACGCAGCATCCCCAGCACATGGCTTAATTAATGGTGAATTATTCCCTCTTTCATGCAGCCTTTGCTCAAAGTCATTATCTGTGAGCCTCTGCTCTTACTAAAGTGATATCAGCACCTAGAGAATGACAGAATGTCCTCTGGCGTTCATTTATCAACCAAAGACTGGAGCTGGCTCAAAACTCAACCTATAAAAAGGGAGCCAGTCTCCTATGGCACCTGGCAATACCTGTGTTGACCATAAACTGCAAAAGCTACATGTGGATTGCATATTACACCAAATAAAGGAATGTGTATCCCTGTTCCTTGTTTAGTACTAGTCATTCAGGGACTACAAATAGTGAGTTTGAAGTATTCCGCACACTCTGTGACTAGATACCATTCCTGGTGCTGACATCTGCCCTCTCCTGACATAACAGTTTGAACACAGACCTGATTCTATCTGGGCTTTTTTTAGAAAATTTTTGCCTAGTGACTGGACTTTCCCATCATTATTAATGTGTATCACCAGCTGCTTTCCATGGAAACTTGTTTTGAGCAGAAGCTGTTGAATGTAGGTAGTATTTAAAGCTACACAAAGTGTGCCTCTGTGAGAAGAGAAGCATCTCTGCCAATCACTGTTATCAACATAGTGACACTGACATTTCTCTTTTCCCTGGAGATTGCCAGGTAGTTAGTTAGTCTCTGACTGCTCACTAGGCAGTTCAACAACAGTCACCATTCCAGAGGGTGTGTTGGAACATTAATGTGGGTCTAATTCAGAGCAGTGGATGCTTTGTGGATCAGTGGTCAAATTGGGAAGATGACCTTGGAGAGGCAGTAAGAGGGCACCATGTCGGGACATGGATATGAGGCTAAAGCTGCAGTGGACAAGCAGATCTGGAATTAGTTTACAGCTCCAAGTATACCTGTAGGGCTTAGAAGAGATCACAGAGTGCCCCGCAGAGAAACAAGCCACTGCTGTTAACCTCTTCTCTCTAGGAGTACTGATGTTCACACAACTAATTTATTCATCAGAGAGTAATGGAATCAGTGCACTGAAACCTACCTGTCATTAGGAGAAACACTTACGCACCCTTTTCCTGTTGTGTGGACTGAAAACTAGATACAAGTCAAGATGTCATACCATGGGGTGGCCCCACCAAGCTTAATGTCTTTTTCCTAGTGACTTGAGGTAATCATAGAATCATTAAGGTTGGAAAAGACCTGTAAGATCATTCAGACCAACCACCAGATCACTCAGAAGAATCCACTGGATCCACTAGAGAGCATTTCTAACGCAAAATGAATCTTCTCTTTCAGTAGCAGGTACTTTAGGACATTAGTCTACTTTTGCAACACAATTTACAGAAAAACATTTAACTGTGTTTAATCAAGATGCACATTTGCAAGTGTAGACAAGCATCTTAAATGTAGTGGTAGACACCTCTGTAGTAGAGCTCTCTGTTAGGGTGTAATTCAACCTAGCAGAACTGGGCTGTAAGACAAAATCCTTAGAATCTCAAGGTGCAGACCCTTGATGTAGAAGGAGCTACAGAGCTGGTTACAGAAGCAGCAAAGCTCCACCGCAGCTAACATCCCAAGTCTCTCTGCTGCAGTGCCTCATGATGTTATTTCCCTCTGGTTGCCACTACTAACAGCAAGTAGAGAGAATGACACTCCAGTACTGTTGAGCTGTTTAGTTGTGCACAGGCACCCCTACAGAGACAACAAGCACTGTGGGAACCTGGGACTCGGTATTTGAGGGACAGAACTCTTACCAGAGAAAGGGTACCAGAGAGAGCCCAAGGAATGTCAGTGAATCATCCTTCCTTTCTTAGCTGCTAGAAAGGTGGATATGTTAGGAGGGCATGTGGGTTGGACAGTAGTGCCTGCTCAAGCTACACCATAGGAATGATTTCGGAGTCCAGATGCTACATGTGACAGCAGGCATGATGAACTCCTGGAGTAAATGTCGAGAATGGTGTTTGTAGAGAAGGTCAAAAAATGAAAGAGAAAATCAACTTTCTACATATGTACCACTGCAGTATGTGGCCAGAAGGTAAACTAGGAGGAGGTCTTCTTTAGGAGGCCCCCAAAGGTTCCTGACAGACATGTGCAGGCTGGTATGAATGATGTAAAATACTGGATACTTCATGTCTTACCTACATTTAACCTACCACTGGCTCGATTGAAGGGCCTTGTTCTCCTTTACTGTGTCCACACACTCTGTATTAACAACTGGAAAAGTGAGAATTTTTGTCTCCTTCTCTCTTCCTCCTCTTCTCTTTCTCATTGGACACATTACTCACCTTTCCCATCTGCAACTGCAGGACAATTTAATTTAAAGGGAAATATATGTATGCGTATGTGTATGCAGTGAAGGCAAGATGGGAAAAAGAGGAGTCTTTCACAGGGTGAACAGAGGAAGGGAAACATTCACCTACTCCAAAAGCAGCTCAGAAACTCTGCAGGTTAATCAGGCCAATATTTAATTAACCTTTACACTCTAAGGTACAATTCATGCTCAAATAAGAATCATTCTCAATGCAGTGCCACTAATATGCTTTCTGGACCACAGATCGTGAGCTTGGAGGCTGCTAGTTGACTTCTCATCTCTGTTGTTATCGATGTTGAGAAAAAACTTTACTCTAGGGAGGGGAGATCATAAAATGGATGATAAATTCATTAGAGGATTTTGGCCTGAAGCACTGGTTAAAGGAAACACCATAACTTCGCAAGCATTATCTATGTCAAAACCTCCTTCCTGTAAAATAATTTATTGCTGTGTAGGTGGAAAAAAAGTACTTGAAATAAAAAGGTCAAAAATATCCTGAAAAGACAGACAGACCCATATGAATTCTATTGTTCATGATAGGGGTGAAATATTGTCTAGAGCCTTGTTCTGGCATCCTGAGAACAAATCACTGGTGATTCCAAACGTCAGCAGAATCTAGTAGCAGAGCTTTGCTGTCTGTACAGTTCAGAGTCTTTGGCATGAGTTCAAAGTAAAAATGAATCTGAAAATTTCTGAAGTCTGGGAAGCCCATATGCAAACCCAGTTATGTATCCCGGCATTTTGGCTGAGACAGTTTTTTATTACAAGACTTTGAAGCCTGCGTACAAAAATAAATTGTCTTTGTGCTCTATGACTAAAGGCATCCAAAATACAGCAGCTTTGTTTAAGTGAACCCAGAAGTTCAAACCCACTTATTTTCTCTGTTTTTCCTCATTAAAACTATCAAAACCTGCTTTCAGTGCCAAATACATGGTTTTGGGTTTTTTTATGAATTGCAGCTTCCAACTGATTTTAAGGCTGGTGAACCTCTGTGAATTTTTCAATTAATCTCATCTGAATTTTAATTTTGGAACCACATAAGCACAGATGCTTTCACAGTTTATTTGGTATAAAGTGCTTTCAAATCTTGTCAGTTAATTTTTCTCAGTGATACAAAGCTAACCATATATTATATGAAGAAACTGACTACCTTTATTAAATTGTAAAATTAAACCAAAGTAGTATCTTCTTCATTCTCAAAGAAGGGAAATTCTAATTAAAAAGAGCAAAAATATGACAGAATACAATTCTTGACAGGTTTGAGAGTTAAACACATGGGTTATCTAAATATATCGCTATCAAACTGAAGCAAAATACTAGCCCTATGGAAATCAGTGGGAATTTTGTATAACTTCAGTGAATGAAAGGATTTTATTCCCTGAGTACTCCCATAACTATTAGCTAGTGAGCAGGAGGTGCGGCTGTTATAGTTATGCTTCTACAATAGCTATTCTTACTTTATTATTTATGCTAGCCCTCCAGGCGGTAGCATTTTCTACCAGGTGGCACTGCGTTTGCATTATGTGCATGACAAAAAATGGACAGCAGGTGAAAAATCAGGCTCTGAGCATCCCAGGTGCCAACAATACGCTCTTATAAAACCCATTTTGCAAAAATTTCTCTAGAAGGTTCCATTATCTGGTGGTGGAAGTCCCCTGGTCATATTACCTAAGCATCATGAAATACTGCCTGCCATAATGTAAAAGAAAATCATTATTCCTCGGGGCTCTGAGAACAAGCAGACCATGGCCATAGTTCAGTGTCTCTTCATACCATCTTTGGTATATTTATTTTCTTTCATACAGTTTATGAAAGGCTCTGTCACAGGCATGAAACAGCGAGCCTCATGTAACAATGCTCTTTTAAAGAACTACAGAGAAACACAACAAAGAACCAAAACCAACGACACATAAGCCAAGCTGCTATTTAGCGTTCAGGATTTTGAGCAAAATTTCACTTTGCATTCAGAGAAGTGGGCAGACTGATTACAGTTCAGCTCTAGAAGGTAATGGCTAAGTGTTGTACCCCTGTGCAGAAGAATCATTAGTAAAGAGATTTGAAATGGATATTATATAAGAACTTTCCCAATAACAGGGGGAAAAAAAAAAAGAGTAAAGTCAAAGTACCATTTGTAATCTGAAGCAGCAATATATACTAAATCCTTTTTCTATATCTACTTGACAGCTGGATGATTTCAGCTCAGTAAGAAGGCTGATATATTTTTCTTTCTATTACTGCCATTTTTCAGTATTACTTAAATCACATCTTTATAGCCTTGCTTAGCCCCCCTCCATAAGAGCAATACTTTTATACTTAGCATGCCCAAACCTGTTTGTAACGTAACTACACAGAATGAGGGAGGAAAGGGGGAATTAAAACCATGATGAAAGCAAAGGTCAATCGCAAGCAGTTTTCCAGCTTATTTTTAACACTTATGGTAAGAAAAGAGAATGCATTATTACAGTCATCAGTAGTAAAAATTAGTGTCTCGTGTTTACATTTTGCCTCTCAGCTCAGATGGTGAAAAAGGCTAGGTAAATCTGTGTTCCCCTTACCAACTTTTCATCTTCTATTCTCAGCCATGCCTAAGACGTGCAGATATAGCAGGGACATTGTTTGGGCTGTAGAGTCTCCATCATCCCAATTATGACCAAATGATGCAGCATCAGTGTTCAGTCATGTTTTAACGCACATTACCCTTAACCTTATTATGAAGTATTTTATTAAACAGATCGGTTCTATAGCATAGGTAGTGAAAAGACATTAGTAGAAAAATATTTCCTTATTTTTACATTTCAAATGCTCTCAAATCTTGCTGTTGCTTGCCTTAATTTCTGCTGAAGTACTGCTGTAAGTATCCATTTTTAACAGTCTGCGATCACCAAATCTGCTTTAAATATGAGGAGCATAATAATTAAGAAACATCAACGTCTCTTCCTTACTGTCTGCTAGCCCCAGAAGTCATATGCATGAAGCTACACATTAATATATCAAACCCGCTATAACTATTTTCAGAAACTATTAATAAATCTCCCATTGTTACTGTCTCCTAAACATCCATTCAAGAATATTCTGCTCACTTGGCCACACTTGATTCCATTCCCCTTCTTGATAATTCTCATCTTCCCTGATAAAAAAGACTTCGCTCTGGTCAGAATGAAACATGGCTTATCTTTAGTTTATGCACCACCAAGCCATTTTTTTACTTTTAAATCCACCTATACACCTTGAACCTAACACTAAAATGCCTTGTGAAACACTGAGATCCTCACAGAGGAAAAACTCCTACCACTTGGAAGCTTTTGGCATTCCATATTCTTCAGCTTGAGTGCACAGGCTCCTCTTAGGAGAGGAAAGGTTAGTGTTTACATTTTTGCAAAGTCATGGCCAGTGTGTTTGCTAGGTGTTCTTGGGATGCTTGATAAAGTCAGTGGCTAATTAATTTTCTCAAGGCAATTTTTTGATCTCAAACAGGGAAGTCTGAAGGAGTTGTAAATGCTACAGTCACTACTAATCAGCAGCTTCAGTGTCTGGAAATAATTTCTTTTTCACCAGGACCCTTTAGCACATGAGCCACCATATCATGACTACTTGTTACAACGAATTACTACTGTTCATTGTTTTCCTGTCTTGTATCACATAGTACTTGCATTTATTTTATGCTGCATTATCCTTTATAACAGCAGGCAATGGAAGGCTGTTCAAATGTCACACAGGGCAAGTACATTACATAAGAAACTAGGGCTGAAAAGAGCATGGAGGTAAAACAAGGGTAACAAGACAGGACAATTCTGCTTTATGATGCCAGTCACCTGCACTGATGTGGCTAGTAGGAAAAGGTGAACTAGAACCTCACAGCAGCCTAATTTGTTATCAGTTATCTCTATTTTAATGCCTCAGCCCACCTGAATGCTTTACAATGACTATTAATTATCTCAATATGTTAAAATCAATCTAAGGGAAAGCTCTGTAACTGTAGGGGTGAGATTTAGAATCTCAGTTGTTGATCAGACTCTTATCTCCAAGCCAGTGTCTAGTTATCAGCATAGACAAAAAGTGCTGAATTCTCACCTCCTGAAGTTAGCACACATGACAGGGAGATGCCATAATGTTATGCTGTACCCCTGCTTTCTAGTCTACACAGCAAAAACTATGCCCAAATTATCACTCTCTCTCACACACACACTCACCTCTATACAAACAATGATAACTTTTACAAAACTGTATTTCTTTTTCCTGTAAAAAGTTGTTTAAGAACGTACTGTAACCAAATCTGAAAGTAAAAATATTTTTTTCACTGTTTTCAACACCCGTTTAAGATGTTTGAGATCCTCAGCCTTCACTGAAAATTTGGAGAAGATAAATCTGCTAGAGTGGTCTGTTCTTCAGGAACACTGGTAAGGGAACATTATGCATTATAATGACATCACTTTTAATTCACAAAAAATAAGAGTTAAATTATGGAAATATCTAAACTATTCCTTTTTGCTTCCAGAAAGACACACTTAGAAGGTTCATCTCACCAGAGCAGCCTTGGAATGTGTTAACCGGATATAATCTTTTTGGATGAAACTAAATTGGCAAGCCTTATTCCAGGTGCACAGTGGTTACAGTCATAAATGGACTTCTAGTCTAAAGTATTAGACCTTGTTCAAAGCAATCACCTTCTGAAATGTGTATAAGGACCTAGCGTCCTCAGCACCAACTTTTTCACCCTGTGAACTGCACTATCTGCTACTGTGTACATAGCCCGTGTTATGTAATTTTTTATTAGGGAATGTTTTCGGTAACTGCTGAGATAGTTTCAGGAATAAAGGGCTTTCTGTGCCTAGCACAAAATAAAAAAGCTTACTATTTCCCATTATTTTGTTTCCCCCCTGAATTTGTCTATCATCCAGAATATTCTGATTTTTCAGCTAGAACGTTCTTTGAATGTTCTACAGGCATTGCAAGCACAACCTAATGCTAACTTGTTTGAGAGGTTGCACATATTTTATTTTAGGGGCTAAGGAACTTCCTGAGAAACCATGTTATGTTTGTCTGAAATTTTGAATTTTAAACATAGAAAGCTGCATTGTTTTGACCTTTACTAGAATGACTCATTTTACCTCGATGAAAGAAAAGATCGGTTACTTTTTAATCCTTTAAAATCTAGGCAGTATTTTTTTGTTGGAACTCGGGCTATAATTTACATATTAAACTCAAAACAACCATGATATGAACATCTTTCTACTCGCCATCTGACTAGAACATAAATATGGATTTCTACTATGCAATTAAAAATCTAATACAATCTAATGCTTCTAATACTATTGACGGGATTATTTGATATAAATTTTGTTATAGATGTTGTTGAGGATTTCCATTTTGGCTATGTTATTACAGTTAGTATTATACATAAAATACATAGGGTAATATCTCACACACACACAGTAGTTATGCCTATATATGCACTTATCTGTAGAAATTAGTGTGGTCAGTGAAACCTTCATTTAATTCACTGGCTTCCACTTCTGGTCTTCTGAGAAGATTGACAAGCTGGAAGCGAAGTATGCGTATATAGGCAGAACAAATTGTAAATTCTGCGATGACAGTCTCTGCCAGGAAAGGGTTGCAGCATACTTTATTTGAGAAATGATCCAGAAAATTATTTAACGCAGGGATGTGTTGTGAGAAGCAAAGGAAAGGGGTCTCTGGAGGTGTCAGCCCATGTGGAGCGAGAGAATTGCTTTGCTTGGTGTCTTTCAACAGTTTCCTATTTAAGTGAAAAACGAAAACTAGTCTTAGGGTACCACTCTACCTCTGCTCTCCAAGGAGGTTCTGAGAATTACAAAAGACAGTCCGAAACAAAAGAAACTCACTGCTTTTCATCCACTTTGCATGGAGAGAAGCTATTTCCAGCTTTTAAGCTGGAATATGTTTCCCTTTGTGGTTTCTAACTAAACAGGTCCACTGCAGTGAAGAACAATTTAGAAGATGTGCACGGCTGACAGGGGCATACTCTTCAGAGAAGAAATTGTGAAGTTTCTCCGTCAAGGAGTAAGCATCCTTTGCTCTTTTGGATTCATGCACTTGAAAATTTGTAGGTATGTTCTCCACGTAACATATTGTTATAAATACACAATCAATCGTAATTTCTGCAAAAGATTGCTTTATTATGTTTATATGGGAAAGCACAGAAGCAAACAGCGCTGAGTGCGCTGGGGAGTCTCCGCTCCACCAACAACGCACACCGAAGTCCAAGCTTTTAGTTACGTTTATATTATTCTGCAGGTCGATATTGTCCATGTGACGATTTCTCAAGAGTAGGTTTAAGCTGGTTTTAGGTTTGTTAGTTCTTTTTAAGGCGATTTCCTTTTCATCTTCCTTATCTTCACTTCTGTACTTTGAGCTCGGTTGCTTGCACAACGTATCTTTCAGATCGTTATCAAGTTAACCCGCAGTCTCCTGCTATTGTTTCATGCCTCCCTAGGAGGTCCTTCACTCAGGCTCCGAATCATCCCAGCAGGCCTTTTCCCCTATTGTCTGTAATGCTAATTTGCAGGTCGTGCACCAACAGGCATTACACTGCATTTTCTGGCACGAATTATATCTACACTTCACAGTATCAACTTAATATTTGTGGGCATAAAAGATTCCATTGCTGCGTGTATGCTAACGCAAGCGGACGATGCCTTAGCACACCTGTGGTATCGCCAGCAAGGACAGAGCCAACGGCCGAGGCCCTGAAGCTTGCTAGAAGACCTTGGAATTGCCAAAAGAATGCTCAACTTCAAGTAGAAAACCAAAACATGAAGATAAGGACCACAGCTGCAGCATAAGTCATTGCTCGGTGGAAATTCACTGGGGTAGATGTTAGCTGGATACAGAGGGACTATATATGCCTATAAGCCTTTGCCTTTTTACATTAAAGCGATTTCATTTGTCACTCCCAAACAGAAACCTTGCCTTTATCCGGTACAAATGACGCCCAACGTGTAGGAGACCCACACCCCTAAGGGGCAAACGCCTGATATTAGTCAGGGGAAGAATCGTTGAGAAGTAGCAACGGTAGCGAAGCTCGGTTGAACGTATAAAGACCCAGCGAGGAATGCTGAAGCAGTCTGTACCACAACGCCTGAGAGATGGCGAGCAACCGAGAATGGGACTGGGAAAAGGCCCGTCGATGCTCGGCTGAACGTGTAAAGCCAGTGAGAAGCACTGAAGCAGGAACACCCCTGAAAGAAAGGTGAGCCGGCGAGGAGCGCGGAAGCCTGTAAGAAGTACTGAAGTTGTGTAACGCTTGAAAGAAAGGCGAGCAGCTGAGAACGGGACTGGGATGGGGTCTTCAATGTCCGCAGAAGAGCAGTCTACGCTTAATATCCTTACATCCATATTGAAGAAACAGGGGGCTAAGTATGATGAGCAGCGACTTAGGACTTCGTTAAAATGGGTACAGAGTCACGAGCGAGGTTTAGATGTGACGCGAACATATGATACAGAAGTCTGGAATGCTGCAGGAGTTAAATTGTGGGATGCAGCTACCAGGGATGACCCTGTGGCGCTAAGCCTATTATCTACCTGGCGGTTAATGTTCGAATCGTTAAAGCACTTAAGGTCGGACAAAGACTTAAACTAACTACGAAAAGCGCAGGCGGATACAGATTTTGGCGCTTTGTTAACACCATAAGCGCCTCCTGCACCTCTAAATGACATTCCTTTCCTGGAGGACGGAGGGGCTTTGCGAGGCCGGGGCTTTGGACACCCCCCACCCCCCGCGAGACAGAAGGTTAAACATCCCAGAAAAGGGAGGCAGCGGTTCGAACGGAAGAAAGAGCAAAGGCAGAGACAGCGGAAAATGGGAAATCGGAACGCACAGATTCACTTTCTGTAATTCAGGCAGTCTCCACGTTACGGAACGGACTGTAACAGATCACAATAAGAAATGACTCGATGAAACGACGCTGGCAGCAATTCAAGAACCAGGCGACTCCCGAAGGGGAACACGCTAATGACGAACGTAGAAAAATATTGCGTGGTTTGAAAAATCCTACAATTGTTGATATGATTCAGGCATGCCAGCAGGTGGGATCATTTCCCTATCAGGCACAGGTAATGGCTGCCGCTCTGACTACAAACCGAGACAGAAAGACGTTCTGTTATAGATGTGGCAAGGAGGGACATTTTAAACGAGACTGCCACATTCCATGCCAGGATAGAGAGCCTGGAATCTGCCCTCTGTGTGGAAAGGGTGAACATTTTGCCAGTTGGTGTAGAACAAAATGGGATAAGAACGGGGGACTGTTGTCAGGAAACCAGCAGCAGAGCGCGGTTCGGAGGTGCGTGCGGGCACAAACGCCTCCGCGGCAAGCAGCGGCTCTCACCTCAGAGCAAGAACCAGCGGCAGCGCCGGGATGGACGTGGCCACCACCATTGCAGTAGTGCTACAATCGTCCGCAGTCCACATAATACCGCTGAGTACAAAAGGACCGTTGGGCGGTGGATTTAGTGCCTTGTTATTAGGACGGTCATCAATAAGTCGGATGGGAATCTTTGTTTTACCCGGGGTCATAAATGCAGACTTTACTGGAACAATTCAAGCAATGGCATGGACACCGCCCCCACCAGTGTTCATACCAAAGGATAGCTGGATAGCACAATTAGTTTTGTTCAAGGCAGCTGTGTTCCAAGCTGACTTTAGAGACCATGGATGGCTCACAAGGTTTTGGGTCCACAGGAGTCCCTGAAATACATTGGGTTCAGTCCTTACAAACTCAGCGTGCTGTGCTGAAGTGCACATTAAGTTTAAAAGGGGGAAAGCCAGAACGTATTATCTTTTAGCTTCATCTCTCCTTATCTCTCTAGGGGAATAACAATTTGTGAAGAACACTCTGCATTCCAGTGCCCCTTACCAGATCAGCAACTGCTGGGTCCTAGCACAACAACCGTAAATGGGATTTTAGCCAGATACTAATGAAAGTACAGTTTAAGAGCCAAAAAGGAGTACCCTCTGAGATTAAAAAACTGCAAAGAAAAAGAAAGGTCAATGCATTTGCAGCTCTAGGAATACCATATAAAATTAAAACAGACAATGGCCCATGCTTGAAAAACAAAAAGGAGGAATGGTAGGAGATCCCCCACAGAACAGGTTAAATAAGAAATTATATGTCCCTAACGTTTTTTCTCTTACAGATGCAAACACTTCTATAATTTTTTCAATTTTTTTTCACATTTTGCTTATGCTAACATGGACAGCAGTAATGCTGGGGATAAGTAAAGTCATCGGAGAAGGGGACGATCTTTGCATGCATTCGCCTATGACTGTAATGATGGCATGCAGTTGTGGAATCACAGGGAGACACGACATCGGACATTCTGGCACGGTTGATGGGTACATCGATTCTGCAGGACATGCAACACTGCAGGGTCGTGCAACAGTTGACTTTTTGTCACCAGCGAATGGACATCGATGTGAGGATTTTGAGGGACTGTGTTACGTGATCTTGAAGGAGTGTGTTATGTGAATTGGAAGGAGTATGTTAAGTGAATTTGGGTGACCTTTCTCGGTCAGTTTATGGGTCTGCATTGGCACTTATGGATGGGACAGAGGGTTTTGAAGATGGATGATGGGTTTTTTAGGTTGGAAAACTTGTTAAATGGATAGGGATTTTTAGGTTGGAAAACTATTTAAATGGATAGGGATTGATGGGCTGGCTAAAAACTTAATCAAAGTCTTGCTAACACAAGAGGCCGATTCCTTAGCATACCTGTGGTATCGCCAGCAAGCATAGAGCCAAACGGAGTCCTTACCTTTATTCGCTACAAATATTCACCTGTGGAATAATACTAAACCAGAAATAACTGAACTCTTGCCACCATAATTTGCTTAACGTTTGATCTCCCAGTCCCAGGAATCACTACTTTGAACCACCCTTGTTTGGCTTTGTCTGGCTTTGCTCATTGTAGCCATTCATCCATGAGCAGTAGCCACCCTTCTGTCCATGTGTGTTATGTGCCCGATCATATCGAAAATGCTGGTAAACTCTCATTTTGGACTCATTTTGGAATTTTAGAAAGCACACCCCCTTTAATCATGTCTGGGCAACACAAGGGAGCGATCTCCATCAATCATGTGCAGCAAGACAAGAGCTGGTTGCAGAATATGTTTCCCACTTACATGTATATGAACAAATGTCCCCAGAAATCTTATGCATGTTCTATTACTTTCCAAGGACTAATTTCAATGTTATTATGAACTTCATAACAGTCAAAACTCTTGTTAATTTAGAACTTTAGAACCAACTCTCTGTCTGACCTTGTATTTCAGATAGAGAAAGACTGTAAACAGAGGTGGGTCCCTCATTACAAGAAAGACATAGAGGTTCTGGAGTGTGTCCAGAGAAGAGCAACGAAAATGGTGAAGGGGCTGGAGAACAAGTCTTATGAGGAGGAGTGGCTGAGGGACCTGAGGTTGGTTACCCTAGATAAAAGGAGGCTGAGGGGAGACCTTATCACTGTCTACAACTGCCTGAAAGGAGTTTGTAGAGAGGTGGGTGTGGATTTATTCTCCCAAGTGATAGGTGATAGGATGAGAGGGAACAGCCTCAAGCTGTGCCAGAGGAGGTTCAGGTTGGACATTAGGAAAAAATCCTTCACTGAAAGGGTTATTGGGCACTCGCAGAAGCTGCCCAGGGATGTGGTTGAGTCCCCATCCCTGGAGGTATTTAAAAGATGGGTGCATGAACTGCTTAGGTATATGATTTAGTAGTGGACAGGTACGGTTGGGCTTGATGATCTCAAAGGTCTTTTCCAGCCTAGTGATTCTATGATTCTATAGAAAAACGCATATCTGCCAAGCACAGATCACACTTAACACAAGGTGTAACAGTGTCTGGAAAAACACTGTTAAAAAAAAATACCATGCTATAAAAAACACTGTCAGAGGTACGTTCTATCTAACTTTCAACAAATACAGTTATTTGGGTGATCCTAAGTGTACTTTTGCTTAAATGAAAATATTCTACATTTTTTAATAGTAATGGTGCTGTGAAAAGCCAAACCCAATAATCAATGCCAATTAAGTAGGTATTCCTTATTATGCAGCGCCGGCACTAGGGGGGGTAGTTCCATCTAATGGGTGTGCCATTATTGAGGCTGGTTACACAATTCTTTATACTGGTTAAATATACATATTAAATATATGTATAAATATTATCTATATGTATATTAAATATGCATATAGATTCTGGGAAACATGTTACATATTCATTATTCTTCCTGGAATGGGTGTGTCTATTATAGTCAGTTCTAGCATTTATTTACATAAATCTCCTCCGCTTGGTGCATGCGCTCTGCCTTCTGGGGGTCTTCTTCAGGGGTCTCTGGATGAAGGCCATAGGTCTCCCTCACAGCTGAACTTCTCAACTCCCCCGTCTTGCACATGCTTTTAGACTCCTTGGGCTGCTCTTCAAAGTTGCATCTGGTCCTAGCTGGTCCTTTTTTCTCTTATCATTGCACTAGTCCCTGTTATCTGGCTTAATTAGATACAGTCACATCCTTTTCATTCTTTCTAGCTGCAGCCTTGCTAAAAGTCCTTACTTAAGCATAAGTATCCAGGCACAGGGTAGCTAAAAGTTATTATTCAAGCTAATCCTGCATTTTAGTTCTAAAATCACAAAGTCTATACATAAATTCAAATATATAATAGGTTAGCAACTTATAACAAATCCTATTCAAATAAGCTGCAGAAGTGGGCCTGTATGAACAGGTTCAACAAGGCCAAGTGCAAGGTCCTACACCTGGGTTGGGGCAATCTGCAGTTTCAATACAGGATGGGGGATGATGTGATTAAGAGCAGCCCTGTGGAAAAGGACTCCGTGTAGCTGGTTGATGAGAAGCTCGACATGAGCTGGCAATGTGTGCTCACAGCCCAGAAGGCCAGCCACAGCCTGGGCTGCATCGAAAGAAGTGTGACCAGCAGGTCGAGGGGAGTGATTTTGCCCCTCTGTTCCTCTCTCATGAGACTTCATCTGGAGTACTGTGATAGGTAAACATATAAGATATAGGGAAAGAAACTGAGAAGAAGCTTAGTTTATTGTAAACTGCACCATATAAGGGAAAAAGCTTAGTTCATTGCAATTCACAATGCCTGTTAGTAGGGGCCTTGAAAGCTGGTAAGCGGGCTTTTGCTGATAAGAAGCTGGTATGTGGACTTCTGCTGATAAGAAGAAGCTGGAAGGTGAACATCAGCAGTCACCAGCGAAAAAATGGTTTTATCCTACCTTGTGATTTGGAAGGTAACCAGAAGGGGACTGCGCCTGCCCACAGACTGAGTTCAGGGCAAGTTCACTTGAGGAAGAGGAATTACTCCAGCCCTAAGACCCTGGCCCAAGACCACCAGGAGGTGCTGCGCAGGCACAAGACTGAAGAGATCATTCCAGAACGAATTATAATATGAAGCAGGGAATATGTAGTAGGCACTTATAAATATGCATGTCTTTACACTATAAGTAGCTGTTTGTTAAGCTATACAGTGTGTGAGTTGGGCGGAGCTTATTCCCCCTCGTACCTGCCAGCGAATAAACACATACCTGCTTTATAACTCATATAGGGTTATAGAGTTTGATTACGCAAAACAATTGTGTCCAGTTCTGGAATCCTCAACACAAGAAGGATATGGAGCTGTTGGAACAGGTCCAGAGGACGGCTGCAAGGATGAGGGCTGGAGCACCTCCCATAGGAGGACAGGCTGAGAGTTCGGTTGTTCCTCCTGGAGAAGAGAAAGCTCCAAGGAGACCTTACAGCGACCTTCCAGTACCTGAAGGGGCTACAAGGAAGCTGGGGAGGGGCTGCTCACAAAGGCTTGTGGTGATAGGATGAGGGGGAATGGGTATAAACTGGAGCGGGGTAGATTTAGGCTAAAGATTAGGAGGAATTTCTTCACCATGGGAGTGGTGAGGCCCTGGCACAGCTTGCCCAGGGAAGCTGTGGATGCCCCATCCCTGGAGGTGTTCAAGGCCAGGTTGGATGGTCCCTTGGGCAGCCTGATCTAGTGGGATGTCCCTGCCCATGGCAGGGGGGTTGGAACTGGATGATCTTTAAGGCCCCTTCCAACCCAAACCATTCTATGATAATATTCAAAGATAAGAGTAGTTTAGCATCTTATAACGTTTCTTCCTTCAGTAACTGCTTTTTAAGGTTTGAAGCGGCAGGGGAGAAAGAAGGCTCTTTATTTCTGTCTCTGAATCCCCGCCTCGGGCCGCTGACAGCTCGCCGAGCCCCAACCGCCTCATCGCCGCGCAAGTGGCCGCCCCGCGCAGCCCCAACCCTCCCCCCCAACATGGCGGCGCTGACCCCCGCGCTTCCTCTTCCGGGCGGGGTTGCCATGGCGCTGCCCCCTCCCCCGCCATTCCCTTCCCCTGCCGGTTGGTGTTTACAGCGGGCGGGAGCATCCGCAGCCCCAGCGCCGGTGGAGACGGGGACTCAGCCCACGGGCGGCGCTGCGGGGGACGCGGCATGAAGGTGATGCTTTAGTGGGGGGAAGGAAGGAGGGGGGTGTCCGCTCGGTCTCTGAACAAACCCCAACTTCCAGAAGCTTCGGGCTCTCCGTGGGCTGCGCTGCTCCTGGGAGGAAAAGAGAAAGATCCACGCACCCCGTGCAAGCCCCGGGTCCGCGCTGCCCCATGTCCCTCGTGTTCTGACCTGTCTGTTTAATTTGCAGGTGTGTGACCTTTCCAAGCGCTCCCTCTCGTTAATCGGTCTGAAATGCCAGGCGCTCCCCTTCTCTTTGTGAGAAACACTGATTCACTGGTGAAATATGACAAAGTCTTCGAAGCAGAGGCAATATATTTTTATTTTGCAGTTCAGCGCTGAATCGGATGCCCTTCTAAACAAGGCATCGCATCTTACAGAAGCAGTGGGTATATAGACTAGTTTTAGACAAAGAACCGTGTAATTCCTCAAAGAATGTTTTTATTATTTCTTTTTAGGTTATCCAACCATGTCTGGAGACTCCCGTCAGGTTATCTCCTGACCTAAACCAGCTATATCTAACAAGACAACTAAGCGTATCAATAAATTCTTGCAGCCCTAAGACAGGTTGTCTCTTGACCTAAACCAGCTACATCTTACAAGACGACTAAGCATATCAATGAATTCTCACAACTCTAAGAGAGCGTTTAGTCTTTCAGGTTATTTGTCTGTCTGGAGATTGTCTGCGTATTATCTCTTGATACAAGACAGGTTTCTATTACAAGATAATTAAACATACAAACCATTTGCAGCCAAACTTATCAATTAATTCTCACATCCTGAATTTACCTTGCAATAAAAATATGTATTGATGAGCTGGGTTGTAAGCTCTTTGTGGCAGAAACTGTACGTAGCCATGGTCTGTGCCTTTAATGATGGAGAGATTTGGCACGGGCCTTCCTCAAGCCTCTGAGACGAGTCAGTGTGTGTTATGAGTTCTGCAGCTTAGAGAGGTTTGGGTTCTGGGCAGCATGCTGGTGTCGGTCACTCAGGTTAACATCATCACTATGCACAAGGGACTCTCCGCTATCAGTGTCTGCACAGCTGACAGAGGAAATAAAAGGGTCAGTTTCCAAGTACATGAAATAAAAGTATACAAAAAGAAAGTTTCCTTCTATGCAGTGGTATTTATTTGTTTTGCTTTTGTTTGAAGCCTGATAGTAAAGAGTAATTTTTTTTTTCTTTCTCTCTGAATGCTTTGTAGTTCAAGTAGTATGGGATAACATATATCTATATGTAAAGAAGTTATTGGTAAGCAGTGCTATGTCCCTGGATGACTTTTTGACTTATACTTCAAAACAAAAACCTCAAAGAATGCTGGCTGAACTGTACATTCAGCTTACAGCCAGAAATGAAAAGATTTCCTTTAGCTTCTGTTGTCTTGCACACAGAGTAAATGGTTGATTATTCTTGCTAAGCCCATTACTTCTGCTGAATTCCTCTTTTGCCCCACTAGAGTGGGGAAAGCTCCTGGCTATTTTGGGTGGTCTGTTAAAATATAGCAAGATGTGAGTAGAGTTGTGTTATGAATGTAAGGAAAATATGTGTGTAGTTGATGGGAGAGTGTTTTTTATTTTTTTAACCAATCTAAGCGCTGTTTAGAACTTTTCATTATAAAAGGGCTCACAGATTTCTCTCTTGAGAAGGCAATTTATTTCAGTGTGTATTCCATATGTACCGCCTTTTGCTGTAGCAGTTGCCTCAGTTTCCTCTGTGTAAAATTGTTGTAGATGCATGATTTAAAATCTTAAGCTAAGGGGGGATAATTATATTTTCTATGCAACACAGTGGAATGCATCACAGTGTCTGCACACAGTTTTTTTTACCTCTTAAAATGGAGAGGAAAGGAGAAGTGGGATTGGGGAGTGTCTGTGAGGTGTGGGAATTGGATTAGGATTCCTTTTCTGGACCTGCTCACAAATAACCTGGCGTGACTTAAAAAAACCAACTTAAGTTGTTACTCATTGCAGGACTTACACCAAACCCAAGCTTTTCGAAAAGTCATCTTGCGTATTTCTCCGCTAATTCTTGTTACATCTGGGGAAATACATCTGAGTTTGTGCATTTTTAGCAGTGTTGGTTTTGAGTCTTTCTAGTTGATGCTGGTTAGCAGGTTGCTGAGAAGGCAGCGCTGTCAAAGTGAGACAAATTAATGCTAGTGTATATAAAGATGGTCTGCCTACTTACAGGAGGGAAGAAGCAGCTGAAGAGAAGTAACTGGTAACGTCGGGGGAATTCTGCTCTGGAAGTGATCCTTTCAGAATCCATCACTAACGTCTGATTGTTGCTGAGGAAACTGAAGCTTCATGTATTCTGTTTTTAAATAAATCAAATAGTATAAGTATCCTCCTAAAAAGGTAGTGTGAAATAAAGTAGCATGGCAAAGTCGTACTTAAAGCTTGCCATGTTGTAGCTGGATTGGATTCAAGATAGTCTCTTGTGTACTTTGCTTCTTTTCCCATATCTTTCAAGAAATGGCAGTGCTGAAGTTTGTGGGCTCTTTCAGGCTATGCAAAATATAAAAGCGGTTGAAGCCCCTATTTCCTGCACCACAGGACAGGAATGAGAGGCAATCAGCTCGGAAGTGGACTGTTCCTATATGTGGGAATATTTAAGTGGTATGTGATGAATACGCCAAGAGTGCTTTCCTTAAAGAGCAGATCATGTCAATGGCAAGGAAATACACCTTTTCAGGCTGTGTTAGGAGCCTGGGTAGCGAGTCTGTCAGGTGGGGAGAGCAGTTTCAGTGTTCAGGGAAGTGGAGAATTGTGGGGAGATGACCAAATCCCCACCTGTCCATCATGCTGTCAGTCACCAATTACTGCCCCACAATACAGTACATTTCTAGTATTCTGTTGTGGCTAGGCACTGGATTTCTCTGTTCTTAGGCAAGCACTGGAGAATTTGGTTGTGTTCTTGGTAACAAAACCTCTTTGTGCCTTATCTTCAACCAGTGAATGAATTGAGGGGTTAGGATAGTCCCTCGTGCCTACCTTGTATGGTTGCTGCTGCAGGCACTGCAGCTAACACTGCTCCTGTCACTGCTCTGACTTAAATACGGAGTCAGAGGAATGAAAGGCATTGAGAATGTCAGATCTTGGTGAAGATCTTGTTTGGAAAAGCAAGCAAAAGATGTGATCTCAGTTAAGTAGCTGCTTCTCTTTTTGTTGAATTGAAGTGATTTGCCAAAGCAGAATGAGAGCTCATAACGCTTTCACATGTGCTCACATTCAAGTTATGTATTTTGGGATAAGAGAGGTGTCATAAATGTGACATTTTCCTTTGAGAAATTTTATAGCTGTAAGAGGACGAATGTGAATTTACTGTCTGTAGTTGTTCTGTTCTTCTACTTGTCTGTGATATGTGATGTTGGCAGGCAAGGTAGTTTGAAGGTGAAGCATCAAGTTATGGAAAGCCTGAGTAAATATTTCTATTGCTTGTATTTATAGACTGCTCTGTACCTGAAGGGTGTCATGGATTGTCCTGTCAAGACTTGATGTATATGTAACTTTTTTTTTTTTTTACACGTCTGTGATCCTGTTTAGCAGGGCTCTCAACAATTGAACTGGAAAGTTCTTGGGAAAGGAACAGTTTATAAAAAGAAGAGAGAAAAGGTATTACTTTCTACGGACTACGTAGTAATCTTTTTTCCTGGCACGTAGTCCTAAAGTTGTTATAGGAAGCAGGAGGAGAGTGAATGTAAGCTATGTGAAGGGAACATGAATTGTATATTCTGTAGATAATTCTGACGTAAATATTTTTGTATGATTGGTCACATTCAGTTTTCTTTACCGGGGAACTATCCTACAAACTTTTTGGTGGCTTTCGTTTCCCAGTGTTTCAGCTGAATTTCAGGAAGACCGGAAGGGGTTACATGCCTTCGAAGTTTTGAGCAAGGTACATGCCTGTATTGGTGAGGGCAGTAGTAGAGCTGTTAAGCAGTTTCATCAAAAGAGGTGGTGTTGCTTGAACTTACTGGAAGTCATAAAAGTGACTTGTGTTAGCAGATCTTACAGTCTTAATGTTTCTGCAGAGCTAACTAAAGCCTGGTAGAATTGCTCTGCTTCCTTTCAAACTAAGAAATAATTTTGGAGAGAGAGTCTGGGCACCTTGCAGGTCATCGAAAGTAAAAGGCAACTGCTACCAAAAGCTATTGCTGCCAGAATGAATTTTTTCTTTTAAATTGTGTGGCTTGCGATCATAGTGATAAGTGTTTTCTCTATTCGATGTCTGTTTAGTTGATGAGTGAAGTAACTCTGGTTGGAGTCTTGTATACAGCAAGTTGTGATCTTACACTCCTTGCAGTAAGTTTGGAAGAAAATAACATCTATATGAAGCCTGAAATAAAAGGGGCATTACTGCTGGCAGTCAAGTTTAAGATGTGTGGGCTTGGTGTGATATTGGGGAGCTTGATCATATCAAAAGGTGAAGTGTTTTTTCTGTAAAGTAAGTAATTATTTTATCTGAAATGTAAAACACTAAACACTAAACATTAAAACACTACAGCAATAAATGTATAGAGCAACAAGCAATGTTGTACCAAAAGAGCCCCGAACTGAGTTCAGAACTTGTTCGTAAGGGAGAAAATAGACTTAACTACCTAGCCATCAACAAAATCAGTTTAAAATTTGTTCAATAAATACATCATTTTACAATCTCCCAGGTAATTAAGAAATGTTTCATGTTTTGCAGAATATGCATTTTAAAATTCCTGATGAAATAAGGAAACAAATAAGTTCTGGACTGCACAAAATATTTCATTTTTAACCTCAATTTCTGCTGTTTAAAATGACTTTCAGTGCTTTTGGAACAACTTTTTACCTTCAAATGGATTTGCAGCATTTTTATGTTTTTGTCTAATTTAAAAAACAAAATAAAGGTTTTGACAAGATGACTTGTTTCAGATTGTTCCAGCGATGCCTCTTGTGACTGTCTTTTGGGGAGGAGTGCTCCTGTTTTTGAAGCTGGATATGTGCTTATGCACTTCGAATTCAGGTTTTATTATAGAAATTACTATGTTCTAGGTGTAAGAGGCCTTGAAAAATAGTAGTTATGCACTTTGAAGGAAATAAATGCATGGAAATCAGGTAGTTCAACTTGGCCATGTGAAACCCCTGTTACAGAATACTGCTTAAATGCATCCTTCCATGACCATTGGGGGTTTTGCTTGTGTGGGTTTGTGTGTGTGTGTTTGTATTTTGTTTTGTTTGGGTTTATTTTTTGTGGTTTTTTTTTTTTTCTGTTTCTTTTAAATAGTGACTCTACTAAGGATAATAGGAAGGCTTTCAAGTCTTGCATGGTTAAGAAAATCTTGAAGACAATACAGGCCTCTAGTATTAAACAAAGGACATCTTTTTATTTCAGACAAATTTCACACGCTGTCTGTAGCTTTCTGGAGTGATATTTCCATACCTTGTTAGGAAAATGGAAAATATTCTTTCTGCAGTGTACATTTACTTTCGTCTGAGTAAAACTGGCATTAACCATTAAATCAACCTGTCAAGGACCAGACTGCAGAAAATATATTTATACTGCTTTTGCTAATTGTAGTTATGTAGAAAGTGTAATAAAACCACAGGTCATTAAGTCTTGTTAGTGCTTGTTTTTAACTCACCAATTCAGCTATCTGAGTGATTTTTTTTTTTTTCCCTAAAATCTTTGTGAACAGACATTAAATTACAGGATGTAGGAATGCTCAGTTATCAATATGAGTTAATTGATATTTTTCAGATGATGTTGTCGGTAATTATTTAATTGCTTTCAGATTCGTTTGCTGTGATGCAGCGTTGTGCTTTGGGTCTGCATCATTTTGTGTTTTACTGCTCACTGTTTCAGAGCCCACTAGGTGTTACTGTAATGACTTTTTTTCCCTATGCATGAGCCCGCTCCCAATTTTAAAAATTGCTAATGTTTTGAGTGACACTGTGAAATGACACTTTGTCTTCATCTAACTTCTTTTTTTCAAACAAATGCAATACAGCATGGTCAGTTTTTTAGCATAAACGTTGTTCTGGACAAAGCAATAACTTTCCTTGTTGTAGTAGTAGTTTAAACTAGAATTGGCAGCAAATTCTGCAGTCTCTTTCAGGGTAACTTTTCAGCCTTTGCACTGCTACATGATATCCTTTGATAATTGAGCTGGTTAACCTGCTTGGAGTGAGGAGTGTTTGTTTTGGGTCAGGTCAATACAGGATTGAATGTAGTGTGGCATGTTTGGTTTGTTTTCTGAAAAATGTGTTCTGTGCTTACATTGATTTAGTAGGTAAAATTCAGATGGAAAATATATGGTCGATCAAAACAAAATTCAATACAATAACTAGTTCAAAGTCCACAACCACCACTGGGCAGACTGTATTGGCTCTTGCTGTGTAAATGGTGTTAACTGCCCCATATAAAGTGCGAATCTAAAAGTGTAAGCCAGGCTATTTACTGGCTTGCTGGATGGAGAATAAGTTATGGTGTCATTTGTGCTGTTGATAAGTTATTTATGCCAAGTAAACCCTAATTAGGATTACCCTCAGTACAAAGTTGTTTTATCACTATAGAAATAGGACTCGACTCTTCTGCTGTGAATAACAGAACTCAATCCCAGTTTGGAATTTGCAGCATTAAAACTCTCTCATTGCCTCTCTCCTCCAGTCCTGTTGTCAAGACAGAATTAAGTGTTGTTAAAATTGTGGCCTCCCTAATGTGTTTGTCCAAATGCAGAAAAGGGCAAGTAATCTAAGCAACTTTTCTAATGCTTTCTTACAGCGTATTTTGAACAAAGGGCTGTAATTTTACACTGTTGTCCTCAGCATTTCTATTTCTGTACTTTCCTTTAGAGTTCATGAGGATTTATTAGTGCAACTCAAATTCTCCTTGGGCTCAAACCTGGTGCAGAAGCTCTCATTGTGAGCAAACCTTGTTTTTCAAAATTAAAAGCAAAGTATCCATCAAGAGGCTTTCTTAAAGCTATAGGAAAGAAAAAAAAAACTGTTTGTGATTGCAGATCAATTTTTTTCCTGCTGCAGCTGACTCTGGAAACCCCTAATGTATGGGTGTTCAATCACTGGTGATGGCAGATTCAGTGGAATGTTCCTATTACATTTAGAAAACTTTAATTTAAAATCTTAGTTCCCCAATGTGCTGAAAATTCATTGCTGGTGCCTGACTAACGAAGGAACAGCAAAACTTGTTTCCACTGTCTGGTTATTTCCACTGAGTGGTTGTCTAAGCATTAGTGTTTAAGGAGGTGGTTGAATAGTTATGTGCTTCAGCTGAAGTTAAGTGCTCAGATCCCTCAGTTTTTTTTTTTTTTTTTTAAAAAAAACCCTTGTTTTCTGTCAGTATTGAGTCTTCATGCAGCCCTCGAATACTGTGTTCTGTTTTGGGCGCCTCACTACAAGAAAGACATTGAGATCCTGAAGCGTGTCCAGAGAAGAGCAGCAAAACTAGTGAAGGGGCTGGAGAACAAGTCTTATGAGGAGCGGCTGAGGAACCTGGGGTTGTTTAGCCTTGAGAAGAGGAGACTGAGAGGAGACCTTATCACTGTCTACAACTGCCTAAAAGGAGGTTGTGGAGAGGTGGGTGCTGGCCTCTTCTCCCAAATGACAGGTGATAGGATGAGAGGGAATGGCCTCAATCTGAGCCAGGGGAGGTTCAGATTGGACATTAGGAAAAATTCTTCACCAAAAGGGTTATTGGGCACTGACAGAGGCTGCCCAGGCAGGTGGTTGAATCCCTGTCCCCGGAGGTATCTGAAAGGCAGGTAGATGAAGTGCTTAGGGATATGATGGGTATGGTTGGGCTTGATGATCTCAAAGGTCTTTTCCAACCTAGTGATTCTATTATTCTATGCAATTGTGTTGAAGCAGAAAGGGCATTCTGAGCCACAAGTCACTTTCAAATATTGAAAATGCAATAATTTAATTTCATTAAACATGAGATATCAAAGATAAGTTCTGAGGAACTTCATAACAGTAATTGGATAGAAAAGAGATTTCAAAGTTACTGTCCTTGACAGTAACAATGCTCTTTGGCATCTGCATACATGCAGCCCTATGACTATGCATCATCTCTCACCCAGTTGGAGGAATCTAACTTGCAATGAGAAGAACTGGGGTTTATGTGGTGTTAAGAATGGGCAAAGTATGCAAATATGCACAGGAAACTCTGTTTTTTAGTTTTACCAGCAAGCAATAAGCATTCCTTAAACATAATGCAAACCCAGTAATGCTTTCACTAAGATACTTCAAAAATATCATGGAAGTTTCCCAAAATGCTTAACAAACTGACCTGTGTTTGGGGATTACTTCACTTGTTTCTTCCTACACACCCACTGAGTCTTGCAAGACTTTAGGAGTGTGTATATCCTTTGTTTTCAGCAGTGGAGTTGTATTTGATGAAGTATAAAAGAGGTGTTGGACCTGTGCTGGGAAAGTTTATGAACGAAGTCACAGGTGTGGAGTGTGAATCCTGTGCTGCCACTGATTTTCGTCTGCTAAATTGCTTTATTGGAATTGTGCCTGTGGAGAATACCAGATTTGAAAGTCAGTGTTGAGCAGGACAGAGGACGTGTGATTTAGGCTGACGGTTGAAGATTTGCATAGAATGAAGTAAGTCTGACTTTGTGGGTTCTTGAGGGGCTTTACAAGGAATTAGGCAGTTTTGAACAGTGAAAGAAGTGAGATTCTAGGCTCAAGTCCAGAATAGAAAAAAATGCAAAGATGAATGTCAGAAAGGGAAAAACTGGAGTAAAGTGTTCAGAAGCAAGAATGGAAATATGAAGGTCTAGGTTAGGATATAAATACTGTTTGCGCTTGAGATGCACAGAGAAAGTAGTAGCTAAAGCTGCAGATTTTAGAATAATTTTCAAAGGGTGGTCTTGGAACCGAGGCACTAAACAGCTACTGAAGTCATGACTGGGCTTTACATCTGTTCCTCCAGCTTCTGTTCTGCAAGGGGGAAATGATTACTAGTAAAATTCAGCATAATGGAGAAGAGTATTCATGTTGTGGGTTTTCTTTTGGTTTGCTTTTTTGTGAGTTGTCCAGTTTGTTTTAAGAATACTGTTCTCCTAGGGGTTGAGTAGAAATGGCAAAAAGGAACAGAATTGTAAGATATGTGCTTCTCTCTCCTTGATTGGGAACAGCTGTAGAGTGTCCTTATTAGTAATTAAAAACTGAAGGAAACTTGAGGTTATTTGCCCTAAACTCATTTAATTTCAGTAATAATTTTTCAGAGGATGTAATCTTTTTTTTTGTCTTTGATTCCCCTCCTGTCCATCAGCCTTTGTTTTGTGGTTTTATTTTTTGCTATCGGTTAGCCTAATCCTGGCTCAGTGAACTGTTAATGGATAGACTCTACTTTGGTTTAAGATTATATACTGTAACTAATGTAGTGCTAAGTACGAAAGTACAGTCCTTTTAGACTAAAAGGTGTCTAAGAGCAGTGGTGGTAGTTGAAGGTAGGGATTTTTTGTTGTTTCAAGATGGTCTGTAGGGACTTTTTATAAAGTTTATCCATTTCCAGTGTTGACTTACCTGCTTGGGTATTTGCAGTGACAGTCTCATGTCGCTGTTGACTTAGGTGCAAAATGGGCTGATAATGGTCACCTGTAGTTGGTATTGCTCCTGAACTATGCAGGGTTCTTGAGTACTTAATACTCTGCTGAGACTGAGATAGTATAGGTTGTTTATGACTGACAATGCTGAAATAATTTGTTAATACAAATGTGGTGATAAATGCAGCTCTTGGTTTCAGTGTCATAAACATAATTCAGTACTATGTGGAAAATACTGACTTTCATTGGACAAGAACTTTCTGTCATGCATGGATTTATCACAGCACTTGTAAAATGTATAGTCTTCAAATTATACTGAAAATACAAGCATATAACTGAAGTTCTGGTCAGAATTATTCTCAAAAGTGTTGTATCCCATGAAAAAGGGTGAGGTGTAATCTGAAATTCTTGTAGGTGATTTGTCACACTTGTTTAATTCAGTGCTGGAAGTTCACTCCATCCGTAAATACATACTGTGTTTCATAGAAGACTGTAAAACAGTAAATGAACATA
This sequence comes from Cuculus canorus, assembly GCF_017976375.1. Lineage (NCBI taxonomy): Eukaryota > Metazoa > Chordata > Aves > Cuculiformes > Cuculidae > Cuculus > Cuculus canorus. The sequence goes on from NC_071405.1 coordinate 50,696,089, forward strand.
TAATTTACTCGGTCATAGCAGCCCATAATTTTGAGTTAAAACTGCACTGTAAGTTCAGTACTCATACAGTGTGATCAGAGCATAGGATATGTTTCTTGTGCAGATTCTGTGAGAATCCCTGTAGGATTTTTCTCTTGATCTTTATAATTTACTGTGTTTATACAAAGATTTTCAGCTTCCTTGTAGTTCATTGAAACTGTTGGGAGGGGCAGAGCAAGCTTGAAATTGGCACATCCTTAACTTCAGTTTGGAAGGGTTAATGTTGCATCTTCTTGAGTTGACTTGTTTCTGGTCAGCTTAGATATTGTTTTAAAATATGATGTATAAAAATTGCCACTAAATCTTAATAGTGTTCATAGGCAGAAACTCATCAGTTGCTAAAAGGAATTGTATGATATGCTTGCTTGTGAGAGCAGGAACTGTCTCTGGAGAGCCAAGAGGTTCTTTTTAGATGTTCCTAGGCTCCATGCCATAACCTAACTATTCCTGTAATAATACCTCTTTAAATCTGTGCTTTCCCAATGGCTCTGGTGAGGAATGGAAACACATTCTCAATTAAAAAGGCTATATATAAACCCTAAATAATTGAAAGCATATTGTGTAGTTAATAATGTCTGAACTGTTGATACATCTTCCTGCGTTCTAGAGGGAGCCTCAGAGCAAAAGCAACATCTGTGTGTATTACTTCTGTTATGGCTGGTGCTCAAGAGGATTGTTATGGAATTGTTGGATGCTGCATGGCTGCTTATCTGCAAGCCATTAACTTCATACAGTTGTGTGCATCCTATTCTCCTGTTAGTCTGTCAGGGATCCTTTAGAATGAAAAGCCAAATGTAACTCATGCCTCATTCTTGAAATAAGTGTGAAAAAACAAACCAAACCCAATCCCCTCCCCCTTACTTCCCCGCTCCCCCCTCCCCCCCCAGAAAAAAGCAAACCCAAAATCAACCCAAAGAAAACACACAAACTCTTGAGACCAACAACTTTACGTATAGCTTAGTTATAAATCTTCTTAGAGGATGGCTTCCTGGAATTTCTGATTGCTGTAGGTCACTGTGCTGCCAGGACTGCAAATACCTTAGGTATTGATTATCAAGCTTGCAGCAGACTTGGTGAATGGAACTCAACAGATATAACTGGGGAAAAAGCAATGGACATGCTAATATAAGATACAAAGCCATTGTAAAGAGACTTTGTACTCTTGTTAATTACATCTGCCAGTTTTTGAGCCTTAAGTATTACTTCTAGATGAGTATGAGAACCTAGGATCTCATCTGCTCTTGTACATTTTAATTATTATACGTGGTGAAATTCAGTGCCAACACTGTGCACACTTATTCACTGATCTTGATGATTAAACCGACATGCTGAAGTCTGATAAACACCGAAGTCTAAGACTACTTCACCTAAGGGTTCTGTGTATTATAGGTGTTTATGTATAGTGATAAGATGTTGATGAGATGAGAACTTGGGATACTCTATAGAAAACATATATAACTTCATTGTAAGAACTAGGAAATCTCAAGGTTTCTTGCAAAGTAACTCTTGTAAAAATTAAGTTTGTGGTTTCTTGACATGCTGTGTTTCAGTCTAGATGGTGTTTCAATTTTTAGCATTCAATTTTGAAATAAAGATGTAAATATTTTTTCTGGTGTTTATTTTGGGAAGATTCTAGAGAAATACAGGAAATTTGTACAAACTATAGTTCAAAATGTCCTGTGTCTTGATTGGTTTTGAGTGGTAAAAAAAACCCTCAAAAATTCTGGCCACTTATGTTAAATATTAAGAATGTTCTATAGAAGTAGTAATTTTGGATTGTGTATTTTTCTTCAGTGGGATTCCAATAGCAAGTGTTCAGGTTTTGAACTGGAGGGAAGTAGGTGATGATAAACAGCATCAGAGCCATGGACTCGTCTCTGGTGGGCTCTGTTTTCCTCACAGCTGGATTTGTTAATGCTAGTTTAGGACTAAAGCTGACTTCCTGCTAAGATAAACCTTAATTTCAGGGTATGTATTGTCAATGGTAACCACCATAGTGGAGAACTATATTGCTAGTGAACGCTGGGGAGTAGTTCATGCATAAGGGAAAAAACTATAATGTCACTGCTCACTTTTGATAGCATTTTACATCCTTTTTGTAAAATTTACATAGATGGCAACAACTGTAAGCCAAAGGAGAATCACTCTTGTGAGTTGTTGTTGGGAGAAGCTTCTGAGCATGTTTGGTAGCAAAGTGAGACTTCTGCCTATTTTGAAGAAGGAAAGATAATGTTTTTCTTACTGGCTTTTTCTTAGTATCTGGAAGTCGGATTGTCTCTTTGGGCATCAAGTAATTAGTAAGGACTTAGCTTTGCCTTGTGCAGAGAGTGTTGTTAATTTTTAAAAATTAAAATAATTTTGGTGTTGCAGACTGGAACGTACAGGCAAAGGATCCAAGACCATTTCTAGTTTGAGTTCTTACAATTGTGGTTCAGAATGTTTGCAAGGCAAACATTGTCTCCTCGTGCCCTACCCGTCTACATCTTTTATATGAAAATAAACATTCTAATTTGGTATACTAATGTAGCCTTGTTTTCTTTCTCTCTGTAGCCTTAATGGGTGGGAAATAAATGTATGCAAATATATTGCCTGTGATTGATGTGGAAAGTTATTCAAGTCCATACCGTATATTCAATTCGTTGCTCCTATCCAGAATTCTTTACGCATTCTGGAAAGCTAATTCAGAGTGTTCTGGTGAAGTGAGGAGATGGTTTGATTTTTAATTTGACTAAGTCAGGCAGCTTATTACTTTCTCATTTGTGATAAAAATATTTTTTTCTCCTTTTTATGCTACTACAAGACATTACTTAACGTTTGAATTGTTCATTGACCAAAGCTGGATGGTATTGATACCAGGTGTTTTTAAATGAGGTGAATAGCTTAGATAAAGCTTGTATAGTCATGGATGGCAGAAATCAAGATTGCGATGGTGGCACTAACACAATGGACTTATACGCTTCGCCTGGGTTGTCTCACTTTCCCTGCTATCAGATCCTTGATAACAATGTGGCGGCACTTGTTGTTTCCATGTCCATTTTATTGAAAAAATGAGGAGTGGATGCAAAAGTAAGCTACTTGTGTGAAGGAAGGAATTTTAGAAGTATGAGTCTTTATAATGTGCAAAATGAGGGGGAAAAAAAAAGAGAGCCTTATTTCCTAATGGCTGCTAAGTGTCCAATTACAGTCTTGATTGTACTAGCATTCAGTTCCAAAGGAAGAAAACTGCTTAGTGTTTTTTTATAAGGAGCTCTGTATCTATGCCTAGTGTTTACTCTGCCATTACTTGTAAAAATGAAAAGGTAGTGCTGGGAGGAGCAGACAGTGTTGTTTTGTTTGTGGGTTTTTTTTTTTCCTTTTGTCGGTTGAAGCCGAAAAAGCAACTACACTTTATAGCTCCACAAGTCATGAAAATATTGCCTGTGCAAGGTGGGGTCAAGCAGTCTTAAATAAAAGTGAATGCTCTTCAAGTCTACAAATCTAGTAACTGCTCACATCCTTCCATCAGCAACACTGCAGGCTCTTTCCAAGACCTGTCTTTTTTTCCTCTCCTCTCTCTTTTTTCCTCCTCTGCTTTATTTTTTCTCTCCCCTTTTTATTCCCCCCCTTTTTTTTTTGCCATCCTCTGTTTTTCCTTTTTATTTTCCCCCCTTTTTGCTGCCTCTCAATTTTCCCTGCCTCTCGATTTTCCCTGCCTCTCGATTTTCTTCTTTATTTCCCTGCCTCTCTGATTTTCCCCAACTCACTTTTTCCCTCTGTATTTTCCTGCCTCTCTTTTTTCCACATCTTCTTTTTTTCCTCCCTCCTTCCTGCAAGTAATTTGACTGCAAACAAATCTCCCAGCAGCTTCCTTTATTTAATCAGCTTCTTTTCACCAGGTTCTTCGTGCCTGTACTCTCTGCCATATGATCAAGTCCTGTAATTATTTCTGTGGCTCCTCTCTGATTGTTCTCCAGTTTACACTCTTGCTGTTCTATTCTGCAGGGGCCCAGCTTAGAAACACCAATGGTGGAAGACGAAGCTGAGACAACAAGTGAAGAACTGCCGCCTCATCTGCAGGAAGAGCCTCCTGAAGGTGCAGTACTAGCAGTCAATATAAACTCTACATTAAGCTGGGGAAAACGTTCTGGCCAAGGAAGTCTGTCTTTATTTATCCATCTGTCTGTCTAACTTGAGCCTACCTCTGCATGTTTTCCGAGAGGGTTAAAGTTTTGCCGATGCCAGTCTCCCAGCTAGAAGTCCTGCCTTTTGCATTCAAAGAAAGCTGCACCCACTGAAGTGCAGGCGTTGTTCTGTGTTCCCTTTAGCAGTACGGTTTCTGATTAAAATTATCCTGCTTGATCATCCCATCTGTAGGCTTAGGAATAAAAAGTGTCCTCTACTGTGTCATTTGTGATGTTTTGAGCTTTCATCAGGGAAACTTCCTAAGTAGTCATCTGTTCTGTCCTCACCTCTCTCTGCAGCATCCTGCTATTGAATTTGCCCCCAGCAGAGACTTACCCGAGTTGGAGATTCTAGTGATTTTGTTTCTTTCTGCCATCTCTCTCGCAAGCCATTTTAGCCATCTGAGGAGGAGGCAGTGAGACACTCAGTCAGTAGGAGGCTCAAAAATGCTGATTTTAATTAAAACCTTGTTGGTAATGACATGTCCTGGATTTTTGCAGGGAATAGATTTTTCCCCACTGTGTAAATGTTGCAGGCATTGTATATATGTAACTCAAAGGATGGAGCTCTCAAACCTCCTTGCGTTCTAGCACTCCTCACAAAAGTCGGAGGCTAGGTGCAGCTGGGTAAGAATTCCAAGGTAGTGACTCAGTAACAACTGGATGGTCGTTATTAAGCAGGTACCCGTTATTTGTAGCATTGGGTGTGTGAGGGATCTCTCCTCCGAACACACATACCAAGCAAGAAAACCACGTGTCTTTTATGTTACAGATCTATCCATATTAATTTCATCTCCTGAAAATATTTTACATATTCATTCTTTTTCGAGACATCCTTAACATATCTCCATGCTTTGTTCACATGCACGGTTGGCCTTTTGAGTGGTCATGAGGACCCCTCCTTGGGGTCCAAAGATGAAGGCTCGAAGTCCTCCTTGTTGGTAAACTTTCAACCTTAGGAGGGAGTGCAGCCCAATCTTCTAAAAAAATGATCCTTTTCTGCCAGCGCAGAAATATGGCTTCCCTACTTCCTTATCTTACAGGATGTCTGTTCCTTCTACAACTGGTCCTTCTTTAGGAAGACATTTACCTTAGCTCAAAGCATATATCACTATAAGATACACAAGCTTAGACAGTTGCCATTTATCATATGCCACAAAATAGGTGTTGCTGTCTTTTGGATAGAAGCTGCTAACGTTGCTGCAAGTGATGATATGCTTTGAACGTTTTCTCCATTTCAGTGACTTTTAAAACTCAATTGCTCATAATTATTGTGGAAAGCTTAAACAACTTGACAAGATTCTCATTAGCAACTTGCTGCTAAAATACCGTGACATGTTTTTGGGAAACATAAATGTGTGTGTTATTTTTCCTTTAAGAGAACAAGATGCTGATACAGCACTTATACTGGCAGCCATTCTTAAAGGGAATATGGACCAAGTAGATGATTTCAGGAGTTTGCAGTCCATCCCTTCTTGTTCTCTCACTGAGTTGCGGTTTCTTTTTCTGACATTTCATATACACTCTGTTAGCAATTACAGTATATAAAGTGTGAAAGACAGGTTTCTTTTTGCATCTCCTATATACTCAGAAGGAAATAAATGTGGAAGATGTTGTAATTACTATATATATACACAGAGGATATAATCTTGATATTTTTTCCCTCCCTCCATAAGTAATGTCAAGTCAGCATGTAATGCCATTGTGTTGGTGAAGTAAGAATTCTGGTCAGGAGACTGAGCCGATGATATTGTGAGCCTATTTGCCATATTCTCTAAAATGTAAAACACAGGAGGTCATCTTGTCTCATCAGTTTATCATGAGTAGCCTTAGATTTTAGACTATGACTTTGAATTATGTAATTAGAAGGTTGGGTTTTTTTAATGCGCCTATGTGTTTTTACAGACTGAGTTTTTGTGATTGGAAGTGTTTGCTTCTGCCCGCAACCCTGCTGGTTTGAATGATGTTGAAAAATGCCAGTATTAATTTTCCACTTCTGTGACTTGTTTGGTGGTCTGAGAGAAATACATGCTCTAAATGTGCCGACTTTGCTAGGGTGAAGAAAAAGAATGGTAAAAGTTGAGCTATTCTGGTTAAGCAGTGGTACAGTACTGTGCTTTTTGGATTTACATTACATTTACATTTACATTAAGAGTAGCAAAATAAGAGGGGTATTGAGAACACAGCTGAAACTAGAGGCTGCTTGGGAGAAGAGGTGAGGTGGAAAAATTGATCCTAAAAGAGAACTATTATGATTATACTGAAATTACAGCTGACTCTGCCTATTAGTGAAGCTGAACAACAGGATTCTTGCTTACAAGCTGCTGTCTACCAACATAGACCAACTGGAATTGCTACTGATGACGATCACGTTGTTGCAGGAGTTATTCCAAATACCCTATGAAAGAAATAGATCTCTGAAGTTCTTTTGATATTAAAAGCCATTAAGCATTATCTTCTTATTGTTGTTCTACTGATTTCTTGTTTCTTCTGATAGCACCTTCTTAGATGAATCAAATGCTTTGTTATAAATAAACCATGTTGTCATGACTGCTGCACTCTTGTTTCCTCGGATCTATGAATTGGAGACTCTACTTACCTTCTGATAATGAGCATGTAAGGGATGGAAAGCTTTCCAGAGTCTGTGTCCTTCTAGTACAATCCATTGTTTCACCGGATTGTATCATAGTGACACTGCATATTTACACAATGAGAATTTCTTCACTATGACAGTGGTGAGGCTGGAACAGGCTGCCCAGGGAGGCTGTAGATGCCCCATCCCTGGGGGTGTTCAAGGCCAAGTTGGATGGGACCTTGGGCTGCCTGGTCTAGTGGGGTGTGTCCCTGCCCATGGCAGGGGGTTGGAACTGGATGATCTTTAAGATCGCTTCCATCCCAGACTATTCTATGATTATATGATTCTGTGATGCTATTCATCTCCTGGAAGGATGGGATCTGGAAGCATGGTGATGTATAAATATTACAGTAAAATAAAAGGTTACCCTTCAGGTACATGATTCTGAACAGTGTTGCAGTATGGCCTTTCACAAATAAAGGGACGATTTTACAAGTCTATTGGGTATGCAAGTGTCTCAAGTAAGTGTACCTGTGGGTAACAGGCAGGGTAGCACAGCGAGGGCTGCATTCTGTGTGGCAGTAGTTGAGATGGGAGGAAGTTCTGTGGGTTAAAAAGGGAATTAACCAGGAAATCCTTGCGGTCAGAGGTCAGTATTTGGGTGTAACCTGGATCCATTTTCATCATCTGGTTGATAGGAAGCTTGATGTGAGCTGGCAACGTGCGCTTGCCGCCCAGAAGGCCAATCGTATCCTGAGCTGCATCAAAAGAAGCGTGGCCAGCAGGTCCAGGGAGGTGGTTCTGCCCCTCTATTGCTCTCTTGTGAGACCCCACCTGGAGTATTGTGTCCAGTTCTGGAATCCTTAACACAAGAAGTATATGGAGCTGTTGGAACGGGTCCAGAGAAGGGCTACAAAGATTATCAGAGGGCTGGAGCACCTTCCCTACGAGGACAGGCTGAGAGAGTTGGAGTTGTTCAGCTTGGAGAAGAGAAGGCTCCGAGGAGATCTTATAGCGACCTTCCAGTACCTGAAAGGGGCTACAAGAAAGCTGGGGAGGGATTTTTTTACAAAGGCTTGTAGTAGTAGGACGAGGGCCAGTTGGAGAGGGACAGTTTTAGACTAGACATAAGGAGGAATTTCTTCATGATGAGAGTGGTGAGGCACTGGCACAGGTTGCCCAGGGAAGTTGTGGATGCCCCATCCCTGGAGGTGTTCAAGGCCAGGTTGGGTCTTGGGCAGCCTGGTCTAGTGGGAGGTGTCCCTGCCCGTGGTGGAGGGGGGTTGGAACTGGATAGGCTTCAAGGTCCTTTCCAACCCAAACTATTCTATGATCCTGTGATTCTATGCTATGATCTTCTCTCAAAGTTAACTTTTTTTGCTACTAAAACAATTCAGAGGCGTAAAATGTGTAAAAAGCGCAGCTGGCTCGAGATGCTGTAAGTGATATTGGATATCAACAAGGGCTCTTTTTATTTTATCAGTCGTGGGGATGCGTTATCATCGTTGGCCTCGGTGCCCCGCGCCCTGCAGCCGGCGGTGCCGCGGGGGCGCAGTTGCGGGCGGCGGCCGCGGGAGGGCACTGCAGGCTCGGCAGTAACCGCAGCCCGGGCTCGAGCATCACAACCCAGGGAAAGCCACGAAGCATTTAAACCTATTAACGCCTTTCCCATAAGCTACTTTGCGGTATTACAAGCGTTGCTTTCCACGCTTTCTGCCCCCAGGAAGGCTGTTTATCCCCTCGTGATGCGTCACCTCTTGACTTCACGATCCGTCTGCCCGATTCACATTTTTATTCTCTCCTTCATCTTTCCTTCCTCTTCGATCTTGTTAACATACTTTTTTTCCCCTCCTCAGTTAAAAGGCAAGTGCAGAGGAGCAGTAGGAATTAGCATTTGGAGCGCCGCTCAGGCTAGCATGCTCAAAGGCTTCCCAGGGGAGGCTGCGTGTGTGGCAGAGTTGCTGTTGCCAAACAGTGCAGGCAGCGAGCTCTGGAGAGGAGGGAGTCTCCTCTAAATGGTAAGAAGTACTTTCCTCTTTGCAAGGATTCAGCACTGAATCCATGTTGCCAATCCATGTTTGAGCACTGAGCTATTTTCAGGCTGGTTCTATGTGATCTCGAATCATAGAATAGTTTGGGCTGGAAGGGACCTTGGAGATCATCCAATTCCAACCCCGCTGCCATGGGCAGGGACACCTCCCACTAGATCAGGCTGCCCAAGGCCCCATCCAACCTGGCCTTGAACACCTCCAGGGATGGGGCATCCACAGCTTCCCTGGGCAACCTGTGCCAGCATCTCACCACTCTCATAGTGAAGAAATTCTTCCTTATGTCTAGTCTAAATCTTCCCCATTCCAGTTTATACCCATTGCCCTTAGTCCTGTCAGTATATGGCTTTATAAAAAATCCCTTCCTGGCTTTCCTGAAGGTCCCTTCAGGTATTGGATGGTCACTATAAGGTCTCCTCGGAGCCCTCTCTTCTCCAGGCTGAACAATCCCAACTCTCTCTACGAGCCTGTCCTCATAGGGAAGGTGGTCCAGCCCTCTGATTATCCCTGTAATCCTCCTCTGTACCCCTTCCAACAGCTCCATATCCTTCTTATGTTGAGGATTCCAGAACTGGACACAATACTCCAGGTGGGGAGAGCAGTAGAGAGCAGTAGAGGGGCAGAATCGCCTCCCTGTGTTTGCTGTTAAATGGCATCGTGAGAGAAAGAGATGCCGTTACCCAAGTAGAGCAACACTTTGCTATATCTATTGCTTTTTTACCTGCTATTTCAGAGTTCTGTTGCTGATCATTTAATACACTGTTAATTATTGTTATTGCCTTGCTTTTCTGTCCTTTTCCATTAAATTACCCAAGGGACGTGATGGCAATGAAATGTGATGGTGATTAAATCTTCTTTAACATAACCAATTGTGAAACAGCAGTGTCTCCTTTGTTGAACTTCTCACATCTTGATCTCTTTTATTTGATGAATCAGTGACCCAACTTTATTCCTGCTTCTCCATCCTGTTGCCACTAGATAGAGGGAAGTGATCCTTCCCTTTTATTCAGCACTGGTGTGGCTGCACTGCGAGTTATGTGTCCAGTTCTGGGCTCCACAGTGTGAGAGAGAAGTGACCATACTGAAAAGAGTCCAGCAAAAGGCAACAAAGATGATTAAGGGACTGGAGCATCTTTTCTATGAGAAAGGCTGAGAGATTTGGGACTGTTCAGCCTGGAGAAGGATCAAAGGGGAATTTATCAACATGTACAAATACCTGAAGGGAGGATGTAAAGAAGATAGAACCAGGCTCTTTTCAGTGATGCCCACTGACAACATGATGCAGTGGACACAAACTTAAACATGATTGAACATAAGGAAAAACTTCTTAATTGTGAGCCCAGAGAGGTTGTGGAGTCTTCCACCTTGGAGATACTGATTTTGGAGACGTGATTTTGTGCAACCTGTTTTAAGTGACCTTGGTTGAGCAGGGGAGTTGGAACAGATGATATCCAAAGGACACTCCTAACTTCAACCGTTCTGTGATGCTGTACCTCATATGTACTGTTTCTGTGTGTTTAATGTCCCTTTCTGAAGTTCCTGCATATATCCCTGGTCTGTTACACTAATTCTTATGGGAAAAGTACCTTTACTCTGTCAGACTGCTAGAAGTTATGCATTTCGAGCATGCATCCTTGGTAGATACTGGGGTATGACTGCAGTCCCTTTTGGCCTACATTGTTATCTAGTACTGCTTATGCTAAAGCTTAGTGCAAGGTGGTGTGGTCTGATTGAAAAGCTGTGCCATTAGTTAACACCAGTAGCTGCTTTTGGGAGTATACAGACCATTTTTTTCTTCCATGATCTTTAAATATTAAGCATTAAAATTTTATCAGCCAACCTACTATGACCAATTTGGCAATGAGTGCAAGTCTTGTGTCTGAGCCATCTGCTATCTTTTCCGCAGTTTTCAGACCTAACAGAGATGTTTCTTCTTTGTTCCAGACAGATTGGGCCTCGTGGAGTAAAGCTTTATTAAAAGCAATGGGTCTTAGCAGCTCTGCAGTATATAACAAATTGTGGGAAATTTACTTTCCAAATAACTGTGGTGTTCCTAATTCAAATTGTTTTACACTTGCTGTGGGTAAAGAGCACACACAGATAGTTACTGTAAATCAGATGATTTGCACCAATTTAGAACACAGTATCTTGTGTGAGCCTTATAATCTGTCTCCATGGAGGCATATAGCCTTTTCTGCTGTTTTATACCTTCTGGAAGATAAAAGTATATTGCATACTTCTGTGGGAAGCTTTAGGACTCCTTATCCACAGTTTGGGAATCTCTAACCCAAAGTATCTTGGAGTTTTGTGGATCACTCATTCGGGATTGTTCTTGGATGCAAGTATATTACCTAGATGTGTTATCTGTACAAATCTAACTCAGAAAAAAAATTACGGTTGTGTTTCAGTTGAGGTACTACTATGCATTCAAAATTTCTGAAATTAATTAGACTTTTAACTTCATATAGGGTTAATGTTGGGGTATTCTCTTATGAGAACACAGTGATTTCTTGAAGCCAGAAGAACACAGCTATTTAGGCATCTCATCTGAGATGTAAGTCATGGAGTTCGAGTCCGTGATAGAGGTACTTTTAAAATGTATATTCCTATAAGCAGATCCATTTTTAATGAATGTTTGGCACTTTCAATTAGTTTGCTTAAAGAGGGAATGAATTAGTTTGCTCTTTAGAGGGAATGATCTCCATCAGAGATGAAGTTTTATTGTTGTCTAAATGTTTTCTGCAGTAAGCACCATGCCAAGATTTAAATGCTGCACACTTGAGCTACACTGTGTTTTGTGTCCTCTTCTTGCAAGTAATGGTTAGTATGTTTGTCTCCAGACTGACTATATCCAAATAACCAAAAAGAAATAACCTTGGAAAATGGTGTGTTTAGTAGCAAATCTGTTTCCTCTCAGTGTTAAGCTCTGTACTGAAAACCCTTGCTATTTCTGGTATAAGTAACTGTTAAAGTTTCCTGTGGCACTGGGCATCTTCTGTTACCTACGTACCTGTGTGTGCATAGATAGTCTACCAGACTAATATCTTCAGGAAGTTCTGTGAGGCTGGCAGTGCAAAACTGTGCTGTCTGGTAAACGCTCTTCTCTTTCCCAAGTCAAATCACTCTCTTCAGTGAGGCCTTGTGAGGCCCAACAGTCAAATCCTTCCACAGATTGCTCTTTAAATGGTCTAATTTTTTTTCTTTAATGCCCAGTTCTCAGCCTGGATTCACCTCTACGGTTCTGTGGTCTTGCAGCTAAAGCAAAAGACTGGGAACCGGAACAGCTATAATCTATTCCTAGCTCTACTGTTGACCTATTCTGTGTCAATGAGTTTGGCCTTCCTTGAACTGTAATAGTCTGTGTGTATGAAAAGGAAATAACTGTTCTTATTTATAAATTAGGATGGTGAAAAAGAAAATTGTAACTTTTTAAGCTTCTCGTGTAGAAGATAATTCAAAATTGAAACAATGTGACCATAGTGTATAAATAATCCAGAACTGCCTGATGTATAACTTGTCAGGCTTTTTTTTTTTCCTTTTGAGTCCTTGAAGAGGTGATTGGATTTGTCAGATAACTTCAAATAGAAGGACAGGTTTCTTACAAAGCAGAGAAAGAAATTAGCAGTGAGGCTGTCTGTTCTTTGGAGCTGGGACTTTATGTACCTGGCATGTCCTCTCATCTGTAAAAACATTTCCTGAGCTACTTTTGTAAATGGCCTGAGGCTGAAAAGCAGCATTTCAGTATCATCTGCCTCTTTTTAAGGCATAGATTCTGTGCAGCCATACTGTTCTGTTGGCCAGGAGAGTTCTTATTTCTGCAAAAAAATCCCAAACCTGGAGTATCAGCTCACTCTTTTGTGCAAAGTCTACTGTAAGACCTCTAGTTGAGTTGTAAACCACTTTACATCTATCCAAATTCTAGTACTGTGTTTCTGTTTAATTTATAGTCATCATTGTTGTAGTAAAAGTTAAGATTCTTCTTTGTTTAAATTTTCCAGGGGATATATTGGCTTCCTCACGTTTTATTGAATTTTGTTCTCTGGGGGAGATCAGCAGTGATAAATGGGAATAATACTCAACCAGTGTCTGAATGTGTGTGCTGCTGTTTTCTCCCTTCTATTCCCCTATTCTATTCCCCCTCCTTCCCCATTTTTGTGTGGCTGCTACAGTATGCCTGCTACTGGCAACAGGCATCTTCCATTCGATAGTTATCTTACATGGTCTCCTAGAAACAGCATGAAAGGTATTTAAATTGTTTTTATTCCACTTCTCCCTCTGCCCTATTCTTTCCTCTCACTATTTTCATATGATATAATGAGATGTTACTTTGACAGCTCAGCATCTCTAGCCTACTCCAAGCCCTGCAAATCATTCTGTCACGAAGTGTTGTATGTGTGCACAGCATATGCTGTTAATGGCAGCATCAATAGCCTCCAAGTGTCTGACGAATTGCAGAAGAAAGGTTCTCATAACTTAAGTGTGGGAAACCTTTTATCAGTGGATCTTGCTAATACAATAACATTATAAAGTGCGTCAATAGCCACCTGGTTTTCTCTGAGGGCGTTTGCATATATGATGGGGCAACTATAGTTTTACCATTTTCCTTGGCACAGTAAGTAATGTGCATCATCCAAAGGTAAAGACATTTCAGGGTGAAGGAGGGCCAGTGGGAAGCCTCTGTCAGAAGATACATCTTTATCAATTGCTAGTGAATGTGTTTTAGTCTAGCAATAGGGATTTGATCTGCAGGAGTGACATAAATGTGTTTTATGAGTGAAAACAATGTATCTTATTACCAGGCTGAAATGTCAGATGTTTGTCTGCTGATTAGAGATATATGAAATTAAGAATGTAGGAGTATATTCTTTTACAATGTATTTTTCATTTTGTGGGGTTAAGATATTAATGTAGAGATGCAGCCAGTTGTTTTTCAATAAATCTTTTGGACTTGTATTTATCAGTCCTATTCTAAAGGTAAACAGGAAAGCAGTTCTTTTTGTTCCTAATGGACAAAAAAAGAGGCAAACAAGTCTCGCTTACAGCTGCCATCTGAAGTACTAAATAAGAATGAGCAATGCAGTAAATCTGAGTCAGGAGCGAAATTGAATCAGTATATCAGTGTGTTAACAATGTTGATATTTTGAACTGCTAAACTATCAGAATGTTATAGCAGGCAATTAAATCAAAAGGTCGGTACATGAGGCTGTTAATTCTGCCTCAGAACTGAGTGAAATGCCCAGTTAACATTTCATAAACATCTGTAGTCTCAACCTCGCTGCCTGTTTTGACTTAAGCTATTTGTGAACAATTTGAGCCACTACTTTTATTACCAGTATGATTTCATGATTGCACAAATCCTGGTGACTGATCATTTTGGATCACAAAGTCAATCTTACTCTGAAGAGTAGGTTATTTTCAAAGCTGTTTATGAACTTAAGGATGAGCTGTAGAAGTGAGGGGGTTTATGTCAGTTTTCTTGCCTTCTGGGGTAGTATTGTAGAAAAACAAAATCTTCGTCCACTTTGGAATTGGGTAGAACTCTGGAGTAATTTGTATAGAGAACAGTCTTGCACCACTATATACGTGTGGAATTCTCCGTGTCTCTTCTACTCACAGGGAAGACCAATGTATGTTTGTTATTAATATGGAGGATTCTCAGTCCATTCTAATACACTTCTTTGGCTTATTATGGGGGATCTGTACTCTTTTCTGTCTCACACTTGCCTGTCAGAAAGAGTTTAACTAAGGCAAAATTTTAGATGGCTTTCTATTTTTGTGTTATGAAAAATTAATACCTTTTTCCAGATCATATAAAAAAAGAACTAATGTAAATATTCCTCATGTAAAATATTAAATCCAGTTTGCAAGTAAAACTAAAACTTTGGCCATGATATTTCTGTGAATTGTGAGAGGATGTATTAGAATCCTCTTACATTAGAAAGAGCAGATTTGGAGCCTTGAACTATAAAAAAACTTATTTTGTAGCACCTGAGACCTGATCTTCCCAATAAGTGAATGGTGTTCAAGAGGTTGGCAGGAGATGAACAGTTTACAATGTAGCTGTGTGAGCTGTTAACCAAAATACCTGTTCATCCATTTAAGATTCTAAAAAAGAAACTGGTGACATTATTGACTTCTACTGTTTTTACCCTCCTGTAATGTTAATTTTGTTGTAAAGGTATAATAATAGTAGTAGTAGTAATAATAATAATTAATAATAATAATGGTTCTGCCCTGTGCAGAAGTTCAAAGTCCAAGATTGTGTTTTGTTTCCTTTCGTGCTGCCTCTCCAAAGAGATTAGTGTGTGATGGAGGTGGGATGCTCTGGTGTTTATCTTTTATTAGTTTGTTTTCCCCTGGAAAATTCACATATCTGTTGAATACTACATTGAAATAATTCTAGCTAATTATGTGAACTCAGCCTCTTTGGTTAAGCCAGCCATTTGTTTCTATTCAGTATTGGAAAGTGCGATTATATGAAGTGACCAGTACCTCTCAATCATCCCTCCAAAAGCCAAAGAACAAAACTCTAGCATTTAATACAATGTTATTGCAATATGTTAAAGTTAGGGCTTGCTCTGGGGAACACAAATTGTGGTTGCACATTTGGTTTAGTGTTTTTATAGCTTGAGAATGTTATTGTTACCATCATTGCAGTATTTTGTTCCTAGCATCTGTTTTTTGCTTGAAATATTTGACTTATTTAAGCAGAGAAGTGAGTAAATGCATCCAGTCTATGGATCTTGTATCTTTATGGTTAAAAAGAAAAACCACATTTACCGAGTCTGAATATTGCCTAAAAATCTCCTTTATATAAAGAGATCTGTTTCCTTCGAGATCTGCAGACACTTAAAAACTGATTAGCTGAACCCACCTGTAATTAAAATACAGTTTAGGTTTAACATGTGCCTGCAGAGCTACTGAGAGAGATGTCCCTATGTTCATCCCTGGCTGCCCAGTTTTACCCCAGTGCATGGCTGCGTGTTTGGTTCCTAGCAAAAAGGGAGCAGAACACCAAAAACAGAGAGTGAGGACCTCTTTCTGCAGAAAGTGTGTGTGTCGCCACAGTGAATTAACACTCACATCATTCCCATGGACCATAGACTGAAAGATGGACTGTGTAGCTGAGTAGAGCTTGTAGCATGCAAGCCTGTATGGAACTTAAGGACAGGTTTTGGGTCCAGTGTGTGCTATGGGGCTCTCCTAGCTTCCTCATTATTCCAGCGAGGAAGAGATCTGCAGCTACAGGCATCATTAAAAACCTCTTTTGTGATGGCATACAGGAGGTCATCTTTTGATGTCCGTGTTTCTAGCAGCTTCAGTGTAGCACAGTAATTAAGATAGTGAAGAAAGCAGAGGGATCTTGGCTTTCAAACTTACTCTTCCTGGCTCTGATCCAAGTATCATTAATATGACATGAGACGTTTTGTTGGTATTTGATTAACTGGGAGGCTTGTTCTTGTTTTGTGTGACACATTGTAAGTTAACCACCTGGCATGCTGACATGTGTGATTAAAAACAAACACTTAAAACTAAATTGAGAAGCCGACTGCCAAGTGCACTGCAGGGAGGAGCCCGAGCAGCTGCCCTGAGGGACCAGCTGGGATAGGCCTTACCAACTTTCGTACTGGTCTGGCCTCCACAACTTTTGTGCTCAGTACTGTATTCATGATTATTTATTTTTAAACATTTTCTTCAGCTGTCTCATGCAGTTAAAGCACAAAATCAGGGAACAGCAAATGGCAAATTAGAGTTGCACTGTTAAAGCAGACTGCTCTGTGGTGGGAGCTGCTATTCTTCGTTGGTTCTTGGCAACTTTTGGCAGCGTGGTGTTCTTGCTATCCAGAATGAAGACACTGTTCAGTCAGGAGGGTTTTCCATTCTCCTACTTCCTGGGCGCTGTGACCTGTGTGTGGTGTAGGAGCCTGGCAGAGGGTGGCTTCAGCCTGTAGTGGCAGATGGGGTTAGAGCGATAGAGCTGTCTCCATGAGTTTAATTCCAGGACATCAAGAGTGTGTCTGGACTTTCTTATTTTGTAATTCATTAGTTTGAAAAAAAACTTTGAAGAGTTAGCAAAGCTTCTTTCCTCTCTAGTTCCCTTCTTGTTCTCCTCTTTATTGTAACATTTTTAACCTTCCCTCTCTTGTTTGGAATCTTGGTGTGGAAACCGTTCCACATTTCTCAGTCAGTGGAAAGGTGTCTTTAAAGGAAGTGTTGCCCAGACAGGGAGCTAGGTTTACAGTACTAAATATCCAAAGAAGTGAAAATTGTAGCACGCACAGTAGCCATTGTTGAAGTTTTGGTAACCCTTAGCTTTGTTTTCAGACCTGAAACGTGCTTCACAGTATAATGAGAAACCTTCTGCTGATTCAGTGGGCACTTTCCATTCCACTTAAAGCAAAATGCGCTCTCTGACCTGTTTCCAGACAGATGTGCAATGCTTGTAAAAATACATAAATCCCTTTGTCCAGAACTGCTGATCTACATCATATGGTGCATCCTGGAGTTGGGTGGTTTTTGGAAGGCCCCGTTTGCCCCTCTTGGAAGGGAAAGCCATGAGAAGAGGTGCAGGACGTTGGTACTCCTCAGCCTCCTGACTGGGCCAGCTGAGGTTGCTCCAATGTACGGTGTCTGAGGCTGTGGTGGGGCTGTTCTTACCTTGGCTCCACAGCTGAATGCTTTCCTAACATTTTGCCTGCTGATTTATTCCTGAAGCAGAGTAGTTCCTTGACTGATTATTGACTTTGTGAGAATCCGTTAGAAAATATTCCGGGGAAGGGGGAAGATGGCCTTGTATAAAGCTATCTTGTTCTTGAACACCAATATTGGCTTTCTTTTCCACAGAGGCAGGTGCAGGACAAAAAAACCTCCAAAAAATCTTTAAATATATCTGCTAATTCCCAAGTTGATATGTTAGTCCTTTCATTTGAAATTGTTTTTTTCCCAGAGGAACAAATTTTATGCTTGCAGATCATGGCCTGTGACTGGAGCAGAGGGAAAACAGCAGCAGCAGCAGCCGCAAGTGAGCTGACAGGAGGGGACAAACACATTTGCCTGCTGCTGCCATGAATTACAGCCAGAAAGAGAAATCTGTAAAGACACTTAAAGTGTGGAACAAATAAGAGTGTTTCTAAATAGTTGGAGTTTCCGTGACATATCAGCACTTCTTTTAAATGACCTGTGAATTTATGGTAGCTTCTGGCTAAAAAGTGCTTTCAGACTAAAAGAACAGAGTGTTTTTTCACCTGACTTCTTTTCTTCCTGTAGCACAAAAAAAAAAAAAAGAGAAAAAATCAGGACTTCAGATAGAGATAAGGAGGGTCCTGTGAGGACAGTCTGGAAAAAAATATTCTGACAGCCTTTTCAGAAGGACCTAGTTGGAGTCCATTAGTAGTTGTAGGTTTGATTTGAGATCATAAGAAAGCTGTTACTTCAGAGAAGCAAACCAGCCACTGCCCTCAGTTTGTCCTGACCAGAATCTTGTTCTCATGTGGTCTCTGCATCTCAGATGCATCTCTCTGCCACTCTGGAAAACAGATCTGTGAGTAATGAGTTGATAGGAAAGCAATCTTCAACCCTGCTTGGAGTACCTACGATATATTTGGGTCGTTACAACTGACAAATAGAGGAAGGATAGTCTTTGAACTACGCAACAACTTTTAGCTGCAGATTTAGCTCTTGGTTTTAAAAATTGTGGTCAGATTTTTCCTTTCAGACATCCAGCCTTTCAAATGTTGGAATCAATCTCTTGTCGGAGTTTCACACTCTTTAAATGGTGGGTTGTAAGGGTGAGCCTCACACCATTTATCTTTCCATTTCTAGTGCTAAGTTTGAAATGGATCCTGTTTGAACTTAATGCTGTCTTCATTGTAACATCGCAAGATGTGCTACATTGCTAGTGAAAACAATGTGATGTTCAAAAATAAAGCAGTAAATGGTGCAAAGCTGAGTGACTTTAGGAAGAAAAAATATGAAATACAGAAAGGAAAGGGAAGGAGGGAGTAGGTAAACTGACTCTTTAAGATTTTGACAAGAATGTAATAACCTTGAAGGAGTTTTGTCCCCAACAGACACTGAAGACATCCTGACCTTTTTTAACTTTGATTTATTCATCATGGGAATGGATTTCGTACCTCATCCATTCTGTGAGTGATGGGCAGGAGTAATTTCTCTCTCAATACAGATGAGTACACTGTGGTAGACTCCATTTGCCACACTGACAGGAGCAGAGTGCTGTCAGCCACAGAGTTCGCTGAAGAAACTCTAACATGTGCATGATGTATGTGTAACAGTAGGGTGGAGGGAAGGTTACTGAGTTGTATGAAACGTGAAGCATGCATTTCCTTTATTGTCTGAAATCTCAGATCACAAGGAAAAGGAGTAACTGTAGTTCTGCTTGAAGGAATTCAAAGAAGGGGAGAGGGGAAAGCAGCGAAGAGCATTCTCTTACTCCTGCCCCCAGTCCCACTCATACTCTTTTTCCTATAACAGAATGTTATGGATCTTTTGTTTGCAGATACATTCTTTATGTCTATAGCTTCTTCAACTGTTATGATCCTTTTATGCTGGATTTTTGTATGACTGTCTTGTCACATGGATGTCCTTGAAAGTAGTAACAGCCAGTCCTTTAGAAAGCGCGATTGTATTCAGCTTTTGTTTCAAAATATTGCAGACAGATCAGTTTTCACAACTACTTTTTCCTGATGGATGGCTTTGGGGCAGGAGTGGGAAATGCAGGAAAGGAAGATAAAATAATTGAACTGATGCTAAAGAGTATAACTAATATTGTCAGCTTATTGTATTGCAAAATATGCAAACAGTGAACATCTTATGTCAATGAACATAGGAGATTTTAAAAAAGTCAGACACAAAAAGATAGAATTTTGATGATGAGTAAGAGGTGGAGAGTATCTGTAGTGAAAAATTGTAATGAAGGGGTTTATAAACCCTAGTTTTTTTTCCAGCACAAATGAGCTACTTGCTGGCTCTGGTCACTAAGCAATTGCCATATTAGCAGACTATTCCAGGGTCATCCACTAGAAGTAGTGCTGTCTGTTGGAGGAACGAAGCTGGTGAAGGGTCTGGAGCACAGGTCTTATGAGGAGCGGCTGAGGAACTGGAGTTGTTTAGTGTGAAGAAAAGGAGGCTGAAAGGAGACCTTATTGTGCTCTCCAGCTACCTGAAAGGAGGTTGTAGCAAGGCGGATGTTGGTCTCCTCTTCCAAGTAACAAGCAATAGAACAAGAGGAAACGACCTGAAGTGAAGTTGCAGCAGGGGAGGTTTAAACTGGATAATTAGGAAATATTGTTCCACCAAAGAGCTGTCAAGCATTGAAACAGGCTACACAGGGAAGTGGTTGAGTCACCATTCCTGGAAGTATTTTAAAAGATGCTTAGACGTAGCGCTTAGGGGCATGGCTTAGTGGTGGACTTGGTAGTGTTAGATGTACAATTGGACTCAATGATCTTAAAGGTCTTCTCTAACCTAAACGATTCGATGATTCTGTGATACAGGCAGGTTTCGTGTCAGGATAGATAGTAACAGTGGTTCTATTCTGCAGTTCTTTGCTACTGACCAAAACTGTTCAGGAAATAATGAAATCATGTGTTAGATATCAGGATGGCAGAGCATCCATTAATAAAATAGGAGAGAGAGGTGAGAAAGGCAAGTGTTAGGATACTGGCCCCAGTGGGGCAATGTAATTTTCTGTTCTAATCTTATCAGGTTGTGTGCTGAACTGCAGTTCCAGCACATAAATGCTTTGAAAACTGTCCCACAAAATATTTCTGCGGGTGCAGTCTTGCTGTTCAAGCATATCTTTCTGCTAGTAGAGGAAACCCACATAAAGGTGGGTAGCCACTATAGCATGCTGTAGGTTTCTTGAGAGGATCCTTTTGAGATTCAGTATAATCAATTCCCAGTGAATGAAAAGAATCTCTAAGACATGGTTTCATATGCTGGGTTAATGTTCTTGTGGGCTTTCCAGAGTTGCTCAGCTGAGGTAGACTCTGCATCTTTGTGTTGGTTTTCCTCAGCTTTATTTAGTAAAAGCTTAAACTCCACTACTAAGTCTCTTTCTCAGTCTTGGTCTGCTCTAATTGGTCGACATTAATTGATATTAGCTATTGGTACACTGGAGACCGAAGCGTGAAATGACATAGTCTGTGATGCCTATTTACTTTGAGAGGCAGGAGCCCTGCTGGGATGTCTTTCAGGTACATACCGCGGGGCAGAGATCTTCAAGAGTTGAGAGTTTTTTATGAGGCTTGCGTAGCTGGGCAGCAAGTGATTGCTTCAGTGATACATTTGGGGTTCTGTTGCTAGCAGCATTTAGGATTTGCTTGGTATCTCAGCCTCTTCATTCAGGTGTCTATAAAATGTAAGTGGAAACCTGTTACACCAAACCTGTGGTATTTGCCAAAGTTTGCCTGCTTTTTCTGAAAGGTTGATGAAGTAGAAGTGTGCTGATGGGTTCAAGAAGCCAAAATGAATGAATAATATGTTGATTTTTTTTCCTTGCCTCTTTTCCAAGGTGGCAAATGGTGATCTTGCAGGATTGTGGCCTGGTTGGTTGCAGAGGTGACCTCAATGAGCATAAGTCCTTATGGGCAAAGTGATCGAGTTCTCAGCTTGAAACAAAATCTCTTGTGTTGCCTTTCTCACGTCTAGGGGCTTTTCTCTAATGACGTATATCTTTAAGTGTAATTAGTAATTGCTTTGATAAAGGCCCATCTTATGGCTGTATTTATTTCACCAAATCAAAACTGATATTATGTTAATTTCACAGGACCTCTGAAATCTGAAATGCATCTTCTGAGACTGACTGCTCCCTGTCAACATCATCTGTGCTGTTATCAAAAATAGAAAACTTTGGCATACTAGGAAATGAATATGAGAATGACATCAAATATACTGGACGTCATATCAAGATTGATGGGGGTCCTGTATGATTTCTTTTGTAATTTGTGTTTAATTATAAGAGAGCTTCCCTTTATTTGTGTAAATGCACCATTACCAAATATGAAAATCCTACCACTGAATTTTGCACTTGCCTCTTCCATGATAAACAATGTCTTGGCATTTGGTGCATGATGATAAAGCTTTGGTATATGCAGGAGGATGCTTGGCAGAGTAGGATGGTTTGTTTCCTTAGCACCACTTGCTGCTGCTGGAATTTGAACTTCTCCCCTCCGTTTATCTTTAGTGATTCTTCCCTTCTTTCACTTTCAAAAGGTAATCTACCACTGCCTCTTTGCTTTTTGTTGCTGACCTTTAACAAGCCCTGTAAACGTAACACAAGGTTGTAGGATTTGTACATTTTTTAACAAATGAGAAAGCTACAGAGCTGGTAGGTGTTCTGATATCAGTGAAAGGTTTTTTTAATTGTGTAGAGCCACCCTTCCTGGGTTTTAAAGGGTCAAAAGGGATAACTGTTACAGAAATGTGTTTTCCTGAAGGGCTGTTGCCTTTTAAATAGAGTTTCTCTATAATACCAGTTCTACTTCTCCTTTCCCTTTTCCCCCTTAAAGCTGACATGCTTCGTGGACTAGAAGAACAACTGTGCCACTCTGAATTGTTTCCACCAGCTGTAGTCTCTAGACCAGGATTGTTTATCCAGTTCACGTTGATTGCTCTCCCCATCCTTTTGTCTTCTCACTTTTGTCTATATAGAACTCATGATAAAGCTGACGTATTGTGAGATGCTATGACGTATTGTGAGATGCTAAAGTAGTGTGGTTTTTTTTTTTTTTAGTTTAATACATTTGGGCATTTAATTTCAAGCCTGACATTAAATTTATTAAGTTCAATAATTCTTTAAAAAATGGTCCTTAATTAAACAGTTTCATGCTGCTATTCAAACAAAGCTTTCCAGTCTCTCTCTGAAATGTAGCAATGCTGCTGCTTCGTTAGCATGTTAAAACTGTTATGGCCTGTGTGACAGTGTTCAACATGTTGTGATGTTCCCAAAGCTTAAAATTCATTTCGGTTTGGAGGGTGAAAATCTGTCTGTAATCATGTGAGTGATTCTGATATTAACAAGATGCCAAGTGCTGTAGTATGTCCAGCTGATGGTGGTTAATAACTGCATTGTTAATGGAATTCTGACGCCCGTTCCATGCTTTTACTTCTCAGAGGGTTTAAATAATCTTTTGAAATCACCTTGGGAATTTTAATCCTTACTAAACACAGCATTTTTACTTTGTTTTGCCTCTTTCTGCTAACCCTACAGTATTTCTTTGGCGTTGCTACATCAGAGATCAGGACATCTAGGTGCCCGAAAGTAATAAGCTCATGTTGTTTCTCATTAAAAGAGAAAAGAAAATCCTGGTTGTGGGGTTCTACCCAAAAACCCACTAAGCACTGGCATGGCACTGCCTAAGCGTACATAGGGCTTCCAGCTCCCAAGATTTTTCTTTTCTTTTTTTTTTTCTTACAGTGCATGTGCATAATCTGCTGTCTTCTGTAGCCTAAATGCTTTGAGAGTCACTTCTGTCACAATGGCTAAAAGTTTAGCCTTTTAAGAACTGCTTTTCTATGTAGTATTGTTTTCCAACATACCTCCTATGTAGCATTGAAAGAAATGCCAAACATATTTTATTGTGAAACACCTATATGTTTTATAGGATTGCTGAAGAGCAATCTCAGTGAATTGAAGGCTTCCCTTTTGCAGTTGATCAGTTAGTATTTTTAACTAGGATATAAACAGCTGGGTCACAGTTGCAATTTTTAGTGTGAGCGTGTTTGTGTCACTGGGCAGACAGCTTAATTTCAAGTTCTGCCATTCATTCTTACTGAGCCAAGCTTCCTCTCTAGGTCTGAATGACCAACTCCTTACAGTCCTGGGCCTGATGTTCTCGAACTGGAGCACCTCCCATAGGACAGGGTGAGAGAGTTGGGCTTGTTCAGCCTGGAGAAGAGAAGGCTCCGAGGAGACCTTATAGCAACCTTCCAGTACCTGAAGGGGCTACAAGAAAGCTGGGAAGGACTGTTCACAAAGGCTTGTAGTGATAGGACGAGGCAGAATGGGTATAAACTGGAGAGGGGCAGATTTAGGCTAGACATTAGGAGGAATTTCTTCACGATGAGAGTGGTGAGGCACTGGAGCAGATTGCCCAGGGAAGTTGTGGCTGCCCCATCCCTGGAGATGTTCAAGGCCAGGCTGGATGGGACCTTGGGCAGCGTGATCCAGTGGGAGGTGTCTCTGCCCATGGCAGGGAGTTTGGAACTAGATGATCTTTAAAGTCCCTTCCAACCCAAACTATTCTATGAAACTGCCATATGCTACAAAAGAATTATCTAGTCTAATTTGTAACTTGTCAAAGAAATAATTTGGGTTTGGTTTTTTTTTTTTTTTTTTCCTTTTGTTGTTGTTTTAAATGTCTCATTTGTTCCCATCAAGCTGTTAGGATTAAAGGAGGGGTATATTTGTGTAGACTGTTATCTAAAAAATCATGTCTAACATGGGTATCTTCTAACATGTACAGCCCACCCAGTCCTAGAGGTAGCAATGGGATAGTTTATGATTTAAAAACTAAACAAGCCCCCTATAATTTCTTCTTTTTTTTTTTAGTAGTCACTATGCAGTGCAAGTATGTCATAAATTTTGTATCTTGTATTATAAAATTTTATAGAAGGCAAAACTAGTCTGAGAATGCATTAGTCAATAATGAACTCAAAAAGATAGATCTAGATAAGGAAATTTGGACCTTCCTACTAATGTGTCTGGGCACAGTGTCTGCGACAGGTATTTAACTGCTGTTCATGAACTTCTGTTGCACTTGTAACTTAAGGGGACTATTTTAATGCAATCTTTTCATTTTACCATAAATCATGAGAGGTGGAAAAGTGACTTGACAAGTTTTGCTGAGCATATGGTCTCTGCTGCTGCATTCATACAGCCTTTCTGATCCCCTTCAAGAACTCTTGGTATTTCTTCTTGGTTTTGAAAGACAATGTGGATTCTTATTCTTTGGTGGCAATAAGCAGATTTAAATGCAAACTGGTCTCATTTCTCCTATGACAGTTGTGAAATTGTCCTGAGAGGGTTTTACAACTGATGTTGGAAAGAGGAGGGAATTTCTACTTGAGCAATGCTGTTTTTCTGGTGGAATGCAGGAAATGTGAATTCTATAGTCAAGCTTGTACGTACAGTTAGAAGGTAGTGAATTGGAAGCTTAAGATGCCTGACTGCTATCTGATCTGAATTTGATACTTGGATTTGATCCATGTTCTACTGTTTATGCTCTTTCAGTGTCTGCAACTTTTGATTTAGCAAAGGTAACCTAGTGCATATAAAAAAACCCCAAACCACAAACCAAACAACTGCGTTGCTACTGACTTATATTTTAATTGGACTATTGTATAGCTCAGAGGATGGACCACAAGGGAACAACCAATTACTCCGTGTATCTGTCTAAAAGCCTTTTCGTTATAGAATACTGATTAAGATTGTATAGCTTCATATTGTTTCATGTTATTGATTTCCATCAGCCCGAAGTCGATGGTCTCATTAATTGACAATTACATTTTTCCCCATGTTTCAGAAAATTGACATGAGCAACCTGAGATGTTAAGTTCAATTTGAACTAGATATCAGTGTGCCTGTTTAATCTTTAACAAGACCCATTATGCTCCCTGTTTTAATTTTACACAGGCCATAACGGCATCTCCACAGGGGAGTTCTGACCCTCTTGGTATAAGGAAAGCAAATACAGTCTTTACAGAAATAATAGGGAATATCTGTGATAGGGCTTTTTGCCCATCTGTTCTGACAGGAGGAAATCGATACTTTACCTGCCACAGATGCCACAGTAAGGTCTGGGGCCATCGACATATACCAGCTTACTTGAGTTGTACCTTTAATTTGTTTCATTCTATGTGTCTTGCTGGAGTTGGATACAAGAAGTGAAATCTTTTGTCTTCTGTGAGAGATGGGAATATTAGAAACCTCAAGTGGAAAACAAAGGGAGGAACCTCGTGTATAAAACATAAAGCAGGGGGTTTGTTTTGTTAGATAAAGATTGCCTTTGTTCAAGACTCTAACTTCCCCCAAATACTTGCTCATGTATCTTATGTAAAGCAGTCAGCCTTTGATCAATGGTACATTTCATCTACCCTTCTGGCAGCTTCCTCTGATATTGCTGTGGCCCCATTTCTTTGTGAACTTCCCCAACAGTCCTCAACCCCAATGAGCAATAAGGTGCTTTATATATTCAGAAGAGATGCTTGAAGGCAAAGAAACAAATGGTGCAACAACCCTTTGTGTTTAATCAGACAGGCAAAAAAGGAGCTACTCCAGAGCAAACCTACCTAGCCAAGCTAAGCTATGTTAGTAGGGCTTTATTATAATCAGTAACATCAAAGGTTTTCTTATTGTGCATACTGTTTGTTCAAGTAAAGAACAAAAATTAACAATGCTATGGTGCTTGATTTTAGTTGATGTTTCTTGGTCTCATGCAGTGTCTCAGTGCTATGAAGTTAATTATATGCAAGGCTTATAAATTTGCAGATCCTCAAAAGAATTGTTGTTTTTCACTACCGCTGTCCTCTTGTGCTCCTCTGTGTCCAACTGTACTGCACTTGCATGCTCTCCAGGGAAGCATAATGAATTGCATTTGTCTTTGAAAGGTTTGTCTTCTGGCTGTTGTCTGGCACTGCTGCTCCCGTGACTGACATACGCTGGTGAAAGTAAGTGGGTCCTGCAACTGCTCGTCACTGTCAGGGGAAAGGAAACTATGTATGAATGGACTCTTGTTTGGAGCATGCAGTGCCGTATGCCTGCCAGTGCTTTGAAACCTCTTACTTGTTACTGGACTAATTCAGAAGGCAAAGAGTAACTTACACTTACTTTTGCAAGGCCAAAAGTCAGGTACTTGATTCCAACTGTAGAAAGAGGTGAAAATTTTCATATTATTATTTTCAAAGATTTAGTTCAGTTTCTTTGAAACGATTGGTTAGAGACAGTCTGCCAGGGCCTACCTACCCTGACCATTACTGCTGTGTATTGTTTCACAGAACTCATCTTTCTGTCTTCTCATTGTAGTTCTGTTTCACTGGGTAACCTCTGTGACTCAAAATTACATGATCTTGAGAGGGTTTCTTAGGAAGCTTGTGTTAATTTAGATTAAAGCACTCTTCCGAATGTCTTGGATACTTTCCAAGTAGGGACTATAATCCCTCTTTCCCAAAGGTTATTAATTCATTGATTATTAATTGCATCTATGTCATCCTTAAGAAGTTGTGACTGGGACCCAAGGGCTTCTAACTTTTAGAGCCGTTCCTCTTTGTGTTCCCCGTACTTTCTCTCTGGTTTTGTCCTGATGTGGATTTTAATGCAAGATCATTATAATTTGACTTTGAAATCATAATTTGTTTTGCTACTGCTAACTATATCACTGTAAATATCTACTTTTTTTTTAATTTAGTCAGTCTCTCTAAAAACAAAGCAGATTTATGGTTCAATTACAGATACTTCGATCTTTAATGAGTTGTGATAGAAGAGATGGTAGCAATCTTCAGTGAGCCAGAATTTGTTACCACAGTTTTCCAGAGAAACAGATACAATGTTTATTATGCTGATCAGTTTAAATATTCATTGTATCTTTTCTTCAGGTTAAATAGCAGATCTATTTGAAGTTGATTTCAAAACTTCTGGTGACTTGAAAAGCATGAAAATTTTACCCTCTGTTTTCTCTTTTCCCATCTTATAAAAGCATTACTTTCCTTTTAGTTATTGCATCAGGCAAATGTATGTTTTTTAAAGACATTACTGTACATCCATTACATACATGCAGCAATATACCCACATTCGTTTCTCACAGCCTCACTTTTATTTCTTGTCTTGATTTGTTTTAGAGTTGAATCACTCAAATGTTTCATTTCAGATAATAATAATAAGGAAAAGGTGGCTGTTCTCTTCGGGATTTTTTTGTTTGAGAGTTCTAGGTTTTTTTTTTTTCTTTTCAGGGGAGAAGGATCTCTTTTTAATACCCTCCTCTGCTTTATTTGGGCTCAGCTTTCTTAGTGAGTTTAGAGGGGTAAAAGGTGCAATAAACTTGAAGCTTTTTTTGAGATTTTCACTGAAAGTATTTGAAGCTTGGTAGGTTTACTTTTTTTTTTTTCTTTAAGCCATTGACACAAGCTGAATTGATGTGAAGCCTCAGGCTTTCCACTGCAGAATTTGTCTAGAGCATGAAGAATCTCATTATTACAGAGTGCACTTGAAGCTTGAAGTCTAGAGAGCACGATGACTACATTGATGGTTAACTTCTGCACCCTATGAGTCAGTGTCATCAGTGCATTTAATGTGTAGATTTGTGCCAGCATTCGCTTTCGTGTGCCTGAGTGATGGCAGATGATAATGACTCATGCTTCATTTACTGGTGTCCTATCACTTTTTCTCTGGCTTCATGGACTTTTTGTTGAATCTCAAAGAGCAATTACTGGGAAAGAATGAAGTCTCTATGCGTGAATAAAGGTCAGAGAATTCAAAGGGACTGTGAACATATTTTACCAGAGAAAACAGGATGTTTTTCTTTCTTTGGTTTTCCTGAAATACTGGTTTATGTCATGTCTTCTGCTTTTATCAGTGTAGTTTAAGATCCTCTGTTGCAGGTTTAGCCACAGAAATTCATAAGTTAAGGTGGCTGTGCTCATCTTTCCATTTCTTGGTTGATGAATAAACTAAACGTGGTTGCTCTGGTTTAAAAATTGAAATAAATAGAAGCTGTGATGTTTAAATACATCGCACCAAAAGTAGTCCCACAATTTCCATCTATATTAAGAAAATACAATATTTTGCTAGTACAGATCTGGAGTGTTTTTAAGCTCATTACTAGTTAAATAAATAGTGCTTTAATAAATTAAATTTATCTTAGGAATTATTTATTATTTAAATTCAGCACCTAAAAAATACTAGACAAAATACATCTGTCAGGTGTCTGGAACTCACCGTCTTACTTTCTCTCTCTTCCTTTTTGTCTTCCCTGGCAGAAACAATGCAGAAAGTTGTGGTTGGTGGCATAACCACGTGAATCTTTTGGGCCCAAAGAGTTGTGGTAAATGGAGTTAAATCCAGTTGGAGGCTGGTCACAAGTGGTGTCCCCCAGGGCTCAGTGCTGGGTCCAGCCCTGCTCAGCATCTTTATCAGTTACCTGGATGAGGGGACCAAATGCACCCTTAGTAAGATTGTGGATGACACTAAGCTGGGAGGAAGAGTTGATGTGCTGGAGGATAGGGAGGCTCTTCAAAGGGAATGGCCTGAAGCTCCACCAGGGGAGGTTCAGGTTGGATATCAGAAAAAAATTCTTCACAGAAAGAGTCATTGGGCACTGGAACAGGCTGCCCAGGGAGGTGGTTGAGTCACCTTCCCTGGAGGTGTTTAAGGAACGGGTGGATGAAGTGCTTGGGGACATGGTTTAGGGAGTGTTAGGAATGGTTGGACTCGATGATCCAGTGGGTCCTTTCCAACCTGGTGATTCTGTGATTCTGTGATCTGAACAGGCTGGGTCGATGGGCTGAGGCCAATGGGCTGAGGTTTAACAAGGCCAAGTGCAGAGTCCTGCACTTCAGACACAACAGCCCTATGCGGCACTACAGGCTTGGGGAAGAGTGTCTAGAAACCTACCTGGCAGAGAAGGACCTGGGGTCTTGGTTGACAGCTGACTGAACATGAGCCAACAGTGTGCCCAGGTGGCCAAAAAGACCAATGGCATCTTGGCTTGTATTAGAAACAACATGGCCAGACAGACTAGGGAAGTGATTCTGCCCTTGTAATTAGCACTGGTGAGGCCACACCTTGAATACTGTGTTTAGTTTTGGGCCCCTCAGTACAAGAAAGACATTGAGGTCCTGGAGCGTGTCCAGAGAAGAGCAATGAAACTGGTGAAGGGGCTGGAGAAAAGTTCTTACGAGGAACAGCAGGGAAGTGAGGGAACTGGGGTTGTTCAGCCCAGATAAAAGAAGGCTGAGGGGAGACCTTATCACTGTCTGCAACTGCCTGAAAGAGAGTGGGTGTAGGCCTCTTCTCCCAAATGATAGGTGGTAGGACGAGAGGGAATGGCCTCCGGTTGCATCAGGGGAGGTTCAGATTGGACATTAGGAAAAACTACTTCACTGAAAGCATCATTGGGCACTGGCAGAGGCTGCCCAAGGAGGTGGTTGAGTCACCATCCCTGGGGGTATTTAAAAGACAGGTAGATGAAGTGCTTAGGAGCATGATTTAGTAGTGGACAGGTACGATTGGTCTCCATGATCTCAAAGGTCTTTTCCAACCTAAGATTTCTATGATTCTATGAAAGTAAAGCAACAGAACCAGAGACCGTTCTAAAGCTGCTTCTTGCAACATCACATGGTTGGAAAGTCCTAAAAAAGTAGACTACCTTGATGTATTTCTCAAAGAGATGTAAGGTGGGAGGGATTCAGAGCAGTTGAATATGGCAGATGGCAAAAAAATGAAGATTTAGATCAGATCCAGAGATCAGAAATTTTTTTCTGGCATGACCAGTTAAACATCTATGAGAGATCAGGGATTTTTGTTTTACTTAAGTCAGATGAGCAGTGTTTTGCAAATTCTGTTGTGTGTATGAACAACTGAAATTGTTTTCCCATTTGTGAGACTGAGAACTATAAACACAGTTATCTGCACGTGGAAGTAAAAAGACATATGAGAAAGCATTATGTCAGCAGCAGATTTTCAAGGCAGCCTAGAGATGTTTGTGTTGCATGCAGGTCTCTTTCTTCCTTGAGCTGAGAAAGAAACAAGAGACCAAAGCAACTTAGAAGGTCTAATGCATTCACTGTAAGGCAGCCTTGCGTGTAGTCTCAAAAGGCTTGCAGAGTGATTTCTGTGGTTCTTTAAAAATAAGGAAGTTGTATAAATACTGGTTGTCAAACAGCTCTTTGGTCTGCAGAGGTACTGAAAATGAAAGCTTTGGAAACAGCTCACTGCCACAGCAGCTGAGAACTCTTGGTCTTACTTAGGGAACAAGAATGAAGCCATTATGAGGTGGTTGGATGGCATTCTGACCATGAAACTGTTGATATTCGTCATCTGAGGGGCTGAAATCTGTTCTGGATGTTGTGCCATATGCTATATACATTTGCAGAACTCCTGGGGGAATTGTGTGTGTTTATCACTGATGCAAAAATCCTGAATAAGTACATATGTGCATTAGCTGGCATCTCCTGCTCAAGGCAGTTTGCTGATATGGACTGGTGCTTCTAAGGTGGTGCAGCATTTGAGGCATCAGCAGTCCTCTGACAACTGATAATATACTAGTGGCTTCTGTACCTTGTTGCATTTTAGGGGGCAGTAGTTCGAAATCTGTCCTTTTTAAAATGCAATTTTGGATCAGACCTTAATTTTAACCTAGCAGGTAACAATAGGCAACTGGTACTGGAAGACAGTAGCATGCATTTACACAAGCCTTGGAGATAAAATTACGTATTTCCTGAAGAAGAGAAACAGATAACTAAACCCTAAGCTGAGTATGCAGTCTTAAATCTGCAACAAAATCATTTTGTGTTTTTCAGTATCTAGGGTACTCATCTGCGCTGGGAAGTTAGGAGCTCTGCTCACCACCATTACAGTTGTGTCCTGGCTGAATGCACACAGGTGTGCTGGGCTCTTTGAGGCAGTATTTCCAATTGTGTGTGTTGCTTTTGGAACAAGATAGACTTTTTTTTTCTGACTTTGTTCCTTTTAGTCATCAATCTTTTTTTCGACTGATTGGAAAAATTAAAAGCAATTATAAAGTTATATTAAATGAATGAACATCAGATAAATTTGCTATCCATTAAAAAACTCACCAGAAGACGGTGCTTCCTATAGGGAGTTTTAGTTAGAGGGGATGCAAAGAGCAGGTTTGGAGTTTCTTCTCTGAGTTATCGTTATGCTGTGTAACGAAGCAGAAGCTTACACAGCCATGAACTAATTTGTTATGGCTCCTCATGAGGTCTGCAGTCCAGCTGGAGCGAGGTAAAGAGATGACAGTAGTTAGGAAAGGGAAAGGAAGACGCTTTCTTTAATAACTTATTTGAAATTTTGGATTTTCTAATGCCATCTTTGTTCAAAAACCATTTGAATTAAATTAGTTGTGTCTGGTGTATAAATTGCTGGTGCTTCCCTCCTCTTTTTTTTTTTTTTTCTTTCTCTCTTTTTTTTTGAACATCATGAGTGCAAAAGAGAAGGTGTCTAAATACCGACAAGTGATGCTGTTCACACATGGTAGCAATCTGTTGCCAGCTTTAATGGTGGGATGCTGCTTCAGATCTGTTTAAATGAGAAATACGTTTATCACAAGGGTGCTGAGCTGTGCTTCCTTTTTGATTCCTTAATATTTAATGTGTAGTGATTCTGTTGAAAGCACTTCTCTTCCCATTTTTCTTAAGGCACTGCAATGTTCATTAATAAGAGCAGCACTGTTGCAAGGTGCATTGTGTTGTTGCTGTATTAAATAATATATATTTGAAAACTGCATTTAAAATGATGTTTTGAAGGTACATTTCCCATGAGCAAAACGGAGGAACTGCTACTTTGTCCCTAATTTGCCTTACTGTATTACAGATTGCAAGAAATAGGAGAATAGAAACATTTGGAGGAAACTGTTTCCTGATTGTGTTTTTTATCAGGGACCTGCTGCTTTTAACATAGTTGTAGAGAATTTCCTAGCGTTTTTTTTTATTAATTATTTTGCAATGAGAAACCTGACAATACATGTTTAGAGAAGAATTTCATTCCATAGCTCAGACACTCCTATGGCTTTTTTCAGCAAATGTGAGTGTTTTGTCTTTGAAACTAACAGCCTGGGTGTGAAATACAGGTCTTTTAAACCCTCTACACAAGCTTAATGCACCAGGTACTTGCAGTTAGGATTCTTATTTCATGGCTTGCCATTCTGATGGATGATGTCTGTGTATGTATCCCTTTAACAAATGTGGTGTTTAGCTTTTTCAGATGAAAAGGGTATCTTCATTTTATTGTTTGTGTTACTCTTTCTTTTAGAGTTCCTTTTTTAGGATTATGGAGTCCTTGACTGAGATTTCAAGACCAAAACAAGCATATGAGCTAGCATGAATCACAGTTGCTACCAGCTTTGTTTGCAAGTGGTCCCAGAGTGCAGCTCTGTCTCTTACAATCTGGCTTTTCTGGCATGGAGCTCATCTGCTTTCCCTTGGTATGGAACAGGGATTTTTTCTGAAGGCCTTCATCACTCAACACCTTTCCCTCCCCTGCAGGAAGAGTAGCAAATCCAAGAGCACAGAGCCAAAGTCTGTCATTTTTCCTTAGCTTCCCAAGGACTTTTTGGTTGACAAAAGTACCCAATCCCTGTGTCGCAGCAAAGAGGACAATACCAGCTTGTCACTGCCAACCATTCTAGCTCTTTTTGCTGGCTCTTTTATAGTGCTGGTGGTACTTAAAACCAGCACTGGATTACTCCCAACCTTTAGGCATTTTTTACATACCTGGAGAGTGCCAACAAGTTCCTCTGGTTGTTTTTAGACAACCAGTGTCCTCTTGCTGGAAGTAAATATGCAGAACATCTGTACTTCCATTTTGATTTTGAATTTGTCAGGATGAGCTAGGACAAATTGGCAGCTAGGGGATATTTAAAAAGTGGAGCTCTCAACAGCACACACTTGTGAGAAACCATATTATGTTTGTATTATTTGAATTTGCTGGTGTTGCTTTCCTGTTGCTTTTGTATGGGAAATGATGATGAAGAGCTCTTCTATTTATCGGTGTTTATGAGGTGTATTTGCCTGCCTGGCTCCAGCAACTTTGTCTATTGAAGTTCAAGACAAATTATCAGTAACTGGTCATCAGGTTCCTAATTTATTCTGTGCAGACTGCTTAACTCCCTGATTGCTGAAGTCTACAAAAATCAGTAGAAGGGAAAAATTAGAGCAGATATTCCCTAGTGAATAAAATGCCTCAGCAAAGGTATTGAGTGTTGCCTTGCAGCTGAGTTCTGATACTGTCTGGCAGGTGTTCATTACTTTGAGTATGCTAACCAGAGGTACAAAAAAAAAAAAAAAAAAAGAAAGTTTGGGTCATGACCAAAAAAGAAGCATTCATGTCTCTTCAAGTAGAAAGACAGTCTCCTGACTGCTGAAGCTGGACACTGACAGGAAGAGTCTGAATTGATAATTAAAAGAGAAATGTAACTAACTTGTGAGGTCTGTCCTTGTGGTGGGTATCCCTTCTTGATTTTTATGAATTTGGTTGTTCTGAAAGATTGTATTGAGGACTAGCAGGAAAGAAATGTAATTTGTGAATAAATGTCTACTGAGAATTGCCTTTCTGCTTTGCTGGTCCTGGATAAGTGTGTAGACCTTGTACAAGAACAATCTGTATGCACTTCTAACTACAAATATATGTATTTAAAAAAAGTGCACGTACAGAGTGGTGGAAAGAAAAGCTTTGTTAGACTGAAGGAAAAAATGATTTCATAAGCAAACACGTTTTACTGAATGTACACACAAATAAAGGGTAATGACCGTTGCACAGGCAAAAGGAAGTGATCTATTTCATTGCATAAAACTATAATATATCTGGCTGGCAACAAGGAGAAGGGAAAACCTTTTCATTCTCTTGCGCAATAGCAGTCCAGAACAATGATTCTTTTCTGTGATTAACTCTGTGAATGTTGATGCCAAATTCCAAAAGTGAATCCACATGATTCCAAGTTGGTAGATACTGCACCTACTTGTGGTGCTGCTTAAATGAAACTACCCCTGGGAGAACTTGCTTGATAGCTGCTTCAATCATTCCATATAACAAGAGGATTCATCTCACAATGTCTGTTTGGTGTTAACATAACATTTTGATTTTAGAATACTAAAACAATATGCTACTGCAATAGGTCAAGCGTTGCTGGACCATTAATGTGTATGTTGGACATGTGAGGAAGTATCTTTCCTTAATTTAAAACTATAACTTCTTCTTAATTTAAAAGTGTAACTTCACTTCAGATGTGTTGTGGTTCGGATGTGTTGTAGGGTAACTGAAGCAGGGAATGTTTTAGTGGTGTGCTTCTGAAGATCATCTTGAGTTATTTTGTTTACTGTGTATAAAGTACAGCTTAAATATATAACTTCGATTTCCTCCCTTCCCATCAGCCTTCCCAATGGGCCTTATAGAGCAACTCCCTTTAAAATCTACATAGGCAGCTCTTAAACTGCCTATTTTAGGGCTTGTGTTTAAACAACAACAAGAGGTTAAGATCTGATGCGTTTAAGAACAACAGCTTAAGGTGTTACCAGCTACAGCCATCTGTTTTGCTGTAAGCAACTATTCCTATACTAGATGATAGTGGGAAGTGCGTCCTTGGCTTAGCTGCTTCAGACCAGTCTGCTTTGCCATCGTAACCTGCTGGAAAAGGTGCATTTGAGCTGGACTGTGAATTAAAGTACAGGCACAAACACACTGGCTGTAATAGAGTTTTTGACCTCTAAAAGTGATAACATTCCTACATCTATTTTCCTGGAGATTTTTTTTTTGAGGTACAGCATTGCTTTCATAGGTCACCTCACTTGTAGTGTGTCTTTGGGTCATAGTGTGCAGAGGTCAGTTTTAGTGGCCTGAAGACAAAGGGATATTGGCACTCTAACGTGTTCTCTAAATAATACTCTTGAAGGTATATAGCTGAATGAACGTGGTATACCAAAATCCTTGCTTTTCGTCACTGTTTTGCTAACACATTTGAAACCTAGATTGGAGCCGTTCAGATGATGATGCTCTTTCTTTAGTGTTAAGGCTTCTATTTATGTAGATGAGCAGGCTCATTGCTTGGCCTCAATAAGCTGCCACATGTATGTATGTGGGTTGTTCTGTACACCCAGAGAATGTTCATCTTTGCAATCCTCAAAACATTACAGTGTAGTAACAGAGTTGTATGTTACACTTCAGTTTGGCACCTTTCTCTTTCATAAGATTTCTTTCTTGAAAGCAAACGATAACAAATTAATTACTTCAAAATTTTGTTTCTTTATATAAATGATATAGTCAGATTCCCTTGCTTCAGTTTTGTTTGCAGCTTGTCCCTGGCCAGCGGTCATGCTAGGACTCTGCTATTTTGACTGCTGTACTAACTTTTAAACTTTAAATAACATGAAAATAACTACAGCCTGCTGACCCTACATTTAAAGCCCACCATG
This sequence comes from Cuculus canorus, assembly GCF_017976375.1. NCBI lineage: Eukaryota > Metazoa > Chordata > Aves > Cuculiformes > Cuculidae > Cuculus > Cuculus canorus. The sequence goes on from NC_071405.1 coordinate 50,732,070, forward strand.
CAAACAAGAAACACTTGTTATATGGGAGCGTGAGCCTGAGTGATTTTCTTGTTTTCTACGTTTTTTCCTAATGTCTGTCACTTGGCAGTTTCTGTAAATTTAAAGTTTTCCTAAGTTGAAGCTAATACTGTAAGACTTTGTTATAATGAATTTTGTTTGACTTTAAATAGGCTGAAGTAGTGCCTCTTTTCACTGTGCCCTGTTGCTTTTTCCTCAGAAGACTATGGATAATACAGTCTTGCCCCACTGTGAAAGCAGGAGCAGGGGCTTTGACTCCTTTTCTGCATTAGAAGGCAGCTAAGCTGAAATTCCTGCTCTGATAGAGTACTTTATCCTAACTCATGCCAGTTCAGCAGTGCAGATGCTGAAGCTGTGCTCCCTGCTTTGTGGGCCGACATTCTAATTGTTTTCTTTCTCTAGCCTCAATCCCCTTTCCAATTTTGAGAAATTCTGAGAGAGCAGGAACAGCACTTTTCTTCACAGTTCTTGATTGTCTTTAACGCTGATGACATGGGTACACCCTAGATCTACCTAGCAGAAAGGCAGATCATGCTGTATGGTACGCTATGGCCATGAAATGAATCATAGAGTAGCAGGTTGGAAGGGACATTGAGAATCATCTGGTCCAACCTTTCCTGGCAAAAAGAATGATATAGGCAAAATGACCCAGTGCCCTGTCCAGCTGAATCTTAAAAGTCTCCAGTGTTGGGGAATGAATCCACCACTTCTCTGGGGAGATTATTCCAATGAGTATTCTCAAACTGACTTTCTAGATGAAAAGCCTCCAAAGGGGTAGCAGTTTTTGCTGTTGCTTGCACCACAGCAAGAAGCATGGGTCGTTTGGTTTGGGTCTTCTTTCCAGAGACCATTTGTCATGCTAGTGAACCTGTATGACTGTCTGCAAGATATATCATCTTGGAGTTCAATAGCTCTAAACAACCCTGTTCTCTACTAATTTTCCTCTAGGCTGTGTTGTTAGATACCATAGGCAGCATGTAATTTTACAAAGTTGCTTGTTTTCATTTCCATTATTGAGCCAATTAATACCTGAACTCTTTCATGCTGATTTTCAAGATCTGGGGACCACCTCAGATTCTTTATATATAAAAACAGTGTGTCTGTGATGTTAAGCCATTCGCTTGTAGGCAACTATACAGCTGTAGTTGAAGAATTTAGGAGTTATGTTACTTTTCTACTTCTTTTACAAGTTGCCTATGTCTCTGGAGAAGGATACTATTGACCACACTTCAAGGAACATAGCAGCACAGATAGAATAATTAAGATTAGTACTGTTTAAATGGAAGCTAAAAGTGAGGAGTAAAGTGGGATACTTTATGCGAGAACAACTGAAAATAATCTTAGGAGAGGAAAAGTTTGATCAGTAACGGAAGCTGATTGTACTTTTATTCATTCAGGTTATCATGAGGTCAAGTTCTAGGAGAATTCTGGGGCAGGAAGGCAGTGGCTGTAGTCTGTACTAGGAAGTGGGGATTCTTTCTGTTTTACTCTCATTAATTTTCCTGCACTCCACAGAATTTGAGTTATCTGTGAACCTGAAACTCTCTTGGGGGAATTTAACCCTAGGCTGGAAGCTGCCGAACAAAGTGGTGGTGGGACTCCTTCCTTCCTTCTTTTTCAAGACAGGGAAGCCCGTTACATTGGTACGATTCTCTCATGCATTTTTCAGTACAGAAAACAGATGCATATTATGAGAGTGTACTAGTATTGACTCCTAATGTTTTGGATATCGTTTGGTCGTGTGTATATGCAGAGTGGCAATATGCTTGTTGGCTGTCTCTGGTTAGTCAAAAGGTTGAAATGGTGCAACTCCAGTCTTGCATGGAGTGAAATCGTGGCTGCCTGGTGGTAATTCACTGTACATCTTCCAGTCCTGAATCTTAAATGTCCCAGTGTCTTTTTGATAAAGACTGGTTGGACCAGTTCTCAGGTTTATGTGTTTCCCATATTGCTTTGTGAGAAATACTTTTATTTTGAGGGGCCAGACATGACATTTCAGGAAATTTAGGATGAGGTCAAATTTGACTTAAACAGAGTTGCACCAAGGATGTGGTGGTATGATTTGATGAGCTCTGCTCATTGTATTTTAATTTTGTGAAAGAAATTTTTAAATCTGATTATACAATAGTGAAGCATAACCAATGTATTTTACTTCCCACCTCACCCCATGACATCTTTTCTCTCTGTGACTGTTTCTGACCATTTGTCTCTGTGACCGTGACTCAGTATATGCTTTGTAAGGCAAACTGTTCCCATGTTAAGGGAATATAAATCTCTCAGACAGGTTCAATGCAAGCGGTAACCTCACAGAGTTAGTTTGCAAGTCCAAGGCTACTGCAACTTTAATAAAAGAGGGTTAAAGGTGGAAAAGACCTAGAAGTCATGCTGTCCATCCCTCAGCTGATGCTTGAGTCATGAAGCATTAGACCCCTGTAGCATTCGTCAATGCTGCAGCATGAAATTGTCCAGACTGATTTGTTCATCCACCTATCATCATCTTGGCTTGGAAAACAGTGTCAGATATGATCCTCATTTTTGTGCTTTGTGTTTGCAGATTATTGTTGCTGGTTTCAGCTACTATTGCATCAGGCAAAGAAAACAGACCTTTTCCTCCCCCCTCAAATTCAATTACAGCTTTGGTTGTTGATACCAAATACATTCGTGATACTTCATAGCATCAAAGAACAAAAATAGTCTAAAGATGTTTGTCATAGCCATAGGCTGCAATATTATACTGACTCATTTCTGTGTGCAGTAAAGTATTAGGGAGAGATTAAAAAGGGGAGATGAAGCAGTGTGCAGATGCTGCGCAAGGCTGTCTATGCGTAGAAATAGATGAGTAATTTCTGTGGGGCCAGGCTTTTGCTCATAGGAAACCTTGAATTTACAGATTTGTTCGAAGTGATTTGATCTGTACCATTTCCTGTCACACAATGTGCTGTGTTCAGATATTGCAATGCATCTGTTATGACAGATATGGTAGATTTGGGGAGTCATATGAATAGAGAAGTGGGGAAGCTTGAGCTATTCATAATTCTCTTTCAGGATGGCTACCAGAACACAGCCACTTAATTTTAGGCTTGATGTTTATTCACTCAGTTTATCTCTTAAGGAGAAAAAAAAATTGTACTCTGGCACTCTGTATATTAACCTTTGCTGAAAACTTGCTTAGTATTGTTGCTGCTGCTCTCTTTCTGTCTGCGTCCTTATTGCTTTTTTCTTGTATCATATCTGTAAATGTTTTCTCTGTTCCTTGAGATAGGAAACATGGCTGTCTATTTTGCTCAACTTTTAGCAACTTTTTGAGTGGTTCTTCAGGGAGAAAAGGCGAAATAAAAATGTGCCTACCGACTAGCAGAGAGGTTGCTTCCTCCCTGTTCAGAGCTTCCCTGTTTGGTGATACCCTGTACAAACAGGAATGGATCTGGGGAGAACTCTACCAAATTGTTCCTCGCCATACCTCCTTTGTTTTGTGTTTCTGCTGTATAGACCTTGTTAGAGTAAGCCATTACTGAATTAGCATTTCAGAGATGGTGCAGCGCCTCAGATGTTTCTGGCTTTTTATTTTGTACGTAGGTTTTTTTTCCCTCCTACTTTTCCCCTATTAATTAGTGCTGTGTAGAAAATCTGATCTGCTTGCTGATCATTGTCTTCATTATTGAGGTGTAGCACTGAAGCAGTGTGATTATCCTATGAACCTACTTTTATGTCTTTATTAAATTCATTCTTACTACTTTACACAGGATGTTAGATGGATGGATGGAAGAAGCTCAAGATGAGAGACATTTCCTTACTGTGTTGTGGTAATGTTCTGTCTCCTTTGAGCTGCTGGTCCTTGAGCCATAGGTGTAAGGAGCACAATCATTTATGTTGATGCTTTTCAGTGAAGAATGGGAGTGTGTTACAGTGGGTACCACCATTGTAAAGTGGAATGAATGTGTTCATTTGAATCATAAAACTTGATGAATACACAGATGGATGTGTTCCCAGGATCAGAAATAAAATGGGAGAGTTCCTTGCCCAAAGACAGGCTGGCTTTTCTCTTTCTCTTTAGTTTCCAGTTGTCATACAATCTGATTATACATTTGTGCATTGAATGACTTCTGCCACTAGGAGAAAATAAATAAAGGCCTTGGAAGACTTTCTTTAATAGTCTAGAAAGTTGAAGCTGAAGTCCTGTATATTAATTCTCTCTTTTTTTCTTTAACCTTGTTTCTCAGCACAGGCTTAAACTGAATTGCAGCTTGTCCGATACAGCAAGATTAGTGAGTGAGATGAGACTTCTTTCCAGTTCTCCAGACTGCGCATAGTAGTAATTTATTCCCTGAGTAGCTGGGCTCTAAGGCAAATCTTCTGTACGTGCTCACAGTAGGAATGACCACTCAATCTAGAATGACAGAGCAGCAAAGCTAGCGGGAAGCGTGTAAGGTTGTGGTATCAGAAGAAAGAGCTGTGTGCCTGTTCTGACAGAACAGGGATATGGGGAATGTATTAATTTTACCCATGTGCTGAACATTAAACCTGTGTAACTCCGGGTACATCAGAGCTCACTGATATTATATGATAGAGTTCAGGGCCCCATCTTCATGTTTATCATTATTTCAGCATGGACATAAGCAGAACAATGGCAGACGATCTGGCATAGTTGTATTAAATTCTCTTAGAGCATTGCATTGTTTATTGGGATTAGCAGACTGTTTTCTTTTGTAGCTGTACTGTTCTATTACCTCTCTCCTTCTTGAGACCATTTCCTCCTCAGTGAAAGATGGCTATATTTTTCTAAGTAACACTGATAAATGGTTATTACTCACATCGAGGATGAACTTGTGTGAGAGAAACTTGTAAAATCCTTTGCTCAGATGAAATTATTGTGATTCTTCCTTGTGTCAAGTACCTTCATCTTTTCAAGTATGCAATGCCTAAGAAAGGGCATTCCCTTCAAAGTCTACCTTTCTTCTCCTTTTCAAACCAGAATTAATTTCTGGCATGTCAGTCACCTCCATGGATTGAGTCATTGTCACTAACAGAATTACACTGGATTATTCATTTATTAATCTTTCTAAAGTAACATTTGGAAATATATCCAGAATTGATATAGCTTTAGAAATCTGGAGTAGAAAAGTAGTTGCATGTAGGTAGAAGCAGCTGCCTTATTTTGCTTAAAGCTGTTTGGAACAGCAAAATCTCTAGTGACATAAGCAAAGTGAAGACATGAACAAGTTGGTTGACTACTTCTTATGCAATTGTCTAATTTCCTTCCTTTGGCATCCGCTCTGAACTTTCCAGACTGCATGGAGATCTTATGATACAAAGGAAGTGTTTGCATTATAAAGAAGAACCTGTGTCAGCGATAAGGTACCCTGCAGATTGTCTTATCAGCCACAGCAGATTGGAAAGGAAGTTGCCTTGGCATTTGCATATTAATTGTTTGTTTTTAATAAACTCTCAATTTATGGACTCTTAAGGGTAGAGTTAAATTTGTTCTCTGTCCTGGTAATAAAATTCTGGAAACACTCTGGGTATAGTTATCCTGGCAAATCGGATGAAAAGAAGCCAAGGCGTTAGCTTCTCCCTGTGTGCAGTAGAGCTACGCAGGATATGGCTGTCACAATGCTTTTTGTCCCACCTCCGCTTTCTTCCTTCTTAGTCTAAAGCACACAAACTGAAGGAGGAAGTTTCTTTAGAAGAAGAAGGATATTACCGTTTCTGTATGTGCTTTACTAAAGCATTATTTGCAAGTCTTTACTTAGTGTTGATTCTCATGACTTTCAAGAAGGGAAGTGCAGTTAATCTTACTTCATGGGTGAGGAAAATGAATGAAAAAGCAGCTTATTGAGTTTTCCAAAACTACACAGCAAGAGAGTGATGAAGGCAGGGAATCCCTAAAATACTCTGCTCCCCTTCTCTGACAGCTTACTCTCTCACTGGCCATAGCAGCACTTATAACCTTTAAATTGTGACACAGTCTGATATGTTCCAGAAGCATGCATTCTGCTCTTGCATGAGGCATGGCTTCACTCAGCTCCCTAGGTTAGGCTAAGTAAAGGTTGTAGCCCTTTTTTTTGGTAATGGCCTTGTTTATTGCCCAGTGCCCTGTCAGCTGCCTAAAAGCAGCTGAGGTGCTTCCAGTACACACTCAAGAGTCCTGTTGGATGCTTATGCTGCATGGTACCACTCTGCCTCCTGCAGAGAGTAGCCTTTCTGTAGCAGTGAAATTCTGAAGGAGAAGGTGTGGGATTGTGGGGTAAGGCAGCACTTTAAAAGCAGCACAGTGCAGTTGTGGTGGGATCTGTATTCTTGGGTTTATCATAGTTGCTCTTAGCTGCATCTTCCCACTGTTTTTCAGAATAAACAGTAGTTCTGCTTTACTGTTGAAAATAGGTTTTGTTTTGGAGATTGTTCCCGTGCAAAGCTCTCTTTAATGGTTTTTTGTACACAGGAGTAGCTCTTCTGTCTAATGAAAGAGAACTCTTTATTGAATGGTAAATTAATGCAGGATGTTCAAAGCTCTGAAGTGACTCTGGCTGTGGTGAAAGTACTTTTTTTCTTAGGACTTTACTGTGGGCATTGCACCTTTTCTCTAAACTTTAGTAATGATCCTTGCAAGCCAAGTTGTTCATCCCATCCCAGGTGTTGCTTTTTCAAGAAAGCTGAGCCTTGTATAGTTTCACATACATCCTGAATGTAACTTACTGTGTCTTCTCTTTACAGTCTTCATAGAAGACTTTGTCTGAAGATGGTAGTATCAACCAGCAGGACTGCTACGTAGTACTTTCAGCTCAGCCTTTTCATTAGAGGTCTCCCCTGTGAGTGGCTTATCCTCTAGCTCAGATGTTTGAAGTGCTTTCAAGCTGAAACTAAATGCATGAGTTATCTGCCTAGAAGCAATCCCCACCCTAATATTCCCTTAAAAGCAAGTTAGCTGCAGAGAGTGTAATGTAATCCTGTATGCTTTCAGCATTTTCCAACTGGAAGTGTTTAAACACTTTCCAAACATTAAATTAATACTTGCAGCACTTCTGTCACATCAGTGGCATGATGCTAAGTTTAAGTAGATCAATTTTACACATATGAAAACAGAAGCAAAGAGCAGAGTGGTGTACAGATGATCACAATTGCAGACCTAGGAATACAGGAGACCAGTGTTATGGATACAAGCCTGTTTTAAGAATGTGAGTCCTTTAAACAATTTGATGAGTTGTTTAGTTTTTGTATTTCTTCCAAAGCAAGTTTCTTGCTTTAGTTTCTGCCCTTTCCCCCCTTTCTCTGTTTTAGTTCTGGGAGATATGAAAATGGAAAAGTATTAATTTAATTTGGTCCTTGGATGTCATATGAGTTGTGTCTGTCTTCTTAGTGCACATGCCCTCATGACATGTCTTAGCCTCGGTGATTTCCCCAGGCTGTTGTTCTTATTCACTTGCCTCTGGACAGTTGTTGCCTCTTCCTCATTTGAATGCTCTTCCAAAAATGTCTTCCTGTAAGCAACTGGTCATTACATGTCTGTCTAGCTATTTCCCAGTCTAATGATCTAGTCAAAAACTAGCAACTGTGAAGTCAGCTGATTGGCATGGATATTTGGAGAACTGTAGGAGGCTTGGGTATACAGAAGCCTTGGCAGATGCTAGAGGCCATCAGTTTGCTTGTCTAACCTGAAATCTCTCCCCTGGGAAAGGAGATCTATTACAACATGAAACAAACAATTTTCAAAAGTGTTTAAATGAATAACAGAAGAAAATGGTGAATTTAGACTTCCACGGAGTGTTTGACTCAGCATCTTCTGTCTACCAGTTAAACAAGTCTTCACTATGCAGCAACACAAATAACTGAGTTTCTCTGCTGTCATCGCTTTAGGACCAAATGGCAGCATTTATATATTTGTGTTTAATAATATAGAATTGAGTGCAGGTCTTTAGTTCCCTGCAGAGACAGCAGTTGAAACCTGTGAAGTCTACACAAATAAATCAAGAATTTGAAGATTGACTTACTTTATGAATTCCAATAGGTCTCTGTTTGCTATTGCATGCTAATAGGAAGATGAAGGAGGAAAGCGATAAAGACACAGCGTGTGTGAAAACAGAGATTCCATTAATCTGAGATCCTGTGGCTCAGCTTGAGCATCACTTAGGATGCATCTGCTCTTGAGACCTAGTTACTTCAGGACACAACTTTATGTATACTGACTGAGGAATAGAAGGGTAATTTTCCAGGTTTGTGTAGGGATGAATGATTGCAGTGACTTGAACAATTCCTAGGCTTGTTGCTGTGACTTAAATAGGGACATTACCAGAAGCTGAAGGACATCTGAAATAAAAAGGTTAAAGGATACAGTATAGTTGAAGATGGTACTTCCGACAACTGGGGAGAGTGCAGAGAGGGAGAAAGAAAAAAGGTCCAACAACAACCGTTTCAAGTTTAAAATGCACTGGGAAAAGTAACCAATAGGATTTTGACTTCATATGCTGTATTTTAATTTTTCTTCCTCCACGAACAGGCAAATTATGGACAGCTTTCATAGGAAAGTGTGCTATTTTTTCTCCTCTGATCTGTAGTTCTTTTTCTCTTGTAGAATTATCTGCATTCGTGTGGCATCCAGATTGTTGCTGTTAGCTGTAGAAACTCACATTAAAAAAATCAATATACTGGATGCAGCACTCTTCTTCACACCTGTTTGTAGCAGTGATTACCAGTTGTGACCCGAACTGGACTGTCCAGAGGTCTCCAGGTTTAGTTTAAGACATATCATTTCCGTTGCACAAGTCATCTCTTATATTACCCAGAAGCAAAGGCAGCACACAGGTGACGCTGTGCTCTGTTGCTCTGGCTTGCCCATGAAGTACTCGAGAGCTTCAGGTGATACTTGGGTCCTATGGAACATACACTGCAACCAAACCTGCTGCATTTGCTGTGTTGCAGTTTTTCAGTCAGTAGAATGAACTCAAACAACCTTTCCTCCACCCCCTCCTTTTTTTTTTAACTTCTGTAAAGATAAATGCTGCTCCTCAAAGTAAAAAATATGTGATTTTGATGATTTTGCTGAACAGCCTTGTTGGGTCTCTCAAAGTCTCTGGCTCATATTGGGGCATATAACGATCAGCACGCATAAATTTTAATTTGCATCCTTTTAAAAAAAATCCCTTGACATAGAATGTCCTGTGAGCTGATCTAGAGCAAGTGAGCTTCCCGTGCCCCAGCTCTCTGTGGGGTCAAGGCTGCAGCCGCCTGGCAGGCATCTATTAAAATGAGATCGTGTGCATGTGAGTACCTACGGCAAGGCTTCCTGCAGTTGTCTTGAAGAGTAGAGAGTTATAGCAATATCTAGCAGAATAGGTGGCACTGGCTTTTGTACTGTGTATGGGCTTACAGATCTGCTTCAGTGAATTGCTAGAAGAACTTGCAGAAGTTCTTCAACTTCAGCAATAGTTAAAGTTCCTGGTCGTATTTGTAACGGGTTTTTTGTAAACTGAAATGAGTTCTTTTCTTATGTATCTTTCTTGTTTCCCTTACTGATATTGATGATAACAGCTTTAGCAAATATTCATGATTCTGCCTCTGTCTTTGCTTCCTATCATGATGTGCATCCTCCTTTGCTTATCCAGCTGTACTCATATGACCACTGAAATTTTTTTTTTTTTGAGTAGCTGGACTTAAACACATCATGCTACCATTTTAAAGAGATACTGTAGTTTTGAGAGAGCTGTGAACAGGGGCAAGGAAAATGTATTATAATCAGTCATTTGATGATATTCATTCTGACTTTTATGCAGAGAATTGCTCATTAATTTTTCAAATTATCCCCCAAAAGAGTTAGCCTCCAATTACGATACTGAGCACTGGTTCACGAGTCAGATTCAAGTTACTGCTTCTGGCAGCCAGACCACAAAAAGGGGTAGTATGTTTGCAGTCAAGTATGAAGGACCTTTCACACAAGAGGTGGTCCAAGCTCCCCCCATAGGAGAAAAATCAGATGCAATGGTAAACTTTAATTCTGAAAATCACAGCAAATTACCGAACCCTGAGAACACAGCCAAGTACACGATGACTTTTCACAGCTGCTATATGCTCCTATGTGTCATGCTGTTCTCTGGGGACTTGTGACAGCATGGTCTCTGGCTGCCAAAATATAAGGGTATCATTCCTGCCAAGGAAAGTCTGCGTGTTCTGAGCACCTGTGATGCAAATAAAACCTAAAAAAATTAATCAGAGATGGGAAAACAAAAGTTTATTTTATCTTAGTTTTACCCAGCTCCTCTGGCTATGGACACCTCTATGTGTGCTGCCACACAGGTGCAGGTCTCTCTTAAATGCTACCAGTGTATGGCTGTCCTGATGTTTTGGAGTTCGACAAGAAAGAGATTTTAAGATAACTTTATTGTCTTAAGTAACAAATTAATTTTCTGGTATTTGCGCTGCTTTATTTCCCTTGACACTGTACAATCAGTGGAAGGAAAGTGGAAGGTTTTCCTCGGGGAGACAATAAAGCAAGAGCCTAATGTGACTCTTCTGGACTGTCTCCTGGAAGACTTTTAGAATCATCAAATCATAGAATAGTTTGGGTTGGAAGGGACCTTAAAAATCATCTAGTTCCAACCCCCCGGCAATGGGCAGGGACACATCCCACTAGATCAGACTGCCCACTCTTCATCTCCTTGTGTTGGCTGCGTACGAATGTTGTACAGCTGCAGATCGATGACCTGCAATTATGCATTAGAAGCAGTCCCTGGTATTTTTAACCAGTCTTCTTGGTTTGATTTAGAAACACAGAATGCTGGTTTCATAATGATAGCGCTTTTAAACTAAATGCTCTCATTAAGGGTTAACTGTTGATGATTACATCAGAAGCAGATTTGATCTTGTCTTCCTTTGCTCAAAGGCCACACTCCACACTTGTGAGGTTTTGGTCTTCTATTAGACTGAAGTTCGTAAGAACTATTTTGCCATCTTCTTTTCTGGAATGCATTTTCCCCCCATTCTGTCACTATTGCATAGGACCTCTTGATGTTCAATTATACATAGATTCTAAACTCCTTCAATTTATGTCTTATCTGAAAATCAACCTTACCAACAATGGTACTACACTATCAAAGTTAAGTCTTGCAGAAGCAGTGATTAAATTACCTAATTTAAAATAAAAGCAGTGGTTTTGAGGGCAACGAATCTTTCTTACCTTTTCTGAGAGTTCAACTGCATGCAAGTGTTGAGTGACAACCTCATCTTTGGTCACATAATGCTGTTTCTGTAATGATGAGTAGCAATACAAAGCAAGAATGTGATTATATTGTCACTCTACAGGTAGGTTATAAATAGAGTCTTAACAGATTCCATATCAGTTGCAAGGCTCCTGCTGCTCACTGGTGGTGGTGATGCCTTGCGATGTTCGTTAAAATGACTTGAAGTGTTGTTTAAGCAGTGTGTCTCGCACAGTCAGCTAAGTTGGCTGCTGTTTTCAATTCAGTGTATCAATCAAGACTTCAAGTCTCTACATTTTAATTTCTTTTGCGTCAGAGTCAACTTTGTTGGCTCGTTTGTGCACCGCAGTTGCATAAATTGCCACCTCAGCTGTCAAAAGTAGGTAATGGACCGCTTTGTAAAGAGCCCATACGCTGAGGACTCTGGGAAGCTTTTTCAGAGCCTGAACTTATGAAAAACAGTTTTAGCTTTCCCTTCTGAAGTTTGTATATTACAACTTAGGCACTACATAGTATTTTTAATAGCCGATGGTAAAGGGACAGACATAGATCCACAAAGAAGCAGAGAACTGAAGAGCTGAAGGGGGTTTTGTTTGTTTGTTTTATTAAACTTGAAAAGGTGAAAATCTAGGCTTTCACTTTCCAGATTAATTCTCTCTTTGCCTTAAGAAAGCAATAGGAAAGAGAATGTTGAAAGCAATGGTGCTGGCCTACTGTCCCTATTAACTTTCACTTCAGTTGTTCTAGTGTTTGATACAGACACTTTGATTTAACTCATCTGTAATATTCCCATTATAATATCATAAATTTGATAAATGACTTGGTATTTTTATGATCTGAAACCTGTGAACAGCCTTCAGAAGAAGCCTGGCTTCTACTATCTCTTCCTAAAAATTAATATGCATTATTTTTCTTCCTGTATCTTCATCCTGTGTCATAAAGTGGAGGTCTGGTACCTTGTTTGTATCAGGCCAGGCCATATAAACTTCTGTGTAAATAATGAGAGGGCCTCTTGAGGCTGTTTAAATTATTGGTCCTCGGAGTAAGTATTTCCTCTTGCAGTTAGAAATCTCTTAACCCCTTGTCTGAAAGGGCAATAGAATAGGTCAGCAGTTTTAATCCCTGAGGCTGTAAAAAGATTAGTCACAACTTTCTTCTCAAGCTTCAGGACTGACAGGTTTTTTTTTTTCAAATGCAGTCTCTGGCTTATGTGCCAGAAATTAAAACATTGTATGTTTTGTTTGCATATGCTCCTTCTCCTTTTCCTCCATGACTAGTGCATTTCTACAGCAATCAAAATCCTACTGCTCTTCTCTTCCTCAGTAGTGATTGCACCAAGCACGGAGTATATTTTGTGATTTCAATATTCAGTTTTCTTCTTAGGAAATACTCTGGTTCTGTCATTTCTGCCACAACCTTTATAAAGGCAAATTGTCAGGATAACTTTTTGAGGACAGTTAGTTCTGTATCTGCTTTCCTTTAAGATGAGACTGCAGTGAGCTTGGCAGTGTTTGGAATTTGACTTTCTAATGACTGTCAGAAGAAAAAGGTCTCCGCATTAATGACTATTCATGATACTTTTAAAATACCCATAAACATTCAGTGGCTATATCCAAGCTTAAAGGGTAACATTTGTGGACAGTGACACACTAATAGTAGGTGATAATTTGAAATTTGTTTGCAGAAAACCTTTTTTTTAGTATTTTAGATGATGATGATGATGATGATAATAGTAGATAGTAGATAATAATCTTTAAATAGTTGAAATATGTGCTAATATGAGGCCAGGTAGATTGATGTTGTGTGGAAGCCAGTGGTGATACCTTTTCTGACATTTGATCCTGCAGAAGTGCGACTGGAATAGCTCATTGTATTTAATTATCTTATTTCATTGTATTCAACTGTCCATCCAGCTTATTTGGAGCAGCAAATGGTGTAGTGTTATAGAAAGAATGCTTTACCCAAACCCTGCAGGATCTGTTGCGTGTAAGGAAAAGGGCCACAGATTTCACAAGATCAGTGCAGTTGACCATGAGTTTACAGAACAAGGAAGTTCACACCTGTGCTATTACTTTGCAGTTTTCCTGAAATCCCATTCCTCTAGTAACAGCAGAAATGCAAACCCCAAACTATGAATTTAGGTTCAGTTTATGCATGCTTCCACCCACACCCTGAAATTTTCACTTTGTCGAAGGCGTTTTCTTGGTAATGTGTTGGAAGTGCAGCATCCAATATCAAATGCTGTTTTTGCAACTGAAATTAGTTTGGTGATTCTAGATGAGATCTTAATTGCTTTTGGTTCACAACATACTCTGTGTTGCTAGGTAGTACACAGCTCAGCGCTACATCAGTCTGCTGAAATGAGTCTCAGGAGAGGAATAACAGAATTGGGGAGCTTGCAAATTAGGTGTGATGTACAGTGTCAAAGAAGTGGTGGAGGAGTGAACTAGAATTGGCCTTCAACAGCTCTTTTTAGTCCAAGAATAAGAGAAATTGGCACAGAGATCAGTTCAACCCATGGTGTCAGAACTGCAGTAGCTGTCTGGGCTGCAGGTCAGAGCTGAAGTATGCCGTCAGACCTCTGTCTGAAGGGTCTAATGGCATCTGCCTTCTCTCTGCTTGACATGTAATGTATTAGCTTGCTTTCATCAGTGCTAAAATATGCTTGTATGAAAATATCCATCATATACTATGTGTAAAGGCTGTCTATAGATTACTCGATAAGAAATGAGGAGGATATAGACTCTTCTTGCTGTGTTTATTTGGAGATGGCAAGTCAGCTTTGTCAGCTCTGGTATTTCCTTGAAAGGGCATTCTCTAAAGGCACAATGAAGAGCAAAGCACTGGTAAGAGAAGGTTATAAAAATGGCACATACTAGATGAATTACTTGCTGACAGCCCCATTGTATTCCTAATAATCCATCTCACAAGAAGAAAAACTTCTAGTGCACAGCCTTGAATTTATTTTACATCTGTCATGTTTTGCAGTCCTGGCACTGTCTCAGATTCAGATTTTTTCATACTCTTCATCTCTAAGGTAAATTAAATACTATTGAAACAGCTGTGTGTTGCCTCTGAGAGTATTGCTTCTATCTGAAAGACAGCAGTTTTCCATAGGACAGAAATTAGACAGGCTCCTCTGGGGAGTAATATTTGTAAGTCTAAATGCCAGCCAGTTGAGTGCAGCACCCATAGTCTTCTGTGTCTTTCAGCGTTAATCTCTACTATTATTCCTGAAAAGTTGTGTCTGACACAAGGTAGGCAAATGAGAATGAAATATCTGCTAAGTATAAGAGACAAAAAGTTGTACTTCAGATGTTGCTAATTGAGAGTATTGCATGCATTGATCCACAGCTGTTGAAAAGGGCATCTGTTGGACCACTTTCATTCTCTTACAGCAGTAATTGTACCAAAAGAAGGTAGGCAATGCTTTTTGACAGTCCCTATGAAAAACATGTTGCTTTTTGCTCAGTTTTATCCTCTAGCTATTTAAATGTTCATTTGATGAATATTCTTCTACTAAAGTCTCTATACAATAAAGAATGAAGAGATTGGTTTGTGTAGGACCCGTGCTATCTCCTCAACTTTCTTCTCCCTTTTCTTATTCTTTCCTTTCTCTACAGCACTCAAAGAAAAAAAATTGTCATGCACTTAACTGTGCCAGCCAATATTTTGACGTTTTAAGATGAGTATTATTTTGTCCCACTGGTATTTGTTTTAAATTCTGCATATACATAGACTACATTGAAACAATCTGAAGTGATGCACTCATTTTTTTAAAAAATGCTTTAAGACAACCTTTAGCCAATTGTCTTTTCTTGTATGTTATGATACCATTTAGTGACATGTTCACATAATACTGCAATGTCCCACAGAGCATCTGCTTTATTGCATTTTTTTTTTATCATTCTTGCTGTGACCATGTCTTAAGAACTACATACAATGCAAGTCTTACGGTAAGGTCAGAAATAATTTCTTCTCGTAAGTAGTTCTGTAATATTACTGTGATATCAGCATTTGCCAAGTATGTACATAGTTGCATTGTGGCACTGAAATGAAGTATTTTCACCCTGATAGAAACTGAAGTACAGAATCTTTGACTCAGTTGTGCCCTGGGTTTAGCATTACGGCATGTGGTTGGGGCACCTTTTCATGTTTGCAGAAAGGTGGGGTAGAAGCAGAGTTATTCCTGCTGCTGCTTCAGTACCTTGAACTTAAACCTTGTGCTATTCCTGATGAGATATGCAAAACGGAGTTTTTCAAAAGCTTGTGAACAAATTAAAACTCGGTGTTTGGGGTTTCTTAGAGTGAGAAGATCAGGGTTCACAAATGTTATATGATTGTCACATTTTGTCTCCCCCTCACTGATAATCTTTAGAAGTTAACGAGTGGTGGTTTATACTGCGCTTTGATTGTATCTTGATTTAAAGTAACTCATATGTTGACAGCCCTTGATAACTAATTGGTAACAGACCAAATGTTTCTGTGTGAATCATTCTCAATTGTATTTTCTAATTCCACCTCCCACCCAAAACCTTTAGTTTCAGTAAGTCACAATACAAAAGCATCTGGATAATCAAATTACAGCAGTTTTCAACATCTCTGGTAACATGTGTGGGTACTATTGTTTGCTCATATGAGTGTGCTTCTGTTAGGGGACTACACAGACACTGTGTCAATGACACTGCTACGGCTGCCTCTGAGCCTATAGAAATGTATGCAAACATTTCTTCATAAAATGGATATTCTGTGGCAGAACACAGGAAGGTAATGATAAACCCCTTGTGCAGGGTTTCTTTTCTCATTTCTATTGACCAGTATAACAGATAATGAGGTAGTTCCTATGTACTCCAGATTTGTTCTTGGTTTTGTTCTTCTTCTGTAAAGGGAGTCTCTCCTGGTTATTGCATTGATAGTTTTGGTAGCACATAATGAGTAGCAATTGTAATGTAGAAGTCTGAAATGCTTTGTTTAGTTATCCTCAGGTTAAATTAATTTTCTTTGAAGTAATAGAAAAGCTTTGTCTTTACATCTTGGATAAAATTGTTAGAAGGAGTTAGATTTTATGTTCTGATGTGTTAAGAGTATCTTTTCTACCAAATAGAATTGTTACTCTGGACTGTGTCTGCAAACAAATATAAACCTCCTTTTTTTTCTATGGTTAACCCCCCTTGTGTCACTAGCTCCCAATGGAGTTTATTCAAACACTTGACATTGTAAAAGACATAATCAAATGGGTACTCAAGTGTTGCAGGCAGGCAACTGTAACTTTAAAAATTCATGAGGTGTCAAAAAAAAAGGCAGAGGAACAAGCGTAGAAGAAGCTTTGGCATCAAAATGCTCTGTCCAAGATTAAATGAGGGCTGCATAAACAAATGGGACTTGACAGTCCTCACTTCCCATTCAGCAGGAGCCAGAAAAGAAGGTGAAGTCGGCTGGGAGTTGTGTAGTTGACTTTATGGTGTGATCTATAAGGCCGAGACCTAAACGCGTGGAGCCAATCTTGCATGCTTTTAACAAGAGAATTAGCTTATAAGTCTGCATCTGCTGTGTGCTGAAGCACAAGATGTGTGAGTTTACTTGCCAAGCTTTAAATTTATAGCTGGGGGCTTACCTGAACTGGGAAATCAAGGTCTTATGGAAAAACAGCCTGATTGGCAAGAACAGACATGAAAAGTATTGAGTTGGAACAGTCCCATCTACACAGCTGAACGCTACTGATAAGAGAGCTTTGGGTTAACTGATTATGACCAGTATATAACATTGTGAAATGCATTAGGAGCCCTTTTGCCCTAGGTATCCACAGTGTTTTAAAGGTGCCTTGTCTCCACCGACACAAAGTTTACAATACTGCGTTCAGCAGTGCATGCGGCCTCTCGGTAACCTTGGTGAAATGTACCTTTGCCAACTTAAAGCTGAGGTGAATCACTGAGAAACTGTTCTCAATTCTTCTCAATTTTCTTATGTTTCATTAGAGCTCAAAGCTCCTTATAGATACCATGTATAATCCTCTCTAGAAGAAAGGCAGTGCCACCAAGGAACAGACTATAGCTACAGACAGTTGCTTCTGTAGTGCCTGTTTTAATGTAATAAGTTGATGCTAGCTAAGAATTTCCAGAGAGATGCCCAGACTCTTGGTGTTGGGGTCAGGGAGATGTGGGTTGTGAAGGAATATGAAAGGGAGGGTGTGAAAGACTCTTCATGGTAGGATGAAAGAAAAGCTAAGTCATAACCTATGAAGAGAGGCTGAGAGAGTTGGCGTTGTTCAACTTGGAGAAGTTCCAAGGAGACCTTGCTGTGGCCTTTCAGTACTTAAAGAGGGCTTATATAAAAAGATAGGGAAATTTTTTTTAGCAGGGCCTGTAGCAATAGAACAAGGAGTAATGGTTTTAAACTAAAAAAGAAGTTTAGATTAGATAGTAGGAATAAATTTTTTTAGATTAAGGGTGGTGAAACACTGGAACAGGTTGCCCAGAGAGGTGGTAGACGCCCCATCCCTGGAAACATTCAGGGTCAGGTTGGATGGGGCTCTGAGCAATCTGATCTAGTTGAAGATGTCCCTGCTCACTGCAGGAGGTTGGACTAAATGGTCCCTTCCACTCCAAACCATTCTATGATAACCTAAATGTTAAACAAATGGACAAGTTCGTAATCGGATTAATTGAGTATCTGGGACACTGGATGCTGTTTACATTGACGAGATAACATTTGATTTGTCCAATGTCTCTTGGGAAATGTGGAGAGCAAGGTCTGCAATAGAAGGTTTTTGTGCTCCTGAGAGTGACATCCTCTGAACCAGCCTTTCCCAGATCTCATTACCAGAGTCACACAGCATTAGTCATCCAGCTTGTTAACTGTGCCGCCTGCAGCAGGGCTTTGTGAGAAAGTGAGCTGAATTTCTAGTCCTGAAGTACTGTTCTTTGTCCACAAGCTAAGGTTTGCATAGCCCATGTCCATATTGCATCTCTTCTGTAGATAAAAGGAAGGCATGTTTTAGACCATCCAGCCTGCAAATCAGCTGCAATGACCTCTTACTGCTCCAAGAAGGTTTCTTTTGTGTTGCTGCTGGAATAATTCCATAGATGTCCCTACTCCAGCCCTTGCTAGATTTTCAGACTAAGTTAGTGCCAGATAGAAGAGGTAGTAAAGAGACGACCACCCATGAACTCTTACCCGAGTCCTTGTGGTGTGTGAGATTGTCCCTACTGAATATTTATGAAGGCATATCTGTTTGGGTTTTTTTTCCTGAATATATATACGAGAGTAGAGGCTTGCACTCTTGCCTTGAAGAGATACCGTATTCTCATTCTCATATTTTACTGCTTCTCCAAAGGCATTTTGACAGTATTGGTGGGCTATTGTCTTGGCATCTAGTATCTTTTACCTTCAAAACTAAATATTTTTCTGCCTATGTCTGCTTCTGTGTGGTTTTTATGTTATTTGTGGCTGCCTCTTTTCATTTTGCTTCCTTTTGTCTGAAGGCTCATGACTTTGGGGAAAGGATTCTTTAGACCACTGCATATGGAGCCAGCAAATACTTTAATGGAACAGGTTGAGGAGCCTGTATGCCTGCAGCACTGATTTTACCCTCTTGCTCCCCTTCAGCAGACTAAATTGATTTCCACCTGGTGAGGTCTCCAAAGTATCATTTAAACCCTGAGCAAATTGATTAAATTCAGACACATTTTGGTGTGGTTGTGTTTTTGTTGTTGGTTTCTTTCTTGTTTGTTCATTTATTTGTTTGGTTTTTCTTAAGTTTTCATGCTAACCAAGCACTGCCATGCAAGTGGCCAGCACCGAGCCTCTGTACCTTTTCATTGTGCAGGCCACACATATTGTAGAGACAGTGGATTTGATGATAGAGTACAAGCAAGAGTATAGAAATGTTCGTGTCTCCAGTGGGGTGGTTGTGATTTGAGCACCCGAGTGAGGTCTGGGGACTTGTTCTCAAAACCCCTCTCTGTCCTTAGGTTTTGTACAAGTTATGTCCATGCGTATTCCTTATCTCTGCTGTTCCACCTTGCAATCTAAAGAAAACCAAAGCAAACAAAAAACTCTCCACCAACACAACCCCCCCCCCAGTTGTGTAATCCTCACAAGACATTGCAGTTGTCCCGTGCCTTAATAAATGTTAGTAAGTTGCACCAAATTTGAAAATGCTGTACATTATTAGTTGTAGCTTCAGAGCATGTGCTTTCCTTTTCCTGACAAAGGATTGGCTTTGACTATTCAATGGGTCTGTTTTCTCTAAGGTCTTTGAAAAGATGTACCAGCAAGTACAGCTTCTATCCTAGAGAGGTATTTGCGTGCTTTCCTTGCATGAGTGCTGTTTTTCAAAGAAACCCAGGCTTTCTCCTAAATTACTGATCTTGGCCACAGACTTTGCCTGCTGTTCATGTGGAAGGATGGAGATGTCTTCTAGCTACCTACAGAAAGAGTTGATCCCAGTGGTTCCCAGGCAGCAGTACCAACCACATAGTTCAGTTCTCAGAAGAGTGTAAGACTCACTCAGGCAATGCTTTTGTAAAGCAGAGCTGGAAGAAGAGGAAAGAGGAGGAGTGATCCAGAAGTCTTCCTCAGAAGTGTGCTGTGCAGTGTAATGACCCATGGTCCATTAAAGCCAGGCTGTCCCTGTTGTGTAAGTCAGAAATGGCTGGTTGGAAACACCATGTTTAAGTGAAAGCTGAGAAGAGAAGTGAATACGAAATTAAATGTCTTTTCTGTAGCTTATTTCTTAACTTAATTCTCCAGTGCTTCCTGTAAAATTGTTCCAATTTCAGTTATTGTAGTGGATATTCAGTTCCCATTTGGACAACACAGGGACATGGTCAGCTGCCATCTGCTAACAGAAGTACCAGCCCTCCCTGCAGTGTACACAGATGTGGCTGGAAGATCCCACTAAACAGCCAGATAGTGTGAACTTGAAATAAAATTGGCGAGTGCTCTGGGAGCGTTGCTTTCTGGGAGTCATGCCCATCACAAAGCTGATTGCATCCATGTGTTTCATTGCTGTACAGCCTTTAAAAGAAACCTGAAGAATTGCTTTTGAATATCTCTAACAGAGGAAGGTGTGATTTGAAAGGCACTTCTAAAACTATCTGGGTAAAAATAAGTGAGATATGCTAGATAATGAAAAGCCTTTGAACTGCAGTGATGCCTCTAGAGTGGTAATGTTCACTGCTTGTTTTTATCTTATTAAATGTATAGTAGCACTTAAATTACTTTGCTTTAACACCTCCACATAGCACACACTGTTAAAAAGGAGAGTTTACTTCGTAGTAACTGTTAGCAAGGGACTCTCGAGTCACACAGCATTATCGCGGTTCTTCTATATTCTTACGAGTACGTGGATAGGAGGTGCTGTTGGGTCATTGAGTGTGCTTCTCTATAACAGCGACAACTGTGTTATGCCTAGTAGTATTCACAGAATATAAACTCCATGCATTATGGGTGATAGTGTGCTTCTTAACAATTTAGTATGAATTGATAACCTGTAATAAAAGATCAGATGTTGCAGCTGTAATGTGCCATTAAGCAAAGCAGGCGAGTTTGAGGATATTGCTGGAGTTTTAGGCCAATGCATTTACACAGTATTTATTAGATAAAATTTTTAGATTAACCTAGGAATGAGACTGTATACCTCGTTATAGAGGATGGCAAAAACAAAAGCAAAAAAAACCTCCTAGCATTTTGACGGGGCTGTGAGGCAGTGGCCCAGTGTAGAGTTTCCTTCCACTCCAAATTTTTGTAAATGCTTTAACATCAAACAGTCCGTTTAACTGCACTAAGAACAGCAACACATCCTACCAAACTTTCTGCCCAACTAGGGCAACTCTCTAGGGCTTTGAAAAAGAGGAAAGCATGGACTGGGAGGGGGAAGATTTCTGTTTTGAATCCTTCAAATGACTCATGAATATCTGAATCTGGTATTTGTAGAAAATAAAAACAGTGGAAACAAAATGATCCTATCCTGTTTAAAGCCTTCTTCAGAGAGCCAGTCTCTTCTGCATCAGCTTCTCACGATGTCTTCAAACATCATGAGTGTTTCTTGATCCCTCTTTACCTCTTAAATACGGGAAAAGCATTGTAGAGCTTCATTCTAGATTCTTCATTCATTTTGACTTCCAGTCTGAACTTGGATGCAACCATTTTATAACTACTTGGCCCGTAGCTGAAACATTGTCCATTGACTGAATAGTTTGTAGTTCTTCTTTGTGCCTCCTTCTCCCATCTACCTTCCCATATTTGAAAAGGATAATTGTGATTTCTTGTCATTTCTGTCTTTTGAAGAGACTTCATTACTCCAATCATTCTTGCAACCTTTCTTTGCAACTTTCCCACTTTAAGCTCCTCTTCTTTGAATATAAGTGACCAGAGTGATAGTACAGTATTTCACATGAGACTTTACGAGTGCCTGGAACAATATTCAGAAATTATTTACTGTAATATATAAAGCATTTGAGAGCTAGGACGTGAGAAGCTAGTAGTTCCCCTAGACCACTTGCCTAAGCTCATGCTCAAACTCTTGCCCTCCCTCCTGTGGGGGGGAAAACGTGGAGGCCAGAGGGTTAAGCAGAATTTTATCTTGCTCACAACAGGTTTACTTTCAAAAACAAGAGAGGAGATTTGGAAAAATGTGTGGCAATGGTCATTCCTCAGCCCCAGGTTTGACAGGATCAACAAGGTTAGACTGGACTCCTCTGTCCTCTCTCCTCCCACAGTTTCTGAACTCTTACAGCTGGCCAGTTTCTGTCTCTGCAGCTTTTCGAGTAAGCTTTCCTAACTAATTTGCTCATACCTTTTTGCTGGTTTCGTACTGTATATCTGTCCTGAAAACAGGCTGATGTCTCCCCATCTCCTTGCTTGAGCAATCAGCACGTAATCTCTAGTGAGGAGAGAATGAGAATCTGGAGTGGGAGGCTTGTGATGACAGCAAATCAAGTCCTCTCACACACAGGAGTAAATACAGAGTAGTTTTTGCTTGGGCTCTGCATAGGTGCTACCAAGGTCAAAACACTGTTCATTTTCAAATCTGTCCTCAAGCACACACCGATGCCTACTGAGCACCCAAATCATATGGAGATGAAATGGAAACAAATCTGCTTCATAGCTTCTCAAACTTAAAGTTGGCAGATGTGTGTTTGTTTCTTCTCATGCTGCAAAATCCCTTATGTCAGTGCTTGGGCAGAGTTACAGATATTTGCTGCCTATTGAAATCGTTCTTTGTTTTCTCCTTGCTTTTGAAACTTTCTGTATTGGTATTTTTCAACTACTGGATGAGAAAGTGACAAGAAAAGATATTTTCCTCATCTTTGCCTTAGAAGCGTGACAGATGGAGCTCTTTGAACCTATATACCAGCTGCACCATTGCTAAATTATGATACATTAGTGGCTTCCATTTCTTTGCTTTCTCATTCTGCCACCAGAAGGATATGGGGGTTAGGAGAAAACAAAGGAGCAGGCTGCTTTCAGAGGTGGGAAACCTGAGGAAAGAAGACCATCACAACCAGCAGTAAGAAAAAGGACACATTGCTCAGTAAAAGGAAAAGGTACTTAGCAGAGGTTGGGTGTGGGGGTCTGCAGCAGCAGTTGAAGCAGTGGAAATAAAAACACTGAAGCAGTGCAGGAAGGAAGGTTGGTATATGTTTGGAGCTTATCATGGAGGCACAGACAAGTCTGCAAATCCTGTTGAACTGGGCGTGCAACAGAGACGAATTTAACTGTGGCATATACTGAAGCATTTTCTTAAAGCATTCAGATTACAAATTGTGTCCATTTACTGCATAGAAGACTGCGTGTGTACAATAAATATTTTCTAAGATAGAAAGCTAACATGCAAATATTTTGTTCTTTTCCTTTTGGTGGGATGGAGGCATTTGTCATGACTTCCATAAAACTGTGACCTAGTTATTGGTGCCCCCATGTGGAGCTTCTCAGCACCAGGTACCCATGGAAGCTGGGCAGTTGTGCTGCACTCCCCCAGCTCAAGGTCTTGGGCATGACTGAAACAATTGTTTGGATGTCTTGCTAATACACATGCTCCTTCTGGGCTCTGAAATTTAAATGAAATTAATGGTAAAGCCTTAGTATGACAGAGAAATAAATAACAAGTGATAAGCTTGTGTGTGTGTATACACAAGTTTTAAAAAGTCTTCTTTTATGTATGGATTTAGAGAAAGAGAAAAAGAGAAAGAAGAGAAAGAGAAAGAGAAAGAGAAAGGTTTGTCTTCATGCACAGCTGGAGGAAGGAAAGTATGAAAGAACACATTGAAGAACTAGAGGATGTGGAGGAGAGGCAGTCAAAATGTACTTCTTTTTTTTCCTGCTGGAAATTAAGCTAAGAATTTTGCTGTAACTTTTTTGAGCAAGAGCAGCAGTTGATTGATTGTTTTTCTAATTAGGCACAGTAACACGCACATGCTGTGGATGCACGTCTCTGAATATTTTGCCCTAAATGAACTCGGTAGTAGAAAGACTTATTTTTAGTGCAGTTAACAATACAAACAAAACCCCGAACAGAAAAATGCCCGTAATCCTCATTCATCTGCGGACGATTTAATTCTTAATTTAGCAATGTTAGTTGAATTCCAATCTCATCTTCTGGTGTGGTATATGAGCACCTTTTAATTGTTGGGTCACTTCAGTGATGATTTAAGAAAGAACGCCTGCTAAGTGCATGCTTCAAACAACATATAAATCCGTTTAAAGGTGGGGTGTGTTGTGTACATGTTGGTTGTAAAACATGAATTTGACTGCTTTGCTGAATAAGAGTTGAGCATGGGCTTTCCAAGCTCCTATGTTTTAGAGTACCCATTATTCCCATATTAGAGAAACAACAAAGGCAACAAAACACACTTTAGTTGAATAGGGTATTAAATTGTTTACTGAACTTTTGGGAAAACATTTTTACCCTCTTCGACACTGGAAAAAAAAATGAGACTACATATTTTCGGTTTCGAGGGATTTATAGTTTTAATAATGCAGCAGTCCCCAATAATGCTGCCATCCTATATTGTTCCCTTTAAAGGTGATTTGGAAATTAAAACATAAATATCTATATTTTTTAAAATAAATCTGATCATACTAAATTGAATGTCAGTAGTTTTAACAGGAGCTGTAGTCTAGTGCGTTAAAGCAGACATGAAGAGGTTTTTCGAGTTTTCTTTCTTTCTGTATCTAGAAATCATTTAAGACATGAAGAAGTTAAAACTTGTCAAGCTGTGAAATTCCTGTCTGAATTTTAAGAAGTAGGCTAAAATTTTGAGGATGTTCTGTGAAAGAAATTTTAAATGTAAATAATTATTTCAAGATTTTACATCAAAATTACACTGAAGAACAGAAGCTTTGAGCTCTTGGCACAGCCATAGCTATGCTCAGGCTGTCAACTCATATATTCCTTGCCTTTCTTCTGGTAATAAGTGGCTGTTGAGGTAGGGATGATCTCTTCTGGTAATAAGTGGCTGTTGAGGTAGGGATGATCTTGCAGGATGGCAGGTAAGTTTCTGATTTGAACCTGTCTAGCCAGCCAGCCTGGAAGCTTGCATGGGGTTTGTCAAATGGTGTGTTAGTATTGGTAATGTTTTGCTTGTGATGAATCAACTTCAAATTTAGACAGTCCTAAAATATAGTCCTTGATACGTGTATTCCGTGTGTGTTGTGTGTAAACAGTGGAGCAAGGGATGAGTTGGTCATGGAGAGAGAACAGCTTTCAGTGACTCCTCAGTGGTATGAGAACATGATATCTGCTTACCCCTGGGGTGTTTAATGGTGGTATGGAAGGACTCTTCCAGAATTTGTGTATTTCTTTAGTTAGGAAAACAATAAACCAGTTTGTTTTCTAATCTCTGCTTCTATGACATATGAGTAAAATGGAAAGGTAAAGTCCTGCTCCCTTCTCCTGACCCTGCCCTCTGACAGAAAGGCTGATGTATGTTTGTGATCTGCTATGTCGTTTGTGATCTGCTATGTCATTTGTATCTAAATTCAGCTGGCATGCTCCATTGACTTGTCAATTTGTAATGCATCACAAGTTCATAAATAACAACAGCAACATAACAAGGGGCAGAGATCTAAATGCAAAGGGATTTTGCAGTGTCAGCTTTATTGCCACGTAAGCTTCTTTGTTATATTTGTGGTAGCTTATATTGCATCTCTTCCCAAATTTTTGATTCTCATTGACAGGAAATGTAGCTTGTGACTTTTGTCTTGAGTATTTGACTATAAATAATGAAGCAATTTCTAGTGGGTGTTACAGGAGGAAGTCATGTTTCCAGTATATTGGCCCTTGAAAGCGAAGGCTTCCTTAAGGATTCCAGTTCCATTAGCCAGTTAAAAACAAGCTTTTACAGTAGAAAATTCTCCTCTAGAAAAGTTATTATTCACCCAAATGTAGCTTGTGGAGGTAGACAGGTGGCTTTGAGATGGAGGATGAAAGATTGTTTAGAGACCTTACTAGATGTATTCTAACATTCTGAGATGTAAAACTCTTTCAAGGATAGAAAATAAAGACTTTTCAGAGATTGGATGGGAACTAATTCCATATGTTGCTCTGGGTGGTAAGCATTGATTTCCTCTTTGATTCAAGAAGCTTAGAATTTGTGAAATCCTCTTTAAGGTGAAGACCTCCCAGTGCATCAGTAGGGCCAGTTTCTACTGCACTTGCTGCAGTTTACTGCGCTGCTTACACTGTTGTGAATTTAGCAAGGACTTTCTTTTAGCTTTTCTCAGTACATAAATTTGCAGAGGTTAAATTGCGAAGCCAAAAGGTCTTTTTTGTGATACCCTTTTGGAGGGTGTTCTGCATGTGGCTCTCTTCCAGTTTTATTCTTAATTTTAAAATCAATAGAAGCTTATGGCTGTAAGCCTCTCTTGTAGAAAGATTAATTCATGGTCAGTTATTGAGAGCAAATTACAGCAATACCGTATTGGGTTTCTAAGGGAGACAGATAGGTGTCTGTCTGACATTTTTATTGCCATTCTGTTTTAGTAGATCTCTTTTCTTTGTCTGTACGTCACCATACTGGAAAATATATGAGGTTAGTAATTCTAATGAGCTAGATGCATTCCTGACTTTTTTTTTTTAAAAAAAAGTTAAGATAAATTTTGGGATGCCATGACAAATAGAATGACTTTTTTGTAACAGTGTGATCTAAATTCTTACCTTTAACAGCAGTTGGTATTCCAAGTTCTGTGCCTGGTTCTGCCTTAGGTGGTCACCAAGCATTTATTTTAGCAGACTTTACCAAGAAATTGTCTCAGTAAAGCACTATGATTAGTTAATTTACTTCATCATATCCTGAAGAAGTGACATTTTTTTCCTCGATTTCTTTAAATTCAGGTTATATCAAAACAAGAGCTGTAGTAATGCATATATAATATTTGTCTGACATCTCCTTGATGAAGGCTGTCAAAATACTTAATTTCTGTGGACATAATCAAATGCCTGGACTCACTTGAGGTATAGTAAAACCAAAGCCAAGCCTGTCCTCATCTTTCTGAAGGAATAGAAAAGTTAATGTACAATGAACATAGTGCGATTGTATTTGTAATCCCTGGTTTTGCAGGTTATAGAAAGATTAAAGCACTGGATTTTTTTGGTGCCTGTCAAAATATTCAACAATTCTATTTGTTACCAGTGTTTTTAACTTGCCGGCCTTGCATTTGAGCATACATCTGCCCATATGTAAACATACATTCTCAAGATGAAGCCAGAGACAGAGGTCTTCTGGTGAGGAGCTGGAAAATTGCTCCGTTTGTCTCTGCAAATGTAAATTTCAATAACATGTTTAATAATATCTGAGTATTACTTTGGGAGCTGTTTGAGTGTCTGTTATAGATCTCTTTGGGGGGAAAAAAAGTGGAAGATTCCTATCATAGCATTTATATGTGTAAAAGAGCTGAGTCTCCAGTATGAAGAGTGCAAAAGCAGTCTGCTTGCTGTAGCTGTTGATTCACTCTCAGGTGGGAGGAGATAGCAACGCGCAGGGGCAGTTTTGGACCAGTAATGGTGCTTTCATTAGTGCTCTCCATTTTCTCATCTGGTATATAATTACAAAATTTGTAAATGATATGAAACTTGGAGGTACTGAAGACATGTTGAAGGACACAGTGAGAATTGAGTATGAACTTCATAGGCTGGAGAAGTATTTTGGGAGGAGGCTGGAATGACACTGTGTAAGGAAGTGTGCAGTTTCCTAGACTTCAGAATAATGAAGTGCATAAAATGTGTGAAAACAGTGTGGAGAATAATTGGGTAGTGAGTAGTTTTGTAGAAAAGAGATCTGACATTAACATTTAGTCTGTGATCCAACTAAACTGAAGTGTTAGACTTGCAAAAGAAAAAAAAGGATGTCAGAGGAGCCTGTATAGAAGGCTCATAAAATAATCCCTAAGACCTCAACTGGAGTGTGGTGTTTGGTTCTAGGCATGCTCCAGGGAAGAAGTGAAGCAGTGGAAAAGAGCGCAGAGGACAGCAATAAGGATAATCTGTACTAGATAACTTGGTGTTTGAAGGAGAACTGAAAGATATGTCCTGGTTAATCTGAGGAGGAGATGGGAGGGAGGATCTCAAGAACAATGTTTAAACATTTAAAAGGCTTGCTGAAGAAAGGAAAAGAACTCTAAACACGGAGTGCCTAGAAGAAGTGGTAAAGCTCTAAACTGCTCTAGTAAGGTAGATTCAAGTTGGGAAACTACTTCTAACAGGAAGAAATCTGTCAGGTTGTGGAGCTGGTTGGGATATCATGGAGTCTTGCTCAACGCATGTCTTTTTTCAAGAAAACCATAACCTTTGATTCTTCTGTGGACAATGGGTGAACTAGATGACTTCTTAAGATTCCTTGTAGCCCTATACTGGTTTTGGGCTTTTTTTAACTCTTTCTGCAATTTGTATTGAACTACAGATCTGTCTCAAGTGCTTTTAAGGATGAGAAATATTGTACACAACGTATGTCTTTTTGAGTATAGAGTACCCTGCTGGTTCCAGATTTCTGTTTAAAATTCTGTACAAGATCTAGTAGCAAAAGTACTCTTATAAAGAATACCAACTTTTAAAGACTATTAATTTTCACGTGTAGAAGGGTGACTTCTGAATTACGGCTTGGGTCACGTCAAATACTGCAAGCAAATTTGAAAGTAAAATTATTTCATTGTCCCTCATCCTTTCGCTTTTATCAAATTGACAATAGTGGAGAGATGTTTTAATTTTTCATATTTCACTTCTTAATTTGATCTGTTATATGAATTTTAAATATAAACTAGCTTCTTGCACTTACTTAAGACCCTTTTACAATCTGAATATGTTGACACATTTAATGTAAGTGGAAAATTGTATAGAAATTACCTTAACATCTATTCTGTATTGCTTTTACTGCCGACCTAATCATTCAAATACACATGCCCAACTGGTATAACTTAATTATGTTCGATTTATGTAACTTAATTATTTAAGATCAGTTTTTAGAAAGCTGATTTCTGTGCTTCATCCAGCATTGTTGCTGGCTTAAAGGAGCAGCTGTATAGAAAACACATTTTCAAGAAGACATGCTTTAGAAATTACATGTCTGTTTTTACTTTCTTTTCCTCCCTTTTCTTTCTGGGATCCTTTTCCAGTTTCAATTTGATCCCTAAACCACTACTTTAACACAGAACAGTCTAATTTATGCAGTAAATAATAGAAGATGATGGTGTTGTTTGTCTAAAACTAATTTAAAATAGTCTCAGAAATTAGACCTTGAAGTGGTTAGGAAATCTGACAGTATAATAGCAGGACAAACTTTTTTCCCCTGCTTCTCAGCAGAAACTATGTTCAATGGTTGTCTAAAAACAGCGCTGCGAGTATCGGGCTGCAAAGTTTGCTGCTAGCACTGGAAGATCACAGATCACCTGTTGCATGTCTGAATATGCAAGAAGTTTTGTAGGATGGAATTAGATTGCCTGGGAAGAGAAAGGAAACTGGAGAGCTGAGTGGTGTTTACATCTAGACATCAGTCTCATACAAATGTACATCACTCTGATTGTTCTGCAGCGGATAAGGCACTTCACAAGGGTGATTGAGAACTTCAGGTGAATCATCTTCTGGAGGTCTTGTTTCTGTAGGAAGATTAGGAAAATTTGGCGTTTCATTTAGGGCTTCGATCAACTGCATAAAACTAGGCTGGTTAGATCCAAGCCAAGGTAAAAATTTTAAGAACAAATAAGATGTCATGGCGTGCGTGTCATGGCCAAGTTGCAGGCTTTAGATGGGAATACCGAGTTTGCACATGAGAACCTAAAATGGTTTGTGGGATCAGAAGTCTCAAGTGGAAAATCAATTCACAATTACCTTTACTATAATAAAATAAATAAATATGTGCACACACACTCCCTGCCCCGCCATTTCTGTAATTTTTACTGGGGAGAAGAGAATGGTTCTCCTGCGCATGGAGCAGGAGAACAGTTCTGGTCACCACTGTGAAGGTGTTATGAGCCCATTGGTTTTGCACCATGTTGACAGACTTGCTTTGGACCAAATAAATATCCCTAAAACTCTTATGGTGTGAGCCTCTTTGAGTTCACTGAACTCCTTAATGTAGACAGTAGTACTGTACATATATTAATACATATATTATACATATATATATAATACATATATAGTACATATATTAAATTCAGTGATTGAGCTGGAAGAAAATAGAATTAACCATTTCATTTGGCATAGAAAATGCTTTTGAACCAGTATTTTGAATATTAATTTCTGGAACGTGTGCTATTTTAAATCAAAAAGTCCATAGTGAAAATTTTGATATTTTTTATTAATAGGTTTTGCTTAAGAGTTGGTTTTGTTCTAGAAGGAAAGATCGTTTTAGGTGTTTCGCTTCTTCACTGTTTTTTTTTTTTTTCCTATCTGTTTGCTAACTACAGCAAAAATATTTGCCCTGCTCTGTTAGGTGTGTCCTTTTGGACAGCATCTTACAGGCTGTGTATGGACTAAATATAGAGGGAGCTTCACCATTCATTGCAGCCCTCTAATTATAACTGCAATAGCCACAAAATTGATCCAAACTAAATTAAAAACCAAATTAGTGCTGCTGATCGCACTGTTCAGATCAGCTGAATATTTATTCAACTAGCAATACTTCTGAAATTGGAGAAACGTTTGGTTTTGAAGGAGGAGAAAAATAGCCCAGCTGAGCTTTGACATTAGAAACCAGTCTTGGTCCACATGGCAAAGTGCAGTAGCCCTACTGGTGAGAAGACGTCAGTAATTCAGATCATATTATGCTGGCAATTCAATCAAATACAAAGTTACCTGTGTTTCAGAAGCATTTAAAATTCCTAATTATATAGGAAGTTAATTTGAAAGAGCAGCTGAATGCCTCCTGGAAATGCTGAGAGTTTCTCTTTAGTACCCATACTGCTTGCTTGCTCTTATCGTATATTTTCTGCATTTCTCTAACCTTGTTCTTGATGACAAAAGGCATTTGCATGAAAACAGGATCTTTGTTTCTTAAGTGTTCATCTGTTCCTGCTGTTTATTTCCCACCTAAAGTCATAATCCTCTGTTTGTGGCATCACAATTGGTTGCAGTGGAAATTATTATGTCGTCACAAATGGAGGATTATGACTTCAGGTGGGGGGATAAGCAGCAGGAACAGATGAACTCTTAAAAGCAAAAATGCTGTTTCATATAAATGTCCCTGATAATAAAGAAGAAAGGGAGGCAAAATACTGAGAAACAGACAATCGGTATGAGCAGACTTGTGCTTGAACAGTAGGCAATAGATTTACCTTCAGGCGGGAGCAGCTATTTTAAATTAGGGATACATCTATGTAGAATTTATTCTTTTAAATATTTTTCCCTCAGTTGAAAAAACATATAAATACTGATGTTGCTACTCAAATACGGAAATGACTGTTTGGTTTGGGGAGGGATTTTTCATCTTTGTCAAGTATTTTTTTATTCCTTTGTGTTTGTCAAGCCACTTTTAATCTTAAGGGAGTTTCCCCTTCTGGTGCCTGCTGATAGGTTTTTCGAGCCCAAACCCCACCATTTGGAATGGAGCATCTGCCCTGTGTGAAGCAGGATGACCATGCTGGAAGCTCATCTAAACCACACTGCTGAGCCAATCAGCCAAATGCTTTTCACGGACTGCTTCCATTTAAAACCACAAGCAGCAAGCTGACATTTCTCTTCAGCATCACAAGATGGAAAGCTCTGAAATACCCAGTAGCAATCTCAGCTTGTGCCTTATTTGGGATTTATCCGAGCTTCCCCACACCACCACCTCCACGTGGCAGCTGCTCTGTTCTTTAGTAACAGGAGGTTAAAAAAATTATTGGTGCAAACTGAAGGGTTTATAAGGACAGAAACTAAAATACCAAATAGAAATGAGGGTAGGGAAAGATTAATAGCAAAGCCTATTGTGTGCCTCCTGTGGTAGCAGCCAATTTGACTCGCTTTCATTAAAATTCTCCTTGTTAGCTTGGATGATATGTTGGGGTGATGGACTATTTGATGTCTGAGAAGTGGTGAGAAGATAGCTGTCTAATGATGGACTAATTAGAAAGCCCATCCTAGCAGGATCCATGGAAATTGATTTGCGCAGTGCCATTTTTGCTAATGAGAATCATGAATACATGTTTGCAGTCCTTTACTTTTCCTACCCACAGCTAATGAAAGAGAAGCAATCATTAACAGCTCAGCTACAATCTACCCAGAGTTTCCTTTGCCTTGTAGGAATACCCATATTTTTGAGAACTGCAGTTCTAAATAATATTCTTCATAGAGAAGCAAGCTCCACGTGTCTTCTCCTACAAAATGAGTGTGTTTTCTAATGCATCTCTTCTCAAGAGTTATCTTCATTGAACAGGGAGTAAATATTTTCTCCGTGCAATTTACAGAAAATTACCATTACAGCATAGGACTGGAAGAAACCATAAATATGTAATCTGAGTAAAATTAATTTAGATTATTTTTCCTTCAAAAGCATAACGTGCCCATCCCCAACTAGGTCAAACATTATTAATATTTATATGTCTAAGGCAAATAAAAAAACTATTACTTTTAGTATTTCAACCTATAATTTTATTTTAATTCACATTTAACTAGTTGCTTTCAGATGCATTTAATCTGTCCTGAGGGAATATGCGCAGCCAGGCCCATGTGGCCCAGAGCAAAATATCCACAAAATAGATTTTTTTGCAAAAAGGTCTCCTGAATAAAAAATGGTGTTAATCCATGCAGTGTGGCTACCCGTGAGCACATTTGTTGTCCATAATACTCCAGCCTCCTACCGCCTTCCAGGCTTCTTGAGGCCTTCTTTGACCAATATCAACTGGCATTGCATTGCTTTCTCCTTTCATCTGCGTATGTTCTTGTAAAGTCTACCATAATAGGTTTATAGTTTTTAGATTTTAGGTTTATAGCTATTTTAGATGCTTTTTGACTGATGTTAAACAATAGCTGGCGATACAGCATGGAGTTCACTAGCTGGAGTGAAGTATTAATATATTTTCAGTGAAATGGACGTTCCATAAATGCTGTTGGGCAAAGGTGGAGTTGAAGACATAGAGGCTAAAAGAGTAAGCTGACAAGCAGCTTGGGGTTGAAAGTAAGAGGGCAATCAAGGAAATGGTGAAATGTCTTTGTAGGCAGCATCGAAAGATTCTGAGCTTGAGGTTGCATATTGAAGACTAGAAACAAGGGGAATGGGTAGATGGAAGCTATTGCTGCCTGGATGGGTCAGAAGAAGGGATCACAGGAAAATCAGAGTGAGTTATCAAAAGGGAAAATAAGAATGGGAAAGGAGGAGGAAGGTTCAAGTGACTATATCTGAATTTCTTGGATTACTTCTTAGTTAAAAGAGAAAAGAAAAAGGAATTCTTAAGGAGCCATAGACAGCAAGTAGATGGGGAAACTTGCAAACCTTCTTGAGAGATTCTAGTAAGAGGACAGTAATTTGGTCTGGAGCAGGGAGATTATGTGCAGACAGTACCACAAAACAACATGATATTGGTGTCTGATATTGGTCAATGTCTTAATCTTGCACCTGCATTCACTGTTGTACTTTAAGGAGATTCCTATGCATTAGTTCCCTGAAGCAAAAGCCTTATCTGATTTTAGCAGTGAAAACAACTGTAAGTGTATTCATCTAATGCTTTGCTTTTTCCCCTGAAAGAAGGAATTTTGTCATTTAAAAATTTACTTGTATCTCCTCCATTCATATTTTGTGATGTAGCATCTGTAAAACATACATGCATGTGTATATTCTGTGTATACATATGTATATAAAAAGCCTGTAGATATGGTAGGTGTCAGATTTTTAATTTCTTTGCTTGTTCTGTGTTATCTCCCAGCATTAGCTATTCATTAGTTTTATAATATTAAATTATTAAAAAAAATAATATTTATTCCTTTTTGTTCCTGTAGTGGAACCTATGTAAGAGATTAAGAAGAAGTGCCCTTATGTGTTTTCAGCACTGTTATTTGAGTGGCTTTTCAGTCGTCTTATAATGCATACTATTCAACATCTAAATGTGCTAGTACATAAAAAGAAATAAAAAAACTTAACACTTTCTTTAAATTAGCCTTTTTGGACGTTTTTGTGTGCAAATCTTGTTTAAAATGGAAAACAAACCTGCAGAAGCAATTGGATGGATACATAGCTCAGTCAGAGATTTTCTAAAATGGCAATCAAGGAAATTTATCCAGTATAGCAGACTAGAGATGATTTATTTGTAGACTATGTTAGGACTTTCAGAACTAATATTCCTTTATATGAAAGGTGTGGGTATACAATAATGTGATCCAATAGCACATGGAAGTGTTGCTATTTACAGGCTGAAACATTTGGCTTTAATTTAAAGTTCAGGTCATACAGCTGTTTACTTCTAAAGAAATAGTCAAGGTGAATGACTTGCTGGTCTGCTTGAAACAAAAAAAAAAAGATGTTGATACGGGCAACTGCTTTGTAGTGTCATTTACTCTTGTACAATCCTCATAAACATGTTAGTTAAATGTAGCATATGGTATAAAGCAAATATCAAAACATATTGAGTGATAGGATTTTGCAAAGATGTTATTAATGTTAGTATCTATGCACTGCACTGAGGTTTGCTGTGTTCCTTCTGTATAGATAACATCCATGCATCTGAAGAGCTGCTGTTTTCTAGAGGAGTTGATAGCTGTTAAAAATAAATGTGATGGGGAGTAGACAGCCACTGGACAGTGAATTTGCTGTAATAACGTTTTTGAATGCTCTGTGAACAAAACTCTTATCCTTAGAGCTTCCAGTCATATGCATAGTCTTCATAGGCACAGAACTACTTGTCTGCAACGAACCAAAACAGTGAAGGAAAGGCCACTTTATTGAAAAAGCAATGAGTGATGTTAGAAACCTAAGACACTCTGTAAGAAAAACAGTAGTGGTCTACTTAGCTGGTATCTAGTGCCCTGCCATGTAAAAAGAAATCACCTACATAGTTCTGTTCTCACCTAAATGCAACCTTTGTTCTACTTTACAGTTGCTCCCCTTCATGATGCTTCTCATCTTTCTTCCGTTAACGTGCTCTTTCCATTTTGTTTTCCCAGTAGAGCTGCACTACCTCCTATGCAGGCTCCTTTTCCCACTGCTGAGAACCTTGAATCCTCTCTTCTCTTTCTTCCTCGATATATTGTATTCACTTACCACTAAAATTTCCTTTTATGAACTGTGGTGTGTTCTTGCTTTTCCTCAATTGTATCTTAAGATAGGAAGAATTTGATTTTGTTTTATTGTGGTCAGACTTTTAAAGTGGTTCTGTACTGTGGGACTTGTGTAGTTCTCCAGTGGGAGTTTTCTTGAAGCAGAGCCAGTGGCCTTGTGAAGTGCAATGGTTAGATGCTCACTGTCACTTCTTTTTGCTTTAATTGGAGGTCAGTGCAGTAGGTCTGCTGTAATATCTAAAGATAACTAGATTTTTGTATCAAGCTTTACTGGGCAACTGTTTTTAATAAGGTGTTTGAATTTACATTTAAAAATGCAAAAATATTTTTGTTGTCTATGCAGGGGGATTGGAACTGGATGATCTTTAAGGTCCTTTCCAACTCAAACCATTCTATGATTTTATGATTCTGTTCACTGGAGTTTACAGCAGTAGAGAGTAATGGCAAAACCCAGACAATAAGCTAGCTTTGTGTAATATTAATACCAGAGATCTCCCTAGGATGCCATAGCTTACACTAATGAATCTTTTCCTACTTTTTACTCCAGGGTTTACTTTCCTTTTTATGATGGTGTTAAAATGTAGCCCTTTACAACCAGGGAATTCACCTACTTGAGCAGTTGGTAAAGTAGCCATTCATATTTTGGAGAGTCTGTCCTGGATTTCATCATTTAGTTAAGGTTGGTGAAGTACTGGAATTGTGTTCATCATTTGCTGAAGTGTAATGGGAGGAAGCAGTTACAGAAAGCCTTTTGTGCATTTTCAGTGGGTTGGTTAGGAGTCCTAGTCAAGGGACAGAGATAGTCTTTGGAATTCAGGTGATGAATCAATGTTAAAGTTCAGCAGCAATGATTATTAGAATAATTTTTGAGGAACTCATTGACTGAAATATGTTTTTAATAGTCATACCTAATGTTACACACTTAAAAAATGGAAACCTTCAGGATTTTTTTTAATGTCAGGGTGTATATTATATAAATAATAGATACATTATCTTGGTTTATGGACTGTAGTCACCTATTTAGAAGACAGATATGTAGAATAGTCTTGATTTACCTGCTCATCAGTCATGTAAATTTGCTGTACTCAGAATCGGAGAGAAGTTTGTTTATACCTGGGGAATCGGAACAATGAGCTTGTGAATCATCCGGCACTTGGGTAGCCCTCCTAATCTACCCTCTCCCAACAACCTGTCCTAGCAAACCAAAAAAACTAATCTGCTTCGCACTTCCCACTGCCCATGTACCCTTGACTAAGTGAAGTCCATTGTCTCTGGGGTTTAATAAAACAGGTGAAGTAAGGAAGAGGAGGACCCCACTGGATTTTGTTGCTTGCCATTTTGGGGACCAGCTTACCTTATATGCACTGCCTACCCATGGCTGTGGTTTGAGTTTTCACTTTTATTCCCTTTACAGTTGGGTACCATCATTTAAAAGAACACCACCAACAAAATCCTCACAACTTCAAAAATCTGCAGTGAAGAACAGGATCCACAGACAGGATCCATAGCTTTATGCAATACTTCAGAAGGATTTAAAAAAGCATGTTTATAGTTTTTTCTACGGACATCTTTCGGTCCATGCTAAAAAGAAATGAAGACACCAGCGTAGGGTAACATCTACAGGAGAAAACAGTTAGAAATAAATAGTTTAATTAACTAAATAATTGATTTGTTTCTTAGTTTCTGTATCTACCTTACAGCCTGAAGTTGCCCATAATATTCTGTTTACCTAGAATAGGTCACAGGTCATAGAACACGATTTTTTTTAGTGTATTTTTGATAGGATTAAGTCTCAAGAACTCTTGAGAAGTTCAATACCACACAAGTTCAGTGTATGAAAGCCAAAGAACAGATACAATAATGTGTTGACTAGTGAAACCATCCTTGAGAATAACACTTCACTCCTGTAGCGTCACTTGCTTTGTCCAAACAGCTCAACAAGTCAAGAACAGGAATTTTGAAAACTGTAGCTCAGATATGAAACATCTGTTAACACCAAGGAATTAATTATCTCAGTAACAATTGTGGTTGGTTTCCATAGTGAATGTGCATTACATATACAAGCATTGTATGCATTGTGTCTCTGCAGTGCAAGCATTTAAAGTTGGGCATGATTCCATTTAATTTTGACGTGTACATTTTCATCCAAATCCAGTTGCACAGAGTAGCTCCTTAATTAAAAGGAATTTAATTTTGAAAGTCTTAGCCCTGCCAGAGAGACTCTGGACCCAGACTGACCAGAGGTATTTTTCCCCAGGAGCTCACCTGTCTAGAGTTCCTGTACGCAAATTCCAGGGCAGTGGCCCAGCAGACATGACAGCACTGTAGCCTTTGCTTACTCTCCAAAGAAGCAGACTTATCACCTTGCAAACACTGGCTGTTATTGACACACTTTGTGAGCACTCAGGCAATTTTCTTGTTTCTGAGTGAAGGAACTGATGCTTGTACCCTGTCCCAGCAGCTCCTGCACCTGCCAGTAACAACGGGATTCCATTTTACCATGTGACTTAAAAATGTTCCCAAATATACCGGCTTTCATAAAAGCCAGCTTTCATTCCCATATGTCTGAAAACTGGGATACCCTTCTAAAGCTATAGAACATCTCTGGGCTACAATGAATAGTGACAAAACAAAGACTTCTTTGCCGTTGCTGGGAGGAGTGCACAGTAATAGTTACTGAACGAGGCACCCAGCTTGCTATGACAGGCAAAAATTTGACTTAGCACAGCTATGTTTTACATTATATTATGGATGCAAAGAAAGATATGGATGTAGAGAGTACAGTACAAATACATTATTGTATTTCACATCTGCTTGATATACTTAGAAATTGTGAGTAATGAGTAGTGTGCTTGGGGAAATTGTGTGGTTTATCCAATATTAAAGGAACCAGCACGTTCAAACTAAGTCAATGCATCTCTCTAAAGAAACTTTAAATATGAGGGTATTTTACCCTGCCATTATCTATTTCTAATGTGTAGGGTGTATTTTCTTGGTTCAGTGCTTCATTCTCTCTTCTCTGCAGGTCACTTTCTCCTAGAGTGAGACCATTTTCTGTCACTGGAAGGAGAGAGTAACAGATTTATATTGACTGACTAATGGCCTATCCAATGATTAAAGATGCTGCTTCTTCTGAAATTACTGGCTGATACTACTGCAAAAATATGCTTTAATTTATATTAGTTTTTTATTATATTACTTTATATTTGTGTAAGCAAGTAGAATGTGGATGTTCTGCTTTACTGACTTGGAGCTCTATACTGCAACATTAATTTCATCAGTCTGCTGTGTTAGACAGCAGGCCAAGTGTGAGACAATCAGGAATGTACCATGAAATATTTTTATTAGACAGCTTTAATCACAGGTGAATGTTAGAATGTTAGACTAGACATAAGGAAGAATTTCTTCAAAATAAGAGTGGTGAGACACTGGAACATGTTGCCCAGGGAAGTTGCAGCTGCCCCATCCCTGGTCGGATGGGGCTTGGGTAGCCTGATCTAGTGGGAAGTCCCTGCCCATGGCGGGAGGGTTGGAACTAGATGATCTTTAAGGTCCCTTCCAACCCAAATTATTCTATGGCTCTATGTAGCATCTTTGTGCAGTGTTGTTGATTTTAGAATATTTGGGTGCATGAGATGCTGCTTTAAATCTGTGTGAGGGAAGGACAGATGAATGTTTGTCTTTCCTCCAAGTTTCTCTAACAAGATTCTTAGTTGTATTTTTGTATTGAGGGATTTTGGAATTACACATAGATGTGTCCACAATGAAGGCTCATGTACCTGAGTTCAACAAACTGACTTTGTTGCAGAAGTGTTAATGCTAATCTTGTGACAGGAGGTGCCTTCATAAGATTTGAGGTCTGTCTCTGCGAGCCTAGAGAACTGTGAAAGAGACTAGAAAAAAGATAGAGACTTATATGGGCTAGATCTCCAAATATTTGAGTTTTTCACAGGTAGAAATCGAAGGAACAATAATGTGAGAATTCGGAGCGTGATTCTTTACTGCTGTGTTGTGAGTCAGAGGGATATGAGAAATGCTTATGCTTTCCAGCATTTAGAGTAGGTGAAGTACTTAGGTGAAATAGCAAGGTGTGCTTAATGGCAGGCATTGTCACACAGTCTCAGTCTAAAAGTATTGGGGTAGAAAAACAAGATAACATTAAATACTTCACAATGTTTCTTCCATTGGATCTGTGTGGAGGCAGATAGATAGCTGTGGAACCACTGTGAAGAAGTATCAGATGAACTGAAGAGCTGTAAACCAGTGTCTTCAGCTGACAGTGGTGAGAACAGTGATTACTGAACACATGAGCTGAGCTGAGCTGTCTAATAGCTCTGCTGCTAAGGACTAAGGACTTCTTATGAAGACACGCTGTAGAAAGTGCCATGGTTTTAGCAGACTGAGCCTGGGATGTCCTAGCTGTGTAACACTGGCTAATTCATAAGCAGGACTTGGTATGCAGCCTAATCAGTGTAGACAGCTTTGGAGAGTAGGTGTCTCTTCCTTTTTGGGTGTGCCTCCAAAGGTTACATGTAGCCTGTGGAAACGCTTACTTCTGTCAAGTGACTTAATTACCATCGTTTGACAGCCCAGGATGTCACGCCTAGAATGTCTGTCAGGTGCTGGAGAGGATATAGGCAGGCAAATTGATAGCCAGGTTCGCCTCCCCATCCTCTCCCCCAAGAAACTTTAGGACAAGATTTTTTGAAGTAGAAAAAGGATAAATACTAACAAATTGCTCTTAGGTATTACCTTTGAATGTAAGGTAACAAGTTAGACTCACTGGTGAAATGAAAAAAATCTTCCTGAACTTAATGGTCATCAAAATTGATAGAAAGAAGATAGAAAGAAGTTTGCTGAGATTAAGGGCATTGCAATAAGATTTGAGACAAGGCTTTCTGGTTTTATGAATATAAATGGAATTCAAAATTACCACTAAATAGGCTTCAAAACCCAAATTTTGTGTTAGGAATGTTAGCGACTTAGAAGAGGAACAAAGAATAAAACTGAAAATATCACTATAGCACTGAATAAATTCATGGAACATCCAAATCTCCAAATCTTTGTGTAGTTTAGGTTACTTTGTCCTTTCTATCATCATTCCCTCCACCTCACTAGAAAAATAAAGAAAGATAGAGAGACTAGAAAAGATGCAGAGAAAGGTTGTAAATATAATTCAAAGTTCACCACAATATCTGTGACTGTAGACTGAGTCTCTGCACTGCGGAAAAGAAACCACATGGAGGAAGCCTGGAATACAGGCTTCTTAAATCATGGCTATCAAAAGAGGGAACAGTTGTTCACTATTCCTCCTTGTACGAGAACTGGATATCATTAATGAAGTTATTAGCTGGTAGGCTCAAAACAAATGAAAAGCAGTATTTCTTTTCACAGTATCTGTAAATTGGGATGTTAGTGCTGTGGGGGTTTTGATGCAAAAGTTTATATGGGTTTAAAAAGTGAGAAGAATTTGAGGAAGAGAAGTCGATCAGGACTTACTAAACACAAGGTTACTAAATGTAGCTGCATTCAAAAGCCTTCGCTGCAAATAGCTGGTAACAAGGAGACCATGCAGAGGAAGTATCATTAATTATAAACTTGCCTTGTTCTTCCCTTCATTCGTGCCTAGATGTTGTTATTGGGTGAGACAGATACTGGGCAAGGTGGGGTTTTGATCTGATCCAGTTTTCAGTCATTCTCACTTAAAAAAAAAAAATCCAGGGTTCTTGCTTTAAGACATAATTGATATTTCCTTTAGGCTGG
The DNA here is from genome assembly GCF_017976375.1 of Cuculus canorus. Classification (NCBI taxonomy): domain Eukaryota; kingdom Metazoa; phylum Chordata; class Aves; order Cuculiformes; family Cuculidae; genus Cuculus; species Cuculus canorus. The sequence continues at coordinate 50,772,720 of NC_071405.1, forward strand.
TTAATTCCTGTATATGCTTTTCAGAATCTGCCTATAGAACATCTGATAATGATTGCTGTGGGAAATGGTCATGCTGAATCATACCTGTTGTCTGTTTCATCCAGCCTATTGTATCTCACTATGCCTTATGCATTCCAATATATCTCTCTTTTTAATACAGAATACTTTCATAGCTCTGGTGTTCAGTGCAATTGTGGAAGATGATGGAAATACTAATACTGTGAACATTGAAATAATACAGGTGCACAGAGACATTGGTGGTATGGTAATTAGGAGTACTTTATTGCCAGTGTTTAAATTCCTCTTCCTTTTCTTTACTGACACCTTTAATTGTTATCTGGACGTACGAATGTAATGTAGTGTTATGTAATGCCTTATGTTCACCACAGAAGTTCATATCCTCATCTCACGATTGTTTCTTTGTACTACTCAGGAGAAACAAATAAAGTACTGAATATACCCAAACATGGGAACACCTCAGAGGGCATGTACTGGCACACTTGTATTGTGGTCATAAAAGCAGCAGCAGTATATTGTACATGCAGCAACTAACAACATACGCAAGCTTTGAACTCCAGCTGCTCTGGACATTCTACACTCTAGCTAGTTTGAGGATGAACCTTCAGATGGCTGAAGCAGATCTGCAGACTTCTCTGTCTATCATTTTCGCCACCCCTGACTGGTAGGTAGCTTGTTGGAGAGCACTGCCAGCCTGCTGATTTACATCGTCCTCAGGTTGTTTCAAGTTACTGTAGGATATGCTTAGAATAAGCTGTAAAAGGAAATAATAAGCTTTTTTTTGTCAAGTCATACAAACATTTTATGGTCTCTTTTTATTCAGTGTGAAGCATGTATAAAATTGTAGTTAAGCAGATACTCAGCTAGAGGAGATCGTTCCGCTTCCCCCTGCTGTCTCTGCTTCCGTGCATCTCCTTAGTGTTTGGGTTGGATGGGGTAAGCAATCTCCTGCTGTAGTTCTCCTCTACTTCCTAGTGTCTGGCTGCATGGAATAGAGTAGCTAAGCTCTTGCCGTAGACAGGTTAGTGGGAGGTATGCAGAACTGGTCACATACTAAGTTAGTGAACAAATGTTGGTTGATTCAAGGTTGTAGAAGGCAACACATACAAATGTTAATTCATAACATCGATACAAATGCTCTCCTTTTTAAAGAAGCCTTGGGATGCCCTTAGCCATGTGGTTGTCAGGTAACAACACATGACCCTTTTTATCTTCTTGATTTGTGTTATGGTTAATTTGCAGAGTTAGAGAACATTTTGCTTGTGTTTCAGATGTGTCCTCCTTTCCTCACTTTTTCATTGAAATAGTTTCTGTCTGTCTCACTGGGGCCATCCTGAATAATGCAGTTCTCCTTGCTTTTGTGACTTTTCATCCCTTTTGTAGAAATTACCACAGTGAGACTTTTGTTCTGTCATTGGAGAATTTCTTATTGTCATAGTAACTAAATTTGAATAATGCAGCTATTAGTATTTTCAAATACAGAAAGGTAACTTACAGAATTGAAAGAAAACTGATGCTTTTCACATTTTGATGGACAACTTATTTGGTAAGATTGACTTTTCATCTGTCTGGGAAGGGAATGGAGGGTATGTTTTTTCAAAACTGAGAAGATTTGGTTGAGTCTTAGCCTCATCCACAGCATATTCTGCCAGGTGATGAGACCTAGAGTTTTTGCATACAGAGAAGAAGATATGAGATCAGCAGCATCTAGGACAACACTGAGTATCTACTGTAACTGGAGGGCAGATAGCATTGCAAACAAGGACCAGTGCAGAGCAGCGTGGTGGATGGCCCAAGCCAGCTCAAGGATATTGAGGTTGTTGCTTGGTAGGGATGGAGGAGCGTTGGCATGCTGGGCTGTATTTACCTTGGATCAGTCTTACTGCCTTCTTAATTTGAGCTCCGATTTAGCTCTATATTTGCCTAGATTTAAAATCAAAGCCCAGAACTGCCTGGCTGATTTTTCATTTAATGCAGCTATCATTGTTGCTTTTCTTTTCTGAAAGTGAACAAAACAGGTGTGGTTAAAATGGAATTTCTAGCTCACTTATTTGGGATTGTTCTTTTCATTGCCAGCTCAGGGGGGGAAAAAGGTACGGCTGGAAACTGTTCTGAGCTGTCAGCTCAGATCGAATATGGTCTGTGCAGCTTAGTGCAGCATGCAGTGTTTACCGCAGACAAAAGAGAAGGAAGTATTGTTAATTCTTGCTGCACCATTTTCTGTGAAACCTGAAGAGAATGCTGAGAGGATTTAGATTTTGTTTCTGTTTTTGTAAAAGACATTTCATGTTTCCCAGGGTGTTGTTCACAATAAGCCAGATGTCAGCAGAACCCAGACCAGAACTCAGCCCTGCTCTCCCCAACACCTTGTGGTGCACTAAGAGCCTGGCAGGAAAAATCTCTGTCATCCATCCTTATCTCATCCTATTTTGCCATCGTTTCCCCTAAACACTAACCCAGCAAAGTCCTGCCCCATGCTGGTCTCCGCTGCAGGCTTTTCAGTCAGTGCTGATAATGAGACTTTGAGATAAGCCATCTGCTTGCTGGCCCCCCATGGTCTGTGGGCTTGGCATCGAGCTGCGGAGGCCAGTGACAGGTCTGCTGCAGGAAAGGCCTGGCAGTGACACAGCAGCTGCTCACTGAGATACCAAGCGCTCTTGCAATTGAGCACCTACGTGCTGCGGGTTTTAAAATGACACTGGCCAGGAGGAGCAAACAGCGCTCCTGTAAACAGCATTTTCTGTCTCTCTGAAGCACTGGAAAGTAAAGGGAAAAGAACAGTCTGCGCTAATGAATGGAAGTCAGGGTAGGAGGGCAGAGAGGACTCAATTGGTAATGAATTCATGATTTCATCATGCTTTTGAGCATCCAAGCAGGGAAGGGAAGGCATGTTTTGCCCAAGTTAATTCTGGCTGATTATAAATGGAGGAGGGCAGGCAAAACCCTCCCTCTTAGGCTTTGTTTGTTCTGTGTTTTTGGCAGCCTTGTCCTCATCATACAGATCAGCAATAAGTCAATTTGTATTTTCAATGGGATAGATAGCTCAAATTAATACCTTATTAGAGAATCAAAAGTACTATGCATCTATATCGGGCTCAATACTGTGAAGGAGAGACCTGCTTACCCTTAAGAGTTGCTGCCAATTCTTCCTTTTGTTTCTTCCCTCACCCCATCATTTGGCTAGAAATCCCTTCCTTATTGTGGGCTTCTTTCTGCTATGACTCCTAAAATGGAGTGCAAAAGCTTCACCATTATTATTAGTTTTCATTAATACTAAAGACCAAATCTAGTCCAGTTCTTATTGGTGAACACATAGGCTGTTTTTCGCTTCTTTCTTCTATTGTGTAGTGAGCATTTTGTACAAATAGAGAGGGATACGTGTTTGGTTTCTTTTCTTTTCAGAAGTGAGTAGAAGCTTAGGTCAAATCAGTCTCTATCTGCCTGGCTAGATTAACAGCAGGATAGCTGCAATTTTTATTTTATTAGGCAGGAAACTTCTTACTTATAAGGGTAATATTACAAATTCCAGCTCTGTGGGTCGGCTGGACTCAAGGACATCCCAGAGGGTGTAATGGCCTCATTCTGGACCTAGGAAGATATGGAATTCTTTCTGATTGCTTAATCCTAATATTTAGGGATTAATTCCATTTACTTTTCTAGTGATGAGGTGAAATTGTCAACAATTGCAAAGAGTGGGCTAGATGCCCACCGCTCCCTTCAATAAAAGGATACGGCAATGTTGGTATTATACTATATATATAATTATATATATAATTATATATATAATTATATATATAATTATATTATAATTACTTTGGAGGTACCTCCAATTCTGCAGTGATGAAAGCTGTGAAAACACCGGTGTTCAAAAGTAGACACAGCAGTAGCTGCCATGTGCAGTGCAGAGGCAGTGTGGCATGAGCATATGCCAGTCCATCGATTTAATTACAGCTGGATCTGATACCCCAAGCAGCAGTTTGCCTTTCTGCCTTCCCTGCTGGACGAGATGACACTGGTAAGAAGAGAGGAGAGGGATTTGGGAATAAGCAAAGGATAATAGGGCAAAGGAAAAAATGAAGGGCTATCAGTGGAAACCACATCAGATTAACAAACTTTAATTACATTTAATTTTAATCCTTAACATTTATCTAAAAGGTGATTGAGGGAAGGTTTATTAGGATTCTGTGTCCCTGTAGCCCCTCTTTGAAAGAACACTGAACAAGATGATTGCTTGTGTCTCTAATTAGAAGTTTTTCCCCTCTTGATCACCTAAAGTCAAATTCATTTACTCTGTTTGAAACAAGGATTTAATTTGAGGTTTGTTTTTTTTTTTTTTGTTGCATCAAGAGATGTCTCTCAAGCTTGATACAGAACCATAGCCTGCTAATCAGGACAGAACCCATTACTTGCCCAGTTTTATGAATATTCACATCAGAGGGCAGCACCAACCTCATTAGGAAGGGTGTTGCAATCATTATTAAACTGTTGGAGTCCATTATGATTCAGAGTGCTGTGATGATGACTGATACCCACTGAGGGCAGCTGAGAAGAATACCAGAGCATGATGACCTCACCTTTTTTCATAAGCCTGTAGGGCTTTTAAAGGCTTTCAGCGTATGTATTTTTTTCATCAAGTGCATGAAAGAGGTCTTAATATCCCTGATTCTTTTGCACAAGTGGTGTGAAGTGAAACACAAGAGCAATTAGGGAGCCTGGTGGTTATGTTTGGGTGATGTGATGGGTTAGTAGTAGTACGAATTCTTTCAGATCTTAGGTCTCCATTAATGAGCTGTTTCTTGTCAGTTAGGCTAAAAGCTCAGAATTTATAAGCTGGATCAAACCCCTTCTGTTCCTTCCTTGTGAAGTGAAAAGATGGTACTGCATTAAACCTGAGTTTGATCATTCAGGCAGCAGAACTGCTGTAGTTAATGGACCGTTAGCCCTGTAAGCATAAGCCCTTTCTCCACTCTCCTTTGCTTTCCTACTCTGAGAATAAAATCCACTTGAGGTTAAATGTTACTACAAACAATTTGCTATCCCTATCTTTCTTTGGATCCCTGCTATATTCAAGCCTACTGAAAGGAGGTTAGCTTGAACTCTCCAACTTGTAGTCCAAATCCTGCCTTGGTTATATTTAAATAGATTAAGTTTTTGCAAATTAGCGTAATATTGATGGTGGGGTTTTTGGCATTTAGAATTATCTGTAAGATGTGTGTAGCTGTTAGTATACTTTCTGAGCTCAATAAGAGGTTTCTGATCTCAGCCTTCTTGTATTGATGAAGTAACTGCACCTAATCAGAGACCTAGATCCTAGAAATCATCTTTCAACCCAGAAAAAAAAAGCTGTTTGGAATCCTTTGGGATCTCTTTTTGCTTTGCCCCAAAGGGCGCTGAAGAAGTTGTGGAGGCTGCATGTGCCACCTCTTTCTCCTGCAGGTTGGGACGGGAACCTTGCTATCTCTCATAACACTGCATTCTCAGTGCATCTGTTTTAACTGGTTTTAATCTACATTTCTTGTTACAATGTTCTTTTTATAAACTTGCAAGAGACTGTTAATGCAACTGGTGAGTCTGACTGTAAATTATTCTGTGATAATGATGCTATGAAAAGGAGGCATCATGGGAAACTAATTGTAAATTTCAAACAGGACAGCTATGTGCTACCAAAGAGCATTTCTTTCTTTGTTCTTCTTCAAGCTTGGCTTCCACACTAACTCATGTGACATCTCTCTGACGTGAGAGCTCACACGCTACCATCTTGTGAAAAATGAGGGAACATGTCCTAGTTGATTGAAGCATAGTATTATAGTTACAGCTGTGCACAGCAAAAGTAACATCCGTCTTTGTAGAATAGAAGAGGAAGGAGCTTCAACCAGCTACAGCGTTAATTAAATCTAGTGAGGGGAGTGGAAATGTAAGGGGTCTTGTGATAAGTGGGGCTGAATCTGTCTTTGATTAATGGTAATGCCAAGTGGATTAATTAGAAGATTAACTCAAGTACTACCTAGAGGGGTCTGTGGCAAAGAACGTCTAGCATTTCAACAAGAGAAACTGCAGTAGGCACATCTTAACAAAGATTGGGACACATCTCCTTTACAGTGATTTGGCAGAAGTAGCAAGCTGTGAAGCAGCCTGCCTCTGGCAGTAGAGAACATCTCCTAATTAGACTGTTTGCACAACACTTGTTGGCAGGAGAACATATCTTATTTAGGATCTTTGGGGATGCCTCTCAAGTAAACCTTTCCAAGAAGAGTATTTAGACTAAGCCATTAGTTTTCATCATGTCCTGATTCACCTCAGTTTCTAGATTTTATTGCTCATAAGCACCTACCATTTATCCACTAATGCTTGTGTTCAGCAAAGATGGTCTCTGTTCTGAGGTAGATTTGGACCTTGTGGGAGGCAGTTTTGGGCAAACCATCACTGGATGACAAAATAATTGTCATCACTTCCTGTATGAAACATCATATTTTGCTGAATGATGGAAGGTCACCTTCTCAGGTTGATTTATTCCTTTGTTATATATGGCAATAAGCAACAAGTGGAAAAGCTGTAGTTCAGGCCTTCCATTTCTTTTAGAATTATAATTTACTTCTAAAACAAGTGTAGAAAGCTTATCAGAACTTGGTTTGATAAACAACCATTTCTTCAAACAGGGAATTTCCCTTGTCCTGGATTACACTGCATGTGTCCTTTTAAACAGCTTTACTTCAAGTAAGTCTATCTTAATTGATCCCCTGAGAGCAGCTGAGAGATTCCCTGCTGCACCAGCTCTTGCTCATTAATGCATTTTACTATTAATGAAGATATGTAAATACCAAGTTGTTTAAAAAAGGGCTTCACCTCCATTATTGCACACTAGGCCTGCCATTCCTACAGATATTTGCTGATGTTAGTTAACAACAATGCCTGTTCCTAATGATCTTCTTGCCCTGCAAAATAACTTGCCATGCATTGCATGGAACTGAATGAGAGGCTGTGGTGGTGATATCCAGTCCATTGAGGGAAAACAGAGTTTGCTATTCCTTCAAGGCTTAAATTTTCAAGAGACACAAAAGACATTAGCTTCCCACCTGCATTGATTTTTGATAGTATTTGAGTACTTGACTCTTATTTTCCTTTAAAAATCTCCACTTTGGTGATTTGTCTCGAAATTGTTAGAGAAATTTTGTCTTTATACACCTCTGAAATGTGAATTGCTGACACTCTTTTTGTCACTCTGAATGCACCAACCATTTATAGCAACTCATTGTTTGTTCATTGATAGACCCATGTAAACCCCTAGCCAGAGAGTCACGAAAAGTAGAAAAAATGTGCCCACCTTCCGAGAGATGATAATTGCATGCAAGACAAATTATAGAAGAGTCTTTCAAAGCAGGTGGAATTAAAGCACCAGCAGTAAGTATAAAGTCTGAAACAGTTTTGTTAACATCCCTTTCGTATCCATCACAATTGGTCCATCTGCAGTTTGTTTGGTTTTCTCTTCGTTAGGCATCAGAGGATGACTAGAATGCTGCTATTCAGAAAAATAGGGCTTTTATTGGCAGTAGTCATCTTATGCGGTGGTAATGCTATTGTTAAATTCTAACGTGCATTTTGCACTTTAAACTGTGCTGATTTCACTGTACCTTTTTGATTATTTTCTACAGAAAGCACAGTAGCCAATTCCTCCTCTGCTGGATAGTTTAAAGTTACTGATGCTCCACTGATATATATAACCTGATGTTTTCAGAAGCACAAGACATCTATTTCTCATATTGGTTTTAGTGGAATCTGTTCTGTGCTTATGATAAAAGGGTCACTTAGGGTGTCCTAATGTATATATTGCAGTTCAACTGTCGGCACCTAGCTTTGGCATTTGTTAAGATCTCCTGAAACTTAGCATTGAGAAGTTTGTCCCCACTTAAACAAATGAATACTTGGACAAGATTTGCAAAGGGGTTTGTTATTTCCAAAAACTGCAGGGCGATGGGAGTTCAGCTGTGCCTGCCCCCTTCAACAGATTGCAGGGATTAAGTGACACTTGGAATTTGGGGCCATGTACCCCTGAAGCACTCAAAAAACAATCCAGTGTGTTGCCCATCTCCTGTTTCCCCTACTAAAGAAGTGAATCTTCTTTGGGATTTCACAAGCAAGAGGTGTTCAGAAAGTAGACTCTAGAAATGGGCTAAGATTTCATTTATTTATCTCTGTGAAGTCACCACGCTCTTTTGGCTCATCTGTAAACCCGGTTGAGTAGGAGGAGGCTGGTGCGTGGTATACTGTCATATTTATGGACTCTTCAAGTGATTTGTCAGTGGACAATTAATTTTGGACAAGTATCGGCTTTTCAGTGTTGCTTTAGATTGAAACAATGTTTTTTACATGTGCAACTTCAATATAACTGTTGGAAAATCTGTTGCTGACATGTTCTTTTTGATAAACTCCTTAATACTGATTGTCTTCAGCGATAGGACATGATCCCCACATATAATTAGCCCGTCTCAATTCAGACTTCACATGGAAAAAAAATGAGTACTTCTCCATCACATTGAAGTCGTCCTCTTGCTTCCAACCCACGCTCCAATTTTGTATGTCAGGCTTCCTCTGTGAAGCCGAAGCTCTGTTCCCAAAGAATAGAAAGGAAGTGCATCATGAATCAAGAATAGGTTAATTTTATAATGTCTTATGTTCAAATGCACAGCTGGGTATGTTGTTTCAGTACTTGTGCGTATACGTTTAATGATTGTGTTATGTGTAACAGCCTCCCCTCTGTTGAGCAGTGCCTGAATCCTTTACCAGAGTGAAGATCTCTAAGGCGTGGTTCAGAGAAAACATCAGCTAGCTGAAAATTAAGTGGATTTATACCTGTGAAAAGGGGGAATGGCACAGATTTTTGCCTACCTGTTATAAGGATCTTTGCGTGTGTGTATTTGACGTACATATGTGGTGTCAGTTCCTTCAGGATCTACAGTTACCTAGGTGTTATCCATTTACTAACCTGCTTCCAGTCACTTAATTTTGCTTATACTGTCAGCCTCAGCATTAAATTCTTGGGCTTCCTCTTCACCAAAGGTAAATACTTCTGAGAAATCTCAAGGGGACCTCTCCGAGTACAAGAGGAGTGAATAAAATGTCTGAAGACAGTGTGTAGGAATTTTCAGAGCTATGTAGTATCAGTAGGATTGCACAAGTAAGAAGCTGAAATTTATCATGGAAGTTCTTCCGTGACACGAAGTGATTTTGCATCCTGCAATGAAGGCTTGGTGCTTACAATATGACTCCTTGAAGACCTTTTACCTGATTTATTGTATGCCCTCTGCAAGAAAAGGTGTCCAGCTCTGAAAAAACATGCAAGACAAATACTTCTGATTTGTAGTCTTTATAGTAGAGTAGAAAAAAGGCCCTCTGGACCTTGGTGTTATATATGGAGTTTTCTTTCTAGCACTTCTTTCTGCGTCCTGAGCATGCAATGTAGAAAAAAAAGCCTGAGAATGCTTTTCTGCACAGATATTTATGCTCAAAAATCAGTCAATATCAGCGTTAGTGCTGAGTACACAGCCTTGTTTCTTTTTCTTTATGTGTGTTTGTGCCTACTGTAATCTAAATGCCTTGTTGCATAGTGCTCTCAGACGTGCATTTTTCGTACAAGCGTTAGATCCCTTTGATAGTACCTTTTACACTCATTTAATCTTGTCTATTTTCTGCTCCTCTCACTATTGTTATGGTTAGAATCTTTATGGATTTTTTTTCCTGTGACTCTGATCTTGGCATCAAATTCATTACATGCAGAAAGGGTGACATGTAGAGAGTAGTAATGAAGTGAATGTCATTCCTCAGAAGCACAAGTATTGGCCCAAGTGGTTATAACTGTGTAGGGTTGGGGCTACAGACTATAAGCAAGAGTCACACACTTCTTTTTTAAATAGTAACCTTGCCTGCGCTAGGCAGAATTACAAGTGCTACAAAAAGGCACTTTTATTGGAAAAACAATGTTGTCAGAAAACACATATTTGCTTCTAATGCTGGAAAGTGCCAACTTATCTGGAATTTTAATAAAACACCATTTTTATATGTTTAAGAACTATTTTAGGGATGTTACAGGTTTTAATATATAGCAGTTACAATTTCCCTTTGCTTCCAGGGCAGGTACACTTGGACTTAAGAGTATTAAAGGTGACCTGGTTTTATAGGCCATATGGAAAATAGTACCAATAAAATGTCTGAGAACTCTTTAAAATAGCCTAAAATAAAAGAGCAGCATGGTGGACGGTATAAAAATTCTATTTCTGTTCTGTTTAAGATGGCCAGTATAATTCATTTGCCACCTATTTGAGTATTTGCATCACACCACACTACCTGATATTTGTTTGGTTCAAAACCTGTAGAAATTCCTGGCTTGAATGCCAACACTGGATAGTAAAGAGAGATTATGAGTGATGAATGGATTTCAAGCAGCCCTGTGGAGAAATGCTTGGGAATGTTGGTAGATAAAAATTAAATATGAGCCAGCAATGTGCACTCACAGCCCAGAAGGCCAACCATACCCTGGGCTGCGTAAAAAGAAGTGTGGCCAGCAGGTCAAGGGAGGTGGTTCTCTACCTCTACTCTGCTGTTGTAAGACTCCACCTGGAGTTACTGTGTCCAGCTCTAGAGTCCCCAGCACAAGACCTGGACCTGTTAGAGCAAGTCCAGAAGAGGGCCATGGAAATAATCAGAGGGATGGAGCACCTTTCCTGTGAAGAAAGGCTGAATGAGTTGGGATTGTTCAGCCTGGAGAAGAAAAGTCTCCAGGGAGACCTTATTGTGGCCTTTCACTACTTTAAAGGGGCTCATAAGAAAGATAGGAACAGACTTTTTACCAAGGCCTGTAATGACAGGACAAGGGCTAATGGTTTTAAACTAAAAGAGGGTAGATTTCTGTTAGATGTAAGGAAGAACCTCTTTACACTGAGAGTAGTGAGACATTGAACAGGTTGCCCAGAAAAGTTGTGGATGCCCCATCCCTGGAAGTATTCAAGGTCAAGTTGCACAGGGCTTTGAACAACCTGATCTAGTTGAAGATGCCCCTGCCCGTGGCAGGAGGGGTAGACTAGATGATCTTCGAAGGTCCCTTCCAGCCTCAACATTCTGTGATTACACCCAGGACTCCATCATGTGATTAATTAAACATCTTCTGCATTCCCTGAAGGCAGAGGAGTGGCATCTGGACAATTAGGACTTCTGTTCTTGGAAGGTGTGCTCTTTGAGAGGAAAAGCTTTCAGAGACATTGCATGTTGGTGAGATATCTACCTTTAGGGATTGTCTCATGACTTATTTAGTTGAGTTGAACTAAACGAACGAAGTAATGCTTGAGTTGGAATAATGCAAGCAGTGGTGACACAGTTCTCTCTTGCAGTAGTGTGACGTGACAGGAGAACAGCCAGCTATTTAATAGATGTTTCTAACTTGACATGTACCACAGTAACTAAAACTTCTCAGTCACATCAGTGAAGGGTACGTGCCGATGATCAGCTCATGTATTTTGTTTGTGAAGACGGGAACATCTGAAAACAATTCAAATTAGGTTTAATATTAGTGGTGAAGGAAAGCCATGTCAGCTCCAAACATGACCTGAAATTCAGCCAATCTAAAAAATAAAGCTATCATTTCCTCATGTGTATTTTTTAATTCCTGTCTTTAGCAGAGAATATAGATGGCAGGTTTTAGCTGACACAGTGGCATAATCTTATAGGCTCAGCTGCAGTGAGAGAAAAGTCGAGCTGACCATTACTCTTTTGCTTCAGTAAACGTGCACAGATGTGCAGATGGGAGGTTATGGCTCTTCTGTCAGCAAAGCTCCAACAGTCAGGTTTGCTTCTCACGGTACAGGCACTGAACTGATTTCCAGTAGTAGTGGGATTTCAAATTAGAATATGAGCTTGTGAAAGTCACTAGGTTTTTACATAATTAAATATTTCAACTTCGCTTGTAGAGCAGTTCTTCTGGGGCAGTCTGTCTGGTAGAGGTGCACCAGCAGAAGTGTCCTGTGTATGTTTAGAAAAGCATGTGTGAGACTGGTAAGGACACATCTGGTTTTGTTCTCTTTAATTCAAGTGTTGTGTGGATGGTTTAGTCAGCTGGAGAAGATAAATCTAAAGGGACTGCATGCCTTGCCTCAGTAAGAGCAGATATCTCAGGAACAGAGATTTCATATGAAAACCTGATATTTACTGTGCATGTTTGCTTGAAAATAAGGAGATATAGAGGCAACTTTTGCTACACATCTTGAAGTCCCAGTATTTTAGTCTGACTATAATGGACTGCATTAGCAAACATGGCTGCTCATACATTAACTAAAGTAAGGGCATATGAAGGGTGACAAATTGGATTAAAATGCAAAAATTTTTAAGTATAACTGATAACCTTATTGGTACATATGCCCTAGCTCTTCATGCAGATAACAGGAGAAACCTAATTGTCATTCAGAGTGGGAATTTGCATGGGGAGAGAAAAGCTGGTGGTTTGGGATTTTTTAAAGGAATACACAAGAGGATGTGTCTAGCACTGCCCATCTGTTTCTAGGGGATTTCACAGAAACCTCAAGCACTACTTCAAAGACAGCTGGAGGAGTGGCTGGGAAAGATTGTCTACCTGGTAATGCTGGCTTTTTATGACATTTAACTACAGCAGAAAACAGATCACAGACCAGAGAGGAAACAGCTTAATGAGAGTATTCAGAGGTGTTGAAATAAAGATAATATTGTCTAGGTGATGACATAAAAGACAACTTTGTGTCTGGAATGGTAATGAGGATCCTCCCACCTTTTAGGCTCCTGACAGACTGTGAAGTAAACAGGGGAACAAATAGAGAGGAAAGGGAAGTGTCGGTGGTGACTAGAAAACAGGGCTGGAGAGATCATAAAATGCTGGCAGAGAGCTACCAGGAAGTACTGGAAATGCACCCATTCTGTGCCTTGCCGTATATTGTAAAAAATAAATAGTAAAGGCATGGTTTTGCCACCTGCAAACCGGCTCATAGTTAGCCCTAAATGAGTGTGGTTTAAATAAAGAAATCAGGCTGCAGAAAAGCCTTTTATCCACACCCCCGGCAGTCCTTTCCCAGCACTGTTGCAGTGGATCTGTGAGCTCTGTGGCATGCAATGTGATGTTTGTAGCTGTCTGCAGGCGCTTCCACGCTTGGTCCCAGTGCCTGCTGAGAATTCTCTCAGCAGCAGGGCAGGATTTGTCTTTCCATGAGATCCTGACTATCTGAGCACTGCTGCCTTGAAGCTCCTGCATACCTTAGCTTATTGTCTTGCAGAGCTTCACCTGCGGCTATCTTTTGAACATGCCTTTCTATATGGTAAGTTTTGTAAAAGCTGTGGTTGATTCATAGCACACGATTGCTTGGAAGCTGTGCTAAACCCTTTCTTTTGGTTAGCAGGATGAAACTTCATAGCTTGACCTAGAAATTGAAAGAAAAGAGGCAGAAGAAAAAGGGTTAAAAAAATAAGTTAATGGATTAACTCCACAGAGTGGCTGAGATAAAGGCTCGAAGTTTCATTCTGCTGCTGTTTCAACAGAAAGAGGGTTTTCTTTAAGTGTCTGCTTTAACCCACGTGGATGGGTCTCTGCTAGTTGGTGACCCAGGAGAGCAAAGAGTTTTTGTCTGTACCAAAGGTGCACAGAGGTCTTTTTTCTTCCCTTACAAACACATTTGAAAAATACAATTCTGTTTTATTTACTCAGAATAATGAAATGCAGAAAGTGAGAGGTTAAGACAGAGGTAAACAACAGAGGTTAGGCTAATGGGGAACATACTTAGAAAAGATGTTGCACATGGCAGGAGCTGCAGGTGGAGGTGCCTCTGTGCAGTAGACAAAACTGATGCCAGATGAGCAGAAGGAGCAGTTTGATGACCGAATCTTTTAGAAAGCTTTTTAAAATAAAATGAACAATTATCTCTTGGATTCTGGAAGTACTCAAGACTTCTGTGTCTTTTGTGGGAGACTTGTGGTTGGGTCAGTAGTGGTCTAATCTCCATATTATTCTGAAGGATTCTTAAAAAAAAAAATAAAATCAATATTTATTTTCTGCCTTGCAGGTGGCAAAGGTCTGCAAATTTCCTCCAGACAAGCCTGTTTCCTATTAAGAAGATGCTGATCATTGACATTTAACATCTGTGCCCAATAGAGAGCACATAGTTCTCTGAGGGAACTTGGATTTGGGAAGGAGGCAGGGACCTAAAATTGTTTGTGCTTCACTGAGACATTCATATTTACTGTTATCTGAGAGATGCTTGAAGGAGTTGCCTGATAAATTATTCTACTCTCTTGCTTGACTCTGTGGCTGAATATTGGAAGGATACTGTTTTGCCATTAAATGAAAAATAGAGGGACAAGAAGATGTCTGTCTCCCTGGTGTGCCTGTGCTTTGCTGGCACCATGCATCTTGCAAAGTGCTACGCTTGTTTGTGACCTAAGAGGTAAACCTTGTGTCACAGATTGTACCCTGCTCCTGTCCAGCTGTAAAACGATCATTAAAAGAGCTCTAACCTTTCAGTTTCTTTCTTTATGTAGTTTCTGGTGTAATCTAACGATAGTAAAGTAACAGCCATGGAGTCAGTAGTTCCCCAGATTATTTTCTTCCCTTTGTTGAGAAGCACCGTTCCCCCACCAGGAAACTCAAAGCGCTGTTTATAATATAGTCTTTACATACAAGTCTGTATATCTTAAAAATTCAGCAGCTTCACATTGCTCATGTTTTGACACATTCAGATCCACAGGATATGTTTATTTTTAATCTTTTTTTTTTTTCCTTCCATAACTTTAAAACTGTAATTGAATTCTTTGTAACTTACAAACTTGGAAAGTATTTTTTTGCTTTTGAGAACCTTTTTGTTCTACCCATATAATTTTAATCTATTCAACTCAACGGGCAGTTCAGGTACCTGCTCTTTCTTTGCATTTAGACAGTGTTTGAGGTGCAGATCTGCGATTTATCAGAGAACTGAGATGTGACAACCCAGCTGCTTGGCCGTACAAGTTCCACCCAAGAATATTAAAGGAGCTGGCGGATGTCCTTTCCAAACCCCTTTCCATCATGTTCCAGTGGTCCTGGCTGACTGGGGAAGTTCCACTTAACTGAAAGCTGGCTGATGTTATACACATCTTCAAGAAGGGTTGGAGGGAGGACCCAGGAAACTAAAGGCCTGTCAGTCTGACCTCAGTGCCGGGGAAAGTCATGGAACAGGTGATCTTGAGTGCTGTCGTGAAGCACATGCAAGAGAACCGGGTGATCAGGCCCAGTCAACACAGGTTCACAAAAGGCAGGTCTTGCCAAACTAACCTGATCGCCTTCAATGACAAAGTGACCCATGTACTGGATGAGGGAAAGGCTATGGATGTATTCTTCTGGGACTTAGTAAAGCCTTTGACACAGCTTCTCACAGCATTCTGCTTCAGAAACTGTCAGCCTCTGGCCTGGACAGGCGCACACTCTCCTGGGTTGAAAACTGGTTGGATGGCCGGGCCCAGAGAGTGGTGGTAGATGGAGTTAACTCCAGCTGGAGGCCAGTTACAAGTGGGGTTCCCCCAGGGCTCGGTACTGGGTCCAGCCCTGTTCAATGTCTTTATCAGTGACCTGGATGAAGGCATTGAGTGCACTCTTAGCAAGTTTGCAGATGACACTAAGCTGGGTGGAAGTATAGTTCTCCTGGAGGGTAGGGAGGCTCTGCAAAGGGATCTGAACAGGCTGGACTGCTGGGCTGAGACCAATGGCATGAGGTTTAACAAGGCCAAACGCCGGGTCCTGCACTTGGGCATAACAACCCTGTGCAGTGCTGCAGACTAGGAGAAGTCTGGATAGACAGCCGACGAAACATGAGCCAGCAGTGTGCCCAGGTGGCCAAGAAGGCCAATGGCATCTTGGCTTGTATCAGAAACAGTGTGACCAGCAGGTCCAGGGAGGTTATTCTCCCTGTGTACTCAGCACTGGTGAAACAGCACCTTGAGTACTGTGTTCAGTTCTGGGCCACTCTGGTCATCTTTGTAGCCCTCCTCTGGACCCATTCCAACAGCTCCATATCCCTCTTAGGTTGAGGATTCCAGAACTGGACACAATACTTCAGATGAGGTCTCACAAGAGAGGAATAGAGGGGCAGAATCCCCTCCCTCGACCTGCTGGCCACACTTCTTCTGATGCAGCTCAGGATGTGGTTGGCTTTCTGGGCTGTGAGCATACATTGCTGGCTCATGTCGAGCTTCTCATCAACCAGCACCTCCAAGTCTTCTCAGGTTAGCTCTCAAACACATCATCCCCCATCCTGTATTGAAACCGCAGATTGCCCCGACGCAGGTGTAGCTTAAACTGGGATTTTTAGGTTTTTTTTCTGCCATGATGCATTGCCCTGCACTTGTCAAGCAGAATATAAAAACTCAGGATTTTAGAGTACACGCATGGAGAAATTAAATAATACGTTTACAGTTATCCCATGTCATAATACTCAGTGTTCATATTGCACACTTTGAGATAGGCTTATGAGTGAAGAATAAATTTTGTACTTCAGTTGGCTGATGATGCATGCTTCTTGATCCTGAAGTAAGAGTGAAAGCTAGAGGCAAAAGATGTCTGTTTTTTACCAGTAATTAAAATATAGATACACCTAATAGAATTACAGTCACACATTCAAGACCTTCACTTGTGGTCTGTGGACAAGACAGAGTCTCACCTGAAAAGAGATTCAGGAACACCAGACCCCAGACGTGGGTGGGCATGAAATCAATTTGTAGCCTTTGCACCCAAATTCTGAGTTTGCCATTATAATTAGATGATACAACTCCAAATCTTATATGTATAAAAAAATAAGAATGCATATAATTTATGGTTTTGTTCTTAATATCATACACTCAAGCTTTTTTTTTCATTTATACTCCAGATGAAATTCTTCTCATCCCATAACTCTGGGAGCTTAAGCTTTACACATAATGCTAATATTGCAAGCTTTGTGACAAAATCCAAAATACTGGCAGCATTATAGGTGGAAGATTAAGTTGCTTCAGATTATAAAG
The DNA here is from genome assembly GCF_017976375.1 of Cuculus canorus. NCBI lineage: Eukaryota > Metazoa > Chordata > Aves > Cuculiformes > Cuculidae > Cuculus > Cuculus canorus. The sequence continues at coordinate 50,789,769 of NC_071405.1, forward strand.
TAATGAATTTGCAAGAGCTGTTGATGGCTTTCAAGTAATCTTTTGTTGTTCTGGTTTTTTTTGAAGGAGGTGTATGAAAATGAACTGAGAGCAAACAGCATGTGGAATGGCACAGGAGGGGGTTTTTCATTACCGTTGTATTTATCATTTAGCACAACCCTGAGCTCTGTCAGACTTAAATGGCAAGCTCATTGTTAATTTCAAAGTTCAAAGTGTTCTTTAATCTTTCCCGTATTTTGCTTACTCATAAATAGCATTATGGTTTTCAGCACCCAATTCCAGTGTTCTCACCAGTATTATCAGGTTGTCCTTGATAGGTGGGAAAACCCATCTTGCTAAAGGAGCTGTGATTCAAGAGGTCAGAGCATTGTCTCTCTCTGGAAACAAGGCCCATAAAATACTGCTTAACAAAGGGGTCTGTTTGCAATGTGGAGCCTCAACATCTATTTGGTAAGTGCCTGGATGTCAGAGCTGAAGAATAAAAACAAAGAAAATAAAAACCCATCACTACTAAACACTTGCCAGTACACTGAAGAGAAGAAAGAAATCCATAAAAGGAGCCACTTTTTCTTCTTGTTAAGGAGTTTTCTTAACAAGGATTATTTCTTACGTTTTGAAATATACTCATGGTGTTTTCACTTTCTAGCTAAATGGGAAGAAGAACATTTTGTAAGAGGCTCTTTCATTCATCCCTTCTTCCCCTGCAGCTTTCATGCTAATAAGCTGCACAGATTCCAGAAGCAGTTTCCTCTGTAGCTGTGGCAGGTCTGTTAGTAGCTTAAATGGTCAAGGTGGATTTATAAAGGGATTTATATGTTTGGAGCTTGTGAGAGATTTTGAGTTTAAAATCCACTAAGGTTGATTATTCCCAGAAGAGATAAAGGTCTGGCAAAAATGAGGGAAATTTCCCTTTCTAAACCACCTGTCTTGATCCCTCAAAATCTTAGTATCGGTGAAAGAGAAAGGTAATAATGACCTTTTCAATCTTGAAAATGCAGTCAGGTTGGCTAGCTTTGGCAATAATTCAGTAATTCTATCTAGGAAGTTGGTCTAGAAACCAAACTCCACATAGACTTACGAATGTTTGGCTGGATTCCATTCTAAATTGTACTCAGATTGATAAACTAGAATTTCCATTGCTAATATGCTGAGCTGGCCAGCTCTGTTTATTATATTATTTGATGACATGCTGCCCTATTGAGCAAGTTCACGTCAAACTTGAATGAGAGCTCACAAAAGATGTTACATTGCCCCATTCTTGAAGCCAATGGAGTTTTGTGATGCCTGTCTGTCTTTCAGCTGATATTCTTGCTCTTCCACGCAGACATTCACAAGTGTATAATCTCTTTGCCATTGTACTAAAAATGTTTTGGAATAGTTTTAATGATTTTCTGCTTCATGTTGTCCGTATTAGACATGCGTTTTCTCTATGGGGACCGTGGGACTATTGTTGACGCTGTTTTGCGCATGCATTTTTTGTGAGCTTTAGTTTATTTTTTGTTAATACCAAAAGGCAAAGGTAGCTGCTTAGCAATAGATAGTTCTCCTGACTTTTAAGGGCACAGGGAGGACAATACGGAGCACAGTCAATGTGGCACTCTGGCTGATGCCGTAACTTTCAATGCCTCCTGAAGGTAGGAAGACCAAATAAACACACATTTTCTGGACCACTGGGGCAGAAAGTCAGCCTTAGAAGACCAGTGATCAAATGACTAGTTTAATTCAATACTAGAAATACTTTTTGATTCCTGTCAAAGTTTGCCTGTTTTGCCTTTGTGTGAGCAACCACAATCATCAGCATAAAAGCTTGTTTAAACAAGACAATGATAGAAAAGTGAAACTCTCCTCATGATGCCCCTGTAGCAGGGTCACATGTACTGGAAGGCATGACGAGGGCTGAAGACATCTTCTCAACTTTCTGAAAGATGCAAAGGCATTAATTTAGTCTGTTGTTATGTATGATGTACTACTCTGTGCGGGCAGATGCAGGTAGAGTCACTGCTGAAAATAGTAACTGATATAGCACTCAAAATTTCTGTGTGTGTTAAAATTATATTTGTGAACGGCCTTAATATCCTCTGTCTGCGTGACCTAGCCAGTATTGCATGGTCTCAGCTCACAGGGCCATTTAAGACCACTTCCTCAAAGCCTTTGTGTTTTAAGAGTCCCAGGAAATGGGAGCTGTTTTAGCCGTTTAACTTTCTGCTGTCTCAGTGGCTGTTCACCTCACTTGTACCCCAGCTCCCTTACCTGGTTTGTGCTGCCCACCTGCATGGGGCAGCACAGGGGGAATGCAAGGGGGAACCAAAGGGGAAGGGAGCAAGCAAAAATGTTCCATCAGGAGACCGCAAGAGACAAAAGATGGAGCAAGACACTACTTCACACAAAGAATTGCTAAATTCTAGATCTTTTTGTTAGCAGGTCTTTTTATTAAGTGGTTGACAGTGAAAGAGCCTTTGAGACCATGAGTAGTTCTCAAGGATACTGTTTAGTCTCTGCAGAAGGTTGGACTTGGGAAAGGTTAGACTCTTTTGCTGCTTTTAGGCTGTCTTTGTGTTGATAAGGCTTTTATATTTGCTTCCTAATCCTGAGGTTCTATGGAAGATCGTTCATCTTATTTACGTATAGACCTGCTTTCAGCTTTGGTTAGTTGAACACTAAAGAGAGGACTGAACCGTTAACCTCCAGAGGTCCCTTCCAACCTGAACTATTCTTTGGTCCCGTGGTTCCATGTTGCAGGCTGCCAATTAGCTCCAGTCTTGCCTCTCTCTGCAATCAGCAGCTTTTCCCACAGTCTTAACTTGCTTGTGATTTCTGGGGGCACCAGCTAGAGTCATTTGGAAGTGCTACCTTTATGAGATAAGTCATGAGGTGTTTTGTTTCTTATCATACATTTAGTTTTAAGGGCAGTGACCATTTCCAAAATGATGTGAATTTGGTTTTCATGCAAAAGTTCTCCTTTTCCTCAGACTTCATAAGCTTTTTCATGTTTTTTTTTTCTTTCTAGTTTTGGAAGTTACAGGCCAACTAGATTTGCTCTAGATTTGTAAATTTTGTGGTGATTTTTGTCAGTTTGTTTGATTGAAAGACGATTTCTGGAATTTTCGGACTTCCACTTAGTGATGAAATATAATTGTTCTCAATAGCACAGATTATAATGTGGAAAAGAGAGAATGCCTTTGCTTGTAAGTAAATTCATACTCCTGCATGTAATCTTGTCTCAATTTTCGTAAGGTCTCTGTTCTGTCAGTAGATGATGCAGTGCCTTGTCACAAACTCAGGATATGATTTAGTTTATATGAAACGAACCAGGATTTATTTGTTGTTGTTGTTGCTGGGTTTGGAGCTTTTGCATTTTTGTTTGTGGCTTTGTTTGTTTTAAGTAAACACATTACACAGATGACAAACTGAGTTTACAGTGTTTTCTTATTAAGGATATCTATACTGCCGTCTGTTCTCGGCTTTTATGTTAAATACACTGACATCTGTGAAGTAGATTCAGTTTCCAGGATGTGAAGCTCAGCTATGGTCTGTACTAGAACCGTCCTGGTTAGGTCTGCCATGTAGGTATGTAATTGTATGTGTACGGTCATGTATGTGCATTGGCTGTTTGTAAGCAGGACAGTTCTTATATAAGCAAAGATTTGCTGATGCAGCTGCTTTCAGAAGGAGCCTAAACAATTTGTGCTTTCTGTGATAATGCAATTCCTAAGCTTCACTGAGTATTTTAGCTGTGAATTGGCTCTGGTAAGACAATGTCTTCAGTCAGCTTTGCCGCTGACAGGAGTCATTTCATGTGGAGTTTTATGGCAAATCAGATTGGGGAGCTGATATGGGGGTGTGGGCCAGGGCAGCCCTAGGGTGATAAGAAGAGGCTTCAGTAGGGAAGGTAGGACTGCTTTTAGCATCAGTGTCAGCTTCTGCTGGCTTTACCCATTAGTGATACTGCACTCGGAGCTCTGGGAATTTTCAGAAAGTCATTTTCTGAAAGTGAGTATAGACTCAGTGAGGTGTGTGTTGGATAAAAAAAACTTATCCAAATCCAAGGAACCAGTTTTCATTCAATAATACTCTGGATGGATTAAGTGCGTGTTTGATGTTTTACATTGTCATGTGCATGTTAGCTTTTGGTGTGTGCGCGCGCCTGCTTCAACAGCAAGAGATTATGAACTTAGCTTGTTTCAGGCTTCTTAGTTCTGCTCTGAGTCATGTCATCCATGGGCATGACACAGCGGTAATTCAGTCGGTGGGCCAAGAATATCGAGCTGTTTGCTCAGGGAGAGTCTCCAGATTCACTAGTCAGCTCTTAGGTAAACAGTCTGGGAGGAACTGAGGAACCATGTTCTGGAAATTGCTTGTTACGAGGATAATGATTATGTTCAGAAGGATAGAACATACATAAAATGACAGAGAGAGAACTCTCTCCACTTTACTTGTAAAGATGTTGGGTTGCAAGCTGGAAGTAAGTGATAAGGGACATAGCAGAGCTGGAAATGAGCAGTGACCATCTTGCCTTCTTTCAAGTATGTTGTGCCCTCTTGGGACATCAGGGAGCTTTCTGCTTTGTAAAGACCAGTAAATGGCTGATTAGTGAAGAGAAAGGAGCTGTAAATCCTTCCAGAAACATACTTTGCATTTTTATTAAGTAAAAAGTCCCCTTGAATGATGTATGATCAAATGTTTTTATATTTCCTATCAACTAAGCTAATTGATAAAACTACTCACTGTAAAGAAAAGCTTCTCTCCTGCATTTCATTGCTTTGTCTTAGCCTGTATTAGCTAGAAACAGATCATTCCTATAGACTGGCAGTGACCTTCAGGGCCAATAAATGAGATCAATTTTTAAGCAGAAATAAGTGTGTCATTTCATTGTCCCCAGCCCTTTTTCCACAGCAAATCTAATGCCCTCTGAAGTTGCCCACCAATATGGCATAGAGCATTTGCTCGTTTGGTGCTTCTGAACTGAGGAAAGTCTTTGAAAGCCAGATAAATTTCATTCATTGTGGGCTGTCAATAGTGTCATGTACATGGTCACCAAAAATAGTGAGTATAGCAGAAATAGGTAGCAGCCATAGATGACTATCAGTGCTTCACAACAGCTCTTCCTGCTATCAACTTAGTTTGAGGTGAGGAAATAAAGTGGACTGGAACTTCATTCACTGCTGCCACAGGAACCTGAAGCAAAATCCATGGAGAAATGGCCTTGACTGACTCTAGGACTGTGCTGTGAATGACTCCGAAAAACTTCCCCATTTCCAAGGGAAATAACATAACCAACTAGAGAGCAATCAGTCCAGATCCAGGCTTTTCTTATATAGTTGTTTTAACAAAATGTATGTCTTCATTAATCAAATTACAAGTGTAGTAATTTTATTGAACTACTTTAGTTGGAATGAAGAGAGTCCCGTGGAGAAAATACATGGAACTAATGAACTTGGGGTTTTTTAAGCATCTGGAGTTGAGGTAATCATTAGTTTCAGTGCACAGAAGAAAAATCATTTGAGTTCAACTAATTCTCTGTTTTCTAGACTGTACCTTTAACATTTTTAGCAGTTGGTAAAAGAGAAAAATACTTCATTGCCTTATCTTTCGTTCTGCTTTTTCTGCTTTAGCTGAATTCGGGAGGGTGAAGGTTGCTGCAGTGGCAAGTGATTAGCTTGTCTCTGTGCTTTTTTTTTATCATTATTTGCCTGTCATTTTCAATCCTTTTCCCTAATTTTTTCTATATAGCATCTCATATGCATTTCTTCTATCATCTGGGCATCCTCTGTCTCTCCTCTTCTTTGCTTATCAATTCCTTTGCTTTTCTTTCAAGTGTGTTTATTATTAGCCTGTGCTGACTGGAGTCAGAAGTATGCATGTGGCTTAGTTTTCCAGGGCTTAGAGAAACTTGTGACTATTCCTTGCTGACGGACTACGTGCTAACTTTCAGAAAAGGTCTCTATGCTCAACTAGTACAATCATCATCACTAGACTGAAGGAATCTGCATTGTTACATGTCAGCTTGGCTTCTTAGATTATTTTGTATTAACTGAGTAGTTTTATCTGCTTTCTGTGCTGACATGCTAAAAATGTCTCTCCTGTCTCTGATTTTTTTTCTTCTTCTATCTGGGTATGTTAGGATACAGCAGAGATTGTGTGCAGTAGGGTTATGTTAGTGCTTGGGTGCTCTAATTACCTGCATAAAACTGAGCTGCTCTAAGAACTGAATCAGTGCCCTCAAATGTCATAAAATCATAGAATGGTTTGGATTGGAAGGGATCTTAAAGATTATCCAGTTCCAAGCCCCCTACCATGGGCAGGGACACCTCCCGCTAGACAAGGCTGCCCAAGGCCTCATCCAGGCTGGCCGTAAACACCTCGAGGGATGGGGAATCCACAGCTTCCCTGGGCAACCTGTGCCAGTGCCTCACCACCCTCATTGTGAAGAAATTCCTCCTTATTTCTCATCTAAATTTGCCGCTCTCTGATTTATAGCCATTCCTCCTAATGTCACTTTTTAGTGTGCCAAAAAGCTGTGTATCTGGGCCTGCTTCCCCCCTGACTCCCCTTTTTTTCAATCCGTGGCACAACAGATAGGAGAGCCTATTTGCTTTACTCTCTTAATACAGAAACGTGCAATCAAGTCCCTGAGACAAGATGCTAGGTCCTGTGTTGCTTTGAAGCAATCCTGATTTTCACTTTCAGTTCTGTCTACACAACTTTAAGTTTTAGTGTACTGAGAGCTGGAGAGCTCCAAATCTAATAATGATCACTGTTCTGTTTTCCCACCAGCCATGCTCTTCCCAAAAAGAAAGGAGAATATAGAGGAGGCAAGGGAAGGGAAGCCATGGATCTTTCCAGCAATAAAGTGATACTGTTGATCTTATGTTTAATACTGTGTTAAGGAAAGAAGCTGATGATAGTGCTGGTTTTGGAGATTTTAATCTGGTAGTCCCTAGAACAGTTCCTAGTCCCATGGCAGCATGTTTTGGATGTGACCCAGTGAGAAAAGAAGTAGGTGTGACTTTGGATTGCCTGTTGAGACAGCTGCAAAATATGTGATTGCAAATGTTTTTTCATGGACTTTTTTCTCTTTGCATGAAAAAATGTTACTTCCATTTGTTTTCATTGATATAAAACCAGAAGAACTAACTTAAAACTTCGTTTCTTCCTTCCTCCTCTCCTTTTCTTTTGTGTTTGTTTTCTTATGCTGCAACCCTTTATTTCCTGTTCTTACAGTAACTAGATGTAGATCCAAAGTGCCACTTTTAAGTGCACAATGCTTACCACTAGGATTGAAAGAAGGAAAACTGAGGATTCGCAGAACAAAGCCCAACACTGGCAACATCAGTATATGATGGTTTGCCTTGCTTCTCCCTTTCCTACTTCTACACTGTGTCTTAGTTAAAAAGCTGTCTTTGGTTAAGTCATCATCTATAGCATTAATAAAATAAGGGGTGGACACTCGGGGCCACCCGGAAGGAGGAGTAGGTCTGTTGGGAGAAGTGCTGTTGAAAGAGATTGTTGCCTCTTTCCTCTGTGCTTGGAAGTAGCCTATGCAGAATATCCTCTGGTGAAAGCCAGCATGGTCTGTGGCCCATTCATGAATGTAATTGCCTGTGATCGCCTTATCCAGATGCAATGCAATAGGAAATGTGACTTTAAGGTAGAGGAGAAAGCTTTGCGTGAGACCAGAGAGACTGCTGCCTAGTGTGGTAGGTTGTTCTTCATCACCATGTGTGATGAGGTGTGATGAGGTGCATCTAGTTTCAGTAGCATATATTGTGTCAGTGATGATGACATTCATCTGCTTCTTTGATAAGGAGACTAGAATAATCACTGGAAAGAGAATAACAAGATGGAAAATGTTATTGGAATGGGAAAGATAAAAGGTAAAGGAGAGGACCACGATTTAAAATCCTTCGTGATTCAGTAGTAATACAGCATTAAGCAATGTATCTATGTAGTCAGACAGGATCTTCACTGGGTACTAAGGTTATGTAACACTTCTACTTTGCTGTGTTGGCTGGAGGTTGACCAGAGCTTAAAAAAACTCCTTTACTTAAGAGACTTGATCTAGCATTTCAGTGTGGTTGGTACCATGTGATACTCTCTTTTCAGTCCTGGAAAATCCCCAGAAGGTTATAAGACACAAGATGGTATTTTACTTAACTGAACTTTTCACTAGCCTGGGATTATAGGAACTCCTGCAGTGGGCTGCTGAGGCAGTAGAGAGTCTCAGTTTCCTCAGTACAGGTAAGGCATCACCCCCATCTCCTTCCTTCTGCTAAGATTTGAAAGAAAATTATGAGCTACAGTGACGGCTGTTGCATTCACAAGGTTTATCCTTAAAATATGTTGTGCTATATCTGTTTAGGAGTCTGCAAAAAGCTTGGTTAAAGCTTCTCTGTGTGTTTTGCATACCGTCACTGCAGGGAAGGAGAGATCTGGTACCTGACCCATAGGTAATGGGCCTCAAGTGTAGTATCAACCCTGAAAATTTGTCCTGTCAAAGTGGTGTGGCTGGAGTTGTTTGAGCTGGGGAGAACTAATACACGTGAGGCTGAGAGTGGGAATTAGTCTGGACTGGGTACAAATCAAAAGTCTGAAAGTCAAACCACAGGTTCTTGATAAGATCTATGAACTGTTTTTCTCTAGTAATAATTTTTATAGACTGTCCGTGCAGCTGAGTGGAAAATTGGAGCACGAGTGCCTGGCATTAGTTTTGGAGGATTTTGTTACATGAGAGAAACAGGATGGTTCAGGTGGTGTCTCATCTCTTTCTTCTGCTGGTGAAGAAGGAAATGGTTCAGAGATGGATCCTTTCAGTTGTTCTCTAAATATTTTAAAGTTTTTCTTAGACTCTTGCTGTCAGCAAAATCCATCAGGGAGAGCTATTTGTAATATATAGAGTCAGAATGACAATGCCTTGCAAGGGTTTGCTTAATAATAAAAAAAAAAATGTAATATATCAGAATTCCTTAAATACCGTAGTGTTATCTCTTTGTTAGATGTGCATACATGTCCAATTATAAGAAGAAATAAACGAGGGAGATACATTTTTGGCATCCTTCTGATTATCCGTATTTGCTTGATGTAATTCAGACTTCATTTAGGAAGAGGAGTGAAACAGTTTGATCCCATGTCTGTTCCAATTTTGGTCTTTTTGCTGACACAGCTAAGAGGAGAGTAGTTGTGAGTTGTTGCTGAAGCTTCATAAATTGTAAGTCAAAGATACGCTATGAAAAAGTGATGTTACAGTGTCCTAATACGTATTGAACAGGTGGTCTTGCTGTACGTTGCTTTCTCTTTTAGTGCGCTGCCTGTGTTGCATGCAAGAACCTGTAATCTCCTGCAGTCAATTCTTTGTCTTAAAGATTGTGAGGTGCAATGCAACCAAAATATGACGAGTGAACGGAGTGCAGGGCTGCTGGTCGAGCGAACTAATCCTATTGCCAGCTCTGCTACTGGTTCTTTGTAAACTTTGGCACATCACTTAATTTCAGTTCCAATATCTTTAAATGCCATTAATCCCTAGAAGCAACTTTGGAATAAAAACATTAACTGCTTTCTCAGGAGGGGACCTCAGGGTCACAGCTTATGAGACCCATTTTTTATGACTGCCACACATTTCCATGAGAGCCCTGCATTAGCAGAAACTAAATTGAACAGCTTCTGAGTGCTCCTTTGAAAGTCATCCTGTCTTAAGTATTCACTGTGTTCTGTTGCATTTTATGTCTGTCAAGAAATCTCCTGACTCCTATTGCTCTGTAACCAGCATTTTGAAAACTGGAGGGACTCTTTAGAAGTGCTCTGGTCCCTGTGCTGCCGTCTCTGTCCACTTCAGGCTCCTGTCTGTCTTGCTCTTGGTCTGTGCTTCTGGTATTGCTGTCTGAATCTTGCACAACCTTCTCTTCATCCCTCCTAACTCTTATTAAATGCAGTTTATCTCACTGCTGTTAAGTAGTCTATGGATTCACTTTAGAGTTTATTAGATTATTGCTGTCTGGCTTTTGAATTTTTTTTTTCAGGTGGGTATATGTGCACATATGAAAGTAAATCAATGAGCAGGGACAATGTACAATTATTTACACAGCTACAGCTGCCACTCTAATGTAATATTATCATTTAAATGCTTGCTGAGTATTCAAACAGTGAAGGTCTGTACTGCGTGCTCTCCAGTGCTAGAGCCCTAGGGTAACCTTTTTCATAGCCGTTTATTCCTAAATACTTTTGATGGAAATACAAATGCCACCAAAGCTCCACATGTGGTTTCAAGTACTGGGAAAAGGGGGAAATGGAGGGGACTGCACTGTTTAAAAAATGGCACTAAAACTTTAAAATGTGTTTAAAAAATAAACTGAGATGCAATGGGTCTGTTTGAGAGAAGAGAGTGATAAAACCAAGTAGAAAACTGATCTGCAAAGCCTGCAAGTTTATTTGTAAAATTCCCCTCCAGCAGAAGCTTAGAAACTGGAATGAAAATACGCTGCCAGTGTTGAGGTTAACCCTTAGCAACTCAGTAGTTTTCATCACCTATGCCTTCCTAGGGAGACCTTTACTATTGTCTTTGCATGTTTTTGCAGACCGGGGAAGGGAAACACAATTTATCTTAGTAGTGTCTTACTGTTGTGTCTGAGATGATTCATATTTGTTTAAATTTACAAGTGCACTGCATTGTTTTGTATTATGGTGGAGCTGTGTCATGCCCAACGGTGTTACATTTTTCATTGTGCTGGCGGGGATCAGACTTCCTCTGCTGGATCGCTTTCAGTTTCACCAGCTGGTGGGAATAGGGACAGGAATTTGGGGATTACAGATGTTCATGCAGCCAAAAAGGAAACAAGCCAAGTTTAGAGGAACATTGTTAAATTCTGTCCCAGGGGCCTGGCTTTTATTTTCCTGAAGATATGAAGACCTCAAAAGACTTTTTAGTGTCATAGTCATCACTCCCCCTCTTCTTGGTAATCTATCCTCCATTAGGAAAGTGTTCTTCTAAAATTCTTTAGCTCACCAAAATGAGTGGGAGGTGATGATCTTGGAACTAGATGATCTTTAAGGTCCCTTCCAAACCAAACTATTCTATGATTCTGTGAGTCTATGATTCGATGATATAGTTACCCCAGAAAAGACTCCATCTTTTTGTGTAAAACCTCCAGGTTGCTGCAGATGTGTTTGTACAAGCACAAGCCTGAAGTTACCAGAACTCTTAAATGCATACCAACACCCTGCTAATGCTAATTGAACATTTGCCAGCATGCTTTGCACCTGGGGCCACACACTTTGTGTGGAGAAAAATATCTAAGTATACACAGATGCATATACCTCAAAGGAAGAGATTTCATTTCCACTGTTAAAACTGACCCAGAGCCATTGATGCAGGCTCACAGTTCATTTGTAGGGTAAAGTCTCTTTCAGGAGCATTTTGTCACCTTATTTTTTAACTGATTTTTCTTTCTTTGCTGAGCTATTCCTTTTTCAGTCCCCATTTCAGCAGTCTTTTATTTCTGTAGCATAGACATTGGTGTGGTACAGTCAGAGCTCCTCGGTTCCATTCTTCTGCTAAAGGCTTCCTCCAGCCTGGCTTTATTTTGCCCTCAAGCCTACTGAAAAGAAACTCCGTTGCTTTCCTGCTTACTTTAGAAAAGCTTCACTGTAAGGTTAGCATTAGTTCAGTTGGGAGAAAAAGCATCTAGTCCTATAGCATACCAGATTTTCTCTACTGCCATATGTACTGGTGTGTATTGTTTTATTCTAGTAGGGTTCTGCAGCTAGTGGTCTCCCATGCAGCCTCAAGTTTTCTTTAATTGTTGCTTACTTGTGGTTTTGTTGATATAAAACCAAGGTCAAATTGTTACTAGTATCCAAAATAGATTGCATTGCCAGTGGTTAGTTTTGGGTGTTAAGAATTACTATTCCATGCACCACATATCTCTCTGCTGCTCCCCTTTTCTGCACCTGCTTTACTGGAGCAGTTTCCATAGCAACAACCTCTTCAAGTTTTCCAGAAGCATTACAAGAATGATTTTCTATCTCCTCCTCCTCAACAATTCAGGAAAATGGAGCCTATTAGAGATACGTTTTTGTCCTCTGTGCCTTGATAGGAGCCTAGCAGGGGCACTCTGCAATCCCAGGTAAAGCTCTCTGCACCACAGAATTGCTCTTTCGTGATGAAAAGCCCAGCCAGGCTGCCCATTGCTTCAATTTGCTTGACCTAATATAGGTTGTCTTCCTTTCTTTCTTGACTTGGGCCACAGTATTTTTATGTTGTTCCAACTTCTAAGAATAATGTGCAGGACAAATGTAAAAAAAAAAAAAATGTATTCTGAAAATGAGCAAAAAATATTATATATCCCAAAGACGTGAGAGTCAATAATTCAAGTCTCCATCATGTTTCTTTCTTCTGCCAGGTGTGTGAGGTGCTACACAACAGTTCAACTTGCAGCTCAGTAGCATATGGAAAAACATAAATCCCTGGAGAATGAAAGCATTAAGCAGCTGCCTGGAAACCCTCAGGAGTCTGACAAAATGGGGAGGTCAATGTTAACATGGGACGAACAGTGATTATCTTAAAAAGTAATACATTCAGGACCAGATACAAGGTTGTGGTTTGAAAGTGAACTGTGGGTGATAGAATCCGTGGCAATGTGTCAATTCCTTGCTTTGTGACCTATAAGGCCAGAGCAGGATGGCCTGATGAACATGGGTATCCATGCTAATAACATCCGAGGAGCAATCCTGAGGTACAGCCTTGACCTACTGCATTAGGACTGGGCATTAGGATACTGCCATTCCTAAACTGATGAACAAGCTATTCTGCTAAAATAGCTATTATTGTGTAGAAATATGTTGAAAGCAGTTTATAGACAGAGCTGTGAAGTCTTCTAGGATGACACATACAAAAATAGCTCCCAAGCATGACAGGGCTAAGTTCATTTTAAACTAGGCTTGCCTAACGGGGACCTTGGATACTGCTGACTTTGAAGCACTGTCCGAGACACAAATCTGTGTGGCTTATGCTTAACATTCACACTTGAAATTGAAGTAGTAGTACCTAAGTTAGCTTTATTTTTGCATTGTGACTAGACAACAGCAAAGTTGTGAAGTTCATGGGAGAAGCCTCTGAACACAGGAGATGAGCCACATTCCAGTGCCAAGATCCTTTATGATCTCCATGTGCCCTTGGGATTTTATTCCATATCTAAAGTCTGCCAGACCCCTCACTGTGTAGGCTTTCGATTTCACCATTTGTTTCAGCCTCAAAAAGACATTTTGAATATTTTTAAATAACTGTGTTGTCATTCCTTAGTTAAAAAGGAACTTTTCTTCCCTCTGTTCCCCCCGCCTTCCCGCTTCAACCTCAATTGTTCAGACTTCTAAATAATTCATATCCCTTTTGACTTCATACACCTGCTTGTGCTACCTGTGGTGCTCAGTGAGAAATGTGCTCTTTGCAGAGCTCCAAAAGATCAACAGTGAGATTAGTTAAAACCAAGTAGGTGGAGAGTTATGTTTCACCTACTAATTGAAGTACTAAACCTATGGGTGTTAGGGGTCCTACAGCAGCCTGGCCAAAATGCCATTGCTAAATTTATTGATGGTTGATTTCTCCAGTAAGCATGGGTGCTGGCTTTGTGGAAGCAAGTTGTTGCTGAAGAAACTTTTAATTGGAAATTCTGTGTCTCTATGTGTATTGCGTCTCAGCTGTACCATCGTACTATTGTGTTTTGCACACAGTTACATGCACAGACTAGTAGAAGGAAGGTTGGAGAACTTCACTGGTCTTTCATCCTTTTTGCAGTTTCTTTAAGTTTCCTTTACTTGGAAATCCCAGGTGCTGCACTCTAACAGACTTAAAAAATATCATTTTGACAACCTAATCTTGCAAAAAGACAAAGTTGGAGTATTTCTTCAGGAAAGTGTCATAGCCACATACATACAAGATTTGGGTTTTAATTATTGCTACACCCTCTAGCTATAATAAAAGACCTGTCAGTGTATTCATGCTGTCCCTATTCATATTCAGAGGGTTGGAAAGCAGAGATTTAGATTCATTCTGGATTGAGGTTAGGCAAGCAAGGTCTTTTCTTCAGCATAATGACTTTCAACTCAGTTTGGTGACTGATCAGTTCAGCTGTCTGAATTGTGTATGCGCAAAGAGAAGCAGAGTTGTGCTTTTGCATACATCCAATTTCCATATTTATAAATCAGAATCTGCCTCCATTTAAAAAATGAAGTGTCATTGCCTTCAGCTTATAAAGAGCAGCTGCCACCACCATTAAAACTTTGAAATGTTCCCTCGAGAACTCTGAGAGTGCATCTGTCTGAGCCTTGTAGTGGTCTGAGCTTACAAGTGGGAGTAAAGTGTCCCTTATTACTCAAGAGTTTAGACAGTAGATCAAAGACTTGAGGTTTAAGCAGCTATCTTTCTTGGATAAGCCTGTTTGCATGAGTAGGTGCAAAGTTCCAGCTGAAAAGGAGAGTCTTGCTGCTGCCAAACTTAGTCAGAGTATTGCTGTTTACTTCTTAGAAGCATCACTGGGTCCTAAGCTAGCAAATCATTTCACTAGCATGAGAAAGACCTCTGGTAGCTTTTGGCTGCAAGCTTTTTCTCATTGTCCCAGTGGCTTAACTACAGAAGCAGAAGTGATGTTCTGGAGCTCTGCAGATCAGTAAAAAAAGATTTTACTTTACTTTCAGAGACGGTCTGTAGAGTAAGGCTCTCCTGAATATTTCAAAGAGGATACCCACACCTTGTGATACAAGAACTCATGATGTAGCTGTGGATGGGTTTGCTCCAAACTGAGAGCGATCAGGCTATGTTGTTATAGTGTGGGTGAGACAGAGGGCTGAGGAGCTTGGGCACATTCCCTCAGTGACTGCTCCTGTCAGAACTTACGCTCCTATTTCCATATGGCATCATACTACACAGACTGGGATTTATGAAGGGATGGAGGAAATTAAAGAGGTTATTGCGCTGTTCATTGGGCTTAGCATCCTCCTGCAGGACTCTGGCACCACAGGCAGGACTATGCTATGGCTGTGATGGTACTAGCAGTGGGGGGGAGGTGGCAAGGGCTAAGGTCTTTTCCCAGGGTCTGTGGTCTCTTGGGAGTGTGTATCTCTAAAGCTGTCTGCCCATTGCAGAATACAGATGGCTCCTCATGACTGGCTAAGCTCTACCGTGGCCATGCTGCAGTGCAGAGGCTGCTTTCTGAACATTTTTTCCCACCAGGTCTCAGCTTCTGGCAGTTGACCATGCCTCTGCTGTGCACATCACACAAGGAGGACACGCAGATGTTGTTTGTCACGTCTGTGCTGTAAGGACACAACCACACACTTGGAACTAGCTTGGACACATTACTTTTATGCTTAAGTATTTAGCACTTCAGTAAGAGAGGTAGTTGTGTACTGTAATATCACTGCCTTAGTATTTGCAGCTATGAAATGGTGTCTGCACATCAGGGATCTTTAAGAAGTAATTTGTAACTTTGTCCTCCTCATCTTTGCTACATCTTTCTGTTGCTTATACCTCTTGTATTGCAGGTCCCAATCACAAACACCCTCTTGTTCTCTGTGTTTGAGTTAATAATCAAATCACAGTACTTCTGAAGACTTTTTCCTCTAGATTTTGTCCACAGAAAATAGAAGGACTATTATTTTATAGACCTAAAGCTGTCTGATTGTGTAATTTCATGTTGTCTTTGGCTTTCTGAATTTCACATCTAATTAATGAACTCCCCTGGCATCTCTGTAGGTTGTACAGCTCTGAGCTCATTATTGGCACCTTACAAACACTGACTGTAAAATGCTCTGAAGGAAGCGGTAGTGATTGGGTGTTTGGGTTGTTTTTTTTACAAGCAAGGATGTCTCCCTGTCTCCATTCTTACATCTTTTCCTGATTCTTTTGTTTCTTTCCTTCCTTTTTTTTTAAGGTCTTCTCAAAAAGTAGCATGTGACAAAGAAACATCATTAGCGTGAGTGTTTCCTCTGCACTGGGTGTAAGGCAAGCAGATTTGTGGTGTTCCCTCATGGATCGTTAGAGGCCTCGTATTGAGCTGTTGTGCAGTTGGACTTCCAGTGCCAGCGAATTGATCGATGACACTTGCTTGAGCCCACACTCTCATTTCATCTCTGGATCATGCCAGTTATAAGGTGGGATTGTGTTGTAAGTGGGTGGATTTTGGCCTTCCATACAACAGCTAGTCTTGTGAGGATGGTGGCTTCGTATACAGTAAACAGCTCAAATTAAAACTGTGTGTTTGCTCAGATAAGTAGGATATAAAATAAGCGTAAGCTCAGAGAGTTTGGGCTGAAATGAACATCAGTTCATTTCACCTTGTGGACTCATAAGTGGTTTCTGGAGCTTGGCAGCCAAGGTGAAGCAGTGCTGTCTGTGTGTGAGCTCCAAGCTCCTTGTGCAGCAGTGTCCTTCTGGAGGCTGAGGGAGGACAGAGCAGCCTGCAGAGCAGGCGCGAAGGTGTCTCGACTCAGGGGATCAATGGAGCCACAGACTGGTGAGTGTCAAGCCTACAGAACTTCCAAGTTCAAGTATTTGACTGCACTTGAATTTTCTTCCCCTGGGGAAGAAGAAAAAGCTTTAATTTATGAAGTGTCACAACACATTACAGCACATCACATCCCAACACGCCGCTGCATGGAGCTGACATTTGTTTGCTTTAATTCCTCAAAATAGCTTTTATTTAGAGCAAATGTTCCCTGTTAATTCAAACAGTTCTCATTTTCCTGTGCTCTGTACTTGCCAGTTCCCATGGGGACAGTTGTTCCTGCAGTGCTTTGCCCTGTGTTGGTGAGCTGTCAGGCCTTGTCAGAGGTTTCAGTTATTTTTCTTATGAGTAAAAGAGGATTTCTTTGTTGCCTCTCAGCCCAAATACTCACTAGGCAAGGTTCAGTGATGTTTATACTTTTAATTTTAGTGTTCTGACATACCAAGTGCTTTGCAATCCTGCAAGGAGTGGGGAAGAGTTTTGGCAGAGGAGCAGGCTCCAGGTGTTTGGTAGTCACCGTACTGGTTGAGGCAGTGGAAGCCAACGTGGGCCCCAAACACTCTTCCAGATGAACTTGCTGTAAGGACTGGCTGTGGTAGAAGCCACCTACAGAAAGTCAATCTGTCTGCAGACTCGTGGTGCTGCAGAAGCTGCCTTGCTTGCCAGGCAGCAGCTGCCTCCCTGAGGAAGGATACAGCCTCCCTGAGGTCAGCCAGCGTGTCAGGCTGAGTGGCACTCCTGTCATACAGGGCAGCCTCCTGCCGAGCTCCTTGGGATGAACGGGCAGTTCACTCTCCTGAAGTTGTCCTCTGACAGCACTATGACAAGCTGAAGTTTGTCAGCAAATAGCTGAGGCTCAGGCCTAATTAGGATCGATATCCTGTCATGGTGGGGGCTCTGCAGGCACACAAGAGGCACCTTCACTTGTAGTGAAAAACTGCAGAAGATTGCAACCATGCATATTCAGCAAGGAGTTTTCATCTGATTTGTGTACGTGTTTTGTGGGAGGACGAGGATCTGTTCTCCTGAGAACAGCAAGTACTGCATGTCATGTGCAGGGCTAAAAAGAAATGAGAAGGAAAGTTTAGCCACCTATCTCCTAGTGTGCAGTACATCTTTTGCCTCCTGTGTGAGCAACATCTATATAGGTACAATACTGCAAATCTCTGGGATTTGTCATTTAATGAATTCTAGAATAGCCAAATTAACACTTGCTTCATCTAACTTTACCTAGAGAGTCAATGTGACTTTCCATGTGATAACCTAAAGATGGGCAATACCCATTTTGGGTATGTTTATCTTCTTGAGGAAGATGCATATCTTGTCTATTTGGCAATTAGTTGCTGGACCATTCTCATAGGTGTATGTGGATTCTTCCTGCTTTTTTAACAACTTTATGGTGCTTGGGAAAGACCTTGGAGCAGGTATGTTCTTCCATCTTTTCTTCAGTTGGAATAAACAGACAGATCAGGTGATTGTCAATGGTATTGCTGTTCGTTTTCCTGGAGAATTTTTCCTTTTCACCCAGTCTCCTTCACTGTCCTTCATTTTGCTGTGTTTCCTGTGAAAGAGAGACAGAGCTGCCTGCACACAAAAAGGATTTCTGCTTCTCACTTCTCTGGGTGATTCAATGCATTAGCAAGTCCCAGGTCTATGTTGCATCAAGCCCAATGTCACACTACTACTACTGGAAACTGCTGCTGTCAGAGAGTGTAACTACAAGCAAGGTGAGAAGGACACTGAACAAGCAATGGAAAGCACTAAAATTCTTGGTCCTTCCTACTCTATATGTATTCCTGGAAAGATTCCTGCTGTTTACCTTCTCGATCCTCTACTTGAAGCCGTACTCTTCCCTAGCTAGGTACTGCAGAAACAAAATGGAAAAATTGCGCTATGACGATAAAGCTTGCAAGGGCTAAGCATAATATGTAAAAGAGTCTCTGGTGCCTCCTTAGATTACTGTCTCCTGGGTTTTGGGAATCACAAATAAATTAGACCTTCTGTAAACCACACATCAGGCAAGCAAATCTGCCTTGACTTCTGAGCATATTAAAATACTTTCCTTGAGATGGAGCAGGCTGTTGAGGAAAGCAAAAACTGAAGATCTCAGAACATCAGAACTGTTTTATTTTCAGAACATTTTCCCTTTATAACTGAAAAAGCTAAATGAGTAAGGGAGGCAGTTTTGGAAGAGAGAGTCAGTGGGGGAACAGTGTGAAACAGGAGGGGATAAGTGAGCAAGAAGTCACTCTGTTGATATGGGAGTCTCAGCACAATCAAAAGCAGTGTTTATGTAATTTAATAGAAGAACATGCCTTTTGCTTTCCTTTTCCTTGCTTCAAAACTATTTTATTCTGTTATGTTGTAAAGTAACCTGCATACACTTAATCCTAGGTGGCTGTGGTTTTTGTTTCCTATAGTGCCTCCAGATATCTGTGTAGGACTTGGCTTCTCTCCTGAAGACCAAGGCTACAAGGAGACTCTGAAATGTGATGGCCAAGCTTTGTGCATTTGGAGCGGTCCTTTCTGTAGAGGAGGGGTCAGCTAGAGTACTGTGACTCTAAAGTTATCAAAATGGCAATGAATAGTCACTATGGGTAGAAGGCCTAGTTGCATCAGGTGCCTTCCACAGTACAATAATAGGCTGCCTTTTAGCAGAGGCTAAGGGATTGTACATATACAAATGCCTATAAAACTTATGTATGGTATTTTTGCCCCTTCAGAACAGCACATTATTTCTACTGTCTGTCAGCATTTCTGTGAAGTTGATTTGTTCAACTAAAGAACGTCCTCCTTCTCTGGGCAGAAACCCAACTCACTTTCCTCCTTCTCCTTGCTGTCATTTCTCTTCCTCATTATGCTCCATATCCAATGGTAAATAAATAATAACTCCAATAGAAACCACAGCCACTTAGATTCCATGCTGCTTTGCACTTTCTTCTCTGCTTACTGTGGTGGGGTCTTTTTCAGGATTATTATTTATGAGTTAAAATTCAGAGCAGAACTGCAATGAATGACAGGGTTTTCCTTGCTTTGGGCATGAAGCTTTGAAAAAGTTTTGACAGTTTTCTTTTAGTACACAAAAACCCCATCTCAATTTGTGAAGAACAGCTACTATTTTGTATTTGGGAGACCACTGTGTTACCCATTGATTCTTCCAAACCCAAAAGCCATGGGACAAACCTCAAATAGTGTTGATTTTCTGTCTGCAAGGTTTATGTGTGAAACTGCCTTTGACTGTGTTGTTACTTGTCTGAGATACATATCTCTCCAGGGAGCATATGACACTTCTGTCCCATGCCTGTCTTGCATTCCTCATGTAGTTTAAGGTGTTGGCTTTAACCTTTAAAGCTTGAAACAGGATGAATGGTGTGTGGTATCACTCAGGCACATCTGTTGATTTCTCATCCTGCTAACAGCTGATTGGTTTAAGGAGGAACAGTTTAACTTGAGGCCTTTGGTTCTGTGATACCTTTCACATATTGTCTTGCCAGTGTCTGAATGTGCCATCCTTCAAGATAAACAATGGATTCTCCTTTGTATTCGTTGTGGAAGACAAAGAAATGTTGGCTGAGTCACACGTGGACCAACTGTAGGCATTATGTCTGCATCTCCTGATGTTATACAAGCATGAAATAGGCAAGATCATAAAAGCTGTGAAAGACATTACTAAAATTGACAATGAAAGGAAACAAGTATGGAATCTTTTCCTCTGACAGGTCAAATGAACGAACCAGGGGCATGGTGAAGTACATGATCCTTTGTGTAGCTGCTTCTCTCTCCTATTTTCACTTTCCTTGGAAAGGGTAGAAGGCAGACAGCAGATTCCTTTAGCTACTGTGCTTAACCTTACTTGGGCAGAGCCCATAGATTCACTTAATTTTGTGTCTTCTGACCTGTTCCACGATGTGTACTTCCTTCTCACCTACTCCTTGTTGCTTTTTGCAAGGAATCGTGAACTTCTGGGGAAGTTTTCTCTTTAAGTGACATTTATTTGTATTGCCTAGTACCGTAAAGCATTGCTTTGCCTTCAGCGAAATAAAAAAGGTACTTCAATGAAAAGAAAGGGGTAATAGCAGTGAAAGAAGAGGGTTATTATGTATCATAATGTTAGCATTCTTTGGAGAGATGCTACTGTAGTTGGAGGAACTAATCTTTGCTTGCATAAGTAGACAGAAAAGCTGGCAATTTACAGCATCCGCTCGTACCCAGATGTCAACTCACATTTCCAAAGAGAATCATCAAGTCAGGAGATAAACAGCTGGTACAGGCGAAAGGAAAATAAGCTTGTAAGTGTTTAAGGAAAAAAAAAGTGTTAATTTTTATGAAGTGTAGTGTGCTGGCATCTAAACAAATGAAAGTTAACAGCCAAGAGCAGGGAAGTAAAAAGAATTCTCTTTGGTTTTAACATCTAAGAATTTAAGTCTTGCTTCCTTTCATAACAGCTTCAGAGCACCCCTGTATTTTTATGGAGTTCTTTCTACCACAGCTTTGTGTATGCTAGCAACAAAACGAGAGCTAACATTGATGGATTTTGGACAGTCCCACAGCCCTATCTTTGTGTGCTTTAAACTGGACCAAGTATCAGAGTATGACCACACGTACTTCTATTTTTAGAGTTTAACCAGACGTGCACGTCTCACAATCAGAGAGAATCTCAGTAGCTGCGTCAGTGGCTTCAGGGATGCTGATGGCAAAGAGACAAGGTAGGTTTTGGAGACAAAGTCTGGATGCCACATATAGGATGCTAAAAATTAGTCTTCCTGAGGAGTGAGGCATTTGCCTAAACTTGTAAGTATTGGTCACTAGATAATTATTAAGCAGTTATATGTAAAAGCAGAGTGTTTCTATGGTCAACAGGCATAGAACTGTAGCTGCAGAAAAAGTCAGTGGTTATTGCTGAAAGAGCAAGTAACAGAGTGCTGACTTGCAGCATCCTTTGCAGGGCATGAGAAACAGCAGGTCTGCTGTCTGGCTCGTGGATGTCTTTCTGTACAGAGAGGAGGTAGGCCTGCATCCTAGTTGGGCTGACAACAAAGCAGAGTAAACAAATCTTAAAAAAAACCTAAAAAACAGATTATAAATTCTCTACTCCTTGAAGGAAAATAAAGTGCAGTGTATTTACTGTCTTTCTCCCTCCTTCCCTCCCGTTCTTTCTCACTCCAGTCTTCTAATGCTCACAGGGCCTAGCAGGGTTTTACGTGGAAATCGTTGGGATTATCTCCCAATTTTTTCTCAGATAATTCAGTTGAGAGGTTGTACAGAACTGAATGGTTTGTAGACTGGGAGTCACTAAGCTAGAGGCTTTAAGATGCTCCTATCTGGACAGAACAGTTCGATATTTATTGGATGTGCTATTAATTGGTTGAAAAATCCACCTTTCCTGTGTTTTTTTATTTTTGCTCAAGGTCGTTTTCTGAGGTTTGGGAAGGGCAGAAGGGTAAGTAAGTGAGATATCAGCCAGGCAGAGTGTACTGAAAATTGCTATGGTGACTTGTGATTTATACTACATGTTTCCATGTGTTTCTTCCCAAGTGAACAGGGGATTGCTGACAGTCTGCATACTGTCCTGGGGTAGGAATCCTGCCTAGCCCAGCCCACACAGTACCGAGTCAGAGGTAGTGTATTTCAGAGTAGGTAACAGTGCATGTACGAAAGCCAGACAGCACTGCTTGGAGAGCAGACCTGGAGACATTTGTGTGTGTGTTGTTCAGAGAAGGTCTCCTGGTTAGCAGGGACAAAAGGTGCAAGTATAGATTCCCTGCCATGGCTCAACCTCAACAGCCATGCCTAAAGCAGCAGTCCCCAGCAATAGTTCTGTCCCGCATCTCTTCCAGAAATAGAACCTGCAGCTGCCAGCCCTCCTCTACAGCAGTGTTTCAAACAAATAAATTGTAATGAGATGAGCCGTCTTAGCTGTTACAGTATTTACAGGATAGTTTCCACTTCACAGCCATCAATACCTCAGCCCTTTAAATCCATTAACTTCTGAACTGCTATACACTGCCTTCGTAATGGGCTGACACTGATTTAAGGCTAGAAAAACCCTGTTTAGAGCTCTGCATTAGGGAGAGTGAATTTAAATTGTAACCACACCATTTGGCCTGGGACTAAAAACGTCTGCAGAAGTGACACATTTCAAACCATGTATTGGATTGCAACAGCAATGACGCAGAATGTTCTTCTAGTCTTAGTTGCTGGATTAGCAGGAAACCTGGAGATTAGCATTACCAGCTTTCCTAAGGGGCTGTAATCTTAAAACTAGAGACACATGGCTGCTATGGTCTGCTATGTAGCCTTATCTAAAACCGAGCTGTGCCCTGGATCACCCTGTTTGCAGATGTTGGTGACGTGGACTCCCTGCATCAGAAAAGGTCTTCCAGAAAGATAAATACTTTATTTGAGCTCTGTTCAGTTCCTCTCTCAGACCTGTCACGGTAGCATCAAATGGTTTCTATTTTTAATCTTTTGTAGCTGATTGTTTTAGAGGAATTGAAGCAGACTTCACTTATTTATTGATGGCTGGAAATGAATACCCTGCAGCCTCCCTCTTGCATTCCTAGTGCAACGGAGAGGAGAGGTGTAGAATCGGAATAGAAGATCTATCACAGTCAGCCTGCAAGGCTGTTATTTGAGCTGTCTCAGAAATGTTTAAGTTTTTTGCTGTTGTGTTAAAGCATTGACAGTTGGATTTTGTTAAAGATGACACAAGCAGAGAGGTTTTATTTGAATCCCACCCACATGATCTTTAGAGATTTATGTACAACAGAATATGAAGCTCATTCTCATTTTTACATATCACCGATTGGCCTTCTTATCTTGTGACGCAGGGAGCGTGTGTATTTTGGAGCCTGGGAGGGAGGAGAGGGGAAGAAGGGGGTGGGGGGAAGAAGAGGTGCACCCTTTTTCTCTTCCACTGGTATATTTTGTGTGTATTGGTTAAAGCCTCTACAGTCAGATGCAGCTGGACACTAAGCGATGTAGGCTATGCAAGGACGGTTTAGCCACGTCCAGTCTAGTGATGGGATGCCATTTCAAACTCTTGCTGGCCTCTCCACATTGAGAGACTGTATCTGTCGTGCTGTATCTGTGGGCAGCAATTTTACAGATGAAAGCATATGACCCCAAGCAGCTAACACAATGGCAGCTATACTCTATATTGGCTTTGTCCTGCATGAGCAATCAGCAGTGAACCCACGTTCTCCAAAGGCACAAACCTCATATAATTTTGCCGCTGGTGTCTTTCTCATGAACCTTTCCTTTCCTGCTCAGATTGTTTTAGCCAAGGACTTAGGACAGGCATTGAGAATATGATTCCTGACACTGTATCCACAGTGAAGATCAGTCTGACAGTTTCTACTTGTTTCCTTCCCATTGTTATAGTACTGATAGCTAATTGCCAGTCTTTACCAGAAATAAGCCTCCTGATGCCATTTGAGGAAGGACCATATAGAGAAAATGTATGGCAAGAACTTGAGAGATGCAGCCTGTCACTTCCAGGAGGTGAGAAATAAAGGGCAGGTTGCTCTGCAATCTGCCACCAAGTTCACTTGTGTGTGCTTTTGGAGTGAACGAGGGTGGGACGTTTCCTACGGGGCTGTTCATGCATAAAGCAGCCAAGCAACGTTGAGCATCTGTTTCATTATTAAACCATTATCATTAGCTAATTTCTCAAAGTCAGTCAGTGGAAGAAGGGAAGCATCGTGCGTTTCACTGTGTGTGTACCTGCAGGTTACTTAATTTTCTTTTTGGATATGATTAGTCTATTTGATGGTCGTTAGTTGAAAAACAGTGAAGTCATTAAAGGGCCATAGGTGCCCTCTGGAGCCACTTGCTGTATGTTGATAAAGGGAAATGGCAGTGTTATACAAAATATAATCTGATCACCACATCTAATTACAGACAAGAGTAAGCTGCTAAAGAATGGTTCTGTAAGAATATAATATTTGTGTTCGTACTGCATTTCCAACTTGAAAGCTGTGAGCAAATATCGACTAATCCTCCCAACAGCCCCTGAGGGTGGGAAGGTAAATCTATTACTATTTATTAGGAGCTTGTTTCAATTAACTTTAACCACTGTTTAAATAACTATGAAATGCTGAAAAAATTAACGCTGTTTGCCTTGCAATGATTGCAACAATTTTCAACATTTTGGATGTGCTAGTACTGAGTAGCGTTTCTGGTATCTCATATAGGAGGGCATCATTTGACTGGAGGAAGACTGTTTAGAAGACTCAGAAAAATTACTTTTTATTTCCATTAATCTTTAGTGTCTTATTAAATACTAAATATTCTTGTTTGGTAAATGTTTAACAAGCTCTCTAGGGCTTTGTAGGATGTATTGTTTTCAATAAAATTGCACAGCACCATACTGCTATTATTACTACTATTCTAATTTGAGGAAATATTTTTCTGTGCAGCATAAAACTGTAGATGTTAGTAGTAAAGTCTCTTTTTACAGCATAGAACCACTGTATTTTTGCTCTTTTAATTGATAACATGCTCTCTCAGCCCTAGGCTAGGGGATGGGGTGGAAATTATGGATAAAATCATTAAGCATACCCTAGGCATCTGCAAGGCACAAAATGGACAAAATATTGTTTTGGCTGCTTCTGGGGCTCTAAATGGTAGTGTTTGATGTTGGTCATCTGGCTGACAGCTTCTACAGAGTTCCACTGATGTTAGGCTGTCCTATGGAGGCTCAAACCATCTAGTACAGGAGTGGTATTTCTTATGAAAGGCTGCTCTTGGAAATACAATAGTTTTAAAATCTTTCTTCACGTTAGAGGCTAGAGAGTTCTTGTTTGGGTTTATAATGTGTGTGTCACAATGGCAGGTCAAAGATGGGGAGTGATTCCATAACCTTTGCTTCAGTTTTTGTTGGCTTCATTTGCCAATGGTTGATGCTTTATTCCAGATTTACACCTAACGCATTGGCTAAAAAATTGAGTATTCTGTGCCTAGAGGAGAAAATGGAACATTTTTATTAGTTGCATGAGAACTTGGCTTAGCTTAAGCCTGTTCAGGTTGCTGGGGATTTGTGCCCTGGGCAATCTTTCTCTCATTTCTCTCAAAACCCATGTTTTCAGTTTTTTTATTATTTATGTTTATTATCATGCATATTTATCATCTTTTTTGAACTATCCCCTCCATGCAGAAACGTGCTGCAAAGCTGTAGAATGTGTACTATATTCCATAGCTTTCTCATGGAATGTTTTGTATGTAATTTTGTTACATAAAACTCCTGGATTTGACTCAAGGCTTAAATAGTTGTCAGGTGCTAGCAATAGATGACTGAGTGTCTTGTGCCCCTTTTTTGCTCATGTATGCTGAATGAAAAGCTGTTTATCACTTGTTTGGCAGACTCTCAGTATCCATACGCAGCTTGCATTAATGCTAATGAGAACTGCATACACACTGAAGAGCCAAAAGAGCCAAGTTCCTCCTTAATCTACACTATCAGATAGTGACTACCTTGTCATAGTACTCAAGGTGGCTTTTCACTGCTTAGAAATTCAGTTTACCGTGCCCTTATAGCTTAAACTGCATGTAGAAGCTAATTGGATTCCTCCCCCATTCTGACAGGTGAAATATGGGGCAGTGTATGAAAGGAGCTTGATCAAGAGGCAACAATTGGGTAAGCAAATGGTGCATGCAGAAAATCACTGTACATCTCTTACATTGGCGCTGGAAATCACTGGGTTCAGGTAGGTGCTAGGAAACATCAGCATGGTGTAGCTGAAGGTTTCGGGTAGCATTCCTTTGGGTAGCATACCCTTCTGCTTTTGTCTGTAGCTGACATCTGGTTACCTGGTGCCTGCAGCAAATGTTCTGTCTGGGAAGGGTTAATGAGAGAAGATCAAAGGTGTGCAAGCAGCTGATTTTTCAGCAGTGCTGGGCTCTCCTGAATGTCTCTCACTTTGCCTCTTCTTGATCTTTTCTTCTTCTAAAATAGTCTCTTACGGTATATCTGATAGTTAAGAATTGCTTTTTCTTCTTCCTTGTCTCAATAAAGTGCCAAAGGATCTGGGACCGGGTAGACATTCTATCAGAAGCTGCTTGGAAGCAGAGTCAGCACATCTTGCCTAAGCTGTTCTCTTCCAATTGTATTTCTCCTACTGACCTCTCTCTGAAATATGTCAGCCCCTCCTCCATACAATGCAGTGTTTAGAAGTTTGGACACATGTGTGCTTCCTGGATTTCATTTTTATGACAATTGCAGGTCTTAAGAGCAAATTAAAGTGATTGGGGTTTTTTGGTGGCTTTTATTTTTTATTATTTTGTCTTTGGAGGCACTGATTGACACTCCCACCTGAGACTCTAGGCATGCTTTGTCTGCTGCCTGCTCCTAGTCTTTTCTGGTCCTCATGTGTTCCCGTTGCTCTTGAATGCCTGAGACGTCCTAGAGTTGTTGTTTTTCCTTAGTCAGAGTTGATTACAGAGATTTTGAGACAGGAGAGTCTATTTTATTATACCTCAGCCAGCCTGAGCAAGCGTAGTCCTCCCGGTGGAGCTCCTGACCTGTTTTATATGGACTGGATGGCAGAGACAGCAACTGTGGGTCTTCATTGGTTGTTGTGCACCTTTCATGGATTAACCTTGCTCTGTTCTTATGACATTATTTTGTAGGCATGTTGACAAGCTGCTTTGATAATAAGGAGTGGGTGTGTATTAACTGAGAAAAGGCTTTGGCTCACCTTCACTTATTGTATGAGCCAATTAGGCAGCTGTCTCCCCGTTGTTGTAACTAGAATCTGGGTGAATAGAGCTGGTGGTTAACTATAGGTGGCAGCAGCTTTCTAATGCTGTTATTACGTGTGCGTGTTGTTCAGTTTTTCCAAAGCAGAGGTGATGCTTCATTCAGACCTCAGCTCCTATTCTTCTTTGTTAAGCTGAAGCATTCTTAGCATAAACTTCTGTAGGAGAAAACCTAGATGGTGCAACAAGTCATTACTACTCTGAGAATTTTCTGTCTGCAGAACAGGATGTGCTTTGATTGTCACACTCTTTTGTATTTATTAAATTGTAACTTATGCCTATTTCCAGCACTACAACGTTTAAGAAGATTTCTGGCTCAGCCTGATTTCTGGCTGCCTTCTGTGCTGTACTTTTACAGGTTTTCTTGAATTCTGTAGTGATGTATAGCTTCCTATGCTGGCATCATACTAGTGCTGCATTCTCTGTAATCATCCCTTGAACTGCCTTGCTCTGACAGAGCAGCAGCCTCCAAGCTACAATCAGCAGGCCCTCGGTGACCCATGTGCTACTTTGAGGTGGGAGGAGTGGGTATTAGGAGGTGTCTGTTTAAAAGCAACTAAGAAAAATCAATTGTCTGTGGACTTAATCTTGCTTTAAGGTTCTGCACTTTTCCTGGAAAAAGCCTTCAGGGGTAAAAGCAAATCTGTGCACTAGGAATCACCATTACATCTGTCAGTATTAATACTATAAATAGGAATGTTTTGGCCAGTGAATCAAAAGAACTTCTAACTCTGCTGTAATACACTGGTTTGTGGGGGTTGTGGCAAATGTATCACAGAATCACAGAATCACAGAATCACACACAAGGTTGGAAAGGACCCATTGGATCATCGAGTCCAACCGTTCCTAACACTCCCTAAACCATGTCCCTAAGTACTTCATCCACCCGTTCCTTAAACACCTCCAGGGAAGGCGACTCGACCACCTCCCTGGGCAGCCTGTTCCAGTACCCAATGACTCTTACTGTGAAGAATTTTTTTCTGATATCCAACCTGAACCTCCCCTGACGGAGCTTCAGGCCATTCCCTCTTGTCCTGTCCCCTGTCACTTGGGAGAAGAGGCCAGCTCCCTCCTCTCCACAACCTCCTTTCAGGTAGTTGTAGAGAGTAATAAGGTCTCCCCTCAGCCTCCTCTTCTCAAGGCTAAACAACCCCAGCTCTCTCAGCCGCTCCTCATAAGACTTGTTCTCCAGCCCCCTCACCAGCTTTGTTGCTCTTCTAAATGTAGTGATAGATGTTCCTCAGAAACAGGAGAAACATGCACCTCTCTTAAATTGAAAACTGAATTAACTTCCAGTTTCATTTGCTGGATAAGAACTTTGCATTTGTCTCATACCTGATCATTCTTAAGCTTGATGTAGGCTGCTCTCAGTCTGAAGCTGATAGTGAAACATCAGGCACTGACAGTGAAACACACCGAACAGTGTGGCACTGGTAGTGAAACAAGGACTGCAGCAGGACATTTTAAAGGTCTCATACCTGCAGCTACCTGAAGGCATTTTGAGAGAACCAAATACCTAGGAAATGCCAGTTTGTTGAAAGAGAGTGAATTGCAGTATGGAAGCTTTCATGGGAAGAGTATCCTGTTTCCAGGAAGTAAAATTCGAGAAGCTTCCTTCCGTATTCAGTACTATCACTTGACATGTAAGAGATAAGGCTGCAGCTTCCTCCTCTCCCTGGATAAAACCAGGACTCAGACTTAATTTTTCCCATTCTAGGTGGGAGATCTAGCTGATGAGTTGCTGGCAGCTCTTCAATGGGTACTCTCTTGCTTGGTTACTCTTGGAGCAAAAAGCCTCTTGGTTTCCTTCAGGGAGGAAACAGGAAAGCGTATGAAATCCTGGAGTAGCATGGGATGAATAAACCATTGTCACTCACCTGTAGACATGATGTGTTGCCACTCGGATGTGTGCAGATTACTGTAGGTTTTTCTTCAGTATGCTGGCAGGTGAGCATGTGCTTTTTCTGCACAGTGCATAGGTGAATTTCCCCCCAAGAACCTTGGTGTTAAATGAAGCTGCACAGCTCTTGGTATGCAGGATAATAGGTTAAAGCTAGTTAAGCTGTCATCTCTGCCTAGTAACAATTAGCGTACTGAGAAATTAAATCAAATGGTTCCTGTACAAATAAGAGGGTTATGCTTCCCATTCCAAGCGACTGGCTCTTTGCTTGGGTCCCTAGTGATACTTTACTACCCCTTTACTTCTCACATTGCTCCTTTCACTTCTGGTGTTACCTATCATAACTTCATCCTACAGTCAATTAAAGAAAAGAAAAGTACTTGGTTTTCCAGTTCAGTGTGTTCTTGCAAAAGCCCCTTAGCATTAGTCCATGAGTCAAACTGTCAGGTGGTATGTGTGTGTCTCTCCCCCTTATGCGTGTACACACTGCAGTTTTCCACCAGCCAGGAAAAAGCAGCAGCGTGTCTGACCCATGATACTTCCGGTTTCTGCTGTTGCCTAATGAAATCCTTCAAAGCTAGAGGGATAATGCTTTGGTTTGTGTTTGAGGCTCAGAAGGTGGTGGTTGTGAATAATTCTGAGTTCATAGGCAAATACTTTTTGTCTACTGGTAGAAAGCACAGAGCCCCACCACTGCTCACTTTTTTTGCAGTCATCATTCCCTCTTTTTACTTGTTTCCCTTTTTTACATTTGAGTGGAAACTAGTGGGACAGCAAATAAATGCAACCATTAAATTATGCTGGAAATGATGAAATGAAAGTGCATATTATATTTATACCTGATGCATCATTCTCCTGCCTCTACCTTCCGGCCCATCACATTCCAGTCTATTTCAGAGATTTAGGTGCATTTATGTCAGATCTACTATCCCAGAATACAACCTACATGCAATTATCAACCCTTAGGGATATATTAGATGTAACTATTATATCTTCTTATGTCAATAAAATTATAATCATGGAATGCACAAATGTCCTACTTTGGTTTCTAAAAGCATCACAGAAAAGAATGAGATTAAATGAAAGGGCTGTTGTGCTGCATCTTACACATGCTTATATGCAGAATGTTGCCAAAATCTTGAGCTGAGGCATGCATCTCCTCTTTCTGTCTGTTGCTGACAAATACTCAGCCCTGAACAACTAAGTGCCTGCATAAGAGCTGACAAAATTAGATTGAAAGATTAATTAGGCTTTCCTCCATTTCTCCATGTGCCATGTCGAGGAGAATCACGAAGGTCTGAGTGGCTGGTACAGCTTTGGTCAGGAGTGTCACATACAGATTTTACAGGCCTGTCTACACAGAAATACTTAGTTAAGTGAAACCAAGTTAATGAAAGAGCTGGATTTCAGATCACTAGACCCCTTCAATGCTCTCCTCAAGAAATAAATTGTTCTGAGTTCTCATTACGTTGCTCAGACCCTTTTTAGTTCTGATTGAAAACGTCTGTATGGAGGTTCCTTAGGTAATTCACCTTAAACTTACACCTGTACTTAATTTGGTTTAACTAGCTTAAGTTTCCCTTAATTGCAGATACACCCTGCGTGAAACAAGCTGTATTTAATTAGCTCAGCAGAGCCTGGAGGGCAGGAGCTTTGTCAAACTGAAGTTCTATTCTCCCTTTCAGGCAGGTATGGTTACTTACCTGTGCTCATGAAACAAACATCTCTGACTGTGAAAAAAGAGCTTCATCTCCTTAAGAAAACTGTACAGCCCTTGGAATTAAAGGAGTAAAGGGAAAGGGAGATTTTATTCTGTGAGCATATTATTCTGTTATAGTCTGGTCTAGTATGTTTTTGCATCTTCATTTAAACTTTCTGGTATTGACTACTGTCACAGACAGAAAAGAAGTCTAGACAATGTCTCGCTGATTCAGGAATACAGGAATTTCCATACTCTGAGCTAAGCCTCTGTGGCAGGGCTGCAGGCAGGGCTAACAGCACCTCTTTCAACCAGT
Source organism: Cuculus canorus (assembly GCF_017976375.1). Lineage (NCBI taxonomy): Eukaryota > Metazoa > Chordata > Aves > Cuculiformes > Cuculidae > Cuculus > Cuculus canorus. Next base: position 50,820,932 of record NC_071405.1, read on the forward strand.
GTGTAAAACAGAATTAAATTTTCTAATACTTCTAACCCAAACAGTTCAACAGCCAAAAATATTCATTCAAAAAATACTGGTATCTGGCAATTGCTATTATAATTCTCAGTTTTTAAGCTGGGGCTCATCTAAATGCCAAGGAAATGGGAAGAGGAGGCTGTCCTAAACTGCAGAAATACACGAATCACTATGACTTGGTTAAGGATTTGGTGATCAGTACCTGTAAAGGGAAAACACATGGGCTGGGTTTTTTAAATAAACTGAACACAAAGTTCTGTTTCCCTGGAAAGTACGTAAGATTTGGGGACACACTGTCTTGCAAGAGGACAGCTTTCTTCTCGGTTTATCAACTTAGCACCTCATGCCTTGCCACAACTAAGAGGAGGTGTTAACAGTTGCTCAGCTGTGTAATATCCAGAAGTGTTTACCTAGATGTAAAAGCATACTGGGCTGTTGGTGGGATCTGTGCAGTAGCTTGTACATAGGTTGAATGGAAGAGATTTTTTTTTTTAAGAGGGATCAGGAGCATAAATCCTGTAGTTAATGTTTTAGGAGCATAGAGTTCTAGTGGTAGTGAGATTTCAATCAATTTTCAGTTGTATTCACCAGAAATTTTATTGAGAGATACCACGGTGAGCACCTGTAAAACTCAAGACATCTATTTGATACAATCAACAAGCTTGCAAGGACTGAACAGTACTAAATTTTATCCCTGTCTGTTTCCCTTAAAGGGTTTGTTATCAGTAGGACAGGTACAGGCTGGTGCTGGACAAGGGAAGTTTTAAAATCAGGAGACTTATATCTTTGGTTTTTTCCCAAATTGCCCTGTTCCTGTGCGGCATTGCCGTATTGAGGTGGAAGACCTATCCCTATCAAAAACCGTGTGCATGTCATTCCGGTTATCACCGTTACACCCTTTCAAGGTACTGCTATTTCTAAAATCACCAGCATTTCTGTAAGATGAAGAGTAGTTTTGTGTTTACTTAAAACTTCCTTGCAGAAATCGCTTTCCCTGGTCTCTATGCATGCACGTGCATGTATGCCTGCACGCTGGTGTGTTATATAAAATAACTGGCTGCTTTGGAAGGGTACTCTTTTTTACCCTTTTTCCTTTCTGTGACTCTAATTTACAGTGTCCTGTGGGCTATCTCTGCTTGAGTAGATGACTGCAATATTATTTCAGGAAGAAAACAAATGAGACTTAGGAGCGGCAAAACAGATCTGGTTGCAGGAGGATTGGGTAACGAAGGAAATGTGCTGAAAAAATGCTTTCCTGCTTTCTGCCTTTAGAAGGCTATATAATTTATAACTGTTCTCTGCAAAGTATCTGAGGCAGTGCCAGGTGGTGGGGAGTTAAATTAACCCCTGTGGCACGTAGTTATCGGCAGAGGCCAGACCTGTGGATCAATACCTCAGTGCAGTGAGTCACCATATCAACTGGAGAAAGTGAATCTGTAAGCTCCTTATTTCTCCATTCTTTTAATCGCAGGGATGAGTCTGGCAGTGATGAAGATGGAGCAAACACAAATGTCTGATGCTTGAAGCCTTTTGATTTCTGAGTTGATGGGGTGAAGCCAATGAAAAGCTGTGAGACTCAGTGCACTGAGTCTGATAGTGTATTGCCTTTTTCCAAGTCTCCTCAGTCACCTTTTTCTTCCCCACAAATCTGGTTACACTCAGTAGCTACATGGTCTGTGCTTTGCTTGACCAACCCAGGTAATTTCTAGCATCACTAGTTAAACCTATCTTTTATTATTATTAATAATAAAGGCTGGTTTAGTCTCACTTAAATGGATTAGCCTTGCTCCTGCCTGCTTTTTGATTGTTTTTGCTGCTGGGAGTTCGAACTTCTAATGAGAGTTCTTGCAGATAGAGTTATTGCCCAGCTTGTCCATCACTGTAGCATACCTAACACGGATCAGACTGGGGTCCGGTTTAATTTCAGAGAGCTATCAAACCAGAAGTACGTGTCTCACTGGAAGACTGAAAATTTTCATTGTAGCTATGGAAGATACTTGCATAGCTGCTGAGTCAGCCACCTCCTTTCACATGCCCACAGAGCTTGTGGGTGCACCCATTTTCTGCATGCAGCCCCCTGAATTCGTGCCTATTGACAGCTGAGTCTTCATGCTTCCCTGAAGACTATCTTCCAAATCTATTACCATCCTCTCCACCTCCTCCTTTAAAAAAAACTTAGAATAAATCAGCTGCATTCTTCCCTGTTAATTTTTTCTAAACTTAGAGTTATCCATTAATTGCTGATTTAGAGTAGCACGTTGTTCTTTTCTAGCTGCATCCACTCTCTAGAGGATTGGAATATTGGCAACTGTAGCCATCATTGAACAGAAAAATAAACAGGACCAAACAACCACAAGGAGTTTCTTATAAAGCCAAGTGTAACATGTCCATCAAAACCACTCCTCTTCCTCCTTTCACAATAAGTGGATTATTTTTGCCTTTTGAACAATGACAGGGAGTCACTGGCCTTAAAACTAGTTGTCCATCAGCTGAAACTTGAAGCAGTTACAAGATAAGCTAGTCTTTTAGCTGAACAGTGGTGGATGTGGGTGGGCACCTTGGGTGACTGGCTTCCATCATAAATGAAGGCTGCATTTACAGTGGCTCTTTAGCTTAACAGACGAGTTTCTGACTATTGTTCTAAATCTTCTGTCCTTCACCTTATGTTGTGACTTCTAACATTGCTTTCTTGTTCAGTTCCTGTCCTTATTCTGCATGCATTTGCAGATCCTAAGCACTGGGCTTGACTGACTGTTCACTGTTCTCTTTCTCTTAAAAATTCATCTGAGCCAGGACTGAGTTTTCTGGGTTTCCTACTGCTTTGTTCTCAACCCATTGTCATCATCTCCCAGTCATGGCAAGCATATGTGCAGCCTTCTGCATCACTGTTCCTAGCATATCTGGGGACATTCCTGCATAACAGTGGGAGGTATTTATCTCAGTCTGCTGACTGTGTTGTCCAAATTGATTGTCCCCATCTGTCTTCTCCCCAGCTTCTTGCATATGGTCAGTTCTTTATCCATCATCTCTCTTCCTTTTTATTCACATTTGAAGGCACATTTTGATATCTTAAGTACCTTTTAATACTTAAGTCAGGTCAAGTAAAAAAATTACTCTTACGGTGAGATAAGTATGTCTACGGAGTGATTCTTCACCCCCTAATTTTATTGGGAAAAACATTAGATAAGGCTTTCACTAGACAAGTATGTGTTGGTTTTAGATATTTTGATTGAAAGATGTCTTTATGAGCTCAAACAGAAACAACCCAGTTTTAATTCTTACATCTTCAGTGCAGGTTTGTTTATGGTCCTGAGACACTGGGTGAGGCTCATGTGAAAGGCTTTGAGGGTAAGTTTGTGGGTCTTTGGGCTGTGATGAAAACACCATGCTTCATCTCAGCCATAACAGAGAAGTAACTGTGATCATAAGAATTATGTCAGCCACAGGCAAAGGGCTAATGTTGCAGCAGAACAGCATTAAAGATGTTTTCTTTGGCTCACTGGCACTTGAGGAAGGGCTGTAAACAAGCCACTGCAAGGAAGCCAGTGCACAAACAGGTAGACAGAGGCCGATATTGTCTGGATCCTGCAGATCGGAAGTTAGTGGCTTTACTACTGTACTTCTGACTTGGCATTCATTATGCTTTGTGCATCACCACAAAGATTCTTGCAGAGGAAGAGCAACTGAGATTGAAAAAGTATTAATATGAAATAACAGGGAGCAGAATCAGGTGCAGAAAAGGGGGAGGAAGGATCAGAGTTCCCTTTCTTCATCCCAGCATGATTTGTGTCTGGAGGACTGTCAGGAGAGTTGTGGATGAGTTTTCCACAGACCGACTCCAACTGGCTAGGTGAGGTCACTGGGCTTTTGAAATGTTTGAGGTACTGGTTTTAAACAAGTGACTGCCTCAAGACAAACAGGAATAAAGCAATCTTGTATAGTGTCTTTCATACAGTGGCCACTTTGTTCTGCCTTCACTGCTCACAGGGAAATGACTTGGCTTGTTAAATTGGAGACTTTGCATCCCTTCATGGTCATGTACCCCTCTCTGAAGTCTGCCTGAGTCTGCATTGCAGATGCTCCGTTTTTCTAGTCTTCCAGAACGAAATTTATATTTCCCATTCTTAGAGTGAAAATATTGAAGCTGTGATGAAAACAAATAGCTGGAATCTGAAAAATCAAATTTAACCCTGATCCTGCCAGCATGTGATGAAATACAAGTAAATGAGGGGAGATGCCCTGCATCCCAGTTGATGCAGAAGGAGCCAGCAGCTGGGAAGCTTGCTGAAGCCTTGTGATAGCAGTGCCATGGTTACGATTGTATCCTGAAAGGTGTTTTAATTGGGATGTATTTTTTCCCTTCTGAGAGAAGGTGACTAGCCAGAGACAGATTACACATAGATTTAGTTGTTATGTTCTCTATTTCTCTGTAATTGTTGTTTGGCTTTTTTCTTTATAAGTATTTAATATGAAGTCACTGGGTTTGGGTTAAGGCTGAATTATGTATTTCTTCATAGTTCTGGTTTTCATTATTGACCAGAGAACTTAAAAAGATACATTGCCAACCTCTGTGAGGATCCCTCAGAAGTACATCCTTTGTAAATTGGGCATGGTGTGTGTATATATATATATATATATATATATATATACACACACACACACACTTTTATACTGGATTTAGCATCATCTTTTGTTTGTGCGCATTGTACCAAAGCTGAAGTGCTGGAGGGTTGGAAACAGACATTGAATGGGTCAATTGTACGAGCTGGCAAACTCAAGATTTCCTCCTTCACACACTATGCTTCTCTGTTCTGCTATAACAAAGAAAGATGAAATGTTTGGTCTATGTGGTGTATGAAGGCTTTGTCAGAGGCTAAGCATTTCAAATAAGTAAATAAAGCAGAAGTTTCAAGTACAGACCTTACTTATGAAGCAGAATGACACTACACACACACTTAACATAGGCCCACAAAAGAAAGGTAATGAAGAGCTGAGTCCTGGTTAGGTAGTTAAATAGTAGCTTTCCAATAGAGGCTCAGAGCCCTTTGCTGTCACTATGCTTCTCGTACATTATACTGGAGGTGGGGTACAGTCACTGAATCCAACTGATTCAAAAGGGTTTGGGGTTTTTTCTTTGTAACAGGAGCAAAAAGGAGAAAACCTCATCTTTTACCAACTCTTTCATGGAAAGAACTGCCTGAAAATTTCAAATATTGCTCTCATTTTCCCTTCTTTCCTCTCTCTGCCTTCCTGCTTCATATCTGAATTGCAGAGAGACAGACCCATCTTTTCCACACGATAAATATTGGTATCTTTCTGTAGGGCAGAGGTGAGCCACTTATGCAAATGGCCCCAGCTCTGCGTGCCTGTTTCTGTCTGTCAGCAGGCTCCAAGAGAAGGAAATTTGTCATACTGCTGCCAGAAATTCATGCTTTTTCCCTTGGCAGCCTTGCCCTGAATCACCATAGCAGCTCCATATTGCCCTAGACCTGCTTCAGGAAGGCACCACCACACTTTGGAGTAAGACCACAATCCTGCTGACTATGTGGGAGCTGAGTTCCTAAAGTATAGCCATGTCTTAACAGAATATACCAGCTGGTTTATGACAACACTATTCAATAAACTACTTTTGCTGATGGTGAAGGGTTGCATTTCAGCACAGTATTAGTATTTCTTCTTAAACATGAAATGTAAGTGGCAGACTATTTATCTCCTGGGTACTGATGAGAGAATAACTCGCATGGACTAACTTTCTGCACTGAAGAACACTGGCAATGGGCTGTGAAATAAAGCAGTTTTGGAGTTGTGCAGCTGAAAGTAATGTATTCCATAGTAGTATGCGTAGTGTCTCTAGGAGTTGCACAGCATTGCATGAACTGAAGTTATATTCATGGACATGTTGTGGGAAACATCATACCTCCCGCATCATGCACTGTTCTGTCTTCACACCTGTAATTAAGCTTTTTTAGCCTTCATGGCTTTGAATTTCTGGTAGTTTGACATGACTTATCTGCAGTTGGCGTTGTTTTGTTGGCAGCCTGCATCAGGCATCTTGTCAGAGCGCAGCTGTCTTTCTCTCCCCTCCCCATCCTATCCCAACCCACCTGCATGTCAGCTGCAGTGTTGTCTTATCAGTCATCTTGGAGAAAGAGTGGTTTGAATTATTTTTGCCAGAAGCCTTGTGCCTGCTACAGTTTTCAGTGAGAAAAATGTTCATAATTCCCTCTTAGATGAAAAAAGGTACTGTCTTCTCCCTTCTGATGTCCAGGAGCAGCAAGACACTTCAGGCTATATTTTCTTACCCTTCCACCTCAGAGGCTGCCTGTCTGACCGCTGAGTTGTGTAAAAAGACAAGGTGATCACCATGTGCCTGCATTGTTCTCTGATTGTTTCTGTTCCTTGTGTTCTTCTAAGGACTGAATTTCCGCATAGCTCAGTGTGGATGTTATTTCCTGCTTCCTGCAGATGTGAGCCCAGCAGAATAATACATGTGACCCAGGTGTCTGTATACCCTGGGAACTGAACGTAGATGGGTGAGTTGTACACTGGATGTCCCAAAATCTAACATTTTCAAGTAGCTGATCAGGTAATTTGTGAAATGCCTATGACTCCGGAGTCTGAGATGTGACCTTTATGAGGTGATAGTGTTCACCAGAGAATAGCTTACAAAAGGATGAGAGCTTTCTCTGAGAGAAAACATTGGAAAAAGAACATGTGCAGTGTATTATCATGCTCAGTAGGAACACAGATTTTCTGGAAATTTGAACCAAGTAGAGCTAGAAGTCAGTTGTGTTAAGTCATCCAAACAGAGTTATGCCACCTGGTTGGGTACCTTGTGACAAACTGAGTCACATGGAGTTTTTTAACTCATCACAAGAATCCAGACTTACACTTTAACTTATGGTTAACTTGCTTATGGTTTGATTTTGATTAAAGGTGTTTCTTCTGCCATCTTTAAGGTCAGCAAGGGCTAGGAAGAAAAAGATGTAAAATGGAGGGACTTGGAGCACTACTTTGAGTTAAATATAACATAGATAGGTAGCAAGCTACATTTAGAAATCAGACTATGCTTAAGTTGCAGATTGCAGCAGTCCCTCTGTTGCCGGTGCTAGGCTTCTCATGATCATACTGCCAGATAATCAGTTAATGCCAGCAGAGAGCTCAGAGCCTGACTTGAGAGGTGAACATTGTGATGAGGCTGACATGCATCATGTTATCTGCTGGTATGAAGACATTCAGGTCTTGAGTAGTGATCCCAATTACTCCTCCTCTCTTGCTGCTTAATTTCTGAAATAAAAAGCTGCTGCTCTAACCCACGGTTCACTCTGGTTCTTCTCCATGTGGATTTCAGCGCATTCACATATAATTGTAGCCTAAGTTTTTATCTCATGCCTGCCACCTGCATTATCCTGCTCTTGTGAGCATCACCAGTGAAAATCGCCAGTTGGACCATGATCTACACAAAACCTCAACAGGCAGTGGCACTCCTGCCACTCTGTTCAGACAAGCCGAAGCAGCACACAAGCCAGAATGTCATCTGCCATCAGCATTTTCACTCGTTTCTTGTGATGCTGTTGATCGTGGGGCTACACAGCAACAATTAATACCTCAGGGTTTTGGACATCTTTTCAGCAGAATAATAGAGCTTTGACTCAGCTGGTGTTCAAATGTCATGTCCCACCTCCATGTCAAGAGTTTCGTTGCTTTGTAACATGAGACAGCTGAGCTTGAAGTTAATCCCAGGGTTTGCGGCTTTAAGGGCTTTTTTTCCCCTGGCAAACTTGTGAGGAAGGCTTCATCAGAAATATTACATTGGCTGTCACTTGGTAGAAACTATAACAGTTGGAGATAGTAATAGCATTGTTTGAAACTAGGAGGGAAATGCAGGTCTAGCATATGGACATCTAAAATCTATGGCGTAACGGAGCTGAGGAACATGAGATGTTCAACTAGCTTTTGAATTGAGAGCTCAGAAGTCAGGTTTTATGGCATCAAGCTGTCTTGGAATTCGGCTGCAGTAAACAGTTAGTGCTTCAAGAGAGAAATTCCCAGCTAATCTTTTTTCCTGTATTTGTCGGGCAGACTGCGCTAAATCAGCTCAGCCTGATCCCCACTGTGCAGTGGCTGCAGCCAGTCTCACTCCATCACTTTTAATGAAACTGAGTCTCTGTGGTTTCCACTAATTTACTCATACGCAAGAGAAATGAGGAAATATTTTCCTGTCTCTCTCTGATAATGAATGAGATATGAAAGAGCTTCATGGCCAGTAAGCACCCTGGAGGGACCTGATTTTGTCAAAACATGCAAGGCATCTTCATCAAAGTAACAAAATTATTTTCTTTCCACTTACTCTATGAAGTGAAAATTCACATGACAACAACCAGAAACGTGCCCAGTTTTGCTTAGGCAATGGAATTGACATAGAAAAAATGAACATGTGGCAAAACAGATAACATCTTTCACATCAGTATTTTCAGAGGTGTATCATGTAATAACAAATGGTTGCCTGGGGCAGACTACAGTGTGGGGCTTTTGCTGTAGTCTGGTTTGGTGTCTGCACTGTGAACCCCCACTTGCACAATATAGTGTGTTGCTCTCAGAGTACAATGTGGGTAATAAATGTTTCCTTCAAGGGATGTGTCATATTTTGTTTACCAAGAATTCACATTTCTGTTTGCTGCCCTACTCAAATGTATTTTGTATACATCAGTAGGACAGAGATAAGAGTTTACAGAAGATTAAACAGGCGCAAACTCATTAAGAGAGACAGTAAGGGATGCAAATTGTTAAACAAAAATATTAAAGTCCACTTTAGATGTCTTCAGGGCTTTTCAGTACCCAGGCTTAATAAAATTAACCAGCTACTGCAGCTTAGCTCCTGTGCTTAGCGTTGCTATCAGAAGCAATCAATAGGATATCTAGCCTTATATGGTATGGTTTTGGGGTACAAATTGTCGGTTTTGCTCTAAAGTAGAGAACAACTCCCCAGGAATATTGTTAGCCATGTAATTTCAACAAGGTAACTTGTCACAATGCTCCTTAGTGCACTCCTGTACTTCAGCAACCCCTTTTTAAATGCAGTCCCCTATGAAAGGAAGAGTAAATAATTTGAACTATTACCCCAGTTTCATATGTGAAACAGGCAGTGCTTCTAGGAAATACAGACCATGAAAAGTGAGCTGAACACTTCGTAGTCCAAGGACTAAATTAGCTCGCCAAGGGAAAATTATCACCCGACAAGCCTCTCATTGAAATCTGAAGGGGTGCAAATATTTTTTGCTGTTTCATTTGAACATGTGGTTATTCAGTGGTGACAAATATTCACTGAATCTACTATTTAAACAATATTGTATATTAATTTAATATTGTGTCTGTGGAATGCAATTTGAGCATCACTCAGTAGTCCCCAGTCTTGTACTCACTCCTTCACTTTCATTTTGGCATTTTCTGGACTCTTAAGCATTTGTCATGTATCGATTCCCATCGAGTTCCCAACTTTTCATCCCCCCAGGGAGTCTGTGCATCTTTGACTGTGTTGGAACAGGGGAATGTCTTGGTGGTGATTTCTTTTTGTTCTGGATATATGCTAGATACTGACTGGGTGTGACTTGCCTAATTTTTGTGATTTTATTGCTTGTATCAGGTAGAACTGGAAGGCTCCAAGAGCCAGTCCTGTCTGACCAACTTGGTAGCTTTCTGTGGTGGGGTAACCGCAGCAGTGGACATGGGTAAACCAATGGATGTGATCTATCTAGACTTCTGTAAAGCCTTTGACACAGTCCTCCACAACATCCTTCTCTCTAAATTGGAGATATATGGATTTGATGGGTGGATAAGAAACTGGTTGGATGGTGGTATTCAGAGAGTATTGGTGAATGGCTCAAAGTCCAGGTGGAGATCTGTGACAAGTGGTGTCCCTCAGGGGTCTGTACTGGGAATGGTGCTGTTTAATATCTTTATCAGTGATATTGACAGTGAGATTGAGTGCACCCTCAGCAAGTTTGTGGATGACACCAAGCTGAGTGGTGTAGTTGCCACACTGGAAGGACGGGATGCCATCCAGAAGGACCTGGACAGGCTGGAGAAGTGGGCCTGTGAGAACCTCATGCGGTTCAACAAGGCCAAGTGCAAGGTCCTGCACCTGGGTTAGGGCAATCCCCATTTTCAGTACACGATGAGAAGGACTTGGGGGTGCTGGTCAATGAGAAGCTCGACATGAGCTGGCAATGTGCACTCACAGCCCAGAAGGCCAACCGTATCCTGGGCTGCATCAACTGTGATATGATACTGTGATACTGTGATACTGTGATACTATGATACTGTGATACGATTCAGGAGCCAGCTGTAGTGAGTGCCTTGTTCACTCATGACAAGACACAAGATCTTGTCTGTGTTCTAAGATGAAACCTGTCAAGTGAATGGAACAAGGAAGCAGAGAAGAAGAGATAATCATGACAGAAAAACCTCAATATATGGATTGTCTTCCAATATATAATCCATATACTGAGGTGTTTCTGTCATGATTATCTTAATTTTTCTCCTCTGCTTCCTTTTTCCATGTTTCACCAGTTCAAAATACATTTTTTATAAGACTAAACTATTAATAACATTCAACCCTGTTAGCAAAGAGGAGAGTGCCTCCGGTGCCTTCTTCTGCATGTGCAACAATTAGTGTCACAGCAATTAGTGTCCTGCAGTCTGTGGCTTGTCCCTCTAGAATGGAGCATACAGCACAAGCTCTGCTGAGGAGAGCTGAGTAACGTCAGGCAACATGAAGGAAGCTCCATTGTTCCTGCAATTTACTAGCTTTCATCTTAACCTCACTTCATCCTAAAACAGCAGATCTGAGACAGCAGCTCCTTCAAGGCCGTTTGGGCTCTTGTGTGCTGAATTGTGGTTGTGCCAACCCATATCCCAGGCCCCTGCCTTCTGTGAAGGATGGCTGAACAGCAGGGGGATCTACTTGGAACACCTCATCACCAGCATAGGGCGATCCCTGCCATTGCTGAAGGCAATTCTAAAGCACTGTAAGGAAACACATGGACTGGCACATATATATGATATGACCTTATAGAAGGAGCCAAGTGTGGGAGAGGCATTTGGCTAGCACTGGCAGCCTGGTGCTCCCTGGACACCTGTGCCGTATCAGTATATATCAGCAAACTGAACAGACTTGCTGCTAGTGACCTTTAAGAAGTGATTTCTGAGGTGGTATTTCCCTCACAGCCAGATCCTCAGCAATGGACTTGGCACCTGTGATACCTGTTGCAAAGCTGCATCAGTATAAGTTTGAATTTCAGGCGTTCCAGTGCTCTACGCAACATGTCAAATTCATCGCTCCCTGTGAGGAAAAGTTTGCGTAGTTCCTATGCATAGTGAAGTTGTATGTTAATCAGGAGCATGAAATATATCTCACCTATAGAGAGAATTCCTCCAGTTAAATATTCGGGTCATTAAGAATGCATTACATGGACCAGAAGCTCCAAACACAGTTTCCACTGCTGTGGGTCCTTTACCAAAAGAAAGAATGATTCTAAAAATCTATTTAAAATTAACAAAAAGAATCATTAAGCAGAGTAAGATTTTTAAAAATGCACTTTCAAGCTGGGAAACCACCTCATTTAGTATAATGAGTGAGCAGATCCTTGGGCCCTGAAGAGAAGCAAATTGAAACAAAATGGCTCCAGCACTGACTTGCATAATGATGGGCCGAGCACGTGTCCTGGCATGTAATGATCCCATGTTTCCCACGAGGCTGCAGAAAACAGCATTTATTGTGACAGAAGGCTCTGGCTGGGACACTGTATCCATGAGGATAAAGAAAAGGGCTGGTAACAGTGTGAATATGAGTGGAAGAAGAGGAGGAGAAAAGTTAGGGAAGTTTAAGGTCAGAAGCATTGGAGAGGAGAATAGTGATAATGCTCACAGAAGCAGAGTGGGAGGCAGGAAAAGGGGAGGGGGTTAAGGGACCACACATTTGGAAGGAAGGATGAGTTGAGGTGGTTGAGAGATGGCTAGTTAACTGGCCTAAGAATGAATGAGCAGTCCATTATGGGATAACGGACTTTCACAGGATCCCTTGCCAGCCCTTAAAGCTTCTTTCCATCTCATATTTCCAAAGCAGCACGAGGTGTTTTGAGAGGGAAGGAATGAACCTGCCAAAAATGTGGTGGTGTCACGCTGATAGCAGCAGTGCATCCAGCAGGCGCACGTACTTGTACCAGCTCCACGCTCTTCTGGTTTTCCTGCATGATGAAGAGTGGGAGGAAGAGTGGGCCAGTTGCATGCTCGGCCCACTTGCTTGCTGCCCAGTTGCTTGCTGAACTGTCAGCTTCTGGTAAGAGAATGTTGAATGACCACATGAGATAGAGTGATGAGATGTGGATGCCATCTTCTGAGAACTGGACTGGATCTCTCAAATGCTATTTCATATTTTCTGTGCTATGTCGTAGAAGTTACTGGGCAGCTGTGGAACATAAATGGAGCAGTGGATCTCAACTGGTAGATGTTAGATTTTTTCTTTGCCACTCCCAAAGTCCTTGGAGGTCTTGCTCCATTTTTAAGTTCCAACTGCTACATAGTCTGTTGTGGCTAAGTAGGTTTAGTGGGTCACCATGCTGAATACTGGCCCGCAGCAAAATCACTTGCCCACTTTGCAGGTACAGTCTGGAGAGTGGAAGATTCTTAATTAATGACCTACTTTGTGAGGGAGGTAGTGAGAATGCTGTCTTCAGAACATCAGTCAGATGACCTAAATGAAGTAACCAGTGTAGGTAGTTTAAAGCTAGATACCGTTTACAGTAATATCAGAAAAAGCACATCTGTCCTCCTCCATGCTAGACAGGAACTCAGGAAAAGCACAGACTGATGTAGCAGCTGCATGCATACTCATCAAAACTTGGTGGTCTCAGTGGAACAAGGCTGTGCACGGTCTGTTCTGCATGCAGCCTGCCTGCTGCCTGATCTGTCATCCATTCCCTTTCATCTATCATTGTGCATGGGAAGCAGGGAGGCTCTTCTCTCCTCTGTCTGTGGCTTCTGTCATTTTTTTATTATTGCACACTGTCAAAATGTTGTCTCTCCCCACATCTCCCTTTTGCCTGTTTCCCTTTGGAATTTGTGATGAAAGATGAAAGCAAAACATCTTTTCTGGCTACTAAGAAGGTAGAAGTTTCATTCTGACACTTACATGGCCTGTGGAGACAACAGAGATTGCACTGGGGATAAAGAGGAGAATATTTGGGTGGAGAGAGGCCATCTGTAGGCATGGCCTACCTTCTCATGGGCTCTGAGAGGTTTACTTACTGAAAGAGCACCTATTGTCTTATTTACCTAAGCCTTCATTCATCCACTTGAATGCATCTGTGATCCAGACCAGCACACTATTACCAGGCAACACATCAACTTCATATGTAGATAAGGACACACAGATCTGTGTTTTGTACTTCTGCAAATCTCCACTGACCACAAGGCTGTCCTACCCCCAGCGAAAGCCTTTCCTGGGAAGGCAGGCAGGAGTGTCTGTCCCTGTATTTTCACTGAATGCAACATTTAAAGCCAGCTTTTTATTTCCAGAGTCTTGTTTCCAAGGCAGAGACTCCTTCAAAATCACTTATAGAGGACAAGAGGCAGGGTGACATTGGCATTGAGTGTGAGGGCCCCTAGAAGACCTGACAGGCTCTTTGACTGTCTGAGGGGGGTACTGGGAACTGTGGGGGAAACTGGTCTTTCTGGCAACTTTGCAAATTAAGAAGATTTTGAGTGGGGAATTGTCTTCACCACTGATCCAAAATGAGATTTGTGTGTTCCCTCACATGTGTCCCCATCCCTGCTACCCTGAGCAATAGTTGTGTTGACGAAGAATTTGCTAAGAAATAAAATCTCTAATGTGACCTTTGAAATCTAGACATCCTCCTTTGCTCTGTTTCTTTTCTTTTTTTTTTTTTTTTTTTTTTTTTTCTCGCTGCCTTGTGTATATTTTCAGTAATTGTTAGAAAACTTACGTCCCTCCATCTTTAAATACATTAAACCTGGGCTGTGGTGGAAGGAACTGAAATACCATTAGTGCCACATTGATGTTACAAAGCACGTGTTACAGTTCTAGGTTTTCAGCACTCTGGTGTTAGGTTTTTCAGAACCGTAGCTTCAGATTTAAGGATACTGCCAGAGCTCCAGTGTTACTATTCGGGGTTCCTCTTGACTCTCCATCCAAACCACCATCTTAAATCTGGTTGGATCCTGAGGTCCTCTCAGACATTCATGTCTATTGTCAGAAAAGCTGAGCTGTCAAAACCTGGTACTCTGGTTGGGTTTCAGCATGTTCAATTCTCACAGTGATGCATCTCTCTGCAGTTTCAGCTGCATTCTCTGATCCTTGCTTCCTTTCTTAAATGTCTGTGTAATGGTGTTATGTCTGCTCTCTCACACATCCCAGACCACTAGGATTTAGGATTTATAAATTGCCTTCTTTTTTTTCAAATACTTTTGTATCCAGCACTGTGCAGATTTTGTCATTGGAATGTCTTTAGAAGACCGTTACATTTGTGGTTGTTTGTCTGGGGTTTTTTTTGTGTGGGTTCTTAGTTACCCCAGTACTGGTAGCATAAGTCACAGAAAGTATTGATGTCCCAGAGATCTGCTGTGGCCTTAGGAAGAGAAAAATAACCCTGTTACATACCATTCCACCGTATGTGTCCTAGCAGTTCAGCTGTAGTGCAAACTGTTGGCACCTAACAGTGTGATCCCAGGCCAGCCCCAACACTGATCTGCAAAAAGGATTGCTGGCAGCCAGCATAGTAGGGCAGGATTAGAAGAGGAGTGGATTATATGAGTACGGGCTAAAGGTAGTTGATAAGCAGTGAGAAAACTGAGCCTGCCTGAGCTTGGGGGAATGAGTTTTTCATGTTTTCTTAGCAGGTATGGGACTTCAGTTATTCTGCAATCACAGTCCCAGCTCCCATTTAAAGACAGTGAGATATTCTGTTTAATATCCTTGCTATTTGGTAAATCAAAGATTTATCACTGTCTTTGAAAATAAGAATTAATGCAGTTCCTTCTATAGTGCCAATTAAATCCTCTGTTTAATTCTGGGAGCCAGCTGGAGATGTTTCTGACTAAGAATCATACAATCATAGAATCACAGAATAGTTAGGGTTAGAAGGAACCTTAAAGATCATCTAGTTTCAACCCCTTGCCATGGGAAGGGACATCTCACTAGACCAGGCTGCCCAAGGCCCCATCCAACCTGGCCTTGAACACCTCCAGGGATGGGGCAGCCACAACTTTCCTGGGCAACCTGTGCCAGTGTGTTACCACTCTCACGGTGAAGAAATTCTTCCTAATGTCTAGTCTAAATCTCCCCTCCACAGACTTTAGATGTACTCATCTTAATGCATCTGTCTTAGGGATCTGCCCTTTACCTGCATTGGTAGCCTTGTCAAATTTTTAGGAAAGCCAGTCATAGGATGAGGAGAGCTTCAGATGTTTGGGTTTCTTCATTTAATGCAAATTCTGTTCTTTTTCCTGCTGCAGGAGCACGTTTCCTGCTTTTTGCCACAGCTACTGGCCAGGTATAGGCAAGTGAAGGCTACTATCCAGGGACCAATGCTAGATTCAAACCAAGGGCTTGGATTCCTGATCAAGCTTCTCTGTGTCCCCCAAACTGATATAGCTTCTTGTATCTGTATTCTTATCCAACATGAGATAATTTGATTGATTTAACTTTCCAGTGAAAGAGGATTACTATATTTGTGTTACCTTACTTTGCTTTTCCCACTAATAACCACCACCCACAAAGCAAAACTCAATAGTTGCTGAATAGCTGCCCACAGCACAGTACCTTGTGAGTCTGTAACATTGTATGTAACTTCATAACATGGCAAATAAAGGTGTTTTTTGTTTATTCTTTTTGTGGTGGGTTGACCTTGGCTGGACACCAGGTGCCCATCGAGCTGCTCTATTGTTCCTCTCCTCAACTGGACAGGGGAGAGAAAATACAACAAAAGGCTCATGGGCCAAGATAAGGACAGACAGAGATTATTTACCAATTACCATCACAGGCAAAGCAGACTCAACTTGGGGAAAATTAATTTAATATCAACCAAGTCAGAGTAGGGTAATGAGAAAATAAAACTGAATCTTAAAACACCTGCACCCCAGCCCTCCCTTCTAACTGGACTCAACTTTACTCCTGATTTTTCTACCTCCTCCCCCAGCACAACACAAGGGTATGAGGAATGGGGGTTGCAGTCAGTTCATCTCATGGTGTCTCTGATGCTCCTTCCTCCTCAAGCTCTTCTCATGCTTCAGCATGGGGTCCCTTCCACAGGAGACAGTCCTCCACAAACTTCTCTAATATAGGTCCTTCCCGCAGGCTGCAGTTCTTCACTAACTGCTCCAGCACGGTTCCTTTCCATGGATTGGGGTCCTTCAGGAACAGACTGCTCCACCATAGGTCTCCTGTGGGGCCACGAGTTCCGCAAGCAAACCTGCTTTAGTGTGGGTCCTCTCTCCACGGGTTCATATGTCCTGCCAGTAGCCTGCTCCTGCATGGGCTCTTTGTGGTGTCAGAGCCTCCTTCAGGCACATCCACCTGCTCCTGCACAGGGTCCTCCAAGGGCTGCAGGTGGGTATCTGTTGGCCTGCAGGTGGGTATCTGCACCATGGATCTCCATGGGCTGCAGGGGAACAGCCTCATGGACAGAAGGGTGGAGGCTGGGATGGGATACATGAGGAAGACCTCACCATGATCTTCACCACAGGCTCAGCGGAGTGTGCTCTGACGCCAGTAGCACCCCCTCCTTTTCCTCTTTTACTGACCTTGGTGTCTGCAGAGTTGTTTCTCTCACATATTCTCACTCTTCTCCCTAGATCCTCTTACCCAGCAGTTTTTTCCCCTTCCTCAATATGGTACCACAGAGGTGCTACCACCGTCACTGGTGGGCTCAGCCTTGGACAGCAGCCGGTCCATCTTGGAGCCAGCTGGCATTGGCTCTGTCGGACATGGGGGAAGCTTCTAGCAGCTTCTCACAGACCACCCCTGTAGCCACTCCCCACTTGTGAAACCTTCCCACACAAACCCAATACACCTTTATTTCTAAGTTAATCTCTGTTTAAAACTTAGCGAGCCTTTTCTGACTATAGCTTTGAAAAGCTTCGCAGACTTAGCCAATTGTTACTATATTGAGGTATTGTTATGATGAAAGCTAATTCCTTGAGCAATGTGATTTTCATCTGGCTGCTTGCTCTCCTTGCAGAGCTCCAAGGTGATCCATGGCTGTGAGTGCAGAAGCCTGATCAGTCACGCTTTCCAAAGGACCCATTCAAGACTGTCTGGCCAGAACCAAACATCCTTTATTTAGCACTTTGTGTAGCAGTAGGAAAAATGAATAAAAAGAAAGCTAGTCTCGGCATGTTCTCTGGCAGTCAGTGAAGTCAGAGTAGCCTGCTCTGATCAACACATATCATGGAGCAGAGAGAAGTTAGCTCTCTCTGATCACTTTGCTAGCATTCATGCTTCCACTTTTCACTTGGGCTTGACTCATTTGAGTGCTTGTCAGCTGGCCTAGCTAGCTTGTCATGTTGTCTGTTGCATCTCTTCAACCATTCTGTCTCCCTGGCATGAATGACAACTCTTCTATTAAGATATTATGGGAGGATGGACCTGGCTCCAGGTCTCTGTTAGAAGCATCACCTCACCAACCGTTTTTGAGATGAACAGCTACATTACCTTATTTTCCAAGAGCTCATGTAACAGGAGCTAACTTTTCCAATGAGATTTTTATTTTTTAATGAAGAAAACAATCTTTTCCTTTCTTTTTTTTATTTTTTTTTTCCCTGTAGGGAGATCTGGTATTAAAATATTCATCTATCTGTCTCATTTCTTAACATGCAATTTGTTAGGAAGTGAGTTTCCATTAAATTCTTGATACTTCGCATACTTGGACTTTGATAGACACTTTTCTTTTTTGCAACAATATTTTTTTTCTTAGCTATTATCTGCATGCAAGATCAGTCAGCTACATTCTGTCTATCAGACCTCTCTATTTTGGCTCATTTTTTAACCAATTTGAGGTCCCTAAGTATTGCAACGAATTACTCTACTGGATATCAGATTTTACATGGGTCATAGGTGAAATGAGTTGGGAAGACTTTGCCTAGAACATGCTAAATTCTTTCTCCTTCCATGCTCCCCATTTTGAAATTATACCTTTCCCTGTTTTCTATGCTTAAAAGAGGAGCACGAATTCAGGCCAGGTCAGCAGTGGGGTGGTACCTAGAAAGTCCTAATCCTTTAAAACAAGGTGTTTAGTATTCAGTCTCCCCTTTGATAGGGACTGGCAGGACTTAGGGCAGCCTCTCTATGTACGTTATGCTTAGTTCTAGCTAGGCTTATTGAGCTCATCACTATCACAGGCACCGGATTCAACTAATTTTTTATTATTCATCACAATGTGTTCTTTGACTAAATTGAGTTTTCCATTGCTGTTGCAGCTGCTTTCGCAGAAGAGCTGGTTATAAATGCACAGCCTTTTTCTGAACATAGTGCTTAAAAAGCACATGGACATGGCTGTATTAACATAAAAATCTCTTCTTGCTTAGTTACTCATCCACTGGCCTTTTCTTCTGTGGGTGGCTGTTGTTAAAGAGCTCTTCAAAGTGCAAACATTGCTGCAAGTTCTCATCTAGTTCTGTCCAACAGCTTGTCAAGATGTCAGAGGAGAAGACAGCTGTGGCAAAAATCCAAGCCCTTACCCCAGATGACCTCCAGCAACATCCGGTTAGTTTTGCCCCAGAGTAATGCTAAAGTAAATTATATATGAAAAATCAGGTGGGAAAGTAGTGAAGATGTAGTTAATCCCACTAAGCCGTGGGATGGAGTAAGCTTTCAGCCATGAGCTGGGAGTGAGTCTCTCACAGCTGGCTGCAATGGGCCATCTGGTCACAGTAACTTCAAAGGGGTTCTCAGCAGCTATGGGTTTTCTCAGGCATTCTAATACTGTCCAGGAGCAGAGTGAGGAGGAAAGGATGCTCAAAAGGGGCAAACTGGGTTGACCAGTTGACAGTGGAGGGAGATTGAGGGAGAAGTGGGAATTTTCACGGTTCTGCATAAATACATTCTTGCGTGAAGGAGTGTGGAGATTCTTGGGGGGCTCTCACAGAAAGGCAGGAAACATGAACAGCACATGACATGAGCAGTTCTTCTAAAATTCTTTTTCTACTCAGTCCTCACTGTGTATATGTGCTGTGGTCCCAGTGCTTGGTGTCAGGTACTGTGTAACTCTCACCTTGAACCCAAGGCTGACAGGTAGATGGCATAGCCCCAACCCACCTTGACTGGCAGCTAAACGTGAGCAGTTCTGGTCCCAGTTCCTTTCCCCGCCCTCCCCAGGGAAAGTAGAAAGGGAAATGAGACAAAAAGACTTGTAGATTGGAAACTAAATCTAAAACAGCTTTAATGAAACAACAACAACAACAATAATAATAATACTGATAAGAAAACAAACAAATATATACAAATATACAAAATTACCCACCCCTCGCCTCCACCATAGATGAGTACATCACCACAGACACAAGGAAAAGGGCTAGACTCAGAGCAGGAGGGAGCTGGACTCAGGAACTGGATTCAGGAATGCATGGATCCAGGATCAGGGCAAAAAGATAGACGAAGTCCTCGCTAGATGGTGGCCATCAAAGAAGAGAGATTGACCCCTGTGATCCCTCAGTTTTGTACTGAGTATGATGTATATGGGATGGAATACTCTGTCGGTCAGTTTTGGGTCACCTGTCCTGTCCGCTTCTCCCTGCAGGTGTGACACTTTTTCACCCCTTTCACTTACAGCGTTCCACCAGCTTGAGGATGGCCTTGGTTTCTATAGGAATGAGTATAAGGAATGGCCTTTCTGCATGCCAGTGCCCCATGTTATCACTTCTAGAGAGAAACACTGTCTGAAAAACATGCAGTCAACTTTCAGAAAATGAAGTTACTTAGACAAAGCTTAGCTGAATAGTTAGAAAACTAATTCTACTTTCGCTCAAACCAGAACAGTGAGACAGGCTCAGCATGGCCTGCTTTACAACCCTTTGGTCTGGAGTGCAGATGGAAGCATGAGCCAGCTCTTTGGACTTTCCTGGCCTCAAGCAGCATGGCTGTTGATAGGCCTCAGGTCCTCTATTTGCAACTGATTTTAATCTTGTGCACTTCAAAGGTACTGACTGCAAAAGATAATCCCTTATTCTGCATCAGCCAGTGGCTCCTGGCAGTCTGACTTTAAAAGAGGTAAAGCAAACTTTGAAATAATACTGGCAGATTTGGGTTCCTATCCCTCTTTCCTATATCCAAGAGTTTGTGAGAGAAAGAAAGCATATGGAAATCAATCTAGAACTTGAATGTAAACTAAAGATTGAAGACTCAAATCACGATCTGACCATAATTCCAGGACCCACCCTTGTTTGGGAGCACTTATTCTTCTGTATGGGCTACTTGGACAACAGGATGTGGAGAAGAACGTAGGTCAACATGGTTTGAGTGTTTACTGTTGTATTATTCTATTCAGATACAAATATGAGTGTGTTACGATGGCTGATGCTATTGGACTTCTGGTTCAGGTGGGTGAGTCACTGAAAAGCTATGTGGCTGAAAGTTTAGCCAAGGATAACAGCAAGCTGCTTTCTCCACTGAGGTGGCTGCAAGTCACCACACACAGGCGTAGGGTTGCCTGCAACTTGTGAGTGTGCTGCTGAGAGAGCTGGCTCACAGCTGCTAGCTAATCAAAGTCAACATTCTTCCCTTCTCTCCTTCAGAAGGGGACCCTGTCCTCATTTCTAAGCTGCTGCAAGCCGAGTGGCTGCTTTTAATAGAGTATGCACAGAAGATGGTTGTAGGCAATTGAATTAGGGTTGCGTTATTAGTCCATCTGTGCAATATGCTCTGTTTATTGACAATCTGGTTAGAGTGGCTGGAGCTTGTAAAAGGTAAAGTGTTTCCTACTGTTGAATTTTGGGAGTTGTCCACCTGTTAAAAGGAAGCAGTGCTGAAGGAAGGGATCTTTCCACACTGAAAAGGGACTCAGTGTGAACTGTCAGCACTGTTTTCCTTGCTTTCTGGAAGGGGTAGAGGTTGCAAGGAATAACATCTTCAGATAGCAGGATTTCATTGTGCAGTTCATTGTGATGTGCATGCTCCCACTTCATCTGCTTGCGGCAAGGGGCAGCTGGTGGCATGTGGGATTCTATGCAGGACCCCAGGGAGAGCTCTCTTTTGTTTACATTTCTAAACGTTGCCCAGCAGAATCTGATCTCCGGCAACCATAAGCCAAATTCAGTCCCTTAATGTCTCTGGGTCTGCGAGGTATCTTTGTGAATGAAACGTGTACATCAGAGGGAAGAAGCCTGTACTGCACTTTTGGTTCAGGAAGGTGTGAAATGACTTTTGCAGCAGGTTTTATGTGCATGTGTCAAGCTCTTGTCTCTAACAGTAGCCCTACTGTAGCATTTGAGATGGAAAGTTTCTTTAAGGATGATCACTAAGAGAGTATGGAAAAAATACAGCAATTGCTTATGCAACAAGTACATTGCTTTTTGAAGACAGCAGGTGCATACTGCTGCCTGGGGAATAGAAAAATGGACAGAATTATAACTCCTTACCAAAACCACGATGCTCATTTGAGCTTATGGCTTCCCTGGAATCCCCTATTCCAGAGCTCAGCTGTCAGTGTACTCCCTCTCTGCGCACCAGCATCACATATTTATTCCTGTACAGGAGACCTATCCATAGTGGTTCAGTCACATGTCTTGTAAATAATCTTGATGGGTCGTTTTCAGTATTGGGTCTCAGTAAGTGAGCTTTATTGTTGCACATTACGAGAGAACACAAAATGTCTTTGGTATCTGTATCTGTTTATAGGTTCATAGTGAAAACCCCATACAGAGAGGTAGCAGTAATGACTAAAGAGGGTGTGGGAGTTACTTAGGTGAACAGACATTGAAAAGCTGAAAAGGTGTAACGACTACAAAGCAGCTTATAAGGCATGCAGTAGCTGTGTTTGAAAGTTACAGAAAGGGGAATTGTTTAGGGTGATGTAATGGGTATTCAGTTTAAGCAAAGGCTCAAGTATCAGAATTCTTTGTGACATGGATATATAAAATCTTCACTCTGAATAAAAAGAGCCTCTATTACTTTCTGTGTACAAAACAGAAAGTAGTCATAATACGTGGAACAACACTTCATAACGTGAGAGATGTGTTTAGCCCTTATAAGATGTATATTGTTCTTGAAATTGAATTGCAAAGTAACTTCCATTTCTAGAAGTCTAAGCTCCAAAGGACATCTCTTGAGCACCCCAAGGGTTCTTACTGTGGCTAATTATTTTCAAAAGAAGCAGAAGGAGCTAAACAGCAAACTTTTACTGAA
The DNA here is from genome assembly GCF_017976375.1 of Cuculus canorus. Lineage (NCBI taxonomy): Eukaryota > Metazoa > Chordata > Aves > Cuculiformes > Cuculidae > Cuculus > Cuculus canorus. The sequence goes on from NC_071405.1 coordinate 50,843,364, forward strand.
ACTTCTTCCACACCTGGAGAATTTTAAGTGGTGTCATTTGTACTGGCATGAAGGTTGGCATGAACCTGGGAATGCTTATCTTCAGTTACCTGACAGCGGCCTGAAGCAACACAATATAAAAAGTGGAGAACAGTAAGGGTGCATAAAAATTTGGTGTTCTTAAAATGATATGCATTACCATAGTGTGCCAATCCTGTGCGGGAGCATCTCTCTTCATAGAGAGCTGTGAGACTGCAAAAGTGAGTCCATATGAAAATGAGCAACACAGTTTAGAGATAGTTGACATTTCTAGAGAGCATACCTTGAAAAGCCAAGGATTACATAAAATGTCTGCATCGTGTATTCCTTTGCTTTATCTGGAATAAGGAAAAGTTTAATAACTGAGGGGTAGACTAGGGAATCCAATCCATCCAGTTACTACAGAGAGAGAAGACTGGAATATCAGTGCACTTTGAAATCTGTATCCTGGTAGACCCTGGTGTATTTGTGATGATTTGCAAGTAACCTGACAGTGCATGAAATAATTGTCTTTGTAGATGTGAAACAACATTGACATCGACTTTGAAATTTAAATGAAAGAAACACAGTAGAGCTCTTTTAGATTCATAACCTTAGTGTATTGATTTATTTTTTCTTTATAATAGGTTAATTACTTGAACAGGTATTATTTAAAGAGGTTTCTATGTTATTATAAAGTAGACAAAACCATGTAAGAATCTGTGTTGTTGAACAGTTGCAGTATATTGTTTTCCACTCTGTGTATAAATATGACCTAAACCAAAGTGATTTAATTGTCTGCCAGTAAATAATTGTTATTCAGGAAATGCTTTGTTTGACCTGTCCTATTGCCACTGTGAGATGCAAATAGCAATATAGGCTCATTTCTTTGTGTGCTGTGTTTCAGTATACACAGCAAATGCACAAGCAGCAGCTTTGATAGCGGGTTAGAAAGCTCCATTGGTGTCCAGTGTCGTTAGTGCAATTTCTTAGCAACAAATGGTTGTCTTTGAGCAGAAGCTTTGATTACATAGTTTTGACCTTTTCGACATCACGGATTTCCTATTGTGTGTCATCTACGGATAAGTAGGGAGTTACTTAATATTAATAGGTTTATTTTATCAGGTAAAGTGTTTATTAAAGAGAGCTTGCTAGTATATGATAAAATCTTTATTTGAAGCTATGAAGTAGCGATAGAATTTGATGATCCTCCTAATGCATTTGGTATAAATCCCTTTTACATTTCCAACAAAGACCATTGCTGCCCTAATTACAAACTGTTACACTCTAAATAGTAGAATTTAATCTTGTCTAGTCTCAGTATCAGCATTTACTTTATCAGTCTTGTCAGGTGGCATTTCAGGGGGGCATTGAATTTCATGCCATTTTAAGCCATTTCATTGGCAAAGCACATAGATTTGCAATGTGTTTAGATGAAAAATGGAAAATTCTCAGTGCAAACTTGTTAAAAATCTCATTTGAGTTAGCATATGACTCTGTAGGACATGAGTCTATATAATCCCAGCCCTTTCTGTAGCAGCATCTTTCAACAGTCTCCTCCACACTGCTTTGTGGGAGAACATCAGGTTTAGTTTTACATTCAGCACCTGATTTCCTAATTCAATAATAGAAGTAAATTCATGGTGTCAATACATAGAACTGAGAATGTCAAGGCAAACCCAGCTACCCAGTGAGCTGTAGCTGTTAGCCAGAGCTAATGAGCTATGTATTATGTTGTAGGTAGTTTAAAATCTGTTATTTTCCAGAAATCCAACACAACAGTGCCATAGTCTGTCATTTTTGATGGAAGGGGAGGACCAGTTGCATTGCTTTGCTTGGGTCAGGATGTGTGCAGAATCCAAGTGCACTTGGGGGAAAACATTTTCAAGTCCTGACAGCAGTATATGTGTGAGCACATGTGCAATGAAATAAATTGGCTCTTCTGCTATAAAATGTGATAGGTTCCCACTGGAGGAATATGTTCTTGTAGGAGACAGAGCAGTATAAAGAGGCTTTTCAAACATGACCCCAAATTTCTAAGTGATCTGCATGCTCTTCTTTTGTTCTTAAAACTGCTTGACCGCAGCTGTGGCAAACGTCTGCACTACTAGTATTGTCCGTGATGCAGATGTGAGGAGTGGTTTTGAGCTGTGGAGGAATATTTGCTTACCAGGGTTTCTTACTTTCCTTCACTTCCTTCTTTTTCTTTCCCCACCTGCAGCACAAGGCACTGAATCGGTGGGTAATAAGTGAGAAAATACTGCTTGGGTTTATTGTTTAATTCCCTCAGAGCTTGATTTCTGGAGAACATAGGTTTAGTTTAAAGCCTTCCCTAGGCAACAATCTGGCTATAATTCATGCTTCCTGTTCTTACTGAGGTGTAGGCAGCCCTAGGTATTCGTGGAGATGAGTATGAGACTGAATATATATTGTTGCTCTTAAGTGTGCTTGGGATATTTCACCATCCTGGACAATAGTCATCTCTTGGTATTGGATACCCAACTTCCAGAAGAATCACATTTGGCCTAAAGTTGGTCTTTTTCACTATTTTTTTTTTCCTAGAAGCTGTTAACATGAGGGCAGTATCCAGCTCCCACTGAGAATCTGGCTATTTCTTGTTAGTGCCTCCATGGGAAATAAAATATTTTGAAAATCTGGCTTCAGACTGCGCTTGATGAGCAGGCAGAACATACTTCTGAGATTGCTGTTCAGACATCCCATTCTGTGCCTTAGTGCAGAAATCACTGAAATCAGGAGAGGCAGGAATGCAGCTGGTAATTTGTGCTTGCCAGTCTTTTTAGCTCCCTGGACTTGATGAAAGCACCATCTCAATTTGGTAATACTAACAGCTAAGCCCGGTTTCATTACTGCTTGCTCAGACTTTTGTGTAAAAAAGATCAGAAAAAAACTGGAATCGTAACTAAGAACCAGAAAAGGAAGACAGAGCAGGAAATGGGCATGTCATGTCCCATAATTTGCCAGTGCATCTTAGTCCTCCATTGCTGTAATCTTCATGTTCTGTTTCTGTTTATCCATCCTTTTCTCTGAGGCTGCAAACTCAGAATAGCTTTGTTTGCAATATCCCTATCTGTCCCAACTGTGTGCTATTTCTGAGCAGATGATACCATTTGCAGCATGTTGCCATACTGTGTAACTTTTGTAACAGGCACATATCTACCAAAGGCTGTGTGGGCAACACCAAAGCTCGGCTTTCTGGGGGCCGCACTAATTTATGGTATCAGTCTCCCTTATGCCATGGTACTATCTGTTTCAAAATACCTTCTGCATTTCAGGGAATGTCTTGAATTCAGTACATTCAAATAATTTTTCTATGATTTCCAGTTCAATAAGGTAAATTTGTTGTGAATGTAAAATGTTGTCAAGTATTTCAGGAAGAAGGGTTTGTTTGAGCTAGTGTTCATTATGGGAAGATTAATGGGGCCACTGATCCCATTAATTTGTTATTGACCCTTAACTTCCTATAATGGGTCAGGCATCCCTATTTTAGCTTCAGTAAAAGTTTACCCAGTGAATAAATTCTCATCTTGTATAATATCTTTTTTTTCATGAAAGTTCTGTACTCTTTAGCATATAGTTTTAATGGAGTCTCTGTTTTATATCCAGTCCAACATCTATGTAACTTGAGCTACAGAGGCAGGAACGTGGGCAGGGTCCTCTGACACATCCTGGTGTCTCCCCTGGTGTCTCTGTATTATAACTGTAAAGAGATCTGTGCTTGTGGAGTCATAGATAACATCCTTTTCGAACTGAATCTGGCTTGGGTCATGGCTTTTCTAGTTCATCTCTATATCTAGAGCCATATAGTCCAGCCTGCCTCCAGGAAAGGCAGACCCAAAGAGAGTTGTGCTTGTGTCATGGAAATACCAAAACTCAAAGTCAGTGTCATGCACAGAAGTGCAACTTACTTCAGCCAATGGTGAAAATGGGCTACGCTCTTTTTGTTGCAGTTAAAGCTGCTGTGCTGACGCTGGTGTCTCTTTAAACTGCAGTGACAGAATTGGGAATATAAACCCTTAAATGTGTGGCTCTGGCTGGAGCCTTATTGTCGAAGGAGGTGTTTCTGTTCAGGTGCTATCACAATAAAATAATTGCTTGTTTTTCAGTAATGCATTTCTTCACCTTTCTGATGTCTCTGTCCTCCTGTGACAAAGAAAGCCTGCCTGTCTTCCCTTCCAAAAGAAGCTTTTCGGGAAGGACCTCTTCTGACAGCTGAGGAGAGTGCTGGGTGCTACAACAGTGCCATGTTATTAATCAGGGTGTCTTTTTGTCAGGTGTCCACTTCTCTGCAGGCAGTTTTTCGGTCTATTTGGCCTCCCTGGTCATCAGCATGGCAGCCAGAGCTGTGGTGAGAGGGATGGTCCAGCTATGTTTCTCTATGTCTGGTTATAACATTCCTAACCCAGGGTATGGTGTCTTGTCTCTGCCACATTGGAGAGTATCAAACTTGGAGGGAAAGGAGGAAGTGAGTGAGGAAATAAATAGACTTTTTGTCTTCTTAAAGCTTTATGGTAATTTGTCTTTAATCTCCAGACAAACCATGCCCTTCCTTGACAATTTGTGCATCTTCCACTGGTGGGCATGAGGTGGTAAGCCTGGTTCAGGGTTGAAATCTCAGCTGTCCCCTCTCCCACCTCCCTGAATCATAGAATCATAGAATCGCTTGGTTGGAAAAGACCTTTGAGATCATCAAGTCCAACCATACCTGTCCACTACTAAACCATATCCCTGAACACTTCACCTACCCATCTTTTAAATACCTCCAGGGATGGTGACTCAACTACTTCCCTGGACAGCCTGTTCCAGTGCCTGATAACCCTTTTGGTGAAGAATTTTTTTCTAAAGTCTAATTTAAACCTCCCCTGTTGCAACTTGAAGCCATTTCCTCTTGTCCTATTGACTGTCACTTGAGAGAAGAGACCAACACCCACCTCACTACAGCCTCCTTTCAGGCAGTTGTAGACAGTGATAAGGTCTCCCCTCAGCCTCCTTTTCTCCAGGCTAAACAATTCCAGTTCCCTCAGCCACCTCTCATAAGGCTTGTTCTCCAGCCCATTCACCAGCTTCGTTGCTCTTCTCTGGACACACTCCAGCACCTCAGTGTCTTTGCAGTAGGTTTCCTACACTCTCCTGCCCAAGGCTGTGGTCCCATGAAAGCAGGTGCTGTATGACAACCAAGGTACAACACACTGCCTCACGGCCCACTTCCTTGGTTTTGTATATAAAAGGAAAGGGTTTCTTCATTCGCATTTCCCCATATATTTGTAACCTCTTTACCGAACATTTTGTGTGTGCCCTCTGTGCACCCTACCAGCGTGCTGTGTCCCCTGATGCTCTCTTGTCTGCATACCCTGAAGGCAGGCAGCACTGTGCTTGTGTTCAACAGCTCATGCTGTCTACTGTGCTCCATGCTTTTTTGAATTGCTGCTGTCCCATCGCACAAGGTGCCTTCTGTCTTGACTCTCTTCCTGTAAGACTGCAACATTATCTGCTATGTGAGAAACATTGTGATCCTCATCTGGCTGTTGGGGACGGTCTTTTGCCATGCTATTTACACTTCTAAAGACACAACTTTTTTATAAGCTCTTTTTCTAATAAATTAATCTCTAAGTTCATGTTTTCTGTGGGCACTTTTTAATAGGGATTTTTATTTATATATAAACATACTATAAAAATGTAGGAAATATGTACCTTGCTGAAAGCATTCTGACTGGAACTTAAAAGGCTTCTTTAAGCCTCTATTTTAGTCTCTGAATGTTTTTTATCTTTTGCACTACAGAGAACAATTTCCTCTGATGCCCTTCTGCTTTGAGGAAGTTCTGTAATTTAACTTCTGGTTTCCAACATCCTCCTGTGTCTTTTATCTCATGTCTCATAATTTTAAAGAATTTTGCTAGCCGCTTTAAGGACATTGCTTAAGCTAGAATATACCTCACTCTTTAAAGCCCTTTAAAAATCTTTTAAAACCTAGTATTTCTTAGGCTGGCTCTTGAACCGAAAATTTTAGACTTTCTAAAGTCTGCATCTTCCCTAAAACTCTTTGAATGAAAACTGTTTGCAGGGTTTCCAGGTTCCATCCAGGTCTCTTTCCTGAGCACCTTCACAGCTCCTTCACTCATACCCACAGGTCTGGACCGCCCTCTCTTGCTTGCGCTCTCCAGGAAGTTCTTGCCATGCACCCTGGTGACTTTGGAGTCTGAGCAAAAAGGAGAACATGGTCCCAGCTGAGGGCTTTGTTCTTCACGGTGTCTGGGTTTCTGCTGCCTTTTAGCTGGAATTCACAGAATCGCAGAATCATTTTGGTTGGAAAAGATCTTTAAGATATCAAGTCCAACCATAAACCAAACACTGTGAAGTCTACCACTAAACCATGTCTTTAAGTGCCACGTTACAGGATCAAATTTTGCAGCTGTCTTTGTTCTAAATTAAGATTTTATGTTCCTGTGTAACTTCTTGGAAGAGTTTGTCTTCTCCAGAAGCTGTGCTTTTGCTAATACTGCTTAACTGCAGATTAATAATGATCTTCTAGCTACCATGCTTCTTATTAAATATTTATATTGTGGTAGCACATAAAGGCTGTAATTGCCGTCTAATTGTGCTGATTTATTCAAACCAGTTCTGAGACCTTTGCTACCACAACTTCTGCAGCTAGTAACCCTCCTGCATGTCCTTGTCCTTCATTGTCATTTTCCTTGGTCAGGTCAGGACATGAAACTGATCCCTGATTCCCTGGTGTGGATACTGAACAGCCAAAAACTGCAGTGTGCTGACAGCTCTCTGTGCTTGTTCTCTCTTTATCCCTTCTTCGATTTATTCTTAGATAAAAAGAAGGGAAAAGGCAGCCTCTCCTCTGAATTTCTCTGCAAATTTTTGCTCTCGTCAGTGTATCTTTTATATGTCTGTCGATTATGAAGATCGTGAGGCAGCCCAGGTGAGCAACTGCTTTCTTCCCTCATGCACATAATGCAGATTGCTTCGTAGCTCAAGCTACATAGCTCAGCTGCTGCCAATGCCTTATACATGTTGAAGAATCTTAATATCTTTCCCATTTCTTAAAAATTAATCTCCTTTAATCCTGGCAGCACTGTAAGGTTCAAAGATGTTTTACGTTATGTACAGGTAGGATTATGGCTTCGTTAGTAGAAGGGAAAGACTGATTTTTTCATTGCATTCCTGGTAGGTTTTTTTTTTTTGCTGTAATCCTAGTTGATGCTTTTTTTTCTCTGCTCAGCCTGACTCTGCAGAAGGTGAAGATACAACCCTCAATATGAAAAGTAAATGTCACAAGTCCTGTTGACAGCCGCAAACTAGCATCTCTCTTCCTGTGACAGAGATGTAGAATTATGAAGTTTAGCAAGGTGATCTGCCCCTACACCCTCCACTCACCAGTTAGCCACAGTGTTATAATCTTCTTTTTTCATTATTTTAATGGTTGCTTTGCTCTGGAATGAAGAGACTTTTGGACCCACAACAAGACACAAGCTTGTCAATAAATATTCTCTTCCTGCTTTAGGATTTCCTTAAACTCCTAGGTCCAGTTGTCAACGCAAATCTGTAATATCTTAGGCAGCAAATCACTCGAAGGCAAAGCAGAAGAAATTCTCATCTTCAAGTGCCCCCAAACCCTTCTTATAGAGATAGGGACACTGCAAGATGTGTTTTGCCTGGTCTCCCTGGATGATTGAAAATGGAGCTTTGTTGACAAGGCGCAGACCAGTTGTTTATTTTCAGAAAGTGGGACAGAATGCATTGGTGTGTTACAGAGCAAAGTCATCTAGCAGAAGTAATGAAGGCAATTCTGAAATAACACAGTTGTGTTTAACTTACCTTTTTTTTTTTTCTTTTTTTTATCTTCATCATAGCTGGAAGTCTTTATTAGGACTGTGCTGAAGGCTGGAATCTTTTGTTCGTGTCCTCATGTCTTGTAAGCACCAGACAGCACAAAAGACAAGTGAGCTTTGAAGTAACAGGTCCTTGTAGGTCCAGTGATTTCTTTTGTGCAAACACATAATCTGTTGTACTATTCTACTTCTGTATATTAAAGAAGTCTTTAGGGCTAAGAAATATTAGACTCCCAGTCACAACTTAACTCCTGTTTATCGAATATGATATTAAGATCTGGGATGGTTACAAGAGTTTGAAGAATTGAGTGGGTTCTGTCTAGACTCTAAAGTGAGTTGGTGTAAGGAGAAAACAGAGCAGAATTGGGATGCTTCAAAATTTGGAAAAGGCACAAATAGGCACCTTGGTGTGACACTGAAGATCTCTAGAATTTATGTCATTAGTGTTGTAAATGGGGAATTACCATCACGAGAAAAGAGTGAAGCAGTACAAAAATAAATCTTGCAGCAGTTCAGTAATAAAAGATCCAGAGAGAGAAGGGAAATCTGAAAAAAAATCCCCAAACCAAAAAAGCGACCCCCCAGCAGACAAACAGCAAATAAATTAAATAAATTAGGAAAACTATGATAGGCTCAGATGCCTGTGGTAAGGCTGCTCCATCTAGAATGAGGATTTAATGAACTCTGTGATGTAGTCAGAAACTGAGTTTAAAATGGAGTGTACTAAGATTACAACGTGGTCATAGAGGTCTCAGCTATTCTGAGTCTCGCTTCGTGCAGCACCTGGAGTTCACAAAAACAGCCTGTGTAGCACAAAAGCATCTGCAGAATGAGTGGAGGTTGTGTCTGGGCTGAGCAGGAGTATTTGTGGGTTTTGTGTGGATGCCTCCAAACAACTTTGCCTAGTGCTGTGGGTGATCCAAATATTGGAAAACTTAGTTCCTGGTGTCCTGTTTTTAGCTTGGCTCTGCTAGGATGCCCCACAAAGGCAGTTTTGACACCAATGCCAGCCCAACAGTGAAGTTTACAAGAAGGAGCAGAAGGAACAGAGGCCAGTTACCAAGGCTATAGCCACAAATATGAAAGGTGGAGATTTCAGACTCTTAAAGGAAACTGGAGGAACATTATTTTTCTTCCTGAAGAATTCCCATCAGTCAGGTATGAGGTAAGCTTCTGTTCTGGCCATTATCAGGTTCATGCCTTCAATGTCTTATTCCTAAAGACTTTTATGCTGGCTTTGTAAAGTTAAACAGTTCTGTTTTGTAACTGTTCTGCTTTGTAACTGTGAACAAATGCATTGTTCATCAAACAAACCAGCCTAAAATGCAGCGTGCTTTTCCTGCCAATGGGTTTTACTCCTGTTGTGCAGGAATCAAAGACTGAGATGATCGTTCTGTCCTTCTATGTGTCTCTGTTGAGACTGCCAAGAATGAAGCACCCAATTAGCACCTGCAGTATTTAGACTTTTTTTGTGGAAAGTCTTACCTAAGTAGGAACTGGTCTGAATAAAGCCAATCCCAGGTAAAGCTGTGAAGTTTTATATCTTCCTCCCATTTTACTGAGCCATTCTGGTTCCCTTTACACATCATTTGAAATAAAGAACCTGTTAAGTTGGAAATGTACAGTGAGCCAGAGGGACCCACACAGCAATGGTCTGCAGGGGTGAGACAGCCGTGCCACTTCAAAAAGGGGGAACAGAAAGTGTTGCTTCCCACTCTCCCCCAATCTTTTCTAGGCTGCCACCTTCTTTCCCTTGTGTACAGCATCTGCCGTCTGTGTGAGTGTAATTTAGTGCTAATCAAGAAGTGAGCGGGAGCCATAAGCTCATTTCATTTAGAACCTGAAAATGGCCTCCTGGGAGCCTGGAGAGGGTACCAGCTGCTCTCTCACCACAAAATCTTCTCCACCCCACTGCTGTAATTCTAACCACCAAGCTCCAGATCTCAAAATTCAACATCAGCTCAGATTTACAGAGCATTAAGTGACTGAATTAAATCCTCAGCATTCACTCGGCGTCAGCCTGACTGAGTAAAGGATTTCACGGGCTGGGGTGCTCTACAAGGCCATAATTTATAACATTATGCAGAAGCTGCTCCTCCGAGTTTTATTTTGGCTTGCCGCAATGTCTTTTTATTAAGGTCCCAATAGTATTTGCTGTTTTTCTGTTTGCTTTGATGTGGGAGGTTTAGATTAAATCTAAATAAATAAATGAGATTTAAAATTAAATTAGGTTTCATTTGCATGAGTGAGGAGTGAAGTGCATCTTTCTTTCGCCATATAAAACCTAACGGACCCATTACACATCACAGAGCCCTCAGTTGCTCCTGAAGAAAAACGACATTTCCCTCTGCGTAGAAAATACTTAAAAGTCCCAAGAATAGATTTATAGGAATATTTTAACCTTTTCTTTGATCCTTGAAATGTCATTGTTCTGTAGGCTACATTGCAAAACGTGACCTTTTATAGGAACCATGGGATGGATTTGATCTTTGGAAGACGTTTTAGAGATAATGCACTACAGGGTGCAAGGAACATTCACTCTTGAAGAGGAGCTGAAAATGTTTTTGTCTGCAGATATTTGTGTTTGTGGTATACCATAAGGACAAAAGAATTGTTTATGGCGAGGCTTGTACTCCAGAGACAACAATGAAGTGCATAATAAGAAAACATGGCACCTTCTTCTGTTTTAATGCACAACAGTTTTATTTTCATTGCATTTAAAAGAAAATTTAAGTAGCAGAAATTGTGCACATGGGAAATGCTTGAAAACGAACATATTTGAAACGGGTTTTTGTAAGCACTAGCTGTTTGCTTTACAGAGTGCAAACTTCTTGACTGGCAAAACACAAAGCTGAGCATCTCAGGAAGGAAAAGAGCTGACCCTTCGCTTCAGGTTTGTGTTTGCTCTGGTAGTGTCCCCTTTTACAGATCTGCAGCCAGTCTGTCTCAAGTCCTTCCTCTAGCTGTCTTACACCCAGCGTTGTCTATGCCGCCCACAGTGTGAATTCCCCAGCAAGAGATCTGGGCGTGAAAATACCTGAGCTGTTTTGACATTTTCATGATGACTGTGAAAGATTTGTGAGCCAAGGCAGATGTGAGTCCATGGGTTCACACTGTGTGAGTGCTGTCTCTTTTCTTTGCCAGTTGCTGTTCCAAACCAGATATTTCTGAAAGATGCTACAGCTCTTATCAGCGATCATTGTAAGGTTGTACCTAATTCTGTAGATCTTGCATGTGCATAATTTTCACTGAAAGCTATTGTTGGCAAAATGTATTAGTTTTTCCCCAGAATAGAAAAGATGCTATTTCTGTCCCAGTGGAGTTTGCAGTCCTCAGTAGAGGGGAAACCTTTTCAGTGAGAATGCACTAAGGGAGGAAGTGAGTGAGAACAAATATCATAGATTGACTCCTACTTGTTGGTTATCCAAGTTTAGGATGAAGTAGTGGGCAAAAGCATCTAATGAATTCTGAACCACATCAACATCCAAGGGGTCCCTGGCACTGGCTTTTCAGGCTTCTGGCTGCTGAACTGTCTGCCCCCGTGGTGAGACTGTGCTGGATCACAGTGACTCTGAAGCTTGGGGTGCCAACATAAAGAATTTACAAATACCCTAAGAATGCAGAAGACTGAAGAGTAAGAGGCAGATACTGGCCTGGAGGAGATTAAATTCTAGATGGCATTGACCCTGCATTGCAGAGAATGGGAACCGTGATGTGGCACAGACAGTCCTAAGGGCCTTGCGGGGAAGCCATGGAGACCTGAACAACGTTGCCTTCATAGACACTGGCCTGAAAGTTTTTTATAAATACCTAATGTGCCGGAAAAAAAATTAGTGTCTGGAAGTCACTGGCCTTTTTCAGTGTGACATGACTATGGGGAAGTGATGGCCAGTGACATTTTGAACACAGGAATTGAAATGAGCAAAATAAGGATATCTCGATGGCAAGTTGCAGCAAGAAATGATGCACACTGTACCTTAACTACAAATATAGCAGATAAGCCCCAATCTCCTTGCTTTGCTCAAATAACAGAGCTTTTACTCTGATGCTTTATACAGATGACTTTTTATGGGATTGTCTGTCCACTGGAGAGTCAGGGCTTAAACAAGTTCTGCACAGGACAGACACCCTGTTTTTTAAATTATCTTTTGTCTTGTCTACATATCATGTTTGATCTCTGTGTGCAACCAGAGACAGCTGAAAATGAGAAGTGTGGTAAGATGTCATGTGAACTTTTCTCTGAATCTGAAATAGTAATGGTGAAACACTTAAGTGTAACATAGTCAACCTCAAAATGCTTCTAACAGCTGAGAAGAGCTTTTGAATGAGTGTGGTATGTTTCACTTGTATCGCAGGAAAAAAAGTGATTAAGTATAAACCTTCTGTTGTCACATGAGTCATAAGCAATATTGATGTGATGTGTAGCACCTAGTTGCATCTTGTGCCCTGCTAGAGGTCATAAGATTATCAGAAAATTATTAAAGGATGTGTATGTTTTATGCTGTGTAATTTATACAATGTTGTGAAATCAAAAAGAGGATTTTTATTATCTAGAGAAGCAACCAAATCTATAGTAATCCAAGCATGTAGTAAGTCATAAGAGCTCTCTGATAACCAAAGGTAAACTTGTCCCCAGATGAATTTAGGGTTGTTTCCTTTGCCTTCCTCCTGTATGTCTTCTAACTCTAATTGCAGGGTGGTACATTTAGCCATATTAAAGAGTGTGTGAGGAGTAGAGGAGACAACTTCAGATGTCTTTGATATCATCAGATGTCCGTGTGCAGAGAGAAAACAACTTCGTCTTTAGGTATTTAGTGAGACTATACTTTTAAGTCATGATTTGAATAAATGGGACACCATATTGAATTGTGAATTCAAGCCCACTGCCCCAGTGCCTAGCGCATATCAGCAACTTAGTTCTCTGAAAATAATACTCAGTAATGAAGCATTACTGGATTTGTCCTCTACATTTTAATGTACCAGGAAGCATTGGACTGAATCTAGAACGGAAACTCAGAATTAAGTTTCAAGTAGATATTAATTCATGTTGTTATTTTCCTCATTTCCCCAAAGATGGAGAATCATCACACAAAACAGACACTCCTCAGATTCGAGGAGGCAATGGAAGTCTACAGCAGAGCTCCTTCAGAAATACTGTACCAGTTTTTCTTCTCAATTGTATAATCCAAATAGTTGCCTTTGTTCTGTAATACAGTAAAGTTGATTGATCCTCTCCTTAAATCTTTTTTAGTTGACAGTCCCAAGGTGATCTGCGCTATGAGGCGTGCCGTCCCACAGGCCATGTTGTATCTGCCTGGGGTGGTGGCCAGACTTCCCTTTGGAGTGAGATGTTTTTGAGTGTTAATGGGTGTTCCGCACTCTACTACTAGAGGATGTTTGGGGTAAATTTTCCCCAGTAACTTGGTCTAGCTTCTAGCAATCTGTGTTTTTGGCATTTCCTGAGCCAAAGACTACACCTACCCGTCATGGGTGATGTTCATTGATAGACCTGTTCTCTTAAGAATTTATATAATTACATTTGGACCCATTTATACTTTTGACCTCCACAGAAATCCATGGCAGCTTAATTCCACAATTCAAGTGTGTGTTGTCTGAAAAAAATAATTTCTTTCATTGGTTTTAAACCTGCTGCTTGATCATTTCACTGGCTGCCTGCTAGTTCCTCTGATATAAAAAATAATGAATAATCATCCCTTATTCAAATTCTTTATGCCATTCATGAGTTTAAAGCTTTTTATCATATTCATCCTCAGTGCTATCTTTTCCCAGCTGCAGACATCTAAACTGTTTATTTATTTCTCATCTGGAAGCTGCATTATACCTCTCAATCAACAGCATTGCGACATTGTTGTCATTTTATCTAGTTCTAGTATGTCCTTTTCAAGGTGGAAAAGCCATAATTGTGCATAGTATTTTAGTCATACACTATCCATTGATCTATACAGTAGTGTATTTAGGACTTCTTAATTCCCTCTTGTTCATAGTTTCTTCATGGTTTGCATCCCTGATTTAATTTCACAGCAGAATACAGAGGAATGCAATTGGAAAGCTGTGGTCTAACACAATCTAGTGGAGCCATAAGAAGCTGTGTTCCCCAGAACTGAAGATCTATAGCTCAGATCATGGTTTGTCATTTTCTTTGCTACATTCTCCATCCATTGCCCTTCATTTCACATTCTAATGCTCTCATTTCTTAGCGTCATGAATTGCTCATCTAGAAAACGTACTAATGGAAGATGTCAGAAATGTAGGTGAATTCTGCTTCTCTGTTACTTAAAGAAATTAATTTTTTGATGTCCTGCATTTCTGAGCTGTTTGTTTTCACTTAGGATGCTGTGCTTTCAAAGAGTTATTGCTTAATAATACCAAGTTGCTCTAAGACAGAAGGCCAAGCACCTAGAATTTGCTTTATCATATGAATTTAATGCAACTGCCATCTCTCAGTAAAGGAGGAGACCACTGTCTTCCCTTTTTAAAAGGTACCAAGCAGGGAGTAGGAGAGAAATTATGTTCCTAAGTTATTTTGTGGCATGAGCCACATTGCATGAGCATGCATACTAATTCAACAGTGTTGTTCCAATTGGCATTTAGGGGACTTCAGAGCACTCAAGCTCTACTAGCCCTCCTACCCACAAAAGGTAATGCTAGGGTTGAGTGTTCAAGGAACATGAGTTTTGAATTGTTTATTAAATTGCTGCGTTCAGAATATTATTTGTTTGCCTATTAGACATTGCATCTACGTCCAAATGCTTTTCTTTCATCTGCCACTTTCTCCCCTCCCCCATCTCCACACCTTACTGAACTGTTTGATAATCACTTGCGCCACTGTTCTTGACTTGGGAAAACATGATGTTGGGGAATGTCTTCTAAAGAAGACATTGTTGGGGATCTGCTGTAGAAGCACAGCTGGAGAGACATGAGGGGCAGCTCAAGAACTGCACAGTTGCATCTGTCTAAGAAAACTCCAGCTAACAGAAAATCATATCTCTCTCCCCTGCCCTCCCCACCTTCCTCCTGCAGCCCTTTTCACGGCAGCTCCTTTTCTCCATTCCTGTTCCCAAAACAGGCCCCTCTCTCCACCACATCCCTCTTCTTCTGCCAATGGCTTTGGAGATGCACAGTCACAAGATGAATGACCCATCCCTCTGCAGGGATGCAGTTTGAAACCCACTGCACTGGCACAGTACTTGCACATAGAACAAGAACAGGCTGTGGAAAGCTTTCACAACTACTCTAAAGTAGATTGAGATTTTTGCAGCCAGCCTCCTGACAAAAAGGAGGAAAACCAGATGTATCAAATTTTGGGCTGGAAGTTCTTTTCAGAGGTTTGCTTAAGATGTGCTGTTTCTTAGTGCAGACTTGATGCCTGCCCAGGGATCACAAGAGTGGGTCTGCAGGATGTTTTTAGTCCCTGGTGGTATAATGCCATTTGCAGTGCTGAAGGAAAACTGTCTGTGTAAAGACACCTGAACTTTTTGTCACCTTGAATACTATGCTTATACTTTACTTTCTTTTCTACTCTGAGTCCTCATCTGTGCTGAGGTTCTTGGAGCAACACTTTTCCCAGGTGCTGGAAAAGTGTTTTGACCCAAGGACCCATAGGTGCTATTGTATAGTGTGGCTCTGTGATGCATGTGTTAGAATACCTCCGCCTTCTTCACCTCACGAAGCCTAAATGCATAAGTTTTTGCACTTATTTCCTCCTCTTCCCCTCCCCATGCTGACTGCAATGCACAAATGATGCATTAGAAATGCATCTGAACTCCTGAGTCGTGCCTGTCTGAAATTTCAGCCTGTATGAAAGAACGGATCATGGAAGCCGCAGTTTTTATTGTGCCCTAAGGTTGTTTCGAGTGAATCATCAAAACAGTATGATTCAGTTGCAGCCGTAACATTGTTTTTTCTCTGGTGCCACAAGCGTGGAAATGCAGGATTGATATGCTTCAACTTCTGGTCGCAGGTGCTGCCTGGTCTGTTTAATGCACAGACTGTAATGTTTCTTATTTCTAGTGAATGTGATCCCAAGTACACAACTCTTCTTCTCAGGCTAGGCTTAATTTGAGGACAAATGGTAACACAAAGATTTCACTCATCTGTCTGGGTCTGTCTCTTATTCAGATGCTCCTTTTTCCCTCACTTCCATCCTTTTTTAGATCTTTCACATCAGAGCACATAGGGAACCTCATGCTGAAGCGCTGGGAAATATGTATTGACATGTCACATAAGCATCTCTGACACAGATAGCAACCAAATCTGTTCAGACAGCCCATACCACAGGATTTTTGCTTGTCTTGTTTCAAAATTGCTATCACCTGTACTTTCCCAATGTGGGCCCTAAGACCGTAACTGCATAAACAATCTGTGTCAGGGCAGAAGAGGTGCCTGACACAGGCACTGATTAAGATGAAGGACTAGTTTGTTGTAAAAACTTGATTTCTTGGTGTAGCTCAGGTTAGGTCTGTCAGATTGTCAATCTGTATGGTGTGATTCAATCATGAGTTGTTAATTCTGTCTGGCTTGTGGGATAATAGTGTACTCACCTCAATTCTTACCATGATGACAAACTATCTTCCCTTCCAGTTCCAACTTATAAAATGTGTCATACTTGTCAAACTGTGGGATTAAACCCTCCATTTCAAACCAAATGGTAGCTGCAAAAATCCTTACGAATTGTCTATGGAAGTGTTTTTTTTCCCCCTTCTGGATTTTCTTTACATGGTTTCTTTTTTGTTTCTTCCCTGCTCCCTTCACCTTTGAAACTTCTGAGAGCAAGACAATACTACTGTGGACATGTTTCAGACCAGTGAATAGGGTTTGTCTCAAGGCTCCTCCTGTGCTTTTCACGCACAGTTCTCCATTCTTGTCTTCAGACCTGGGCTTACGTAGTAATTGTATGAGTCTTCTGCTCTGCATCTCCTGCCATGGATCAGCTTTAGTAGCATTCATTATTTCTATGACTGTCAGGAACCTAGATGGAATTTGCCTCTTTAGATCTTCTCTTTCTGTCTCTCAGTATTGGATGTGACAAATAAATGAAGATCTCTTCTGCAGAAAGTTTACAGATGTCCAGAGGAAGAGAAATGCTGTGCAAGGCAATGATTTGCATGGTTGCATTGGTTAGAGGGCTCATTGTTTGCCTCCCTTTAGGTGGTGGTGTATTGAGCAGGATTTGCTCACAGTGCTCGTGGGAGCAGGTCTTTGTGGAGACCTGTTATGGAGCAGGGGTAGATGAAGTGAAGTAAGAGGTAGAGAACGGGGAGAGAAAATGTCCAGAGTAAATACTGGAAAGAGCTGAGGATAGTAATGGCAATAGCAAGTCTTCAGCATATGGGTTTGTTTAGCTAGCTCTTGCTTACCAGGTACCCTTTGCTTCCTTGAAGTTGCATCGCTAGAGAGCAAGGGTAGGACCATGCAGACCCTGGCAGCCTTGTATCTGATGAGAGTTATATTGCTTCTTCAGGAACTGGTTTGGGAGTTTTTTCACATCTCAGTCTGGATGTAATTGGTGCATGCCGCAGATTTATTCCTCCAACAGGTCAAACAACCAGAATATTTTATTGCTAAGCTGAGCAGGGCTTTTATTTTCTCCAATTATATTTCTATCAAATATTCATTTGTCTGTTTTGTGTTCCACAGAGGATTTGGACTGTTTGGTGCTTGCAGCAAGTGGATTTTCCTAGTGGGTTTGCTCCTGCTCCAACTTCTCCTTTGGCAACAGTTGTGCTAGTGGAGGAGTGGTTTGAGTGTGGGCATCAGTGTTTCATAGATCTAGCCATGGCTTTTCCCCTCAGGAATGAAAATGTGTTAGTAACCATCTCAGCAGACAGCTTGGAAGCTCTCAGTGTTGCAGCAGTCTGTGGCCTAAGAGCAGTTCCTTTATTTGCTGTGTTTTCAAAGAATTGTAGGCTTCTGGTGTGAGCAGTTTATTATAAACTTGAACTTGATAGGCTGTGTCCTACCATGAATCGATCAAGAGTATAAGACTGTACACAGCTGAAGAGAAGGTATCCACTAGGGGAACATTAAGGATGCAAGGGGAAGTATGCAAAAAGAAGGAAGTATGTATCATCAGTTTTCACGGAGAAATTTTTCTCTCTGCTTTTTGCTGCATTTGCATTACAATATTGTACTTAATAATACAATAGCAATAGTCCTCGAATAATACATTGTAATGGAACATGATAATTTGTATTTAAGTTTAGAAATATTTGTAGGATTTTAATTTTCTTGCTCTATGTTTCCCTGTTTTCATTATCACAATGTCTCTGAATTAGACCTCTTATAGACTTTGTCAGTAAATCATTTACACCAATAATTTTGCAAGTAACCTTATTAGACATGTTCTTTCCTAGCTGTAAGGCAGCTAATGATGAACTTGATTTGACCATTTGTACATATGCCCGGTGCAGTTCTTCTTAGCTTCTAATTTAGGAAATAAGGGAAATAAATAGGGATCTCAATTATCTGCAGTCTTGCATTTACCCTATGTGTGATCCTGCTCACCTCATTCTCCTAGGGAAATAAAGTAGGTCTGCAGTGTATTAAGGTCAATTTGCTTATACTAAAATTTAAATTATGTTCTTTAACTGCAGTTACTTCTTACACATAGTCAAGCTTGTCAATATTTTTATAACATATGTTTGGGGAGAGGGATGGGGGGTAGTTTCTTAATCATTTGCTCATTTAAACCAAAGTTTTCTAGTAATGTCCACTGAGGAAGTGGGGGCAGGGAGGGATAAATATGAAAAAATATATATAACAAGAAATTACCATCTTGTTCACATCCTATCTGTGGAAGACCCTAGCTTAAGCACTCACAGAGAAAAAAGGAGAAATGGATGCAAGTCCATCCTCACAAGTCAGGAGGCTTTCCATCCCTTTTCCAACAAACTAGAGAGTGTTTTGAGGCCAATGCCTATAGTTGTGCTTCTCACGGTCTCATGAAGGGGTACCGATGGAAATCCTGAGCCTGATGGTGGGGATGCTCAGCTGGCAGAGGGAGTACTTTAATTCCACTTGTCACTCCACTGCATGGTTAATTGTTTTTTCATAGAAGAAAACACAAAAAGAAGTCTGTCCCGAAATACAGAATAGCCTAAGTGTATAATACTCTGCAAGCAATTTGAAGATAAAAATTTGAATCGTTGGGGCCATTAAGCCTAGTTTTCTTCTATCCTTGGTGAATGCTCTCACCTCTGAGCCATTACATAAAAACTAAATGCACCACCAGTTTTGTGAATCAAACCATTCCTTTCCATAACTTTTTTTTTTTCTTCCACAAGCACTTAGAGCGTGTGTTTTACTCTGGATAAACTAGAATGTTTCCTGTTGAGCAAACAATGGTTTTCAGTTGCCTCTTCTCTGTGCTGGAGAATTATAGATTGAACTTGATTTGAAGCAGATCTTTATCTCAGTTTAATATTTTTTCATAAAACGTCCATTTCAACACAGTTAGGGGTGGTAGTATTATTACTGTTGTTGTTGTTGTTGCGCTGTTGTTAAGGATTTGATTGAATAGCTTGGACCAGTTCTGTTGCATGTCCTGACCCATTGCTTTACAGTCTGTGAACAGTTGGGAGGCTCTGGGTCACTTTAAATGGGTCTGCAAAGTTGGTTAAGAGAACTATACTAGGATCAAGATCTCTGTTAGAAAACCACAGATTTAATTAATAGAAAACCACAGATCAAGTCTGATCCAGCAAAGCACATAGACAGACACCTGCTTAATTTTAAGGAATATGCAATGTCCCATGGACTTTTATAGGTCTCATGGTATCATGAAGCATTTTTCGGCACTGAGGTAGAGCACTCAGTGCAGGACAAAATCAACTCCTTAATGAGCTTAACAGAAAACCCCACAGGCATACTCAGCATGTGCTTTTTAAACATGTCTAATTGGGTCAAATGAAAACTAATTCCCATTGGAGTCAGGCCATGCCCAAGAAACCCTTCTGGGGTTATTCTTTGAAATCCTTCAGGCAGAAATATTTCGATGCCAATTTCAATTTCAAAACCTTTTGACTGTGGAGCTGTTCAAGAATAGGCTAACAAGAATTCTTGTTCTATGAGAATTTTTTCTGTTCTCCACTTCACTCCCCTCCCATCCTTCTCCCTCTTACTTTCCTCACCACCTCTCAGCATACCAGAAAAGGTCAGAAGCAATTTGATTGGGTGTCCCAAGAAACAAGTGCCTTTGAAGAGAGTGCAGGCCTATGGAATTTTAATATGAAGCTATTATCTCGAGAATTGTTAGGTCCTGGATATAGAGCTTTATAATGAAAATCACCTTTGAACCTTACATCTAGCTATTTTAGGTTAAAGCAAAAGAAGTCTTTTCATTAAGTTAAAAAAAAAAAAAAAGCTTCCTACTGAAGGCATCTTCTTCCCTCTTTGCTGGCTGGGTAATATATTTGGGCTGTTTTTCCTTCCCTTGATACATATTCTACAGACACCATGAAATCTAGGGAAGAAACAAATGAATTAACAGCCCTGGAGGGCTATCAAAATGCAAACAGTTATAAATTGGAGACAGACTTAGCCTATATTGGTGTGTTGGAATTTGTGAATGGATAGATACATGGCTGTGCTTGTGTCGAGAGCTGCTGAATCACTGCAGCTACTGACTTTACCCTCCCTCACCAGAACTGCCTGGTCTTTTCTTTGGTTGATCATGCATAACAGATACTGTATCGCTGTTGAAGTGTACATCATTCTTATCTGCTGGTAAGACTTGCAGAGCTGTTTGTCTGTTTATTTATCAACATAATCTGAGACTTCGCTAGTTCCCTTGCATCTGTTAGCTTATGATTTTTCGTTGATATCCCAGTTGGATTTGTCTTTGTTAGAGACTGAGCATCTTTGCTTTTGCTGTGGCTCATTTAAAAATGTGCAGGAAGTCAAGCTGCAAAGGAGCTAGTTAGCTTTATAAGTGGAGGGGGAAGCTTATACATCCCAATGCTGTACCTTAAATCTGGAAGTGAGCCATTCTGATTTGGCTTACACATTTCACTGTCAGGTGTTGGCCTTTTCAGTACCAGCAGCATTCTTCCTCTCCACTGAGAGATGCAAGCTGAGAAACCCTCTAGCATTTAGAGACAGGCTTTAACTCTAAGTGTTGGTGCATTTCATTTTGATCTTGGCTTTCTGATTTCCAAAAGTTCCACTTAGTAGGTTGAGAGCTGACACACGATGTGATACTTCCCATAGAAAATTAGAGAGCACTTGCTAGAGGCCAATGTTAGCTCTCTCTGGTATGAGTCCTTTAATGTGCAGTCCCTGCTAAATGGATGCTCTGATCTTCTCTGGAATATTTTTCATTCTTCACAGTGAAAACAGACTTAATCTATTGGCAACAAAGGGGAATTATTTCTCACTTTTTGGAAGGAAGGTCTCTCTTCAGTTTAAGACTGCATCACAGACTGGCTGAACTCCTGTCTTCAGATTCCTGTAGGAATACCTACAGGCAAGGAGGATTTAACTTCCAACCACTGACAGGAGAGAAGCTAATGTTGTAGACCTTCTCTAGCTGTAGCTTCTATATTTTCCCATCCTTGCATAATATATATTTGTCTCTTTGTCTATGCTGGACTGTGCCAGCAGGGGACTGATGATGTCCAGCAAAAGGTACAAAAATGATGAAGCCTTTTTCATTTTAAACTGAGTAGTTTAGGCTTTTTGACTTGCCAGTCTTTTTTTTTTTTTCACAGAATATTTTAGTGCTTCTTTGAGGAAAAACAAGATGGCAAGCTGCAAGGTGCAGTCGCCCTGCTCCAAGCAACCCCTTGAAGCTGAATTCTGCTGTAGGGGCAGGCTCTTGGTCATGCAGGGTTCATTAAAAGGGAGAGGAGGGCTCTTAGGTTTGCATAGCCAAGGGCAGGGTTTGGCCTACAGCATACAAACGGGCTGCTGGGGTGTGCAGGTCTTGGGAATTTCTCATCAGGCAGCAGCCCGATGCTTGGTGAATTTGTAGATGAGGTAGACTGCAGTTTAGCCTAATGCACACTGGTGCTTTGGGAGGGCCCAAAGCTTTGGCGGTTTGCTCCATTTAAACAAATATAGTCATGGTACAAAATGACTGGGATTTTTCCTAAGGATGACCAAAATGTGGACCTGCCCTCAGAAATTTCACAATGCTGCTTCCCTAAATGGGGCCAGAGAGGGCTTTTCTTACTCAAACTGGCCTCAGTTCAGATGCTGCTGAAAGGTCAGTCCTCTGATCCTTTTTTTAGATTTTTTTCTTGTCACAGTGAACAAGTCTTATCCCAGACAACCAGTAACACCTAAGAATGATGGTTTTTCTGCTTCTTTTCCGGCACAGCTAAACTGGAAGTCAGCCCTGAGAGATCTGTATGTATCTGGTGTAGCATTCGTGGAGTTCATCAGAACAAAGCAGAATTGATGACATCTTTAGGGAGGGAAAAAAAGAAAAAAGGAAATCAATTGGTCCTAGTGTCAGAGCTGATCAAATGTACAAAGAAGGAAAGCATTGCCAGACAGTATCTGAGGCTGGATAATCTGCATCAAAATACTCTCTGTGTCAGAATCAAATAGTCACTGTGATAAGTAAGTAATTTTCCCCCAGTTCAGAGAATATTGAGTACCAAGATTTTACATCCTCTTAGAAATTTGAAAACAGCCCTTTTGTCCCTTTCTTTGCTGGTTGTTTTTATTTTCCACTGGACAAACATTGATTTTTCTTGCTGCCAAATTCTGCATTTCTAATGGAGCTTGAAATTAACATGATTTTTTTGTAGTTGTTTACCTCCTTGTTTGCACACCAACAACCTAAATGATGTTGGCACAGCTTGAGGAAGAGGTTTCTTGAAGTTTTAGTTGAATGCAGTAGGGAAGGCACAATGTATCTTTTTCTGCAGACACTACACAATTGAGGGCCAGCACATGGAATCAAAGGGGTGGTTTTATGTATCTTTGACACTGATTGAAAGACTTGGGAAAGCTTGCATTTGTTTAAGATATTTGGAATCCAGAGGGCATTCTTTATCATGCTCTGCTGGGATGATGATTTCAGTGTGCTGCACGTACAGCCTTGAGGTAGCAGCAGCTGCAGTGTCCTGTAATCCTGTTCTAGAGGTGGAGAACCTGTTCCCCCATTTTGGAGATACCTTTTGTGAGGTCTGCAGATTTATTGAAGATATCTTGATTCAGCGAGAGTAGCAATTAAGCTGAGAGAAGAATGGTGTTGCTAAAACCTTCTTACATGTCAGAATTCACTGTCCCTCCTGACCTTATAAATTGGGATGCTGAATTGGGGTGCCACCCTTGTGCAAAGCCTTAGTTGATACAATAATCCATCCTTGTCTGGCTAACTTTAGCAGTTTCAACTGGCTAAAAATTACAGTGTGAACCTCGTACAGTAATTTGAAAATCTAAATGTCTGAGTATTCTTTTGAAACTTTGCAGTTATCCTTTGGTCCCTGTGCCAATTCCCCTTAATCCTATCAAATACACTTTGAAAAATCCTTGTGGTCAAAGATAATGGTCTTATGACATGGCTGAGTTTCCCTGCTGTATGTATGAATAGATAATAATAGCAACAGATTTATCTTCTCCATTGATGTTCACGCAACAGGTTAAAAAAAAAAAAACAAAACAAACAAAAAAAACCCAGGAAATTTAGGAAATTATAAAGCCCTGTAATTAGAAATTGCTAAAGATGAGATACTCCTGAGTCCTTGCAATCAGGACCTTTTGGTAATACGGGTGATTTAAAAGAACTTTTCACCTCTGCACGACAAGAAAAGCTATGATTAAATCCCAGTTCTGTTTCCAGCAGTTTGGATCCGTATGGGCCTGGTCTCATTTTCTTAACCATCTGCCAAGAATTAGATGTGATCTTTGGCAAGAGTCCATGCTGCCATGTATTGTAAGCAGGAGATATACACCACAGAACCATTTTGTATTAAACCTGACTGGCAACATCTCCTGAATATTAGGTCAGCAGTTTTCCATCAAATTGCTACCAGTTATTGTTGATACAGAATGAAGGTCATTAATTAAGCAGAAAGAATTTGTGCGATTCAGGATCAAGACTTGAGCAGCTCTTCTTCAGTAAGAGCCTGCTATCAATGTCTTGTTAGCTACTGCAGCTGGAAATTCTTTTAAAATTAGTGTGTTAATGTACTGTTCTACTTAGGAGAATGGCTGAGTGGAAATGTGACACTATACGTTTTGTATTTATTTTCACTTGCTGACTTAGAAACTAAAATCTGTCCTCTTTCCAGCTCCAGCAATGATTTTTCTTTCTGCCAGAGGCACAGACTTCACCTGGGATCTGGAAAAATCAGTCTGTGGTGTCTTTATCAAAGGTGATGAAGTATGGAATGGACATAAGGCAGGACTCAAGGCTTGTGTTCCAGAAGTGCAGAGCATCCTTGTTGGTGCTGCACTCCAGCCTCCAGGCTCATTCTCCTTTCTTGGCACTGTGAGACTCAGAGAGGAAAATTCATGCATGTTGGTCAGGTCAATAGTTCAAAAAGTAAGGAGGGGCAGGGAACAGGGATAGTGAAAAAGAAGGTCACCACATCACAGTGCTGCTCTCTGTTGCTAATTCCACTCAGTTTTGTCTGTGCAGAGCCCTCAGGATGAGATTGTACAGCAGGGTAGCATCACTGTCATGTGGGAGAAAGCCATGAGATTTGTATATTAGGACAGAGAGCTTGCAGTTTGGAGGAACTCGTTTGGGGGTAAGTCATCAGTCTTCCATCACTGAGGTAAAGGTGTTAATGAACCAGTACCTTTGTTCTGTCAGATTTATGTCAAGCCAGAATAGAAACTTTTTTCAAGTCTTTTGCATCTCTTGGCTGTGATGCTGTGGGGCTTGACTCAGCAGCATTCAGTAGCATTCCCTGCCCTGTGTTTTACTCCTATTCATTTCTGCTCCTAAGATTGAAATGTCGTATTAGATTAAGAGCTCTACAGATGTCAACAGTGTGAAAGGCATCCCTTTCTTTTTAGCAGGAGTGGGAACTGAGGCACTGCATCGCTGAGGGTATCTGATGGAGTTTTGCTAATAAGATCTGATTTCATGTGTCTTGCATCCTATTAAGGCAAGTAGGAATCAGGCCTGCGAGCATGATAGAAAAGTGCAAACACAATAGAAAGGCTCTTATGAATATTAATAGGCCATGAAACAATACAAGGCGAAAATGGTGATGGGGGTGGTGGTAAATGACTGCTATCTGGTGTAGCACAACAGCCTCCCTTTCGCCTTGTTTCCCCCACCATCTGCCTGTAGCCTGTCACTCACAAACCCTGATAGATTCGGGGATGCAGCTTGGGAATCTGATAGCTTCCCTGAACCAGACTCATGCCTTCGCTGTAGGCACAAGTGTAACTGAAGTATCTACGCCCTCTGCACCCTAGCAGTTGTCAATCTTCCCTAACAGCTCTGCCAAGGTGCAAGCCAAGATCAGCTCTCCAACTATCCAAAGAGTTGTTTCGAAAAGTAGCCTGGCTTATTCTTAATAATCCCCTTCATGGATATCATCCATGTCAATGATCTGTATGCATCTCTAACCTCAGTATGAAATATCAGCTGGTAAAGTTCCTATATTTCCCTGTGGTTCTGGGACTGGCTGACAGCCACAGCTCCAGCTCTTTCCTCGTGGATTGCTTCCTCTGCTGTAGCTCAGGAAATT
Organism: Cuculus canorus; assembly: GCF_017976375.1. Lineage (NCBI taxonomy): Eukaryota > Metazoa > Chordata > Aves > Cuculiformes > Cuculidae > Cuculus > Cuculus canorus. The sequence continues at coordinate 50,868,898 of NC_071405.1, forward strand.
GCTGGTTGTGTTTTGCACGATGTGACCTATGATGCACCAGCTTTGGTGTTTTCCTGCAGTACTTTTATAGAGGGCTCAATTCACTCCAGCATATAGTTTGCTTTTCTTATCTCCCTAGCAAAGAATTCCCCTCCTTTGTGCATTTTGAGCTTTTGAAATTATATGCAAACATGAATGATCCCAGCATCCTGCACCAGACCTGCCCTTAGCCCCGTTTAATGGACAAAGAAATGGAAACAAAGGAAATTACCAACAGACGGGTTGCCCAAGTTGAGATTAAATCTTCTGTTTCTATAAGAGGACTCCCATGAGTGGCCCTTGTGCACTCCCCTGCCCAACCACCACTGCCAAGGCAGGCAGTCCTGTTTCTTCGTGCAGCGCATGCAAGTTGCTAGACCTCTGGGCTGCAGGAATTCATGGCATGTACTGGCCTTCCAATTTGTTCACCTTTCATTTCTTACAACGCTGATCTCTCTACAGAAGTGTTTGAAAATCCCCAAGACATTGATTATCTTTCTTTACACACATTTCTTTATCAATTGAATTATTTAGTAAAGAAGTATGTTCATATTTTATTGATATCATTTGAGGTATAATCTTACTCATTTTCCCTTAGCACTTGTTTAAAGAAAACAACATTTCCTTCTGTGTTGTTTTGGTTTGTTTTCCTTTCATTCATCCCTGAACCTTTAAGCATTTTATTGCTTTTTTTTGTGGAAGAAAACTGAGTCGTGGAGGTTAAGTGATTTGCTACTATTCATAGAATGGAACAGCAATCACCAAGAAGCAACATCTTGGTATCGTGCCTGCTTTTATGGTCCTGGCCACTCTGAAATGGTATCAGGCAACACGTGGACCAGTAGTGCTGTCCTTCTGTTTGTTAGCAAACTGCCCATGGTGGAACATTTTTTAAGCAGGCCCTACCAAAAGTGGTGGTTTTGATTTTGCAGTCATGGTTTTGTGGCTTTGATTAATTTCCTTGTTTCATTGCTTTTTTCCTGTCATCTTTCCCATTACTTCTAGTTGCTTTCTGCCTCAGTTTCCTGTCTGTTGACTGGCCCTAGCCACATCATCCCATTTCACAGCAAAGGGGGATATGTCAGAGCCATAAAGGTTCTGATATCATGAAAACTGTAGAAGCAGGTAAACCCACGTAGCCATCTTCAGGAGGATGGCTTTGTTTTAGTAGTCTGAAGGTGAGCCGTCTAGGAGAATGGGGCCCAAGAAGGTTTGATGGAAGCACCTAAAACTTGTTAACAAATTAAGTAATGGTCACTTAATTAAACTGCCCTCCTCTTTGTATTTCTGTTCTTTGGTAGAGAAGTGAGAGGCCAAGCCTCAGCACTGTGTGGTTGTCCCTGGCTGGTGAGGGAGGTGTTTATGCTTGGCCTCTTCAGGGAAAGGCTGCTTGTGTGCATTGTATTTGTGGCATAATTACTAATGGTAGAGATCATTTTTATTAACCAAGCTGTCTGCATTAAAATGATAGATTTTTTTGTATTATTAAGATCATCCAAGGGAGTCTCTGCAGCGGCAGGAGAATGATGATAATTTTTCGTTTAGTGTAAGAGCAGATGGTTACAGAAACATTCTATGTAAATAAATTAAGGAAAAGCCACCCTCGCTAATAGTTAAGTAAACAGGTTTAGAAACAGCCAGCTTAGGACCAGGCTTTTCTGTTTTCTTCCTTTCCTGCAAGAGCTTTGTTCTGCTCGTCGGCTTATAGCCCCATATGGATAGGGCATTAATTAAACCAATTTTGTTTTGGCCCTTCTAAGTCTTCTAAAACAGTGTGAGTCTTGCTAGAGGAAGACTCACTCAAAGGCAGCCTTCGTGAGCACTCCGGAATACTTAACTAGCCTAAGAACCTGGGCTGTAATCAATGTTATAGATAAGCATTTCCAAATGTCTTTTGCCATGGTAGTGAGACAGTGAGCAATCTGAGAGAGGTATTACTAATGTTGTATTTTTTATAGATGCATTCTTCCATCACCAGTAAGTGCTGTAGTCACAATGCCATGCTGCCCTCAAAAATTTCTACTCGACAGAACAAGTAAATTAGAAGTGGAGAAATTAGAGGTAATTAGAAGAGGGAAGTCAGATTCTGTAGCACAAGGGCTGCAAACGCCTCAGGTGCAGTAGTTGGAGAAGAAAGTAGTGCTTCTTATCCCAACCTCCAAAAGTGGGCGAGAGGTGTCAGAAAGATGAAATTGTGAAAAGCCTACTCCTCAATGGGTTCACAAAATTAAAGGCTGCAAGAGCCTTGAGAACAGAGAAAGTTATGCTTTTTCTTCTTTGAGTGGTTCTCTCCTGCCTACCTGACTTAGAACTGGAAGGCAGGTACACGGAAAACACTGTTGCACAGGACAGTCCCCTCTTCTGTCATCGTAAACAGACCAATGCAAAAACATCACCTGGATAAAAGGCTTCTTCCCAAGGTCTCCAATTGCACAACCAGGATTCAGCATGCTTGCAAGAGGGTTTGAAGTCTCAGGCAGTAAAAGAATGGAATTTGTGCCCCGTATCAGGAGGAATCACTTGCAGATGAAGTGGTGGTTTTCTCAGCTACTAGAAGCTGGAGATGAAGTAGAACCACTCCTCTTCCTGGTCTGGAACAGGTACTTGCCTGAGATGACTTGAGCAGTTTCTAGATTCTAGTGTAGATTTTCTGTTCAGTGTGGACATTTGAAAAGGCATGATACAAACCAGATATTACTATTACTGATAGCAATGGTTGGATATCATACGGAAAAAAAACCTGACCAAATGATAGAAATGTATCAATTTTTAACAGTACCAAAAGAAGACTATACACTTAAGGGCTGATAACAAGAATGTCTGGTGTGAGCTGAGAGCTCATTAGTGGGTTAAGGGACGAGAGGGGTTAGAGTGTGTTAATTGATGAAAAGCATTACTGTGCCCTATCAATATACTGAAAACCAAAAGCAATCCTAGGTTGTATAAGGCAAACTGTCCCCTTAAGGAAAAGCTAATATACATGGCTTTGTCAATTATCTGCATACTACCAACATGTGCAAAAAAAATGACATGAGGCTGGCATGCAGGTAGAGAGAAAGGCTTCTGAGTTAGTGGGGGCAGTGGAGAATCCATTGTAAACTTGAGAACTAGAAGTGTGATGCTTGCTTAATCCAGCAAAAAAAAGAGGCTGAGGGAGGTATGAATGCATCAGAGGAGTAAACGCTAGGGAGGGAGAAGAGCAATTTAAACTAAAAGACAACATTGGCAGAAGAGGAAATGAGTACAAATGACCCATGAATAAATTTAGGCTGCAAATTAAGATTGTACATATCCAAGTAAGACTACTAGGGCAGATAACCTAACTGTTTCTAAGATGGCATTTGGTTACCTATATGAGAATTAAATAATGTGCTTAGCTGTGGCAAGCTGTGGCATTTCCACTACCTTAGCTCACAGTGGAGGACGGAATATGGTTATCCTGTGGTTTTATATGCCTATATGGGAGAAGATCAGCCTGAATAAAAGCAATTTCCATATTTGATATCTCCAGAGTCAGGGACATCATATGTGTATCCTATGTGCTTCACAATTATTTCTGCTACGTAATTCTTCATAATTTAAAAGAGTTCCTAAGTAAATGGCCAGCCCCTCAAAATTATGAACTTAAAGTAAAACTTATTTACCTAATCAACTGTGATAGGGTTCTAATTTATGAAAGCAGGCTGTTTACTCAAAGCCTGGGACTGCGTAAAAGTTTGGAAATACTCAGATGCAGGTGTTAACAACTCTACCGCCAAGTCTAAAATTGCCATGTGTGCACAGTGAAAATTTCTCTGCCAGCCTTAACTGCTGCTGATGTTTCACCACCCAAAGCCAGTGACAAGCCTGTTCTCCAGCAACATATATCTTCACCGCATCAGTGACTCTGGAAATTGAGAAGTGATCTGTGTGTGGTCTACCTTTCTCTTGTTTGATAGACTGATTTTTTTCCTCCTGTACTGTAGCATTTAAACTGAAGTCTGTGTGTCTCAAAGCAGCCAGCTACATTAAAAGATGTACTTTGCAGTGAAGAAAATTCTGTTGCTCACTAGAAGTAATCGCACCATGAACTGCATTGGCCAGAATAAAATATGTAAAGTTTTGATACGTGCCATACACCTCAGTGGATGACAGGTATGGATCGAGGTAATGTTTATGCTAACAAAAGATCTTTGTCTACAGAAACAACATTCACTTACTACAGATTTAAGATTTTAGCAGCTGCAGGCTGGTAATGCCTTGCATTCTTCTCTGAACCTCCTTGTTAAGAAATCTTTATCCATATGTAGGCTAGGAATGAAGGTATAAGGTTATAAGGAGCTAGAGGGGAGTAAAATTTCAAAGCTTTTCAAAACTTCCTTATTTTTGGATTTCTAGTTTGTAGTACAGTTGAGGGTTAAGTCACTGAGCTGTGAATTTGCAGCCTTTTGCTGGCTGGATTTGCAAAACTGAAGGATCTTTGCTTTGATTAACAGGATAATTAGAGCTGTATTGTGAGTATAAGCTTCACTGGGCTTGCAAGTACTCATTTCTTAGCTTGACCTCAGAGACTTGCCGCGATCCTTAATGCTGTGCAGAGAGACCCAGGGTGTCTGTTTAAAGACCTCCTGTGCACTTAGCCACTGCGTCTTTCCTGCCCTGTGTTAGGCTCCTGTTTGGCAATGGTGCAATTTCATAACTCCTGAGGGGTTTTTTTTTCCAAGTTGCTGTCAGTCAGCTTAAAAAAACTTCTCACTGAGGTCATTAATTCGGTAAAGTCGTGTGAGCTGTCAGGGCCAGGGTCAGGAAGCCGTGAGCCTCCATGGCACTAGGGGACAGAGTAGAGACCAGCAGCATTACAATGGAGCTGCTTGGATGCAGCTCCTGCATGCTGACCCAGTGCTGGTCCCATATCTTTTTCCTCTTGTTCCCTCTACTTCTAATTTCACAGTGGAAATCAGTCCCACCAAGCGAGTCTAAGTTGCAATAAAGTCTGCATAGTTAACTTGCTGACTCCAGAGAAAAACTGAGATCCTCGTCAATTTTTTTTCCTATACAATATCTCTCAGTAGGCAAATTTTCTGTTGGCAGCATCTGTTGTGACTCTTGAATCTTTATGCAAAGTGCCCATTTGGTAGCTCAAACCTATACACTATATTTGAGAGAATTCAGAGTCTCGCATCAGGCACCTCTGCCATTCTGAATTTCCTGACTAAATCAAGTTACTTATGAAGTAATTCCTTTAAAGTCACAGACTGATCAACCACAGTCCTTGAGAAGGAAAGATCGGGGGCAGGAGGTATTGGACTTTGCTAGCTAAGCAGGCTCAGACATGAACTGGGGGATCTCCCAGAAAATTAAATAGGTGATACAACACAGCTTGTTTATCCTAAATCAACATTAAATCAATGAACATTAAATCAATGCTGATTCTGCTTTTTCAGGTCCTGCATTGTAATTAATCATGAACTTAAAATGCTGAACCTGAAAGTCTGCAACCCATATTGAGATGTTGAAGTAGTAGACACCTTTGGAAGTTTGTCAGGATATGTGCCATTTCATCCAAGTGGTTACTGCCAACTGACCACTCAGAAAGAACTGAGTATCTTGAAAACTTACGATGTTTTCTGAGATCAGGCTCAGTCTTTCTAGACAAATTTTAGTATTTCCAGACCTAACCACTGCTTTTCCATTTCCCACTGCTTGAGGATGGAAAGTTTGGTGTTCCAGAATCTATCATCTCAATGGAAATTAATTCCCAGGCAAGCTTCATTTTCCTTGGAGACCGTTGACAGGTTGAGGAGGCAGGTGAAGGTAGAAGTGAGTGGACCCCAGCACTGCCTATGTCTGTGCAGTGGTTCAGTTGCTTCCGTGGCAATCAAGACCAGCTGGACTGAATACCTAGAAGTGCTCTTACAGACACGCCAGCTCTGTCTCAGTGCACCGTCTCTTGGAAAGCCTTGGTATGTAGAATCCAACCGTCATCAGGGCTTCGCATAAGGATAAATTTGCAAGCAGACCATTTTTGGCTCTTGCTGTAGCAGTCTCTGAAAAGAGCCCTTCTTTCAGTCTTTCCTCCACCTCCTTTTCAGAGACGTGACCAATGTTTTCCACAAATGGAGAAGTTTACAGTTCCTCACACACTGCAGTTCCTGCCAGAAATTTTGGTTTAGTTGCCACAGCAACAACTTAACAAATTTTTAAAGCCCCTGCCGCTGCTTGTGTCTCTCTCTGCCCTGTTTGTTCTTCATGTGCATTTCCCCAGCACCACACAAGGCTGCACAGGCAGTGACTGAGAGCTCTAATAACCCCAGTAATGGATCCAATTATGGCCGTTAGTGCTTCTGTTGAGAATACATGAATAAGTAAATCTGTGCATAAGGATGAAAGAGTGTGTTTTTAAAGCTGCCTGAGCAGTCTCTCGGAGTGGTGGCCACATTGCTCTTGCCAAATCCTGGTGGAGAATGGCGGCTGAGGATTCAGCAGCCACTCAGCTCCGCTCTGGACCACACAGGCCCCCAAGCTCCCTGCTCGTTGTTATGTTGTCACTAGCTGGCGACCATTGACTTAGAGGCATGGCCTAACACCTCAAGCATTTGTTTGTGCTTGTTGCAGTTGCACTCCAGGTGGCTCTGTGCGGCAGCTGGGTGCTGGGGTGTCTGCTGACAGAGCCTCCTTCTTAATGGCAGCCATACGCACAACAAATAGTGTTCCGCTTTCATTAGAAAATGTTACCATATTCTCATGGTTATGGGAGTTGTGAGTGAGAATGGACTGGGCAGGACAGAAAAAGCAGTAGCAAACTTTTGCAGATATGTTCCACTCTGAGTCCTGTTCCATCAGTGCAGGATTATCCGCGCATCCTCTTCATATCACCAGAAAATCTGTTACTTCCTTTAACTATCAACGACTGCTCCTTCACTATATACTGGTAGCACAGAGGCATCCATCCTCACCCAGCTCTCAACCATGGTGACATCTATCATACAGCGGTTGATCAGATGTGGTCATCTATCAAACAGCAGTTGATCAGATGGGGAAGGGTGCTCTCTTTTGTTCCCCATGATTTCCATCCTTGTCTGCCTTTTCCTAGCAGGTGCATGGAGTAATAGGAAAGTAAATATATTTTGGATAGCATATGGCAGATTTAGAGGAGAGGGTCCTAAATGACCGCTGTCCCAATGCTGGCTCCTCATATGTCAGAAGGGAGCTGGTGGAGCAGACATCTGAGCAGGAGGAGTTGGCTGCAGAAGACCTTTCAGCAAACAGTGCTGTGTTCCTTCCCTGTTCTATGCATATCTATGGTGGCAAGAGGAAATGGTCATGCTCCAAGATTCAGGCACCCAAAGTCATTTGTGGGCACCAACTGCTAATGTTGTGCATAACCAACCAGGAATCCTTACACTTGTTCTAGCCACTCTCCCCTTTCCTGTGTCATTGCCCATTTGTCCCAGAGCTGTGTTTGCACAGCTGCACTGCCTAGGTTTATTTTTCTGGTGTTATCAGAGTGTCTCTGGATGGACTGGGACAAACTGGCTGCCGAAGACCGTGGTGGTAATTCCCCAAAATCAGACTCACTGTGCTTTCTGGAGTAGGGGTTGGTGAATCTCTTGAGAAAATTATTCCTTTGTGAGAGCCTTTGAGCATAAGGCTGATGGTCTCCTGCTAGAGTTCAGAAGACAAGAAAGAGCTATGAAAGGGAAGCAGAGTTCGCTTTTTCTGAATTAAAACTATTGTCTTCTGATGAGTTGTTGGATGGCTGCTTTACAAATCAGCCTGTGAGGAGTAGGTTGGGAAAGGCTGACAATACATCTGTTATTGGATGTAGATGTCCCTTTGAAACCTGAGATTCATTTCTACACACTACATGCTAGTTCTGTATAGCCTTTTTTTCTGAAGTGAGGTCTCATTTTCCTGCCCTACAGGGGTTTGCAATATTAGCCTGCTCTTGTTAACTGCTGGAAATCTGAAATAGTAGGGCAGGAATTACAGTCTGGAAGAGGTCCCTGAAAGTAGTTTCTGGACAGTAAACCCATTTTACATATAGATCTGCCCACATGATCCAAGTCCCAAGAAAAGTTTAAAGAACTCTGCAAAGTAAGATGTTCTTTGTCATCTCCCAGACATCAGGGAGACTGAGAAGAGAGTTAAAGGAGGGCTCATTGCCCCCCTGCTCAGCTGATACCTCCAGGAAAAAGGATTGATTCTTTTCCCCTCACTTGCCCTCACCTAGCTGTGTCACAGGAGAGTTCATTTCTGTTATGCATCATTAATCTGGGTTTCTAATAGCAGCAAAAGACTCTGAACCTAGTCGACAGAGAAGTTAACAACCAGTTTGCTGGAGTCCTAACAGTTGATCACTTAGCCTTGGTTATTAACTGCAGGCAAGGGCCAGTTTCTGGAAAATAATTGGGGTCATAAACAATAGCTCTGTAACGGAGACTGTGCCTTAGGAGAAGAACTAAACATATTCAGCTGCAAGAAACTTACTGCCTTTGGATGGCATCCAGGTGCTGCTATCAGCCAGCTAGAGTTCAGACAGCCAAGTTATTGCTGTAGGGGAAGAGAGGCCTTTAGTTCTCCACAGACAGCATCTATCTGTGCTCAGGATGGCCCCTAGCTGGAAAGATGCTTGAATGCAGCCACAGGAGGCTTGATAAAACTTCTTAAGCAGAAATATGGAAGGTGGAGATTGGAGGCCGTGTGTCTTTTAGTCCATTTCAGAAAGAGGGCTCGGCATTTAGGAATGGTAAGATCCGCAGCCTGGGCTACGTGGGTTAGTGGTGTCAGCTGGATTTCCCAAGTTGAACACATCTGATGATTGAAGTGCCCTCTTAGGTTGTTCTGGCTGAATGGTGAACAGGACTGCAAATATCCTACTGCCACAGCTTTCACATGTGTGCAGCAGACGTGAAAGGGGGGGAGGGAGGTCTTCTAGGCCATTTGGGCTTTGCTTTAGCATTGTCAGAGAATTAAGGTTTCTTTGCCTGAAATTCCAGAGTTGGTTTGTTGCTAGGAAAGAAGCCCAGAAAAGCACCATTAAGAGCTAGGAGGGTATTTAAATTAAAAGGATTTTTGTTTGTACTTTCTAAAATAAAACTCTATTTCTGACTAGTGAGCCCATTAAGAATCCCCGCTGAGGACACAATGTACACAGGGGTTCTCCAGGCCATGACAAGATGTTTTCTTTCAGTGGAGGGCTTGTTGGGACTGGAAGATAGCTTGATGGGATTTCTGATGTGGCGTCAGCCTCTTATTAGATTCATGTCACGCCAGCCGTTCCCTGTATGCATCTGATTGGAAAGAAAGGGAGGAAAATAAAGGTGGAAATGAGTTTCTGTAGTGATTGCAGTAGCCAAGCTGGAGCATGGTGTGTTGGGATCTGGAGTTTCTGCAGGCCTTACCCTGTTGAGAATGAGGGTGGCATGTGCATGCATGTGGACCACAAGCTGCTGGCAAGGTACCTGACATACAGATCCCACAGCTCTGTACCATGGTACTTTAAAGCATCCTTGGATACTCCCTTATTTTAAAAGGAATCAATCATTCTGCCCTGTTGCTTCCCACGTGCACAGAATTGCAGGAGAAAATTTAAGGGGAATCTGTGGAGAAAGGTAATGTTGCTCTTCATTTCCAGATGGCAAAAGCATAACAACATTGCCAGGCTAAGCTACATTACAGAATCAGGACAGTAAACATTCTCTTTACGTGGAGACCTGAAAGGCTGCTGTAGGTGCGCAGCTGGATTTTTCCACTGAGCCCTTTGCTCTCAGAGCAAAGTCTGGCTCTGCTTGGCTTTGATTCAAAACAGGCAGGTCCCAGAGAACGGCAGTGATCCTGAAGGGGTTTCTCCAGGCTTTCAGCCAGCATCACTATCCCAATCAGGCATATGGGAGGATTTTCAGCAGTTGGTAAAATGAAAGCAGAAGTATTAGCAGTATTTCTGATACTGGTCTCACATGAAATCTCTACTGGGAACTGGGTTCACCAGGCTGAAGGGACACCTTTGAGTTAAGGGAGGTCCTGATGGAACTGTTGGGAGATCAGTTGGAGTCACTGAGATGCACTGCATACTAGAAACCCCTCAGAAAAACTAGAAACGGAGCAAGCTTAGATAGGCCTCCCAAGAAAGGCTGAGAGTGTAAGTCTGAGCTGTTGGGTGTGCTGAGAAAGTGGGCAGAAGTCTCTCTTATTCCAGATATTCCTCCAACTATATGATAAACTAATCTCAAAAGGAGGCCTAGATATACCAATGTCTTTGAGAGTCAAAGTAGACCACAGCTCCATGCCAGTCCTGCTGTGGTGTCAAAGAAGAAATCCAATTTATCTGCAGCACCAGGCACAACCCTTCAGGAAGCCAAATGCACATGGGATCCCTGCAGTGCTGTGTTGAAATCTGCCTGGGAAAGAGCAAGAACATGAATATGTATGGAAGTGACGGGAACTGTCACATTCACAACTTCACAGCCCTGAACAGCAGCTCTGTGTGCAGCACAAAGGAGAAGGTTTGATGTCTCCTTGGACAGTGTTTCTGCTACCTCTAATTTATGGATTCAGGGCTGAGATTTCCAGGTGGCAGGCTCACCAGGAACACAACAGGTAGGACTGGCTGACTCACTTCAAAGTGGCAGAGGTGATGGGACGTGTGAGAGGTTTGAGCCTAGACCTGGGGTGTGATTTTTGCACTGGAATAGATCTAACCAGCTGGGGCACCAATGAATCCTGTCGTTCCCTGGTCAGCCTGACTGTGGGGGAGGGATCCTTTGCCTGTTCATCTGCTCCCAGATGCAATGTACCTGCCCACTCATGACTGTAGCACTTTCCCCTTGACAGCTGGAATGGGGAACAAGTTTCTGAGATGATATCATCAAACACCTACCACCAGCAAAATAACAAAAGCCCCATCCTGCCTGTTGCTGGCATGCTGAAGGGTGAGCAAGCAAACATATTCATGCCTTCCCAGCACGAAACAAGCTCAGCTGCTTCTGTAGCACACAGCTTTTAGCTTAACTGCCTTGTTATCCTTTGGATGAACAGAAAGACTCCTGGATGGCCACTGGGATGAATGGGTCATTTCTCTGAGTCAAAAAAACTTCACTCAGAACTTAGGTCAGTTAAAATTCATAGCTTTGCTTTTTGAGCTGCCATCCATTTTCTGTTCAGTTCTCCATATGACTTCGCGGGGATGGAAAGTACATAATCACAGTAAATGGGGAATTTCTGGGTTTCTCTGGTGCCAGCCATCCTGCTGGAAAGCATCAGCATCCATTTTCCAGCTGCTCCAGGAGTGGGAAGAGGAAACGCCTGAACTGGGTCCTATCCTACTAGCAAGGCAGAATATCTTCCCAACTTTACTGGGAGTATTTTTTGACAGATTTCCAGATACCTCAGCAGTAAAACACTTGAGTGACAGTCCCCTGTTTCCATAAGTTAGAGAGATTAAGCCTTTAATAATAAGGTGGCAGAGAACACAAAATATTCACGCAGTTGATGAACGAGCAGAGCAGGCTTTTAATGTCTGATCTTGGCAGCTTGGAACATCTTCCTGCTGGTTAGACATAACTGTCTTTCACTCTCATGCCCCTTTCCAAATTGCTGCTGACACCAAACTTCGGTCATCTTTTGAGAAATTGCGAGTTAGCAATGGTGTTGTGTGAAGGACTTTTAACCTCACTGGACAGCAGAGGCTTAGCTGAGTTGCCTTTGTTTAAAATCCACTGGATAGCACTAGGGCACGGAAGAAAAGTAATTTCTTACATAAGCCTGGATTATGTTATTTACTTTCCATTGTTTGTAAGGGCCTCATAGAACCGTGAAAATGACCTTTATTTCTCTATGGATTTTGTCCTTTTTCATTTTACAAATATTGATTATTTTTTTCTTTCGTGTCTTTATCAGAGCTGAATTAACAAGGCTGTTTAACAAGAGCCTCTGATTCATTTGGGGTGGGGTTGTGCCAGGTACTATCACAAGCAGCTGAAAGCAGTTCAGTGAAGAATGTGCAATCACTGTTAGAGAATTGACAGAGTGGGTGATGTACCCTGACAAGTGCTGAGCTAGCATGGGTCAAAGAGCAGGCTTAAAAAGATGGTCTCCTCAGCCTAGGCAGAAATGCTAGGAAATGTTGTTTGTAGGGAATAAAACCTGTCTGAAACTTCTTCTCCTCAAACCATTAGAGTTTGGGATTATTGAAAATCATGGAGTCCACTGGATTATTCCCGTTCCACTCACAGATCCCCAATGAGATCAGGATTCACAACACGAAGTGATTCCTGCCCTCTTGATCCAAAGCCTCAGTGTTGTGGTGATGAGACTGCAGTAGGAAAATGAGTAGCTTTATATGTCCTTTCTTGCTAGGCTTTTAAGCAAGCCTCTTGACTGATTCAAGAGCTTGTAGGTGGAGCAGAGAGTGGAAATTGAAGGCAGAGAGTGATATAAAGTTCAAACAAAGTGTGATGGCCGCTTTTGATGCTTTTAACAGAATCCATAATCCAGGAGGAAGCAGTTAATGACCTGTACGCAACCTGGACATTCGCAGGTCTGTGGGGCTGGATGGGATCCACCCGAGAGTACTGAGGGAGCTGGTAGAGGAGCTTACCAAGCCACCCTCTATCATTTATCAGTAGTCCTGGTTAACATGGGATGTCCCAGACAATTGTAAGCTTGCCAATGTGACATCCATCTACAAGAAGGATCAGAAGTAGGATCCAGAGAACTACAGTACTGTCAGCCTGACCTCAGTACCGGGAAGATTGTGGAGGGTTCATCTTGAGTGCACTCACCAGACATGTGCAGGATAACTAGGTGATTAGATCTAGCCAGCATAAATCCATGAAAGATGGGTCCTGCTTAACTAACATGATCTCCCTCTATGACCAGGTGACCCGCTTAGCAGATGAGGGAAAACCTGTGGATGTTGTCTATCTAGACTTAAGTAAAGATTTTGACTCCATTTCCCACAGCATTCTCCTGGAGAAACTCATGGCTTAGAGAGGTGTACTCTTCACTAGGTAAAAAACTGGCTGGATGGCCGGGCCTAAAGAGTTGTGGTGAATGGAGTTAAATCCAGTTGGCAGCTGGTCACAAGTGGTGTTCTCAGGGCTCAGTGTTGGGTCTGGTTCTGGTTAATAACTTTATCAATGATCTGGACAAGGGGATGGAGTGCACCCTCAGTAAGTTTGTAGATGACCCCAAATTGGGTGGGAACATTGATCTGCTTGAGAGTTTAAAGGTTCTACAAGAGGCATCTGGACAGGCTGGATCAATGGGCCAAAGCCAGCTGCAGGAGTCTCAACAACGCTAAGTGTGGGGTCATTGTGAAGAAATTCCTCATGCCTGGTCTAAGTCTGCCCCTCTCCAGTTTACAGCCATTGCCCCTACTCCTATCACTACAAGCCTCTGTAAAAAGTCCCTCCCCAGCTCTCTTGTGGCCGCCTTCAGGTACTGGAAGGTCACTATAAGGTCTCCTCAGAGCCTTCTCTTTTCCAGGCTGAACAACCCCAACTCTCTCAGCCTGTCCTCGTATGGGAGGTGCTCCAGCCCTCTGATTATCCTTGTAGCCCTCCTCTGGACCTGTTCCAATAGCTGCATATCCTTCTTATGTTGGGAATTCCGGAACTAGACACAATACTCCAGATGAGGCTAATCAGTTAGTGCTTATCAGTCTCCTCTCTGCAAAGGGTGGACTCTGGTGTTTAGCTGCTTGCTGTGCTCGGCAGAGCTGAGAATAGCTGCTGCCTGCCAGCCTGCTCTGCTGCAGACCGTGTGGGACCCCCAGCATATTGTCTGGGCAATCACACCACCCATTGCTGAAACAGACCAGTAAAGTGGGAGAGGCAGCAGCAGAGAGGTACCTGTTACCCAACAGGTCAGCAACAATGCTGAGAACAGAGCTGGGTCTCTCAGCTCCTACTGATCCACAACTTTTCTAGTAGATGATACTGTCTGTCCTGTAACTGAACTCACATTTTTCCTGGAGCAGAAGGAGCATTGTCTCTGGGCTGTGGGTCATACTGGTCTTTAGCATCATTAGAGACCACGTCTATGCCACCAGAGTAGCTGAAGTCTCGTAAACCTAGAGGGGAAACGAGGAAGTAAGAATCAAAAAGAGTCCAACAGAGTCCTGGTTGAAGAGCTGTTCCTTGCAGGCCAGTACAGCTGTATAAAAGATTTTCTGGATCAAGAAAGCAGTCATCTTCTGCAGAAGGACAAAGCAAAAGAATTGCCGATTTTTGTCAAAAATGAGAAGGAGCCTCATCTCAGGGCAGATTTTGGCTACTGTATTGAAACCACTCGGGAAGTGAGAGGACAAGTTTATATTCCTTCTTCCATTAATAAGTTTTACAAAGTGCAACAGCTGAACAAGAGAAGGGGAAATGGGATTCAGCTGATGCTTGAGCCATTTAACAAGGTGTGTGAGGCTGGTCATATGTTTTAACCACGGGGTTATTAGCTGCTCTGAGGCTGATCTCCCCAAATTCTTTTTAATGGAAATTTCAACAGTACCACGATGTCTTTACAAGCTATTTCTGCATTAGTGACATGATGCTTCCCAAGCAGAAGAGCCAGAAAACTTCCAACAAACTCTAAGCCTAGCACTTCCAGAGTCAGAGCTTCATCTGCTTCTCCCTGAAGGCTCAACCAGGGAAAGCAAGCCACTCTGTGTCACTGTTCGTTTACCCTCCTGAACCCTGTCTCTCAGTGCTTCAAGGTAGATGCTTCAGCAGTTAATACTGCACCTGGGGCATGTGCGAGGAACAATTAAAGCTCGTTGTGCCAGTGAAGAGCCCTGAGGTGAGCCAGGCTCTGGAGACAGCTGCCCTATTTTGCTGTGTGCAGCAGCTTCCCAGACATTCCTGTTGCAGAGAGGCGACTATGTCTTACTGATTGCTGAGTCGAAGTTTAAAACTCAAGGGCTAAACACAATGTGGCATTTCTAGGCTTTTTGCTGGTGGCAACCATCTTGGTTTGTAGCATTCTATGGCCTGGTAGCGCAGAGCTGGAAAGCACAGCTGCTGAGCCTGGGAAGCCATTCCCAACCAGCTGCAGAATGGGGCTAATGGCAGGAGTGAAGCACAAGTGTTTAAAGAACAAACACTTTTTAGTGCTCCGTTTAACACTTTGCTTGTGACACTGCAGGATCTAGATCTTTGATCCTAAAATACCAGAAGAGGCATAAATGGCAGTTCCCTCATCTCAGGCATAAATGCTCACTAGAGCTGTGCCCTGCAAGGGTCAGCTAAGCCATCTGCAGCTGCAAGCAAGCTTGGAACAAAGCCATGCTGGCCATTCCCTGGAGAAAGGCCCTGCTAGAAGGTGTACAGCGAGATTTCATTTGTGCCCAGCAGTCTCAGCAGTCTCTGCCTGTTTCAGCTGCTTGTGTTAGAAGAAGAATGTATTGCCCAAATGGAGTCTTAGCTACAGGATAAACGTGTGGCTCCACAACAGCAGGCCGGTGTGCCTGGGGAGGGGGCAAGCTTTCCTCTTGCCTTTGTTACTTGTCTAGAAACTGGAAACCTCTTCAGAGATAAATTGGAAGTTGTCATTGGCATCACTACTGAGAATGTCAACAGGAATCTGTCAGTGCCAGTGACGATGATACAAACACAATTTCCCTGTTCCTAATTAACCTTCGTGACAGCACGGCAATACAAGGAAATGGGGATCATTTACTTCAGCTTCACTTTACAGGAGGGGAAGAGAAGCAGCGCTGCCAGCCCTATGTGTTCCAAATTGAGGTAGGCTCGGAAAAATCGCAAGGTTAAAAATAGCATTTGGGGTTCTCAGAGCCTTAAGAGTGCACTTGAATCAAACTTTCAGGTTTCTCTCCAAGAAACATCAGGCTTGGAAACTTCTCTCCTCTACATGTTTTTTGTGACTTGACAACCATGGCTTTTAGAAAATCATGCATTCTCAATCACAGAGGTACAGAGGCAATGAAGGTCAGAGCAATTTACTCAGTGCTGCTTAAAACTCAGCTGAGCAAAGCTGGGACTAGGCTGTGTGTGTAGCTGACCCTCCACCCCTTGCTTGTTCCTGCAGACCAAACATTTTTCTAGGTAGGGGAAACTGCCTAAATCTACTAGTCATCACTTAATAGCTGCCAGAGGTGTAAGTCAGGCTTGAACTAGTGACCTCATCTCTTCCTTTCACGTCTGCTGAGGGACAGACTGATGACATTGACTGTTTACATTTTGGTCTCTGAGCCAGCCCAGCTCCTTTGCCTGGGGCCCAGCAGGGATGGAAGTGTCCTAAAGATGCAAAACCATACGTGCTGCTCCCTGACGCTGCTTTCCTGGCTTGGGGCTGCTTTTATAGGAGCAACTCGTAACAGTCCTTCTTAAAGTAAAGAGTTCTCACTGCCTGTTGTATCACCTGCTGGCAGGGGCCAAGGGGAAGAATAGCACCTGTGCCATTTGTACTGGATACCAACGCAGGCTATTGTTTTGTCTCATCAAATAAATGCAATGCAAAGCCCTGACGAGTCACCATGTTAGCTTTGAAACTTGCGTTTGTTATTACCGACAACTTGATCTTAATTCTGCCCTGAGTCCCAGATGCGGTCAGGGTCAGAAGAGAAAACTCAGTTTTCTCTGGAGCCCAAGCAGGCAGGAACCCTGCTCTGGGGAGGAGCCACTGTCGTTTGGGGAGGGCTGTGGCTATGCAAGAGAGCCTGTTGTGTGGGATGCTGACCCCCGCCTAGAGAGCCAGCATCCCTGCAAAAGTGTGTTGTATTCATCTCTTTTTCTCCTTCTTCATCTGTTCAAAGATGACATGGGGTGAAGTGAAGCTGAAGGGACACTTGAAAAGGCCAGGTCATTGATGGAAAGAAATCAGGGCTTGGCAGCTGGTGAAGAGCTTCCATGAGCAACATGGGCTGCAGCAGGCTCCAGGGAACAGAATTGTTCCCCTTCTCAGGCTGTGTGTCTATCTCTCTGATTATTTTGTGGTTTTCATCTCTGTTGTCTGTCTTGCCCTTAATCTGAGCTCCTCTGAGCCAACAAAATGCTTAGCTCACTCCATTGTCTGAGAGACTAATTTGCACTGTAAATCTGATGCTTATCTTACATGACAGTTTACTGTGGGGTTTATTGCAGTCCTGAAGACAAACTAACTGGAGATGGTTAGAAAGCATTCGACACATCATCTGGAGTATAGAATGAATACGACCTATTTCAGCTGGCTGCCAGGTTAGGATGTGGCCTTTTGTGGTTGAGGTCAAAAGAGATTTCTCTTTGCACATCTATTCAAACCTGCGTTTGTTGGATTGTGGGGTTTTTTTTATGGTACAGCTTCCATTCTGTGTTCTCTGTTGGAGCTGTTGGGATGCTTCTGGAACAATCTTCCACCCTCTTAAGGCCAGGTCCTCCATCCCTCCTCCCTGCTACCTGTGGAGTTTTAAGAACCACAAGAGTGACTTGCTGCAGACCAGGTGCAGGCAGCTTGCGAGCACTGGTGCTGCAGGGTGCTGCAGCTTCATTATCTCTGCCTAGCTTGATCAGTAAGAACCTTTGTCCTTGTCTTTCTTCATTAGTATTTCCTGACACTTTCTCCAATATGTTTTAGCTCTTTGCTGGCAAAGTAACATCCCCACTCAATCTCATCTGCAGTTGCCTCCTTCCCTCTGGTCCCTGGGCAATCCACCTGCAGGCATACACATATCATCTAAGACGTTTTCACACTAGTGTTGTTCAGATAGCTGGGCAGCTCTAGTAGCCCCAGGTCAATCAAAATGTATGTGCAGGCCTATATCTTCCTACAGAGGGGTTCCAGGTAGCCTCCGATACAGGTTTACCTGGGGAGAGCCAGGAGGTTTACTGCTGCATTGATATAGCTCTTGGTTCTGCAGCTGAGCACGCCACTGGGTGTTTAATGCCCAAAGCTTCTGCATTGCAGTCCTCTGATGGGACGCAAAGGATTCTGCTTCCCTGAATGTGGATGTGGGAACAGACAACCTGCTGTCCTCTGAGGATGGTGTTTGTTTGGAGGACAAGTCTGATTTTTGCTGAGTAGAGTCCAGCTTTAAAGTCTTGTGGATTTCTGGATCCCCCTGTTCTTCTCACTCTTGGTCTAGAGACAAAACACAAAAATGGCTGTACTGGATAAGCTGTGTGCAGCAGCTGGGGAGCTGGCAGCTGAACTCGAAGCAGAACAAAATAAACCCAACCAGAGAAACTGTTGTGGAATAGGCAAGCAATATGTTGTATATCAGGTAGAACTGTAACTGCTTAGGCTACCCCAGAAACTCTGCACTGGCACCTCTCAAACTCCATTTTGCTGCCCAGCTTATCAGAACGGTGGGTAGCTTAAGGCTTATTCCAAGTCATCAGAGCTGGTTAACACCATACTCCTCACAGACACTGCCCTGAGACCTACTCAAAAGGTAGAGCTCTCTACAGCCTGACTCAAGCTCGGGGACAAACCTATGACTTCAGGAAGACTCCAAAATCTGCAGAATGTTAGAAGAAACCAGCACAAAATTACACAGGAAAGAGCCATCACAGCTCCTAACTCTGGGTAGTGCCTAGCCTACTTTAGGCTACTGTGTACATCCTCCTCCTCCATCGTCTTCCCTTCATAGAAATGAAGCCAGAGGAACTGAATCTCCTGACTTAAACCCTTGTGTTAAGTGCCTAAAAGTTAGCAATTTGAATCTGAAGACATCTTAATTTGTTTCCTAAGAGGTCTGGAAAATTTGCCTTTCCCACAGATGACATGGTGCGAGCTCAGAGTTCTCGATGTGAGTAGCTGGCCTCCCATCAACTCCAGTGCTTGTAGTACAGGCAGCAGCTCAGATCAGTTTGGCAAGGTCGGGTTGTCCCTTCAGCCGTGTGCATCCAGCACCCTGGGGCAGCTGGTGCTTCCAAGGATAAAATCTGTGCCCTGCTGCTGAGTGTTTCTGTCAGACTTCTGGTTGGTTTGTTTAAAAAAAAAAAGAAAAAAGATGAAAAAGCTTGTTTTCGAGCAGCACTTAGAGACCCTACTGTGTTGCGTGAAACACAGACAACAGGAAAATAATCTCTGCTCCAAAGGATTCACAGGACAGCTTGGCAGAAGTACACTGAATAGCAGATTTGGTGAAGACACGGCATGAGACAAGTTAGAAGCAGTAAGAGGAAGATGTTTGCTTAGACTGACTAGGTCTGACATCTCCATCAACCAGGGTGTGCAGCGTGTGAAGGCTGTGCAACTTGATGAGTAGTTGGGCCAGCCTCCCTGCAACCCCAAGGTCTTCGCTTGCTGGCAAAGGAAATCCACTGCCTGTATCAGTGTTTGTTGTAATCTGCATGGAAATGAAAGTGGGTGGAGACAATAAAGAAGGGTTTCCAGGAGGAGTTTTCTGCTGCCTAGAATATTGTTAACAATCAAGAAGGGAAGCTGCTGCCTCACTAGATAAACAAGGCGGGGTTTCTTCTTGGGGAGTGGGGAGCTTTAGAGAAAGGGGGTGGGAAGAGCTGAAAGTGTTGGAGAGTGCTATGGAAGGGCTGAGATCTCAAAAGAGAAAGTGCATTCAGGCAGCAGCTCTCGCCTTCCTGCCATTAGCTGTATCAAGCTTGTCCATCTGCTTAGGTTAGCGATGAGTCCATTTCTGCAGCCTAGTCTGGGCAGGCGGCTGCACTGGGATGCCACAGCCAGAGACTCTTTCGTCCCAGGGACAGATGCCAGGCCTGTTCCTGTGCCCATGCTGGGGGAACAGTTGTGCACAGGGCTGTGCAGTGCAATCTGGCTCCTTTCTTGGGGTGCTGGTGGAACTTCTGTGGTGCTCTGCTCTGAGACAGTGTCTGGTACTGACACAACCCCTGTCCTGTGGGCTCTATGCAGAGGCATGACTGTATCATGTTTTTATGCAGGCTTTCATAAAGCCAATTTCATCACTGTCACTTCCTTTCTTCTCAGGAAAGGGAGGGCACATTTAGCAGGGGGCTAAAGCCCTCCTGCTGCATAAACACTGTGCAACCTCTTTTGGGCATATGTAACGGGTTAGAAGGGCTGCTGCTAGTCCAGGGGTTCTGTATTCCCTGCTGGCACTTGCTTTTTTTCCTGCCAGGACTGCTTTATTGTATTTTTGCAATTATTAGTAACTCATCTTGTGTACGGAACTGGCAGTGAATCAGAAATCACAGTATCCAAAATATCTCACCCCACAAAAAGAGCAGCTCCTCCTTTGCAGCATTGTTACCGGATGCAAAGGGAGAGGATTATGTGGAGGCCAGCAGGAAAGCTGTCAGATTTGAATCCCGTGAGTAGCAGTTCAGAGTCCACCCTTTCCCAAGAAGTGATGCGCTGTGAATCTCATGCCTGCAGTGTTGTGGGCAGGTGTGATGGCAGCTTGGGTGGGTATACCATGCTGGCCTTGATCCAGTTGGCACAGGTAAACCAGCAGTGATATAGTGTAGCAACTTAAGCACTGTCTTAACACTATTAAATACATAGCTGAGATCTCCAGAGGGCTTGTACAACCTGAGGTGACATTTGTGTCACTGTATCTTTGCTGCAGTTTGCAATCTGTGCTAGCTCAGACCTGGCAGATAAGTCTGTGCTGTGCCTTGGTTCCTCATCTGAGGACCTGCAGGCAATGCAAACATCAGCTTTTGCCATCTGCAGTTCATGCCCCCTGTGCTGGCATTAGTCTTTGTGATTTAGTGGTGTTAGCCAACGTGCAGGGAGGGGAATTATATCTCGTTAGTGGGATTTGGTTTGCATTTCAGCACTGAGTCTTGAGAGTTTGGGGCTGCCCCACTGAGCACCCGTCATCACTTCTCTGTTCTGTGCACAATTCTGCTCCCTCTCTCTGCCCTCCTGAAGTCCTCTCCTGCTGTGCTGTAGGCCTGGGGTTTCCCTGGTTCCTCCTTCAGGCACCAAGACGTCTAGGGATGCATGGCACTGCACTTATGAGAGCGTGTGCCACAGTGGGCAACTCTCCTGGGCTGGAAGGGGTACCCAGGGAGAAGGTCTTTGGCGTGGACACGTCTGACTTTCCCTTTCTCTCTCTCTCTCCACAGATGCCAGCAAGGACCATCCACAGCAGCAGGCAGGGGTGATCTGGAGAGTGACGGGTGGCCTGTTCAGCATCACCCGAGGAGCCATGGGGGCCACGTTGGGAGGAGTTGCCTGGGTGGGCAGCAAGAGCCTGGAGCTCACCAAAACAGCTGTGACCAGCGTCCCTGCTGCTGGCGTTGGACTGGTGAAGGGCAGTGTCTCAGCAGTGACCGGTGGCGTTGGAGCTGTGGGCAGCGTGGTTGCCAGCAAAGTCCCTTTCACCACAAAGAAGAAGGACAAGGCTGACTAATCCCTATTGCAGCTCCCTTCCAAAAGATCAGCCTGCCCATGCTCTCCCCCTCCAGTGCACCTCTTTGAGTTGGAACCAGCTGCTTCAGGGAGGGTCAAGTACCCAAACAGACTCTGGCTGCAGCCAGCTTAGCACCGCCTGCCTGGCTCAGAGCTCACAGAGCCACTGTCAATGCCTTTGACTCTCTTCACCTACTGGGAACCATCTCTAATCCGAGGACTTTAAAGGCGTCGTTGTCTCTGTCTTGCAGTTTCCTTCCTCCCTTCTGCTCTTGTAAGCATGAAAGGTGGGAGAAGGTGTCAGGCTCCATCTGCCTGGAGGTGGGGCGAGTAACCGGGAAGGGGGAGGAATTATGCCTGGCCTGAAGTGTGGGTTGTGTAGTCCAAGTTAACTTCAGCTGGGAAGATAGCCTCTGAAACAGCCCTTCCTTTGGCTGTTTCATTTCTAAGTCCCATTTACACAAAGGAGAGATACTGTGAAGAAGGGGAAGCCTCCCTCCTGCCCTGCATCTCTTACCTTTTCTTTGCAGGGCCCATCCCACAAGCTGCTCCCAATCACTTGCTTCTTGGCTTAATTGCACCCTTCAGAGAAGGAATCTTCAAGTTCAGCAGAGCAGCTCCAGGGATGATGCCACACAAGACTATCATGTATCCTAGGCCATCAACTCCTGCACAGAATTTCTTAACAACGGGCAGGAGGATGAAAGCTGCTGTATGTTCTTACTCCAAGCTGCCAGTGGCATCTGCCAGGCCTCTGTGATATTGTAGTACAGGTGGTGATGCTCCACAGAGACAAACTGAGCCCTTGGGTTTGACCCTTGAGTCCTGGCACTATCCCCATCTGCAACAGGGACATTTTGGTTCTAGGCCACACTTTCACTGCACAGACATCACTAGTAACCATGAGCAAGCGTGTCCCCAAATGCCATCTGAGTTCTGCTGCATGATGGGCAGGGAGGCTGACTCTGTGATGCTAGGAGCAGCGGCCTGGCTGTGAGCGGGTTGTGCTGCATTGGAGAACACTTCCCCGCAGGGTTGAGCATGCTCCAGCAACAGCCAGCCGGCATAGGGCACCAGCAACTCTTCCTCCACACACTGCTCCTGGTGCTCCGGCCTGGCTCCTCTAAATGACCGCGTTGCACTAAATTGCTCACCCACAGTTGTTGTGCCGCAGATACTGAGGCATCTGCGTTTATTTGGGAGTCACAGCCATCTTCAGCCTGGTCCATGATGCTCAAGGGGCCGTGTGGCATCATACACACACACACACACATACACACATTCTCACTCCCTCTCTTCAAGGTCCCCTGTAATTCTTGGGATGAGGAAAGCAACAGGTTCCACCATGAACTTGCTCCTGGCTTTGGCGCATGATTAGCCTAGGTTTTTAGGTGTTGGATGCATAGGCAAGTGAAGCAGTGCTTGTGCTGTATTTTATAAATATGCATCTGTTAGTGTGTGTGTATGTATCTGTCCACAGGAATGTCTTCAGCCTGGTAAACAGAACTGTGCCACTGCCGTGGAGGAGTTTACGTAGTCATCTTCAGCATGTACATTTTATATTGGGTCCTGGTCCAAGTAAAAATCGTGGTTTAGAGGATTTTTTTCCCCTCTGTTGCCCAAGAGCGTAGTTTATTGAAACCAAAGGAATGTTAAAAAATCCCCTTTCTCCTGTCTATGTGGTTTGTTTGCTTTCTGTCCTGTCTTTTGGACACTGACCCCAACTTCCTTGGTCTTCATTTCCTGTGAGAAGTCATTGTACTTCCTGGCTGCTCTGCTTAGGACTCAGACATCAGGGAATATTTAAGTACAATCCCCCTGACACTGTTTTTGCTCAATGGTCTTGGACTTGTGAAACAGTTTTGATTCTGACTTTTATTAAATCTGCACTTTGTCCGTGATCTAAGTCACTGCGTCCCTGATCTAAATCACTGTGTCCCTATTCTTGTCATGCTGGTGTTAGTCTTTTTCCATATCCTTCTCTGGGTAGTCCCTGCTGTTTGCAGTGGCAAGAAGTTGCTGATCTCTACAATGTGTTCCTCTTGATGGCACAAGAGTGGTTTAACCTACATCTTTTTTTCTGAAGAGCAAACAGCATTTGGTATGTATGTGCATTTCCTCACTTTGTCTCTTTTGTTCTGGTGAAGGCCAAGTTGACCCAGATGTGTCAATTTTGTCTCTGAAGGCAACAGCTTCACAGGAAGATGAGGCCTTGATGTTGCCCACACTTCGCTGGGATACTCATGGCAGTTGGCAAGGCCGGAAGAAGTCTTGTCTGTTTGTTCTTCCTTTGTCTCAAATGCCCTGCAAAGCAGAAGGGCAGTTTGCACTGTGTGGATCTCTGCTCACTGCTCTCCCTGAGCACATCTCATTTCCTATTCCAGATCACAGACTGCTCCTGGAGGCAGCTTTAACCCCAAAGCTAAAAGCTGCTTGTGCATAACTAGCTGTGCTGTCACCAGCCCTCTTAGAAAGATAGTTTCTTACCAATTGGGACAGAAGACAGTCTTCTTCCGAACTGCCTCTCTCAGGCCTTGGACGGGAGAAGATGGTATCTAAGGGGCTTTACTTCATCGGCCACCCCTGGGCAGGAGATGGGAAGCTCATCATGCTTTTGGCTAACCAGTATCCCACACAGGCTCTTGCCGAGGGAAGCAACATATCCTTCCCAAGTTGTTTGCAGGCACTGTGTGTGCAGAGCAGACATGGAAAGTGGGATAAAGGTGTATTAAGGAAGGCCATAGGGGTCCTAAGAGTTTCCCGTATTTTTCTTTCTGCTCTTCTGCGCGTCCTTGCAGTAAATGGAGTAAGGTTCTCCATTTGCCTGGAATTGCCATTTTCTTGCAGGACAACCTGGAGAAGAGGAGAAGAAATATGAGGGGAACTCGCAGCCTAAATCACTGTTCGCACAGCCCAGCTAATGGAGAACTCATGCACTGTAAATAGCAGACGAGATCAGATTAACAGGCAGGGATAGAAGATTAAATATACTCCAAAACCAGGGCCTTACACCACTTAATGGGCATTCAGGAATACATAACTATGCAGGACTCAAAAGCCTGCGGAAAGTATGTCTTTGTTAGCACGCTAGGCCTGCTCAATTCATCCAGGTGACTCAGCCCCAGGCTGCTTTTCAGGGCACTGCCGATGCCACAGCAGAAGGAAAATGGGGTTGATGTTGTCAGTCTAAGAGCAAAGATGCCCCCTGGTAGCCTTGGCTGCAGGATGGTAGGATCTGGATTGGATGGGGAAGCGGTTGGCCCCTGATGGATGCCCCATCTTTCCTCCTTCACTGCTACAGAGACTCCATACAGCTCAAAGTCCATCTAGGCCACTGGTGCAACCCTTCTTCTACTGCCCCTTCATGATAAGATGGGGAAAAATACCTACATTGTGTGTAAATCCCATTGCGACTCAATGGGGGGGGGGGATATGTACAAAATAGGAGGGACAGTACCAAGGTGGAGGGAATGGTTAAGAGTTGAAGAGAGTTAGTGCAAGGAATATCACCAGTTTTCAGGTGACAGCAAGAAGATGAGGAGGGACTAGTGATAGGAGGAGGCAAGGAGTGAGGAGCAAGAAAAGGAGAAGTGCAGAGGGAAATTGTTTCTTAGGACAGATTCCATATCAGAGGATGAACAAAATGGAGTTTGTCCTAGTGAAGAACACGGAAAGGGAAGTGGATGAATGTGGGGTTTGGTGTGTGGTGGTGCTACATGCCAGCCTGGTACCCTGCTTCCATAGTGGTGATAATTGCTAGGGAGTTCCATTTAGCTACACCTACTGTGCCCAACAGATGATCCCAGCCCTTCCTTCCTAGATTTCTCCCAGGCTTTTGTCATGATCTCCCTGTGCTGGGGCTGGGTCTCCTAGTGATGGGGATGGGATGTGGCTCTACATGTTGCCCTGTGCCCCACTACAACTGCATATTCCCCACACCCAAGGAATGAGGCCTGGCAGAGAGGAAAGCCCACAGGCACATCCTCTTCTCTCTTTCCCTTTGCTCATCTCTTTAGCCTTCACTTTCTTTTTTTTTCTTTTTTTTTCTTTTTTTTTTTTTTTTTGTCCCTCCTTTAGCTCTCTGTCTTGTTCCCGGATAGAGCTCTCCAAAGCTGTCACAGAGACCTTCACGAAACATCCGCACTCCTATTGGCTGAGAGGGCAGAGAGGGTGACTGCCTCTGCAGCTCCCCTGGCTGGGAGAGAAGTGCATGTCTTCCATCCCTCTCTATCCCCTTGTGTTTTGCCTGTGGAAAACCTTAACCTACTTCTTTTCCTCTGGGTTCCCATGTTGGCTCTTGTCTCTGTGGGTGGGTCATTTCCGTGTCTCCTTTGCAAAGTCATCCGCGTAAAATCAACAGGGTGAGTGGGAACATGGAGATGGCTGGAGAGGGACACAGAGCTGTTGGGACAAATGCCAGGGCCCAACTCTGCTTCTCTAGGGGCTGAGGAGCCCTTTGGCAACCCAAAACTGTCACTGTGGCCACACAGCACAGTGCTGGGCTTGGGAGAACATTTGTGTTCTTTATCATTTCATTGTCTGTAATTGGTTTCCTACTGAATTTGTTTGCTTGGTTTGTTTTGCAGTGTGTTTCTGGGAATATTCTGCATCTCTGTATTTTAATTACAGTAAAATTTGAGGATAAAAACCTTGGTTACAC
Source organism: Cuculus canorus (assembly GCF_017976375.1). NCBI lineage: Eukaryota > Metazoa > Chordata > Aves > Cuculiformes > Cuculidae > Cuculus > Cuculus canorus. The sequence goes on from NC_071405.1 coordinate 50,894,843, forward strand.
CGGTTCTTGTTTCCAGTGGGGGGGAATAAGGAGAGGAAGCACAGCTGAAGGAGGATGTTAGAGGTTCCTTGGGAAATCAGATCTCTCCCCTAAGGGCTCTACATGAGGCACCAAGCAGGGCTGAACCTCCATCCCTGCTTAAACTAGGACACAGCTTTCAACTGTAATTCAAAAGCCGTTTTGCTGCAGGCACATTTCCTGATTGGAATGGTAAAAACAGTTTGGATAAGACTTCTAAACTGAGTTTATTGTGTTGGTTTGAAGACCAGCGCATGAGAAGACTTTTGGGCTGGGGACAGCTGTCCTAGCCCTGAAAGTGGGGTCTCAGCAGCCAAAGATAGGACATTTTGCCTGTACTACTGCTGTTTCTTCACACAGGTTTGCATGGCCACTTGTCCCAGCTGAGGAAACCAGGGAAAGCCTGGTTCCCCCCACAGCAGCCTGCCCTTTCTGCAGCACAAGGCAGTTTGACATCCTTCTCCAGAGCTGCCAGGGAGCCCTACAGGCAGCCAGACCCTCTGACATCCTTCTCCAGAGCTGCCAGGGAGCCCTACAGGCAGCCAGACCTCTTGTGTTTTCTTGCCCACTGGCAGACAAGTGCTGGTGCTGGGGACGGGCACAGCCAGCCACACTGGCTACCTCACCTGCTCCACAGGCACTTAGCCAGGGCAGTTGCTCCTGGGGATGCACAGCCCTGGTGCAGGGAGGATTGCAGCCCAGCGGCTGGGCTGGATTGGGCCTCAGAGGGGGTGTCACTGTTACTGGGGTGAGAACAGGAGCCAACAGCTCAGCATTTGTTAAGTGCTGACAAAAAGGATTAATTTAGTAACTAATAACGGGGCAATTAAGCCATTTATCTGGTTGACGTTTTGCTGCAGCTGCTCAGTAAGAGCAGCACACTGATGAGGCTGTCTGCAGCCACCTCTGCCACCTGCCCCACTCCTCTGTCCTTGCCCATGGACACAGCCGGGGCAGTGCAGCATGGGAAGCACTGAACTCGTGGCAGGAGTGGGTTTGGCAGGGGAGGGGACAGAGTGAGGGCATTTGTTCCTGCCCCTGAGTGAGGGCATCTGAGGTGGGGGTTCTCCTAGGAGCTGCCCCCGTGCCTGCTGTGGAGACACAGGTGGAGGAAGTGCCTATCCTGAAGCACATGCATACTGTTGCCGTTTTCCTCCTCATGGGGCTGGAACGGGCCATGTCACCTTGCAGGCTGCACACCTGAATTACAGGTGCTCCAGCTGCAAGCGCTGGGGAGAGGCCATCAGATGCATTACCCCTGCCCACCTCTTCTGCAGTCCCACTGGAGCAGGCTTGCTATGTTAAACCAGGTTGCAAAATGCTCCTCCAGCTGTCTCTAAAGGGGGAAAAAGGATGCTGGAAAAGGACATTTAGTTATGGCTTCCCCCTGCCGCACCCAAACAACCTGTATGCAGTGTATCCCAGTTCTCTGTGTGTAATTACAGCGCCCAATGTAACCCTCTCCTAACTAAGAGCTTGGCTAGAGGCTGGTGGGCAGCAGATCTCAGAAGACACTTTCATAGAGAAGACCTGCCCAGGTAGTTGGGCAGTGAGTGGCTCAAACACATCTGTGCCAGAAGCGGGTCCCGCACTGGGAGTGTGCAGCTGTGGGTGGATGGGACCAGCAGTAGTCACATATCTCTGTGGGTCCCCATCCTGCCTGGATCCAGGAACACAAGAGATGGGAAACTGCTGGGACATGGCTGTCCTCTGGCCCCTAGGGACTGACCTGATGGCTTCCCATCTGTAGCTGCCTGTGGTCTGCCTCAGCGGCTGAGCTGTTTGAAGGACTGTCCCAGCTGGTTCGGAAGAGCTGGTTGAGTGCTCCAGCAGACAGATCAAATAGACCAACAAGGTCTCATGTCGGGCTCTTGGCCCTCTGCTGCTGTACTGTATTGCCCCCACCCTGCATGCCCAGCTTCCCCGTCCAGCTGCTTGCTGCCCTGCTCAGCCTGCAGGCCCTGCGTGACCAGGGCGCTCTCACTGCCTGCAAGGTGCCTCGCACACAAGGGCCCTGCCTCCATGGGCAGCTAGTGAAGGACAACTCTTGCATTGCCAGGACCATCTGCTTGCTCACTCATTTTTATTCTGGCAGTTTTAGAACCCGAACTCAACCACTTTTCTCTGGTCCTCCAGAGCAGAGCATGCCAGTGCTGGTATCAATAGCACCAGAGGGCGGGGGAACCAAGCAGCAGACTTATGGGCCCAGGCTCACCTTCCTGGTGCCGTGAGCACTCTGCAGCCACGCACTTTGTCAAAACCCATGCCCCCATTTAGGCCAACAAGCTCTTGGGCCTGTAAAGAACTACAGGTTCTCGCTTTTGGCTTAACTGCTTGCATTTTTACATACATGCAAACATGCATATGCCAGGAGGTGCCTGCAGTTCCTTGCCACCCCGGGGGGCTGTGGTGCAGCTCCCCCCAGCTTTGCCCCTACCTGCTCCCAGCCTCGTAGGAGCTGGGCAGATCACGAGCTGCTCTTTGCTTATTGGTACACCCACCTCAGTTTAGTCACTGAGGTCTTTAAGTTGGAAGTTCACCCCCAGATCAGTTTTATTGCACTTTTATTTACAGAAAACACAGAAATAAAGCATTAAATGTGTTGGGCTTTTACCAAAACACCCAACCACCTTTTTTTTCCCTTTTTTTTCTTTTGTGGGTTTTTGGCACAAAGAAATATCACAGGTGTTACCAAACAACCATGTAGGAGCAGCTAACTAGCTGCCCAGCCCAATAACAGGACTTAAACGGACAGACATGTCGCACCAAGATCAAAAACAAGAAGGTTGTTCCATGTCCAACTTCCAGTCCTACTCATCGGGGGCAAGGGGACTTATTCTGGAGGGGAGGTCATCATTCATAAATTATATTTACCTCTTACATTGTAAAAGTAAACAGTGCAAAAGTGCAGTACCCCAGGTACCCTTCGGTTTGGAAAGCTTGAAGGTCGCTTTATACATTTTGTGTGTTTTGTAAACATTGTTACCCATCCACAGTTCTAGCTCTTCCTTGGAGAGACCTGACTCCTCTTGGGTCCAAAACGTGTTGAGGGGCAGCAATCACTTTGCCTGGACTCTGTTGAGATTCCCGCTCAAGGTTTAGTGCAAATTTTGAAGAGAAAAAGACAAGAGAGAAAAAGAGGGGGAGGGAACAAAACAAAATAAAATAAGGCAACAGTTAGAAACAATCCATATCAAAACCAGGCCTCCCCAGGGCTGCCTTAGGAGAAGGGCAGGAAGTCTCTCTCCTCCACCAAGCTGATGGAGAGGTTCTTCAGCTCCTCCTCAGAGCTGGCAGTTTTGTAACCGAGCTGTGCCAGCACCTGCTGGCAGGCGTGCTGGGTGAACGCCACGATCTCGTAGGACAGCCGGAACCGCCACTTCTCTGCTGTCGCCGCTGAGTTACGCACCGTCCCGTACTTGTGTTTGGAGGAGGACCTGTCTCCTCTAGTGTTGTTCTGTATCCAGCGCTCGACGTTGCTGTCCATGGGGATGCCCAGGAAGTCATAGATCTCCTCAGTCTTTTTCATGGGGTTCCTGGCCAGGTCTTCGTACCGCACCAGCATGTACTTGCCCTTCAGCCACGGTGGCCGGTTGAGGCCAGTGGACACAGAGTTCCAAAAGTCCTCACACACTGTGGTGAGCTGGGTCACATCCAGGTTGTACGGCTTCCTGCCAGTGCCGTCCCAGATCCTCCACAGACGGTAGGTGTCCCGGAAAGTCTCACTCCGGGATGCCAGGATACCCCGGGGATCCCTCACCAGCTGGATAACCTTCAAGTTCAGCCGTGGGTCCTCTACCAAGGCCCGGAGGTCGTTGACCTCGGGTACCCGCACTGTTTTGATGGCCACATGCCCGTGCTCTCTGCAGGATTCGGTGGCCAGTGTCAGGTTCAAGGTACCACACTTCTTCACACAGTCTCCCTCCTCCAGGTGGAGATCGACAGCTCCCAGGGACTCGCAGACAGGCGGCGAGCACAGGGCCTTGCTGGCTCCCCTGCGGAACAGGCGGTCAGTGGTGTGGTTGACAGGCTGGGGTTTGATGTAGTTCTCCAGGAAGTAGAGGTCGCAATCGTACAGGCTCCTCAGCAGGTCTCGGCTGGCCCCCAGCATGACCCGCCTGTCCGTCATACTCTTGCTCTGGGTCAGCTTTGGGATCAGGGTGTACTGGACATGGTAGAGGGGCTCAAATAAATAGAAGACATCAAAGTGCTGGTTAAACAGCTGCCCAACAAATGAAGAGCCACTGCGGGTGGTGGCGAGGATGAGGACGTGTGTCTTCCTGGAAAGGTTATACGAGAAGGTGGGGCTCTCGTCACACAGCCTGTCACCCGCATCAGTGTCCTGGCTCAGGCTGCAGTTCACAGGGTTGGGGATGGGGCAGCTGTGGAAGGACTTGGAGGTGAAGGTGCGGATTGCTGTGTACTGGATCGCAATGGATGCCAAGGCTAGTAGGAGGACAGCCTTCCAGGAACATTGCATGGCTGGTCACCTTCATGGAGCTTCTTCACAGGTCGTCTCAGTGTCTGCAACCCAACAGAGGAGTCAAAGGCTGAGCAAGGACTGCCTGGAAAGGGACAACTTTCCACAACTAGGTTTAGAGTAAGGGTTAAGTTTAGGATTTGAGGCTCTTCATGGAAAGTTGTCCCTGTGGAGAGTTGGCTGCAGAGAGTTGTCCTAGACCCAGGACTGCCAAGGAGGACCCAAGTATCCTACTGCCGAGTATACCAGCATCCACTCTCCGACAGTGCACGTACATCAGCCTTAACCACATGGGACTCAGTGACACACTGCAGAGCTCTGTTTCAGAAGAAAGGAGGACTAGCCTGAGCCTGACAAATGTGGAGACACAATGCCAGCCAGGACTTCAACCCTAGGGACTGCTTCCTTCTGGGCTTGGGGTGTATGCAAATCCTGTGCCCCACAGCTCACCCATGCCCTGCAGCCGAGGTAGAGGGTGTTAGAGCCTGGTGGCCACACCATGCATGTGCCTCCAACCAGGTGCTTTGAACCCTCCTCCCCAGTTGCCCTGTAAGACACTCGTCACCCTATCAGCCAGTGCCTTTGTCACCTGATGCAGAGAAAGGACATGAGAAGGTGCCAAAAACTGCCTGAAGAGGCTTGTCTCCATGCTTTCTGACCAGCTGGCAGGATTAGACATGACCCATACAGGCCAACAAACTCCTGTTTGGGAGAGGGCTGATAGCTTTCCTAAAGCTGCAAACCCCTTTGCTTAGAGGTCCACCAGCCTGGCCAGCTTAGTCAGTCATCCTTGGGGGACAAGCAACAGTCTGAGCTCTGCAGGCAGAGCCAGAGCTGTGCCCCAGCTGCCGGCTCGATTTGCCCCAACACTGAGCTCATGGTGCTGGCCAGATCCTGCTTGGCTCTGGGATTCAGACACCACACCACCCCCACCCTCCCCGCTATTCTGAGCACCAGAATGGAAAAGCAATACTACAAAGGAATTACGAGAAACTGCAGCCCCTCTATCCTCTATTAGCAACAGTGCAGCAGCAGGAGTGCTGGACACCAGAGATGGGCACCGGGAAAAGCAGGGCTGTAGTTGCACAGACCATCTTTAGTCTACTAAAGGTGCCGACCCCTGACTTTAACTGCCCTCCCGTGGGCAAGGATAGGGGAAGCTGAGCAGGATGTTTGGATGCGGTGTTCATGGATGGCGAGGAGAGGAGCACCCCTGCCATGCCTGGGGAGCTATGGCATTGCTAGGAGGGAATGTAATCGTGGTGGTGCTTAAACATCTTCCCCCTATTCACTAATCAAATAACCTTCACAGACTCCATCCTGCTGTTCTCCAAAAGCACAGGACTTCACATCCATATGCTATCACTCCCCAAGGCCAGCAGGGTTCACGGCACAGAAGGTAATAGACTCGTCCCAAAAAGCCCAAACGAGCAAAAACCCCTGTGCAGGGCAGACACCCCAGTACGGCCAACAGCTTCGAAAGTCCCCTGCACCCACTTTCTCTTTCCAATCTCCCTTCCATATTTGCCCCCACCTCTCAGTGTGGTACATCTACCTGTGCACGTGCCTCTGCAGCCCCCTGCCTACCCTCCTAAGCCAAAACCAAGTGGACAGCTCTAATACCTTTGCTCTCCACCCAGCAGAGGCCATCCCACAGCATTCTTGTCATCCCTGCTTCCTCTTCTCAACTCCTCTCGTGCTCCCTGCACGTCCCCAAGCAGAGTACCAGGCTGGCTCCAAGCCAGTGGTGAGCTCCTGCTCCCCTGCTCACCCCTGGCACACCAGCCATTGCAGGTGGGACTTTTAGAGTCACTGCCCAGCTGAGATCTCCACAGGAGACTGATGGGCCAGTGATGGATTTCAGCACACAGGGCCTGTTCAAGCCCAGAGCATGCTGAAATCCCTGATGGGCTGGGGATGCTGCAGTACTCCTAATGTGCATTCCCCAGCGCAGCCGGCACAGTGTGTTGTTCCCATCGACTCAACTTGCCTAAGTCCCCAGGAGACATCCTGGCACTTTGCAAGTGATGCCAGGAACCAGAAGGACTGCTCCAGACCTGCAGGTGAGTTAAAAACTTCCTTCCTTTATTTTTTTTCATCATTATTTTTATTATTTACCAGTTCCCGTAGCTGCTTAGTGCAGGCCGGTGGCTGCAGGAGCTCTCAGGTCCCGAGACCTCTCCCTGGGAGAGGGGCTTTAGAGCAAGACCTCAGCACGGGGGCTCTCGCACAGCTGCTGCAGTCAATCCCCTGCCAGTCACTGCTGTATCTGTGCACTAAGAGCCACACTTCGGACCTGTAATGATGCTTTGAATAAGAGATGCTTTCTCTTGGGCAACAAGGGATGCCTTCCCCTGGGCTGCTGCCTGCCAGGTGTGTGGCATAGGTCCGGGGAACTGAAGGTGCAAATGCTTGGCTATTGCTCTTCCTGGTTTGGGGTTACCCACCCTACAGAGGGGAGACCTGCCCCAGTGTCCACATGTAATATTCTGTCCCTTAGATAAAGTATTTTTCCAAGCCTGCTAAGTCAGGGCAAGACTGGAGGGTCCCTGCTGGCATCGCCTGGCCCAAGAGGCTCCAGTAAGCAGTGAGAATGCTTTCTTCCTCGCTAGTGATGGTCAGTCACACTGCATTCCTCACACACAACCTCAACTTCTGCTCCTTGCGGCACTGTTGATGGATGCTGGAGCAGATGTGACTGAGATTGTCCCACAATGCGGCAGAAACCCACTGCCGGCTCCTTGCAAAAGGCAACGAGAGGCCAAGTGCCTCCTTGGTCCTAATTCCCACTGGATTGCCGTTGGTGAGTATTTCAGTTTCTCCACTCACCCGGATCCGCTGCCCTTCACAATGCACTATGCTGTGGAGGGGTAGAAACAGGGCATTGTTTCACCACCTCTGCAAAGCAGGTACAAAATTACTCTGCATCTTCTGCCTTGGCTGTCTCTCATCACCCTCTGCACGCACCCTGCTTGCCTGCTGAGACGCAGCTGGGGAGGGGCAGGTTTGGGGAGGAAGTTTCCCTCCCTGATGTCTCATCTGTGGCCTTTAAAACCAGCCAGAGCCTCCTCTCATCCCCCAGTTAGCTCTCCTGCCTCCTCCCATCCTTGTCTGTCCCCCAGGGGCTGCAGTTCCCACTCAGCTCAACCCTGGGCTGGAGAGGCAGTGGCCACTGGCACCTGGGAGCTGCCAGCATGGCTGAGTATTGCTTACACTCACGCTCCCCTTTGCTCATCTGTTGGACACAGCCAGGCTGTGAAACACCTGCCAAGGAGGAGCTGAGCGTGGCTTTGCACAGCTCGGAGCGGGCTGGTTGAGCGGCAGCTGCAGCAGACACGCTGCAGGAGAATGTCTCCTACAGACACAAGCAGCAGGACAGCCACTTGCTCACCCATCCCTGCCTTGGGAGACCTTGAACTGGCCTATTCCCCTTCAGGCACTGACATTGGGGCCAGCATTCCAGACCAGCAGCTGGTGCGAGGGCCATGCCCATGTGGGGCTGTGTGTGGGAGCCTTGCGTGAGACATAGACTTTTAGCTACTCAGCCCTAGACTATGGGATGCTGTGACCATGGAAGTGATCCACAATGCTGGCCTCACAGATGTTTCCATGCTATAAAGTGTTTCCAGCTGAAATCACCCTCTGCTTGTCTTGAGCTCAGTTCCACCAAAGACGATGAGTAAATGCAGCCCGCGGGCAGGAGCTGAGTCTGGTACGTCCCTCCAGGCAGCTGGGGGTATGAGATGGGAAAGCTGAGGGGCTGGGGGTAAGTCCCTTGTACCTTCCAGCCCCTGGTGCTGCTGGCACTGCAAGGGCCATGGAAGAAGGCACGTGGGCTCTTTCTGTGCTGGGGTCACCACTACCTCTTCTCCAACCCAAACTCCCCTCCAGTCACAGCTCCACTGCCTCGCCCAGGTCTCCGTCCAGCTCTCTGCAGTCGAATCAGGACCAGGCTGTCCACAAGGGATGCACGGCATCCAGCAACCGGCTCCAAGCAATGCAGGAGGCTGGCCAGTGCTTGGCATTGGGACAGGAGTGTTGTCTGTGGGAAGAGAAAGGTGCTGAGCCTTTCGTCTCCCCTGCCTCACTTTCCTTGATCCCAGAGGAAGGGAGAGGATGCGCAGACAGTGGAGCCTCCCCCACCCCACACACCCGAGAACAGCAGTGGGTGCATAATCACCTGCCCTCCTCCTCCCCTGACTCCCAGCGCTGCTCCAGGGAGGACGAGCAGGACAGAAGCCAGCAAGACAGCCCAGAAGCGCCGCAGAGATCTGAGGCGATGAATAAAGCTGAACGGCATCTGTGAGTCACCAGCGCAGGGAACAGCAAGTGTGGCTGGCCAGCAACAGCACAGCAGAGGCCCAGGAGGAGATGCTGAGTGGTGGACTCCTACTTCAGGGATGGTCTTCCCAGGTTTGATGGGAATGACCTGCTTTTAGAGCCACGCAGCACAACCACAGCACCAGAGGCTGCACTGGCAGCTGAGCTCAGGCACTAGGCAGGCTGGACTTGGCAGGGCTGCTGCAGGGATCGGTGCAACTCCCACATCACCTCCCCTCCAAAACCTGCCAGGTGCTGGACAAGGCAGTGTCCCGGATTTGCCAAAGCTTGTTCTCATGGGGGGCTCCCACAGTATCTCAAGGAGCACGGCTGCAAGCCTTCTGCCCCAAGCCTTCCTTGCAGGTTCCTTTGTGGTTCTCTGGAGATAGATGTGTCTGGACCCCTCCGGGGTGATGGCAGCTTTAGGCAGGGAACCTTGCAGTAACCAATAACTGACATTGTTGTGTTTCCAAGGCTCACTCACAGGGCAGTCTCAAAAAAAAGCTGCTCTTTTCAGCTGCCTTCCAGGCTTTCCATCTCCCTCGACAGCTTCCCAGAAGTTGTGCCCTTGGCCCAGCAGGGCTCATCCCAGGCTGTCTCATCACTGCCAGGGAAACCCCTCCGTGCTTCACCATGACAGGGAGGAAGGGAAAAGGGAGTTGAAGAAGGTGTGAGGGTCTGTGCCAGGGCGATGCACTGGAGAAGTCTCTGCACCCCATAAAGCCTTGCCTGGTGTGGGTCCAGCTACTGGCACCCTCTACCCCAAAAAATGATTCCCGCCAGCACAGCTGTTTCCATGGAAACAGCAGAGTGACTCAGGACTTTGGGACCAGCAGGAAAACACAACTGTGAGCAGCAAACGCCCGGGAGGTGCTGAAGTCTTTGTGCGAGGAAGGGTGTATGGGCATAGGGAGTGACCAGGCAGGACTGTCTGCCTGCACACTCAGGCATGCTTATGCTGGTGCAGAGGGGCACATAGGGGCACCCTGCATGAGGTGAAGCCTATGCTGGGAGTTGTAAGCCAAAAAGGCTCTCTCCCAACACAAGTGCAACTGCAGTACTTGGAAGGCATTGCTGCAGCACACTCATCGGAGGACGCATCCCAAAACATGCCTCATCACAAACAACTCTTCATCCTACTCTCCTCGAGATGGAGACCCAGGAATACACCCACAGGGTTCACAGCACCAACTTCAGTGGCCGCTCAGCCCTGTGCTCTGCCCCGCAAAGGAATACCCCCGAGTGCCCTGCCCAGGGCACAGCAGATTGTTGGAGGGTTGGTCACAGATGGGGAAGCTGCAGCCAGTGCCCCACGGTGTCTCCCTGCCCAGGCAGCCTGGCTCCTGCAGCTCCACTTCCCCCCATCTCACTGCCCAGGCATGGAAATTAAATCGCAGGATTGTAAAACAACTCTCAGTCAGGGACCCACTGGCATGGGCCTTTGCTGCTTCCCGGTGTCCTCCCACTGAGCAAAGAGTTTATCTTGTAAAACAACATGTTGTGACCACTGAGGCGGGGAAGATGGGCTCCTGACAGGGTTTAACAACGAGCATCCCACTTGGTGGCAGTGGCTTAGTCATGCTGGTGGCTCTGCGAAGCTGGGCAGGCACTGAGCATGCCTGTGGGCCAGCCACCCCGGGCATGGACAGGCTGTGACCCATCACTGCCCTGGGGAAAGGGGGACCGCTGAGAAGAGTAGCACTGATCCACTGCTCTTCCTCCTCACCACAGGTGCTACCCGATTCTGGGTACCACAACAACCACATGAACAGAGCTTGTCTCTGTCCCCAAGTTTTCCCCATAGCAAGGCCCAACAACATGATATCCTGATGGGGTGGGATTGAGCTTTCAGCCTCATCTCCTCTTCAGCCACACAACACTAGAGCTTTCCTACAGTCGCAGCTTTGCATGCCAGCTGGGGACTCATGCCTGCCACCTTCCTTGGGTAAGAAACACACTGTATACCAAGCGAAGGTGCTTCATCTTCATAAAGACACAAAACTTGCTCTGCTATCATGTGCATCACCTCCCAGGGCACTCTTCTAATGATAAGGCATACTCAAAGCTGCTCCTAGCATGCTCCATGCTCCCCTATCTCTACCTATCTCTTCATTTCAGACGAACAGAGAGATCCTTCGCCTCTAGAACATATCTGCCCACTTTGACCAGCACTTAAATCATCACAGAGCTTTCAACAGGGGTTTGGGGTTTTCCCTACTGGCACCCATCGTACACATTTTGAGTAAATAAATCACTCCCAAGTAATGCCAACCCCAGCCGGTCCTGAAGTTTCCTTATCACTACATCCACCTGTGCCCGTTTATCCCTCATCTGCTGAGCTGCATCTGCCTCTTTCCGATAACGCAAACACCTGGGTAAACCCACTACAAATATTTTTGCGCTCTCTGCCTTCCCCCGAGCCCTCGGGCAGCCTGTTTGTGCCCGAGCGCTCCCCTGGCAGGAGCTGGAAGGCTTATTTTGGATGAAGGTGCTCATTCACCACCTCGAACCGCTGTCTTTGCACCGTAGCCAGCGTCCGCCCGCGCCGAAGCTTTCCCGTAGGACCGTTCCATGCTATAGCGCGCTCCAGCCCCGAGCTCTCCTCTCCAGCCTGCGTCCTCTCGGCAGTTTTTTTTTTCAGATGGCTTTAAGGTCTGACGGCAAACGCCGGGGCATTCGCTCCACCGGCTGGCGCGGCTCGCACGGCCGGGCAGGGCATCTGGCCTCTACCGGGGACTTACTTGTTCCAAGCGGCAGCTCCGCACCCAACAAGAGCCCAAGTTTCGCCGCAGCTCCTTCCCCCGCGGGTCCCGAGGCTCCTTCCCCCGCTCGGGCGCTGGCGGTCCGGGACGGGGTCCCGCCGCGGGGACGAGTCCCTCCGGCCGCTGCGGGTGCCGTCTCGCCACCTCGCGCAGTTAGCGGCACGGACGGGGTTACGAGAGACCCCCCCCCGGGGGTGCGTGAGTTCGCGTCCCCCTCCCCATCGCCCTTACCTGGCGCAGCGCCGCGGGCTCCCCCCGCATCCCGGCTGGCGGAGCTCAGCTGGCCGCGCCGCGGGGACTCACCGCCGCCCTGCCCTGCCCTGCCCGCACGGGCGGCCGCTCCACGCCCCTCCGCTCCACGCCGCCGGCGAGGGGAGGGAAGGCGGGCAGGGGAGGGGGCTGCGCCCGCTTTCCCCTCCCTCCTCCGGCCCGCCCGCACGGCGCACCCGGCGCAGCCCCCGCCGCGCACAGCGCTGCTCCTGCTCCGCACAGCACTGCCGGCACAGCGCTGACCCGCACGCCGTGCTGACCCCGCCCCGCACAGCGCTGCCACCCGCGCCCTGCGCACCCTGCGCTGCCCCTGCACACCGCGCCCCCCGCATCTCGCACACTGCTGCCCGCACCCTGTGCTGCCCCTGCGCACCGCGCATCCCGCACGCTGCTGCCACCCTGCACAGTGCTACCCTCACCCCGCGCCGCCCCAGCTCCGCACAGCGCTGCCCGCACCCTACACCGCCGCGGCATCCCGCACAGGGCTGCCTCCACCCCGTGCGCCCTGCACCCAGCAGCACCCCCGCACAGCTCTGCCTGCACCCTGCGCTGCCCCTGCTCTGCCGCTGGGCTCCCCGGCTTTGCTGAGCAGTAAACTCTCCATTCCCTTCTTTGTCTCCCCAAGACGTCCTGGCGGGAGCCGGAGAGCTCTCTGCGGGACATGTGTCCCCACTGCCACCACCACTGGGTGTTGGCAGGGAGCATGGGGATCCCCGGGGTCTCGGTCAGGATACCCCACAGATGGGGCTGGATGTGGGTCAGGAGGTGCCTCCCACCCTCCCCACGCCTCAGGGCTGGGGGGTAAGCAGCCACCCCGGGTTTGGTGGTGGTGGTGGGGTGCAGTTATATCTGCTCGTTTTGTAGTGACCCTTGGTCATGAGAAAAAATATTGTCATGAGGACTGGTTCTATCGGTGCCAGGAATCCGCTCTGCCCCACCAGGGCTCACTGCCACGGGCAGGAACCAAAACCATCCTCAGTGGTGCAGGAATACTGACAGATGAGGCAGGAAGGTGCCATCCTCACTGCCTGGGAAGATGGGATGAGGCAGAGGAAAGGAAGCAACAGCTGTAGAGGAGCCATTGAGGCAGCTGCAGTCTGATGACTATATTCTTCCCTGATTCTGTTTGACCCCTTGGGATGGTTTTGTGGTGTAACAGATTTGCTAGGCCATGTGAATGGCAAAGTAAGCTTGTTTTTGGAAGAGAGCAGTTGGCAAAGGGAACAACCAACATCTAGTAAAACAGATAGATTGGGTGTGGTCTCACATTCACATAAACCAAGTGGCACCTGGGGTGAGACAGAAGCCTCTCAGCCTGGTGTTACTTCAGTTAAGAGCAGAAACAACCCCAAAAGCACTTACTGGTCTCTGTGCCTCAAAGGCGTGGTGAACAGCTGAGTCCTCACTTCTGACGATCAACACATACTAATTGGCATAGTCCCACCTCCCCAAGAGGTGCCAAGAGGTTTTCAAAAGGTATAAAATTGATTCCTGGGGAAGAAAAAAATGACTACCTTACCTGATGGACAAGTTGCTGGGCCTGGACTTCTCTTCCTCCATCAAGAAGAAATATCTTGGTAAGAATCTCCCATCTCTGACTCTGTCAGATCTTTCCCTGGGAAAATGACTACTAACTCAAGTTTTTATTGTTGCTTGTTTTATACATACATACATATATATGCACTAATTGTTATCCAGTTATAAGTGTTTAAGTGCTAACACAGCAGTGAATTTATCAAGGCAACCCCAAATCTGTTTTAATCTGTCACTTAAATTAAATTGCTTACTGCCTCTGGCACCGCGAAATTGTCTCTCTCTGATGGGCACAGCTGCAAACAGCTGCTGGCTGTCCAGTTTGGGCTGCAAACCACACTTTAATAAGTTGAGTACCAGCGTCTAAGAAGGCTCTCACGGGCAACAAGATTCTGACTTGTGACAAAAGCACATATAAGGGCACACACATAATCCCTTAGTGATAAACCATTGACCAAGTCTGAGATTTTTCAATCTCGTGACTCAGTGGGGTGTCTCCTTAGCCACTTGTCAGAATCTCACCTTTTTAATGTGACAGAGTTGGACGTGTACTTTTGGCAACTTTGAGTGTTTCCCTTTTGTCAGGCACCTGCCAACTATGCTGCATTTTTGGCACTTTAACTGCACCTCCACTGAAATGGCAGCTGACAGCAAGAGCCAGCTGATGATTCTAGAGATGCTGTAATGGATATTCACTTTTTAGATCTCCGTTTTACTTTGTCTGTGTTTGGCACTGCCTGGTCACTGTAAGGAATCACATCGGTTTTCTTCTCACATTCATGTGAGCAACACCTAGCTCCTAACAACACCCTGAACTCTGCAAGGACCTGCCTCCCCTGCTCAGGGATTTCCAAATCTTCACCTCCTACTCTAGGATTCATGAAGTGCAACTCTGGGGTTGTGGTACCAGCGTGTCAATCAGCAGCTCAGAACAACTTTCCTTGGCAGCAAACGGGCTATGAGAGAAAACACAGCCCAGGTCCCTGCGCTGCCACTGTGTTGAGAGAAGAATAAATCCCTGGGAACACTGGTCTCTCCTTCGCTGCAACAGTGAGTTCAGGGCTATGGGATTGCCTTTAAATCACCAGAAGCACGACAGCAGAGTCGTGACTTTTGATGTTTAGCATTTTGGACTTGTATTTGCTGGTTTAGGAGTACTCAGATATTATGTATTCAAAAATACCAGTATTTCTCAAGCCTTTTGCAGTATCCTGACAGCCCTAGCCCCCTTAATCTAATTTTAGAAACTTTGTAGGAATTTTATATTTATAAACAGTTGGTGTTTAAATATTATTTCCCTCACCATAGCAACAGCTCCCCATCGTAGCATTCTCTATATGGTGCTACTGCATTGGTGTATCCTTGTTTTGAGTGAGAAAGCTCTGAAGCCAGTTTCTCTCATGCTTGTTTTCCTACGCCTTTCGAAGTGCAAGGACTGAGGCTCCTGCCTGTCCCGACTTCTCAGAGCTTTGGAAGAGCTGTACTGCTGGCTGCTGCTGGAAATGCACCGGGTGGCCCTAGAGTTTTTCATCATCTGTGTTCCTCGTGTGATGTGCGTGCCCCTTCCATGGACACAATTTATCTCCTGTGGCATAGCCAGCCTCGCATCTACAGACCCATAGTACTTCTGCAATACCCCTGAGTACCACTCAAACACATCACCCACGCCTTTGGCAGATCCGGAAGGCCATGATACGCGCCTGATGTAAGCTTACACTTGGCACCCCTGGTGAGTACCGGGGAGGAGCTGGGAGCAGGCATCTAACTAGCTTGTCACCACAGCTGTACTCTGCTCCCACTCGGGGCCAAGGCTTTGGAAGTGCAAGAATGGTAGGATTTCAAGGAGTTTGGCCAAGTCCATCTGCAAAAATCCAGGGTGCCCCACATCCTGGAGCAATCCTGGAGCTACTTGGACACCAACTTCCAGGTGCTGTGGCTTGTCCCCCCCACCTGTGAGACTGGCATGGGTGCCTGTAGAAATTCCAAACACCAGTGACGGATATTGTTTGCTATGCAACACCTGTGTTTAAGATGGTGACATTGAACCTGGGACAATCAAGGTGACATGACCATAGGGGCTTTCTCCTACAAGGGAAAGAAATTCAAGCAAACAATGCAAAAAAAAAAAAGATGAGGAATAAAAACAGTGTTGAAGGATGAACAGATGCTTCCAATAATTTCAACTAGACATGACCACATTTTCTGATACTCCCAGGTATTTTAAGTGTTAATCTAGAGAGATAGTGTTGGTTTGAAAGTTTATATGTTGTAGCTTTGTGTCTCTGACTGGTGAGTGTTAAAATGCTGATTAGGCTTCATGGTGTGTGTTTGTGGTCAGTTTGCCTTTCAGAGGGAATGACTCCTGTGGCTGTACCTCATCTTCATCAAGAAAATATCCCTCTGTTTAAAAGGCATCATTTTACCCCTGCACGGCTCTAGCTGGAAGAGCAGAGAGGCTGCTGGTGACTTGGAGAGTCAAAAAAGCTCACCTTATAATATTTTCATCTGAGCCCAAATGCAGTTTGAAAGCATCCAATTTCCATGCTCTCCAGCAACAGATTTCTGTGAAGGCTCTATTTTCTCCTCTTGAATTATGGTTCAAAAAATCTACGTTAACAACATAATCTGTTTGGGAATATATGTAATAAAATACCAATGTGGCTGTTAAGGTGATATGAAGGTTACTGTTCTAATCACTCAAAATGCAGTAGGGAGCAAAGTTATGATTCTTACAGTAAACTGGCCACGTTATATCCACCGTACATCTTGCGAAATGCTGTTAACATAAAGAGCAATGTATTAAGGCAGACTAATAGAAAATACTATTTCTGTACTTAAGCATTCTGAGAACCCGTGTCAGGTTGTACTGGAACATTTCTAAACCCACCTGCATGCTACATTTTTTTCCTGCCAGAGGAGAGGAGGCTCTCCTTGGGCTGCACTGCTGGTGTGCTGCTCCAGCAAAAACTCCTGGCGGTGTTGGAGGTCCCCTCCCTGCCTGGTTGAGACTTTCAGTGCTGCAAGGAAGTGCTACTCAGGGCCAAGATGATAAAAGCTTTGTGGTTGACCCACGGGCCAAGAATGCACAGAGGATCGCAAGGTATGTTGCAGAGAAAGAGCTGTTTTTTCACTCGCTGGTGGCTGCTCAGCAGCAGCTTGGCTACAGAGGGGGCTTTGCAACAGGGTGGGAACTGCGGGAGGGCTGCGCCAAAGAGGGGTCTGCCACCACCTCTCCCCTGCCCTATGGCTCTCTTTGGAGTGTTGTGGGGTGCAAGCCTCCGCACAAGGAGTTTCTAAAGTCTAGAATGGTGCACAGTGCTGGTAAGGTTATCAAAATCATTCCTAAGCCCTGCAGGAGTGCCAGCCAAGATTTCTCCCAGAGTGATTTTTTGATACCTTGATCTTAAGGGACAGAGTCTGAAATAATCTGGGGACACTTGACTTTCAGAAAACGTCCTTTCTTGTTGGCCTTCATGTAGAAGCTTTAACAAAAGACTTCAGGCTTGATGTTCTCCTGTAGTTCAGAAGCAGTGATAAACGATTCATGTTATAATCCCTTCTCTTCAGGAGCTTATAAACTCTATATGTGCAGGACTGGTAATGTAGCCAAGGATGTGTTTATTTACCCCAGCCTTTCCCTCTCCCTTTCTTTTTGGTTTTCCTTCCGAAGAATCGTGACAAGTCAATATAATACACAACATAAAGGAAATTAATGAAGGCAAAAGTAAACACCTCAATGCTGTGTTGTTATTTTGATATACTTACAGCACAGTGGCTGCAGATCAATTTTAAGTTGCTGGTGGGGGAGGGAGATTGTCCTCCTTTATACAAAAATAAACACAGTCAACTATCCTTTTGTAAAATCCTAGATTTTAAGGGCCAAACAGTCATTGCGGCTGTTCAGCCTGTCCCTGTGGGAAACAGGCTGCTGCTTTGTACCCAATAATTCCTGCATCGGAGTCATCGGCAAGGTGCAGCACATGTTCATCTCAGGAGGGATGCCATCACTGCTGCGGGTGAGTTGTTCCAGAGCCTGATGTGCCCGATGGTGAAACGTGCCCCTTATTTCTAGTCTGGAGGCGTTGAGTTTTGGCTTCCAGCCACTGGATTGCATTATGCCTTTGCCTATTAGATTAAAGAGCTATCTGCTATCTGAACTGTTTCTCCAGTGTAGGTATTAATAGATCATGATCAAGGCACCTCTTAACCCTCTCTCTGAGAAGTTAAATAGACTAAACTTCTTTGTCTTTCATAAAGAAGCAGGGGTTTGTTTCTGAACTTTTCATCATTCTTACTGGTCTCTCCAGCCTGCCCAATGTCCATTTGGAAGCATAGACCCCACAGGTCAGAAAGCATCCCAGGACTGACCACAGGAGATCATACCTCTGCTCGGCACACCTACAAGCAATTAGCCCACCATGCCACCCTTGTCACCAGCCTGGGCTGGTGTCTTTCTTGGCATCGCATCTTACTTCTGAGAAACCCACAAGGGAAAGGTCAGTCCTTACAAGCTCCTGAGGTCTGCATTGTTCCTAGCAAAGAAAACAATGTAAATGAGACACAGTACAGTTCTCCTCTGGCCTTGCTGCTCAGCCCCCAGCCATATTCATCCTTCCCAGGCTCATCTCCACCTTTCTTGAGGTGAGATCAAGTAGGAAATCACGTGCAGGTGGAGACCAAAACAAATATCAAAAGCTGTATTGGACTTTCACATATCATGGTATTTTTGTTTTCTTCTCGAAAAGTGTACATCAGGCTTCATGGTGTTAAATGTGCCCCATAAATCAGACTGTAGCCAAGTCAACACTTTTTCGTGGCTTTTATCTTTTGTAGTATCATTTGCTCTGGAGTTCAAAATACAGTAGTAACATTAATGCTGATTCTGGTATTTTTAATAAAAATCATTCATATATTGTGAATTTACAGAGTGGTTGGGCGGGTGTTTACTGAGACAGTCCATGTTTCACAGGTGTGAAAAAACCAGAGGTTTATGAAAGTGTCAGTAACAAACCAGTCTGGTTAAATAACAGCCAGTCTTTGGGGCACCCCCTCCGAACAAGTCACGAGTCACTGCCTTCCCCACTGGTCCCAGCCAGCCACCCCAGCAGGAAAACTCTCAGGAAACTGTCTCAGGACTGCTTGGTGGCATCAGGTATGTGGTTGCTTTGATCCTGTAATGAATAACAGGGCTGTCAGAGCCAGCTGTGTGTGCCACCTCTATGCTGTGCCACGGTAAGGTGCGCTGTGCTCATACACCCACTCGTCTTAAAAGCTTCTGTAAGTGCTGAAGGGTGTGAGGGGTTTAATCACTGTGTAGCAAAGCAAAATCATGTGGAAGGGGAGGGGATTTTATTATATGCTATCTCTGAGCAAGTTGGGTTTACCCATTCATATTCCCGTATGTGCAAACATGAAGATGTGTGTCCCCAAGGGACCTCTAGGATCTCCTTCCCCTGACCTGGAGGACAGAGGGTGCTGGTCACTGAGTCGTCCCTGTGTCTCCTGCATTCCTTTTTCTGGGCAATGATGAACTAGTTTTTGGACAGATCTTGTCTGTCTGTTCTGAGTCTTCTTTTGCAACTATGCTCCTACTTGGGTTGACAAAAAGTATAACACTGTGGTGTCTTCTGCTAACATGGCATCTGTGCTGGGGCGTATCAGACCTGGGCATGGTGGTGGCTCAGCTGATTAACTGAAATTCCCCCTGCTGTCCCCCTGCTGCACACACACACAATCTTGCATTTCTCCATCATTAATACCAGTCTTAATATTTCCATTTAAAGCTTCTGCAAGGGCTAAGAAGGGGAACAGCCTGCCACCTGCTAGGGCTGAATGCCTGTTGTCCTGCTTGTAGGGGGAAATGAGAACCACTCCTTCCTAACTTCCCAGGGCTGGGATCTTGGGCACAAAGGAGCAGGCTCTGCTGCACCTTGAGAGGGACCTATCCCAGTACTCCGGGATTTTGGGTCAGATTAATTTCCTATTTTGGAAAAGGAAGGATGCAAAGTGTTAAAGGTTATTCTTACTGTCACTTGCAACATTTTTGGCTTTCTTCTGTTGCTGTGATGTTGATATGGCTGTGGCCACTGCAAATGATAGGGATGCCCTCAGAGCAGAGGGACCTTGGAAGGAACCATCCAGTCCCCAGAGAGTATGGGAAGCTGCTGGATCCTGTTTACTGTGCCTGAGACTAGGGAAAAGCCTGGGCAGAGAGCTGTAGTTCTATCTTGACATAGCTGTGCCTCTACCTCAGCTCGGGGGGTTGCATGTGGAAAGGAGCACAGCTGCCAAAGGGGCATGAGGGAGTAGGGCGCTCCGTTTGCACAGGAAGGACCTGCTTTCCTGGCCACACAGCAGCAGGAGGTGATAGGATCACTGTGCCCCCAGCCCTGACCTGAAGAGGCAAGGCCTGTTGTGGAGGGAGGGGCCCAAGGTACCAGTGCTCCTTGTATTCCATAGCTGTGCCTCTGCTGGAAAGACAGGTGTGACCCACACCACCAGTATGCACAGCATCCACTGCACTGCACCCCTCGGCCCTTTTCATGTGGGTATTACAGTCCTGCAGAGCCTCAAATTAGCCCTTATTAAGTCACTGGGGAAGTAGAGCCCATCAGTGGAGCCTCTCATTTCATCTTCAGTTGTCTGAAATTCACAAAGGCTCCATGGGAGCCCACACGCACCTAGGATCAATGTGAGTTGGTGCTGTTCACACTGTGAGCCCAGAAAATGCCCTGGGCATCTGTTTACCTTTCTAAGGACAGATGGATCCCCTGTCTATCCACAAGGACAATCTGTCTCCTCCAGTCACTGCTCAGAGGATGCAGAAAGCTGTGCCTTGAAGCTCTGCACAACAAGCCATGTTGGGTACCAATCCCACGTCCCCTGCCCAAACCACCATGGCAGCTGCTCTGAGGTGAGGAAGCGTCTGCCCCACCGGTGGGCACACATTTCTTTTTGCCCATGCTCAGGGCTGCCCTGAGAGCGAAGGGAGTGAGTCTGCTCCCTGCCAGGTCTGTGCTGGCAAAGGTGGGGAGCTGCTGCTCTGCCCTGCCCACGGCCCCTGTACACTGCTTGTGTGGTTGGCAAAGCCTTCTGGCTCCAGGGCTGGGAGAGAAAAGGTTGTTTGCCATGCAATAGGTTACACAGCCAGGTCATCGGGGCAGTAATATATCCTGTTACACATCTCTTGGGCACTGTGCGATGGGAGAGGCCAAGGAACTCTGTCTCTAGCACTCTGGAATCTCTTGCAGCTTATGTCCCAGCCTGAGGCTGCTGGCCCCATGTGGCTGCAGGTGCTGGCTACTGTCACCGGATGTCTTGGGGTCAGCTTCCTCGGGCAAGCGTCCTTCCTTCCTCTGTTTTGCGTGTTTACTGGTGGCTGCAGGAGCCTAGTGTAGAGGGCCAAGCAGAGCTGGAGTCCTGCCACTGCTCCCTCTCCAGCTGGGCTGGGTCCCGCTTAGCTTCATCCTGAGTCCCACATAGCTGTGACAGAGGGGAGCTGAGAGCACAGGGAGCATCCAGCAGCCACTTTGAAAAGCATTAGGCTGGTGGTGGATGTCCTGAGCAGAGATGCAGCGTTGCCCAGAGGTGTCAGGGACAGGCTTGTGTGAGAAAGTCCAGACCAGGGAGCCTGAAGAGATATGAGGCTGTGCTGGGGTGGTGGGACCAGGGAAGAAGGGGGTAAGAGTATAAGTGCAGAGGCCTCTCTTGTCTGGGAGCTCCAGAAGTGCATGCTGGGTGCCTCATCCTCCTGCACCTCCCGGCTGTGGGTAGCGTTACAAACCAGCCTTTTCACAGGAGCCTGGGAGCTTGGGACTGCCAGTGACTGGGCATGGGGCACGCCAGCCCCCACCGCTGGCCAGGAGTGCAGTGCACCCGGCACCCTCAATGCAGCCTGTGTCCCTGCCTCCACCACTGCAGACAATAAACCCTTTCAGGGAGCCAGGGCCAGACCAGCCGTGACAGCCCAGTCTGTAAGCAGAGGCAGCAGGGATAAGTGGGCTATAGGTAGCATGTTCAGGGTCACCTCCTACAAACCTAGGGGCATCTCCCACCCTGGCCCCCTTGCCCTGGTGTTTCATCTCCCTCTGCTCCTGGGCATGCAGGTTGCCCAGTAGCATGGATTTCCCCCTCCAAAACGGACTGGGGAGAAGGGTGGGAGGGTCAGGGCTTTGGCCAAGATGCCGATAGGGAATCCAAGATAGTCCTGTGGGGGCAAGAGGTCCATGTGAGAGCTGGTGTTGGGCACTAAGCAGCTAAAGAGCCCACAGCACTGTGGCAAGTGGCCAAGGCATGCCAGTGTAGGTGTGCTGGGGCATTTGCTGCAGGCTGCCAATGCTGACTGCCTGTGCCTACTACTGTTGGTATCTGAGCATAGAAATCCTGAATTAGATCTGTGATACAGATTCAAGAAGTGACTTCCAAGGTGACCCAGCTCCCTACACCACCTTCTGTACCCTCTAGCACTGCTCAGGACTTGCCCATACTTGTGGCTGCAGCTTTTCAGCCACCAGTGCTTGCTGCTCTGACAGCTCTTTGAGGCGGAGGTGGGGGGAAAGACACAGGGGAGCAGCTCTTGTCCCCACGGGCACCTCTTCTGCTGAGCCTGCGTGTTGGTGCTCCTTCTTCTCCAGGCGTAACTCTGGAGCTGATCCCCAAGCTGCTGACCCAGCACAGGGACAGGAGCAGGCAAGGACGCTGGCTGGGACAGGGACACTGGCTGATCTCTCCAGGGGGGAAAGAAGACGCCATGGAGCCTCTTGCATCCAAAGCAATCAGCAGGCAGGATCTCTGGGTCAGGACTCCTGTACTCTGAACAGGCACTTCACCACTGAGAAGGCCACATAAATGGTTCATGGGCTGCAAAAGTGGATGCCGAGATGAATTTGTGTTTGTGCACTACTCTCACAGCACACAGCAGCATGCCTCGGGACTGTCTCAGGGCCTGTTCCTTCCCTGTGGATTGTGGTTATGTGTCATGCAGCAGAGCCAGAAAGAAGGCAAGGTCAGGAAGGAAGAGGCATTAGCACGAGAGGCCAGCTGGGGCAAAGGGGGCCTTGATGGCTCCCCAGACTGGCTGCAGGAGGCCTGTTGAGAGAAGGGGCTTGAACTCTGCATCAGGACGCTGTGGGGACTTGCTACTTGAAGTTTTATGTCTTGAGTCCTTTTGTAGCCCCACGTGCTCTGACTCTATCCTTCTTCTTCCTTGGTGGCTTCTCCTGCTGTCTCAGGCAGCTGTCAAGCTCTTTGCTTGCACCTTCTGGTTTGATTTTGATGGGCCACTTGCTTTTTCTGCTTGTTCTTTTGTCGTGCTTGTTTTAGAGCTGTATTGATTTCTTTCTTTGCATGACTTCCACAAAAGCTGCTCTTTGCTCCCAGCCAGGGATGTTGCTTTTCACCATCCCTTTGCTTCCCTTTGAAAATGCTTGCCCCGCTAACCTCTGCAAGCAAGAAGACACCTCAAACCCCTGCATACAGGTAGATGAAAGCCTGGATGTCGTCCCCAGTGTAAACTAGAGCAGTTCTGGGCCTGCTGTAGTTTAAACATCCTCCTCTGAGCTGCCTGTGTCTCATCTACATTCCACCCTCTTACCGCTAGAGACATTCGAGAACTGGCAGCAATTTTGTGGGAGCCAAGGGGGGATATATCGGTTTTGATGAAATTGCCCTTTTCCCAAGGAGTGCACTTAGCCACCATCCCATTTAACTACTTCTTTCACCTGCTCACATGCTCTTCCAGGACCTGGAGACCCCTCCTGAGACCTCCTGGGGATGAAATCAGAGACCAGCACACTGCCTGCAGAGTCAGGTTTTCTGCTGACCTCCTGGAGCCTTCTGAGGAGGCAGAGGAGAGCTGAGCAGGGATTTCAGGCACTCACAAGGATAGACTGTAGCCACCACCTGTGCCAGACAAAGAGGTAGAACTGGGAAGCCACCCTGCTCTGCAAAGGATTGTGGCTGTGGCTCCAGGGGAAGGGACAAAACCAGACATCTGGCCAGACCTGCCTGGAGATGCCAGTGCTGTGGGAGAGCATGTGGATTGCCTGGTACCAACTGGAAACCTGTCCCCTCTTCCTCCTCCCCCAAAGCAGGAGCCCTTTGAAGACCTTATTGCTTTCTCCCTGAGATGGAGCAACCTGAGACACCGGACAGATGAGTTGCATCCAACCACCTGCCCTGGAACAACATCCCCTGTCCCTGCTGTCCCCTCCACTGTCCTCTCTCCTCCCTACACTGCCTGCTCCAGCCCTGCTCCAAGCAGAGCCAGGAAGCCAGGCATTTTAAAAACTTAGTGCAAAACTAATTTGTCAGCCATAAACAAGTGGCAAAGGCTTCGGTACATTTTCTGCCTGTTTTATTCAGTTCCCCCAGTGAAGGATGCTTGCCTCCCCTCTCTGCCAAAGAAGCTCTGAGTAATTAGCACTGTGGTTGTAGTATGGCATTGGTGGGATGAGAGGGGCTCCCCAGGGAGGCAGTAGGGAAGGAGGTCGGGGGAGTTCTGTGAAGGAGGGAGACTGTGCACACACCTTCAGAGGGCTAAGGCATGAGGGAGAAAAGCTTATATGAGTGGCTGCTTCTGGCTGTGAGAGGAGACTTTCAAAGAAGATGCTGCCACCAACCTGAGCCAACTTGGGAAAGGTCTGAGACTACCCCTAAAGTGTGTGAGGGAGTGTGTATGGGTGGGCAGAGGGTTAGAGCCACAGGAAAACTCAGTCTCAAAGAGGGACATTAGGACGTCTCAAGCCCAACCTCCTGCTCAAAGCAGGGTCAGCTGTAGGTCCAGATTGCGTTGCTCAGGGCTTTGTCCAGTCAGATCTGGCAAAAATCCAGGGAGAGAGGATGCCATTACATCTATGGAATTTTTCTCCTCAAGCAATGCCATCAGGCCCAGTTCCCAGGACTGTGAACCATGTGCGGAAACTGAGCCTGCAAGTAGAAGGGCACCGTGAGGCACAGGAAGGGACAGTTCCTGGTTGTCATGGTGGCTATGCTTCATATCTTGCTTGGTAGCAGAGGTAGAGGGATGGTCAGTCCCTACAGATGCAGGTTGAAACCAAGAGTAGGATCTGAGGTTGGGCATGTGTTTGGCATGGCTAAGGCAATTGATGGGCAATCTGGAGAACTCCACCAGTGTCCTGGGGCACCATATCCAGACTAAGGAGGTTGCCAGAGAGTGAAACAAATTGGGGCAGTTTGTAGAAGTACAGGGGAACAGTCAGGAAAGCTGTGTGAAGAGAGACCGAGAGAGCCTCACGTATGGCTTGGCTAGATGGAGACAGGATAGCAGGGTGCAAATACCCAGGGGAGGAGGGAGAAGAGGGATGAAGCTAAAGAGAAGGGGTGAAAATAGATGGGAATCTATCTGCCTGGTAATCTCAGGTCCAAGGCTGCAGAATGGTCCCTGGGAAGGAAGTGGAAAGCTTTCTTATTAGCCTGGACAAAACTCCTGAGAGACTCAAGCACCAGCAAGCTGCCAGGGAGCCGCACAGCACAGGGGGTGCGCATGTCGCGGCCTCTCCCTGGGCTGCTGCAGGCAGAGTGGCAGTGAGGACCGGTGAACATCTCTAGAGGACTCCACTGTTCACATGACGCTGGTGACTCATTGGCACTGGAGCTGAGTGAGTGGCAGGGGCTGAGAGGTCTGTCCACACGAGGGAGCTGCTCAGAGGTGTTGCGGGTGAGCCAGTCCTTCAGGAGTCGCTCCGAGGGCGGCGGAGCCCCGCTCCCACCTCTGCTCAGCCCTGGCGAGCAGATAAGAGCTTTCTGCATCGATGGATGCTGTAAAGTCACCCCAAAAGGCATCATCTGAAAACCAAGACC
The DNA here is from genome assembly GCF_017976375.1 of Cuculus canorus. NCBI lineage: Eukaryota > Metazoa > Chordata > Aves > Cuculiformes > Cuculidae > Cuculus > Cuculus canorus. The sequence goes on from NC_071405.1 coordinate 50,920,046, forward strand.
GTTCATCTTTTCCTGCTCTTCCAAAACAGCAGGACCCGCAAGCAGGCATCTGCAGAGCCTGACCACCACTGAGCTCTCTGGTCATCAGGTGCTTCTTCAAAGCTGACGTCAGAATATCTGCTAATATTTACACAGTCAACACGTAGATGCCTGTTTAATATTAGCATGCGTATAGAAATGCAGCAATTCAATATAAACTAAATACCTGTGCTTTATACTAAATGCATTTTAATTCAAAGTGCTTCATATTTCTGCGTAACTGTGTACTGAGTGTGTGGTAAGGTATTTAAATTTGTAGCACCTATTACTAGCAATTCACATGAAACCATATATTTATCAGGATCAGTTGTTTGGATGTATATAATATACCACAAGACACTGTGATGATTCTTGGCCTTCAAAACTCTTTTTTCCCCCCCAGCTAACATGTCTGTAATACTGGGTCAGCATGGTTCACAACTTTAGCAGGTGGTGTGCCTCAACCAAATACTTAAAGAGAAAACCATTTTATTTTTGGCATGATGTCAAATTGTCCCTCTTGATGCCGTCATCTAAAGAGCAAGGACGGATGTCACTGTGATGGGTAAGGCTCTGAAATAGCAAATACCTCCTCTTCCCCCACAGGAACATCCTTGCCATAGCACTGTTGTGGGAGGTGTTGTGGAAATCTCAGAGGTGGAAGTACTGGGATTTCCCTGCTGCCATTTTCATGCTGGATCAATCAGAGCAAAAGCTGTTGTAATTATTTCTTCATTGTGCTCACGTGGCAGAACAGAGCACGTTTGCCTGCTTCTCCCCCCAGAGCACGCATCCATCAACATGTGGGGCAGCAGGGGCTAGAGCTGCTCTGGGGGATCTGGTGGTCAGGGAAGAAGGGATTGGGGACTGGGGATTGGGGCTGCAGGCACAGAGGCTTGGGAGGGCAGCTCTGATGCTGACCTCACTGCAGGAGGGCTGTACAGCAAAGTCGTAGCCTGCCTGGCTGCCAGGCAAGGTTTGCAGGGATGCAGCACTGGGAGTGCAGGGAGCGACGAGCCCTGGCACCCCTGTGGCTTCAGGGATGCTGCAGGTGAAAGCTTCTGCCTCAAGGTCTGGAAACAGTCAAAGAGTGGGAGAGAAACTAAAGAGAAGCAGTTTCTGTGAAAAATTCCAGCATAAGAAATAGGCTTCAGCATCAGAAACTTTCTGGTCTCAGGCAAAAGCATTTAAGAGCAGAGTAAAACCCAGCCCCATCCTCTCTCACAGGCCTGTGCCCCCTTGCAGGGCTGCTGAGCACTCCAGGCCTCCCCGCTGCTTTTGGGCAAGGAGGAGGCACTGCACTCCCGCCTGGCAATTTATAACCCACACTGCAGCCCTCAGGGTGCTGGCCAGGACATGGCAATAAGGATGGATTTAGCTGTGTGTGGTCCAGCATGGTGGTATTCAAACTGTCCTTTCTGCCACAGCTTATATCCCCAAGGATTCCAAGTGGTACCCAAAACACAAGGCAGCTCCATGGACTCTGTCAGTCTTCAGAGAGTTTGAGTCAGCAAAGCTCCAGCCCCACAGCAGTCACACACAGCCAAGGTATGAGCATGTCTGGGATTCAGCAGAGTAACTGCTTTGTCCCAGGTGGCTTCCTTGACTGCTGTCTGGAGAAGTGAAGGATAGCGTGCTCAGGCAGTTAGTGATGGATGGCAGGGTGAGTCCTGAGACAAGGAGACAGATGGTACCACTTGTGGGAGGAGTGGTAGGGAGGCTGAAGGACAGGGGCAGCCTACAGTCACTGGAGCCAGGCAGAACCTCTGCCATGGGACTTACAGACCCACAGTATTGCAGCAAGGTCCTGGGAGGCTGGGATGCAGGGGAAAGGATGGCCGCGGGTTGGGGAGGAGGTGGAGAAGCAGAGTTATTTGGGTTAAGTTGCATCTTCCGCCTTGTCCCTGCCCTGAGAGGGCAGGATGGGGTGGGAGAGGAAGGAATACCATTGTCCTGTGCCCACTGCTGCCTCAGGGAAACCAGCTGCAGTGATCTCCACTCCTGGGTGAGTAATTACTACATTGTCATTACTAGGTTAGTTGAGGTGTCGGGGTCATGGGAGGCAGAGTTTGTTGTCCACCTCTGGAGAGAGATGAACTGCCAACTCCCTAGTGATGGCTCCCCTGACCACCTCCATGCTGAACCCCAAGGTGGGGCAAAGCACCACCACTGGTGGAGGCAGGAGGAAATCCCAGAGAGGAGCTCAAATAGTCTCTCTATGCAGACCCCTTGGAGTCAGCACCTCCAAAGTCCCTACAGGGACAATGGCACCTGGGTACAGCACTTACTAGGAGCAGTAGAAGTACCTGAATGGGGCTGCTTAGATCCCATTTCCAGCATCTTCTTGCTGGAGGCGTGGGAGACATGAGGGTCAGGGTCTGTCCCACAGAGCTGAGCTGCCCCATCATCTCCACCTTCAGCAGCAGAGAGTAACCTTGTGCCATGGAGGGGCCTCCTTCCCAAATTACAGGAACCATTGGCTTGGAAAGAGGAAGGAGAAAAGTGAAGACGGAAGAGATGGAGGCCTGAACCACCTTCTCAGTCAAGCAGCAGCTAAAGCCTGTCTCAGAAGGGCAGGGAGAGGTGGCACCCCTTTAATTGTGCCTAGGAATTAGTGGGGGGTTGCTTTTATTTTGATAGGCAAAAAAAGTGCAAGGGAGCAGCCTCTTTCCAAAGCATCAGGCAGCTCCTGAGCCTACCTCCTCCTTGCGAGCTTTCCCTTTTCCACAGATCTACAAACCACACAATGCTTGTTGAGTGCAGAGGGACAGCAAGTCCATTACCGTCCACAGAGCACCTGCTGTTTCTGTCATTTCTAACCAGCACTGTGAGAGAGGTGAGTGGGAGTCTCATTTCTGCAGTAATCCCTGTTTCCCAATAGCAGAGAGAAATGCAGGCTATATCCAAAAAAAAATGGAGGGGTTAAAAACCTGATGTATCCTAGCTAAGGGCTGTGCTGCATTTCAAAACAGCTCCACTCTCGGCTGTGGGGATCGGTGGATGGTCAGGGGACACTGAGAATGTTCTCAAACCTATCCAAGAGCAAATTGCTCTCCTTCTCTCTCTGGGTCAACAAGGAGGGAGGAAAGCTGTGTGCTGGGATCTGGAGTTTCCAGGAGTATCGTTCTCTACTCGACAGTCATGGCTGATGTTTTTGTCCTGTAAAGTGGGGAGAGGCGGACCCTGGATCTGCTGCAGCCAGCACGTTCTAGGGTTAAACACAAATCCACCCTAGAGGGAAAGTGGGTCAGGGCAGTGTCTACTCAGCTCACTAACAGGTTAATTTGATTCCTCCTTTAGTTGGAGCAGAAGGAAATTTTGGGCTACCATTCCCACCCTTCCCTTTAATCTGTCATGATTGCTGCAGGCTCTTGCTTCTTTTTGCAAGGACTGGATTCAGTGTCCCCAAAAGCTGCTGGTTGTTTGCAAGGTGACATGTGGAGTGGGGTGACAGGCAGTTTGGAGAAGGGCTTGGGAGAGCCCCTTCTCCCAGCAAGGCAGAGGTGGGAAAGGAGTGAGCAATCAGGTCATCCTTCTCCACCTGGCTCTTGTTCAGTCTGCCCCTCCCTCCCCAAAACGCTCATCAAGACCAAAGCACACAAGCTTGTTCTGTGCATCAGCCCTGCTAACCTCGCCTCTGGGCTGTGGCAGCAGCTCTCTGGAGCTCACCATTTCGTTAGCAAGCTGCTACACCACTTAGACACACGAAAGTCTCTGAGGCTGGATGGGATCCACCCAAGAGTCCTGAGGGGGAGATGGTGGATGTGCTCATCAAGCTACTTTCCATCATTTATCAGAAATCCTGGCTAACTGGGGAGGTCAAGTTGACTGGAGGTCAGCAAATGTGACAACTATCTTCAAGAAGGTCCAGAAGAAAATCAAGGCAACCACGCGCCTATCAGTCTGACCTCAGGAGAGGGGAAGGTTATGGAGCTGATCATCTTGAGTGCCATCACACGGCACGTACAGGACCACAGGGCGATCAGGCCCAGGCAGCATAGGTTTAGGAAAGGTAGGTGCTGTTTAACTAACTTGATCTCCCTCTATGACCAGGTGACCCGCTTAGTAGACGAGGGAAAGCCTGTGGATGTTGTCTATCTAGACTTAAGTAAAGATTTTGACTCCATTTCCCACAGCACTCTCCTGGAGAAATTGGCTGCTCAAGGCTTGCATGGGCGTACTCTTCACTAGGTAAAAAAATGGCTGGATGGCCGAGCCCAAAGAGTTGTGGTGAATGGAGTTGAATCCAGTTGGCAGCTGGTCACAAGTGGTGTTCTCAGGGCTCAGTGTTGGGTCTGGTTCTGGTTAATATCTTTATCAATGATCTGGACGAGGGGATGGAGTGCACCTTCAGTAAGTTTGTAGATGTCGCCACAATGGGTGGGAGCATTGATCTGCTTGAGAGTTTAAAGGTTCTTCAAGAGGAATCTGGACAGGTTGGATTGATGGGCCACAGCCAGCTGCAGGAGTCTCAATAAGGCTAAATGTGGAGTTCAGCACGTGGGTCACGACAACCTCATGCAGTGCTACAGGCTTGGGGAAGAGTGGCTGGAAACCTGCCTGGCAGAAAAGGACCTGACGTTGTTGGTCAACTGCCAGCTGAATATGAGGTGGCAGCATGTTCAGGTGGCCAAGAAGGCCGATAGCCTCTTAGCTTGTATTAGAAATAGTGTAGCAAGAAGGATCAGGGAAGTAGTTGTCATTCTGTACTCAGCACTGGTGAGGCTGCACCTTGAATACTGTGTTCAGTTTTAGGCCTGGTACTACAAGAAAGACTTTGAGGTGCTGGAGTACATCGATGGGAGGGCAACAATCTGGTGAAGGATCTGGAGCACAACTCTTATGAGGAGTAGCTGAGGGAACTGAGGTTTAGAAGAGGAAGTTGAGGGTAGACCTTACCACAAGTCCCTGGAAGGAGGTTGTTGCCAGGTGGGTGTCAGTCTCTTCTCCCAAGTGAGAAGTGATAGGACAACAAGAAATATCCTCAAGTTGCACCAGGGAAGATTTAGACTGAATATTAGGAAGAATTTCTTCACCAAAAGCATTATAAAGCACTGAAATAGGCTGCCTTTGGAAGTGGTTGAGTCATCATCCCTGGAGGTATTTAAAAGATGTGTAAATGTGGTGTTTAGGGACATGGTTTAGTGGTGGACTTAATAATGTTAGTTGTACAGCTGGACTTGATGAGCTTAAGGTTTTTTCCTAACCTAAATGATTCTATGATTCTGTGATGCTATGATCAAGGGCACCCAGCCGTTACTGCTTTCCCTGCAAAGTGCTGTGCTGGATCCAGGTCTCCCTCTCCCCCAAGAAGCAAAGGCACTGTGAAGGTCAGTGATAGAATATCCTGTTCCCATGTCTGCTTATAGTGAGCATTCAGGTGGGGGCTGGGGAAGGGAAAAGCCATCCTCCCTTGGGCTGATGGAAGGATGGGTCTCTCTAGCTTGCCTAGAGCCTGGGAGATGCTGGGCAAAGAGCAGCATGGTACTGGCAGGTGAAACCAGTGCCTGTGCAGCTCGGGAGCTGTGCATTTGTCCCATGTGCCACAGCTGCCCTCAACCTGGCCTGTCCCAATGTCCCTCAGCCAGGCACTGTGGCCTGGTTGCATGCTGCAGGTTGCAGCTTCATGGGAGCTGTGAGGTGCAATGCCCTAGTGCTGCGCAGCACAAGTCCATCTGTCCATCCATCCTGCTGCTGCCAGGGCCTTGCTGCTCATGCTTGCAGGGTGGGGGGTGTGCAGCCATCAAGCGTTGTTGGTTTATTTTGCAGGTGACGATGATAATTTTCTGCCTGCTGCACACTCTTTAATTAACAGCTCAGAGGATGTGGGGTGAGAGGCATAATGAGTGCTCCGTTTGCATATCAAAAGGCAGCATCATTAATATCTCTGTGCTCACAAGAGCTCTCAGAAGGCAGGCAGGTCGACGCCGGCGGCTGCAACTGAAAGTCCTGTTGGGTGTGCAAGGGGATGCTGTGCCAGAGGGCACACGGGTGTCAGAGGTGTGTGTCTGGCAGCCGAGGGGTGAACAGGGAGGGGGCAACCACAGCCCCCCATCCTGGGATGGCAAGCAGAAAGGTTTTGCCAAAGGGGGAGGGGGAGGGAGGGGGGTTAGCACGGCAGTTTCTAGACAAAAGGGGGAGCATGCTGAGGATTTTTGGCGAAGTCACCCAAATATCCCAGGCTGCTCTGCAGCAGCTTCTTTTCTTGATTTTCCTGCCGGGCTGGAGGAGTTGTCCCCAGGCGACCCCTCGCTGGCCAGTGCTGGTGGCCCTGGAAGGCTGCACTGAAGTGGCTGATTGTTCAGATAAAGCTTATCCTGTTACTCAGGCTGTTTGTCACCGTACGGCATTTGCACAGAGAAGTCCCTGTAGATCTCAATTTGGCCGTGCTCAGCCAGCAGGATTAAATGTTCCTTTGCTTCTGTCTCCTGCATGGAGGAAATCAGCTACCCGGGTGACGGTTTACTCCTACACATGCACTCATCTTTCTTTCCTTAACTCTCTTCTAATTAAATATAAAAATTTCCCAGGGGAATGAGGGAGATGACATGCCAGGATATCCTTGGCTTTCCCTGCAAGTCAGGCCACAGTGTGCTCTCTGGGAGGCCAGCTTCACTCAGGACACAGAGGATTTTTGTCAGCAAGACAGAAGTTGGGTTAGGGCTTCCACTTCCCTGTAGCCGCTGGCTGAGCTGGCAGCCCGGGTGGGACTGATCCAGCAGGTACATGTTTCCCACAGCAAAGCAGGGGGAAGTCTCTGTGGGCCCTGCAAAGCCCTGGGATAAGGATTGTGACACCCAGGATTTCTTCTGCTCTGCTTCCACTTCCCCTCAGCTCCTTCTGCTTTGGTGCAGGCTGCATTTCTGTGGGTAACTTTACTCAAGTAGCCTCTGAGTGTTGAAGATTTGCAGCTTCTGGAGGGAGGGGCTGAAAATTTCTAGAGGCTGTTTCTGTCCCTGGGCATCCTTCCAGTTAGACAGGGCATGTCAGACACTGAGAGATACAGTAAGGGGCTGTGTGCAGCAAAGCAGCAGGCAAGCTAAAAGACCAAAGGATAAAAATGAGATGATAGAGGTACACCAGATCCCTGTCTCTCTTCCTCCCTATCCAGCTGTGCTTGGAAATGCTTTTGGAGGAAGCCTGCCTGGGTCCCCTGAGGCTGCCTGGCTTGGCAGCAGGAATCTCTGTCTGAGGCCCATGGCCAGAGGAAGGATGGGGCAATCTTTGTGAGGGACAGGAGCTCTGGCTTAGGAGCACATTACCAAAGAGACTTCTGTCCTCCAGTTTCATCATCTGTGCTACAAGTCAAAAGAATAAATTGGTTCTGTAACTCTGCCTCACAAATCTTGTACGAAGGCCAACCAAGCAAATGTACATTTAAGCGGAACACAATGCAGGGCAAATTTGCTACCAGATTCCTCTAAGCCTGTTAGAGGTGGAACAACACAATGATCAAATTAAGGGCACAATTAAGATTAAATTGATAGGTCTGAATGTTCAAGTGCCAATGAACACAGTGTGTAATCATATCAAACGCTGGGGCTGGTAATAGAAAGGATGACATTGTGTTTATCTTCCTTGTACTGTGAGAGTCAAAGAAAGAGCTGCACCACTTTCAGGAGGGGGTCCACCCAGCGTCTCACAGGGATGGAGCCAGAAAAGAAGCTGTGGGACGTGCAGATCCCTAACATCAAGCACCTGCTGCTAAAGGAAACTCCTGGTACCAGTCTTCCGTCTCCTGGAAGCTGAAGCCATTCAGGGTGTGGTGGCATAGAGATGCCACCAGACCGTTTGCCTCTTAGATTTGGTTGTTGAAAGGACACAAACAGGAGAGCAAAAGTAGGATCAAATGAGTATGAGTTTGAACAGTTGTTGATTGAGGCCACCCAAAGGTTTCTTGGATTGACAGGTATTTGCAAGGGGCTGTATACTGACATTGATCACTTGAATTTTAGTATTGCCTGTCTATATAGTGAGCCAGCTATACACTCCCTGACACATTGCCTTTCTCATTTTGCTGATATCACAGCGAAAAACCCAAGTAAATAAATTTTCCTGTCATCTCAGATGACCTCATTTCCTTCTTACCTCAGTCTTTAGTAGTACGGAAAGTTGTTCCCTGTGTGTGCATGCCCAGGAGTTAGAGGAGCAGAACAAAGCTCCCATGTTCCAAGAGGAAAAAATTAGAGACTTACTTGCCCAATTAGACACTCACAAGTCTATGGGGCCAGATGGGTTCCATCCAAGAGTATTGAGGGAGCTGGCAGACGTGCCTCCCAAACCCCCTTCCGTCATCTTCCAGTGGTCCTGGCTGACTGGGGAAGTTCCTCTTAACTGGAAGCTGGCTGATGTCATACACATCTTCAAGAAGGGTTGGAGGGAGGACCCAGGAAACTAAAGGCCTGTCAGTCTGACCTCAGTGCCGGGGAAAGTCATGGAACAGGTGATCTTGAGTGCTGTCGTGAAGCACATGCAACAGAACCAGGTGATCAGGCCCAGTCAACACAGGTTCATGAAAGGCAGGTCTTGCCAAACTAACCTAATCGCCTTCTATGACAAAGTGACCTGCGTACTGGATGAGGGAAAGGCTATGGATGTAGTCTTCTGGGACTTCAGTAAAGCCTTTGACACAGCTTCTCACAGCATTCTGCTTCAGAAACTGTCAGCCTCTGGCCTGGACAGGCGCACACTCTCCTGGGTTGAAAACTGGTTGGATGGCCGGGCCCAGAGAGTGGTGGTAAATGGAGTTAACTCCAGCTGGAGGCCGGTCACAAGTGGTGTCCCCCAGGGCTCAGTGCTGGGTCCAGCCCTGTTCAATGTCTTTATTAATAACCTGGATGAGGGCATTGAATGCACCTTAGTAAGTTTGCAGATGACACTAAGCTAGGTGGAAGTGTGGATCTGCTTGAGGGGAGGGAGGATCTTCAAAGGGATCTGAACAGGCTGGACCGCTGGGCTGAGACCAATGGTATGAGGTTTAACAAGCCCAAATTCCAGGTCCCACACTTGGGGCACAACAACCCTGTGCAGTGCTACAGACTAGGGGAAGAGTGGCTAGAAAGCTGCCTGGAGGAGAAGGACCTTGTGGTGTTGACTGACAGCCGACTGAACATGAGCCAGCAGTGTGCCCAGGTGACGAAGAAGGCCAATGGCATCTTGGCTTGTGTCAGAAACGGCATGGCCAGCAGGCCCAGGGAGGTTATTCTGCCCCTGTACTGGGCACTGGTGAGACCGCACCTCAAATACTCTGTTCAGTTCTGGGCCCCTTGCTACAAGAAGGATGTTGAGGCTCTGGAGCGTGTCCAGAGAAGAGCAACAAAGCTGGTGAAGGGAAAGAAGGAGAACAAGTCTTATGAGAAGTGGCTGAGAGACCTGGGGCTGTTTAGCCTGGAGAAGAGGAGGCTGAGGGGAGACCTTATTGCTCTCTACAACTACCTGAAAGGAGGTTGCAGAGAGGAGGGAGCTCGCCTCTTCTCCCAGGTGACAGGGAACAAGACAAGTCAGAGTGGCCTCGAGCTCCATGAGGAGCTTTTAACAGAAAGGGTCATCGGGTACTGGCAGAGGCTGCCCACAGAGGTGGTTGATTCCCCATCCCTGGAGGTATTTAAAAGATGGGTGGATGAGATGCTCAGGGACATGGTTTAGCAGCAGATAGGAATGGTTGGACTCGATTATCCTGGAGATCTTTTCCAACCTAGTGATTCTGTGTGATTCTTTAGAGGGTTTGGGGGTTATGTTGTTTCATCTTATTTTATTTCTTCCAGCAGCACTGCTCTGTGCATGGCTCTTTTCCTTGGGAAGGAAAGGAGCTGCTGCCCATAAACCACCACAGGAAGGATATGTAGCTTACACGAGGCCTGTGGTAGTTTGTGATTTGCAAACATTGCTTTGGTGAGCAGATGTCTGGGAGGAGGAGATCAGGAACTTCCTTCACTTGCACAGCAAGGTCTTGGTACACCTCCTGCTTTGGAGATCGCTTTCCTGAGGAGCATTTGGCAACTTGTTTGTGTAGTAGGAGTAAGGATTAACCATGAGCATCACCAATGGCATGTCTGACTGAAACCCAGGAACTCTCAATATTCACACTGAGAAGGAGGAGCCATTACAGTGTGTGTCCCCACACAGGTGCTGGGTGCTCCTTAGTGCTGTCTCTCATCATTATTTACTTCTGCTGCTTCAGTGCTTCAGTCCCTCTCCCATCCCCCTTTTCCACGGGCATCCAGGGCACCCAAAGGTGCCCATCAGCAGTTCTGGGACACACACACAAGGCATTAGGTGGGAGAAGAGCCTCCTTCTCCTGGCACAGGGCGCATTTCTCCATAGTGTGCCCTCAAGTGACTGCACACCCCTGCGGTCAGCACCACTGTTTGGGGAGGAATCCTGATGGTCCATGGGATTTTTGCCAGAATAGTTTAATTGAGTTTCCTTGGGGAGAAGCATTTCCATCTAATTCAGCTCTTAATTAACCCCGTGCACCCCAAAAAGGCTTTGCAACCACTTGTAAATTGAATATGCAAAGTATTATTTGTCTAGGAATAGCAGCCTAAAAGCTGCAGCTCTGACGTTTATAGTTGCTAATGATGATGGATGTGGGAGAGAGAAGTTGGAAAAGGAGTGGAGGGGAAGAGTTTCTTCTATCTTAGAAGATGCAGAGACAGATGTATAATGGCCATCTTACTGGGGCACAAGTGGACTTTTTCTTCCTTCATTTAAAAATGAACATGAAAGGAGCAAGAGGAGGCTGGAGGAGTATATTCCAAGTGTAATAACAGGCATCCTATACAGTATTTGATAAGGTGAACTGCGGGGCTGGTGTTGCTAAACTTGTCGGGAAGAAGAAAGTCAAAACTGCTTGCTGCAATAAGAAATAGTTTTGCAGCTGATAGAAGCCTAAGAGAAATACTAGAAGCCTTTTAGCCTTTCCCAAGGAAAGGGGGGAAGTGTCAACGGCTGATGCACTTGCGTCTTACCCTTACAAGCCTGTCTCTGAGCCTAGGTTTCACCCTCAGCGGGGTAACTGCAAGGTTCACTTGCTTAATGCAGAATCTATTTATTGGCATCAAAAAACTCATGTCCGTGAGCAGAGCCACCTCTCAGGGGACACAGAGGGGGACAAAAAGGAGAGAATGGCAAGTCAGGGCTGGGATGTACAGAGGCTGGCTGGGGAGCAGCTAGTACAGCTGAGGGGCCAGAGTGCCAGGGCTGTGTGCGTTGGCTGGGGCTGGAGCTGCCTCAGGAGCCTCCAGCTTGGCATTTCCTTAAAGCTTTCCACTTCCTATTTTGTCTCTGCTCAAAGGGTTTGTCCTGTTTTGTGAAGCTGCCAGCATTTTCAGCGGGTGCAAGGGCTGAAGCCAGCTGCCTGCCTTCTCATGTGGGAACGTTTCCTAACAGATGGAGGATATTCCCAGTATGGTATTCCCCTGGGATTCAGCATGTTTTGCACTGCCAGAAGTGCTGATGAGTAGACAGCCATCACTCAGACCAGGATGGAGGGGGGATAGTGTGGATAGGAAAACACACGCCAAGTTTGGGGCAATTCCCTTGCTATGGGATCCTCTGTACTGAGAAGCCTTAAGACTGTCAAAAGTTTGCAGGTGCAGGATGTCGAGGAGGGTTTCCATTCCAGAGAGCTTTCCTTGTGCCCTCCTCAAGTCAGACATTCATCATCCCATTCAGCAGAGCAAAATAATTCTCGGTCGCAAGGTCCAGACAGGGAGGAGCAGTTTCACTGCCTCTAGGTTTCCTACTCTAGGTAGTTTCCCTGGCAGTGGCTGGAGCAGGGTAAGACACAAGGCTGGCAGAGCAGGCATGGGGTGACACAGCCCCGGGGCTCTGGCAGACACAAGGTAGCCAGAACCCAAGAACAAGGCTTCCCATCACAAAAGGTCACTGGTAATAGTGATGCTCTGAGTTTCACTGACATCTGTGTGTATATCTAATCCAGTGTTGAATCTCATTGAGTTTCTGGTTTCAAATAGCTATCTCCTGGGGAAGAAACACTATCATTTAATCTCACATCTGATGAAGTAGCATTTTCCTGCCTCATCCCTGCAACTCACTGGCCAGCCTCCTGCTCTCCTGCTAGCAGATAGGGGAAACTGAGTTTTCCCACTTTCTCTCCATCACTTTTTGTTTTGTAAGCCTCTATTGTGCCTCCATTCCCCAACAGTTATGGTCCAATTATGGTCCCCATCACTCAGGCTCCCCACTCATCCTGGTGACCCCCCTGCATCCCTGCCATGCTCTTCCTGCAGCATTGTGCTCATCCCTGTGCTACTCGCCACTATTGCCCAACAAATGTCATCTTCATTGAGGCTTTGCCAGCCCCATCGAGGCTTTGCCTGCTGCTGCTGCTCGCAGGGAGCATGGACCAAGCTGTTCCCAGGGCAGTCTCAGTCTCCTCTGGGAATGGTACAGAAACCCCCCCAAGTTTACTGAAGTTGCACATTTTATGCTGCAAAGTCCATTTCTTTGCATTTATCAGCATCAATACAATTTGTCACCATGGTACCCATCCATTTAGTAACTTCAGGACTCTCCAAAGCTCTTTGCTGTCTCCTGCGCTCATGAATCACTTGCATAAGTTTACATTTGTTCCTATATCACCGGCCTCTGCCTCTCCATCCAGACCATTAATAACACCCTTGTACAGCAGGAGGCCTAGCATGCATCCCAACTTCACTGCTGCTCATCTTTTGCCATTATAAACCCCAACTATTTATCCTCTCTGCTTTGGGACTCCTTGCCAGTTTCCCACACAGGAAACGATGGTGCCTTTTTCCCCCCAACTAATTAGCTATTTTAGCATCTGACTGGACAATATTTTGTCAGAGGGGTACTAAATAAATAGCCACTTCATTGTCTTGCATCTGCTGCTGGGCTGATATGTTCAAGGAAATCTGGGAGATTAGTGAGACACGATTTTCCTCAGAGACATACACACTAGGCTGTATTATGAGATGTTCTGTTTTTAATTATCATTCCAATCAATTTGGTGCACACAGATGTGCAATTTACTGATCTGTAATTCCCCAAATTACCCCTGGAGGCTTCATTTTTATTGTTAGTGTAACATTTGCTACCAGCTATCTGTTGTTTGGTTTTGGGGGAAAGGTTTTCTTCTTGTTGTTTTTTTGTTTTACACCTTTAGACATCTGCTCTCCAGAAATCCATTTTGGCTCATTTTTTCCTTTCTTGTTACCTGCTGTAATTTCTTGTTGCCAGGCAAGGTTTTGATTACCCCATTTGGGAGTACCCCCACGTGCTGAAACCAAGCTGCAGGAACCGGGAGTCTGTTCTGAGCCCTGGCAGTGATTTACTCTACAGTCAGAACCTTTCTGCTAGAACCCTGTCTGGGTTTCCCCACCAGAGCAGGCAGACACAGATCCCACTGCAGCTCCAGGTATATGACTTTATTAATTAGTACTTGTAGAGTGCAGTCAGGAGGTGCTGGGGAAGATGAACACATCATAAGTGCCCTCTTTACAGAGACAGGTAACCACTGTTTTTGGGGAGCTGCCAGTGTGAGGTGGAGCCAGCTCACGAGGCCAGCACAGCCTAACCCTCCGCTGCATCTCCTCAAGGAGACACAATTTCCTCTCAGGAAATGGGAGACTAAAGAAACACAGCAGGACTGGGGAGTTCACATCTGGATGGAGATCCTGCTCTGCCACCTGAGACACATCCCCTGTGGGGATGGGAGCCAGCCTGGCAGACCTCTCTCCCAGCTATCCCTAGACCTATCCATGCCCCTGGCACCGGGAAAAGGCCTTTCTGCATCCCAGCTCTGCATCCGTGTCCCCAGGGCATCCCAGCCCCAAGCAGCTCACACCATGCCTCCCCTCCCCCTCCAGTGGCACAGCTCACTTGCTGCATTCTCAGCACTGGCATCCTCCAGGGCATGCTTCCTCACAAGCTCCTGGGATGCCCTGGGTCCTGTGGGGTGCTGCATGTTCCTCTGCTTTACTCTGTGAGTGTTTAATTATTAATAACAAATCCTTCCACCCCAACTCTGACGTAGGGACTTACAAACAAGCTTGTAGCCCCTTGGGTCCCTTATATGGGGCGAAGGCAAGGGATGTGGGGGAGGTTTAAATCCAGCCCTTTTGATGATGGGGATCCTGGGCTGCCAGCACTATTGGGGACTGGAGGCTGCCAAAGAGGGAGATTTAACAAGCACAGTGACTTGGCCCTGGCAGTGCGTGCTAGGCTGGAGATAATCTCCATTTAATTCTCTTCCAGATAATCCAGTCTCAGATGTGGTCCCATGCTCCCTGACCCCTTAATCCTATTGCCGTGGAGTGTGTTTAATGGGGAAGCCACTGTGGGCTCCTGTGAAATGGCTTGGGGCATTCCCCTGACTCTTTGTCTGCCCCTCTTGCTTTCCCCATTCCTGTCCAGCATGGCTCTGGCACTGAAGTTCCCTCTTTCTCCCCATGTGGCCCCTTCCTAACTCTTTTTCCACCCCTCTGGCTGATCAAGACCCTCACCTGCCCAGACATGGAGAGCAGGCATGAAAGGGGTATCTGGCTCCCAGACATGCTTAACGAGTAGCTGCAAAGTGATCTATCTGGCAACACAAGGTAGATGCTGGTTTTGAAAGCCTTGCTCTGCTTTGGAAAGGGGCAGCTGTGATGGGCACAGCAGCAGTGGGGAAAGCAAAGCATCCTCCCTCGTGCCCTGGCTATCAGATAGGAGACCGGTGCACAGAGAAGGCCTCAATCAGTGATGAGGTAAGGAGAACGCTGGGAGGAGATTAGTGTTATGAGACTTGAAGTGAGATCTGATAGAAAATGAAGTGGTTTGTTGGTATGAAATCTCTTGGCTAGTTGATCTGACATGCTCAGCCTCTCCGGCTCACAGATTCCACAAGCTCTGTCCCCAGGTGGTTCCCAGGGTCAATACTGGATGTACATGGAGGAGAGGGGACACCAGTCACTGAGCCCTTGCTGCGTGTCCGCGGTTCTTCTGTACGAGTGAATAAAATCAGTTTTCAGACAGATCTCTCAGTTAGGACCAGTTTTTTGCTTCCACCTTCCTGTAGGGCAAACAGAACGCAAACATACTGTGCTGCAACCCTGCTGCCCTCCTCCTTGCCAGTAAGCAGGGTGCCTGTCCTGAGGCCAGAGCAGAGGAAGGCCACCTTGGCTGGGTCCTCCTCACTTTTGTCAACTGGAAACGCAGCCAGTCCTCCAGCCCTTCCTCACTGTTCCTGCTGGTGCTTACACATGTGCTTGCATTTGTATTTCCAGGGGAGCGGGCATGGAATTGTTGACCCTGAGGGTGCAGGTACACATTCACGGAAATGAGGGTTGTTCCAGTGGTTTCCCTGGATGCCTGGCAAGCACTCTGCCACTTGAAACCTTCCCCTGGGGATGGATTACCTCTTTGCGAGGGATCTGCATTAGCTGGGCAGTGCTGACCACGTCTCCTGGTGACTTGCCAGGGCTTGCTGGATTGCCACTAGCCCATGAAGGACTCTGACCCTCCTTTGTGGCCAGAAAAGATTGTTCCTAGGAGGCACTCAGTCAAGCGGTGTGGTCTTTGGGAGCATGAGCCATGCCAAAATGAGAGCCTGCACTCCCTTGTTGGCTTCATACTGTCCTCCTCGAAAAGATTGATGGGGCTTGGATGCTGTCATGCCCTGTGAGTTCCCAGCAGGAGTCTTTACCCCCTGCTGAATTTGGGAGTGAGCACACAGATGTTCAGCTCCTTGGAGTCAGACAAAAGGGAAACAACCTGTTCCTGCTCCTCTTCATGCTTCCTTGGGCTGACACTATAGGCAGATTCAGTCACTTGGGACCTAGATAGGAAGCAGAAAGGTTATGTGTCCTTAATTGTCTGGGAAGGGCTATGTCTTTTCTGCATTTCCTATCACTCTTCATCCCATCCTTGGTGGCAGCAAAACCATAGAGGAGTCGGGACCACAGAGCAGTGGGTTCCATGCAGGTTTTGAGCAGCTCCTGTCAGCTTTTCCTGCAGGGCCTGCAGAGTTGGAGCCCTACTGAGCCCTACTAAAACCATCTTTTGAACCTGAAGTTTTGCAGGGAGGCAATTTCTTCCTGTTTCACTCCTGCATGCACATTCAGCCAGAGGAAGGGCTGTTCCCCTAAGGTGAAATGCTAGGATATTAATTTTCTGAAGTTCTCGATAAGCTATTGAAGATTAATTTTAGGGAAAGCCGGAGGATATGATGGATTGGAGCCCAAGCCTGCTTAAATATGCAATATTAAAAATTGATCGTTGTCTCTCCTTGTCATATACCCTGCCCTCATGTCTGGGGCAATCCCACAATCTGACAAAAAGCCAGGAAAATGCTCAATAAGCCCCACGCCCAGCTGAGTGCAGATTTTAATAACTTGTGTTACCATTGTTATTTTTAAAATCACTTTTATAAGTTTCTGTTCTGTTTAATGCCTGGCTCTGTGAATTGGCAGCTGTGAGCTGGGAAATCCTCCTCTACCTGCTGGGCTGTGAGACATCACCACCCAGCACAAGCTGCTTCCCTGACCTCCTTCCCAGCCCCTACTGTGGGAATGATGATCCTCCAGGTGAACATGTCCCAGCAGCAGCGGCAGCCTGCGGTGGGGAGGCTTGACCAGGGAGGCCAGCAAATGCAGGAGACTAGTTCAGTCTGGAAGATGTCCAGACACCATTCAACATCATTCATGCTTTAGAGGCTTGCCCAGATCTTGACTGCAGCAGGCAGCACTTGGTGCACAGAGAAGAAGCCACACCTCTTGGGTTTACTTTGCTCAGTAGGGGCTCTAGGGCAACTAAACCCTTATCATCAACAAGACATTGTAAGCATGGACTGACAAGAAAATCTTGCCAAAATTTTGGAGTTCACCAAAGCAGCAATAAACTCGTAGAGGTATTTTTGAGGTTGCTGCGAAGTTAGGGTCTCTCTGCAGTGTAAGACCCAAGATGTCTCTATCAGGGCACTGCAAGCAAGGAGAAAGCTCTGTGGGATTCTTCTTTTTTCCGTGTCTGGTTGAGAGTAGTCCAGGCAAAGTCCATCTGATCCCCTCTGACCAGAAAGTTGCTGACATTTTTTCTTCCCTGCATTTAATGACTGTAGGAGCAGGAATTTGCTGTCATTTGCACTTCACAGAGAGCTTTGAGGGAAGAAAGGGTGCAGGGAGAACAAGAAGCATGATGTCACTGGCATCAGGCTTTTATAACTAAGTTCTGCTTTCTATTAGATAAGCACCACAGTGATACTAAGATACTGCAGTGACTGATGGGACATAATGATTTTCAGGGCTATGTTGACCACTGGCCACTTATTTGCTGTCCATCAGGGGTGACTGAGTTGCAGCTGGACTGCAAAGCTATGTGTGCAGGCCTCTGAGGGGTGGCAATGTGACTCCTTTTGCTGTGCATTCTCTGCAATGGGTTAGCACAAGGAGCTACATTTGAATAGAGAGGAGTAGCACACTTGAGCAAAAACCTATTATTTGCCAAAAGTCCAATCTTCCCTGATTTGCACTTGGGCTATAGTAGCACTTGTCCTAATGATTCATGCATGCTCTTCATTGCAGCAGGCTGACAGTGAGGAATGAGTGTGTTTCTGCAACTCTCAGGGGTTTGCAGGCTGTGCTTGGACTGCTGTGCCCCTCGTTAGCAGCCCTTGCAAAGGAATGTGTCCAAAACAGCTGCCTGGCCAGTCTAAAGTTGATGTCACCTGGCCTCCTCAGCTGTGCTCAACAGTGACCGCTGTCTCCTCCTCCATGACCAGAAGATTAGGAATGGGGAGGCCCAGTAGAAAGCCATGATGAGGGGAAGAGCATGCCAGCAGCAGGTCCTAATTTGAATGGGTAAACAAAATACCGTCACAGGCAGAGATACACTGTCCTGTGTGCCAGGAAACAGTGACATGTTCCCTGCTACCAACACTGCTGGGATGTGATGGTGTGGGTGCCTTACATGGTCACCACTGTTGATTTTGCTGCACTCTAATTTGCTCCACTCTAGTGGAGTTTGGGGTATCATAGTGGTAGCCACAGGCAGAGAGATGCTCCCTGCCAGTTTTGCTAGGTCCAAGGGAGCAGGAGAGATCTGAACACTTCTCAAAACCCTTTGAGAAGGACTTGGAGCTGCTCCAAAAACACAAGGACCATTTCCAGCTTTTGCCCAGGTCTTCTCAGAGCATTTTGCAGACATGTTGTCACGCCTGCGCACCACATGTGTGGGTCACCCATCTTTATGGGACTGCTTAGTCCAATTCAAAACTGAATTTGAACCCAAAATGTACCAGCTGGCTTGAAGCAAGTACTAAAGAATAGTGCCAGGCTACGATGTTACTCAAGCAGTTGTTCCTGGTCACATTGGATGGTACTAGTTCACAACACAGCATTTTTATGACTACATTTAATGACAGACGAGTATAATGCTCTGCAGTGTGACCTCCTTGATACCCATCAAGTTGAGCAGGTGTGCTAATGATGTGCCCTTGCACAGATAAAATCACCTGCGAGTACCCTGCAGAAGCATTGACTCCATCCTCACATTAGTAGCTGTGGGACTGAGTGCAATGCTGTTTTCCATCATTGGAAAAGCCAGGGAAAGGAAGAAAGACAACAGAAGGGGGTGAGGAGTGGGGTTGGTTTTTTTTCTCCACCAAATGCAGTTTTATTTTTGCATTAAAAATTTATGAAGACCTTCATTTAATATTTATAAAGTGAATGTCTTGGTGATAAATTACTAAGGAACCCAACAAGGCAGCCTTGCTGCTCATTCAGGAATGCCCAACGAGGACTGGAATCGCCCTGTGTATCCAGTCTACCCGTGCCCTTTGTCCAGCATCCATAGGTGTAGCTGGGTTTGTGGGACTAATAGGGCTGCAGGGCTGGGAGTCAAGCTCATTTCTTGTCCCAGCCAAACTTCAGGGTGCCTGGCCCGAGCTGGTGTCTGAGCTGGGCTTCTCCAAACAGAGGAGTGAACTGGGAGCCCGTAGAGTGACACCTGAAAGGGCTGCACACCAGACAGCACTGACAAACTTGGTAGCAAGAAGAGGGTGCAGCTGAGTCTGTCACCTGGGTCCTGACTCTTGTCTTGGCACAGCACTGCTGGGCTGAAAGAAGCTTTTGGATGTCCTGTATGCAAATTAAATGCCCATAATGATCCTGCTCCTCTTAGCTGGCTGCAGCAGTCAGTGGAGTCTCTCACTAATCAGCGAAGCTGCCTTCTGTGCTTTGGCATCTCTGCAGCTGGGAATCAACCTTGGGGTCCATGCTCAGGGTCCCGTTGCTGAGACTTAGAGCTCAGCAGCGTGAGATTGTGTCACTACAGTGTGTATGGAAACGGTGCTAGGAACCAGCATCTGTCATCTCTGGCACAGCACTTGCTTTCTCCCCTCCACTCACAGCCATTAGTGAGGGGCCGACCTCTCGCTGCCCACTGGAAGCCAGGGAGAGCTGTGAGAGACCCTAGGGTGGCACAGCAAAGGGTTTCCAGGCATCCTGCAGCACCCATCAAGAAGATGGAAAATAGGGGTACAGGTGAGAACAGGGAGGATGCATGAGGGGCTCTGGCTGGAGAAAGGCTGGGCTGCTGTGGGCTAAGACAACAAGTGTCTCAAGGTGAGCATCCTTTGGAAACTGGGCCAAATCGGTGCAATCGATCCTCCTAATCGTTTCCTCTCCATCAGAGTGTTGAGCAAACCCCCTGAGCTCACAAGCAACCCCTCAGCCTCATACCACAGCATTTCAGGGGCCAGCTAGGAGCCCAGGGACCCCGACTTGGGAAAGGGGAGCCCTTTCTTGTGGATGGGGACCTGTGGGAACCCTCTAGCTTTTTGCTGGTGTGACAGAACTTGTACCCCAAGGGAAAGGGGCATGGGGCATTATGGCATGGCTGCAGCCAGTGTTGGAGAAAGCATATCCCTTCCACACTGCTTCCCCATTCCTGAGATGGGTTTCCCAGCCTGAGTTTCCTGGCAGGGAAAGGAGTGGCTGTGACATGTTACCTGGGGTCTGTGCCAGACGTTGCACATGGCAGTTGCCCATCCTCAAATTTTCCTTCTGCTACTGCAGGTGTGATGCACCCAGCGTGTACAATGGGGAAAGAACCCATGTAGGCAAAATATCAGAAACTACCTGTGTTTCAGCCACATAGTGAACGGCTTCTCTGAATGGGATTAAATGACGCTTCCCCAGGGCATTTCAGGATCATTTGGCCCCTTGCTCAAGCTCCCTAACTAGGCGAAAGGAGGCAGAGAGGAAGCGGACGAGGTGGCCGAAAGCAATTTCAGCCCTTTGAAAGAAATAACTGGCATGTAACAGTGACAGGAAATTGTGCAATTAGTACAACAGGGCAGTGTCAACAAGCTCTTAATGCCAGTTGTTATGGCAACACCAGGGAAAGTGATGTTGGTGCTGGAGAAATTGAGAGACTGAGAAATAACAACAGCAGCAGTGGCAGCCAGGACAGTTCTGGCTTTGCTTGTGGGGTCCAGGGCACGGCTGCATCCCAGCAGCACCACAGGGCCATGGCCACTACTTGAGGCCAGCTCCAGTCCTGCACTGGGGAAGGGATGGGCAGAGGTAGGGTACCTGGTCCAGTGAGCAAGAAACAGGAGCCATAAGCAGGGACTGGGAAAGGCTTTCCCATCTGCAGCCCCATGAAGCTCTTCCCTGTGGTGCTGCCCCACAGGAGGAGCAGCACGCGTCATCCCTGGACCTGAGCACAGAGCATCAAACGGCTGTGAGCTGGCAGCCCCAGCTTAGTTTGTCATGCTCATAAAGTAGCATTGAGTGAACTGCGTGAGGGAGAATATTGAGTGTTTTTCTGCTAGCAAAATTATGACACTTTGGGTCTGGCAGCACACTCGCTAATCCTGGGCAAATACACGGCTGACAAGGTGTGTCTTGTGTGGCTTTGCAGGTGTCTGGCTCCTTTGCATATGTGCTGGACATGGTCGAGTCTTTGTAACCTCGCACAAGCCTCCAGTTCAGCCAGCCACGTTACCCACTGTGTCCACAGTGCAACAGGCGCAGGGGAGAGGAGGGAGGCAGAGACTCAGGAAGCAGCTCAGCCCTCACTGCCTGCCTGATCTATGCCACAGCCATGCTTGTGCCAGCCTGCACAGCCTGACCCACTGGCTTGACTTTCCAGCTTGAGCATGGACTTGCCTGGTGATGGCTGGACTGAGGCTGTCTGTGCTTAGTGTCACCAGCCTGGCTCTGAGCCTGTGGTTGACCTTTGGTGGGTGCTCAGTCATCTGGAGGGACTGTGATTTGTGGGGTGTGCATGGAGGGGATCATCTGTAGTACCATGGGAGGGAGCCTTTGATGCTGGAGCTCCTGGTGTACGCAAGCCTCTGCATTGCTTACCAGTAGAAAGGTGGGGAGTTTCTCAACATGCACAAAATATATTTCTTGTACCCTGTCCCGAATATGTCAAAATGAAAAGGATTTTATTTCAGCTTATTGGGGTGAACAGAGGCTCCCTCCTTCCATTCCACCCTCCCTCTCTTCCTATGCTCCTGGCCTGCCAGGGCAAGTCTGTGCAGCAAGGTTCTCCCAAGAGCCATCCAGACACCTCTCTAGTTATGCCCTCTGCTTTACTCCAGCAAAAGCCAGCATATTCTCCTTTCTCAGAATCAGTATAGCGCTCTCAGTACAAATTCAGTACTTACAAAGCTGAGCAAAGGATTCAGGTTACCCCCGGCTCTCTTCTGTGTGATGTTAGATCTTTTCTGGGAAAAAAATGCCATTGCAATAGGAGCAATAGGAGAGACCATGTGATGATTTTAGAGAGATCCAGTTTCCCCACAATAACATGGAGTATCATCCCTTGCAGCTCTGCTCCGTTATCACAGGGCTACCAGTCTGCTTTAAGGCTTCAGAATCCAGTGGGGCAGTTGAGACCCTGATGGAGCAGAAGGACGCCTATACAGGGCAAGCTGCTGCAGCACCCTCATGAAAGCTAAAAGCATATGGCTTCAAAGAGAGAAACATCCTGAGCCTTTTGGAAAGAGCTGAGCGATGAGAGGATCAAAGCACTAGAGAGAATTGTGTTTTGTTTAAAACTGAGGTCTTATAGCAGCTTTTGAGTGAATCTTAAGAAAACATAGTGGCATCTCTAAGAAAACTGCAATGCAAACCTTGGAACTGGTACAAAAAAACAGAGTGAAGACCTCTGTGTGTTATTTGTGAAACATTATTGCCCTTGTAGCAATAGCTGAGTTAGTCATTCAAGAAATTTAGGATGTTGGTGACTGAGCTTTTGAATGTGAGGAGGTGCTTTTCTGCCAGCTGAGAGCTCTGTGTTGTGCTTCCATCTGGCCAGACAGTAACGCCTTTCCTTATTCCACAAAGCATCTTGTCATGGGAATGCTCTTATTGAATTTTCTGGAGCCGTTTGCAGAGCAAATGCTGCAACACGTCTGTAAAGAGGCACAACTGAATCCAGAGTGAGGAGGAAGCTTCTGTAAAGCTAATGAGCTCCTAATGAACGTGGCTGATTACCTGATGCTCTTGCCTGTAAATGCAAAAACAGCATGTGTACAATGGTAGATGACTATAACACCACTTTGGAAAACCTCTAGCATTATTCCTTCCCAAAGACAGCAGAATCATCAGTTCTCTGCACTTCTGGGCCTGGTGGGGTACAGCTTGTTCCATCAGTCCACTGTGTAAGTCAGCGTCGGATGGTGAAGCATGACAGCACAGTGCTCGTGGATGGAGAAGGAGTTGTGCTGCCTCTGTACCTCTCTGCAGATGCTACATGTGTTTCAGAAAAGACTGTTCCAGGGAGGTGACAGGCAGCTGTGATAAGTTGATTTCCCATGCTAGCTTATCTGCTAGGAAACTTTTGGAGAGCTGCAGCATGACTTTCCCTCCTGCCCGACTGGTTGGTTGCTTGCTGGGAACCACAGTGTGCATCCCACTTTGCCTGCAGCTGTTTGTTCCCTCACTGGTCCCTTGCCTGGTACCATAAGTGAGGCAGATGCTATCCTATGTCTCACTCTCAGCTCTGTCTCATCTTTGCCTTCCTCCTTTTCTTTGCCTGTTTGTGCCTCTGTTCCAAGTTAGCTGCTGCGACTATTTAGGACCGAGAAAGGAAAATATGCTCTTCCGGTGAACATGGCCACTCTCCAGCCCTTGAAGAGCGGGAGTGGACAGGAAGCACTGCAAACACTCCAGGAGAGGAGATCCAGCCTGTTAACCCGTTTGTCTCATCCTTGCCCCTAATGAAGCATTGAGGAGAGAAAGTCTCTGATGCCACAAGCAGTCCTGGGACATCTATCCTAACCCGTGAGAAACAAGTCCTATCATTTTCCTCTTGAAGACACTGGGGATGCCCTGCTTCCTTACATCTGTACCAACACTCTAGGCTGCATGAATGGATGGTGTAAAGAAACTAACTCATCTGACTTCCTGAGATGTCTACCTTGCGGATGACCGTATGCTTCTCTGATGGAAATAAGGTGAGATGAGTGGGCTGGAGAACATGCATGACAGAAATGTAGGCAGGCGGATGGCACACTAGCAGCACAGGAGGCAGAAATTCTCCAGCAGCGATCCTGAGATCACCTAGTCCCTGGCATGCTTGGGCTCACTGCAGAAAGGAAAGGAGAAAAAATGTTTATCAAGGTGGTGAATAAGAACTAATCCCAGAAATTTCTGCACTCCTGTTGCCTACACTCATTCTCTCAAAGAGAGCAACTTGGTCAGCGCTCTTGGTGTGCTGCCAAGACACATGGATACTGAAGGTGAGTATAGCACAAGGCTCTGCTCAAACATCTAATGCCTCTTTGTGCTCAACTCTAAGCCCAGAGGAAGTCAGAAGCAAGGGAACTGTTTGGGCAGAGAAGGAATGTGCAGAGAGCACCAGGAGGAAATATAGGACAGGGCCCACTGCCCTGGTTTGTTTGCAGCATGATGTTGCACCCTTCTGTGACGCTGTCCAGAAGCTGCAGTAAATCTGTGGATCGGGGGAATGATGTCCCTGAGTCACTGGGCCAGGAAACTCAAGGGCCAGGAAACACAAGATGAAAATATAAGGTGAAAAGAGTGCATCCAGTAGGACTTCTCTTTATAAGTGGTGCAAAGGAGGAGCAAGAAAGTTGTCTCATTTGCCCATCACAGTGTATTTCAGCATCCCTGCTTTTGTGCCTCTGAGGCAAGTACCTTGCCCCCCTCTCACCCTCCCTTGCTGCAGTGGTCAAGATTTCTGACATCCTGGCTTTCCCTCTTGCTCCCAGCCTAGTCATCCAAGTGCTTTGATTAGCCAAGTCTGACCTCACCTCCTCCCTCCTTTCCTTGGGCTGTTACCTGGATCATACCAGCAGGCAGCAGAGTGAAGGCATTCTTTCTCTCAGCCCTGTTCCTGGGCTGTGTAAGTTTAGCTTCCTTGGCTTCCCCTCACAGTCTTCTTGCTCCTTGGCCATACTGAATGTATGCCATTTCTGTTCTGCCTCCTCTGATTTCTACAGGGGAAGCCTTTGCCAGCAGTGGATGTGTTTGATTTTTATCACTCTGCTGTGGTAGCTTTGGAGCCGTCAAGATCCCTGGAGACTCAGCAAGTCTTCAAACACTCAGTGGAGCTGAGACCCAGTCTCCTGAGACATCTGAGCACAGCACAGCATCAGCTTTTTGATACAATGCTATCAAGACATTTCTCTGTTTTTCTTTTTTTGCAAATCAATAGAACGGAGCTGCTTTCCCTCCTGCTGTTATCAGGGGCTGTTGGAGAAGGAGGTGTTTTCATTTCAGCTCTCCAGTCAAAGAATAAAGGAGGAGGAGAAGGTGGGGGAGAGGAGGCAGGAAAGAAATATCAGAGAGGATGATAAGAGAGAGCATCCGCTCACAGCTTTTCTATAGAGCTGCCCGTCTTTGGGCTGTCAGAGGAGGCAATCAAAGGACACTTGCCCAACAAAAGGGACAGAGCTGGAAAGCAAAGGCTGAGTTGCTGGAGGTGAATAAGAGTGGGTAGAGGGGCTGGGACATGCTGGTGAGCTCACCAGGGGTCTTTGCACCAACAGCCAGCAAGACTAGGCAGGACAGGGTGCCAACTGGCGTTGCTGAACCTCTGACAAGGTTCAGAGATGCCTTAACCCTTTGACTAATAAACATTGTGGCACAAGCTGATTTCCTCCTTCCACCTGTGCAGGTGAAGCATTGGCTTTTCCCACCTATCAGCTCTGTGGAGGCACCTTGCTGTGCCTGTGATGCCATGTCAAGCCAGCTGCAGGTTTTCCCACTGGACTGCGGGCTCCTGACCCAGGTTCCCATGCTCTGCCCTGCCACCTCAATGCACTCTCCAGTGATTCCATTTCCCTTGGCAGAGGAGGCACCTCTGCCAGTACTTCTCTGGACACACTCCTTGCTCCTGCCCTGGAGCACTCTCCATCGGAGGTTGTCATGGGGATCAAGCTGTTCAGATACAGGGATGCTCCAGGTTATCTGAATGAACATCTGCATTGGCCCCAGATAGCACCTGCCAAGCAGCTGGGCCTGGAGCAGGATCTGGCCCCATGCTGCCTTGGGTTACAAGGCAAATGTATTCTTTCCAGTCCCCATTGAGCTCCTTCTTTGGGTTTGGCTTGTGGTCATTAACATAAAAAATATCCTCGGAACACAGTGCCCTCCGTAGAAGTAATCCTCCCCTATCACTGGGCTCAGCTCCAAGCCACTGCCCTGCCAGACATCCCAGAGCCTTCTGAAGGAGTTTGCTTCATCCCAGTTCTGCTTTGCCTTGATTTAACCTCTGCCCAGATAAAAGCACCTTATAATCAGAGTCTTGCTGGACCCCTCTGTGCTTTTGTCCGTAAAGGTATTGCCTATCCATTCCCTTAGCATGTGCCTCTGCAGCAGTGGGGACACAAGATCTTTAGCTAGGCTGCTGCTGAACCTGTGAGGTGTTTCAGCAGGGACCTCGTCTTCCCTTGTAGCAGGCTGCAGGCATGGTGCCACTGATAAAGGGCCCCCAAAACTCTCACTGTATGTGCAGGGAGCGTGTCAGTTGTTACTACGCTTGTTTCCCATACTGTCCACACTCTTCCAAGCTCCTTTTGTTCTACCTGCAACCTGTCCATTTTAAATTCATCTGTGATTTCCTCTTGCAGCTCAGGGCACCCAGACCCTCCTGCTCCATCTTCCCTGTGGGAGGGAAGGAAACCATGAAGGATGCTGGCAGAGTGTTTCTCCTCCTGCCTCTCCGCACTTGATCACAGCATCTTGGGAGTGGATCTCTCCCTCATCCTCCCTGCAGAGGGTCTAAGAGGCTTTTAAGCCCACCCTCACACATGCACTAATCCGTGATACCATTTAATAGCAGACCCAGCTAGGGCTGGGCAAAAGTTGTGAGTTATTAATTCAGCTGGAAGGATGAGCTAATGAGAGGAACCTTGTGAGCTTTCCTCGCCATTCCTGGTTGCTCAGTGCATATTAATCTTACTGAGTGCATGTGCTGGCGACATCCCTAGCAGCTGAGCACACTGCTGCATGTTTGCTTTATGGGCTGTTTTTGCCCATGCCCAAGACCTCTGTTTGACTTGCTATAGTTCTTCCCAGTGAATTTATTCCACATCAGATGATTTAGTGGCACACAGAAACCTGGAGATGGCAGGGGGAGGCCACACACATTAATGAAACCCTGTAAGCACTTGCATGCTGTCACCAGGGCAGGGGCACAGCCAAGTCCCCAGTTCCTCTTTGCCTGGTGGGTCTGAGTGTGGTCCCTCCGTCTGTAGGAGGTGAGGGGCTCTGGGGTATGGATTTGTGCAGCTGGGCTAGATGATGGCAATTCAGCTGTTATGGGGCAACGCTAGCATTCCTGAGGTACAATGAATTCTGTGTGCTACCTGGGGGATAGAGGAGAATTTGAATATGAAGGCTGTAAAACTCTCCTGGGTTAATGCATCCTTCTTGTATTGAGCTTTGCTAGCTTTCACAGTTCTTTATCTCCTAAAAATATTCCCATGGAACCACCAATTCCTATGTAGTAACTGTAAGGCTGCTGACTAGAGGCTCGCTTTTCTTAGTTACATTTAGAAATAGCCCACAGCACCCTTGAGATCCATTGACCCCTGGCTGTAAACCACTGACCTGCAGCTTGTAGAGAAGGGAAACAAGAGGGCAGCACTGTGATTTCCACAAAGATAAAGCCAAGCACACTGAAGGGGCAAGGGCAGCCTACTAGTTTAAAAACTGCTGCCTGCCACTATAAACCTGGCACCATGAACCCAGGGGCTGTGTATTCTCTGGGATGGCAGGAGCATCCCAAGGCGGAACAGGCATCTGTCCCAGCCCCATCAGGCTCCAGCACGGGACAAGGCTCAGCACATGATGTCCTCCGTGTGCACATTATCGACAGCACGGTTTTCAGTTTATCTTCACACCATAAATATTTGATTTCTCTTCAAAGAAAAATTTCAGAGGGGTTTGCCAGTAGGCCAGCGGCTGTTGCCCCTGGAAGGACAAATGTTGGATCGCAGCTGGAGCCGAGGGACACAAGCAAGTGTGGTTTATTGCTGACAAGCAACAACCCAGTTTTAGGTTTGAGTGTGGGAGGACTCTGCTTCTTACTCAAGCTCAGATGGCTCCTGTTGCCTAAGCCCTAGAAGCAGGATATATTTAAATATTACTGCTAATTGAGGTATTTTAAGTCTGTGTTTCTCCTAAAAATTAACTCCCTTGATTGGAAACTCTAAGTCAAGGCATAAAATTACCATAGGTTAATAAACTCCATGTAAATGTAAGTAGTCAGAAAATGCACGTTTATTGTTTAAAAGTTAACGCTAAGCCAAAAACTTGGGAGACACCCAAAACCTGGAATGAAATACAAACCCGGAATATGGTTACACCAATGGGCTCTGTGCGGTGGAAGAACTGCCTTTAGCTCAAGGATGAGCTTGGTCACATTTGAGAAGCTACAAAACCCCCAAAAACGGAAGGCTCATTTTCACCTGTCTTAGCAGTGACATCTGCAAGGCTGAAATCTATACTGTTGAAAATCCTCAAGGACCTTGGAGCCAGAAACCAAGCTGAATTCATTAACTACCTCTAATGCTGCTTTTAATAAATTGTATGGCTTTTAAACGCAAATGTATTTTGAGAGACTTTTTATTGTCCTGTATCTAGGACAGGTAAGGCAGGCTCATAAAACCAAGCGTAGATTCTGAGTTTGCACGTTTCAGTTAATTACCATCCAAAATAAGGCTTATTCAACTGATGAATTAAAAAAAAATCAGCTAGTGAATAAATGCAATACTAAGCCTTTCAACACAAAGTGAAAAAAAATCTAAATATGTGTTAATTATATAATAACTCTAATAAGCTGGTTTAACTACAATGGAAGCTGGCAAGAAACAAGTACTGGGTTTTGTTGACCAGGACCAGTCAGCTTTCTTTAGGAAAATAGAGAAGTAGCCCAAATGTGAAACAAGATTAGAGTGGATTATTTAAAGTCTTCCTGCTTACAGATTTAGATCAACTTGAATTGAAATCAATTCATCCTTCCTGCCTGGAAGGGGGTTACTCAGGAAAATTATGATGATGGCAATGGATCAGGGACCATGGCAGGTGTGATCTCCTTTATGCCATCTTCACTTCTCTCCATAGAGGGGACTTTCACATAGTTTATATTTTTTTTAAAACAAAAGAATAAAAGGCAGGCTACAAGATGCTTGCATCATCTATCAGTACTTTTGTGGAGGACAGATTATTTACCAGGGCACTTCCTTTTAATGGAGGAAGGCGTAGCAGCCGTGGAGCCACACCACTGGTGATACCCTTGCGCCAAGGATGCTGCTGGAAGGAACTCATAGAGAAGGAAGCAAGATGCTGGGTGCCTGCCACGATTCCCACTCACCCCAAAGCCATGGTAAAGTGACAAGACCCTTGCACCCTCTGCATGCCTGGCCAGGAAAAGACCCTCTCCTTACTCCCCCTCACTGCACTGATGCAGATGGGGCTGCTGTGACAGACAAATCCCCGGTGCCTCGGCTGTGCCAGATGCCTGGCACATCAGTGTTGCTAAGCAAGGAGAAGTTTTAACGTGTTGATTAATGCCCTGACTCTGGGTGAGTAATTAGAATTAATGTGGGATATCAAATCAGGAAATCAGGCATTATTAGGAGGAATTAGTGATTTATTTTCATTTTACGCCTGGCTCACCCCACTCCCCCAACACAGACGGAGGATTTGGCAAGAGACAAAGCTCCTTACTTACAGCACAAAGAGGGAGAAGTAAGTAGCGATGGGAGGAGTAGGAAGAAAGGGAAGAGCACAGTTCTGGTGTGGTTAATCATAAAGTCTCATCACAGCCTGCAAATGTTGTGAGTGAGGTGCAGAGCAGTCATGAGGGTTTATCAGCATGACTGCTTTTCAGAGTCCCAGCTAGCCATGGCTGGAGGGGCAGCACAATCCCAGCAGCTGTCTGAGCAGGAAACTACCATCCTGACACAAACCCCAGCACTTCCCTGCTCTGGTTTCTTTTTGCTCTTACAGACCATTGAAGAGAAGAACATGCCAGAGGCAAATCCATGCCCTACAGCAGGGACGTGACAGCAAGTCAAGGCAGGGGTGAACCTCACTGGTGTTAATGCTGAGGGTCTTGCTCCTCAGAGGGGTCCTGCTCTGGCACAGCAATGGGGACTGAGCAATTTCAAGCCATGCTGGGCTGCCAAGCCCTTGCCCAAGCAGACTCCCACATGGCAGCTGGTTGCTCCAAGGCAGCTGCCAGCCAGTGCATGGCTGACAAATGGTTTGCAGCAGACAGCTTCCCAAGGTGCGGTGGGAAAGGGCAGGCTGGAAATCCATAGCCTACAGGCTGCCTTTACAGGTATAAGGGAAACAAAAGGGGTAGGGGAGTGAAACAGTGAAATTCAGGACCCCTGGTGCCTGAATGACTTGAGAGCAGTTCCTCTGAAATGGGAGGAGGCCAAAGGATGGATGTAGAGGAGCTTGTTGGACCCCGAGGCCAGCCTGCCCCAGTCCACAGCACAGCAGGTAATGGGGAAACCACAGTTGCATCCCTACTGGGAGGGCAGTTACTGCACAGCGGGCCCTGGGAGGCAGGGATGGGGTGCGAGCCAAGCCCTCTCAGCTGCAGCAAGTTCTTCAATCACACAAATAAGATGATGAGTCTCCACAGCTCATTGGTTGTGTCTGAGAATTAATTTTAATTACACTGCCCAGACTCAATAAATCACAGGGGCAATTAAAATCCCTGTTTGCACTGACTAATTGCTCTGGAGCATGTATTGTGGTAAGATGTTAAGCTGCTGAGCCATGGTATAAGGCAAAGATGCCAAGGAGCAGGATAGATTTGAGAGGAAGCAGGGAAGGGAGATGTGGGCAGGGGTGGATGGAGCCCACCCATCTTTCTCAGTCCTTGTCTCATGTACTTGCCTGACCGTGCCATTTGACAGCTAGTTAGAGAAAAGCCCAAAGAAATCTCTGCAGGTTCTAAGACCTTTGATGTCTGGGCTCAGGTGCTCTGGATATGCCAATCCAGTGCCTTAGGCCATCTTCTGCCCACATCTCTCATCCCTTGTAGCTCCATCAATCATATGCCAGAGCCCATCCCTTCTCTCAGGGGTCTGGCTCAAGTTGCCCCAGCCACTGGCTGGCTGGCAGAGGTTTGTGCTCCCTCCCACCTGCCTCACTGCTCTCCCTCCGTGCCAGCACCACCACTTCGCCAGCTCTGACACAGAGAGGAGAGCATAGGCTGGGAAGGAGGAGAGGGGCAGCATCCCTAGGAAGGACAGTGAGAGCATCACCTCCTTGGGAGAGATGGCCCTCCTGAGCCACCCTCCCATGCAGGACGCAGAGCCCAAAGGTTTGCCTCCAGCCAAGGCCAGGAGGCCACAGAGGAATTCATGGGGTTGTACGGGAGTGTGAATATCTGAAGGCAACAACTTCTGCAGGACTCGGATGCCATTCAATGTTCTGCTCTGTCTGCGCTTTCAGAAGGTGAGGCTGTGCCTTGCTGCAGCCCTGCAGGGTACCTCCCTCCAAGGATCTTAAGGAGCTCTTGGCCAGGTAAGGAGGTAAAGTGGTCTTTGTTTTGCTCTGATGGGAAAACACAAGTGCCCAGATTGCCCAGGGAGTCTGTGTCATGCCTGGGACACAGTGACACACCTTCCTGGGAGCAGGACGTGGTCAGGAGCAGGACACGCTTTCTTGGTGTAACGGCAGGGACGCTGTCTCAGATGGCTTCAGCATCTCCAGATGAAGATCCCTTTCCAGTTTGTATGACCTCTGTAGTTAGATTTCATTTAACTGGGCCCTAACTGGGCTGTTCTTGTTGCATAAGCCAAGGCAAAGAGTCTTTCAGGTTTGGCACACGGTCCCTTTGCTTTTGATTCACGGGTGGGAGGCGAGGTGGATGTACTGACTCCTTTCTCGCACTTGCCTGGAAAATCTCTCCAGGAACTGTGTACCACTGTTGCACCCAGCCAGGCATCAGCATCATTTTCCATTGCCTCTCTCCTCCTAGATGACTTGTGCTGCAAAGGCACTGCTGCAACAGGTTGTGCCCTGCAATGGGCACAGAGCTAATGAAGTACATTGATGGGAGTGGCAGAGGGACCAGGAACACTTTAATTGGGATAGCAGGAGGCAAGGAGCTGTTCTCCTCCCCACGGGGCTGGGCAGAGATAAACTGGGGCGCCAGCACCCCATCAACCATCCAAGTTCTGTATTTGCAGAGAGATTTTAAATGCTAACAACCCTCATGCTGATGGTAGAGTAGGAAACCCTGCACTGCTGGTGCCCAGGCCAGTGCTGGAGGAGCCCCAGTGGGAGGAAGAGGGGAGAAACCTCAGGTGGCAGTGCCCCGAAGGACTCCCCTCCGTGATGAGACTCATTTACAAATTCATCTTCTCAGGCAGGAATTTTACCCAGATTTTTTTTTTCACTCTTTTTTTCTTTTTTCCAAGAAGGAAATTCATTTATATAGTTCACAGTACCTCCTATTGCATCTCAGCCTTATTATTTGCCTTTAATATATCTCATGTGCAGCGTGCATCCCGATAGGAGTGAAAGGAAGCTTCAAGACCAATGTTCAATATGCACAAAGGCTGTCTTTCAAGAAGTTTATCTTCACCAAAAAAGGCAGGCAACTTTTCTATTTCTAGTTACTTTGAGTCTGTATACAGGTAATAAAACCTCTCTCTCTCTCCTCTCTGCTCATTCACCAGGGAAGCAAATCAGCATAATAAGAGATTCAGAGACTGGGTGGCACAGTCAGGCTATGTAACGCAAAACTGGGTGCTGTTCTGTAGCCCCTGGGCACTGCAGGTGGAGTCGGACTGGCGTGGCTCACCCTTTACCTTGTACCTGGCTTTTTCATCCCAGCTGAAGAGGCAGTCGATGCCTTGCTCTTGCACAAGGTGAAAGTAAGGCTTTGTCAGTGGGATGCCCAGACAAACCAGTTCCTGCCCTGGCACACAGTCCTATGCAGGGAGTCAAGGAGGAAGAGCAGGGTTTGGCAGGGTGTGAAGACAGCAAGAGTGCTGACTCCCAAGCAGGAGGGCTGGGGAGGTTTCAGCCTCCGTTGAGGTGCATTGACCATGCAACCAACACTCTCCAAGGAGGAGGCATAAGCGATTGCAGAGCTGACTGTTCAAATAAGCCCGCTGTAAAGCACCACACAACTTTACATGTAGATTTTCATCAGAATTGAGATGTATTTCTTTAATTAGCTCCACTGTAACACAGGCTTGGATCGAAAAGCTCCACCAGGGAGTCAGGTTAACAGGCAACTGGATTCCAGACAGCCCAGGAAAACAGGCTGCAGCTGGAGGGCCTGCTACACTGGGGCTACTTGTTCTTTCCCTCTCAAGCAGCCAGGAGAGGCTTTCCAACGTGGCACCTAGCATGGCAATCAGCTCTTGGCTTTGACAGAAGATGCTTTAGCCTAAGGAAGAAAAGCTGGGGGCCACTGTAGCAGTCTGCAATTCCAGCCTCAGCGCAGCAGAAAATAGAGGTTTTTTTACCCAAACCAGCATATGTCACTCATTTGAGTTAAATGAACTTGGGAAAAAACAAACAAACAAAGCAAAAAAAAAAACCCAACAACAACAAAAAAAAAACCCAAAGAGAAAGAAACAACATGTCTTAAGAACAGTTTGCTCTCCTAGTGGTGCCTGCAATGGTTCCCTTCTGCCTGAAGATACCCCAACCAAACCAGGAGCAGGAGAGAAGGGATGAGCGCCTTAGTGCTAATGCATCAGCCAGCACCTGCCAACACAAATGTTGGGACGCCTTCCAGAGCAAAACGAGGAACTGCCACAGCTCCATCTGAAAGGGCAGGGTTGTCCAGCTGGTGTTCCAACACAGTCCCAGCCACTCTGCGGTGGCACCGACAGCCCTGTTACGCAGTCGCACTTGTCAGCCCAACCAACAGCAAACAGGCACTGGAGATAACATAAAGAACACTGCATCCTCGTTGGGCCGCTTGCAATGAGCAGCAGAGGGGCAGTGACTTTCCCTGGCCAGCTGGGAGGGAGGACTTTTCTGCAGGTGCTTGATTTTAGTGCTGACTCCTGCAGAGGGTGGGAGCAGGGCAGACTGGTCATCTTGCCTTGAGGGTTTTAAGTAATGAAGCAAGATACGGCCTGTGAGCTCCATGATGGATACGGAGTGGCATTAAATGGGACTCGGTGCCTGTCTTTATCTTGTCCGTAGCCATCACAGAGGGGAGTGAGCAAAACGCTGAGCACTGAGGTCTTGGAGCTGCTCCCTTTGCTGGCCTGGGGCAGGTAACACCAGCAGCAGAGTGTAGGAGGGGCTGAGGGTATCGCAGACCTCATATCCTTCTTTGTTCTGTGGTGGTCTCGCAGCTTCCTTCTGAAATGAAGTGTATTTGGAAGTCTTGTTGCACAGGCTTACTGAAGTCTAAATCGCAAGTCTTCTTATCAGTGGCCCTGATGCTTCTGAGCCATGGAAAATTCAAAACAATTTGAGGAAGCACAAGGGAAATGAAACCCTGCATTTTTTTAACTGAGGTATTCTACCTCATTACATGGGGCTAAACAAGGTGTCCCCTGCCATTAATGTTCCTGCAACCACCTCCTCCCAGTGCTATCAGCCCTGATGCCATGTGGATCGGCTTGGCTCACTCTGTCTAAGGCTGCAGCTCTTCCCAGAGCAGCCCTCTGGGAGGAACCCCAGCGTAATCCTAAATGCCAGCCCTGACACTGGGCTCTGCAGAGCTCATCTTGGGAGCCACCATCCCACCTGGCACTTAGGTTGCTATGTTGCTGGCCGCTGTGCTCCTCTGCTCCTCCTCATCCAGGCGTTGGGATGGATTTGCCCACTGTTGGTCATCAGTGCCCTTCTCCCAGCCTGGGACTTGCAGGGCACTCCTCAGCTGTCCCAAAGCAGGGGGGCTGCTGAAGCAAAGCCATAAGGAAGAGAGCAGCTAAGGGCATGTGGAGACAAGTGAGGGGCCAGCATAAGCATAGAGGTCCCTGGCTGCATGCCAATGCCTTGCATGCTCCCTCAGCCCCAGAATCGAGTCCTGCACCAGCTCCCTCCTGCCCCAGCACAGCAGGGGAGAAGGCACCGCAGTGGGCTGGCTGCAGGCAGGAGGCTGCAGGCACGCTTTGGCACCAGCAGCAGCAGGCACACAGACAAGGCTGGGCTCCACTGAGGCAGATTGATAGGTGTCTGGCAGAAAATGTCCTGCTGATAGCCCGAGAACAAAACGCAAACAGGGAGAAATGACAGCTGTTCCTGTAGCTTTTCCATCATCTGTGCCGATAGCAGCCACGGCGCCTGCAGCTCGGCAATTGATGCATCTCCAGGGACTCCAGGAGCACGGATGCCACAATCAGGAAGGATAAAAGAATTGCTGCTGGAACCCAGAGGAGACTTCGGATCTTTATCAGGAACAAAAAGGACATCAATCTGGTGCCAGCATGGGTCTGTCAGACACAACCGCACACTCAGCAGCCGGCCCAGCAAGGCTGGCAAGGCATGCCCATTGCTGCTGAGCCATCCTCCCAACCCAGGGTAGCTGCTGAACAGCAGTGGTGCTGAGAACCAGTCAGTGCTTGGCCAAGAAGTCACCAAGAATATACTTGGCAGGGAAGATGTGGGAAAACAGCAGGAGATGAGCCTCCTCGGAGTCCCAGCTCGCTCTGTTGCTGTTGGTGCTGCAGCCTCACATAGCTTAATGGCCCAGCTGGATACCTTGACTTTCTGCAGTGTGTGAGTCTCAGCATGAACCACAATGCTTTGTAGCTGGCCCCCTGCTATCTGGCCTACTGCAATCATGGTACCCAAAATGCATGGAACTTCTCTATACAGCAATGGCAACAGTGAGCATCAACGCATCAGAGACAGCTGAAGCAAACATTTCATTTTAGGTCTGGTTTCTTGACACGCAAGGGGTAGCAACAAGGCACATATAGCTGTTGGTTGGTAAGCACCCAGGTGCCTGTGTAAACTGGGGCTTCCAGCCCTGCTGCGGGAAGACTGGCTGCTGCCCCTCTGACCTCTGTGGGGGACCTAGTACTCACTTGTCATAGCAAACCGATGCAGCATCCCTTCGGCTGCCACACTCAGCAGGTGTCTAGGAGCTACCTGCCTGGGGATACAGCAGGCTGACCCCAAAAAAAACCCTGCCGCTGTCTCTCCCAATGTGACCTGCTGCCCAGAAACCCCATGGCTGGCACTGGCTCTTCTGGAGCAGAGCACACTAGCTGCTCAACAACCACACTGCTCCAAACACAGTGATGATAAAGACATCCTCACAACATGGTCTGTCCCCTGGGCACAGCCAGGTTCCAGGCTGGCACAGGTGCCTATGTCATTGGTGGCCAGGACAGTCGGACTGGTGGCAGTGGGCGCTGAGCACTAAGAGAGGCTGTCTGCACTGTCTCTGAGGCTGCTTTCTGCAGCATCCATGCCTCCAGCAGAGAGCTTCTCCACTTGCCAGCAGGCCAGGACAGAGCTAAGAGAACCATGGCTGTTTGTAGGACCACACTCAGCCCCATCACCCACTGTTCTCCATGGCAAGGGAGATACATGCCACTTGGACCACCGCTCCCATAAAGCCAAGAAGAGTTGATGAGCATTGCCATTCAAAAAGCTATTGCCTAATGGGCCTGTAACAGCTTTCTGTGACAATACAGCTATTTCCTAAAGTCCATTCCCTGACTGCTAAAGAGAGCAGACCACACATCAGCAGCCTTCTCTCAGCTGCTCCTCAGCCTGCAGTCTGGCTTGAGGACTGTGAAATGCTGCAGCACCGGGGCATCCTGGGAAGTACAGGTACTCTAAACCTCTGATTTAAAGTTCCCAGGTCATAGTGATCGGTAGCAAAATCATAGGACTTGGGTAGCTCTGCTTTTTAACAACAGAGATGTCTTGTTTGGCTCAGTTCACACAGCCCTCATGCGTGCACTGCCAAAGGGGAACCTGCTCTGATCGAGCTGAGTGTGGTGAGACCTTGCTATGGTGCAGAGCAAATTCTAATGCCATGTAAAAATCTCTAATTAGTTTAGAAGCAGAGCCCCATAACAGTTTTCAGCGTCTGGAGGGGATTGCATTGTGGCTTTTTAAATCCCTCCTACTGCTGCCCTCTGGAGAAGGCTGGTGATGTTTCTCCCTCTTCTGGAGTAATATTTGTCTCTGAGGCTCTATTTTATGTGCTACTTAGCTGACACAGGGCTACTGGAAAGCTGAGCTCCAGGCAAGGAAGAGTTTTAAGGTGGGCTTGGTGTGCCACAGCCCACACAGGTCCACACAAGGCAAGCTGCAGTGAGGAAGGAAGGTAGTAGGAGATATTTGGAATAATATGAGGATTTGGGGACCAGACTTTGAGGCTCACAGCAAGCTGGAGAGCTACAAAGGGTGGATCTGGCCAAAGCTAAAAGTCTTACATGAGTACCCTCAATGCTGTGCCTTTCCCAGATCTTGTTGTTGCTACTGCAAACCCAGCTCCCGATGGCCAGAGATGGTTGGCTTACTTTTCTCTCTCTCCCACCTCACTTTGCTTTTAAATAAGCTTCTATCCCTTACTGCTCCGAGAAACACTTTGAAAACCTGACCCCTGTGCACCCTAAAAGCTCAGAAAGCAGCAAGTAAATAAAAAGAGCGCTTTCTTTCCGAACTTAAAAAAAAAATCTCATCTAAGAAAAAAACCAGCAATCTTTTTGCCCTGATTCAGGAGAAAATGTTTTCCTATCTTCTTTTAAGATTGGTACCTCTGGGAGATTTGGGGTTGTGGTGCCAGTGCAGAAGAAGCCAGTGTGGCTTCTGTGCCCCTTTCTAAGGATGCTTTGTTGCTCCCGGTGGCTGACTAGTGCTGGTGAGTATTTTCTGGTGGAGAATATTTGGCTGATGAGTGTTTTCTGATGGAGAGCTTCACTATCAGCATGGAACACAGTTGCAGAAGCCATGCCTGTGTCAAGAGCCTTGCCATCCTTCTTTGCCCAGGGTGAGTTTGCTCCTTAGAGTCATTACCTAGGGGGTACTGCACTTGCTTTGAGCTCTCCACTGGCCAGGTACTCCTAGTTCTAGTCCCGAGTGCTTGTCCCAGGCATGCAGGTAGAAAGGACATTCAGTCCTCAAGGCATCCAAGATCCCGGCAAGGCTGAATGAAGGTACCCTCCATGTCTGCTCCCCACTTCTGCTCATCAGCTGTAAATGCTTGCAGGAGATATCCAGCTGGAAGTGGGCTGTAAGCCACTGGCAGGTAACTGCTAAAGCAAGCAGGGCTGCATTAATTGAGATGACAGCAGCCAGCAGCATGCTGTCCCTTAAGTCTTGGTTCTGCAGCAGCCAGCAGGGAAGCAGAAGACCATGTGGGACAAGGTATGGGCTCCATTTCACTACAGTGATGCTCTAGACAAAGGCCTGCAATGGGGCAGGAGGGAAAGCTGTCTTTCCCGCCCGGTTCTCTGGGTCCTCATTAGCTGCACATCTGCCATTCACTGTGGCATGGGCTGTGCCATGTCCAGCACTGGAACTGGCTTTGCTGACATGCACAGATCCCTGCCCCATGGACTATCTCACCAAAGAGATGCAAGAGCCTGACGCAGCCACAGGGTGGAGGCAGGCAGCCATCTGTGACAGGCATGTGCGTGCCTGCGGAGTGGAGGGGGAGGCGAGCTGGAGCCTCCACCTTCTCGCCCCCTCTCCTCCCACCCATGCTAGAATCGTGCCTGGAATTACTGTGGGCCCTGGGAGGATTTGCAGCACCCTGGCCCCAAATGACTCAACGCCGCAAAGGGAAGATGTTCCTTGAGAAACACGCCACAGTAGGCAAAGACAAGACTGATGCAGGCCAGCAGTGAGGGGCGTTAGCGGAGCT
Source organism: Cuculus canorus (assembly GCF_017976375.1). Lineage (NCBI taxonomy): Eukaryota > Metazoa > Chordata > Aves > Cuculiformes > Cuculidae > Cuculus > Cuculus canorus. The sequence goes on from NC_071405.1 coordinate 50,958,344, forward strand.
GAGGAGGGAGCCCAGGGCTGCCAAGGCAGAAATTTGGCCCCCCAGATCTGAGGGGTGGCTTCAGACCTGGTTAGCTGAAGGCAGAACAGGACAGAGGAGCAAAGCACAGACACATGTGGTCCAAGTGCTGCTTTCTGCCAGTCCACAACCTCCACCCTGTGACACTAGATCCTGCCTGGGGCCACTCAGCCAAGCTGCTACAGTAGAAACGACAACACTCCCTTTGTCATCTCAAACTACTGCTGGTAAGCTTGGGCTTGCCAGCTCAGAACCCCAAGTCTGCCAGGGAAGGATTCAAAGTGTAGTCCAAGGCTGTTCAGCTGTTGGGAAAGAACCAGGAACTGTGGCCATAAAATCTTCTGGCTGCAAAATAAATTGGAAACAAACTTATTAGTTGCTGTGGTTTGCCTGCAATGGCAATGAGATGAGCACTGCTGCCGTGATGTGCCCAGATAGTGGGCAACTGCCTGTGCCATCCTCCTTGCCAGGGGTCACAGGTTAGGGTGCCCTGGAGATGGATGCCTCTGGAGCAAGCATGTCCCTCCTACCTGCACCATTGTTCAGGAAGGGCTGGCACTGAGACAAGGGAAGCTGCCCTCTGCACGGACCAGAAAATAGCCCCGACTGCCCAGCATTGGGCACTGCAGAGATAAAAGCCACCCTAGTTGCAGAGTTCCATTGAGCTCAGCCACCATCGCGCATGTAGGGGAATTGTTCGGTCAAGAGCTTTAGGATAAATGGTGTAGAAAACCACACAATATCATCACCATAGGGCTTGAGGGCCAGGGGTGAGGGCAGACCCCTCTGCTGTGTATTCATGGGGCTTGCAGGCAGCAGCATGGCCCAGCAAGACTCTTCTAGTGGGCTGCCTCTTCCACACCCCACATATATAGGCATGAGGGGGGGACACCAACCACCTGCGGAAGTATAAGCATCTGCTCTGGCCCTGATCATGAGGGGCTCAGGGATGCCAAAGGCAGAACTCCACTGCATTCTGTACTGGGGCAGCCGGTGGGAAGAAGGGAGGAGTCAGATGTGGCTGTTATGGCAACAGAAGCTCTCAAGATGAAGGAAAAAGGCATTCTTTAAATATGTTTCCGTGGCAACAAGCATCTTCAAAGGCCTCTATAAAAAAAAATCAAATAAAAGGGAAAAAAAAGGAGGTTCCCATAGAGGTGGGGACTTCTCCAAGCTGAGGTGCTGCAGGTGCTTTAGGAGTTAAATGAATAGACTGGGCTTTCCTTGAAGGGTGTGGGGCCAGCCCTGCAAGGCAGAAAGAGTGGGGAGAGCAGAGTTTTGAGGCCAGCGTCTGTTTCATGCCTCCTTCACATGTTGTGGGTGTTTTTTTGCTAGTTGGGCCTCTGCTAGATAAAATGGCCAAGTCCAGCAGAGAGGGCAGAGATCAAATAGCCTTATGGAAGCCACAGGGAAAAGAAATGGCTGTGCTCTTGCTCTGGCTCTTCCAGCCTTCTTTTCTATCAAAGTGAGAACAACCCTTCAACACACCTACTGTAAGGGCTTGTTGGCTCCACATCTCGCAGGAACAGGAGGCTGTAGGCAATGAGTTCTGGGTCAATACCATAGCTGGGACCATGCAGCATGGCTGCTTGCTGGGAACAGGGATGCAGCAGCACAGCTGTGGCTGACATGACAGCAAAGGCCCAGCTGCCCGTGGGAGCAGCAGTTACAACCTGCTCTGCCTGGGGATGGGATGGGAGGGGATGGGATGGGATGGGATGGGATGGGTGGGATGGGATGGATGAGGCCAGCATAGTCGAACACCAGCTCTGTCCTGCACAATGCTGAAGCTGCTTTGGGCCACATGTGGTCTAGTGCAACAGGATCTCTGCAAGGAGGGTCAGAAAGACTTCTTGTCTCTTAGTATGTATCCCTTGACTAGAGAAGCATCGGGTGTTCCTAGAGGAACACAAGCTGCTGACAAAGGATAGTCGGCACCAGCCCCAGCTGCGTCATGTGCTGGAAGTGTACGCTAGCCAGAATGAATAGCAGAGCAAACGCTCTCAGAAGGGGGCTTCCACCTGCTTTGCCTTCTTTCTCCCCTCTTCCCGAAGATAGATTTGACTCAGTTTTCTCTGCTGTGAGATCGTAAGCCTTGGGCTTGCTTTCCTCATTCCCTTGGGTACTGCATGGTCTGCAGCAGGAGCTGGTAGGGGTGAGATACCCCACACATGGCTGGGGGCAGAAACCCAGATGGAGTCCTGAGCTCACAGACAGAAAAAAAATCCCATGTTTTGTATTCCACGTTTGCCACATTCCCCACAATGATGTGCTCAAAACCGAGAAAGTGTCCATTGAGAGCTGCTGTCTCCAAATCCACTCTTCTGCAGCCCTCACACAGACACTACCTGCAAGTTTACTCCAAGTTCACACTGTTACCTCTTCATTAGGAAAATTCAAATTGATGTGAAAAGAGGCCCAGCACACAATTTCCTATTGAAAGCAGACACTGTCCGCAACACAGCTGAGGCTCCTCATAAACCAGTGTTGCCAGAGCTGCTCCAAGACAACACGGAGGTTGCACTACAGATGTTTTTGTTTTGGAGGAAAAGGGCATTCTTATTAGGAGCTGAGAGCTATTGCCAAACCAATGTATTTTGAAACTTCATCTTCTGTTTGGAGCCACTCTCATCTTACTCTTGCATCATGTTCCCAGCACCTAGCCTGTGGCTAAGGAAAGGTGGTGTCATGTTGGGCTGACTTTAGAATCGTGAATTGCGTTAGTAAGCGCTGAGCTGCAGCCTCTTTCTCTGCTCTAATGTGGTATAGAGCTGTAACCACTGCACTCGCAATCTTATTATCAGAGACTCCAGGCACCACTATGGCTGTCCTACCCTGAAACTGAAGCCTCTCTTTGCTTGCTCAGCAATGATGAGGGCTGACTATCTTTACTTTGATTATGGGGGGGCGGAGGGGTGGTGGGTAACAGAATTGTACTGATGCCAAACGGGTCTTGGCTGGAGGAGCTTTTTGAGACTGTGGAAAACGAGGGCTTAAAATCTCTAAGGGTTGTTCAATGTAACATTAAAAGACTTGTTGCAGACAGCCTGTTCATCCTGGATATCTTGTCTGGGATGCACTTAATTTTAGCTGATATAATTTCACTTATGAGCATTCTTCACTTCAAACAAATAAAACCTCGCATTTAAAAGGAGGGATAATGCTACTTGCCAAAGCCCTGGCCCTGGGACTGTAAGTCATTTTCTGCCACTGTTGTCCCTGAGAGGTCATCATCCACCCTGAGAGGTGAACAATGACCCTACAGTGCCTGGCTCCACATCAGCAGAGGATCACTCTGCTCCCCAGCCCCTTCTCTACAGAGATCTGGACTTCCATGCTTTACTTTAAGGCTGCTGCTCAGCTTGACGACTAAAAAACTCTACGCTCAAATGATTCTACTGCAGAATAACAACCCTAATGCTGCCAGTAGCCCCTTGGGATGCTGGAGAACAAGCACTTTCCCAAACCCACAAGCTCTGTAATCACATACCTCCACTCACTGATGCCTGATGCAATAACCCTACATATGCTCTCATCTCCTGTTTCACCAATGGATTTTGAGACATAACCTTACATGAGGGATCCTTTGAGTGGCTTTTTTGTCTCATTATCTGCAACAACACTGTATTGTTGGCAAGCAGTGCAGGAGATTTGGGCCTCACACAGCGTAACTGGCTAGAGGTAAATTGAGAAGAACAATTAATAAAGCAGAAGTGCATTAAAGGGCCTCCTTCAAGTGTATGATTGAGGGAAAGATTCTGCATGAAGAAAAAGGTGCAGGTTAAAGGACTGTGTGAGCTGGCTGGTTACAGCGGGGCTGCGTGGCAGAGCATTTCCCTAGATCAGAGGCCGCAGCACAGGAGCGATCCAGAGCACAGCACTGACTGCCCGGGAATCCCATGTGCGACAGCAAATGCAGGAGGTACTACAGCTGTGCCTCAGCCACTGTTAACTCCTATCAACAGCTCCAGCTAGTAGCACCAGAGTAAGCCACAGGCTTCAATTACACTTATCAGGCAGTTAGAGTCACAGAAGCCCTGGTAGCTCAACAAAAAGCACTGGGGAACACAGAGCTCAGCTTGGGGTGTGTAATGAGGGACATGGCTGGTGATTCTAGAGGGGATTAGGTTGCTACCATTCCTGGTGCTCTGGGAAGCGTAGGCATGGGATGAGCTGGGGACAAGATGCACACCAAAGGGTTTCGCTCCTCTCTCTTCAGGCCCCCAGCCACCTGCGGTGGGACTAGTTAATGTGGGACATGGTATTGCAGAACTGTCTGTGCTCATGACATGATTTTCCTCTGGCCTTTTGTACTTGCTTGCCTGTCCACCCCTGGGGCTCAGAAAGACCGGGGTGGGGGCTCAGGGCAGACGTTATATGAGCGCTTGTGTTCAGTGAGTTCTTGGGAAGCATTTTTGTACCCGGTGAGGAATAAATAGAACTAAGGAAGGTATACCTGCTGAGGAGGTGGGGGTTTTCTTACTAGAAAGGACATGTATATGGTTTTATTTTTTTTTTTTAAAGAGAACAGTTAGTTTTGACTATATGGACTTTGTTCTAATCCACTCAGAACAGTGCAGTGGGGATGCAACACCCTAAGACGTGCCTCTACCATCGGAACACAGGCTGCTCAGAGGAGCTCTGCAGCTCCTGGGTTATGTTACAGCAGCCAACAGCTCCTCTGTGAGGCATAAACTGGCCCTTCTCTGCCTTAACCTACGGAATAATTTGCAGGGCGCAACTTGCTTCTTGCATTGGAGCACTGCCAGCTGCCCTTTCAGCCACCTGCCAGTGCTCATACTCTGTGTTGTTGATAACCACTAAAAGCTAAAAGGAATTGCTTTGGTTGTGCTGCAGCAGGAGCAGAGACACTTTCCCATGCCCGGCCTGAACCCGCTTCTTAGCCTCACACACTTCTCCTCCTCAACTGTCCCAAAGTCAAGGCTGGACATCCAGAAGCAGCTGCTGGCTTTCCCTCTGCTCCAAATGGTTTGGGAGGTCAGGGTTTCTTGCCTCAATTTCCACCCACTCGTTCATGGTTGCCAGGCTCCCATGGGTCCTGCAATCCCTTTGTTTATATTCTGGGTGCAAGAGCATTCAGCATTGCACCAACACGAGCCAGAGGTTAAAAAGTACCAATATAATTATGGTGATAATGCTCCTGTGCAGCCAGCTAGAATGGCAGGGGAGGAGATGGCTGAACAGGGCTTCACCGTCAGCCTCTACTCTGCCCTGGCTTACTCTGACCAGATATTTTTTTCCTCTTCTTGAGGTAATGCATCCTTGGTACCAAGATCCCAGGCCACAGGGAAGCTGAGGGTTTTGACCTACTTGTTTGAGAAGACACAGCTCACGAGTACTTTGTTCCCCCATGCTCTGTGGCAGCTTCTGTCCCCTCTTCCATCACTTGCAGGTTCTTCAGGTGCAACAGAGCTGGGTGCTGGCTTTAAGGCATCCGCTCTTGCATTTGCACTGTGGTCTTCAACCTAACCATATTCATTCAATAATATCCAAGGCCCTGCATATTCCCTGGCAAGCTTGACCTAAATTTGGCAGCAAGGTTTATTCTGCAGCTTGCACTGCAGTGGATGGGAGAGTCTGCAGCAACTGGAGGGGGGGGGGGGGGGGGGAGGAAAGCACGAAAAACACACCTTGAAAATGGCAATCTTGGATTGAATTAAATCTGAATCAAATCACAGCCATCTCCTCTGTGTTTCTTTAATTGAAAGTTCAAATTTAGTTTATTCTTCTGAGCTCCACCATTTTTAGTTTCCAATGTGATGCAGGATTTGCAACATCAAATGTCTGTGATTATTGTGCAGGGAAATTTTGACTGCTGTTGTTACTATAAATTGGGCAAGGGCTGTGGTGCAGTTGGGATGATAGTTTGTTAGGTTTCAGAGTTAGTCCTGAGTAGAAGGCTCCTACCTCTGCAAGGCATTATCAGCTTCTTCTTTCATCATTTGTGGAAGGTATTCACTGGCCTGATTTATTTTGTGTTATTACAGTGGCACTCAGGCATAAAGGGCATAAAGAGGTGGCTTCAGCAAACTGCATCCTTGGGGAAAAAGAAAATAGCCAGGGCTTGATAATGACGAGCTAAACAGGTCTCACACTTATGCCTTTAAACACTGCAACCTCAGGAGGGTTAGAACAATGATATGCTTAATCCTGGCTGTTTGGCCAACTCTTAACTTTGTTAGTCAGCTCCCTGGAGGAGGAACAAAGCTGCTCACGTATGTACAGCTCTAAGCCATTGGCTATGCTCCAGAAAACGGTCCTCCCTGCTGCTGGAGAAGGATCCTCACCAAAGCTCATTCAGGCATAACCCCTGAAGGGATTAATGCTCAGCAGATGCCATCTGAAACATGCAGAGAAGGGAAATGCCACTTTTCCCTGGAGAGTGACAAAAGGTACACTGTTGGCTTCAGATGTGGGCTGGAGCCAGCACTGGGAGCCTTCTGGTACTGCTTGGTGCTTCTGGGTAATCCCAGGCTCTGGCATCCTCCTCAGCAAGCTCTGAAACCCACCTCCAGTATCTGCCTGAGCAGGCAGCTCAGCAGTGCCATAGGAGACCAAGAATGGAGCTGGATAGAGGAGGCTGAGGTGGATGGCTCGTCTTGTATTGCCTGATTAGAGATTTGCCCTAGCCTTGGTGTGGATGCCTCATCACTATCCCGCTGCAAGTTTCTGGCTCAGCTTTTGGGAAATGCCTCTTCCCTGCTGGAAAGACTGCCCCGGCTCCACCACCCCTGGCTCATCTTGCCACCCTGGCCCCAGGCAGCAGCACTAGCAAGCTCTTGGCTTAAGAAACCTGAAGCCATCAATCCCCATTAAGCAGATCCCAGCTCTGCCACATCACACTAGAGGGTAAATGCTGAGCCCCACTGCACGACAAGCACCCAGGATCTGCCACCTCAGGCTGCTGGGCCACCCACTACAGCATGCGTGAGGGGAACATGCACCTCCAGCAGATCCAAGGATGGCTCCATACATCCTTTCCTCTTCTTGGTCATCGATTGGGGTGCTTTGAGAGAAGGGTTTGTTTTTTTCATTTTGTTCACATTGCCGAAGAGAAGGAGGAATTTATAGCTCTTCTACTCTTCTCCAAGCCCAGGTGAGTTAGCCTCCTTGCCTCCTATTATCCCCTCAAGGGGCAGAGGATAATACTCTGCTCCTGAGAGGGACTAGGTGGATCCTACAAAGGCTTTGGACCCTTCATCTTTATCAAGAGGGAGGTGAGGTGGCGATGGGGACCCTTTGCAGCCCACCAGTGCAGCTCAGATGTGCCCTGGGCCTTACTAGGCTGTAGGAAATGGCTATTCTAGCAGGGAAAATTGGATGCTGCTGCGTAAGTAACCTGCATATTGGCTGGAGAGGCAGAAAGGGCAGGATAGGCTGGCATGATGCTGTGAGGCAGACAGTGGGTGCTGGATGGAGGGGTCCTACTATGGTTGCAAATCCTCTCCCAGGGGAGCCAGCTGCTCCTGCACTTGCACAGCACAGTAGGGAGGGAGGGAATAAAGGAGGGAGAGTGCTGCCCCAGCTGGCCCTCCCCAGAAAACACATGAGAACAAACTGAGCCCCTGGGGGATCCAGACAGGTCTTTGGAGACCCACTTGGGGCAGACACTCTGCCCACTTGGCCAGCAAGGCAGGGGGACATCCCTGCTGCACCAGATCCATCTCTTGCCTGAAAAGCCGACTTCAGCCCAACTGTGGAGAACAAAGCCAGAACAAAGTGAAAGCAGTCACTGTTTGGTTTCTCCACCTAACCTAGCCTTAAAAACTCAATTTGAAGGCAGCGTTAGGGAAGTAAGATATTGTTTATCAGGAGTGACAGATCCAATCTATAAATTAACATGCTCAGCCCGGGAGTCAGGAGGCAGAGATATTTATCAATTCTTTCCCAGCAGGCTGACACCGACGCACAAATTTGGCCAGTTCCCCAGAAGAGCATCCAGTCTCCAGGAGGTCTGAGGACCCACAAGTGCTGAGGGGCAGAGCCGGTGATGAGGAAATTATATGGGAGACCTCTGGAAAAGAACCAAGCTTCTGCTTCTAGCCCACCCTGTCCTCTGTGACATGGAGACAAGAGGCTCCCCCAAAAAATGGGGTTCGTGTCTTAGTCCAAATGTATAGTATATTTTTAAACATACCATCAAGGCATTCAATATAAGATGAGTTGCAAAATGCCTGCAGTCCTTCAGGGAAAAGCTGGCTATTTTAAGATACATTTACACAGTTCACCTCCACCCTCCAAAAAGAAAGGCTAAATCAGGAAAATGTTATTTGCTTTTTATGTAGGAGCTACAAAAAAACATAACTTTACATATATACAAAACTACCTTCTCTGAGCTCAGTAAAACTGGGGTCTTAGGGCTGCCCACCTCCCAGCCCTGGGAGGTGCTGGCTGACTTTTTGTGATGCCTGGCATGCCATTGCTGTAAAGGACAGGAAAACGAGGACATCTGCAACCCTTTCATGAGGCGATTGTCTCGCTTTTCTACGTCAAACCAGAGAGGCTGGGCTAAATGGTGGAAATGGGTTCAATCAGGACCAGCACACAACCTTGTTCTCATCCCAGATAGCCACATCTCTGTGTCAGCTGTTCCCTGCGGGAGGAAGAGCCAGCAGTGCGGCTGAGGGGACCGCTCCCTCCAAGGGATGCAGCAACAAAATGATCAGGGGGCTCAGGTGGTGCAGCCAGGAAGCCTGTTAAAGTCCTCGTAAATAAGAGTCCATGCAGACGGCAGGTACTGTGGGGCTTTATAGGCCTATAAAACACCCTGAGCTGCCACAGAGGCTGAAAGGGATGGGTAGGGAATCTAATTTCACAGGATTTAAAGCAGGTGAGAGAGATATAAATGTGTGTTTTTAATAGTAATTAATGCTGCCATTCAGAAGCACTTAAGCGCTGGGTTCGGAGAGTTTCCAAGGGACTGTCTCATAAATCACAGCCCGCTACCTGCCCACGCTGCTCCCTGGGAGCCAGGCTGCTTCTCCCTCACCTGACCCAGCCATGGCAGTGGGGCCGTTTCCAGCCCCATGTGAAGACTTCAGCATCGTGGCAGTTGGGCTGCTCCCGAATCATGGCAAGCAGAGCCCTCCCAGCCATCCCTTCAAACTGGGTGCCACCCTGGGATGGGCACAGGGATGCCTTTCCCCAAGGTTATTCTTTTTTTCTGCAGAGTCAGAGGGACTAACCAGAAGCTTCCTCCCACCTAGCTAACTGCTCGCTTCATTGCCACAGGCTGCCAGTTTTCACCTTGCCTTCTTGAGTCATTTCTGCTGTGCAGGCGGACAGGTCCCAGCCAGCTCCTCTGCCTGATGTGGGTGGGGAGCAGAAGCTGCTGCAGCCCACAGGGATGAGGTGGAGAGCTGGGGGGATGTGCAGGAACCAGACAGTGTGTGTATCCCATGCTGGTTTGTGTGGTGCTGCGATTTCTAAGCTGGCAACCAGCACCCTCGGGGTCTGATTTTATACTGTTCCTGGATGGTGACAGAGACCACGCGCTTAGCAGAGAAGCTGAAGACGCACCCCATGTATTAGCATCCCCATGCACCCCAGAAAGCAGCTGCAGAGCTCACAGCCTTTGCTGTGTGATGTGCACCCACTCCTCCCTCCCACGGCTGCAAGCAGGCAGACAGAGGGACAGCAAGGCCAGGGCACCCCTCCACCACAGCCCCAGTCCTGCCCTAGTTCTGTCCATCTCTACCCCAGCCCTGCCTGGGAAGGCTGCAACCGTGTGTCAGCCCTGCCCTCTAGTGTCACTTTTGCCATAACCAAACTTTATGATAAAGCTCATTCTCCCAGCACCTCTAGCACAAATGTTCCTTCAGGTCTAAGGTGTGACTGTTTCAGGCAGAGCTTCACTTTCATCTCAGAGGAGAAGGGCAGGGAGAGGATCCAGGCTCAGAGATATGCCAGAGGGTGATGCTGTAATTTGAGGGTGGAAGGAATTTCCTATTGCCTTCACCTCTAGTCCATGCCCGTGGTCAAACCAGGTCCCCCACCACTTCCACAGTCAAGGCAAGAGTCCTGGGGAAATGAGAAAAGAACAAGATAGGTAGGAGAAACCTTCATTAACTATTTCTCATGCACTATTGTTCCGCTCACATGAAGACTATCCAGGCTGGGGATTAGGCTTGGCCCAGATGCAGAGACAGTCTGAGATATGGCCAAGTTTATTGGTTGATGGGGCACCTGCACTGCTTCCAGAAACAGCGCAGGTCTGCAAAGCCATGGGCTTCTTTGACATGGCACAGAGCCCTTGCAGAGGCCCTGTTGGACCCCACAGCCTCTATATAGTGCTGAGTCAGCATGACTGATCCAGGCACTGGCACTAGATGCACAGAAGCTGAAGAGCTTGGGCAGTGCTGGTTTTGAAACAGTTCCAGAGCTGGTTTGGATCTAGCTAGGAGTTAGTATGTTTTAGGCTGAGCTCCAGCAGATGCTGCATGAGTCCCCCATAACCTGGGGTCCAGAACGGTGTCTGAGTTGAGTGTAGCTTGATTCAAGCACTCTCCATCTGGTGCCACCAAGCTGCTAGAGGACAGTATATGGGGCAGGCACCAAATCATCTGGGCAGCAGATGCCTGGGACAACGCTGGCAGAAAACTAGAGCTAGTAGGTCCACCTGGACTGAATCTGTTCCTGTTTTGCACTGACACCAGGCCACCTCTGCACTGGACTGCCTAGGTGCTCCGTGATTTTTCACAGTGCAACTGTAGAGAGATTATCCTGCACAGCACAGAGCTACAGCAGCACTACCCTGCCATGACTATTTCTCCTATAAACCAGAAAGAGTCTGGAAACATGCTGTATCATAATGGGAAACGCCAGTGCTAGAGACGGGTGATGCCTGAGGGCAATACTAGCAAATTTCTCTATTCTCTCACCTTGATTCATGTTTACTACCCAGCAGATCTGATCCAGCTATTCTGACCTGGTAAATCAGGCTTGGATTTTGCACTGGCCTCCTTCTCCTGTATTGATCATCAGCAAATATGAAATAACAATGTGTCAGCTGAGACCTGTTGTTATCAGGCAGTACGTGCAGTACAAACTTGAAACTTTGAAAGCTAATTTTGCTGAGGTACAGAGTAAGGAATCTTACGGAATCACCAGTAGGTCCAGTAGAGTAAAACTATGACATATGTGAACCCTCCTGGGCTGTTAGTCTCTGCTTGGATGTTGTTATGGGGTCACACTGACTGCATGTAGGCTGAGCATATACAAACACATGCATATGTACAGATATGCATACATTTCCATATATGTTCCTATACATGTGTGTGTGTGTCTGTGTGTATGTATGTGTGTATACCCATATAAAGATGGGCTGATGCCTTGACTTGTTAGCCCCATACTTTATAAACATCTGCATCAGGGATGTTTGTGTGAACTGGAAATCAGAACCCCATATACACAAGGAAAAATAAATCCTTAAACACACTGGAATGACCTGACTGCTAAGATAGCTTCTTCCTCTTTACCATTCCGGGTAGCGGAATGAGCCCTATTTCTGACCCCAAAGAGGTCTTCCTCAGGACTCAGAAATAACTGAAGACTGATAGCGTTTTCTACTGCTATATTTGCATTTCTGCATGACCAACAAAGTACCTATTCTCACACTAACACATTGGTTGGTACATCCAAGTCTCTTGCGTGGCCAGAAAATGCAATTTGTGCTGTCTCATCACTGGATTTCACTAATACCCCAAAACCTATTGCTATTTTATCAGCTAGGCTGCTAATTATCAGCTGATTTACTCGCTTTCTAGAAGTTCACACAATTTAAGGGTGAATAGGAGAGGTCTCCCCTCAGAGGAGCACCACCTGTCATATTTTAAAAGGATTTCTGTTCGCATAGGAAAGAATTAAATAAGAAGCAGGAGTGCATGTGTGTGCCAGCTGCTGGAAGAAGTGCAGGCGCATCGCAGGACATGGGAACAAAAACACTACAAAGGCAGTCAGATTTCCCAACATGAGGCACTTCAGACCTCCACTAGTGAAAACTCTTTATTTTGAAAGCACTTAGGGACTATGAAGCAGCCCTTTCCTAAACCAGAAATAATCCTGTGCTGGCTCTCCACGATATATGCTATAGTGTTCATATACGGCCAGGCAGCAGAGCAGCAAAAATATCTAGGTCTCAGCCACTTAAGGAAGTTAATTGCTGCTGCTGTAGCATAAGAAACATCATTTGTAAGGAAGTTAAACATATTTGTTGCCTCAAAAAAATAGGTTAAATGGTAACTTCATCTGCCTGTAAGTGCTTGCTTGTAAAAAAAAATGGCAAAACTGAGACAAGATCCAGAGTTTGAAATCTCGAACCAGGCAACTTCAAGCATGAAAAGGAGTGTACATTATTTAGTGGGAAATAACCAGCCAGCAGAATAATATTGCCATTGACCTACTGAATTAAGTATCCTCAGAAGTATTTTTAATCAAGTTTGCTTCCCCCCCCTTCCCCGAAAGATCAAGAAAGAATTGATTCAGGGAAGCCCAAGGCTGAGGCTGTGCAGGAGACCAGGCTGTATTGTAACAATGACTTCAGTTAGATTTATGACCTGTTAATTGTCACTTTTTCTATGAAATTTCTAAATCATATACAACTTTAAATTACTTTCCCCCCAAAGCAGAGCATCCCTGTGAGGCATGTAGGCAGGTGTAGATATGGCATAGTAACTCTGCTGGTTAGTTTCCTCACCTAGACAAGCCTTTATTCAAAGCACTTGTCCGAACCGTTCCCACACTGCAGACAAGCTCTGCCTAAGAACATTGACCAGCACAACTATCACAAGGCTACCTGATTATTTGTGAATAAATCACTTTTATTTTGGAACACTTTGTCAATACCGGGGAGTTATATTGGCAAAGCTGAGAGCTATTCTGGTCAATTCTCCCATGCAGACGTGCCACACGTGTGATAAGGCTGGAGAATAATCCCTCAGGAGGGGCAATGAATATTTTATTGATTGGGATATTTCAAACTTGTGTAGGACAAAGCAATCTTCTACGTGTTAATGAACAGATAGGATGGGATTGAGGGCTGCGTTTTTTCCGTCTCTTATTTCTCTGTTTAATTTAGAGAGAACAATTTGAACAACACTAGCAAGTGGCAGAGGGGTAGGAGGGAAAGTTCTGTATTTTCTTGGAATCATAGAATCATAGAATAGTTTGGGTTGGAAGCAACCTTAAAGATCATCCAGTTCCAACCCCTCTGCCATGGGCAGGGACACCTCCCACTAGGTTTTGCTCTGATTCTGCCAGAGGCACTGTCATACTTTTAACCGTAGTGATAGGAGAGGTCATTTCCTTGAAATTCAAGAAAAATTTGTCATGCTGAAGCCACAGGTATGTGTAACAGGCCACAAGAATCTCTAGAACCAACCCAGCACCTCACACCCAGGCTGTTTACTTTCTTTTACCCTACCAATGCCATTTATGGGAGAAGCACTGTGCCAGGCGCTGGAAGGAGGTGGATGGCAAGGAGTGCAGAATGAACTTGCAATGAGTAAGTGCTAGCTGTGCTTCTAGCAGCAGAGCAAAGCACAGCTGAGCTAGAGGGGACACCGGTCGGCCATTCCAGCACATCAATAGCAGCTTTCCCTGCCCTGATGCCAGCCACTCCATAAAGTCATGATCACTACTGTTTCTATGGCAGATGTGCTTGAGCAAACACAGTTCTCTCCTGGCAGGTAGGCAGAGCATGGATGTCAGTGAGGCAAGGGGGAAAGATTCACTTGGGGTTGCAAAGGCTCTACCAGGCTGGAAAGGTACCTGATAGCCCATCACAAGGTGTAGGGGTGAGAGCTGGCACTCAGCATCGCCATCATCAGCTGCCCAGAGCTCGCCGTCATCCTGCAATGAGCACTTGGGCAGTCCAAACACCCAGGTACCAACTTTCTCTGTCCAGATGGAACATGATTCCCACCAGCTCCCAGGTGTTGTTTACAAGGGAAAGGCTACAAGGAAAGGGGACTTCTTCTACTAAACCACCAGCTGATGCAGCTGGAAGGGAAAAAACAGTGCCATTTCAGATGTCTAAGAAAAGCACATTATGCCCCAAATATTTTCCAGCCATATCAATTGGTCTAACGAAATATATAATTTCTCTCCCCACAACCCCTGCCATGCTTCTGTCCTTCAGAACTGCAAGAGCATGGCTGCTGTGAGGGCAATTAACACCACTGGCCTTGCTTCTTAAATCCCTGTATTTGTGTTCTCTGCAAATTGCTGGGACCCAGGACATTACAGAGCAGATATTTTGCAGCATTCTCAGCTGAAATAAGGAGTGGGGGATTGTACTGATTGGTGTTTGACACTGAACTCACTGCTGCCTCCTCCACCACATGGAATCTGGAATTAATTTTAATGTATTTTGTCCTGTCCAGCAGTTTCAATTCACAGCCTACTAGGGAGTTTGATATTGAAAAGGCTCCTTTGTTATAAAGCACCATTAAGAACAAGTGGGACAATTTGGGGTGTGAGTAGGGGCAGATGAGGATTTGTTAACCTGGAATGATGATTTGGGATTGTGGGATAATCATTTTAGCAAGAGACCGTGTGCACTGCTTGCACCGATACCCAGACTACCTTGAAAGCAGTTAATTCCTCTATGTTTGCAAGGTAGCAGGGCAGGGCAGGGTTCAGCCCAGGCTGCACATCAGTACAGGAGCAGCTAATGGCATTGGCAGTGACATTCTCCGGATCAGATTTTGAAGTTAACACTGCAGGAAGAGGAACGACGCAGCTCGCACTTCCCCATACTGTGCTTAGGAGCTGTTTGCAGTTGTCTACGTCATTCAGGTCATACTGGGGAGGCTTTATTTGCATCCATAAAAATGAGAACTTTATATCTGTAAATAAGATTGAAGCAGCAGAGCACAGACCTGTCCTTTATGGTGGGCTGTGGGCAAAATCTGCATTACAAAACCACCAAGCGTACAAGACCCAGACACTATTTGTTGCAGCCAGCACAGAAAGGGCGCCAGTGGGACTGCTACCAGTCACACCCTTCACGTCCCAATGCCACAGGGCACATGCTGTGTGGGTCCCCTTGATACCGTAAATGCTGGCAAATAACTGAGAGACTCATTGTGGAGTTTTAGAAAGCAAGCATCCTTTATAAGGCCTGGGTAACACAAAGGAGTACTCTCCATCAATTGTGTGCAGTGAGACAAGAGCTGGTTACAGAATATATTTCCCACTTACATGCATATGGATAACTTTTCCCAGAGATCTTATGCATATTCTATTACTTTCCAAGGTCTAATTTAATGTTATTATGCAACTTTGCAACAGTCAAAACTTCTTCTAATCTCGAGCTGGCTCCAGCTCTCTGTCTGACCTTGCTTTTGAGATAGGGAAAAGCTCAAAAAAGGGGATTCCAGGAGAAGAGACATCTGGCTAATGACTTTAAATTGGAGGGTGAAAGAATTAGAGTAGACATTAGGAAGAAACTCTTTGTGATGAGGGTGGTAAGAAGTTGTGGATGCCCCATCCCTGGAGGTATTCAAGGCCAGGATGGATGGGGCCTTGGGCCGCCTGGTCTGGGGGTAGATGTCCCAGTCCATAGCAGGGGGGTTGGAACTGGATGATCTTTATGGTCCCTTCGAACCCAAACCATTCCATGATTCTATGATCTCTTCAGCACAGACCATACTTCACACAAGGCGTTATCATCTTCAAAGAATGAACAGTGTCTGGAAAACACTGTCTGAAAGAAAACACACTGTCAGAGAGACATTCTGCCTAACTTTCAAAGAACACAATTACTTAGATGAAACTTATCTCTACTTTAGCTTAAATAAATAATATTCCGTTTCTTCAAATAGTAACTGCTTCTTGTGCTAACACACCACTCCACACCTTCCCCTTGGTAGCCTGGGAAGCGCCTGCCACTCCTCCCGTCTCCATCTCTCCATCACCACTCCATCCCCGCTCCATGGTCCCCTCCTGTCCCCATCTCCCACTCCCTGCTCCATACCCCATCTCCATATCCCCCTCCTCGCTCCATCTCCCCATCTCCATCTCCCCGTCTCCATCTCCCCCCCAGCTCCCTCCACCCCCACTCCATCTCCCCCTCCCCGCTCCATCTCCCCCTCCCAGCTCCATCTCCCCCGTCTCCATCTCCCCCCCCACTCCCTCTACCCCCACTCCATCTCCCCCTCCCCACTCCACCTCTCCCTCCCAGCTGCCTCTCCCCACTCACGGCTTGGTCCCTGCTCCATCTCCCCCTCCCATCTCCACCTCCTCCTTCCCACTCCCTCACCCCCTCCTGGCTCCCTCGCCCCCTCTACCACCCTCTCCCAGCTCCACCCCCTGCTCCATCGCCCCCTCTACCACCCTCTCCCAGCTCCACCCCCTGCTCCATCGCTTCCTCCCATTTCCACCTCCCCCTCCCCTCTCCATCTCCCTCTCCCTTGCCCTGTCAGGTCTCCATCTCCCTCACCACGCTCCATTTCCTGCTCCCTCACCCTGTCCAGTCTCCACCTCCCCCATTCCATCTCCATCTCCTCCCCCCACCGCTCCCTCACTCTGTCCCGTCTCCATCTCCCCCCACTCCCTCGCCCCCTCCCCACTCCCTCTACCACCCTCTCCCGGCTCCACCCCCTGCTCCATCGCTTCCTCCCGTTTCCATCTCCCCCTCCCCGTTCCATCTCACCCGGCCCGCTCCATCTCCCGCTCCTTCACCCTGTCCCGTCTCCACCTGCCCCGCCCTGCTCCATCTCCTGCTCCCTCGGCCTGTCCCGCCTCCATCTCCCCCTCCCGTCTCCATTCCCCCCCCACTCCATCGCCCCCTTTCCCCTCCACCGTCCTGTCCCCGTCTCCCCGTTTTCCCCGTTGCCCCCACCACTCCCTGCCCCCCTCGCATCTTCATCTCCATCTCCCCCTCCCGGCTCCCCCACTCCCTCCCGGCTCCCTCGCCCCCTCTACCACCCTCTCCCAGCTCCATCGCTTCCTCCCCTCTCCATCTCCCCCTACCGTCTCCATCTCCCCCCTACGCCATCGCCCCGTTTCCCCTCCACCGCACTGTCCCGTCTCCGTCTCCCCGTTTCCCCCGTCGCCCCCTCCCATCTCCCCTTCCCGGCTCCCCGCTCCCCCTCCCCCTCCCGGCTGTCTGGACCCCACCCCGCTCCGCCTCCCCTTCTCTCCCCTCGGCGCGGGGCGTGGCGCGCGGGTCCCTCCCAGCGCACGGCGCAGCCGGGGGCGGGGCGATGATCCGGGCGCAGCTGCCGCGCAGCGGGGCGCTGCGCATGGCGCCGGGCGGCGGCCTCGGGGCGGCGGAGGCGGAGGCGCCCTTCGTGCTGCGGGCGCTGCGCATCGCGCTGGTGGTCTGCCTCTACTGGTTCATCTCCATCGCCATGGTCTTCCTCAACAAGTATCTGCTGGACAGCCCCTCGCTGCGCCTTGACGCCCCGCTCTTCGTCACCTTCTTCCAGTGCGCGCTGACGGCCGCGCTGTGCCTGGGGCTGAGCCTGGGGGCAGCCTGCGGCCCCCCCTGCCCCGCGCTGCCCGCCCTCCGCCTCGACGCCAAGGTGTCCCGCAGCGTGCTGCCCCTCTCTGCCGTCTTCATCGGCATGGTCACCTCCAACAACCTCTGCCTCAAGCACGTCGGCGTCGCCTTCTACAACGTTGGCCGCTCCCTCACCACCGTCTTCAACGTGCTGCTCTCCTACCTGCTCCTCAAGCAGACCACCTCCCTCTACGCCCTCCTGGCCTGCGGAGTCATCATAGGTGAGGGGCGCGGGAAGGGGCTGCTCCCACCCTGGCAGCAGATCCGTAAACTCGAAGCCATCCCCATGTGCCAAACATCTCCCTGGCGAGGTGGGGTAGCTCAGGGTTCGCACCTTCCTTCATCTCCCACAACCCACTTTGCGTGGCTGGAGAATGTGTGGAACTCATCAAGAAAGGGAATTATAGAATCATAGAGTCATAGAACAGTTAGGGTTGGAAAGGACCTTAAAGATCATCCAGTTCCAACCCCCCTGCCATGGGCAGGGACATCCCACTAGCTCAGGCTGCCCAAGGCCCCATCCAACCTGGCCTTGAACACCTCCAGGGATGGGGCAGCCACAGCTTCTCTTGGCAACCTGTTCCAGTGTCTCACCACTCTCATGGTGAAGAAATCCTTCCTAATGTGTAGTCTAAATCTGCCCCTCTCCAGTTTATACCCGTTCCTCCTCATCCTATCACCACAAGCCTTTACAAATAGTCCCTCTCCAGCTTCCTTGTAGAGAAATAGTCCCTCTCCAGCTTCCTTGTAGAGAAATAGTCCCTCTCCAGCTTTCCTCTTACTTGCCCGTGGCTCGCTCTTTTCTTTGAACATTAGAACCTATCGACTTTGTAGTGTTTAACCTGCCCTACCCTTTACTTTTCCTCCCTGAAACAGGAGGTGGCTTTCTCCCTCCTTCTCAAGTGCTCGTTTATCATTAACTTTGTTTAATCAGTATTTATGTCAGCACCATTGGGACCACACAATGGAGCCAGCCTATTCAGACAGGCTGAATGCATGTGATGAAAAGTTAGCTGATCAAGCCAACTGTAAAGCCCTACCAGAAGGTCTGGTTATGTGGTCAGGATGTGGGGCAGGGCACTGACTGGCTTAACAGAAATCTCTTACACGTCGTTCATTCCAATGGTATCGCTAATGCCAAAGGCTTTCTTCCACTGGAGGGCTGTTTAGATGCCAAGGGTGGTGAAATGTTGACTTCAGTCCTGTTGCAGGTGGATAAGTGTTCGCTTTGGTACTTAGGCAAGTAGATGGACTTGGATGAAAAGGAAACAAGAGAATCTCCTTTCCACAGAAGAGGTGAACAGGAGCGCAGCTACTGTTTGTTCCACCCACGTGATGCAAGCAATTGCTCTCAGCTAGTCTTTTTCATATTTTTCCCAAAGCAATGGCATCTGCCAGCCCTATGGGGTTTCTAATACTCTGTCCCCTGGTACCGACTTCTTTTGCTGTGGGAGCATTGCCTGTATCCCTATAGCACCGTAGCTGACCATCCTCTGTGGCCTGTTGCAAAGCCTCTCCTGTCTGTGCACTGAACCCATTTGTATTTGGGCTTAGTTTGAAGCACATTAGCTGCTTTGCAGGCAACTTCCCAGACAGACTCCAACATGAAGCAGCAAATGGAGAAGTCATGCAGTGCTTGTTCAGTAGCTCTTCTCCCCTCTTATGTTTTGCTTATGATCTGGATGGGGAGAGGTGTCTCTCTACGCCCTGGAGGCACAAAGCTTGTAGCTCCTGTTTTCAGTGGTGGTTAAAGATTTACCCATCAAGGAAGTTTAACGTGTTGAAGATACTGCGGGCAGTTTCTGCCTTGTGATATTTTTTTTTCAATCCAGCTCATTAGTAGTACATCCGTGCGTTTACTGTCTTTCCATCCTCTTTCTGACCTGTCTTCCTTTTCCTGTTAACAGGGCAGCACAGCCTCTAAGGCGGTTTTTTTTCCTTTTTTTTTTTTCAACCTTGAGCAATATTTTTCACTTCTTGTGTCTCAGTTTACTGCCTTTTCAATTAAAATGATCATATGATCTCCTTCTGAAAATGACCTATATACAAAGATTAGTTTTAACTTTAGTTCATGGTCCTTCAGAATCACAGAGTAATTTCTAAGCTTGTGCTGTGTGGGAATCAGTCCTCTGAGATCACATGATAGCCCAGTAAATTACCCACACTCCCAAAATAAATCTTCCCACGACACTAGTCATGACACTTTGTGGGTTCACCTAGTAGAAACGGGAAGCCTTTAAGCTTGTCTCTGCTTGTGGTTGTGGTTGTTCACTGTAAAGTGTATGATGAATTGCTGAATGTTTTGAGTCCTTTTGCAGTTGTTGAGATGCCTGATTTCTTTGGTTGCAGGTGGCTTCTGGCTGGGTGTTGACCAGGAAGGAGCAGAAGGCACTCTGTCATGGACAGGTATATTCTTTGGGATCTTAGCAAGCCTCTGTGTTTCACTCAATGCCATCTACACCAAGAAGGTGCTGCCTGTGGTGGATGGTAGCATCTGGCGCCTGACCTTCTACAACAACGTCAATGCTTGTGTCCTGTTCTTCCCCTTCATGATGCTGCTGGGCGAGTTCCGCACCCTCTACCACTTCGACAAGCTGTGGAGCCCCAGTTTTTGGGGCATGATGACCCTGGGGGGAGTGTTTGGCTTTGCTATTGGGTATGTGACTGGACTTCAGATTAAGTTCACTAGCCCACTGACTCACAATGTGTCTGGGACAGCCAAGGCCTGTGCCCAAACAGTGCTGGCTGTTATCTACTTTGAGGAGACAAAGAGCTTCTTGTGGTGGACAAGTAACTTGATGGTTCTGGGGGGCTCCTTTGCCTACACATGGGTGAAAGGGCTGGAGATGAGAAAGATGCAAGAGGATCCTAATGTCAAAAGCAGCGAAAGAAATGAGAGTGGTGTGTAGGCAGCTCCTGCACCTCCATTTCTGTGCCCAGGACCTTATGCTTTGGTGTTCATTTCCTCATGGGGACAAGAGCAAGAAGCAGGAAAAAATTCACCTGCAAAGCATATGGGGTACTCTGTCAGGAACCAGAGCCAAAGACCTGACTGGATCGTGTTTTATCCATGGGATCTCAGCCTATATCAGAGCTGGGGAAAGCATGTGTTGTAGAGAGCAATCAGGTGTTTTTGTGATTTTTTTTTTTTTAAATGGATGTTGTTATTGACCTAATCTGGACAATTTGCATCTCTGTGGGGTTGGACAAAGACTGGGATGGGAGCTTCATGTAGTTGGGGATTTAGAATTAACTGAATGAACCTGTTTGAAGTTATAAAATCCTGAACTTCCGGGTAAGGAAGAGGCAGGTAGCCAGACTGGTGGGGTGAGGGTAGATTCCAGTAAATTGTTCTGCTGTAAAAGCAACAGCTGTTCTTTGTGTTGCCCCATTCATTGCAGAGGATGGGAAATTCCCTCCCTTTTGATTCTCTAGAAGCCTAAACGGCAGCAGTGACCTCAAATCTCCTTGCCAAAGAGTCAGTATTACATCCTGCTGAGGTCTTCTGTGTTTCTCTCCACCTGGTACCTTAGTTCAGGAAATCATGCTAAAAACTGGGGATGAAACTTCTCATTCCCTCTGCACTCTGTACTGTGAGGGGGAGCTTGCTCTCTCAAGTGGCCTTTTTGGGGGTTGGGGGGGAGCAAGCTTGGCTTCTGCCTCTTGGTGACAGGCAAGAGGGGAAGAAGAAGCTAGTCTGAAGCACTTTCTTCTGGAGGGTGGAGATCCGAGTTCATGGGGTCTGCAGCACTTGTCCTCTTGTGTTTTGAAAACGGGGTTGTTACTAATTCAGCTTGTTTCAGGGGACTTCTTCCATACCTACTTTGGGTCTCCTCTGGTGTTTGCAATTTGTCTTTTGGCTTGTTTCTTTTAAATGCCCAGCTTGGTGAAACCTTGAACTGCATCAATCCCTTTACCTGAAGAGTTCATTCTGCAGAAATCTCTGCCCCACATCTGGTCCTATGCAAGTGCCACCTGAGGTTACTCTGCTGTGATTTCTGATCCCAGGGGTCAGCAGCAATACCCTACAGTCAGCTATGACTTTGCACCAGCTTTCTAAACCCTTTATATTATTTATATTTAAAGGGTTGGAGAGCAATCCTGGACAGTTGATGTGACTGCTTTGTACCCTGCCATTCAGATCCTACATGATGTACTAGTCACCAACCACCTGAAACTTAACAAGGGCAAGTGCTGTGTTTTGCCTCCGAGACACAGCAACCTCAGATGTCCATACAGACTGGGGAGCGAGTAGCTGTAGAGCAGCCCTGTGGAAAGTTATCTGGGGGGTTCTGGTTGATGTCAAGTAGAACATGAGCCAACAGAGTGCCCTGGCAGCTGAGGGCCAACCGTGTCTTGGGGTGCATCAAGCACAGCATTGCTAGCCGGTCAAGGAAGGTGATTGTCCCACTCTCTTCCCCACTGCTGCAGCATCACCTCCAGTACCACGTGCAGTTTTGGGCACCACAGTATACAAAGGATATAAGCTACTGGAGAGTGTCCAGAGGAGGGCCACAAAGCTGGTGGAGGGCTTAGAGGGGAAGCCGTATGAGCAGTGGCTGAAGTCACTTTGTCTGCTCGGCCTGGAGAAGAGGAGACTGAGAGGAGACCTCATCAGAGTTTACTGCTTCTTCACGAGGGAAGAAGGAG
This sequence comes from Cuculus canorus, assembly GCF_017976375.1. NCBI lineage: Eukaryota > Metazoa > Chordata > Aves > Cuculiformes > Cuculidae > Cuculus > Cuculus canorus. The sequence goes on from NC_071405.1 coordinate 50,980,539, forward strand.
GAGCAGGTGCTGATCTCTTCTTTGATGACGAATGATGGGACCTGAGGGAATGGCAGGAAGATGTGCCAGGGGAGGGTTGGGCTGAATATTAGGAAAAATTTCTTCACTCAGAGAGCGGTGGAGCACAAGAACAGCTCCCCAGGGAAGTATTCATGGTGCCAAGACTGGCAACGTTCAAGAAGCATTTGGACAACACCCTCAGACACGTGGCAGGAATGTTGGGGTTGTCCTACACAGAGACAGGAGTTGGAGTCAAGGATCCTTTTGTGTCTATTAATGACACAGGTCATTCTGTGATTTTACCATGCCCCATGTGTGATGTCTGGCCACTCCTACAGACACACACTCCATTTCTGCCCAGAATATGTTCCTGTCTAATTTGGAGGGGCTCCTGCTTCAGGTTTCATGACCAATGATGCCTGCTCCTTTTTGGTGCAGGCTGCAATTTGCGGTCCTTGATTGTTTGGGATTTTTTTCTCCTTTGCTTGTTTTTTTGTAGGGTTGAGGGGGAAGGGGTGGTGTCTTTTTGTTTGTTTGGGGGAGGTGGTGATTTTGGGGGGTTTGGAGGGGGGAAGGAGTTGGTTTCTTAGTTTTGGATGGGTTGGGTGGGTTTTTTTTTTTGTTTTGGGAGTTGTTTTTTTTGTTAGGGTTTTTTTTTGTTTTGGATTTTTTTTTGGGGGGTTGTTTCTTTGTGGGAGGGTTGGTGGGTTTTATGGGGAGATTTGGGTTTTTTTGTTTTCTGGTATTTAGAGGTTGGAATTTTTTTCTGTTTGGGACTTTTGGTTTTTGGGGAGGTTGGTAAGGGGTTGGGTTTTTGGGGGTCTTGGGGAGGGGGTTTTGTTTGGGGGAGTTCTGTTGTGGTGTGTTTTTCGCAGGTTTTTTTTTGTGATTTTGGGGGTGTTTATTTTTTCTTTTTACGGGCACTGACACCTTTAACGCCGCATGGGAAGGCGACGATGACGGCGGGGCGAAAGCCGGGAACAGGCGCGGCGCCTGCGCCCGCTCCCATGGCATCCACCTCCGCACTGATGCGCTGGGGGGCGGCAGAGCGCCTTTTATACCTCTTATGTTCAGCCAAGCCCCGCCCCCTCCGCGCTGACTGGCTGAAGACGCGGAAGCGCGGAGGGGGCGGGGCTTGACCAGGCGGCGCGCGCGCGCGAGGCGCAGCCGCTCTCGGTAGCTGGGATGGCGGCGGCCGGGCCGGGGGCTTCCCCGGTTGCGGCTCCGTCTTTTTGTCGCTCGGTGCATTGGTTTCGCCGCGGGCTGCGCCTCCACGACAACCCGGCGTTGCAGGAGGCGCTGCGGGACGCCTCGTCTTTGCGTTGCATCTATATCCTGGACCCTTGGTTCGCAGCCTCCTCCGCTGTGGGCATCAACCGCTGGCGGTGAGTGGGGAGAGTCCCCTCCCGGTGCAGGACGGAGATTGTCGCCCCCGGTTGGCCCCGGTTAACTGGCCCGCGTGTGGGAGGGTGCCTTCAACTTTATGTAATGTCATTAGACGTTTCTTCTTGGCAGCTGGGGGAATGGATGAGAGCGGCAGCCGGTGGGCGTTTGGCTTCAGATGGCGCTTTTTTTCCCCTAAATTCGAAGACGGGGAACGCTCGGAGCTGCGCGATGGCACCGCGCCTTCCCTCTGCCCTTCGGCTGCAGGGTGCGCCTACGCTTGTGCGCCCGCCTCCTTCCCATCCCCCAAAGTTTTAAGGAAATACAAGTTGGCTGCTGCTAGGAAGGTAGAGATGAAGTTGTTCGGGCTTTTCCTCTCTCTACAGACGGGAAAATATAGAGAGTTTGTCGTGTTGTGTCCAGTTTTGCAATCCTCAATCTAGGAAGGATAGGGAGCCGTTGGAACGGGTCCAGAGGAGGGCTACAAGGATGATCAGAGGGCTGGAGCACCTCTCGTACGAGGACAGGCTGAGACAGTTGGGGTTGTTCAGCCTGGAGAAGAGAAGGCTCCAGGGAGATCTTATAGTGAACCTTCCAGTACCTGAAGGGGCTACAAGAAAGCTGGTGAGGGACTTCACAAAGGCCTGTAGTGATAGGACTAGGGGCAATGGGTATAAACTGGAGAGGGGCAGATTTGGGCTAAACATTAGGAGGAATTTCTTCACCATGGGAGTGGTGAGGCACTGGCACAGGTTGCCCAGGGAAGTTGTGGCTGCCCCATCCCTGGAGGTGTTCAGGGCCAGGTTGGATGGGGCCTTGGGCAACCTGATCTAGTGGGACATGTCCTTGCCCGTGGCAGGGGGGTTGGAACTGGGTGATTTTTAAGATCCCTTCCAACCCAAACTATTCTATGATTCTATAATATCCATGCAGAGAGCAAGACCTTATGTACCAGTATTACATAATACTATTGTGTCAGGTCTCGGCTGCCTAAACATCTGGAAACCCAGTCCAGGTAGAGTTTTTCCTCTCCAAGACTCCCCGGCATCCAAGAGAAGCAGATCTCACCCTGCACTGCCCCACTGAGGGGGTTCTCGACCCACCTGGCTTAAAATCCTTTAAGTGCTCTTTGAAATATCACGTGGCTGTACGTTCGGGAAGCTGCACTTGTAACCGATTGCCTCTGCTGTGCACCTTAACCTCATCTTAGAGGAGTGGGATAGTGTGGGTGATGTCTAAGCATTTCTGGAACCAGCATCAGAGAATGGCTTAAACGTTGTAAATGTGTTGAAATGACCACAATGTAGATGTTCAAATTAAATAAAACTATGGAATCTGTTACTGCTTAAATGTAGATGTTTGAATTACAGAAAATTGTGGATTCTGTTACTGCTAAATATGCCAGGAGCCTGAAGTGATCTCTCTTAAGACCAGATTCTACAGGCGATAGCCGACAGAAATGCCTTTCACGTGCTGCTGTTGTTGTTGCGAACTGTCCTCATTTTGAAGAACCAAAGCAGTGCCCCTAAAAGATTAATTCCTGATCCATTTAATCCTTGTTTGTTTCCACCAATATTGTGGAGGGAGGGAAGTAGGTAGTGGTTTCATTTACCTTGTATTCGTGGAATATATGAGCAGGTTAAGTTTTTAAAAATCATGGCTCCTTCTAGATTTGTATCTACTGCAGATCTCAGGAATTAGCACCACTGTCTGTTAGGCAGAAATGTATTAGCAAGTTATGTATGTTTACTGCAGTTCCGAGGGTTCCCATTTGGAACTTTGGCTTTGTTTTGCTATTTTTTCATGCAGTTACTTGTATTTAGAGTTCTGTGCTCCAAAAGCAAATGTTTGTGTTTTACCTACCCCCCCCCAGAAATTTATTATGTTGAAAGTCCATTATTATTTAACTGCACGGGAATGTGTGACTTGTATAGGACTAACCCTTGTTTAATTTTAGGAAGACAATAGAATGTTGATATTCCTACAAAAAAAAGTAGGATAGTGGGCTGAGGATAGGGGAGTAGTTTCTTTTGGTTGCCCAGAACTGGTTGGGTGTTCTGTACTGCGATACTGGGCCCTTCTTTCCATGAACCTCGAGTCTCTCTCTCTCAGGATGTGCAGAGGGACCTTGTTCTGTCTCAGAGCTTGTCAATTCATTTTATGGGCAGTGCAGCTGAGAAAGGAAGTATCCACTTTGCAGGGCAGTTGTAGCTTAGCATTCCTTAGCTGTGTGTGATCTTAAGGGAGATGATGCAGATACTCATGTCTTGCCCGTCACGCTGCAGTGTGCATATAGGAATGAGGGAGAGGCTGGCAGGCTTGCTTACAAAGGGTTATGGGTTTGCCAGCAGTGCCATGTGCTCTCACGGAGATTAAAGTTTTAAAGCTGGTGTCTTTTGCCTTGTTAAACAAAAGGAAGTGAAGTGACAATGTAGATGGGTTGATACCTGTGGCTGTGAAAGCAAAGATGATACATTTGATGTTTTGTAGCATAAGGCAAGATTGGCAAGACACATCATTAAACGCAAAAAGCATCTAAATGCTTTTTTACCATTTCGGTGTGGGAGGGAATAGATGAATGTCTTGGCATGTGCTCATCTTTGTGTCTTCATAGTGGAAGATAAATTGTAGTTCTGTATGCAGCTATTCCAACTACAGGTGATTCTTGCCTCGGGAAATCTTGCTGCTCAGTCTCTTGTTTATACTAACAAGCTAGGAGCGTACCTTTCTTTGCTATGACATTGCCTGTTTGTAGCCAGAATTGTAAAACTTGCACAGTAATTCATCACTTTCCTTAGAAGAGTGTGCCAGCATCTTTCTACTTCACATGGGAAAACCCTCTTGCCCCAGAATCCATGAAAGAATATACTGTAGGGAATTAATATGGTTTATACTTTTCTCCATGTCGTAATGTAGAGAGAACAGGTGGCGGGGGTGCTGCCTGCTCTGAGAGAGAACACAGGACGGGTGTTGCAGGAAGAAGAAAATCTTAAAATCTCTTGCATCTGGGCGAGCGAAACACGTGTATGGATGGCTGGGAGCTAGCTGGCACTGTACCCTCATAGCAATTGGTAGACAAACCAGGGATAAATACAAATTCTTGTTTTCTGCTTCTTGTCCTAACTTGCAGTTTGATTTGGTGATGAAGTTTAGCTGGAGTTCCATGTAAATTCTCCTTATTTGTATTTTAGATGTAACTGGACTGACTAACTGCTGCTGTTTCTTCTCTGCAGATTTCTGCTCCAGTCCCTGGAAGATCTGGACAACAGTTTAAGGAAACTCAACTCTCGCCTGTTTGTTGTGCGAGGGCAGCCAACAGATGTCTTCCCAAGACTCTTTAAAGTAAGAGAATGGAATCATTTTCTGGAGCATAGTGAAGAAAAACTGAAGTCCTTGTTTTCACTTGCTAATTATTTACTAGTTGTTTGGACATCTCCTCGGGTTCTTTTTATAAGTAATTCTTCACAAACTTTTCTCCTTAACTATAACTAACCATTATCTGTAAGGACCGGCTTGGCAGCCAAGTACACTCAGACTTGCAAAGGAATTTAGTAGCAGGGTGTGACCTAGTACCAGAGTGCTTGGGCTTCTCTTTGGATGGTGGTCTTTTCCTTTGTTTCTGTAAGTCAGACTTCATAGGGCTGCACCGTAGCACACTGACTCCTCTGTGTAGATAGCTGCTTCCCTACTGGCCATTTTCTTCCTGAAGCTCTTACTCAGGAAGACTGCTGTGTCCGTACACCTTTACAGGCAACTGACAGAGCATATTGATCTGTACGTGCATTGCAAATAGGGCTTTGTTTTAAAATTTCAAAACTCGGGAGCATTTTTCAGCTGGCCTTCCTCTTCTCCTTTTGTTCAGGGTTGCAGTTCAGTCAACTCAACAGCAGAATACAGCTTGGGTCTGAGCTTTCTGCTGATGTACTGTTTAGGGTGGTGGAATACGCAGTGACCTCGTGGTCGATGATTAGTGGGATACATTTCTAAAGGAATACATCAGTGCCACAGGTTGAGAGAGACACAAGGCTGGCAAGAGCATCTGCTTGAATATCCAGGTTCCTCAGGCAGCATCATTGTTCTCTGTCCAGCTCTAAGATTGTATTTCTCATTGCCTTTGAATCTTTTTGATGGTGTCTTTGTTTGAGTGGCAAAGCTAAGGAAAAAAAAAACATAGTTCACAATAGCTTTATGGGTTGGATTTATCATGTGGACTGTACCTTGCATGCAGTTGACAGAACTAGCGTCCCCAAGCCTGCTAATAGACCAGCTGCTGAGAAGGAGAGTTAAACTTGAATCTATACCCTGCTGCTGTATATTATTCTGATATGTATTTTCTGGAGAAGGGCAGTACTAGGGAGGAGAATCAGACTATGCAGGCCAGAAGGGACACTGATGCTAGTTTTGGCTTCTGCATCTTAACACATGATAGAAACTATGTGCGACTTTTAGTGTTTTCAGAATCTGGATTATTTTTATCTTTTCATCACAAATTCTGGCTAGTAGTCCTTGCCCTCCTTATTTTGCTTCAAGATATTCACAGGGTAATTAAAACTTTGTTGGAAAAAAATGCCCATTTTGGTAAAAAAACAGTAAGTTGTGGAAATCTGGTGTTTGGAGTGATGGTTGTGGAATAAGCCAGATGTGATTTTTGCTGCAGTCTTTGTTGTATCTTGTCTGGGCAGGTGAGTTAATGACTATCTTAGATGTGCTGTAGCGGAGCTGGAAAGAATGTCGGGGATGGGGGTATCGTGCTGTCATATGGTAAATGCATGGCTTTCATGGGAGTTCAGGCTTCTCCAGAGCTGCTGCACTGAACAGTGAATTAGCAGCAACTCATGCCTTGTTGTCAGCTGCTGCAGAGAGGAGAGTTATGTCATATGTGGTAATGCAACACTTAGCTACTGGCAGCAAAAGCATAAATCATATTCGTCTGAGCTATGTTATCAATAACAGTTGCTGGAAAGGCACTGTTATGTCTGGATATGATGAGAAGTGTGCTTGTTAGCTCTCTAATAACCTTTGCAGAGGTTTTTTGTTTTACTTTTGCACAAATCTGCAATTTTAACTCTTCTATCAAAGAAAAGTGTGTCATTTGTTCACTGAAGTTTGCTCACAGTCCCTTTGGTATGTTTTTTTTTTCCTACAGTTTTTCTTTGCTATAGGCTAGATACTAAGAGACAAGTCATTCATGACTTATCTTTTGTGTATCTACAGCAACGTATTGGCTTAAAGTTTACTGTTTTCTGGTTGGTTGTGCTTTGCTTCCTGTGTGCTACTGTGTCGCACAGAGTGGTAGCCTTCTCAAAACTGTAGGAAATGCCTGAATGTGAAGTTTTGTATTCTTACTTGAAATCTCTGATAGCCTTAAATGTTTTTTCATTTCTTTCTTTCAAGGCAGAAATGTATCTTTAATACCAAAGCCATCTTTTGCAAGCCTTCTAGCTGATACTGTCTTGCTTATAAAAAAAAGAAAAGTTTAAAAGGAAGCTGTTAAATCACATAGGAGCAGGACAGGTCGTGGACCATGCCTGTTTGACCCTTGCTGTCACGTTCTGGTTTTGAAAAAGGAGTGAAGGACCTCTCTGAGGTGAACATTCAATGGTACATAACTATTTCTGTTTTCTGTCCATCCTCATATTCATTTTAGGATGGAATCTGGAAGTTTAAAAAAGAATGGGCTTTGTGCAATTTTCTGCTTCTAAATTCCCTTCCTCATCTTTGGCATTATTTTTTAATGGTCTTTAGTGAACTAAAACCATATGTTCGTTGTGCTTTTTTCTGATTCCAAGATGGAATACACTGTCCTCTATATACTGAGGTGATTTAGATTGTCTCACTTGGAGAATGTGGTTCATGTCTTAGTTGTGTGAGGGCTTCTTTTAGAGTCTCTGTAGGTTTCTGGCTGTGTTTGACTAAAGTGTTGGCTAAACAAATCTGTGGGCTGCTGCTCTGCTTGATGGATGTCTCGAGAGGGTCGCTGTGGAAACCATTAAACCTCTTCTCATAGGATTCATTTTCTGAGGAAAACTAGGCCATAGTCTTTGAAAGCAAACTGTGCTCTAGAAAAGCCTGGAAGAGGATGAATACTATTTCATAAGGCCTATTCCATGTAAAGTGTGAGGGATCTATTACAAGTGAGAAGATACAGAATAGGTGTGTGGCTTGACTAGGGTAAAATAACTGCCCAAAGGCAGGACTTGAATTCAAATCTGAACTGCAGTGTCATACTTCAGTATGCTGACCAGAAAGGTTTGCTCAGTTGCCGTCCTTTGTCCTGCATTTCTCACTAACCTGTCTTTTGCTGTTTGGGTTGGACATTGGCCCTGTATTATGTGATGGCTTTAAAGAGACAGTGGAAAAAATTTAGTGTGTATTAATTTTACTTAATGATAGTCTCCATATAAAAATGCAGGGTTTTGAGTGGAACTTGTGTTGAAAGAGCACTCTGAAGTGCTTTTGCTGCAAATGGTGGAACAGGATAGTAGGGTTACTTTTTGACAGCATGTGTGACAAAACAAGGTGGTGTTAGACTTGAGGACTGAGCTGTAGCCTAAGAACATTGATAAAGAAGAACTCAAACCTCCTCTTATGTGTTTTAAACTTAACGTTTAAGAATTTGCATAGCAGATGTGATGTTTGCTAGAGCTGATAAAACTGTTGATTCTTTGGTTACCTTGACTCCACACTGCTGTTCCTCACAGGAACCCTCTAAATTTCCAGGGCTTATCATTGGCCAGGACTTCTGACATCGTTGTTCATAATTGTGCTGGTTAGAAAGAATCTTCTGTTTGACAGCTGTGTGTATTTTGTTTCTTGCAGGAATGGGGAGTCACTCGTCTCACCTTCGAATATGACTCGGAGCCCTTTGGTAAGGAGAGAGATGCAGCTATCATCAAACTGGCCAAGGAGGCTGGCGTGGAGGTGGTGATAGAGAACTCCCACACCCTTTATGACCTGGACAGGTATGGGGAGAGCAAGGACGAAGGTGCTGTCTGGGCTAGGCTGGGATTGTCGTGGGTGAGGAGGCTTCAGTCTCCTCTATTACACTGGTTGCTGTACGTTGATCGCTGTCATCCTATGTGAGCCTGGAAAGTGTCAACAGGATTAATCTGCACACTCACACTTTTGATTAGGGCACGTCAAAGTGCTGATGGTGACGTGAATGTACAGAAAGGTATTGCCTCAAGCTTATTAAACTCTGTATTTGACGATAATTTAAGTTGCTCAGCTGTGTCCTATTGATTGCTGTCCTTGAGCATGTCCTCAATATATGGACTGCTTTTTTTGCTTCACTGTAACAAGGATAGTTGAGCCATTGTCTCAAACAGGGTATGAAAGCAGGGCTTTTAACTGATGGATGTGCCAGGACAGCTGGAAGAAGTAGACAAAGGTGGATTGGGGCGAACTTATCTTATTGTAAAACATGAATACCTTGTCTTTGTTGCGTATTTGCTATGGGGGAGCCTTGCCTTTACGTTAAGTTTTATATATTTACTGATCTGTGTAATGTCCGTATATATGTGATCTTAAACAGTGGAACCAGTCTTTCAGCTGAGACTCTGAGGTGTGCTGACTTGAACCATGGTCCAGTACTGTTCTTATTGGTTGCCTGCTCCATTTTTATTTTCTTTTTTGCTTTTAATGACTTGTGCCAGTAACTCTGAATGTAGATTTCCTCCTATAAATTTTTAGCATCCATAATGTCCTATGGGAAGGACCTCTGCAGTTTAGCTCACGCTGTGTAGAAATGTTTGTCTTCAGAGTGAGGGGAATTCTTCTTGAACCTGTCTCATGACCAAACACTGCTTTCTAGTTTTTGCATTAGAAGAGACCATGAATGCTTATTACATCCTCACTCTTTCAATGTCAGTGCCCCTCACATCCTTCCTCATGCTGTCTTTTTTTTAAGGTGGAGAGTCCTAGTTTACTTAGTTTTCAGGTGGAATCTGTTCCGTATCTCTTCTAAGTTTTGTCACTTTTCTTTATACTTCTGGGTATTTCTAGAGATGGAGGGAAGTGGTGAAAACTGTAGCTAATGTTCAAAATGTGGGAGGGAGATGGATTTGTGTTGTGCTGTAATGTTTCCTGTCTTCTCCTGATAGTTGGTGGCATTCTTTTTGCTTTTTCTGAGTGCTGCTAAACACTGCCCTGATGTCTCCAGATTTCCTTCCAGAATGGTTATAGCTGTTTGAGAGGCTGCTACTCTATAAATAAGTTTAAGATTGCATAGGCATGCGTATGGAGAAATAAATGAGCAACACTGCATTTCATCAGATACTTTTGTCAGCTGATTGTGTGGTGTATAGGGACATTTTTAAGTTGCCTTTAATTTTTTTAGTTCTCTGAGATAGCTTCTTACATCAGCAAAAAAGCATCATGTACTTTTTTGTCCTTTCCCAGATAGCTTATGAGTAATGTTGAGCAGCACAAGCCCTAGCTCAGCTCTGTGTAGGATTTCTCCTCCTGTTGGAAAATGGATTCATACACTGTCCTGTATCTCAAAGAGTTTTCTGTCTGCAGGGCCCTTTTCCTTTATCACAATTTATCTTGGTTTCTTTACAAATTTTCAGTGAGTGGTCTAGTCAAATGGCTCCTGAAAATGCAGAGTATATCAACTGAATCTCCTTTGCCCCAAGCTCATGTGTCACTAATAGATTTTGAGGCACAACTTCCCTTTACTAAGACCAGATTAACCCTCTAGCGTATTGCATATACGCATGCATTCTCTCATTCCATTAGTATTTTCGGCCTGTCTGCCTAACACACATATCAGACTTTCTATTCTGTATTCCCTCTGATGTCCATGAATTGCTTTTTACATCTGGAGTCATATTTGCTTTTGTTTTCCTCTTAGTATTCAGACAGTTTTAAGGCAAGTGCTACGTGCAGCAGCTTTTAGTTTGGGTATTTCTTGATGTCTTTTACAAGTCCTGGGTGAGTGCTTGCTGGTCCTGGCAAGCTGTCACTGTTCAAGCATAGCTGTGTTTTGTGGCATTTCTTCCTGACCTCTCAGTCTGTGACATCTGATACATTTCCTTAAATAGTTTCAGAGTGGCAGCCTCCCCAAATACCTCTGTAGTGAATACACGTGCAAAAATAAATGGATGGGTATTACGGGGATGGCTTTTTTGTTTGTTTGTTTTTGTTTTGAATTGATCACCTCTTGGCCCTATAAATATCCTGGAGTGTCTGTGAAGGGATTTTAAAATTTATTTATTTATTCTTATTTATGTATTTTTTTTTTAAATTTCTCAAACTTCCATTTCAATTGGGAGATGTCTTTATTTGGCCTTCATTTTTCTGAAGAATTTTGACTTGTGTTATCTTTGATGCTATTCTTTAATTGTTTTGACTTTTTGGATCTTTCTGAGATATTTTTTTGATGGTTTGTGTGCATTTGTTGAATTCTTTTTTCCCCCATTGTCGTCTTCAAATCATCTCTGCCTGTCAGTGTTTTATGTCTCCGCTTGTTCTTTTTGCTTAGCGTGCTTCCTTATTTTTGTGCCTCTCTCTTCTTGAAAAAAAAACCATTACGGTATTTTGTTGCTCCTGGAAGGATGTTAAATTGATGCACGCTATAGTTGTGGTTTGAGCAGGCAACAGATAACTAACATTTTCTGCTGTACTTTAGCACTGCCTAAAACCTAGTCATGAATGGCCTTTCCTTGTGGCTTCTTGATTAATTGTTCTATGGAGCAGTCATTTGTGGCAAGTAGAAAATTGGGTTTTGGCAGGCGACGGGGTATGACAGCTACCCAGTCTGTGTGGAGGCAGTGAAGTCACCAGTTACTATGACATTTCCTGGTTCTTGGCATCTCTAAGATTTCTCAGCAGGTGGGAATACAGTTCTAATATTGTGTTTCTCCTGGAAGCATCTCTTAGAGTATATCACCCTCCAGTCATGTTACCCAATCTTTTAATTCACAGTATGTGTTGTCCCTCTGCTCAGCCTGCTGTTTTTCCTACATAATTAGTAACCTGGTGGTAAGTGTCCTACTTCTCTTCTTTCTTTAATCAAATTTCTGACAAGATTGTCAGACCTGTATTTTTTTTAACAAATTAGACTTATCTTTCACTACCACATAAATGATTTCAGCAGTCATTTTCTTGTCCCCTGCAGCATATTCCTGGTACCACCAGCTCATTTTAAATATTTACAAAGAGCCCATTCAGTTGATGTGTCAGTTTGAGCAGTTTTACCCAGAGGAAGATTACAATATGCTGCTTGTTGGCGCCGCCAGCATAGCTGTGTGATTATCAGAGCATCTTTTCCCTCCTCCCCACAAAAGCAAGGAGAGGGCTATAGAAAATCAGCATCAGTGGTGGAAAATACTTCTAAGAAAATGTAGGAATTCCCAGTCAATATTAGCCGTGTTCAGACTGTAGAAATCGGACAGAAAAGGTAATCTCTTGGGTATCATTTTAGCCTGCTCAAAGCCTTTAGATGACAATTATTCTGTCTAACAACTTCCAGCTGACAGGTTGTTTTATCCCTTCTCTGGATCTGCCTGTTTTCTCTTCCTTAGTATCTAAATCCTCTGTAGTCTTCTTGCTGATGGTCAGCACTGTGTTTTCCATAATCCTGGGCACACCTGGGTTATTCAGGGGGAGTGGTTTGAGTGAGAAAAAGAACACTGTGCTCTTGTATGTTTGTAGCATGCATCAGGAGCAGCGTTTCCTCAAATATTCTAGCCGAAGGCTGAAATGATAAATGGATTTTAGAAGGAGTATGTACTAACTTAAGGGAACCAAGTACAGGGGAAGCCTGTGTACCTTGGTGGTTCTGCAGTTCATGTTTACACTGCCAAAAAAAAAAATGGTTTATCTGAGGTTAAGGTTAAGTCAAACTTCTGCCTGCCAGATCTTGTTATCCTTGTCCATCTTGCATGGTGCTCTGGTGTCAGGTATTTTCTCCCTGCTAATACTTAGCCTGTCATCAAGTCACTTCACCTTTCATCTGCTCATGTGTGATTCTGCCAAAGTTTAATTGTTTGAGGGATATTGTTGATTATCTCTCCTTCTCCACTTTGAATCTGTAGAAATACCCTTTGTCTTATGTACGCATAGCCCTACACGAGCGCTCTGGAGTGAGGGTTTAGATCAGAGCAACTGCATAAGCTGATGAAGCTAACTAAATGGTCTGTGTGAATTGGTAGTGGGGTGCATGGTTGAGCAGCCCGTTTTCCAAGCACAGGCGGCGAGCTCTTCTTCGTGTGAGGAAGCAGTGGAGGAGCACATTCAGTCTTTTGCCAGAACCAGGCCCTGTCGTTTGCAAGTGAGCTGAGATGTTGGGTTTTTGAGGCTAGCAGCTTTCCGTAGCTTGGTAACCGTTCTGCTTGGGCACTGTCACAGAGATGGGAGTTGGAAGCTGACACCTTGTGAGGGTGTGCATTCAAAGTCTGCAGACACTGCTGTCGCAGGTGGCTGACACTAGGATACCTTCTAATCCTAGCAGCACCAGAACTATGTTTGGCCAGGTTTTCGTTGCCTGCTTTTTTGAGGTAAGGTGTGACTGTGACTGACAGTCAAAAAGACCCTCGTAACTTCTGGCTTCAAGGTACTACTGTCAGACAGTGCTGAGCAGTGTACTGCTGGTCTGGTAGCACAGCCATTTTTATGTATGCTCACTAACACTGGGAAGGTTAGGTTTCGTAAGATGGAGACAGTGATTCTGCCTCTCTGTATTCCGCTACAAGAAAACTCAAATAGTAACTGCCACATGTAGTCTATAAGTTGCACTGGGGAGGTAGATGAAATGGGAGTATTAAATTCTGGGGAGGGTCCTCCCTTTTTCTCTCGTTTGGGAAAGTCCTGTGAGATTGTACTGCCTGGATTAGAAGGCCAGTGGGAGGAAGGGCAGGAGCCCTGCTTGGGAAGGGTGTGCTTTCTGTACAGATATTTGTACAGGAATATGTACAAATGCTTTCTGTACAGATATTTGTACAGGAATATGTACAAATGCTTTTTGTACAGAAGGCTGAACAGCACTACAGTACCTGATACGTATGATATAGTATCCAATATTGTATAATACCCAATATTTGGTAATTCTTTTCATGGCAGTATTGGGAAAGGTACAAACTTTCCTGCATAATGCCAGTGTCAAGTGCTGTAAAATATGCAACTTGCTTTGTCCTATCTCTCACTGGATCTGGGACACAAATCATTAACTGTCCATTTAGGGATTTAGGGGCTATACTAGGCAACTTCACTTGTACTCATCTCCTTAAGTACTCATCTCAAATACAGACTCTGGCAAGCCACAGTGATTTGCTCCAAGTAGCTGTGTTCACAAAAGTTCTAGCTGTGGCTCTGGGACCTGGTGTGGATCTCAGACTGAGCTACTGCCTCAGCAGATTTGTGGGAGAGGACTGAAAAAAACTGAAAAAAAGAGGCAGTGTTAAAGAGGCTTCCCTGCCTCCAGCACCTCAGGGCAAACACGATGCAGCTCTGTCACGTTTTCCCTTCCAAGCTCTGACCTCTTCTGGAAACAAGTGAGCCTCACCAGAGTGCTGTGAACTGGAAATGCCTCGCTTCTTTTCCAGCGATAGTGCTGATCTTCTGGGGATCTCTGGGAACTGACGGGCTTGTTTGGGGCCCGCAGCGCTCAAAGTGAGCTGCAGAGAAGGTTGTGGTGGGTAGTATTCATGACAGTTTGTGCTGTTACCATCTCTAGGGTGGTACAGCTGTGCATGAAAGAGGAGATGCTCTCTGGTACAAAGGTTCGGGACCGAATAGGTTGCCTGTAAGGCTCCCCTCAGTCCACATGCTGGGAGGGGTGGCAGAGTGCACTGTGCCCACACTGCGATCACGTTTAGCCTCACACTGAAGTGTACAGAGCACATCTTGACTGCCCTCCCTGCTCATCCTGTTCATTGACTCACAGAATGGGTTGGGTTGGAAGCAGCCTTAAAGATCATCGAGTTCCAACCCCCCTGCCATGGGCAGGGACACCTCGGACCAAACCAGGCTGTTCAAAGCCCCATCCAACCCGGCCTTGAACACCTCCGGGAATGGGGCAGCCACAACTTCCATCGGCAACCTGTGCCAGTGCCTCGCCACCCTCATCGGGAAGAATTTCCTCCTTATGTCTACCCTAAATCATACCCCCTCCAATTTAAATCTGTTGGTGACTGTCTTTTTCTCCCAGTGCTTACACCTTGCAAGCAGAAAACCAGGAGGAACACCTGCAGGAGGCTTCCTTTTCAAGGCTTGGCACCGCTGGGCAGCCAGGGAGGCTTGGGTCGGTGCTGAGCACACGTGAGGATGAGCTCGGGGCTGGGCGAGTCCCTGGCTGCGTGTGTCGCTCCTCCTCGCTACACGTGCGGCCTCGGGGGCAGGGGAGGCACGTGGAGCCTGCTGAAAGCTCGGCTTAAAGCCCAGCCCCTTGCATAAGCTGTTGACTGGAATGGGTGGTTAAGGCTGCTCGGCTGCAGCTCCTGTATGAGCTGTGAGGTTGGCTGCCTCAGCTTTATGTAATGCTGGCATCCCTGGGCTGTCTGCTTCGCTGTTAACTCCTTCCTCTCCCTGCCACAAGGAGGATAAAAATGGCATCTTTCACCCTAGGGAAACTTGCATTGGCTGGGGACTTCTTGTAGAACTCTGTCCCATGAAAAATAAGACCGTATGGCCCTAGCAAGCAGTGGATGCTCGTGGCGAATTAACATGCAAGGACTCAGCATGTTTCCAGCTAAGACCTAGTGTATTGTTACAGGCTCATATTTATACCTTACTAAAAATGTCAGCACCACTCCCACAAGTCCCTCGTAAAAATTTTCACGGTATGTTTTTCTCATTCCCACCTCTTGTGACCACTGTTATTGTTCTCATGCCTTCTTATTTATACCAGCGATGTTTATTCTTCTCAGGCCCGTGGCTTGCTGGGTATTCAATGTCCTGTACTCCTGCTCTGGCCTGCAACAAATGGCCACGAGTATTGTTAAAGCAGAGCCATTTCTTGCTCACCATGTCTTCTGACTGATGCTTAGTGAGGTGGAGGAATGGGATACTGTGGCTGTCTTTTCCTTAGCGTGATATGACACAGGCAAATAGCATGAGACAGAGCTGCCCGTGACCTTCTGGCACGGTGGAGGATGGCGATTTCTCTAATCGCAGGGAGTGAAGAATGACGCAAACTGGGATTTGTCTTGTCTAGGATAGGTGGAGGAGGGGTCGCTAACAGGCTGGGACATTGTGTGTCAGAGGGGGAGGAATGTAAGGTCAGAATCAGGCTAGGATATCACAAGGTGTCAGGAGAACAGGTGCAGGTCTGGGATTTGCCATCTTGGGGTGACAGGCAGTAATCGGGCTGGGATTTTATACAGGGGTCTGATGAGGAGCTCTGGGAGAGAGATATGATGGTAAGCCTGCTGTGTCTGCGACTGTTTGGGTTCCCCCCCAATAGAGATGAACTAGCATGTGAGGTTTTGGTTTATGTTGTGTCTGGGGGGTTTGTTTGTTACATCCCTTTGAGGGATGCATCAAGTGCAAGGTAACTCCATAAAGATTTCTGTATCCAAAGTAAAAGGCTGTTCTGAGCAGCAACAGTGGGATGCAGTTTGGCTGTTATTTCCTTATTTTTTTCTGTGGTAGCCCGGCTGTGTTGTTTCACCTTGTTTATTTTGTCTCCAGAATAATTGAGCTGAATGGCCACAAGCCACCCCTCACCTACAAGCGCTTCCAGGCCATCATTAGCCGCATGGAGCTCCCAAAGAAGCCAGTGAGCACCGTGATGAGCCAGCAGATGGAGACGTGTAAAGTAGACATCCAGGAGAACCATGATGATGTATATGGGGTGCCATCCCTGGAAGAGTTGGGTATGTGTTGAGAGTGAAGGGAAAAGTTAACTGCCAGCTGAAAGGGATGGGATCTACTGAAGCTGTTTCTAGTGTGCCCAGGACACTATGTGCCTAGGACAACTCCAGTGCTCACATCTGACCTGGGTTGCCTCAAACCATAGAAGCAGCCTAATGTTTCCAGCGAGTGCTGAACCTCATGAAAATAGACTGCTGTTGATGCACAGTGTCCCCTTCTAGCATTGCTCTGAAACACTCTGCATCTGTCCTTATGTTCTCTGCTATACCGAGTATGTAACCACTCTTATCAGTGCCTCATGTGCTCACCAGCTGATTGCCTTCTACTGCCATCTCTGAAAGGTTGTGTAACAGACCTGAAGAGGTAAACTAACTGTGTACCAGGCTTAGATAATTTCATTCAGTTATTGCCAACCAGTCCCAATTTGGAAGCTTACCAAAACACAGAATATTACAGAAACTTCTTCCACTCATCCTGCTGTGATTCTGTGTTTTCCACAGAGCAAGAGACAGGAGGAATGCAAGGCCTACATCAGGGAAGTGTATCTAAATACAAGGGAAGAAAGGATTAATGCAGAATACTGCCTGTGTGTGGAGCCTGTGTGGAGGCTCCATGCCAGCTTTATAGGAGCATCACCTTGTACCTTAAGGCACAGTTTCAGTAGTCATGTAAAAGTGGGAGGCTTCACAACACAAGTACCCTGAGGGTTGCAGTTCTGTGTAGATCTGCCTCGTTTGTTGCCTTACCTAATGTGATCCTGCCTGCAGCCTTGCATTGCTCTGCTTGCTGCAGGAGGAGGCTCCTCTGTCAGCCCAGAGCAGTGCAGGGCAACTGCATTATTGTTTCTTCTTTTGCATTGGTTCTTCAGCATTAATCCAGTGCCTTCCAGAGCACCAGCTTTCAGCAGAATAGGAGCCTCACCAGGAACAGCCAGGCTATCTAGTGAGCTGCTGGTGTCCACAGCAAAGTATTTTGTAAGGCAGAGCTGTGGAGCCTGTGTTCCTTCGCTAGCTGCTCTGGCCTTTGGAGCAGAGCCCTGTGGGTAGTGCTGACGCAGAAGAGAGTGCTGGCGTGTGAGCAATGGGAAAAGTCCCCAGGAGGTTGCCTGAAGCATTGCAAGGAAAGGCCCCTGTAGTGCAGTGTCATAAGCAGGCTCTCCCCATGTTCCACATGATTTGACTGCTGTAGAAGGACTAGAGCAGCAAGTAAGACATGTTAGGCAACTGCACTATGTAGTGTTTTGATGATGTTCATGCTTAATCCCATCCCTTTGTGTAGGCGTGGCTTCAAACCTTACTAAATTCTTTCCCTCAGGCTTTCCTACAGACGGTCTTGCTCCTGCAGTTTGGCAAGGCGGGGAAACGGAAGCATTGGCACGGCTGGATAAACACTTGGAAAGAAAGGTAACTTCTTTTACTTAAGTGACAATCCCTGCAGACTGTGTCTCTAAATGAAAAATGCTGAGCATTGGCCGTTGCCCTGTTTCCCTGCTTTTCTTAACTGTGGTGGTAGCATTCACCTCTGGTGGGTGTGTTTGCACTCCTCCAGAGTACAATAACAAACTTGGAAACTCTCCTGTAAGTTGCTTGCTCCCTGCTACACACTGCACACCATCTCCTCTGCCTTTACCTGAGGTATTAGCATGAGTACATGCTTCTAAATGAATGCCTACCCCTTGTGCATCAGCCTGTTAATATGGTGTCTCACTGGCTGACATTCCTTTAGCCTATTGCTCAAACACCCAGGTTTCTTCATCTGCAGGCATGACTCGGTTTTAAACGGTTTGCAGGGGTTTAATGCTGGGCGGTTTGGTGGCAGTTATAGAGATTGAAGCATAAATTCTTGTGCTGAAGGGAGAATAAACTGCTAACATAATACTCCACAAAACCATCTGAATTTCCGTACATGTTCTTCTTCAGTGTGTGAAATGAGATAGACATACCTCAACACAGAGTGGTGTTAACCCGTGTCCCTAGGAGCTTTCAGGATTATTAGCTCCTGAATGCAAAGCAAATTTAGTCCTTTTCTCAGCCAAAATGACTAAGTGGTTTAAATCCTCTAGCAAAGTTTTGCATTTCTTGAATGATGGGGTATGAGGGTTGGGATTGCCCTCTTGAGATCTCTCCCAGTGGTGATTGGAAGTGAATATAAGAGACTGTGCTGTCAAACCTAAGTGGGTTCCCCAACCGCAGAGAGGTCTGCCGTTAGTAGTGTCCCACAAATTTGGGAGTTTTTTGGCTTATTTCTCCTGGATATGTTTAGGCATGGGTTGCAAATTACGAAAGACCAAGGATGAACGCCAATTCATTGCTGGCCAGCCCTACAGGACTGAGTCCCTACCTGCGTTTTGGCTGCTTGTCCTGCCGCTTGTTTTACTATCGTCTCTGGGAACTATATAAGAAGGTAAGAAAAAAAGGTTCATCTGGAGAGCAGGCTGGTATTGAGCATAGCATGATGCTGGTTTCCAGTCTATGTGCCCAAACAGCTGCAAAAGTTACTGTTGCCTCCCTTGTTTTTGACTATTGGGCTAAGCTTGTTGCTAATATGAAAGAGGGTCTTTGTAGTAGCAAAGGTGAGGAAAAGTGATGTTCCTGTATATAGTCAAGCAGACCTTAAATCTGCTGATACCCTGTTCTCCAGCCATCATGACTCATGTCATGAACCGTGTAGAGCTTTTTACTGTTAGTTTTGGGTTGTTAAAGCCTTTTGTCAGTGTACTGAGCGAACTAAAAGCAGTGCTCTAACTTTACTGCCTGGGGTTTCTGGTAAAGGAGTTTCTGGAATTGAGCTCTTCTATGGAGCTTGTCATTAAGTGACTTGGGAATTATGGACAAATGCATGGGGGGACTACAGCTCAGCTTAGTGAAGCCAGACCTTCCCTGTTTGTGAATACCCTTGTTCCCTTCTCCACAGGTGAAGCGGAACAGCACGCCCCCTCTCTCTCTGTATGGACAGCTTCTCTGGCGGGAGTTTTTCTATACAGCAGCTACAAATAACCCGAAATTTGATCGCATGGAAGGGAACCCCATCTGCATCCAGATTCCCTGGGACAGGAACCCTGAAGCCCTGGCAAAGTGGGCAGAGGGCAAGACAGGTTTCCCTTGGATCGATGCAATCATGACCCAACTGAGGCAGGAAGGTTGGATTCACCATCTGGCCAGGCATGCAGTGGCCTGTTTCCTGACCAGGGGCGACCTCTGGATCAGCTGGGAGTCAGGAGTCAGGGTGAGTCTGGCATTTCCAGAGGCTTGCAGGAGGCCATAAGGAAAACAAAGTCTCCCTGGCACTCGCTGCAAGGATGGGCGCACAGGTATGGCTTTTGCTTCGCATGTAAAAGTTGCGTGGAAGAGAGGATTTGCTAGCAGGCTCCTGGCCTGCCAACAACCTAACTTCTTTCTGCCTTCTACCGTGAGGCACTGGCAGTATCAAGAGTCTCCAGTAACCATAACTAAATGTTTGTGGGATCCACTGGTAAATATGGACTGGGGCTTTGGGGACTTTTAAATTTTTTTGTAGAAGTTCTCTCACTTCATCTTGTTTCTTTGCAAGTTCAATGTCACTTTATAACTGGCCCTTCTCCTCACTGTACAATCTGTCAGCATGCCATGCTGGTCAGGGAATGCTCCATGACTGAAATCTGAGTCTAGAATCTCTTAAGGGAAGAGGATGAAAGACTCTCCTCTTGAGCCATCTGAAGGGACAGAGCTTCAACCTATTTGGTGTACATATTGCCCTGTGCAGATGTGGGGGCAGGGGCACCTTGTCACAAGGCTGACAAAGCAGAGCATAGCTGAAAGTGCATCATAGAGTCAGATGCTAAAAGCACAGTGTCTGTGCATGGATGCGAGTGAGTGACTGCTGAAGCCTGCCCCCACCTCTTAATGGCAGTGTGCTCTGGGACATTCAGAGTCATTCTTCCTGTTTGCTTTGGTGCTTGTTCTTCTATGCAGCATCTGCCTGCTTCCCATGGTTGCTGCTTTGCACTTGTTATACCTCCCAGGTTAAGATCAATACCCAAGCCTTGCTGCAACGCTAGATAGTGATTTAGTCTGTAATTGCGTGAAAGATAAGCCAGTGTTTTATCAGCGTGAGCAGACAGTGCCTCCCTATGTGAAAGCGTCAGGAAGTGAGATATATTGACTAGTAAACTGGCTTCAGCCAGCAGACTGCTTCTTTGCTGATGCTCTGGTTCATGGGAGCTGTTCTCGCAACCTCCCATTTGAAATAGCATCCTGAGTCCTCCTGCCACAAAGTCCTGCCCGCGGAAGCTCTCACTGCCTTTTGTTCCAATTTCTGCAGGTATTTGACGAACTGTTGCTGGATGCAGATTTCAGTGTAAATGCAGGCAGCTGGATGTGGCTTTCATGCAGTGCATTCTTCCAGCAGTTCTTCCACTGTTACTGCCCTGTGGGCTTCGGACGTCGCACAGACCCCAGTGGTGACTACGTTAAGTAAGTGATGTGACTGAAACTTCTCTTTTGCTGGATCTATAAGCCTAAGTTATTCAGTACCTGACAGGTGTATGGCACTTTCCGTGCATTGTGAATGCTGCATTGCTGCACTTAAAGTGGTGCTTATGCATCTTTTTACTTGTTTTGTAGGAGGTATCTGCCCAAACTAAAGGGCTTCCCCTCACGATATATCTATGAACCATGGAATGCCCCAGAGTCTGTGCAGAAGGCAGCCAAGTGCATCATTGGAGTGGACTACCCCAAGCCCATGGTGAATCACGCAGAGACCAGCCGACTGAACATCGAGCGCATGAAGCAGATCTACCAGCAGCTGTCACGCTATAGGGGGCTCTGTAAGTACCAACAATGTGAAAGATTTTATCTTCATGGGAGATAAAATGCTGGGAGGACAGGTCATGATTTGAAGTAGATAGTACTCATCTCTCTGGCCAGTCCTTGCAAGAGGAAGCAATCTCTGCCAAATCTGCTCAGTCAGTTTCCAGGGCGAGCTCCATGGAGCTCTTGGACAAGTAAGAATGGAGTTTGATTAGTTTTGAGAGCTGGTAATAGCACAGCATCATCCATATGCTATCAACGGTCCATTCACTTTGAAAAAAACCTAGGCAGAGCATCCTAAATAAATATGCTGCTGAATCATGGTGTCTGTGGCCAGCGCTGGGTGAGCACAGGTCTGAACTTATCCTTCTTTGGGTTGTGGATGTTCTGGCTCGTGATCACTAAGGTGCTGGGATGTAGATGCACTGGTTGACAATCGCTAAGGTGTTCCCATATGAAAGGCTTCCCCCACCCCAGGTATTTTTTGTTTCTTGACCATAATCCTCTTGCCTTTCTCTAGGTTTACTGGCATCAGTCCCTTCATGTGTGGAAGATCTCAGTGGCCCAGTCACAGACTCAGCTTCAGGGCAGGGCTGCAGTACCAGTACAGGTGAGTTGGAACCATTTTTGTGCTTTTGAAATAGTTTCATGTCAACTTAAAGGGTATGGGCAGGAGATAGTAATCTTTTTCTAATAGGAGGAGGGTGTGTAGTTAGGAAAACGTAGATTCCATTCACCTTCCTTTAAGTTTTCTTCAATGTCCCCAGTGATCCTTCACTCCTAAAAGGGCTGAAGAATAGGAGTTCATTAAAGTAAATCTTTTATTGCCTGTGTGGGAACATACACAGCCACTTAAGAGAGAAGTGCAGAGCACTTGTAGGGCTAATCGGGTATAATTAAGCTGTCCTCCACTGAAGGAGGATACTTTTGGATTTGTCCTGGGGGACTTAATTATTCTGCTTTTAGCGAAGTTTTTTTCCAAAGTTTTCAAGGAGAGTGACAGCATCTCTCTGTGCTTGTGCACTGTATAGTCTTCCTTCTACCAGCTCTGTAGCAGGTTTGGCCAGGGTCTACTTGTGAGGAGATTTAAAGGCAGGGAAGCTGTTGCAATGATTCTTCTTCCTCTACAGCAATGAGGCTGTCGCAGCCAGACCAGGCTTCTCCAAAGCGCAAACACGAGGGAGCAGAAGAGCTGTGCACCGAAGAACTGTACAAACGAGCCAAAGTGACAGGTCTCCCCACTCCAGAGATCCCTGGCAAGAGTTTATGATTGTGAGTAGACCCTGATGTGATCTGGCCTAAAGTAGCTTATTCTGGCAGCTAGCAAGGCTCAATCTTATTTGTTCTCTGCATTTTAATGAACAAGATGGCTTTGCTTGTGGAGGGAAGTGGCTTCTAACTGTAAATCGATGGCCCTGTAATCCAGCAGTGGCCTGTCTTCTGGTTATTTTGCTTTTGTCGGACAAGCTGTTAACTCAGTTGCCCAGCATAGAGCCAGTACCCTGTTGCTAGAACAATCACAGAGCACAGTTGTTCATGGGTTTGCTCTGGTGGGGCTGCTGCTACTCCCACAGGGTGGATTTGCAGGCTGAGTTGCAGATGTGATGAGAGGGGGAGGAGAGGAGCAAGCAAGGGTCCAATCACCTACCTGAAATATTCCAGATCCCTGGAGGGGAGGGGCTGGACACATTTTCCAGACTTTTCAGTATGAGGGGATGATCAAGACAAATTCTCTCTTTTGCTTTTTCCTACAGGTAGTGACAAGCACCTTGCAAGTGAAGAGTGAGCGTGCTGAAGAGCTGACCAGAGGAGTAGGGACTGCTGCCACAGAGGGACTGGAACTTGTGATCCAATACAGAATACCTGGTCTCATATAAATGTTGTAATTCCAATAGCTGCCACAAAGGGGCAATGTGTTACTTGTGCTTGGGAATACTAGGCTTTCTGGTCTCTAAAGAGGCAAGTATGTCTCTTCTCAGCCATGCCCAAAATCTGCCCACATTTAAGGGGGCAAGAGCCTTCTATCAACTTTGTTCACTCCCAGGTGTACCTTTCTTTTTTGACAGTGGCTCAGTGCATGTGACTTGATGCATTGATGTAGGGAGCAATGTCTGCGGATCTCAGAAATAGTGAACATCCTTTCTCATCACTAGTACTAGGTGGTGAGGTGTGCTGATTAATTCAAATTATAGTAGGAGTTGAGAAGGAAGCTGCTACAATGTCAGAAATATAGTACCCATCCTACAAGAGAACAGCAAAATCTCAGTATTTCTTTTGTTAGCCTAGACTCACGAGGATGTTAGTACTTTCTGAGTAAATCAAGGTGGTACTTATGTGGGATGGAAACAAAATGAAGGGCAACTGTAGCACAAGAACAAAGAGGTACAAACTGTCTGTATGCTTTGAAAGGCACTTAAAACTTTCCCTGCAGAAGAATCTCTCTGCTACAAAGTCAGCCATAGTGCTGTTGCCTGGAACGGGGAGCTTCAGAACAATTTGACATCTGGAGTCAGGGGAGCTCTGAGAAGGAGGATTCTTCAGAGAATAAGATCACACCTTCATACAAGTAAAGCAGTCTCCCAGAAGCTTGCTGGTCCAAATAATAAGGGATTTACACCTGGGCCCTACAGTCTATAGTGTTTCTTTCTCTGAGAGGTCTCAAATGGAGTGAATGGTGTCTAGTGTTTAGCCTGTGGAGTGCCTCACACTGATAAGGGATGTATTACACATCAGCTCCTTGAAGTGAGTCTTCCTTGGGCTCAGTCTGTTGTCCATTCTTTGTGGATGTTTGCTCCTTCCTGTACTGGCATCTGTGTTTCTTACACAGTATACTCCTATAACTCATACCCTGCACACTGTTTGTTCTTGCCATTTGCATTCACGGTGGTGCTTTGTAGTCTAGCAGGACAATTGTATAGCTTTCCTGGCTCTTAAACTATACACTCCTTGGCCTGTTCCTGTTACATGTCATTTCAGCACGGTGTGGGCAGAGCGCCTCTGCTTGCCTTCCCACCTAAGAAGGCAAGGGAGGGTGGTGCTGCAGAAGAGCCTCTCTTATGGCAGTTCTCAAGAGGGATTAGATCGAGCAGCTAATCCTGTGTAAGGGGCTGCTGTTGGTGCTGTTGTCATTTGCTGTCTAAAACCTTTCATCCGCGCCTGGCACAGATAGTGTGGGGCTGTTTGTTAGCTTATGCAACTTAACAGCTTGGGGAGCACAGAAGTTATCTCCCACTCTGAATGGGATAATTAGATTCCATTTTGGAGCCCATGTTTGAACACAGAGCAATGGGGCTGCAAATAGAAACTGACTCAAATGTATCTGGGAATCCTGGAGGGGGTTGAATTGGGCCTGTGAGTTAATTTATTGAATAGATGAATAACATTTCCTTCCTATTTCTCTCCCTGAGGCATTGACCCTAGATTTCTTTTCCCAAGGAACAGACTGACCAAGTAAACAAGACTCACTTTTCCAGCCCTTACTTCCTTCTGAAATATTATTCATAGTCTGCCTGGTGGATAACCCTGTAATAATGGGTTTTGTCTCCCTCAGTCTGACTGAGACCTTATTCCCACTGTCTTGAGGGTAGAAAGGTATTAAAAAAAGACCCTCCCCTTGTCTACTGCTGCAGAGGGAAGAAAGGGGAAAGACATGCACTTTGTACACTTAGGCTACTGAAATTGTGACTTCTGTCATTTGGAGAGTTTCATGCTTAGGCAATGGTCTGTAAATATGTTTTTTTATATATATATAAAATGTCTTTATCCCTCTCTTTGTTGTCATCCTAATTATTTAGTTTGGTAAGTGGCATTCTGGGGAGCTGGATGCATATTGGTAAGGAGCCAAAGGGAGGGGAGGCAAAAATCTCCTAAATGATCTTTTAAGAAGGCTTTGTGGGGGAAGAGGGAATTTGCAAGGTTCCTGTCAGTGACTTTGATGTGGCACCTGGAAGAGCTGCAGTTCGGGTAGTAGAACTGGGAAGGACACAAACACAAGGCCAGTCAAAGATACAGGAAAATCTTCCTGCAAGAAACCTGTTAAGCAGACTGGGATTCATCCACTCTTGATATCTTCTCCCAGTGAAAACAATAAAGGTGTGAAACTGTGTGACAAAGGAGTAGAGGATGATGGGTAACTGTTTTCTGTAATGTTTATGGCTGGGCATGTTCAATTAAACTACAAGATGGCAGATTAAACGAGGCTGCACCTTCCGTACATAGATTTTTGTGGTAAGCTCTATGTTAGTTGTGGGTGCTAACAGTTTGAATTCAGAAAGGCTTGATGTTTCACAGGGAAAGAAAAAGCCATCAGTAACCTTTAGTGAAGATACCATCTTTGTTTCAGGAAGGAGTAGAAGACTGCTGGAGGCTGAGGTAGAGGCACCATCATTAAATGGATGCCAGTTTACAGATTTCCACTTCTGGAATAACAAGTGTTTTCTGTGTCTCAGGGCTAGGTGGCAATATTTGACCTGCTACAGGCACCCTCAAAGCAGGCATAGTGTGGGCTGGTAGCTTGGAAAGAGAGAGCACTTGGATTTTGATGCTGTGAGAGCAGTGGCTTTCAGGATCTTTCCGAGAATGGTGTGGAGGCTGCTTTCAACTGAGAGGGTGGGCACTGGGGCAGAGAAGTGTTACAGAGCTATGAACAATGTGAACGTATTTCAACATGGGTCTCCTGTCAGTGGTTGAGCCTTTTCTCGGGCTTTGGTTCTTCAGCTAAGTGATGAACTGATACTGAATACACTGACTTAGCAGTCTAGTAACTAGCTAGGATGCAGTTGGACTAAAGTTCGTGTGCATTCTGCCATCCTCTGTAGACCTGGTTACTGGAATTTTTTTTTTTATCTTTGGAGAATTACATGAGGTATTATTTATTATTTAATACATTATGTTGTTAACAACCAGCAAGACTTTAGGAATCACAAGTAGTTGTGAAAGTTCTTATCTGGGTTTGACAGTGAGGCTGATCTAGAGCAGAAGCTGGTAGAGCCTTAGCCTTGGTTGGGTTTGTTCAGATAGTGCCAATCTGAACACAAGCTAATGATTATTACAAACAAGCCAACAAAGACAATGCACAATTCTAAAACATTTTACACATATAAGTGTTTAGAATTTGGAGCCTAATTTGTTTGGCAAGTTTGAGGTGCAAAAGGTAGTTTTGGAACATACAAATGAGGGTATTACAAAGAGGCTCTGGAGATAAGAAGGGTGTGCCTGCTCTGCAAGGAGAGCACCATGTGCAGTCCATTGCTTAACCAAGTGAGGATGCAGTCAAATTTCATGCTGTTGCTGAGTTCTCTTGTCTCCAGCAAGGACCTCATGGGCTGGAGGAAGTAGCACTTCAATGCTTGAAGTGGTTCATCCATCACAAAAACCTCTTGAAAAATAACAGCCTGTGCCTTGGAAGATGAAGAGCCAGGAAGACTGCAAACTCAGTCCAGCTTTCTCTAGCAAGAATATAATAATGTAAATTAAACCTGCAGAGGTCGGGTTTGATGCTTCTTCTCTGTGCTGGCCAGAGCATCTGTTCTCCTGTCAAAGGATGGTGATTATGTGGCTAAGGATGGAAACTGGCTAACCTTGGATTTCTAGCAGAGAGTGATTGCCTGCTTTGTGTGCTGATGGCTGGGGAAATTTCCTTCCCCCATCTCTTCTCTCAGCACAAAATGGAGCTCAACTGGCTTCAGGCAGGACTGGCTAAAAGGTTTGAAACTAGAAAACACACTTGGATATGAAGCGATGGGATCCAGAGCTGTGGCCTCTGCCATGGAGCAGAGGGGAAACAGGAGCAGTGAGAAGAATGGCTGGTGGAAAGAAAGCAGAGTGCTAGCCTGGTATCACAACTGTATCTAGGGAGGAGGGAATGCCTTAGGTAAGAGCAACTGGGTTCATCTGGAGATGAGAAGCAGGAAAACCTCTCAGCGCATAACCTTTCCTTCAGGTTTAACTTAAGGCTGAGAACAGCTGCTCTGAAGTGAACCTGATGGTCAACTGGACAATTTGAAAGAGACAAAAGACGGTGGGTGCCTTGTGAGCAGAGATGCTGGATAGGACAGAAGCGTAGTCTCTATTTTGCAGGACACATGCACGCGCACACACAGCTCTCTGAAAGCCCTCTCAGAGACCATGGACTCTGTCTACCACGCATACAAGGAGACGGATGTGACCAGTAGTAGTGCAGCCAGAGATGAAAGTGGTTCTTCCGCCAGGCCAGCCTGAGCCAGAGTTGGCATGAAAGGCCTGATGGCCAGACTTGGGGGGAGATGTTGGTGCCTGCCTTCCCTGCACAAGGTGAAATGTGCTTTCAGTGATCTGGCTTCAGGAGGAGTCGGCAGCATTACCTCCTGCTCCAGGTCAGAGGCCAAACCACAGCTATGCTGCAGAAGTATGTTTCAGTAGCTGAGGCTTATGCTTTAAGATGGACTTGTGTCAAAGCTTCCCCCAGGCCCTGAATGGATGCTGGTGAGTCTCTTGGATCCAGCCTTTAAGACTATTTAGTCTGTGCATTCAAACAACAAAGGGGACGCCTAGTCCCCTTGGGAGGCTGCCTCGGAGCTACCTGAGCACGGTGACTCTGGGTGTGTGCTTGTTTCCGTGCTAGCCCAGGAGTGACATCTCTTTCGCGTTCATCTGGCAGGAGACCAAGATTCCCGAGAGAGAGCAAGGCTTTGTGCCTTGGAGGGCTCTGCTTGCTCTTCTCTGGAGGAGCAGCTGACATCCTGGGTCTTGGCCAAGAATTAGTACCATTGCCTCAATGATAGTCAGCTCTGTGGTTTGAGAAGCACTGGTGGGACTGGCTGCATATATTTAAAGATTGAACTGCTAAAGCAGTGCCACTCACCGTATCCAGGACTGTCACAGACACTAACTGGGAGTAGGATGGACATACAGGGAACACAGGCATCTCCTGTTCAGGTACAGAAGTGGCCTTGTCCCCTTAAATAACTAATATTGTCCACTTCTGTGCACATCATGGCCTGCATGTTTTTCCGAGATAGCCTGCAAAGCACGCAGAGGAGAGGCAGGGCAGAGAAACCTGTGGCTCGGGCTGGTGGGAAGGGTAGCAGTGAAGAGCACTTATCAAAGATAAGATGCTTCCTGGGAAAGAGCTGGATGCAAGAGTGCATCTGCTTGTTCATTCTAGGCAGAGACCAGCAACCTCAAGCTGCATTTCTTTCCCCCTTGTGCCTGTGGAACGGGTATATAAGCTTTATTAATTCCCCTTGCTGTGCCTGCAGTCCTGGCAAGCTTCAACTGGGACAGGATTTGCACTGGGGCTGCCAGACCTGTTGCCAACATGCAAACCTGTGATGGGTGGGGAAGTGCAGCCTGATTTTTAGCTACTGCTCCTCCGCTGCCTCCATCCTGCTGCAGAGACCCTTACAAGTAGCCCTGTTTGCTCAGCCCCTAACCTATGGGTGCTGCCTGCCCGCTCTACCAGCTGGCCCTACCCCTGGGGTTGCTGCAATGGGCCTGGGGGCAACCCCAGGCGGCACCTCCTTGCACTGGGGGGCAGACCCCAGACACCCCCTTGCATTGGGGGACAGACCTCAGGCACCCCTTGCACTGAGGGCTCTGGCGCTGCTTCGACCACCTGCGGCACATCTGTCTGGGGGGGAGGGGGTGCTGCCTCCAGCTGCGAGCACAGCTGGGGGGTGGAGGCGATTCAGCTGCGGGCACACCTGCCCCGCGGATGTCGCCCCAGTTGCGGCTGCACCTGTCCCGCAGCTGCGGTGGGAAGGAGCCCCGGGCTGCGCCCCCCGCCCCCGGCAGCAGGTATGGCCCTCCCCGAGCATCCCCCTCCCTCCTTCCCTCCCTCCCGCCCGCCCTCCGCCTGCATGGAGAGAGCCACAGAATGGCGGAGCGAGAGAAAGGAGCTGCATCCCCGCCTGCCTCCTCCCCCTTCCTGGGGCTGCACCTCGCTTCGCCCCCCAATTTCAGGTACTGGCTGCCCCTGCCCCGCATCCCTTCGCCCCCCACATCCCTTTGCCCCCCCTGCTCCACCCATCCCTCCAGGCACCACTGACCCCCCCCGCATCCATCATCCCCATCACTGCTTCATCCTCCCCGCATGTCGACCCTCACCCCATGGACCATTGCAACTTCCACCAGCCCCACGTCCCTCTCCAACCCCACCCCACCCCCCTACCTGCCTCGTCTCCTCTTCCAACACCTCCTCCTCACAAAAAAAAAAAAATGTTTCATCTTTTTCCCCACCCCCAGGAAAGCGGTTTTCTAGCCCTTTCCTAGAAATCCCCGGTGCTCCCTCTTCCTTCTCACCCCAAGCGCGATGGTGGGAGAGTGCCAGGATTGATCCTCTTGGTGATACCAAGTGCTCCCATCGATTTGGGATGGAGGGGGCTGTCTCTCCTCTGAAACCCAGAGGGGCTGCTCAGCGGGACTTCCCATGGCAGAGGGCAGGCCAGGGATGGCCAGAGGGGCAAGGGTTTTGGAGCCTGTGGAATGAAGATGCTTTGGGTGGGTAAAGGAGCTGTGCCACTGCCTGGTGTCGCTTGCCATCCAGGGGAGGCTCAGCGCTTCTGGTGGCTGTGCCATCGTCAGCCATTGCTCTCCGCTCGCTTCTAGCACCCAGGGGTGCTGCGGTGGAGCTGGCTGTGAACGGGGGATCAGTATCGGCTGCTTTGTGTGGTGAGATTTTGGGGAGGATGCAGAGGGTGCTGGTCTATGTGTGCAGCTCTGGCTGGCCTCAGCCCCTTGGGAACCTGTGAGGAAGCAGGCAGGTGCCGTCAAGCTATGGTGGTGATGGGGCAAACGCACCCTGAAGGGCTTCTCTGCTCAAAGAGCCCCTTTGCCAAGCAGCTCTGGGGCTTCAGCAGCCGCCTCCTATTGCAGCACTGCCTGCAAGAGCTGCTGGGAGCTGTTGCAACATGGCTGGGTAAACCCTGCAAATCGAGAGATTAAATGCTGCCTCTGGAAATGTCCACCATGGAGAAGGGGCTTGGCTGCAGAGCTGGGGGCCAGAGGCTGAGCTGCCAAAGGAGCTCTGGGCCCATGAGAGAGATGGGCTCATCACCCAGCGCTGTCCTGGATGCAAGGGCTGTCCCCTGGGCACCGTCCTGCCAACAACAACGCCCTGAGAGGAAGGAAGAGGTGCTTCTTCTTGCTGTGCCTTTGGAAAGGAGCCCAGCACTTTGGCAGCTTGTGCTGGGGAAGAACCGACCTCCTTTAGAAGAGGGCATGCAGCTGTGCAGAGATCTGGGGAGTTGGGATAGCAGTGCGAGATCTTCACCTAGCACCAAGCTCGGGGTGTGAGATATGAAGTGGAAGGAGAGGCTGGTGATGTCCCTGAGCACGGGGCAGAGTCTTGCAGACTAGAGGTGATGCTGTGGTAGAGAGGCAGCATGTGAGGAGGGAACCCTGCTCGTGCAGCGTTTGTGAGCTGGGTTACATGGCACAGCTTGGGTTGTGCCTGTCCCAGGTCCTGTGTCCCCACAGCAGGAGCTCAGGAGGGGACATCCCCCACAGCCAAGCTGGAACCAGCAACAACGAGCATGGCTCAGGGTGGGGCCTCAGCCCACAGCTGGTGGCAAGGTTCTAGGTGAGCCCTGTCATCTGCCCCAGCTTTGCTGTGTGCAAGGTAAAGTGTTTCACATTTCTGCCCTCTAGTACATTCCCCTGCTCTTCCAGCTCCGAGTGGCAACATGCCAGCACAAGCGTTAGGCGATTGGTTGGCTTGAATGGAGAGAGGAGTTGGTCCTGGCTAGCAAGCGGCATGACAGGCTGGGGTCTGAAGCTCTGAAGAGGGCAGGGATGATGGTTTGGCAGGTCCTCATTGACAGTGATGGCTTGGTGTTGTCTGAGAGGAGATGAGAGGAGAATGGTGGTGATATGAGCCCTCCTTTTGCCAGGAGGACCTCCAGAGGTGAATGCTCACCACAACAAGAACAATAGCGTTTTACCAGACAGCAATAAAAAAAGTTCTCACTCAGCCTCCCTGTTGTCCTTAAGCCTCTCAAAGCCTCATGGCTGCGGCTGCACCCCACTGTGGCTCCTTAGCATCTCTCCTAGGACATGGTGTTGCAGCTCTTCACCCTGCCAAGAAGCTCTGCTAGTGCTTCAAGCCAGCCTTTGCTGTGAGGGGCTCTCTGGGGCCACTCCAGGGGTGGGTGTCTCTTTGCCCAGTGTGAGAGACAGAGAGGGCTGGCAACAACTGGGGTACAGCTGGGTGCAGGGCCCCACGGCACTCACTGTGCTGCCTGCTTCTCTTCCCCCAGGAGCGTAGCTCTGCTGCAGCTGGGACCTGGGAGGTCAGTGACTGATCTCTTCTGGTTCCCCCCATCTGCCTAGCTCCCGTGGCAGGAAGGTTCCTAGGGAAGGCAGCCCTTAGAGAGTTATTTGCATGGGTCAGGAGAGAGGGGGAAGCTCCTTTCTTCAGGGAGTCCTGTGGGAAATCACAGCCCTTCCTTGTGCCATTACTGGGGCCTCAGGAGGGTAGGAGGTCTCCAGGGGAAGGCGACCCCCTCCATCTCCTCAGGAAGTTCAAGGAAGCACCTTCAGGCTGAGGCAAAAATCAATCTGAACACTACTGCTTGTTTTATGTGTCTGATACCCTCATCTGGAGCTGTCAGAGGAGCCCATTTGGAGGCAATGAGCTGGGGCTGGGGCTACCTGTTGGAGTGAGGCTACCTGTCTTCTTGTGGGCGTGGCATAAGGGCTGTCTTCTTCTGATGGAGAGAGAGAGGTGCCTTCTCAGTTCAAATAGAAGAGTATCTGTGGCTTATGTGATGAAAGAAAAAGCCTAGGGCCAGCCAAATGTAGAATAGTACTATATTTCTCACTGACATTGGTTACACGACTTCCGCACAGCACTGCCTGGGAGCAGAGTGTCAGACTATGGCCCAGGCAACGGGGCTTGTTGGAGCCCCCAGCTCTATCAGGCCATGTTGCCCTGGCCAAGTCCCCATGTGGGAAATCCTGTGCAGAGGCAGCGGACAGGGGAGGCGATGTTGAAAAATCTCTTTTTCCCTGGCAGGGGATAGAGCAGAGGGAGCAGACAGGCTTGATTTATAAGGCTGTTACTGGGACTGTGATCGTACTGTTCCTGCTAAGGGCAGGTAACAACTGCCTCTGCTTATGCATCCACGTGTGCTCGCTCACTTGCAGTTTCCAAGTGTCCCAAGTTTATTAGTTCTCATGCATTCAGCAGGGCTGCCAGCCTGTGGGTGACTCTTGGCATGTCCTTCAGGGGAGCGCCTGTAACCTCTGCAGAAGCACAGCTCACCCACCCTAGTGGCCATGGGGCAACCTCCCATGTACCTGTGATGCTATGGTGCCCGCCTACAGTGGCACACACGGGACCTGTGCCTCCACTGCTGCCACTGGTGAGGGAAGCTGTGTAAGTCCAGTTTGGACTTTTACTACCAACAATGGAGCTGAGGAAAGTCAGAGCTATTTAATTTTACTGGTATTTTTAGACTTTGAGAAGCCAGAGAGAAAGGCAGGGGTGTTTAAAGCACAGAGAGTGGGGGAGATGATGGAAAGCCTTTCTTGTATCTCCTAGGAAGTCCCGAAGCATCCATGTGAGAGAAGAAAAGGGTGAGAATAACATGGAGATAGAGATTTCTTTATTCATTGCATTAAGCAAGGATGTTTCAAGCAGACAAGGTGCCTCTGGCCAGAGCTGCCAGGGAAGATGGAGCCCTGGATACCGTTATAGGGGACCTGACAGACAATAAACACACTGTCCTGAGAAACATTTGCTGGTGGTGTGGCACCGGTGAGTGAGAGCCAATGACAGGTTAGCTCAGTGGAGTGCTCCAGGCCACCTAGTGAGCTGGACTTCTGTGCATGTCAGCAACTGTGACCTGACCAGGGGCAAATGTGCATCCCAAGGAGCTGACAGTGCCCATCAAGCTGCTGGGAGGCATACCCATCATTCACAGCCCCTGGGCTGGTGGGGGCAAGGAGACTTCTCAAGGTGGATGCCAGCTTCAGAGCAGGAGGGCAGTGCTGCAGAGCAGTGTGCGTGCAGCTAATGGGGAGAGGGATGCCCTGTCCTTGTCTCATAATCAGGGTATGTCTTTCCCAGATATTCTTTGGCTCCATCCCGATGCAGCAAGGAATGAATGGCTCTGTGGAGACTCAGGATCTGTGGCATGCTGGCAAGAGGCAAATGGTTCTGAGATACATGAGGGTGATGGAGGATCATCTGAGGCCACTATGCCAAGTGTTTGTCCACCCAGCAGTCCTTTCTGGGAAAGACCCCTGTTTCCTTCAGCAACAGAAGAGGGGTGGGAGCTGGCAGAGCATCTCACCAAGTATTTCTCTGGCCTTTAACAAGGGTTAGAGATCAGGGAAGATCAGGGATGGCCCTGATCCACTCCTAAGGCAGGAGTGGAGCTGAGGGTTAGCTGGGGGGCAGATGGGGAAGGAGCAACACTCCCAGCTGTGTGCTGACTGGGTTTGCCCCTTTGCAAAAGTGCTCCTCTTGCTTCCTTCCACTTGGGAAATGTAGCCGGACATGATGCTGGTCCTGCTGTGCTGGAAACACTCTGGCCTTTGCCTCAGTGAGCCAACCCAGCTCTGCTTGGTAAGAAGCTGGACAAATACTCCTGTCTCCCTCAGGATGGGGATCCTGTCACAGTGGTGGGGCAGAGCCCCTTGTCCCTGGCTCAGCCAGCGAGGCTGCAAGGAAGAGGCCAGGTGGCATGGGTGTCCATGCAGGGGTAAGCAGATGCCCTGTGCCCCCTGCAGGTGCTGGGGAGCAGGCACCCGAGCAGGAGCAGGAGCCGGGCTGGCTGGCTGGCTGGCAGGCAGAGGCAGCCAGCATCCCCGGCAGAGTGCAGGGACTTGGCACTGGCTCAGCTGGGGAGGTTATTTTTTTTTTATTTTTTTTTCCCCTCCAGGACAGCTGATTCCATCTATTTTTAATGAGCTTCCCCAGGTTGCGCAGTGAGGAGACACAGCAGCACTGGCAGCCACAGACTGCGCCGGGGCAGGCAGAGGGGCAGCGGGCACACAGGGCTCAGCTGTCATCTTCCTCCCTCCTGCTCGCCCCAGGCCTGGGGGTCTTCCTTGGGGTGGGAGCGTGTCCCCCAGGGAAGGGAGGTCCTCCTCAATGCAGCTGCCCTTGAAAATGGAGTCGAGCACCGAGGAGGAAAGCTGGCTGGAAGATCAGTGGGAGAAATGGTAGGGGACTGGCTGGGCCTTGGGGACGGGGGGGCTGTCCTTGCGGGCATGCGGGGGAGGAGGGGCAGCCCCTTACACCTGGGCACGTCGCCTTTCTCCGTGACTGATGGCTGCAGGACAGGAGCAAACTTGGCATGCAGTCGAGCCCAAAGTTTTTCCAGCTACGCAGAAGCTGTGTGGCAGCCAGGTGCAAGAACACCAAAGGTGGATGTCCACATCCTGCCGCCCACCAGCATCTGCAGGCAGGGCCAGTGCTGGATGCCTGTGCATCATCTTCCAGTCCCTGAGACCACAGGCAGGGCTGCCTGTCCCTATCCTGGAGCAGAGAGCCCATTCCTGCTCTGACAGAGCTGAGGAGCCCCTGCCAGCTCTGTTAAGACAGAGTTGTGCCTCTTGCTGAGACCCCCTTGGTGCCTGCTGCTCTTCTGCGCCATGGTGGGTGGAGGCACCAAGCATTAGCAGCTGATGGTGTCCCACCCTGTCGACCCGTGTAACCGGAGAAGAAATCGATTTCTGCTTTGAAGGCTTGTTATGAGCATCCTGATCTGTGTTCACTCTCTTCTGTGGGCAGCAGGAGGAGATGGGCAAGGGGGGGGTCAAACACCCTACCCTGGGCTGAAGGTTGCGCCTGTGCCTCCCGCAATGCATCTGATGAGGGTTGTCTTCACGCCAGGGAGACCCACGGCTGGTGGGGTCCTTGGAAACATAGAGGGGGGTTACCGCTTTCCTTGCAGGCTTCTCCTTCTCCACTGCTGTCACTCAGGGCCAGGACAAGGGAGGTGTTGCCCCTTCATGGCACTAGCTTCCACTGCAAGGGGGGAGCCCTACAGTGTGTGAGCAATGCTTAAAGCAAGGGTGGGAGTTCTGCAAGTTCTGCAGGTCACAAAATACCCTTCTTCTTCTTTCCTTGCTGGCAAGGGCTCAGCATGGTTCTTCCCGAGCATCTACCAGCCCAAGGAGCTAGGAGTAAATGGAAATAGCAACATGCAAAGTAGTGCCCATGTCCGCTCCAGACAAAACTAGAGTGACTAGAGTTCGTTGGCAGAGGACTTTTGAGCCAGGGTCTTTTGTTTGCGCCCCTCATGCCCCCCAGTCATGAGTAAGTGAGAGGAGCATTGCGGTACCACCATGGAGAAATGTTTACATGCACAGAAGCCAGGAGCACCTTGCTGTCCCTCTGGGGACACAAGCAAGCACGCGAGGAGCCCTTTCATCAGCATGTTTCCAGCATTGAAAGGGTATCTCTGTAAACTTTTCAAGAGGGTGTAATGAGTCTGCAACACTGACAGCCATAAGGGACCCCTGAGACCACGTAGGAGGGCTCAGCAGGGCAGGCTCAGCAGCACCGATGGCCACAGGGATGCCCGTAGTCAGCCTGGGCAGTAGTGATTTTGGCGCAGAGGGAAATTGCTGTCCTGTCTTACTGCAGGCATCAGGGCTGGGACGTCCCTCCCAGCCACAGCTCAGGGGCTGGTTGTGCCATGGCCAGCAGGTTTGTGGTGCTTGCAAGGTCCGTGGGTCTTGATATAGTGACCTGTCCCAGCAGGTCCATCCTCTAGCTGTGCCCTTTGAGAATGCCCAGCCCTTCCTCTCCCTGTAACCCTGTCCTTTTCCCTGCTGCGCGGTTGTGCCCTGCTGGGACAATAAGAGCCTCCCTAGGATGATGGAAGCTGAATGACCTGGTAGCACCTGGCTGTGCTATCTGTCTTATCCTTCCCTAAACTGCACATCCCTGCTGGCTTTGGTCAGGCAGGGGCTGGTTTGGGTCATGGTTCTCCTGCCTCCCCATAGCTGTGGGCTGTGCCAAGCCCAGTGGGGTTAGACCCATGCCGTCTGGAATGAGCCACCTTCCCAGGTCTCTCCCAGTAAAGACTGAGAGAGCCTCCCCAGGGGTGGGCAGTGCTGCTCCCTGCCCACAGGCAGCACACTGCCCTGCACACTCCTACCCACCACCTATACAGTGGGTGACCACCCCATCTCCACTCCCTCCAGGCTCACCCACGACATCAGCCTCGAGGAATTTGAGGATGAAGACCTTTCTGAGATCACCGATGAGTGTGGAATCAGCCTACACTGCAAGGAGAGCCTGGCCACTCGAGTAAGTGTGATAGGGACAGGGAGGGGTACGGGGACAGGCAGAGTGTTCCAGTGGGGCTGGCAGGGCTAGCAGTTCCTGTGCAGGGCCATGAGATCCCCAGGCCAGTGATGCTTCTTTAATGTACCCATTGCCATGACCCAATCTCTGCTCTGCAGTGCCCTCTCATCATCATGACACAGTGCAAACCTTTTCTGACCCAGCCAAACCTAGGAGACAAAAACGCATCTCAAACCAGTGCCTTTTGGTCCCCACTGTGCTGGAAGGTTTTGAGTTTGTTCTTCAGGGATGAGCCTAAGGGTTTGCGTGCAACTGAGAGCATGCCCCTATTTGAGCGGGATGGCCAGCAAGTGTCTTGAACCTGATGGGCATCCTTGGGAGGCAAGGACACGTGCAAGATATCAACAAAGCTTCCTCACAGACTGTTCCTTCTGCTTCCACATGTGTCCCTGAGCCTGGAGGTGCAGCTGAGCTGGCACGGTGAGGCCTCTCATCTGCTCAGCTGAGGTGTTCCTTCTGGCTTTCTTGTTGCCTTTAGCAAGAGTTGTCCTCAGGCATATAAGAGGTGGGAGAGCTGAAGGATAGAGGGTGGTGAAACAGGGATGGAGGAGGTGGCTCTGACCAAGCAAGCTGCAGATGCTGCAGGTGGGTCTCCCATTCACCTTAAGCACCCTGGGGAATGTTATGGAGACCCCAACAGGGTTCACACCACTGTTTGAACTGCCCAAGAAGGCCATGGGGGCAGAAAGATGGAGATAAACTAGTTATTACACTGGATTTGGAAATATACAGGAATTCTATACCAGTGTGTTTAATGCTAAAGGGATACAAATGCTTGAAGAGCAGCCAAATGGTTTGAGAATCGTTTCATCCCTCAGGAGAAATATTTTCTCTGCAAAACTGGTGAAGGCCCAGCAAGAAGGGGAAAGGCAGAGGAATTTGTAGCAGGTTTAAAATTAGAAAGTGAATTTGTGGTGTTGGGAATCCCTTGTTGACGGCAGGAGGGTACAGGCAGACCTCATCCCTTGGAGGTGAAGGTGTCCTGCTGTGCTGCCTGGTCTAATTCAGGACCTTCCCAGCAGAAATTTGGCTGCTCCCAAATGAGAGATGGCGCGAGCTGCTGCTGCATATCCTTGCTCTTGCTGCAGGCTCCTGCTGTTCCAGCAAATTATAGTCAGGGAAGGACAAGGAGAGCCTGGACTCGTGGACTGTGTGCACTGAAGGGAGGAGGGATAACATTAGAGGCAACACCAAAGGCAGACCTGGTACAGGATGTCCATGAGGGGACAGCCACAGGGAGGGCAGGGCACTGGGAAGACCTTCCAGCCTGGAATAGTTGAGGCAGGCAGGGACTGTGGGTGCACTGCTGGATGCTTTGCATTAGCTGTCCAGTTCTCTGCTGCTGATAGCACTACGGGGCCCTTAGGACGGGAGTTCTTTTTTCCTATAGACTGCCAGCTCTTGGCTGAGGTTTGGCAGGGACGGTAAGTGTTAGAGGCGTGGAGGTATGCAGCTCACTGCTGCAGCTGTTCCTTGAGGATAAGGAAAAATAGAATCATAGAGTCATAGAATAATTTGGGTTGGAAGAGACCTTAAAGGTCATCCATTTCTGAGCCCCTGCAATGGGCAGGGACACCTCCCACTAGACCAGGCTGCCCCAGGCCCCATCCAACCTGGCCTTGAGTACCTCCAGGCATGGGGCAGCCACAACTTCCCTGGGCAACCTATTCCAGTGCCTCACCACCCTCACCATGAAGAATTTCCTCCTTATGTCTAGTCTAAATCTGCCCCTCAGCAATTTATAGCTGTTCCCTCTAGTCTTGTCACTACGAGCCTTTGTAAGAAGTCCCTCCCAAGCTTTCACATAGGCCCCCTTCAGGTACTCAAGGTTGCTTTAAGGTCTCCTAGGAGCTTTCTCTTCTCCAGGCTGAGCAACCCCAAACTGTCCTTTGTCTCAGTCTGTCCTTTGGTAGGCACTCCAGCTCTCTGATCATCCTTGTAGCTCACCTCTGGACCTATCTGGACTGTTTTGCCTATCTAAAAGAGTTTACTGAGGGTTTTCTGCTTCCCTTCACTGCAATGCTGAGGGCTCAACACCTTCCCCAGAGACAACTTGGAACTACTTTGCACAAATGCCTGGGTGCACTGAAAGTCTGCTTGGATAGAAGGGGGATGCGAGGCTGCCCTTGGGGAAGCAATTAGCTATTCATAAACACAGCAAAGGAAGAAGCCTTCCACGCTCAGAAAAAATGCCTGCTAAAAATGTGTCCAAATGGTTTATATGGGATGCAGAGGATTGCCTGAGGAGCAGAACCGAAAGAGGTGACAGGAGCGGCAGTGATAACAGCTTTTCAATCCCAGACATTGAAGGCGAGAGCCAGGGAGCTTTCCAACCTGATTGCCATCCAGAGTGAGCTCAGGGCAACGAGGTTGCAGGATCTGCATGATGGAAGCAGCCAGGCCCAGAGGGAGCAGCTTGGCTGGGTCTGCGCACAGCGCAGGGGCCAGCAAATCAGTAATGACCTAGGGCCGGCATCAGCCAGCTAATTGCATCATGTGGGGACAGCTGGCTCGGCATATCAGCCTGACTCCTTGGCTGGGTCTGGGGCGGCCTTCGTATAGTCATAGAATCACCAGAGTGGAAAGGACCTCCAGGATCATCGAGTCCAACCATTCCTATCAACCACTAAACCATGTCCCTGAGCACCTCATCTACCCATCTTTTAAATACCTCCAGGGATGGGACTCACTCATCTCCCTGGGCAGCTTCTGCCAGTGCCCGATGACCCTTTCTGTGGATTTTTTTTTTCTCATATCCAGTCTGATACCTTTCAGGTAGTTGTAGAGAGCAATAAGGTCTCCCCTCAGCCTCCTCTTCTCCAGGCTAAACAGCCCCAGTTCCCTCAGCCACTCCTCATAAGACTTGTTCTCCAGCCCCTTCACCAGCTTCGTTGCTCTTCTCTGGACACACTCCAGAGCCTCAACATCCTTCTTGTGGTGAGGGGCCCAGAACTGAACACAGTATTTGAGGTGCGGCCTCACCAGTGCTGAGTACAGGGTCAGAATAACCTCCCTGGACCTGCTGGTCATGCCATTTCTGATACAAGCCAAGATGCCGTTGGCCTTCTTCGTCACCTGGGCACACTGCTGGCTTATGTTTAGTCGGGTGTCAACCAACACCCTCAGATCCTTCTCCTCCAGACAACTTTCCAGCCACTCTTCCCCCAGTCTGTAGCACTGCACAGCGTTGTTGTGCCCCAAGTGCAGGACCCAGCATTTGGCCTTGTTAGACCTCATGCCATTGGTCTCAGCCCAGCAGTCCAGCCTTGTGCTGATTTTCTGTCCATAGTGAGCTGCTGATGGTGCAAAGCACCTGTGTTGCTTGAATGGAAGGTTGGCCCGGTTGCCCCCTCAGTGCCAGGCAGCTGGCAAAAGCCTGGTGATGGAGTGAGGGATGTGGGGAGAGATCAAGCTGCCAGCTCACAGAATCATGCTGGAGCAGAGAGCGATGGAGAACAGGAAAATAGAGGCTCTGGGGGGCATCCAACTGCTTTGAACTTCCTGATTAGGTGGCAAGTCTCCAGAGAGATGGGCAGGTGCAGTACTCGCCCTGGTGGTAAGCAGGAAGGCACTGGGACAGAATGAGGGGACAAACACTGCTGGAGGGCTGGGAAGGCGACTGCTGGATGGGAACAGATGTTGAGGTTGACAAGTCAGGGCAGAGCCACTTGGCAACAAAACCCTGTGCAGGAGTGGGTGGCTGGTGTGGAGATCAACCCCAAAACAGACGTAGAGTTTGGGGTTTTTTTTTCAGTCCTGGAAAAATAAAGATGACTTCATCATCAGCTATTTTAGCAGCTCGCCAGAAATAGTGGCTTAGACACACAGAAACTGCAAGCATAGACTGATGTTTATGCAAGGGGGAACTATGAAACATCCCTTAATTTCAACAAGAATGAAAACCTGGAGCAAAGTGAGGGCTAGGCTGAGGAGAGGGCTCAGCAGAGGAGCAGAGCTGTGTTTAGGGCTGTTTAAGGCTGCTTCTACCAGATAGGTGGCACGACGAGGGAGGCCACCCCACCTTGCAGCTGGCTCCAGCCGGGCAATTGGGCACACTGAGGATGGTTGCAATAGAAGAATCAGGCCTTTGCTTCACATTTGGCCTCAGTTTGGTGGCTTGGAAATCTGGGATGATCGTCCCTGGTTTCAGTGTGATGGATCACAGCAAACAACCAAGCTGCATATAATAAAGGTTCGGTGCTTCATTTATATTCCAGGAGCTGTGGAAAATGGTCAATGCAGGAGTGAAAAAAAAAAAAAAAAGAAAAAAATAAATACCTGTCTTGGAAATACCTGTGAGCATGAGAACAAGTGCCCAAAGGAGAAGAGTCGATAGAGGGCTGTGCTGAGCCTTCGTGGTCTGCGTGAAAAGGCCTGAACCAGCCATGAAGATACAGATAGATGGAGGAAAGAAGCAAAACACTTTGGTTTTGCAGCGTAATAGGACTGCTGGAAATGCTGGTCTTGATGTTCAGTGTCACTAATCCAGTGTGCTGCTGGCAGCAGCCTCCCCTGGATGGCAGCGGGAGCCACTGCAAAGGGAAGCAGCTGCAATGAGCCTGCCAGCCTGCTGCTCTGGGGACTGGCGGGGAGGGGAGCCGGCTGCATGGGCTGGGAACAAACTACAGCAGCAAAGTGGCTGCTTACTCCAGGCACCTTTTCAAAGGCTGTCCCGTGAAGCTCCCTCCCTGATCCATCTCCAGATATGGCTGCGCCAGGCTGGGGGCAGAGAGGCTTCTCCTGGTGCCTTGAAGCTGAGAGCAAAGTAGTCACAGCTGGGTGGCAGCGAGAGAAGACACAATTGTCCCCTTCGCTTGGTGGGTCCTCTTTGCTTCTCCACGCTGTTAAAATGCTTTTCCCAGCTGAAGGTTCTGTCAATCCTCTTTCACCAGGGAAAGGTGCAGGCATGAGGGAGGCAGGGAAGAGCCTTTCAGCTGCTCAGACATAATGGTTAAGGACCAGGATCACTCAAGCAACATCTTGCGTATCACCCCATTCCCCTTGCAAGAGCCTTTCATTCCTGGAGAAGCAAGCAGCATCCATGCCTTCCCAGGGCTGACAGCAGCTCCCACACAGTCGGCTCCCCTGGCTAGACAGGTGCTCCCAGCACCTCACAATTGCAGCAGGGCTTGAGCTGCTTCAGCTTCCCTGGGGCCAATGGACCATGACATCAGGACTATCAGAGACTGGTTGCTGGACACTGAGACTTCTTGCACTATGCGGGTGGGAGGTAGCAGCACCAGGAGCTTACCAGCATCGTGGCCATCCCAGGGACAGAACTGTAATGGAAGTGTGATCCTCCCTGTGACTGCATCAGGGCCCAGGTATGCATCTTGTGTACATCCCAGTGCAGGATTTGGGCACTGGCATTGCTCTCCCACATGCCCTAATCTCTCCCACAGGTTGCAGGGACTTTGGAAAGTTGCCTCACTGTCATGTCTGCGCTGAGACATTAACATGCTTGGGCTGGCCTTAGGTTACATGAACTTATTCCTAGAGAGCTCCTGAGGCAGCTTGTTCTGGTGTGGCAGCATCTCTCCAATGAGAAAAGCTTCCCTGTCCCACTCAGATGGTGAGGTGATCTGTTGCTGTGTGGGTTCAAAATCACTTGGCCATTAATAAGTACCTGCGCTGGTTGTAGCTTCCTCCTAACACCTGGAATGATGTATCCCTCCTAGAGTGCTTTTTTTTTTTTTTTTTTTTTAAGACAGGTACTGTTTTGCTTTTCTGCATCTTTCCGACTTTCCCTCCTCTGTGAATTTACAGCCACAGGATTATGGAGGCAGTATCATTAGCAGCCTAGGTTGAATATAACCAGCTGACTCGAGCACACCTACATTAGCTAGGTACAATCTGTTTAGCTGGCATTTCCTCCCAGTTGTTTTCCTTTGCTTCTGCTTCCTTGTTAAAATCCGTATGATTTGCCGCAGAAACACAGAACTTGTTTTATGAAGGCTGACATTAAAAATAAGGGAGTTAAATGTTTAAAGCCTTGAGAGGATGGGTTTTGGTGGCCAGCGCTCCTCCAGGTGCTCCCCCCTTGCTTGCTAGGACTGCAGTAGGGGCACTGGGGTGAAATGGCTCCTATGAGAGAGGTCGCACTGTGCCTGCAGCAGGCAGAGCCCTGCCTGTGTTGGCTTTAGTCAACAGGAGCTGGTAGGAGCAAGAGCTCTTGGAGAGGCTGCAAGAGCTGCTGGGGCTGTTGCGTCTCCCACAGCTCAAGGGTCATCCTCTTTGCAGCCAGAGGCACAGACAGCATCAGCTGCAAAAAAACACCTTTCTCCATTTCGGCCCACTGACAAGCTTTCCTGTCACCACAAACAGCTGATGACATGGAGAATTCACCTTGCTAATGCCATGTTGCAGGCTTTCATAGTATCGTAGTATAGTTAGAGTTGGAAGGGACCTTAAAGATCATCTAGTTCCACCTCCCTGACATGGGCAGGGACATCCCACTAGATCAGGCTGCCCAAGGCCCCATCCAACCTGGCCTTGAACACTTCCAGGGATGGGACATCCACAACCTCTCTGGGCAACCTGTGCCAGTGTCTTGCCACTCTCATGGTCCTTCCTAATGTCTATTCTAAATCTGCCCCTCTCCAGCTTATAGCCATTCCCCCGGTCCTATCCCTGCAAGCCTTTACGAGTAGCCCCTCTCCAGCTTTCCTGTAGGCCCCCTTCAGGTCCTGAAAGGTCCCTATAAGACCTCTCAGCCTTCTCTTCTCCAGGCTGAACAAGCCCAACTCTTTCAGCCTCTCAACTCTCAGCCTGTCCTTGTAGGGAAGGTGCTCCTGCCCTCTGATCATCTTTGTAGCCCTCTGGACCCGTTCCAACAGCTCCATATCCTTCTTACGTTGAGGATTCCAGAACTGGACACAGTACTCCACATGAGGTCTCACAAGAGAGGAATAGAGGGGCAGAATCACTTCCCTTGCCCTGCTGGCCACGCTTCTTTTGATGCAGCCCAGATTACGGTTGGCCTTCTGGGCTGCGAGTGCACATTGCCTTCTCATGTCGAGCTTCTCATTGACCAGCACCCTGAAGTCCTTCTCTGCAGGGCTGCTCTCAAGCACGTCATCCCCCATCATGTACTGAAAACAGGGATTGCCCTGACCCAGGTGCAGGACCTTACTCTTGGCCTTGTTGAACCTCATGGGGTTCTTGCAGGCCCGCTTCTCCAATCTGTCCGGGTCCCTCTGAATGACATCCTGTCCTTCCGGTGTGGCAACTGCACCACTCAGCTTGGTGTCATCCTCAAACTTGCTGAGGGTGCACTCAATCTCACTGTCAATATCATTGATAAAGATATTAAACAGCACCAGTCCCAGTACAGACCCCTGAGGGACACCACTTGTCACGGATCTCCATCTGGACTTTGAGCCATTGGCCACTACTCTCGGAATATGACCATCCAACCAGTTTTTTTATCCACCTTACTGTCCACCCAGCAAATCCATATCTCTCTGATTTAGAGAGAAGGATGTTGTGTGGGACTGTGTCAGAGCCTTTATTGCTGGCTGCAACCACCTATGCATGTGCAAGCTTCAGTTACTGTAAGGAAGGTGGCTCGTGGAAGGAACTGCTGACCTTTAAACACCTGCAGCTGTGGGGGACATCAGGGCCTCTTTGCCCAGCAACGCAGCCATAAGGGCATTTTCTCCTCACAGCCCAAGATGCGAGGACAAAGAGTAGCGATGCACCTGGCCAGAGCACAGCCAGCACCAGCAGGTGACTGGGAAGCGAATGCCAGGCTGCTGGCTCATTGAGCATCCCTTCTGCATGGCTTCACATCCTGATATGTGCAAATGCAAGGTTTGTGAGAAAAGGCTTGTTCATCCTCAGGATAAGGAGGCTAAGGGGGATGTATCTGCTGTTCCTGGCTATCTAATGGGCATTACAGGGAAGAGGGAGCCTGGGTTCTGTCAGAGGTATGAAAATTTCAACCCCATAGAGAGAAAAAGTAGTAGTAGCACAGCACTGGCACCCATACCCAATGTGGCAGTGAGTTTTCCATCCATAAGAATACTCAGGTGTGACGGGCAAGACCCTGAGTGACGTGCTCTGGGCAGGGGTTGGACCAGACCTCCAGCCAAAATGATCGTATGCTTGTGTGAGTCCCAGTAGCTAGGACAGGAACCAGGACAGGGCCTGATCTGCCTTGGGAAGGAAGAATCATAGGACGGCCCAGGCTGGAAGGGACCTTGAAAGATCAGCTGGTCCAACCTTTGGTGAAAATTGGAGCCTAGGTGAGATTACGTAGCACCCTGTCCATTTGCAACTTGAAAACCTTTGATGGGAAGGGGAGCCTAGATGAGATTATCATATCATCATAGAATAGTTTGGGTTGGAAGGGACCTTAAAGGTCACCCAGTTCCAACCCCCCTGCCATGGGCAGGGACACCTCCCACTAGACCAGGCTGCCCACGGCCCCATCCAACCTAGCCTTGAATACCTCCAGGGATGGGGCATCCACAACTTCCCTGGGCAGCCTGTTCCAGTGCCTCACCACCCTCATCATTAAGATGTGGGTTGGAACTAGATGATCTCTAAGGTCCCTTCCAACCCAAACTATTCTGTGA
The DNA here is from genome assembly GCF_017976375.1 of Cuculus canorus. NCBI lineage: Eukaryota > Metazoa > Chordata > Aves > Cuculiformes > Cuculidae > Cuculus > Cuculus canorus. Next base: position 51,025,406 of record NC_071405.1, read on the forward strand.
TTCTATGAAGAATTTCCTATCTAGTACTCTGTCCATTTGCATCTTGGAAACCTCCAGCAGCGGGCACTCTACCACATCCCTGGAAAGGTTGTTCCAGCGAATGATTGTTCTCACTGTAAAAAAACCGCCCTTGTTATGCCGACATGAAACCTGGGTGCGCACCTTCGCGCAGTAGCTATGTGTGCACTTGTCAGGAACGGGGGCAGCGAGCAGGGAGGGATGCTCGGGGAGCGAGGAGGATGCTCGGGGAGCAGGGAGGATGCGCGGGGCTCCCCAGCCTCGGCAATAGCATCCCTGCCGCTTTAAAAGGAAGGGACCTGCTGGTGCGATGCCGCTGCCCGGCCCCCCCCGCCTCGTTGGCCCCGGCGGGAGGCGGTGGCTGCCGGCGCTCCCTCCCTCGCCTGATCGCGGCCGCTAATCCCGGCAGGGCCATGTAAGCCGGCCCGGCGGCGGCGGCGCCCGGGCGGCGGGCGGCGGCGAGGCCAGCCGGCTGCAGGCGGAGATGCTACAGCTCGACCTCATCGACGCGGCGGGGGAGGCGCCGGCCGAGGAGCAGACGGCGCCCGAGCCCCTGCAGAAGGAGCCCCCGGCAGGGACCACCGATGTCTACAGACCGAAGCGACCCACAACGCTCAACCTCTTCCCGCAGGTGCCTCGGAGCCAGGTGAGGCCGGGGGCGAGGAGGAGGGATGCTCCGGCCGCCGAGGGCCTTTTGTCACGGAGGGAGGAAGGGATGGATGGATGGATGGAGGGAGGGAGGGAGGGAGGCGGGGATGGGTGGGTGGATGGAGAGAGGCTGGAGAGGTGACGGGGAGAGGTTTCACGGCTCGTCCTCGCGGTGCCCGGGGTGCCTGTGCCCCCGCTCCGCTCTCCCGGCTGGGGGGGGATGTGCCTGTGCCCCCCCCCCCCCACCCCCGCATCCCCGGCTGTGGGGACGTGCGTGTGTGTGTGTCCTTTTCCCCCGCATCCCCGGCGGGGTGGGGGGGAGGTGTGTCCCCTGTCCTCGGCATCCCCGGGGGAAGCGGGCCCGTGGAGACAGGGAGAAAGCAAACGACACGTGATGTGCCAAATGCATAAATGAGCCATCTCGGGACAGGACATCCCCCATGGGGCTGGTGACCCGGGGCCAGCACTGCTGGCCAACAGCTGGCTGGGCTGCAGCCCCGGGCAGGATGCGAGCTCCAGGGGCCAGGGGGAGTCAGCAGCTGCCAGTCCAGATCAGTGGCATCCTGCCAAAGACGGATTAATGTCAGCACCTCGTGCAAAATTTGAGAGGCTGAACGACAAGACCCAAAATGGTGGCCAGGAGGACGAGGGACTTCTGTTGTCTTGCTTGTGCTCAGATTTTGCACGAGGTTTTGGATGGTTTTCCCCAGGACTGCCCATCCTGTGCAGCTATGAAGTTGCTGTTGTACCTGGGGCAGGTGGTGTTTTGGTTTCCTGCACGCTGGTGGTGGCCAGAGTCCCTTTACCTCATCTTCCCTGCAAACTTCATGAGCCCATGCAAGGTGCATGACGAGCAGGGCGGTTTTTGCTACTCTCCTGCGTTCAGCCATGCCTTCTGCCAAGTAGGAGGATTTTCATTTTGGTGACATTTAGCTGAGGAGCATGAAGCGAAAGGCAGGTGAACCTGGGGGTGACAGATGGGGAGTAGTCGGAGCTGGGAGTCACCAGCCCAGCACCAGCAGCTGATGCCAGCTCTCTGCCTGAGGCTACGATGGGAGGAGGAAGGCACAGAGCCAGGATGGGCGCCTGCAGGGCAGCTGGCACCGGGGACAAAGGCAGTAGAGCTTGGGGAGGCGGGGAAGCTCCACCAAGCATAATGGACAAGGGGACAGTGGCGGCCTTGTCCCACCCTGTGCAGGGACCCTAAGAAGCATGTGGCAGCCACATCCAGCTGTGGGGACAGGAGACAGCGGGGGCCCCCCCTCCCAGGCTGCCCGTCCCAACCAGTGTCTGAGGGTGGCAGCAAGCCTACAGAAAGGGTGTGAGGGGAGGGGTGTCCATCGACTGCGGGCTGGAAAGGGGGAGATGGTGGTCCTGTTGCAAGGAGGTGGTGGAGTCTGTGGGGCTCTGCTGGGAGCGATGGATATGACCCAAACTGAGGACACTGGGAATGGAAGGTCAGGGGCTTTTCTGCAACTGGCAGTGGGAGCTCAAAGCCAACAGGGATGGGTGCACAGGTCTGGGGCATAGCTGACCAGGAAGGGCAGTGCTGTCAGTGGCGTCTTGTGAGAGGCAGGAGAAGTGCCAGAGGCAGACTGGCTTTGAGGTGCATGTTCTGGGTGCCTGTCTCTAGCCAATGCAGTTTTTCCTTGCCCAGGTGTGGTGCCCCAAGGAGAGGGCAGAGTATAGGGCATCCCTTGGGGATCAGCCTGGGAGATCTGCCTCTGTGTGTGCCAGACACCCCTGCACTTTCATGGCCTGCCCAGCTCCCCACTCCTGCAGATGGTCAGAGGAGGGACCGCTCTTTTGAATGCCCAACCCACGGGCTGCCCTCCCGTGCCTCCAGCCTCCTTGTGCTGAGCAGGGCATGCATGGGCAAGGCACCATCCCACTCTCTGCTCCAGCTTCTCCCTGCAGGGCAAGGGGCTGGCTTGGTAATGTCTTGGTTGGTGCTGGGTTCTCTGTGAATCGTTCCAGGTAGGTGGCCTGGAATGAGAGGAACATCCAGGAACATTCCCATCTTCCCATGAGGGGAAGAAACAACTGCTGGGACTGGCTAGGTTCATCCTCTAAGACCTTCTGAATGCCTCTCCACCCTGGCTGGGTGTTACAGACCCCAGAGCACCCTGGCCCTGTGGGATGGGTGGGCTCTGTGGGCTCTGCCTGCTGTGTTGCTGCCTCCTGTCCTGCTTGGGGCAGCCGGGCTGTCTCGTGTGCTGGTCCCGTGGCACTTTGCACGCAGACACTGTCGCTGCAGCAGCTCGCTGGCCCGCATCCCAGCCTATCGTGTCCCTGGGAAAGGCAAGTGCGGAGGCACCGTTATTTGCCTTGGCACAGGAGGGGTTTGTGAAGGCCCTGCTGGGAGGTCGCCAAAGCCCTGTGGCAGGGATCTCTCCCCTCCCCACGTGGAAGCAGGGGTCTGACAGCAGTGGTTCAGCAGTGTGTGACTTGGTGGAACTTCAGGGCAAAGGGTTGCATCCTGTTGTTGGGGAAGCAAAGCAAAGCAAGGATGGGGCAGATCCTGTGTTGCTGGTAGTAGCTGCAGGCTGGTGATAAGGCCATAAGAAAATCAGAAGAGTCCCAGTGGGGCGTAGTACTTGAGCAAAAATTAATGGCATGGAAAATGCCACTACTGCATCTTGGGAAGAAACACCTGGTACCCCACCAGAGGGGCTGGGGCTGGATGACCAGGGAGAACTTGAGGGTGGAGGAGAGGATGGGGACCAGGGCTGGGGCTGCAGCAGGCCAGGTGTCACACCCTGCTGAGGTGACAGGGAGGACTTCTCTGCCGTCTGTGGGAGGGCCCTTATTAGAGGGGACTTGGTGGTCTTTGGACGTGTGTGGCTGGCCACCCAGGGCTAGGCAGGGCACAGCACACACAGAAACTCACCTGAGCTTGGGTGACCTGATCCTGCCTTCTGTCTCCAGCTGATCGGGGTTGATGTCTCCTAGTGTGTATGTGTATGTGCATGTATAGGTTTGTATCCATACATACGTGTGTGTGTGTGTGTGTGAGAGAGAGAGAGAGTATATATATCCTTATATTCATCCAGTATGGATGATTGCAGTAGCAGGCATTAGTCTATCCAGTAGCTGGCTCCCAGCTGGGCAGCAGCACATCCACTGGCCCTTGTGACTTCCCTTGTTTAATAACTGCATGTGGTTTGAAGGTAGGCAGGGCCAGAGGGATTGGAGCAAAGCACGTCCACCCAGCCCAAGTGGGCTCCAGACATGCTCAGGTCTGGATTTTTTGACTTGGTACTGTCTAGCCATGGGCTCCTGCAACTGAGTCTCCCCAGGGTGGATGAGTGCAGCCATCCAGGCCAGGCTGTCTGCCTTCCACTGACTCCTTGCCTGCTCTGCTTTGCCCGCTGCACCAGCTCTCGCAGCAGCAGCATGGCGAGATGTGGGGCTGGTGAAGGGAGGGGTCCCTGAACACCACATGTGAGGAGGAAGCCAAGTGAGGTGCTGTGGACCTAGGGAGGGGTGGGTGCCGCTGTTTTGCCACATGCTGTTTACTGTTTAGGCTACAAGGAGCCTTTGTTCTTTCCCTCAGGACACTCTGAATAATAACTCTCTGGGAAAAAAGCACAGTTGGCAGGAACGGGTGTCCCGGTCGTCATCCCCTCTGAAAACGGGTGAGTTCTTGGGCTGTTGGCCAGAGGCAGCTCCTTGTACCATTTCATGGCTCTGAGGAGCCTGGGACAAGTGGTGCCAGAGCAGGAGGTTGGGGAAAATAGCCCACGTGGATAGTGTAGATTGCGTGTCCATTTGAGTCTGGGTGGCATCAGGGACCATCGACTTCTGTGGGGCTGTCAATGGTGTTCTCCTCTCCCTCTAGGTGAGCAGACTCCTCCCCATGACCACGTTTGCCTGAGTGATGAGGTCAATCACCAAAACAGCACAACCTCCACCAAAGACCGGGGCACATCCACGGAGAGCCCGTGTCGGCGCACAGCAGCCACTCAGATGGCACCGGCCTGCGTTGCCTCGTCCCGGCCACCTGAGAAGCACCAGGCCACCAGCCGACCCCCACCACATGGTGCCAGCATTGTGGTGGTCACAACAAGGGGCCCTGAGGCCCACCGGGACCGCATCCGATACCAGACAGACGTAAGGCTGGAGGCCACAGAGGAGATCTACTTGACACCTGTGCAGAAGAACTCGGACCCCCTGGAGACAGACAAGCCATTCCTGTCTCAGTCCAGTGAAAACCGCATGTCCATCAGCTCTGACATCGACACCTCTGGCTATTCGGCCCTGGTGGGAAAAACCAACCCCTCTATCAGTGAGGAGGATGAGGTGCTGGACTATATGTCCTCCCCTGACAAGATGAACCTGCCCAGGGCCTCCTGCGGTGGTGGGAATAGTGGCTCCCGGCCAGGGCATAACCTTCAGAGATCCTCAGTGAGTTCAGACACCAGCGCCCTCTCCTACGACTCGGTCAAATACACACTGGTGGTGGATGAGAACGTGCAGCTGGAGCTGGTCAGCCTCAAGCAGTGCTACTCAGGCTACAGTGATGAGAGCGACTCAGCCACTGTCTATGACAACTGTGTCTCCTCACCTTATGAGTCAGCCATTGGTGAGGAGTATGAGGAGGATGCACTGAAGCGTGACTCGGTTTGCCTCTCCGAGGACTCCACCCCTGAGGCAGACATCCACTTCTCCAAGAAGTTCCTCAATGTCTTCATGAGTGGCCGGGCGCGCTCCTCCAGTGAGTGCTGGGCACCTGGGGGAGGTGGGCTGGTGTCTGCCTGCCCAGGCAGCCCTACCCATCCCTGGCACGCTCAGGAGATGGAAAGCCACTTGCAGCCACGAGCTCCAGCATTACTTACTGCAGCCTGTGGCTTTGCCCATGGTGGCCAGGGAGGCATGAGGAGGCTTGGGAAAGCCTTTTGAGCCGTAGATGGGGGTGGCTGCTCTTTTGACTAGCCCGAGGAATGGCTGTGCTGAGGGGAAGGCTAAGTGGTTTTGCAGGGGGACAGCATCCCTCCTGGAGTGCTACCCTCCAGGGTTGGTGGCATGCCACAGCAGTGCTGGTGACGCAGCTGTCACAGCTGCATGGATTGGCACAGGGAGGTCGTGGTCCCAGCAGGGACTGCTGGGCACCTGCAGCGGCTCTAGCTGTGCCTTCCACTCCTGTGGCACCACATGGTTTTGTCTCAGCTGAGCCATCCCCCAAGAGCCTCAGCAGCCTGCCCAGCCCACGTCCTTCCCTTGACTGTGGTGCTGACCCCTCAGTGCTGAGATGTCCCCCTCTGCCTTCATCCCCAGGTGCTGAGTCCTTCGGGTTGTTCTCCTGCATGATCAATGGGGAGGAGCAGGAGCAGACCCACCGCGCTGTCTTTAGGTGAGCTTGCAGGCACAAGCAGTGTCCCCAGCTTCTCACAGGGGAAAGCCAATGTTCGTCTCCCACCATGGTGGAGCCAGCCCAAGCCCCAGTGTTTCCAGCAAGGAAAGCCCTGGGCACCAAACAACTGCCTGTAGCTCATGCCCTGCCCAGGAGCAACATTTGCCCAGCCTGCTGCGGGAGTGGGACCTCTAGGGAGCCGTGTGGGTGGTGCAGTAGGGTATACCTTTGCCTTAGGTGCCAGGATGCTGCTGCGTTTTGTGCCTAAACCTGCTCTGATGTTCTATTTAGCATCTCGGGTCCCTGTGGCAAATTACACCTGGCAGCGCGTTTCATGCCTGGATCACTGAGGGGTTTTGTGTTGCCCCCCGCCCCAGCAGTGTGCTGATGGCAAGGCCGTTGGTGCTGCTGGCCATCCAGCTGCTAGTGTCTCTCTGCCTAGGTTTGTGCCTCGCCATGCGGATGAGCTGGAGCTGGAGGTTGATGATCCTTTGCTGGTGGAGGTGCAGGCAGAAGATTATTGGTATGAAGCTTACAACATGCGGACAGGCGACCGGGGCATTTTTCCTGCCTACTATGCTATTGAAGTCACCAAGGACCCAGACCATTTAACAGGTACCAAGCCTCTGCACACAGCCTGCTGATGTCTCCCATTGTGTGTGCACCTCCTCTCTGCTGAGCAGAGCCTGGTGCTGAGCAGAGGGATGGAGGGAGGACCATGCCAGGTACCTAGCAGGGAGTGATGGATAGTTTTTGGTGTGTTGCTGGGAGTTGGTAGCCAGTGCTGTAGGAAGCCTTCCCAGGGCAGGGAAGCGTGCAGGGATGGGAATAAGAAGAGGGGAGGTAGATCTCAGCCCACATTCCATCATCAGATATGATCCCTTGCCATCTGTTCTCTCTTCCAGCTCTGGCCAAGAGCAGTGACTGGGTGGACCAGTTTCGGGTGAAGTTCCTCGGCTCGGTGCAGGTTCCCTATCACAAGGGCAATGACGTGCTGTGCGCGGCCATGCAGAAGGTAGTGTCCCACCCCATCCCTGGAAGCAGGAGTGCCTGCTTCTCCTGGCAGCAGAGCAGAGGGTCGATGGGGAGGAAGAAGGCTGAGCCATCAACACTGTTCAGGAGTGCCAGGATTTTTCTGTCTTCTCCTCCCAGATTGCCACCACACGCCGCCTCACTGTGCACTTTAACCCACCCTCCAGCTGTGTTCTGGAGATCAGCGTGCGTGGGGTCAAGATTGCCGTGAAAGCTGATGACTCCAAGGAGCACAGCAAGGTAGTGCCCCACTCCCTATTCATCTTGTCCCTTCCCCAGCTGCTGGCTCGTGTCCCATATTTACTAAAGGTCATGTTTACATATGACAATGGAGGGTCTCTGCCCGTCTAAGAGTGTGAGAAACACCATCAGTGGGGTTGCAGGTCCACCATCAGGGTCCTGTGTACCTCGCAGGGTAACAACTTCAGAACATGCTACTGGCTGATGCCCTTGCAGCTGCTGTGCACATTGCTGCACTGGGATACTGTGAGCTGAGCCACACCAGTAATCTGTCAGCTGCTGCTAAACCTTTCTGCTGCTATTTTGAGGGGTGTCATCCAGATATCCCCTGTAATCTCTTTAGCTGGCTAGGGCAGGCTGCTGATTAGTGTTCTGCATAAGTAGCCGAGCAAAGCACAGTGAGATGCTGGGCAGAGGGAAGCGAGGCTTTGCAGCAAGCTATTGGGAAACCTCGCCTACGGCTGGGGCATAGGAACGGTTAATGGCTCGGAGTGCTGTGACAGAGCTGCGCTGGGGTTTCTGCCAGTCTTGCCTGTATGTAGAGGATGCCATCAGCTTAGTTGCTCTTTAGACTTATATAAGTTCTCATTTCCAGCTGGGACCCTTTGAACAATGAGGCTTGACTGATTAAGTTATCCATTCAGCTTTATCTGCTGGTATTTCTGAGAGCCTTTTCAGTCAGGGAGAAGGGCTGTGTGTTAGGTGAACAGCAGCACTGCACACACTCTGTGCGGAGTAGAGCCTAACCTAGGGCCTCCAGGGAAACCCTGTGGGAGCTGCTGGAGGTAGATGCAGCAGGGTGGGAACCAGCAGGGCTGCCTAGAAGAACACCCTGTGTGCGGCTGCTTGGGGCCACCCTGAAATTGCTGCTGGTAGCAGCCCAGGATCCTGCTCCAGACAGTTCCTTTCACTGCTCCATCGAAGTGCCTGTTTCCAAGGGCCAGAGAGCAGCTGCCCCACAGGGTGGTGGGAAGGAAAGCTTTGACAATTTCTCTCTCTCTCCCCCAGGTAAACAAGTGTAGCCATTTTTTCCAGCTGAAGAACATTTCCTTTTGTGGGTATCATCCAAAGAACAATAAGTAAGTAGTAAGGAGGTGTGGAGCGGCTCTCAATGCCAGCAGCTCAGATGGAGGGTTTGCTGCCTTCCCACTCCCTGGGGACAGCATGACTGGAGCTGGGGAGGGGAGGCTTTCTAGCACTGCTGAACTTAGGCCTCCCTTTCCCCTGTGAGCTCAGAGATGCAGCTTCATGCAAAAGAAGCCTTTAAATGGGAATTACATCCTACCTTTGGGCGTGGGCCATGGCAGCTGGTGGCCCCTGGGGTTGGAAGGGGTCCCAAACCCCTGTGCTCAATGATGGGTACATCTTGGGGGGGCTGGGGTACCTGTGCCTGCTTGTCTACTGGTCCAGTCACACCCACCGTCTCTGCCCTCAGGTATTTTGGGTTCATCACCAAGCACCCTGCTGACCACAGATTTGCCTGTCATGTCTTTGTCTCGGAGGAGTCCACGAAGCCACTGGCGGAGTCAGTAGGGTGAGTCCTGCCTGGGCAGAGAAGGCTTGCTCCTGAAGGGCAGGTGAAATGAGGAAGCCAGGCTGAATCCTACAATTCCGAATCCAGCCTGTGGGGCTTGGACCTGGCCCCAGGCTGGCACCTCTTCTCTCAAGTGAGGAGAGGCTTGGGGTGAAAGCCAGGGCTGACAGGGCTACAGGCAGCATATTCCTGACAGCATTGGAATGAGTCCCAGTGCAAGGCTTTGCAGGCAGATGGCTGAAAGTCATGCACTATGCAGGGGTTCAGAGCAAGGATGGAGACCCTGCAGTTCTGGTGGCAGCTCTAGGGGCTTAACACACGAGGAGCCAGGGCTGGAGGGCCAAACTGGCTGCAGGGTAGAGAGCGAGGGTGAGAAGGGAAGTGGGGCTCTAAGTGCCTCACGGGGAGGATGTTGCTCAGCTTTGCCTGGTCCTGTGTTGCAGGAGGGCTTTTCAGCAATTCTACAAGGAGTATGTGGAATACACGTGCCCCACGGAGGACATCTACCTGGAGTAGGGGCTGGAACAGGCATCTCCTGCACAGCCAGGGCTGCAGTCTTGCCCTTTCCCCGTGTCGTGCATGGACAAGAGCTGCTTTGAGCCTGAAGGAGGAGTGGGCCCTGGGCTGGGCTCCCCGGGGCATGGAGCACCACCTCTTTTCATGACTCCCCTTCCTCGGGCTGGGAGGGACGGGAGGGGGGAGGGCTGGACAAATTGTGTTTATTGTACAAAATACTTAGTTTATTCTATTGGAGAAGCATCCGCTGGGTGCCCTGCCGGTGAGCGGTGGAGGGGTGGACAGCAGCTTCAGGCTGGGGTAACAGCATCTCCTCCTTGTGACCATGGCCCAGCTTCCCGTCGCATCCCTCTGGGATGACTTTTAATGCAGTGGCAGAGTCAGACTCTCACAGTATGAAAACACAGCAACTACAGCAAACGACCCATATGCTGGCTCCTGCCTGGGAGATGGGCTTGCCTTGGGCAGGCATCAGCTCCCTGCTAAGCCCTGGGGATAAGGCTGCTGGGTAGGGAAAACAGTGGAAGCCCCACTATCTCCTGTGCAAGAGCCAGCACCAGCATGAGCTGAGATAGCTCACCCCTGCCTCTGCCTGATCCCTGACCCTCCCCTCTTCTATCTGTGCCCTAGGGAGAGAGAAAAATCCCCCCTATACCTCCCTGCAGTAACTATACCCTTGGGAGGGGAGACTTTCTCTGCCCCATCCTCCCTTCTCCCCCTGGCTGCAGGTGGCAGAGGCAGTGGCAGGGTTGGGCCACCCCAGGGCTGGGTGCTCGGCCCCTGCGCAGAGATGGGTCCCTGCCAGAAGCAAGGGCAGGGAAAGGGCTAAAGCCTGCAGGGAGCCATGCAAAGCACTGGGGAGGTAGAAGAGCCCTCCTGGTCCCTGCAGCCAGCGGTCTCTGTGCTTCAACTGGATCTGCTGTGATGGCAACAACTATTAAATATGATGGTTCATGGAGCAGGGCTGCTGTGCTGTTTCTGTCCCATTGCAGGGTGGTTGGGCCCTGGTTCTCTCCTTCGAGACCCCAAGAGGAGTCAGAGCGTCTCAGGTTTCATCTGAGAGCCTCAGTTGCAATCCCTGGAGGCCAGAGACCATTGTATGACAATTACAAGAGAACTCTGGAGGCTACTTGCTCCAGTCCCCACCCAAAAGCAGGGCCTACCCTTATTCCCAGCCCCGTTCTTACACCTCTCCACTTACCCTGCAGCAGCAGAGGGCAGGCAGGGAGGAGATCCTAGAGGCTGGGCTGCGGTGGGCACAGGGGCATGCTGGCTCACAGGTGGGCATCATCAAAGTACTCCAGCAAGTCAAGCTCATCACGTTTGCTTTTGCCAGCTCTGTGCAGCCCTGCTGGCTGCTTCTGGACCTTTGGGGTCCTGATGTGAGGCTGCTTGGGTTTGATCCCATAATCTGCAGGTAAACCAGAGAGGCTGGGCTCAGCCCTGAGGCTGCTTGTGGGGCTGGGGTCAACCACCCACCTTGAGGGATGAGGGCATGTTAAGGGAGGTCAGAGGGGTAAGGAGAGCACTGTACCATCCACCAGGCCAAAGTGCTCCTGTGGAAGCTCCAGAGGAGCAGAGAAGTCCTCAGGGACTGAGTAGCTGGCCCTGTGGAAGATAAACAGAGGCAGGAGTGAGCCCAGACCCTACAGTGTTCACCTCATGCTGGCACAAGAGCTCCTATGCACTGCTTGTCTTCACCCAGACTGGCCAGTTCATGAGGGCTTGGTGCCACAACTGCCAGCCCATGTCCAGGCCAGGATCCATAGGGTGCCTCTGCAGGTGCTAGGGCAGAGAGAAGGAGGGGAGGAAGCACCATCACCTCTTATGCAGGGGTCGTGGGAGGGCAGACCCTAGCAGCAGGGTGAGCAGCAGCAGCCAGCACCTCATGGTGCAGCCTGATGCCAGCTCCGCGAGGTCACAGAGGAGGCACCTTGGTGACCCTGGGACACCAGCTGGCTTGGAAAGAATGCAGGCCCCTGCCCAGGTGCTGCTGTCTGTGCCCCCCCAGGACTGAAGTTTCTGGTCCTGGACTGCCCAGTCCTGCCTAGGACACGCCAGTTGCTCACAGCCCTCCCTGCCCTAGTGCACATCTCTCCATGCAGCCACAGCCCCAGGGCTGCTTCACTGTCCCTTAGCACCACCCTTTGCCTCCCTCTCAACACCTCCAAAAGCAAGCCCCTTCATCTCAGTACCTCCCTGTCCCCAGGAGTGAACCCCATCAACACTTCCCAGGCTTTGTGCTCTTCAGCATCTTCCTCTGCAGGAAGCCCAAAGGGAGCACAGGCCCTTGCTCACAGTTTTTCCATGCTGCTGCATTACAGGGCGGCACTGCCAGTTGAGGTGGCAAGACCCCACACACTGCCAAAGCCCTGCGGTCCCCAACAGCAGCGGCCCAGTAGGGGGGGGAAGGGGTGTACGAGGGTACATCCCCTGTTTCAGTCTGGTGCCAAGGCAAGAAGGCTGCAACTCCAGAGCCTCTCAAGTATGGTTCATGTAGGAGCGCTCCTGTCACCCACCTGAGGCCGATGCACCTGGCAGTTTCCAGATCCCAAGCTCTGCACAGGGCTGGCAGCTGTCAGTGGGGAAATTCAGTGCCACAAGCTGGCTACCCCTTTGTGCTGGCCGAGGGAGCCTCCACAGCAGCTCACCCAGCAGACTGGTGTATTAACTGTCCACCAGTTAGCACAGCAGCTACAAAAAGATGGCCACAGCTGTCCAGGCCCCTCCTGGTCTTTTATTAAGTGTAGCACAGCAGTATTTGCTGAATTAACATCTTAATTTCTCCTCTGCCCTTGGCCAAGCCCTCAAGCACTGGCTTGCAGCTGTTCTGCAAATGCTTTTAGCACACATTGGGTGCTAGGAAAGCATCCTGCAAACAGCAGCTCTTCATCCCCCATGAGAAACCCAGGAAACAGGACTGAACCAGGCACCTGGAGTTATGCATGCTACAGCCATCAGCTGAGCAATGTGCGGGGCCCTGCTGGACACAGGCCAGAGCAAAAGGCTTCTAAGGGACAGAGTATCCCAGGGTAGAAAACTGCAAAAGCTGCTATTTCTGACAGAGACAGGCTGGCAACCAGATGTGAAGGGACCCTATGCACACAGAAGAGATTTCCATTCAGTCAGTTTATTTGACAGACAAGCCCGATCCAAGCAGATTGGCCAGGCACGGCCAACACAAGCAGGATGGAAATCAAACTCAGTGCCATGAGGTGGGAGACAATGCTCTCCAAAAAACACTGTTGCCTGGCTTTATTATAGTGCAGCCATACAAAAAGAGACAAATCAAGTGTGTAAAAAAAAAAAAAAAAAAAAAAAAGGTTGTCCCATTACCATTGCTGCATTGCTGCAGCTACAGAACAGTCCAGAGAAAGAGGTGGGCAGGGTCTCTCCGCACATGTAGTGTCCACCATTCACAGTTAGAGCTGTTAAAATAATTACATACACCCCCCCTCCCAACTCCACAGAACAGGAGCTTCTCACTGATAGTTTAACTGAAAATTAGAAATTATCACCACCCCTCCCCTAGCCAGCTTGCCCTCCTGAGTAATGTCCAGCTTTGTTCTTGGAGAATAATCATCTTCTCATCAGCCCCAATTATAGAAATAGATTTTCTGCCAAGCAGGCAAGTAATCCATCAGTGGCCCTGAAATAAGAGAACAGAGGGATCACACATGTAGCAAGGCAAGAACTTCAAAGTGTATGCATACGGGGCAGATTCCCCCCTTCTTGTTATGATATCCAACAATCCCAAATCTCCAATTATACAACTCAAGTGAACCCAGGAATAGAATGGTTACTTTTGCCAAGGTGGAAGGCAACTTTAGTATGTAGTGCCAGAGATAGAGCAGGACCAAGTGGGCTGTGAAATGTGGTCAGCACAGCCACGGTGAGGGTCACCACTCCCTCCGAGCTGGCATCCCCAAGCTCCGGTGGGAAAGGGAGTCTACAATGCACAAGGGGAAAACCCACATGCAGCAAGTCAGGAGGGCATGGCTGTGGCACAGAAAAGAGGGAGACAACTCAGCGATAATGAGCAGGCGCAGACACAGAAACAACTGCTGTAGAGCAAAAATGCTTAAGTAGCACATGGCTTAATGCAGGCTGCAAAGCCTCTCCAAAATCATTAACTAGAGGAAGCTGCTCCTCAGCTAGCCAGCTTTGTGACCTCCCCCAAGAAAGGACAGTCCCATGATACCAGGCTAATCTAACACCATATCATTGCCAGTCAAGGCTTCACATCAGCAGGGGAGAAGAGGAGGTGAAATTCTGGCCCATAATAAAGGGATCCTCTGATGAAGGACTAGAAGACAAACCTGGTTCATCCCTTTGGTTTACAATCAGACCCTGGCTGAGTCAATACCTCTAGGCAACTGTTTACACCTCATGTCTGCATTGCAGGCTAGGGATCAAGGAAGAGTTCAAAAACAGGGGCTGTAAAGCAGGGCTCCGGTGCACCAGCTGAGGTGCAGAAAGGGAGCCCAGAAGAACACCCCTAGATGGCAGAGACCAGGCTCTGCAGCTTGGGAGGGCACAGGGAAGTTTATGACTGTGGTTGAGCACAAGTCCCTAATAGCCAGGAAGCAATTCATCCTTTCCTGTTCCAGTTTAAAAACAATACAAGCATCAATAATGGGTGCACCAATGTTAACCATTCTAGCGACTTCCTAATTCCTTCCTAAAGTTGGAAACAGATTGACAAACATTCTGCCCAGCTCCCCTGATATTTCTCCATCCAACAGAAAGTGGGATGTAGCAGTGTGGCCCACTTACGTGTGACATAGCCAACTCCAGGCACGTAATCGGCCAACAAGCGCAGAAGGAAGAGGATCCTGCCCCTAGGAAGGGAGAGAGTATGAGTGAGTCCAACAGACACCTCCTGCCCCAGCTGTTGAATGCACAAACAGCAATGGCAGCTTTTAGGCAAGGGCTCAGATCAACCTGGTCACAGGCACCCAGACCTCTTCAGATCTACTCACCCAGTCCCCTGAGGGTATTTCTGTTAAGAGGGAAATTTTCAGCAAAAGCCCAGCAGGGGCCCCTTACTCTGAATATCGGTCATAGAAAGGAGATCTCAGCAGGTAGTACAGCAGTAGGATGGTTCGTCGTCTCAGTTCCGCTCGCTCTCGCCGGTTCAGGTCCTTCAGATCACTCAGCAGGCTCAGACTAAAAGGAGAAGGTCAGAGACCTAACTCACAGCAACAGCAGCCAGCAGGGAAAAGTGGGTTTCTAAATGCCCTCCCTTCTCAGCTTCAGGCACAGCAAGCTGCACCAGCTCAGAACAAAGCACACTGTAAGTGTTGCAGAAGATACCTAAATGCGTCAACCTCCGAGCTAAAGACCAGGCCCAGTCCCATGCATACTTCTGTCAGTAGGGCCCACTCTAGATTGGGGAGCAAGGGGCAGTGCAATGCTCAGCCACCACCAACCTCAAGCATGAACAAAGACTCTTCATCAGACTGACCTTGAGATGTCCAGTACTGCTGAGAGGAGCCAGGGTTTCCACGATCTCTGGCCCCACAATCCTAAACTCAATACTAGGAACACACAGTCAAGGAACGGAAAGAACCAGAAATGCTCAACTAGAGGCATGCAGACATGTGATTCTGGGGTTGCCTGCAAAGCTCAGCTGAGCCCAAGAGAATACACTCTAAGGCAGTGCTGCAGAGTGCAGCAGGGCAGGAGGACTTGTGCCCACAACTCCAGTGGCCAAGCGAAAGGAGAAGTCCCAAGGCCCCTGCCTAAGCAGAAGTGTGGCAGGGAGCAAGAAGCTTGGCATGGCACTGCGCTGCACCAGAGCCAAGCCCATAGCACCCTCTGCAGGATACAGTGGAGCAGAGGGCGGGTAATATAAATGGATTCTGCCACGGTTTCTTGGAGACCCAGAGGTGTGGGAGGCTGGTTCATCTCTTCTGCTCTTCGGCTTTGCGACTCCTCCCTCTGCTGGGGGGACCCCCAGTGCCGGGACTGCAGCGATGGGGCTGAAACCACCAGTTCAGGTCACTAACACAAATAAAACCCTTCTACCACACTTCCCCCCCCACTGCTTTCAGCACCACGAAGGTGTCAAACAGGAAGGCTTGAAGAGCAGCATACACAGCAACTGCTGTGGCTGACCAGCACCCTCAGAGCTTGCCTCTAGAGGAAACAGAGCAAGGAGAGGTACTCGTGAGTTGTATGCTCCTCAAAGCATAACCACACTGAAGGATTACCTCGACTGCACAGCTCACTTGGGAGAAAACAATTTAAGTGCTAGTTTTGCAGCACATGCTTGAACCCCCATTGCTTTGGTATCCTTCCACCCACAGCAGCTGGCGGCAGCATATGTCCTATACAAGGTTCTGCTCTTTACTGCCCACACCCAGGTCATACACAAAGGGCACAGGGCAGGAACAGCTCAGGCAAGGACAAAATGGGCTCAGCCACTCACTGCTCTGGAGAGAGCGCACAACACGGCTAGAACGCTTGCCAACATAGGTCTGATCCTTCCCTGAGGAGTTGTCTTCCATGTCTGCAAGAAAAAACAGCCACAGGAGTCAGGCTCCAAAGGAACACACTTCACTCCAGAGCTGGCAGCACCCTTCCTATATTGCCATCAAGAAGACCTGACTGAATGCAATCCAGTGCAAACCAGACGACCCTGAAGTGGCCAACACTATGCAAAGGGTGAAAAGGTGAATCTGCCTGACATCGCCCAGATCTAGCATCTTTTTTCCCTCACATTCAGATCAGGTGAAACAGAGCTTGACTCACAGTTCAGCCTGTGGTTTCAGGCTTAGACCCCTCCACCCTCCTTCCAGACTGCAGGACAACACTGCCACTAAGCTAACCTGTGCTCTGCAGGAGCTGGAAAGTGCAGCACAGCTTGGCTTTGCACACTGAAGCCTTACAGCGCCCTGTGACACCCAACCCACCGTTCTGATCAGTAATTCCTAGCAGGACAAGACATGTGGCCCAGGGAGGTGCTAAGCCATGTTGACAAAGACCGTGGGCTCACCTTGGGGGTGGAGAGGCTGCTGCTGCTCCCTGTTTAGTGGCACGATGGGAGGAGATGTCTGGATGCCAGCTTTGTACCACAGAAGTAGCAGGAGACGAAGGAGGGCTCTGCGGGCAGACAGATGGAAGCCTTCAATACCAGGTGATAGAGCTAGGTTCCTTTTGCATTAGAAAGGTGGCTTGCACAGAAGAGAGGAAGGCAGGCCTGCTCAGGGCAACCAGCAAAGTGAGATGGGCAAGTGTCCCCTTCTGTGACACAGTAGGGAGCGTACTGTGAGGCTTCTAATTGCCCCAACCTCAGAAATGAGCAGCTCAGTTCTACTCAGGCTTTTTCCTGGGGTACGGCCAAGCCCCCTCCAGATCCCCTTTCCAAGCACAGGCAGTTCCCTCCCATCCACCCATGGCACTTACTTCGCCAGTTGGATGATGACAATGATGGTCCACCGTCCCATCTCCCCCCACACCCTGGCTGTCCCCATCTCTGCAAAGACCTCCACGCATTCTAGCACGCTCAGCCAGGTCAGCAGCTTCTGCTGGGGCACTGACTGCAAAACACAGAAGGAAGAAGGGGAATAGGATGGAGGTTCTGCTTGAGAGTTAAACCAGGCAGAAGCACAGCTGAGTCTGGTGATACTCTCAAAAATAAGCACCAGATAGCCTTAGAAGTCACAGTCCGAGAAACAAAAAGTGGTACTTCCACTGCAGCGAGAGTCTACACACAAGCTCACTTCTCTACCTCCATGCAGAGGCAGACCAAGACATCACAGTATCACAGAGAGCTGCTACCCCAGAATCAGGGAGAATATTTCAGCTGTATCTTGGATTGCCTTCTACCCAACTGACACAGCAGGACAGTCTCTGAGGTCATGGCCCGGGCCTGAACTCCACAGCAAAACTCTCTCCTCCTCCCTGTCCCAGAGACAGGATTCACAACGAACCTCTGCCCTGCTTACAGTTGATGAGGGAGTACGCTTGGAGTAGAGGGAAGGTGACCCAGAGCCACAACAGAACAAATACCTGCTGAACACAGCACCAGTCTAGATCCCAGGCACGAACACCAAGACAGCAGGTTCTTTTCCTGCCTCGGTCCCTGCACCCCACATGGGAGCTTCCTGGTGCTGTCAACCACAGGAAATGCATCAATCATTCAATCAACCCATTGAAATGCATCAATAAAGACAATATAGCCGAAATTCACTTCAGCCTTTAACAACCAGTGATGCAAGCATTCCATGTTCCTGTTCACTACACACCTGAAGCTCCAGGCAAAGAGCTGCCAACACGCAAACCCACACAGCAGGCAGGCTTGCAACAGAAGAGGCCTGTCTGGAAGAAAACACCCTCCTCCTCGTTCCCAAGGGTCTAACAACTGCTGGGAACCAGCCTGGGGCTCTTGCAAGACAGACACAGAAACAAGATGCTTATGATTGTTTTGCTCAATACCACATGCAAAGGAATAGTCTGAGGGATGGAATCAGAGCTTCAGTGCTCTTGAAACCGCGAAGGTTATTTGGCAACACCTTTGCCTATCTCAGATTCTGATCTTGTCAAAAAAAAAAAAGAAGTGGAGCTCCTGGTGCAAGTCAGGGCCTGTTTCTGAGGCCCAGGGAGCGCTCTGGCCACTCTTCCAAGCCAAGAGCTACGGGGCAGGACCGCGGTTTACCTGCATTCAGAGATGGCCTCTGCATACCTGACAGCAAAGACCTGTTAGTTTCTAAAAACGCTCCCCAAAAGCTTCTACGAGAAAAAAAACAAACCACCATCTACCCCAAATCTTCCTCTCTCAAGCTCTGGCCTTACCACAGGCAGGCTTCTCTGCAGCTCCTTCCGGAGAATCCAGTCGTTTAGCAGCACGAGGAGGTTAGAGGCAGAGTACACTGGGGGAGGAGAACGAGAGCAACGCCGTGAGGGGGCGGAGGGAGAGCAAACCGGGCCGGGGCTGCCGCCCCTTCCCCGGGGAGGAAAGGGAGACGCGGGGGCGGCCCCTACCCAGCTCCGACAGCGCGTGCGAGTCTGAGAAGCGACCTGCGAAGGGAGGAGAGAGGCTACCAGCGGCGCTCAGCGCGGAGGGAGGCCCCGGCGCCCGCCGCTCCCGCCGCGCCCGCACCTGGCAGCAGGTAGGAGAGGCCCCGCACCGTGCCCTCCAGCTGCGCCGTGGCGGCCGGGTGCCGCCGCACGTACTCCTCGTACCGCTGGCACAGCAGCCGCAGCCGCGCCGCCGGACCGGCACCGCGGGACACGGCCCGGGACCCCACCGCCGCCGCCATGGCTCCCGCGACGCACGCTTCCGGGAACCACCCCCCGCCCCGCCCAGTCCCGCGCGCCCCGCCTCTGCCCCGCCCTGCGCGCCCCGCCCCTGCCCCGCCCTGCGCGTCCCGCCCCGCGCTCCCCCGCCCCGCCCCGCTCGACCTGTGGACCGCCCCCCGCACGCCTGGCCCCGCCCCCCGCCCCAGGCGCTGCAGCCGATCGCCGAGCGGCTGATGGGTGGTGGGGTGGCAGGATCGGCAGCGGTGTCCGGGCAGGTACGGGGAGGGCGGGAACAGTGGCTCTGCGGGCGCGCGCGGGGCCGGAGCGTCCCGGGGAGACGCGGGCGGGGCCGCTCCGGGAGGAGGCGTCCCGCGCGGGCGGCAGTGCCGTGCCCGGGGCTGAGGTGGGGCGGGTGCACCCGGGCGGCGCCGGTGCGGAGGGAGCGGCGTGCGGAGCCTGGAGCCCGGTGCTCGGGGAGGTCGTCCGTCCTGAGTGGCCGTGGCTCTCCCTGTCCGGGGTCGAGGGACGGACGGCAGCGCAAGAATCAGCGCAATAGGAGGGCGCGCAGGAGTCGTTGCAGGAGGCGGGCAGCGCAGGAATCAGCGCAGGAGGGGACGCGCAGGAATGGGAGCGGGGGGCGCAACGCAGGAACGAGCGCTGCGCGGCGGCAGGCGGGCGGTCAGCGCTTACCGGCTGCTCCCCGGCCCGCGCGGGGCTGCGCAGCCGTGCCGTAGTCTTTCTGCACTCAAGCACGAAGCCCCGTTTAGCAGGGGGGAGGCGGAGGCGCGGGACAGGCGTGGCTGTAGCCTGTTGCGGGAGAGGGTTTGGTCCCGCGGGCTCTCCCTGCCGTGCCGAACGGTGCGAGGCTGCATGAACCGCGCCCCGGCTCAGCCCCGCACACCTTGCGGTGCAAAGAGCGGCAGCGGAGCACGTGGCTACAGCTGCGTGTCCCCCAGCCGAACCATCGAGGGGGTGCGCGGTGGGTGAGGAGGGCAATTTTTTTGACCTCTTATAGGTCTCCTGAATGCAAACAGAGCTCCGCCAAGCTGTCTCTCCTTCCTCCTGTCCAGTTACCTCCGCACAATGGACTCAGTGTATGCCTGCAGCTTTCTCTGCAGGAATTACAGTTGCATGGGCAGGCGCTTGATCCTTTCTGATCTTTCCTCCTCTCCCCCTTCCCCTGAGGGTTTGTTTTCCAGCAGGCTGAGTTCAAAAAGGGCACGAGGTACTGCTGGCAAACAGTCTGGCCCTAAACAAACCTTTTTAGTCAGAATCACGTGAGTTAAACCCAACTTTCCATTCATGTACAATGCTACCTGTGAGCGCCTCTGAATTTCACAGTGGCCGAGCTGCTGGCGAAGCAAAAGATTTTACAAAGCACTGGTGCAGGTGAGATGGCACCTGAAAGGCTGTGACGGAGGTCTGGAGAACAGCTTCTTGGGGGTAGGTGTGCACTGCTGGTAACTCTAGGGGCATATCCAGTGCAGCTGCTGGAGTTGCTCTACTTCAAGTAGAAGCTCTGGCTCTGCAAGACAGCAATCTGAGAGCCGGCTGCCTAGGAGACTGCCAAAGACAACTTGTCTTCAGCCAGAAGTGAAGTTGATGCACAAAGTCGTTGAGTTACTCTGAACAGCATGGCTAGATAGTGTAGTTCTGTTCCTGAGTGGGAAGCTTTTTGGCAGTAACTTCTTTGTCTCTTGCCCCTCGGCCTCCCTCCCAGCCACTGTCTCTCCTGTCTTTCTGTTCATCTCCCTCCTGCAGTGAGCGGGTTTGGAGGACAGTTTGAGTAGCATCATGCTGCCTTTTTATGGTAAATTTGCTGCAAGGGAGCACTGTGGGAGGGGTGGCTTCTCAGAGCAGCAGCGAAACCAAGAGATTGGGCCAGACTTAAATTGCCTTGGCTTATAATGTCCTTAGTTGGGGTTAGGAGGTGAAATGCAGTCTTGAGGGGCCAGTTTCTCTCTCGACTGTACTCGAAAAGCTCTCTGAGCAGCTCCTTTCTTAGCACTTACTGTCAGTCTGGATGACGAGGGCTCGTGCATGCTGGAAATCCACTGGCTGTAACTGAGGCCAAATAGTTCCTATACTCTGATGATGAAGGGTGCAGGCTCAGCACTAATGGCAGGAAAAGAAGCAAACCAAAAAAAGCAAACACTCTGCCAGCCCATCAGTGGGTACAGTGCTGAAATCCAGCTTGCTTGTCTGCCAGCATCTCACTTTTGGCTCAGATCCATGAGACCACACCATTTCTGGGGAGCCTGACCCCAGGAGGGGCACTGCTGTGGCTCTGAGGCAGCTCATCCTCAGTAAGTCTTGCTGAAACATACCTTGCAGGGTGCTGAGGTGAGTGAAGACGTGTTCTTAGAGCACTTGTGGGAGAACAGACACGATATATCGATGTGTGGCTGTGTCTTCACAGCTTGGTAGTTGTGGGGGACGTGGATATTCTCCCCAATCACATTTTCCTGTTGCCCGTCCACCAGTAGGAGGGCAGAAGCCTGGCAGAGTGAGATCTGGGAGTTGATCTTTCTGGCTGTGGTTGGAGGGGAGCAGTCCTCGTGTGGGTGAGATGGTCTTTCTGGCTCTGTCTCCTTGGGGCATCCCTTCCTGCCCGCACTGTGATGCGGCTGTCTATTTTCTGCATTTCTGGATGAGCTCAGCTATCCTTTGGGATAGCTAGGGATAAATCGTGACTTGCTCCAAATAACCTGTAGACAGAGACGTGTCCTGGGAGTATTTTAGTCCCTGACACATGAGCCCTGCTTAGAATGGAAGGCCTGATTCACTCACGGTATCTCACTGAAGGCCAGCACCTTTCAGGAGAGCTCCAAATCTCAGGCCAGATGAGGAGACAGGCATAGCAAGCTCTAAGCATGGCATAGCTGGTCGTGGTAGCTCACATCCATGATTTCCTACAGCCCACCTGGGACCTGGAAAGGCAGCAGCTGGCAGGGGATGTTGGTGTTATAGTCTTTGAGTTCCTGAAGTGTTGCTGACAGGTCTATTGCTTGAAGCCGTAGTCTTAGGGGAAAGGAAATCCAGGTCAAATGAGCTTAAGGGGTCTTTTAATGAGTGTTTTGACTTGAAGGCATTTTGTTGCTGTTCTATGTCAGGGTGCTCCCGCCCTTCCCAGCTTAGCTGAAACTTGGCATCTCAGGAGAGAGACTTTTTTTTGGCATTCCAGGAGGAACAGCATGCCTGGCAATGTGTGCAGAGCCCTGCTGTGAGATAGTGACCGCCTCCTGCCTCCAAATGCCTTTTTCAGAAAGCCATTTATAAGCCCCAGGCTGTTACTTGGATAACTCCCTTCCCTGATTCATTAGCAATGTGCAGTCTCTCCTGTAATATCCCAAATCTGCTTGTGCTAAAGGCTGAGAGGCGGGGCGATATCTTTTAGTAACTATGTGAAGCAATCAGAAAAAAATTCTGGACATGTAGTTCTCTGGTGGCCAGGGTTAATGGAAACACTCTATGAGAGAGGTGCAGCTGGGTCGTGAGGGAGAGGGTGCTGCAACTGCTTTTGGGTAAGGGGAGCAACTGCTTCTGGTTTCTGATTTGCCTTTTGCCCAGCCTCACCCAAGCTCCCCTGACCTCACCTGGAGAAGGCAGCAGACCTGGAGGTTTGTCCCACCATGCTGCGAGTCTTGAAGGTCCTTTGTGTGGTGTTGTGTAAAGAACAGCTGGTGGCTAGGTTGTAGCTGTTGTACGTGGGCTCCACCCTAGAGATAAAGGTTTTGCCACGTGCACATGGGAAGTCTGTCTTCCTGACGATACTAGTGCCTGTACTGTGACAGACCCACTGCATGTGCCTGGCTCTCTTCACTCAGTATTAGCTCTGCTGAAGGTGCCTTTGGTTTTCCAGCTCTTTGCTATTGTACTCGGTTTCCTGCTTCCCGTTCCAGGTGGGTATCAGGAACTTGGCTCATACCTGGTGAACTGCTCCCTGTAAATGCAGGGGTCCTGGTGGCACCAAAGGGATGATTGTAACTTCAAAGAGGATGCATGCCAGGCAGATTTGGCATTCTGGTTCATATCCTGTTCCCTCTGCTCTGGAAGTGTCCATCTTAAAGGCTCCTCCCTTACGTCCCTTTGGTCTGAGGTGGGAGCTGACACATCAGGATAAGCAGAGTGGGGATGATGGAGAGGATAGATGTCTGTTTACTGACATGTGCCATAGTGTCCATACACATCCTCACTCACTGTCTGCCACCTTGTACGCAGATACTGAGGGTGACTCACAAAGCGGTAGCGTCAGGCTTTGTTGCTGGAGGAGGGTTTTGCTGAGGGTTGTGGTGCTGTACTACTTTGCTGGAATTGCTGGCTTGCACTGTTCAGGTAGCAGCTATTGTAAATTATTTATTTCCAGCCCTTGTTGGGATTGATGTTGCCTCCCTTGTTTCAAACTGTGCTGTGCCAGGCTGATCTGGGGTTTGCTATGGCTAGAGGGGTGTAATGGATGCTGTAGCAGGCTGGTGCCCAGCACACTGCACGCTTCTCTGTTAGGTGCTTTAAAACAGATGGGACAGACCAGAAAGGTGGTTTAGCTTAGGTTTTGCTTTGTTCCTCCTACATCTCAGAGCAATGATGTGTGGGTAGAGAGGCTTTAAATCAGAGCTCCCAGTTCCTCTCAGATTCCTTTGCCTCAATTTATTTGCACGGCTTTGTGCTTCAGGTTTGGGCTTTTTCCTGATAAGGAGGTGGTAATCCCTGTAGACTCCTGGGAGAAGAAGAGGTCATCCATTCCAGCCTGCGCTGATGGGGTGTGGGTATCCAACTCCATGGGAGCTGGAAGAAAGTGGCAAGATCCCAGCAGAGAAAGAGGATGTCATCTTCCTCTGAGGAGGAGAAGTGATGTACAGGCTGCTCTGCTCCCTGCAGTGCAAATTGTGTGGTGTTTTTTTCTTGCCTTCTCTCTCCTCTGCCTTTAGCCCTTCTCTCTCCATGTTGTGCCTCTATCTGGACAGACTCTCTTAACTCCCCTCCTGGAACTGCCCAGGATATGTTGCAGGGGCTCAAGTTACTGGACATGATAAATAATCCCTCACAAGCTGAACACTTGCTGCCGCTATCGTGTTTGGGAGGGGGCCAGGGAACTTGCATCCCTCCCCTGGCTACTCGTCCTGCTGAAGAGTCGGTGTGAGGGCTCGTGTATGTGTTGCAATGGAGCATGGTGGCTGTGGCTTTGCCAGCACTTCTGGGGACATGTGTACAGTCTTCCTTGCATGGGTTGGGAGTGTCCTACAGGACAGTGTACTCATCTGGGGCTGGGAACGTGCAGCATGCAGATATTTTTCCCATGGGCTGAGCTGTGCCATGTAATAGTCTGGAGGAAAGGAACAGGACCAAGGTGCTGGGTACTGCTGACTTATGACACTTTTGACTGTGCAGGGGCCTGTTGCCAGAGCTTTCTTAGGCAGTAGCTCTTCACGTGACTGTTTGTCTTTTGGGTTTCAGGTGACAGCAAGCTGCAAACCCCTCAAGTACAGCTGAGATGTACTCTCTGCCCTTCAAGCTGAGAATCCCTGGTTAAAGACTGGTCCTTGCAGCCACCACCAGGCCCTGCCAGCTGTTCCCAGGTACTCCTGCAACATTGGCAGCCTCCAAAGGTTAGTTATCTTGCTTTTTGAGTAGGTGGATTACATGTGCTCAGTCCCATCCTGTCTTAGTCTTACTGTACCCAAAGTGGTAAACTGCATGTGATCGCATGGTAGAAGGTCTTGTCTCTGTGGGAATTCCTTCCTAGTAGGCATGTGGGCATTTAGAACCTGTGGGGAGGTTCTGGAGACAACACTGGCACTTGTAAGCCCCTATGGCCCAGTTGCCTGGAAGGAAAGACCTGATTAGCACACAGATCCTTGGAACACATTGTTGTTTTATCTCCAAGGCTGTTTCAGTTGACCTTCCCTTAAATGTGCACATTTGGATCTTTCTCCCCAAACACTGCTATGGTCCATTGCTTGTTTCTGGTGTAGTGGGCAGTGGGTGGTTGGAACCTGGGTGGAGGAGATGGAACAAGTCCCCCAGGCCAGAGGAAATGGGAAGAGACCCCCTTCTGAAGACTCAGAGCTTTTGCTGGCATTGTTCTGCCCTAACAGCTTTCTTCCCCCTTTGTCCCTTACATCAAGTGTTTCTGTGGGGCCACTGTTCTCTGTGACTGCCTCTCTCTCCTCTACCCCTCATTAGTACAGGGCTTGGCATGCCAGCAGGAGGGAGCCTCAGCATGTCTGCGCCTTGATCGGATTTGTCAAGGCTCCTTCTCTTTTCTTCCTGTTCATTGAGGGCTAAAACAAAGCAAACAGAAGAGAGGAATTCCAAAGAATAGGAGCAGGGAAGAGAGGGACGCTGGAGTGACAAGCTGCCCCTGACTGGAGTGACAAGCTGCCCCTGCACACACGCATACTTCCCCCTCCACCCTTCCACCGTGGTCTGATGGGGCAGAGCTGGAGACGGAGAGGAGGCCCTTCCTGGCACTCCTGTTCCCAGCTATGCCACCGGCTGCCTTGCTCCTCATGCTGTGGGGCTGTGGTGTGCTGCAGCCCAGAGAGCTCTTGTACCCACTGCCTAGGTGGCTTCCCTGACGAGGCTGTCCCTGCTGCATGCTGATGTGCTAGCTGTGAGGAATGGAGGCTCAACCTTGCTGCCTCCTCTCAGCACAGGCGCGTGGGCCTGAATGCAGCTTGAGGGAAACAGGCCATTATTTGAACTGCTTTATTTGTCATGGGCTGCGGTAAAAGGTTTCCCTCTTTACCTGTGCCAGGAAAGTTTCCCCTACCAGGCAGCCCTGAACGAGCCTGGAACAGAGCTGAATGCCTGGGTGCCAGGGCAGCAAGGCACCAGCTCCTCCCCAGCCTGGAGCCAGATAAGCACTTGAACAAGGCCCTTCTGTGCAGACAGGTCTGGGGAGCAGAGACAAAAGGCAGCCTGGCAGTTGTATCATTTCCCAGGAGGCAGGGGTACT
Organism: Cuculus canorus; assembly: GCF_017976375.1. Taxonomy (NCBI): domain Eukaryota; kingdom Metazoa; phylum Chordata; class Aves; order Cuculiformes; family Cuculidae; genus Cuculus; species Cuculus canorus. The sequence goes on from NC_071405.1 coordinate 51,050,951, forward strand.
CGGGAGGGGAGTTGGGGCCAGCCAGGCAAAGCTGCTGCAGGTAACGCTTTGCTCTGTCTGATAGAGCCTCTTGCTCCCTCCTTTGCCATCCCCAGACCATCACACACATTGCCCTTCATCCTGCCCTTCGTTCCACTGTGTATTGGATCAGAGGAGGCAACAGGATACTCAGTAGCCCTGGCATAAAGCACTGGAGGTGAAATACATCCCTACCAATGACACCCCTTGCACTTAAGCTACAAGGAACAGCCTTTAAGTCATTAGCCTGTTTCCTTCTTTTTCCTTGTTCTCCTCCTTCTGGCAATCTCTGCACTCTGTGGTTTAATTAGAGTGGAGTAAAGTGCTTAGACTCCAAAATGTGCAGATTAGGGGGTTACTAATCCTCTTCCTCAACGAGTGCTCACATCCTGCCCAGCCTGTTATCAAGCTTCTGTCCCCAGAATGGAAACTCAGCCAAACTCAAGACCTATACCTCTCCTCTTGCATTCTGCGCAGAGGAGGAAGGATGAGGGCTGACAGGAGAGCCTTGGGGGAGGAGGGAAGGGAGCTGTGGGCTTCCAGAATTCTCAAGGTGGGTTTGTAGTCAGTGTTGGCTCTCTTTGCTTCTTGTACCCTGGCTGGTTTTGGTGCTCTGGGAGTAATAAAGCAAGGGTTTGGTGTTTGGTTTTTTTTTAAGTACCGTCTTCCTTTTCTGACAAAAATACCCTTTATACTGGAGGAAGCAACTGCTTTCCTGTTTGTATGTGTGCATGTGTATTTATATGCTGAGTGGTTCCATTCGGGTCCTGTGCATTCCCTGCGTGCACGTACCTCTCCCTATGTTCCCAACTGTCTCTCGTGTGCTCCAATTCCCAGTGCACACCCAAGCAAGCCGTGCTGTAGCACTGCTGAAAAGTGCATGGCTTCCTGCTGAGAGTGGGAAGCTGCCTGGCAGTAAGGTTGGTTGTACCCTTATCTGTGGAGGCTGAGGTCCCTTTACAGGACGTGTGCTGTCAGCATGGAGGGTAAGGCAGAGTATTTGCTATTCCTGATGGAGATGCCAGCAGGGAAGAGAGAGTAGGGAAGATGGGTGTAGTGGGAAGGATAAGACTGTTCCTGGAGGTTGCAGGGGATCTTGTGTCTTATGGTCACAGGATGGGCTGAGTTCTTATACTTCTGTCCCGCTCCTGGTGCAGGCTGGGTGCTGCACAGAGGTTGCTGTGGATTGCAGAAGATATGAACTTTTGTCCCGAGCTACTCATCTGCTGCTTGGTTGAGTCGAGGTATGCTGTTTCTTCCTTGCCTTTGTCTTTTGGTGTGCGAGTTTGGAATTTAGCTCAGCAGTGTGAGGAGCCCAGTGGATGGGACTGCAAGAAGTAGCAGGAGAGGGGGAGGGCTAGGAACGGTCTGTAAGTAGTTTGGGTGTGGAAGCATTCTTCTTTCCATTGCCTGGCTTTGGGAACTGCTTCCCCTCAGGGATCCACTTTCCCTCCCTTTTTTGCCTCATCAGCTGCTACCTCATTTCCAGTGTGCAAAAAGCTCCATATGCTTTTTTTGCAGGTAAGTTTGCAGTCTCAGCCCATCTTGCAGCTCTTCCTCCACAGTGTGGTCAAAGCCTATTTGCAGTGTGCAAGCCTCTCTGTAGCTCAGGTATCACTTCATGTATTACAAAATGCCCAGGGCACCCTGAGTGGATGGCACTATTGCTGCTTGGGTTTTTAGAGCCTGTCCTTAGCCCTCCTGCTTTGCTATTTATAGTGCAGCTGTTCCATTCCTCTGTGAACGAGCTCTGCTTTCAGCCTTGCTTGGGCACTGAGGGCACCAGTGCCAGGAATAGCTCTGGGCAAGGAAGACATGGGAGTGGCTGCATGTGCACATCTCCCAGTTTGGGACAGTCCCGGGTGGAAGAGGCACCAGGCACCATCCGTGAACTCTGGCTCTCAGTGAGCATCTGCCTCCTCTGTGGCACGGCTGCTTGTCATGCCCTGGAAGTGAAGGGATTGTCTTTCCTTGTCAGGTGCCCCGTGTGCGTGCCTGGCTCCCCTGTGCTGCTGTGGCTGCCATGAGAGCGTTCAGCACTGTGGGAGATGGCATCCAGAAGAGTTGCTCCAGTGCCAGGTACCAGCAGGAGGGATGTTGGTGTGGTGTATTTGCACTGTGGAGGGCAGTTTGCATGGGAAGTCCTTGCCTAGCACATCTTTCAAGCAGTGGCTGTGACCTCTGGGTTGTGTATCCTGAATCGCTGCACACTAGGGCAGGTGGATGCTGTTTCAGTGGGGCACCTGCCATCCATTGTATAGGACCCTGCTGTCCTTTCCCCAGGCCAGTGCTTGCTGGCCTTGAGGGAGCTCAAGCTGAGGTCTGAAAGGAGCGTGTAGTGCAGAAAACACCATCACTCTCCTTAATGCTGCTGCTTGGGCAGAGCTGCTCTGGCCCGTTGGCTCGGGATGCTTGCAGCTTGTCTGAAGAGCAGAGCTGAACAAATAATTAATTGCTTGATTTGGTGCCCAAAATGAAAAGCTGGAGAAAAAAACCCAACCCAACCCAGCCAAGTTTGAGAGACCCTTTATCTTTTCTTTTAAATGTAACGCAGCTCAATTTCAAACAAAGCAATGCAAGATGAGGCTTTTTTCTTGGAAAACAAAGCATTTTGTTGTTGTCCAAAACTTGTCATGAAGTAGCAAATAGATCTGAGCTGTCTGGAAACTGCATTTTTAATCAATAACTATTCAGCTGAAAACACTGACCTAGCTCTGCTGGTGGCAATGCACAGCAGACACCTGGGGGCCTGGCTCGCAGCCGTGCTCCTGGCGTCTTCCCAGGGGTAACGAGGAGGACGGTGTCGTGCTTCTTGTGGACTTTTCCAGGCAGAGTGCCTCTCCAGGGTTGTTGGAGCCCCTTTGCCTCCTTTTTTTTCTGTAATTAACCTAATTAATTTTGCATGAAATCATGCAGACTCTACAGGCATGTGCAGGGGTTAGGTCTGGTCAGATGTACTGGGATATGGTCTCCCTTGTCCCACTGGGGAGCAGTGCCTAGTGCAGGTTGATCAACAGTGTTACAGGGACATTTGAGGGGCCGGGGGAGGTGGATCAGCTGTCCGTCCCTACCCGTGGGGCACTACTAGCTGGAAACTTAAGACATCACTAGTTCACAGGGTAGAATTCCCACCGCTTTGTTGTATAGGGCATGACGCCTGCTGCGTACTCCAGCTGTGCTGATGGCAGCGCTGGAGCTGGCAGAGGGCTTGCTGCAGACTGGCTTAGATAAAGTGTGAACTCATAGCTGCCGACACTGCTGTTGCCTCTCAGCTCTGACCCCAGGAACTGCTGTCTGCTGCAAACCCGTGGCAGAGGTGAACAGATATTGATGCCTGGATCACATCCGGAGACCAGGACACGGTGAACCTAATGGATTCAGAGTTGGCCATTAGCTGCAGCACAGACGTCAGCAAAAATGCAGATATTGGAAACTTAATCCTGGCAGAGGGAAGGGAGCTGGAGATCTGCACAAATGCTGCTCCTCTTCTATTCTATGAGGGGCTGGTGGTGTCCTCCTGCTCCTTGTAGTGCTCCTGCATAGTGCCCGGACTTGGTCCCTCCTGTGCCTAGCTGTGCTGGCCCCAGGGTGGCATGTGGAAGAGACTTGATCCAGCACTTTATAGCCTCTGTGTTAGTGTCAGAGCAGTTGTCCTGAGTCAGGCTTATGCTCTGTTGGGCCCAGAAAATGGCCAGTCAGTGGCAATACTTCTGCAAAGTATCCTCCTCGCATCGAACAACTTGTGGTCCAGGGAAGTAGAGCTGGAAGCAGTGTGTTGAACAGAGATCTCCTCTGTAAGCTAGCTGAGGGTCTCATCAACACATGACAGGATCTCATGGAAGGGAGGAGACACTGGAATCAGTCACCTCTGGGTGCCAGATTGGAGCAAGGCTGGCATACCAAGGCTGTGCAGGAAACAGGCACTTGATGGGAAAACCATGACCAGCATGGACACATAGGTTACGCCCTCATCCTGAACCTGGCACTTTGGGCACAGGGCTGGCTGAGTGCTGAGAGTAGGTGGTCTGCTCCAGAGTCGTGCTGGGGGGTTAGTCAGTCCTTGGATCAGGGGCTTTTTTCTGGCAGGGAGTGACTTGGTGTCTCTTTGAGAGGTGATCCTTACTTCTAGCACAGAGTGAGACCCAGCAGTGGTGTTGGCATGTCTGGTTGGATGTCCTGGATGGTATGTCTGCTGTGATGCAGCTCTGCTTACCACAAGCTTTCAGGATCTGCCCTGCTGGTCCCCTGCTGCAGTGAAGGACAAACACAGCATATGCAGAAGAATGCAAGACAGTACCTTGCCTTCTGCTGCCCTGGTGTCCCCACAGAAGTATCTGAAGGCTATTGCCAGCTAGACGCTTCCATCTTCTTGGGCCTAACAGGAGCAAGAGCACCTAGGGACTACATTGCTAGCTTGGTGGCCCCCCTTGCCTTGCCTGAGAGCTGTGGCAAAATGCAGCTGCCCCATTTGTGAGCATTGCAGGATGTCTGGTAGACTTAAACCTCCCACACAACACTTGCACACTCTGCCGTGGCACCGGACTCCCCACGCATGCCCTGAACAGACCTCTCTCCAGCTGGGGCTCTGTTGGGCAGCTGATTCTAGTGCCTGAACAAGGAGACTGGCAGCAGTGCCACTTCACAAAAACTGTCTAACAGGGCCTCGTGATCAGAGTCCCTGCCAAGAACAGTTGCTCCCTGGTGCATTCCTGGGGTTTCAGACATGTAGAGGTAAGCAGTGAGGCGTTCCTGTGTCAAACCCAGCCTGAACTTGCTTATTTCCTCTGAAAACAAGGTAACAGACAAAAGTCCCTGATTCAGCCAAGCTCAGAGCTTCAACACCCTTCAGAGGCTGTTAGCTCCTCTTCCCAAGTGCTGTGCTTCTGTCAAAGAAGAGAATGTGGCTTTTCAGTGTGACCTTTGCAGAATAAGAAGCTGAACTCTTAGAGCAGCAGAATTGTGTGGTGATAATCTTATGGGGTGGAGGAGAGCTTGATGCAAAAGAATGAGCCAGAACTGAGGCACAGGTGGCTGCTGTCCCAGGAAGATCTTCACCTTTCTGGGATTTTCTGTGCAGCTTGGTGATGTTTGGGCAGTGGGAAGAAGGGGACTCTTTCTTTTATGGTTTATATGCTGGTATCTGACTCTATGGCTGCTGCTTGATCCTTTATCTAGAATTTGTGGCTGTTTTGCCACAGGTTGCTCTTTCCAGGGAAATATGATGGTGAAGGTCTCACTTAGATTTCACTTATCATAAGACTGGGGAGGGAGGGATGGCATGGTAATCCGCGTCATGGGGTTTTAATCCTGCTCTCCTGGCCAAATTCCATTCCGCCTCTGTAAATTCCTGCAGCTGCCCCGCTCTGTACTGCTTGTGTGGTATCCATCAGCTGGCACAGCCCCCCACAAGTAGCAGCATTTCAGCTGTGGGGAAGGGGACAGGGACGTGATGCTGGATAGTAAGGCACTTTAAAGGTGACCTGCTGAGTGAAGAACTAGGCTGTCCCCTCCCATCTCTTTGTAGGAGCGAAAGAGATCATCCCCAGTTGCCTCTCTTCAAAGTATGGAGCCTTTTCTCAGTTGCCAGTCTTGCTGTGTAGCTCTTGCTGTGGCTCTTGGGCCCTTTCTCACCTCCTGCGAGCCTGGGGAGCTGTTGTGTTGTGCTCCTGCTGAGGCAGTCTTAGCAGGTCAGCTAAACTGTTGCGGCTCTCCCAGCTCCAAAAATGAGACCTGGGAGAAGGATTTGCAGTTTGTCTCCTACAGCTTGGTAAGACTACAGACAGTGTGGCTCTGTGAAATCACTCCTCTCCTGGGTGCTCTGCAGCTCTTTACCGGGCACAGCCAGCCCACCTGTTCACTTGCAATGCCTAGGGGAACGTGGTAGGGGGGCAGCAAGCCTGGGGCTGTCCCTGTGCTCATCAGGGCCGCTGTCCGGTGGCCTGCAGACCATCTTGCTGTGCCGCAGCGCCCCCTGTGCAGGTGCACGTTAGCCCTAGTAGCAGTAGCAGGCTAAGATGCCCATCTTGTCATGAGCCTTGCTGCCAGCTTTGGTGCTGTGGGATGATAGGGCTGCTCTTCTCTGTGCTTGCAGGGCTGGGGGAAACATGCTGATGCAGTGCGAAAGCTCCCACAGCCAGCTCTCCCTAAACATTAACTGCTCACCTGATAGTCACAGGCCCAGGGAGACCGAAGGCCAGTCAGGCTGAGCCATGCTCCTACAAAAACAGGGAGAAGCAGGGTGCCAGCACACGGGCAGCTCTAGAAGGGGCCTGGGGCAAGCAAGATGGGCACAGCATCCTGGGAGCAAAGGCTGCTTGTGTGTGGAGGGGTGGCCAGCAGGCAGCTAGCCTTGGGCTGCTGCCCACGCCTCAGAGGTCGGTGTGAACATGTACCCAGTGTTTGTGCAGCTGTTGGGCTCTGCCGGCTTGACGTACTGTGCCCTGGCTATTGCCCTGCAGTCTTTGGAGGAGAGAGGGTCCAAGCATGAGGAGAGACTGGTATCCTGCCTGCCCCTTCCCCAGTGTCTGTCATCAGCCTGTCCCAGTGAGAGAGGGGATGTAGGTGCCTTTCTTTTCTGTTCTGTTTGCCATGTCCCCAATTCCTGCCGAAGCAGAAGGTGCCGTGCTCCCTGGAGGAGCGTGGGGGATGGAGGATAACCTCCTGCAAACAGCACTTGTGCCCCGCACCCTTGTGCTGGGTGTCAGAAACCAGCAGTATTGGGAAACCTCTCATCTTACTGCTGGCTGCACTTGTCTGGCGCAAGCAAGGAGACTGAGGAGGGAGGGTGGAGAGGCTGAGCGCCGTGGCTGCAGGGATGGGTAGAGCTGCTTGCATGCTGTGCCATGGTCACCGGTACCCACTGTGCTACTTGCCTGGGAGGTGCTTCCAGCCTTGCTCTCCACTTGCTGTGCCTTTAATGTTTCACAGGGAAGGAGAAGCCGTGTAGCTGCCTTCGTGCTTGCCATCTCCTCCCATAACTGTCCTAAAATGCCTCCATGTTGCTGGTGCTCTGCCAGCAACCTACCTGCTCCTGCCCCGGCTGGTGGGGGCCTGGTGCTGGGCCCTTGCACGTGGGAGCAAGCAGGATAGGGAAGCTGGGAAAGCCATGTGGAGAGGCAATGGTGGTCGGCTGGAGCAGGAGGTGCCTTTCTTCCCCAGAGCAGCGGTGCTGTTGGCAGAAGGCTGCAGGTGGGCTTCTCCCAGGAGCCTGGTGAGCCCTGTGCAGCCGTAGCCTTCGATGCCTCAACTGGAGCGGTTGTTGCGGGATGGATAGCATAGGGCAGGGACAGGACATTGCTCCATGTGTCCCTGGGCCAGCAGGTGGTGAAGGGAGGCTCCTTCTCTGGGGAGCTGCTGGCTCAGAGGAGCAGCCTGGGGGCTTCCTCTCGCTGCTGAGGCTGGGCTGGGCAGAAAGGCGCTGTTGAAGAGCCTGCCTATTCTAACCGGGCTCTGCAAGGGCAGGCAAGGGCTGCCTGAGCAGGAGGTAAATGTGTCTCCGGGGCAGTGATTTCAGTGCTGCCTGGGTGGAGGCACAGCCTGCCCCTGCCCTGGGGCCTGGGGGCTGCTTTTGCAGACTGTCTCTGCCGGGCAGGCTGGGGCTTGCTGCCGCAGCTCGCGCTTAGGGTACGGGGTGGGGGGCAATTTACGTTTCATCTCAATTGATGTGTAGGCAGTTTGCATCCTAATCGAACGGCCTGCTGCCGGTGGTGGCCTCCTCCCACCATACCCTGCCTTCTCCTGGCATCCTCCAGCAGGCTCCTTCCAAGGCTGAGGGAGGCGGGCAGGGGGCGCCTCCTTCCGCTCTGCCTTTCCCCAGCCCTGGGGCCAGGAGCGGGGAGGTGGGGGAGCTGCAGGTAGAGCCCATCTCCGCATAGTTAGCATTCCCAGCTCGGAACTCCTGCTCTTCCTGCTGCCACCCTGCTCGCTCCCAGCACGCTGGGCAGGTCTGGAGCACACTGCACTTTTTCGGGAGCCCTGCTCTCCTGGGCTGGGGCGGTCAGGGGGCACCTCTTTACTTTTCCAACCTACAGTGGCATTTGCACCCTATCCAGGTGAGGGGCTGTCGTTCAGACTGCAGCTGATGGCTCCTCTCTCTGGATAGCTAAGGCTGCACCCCTCCTTTTACTATACTTGTGTCCTGGGCTGGCTGTGCAAACCTCCCTTGCCAGCTGAGGAGAGGCGAGGTAGGCTCTGCTGCCTTCCAAAGCCCCCCAGTACCTCTCTGAGCCTTCTGCACCTGCCCTGGGAAAGGAGGAGGCAAGTGTTGGGTGGGGGGTGAATAATTCCAGTGCTTCCCTTATCTTGGCAAAGGAGGGATAGTTATCTGAGGCCTGGGAGCAGGAAGGGGGCTGGAGGGAGTGTAGATTCCCCCTCACTTACTTTGGGCAACTCCGTGCCCCTGGTGTGGGGGGGGGCTCTTCAGTAGAAAGTGAATTTAATCTCTTGTTTTGTTTGTTCTTTCTTCCTCCGAAAGTGGGGCCAGCACAGGGCGTGCGGGGGGAGCTTGGGTTTGAGAGCCAGGAGGAGGGGGGGAAGTGTCAGATCTGAAAGGGAGGAGTAAAGGGAAGACTGGGAACGGCAGACCCGGGAGGGAGCAGCAGCAGTGGGCTGCCAGCCGTCTGGGGAGGAGGAGAGGAGGAGAGAGGCAGGTAAGGAGATCGCCTCCTGGGCAGCCACGAGCGGCCAGGCGAGGAAAGGGAGAAGGGGCAAGGGATGGCAGGAGGGGTAGGGGTACTGTAGGGGTGTGTGGAGGGAGTCCTGGGGTGCTTCTGGGAGGGGCTTTGCCAACTGACCTGCTGCTGGTCCCATCCTGTCCCCCAGAATTGCCACTCATGTGCAGGGTGGGGATGGAATGCTGTTCCTGAGGTGATGACCAGGAGGGGTGCTGCTCTGTGCCCCCACCTTCTCTCTCCTTTGTTCGTGCTAAAGTCCCTTTATATCTCTTGGCTCCTCAGACTGCTTGATGCCTGCTGACCTTCCTAAGTTTGGGGGAGACCCAGGCCAGACAGGAGGGGTGGAGGTCTGCTTGTGGAAAGAGATATGGGATTGGCAAGAGGCATGAAGAGACCTTGCCGGGTCCAGCGTGGCTCATGGCTATGGCAGGGAGAAGGAGCATCTGGACCTGTACATCAGCTCCCTCCTCCCTGCCATACCTGTGCTTGGCCTGCTCTATGAAGTGGAGAAGTGGGGTGATGCTGTGCCCCACTTCCAGAGAGCTGTGGTGCTGCAGACCCCTTCTCCACCAGGAAAAGGGGTGTAGCCTGCAGGTGCCGTGCCTGCCATGGGGGCTCAGCCGCATCCTCTAGTGAGCTAGGGTGGCTATACCCCTCGGACTGACCTTGCTGAGCCCTTGCGGAGCCCCAGCTTGTTGCTGCCTGTGTCTTGCTCCTGGTGAGCTTGCCACCCGCCTTCAGCAGGCAATTCCTGCCTTGGGAGGCGTTTGCATCCTGGCCCCCGGGACTGCTCGGGGTCCTCCCAGGCAGCCTCTTTCAGCCCCCCCCGAGCACTGGTGGCCCCATGGGCATCTGCACATCAATGGTCTCCAAGGGGAGCAGCCCCTAATCCGGCCTGTTCTAACCCAAGGCAGCTTTTGTTGAGCCTCCAGAGCCTCCAGATGTTGCGCCGGGGGCAGGGGCTCAGCCTGGAGGTACAGCAGGCAGGCCGGGGCGAGGTCAGCGTCCCCTTGCTTTGTGGGGTCTTTGTTTGCCAGGGCACCTGGCTCTTTGGGATCTCAGGGCAGGGCTCTGGAGACGGTCATCCTGTCCCACTCTGTGCCTGGATCGGGGCTGTGCCCATGGTGCTGTTGATACGAGACATGGTTACTATTACAAAAGGTGGAATGTTTTTAATTTAAGCTAAAGTAGAGTTAAGTTTCATCTAAGTAATTGTATTTTTTGAAAGTTAGATAGTGTCCCTCTGCCAACATCTTTTCTTTCAGACAGTGTTTTTTCCAGAGCCTGTTCATCCTTTGGAGATGAGAATGTCTTGTGTGCAGCGTGGTCTGTGCTGAACAGATGTGTCTTTTCCTGTAATCCTCTCTGTTTGCAGTCTCTCCCAACCTCAAATGCAAGGTCAGGCAGAGCTGGCTCCAAAGCTCAAAATTAGCAAGAGTTTTGACTGTCGTGAAGTTCATAATAACATTAAAATCAGTCCTTGGAAAGTAATAGCATATGCGTAAGATTTCTGAGAAAATTTATCCATGTGCATCTAAGAGTGAAATCCATTCTGTCCCAGCTCTTGTCCCATTGCACACAATGGATGGAGATCGCTCCCTCGTGTTGGCCAGGCCTGGTGAAGCAGTACTTGCTTTCTAAAGCTCAAAAACGAACCTTGAGGAGTTTATTCACCAGCAGGAATGGCTGGACTCGATGACCCAGTGGGTCCCTTCCAACCTAGTGATTCTATGATTCTATGATTTTCAGTGTCCCTGTGTCCAAGGTGGGCATCCCAGCGCAGGCAGCACCTCACACGTGGCAGGGCATCACTGTGGGGTCACGCCATGCCCCCAGGAGCCAGGGAGAGCAAGTTTCACCGGGGTGCGTGGGATTTTCCCGCTGAACCCCGCTGGGGAGGCAGCTATGAGCAGCTGGGGAAGTGTTGGGCAGCGGCAGCCCTGGGCCCGAGGGTTCCGTAGCCAGCGGGAACGCTGGGAAGCAGCCAGGGTGCCTCTCCGAGGGTCCGGGGTGGTGCAGGGGGACAGCTCCATTAACCACCCCGTGACCAGGTGCCTCTGCAGCACATGCTCCCTCCGCCCCTGGGAGCCCATCTTCCTTTCCCATTGGCCTGTGGGGTGGCAAGGAGCAGAGCTGGAGTGGCATTGATCGGAGGACTCCTGACTCCTCCCATGTTTGAGGCACCCCTTGAGCACTGTGCACCATGGCAGGGTGGCTGAGCAGGCTACGCAGGGGTCCAGATGGGCCAGCGTGGGCAGTAGGTGCAGGCTGGGAGGGGCTGTTGATGGAGAGGTGAAGGGCATCTGTCTTGTCACTGCAGGCACCCAGGCAGGGTCCTGGAGGGAGCAGGGGACAGGGGGCATTCTGCTGCGGGATATTGAGGCTCCTACATCCTGGTTGCAGGGCTGCTGGTGATACCAGTCTCACATCTCCCTCACTCCTTGCAGGCTCTAGGATGCCGGGACCAGCTGGGCTTGGGCTGCCCACCTGATCCTCACTGCCCTGTCCTGCTGGCACACCATGTTGCGCTCCTGGCGCGTGAAGCTGAAGCTGCTGCTTGCCACAGTGACCCTGGCCATCCTCCTGTCCTGGCTCTACCTCTTTGTGGGCAGCCTCGAATGTGAGTCATCCCCCTCCTTGAATCAAGGGACAGTCCACAACAGAGGGTGGGTTGCGGGGGCTGAGGCCTGGGGGTGAGTGTTGCGTGGCCGTGCAAACCACTGCAGGTGTAGCTGAGCTATGCATTTCCAGGGACATGCCTGGAGATCAGAGGAGCAGAGCTGTGACATTGCCTGGGCACATGTGCCCCATAGTCCATAGCCAGTCCCTCCCAGCCAAGCTCTGCCTTGCCATGCCCCTTTATTTCCTCTACAGATGGTCGCTTCCTCCTGCTGCCGCCCTGCCTGGGTGAGCAGCCGAGCCGGGACCTGGAGCGGGAGGCACTGGCCTCTCGGGTGCGCAGGGTGGAGGAGGAGAACCAGCAGCTTCGCCTGCAGCTCAGCCAGGTGCAGGCGGAGGGCAGCGATGGCAGCCCGCAGTGGGGGGCTTCTGCTGAGGATGGGGACCCTGCGGGGCGCGAGAGGAGCAACCACACAGCCTGCCCCAAGCAGCGGATGGTGCACAAGTGTGAGGTGGGTGATGGCACTGGCATGGTGGATAGGGGATGTGGAATGGGAGGCTGGGTCCCTGGCTGAGCATGGATGTATGTGCAACTCACCTGGCGCTGCTCACCCTGTGCTCTGGCCATGCAGGGGCCTCATCCTGGTTCTTCCTGGGGCTCAGTGGACCACAGCTGGTGGATGAGGGTGTTTGGCTTCTCCAGAAAGGGAGGTCAGGCAGGAAGAGTGGCAGCCAGACTCCTGGTCCCCAGTTCTGAGCCAGGGGGCTCTCACCTGTCTCTGTGCCTCCTTCCCAGGTGGAAGGGCTGAGTTATGGAGTCTCTCCCCATACCACAGCCCCCAGGAGGAGCTGACAAAGCCCTGTGGGGGGAATCCAGTCTCAAAAAGGCATTGTTTGTCTCTGGGCAGCTGCTGCACGTTGCAATTGTGTGTGCCGGGCACAACGCGAGTCGGGATGTGGTCACCCTGGTGAAATCCATCCTATTCCACAGGTAATAGGGGGAGTGCTGTGCCGGAGGTCCAGTGGTTTGGGTTTTCCAGGTGAGCTGCTGCTGGGGGGCAGTGCTGCAGGGGAGGGGCTCTAGGGCCTCTTTCTACCCTCTGTGCCGCTGCTGAGGCTTTGACGACCAGAGGGAGATTTGTTTCCCTCGGGTGGATGGCTTGTCTCCATCTGCCCCCTCGGTTGGGGTCTGTCCCCTGGCCAGGGGTGGGAGGAATGGGGACCATGTTCTCTTCCTCCCACTGTGGTGCTGAGTGCTGCTGCACTTGCCCTTGGCAGGAAAAACCCCCTCCACTTTCACTTCATCACGGACTCAGTGGCCCACCAGATCCTCCAGACGCTCTTCCAGTCCTGGATGGTGCCCTCCGTCCACGTCAGCTTCTACAACGCCGATGACTTGAAGGCAGGCACTTGCCCCCCTTTGACCTGTCCCAACCCAGTGCTTGGAGCGCCAAGGGGAGCAGCAGAGAGGGGCGAGCAGGAGGGAGTTTATTAACTCTTTTCCTGCTGATCCCTTGCTCATTTGCTCCCCTTTCTGGGCTTGTTGCTGATCCAGCTGAGAAAAGGATCAGCTGAGAAGGCTGGTGCTGGAGGGGTGGGGAGACCCCTTGGGGTAGCATTGCCTCTGTGGCGGAGCTGGGTACCCCCCTGAGCACTGAAACACTGGGGTTCAGTTGAGGGTTCGGTGGCTGGAGGAAGAGCCAGGCCAGGATGAGAGCAGAGGAGGAGGAGATGCAGCCAGTGAGCGCTTGAAGGGCCTGGGGAGAGAAGTGTGTGGCTACTGGTGATGCGGCTGGAGGAGATGCTCCATGCTCAGCTGGGACCAAATTTCTGTTGTGCACTTCTCTGGCATCTTCTGTATGGGGTGCCAGGAGCACACAATTCTCCTGCTGGGCATGGCTGTGCTGAGCCCTGGGGCAATGTTGCCTTGCAGCCAGAGGTGTCGTGGATCCCCAACAAGCACTACTCTGGCATCTACGGGCTGATGAAGCTGACGCTTACCAAGGCGCTGCCCTCCAACCTCTCCAAGGTCGTTGTCTTGGACACTGACATCACCTTCGCCACTGACATCGCTGAGCTCTGGGCTGTCTTTGGGAAGTTTTCTGGTGAGGATGGTGCCCCAGGGACCTGCTGCAGCCCTCGCAGGGCCCTGGGTGCTGGGCTTAAGATGGCAGGCCCCCTCTGCCACTGCACCAGTGCAGTGGGTTTGCTTGAACCTTCTGAACATTGCAAGATGCACTGCGTCCATGTCCCTCTGTTTCTTAGACAAGCAGGTGATTGGGCTGGTGGAGAACCAAAGTGACTGGTATTTGGGCAACCTCTGGAAAAACCACAGACCATGGCCAGCCCTGGGACGAGGCTTCAACACGGGTGAGTGTGGGCTGCTGGGGTGCAGCCAGCTGAGGTGGCACTTGCCATGGGGAGGCTGAGGAAGGCTGAGGTGAGGCAGGAGAGTCTGGTGGGCACGAGGGGGCTGCTACAGCATCCTGAGATTGTGCGGGTAGGTGCAGAGAAGCAGAGTGTCCCAGGAGTTGGTGGCACACAGGCTGCTGTGCTCCAGCTCTGTAATGTCTGGGTGCTCCCTTGGTAATCCAGTGCCCTTCTCCTCGGCACCCAGGGGTGATCCTGCTCCTGCTGGACCGCCTGCGGCGCCTGGGCTGGGAGCAGATGTGGAGGCTGACAGCAGAGCGGGAGCTGATGAGCATGCTCTCCACCTCACTGGCCGATCAGGTAATGGTCCCACCTCTGAGGTGGCTGGCCCTGCTGCGTTCGCATAGCGCTGCTGGCACAGGGAAGCCACGCTCTGTTCCTCATCCACCACGCACTCACCTTTCTCTCTCCTAGGACATCTTTAATGCAGTGATCAAGCAGGACCCAGCCCTGGTATACAAGCTCCCCTGCTTCTGGAATGTGCAGCTCTCTGATCACACCCGCTCAGAGCAGTGCTACTCTGAGGTCTCGGATCTCAAGGTTGGTGGGTTTGCTGCTGTTGAGACTGGAGAGGGCCTGAAAGAGACTGCAGGCACTTGGAGGTCTGGGAGAGTCAGCATGAGGTCTAGGGGCTTGGAGAGTGCTGGGTGCTGCTGACTTCCCTTCCACAAGGTGACACACCACTGTCCCCAGGTGATCCACTGGAACTCACCCAAGAAACTGCGGGTGAAAAACAAGCACGTAGAGTTCTTCCGAAACCTTTATCTGACCTTCCTGGAGTACGATGGGAACCTCCTGCGCAGGGAGCTTTTTGGCTGTGCCAGTCTCCCCAGCCCACCCAGTGACCAGGTGAAGGGGGATTGTGACTCTGCCCCCAAGCCCAGAGTGTGGGGTGGGTAGAGACCCTGCACAACTACCCAAGCTCTCCCTGGGGCTCCTGGTCTCACTCACCTTCATGGTGTTGCAGCTGCAGCAGGCGCTGGAGGAGCTCGATGAGGACGATCCCTGCTACGATTTCCGCCGGCAGCACCTCACACAGCACCGTGTCCACCTGTTCTTCCTGCAGTATGAGTTCCTGGCCTTTCCTGATCCCACTGATGTCACCCTCGTGGCCCAGCTGTCCATGGACAGGTACTTGCTGGTGGGGCTGGTGGGAGGTCAGATCCCGCCTCCACTCCTCTGGAGAGGTTCCACAGCTTGGGAACTACCAGGGATCTCGAAACACAGGTTCCTCACGGGAACCAGCATTTTGCATTAAGGAGCAACACCCCAAGCTGGGAGCAGCAATTCCTCCTGCTCCCTTCTGAACTGGACTTGGCTAGCATGCAACTAACTGGAAGGCACCCAATTCTGGGTTTTGCCAAGCTGCCATGGGGCTGGTCTGCTCACGCAGAGCTCTCGTTTTTCACAGGTTGCAGATGTTGGAGACCATCTGCAAGCACTGGGCAGGCCCCATCAGCCTGGCGCTGTACATGTCAGACGCAGAGGCTCAGCAGTTCCTGCGCTACGCCCAGGCCTCAGAGGTGCTGAGCACCCGCCACAACATTGCCTACCACATTGTCTACAAGGAGGGGCAGTTCTATCCCATCAACCTCCTGCGCAACGTGGCCTTGGCCAACACACAGACACCATACGTCTTTCTGACAGACATTGACTTCTTGCCTATGTATGGCCTCTATGATTACCTCAGGTAAGGCTTTCTCCAGCTGGCTCTTGCTCAGCCTGCTGGGCTCTCCAGACACCTGGGTTTGCTGGAAACACCCTGGGCAGCAGTGCTCAACAGGTAGAAACTGTTTCATTTGTGTTAAGCCTTGGGATCCTGCCCTTGCTTTTGTCAGATGCCAGTGGATGAGGAAAGAGCTGTGACTGTGAGGGGTGCCCTGCTCCTCCTGCCCCTGCATGGCACCACCGCAAAGTGTCCAAATCCATTAATATCCTTCTGGAGCAGTGGGCAGACTGGAGGGGCTGAGGGAAGAGGGCTGTGGCCGTGGCTCACAGCTAGGGAGTTCTCACACCCTTCCTACCACCACAGGAACTCCATCCAACAGCTGGAGCTGCCCCAGAGGAAGGCGGCTCTCATTGTGCCAGCGTTTGAGACCCTGCACTACCGCCTGACCTTCCCCAAATCCAAAGCAGAGCTGCTCTCCATGCTGGACATGGGCTCCCTCTACACCTTCAGGTAGGGATTGAAGCTGCCCAATGGTGCTGTCACACCCAGAGAAACCTGTTTTGTACCCTTGGCCTTTAAGGCTGTGGGGCAGCCAGCTCAGCGGACACCCTGCATCTTCTGCCTGTTTCAGGGAGCTGCCAGTGTTCCTCAGTGTCTCATTTTCATCGCTTCTTGCAGGTACCATGTGTGGCCCAAAGGCCATGCCCCAACTGACTATGCCAAGTGGCGGACAGCCACCGTGCCGTACCGCGTAGCGTGGCAGCCGGACTTTGAGCCTTACATTGTAGTGAGGCGAGACTGCCCTAAGTACGACCAGAGGTTCGTGGGCTTCGGCTGGAACAAGGTGTCCCACATCATGGAGCTGGATGCACAGGTAGGTGAAGGCCTGGTCCTGGCACAGTGGAGGCACTGGGCATTGGAGGGTCGTGGCTGGGCGGTTGGTATGTGTTGGTACCACCAAGCTGATGCTGACAGTGAGGGCTGGTGCTCTGCCCCCAGGAGTACGAGCTGCTGGTACTGCCCAACGCCTTCATGATCCACATGCCCCACGCCCCCAGCTTTGACATCTCCAAGTTTCGCCTGAGCGCAGGATACCGGGGCTGCCTGCAGACGCTGCGGGAGGAGTTCCACCAGGACCTGTCACGGCGATATGGGGCTGCTGCGCTCAAATACCTCACTGCTGAGAGGAGCTTGTGATGCCCAGGGACAGTGGACGCAAGGTGCTAGCAGCATGCTGGAGAAGGAAGGGTGCAGGACCTCCCTCCTGCTCTGGTCTACTACTGCAGCCTGGCCTGGTGGAACTGAGCTGGCAGCACAGCCTCTCCAGACCAGCAAAGGGGTGCCCAAAGAAAAGAGAGAAGATGCCAGCTGCAAGGACAGTGCCTGCAGGTCAAGCTGCTGCAGTGTGGCCAAGAGGTTTTTTGGAGAAGCAGCCTTCCTGTGTTAGAGGGGAGCCTCCTCTTATCAGAGGCCAGGAGGACGGGCCTCCTCCCCCATTTTAGTAGCTGTGGATTCTCAGCCTTCATTAACCCACTTCACCTTGAGGCCTGGGAGCTGTACCTTACCCTGCTCTGACTCTGCTCTGTGGTCCTAGTTCTCCACACACCCCTCCAGAGCTTTGGTGAGTGGCAGATGAGGATGTAGCACATCTGTTGTGGAGCAGGCTCAGAGAAGGCCTCCCAACACCCTGTGATGTGGGGCCAGGGAGTACCGGTAGTTGTGGAGACTTGGTTCAAGCCTGGATGAAGGCTTGAGGCTGGCTGGTTAATAGGTCGAAATATTGTCACTCCCCATCCATATGGATGCAAAATCTTCAGTGGGGCTGGCCCAGTACTGATGGCGTGGGAGCCACCAGAGCAGGATGAGCTCCCAGAGCAGGACAGGTTGTGTGCTGTGCCCAGCAGTGAGCTCCCAGAATGGGCCAGCGGCTCCTGGCTGGAAGCAGCCTTGCCAGTGACAGGCCCCGTCCTGGGGCAGGCAGTGCCCCACAGGGCAGGGCTGCGAACCATCGCGATTGGCAAACAGCAGCTTTGTTGGCCAGCACATCCTTGGAGAAACTCCTGGCAGGGGACCACCCTGCTCCTCCCCGCTCTTGGCAGCACAGGTGTTGCCATTGACAATCAGGAATGTGGTTGAGACTGGACAAGACAGTAGTTGAGCGCTGTGGCAGGATCCCCGTGCTGGAAGCAGCTTGGCCGGGTACTGTCCCACTGCTGTCACACACTGGAGCACAGAGGATGCACTGCTTTCCTCACACTATTTAAATTATTTAATACTTTTCTGATAAAAAATTACATGATTAGGGTATCTGGGGTTTTTGTTTTTTTTTTTTTATCTCTTCTTCCTCCTGGATGATTTTGCCGGTGGCCCTAGAGGCTCTCCAGGCCCATTGCTGCTGCAGTCTCTGCTGTTCTCTCCATAGCATCACTCTGGGCTGCAAGAGCCAGCTTTGTGCAGGTGTGAGGATTTCCGTCCATGGTGGGAGCAGCCAGGAGAAGCCATACAAAGTGTGGGGTATGGAAAGGGCACAAGCGCCTCTTGCTTACTCTCTCTTTTTAATTTAATCTTTAAATTAAAGCTTTTTTTATTCTTTTTCACATTCTTGTTAGAACTGCCTGGTTATTATTTTCTGCTGCGAGCTTGCACGTGTTCCTTAGAGGGAAGGTGGAGTGAGGAGAGCAATGCAGGGGTAGCTTGAGCCTTGCCTGGGGAAAAGCATCACTGGGCTTGCTCTGCCTGGTGCATTTGAAGCTTTTTCCCTTTGGGGCTGACACAGTGGGAGGGATGGGGAGCAGGGAGCGACCACAGGTGAAAGTAATGCCTGTGTTGTCAAGTAGTAGGCACACTGTTCCCTGCCAGCTCTGGCTGCAGCCGGAGGAAGTCTGCGTTTCCCAGTGTTGCAGCCGGGCTGGCAGCCTGGGTGGTGGCGCAGCCTGCCTGCACAGCCAGCACCCTTTAAACGGAGCCTGGGGCTTCATGGCTTAGGCATGGAATCAGCTTAGTCACACCCAAGTAGAAGAGAAGTTATTTCTTCTGGCTGTGCTGTGGCTCGGTGTTGAGGCCAGTGTGCTGAGCTGGCTGCTGCACCCCCAGGATCTTCCCCTCACCCACCGAGGAGAACAGACAGACAGCTCTGGTCGTGACACAGGCACTGGGACTGAGTGGGGCTCTCCCCCCACGTATATCACTGGCATTACAAGTCTTGGGAATGAAAGCTGGCTCTGAGGCCGCAATGGTGCCAGCCGTGCATCTGTGGAGGTGGGGAGGACAAGGCTGGTGTGCCAGGAACAAGCTGTTGAGGCTTTATTTGGGAAAGGGCTGGAAAGACGTTGCTGGTGCCCCTGAAGCCAGGCACAGCTCCACCCGACACGTCTCTTGCAGACAGCTTTTGTTTAATACAGCCAACGCTTGCTGATATCGCTCTGCTGCCACGCTGTGCAACAAGACCGGTTTAGCCTGCTCGCTGCTAGAGACGGGGTGGTGGAGCAGCGTTGGGATGGAGTAGGCCACTTGTGGGCATTTCTTTTAGGATTAGATGGCTACAGCAATGCTGGCTCAGCAGGTTTTTCGGCCTCTATAGTGCCGTCCCTACAGCAGAAGGACTCTGTGCGGTCATTTTCAGATAATCCTTCCAATCCTGGGCAGTCCTTAGCCCCCAAAACCTGCCGACAACGCTTCCAAGACCTGGAGTAAAGTCAGCTCAGGTTTGGTCTCCGTGTGCCCTCTGCCGGGCGTCATCAGCCGGAGGCAACGACTGAGGAGAAGCCTGCTGAGATTATTCTTAACGTGCACAGTGTGGTTTAGAGCTAAAACTCATCTCTACTCATCTTCTCCCTGCCAAGAAAGCAAGCCTTGAGCTGGAGCACACCAGAGCCATCGTGCAGATCCACGCTCAGAAACACCCCCTGGGGCCAGGGCCTTCCTTCGGAGATGGCACCCAGGCACCGTGCCATCCCCTGGGCCCGTGGGACCCACTGTCCCCACCTGGTACATGCAGCTAAGGAGACGAGAAGTTTTATTGTGTTTTATTTAGTAAAATGTTAAAATAAATAAATACAAATTGATCAGATGCTCTGTAACTCCCCCTCCCCCAGCTTTAATTTGCTAAAATCTAAACACATTTGTACCCAAACTGACACCACAAGGGACTTGAAGGCAGCAAAGAGACTGCAGATCACTATGAGCATCAGGCTAAAAAAACCAGAGATATTTAGAAAACCCAAATCATCTCTTGAGTCAGTGTTCTCATGATGTGATTCTGTGACAACAGTGTGGTACCAGTCAGAAAGGGCATTTTACACCAGGGCCTGCGAGGATGCAAAACTGGTGGGGAGAGGGGCAGCACAGGCGGCACCAGCTAACAGAGGGCAGAACCATAGCTTCGCTGTGCAGAAACCCAGCCAGGAGAGAAGCTGCCACCATCCCTCACAGCACCGTGGCTGCGGTGGGGGCTGTGCCGCCAGAACTGGGGGCTGTTCACCAAAAGCACCTGGAGAAGATGGGCAGGGCCCAGGGCTCAGCCACAGCACCCATCAGCATCAGCCCATGCTCCGACCCCAGGCCAGCACTCCCGCTTTACAGCTTGGTGAAATGGTGTGGGGGATGGGACAGAGCACAGCACATAGGCAGGGTTTGCTATCAAGAAGTGTACGGAGATGGTGCCGGCATGATGGGAGGAATGTGAAGCCATGATCTTGGCCTGAGTATTCTCTCTATACAAGCAGAGCTGCCTTCATGACCTGCCTGCCTTTGGCTGTGGCCAGCGCAGTGGGTGGCTGCAGATTAGAGCCACTTAGGCCCCAAAAGACAAACCACCACATGGGAAGCAACCCCACTGTGGCACCAGCCACTCCCAAGCAAACAGCAGCTCCCCACCACTTCTCTGCACCACAGGCTCCACTACTGTTGATGCAGCAAAGTTGTTGCCTTCTTCTGCAGGAGCCTGATCCGCTGGGCACTAGCTGTCTTCCTCCGGCTTGCCTTGCTTAGTCCTTGCTTAACGGAGATTGCAACCCATGCTTTGCTACTGAGGGACTATGAGAGGCGGCCAAGACGCCTCTGCCAGTGTAAGAGGGTGCCTGGGGAGGGCCCTGCAGCTGTGACTGGAGTGAAGCAGCCCATGGGGCATGGCTGCCTGTTGGCTCTGGTTGTGTGGAGCTGTCTGAGTCTCAGGGGCTTATGTGGTACCAAACCCTCTCCTTAAGGAGGGCTCTGGCTGCCTGTTACACATGGCATCAGGAATGAGGTGGAGACAACGTACCTTCTGGAAGGCAGAGCTGATGGATATGCTGCTACTCCTGGCTCCAGAGTCAATCACTGTTTTGATGCCAGTGATAATTACAGTAAAGAAACATATGAGACTATGATTAGAAATCACACATTAGCCCAGAACAAGCAGAAACACGCAGCCTCTTGCCGCATCCAGCATGGAGCACGACCGTACCTTTTCTTTCAACAGTGCCTGCTCCCAGTGCCTGCAGCCCAAGAAAAACAGCTCTTGCAGTGTCAGAACTGCTGGTACACGCTTTACAGAGGGGAACATGAGGCACAGAGGGATTCTTCCTTTCTTTTCTAAATAAGCACCCTCCCCGCCTCAGTTTTGGCAAGCCCTGCCTGATAGGTCTGGATAAGGAGCAAGGGGAGCCCCTGCCCTTGCTTGCTTGGGCACAGCATCTTCCCAGTGCTGCTGCAGTATCAACCCACAGCCCTGGGGATCCAAAACCCAGGGCGGCTGCTGCACACAGCCCTGGGAGCTGGCCTGTGCCAGCGCTGGACCTGCGTAAGCCGCTGCCTCCCTTCCCTGCCTGAGCTTCAATCCCAAGGCTGTTTTGGTTGCTCACTAAGAAAAGGGCTTTCTCGAAGCTCAAAGGCAACACCATTTCACTTCTTTCCCAACAACACAGATAAAAGCAGGTAGGCAGCAAAAGGGCAGGAATTGGTCAAGGTCTTATATTTGCCACTGTAAATTTTGGGAAAAGAAGAAAGATGCGAATGCCCCAGGTGTGAAAACTCTGCAACCGCCAGCAGACTGACACTGCTCACTGCTGCTGCTGCCTTTCCATGCCACCTCCCCACCCAGGACAGAGGAAAGCTTACGAGGTTTTTGAGTTCCCCAGACACTCTGAATAGTAGAGGCCTTTCAGTACTTCCTCCTGCCTAGAAGGGGCCTGGGCTTAGTTTGTGTCTGAAGCAGTTGACACCTGCTTGGATATTACAGAGCAAAGGAGAACAGAAACAGAGCTTACTCCCTGCTAGTGCAGCAGAGCTGGGACAGCCATTCTCCCAGGAGGGTGACCCATGGGCTGTTCCTTCCTGTAGCCTGGATGCAGGTGCTCCGCTCCTGAAGGGTTATGTTAAAATTACATGTGGCCGTGTCTAGCTCTTTGGTGAACTGCCTTTCTATACATGTCCCTAAATAAACCAGATCCTAAGAAAATAGGGAGGCATCGCTGCACAGGTGAGTTTTGGCACAGAACTGCCAGATGTGATGGCCCAGAGAACAAGAACCTTGCATACATACTCTAAGAGACAGCTGAGAAGTACCTGAATCACAGGTCCTGCCTGGCACAATCTCCTCCACTCACTCAGGACCAGGACCTCTGGAAGCTGATAGTGGTTTTGACTAGGCTGATCATGACACTAGAAGTAGGAAGGTGCACACTGGTGAGCTGAACCTTTGGTCAGTCCCAGGACTATCTCTAGCCAGGGAAGGTTTTAATTCAGTCCAGATTAGAGTAGGCTCTGGCTGCCTAAAGGTCTACTTGATGTGTCTTGTCCCACACTGTAGCACAGAAGTCAAATAAGGCTCTGGTCAGGATAGGATGACTCGGCAGCAGAAACACAGCTAGGGTTGACTTAGTGCCCACTTCCTTCCCCATCTGCAGCTCAGAAGCTCTTTTCTCCCACCACACTCGGTCCTTTTGGAATACAGATCAACCCAAGTCAGAAATCGAGGTAGGATAAAGAGCCTTTTAGTCTTCCCATTGTACTTTCAAACTCTGTAACTGCAAGGATACCCATCTCCTCACAACAGAGCCCTGTTCCACTCCTGGATTTTTCCCAGCCTTTCTCTCCTTCTCATCTCTTTCCATTTCTTCTCTCTGCTCTGCTGTACCCCACCTAATCCTCCTTTCTTTTGCTTCTCCTGCTTCCCTCCTTCCTCTCATCTGCCTCCAGCCCTGTACACCTTTCTCACTGCCCTTGCTTCTCAAGGGGCTTTTGTCCTTTCCTTTGTCCCTGCAGCACTCACCTCTGGCCAGGGGAGAGGAGATGCCCTGGCCCATCTGTTCTCAAACAACAGACTCCAGCAGCACAGCCACCTCCACAGCACCAACGCTCTTGGCGAGTCTGTTTTCATTCACTGCTCAGGTAGTTTAGTAATACTGACATGGGATACAAACAGATCCTCACACAGGTAAGGACTTGGCTTTCTGAAACAAGACCACATCCTATATTAATCTCTAGGAGAGGCATTTGTCTTTTCATGGCTCTATAATTACCAAGCTTACCAGTGCATGGTATAAATAATTTTCTTTATTGGCAAGTTTCAACTATGTGCTCAGCCTATACAAGACACAATGATGCAGAAAGTTCTTGTCCCAGATAAAAGATAAACATGGGGGAAATGGTAGCTAAAGGTAAAGGATAGAGAGAGAGTCATAGTTTTCAAGTATTACATTCCATTCTGTAGCTGTTACAACCAGGACTGAGGCTTAAGGAAGGATCTGAGTAAGACGGCAATAATCTGGAGACAAGATGTCTACAGCTCTTGTGTTTTCCTGATCCCACCTGATTTTCAGAGAATTCCCTGGTCCAGGTATGACCACGTTCCCCCAGAGATCAGTACCTAGCTGGCTGTTGGAAGGGTTCTTTGAAGATCTTTTGCCTTCTGAATGCCAGAAACTACAGAATCCACATAGCGCTTGGGAATGGCCTTTGCTGAGGTAGTTTGTTGGCCAGGCAAGCCTAAGCGCCAAATGAAATAGCTGCATGACAAAACATCTTCCTCTTTCTCCAGGCTCCTGAGTCTCCTGAAGAGTTTCTACACACCAGCTAAAAAACTCTCTTCAGCAATCCAGCAAGGCTGAACTTGCCCTGGATCTTCAGAATCACAAACAGAGGTGAAGGTCAAAACAGCTTTGAAAAGACACAACAAATTCTGCCCGAAGAGGCATGATCCACAAGAAGTGTAGCATCAGTACTTGGATGGTTATCCAAGCAGCTCACTGAAAGAGGCTCCCAGTAAAAGTGTGAATTTTGGTTTGACATCTGAATATGATATTTTAAAAACAAGTTTCATTAAAAAACATGTATTCATCATTAGTGCTTCAGAAACAAAGAGGGAAGGATGCAACCCAGCTGGAGAAAAAAAGAAAGAGAAATATGTGCACTGCTAATTCACAAGTGTTTTCCACTACATCCACATGGGAATGAAATACCAGAATTTACTCCCTGTCCTGTGGGGTGCCACAGCCTGGTGGGGCCAAGACTGAGATTTCACTCTGGGTCCTCCAGAACACTGACCGTGGCTGCTTTTAGGGCTGTCTCTGCAACTGCGTGAGGAAGAAGATGATTGGAAGCCACGGTGGTCAGAATTAGGGTACACATTTCTAGACAGCTGGAAGATAGATTTGCTTTCTTAAGCCCATCAGCTAGGAAGGATGAAATACTACATTGTTTTTCCTACCAACAACAAAACCAACAGACCTGCCCATAAAATTATCACCTCTTAAATTTCTAAGTTAGCAGCTTTTAATACATATCCCCACTGATCAAAACTTGTGTGCAACAAAGAACAAGGTCCTTGTTTTGCTCATGCAAACCATTACTTCACTCCACCACCATGGTAACTCCCAGCTAACTATGTCCTTGAAGAAACATCCATGCTACTCACCCTGCCTGCCAATCATCCCTAGAAGTATTGCCTTCACCGTGCTTTGTACAGCCCTAAACCCACTGCTGTCTCTAAATGAAGATAATGAGAATACTAATGATAATACTAATTCTCCTAGCCAGGTCACATGCTTACCCTCCCACTCTGATCACAACACTCCCGTCCAGCTGTTTAAAGAACAGATTGCAAGGAGAAGGGAAAGAACTACTTCTTCAATGCATACTCTATTTCTGAGCAAAGAGCAGGGTGGTATCTTAAAGCCCTTAGAACTAGGCTGAGAAACATCTCTGATATGGGCTTCCTCTGTGGTCTCACCTCTTCCTTTATAGGAGATTTAAAAGCCACTTATTTCCCACCAATGAAAAGCAATGACGTAAGAACTGGTTACTATCTTGATAGTGGGTTTAGAAATACAAAATGCCAGTCATTACAGCTTTCCAGACAGCAGAAGTTTTAGTACAAACTCACTTTACCTCAAATACTATGTGAGAAAAAAACCTAAACCAATCCCAATCCAGAAGGCAAGCTTGAGCTTTAAGCAGTCAGAGTTTCAATTTCTCCCTTGACTGGAACCTCTTAAAGCAGTTAGAAAGGAAACCACTTTACTCTGTATTTAGCCAATGCAAATTCCCCTTCCATCCTACAGTTACTAACTGTAACTGTAATTTACTTGTGTCCATATAGCAGCATCATTGCCAGTGTCAGCGCAGCCCTGGGAATGCTCCTTGCCTCTTGACAGATAATGCTGCAGAGCCAGGAAGAAAAGCATCCAAGCAGGATCAATGAGAGGGAAAGGCAACTACCTAGCAGCATTGAAAAGTCTGAGTTACGATAATTTCTCTGCCAGGTAATGATTAACTGAAGGTGTCCTTTTACAGTTTGGGACACAAATACTGTAAGAAAACGGACATAAGAGTCTACACTTATCCAGTCACGTTCTGCAGACAAGCAGATGCTCAGAAAAGCAGTAGTAGCTGTTTTAACATCTCCTGGCTGGTTAACCGCGCTCAAATTTAGAAACAGCTACCAGTGAATTTCACTTCCATCCACCCCTGAATAGGCAAAGAAAACAGGACTATCAAGTCTTCAGGCACAGCTTGCTATCCCCAAATAGTGCAGTGCTTCCAAGAGAGCTCAGAAGAAAACACCAGAAATAAGAACATCAAATCATGGTGACTAAGCATACCTATCCCTAGAGACTGTCTCTTTAACAGGAACGTACTGGATGCTGCAGAAGGTGATGTTAAGAATTACCCAAGTGGCCAACTAGAGAACAACCTGGCCTAAAAGGCAGTCTCTCCTGAGTATCTGGCCGTTAGTTGCTGGCTCATACTCTAAAGAAAGAATGCTCACGTTCAGTTTGTTTTATCATCTCTTGAAATACACAGATCTTTGTTTAAATGCTCTGCGCTGCTGGCCTGGTGTTGCCCTATGGTTATGACCCCGTTGGTAACTGGGCTGATACAAGGGCACTGTTAGTTCGATCAGTTTTTATGTCATCTGCCCAGCTGTGTCCCTGCCACTTGTGCTAACTTGTCCTTCCAGCTCTGCTAGTTCCAGAAAAGAACTCAAACATCAAAAGGCAGAGTCAAGTTTATCACAGGTTTAGCTGAGAAGTGCACATAAGAGTCACTTTCCCAAGTACAGACAGACATGAGAACTGGGGATATCATTTCTGAGCTCAGAGCTGAAAATAGTGCACACTGACAGAAGGAAGAAAAGTCCTTAAAGGGCAGAAGGGCAACCTAAAGGAGAGGGAAGAAAACAGCTCCAAGAATCCCACAGAAGCATACTTGGCTATGGCAGCAAAGAGATTCTCTCAGGCTATGTAGTGTCTAGAGTATTCACTTCTTGCTCAGAAATGCATTCTTGAAATCCAAAGCTTTTCTATCTTCCACTAGAAACAGCTGAGCAAGTCTGCCTCACCACCCAATGCATGCTCTCAAGGGCACCACATCAGGGACTCTGCCTCACATTGTGTGTGTAGTGGCTCAACTCTGCTCCCACTGGAAGCAAAGGGAGTTTTCCCAGTGCTTCCAGTGGAAACAGGGTTTGCTCAAACGTATATATGCAGTGGTGAAACTAGGCATCTCTGGGACACAACCCTAAGCAACCAGAATGAGTATTGTCAACTGAGACAGATCCCCAGTAACAGGAAGCACAAGGCAAGCTTTGCTGCCTAGAGTGAAAAGATACAGGATGAACTTCTTAAACAAGAGGATATAACAGAAGGTGATTTCAGTTCAACCAACTCACTATCTTTCATTCTCAAGTTCTAATCAGTCCATATCACAAAACCATAAAAGCCTCAAACAAGCGCACTGCCAACTGCATTTCTCTGGGTTACAAACACATGAAAGAACGCGGGAGATAGGGTAACAGCAGGGATAAGCCTGGCAGATCCTCCAGGAGAAGGGAGATTCAGCACTGCAGGATGTGATTCACTTCAGAGTTTAGCCAGTAGCATGTATGATATACTCTATGGAAACTGTCCCATTGGATTTTAAAACACAAACACAGCAGAATGTCATCATAAATAAGCAAAGTCTATGTTAAAAAACTCTAAGTACACAGCATTTTCTCCAGTTCTGACACCTTTTTAATAGAAATCACTTGTTTAGGAAACAAATAGCACTTTTGTATTTTTTTTTTTACAATGTTTCTTACCTTGATCTTATTTTAAGTAACACTAGGAAGACCTCAATATCTTTTATTTTCCTTTTTAATTTAAAAAAGTTGTTTTTTTTCCCCCAGATACAAAGATTTTGCCCTTGCATAAAAAAACAGTGCCCAAAACGATGACACAAGGACTCACAAAGACTCACTGTATCTCACTGACACTATTACTTCTAATCTATACCATGCAAGGTCCCATCTACCTCTTTAATTAGACTGTCAGCCTGAAAAACAGCTTTTCTATTCCTTATTTAGTTCTTGTTACCAAAAGAAGAGAAAGGAAGTGAAAGAAAAGGACATTTCTCTGTTCAGTTCACACATCTGGGTCATGTGCTATGTTGTTCAGGATACCTTTGCTGTTTATAAATATAGAAAAGGGTTGGAATATCATTTTCAAGTAATCAATGCACATTTTCTCTTGGGACAGCTCCGTCCAATGCTCCAAGTTGACCCTGGATTCTGGCCATCTATTTTCCCATTCCCAACATAGGCTTTCTGGATGAGTGTGAAGACCCAAACCAATCCTGTGAAGAATGTCTATCGTTTAATGTGGAGAAATAGGGTTAACCCAAAGCTGTAGGGACAGTGGATCCTCAGCCTGTACATGTGCTGGTTACTCAGTGAAAAGTCCATCTCCTTTCCTTTTGTATATCTCCTGTCTAAACAATAGTAAATACTGCTTATTTGATAGACTTGTCCCTTCTGGGCACTGGGATTTGATAATTTATATTTCTGTTTTTTTGGTTTAATAGTACTGAGAGTTTAGAAACAGGAAAAGCCCACAGGCTCTTTGGACTTATTTTTGTTTTCCCCTAGCTAAACAAACTGTTCTGCAAATAAGGATTTGAAACCTGCTCTCCTCCCTCATCCCTGCTCCTCATCCCAAACAAAAATAAAACAAACCTATAGTGGCTGTGGAGGCTGCTGCAGGCACACACTGGTGTAAAATATAGAGAGAGTAAATATATTATTTCACTTGGCATGGTGCTGGCAAAGAACCCCCAGCTGGCACTATTCATGTATTATGATCCAAACTTTGCATGTACACACAGAATAAGAAGGATCAATTGGCAAACTCCGGTGCCGCCTGGCACAAGCATCTTCACGCTCTCTCTGGAACCAAAGAACTAAAGAATTCTGCACTTTCCAGAAGAAATCCGGTTTTGCTTTTCTAGAGTTTCATTATTTTGCTCTTCCTCCTCGCCGCCACCTCCCTTGGCTCCTTCTTAACTTCACTGTGTTATTTAGTCTCATCGCCCTTGTTACAGTTCACCATGCAGCTCTGGGAAGGGGAGTGGGCTAAGGTGGAGGTGGCAGCATTAGTATTGTTAGTGGAGTCCATGCCATTGGAGATGGCTACTGAATTGACCTCAGAGTTTATGGGTTTTGAAAGGTCGATGCCTTGGATGAGGCGGATCAGCTGTTTTACCTTCTCCAAGGAGCTGTGCATCTCCTTCTGTTTTGCAAGGATAGTATTCTTCATTTCCATGCATTTCTGCAGTAAAAGAGAAAAGGAGTAATAAGTACAAGCTTATGAATTAAAGAAGGTAAGAGAAGGAATATGATGTTCACAGATGTAAACACACACAGAAAAGACTGGAGCTACAATTTCACTTTCTCAGCCTAGATGAAAAAGTCTTGGTGCTGAGTTCACAGCAGAATTCGTATTTGCAGGCTGAGGAATTAAATTGCTAGTACATAGCTGTCAGCTAGTATGGCCCCCTTTCATCTCAAGGTATTGTGCAAATCCACACCAACAGGTCCATCCTTTTGTGTTTCTTTTGAAGGGGAACTTCCAAGTATATGTTCTTATTATTTTCCTACTAGTATTGCATAGCTGAAATTTCTTCAGCTCAGATCTGCAAACTCAGGCATCCTGCTGCAGCTGACTGCTGGCAGCATGTGTGCATGCCGCTAATGGGATGTAGCCTTTGCTTTCACATACATTTTTAGCTGGAACATCACTTCCTCCTCTCAATAAATAAAGAGGCACTTGAAAAGAAAAACAAGCCTTTCTTCATTGGAAAATCTTGGTTTGTCGCCACTTTCTTCTCTCAGAAGTGTTAGTAACCTAGCTAGCTTATCAGTTAAGAGTCAGGGTAAGATAACTTTGAAAACATATCACCAGTGGTGTTTCAAGGGTGAAAAACTGCTTATATCTGTTTGAAACTCTCAAAAAGGAGAAGATGGTAGCTATGTCTGTCACATCCATTTTCTTACATGAAGATGGCAACGTTCCTAAATTTTTTTTAAAACTTTATCCATGCTGATCTGCAGACACTGTTGGTTTCAGCTTTACTATTTTCACACACAGCCTGTGGCATCATAAAAATACAAAAAAATTTAGACCTAATGTCTCTTTCTTTTGGACAGTTCCAATGAAAGTATAAACAATGACTCAATCGGAGAAAAAAAAGAACAACATTCACCTTATCTACTGTCAATCCCTTATGTTAGGGAGTTGCATTGGCCTAGGTTATGCCCAGCTACTGCTAACTCAAAGGTGACAGTCTGCAGAACTGCCAACAAGCACCTCTTACCACTTCTTTGCTGACAATCTTTTTATTTATATCATCAGCATTTAGGGATCTTTAAACATGGGATATTTTTGTTCTAATAGGTAAAGACAGGCAGACTGGGAATTCAAAAAGAAAAGTCTGTATTTATGCATCCAGCCTCACAGATGCCGCCACGTAAGAGATTTCAGTGTTTTTCATTCTGTGATACTGATGAAGGCTTCACTGAGGGGCTCAAACTTTACACTGGCAACTCAAGAGCCTAATTTGCCTATTAAGATGAGAAGAAAGAACAGATTAATATGTATGCTCCAATTACTGTGATAAAATAAGGTAGAAACTACAGCTTCTAGTTTGAAATATAACACCGTCTAATTAATATTATTCAGAAGCACGGAATGCACAGTGTCCAACTGCTGACTGTCAAGGCAACATGTCAAGGGCCTGCGAGTCAGTCATGAATAAATGGTCACTTTTGGATCAGGAAGGTCTGGAAAGCCCATCAAGACTGTAACTCTTATTA
Organism: Cuculus canorus; assembly: GCF_017976375.1. Taxonomy (NCBI): domain Eukaryota; kingdom Metazoa; phylum Chordata; class Aves; order Cuculiformes; family Cuculidae; genus Cuculus; species Cuculus canorus. The sequence continues at coordinate 51,080,967 of NC_071405.1, forward strand.
TAAACAGAGGCCCAACCATTCTTATTTAAGTGAGCCACTAGAGAATTTGACTTAATCTCCTGCTCACAGACAAAAATGTTCTAGGTCATGTCTGTCACCTGGTGATACTATAGGTCACTGCATGTCTACAATATATAGTCACCATGGATCATGAGTAAGTGACTCAATATAAGTATACGTTGCCTGCATTTCATTCCTGCTGCCCAAAGTCCTAAAAAGCAAAGGAAAATGCTCACTCAATTCTCAATAAATCCACTGCAAGACAGGTCTAGCACATGGAGGCACTCTGGTTTTCTCTCTGCATTCTGGTACAGGAACACAGGTGCAGAGTTATTGGTAAGGCAATACTCACTGTTATAGAATTGCTGAGCTGTTTGACCTTCTGCTCTAGTTGTTCTCTTTCCTGTTTTAAATCTGAACTCCATTTAAGTAGTTTCTGTTTTTCCTCTTCTTTTGCTGCAAAACAGAATATTAATCAGAATATTTAAAATGTTCCTGTTACAACAGTGGACAGAGGGTCTAAACTGCTTCATGTTGAAGAGGGTAATTGTGTTTAAAGTCAATTCAACAAGCTGTGTACTAAATCACCCCAAAATGTCACCTACATACACAAGCATCACAGAAGGCTTCACAAGTATTTAGACTGCTATTTTCAATTCACTAGTGATTAAGGGTCTTCCCTTTTAATTTTCTTTTGTAAAGGAAGTACCATTCTATCCAATTCCCAAAGTAACATCTTCTGTTATTAAAAGCGAAACAAAAATGTTGTTCTCCATTTTCCTACCTGCTTTATACGCAATATATGAATGAACAATTGCTAAAGTTCCTGGCCACGGGATTGCTTCTTCCTTCTTTAGCATCTGAAAAAGAAGTGTTCTGAGATTTAGCTGGTATACAACCTATCTCTGAGAAAGCAAAAAGAAGAGAGAGAAAGAGGGGAAAACTGAGGATTTTCTTTCATGGCTATCATGAGCTTCATCCCTGTTAACATGAAGCTTCACAGACCTGCTCTGAGATTTAACTGAGCGAATTATTCACAAATGCATCGTGGCTGTGTTGTAAGAAACAGGCCTGTTTCTTAGAAATATCAGCATTTTCTCAGATTCTCTCCACTACCACAAGTGAAGTCCACTAATAAAACTGACCAACTTAAAAAAGGAATGAAAGGATAATATATCCGAACTCAAATTTGCGAGGAGACATAAAGTATTACTTCATAGTTCAGACAAATTGCTGATCTTAGTTGTTCTAGAAGAAAAGTTTTCATGGCACAGAACAGCCTCCACATCATGCATCCAAACATCACACTTCCAGGCTAGTAAAACACAAACCTGTCCTATCTCCCCTTCTCATCAGAATCATCTTAATAGATCGTCAAACCCTCTTTATAAGGGTAAGAACGATTTAAGTCTTTCAGATTCTTCCTACATATTACTTCATAACAAACTTTATTTTCAGAGAAAAGACACTTATTTTTAATAAGTGAATCAGAAGAGTCACCCAGAAAGACTCAGCCACTCTACAGTGAAATTACTCAGATTTCCTCCTCCTAATTTTGTGGGAACATATCACAGGAATATGAAGTGGAGGGATAAAGTCAGAGTAGGCAAGAGCAGGAAGAGGGAAGTGGTAACAGTCCTTCCTCTCTTGTAACTATTGACCAAGTCACTTGAGTTTTGCATTTTCATTCTTCTGAACAGCATAGTATGCCGGGCTGTTTTCTTACATTACCACCTGGCTAACTTAAGGTCACATGTGTGACCAAGCAATATGCTTCAGACAGAACTCTAACAGCTTCAGGCTGCCAATTATCAGTAATCGGTTGCAACTTCTGGAGTTCCATGTAAGGGTTAGGAACACAACAGTTAACTTCTCTGTCTTGTAATCCCAATGCAATTATAAACAAAATGTTCACTTCAATTGTGTAATTTCAGAGAGGGATCTGGAAGGAAGAACCACCAAACTCTTCACTTGTCCCCATTATACCAACGCTGGATGATATCATTAAAGAGATCACTGAAGACAACCTCTCTGATGTCTGATTTATATGAGCAAACACAGGTTTATATTTGCTCTATTTATTGAGGTAGGCTTGTGCAAATTTTTTTTTTTTTTTTTTTATTTTCCAGAAGAACATACTAACAACTTTGGAAGAAACAATGAGCTTAAGATAAACAGCAAAATTTCTATGGGTCACAGAGAACCTTTCCCAGAAGTTTGATTACTTTGGACCAGAAAAATAATAAACCCACAAGGGTAACAAATAAAGACCCCAAATCTGGCAGCAAGACTTAACAGTCCTATATTTACATGCATTCCAACAGAGGTAATCTGATCAAATTCACAAAAGCCTCATTACAGATCAAATAGATTTGTTCAGTGTCAGGCTGTCTTGATCTAAGTAAGCCAAGTGATCTGTTATTTTCTTAAATGCAGAAGAAACTTCATATTGCATTGTATATAACTCTCCTGTCTGTGAAACAATACCTGGTCTTGACATTTGGGACAGATCCACATGCCCTTGGGAATGGTTTTCAGAGGTGGGTCCAGGCAGTCCAGGTGATAAACACGGGAACATGTGTCACACATCAGCAACTGCCCACTTTTTCTGCAAACACTGCAAAAATCCTCATGGATATCACCCTATAAAATTGAAAGGAAGGGGTGTGGGTGAGAGAAAAAGAGAGAGAGAGAAGGCAAAAAGTGAATTTTGACCTTTAGCATCTACATCCTAGTTGAATGCGAAGTTTACTGCGCAAACTGTTTCAAAGGTGATTCCAAATGGTCAAGCCCTTTGTAGGCTATGAAACAGGAAAACCAGGCAGGATGTCAGAAAGAATCCCTCTATCCTCCCAAGGCGAAATGTTACAGCAAACATTACCAGAGCTTCTGTTAACAGCTGCTACCTGCCATAGACTTTCTTCTTTAAGATTCCTATTTTACTGTACTTTTTCCCTCCCCCCGCCAAAGTGACAAGCTACCCTCTTTCTTAACCCTTCTTATTTCTGGAAGTAAACCCAATCCCACTTCAGGATGCTGATGAGGCTGTCTCTCACCAGTAACAGTATGTAAGAAACTCTGTTTGAGTGACTTGAAAGAACGCTGTCAAGTATTTAGGTCAGCTTTAAAAATGAAACTGGAAGAAAAGGTGTGCTTATAAATGAAAAAGAACAGAACGAATTATGTTTTGAGACAATTCTTTTAACTTCACTTAGGTTACCTCAAGCTGCACCAAAAAAGCTGTGACTCGAATTTTTCTCATTCTCTATAGCGAGTGGTTTATGTTTCATCACCGACATAGGCTCAGGGCCAGGTTGAAGAAATACCATGACAGATTTTCTAACTAAAGGTTTTTTTAAAAGAAAGAATTGAAAACACTATTGGCAGTGTCCCTTCAAAAGCCAGAGTTAGCTACTATTGCATCACTATCAGAAAGAATTTTTTTCCTGCAACTTAACCTATTCAAGGCCCTCCCTGGAGTCTGAAATGTGCATTTCTCACTGACTTCAGTTAAAGTTTCACACACACCAGATCTGAAAGATAATGATCTTAAGATGTTTTGAGTCAAACTGTGCCTGTACACTCCCCATGTATGAAATGTCAACGTGCGCAAGGTTTCATTTTGACCCATAACATCTTTTCAGGTGTGTGAATAAATCTATCAGTTGGAAGGACAGCAGATTTGGCTGTGTATTTTGCCAGGCAAGAAGAATGATGCTAATCTCTACTATGGATAAAATATTAAACATATAAGAAAAATGACACACAAGCAATCCACTCAGGTTTCTACTCCTCAGCTCTACTGCTGATGAGGCCTTTCTTCGAAGGGAAGGCTATTCTTCTCTTAATTCCCAAGGTTAGCACTGATGTCATGTTTTCTAAAGGATCAATTTTTAGTGAATTTTCAGGGCCATGTTCTGGTTTCATTACTCCCAGGGATCACCAAGAACTGGGTTGTGGTATTACTTCATCCTTTAATACCAAACTGTTCTTCCCTGTTAAATGAAGAATTAAATGAGCTACATTTATGCCTCTTGTGAAGTGATCTGTGTAACCAGGCTTCTTTTCATCTATCCTGCCTTCTGTGAGTACAAGGAAAAGAAGGCAGGCAGAAGATGTCATGTAAGCTAAAACAAAATCCTCAGCAACCTAAGGAAAAATTTAAGAGGAAAGTTCTCATATTTTAGAAGAAAATTCTCACTCTAGAGAATGACATGTGTTAAGATGCATTGGTTGCCACAGACAACCGATGGCACTTGGGAACTTGCTCAGGTGCAAAATTATTGGTGTGTTGAACACCAAACCTGTTTTGTCTAATACCTGGCAGATAAAGACCTACACAGGAGACATATGCAGTTGCTTCTTGAAGGGGAGACGTTTAGAAATTTAGACCCAGAACCTTCTAAAATTCAGCTGAATGCTGCAAAACCTAAAGTGATACATCTGGTCAATGTGCAGTGCAGTTGAATGTGTTGAGATGACAACATATGCACAAAATCCATGGTCCTCGTTTTGGTAAGGCAAATTTCAAGGCATTTCCTCAGGATTAATAACCAGCCTTACCAAAATCCCCAAAGTGAAGCCACTGATTCCAAAGAAATGGTTTTATGGGCAGTTAATAAGTATCTACATAAAGGGGGGCTGGATTTGATGTTGTGACATGCACACCGCTAATCTCAGCTTCTGGACCAGCTCTGTGAAGACTATAAGCAGCTAACTTAGGCTAGAGCAGAGCTCAATGAGGCTGCTCTAACACATGCTATGGGCTGAAAAGACTGAATAGTTTCAGAACAGAGACTATAAAAGGTGATTCAACGTCACTTTTTGCTCTACTTCCTCTGCACTAAGAGACCAGGAAAATAAATGAAGGCTTTGGGGACAGGTAATAATTTTCTTTATTTTTATAGAGTGCCTAGAGCAGCAGGACCGGGCTTTAGGCACTCAGACACTCATTTCTGTCCCCTGCATGAGGCTGGCACAAGAACATGCATGTTTATGAGATTAACGAGATCAGGACATGTTATTGGCTAAGACTAACAATTTTTAGCTATGTCACTTCCCTTACGCAGATCATAAATGTGGTTTCAGATATATCTGCGCTGGAACAACACAGGAGGCATTTAAGGGATAAGAAAAGACTGCTGATGACAGGTAAGCCAGTTCTTCTCAGTGGTACCACTGGTCATAAACTGTGGCATGAGCATTTCGGTGCATCCTGTATTCCTCATCTAACGAAGCTGCAAGATGCTTAAATGCCAAAGACCGAATTTTACTCTTTGACTTCACTTCCAGCATGACTCATACTGCCGGTGTTAAAAAATATAGTACTTTTTCAGCGTTACATAGCACTTTTCCAAACAAGGATGATAATGGTTTCCACAAGTATTCCTAGGTTCTCAAAATTTAGATGGGAAAAGGAAGCACCACGCCAAGTGTATAAAGGAGGGAAACCAAATCACAAAAGAGGGATGTGACTGCACAAGCCTATACACCAATTTTATGAGAACATTTTAACAGAAGACTACCTTCTAGCTCGTGATGGCAATGGGAAACCATTCCTCTCTTTATGATTAGCAAGTGGGAATTATAACATGCAATGACAGAAGACTAGATCTCATATTTACCTCCTTTCCAATATTTTGCTGTCTCTGAAGGTTCAAGTTTTAAGAATGCATTTTTCACTAAAAGAGATAGTTTAGTGAGCACTTCAACTTACATTTTCTACTTTTAAGTGTATTCTTTAATATGGAATTCAATACCATATATTTCTGAGAAGTTTACCAAATTAGCCCAATTGACAGGAAATATGCATGGAATGGGACTTTAGGATAATATTCTTCCAAAAAAATTAAATACACAAAAATGTTAGTGCTATTACACATGTATAAACTAAACAACTTGTCTGGAAACATGTTAAAGGAGATTTGTAGAAGGTTCTAAAGGGTGCTGCTGTGCTATATTATAATATGCTGAGGTAAGAGAAAATGTTAATTACCTGCTGTGTAATCTTCCATTGTCTCCTTTAAAATACTTCTTTTTCAGTAATTAATGAATATTAAAGCAACCCAGAACCTAGGTCTAAATGCTATCCAAATTCAGAAAACTCGGGGCATTTGGAACTACATTTCAATGCTACAGAAATTCACTATTCCTGATTTAGCTCGCTGCCACCAGGCACTGCGGAAAACAGGGCAACAACTCATTATACTGTTTTGAGAGCTCTTACACAGTGGGAAAAGACTCAGCCGTATACACACACAATGTCAGAGATGGAAAAGACCCCCACTACATTAACCAGTCCCTCTCTTGGGGCCAAGGTAAAAAATGTGCTCTCCAGCATGTTTGCTAGGTATTTGTACTGCTTACTTTTAAAAGCCCCCAGAGATGCGCTGCCCCACCTTCTCACTCAGGAGCTGTTCCACAGCTCCATTCATTTCACTGTCAAGAAAGAGCTTTTACAGTTGAGTGCTATTCTGCTCTCAAAAATGACTACATAATAGAGAACCTTTTAATTTCCCATACATAGTCCCTGGGTATCAGAATTGCATCTATTTATTTCAGTGACTCAGACCCACTTGTACTATTTCTATTCCTGTTACCTCTGCAGAACAAAAACAGTTCAGAGGCAAGAAGCTGGCTTCTATTCCCTATTGTATGTGGTCAGTAGAGTTGGTCTCTTAGGCTGTGTACTTACAGTGGTGCAACTGCATAGATTAAAAAAACCAGCCCAACTCTTCCTTAAAGGCCATTTCAAATGGTTTGGCCTCAATTATATGCGATAACATGTTGGAAAAAAAGGGGGGGTGAGAGGAGAGACGGCTCTGACTCTGATTGCAGAAGGAATTTGCAGCACTGGTATGAAGACATAAGCAAGTACCTTTTCATTTTTAGACTGTGCCATGCCTAGTAAGTACCAGTCGTTTAAATGCAAGAACTTTATTGGAAGTACACTACAACTCCTGAGAATTTTTGTGCGATGAATTTTTTCACCCATACTGAACAGTCACACTAGATTTTCAGACAAACCATAGTATATAGTTCCTTCATTATGTCATTTTGGACACAGTGACCCAGTCCAGTTCCTCCCACACTATTTATCTTCTAAAGTTTATGTCTTTATTTCAATTTTTTTCATGTTTTTGCAAGAAATGGAAACAATACCTGGATGGTTCTCAGCAACTAAAAAAAGGTGGTGCTTTGAGCAGCAAATCTTATCTTTGCATTACCTTAAGAACACTCGCTTCTTTACAGATTCTAACAGTATGACCAGATGTCACTCAAGACAGATTTTGTGATCTGAGCACAGAGGCAATGTATTTAGCTATGCCAGTACACCAGAACTGCCAAACCAGTGCTGCAAACGCTGCTCCTGGCTGTTCTGTGTGACCTAAGTGGCTTCCCTCCTTCCCTCACTACAGAAACACCACAACTTTTTGTTATTATGGTCTGTAAGTAATACTTCCCATTCTCCCCTTCCTCCTTTTTCATGGATGACAGATTCAATTCAGTCAAGATCTCAAACACTACACAAAGGAAATGAGCTCATCTAGCATGCCTAGCGCCTCCCAATGTTTCAATCCACTGAAGGTTTTACACATAAAATCTCTACAGGACGAGAACACAGGTGCAGAAGGGAAAAACGAAGGCTATTAAAAATACGCTGGACTGTTTCGCTGCATTGAATCAGGCTAAATGATGAGTGAGACTAAAGAAACAAAATCTGCAACAATTTTCCTTGTGGCTGTTTCCGCACATCTTTTTAAAACTATTCCCCTCCCCAAGAGTTACTTACGTCTGTGGAGCTGGGGCTAGGCAGGGACACAGGCTGAACAGCTGCGGGAAAAGTAAATGTGGTCTCTGTCTTTTCATTTTCAGGGGAGTCAGGATAACTGGACAGAGGGGACGTGGGGGTCAAAGCCCCGAACCCCAGCACCGTGTTGTATTTAGGTGGACGACCTACATATCGACAACAGGGAACATAAAAAACAAACAAAAAAATAAAAAGGAAAAATGATCTTACATACCTTTGGCCAGTGGTCCTCATTGGCTAGCGTGAAAAAGGAAATGATGTAGCACAGAGAGGAAGTTAATATAAAAAGTTACAAGTAGAAAGACAGAAGCAAAGATTTAAACATTTTTTAGAAATCTTTCAGTAGAATTTTGCAAGGAAAGAACATTTAAAAGATGAATTTCAGAAGGAAACAGAAATAAGCTATGCAGAGGGTCAAAGAACCATTCCCACAAAACCAGTGTGGGGACACCTGTCACTCCTAGAAATGGGGCTATTCAGTTTTTAGGGAAAACATATTGGCTCCAAAGCTAGAGAGAAGCTACAATAACTACCATTAAATCCTTCCTACTGTTATCCTGCACCTCTGTATCTTTCTAGTACCAGCATAAACCTACACAAAGGTTAAGTCCTTTATCAGAGGCCAACACTCACCAACCCCCTCCTTTTCATCCCATTTTTTTAAACTCACTCACCCGCAGGTCAGCACTTTCTACCCTACCAGTACATTTTTTTTAAATCAGGCTACCTCAAGACTATCTCCAGTTGTCTGACCCATAACACCAGCCCTACAACCTGTAACCTACCACAGGTCTTCCACTGTAACCCCCAAATGCTATATTCTTTCTTAGACTTTCTCAGTCCAGTACCATTATGCACAACTCCTATATGCTCCTTTAGAGTAGCAGAAGCACAAAAAGCATCTGTAACAATTTTCATACAATTATGTATGCAAAACAAGACAGCAAAAAAAGCAGTATTTAACCATCATTTCTGCTTTCCTACTCCAGGGTAATTTATGGCTGTGTAAACACAAAGGAGTTCAAATTGAGGAATAATTCCCCAGATCTTATGTTTACAGATTGTCAGTCTTTACCTATTAATATTCCAAACCTTACATCTAAGGTCTGGATATGTTCCAGAACTAAGTATGTCCTTGGAAATGGATTTCTGATAGCGATGTCCAAGGCTGAAATTTCTGACATGCTCAGCACCATCTAGAATTAACTAAAGCTTTCAAGGGCACATGCTTGCATAAGCCTTTCACCTAATATATTGCTATGCTAAATCACAAAACAAATGTATACAACCAAATCTTTTGTCAATTGAAAACGCATGCTACTAATTTGGTGCTGATGCAAGGTACAGGCTCACAACAGGGTGTGAGAAAAAAAGAGAAAGTATAATAGCAGTCAGTATGCAAAAACAGGCTTAGAGAGCATCAAATACAAAAGCATACAATTGTTTTCATTGATACAGTAATTGTTCACAATGAGTTATAAAATAGAATTAAGACATCATTACTAGAAGGAGCATTTACTTATCCACAGAGTATATACAAAACTCTCTCTCTCTCTAAAATCTACATAATATCTTTTGAAAAAATATAGTTAACGTTATTAGAGGAAGTAGAGACTGATGTCTTTTATTTAGAAACAGCCTAGCTGTAGAAGTGTCAGCTTTGCCACATTGCCTGCTGGACTGAAGAGGTTTATCAAGGGCAGAACACATCAAATGAGTATTTGACCTTGCAGCCCAAAACCCAAAGGCAATGGAAGTGGTCAGTGCTAGGTAGGAGTGTGTTTTTTTAATCTGATTGATTATTTTTTTCCAGACTGCAAACTTGGGAATAGAGGAGGTATTACAAATCTTTTAAGACTGTGGAAAATCATTAAAAATCAGAGAGAGACTGTCATATATGTGTGGTTGATACCATGCACAAAATAACGTATCTCATTCTCTCCCGCGCTGTTTTGACTCATCTGTTTCACCATAATCTAAGTCTTAAAATTTCACCTTTTCTGTAGAAGGATTTCTGCTGAAAAATACCACATACCCATATGAAAGATCATCTCTGGCACTCTGGTTGCAGAGAAGTGCTCAGTATAAGCACGATAGACTTGTTCAAGATAAATTATTTTGAAAGACCCATCTCTACTCCCAGTGGGAAACAAGGCTCTTGTCACACTAAGTTTCCTCATCTATTGAGGGCACAGACTTTTTTTCCATAGCCGCCTTCTTCTTGTCAGATACAATTTAGTTAATAAAAAGAGGATCGTGACAGCAGCTTTATACCGCTAAATGATGTACAAACATTTCACCTTTCACTTTGCTCTGTTTATCGTTTGGGGTTTTTATTGGCATTTTTTTGTTGTGTTGAGAGTGAAACTGAAAAAACCATTCAGATGCCTAAAAAAATCTGCTATGCTAATCCCTACAAGTCATCACCTTTGTCTACAATGGAAATTTACTGGACAAATAAAGTACTGTACAGTCCTTCCTTGTTTTGCTCTTCAAACCAGCAAGGGGACTGCAAATGCAAGACAGAGGAAGAGGTATACAGCAGGGAGACAGGTCTAAGTATACCTCACCTCTTTTACGTGTCCCGGGATGCATTGTGCTGTTCAGGTACGTGACCGCACTCTTCTTGCGCTGCAGGGAAGAACATGACAATTTTTGTTGGCTAACATTTTTGGCAATGACTATATGCAACATTTGAGGAACAGCACAGCAATACTAAATGAGATTATTAGCTGTTCCATTTTCTGAAATACAGCTAGCTAAATAAACAGGTTAGGTTTTTTACACTATTTCTGACATCTGGAATGCTTCAGGCTGAGTGTGAGCTGACCTGAAGGTAAAGCTAACACACAATGTCATTTAACATCAGCTTTACATAGAAGGCAGAAAAAGATGTAAGTATCAGAAAAACATCCCAACATATTTACTATTTAAAATTCCAAGGGCCATATCATAGCAATGGTCTTTTGAATTATAAATGATAGATTACCTGTCTAGTAAGGACTGAGATAGCTTAGGAGGTAGCAACATCGCAGAGACACACAAGCTCAGAATAAAAATATCAGCTTCCCCCTGTAAAAAATTATTACCTCAGGCTCAAAAACAGCTCCACTGTACACTGGATTTGCTGTTGTTCTTCTTTTCCTCTCTTGTCGCTTACTTTGGATTTCTTGTAAAACAAAGCATTCAGGTTAGAAAAAAAAGTGTCTCAGAAATTATATGAAGTCCTCAGAATTCAGTTTGCATGAGAGGAGAGCCGTGAAGATTTATACAAGACACCAATCATGCTGAATATATACAACTTTGTTATACTTCTAATTTCTGAAGGATTGAAAACTGAGAGCTGACATGGAGTACAAATACAGTGCTCAACTAACTAATGAAACAATTGCCATCTTCTTGCCAAGTACTTCACAATTAGGACATTTTAAACTCATAGACATTGTAACTGGGATCTAAACCAAAAATCCTCTGGTAACCTTGTTGATACTTAAAAATAAATGCAGTATAGAAATATGCAACCTGTTGAAATGTTGTGCTGTATTTCACTGTATAGGATTAAGGAGTTTAAATTATAAAACCAATTATAATCTACTAACTCATTCACTACAGATTACAGTCCCATGAAATCAAGAAATAAATGAAAAATCCAGATGTTGGTTATGGTAAAATTATCCATGGTGTAACTTTGCAGATACAGGGGTTGTCCAGAAAGCAGTGGGATAGTCACAAATTTCTTTCCTACCAGTAGAGCACACACTTTTTTTCCAACCACTGATCTCTGCTGCATAAGCAACTGCATTGTTTCAATATAATTAGAGGAATAAAAAAGTATGTGTAACAAAGTCAGATCAAGAGTACAGACATCCCAAACATACTTTTGTGCAAGAAAATACTGCATTTAATACAGAAATACTTCGGAGCCATACTTCCAATTCAGAATGGCCATGAAACATGGAGCACAAGAACCAATTTAATACATTTTTCCTACCTTCCAGATGGTCGTGAGTAACTAGTCCCAGAGACACCATGAAGGCAAGTTTCTGTGAGGGGGAAGAAAAAAAGACAAGTCCAACCATTAGGATCAGCTATGTCACCTACGTCCTTTAAAGTGAGCTGACAGGTAACTAAAGAACAAAAATGTTATTAGTGACACTTTGCTTCTATAAATCACTTTTCATTCATATGTGGCAAACTGCTTTACAGGGAATAGATGATAGTCTCATTTTGTAGCTCGGAACTGAGGCTGAGATACAGGGAAATGTCAATTGCTTATGAACACAGAGCTGGCAGAGCTGGGGACAAAAAAGTAGTTGTTTTAACTTCCAGTCCAATATTGAATCAACTATTTAATTGGCTCTTAGAAAACATCAACACAGTTCAATTGCCAGCAAAATACTGCCACTTGAAGACCATTCTCTATATATTGCAAACTACAAGGAGAAACTCTGGTTTACATTTGCCATTCTATAAAAGCTATGGCTTTCTTAAAGGACTCCAACTTTAATGCAGGAAGTGCAGACATATCAAAATCAGAATTTGTACTGACAACAGTTAATGCTTACACGGTGGTCAGTTTGAATCCATGTACAAAAACAAATGCAGCAGACCATTTAGATGTAATACGTTCCAAAATTCTGTATGGTAGAAAAGGTTTAAAGAATAGCTAGTCTGGCCACTCATTTCCTCCAAAACCAACTGGACCTAAACTGGAACAAAACCTGGGCAGAATGTGAACATATATGACTTTTTCCTGCTCACCAGAGCAGAATTATTTTATAAAGCAGAATAAAGATATTTCTCCAATGCTAAAAATAGCTCCAGAAGTCTAAAACCACAAAGGAATGGAAATCAACACTGTAATCTAAGCCTCCTTGTTGAAGAATGTATCAGAGGGAAATTACAATCTTCTAACTTACAAGACTCAGAACTCAGATGCATTCCAGGACTAAAAAATGCTACGCATTATATTGATTTAAATTTCTTATTTAGTCTTATCAACTACTGCCGCCCAACAGGAATGTATGGAATGTTAAAGTCAAAGAGTCTTGAGGGAACAGAGGGGGAAAAATGTTTTCTGAAGGACAGAAGGTTTCCTTTGTTTCTTAATAGAAAGTGTGTTCTGATACCTGTGGATTTTCTTCTCGTTTTGGCTTCGGTGCAGCAGGTGGTGTAACTGTACGACTTTCTGTTTGCTTCTCTTCTGCTTCCACATGTGGTTTAATAGTCTGAAAAGAAACAGTGTTGCTCTCATTCAGGATAAGAATGATGTTTTTTACTTTGACTAATAAAGGAAAACAAATACTTTCACAGACACAGGAGAAAAACAGTTTAAAGCCAGCAGTGTACTAACAAAGACTTAATTGAGGAATCTGACATGAGAGGAATGTTAAATAAAGTGCTTCCCTTTAACAAAAGATGAAACAGCTTTACCAATACACCATTAACCCACGCAGCCATGCAAACAGTAAAAGTAATCTTAAGAGTTAACAGAAATCACTATATAGTATTGGAAAACAGACACTTCAAGAAAAAGTAACCCATGGAAGAAACCATTCTGCATGGCACATGCGCTTTGTACTTCCTGCTCTTAAGTCTTCATATTTCATAGAATATGGATGGCTCAAAAACTGTCTCTCTAACTCCTATGATCTCAGGTATTTCTAAGCTTTTTTGTTATCTGAAGCCATACTCTTCTGCAATGGTATCACAAACCCTGCATAACAATCCTTCGCACATGGCATAGCTGTTGAGGCTCCAAATAGAGTGAGGCAAGCTATGGAGAGACAAACTTGTCCCCTTTATGATATGGAGAAAATACACAGAAAAATTTATGTATTAACTAAACCTCCACCATTCTTCTGTATGTTTTTCAACAGCTGAATTGCCAGTAATTATTCAAAGAGCAAATGAATATTGATGACATCAAAAGGAACAGGCATCAAAATATACTATTGTAGAAGTACAACTTCAAATCATACAAAAAGGACACACATCGCTGAGCAACATGTGGAACAGCCTTGAGGTATGCAAGAACCTATGCATGAGAATTCACAGGCAGAACTGAGCATGAGCTTATCTCATTTGCACAGTGTCCATAGGTGACTTCAAAGGCAGCTAACCTCAAAACACAATAGTCTATGAAAGAGTTATAAGTGAAATATATACTACTACTATTTTTCTATATCATCTAAACAACATGTTATAGATAATTCATTATATATGATACAGTTTATACTAACACATAATATAAAAAGAGTTAAAAGTAAAACATATTGTTTTACTTGAGCTGAATGTCAAGGACTCTCAGTTGCTGACTAAAGTCAAGTCTTACATTAACTAAAGTAATGTTTTATTTTATAAAATTCTTTTCTGGAGGGAGACCTTAAAACTAAACATCTAGAATTCTCTGTTTCTGAGGGTCTCCTTTCCCCTCAGTCAATCCAATTTAGTCACAGGGAACTATCAGTCTTCAGAAGCTGTGTGAGACTACTTTTTCTCCCATCATAAGACTGCAAGATCAATGAAGAAATGTCTACATTTATCCTATTAAATATCCAAGCAATTTGATGTAATTTTTGCCTTTCACGTAGCCATCCTTTAAAAAACAGAAACAGAAAATATTTTTCCAGTGTTTCTTAAAGGCTTGATATGAACATGGATTGCAGTTTGTACTTGGTCTCCAAGATTCTAGTACAGTCCTACAATGTAGCTTGCTCATGAACTGCTGGTTAAGACAGTAGTGGGAGCAGAAAACACTGAAGCATGAGAAAAAAATTCCAATGGCCCACATTAAAGAAAAACTTCTACCCCAAGAGTTGCAAGTTATTCCACAATTTGTACTGTTGTTGGAACACAAATATCCCCAGTACCCACTGAAAATTTCTCCATGGTTGTCGTCCTCTCCAAAGCGTCACAGTAAAGCAATAAACTCAGTACGCTGCATTAGTGGATTCTTTCTTGTCTGTACCTGTTTTTCAATGTTTGGTTTGCTGATCTGTACAGTCTGAGGTCCAGCGAGCCTGGTACCCGGTGCTGCTATCACGATGCTGGTGAGCTGTGCCATAGGGAAAGTTTTGGCTATGGTTGCTGTCTGCCCATTAACTACACGAACTGGATGTATGGAGTTCTGAGAGTTGGGTAAAGAGGTGGGTGTGAACTTTGTTGTCAACATCACAGGCCTCTGAATAAGCTGAGGAGCTGCAAGCATTGGAGGAGGTGCTGGGGCAATAGGAATGTTATTTTGGGCAACTGGTTTAGGTCGAACCTACAAAACCAGAGAAAAACAAAAAAAAAAAAAAAGAAAAGAAAAAAGAGAGAGATAAGTCTATCAGTATTTCAGATGAGCTTTTATACTAAGTCTTACAATTCAGTCTGTATAATCTGCAGAAGGTTGCTTGATTTTTTTATAGAATGTCATTTTTAGTGTAGTGTTTTAAGTACGGAAAAGCCGTGTTTTCAAACCTCCTTGCATAAAACCAATCCATAATGTTTGCATATGCAGTCACTGTCCCTGAAATGGTATTTGGATGCACAGACACTTATACTGCAAGTCTATTGAGAAGTGCCTTATTTGTAGCTAAATTAACTTATTGGTTTTGCAAGCCAAAAAAATCATGTAATATTTACAGGCACAGCTGAGGCGATCATGTTAAAAGTGTGTCTCAGGGCTTTATACTGACCCTCCAAGAAATCATGAACAGCTGATTGTGCCCTGAAAGAAATAATTAACTTTTCAGCAAAACTCTGTTACCTTTATCAACGCTATGTATTATTTAGACACTTGCACAACCATTTTTGCTAAGATTATACATTAATGCCTCATTGAAAGTGCTAAAGGCTACAGGTAAATGCAGCCATTACTCTTTTCTTCATTCACCACAGAGAAAAGAAGCACAAGAATCTTCCAATACTCCACCGCCAATAATTGCTTATTTCTTGCCCATTGTTAAGTTTGTGCTTATCAGATCATTACAGAATATGGAAGCAGAATACATTACTCTGAAAAGAAAAGTCTTTTTCCTTATTTGATTCCAATTGTCCTATCCACTTTTAATCCTCCATAATGCATTTTATCATGGAAAACTATGTCACATTCCAACAGCTCTCACTATCCCTGAATCTTAACCAGTTTTTTCTTTTTTAAAAGATTTAGACTTCTATTCACAGCACCACATATTTCTTACAAATGAAACACTTCCTCCTAGATTTTTATTTTAAATCCAGCAGCAATCTGTGTCTTTCTCAAACCATGAAAAGAAAAGCCAAACACAAATTTTACCGCTCAGCTGCAAACAGAGGTCGATCTCTGTTGCAATAAAGAAATACTTCGAAAAATCTAGACACATTTCATTTTTCCTTTTTTTGCTCATAAGCAGCAAACAACACTTACACCAATTGGTCTTGGGTGAAGCTTTGATTTTGCTGACACCTGTTCTATGGTTTCATTTCATTTGATACAAATGGGATCATACACAAACATCATATATGAATTTCATAATCACAGACTGATGCAGGTTGGGAGACAGCTCAGGAGGTCTCTAATCCAATTGCCTGCTCAGAACAGGCCAACACTAAGTGTATACCCGTTTGCTCAGGGCTTTGTCCAGACAGGTTTTTTAAACTCCAAGGATGGAGTTTCCATAACATCTCTGGGAAGCCTCTTCCACTCCTAATTGTGCTCAAAGAAAGAACTGTTTCCTTATACACAGTCTATACCTTCCCTGTTCCAATTGATCATCAGTGTTTATAGTTCTCCTGCCAAGCACCTATGTCTTCACCTTCTTGCTAATTTCCTTGCTGATATTAGAAATAAGGCTGCTGTTAGGGTGCTCCCGAAAACTCTTCTCCAAACTGAACAAGGCCTGACCCCTCAGCCTTCCCTTGCAGGTCATATATTCCTGTCCCTCAACTATCTAAGTGGCCTTTCTTCCCTGGGGTTCATTCAAATGTATCAGGCCAAGGGGTCCAAAATGGCATGCTGTGTATCAGATCCAGTTTTACAGCTGCTGAGGAAACATGGAAAATCTCTACCCATAGTCTACTGGCTGTGGTTCGGTCGGTACAGCCCAATATGCTGCTAGGCTTCTTTGCCAGGGCACACTGCTAGTTTAGCTACTGCCAAGCAAGACCTTTTAAACAGTGCTGCCCCCCAGCCAGTACCTACGCAGGGGATAGGCTACTCCTGGTACAAGACTTTGCCTTTTTCTGTGCTGAAGTTCAAGAAATTCCTGTTGCTCCAATCCTCTATCCTGCCTAGAGCCCTCTGAATGTCAACATTGCCCTCAGAAGTATTGACTGCACCCTCGAATTTGGCATCATCTACAAATCTGTTAAGGCTGAATCATCTCCTTGACCATATCACCAATAAAGACAGACAAAAATTACGTTCACAGAAAGTATCTCCTATCTATTCTATAATTAAGCTGCTTCTTCTATTGGCTGTTCTCTGTGCACTCACCTGTGGAAGAAAATTTGGACGAGGAGTAAGTCTGGGAGGAGGGATGAACTGCGGCACTTTTATGGGCTGAGGTGTAGCCTGAACCTGCTATGAGAACACAAGAGAGCTCAGTAAGAGGAAAGCAGTTTGAAGTTGTTCACCAAAATCAACATCCTGAACGTATTTTCAGACCTCGTGTCCCTGGTTTTCCACTCTGTAAATAATTCTTCACAGGAACAGGTTCTTCATTAGAAATGTATTAAACACAGAGCTAATCTTTCTTTCCAGTTCCCACACATCTTGCTTCATAAAACAAAAGTATCTTTCCTTTCAGCTGAACTGTACTAACTACTGGACTCTGCAATCTAAAATAATTTCATACTGAAGATGATGAAAACTCCTGTTGTTTTAATAGTTAAAAACTGGCTTTAGAGACAAAAAAGAATAAGGGACTTTGATGTCTAGCTAAATGAGCTTTCATATTGAATGTTGTGCAGAAGAATGAAAGAGCATCTCACTCAAATAGAAAACATCTGGTAGCTACCACTCTTTTAGCCATAGTAATGACTCTATGAGTGGCTCAAATACACAACCTGAAAATTTCAAAAGTAGGCCATTCGTTTGAAACAATTAAGATCTGATTTTAAGGTATGTTAAGTACTTCCCCACCTAACTGAAATCAGTTGGATGGAGCTGCCACTTGATTACCCTCTGAATAGCACTGCTGGCTACCCTAAATTGAGTATCCAGTGAGGTTCTCTGACATTAATGGCCATGTTCGTTTCCACCCTTCTGTTCACCCATACAAGACTGTAATTTACTTCAAAAAGGTCTTGTACTGATTAATTAATGCTTAGTAAAATATTCTGAGATTTTTGATGGAATTTGCTCCAGAAACATAAATCATGGACTATTATTAAAACAGAATCGCCTCTCAAACCTAAGTTAAGTTATTCAGCAAAGAAATGAAGCAGAGACACAAAGGACAGATGACAGTGGTGCAACGGATGACATGGCAAAAGGGAACAGTAGAAAAAACTCCATTCAAATAGTCCTCTCTGTTCTGATTGCAAACATATGGCTCACTGAGAAGCAAAATTAATTCCATTTGCATTACTGAACTGTATTTTTAATAAGATAAATGGGATTTATGCTTAGTGAAGTCTTAGCTTTAGTCCAGAAGCAAAATTTCCCTGCCAAGATACTACACAATGCCTGGTTTCCAGACCAAGAAGCCTATATAACCCAATTCTAAAACATTGCTTCTTCCTAGGTGGGTAACTATTCCAGAAAAGACTATATGATTTAATCAAAGCACTTTCCAAAATATATGCTTAGAGAAACAGGATCTGTATATGTGTGTGAAAAAGTGGCAAGTGAAGGCACAGTAGTGGGCAGCATTAGGGGATGTGTCTGACAGAAGAGACTTTGTAGACTTTATCATGCAAAGGGAATGAGACAGATGGACTAAAAAAAATCCAAAATGAAAACCCAAGCTGATCAAATGAAGGAAGTCTGACAACTCTTTTACCAAAGAAAAGAGTAAGAATTCTGCAGAACACAGCCAAATAGGTAGGGGCAAAACAATCATTACTTCTCCATGACTAGCAATTACTAACAGGGGAAACTTTACTCAGAGGTGATGACAGCACTGATTTAATTCTATAAAGTAAAACAGTAATAACAACCCATGTAGACAGCAAAGGCTTTTCTCTTAGATTATCATTTTAACAATGTCAACTACTGAAGACTCACGACATGTCCCCGCTTTTCTCCTTTCTGTGCAAAAACCTGAGTGTTTATTTTTTTTCCAATAGCCTTCTTGTAAGGCAAACCCACACATATCTGCAGGGCAAACACATGAAATGCTTACCAAAGTTACTGTGTTTTTTGCCACTATTTGGACTGCCTCAGCTCCTGGCCCAGTGACCTTATTTGTTGTCTGGAGGTTGACTGGCGCATTCTGCGCATCAGTGCTGAGGACTGCTTTCTGATTGTTGTTGATAGCAGTAACCATGGCAATGGTAGGTCTCTGACCCACAACAGAGGCAGGCATGGTCGCAGTTGCTGCTTTCAAGACGAGAGGTAGTGTCTTAGTGGTGATCATAGAAGCCGTAGTTACAGTTTTCTAAGGGAAAGAGAAAATACACTGTAAGAGACAGAGACACTTCATATCAGACAGGACGTGGGTTGGATAGTCAGAAACAATAGGCAGCAGAAGAAAGAAAAGGCAGCAGTGAGTCTATCTACCTACTGTTCAGACAAGCACATCATCCTAGTCCCTGAAAACTGGATAGCTAGAAAGAACTCTCATGAGGCACCTGTTGGATCTATTTTAATCATCTACAGCATTACAGATAGATTAAAAAAAATATCTAGAAAATGACAATCAAGTGTTAGTAGTGCCATATGCATATTTGGATCTTTCAGCTTCAAATTACTTTCAAACATGTACAGCTAGTGGCAAACCTATAAGGTGGAGGTTATGAAACACATCAGCGAACTAGCTTCTCACCAATTGAAACTCAGATTTTCAAATGGGAACTCCAGTTACAGAGATCCTCTCAATCAGACGCAGAGGGAGAAAACATTCATAACTTGGTTTCTTGCAGAACAAAAATGTATTTTTCATATCCCAAATCTCAGTTTTAGCCACACATACAGTTATTTAGCTCTTAACTAATCTTCCTGAGAGTATCAGAGGAGCTACCCTGAAGTTGTAAGAGCTGGCTCTTAGTCTGTCCAGCTAAAGGCAACTAAATTTAAGGTTGGTTTTGGAACATGCATGTGATGCCACGATTGCTCTTTGCTGGTTTTAAAGAGAGTGATTTTGAATGACTTAATGCTCACATTTATCTGAAATGCCTGAATAGGCTATCCCCACAAATTCCAAAATTAACACAACTATAATTTCGTAGTTTTGTTTCAAAATGTACTGTCTTCTAAGATATTAAGTAAACTGCACAATTACAAATCTCATTCAACAAGCAACAAGCCAAGAGAGTCTCCGTATAAAAACCAAAACACAAATGCTCACAGAAAACTCATGACAAGTGAGACTCATCAGAATAGCAAGTGAGCTCATTTCTTTCCCTTTGGTGTAAAAAAATCCATTGCACTAATAGTACTGCATCTTCAAAACAGCATGATCAAATGCTCTTAGTATTAAATAACCACCGTTTCGTCCAGATATCAGTGCTAGGCTCTACAATCGGAAGAAATGGAGAACCAGATCAAGCAATCTATTTCATGTTCTGAACATGCCTGATTTAGACTACTTGATTTTAATTACATAAGATCCTTCTCTTCTTTCTAATAAAATAATATATTTCCAGTTCGATTCTTCACCAATTTTATTTCACTAAACAAAAATACAGTTTACCTTCACACCTCTAATTTCATAATGCATAAACTATATCGCCTAAGTGTTAATTACGCATGAGTGCGAAAAAAATTCACTGTAAAATGCCAAATCAAAGGATAATTCAGGCTTCAATTTTATACATTTATACAAAATCCAGAACCAATTAACTTTTCCTTGTTGCAACACGAACAATTCCCTTAACATTTCATCTGAGATTCAATAGTTTCTTATAGACCTCTGCAGCACCTTCTCTGAAGCAAGAAGCTCCGTTTTCCTAATGCAGTAATGTTATTCAAGCTTTTCCAATAAGACATAACATGGTATCCTTTTCACAAGCATTACAGTAATCCACAAACATTTTAAAGAAAAGTGAAATCAATCATATAATACAAGACTGTGACCTTTTCAAGGGTTCTACCAAGTCTGTAAGTACTAAGAGTAGTTTCAGTCAGCAAATCACAGAGCTTGAATATACCTGTTACTTTGCCAGGCATTAATTATCTTGGTTATCCTAAAAAATTTTCAATGCATGAATTCATACCGAAGTCGCATTCATAGTAAGTCTGCATTACTTTATAGAATAACACTGCAATAATATGACCTTTTCACAAGCCTTGTGCTTTATGAAAACGTAAAAAGTCCTTCTTACTTGACTATAGTAAGTATATTAAAACGTCAATACGAAGGCAGCATATATACCTTGATTCCTAAACTTAATTGCTCTGAAAATAATCACCGAAAGCATTCCCTTTACTGGCACAGCCTTGGAAGATATATTATCTACAAAAGTAGGCACCAAAAAAATTTCTAGACAGACATAATATTTCACTTTTCGTTGCTGAAACAGATTGACGGGCAACAGGATAGAGGCACAACCTTAGATGCAAAACATGTACAGGAGTAAGTGAAGCTACTTCAGAATTATACCAACATAAATAAAACAAGAAAAGTGTTAATGACAAAAGCTAGCTTATTTATTCAAATGAGAGGATGACCCGCCTTTCAGTTTGTAATTACTTTCCAAGGACAACTGTACCAATGGCAGTCAGAAGGCTGTAGCAGTTTTTTGACTGTTTCACTAGAGGGCTCTTTAACTTTGAACAAGACCTCAGTTTTCACAACCCCAGAGATGACCTGGAAGTTAATGCACGAACACAAAAGTATGGAATATGGAGAAACACATGAAACTGCTTTTTGCCATCACGTTTCCTGTCTGAAAAAGAGAAATCAGTGATAGAGCACAGATGATCCATTGTTTGCCTATAAATATTTTAGAACACAGTAATATTGACTTCTTTATTCTCTTTTAGCTTTGATATTGATGTTGTTGCTCAGAGATGCCTTTTTTTTAGTTAAGTTTACTTCACTTCTTCAACGTTCTTTTCTCAAAAATACAATTATCTAAGCCTCATAAATACTCTTCTACAGCACATCCGAAACAACTTCCAGAGTTAATGACAGAACTAATAGCCTAATCGTTTCTCTCATCTTCTTTCAGGAAAAGGGAAGACAAGAATGACAATTGGTGGGTCAAAGCCATTGTGAGTCACTGCAATGTGCATAAAGTAAACTTCACAGATTAATTCTCTTATCTGCCTGTCCATGTGAACATGAGCTGCTGAGATTGCAACAACAGCAAAAAAGACCTCACATATACTTCTTTCTACAAAACACTTCCCTGCACTTTCTAGCTGTTTTATTAGAGCAGTTTTGGGATCCTTCATATTTCAGCAGGAGAAAGTTGGAATTCCCCTCCCAGTAGAAGCAGGTCACTTTCTCTGGTGAGTTCTGGGATTATGTCTCTTACACTATACTGCACTGAAATCCAGTCTATCTTCCCAATAAAGGCACTACTTTCCAAAACTCAGACTTTGCAACTGAAACTGTACACTTTTAGATCAATCTTTGCAAACTCAAGTAAGTATTATTTGACATGAGTTACATCTGTTTAAAAAGAACCAAACAGAAAGAAGAGGTAACGGTTTTCTCACATTTTGTTCACAGATGCAGTGGGCACTTTGTTAGTTTTGTGAAAATAAAGTATTTCAGTCATACACCTCATACAGTGTGTGTAAAGCATCTACCGTTTCTCGAGACCTACTGGACAGCTAACCATTCAGTCACCAATGGAAAACATAGGTTGCTGAACTTTCATTTATTTTTAAGAAAGGTGACACTGACGCTGCCTCCCTTCTTTTCTCCGAGATTATGATTTGACTTGTAAACACCACATAGTTTTTTGGACTCAGACAGGAGATTATTGTGACAAAACCCCACAAGGTCCATACATGCATCTACATTGAAGGAGAAATTCATATTGGTACACTAACAGGCAGAAGTGAAAGTCTGACATTTTCTCTCTACACTTTTCTTCCATATGTCTTTTAGTGAACATCACATTTAGCAAGGAAAAGAATTACTGTAGAGACTTTTACCTGTGATCCAATCACGTTTGGAGAGGGTGCAGTAGACTGCTGCTGCTGTTGATGGTGATGTTGCTGTAGCTGTTGTAGTGGTTGTGGCTGTGGTGTCTGTAGTTTGTTTTCTGACTGTGACAATGGCTGTATTTGAAACTTACTGTCTGGCTGTTCCTGCTTCACTATCAAATTCTTTCGAAGCTGTTCCACCACTCTTTTCTACCAGATAAATAAAAACATAAACAGAAATGATCACAGTTATTTAGCTGCACAATTTAAGGTAATAACACCTAAAGTTATATTTATTTAATGTAAATTAAGAACTCATCAGAAGGGATTAGTTTGGAATTTTAAAAATTGATATTATCTAAAAGGCACAGCATCAAAATCGGCCACAGAGAAGCATGGCTACCCAGCAAGGTGAGCTTGCTGTCTTTGTAAAAACCCACTCACCAAAATTCAGCCTATCCATGAACCAATGCAAGATCTCATTAACCTGTATTCACTTGAGATGCGCTAGCACTCTGATTCCGAAGTTTCTGATTCCTTCAAACACCATGCACCATTCCTAAACAGTGCTGAATAAGGACAGCAGGTCAAAGCCTCGGTGAGGACTTCAAGGCAATAGGGCTGCTATTTTGTACCAGGCTTTGAAACTGAGTGGAGATTTAGCCAGTTTGAATGCAAAGTGGGGAATAGGAAGGGCATGGATGGGTGGTCATTCTGTTCAATATTCTTGTCACCTGAAACACGGCTACCTATATGGGAAGGGATAACCATTGTGTATCTTTAGACGCTAACTCAACAGATTTAAGAGCAGACCAAGTGGCCTGCAGGATAAGATACCACGGCGCCACAGAGGTAATAAGTGCTCACAATCTATGTTCACAGAATCATAGAATCATTTGGGTTGGAAGGGACCTTAAAGATCATCAAGTTCCAACTTCCCTGCCATAGGGAGGGACACTGCCCACTAGACCTGGCTGCCCAAGGCCCCATCCAACTTGGCCTCAAACACCTCCAGGTATGGGGCATCCACAACTTCCCTGGGTAGCCTGTTCCAGTGCCTCACCACTCTCCTCATGAAGAAATTCCTCCTTATGTCTAGTCTAAATCTGCCCCTCTCCAGTTTATACCCATTGCCTCTAGTCTGACCACTACAAGCCTTTGTGAACAGTCCCTCCCCAGCTTTCTTGTAGCCTCTTCAGGTACTGGAAGGTTGCTATAAGTTCTCCTCAGAGCCTTCTCTTCTCCAGGCTGAACAACCTCAACTCTCTCAGCCTGTCCTCATATGGGAGGTGTTCCAGCCCTCTCATCATCTTTGTAGCCGTCTCTGGACCCGTTCCAACCGCTCCATATCCTTCTTATGTTGAGGATTCTAGAACCGGACACAATACTCCAGATGAGATCTCACAAGAGAAGAACAGAAGGGCAGAATCACCTCCCTCGACCTGCTGGTCACACTTCTTTATTCTATGTTCATACCATAATTCAGTTTGGACAAAGGCGAAAATACCACAAGACTTTTTTTTACCTTTTGCAGGCATGATAGAAAACAGACTTTTTTTTCCCCACACTCCAACCACCCTGAAATTAGGACGGTTTTTAAAAGATTTAGATACATGCTTAAGATGCCTTAATCAAGAGCATATGCATACTCCAAAACAGCTGTATGAGAAGGTTGGCCCTGGAAGAGAACGAAGTCAACAGACATAGCAGGGGCTCAACTTAGAAAGTCTAGTAGAAACAGAAACGGTCAGGAAACCCCTACCAAAGCCAGGCACTGACAGTGAGCTGCCCTAAGCAGCTCCATTTATATGGAAAGGAGAAGAAAAAAATATTCTGACAATATTAAATATTTTTATCTTCATTTTGAAGCCTTACTATTAAGACGCTGTACAAAACAGGGAGATGAAGCCAAAACAGGCCCTTAAAAATCCAGCTATTTACAACCAACTAAAACAATTTTCCCCTCAAATTTATTTCACATAGGATTATAAAATTCTGAGCTGACAAAATATCTGTTCTCTATGTATTCTTTGTGGACATACCGTAGACTTTTGTTTCCAAGTATCTTGCCTCACACACTGAATGTGTAACTCTAGCCCAGAAGAAGGTAACAAAAGGTACAGGGTTCCAAACTGGCATATTTGAGAGCTGGAACTTCAAAAACCCAAATAAAACACATAAGTGACAAAAACCCCTCACCCCTGTTTCATAAGGTTAAAGTATGTGAGCTTACATGACTGACATCTCTGCAAAACAACTCAGCAACTCAGAAGTGTGCAGAAGCATGACTGCCTGGCTTCTACAAAACCTACAGCCCTGGCTGGGGATGCACACTCGGCTCTGACAACAAGAGAAACACAGGCCCAACCTCCCTGAAATCGCAGGGAGTTGGTACTGGACTGTAATGGGAAAGCACTATTTTACACTGCATCCAGAGAAGTGCTAAATGTTGTCAAAGTCTAAAAGCTGTAAATTGCTTGTTCCCTTCCACAAGGAGAAAATAATAGGAGTGTAGAAGGCATTTTTCTAATTCAGATGTTTTACACAGCTTTAAATGGCCTGTGTCTGCCGGTTCATTTAAATACATAATAACTGAACAATCATTAAAAAAATGCTTTCTGAAAAGATCAACCACATTAAAATGCAAACCAAAGTGCCATGTCAGCAAGCAGATACAAGAGCTGAAAAAACATTTCCAGAGAGTAACCCAAGGGGGAGAAGAGGAGAAGAGAGCAAAGCAGGAGAGGAAATAAGGCAACATGCCTATGGAATACCTGCCAAAAAATGCGCTGCACATACACTGGACAGGAGGCTAAAGAATTACTGTACCCGGCATGAACAGGAAGGGAGTTTTTGTCTTCCACAGCTGCCTGTATGAAATTCTGTGATAACGGTGCTCTTCTACTGATTCCCTAACTGGACGAAATTAGCAGCAATGGCCCAAGAATTCATTTCCATCTTGTTCTTTACAATCAGAGGAATATTGGTGAAAGGATTTAAAAAAAAAATAAAATAAAAAAGAGAGAGAGAGGAGAGAGAGAGGAGAGAGAGAGAGAGGAGGCTGAAGGACTCCTCTGCCACACTGCTATAGCAGGCCAAGAGCCAGTAAGAAGGAGAGCAGGAGCGAGGTGAGTCACATCCCATTCACATGCTGCCTGCTCCACCCCCAGGCCTGAACCACAGCATTCAGGGCTGGGGAAAAACAGGACTGAAGCACAACTTTTATTAGTGCCTTGTGCAAAACTGAGGCTCAGCATATTTGGCACAAGATGGATAACGTGAGTGGGAAAATGCCATTGCTCTAGAAATCTACACTAGCCTGTTAGAGGCTGCTGAGAGCTGCCTGGCAGCAATGTATCCTGCCATCCATATCCATTATGCAGATATTACATTGGAAGAAACATCTAATGCTTTTAGGATTCAGAGAGTAAAATTGAAGTTTGCAGTGCATGCCAATTGCTTACACAGTTTATTAAGCTGCTTCTACCAACTGTTAGCAAAAATACCACACTGAAACTACAGAAATAATTTTACTATCTGAAAGACTGTTTGGATTATCTACTTGTTAGAAGTTATCAAGAGGGAGACTCTGAACCATATTTTCCAAAGTTGTTTAGCTTAATTAGCAAAACCAGACAAGACTCTCTCTTGCACTACACAGGAAGTAAGAGCAGTTCTACACTCATGTTCAGTGCTACCCTCTACTGCGCCCACCTCTGCACAGCCTCCACCCACACTGCTGGTGGGACACCGCAGGGCTCCTCCACGCATGCTGCTGGAACTGCTGCTCTGCAGCCACACAAAAGTCCTGGCACATGTTTGTCTGCAGCAATGTTAGCAGAGCCTCAATTTGTAGCAGATTAAAGAGGAGGACGGAATGAAACTCTACCAACAGGCTCAACACTTCGTTAAAACTGTATTTTAAAATTGTTCTTCAGTTATCTGACTGTTCTTAATCAATTTTGAAGGCGGTTTGTGATGCAGAAATTACAATCTGTACCACTGAAATTTGCCAAGGCTGGTATAAAGTCCTAGCTATGTGCCTTAGAGTTTTAGAGCCAGTGAGGCTGATGTTATCTGAAAGTACCACAGAACTCTTAAGAGATATTCCTAATTCTTTAAATGTAATCATCACCATTTTTCCTTCCCACTCTTATTTAAGAATATTTAATTTAATTATATTCTTACTGACAACTTCAAAATTTTAAATTGAGATTAACTCAATCATAAACACATCACTATAAACACAACATAATAGTTTTCTGCATGGCAGAAAGCTCTGACTGTCTGTATATTCCTAAAATAGTTTTGCCTGGAACACTACAAATGTACAAAAACAATTTGTCTTTCATGTTTACGGAATTTTGCTCAAAGCTGAATGCCAATCCTCTCTTTATATCCAGAACTTAAAAATCACATCCTTTCTTCCAAACTGCCTTCTACCCAAAGGCAGTTGGGGTTTTTCTACCCAAAAAGTAACTGCTAGCCCTCTGCATGGTTACTATCAGACTACTTCAAAATCCATTTGCTGAATAATGCCCTGTAAGCATACTACTGAACCTCATAGCTCTTGCTGTCTTGACATCTTTATCACTGATCTCATCAAGAGCTGCTCACAGAGCCCAAGACATCTAATATGACCCTATCTTAACAGTAATAATTGTAATCAATATTGTGACATTTAGCGATACCACTTCCTCATTCATGCCACAGGCCAGATCCTAACACAGCATTAGAGGGTTATTTTGGTTTGATTAAGCGGAAAATCTGCTTCTACATCTTGTTGGTCATAGATCTGCACCAAAAGGTGTCTTCTCTGCACTCATATAAAAAACTATCATGAATATGTTGTTATAAGATAAGGAAAGTCCTTGGAACAAACTTAAAGCTTAGTAACACCAATGTATGACGTTGATTAAAATGGAAATGATTCTTGGCTAATAATCAATCACAAAGTAGTTCTCCAAGTACAGTAACTTTTTAAATACTAGATCATAAAATCATGGAATGGTTTGGGTTGGAAGGGACTTTAAAGATCATCCAGTTCCAATGCCCCTGCCACAGGCAGGGATACCGCCCACTAAATCAGGCTGCCCAAGGCCCCATCCAACCTGGCCTTAAACATCTCCAGGGATGGGGCATCCACAACTTCCCTGGGCAACCTGTTCCAGTGCCTCACCACCCTCATAGTGAAGAATTTCTTCCTAATGTCTAGTCTAAATCTTTCCCCCTCCAATTTAACGCCATTGTTAGATCCCTTGTTATATTCGCAATGCATACCTTTTACATCACAAAACCAAAGCCGATGTGGTTTGAATTGCTCAACTGCCTGCTAGTGACCCGCTTTCCTGCTCCACCAATTCCAGGAAGTCAGCTATTACGGATCCTCTGTTACCTGTTCCTTCCAATGACCAAGAAATGTTCTCTGGGATATAAAAGTTGCCAACTGTTGTGAACAAAATGGTAAGTGAAAGTGTTGATTTTAAATAAGTTCCAACTTTGGAGTGGGGAGGATGGAGGGAATTTCACTGCTCAGCATCTTCACTTCCAGCCTCCCTCCCCTTTCCTTGGCAACCCCATCTCCTGCTGCTACCCAAAGACAAGTGAAATACCTCTGCTTTTTCACAAAACAGAAAGATGCCAAAACTTCTGTGGCAGAAAGAAGCTAAAAGATTTTGGAGCTCTGGCATGATTAATCTTGAACCTGCAGAGAGAGTGCATTTTGTGACTGGAATTTGGGAGTAGAAAGATTACAAGCAAGGAGAATAACTGTACATTCACCTACTGCTTTAAGATAGTATCTAAAATTTAAAATAGTGAAATCCAAATACAGAAATTGATGACGCAGAATCTAAATCAGTGAGGAAAAACAACCTGTTGTACAAAACAACTGGAATTCAATTCAACTGAAAGAATGATCAAAGGACTACAGAAATATCTTCACCTACTTCTGTGGTTATCGTGCATTTTTATGGAATTTTGCACTTCTGGCTGTGCTTCGCTCATGCCCAGATCTTTTTAGCAACAAAAAAATCTAAACCAATTAAATTAGAAAGAATTTTATCCCAAGAAAAAGAGTGACACAATCTCCTACCTCTTAAAAGCGACCAAACTAGCACCTATATCTTTCAGTTAGAAAAGACCTCTCAGGGCAGGGGTGCTTGTGTGCTGAATGGGACCATAGTAGTGGGGCTGGCAGACTACCACCACCTCATACCTGAATGCTTTACTGGGCATGATTATTGAAATGTGCACTATTTCACTTTATAGTTCAAAAATGTAATTATTTTTTCTAAGCTTTTGTTAAATACGCAGATACCTCAACCACACCCAGCCAATGGCTGCATTGCCAGCACTCCAGTAACTATCCCAAAGAGTATGCACTGCATTTGGCCACAGAAAACAGCGCTAAAAGCTGCACAAAGATACACAGCCGACTTCTGAATATCTACAAGGGGTTATAGAGCATGCTGGGAGAACTGAAGGCTTCTCCCCCTCTCTGCCATGATGGTCCTATGGGATAAACTGAGCAATACACTTACGATACTTGTGAGCACTAGAGATGGACATAATTTTGGTATGCCCTAAATTCGTGAGTGTGTTTCGCTGCCTTACTATCTTTAATACAATTACTGAACACAGCATAGAGTACGTTATATAAAATAGAATTTAAATAAATTTTTGTTCTGCAAAAATCTCCTTTGACATTTTGTCAGATGAATACTGCATTGACATGATGTGAAAAGTATCTTTGTCATTAAAAATGACAGTAAACTTATTACACTTGATTATATTTTATACTACTTAAAACCATTACTAGAGGTGTGATTCTGAAACAAATACACAGTTCACACATGAACATATGTACTTTGAAAAAGAATGTGGGATTTTTCCTTTATGATAAAGAAATACTACTTGAGGTTGCTAGAAATCCTTCAGAAGTGAATTATGTAAGCTCTGAAAATAATGTTCATTCCTTCATTCCTAGCAATGGAGAACGCTTATAATTTTTTTATTTTATTCAAAAGTATAACTAGAATTATAAATTAAAAAGAGTAAAAATAGCTGCTGTGCCATTCCGCTTTATATGACTTCTTGATTTCTTTATTTTCAGTACCATGTCTTTTACCGTTTGCAGCACCGCAACATTTTCGGAAGGTAATGTTGTACTGTGAAATGTCTTATGCATCACTGTCTTCTCATTTCAGGAATTTTACTCTTGCACAAAGTAAGGAACTGAGACAGAACTAGTAGTAGCAGCACACATACAACGCTTTCCTGCAGCCTGTATATCAAATAAATGTAATACCTACCTTCTTACCCCAATACTTTTGTTAAGGGAAAAAGTTGCAAGAATAGCTACAATAATTAAACAACAAAGCAACTAATAAATAGAGAATGAAGTGCATGACAACAGGCAAAACAGTTAAGTGCAGTACTTTGAATGTAATTAAGAAGGAATAGAATGAAAGGAATTAACTTAATTTTTATAAAATTTGTCAAAGTTCGACAAGGTTTGTTTTGGTTTAGGTTTTTCTGCTTCCCAGAAATACTTCCAGTGGAAACAGTAACTGGTAAAAGAATACGAGGATCACCTCCACAGGAAAAGGCTGGAGAAATGAAAAATTTAAACTGCTGAACACCATGGGAAAAGCGCTGGTTTCAACTGTATCTTGCCCATCTCTGTATTGCTCTACCCCCATTTGTCTGTTTCAAGGGAAAAAAAAAATCTCCTTAGGGAAAAAAAAAGCCACCTAGATTGTGCAGAAATGAAACAAGGATTCTTTTGTACTTCAAGGTAAAGCATGTTTCTATGATCTACTTTCTAATCTGGTAACTCCTCATATTTTTGACTAACCCAATTGGAAAGGATAGCTATCAAGTAATTTCACAGCACACTACTGCACAGTAACACGGCCCCTTGACTAAAAATGAATCAGCTTCAGTAGGATTCTTGTGCATCCCACAGCTATTCTCACAACTGAATCACACTTTCTCTCCTCCTCATGAAACACACACAGTTCATGCTCACGCACTTCATGCATGATCATAAATATCAAGCACGATGACTAATTTTATTTTACCACAGAACGCAAACTTGATCTTTTGTGAACAGAAAGATCTGGGTGCTCCAACTACATTGTACAACCACCTGTTGATTACACTGATGTTGTTAACAGTGTCTAATATCTCATTTCCACAGTTGCTTTACAAACACCACAAACTAACAGCAGCAGACAGGCTTTTTCCTTGTGTTGTCAACCAAATACCGTTTAGCACCAATTCAATTAAAATCCATTGCTAACAACATCATATCACAATTCACTGTTGGCCTTCACTTCATAGGCTGAATGAGTTATCAAAGCAAAAACTCAGTTTCACCTCACCCAAATGAGAGATTTTAACTTTTTATCCACTTGAACAGTATATCAGATACAGATACCCTGTCCAGCAAAACATACCTGCTGTTCTTTTCTCTTTAGTTAACCAAGCACAACCAAAACCATGAAAAATGCGGGCCTCACAGAGAAGGCATCAAGTTAAATCACTGCAAAAGACCCAAACTGCTGGTCTTCAATTGTATTAACGTTTGTGGATTGGTCAATGGTGTCTCCAAAAACAAAAGGAATGTTTCTTCCTTAGACTCTCAATTTAAATAGCATAGGTCACTGTGTTTATTTATCTCAGCACAAAAAGCACTTCACAAAGCAAGGCTAAAACTATTCAACAACTGAAGATTTGGTGAACTTCCATCCCTCTTAAAACCACTCAAGAACAGGCATTTTGCCAAAAGAATGGAAAACTATCTTTTTAACCAAGGATGCAGAGCTACTGGATATAGTTCAAAGGAAAGCCACAAACATAACTGAAGACCCAACAAACAACACTATGTAATGTGAGGCTTACTGGGGCTCAGCACATCCAGTTTATTGAGAGGTGACTTTTCACTAAAGATAGATACTTATACATGGAAAAGAAATCTGACGATAGGAGTTTCTCTGAGAAATGTAAGATGATGATTCTATGCCTGCAAGTTGAAGGTTGACAGTCAACCTTGAAATAAGATGCAGAGATGGTTAAATGCTGGAACAGTCTAATGTGACAGGTAACGGCCTACCATGGTTTGAAGTATTTAGGACAAGGTTACACAGCTTCCCACAAGAAAAGTTTCATCTACGTTTTGGAGCAGACTGTATAGTACAGGTGAGGGAGAGAGGGATCTGAGACCTGGGAAATTTCTGCTTATTCTTGTCCCTTAGTAGGGACAGTGAAAGTGCCACAGCTCTTCTGGGCACACTTCTCCAGCACTGAAACTCCGCAAAAAGACAGCCTTACTTTTCAGAACATGTCCAGAGGCACAAACAACCAAATATGCTCAAGGTTATGTTTCCACCTTTTTCTGAAACACAAGATGTTGGCCACAGCTAAGAGGAAAGAAGCTAAGCAAAGCAAGCTTATCTTGTTTCTTTGCTGCCTTTTACTGTATGCTTCCTTTACATATTTAGATTCTTACTGATTTTATACTCGGAATGGGAAAAAAAAATTGCGTGGCCAAGCTCCTTGGAACATTGTTTTTTCCCTTCCACTGTGATGCAGGATGTGGACTGCATGCTAGGATTGGCTGGGCAGGTTTCTTCTGATCAACCTGCTGACATTGTAAGGACCTGCAGAATAACCAGCAGCCCAATCCACCACCTGTTTCTGGAACACAAAGATATGGAAGATAAAAGCGTAATACCCAGATAACCAAACTGTCTCCCTGGACATCACACTGGAGTACAGAGGTAAAATATAATGGCCTCTAACATGCAGGAAGTCAAACTGGTTAATCTTCTTGCCCTTTTTGGACGTAACCCTCTGCTTCCTAGATGCAGTTTCTCGACTAACATTTAACATTATCTTTAAAAGAAAATAAAAAATGTGCATGCTAGATGGAAGACAAACATTTTATGAACATGATAGCACAATAGACGTGCATAGTACCTAACTTAATTAACAAGATCAAGCATTAGTGTATAATCTTAAATTATGTATGTAATCTCAAATATCAGTTAGTTCCTGGCTTCTAAAGCCAGCTGTTCTTGCTCCCATCAGAACTCTTTTTTGGGAAGGCTTAATTTCTTGGCATCAAAATGCTTTAGGATGCTGCCATTGCTTCATCCTGCAAAGTAACAGTTATGTGAAGCTCAGACACAAGGAAACCAAGCATAGAACACAAAGATCTTTCTGGTTTTGATGGACATCTCACAGATAAATGCATTTGAGACCCATTATATCAATATGGACAATATCCAGCATAAAAAAAAGTACTAACAGAAATCACATAAGGGAATGTAAACATTCCTATCCAGAAGTTCATACTACTTCTTCACAGTGTGCCTGCTTGTTTGACAGTTATACTGTCATAATTTCAGACTGTTAAACTTCTGCTCCAGGGTTTATAAAAGATCAGAGCACTTGTCACTCTCAGTGCAGGTAGAGTGAGATAGAGTGGTTGAACAGTTCATTTTTCTTTCTAATTACACTCCATTAACCTTCCACATGAGAGCTTCCCTGTGCTCTCATACCAGCAGCACCAACTGGCTGTGTTTGATAAGGCTCAGCAGAGTTTGCAAGACCAGCACGTGTAACTAAAGCAGCGCTTTAGCACCGCAGACTTAGCAGAAGCTGGGCTGTAGCTGTTACTGAGTTGCAGTCATATTCAGCTGAATTATACACAGATGCACACCAGCCTCACCCTACCCACGTCCCTCACAACTTTGTTCCTCAAACTTCATCGATACACAATCCAGCATTTGAAAGCCAAATGCAGATCTAGGGAATTATTCACTATAGCGAACTTAATAGTTGCCATGCTTTCACCTCACTGCAGAGATCTGCCAAGAGAAATACATTTAGAGCATTAAAGCATGCAGGGCAACAGAAAAGAAGTTATTGTTACATTATAATTAGATCATGTTAGTGTATATAACCAGAGTACAGAGAAGGAAAATTATTTTTGAAATTTAAATATTTCTTAAATATGCTTTGAGTATCTGTGGTTGTTTGTTGTATGTTCTGAAGACCCCACTGTTAACAAACAGCATTATATTATCTACAACCTTCTCAACAGCGACCACATAAATGATAGGCTTTTCTAAAAAGAGAGACTTCTTCGATTAATAATGTATTCTATGGGAGTTTTAAGCTCAGTGCCAGGAAAGCTATTTTCCATGTGCATGAAGGTAGATTAGCATTTGTGTATACTGAATAACAGTGTCAGCACATGCTTACACAGATAAAAGGGAAACAAATTTGGAAGGAGGGATGTAAACAATCCGGAACAGAATCCAAGTGATTTAAAAAATAATGAAATGCTACAAAATCTGCACTTTCAAATAACATTTCATGCTACCTATTGGAATTTTTAACTATTTCAAATTATTTCATAACATAAAGTTGTATAGGGAACTGGCATATACAAGTGGGTCGCAGTGATAACTCTTGTTGCTATTACTTCCATTATCCTTTCCCATCCCTGTCCTGTTGTCTAATGTATTCTGATACTTGCATCTACATGCATCTCCATAAATAAATATAATTTACTTCTCTTCTACGTTAAGTTTCCCAACCTTCAGCTAATATTTTTAAATAATCTGCTGTTTTCTAAGTCTTGGTAACTTTGAAGTGTCTGAAACAAAATCTGTTTGTGCTACAAGCCACAAAAATCCAGCACCATCTTTGTTCAGAATGGTACAGGAATTTTATTTCAGAGTTCTGGTGGATGTTGTCAAAGATCCCCTCCAGAACAAAGGAAACAGAGGTGGTTCTTCTCTTAAAACATAAAAGTAAACACTGATACTGAACCCACCTAAAGTACTCAGAAACGACTTGGTTTTCAGAGTGACCATTAAAGACCCTTTACATAAGACTCACTTCCTATGTCTAAGTAATTTTGGACCTCCTCTCCCAAATTTTCTTAAATTAAATCTAAAGATGCCAATTCAGTCTTTAGTGCAATTTAACTTGTGCCATCTAAGCCTATAATATATGACATAAATTCCAAATACATGGATGCGACCAAACACAAGCGATTTCAAAACTGTCAGGCTGCTGAGGTTGCCTCAGGAAAGCTGAATAGTGCAGGGATGTTTAGTTCTTCCCTCTGAAACAGGCCTGCTCAAAGTGCAAACACAAGAACCCCTGCAACAATAATTTCTTGCATGAACAGTGAACGCTGTTGTTGGGAAACATCAACTAAAATGCAGGGTGAATGTTTTTCATTTTACTGAAGATGATGTTCACTCTGAAACCTAATACATTTTAAACAAACACAATTAGGACATTGAATAAAATTATCTAAAGCATTCATATTTCTTGTTTTGTAGAAAATTATCTGTAGTGCTTCAATGCTGTAACACAATGAAATCTTGTTTGAGCAGGGATTAAAACTTGTCAGAAAAGTCAGGACAGCACTGTGAAGGAAGGCAGAACCACATTGTTTTGTCACACAGATCTTATCCATTAAAAAAAGAATTTTGAATTCACATACACGTAAATTGTACTTAACGCCTCTATAACTTGCTCTCTCATCTTTTTTGGAGTGCATACTAGAACCATACTGTTTTTACAGAAGTTCTGTCAAAAGGAATACAAGTGCTTACCTTTTTTTTATTACGTCAATAAAGAAGATCTCTTGAAGGCTTTGGGTGGGGGCACAAGGCGGGTGAACAGATCTTTTAGCCTAGCCCGTACAGAAATATATAGTCTGGTGAAGAATTGCTGAGCCTTTCTTTTTATACTGTTGTAACAATCCTTGAAGACTGAAGGACTGTTGATACCACAAATACAAATGTAAGAACCTCACTTAAAGTGGTGGGAAAAGAGTCTTAGTACAACAGATTAAAACAACCTGTATTTTGGGGTTTTTTTTGGGGGGGCGGCAGTACTCTTGATAATAGTATTCTATTAAAACTTCTAAAGACAGACTAAAGAAGCCTTTGATGAATTTCTATAATGCTCCAAGGAGCTGTCTGTCAAACAGAGGCAAGAAATAGAAAACAAGCTCTCATGTAATTCCTCTTTATGCAATACTAAACACATAGTAAGTGTATTTTTAGGGGAGAGTAAGATTTCTTCTTTGCCTGTGCAGGCACATATTAGATTTAAAAGGCAAATGAATTTTTTTTTTTTAAGAAAAGAAACATTAAAGAAAAACTACTGTATATTTTCATCACATAATGAAGTGGAAGTTCTTTTTTTCCAGACCATACACTTGACTTACTACTTATTGCAGAGAACATGCAATATATTGCCACATGAACACATTTCATGTTACAAACCAGTCTGACCAGCTAAACCTGCAATCAGAGATATCAGTCTTGGTGAAACTCATAAGTACTATTTCATTGGCCTTCACTCAGCATTTCTGTGTGACAATTCAGCCGTGAATATGTTCGGATGCATTAGTTCAGAATACACGGACTTCTAAAACCAGCACCAGTAGGTCTCTCTAGAGCATCCCTAAAGACACCTATCACAGCTGTCTCTAAGAGCTGTAAATCACAACACAGTAGTTTTCCTCCCCATGGTTTCACACTGATGGATTTTTTTTTTTTTTTAAAGGCAACACATGTTGCGCTATTGAGAAAGGCTTAAAGATTACAGAAACCTAGCAACTGACACACAGGTTGCTAGAGCGAGTCATGTTGCTTTGTGTCCTCGGGTCTGGTAACTTCACTCAGACTGGATCTCGAGCTCTATTATTAACCTAGAGAACTACCTTAAAGCTGCACTGCCTTTGCACCAGAGTCTAATTAGTTTCATACACATAGCGCATACCATTTTAAAAAAAGAGTCCATAAAAATACGTCCTCACGTAACCCTCTTTCTCAGATAACCTCCACAAAATGAGAAGCAGAAGGAGAGCTTCTAGGGAGTAGGGAGTAGGTTCTCTGGGCTCTGAGGTAGGGGGCCCGTTAGAGGAAAGAAGCAGCTGAGATAAAATTTTCCCTTACATCGCCTCTGAATAACTGATGCTGAAATGCAGGAGTGCTTCAGGGAAAAAAGGCTTCAGGTTTTCTTTCTGTTTTTAAAAAAATATGATAGGGCACATATTCAAGAAAATGAGGCATATTTATCTGTTTGTTTTAATAAAACTGCCTTCTATTGAATTTCATCTGGAGTTAGGATAGAGGAAAGAGACTTTTAAAAGATCTATACTACACACCCACACACTTGTATCAGTAGAAACGTGCAAGGGCATCTAAGTAACTAGTGATTCAACTTTACTTTAAAAAAAAAAAACCCACGGTGACCAAAGGCTGAAAAAATATTAATCAATCCTAAACATGTGATAGGCGTTGCAGACATAAAGAGAAAACAATGTAAAAAGTTTTGATGTGCAAACAGAAATACTTGACTTCATGCTGTACAGGTAGTATTCATTATGAGGAGAGTAGAATTTTCATGGTAATTGTTTGGAGGATCATGTAAATACATTCATATCAAAACCACACTTAATCCAAAACATGTTTGTCAGTTTGCAAAGGAAGGCAGTCAAGCTGTCACCGACTGCGAGAAAGCTCAGAAGAAACAAAAAAAGGCTCCTCCCACAAAGAACTGGGAAAGGGGTAAGAGAAACAGGGCTGCACAAGCAAAGGGCATTCACAGAGTAAAAGTGAAACAAAAAGTAGTGAAGCAAAAATTACTCCTTTTTCACTGGCAAGCAAGCATTATGTTTTGTAAGATTGACTTGGAAAAAAAGGGCAGACTTCTGGTCACACAAGCCCATCTTAAAGTCCTTTCTCACTGCCACTTCAGGCCTGTGCCCAGAGGGATGTCCAAGGTGACATGAATACTTTGAGATTTTTTTCAAAAGACTAGAAATAACTATCTCATTGAAGAAGAAGTCCGTACGTCATATACACAAGTGCAAAAACTGACCCGTAAACCCTGCTCAATGTAATCCCACAGACTCACATTCTTAATTGTTTTTCCTCTGTTGTTTCCCTGCTGCCAGGTTGCACACTGAGCTTGTTCGCTCTGCAGGCCAAAAACCTAGTCTGCAAAAATCTTCTGAAATATTTAACACATAGTAGTATTATGTAAATAGCAATAACAATTCAGTGGCCTTTTCCTGCTCTGCATTTCAAATGTATTTATTACGAGCTAGACAAATAATGCAGGATTGTAGCATTCTGCCTGCACATTCCTTGTCTCCTTCTTCCAGTCTACCAGAGCAATGACGAAAGCAAGAGGTTTTGCTCCAAGCCTTAACACTTTCAGCACAGACTCTCACACCGCGCAGCTCTCTGAACTGGAAGATCCATCTTTTGCACAGGGACAGAAACTGATTCCCTTAATCAACTTAAAGAAGACCAGAAGTCTTGCCCAGTGACCCACATTGCTCCAGAAACTGCACCAGCAGCAGAGGCTTTAGAGGCAGCTGCTAAATTTTAGGTCAGCAACAGCATGCTCAGCATGAACAGACTGTACTAAGATTTTTCTCCTACACACAAAACCAAATTGTTCCTGTGCACTCTTTGTGCTGACGGAGCCCGTGTCTTGGTTGATGAGCAAGTCGCTATTTAGAAAATAATTTCACAACCTATTTTGAAAATCCACAATCGTGTAGGATTGGCTGCGTTGGTTAGCATTCAGCATTGATTTCAAAGGTTCTTTGTCCTGGGGAGGAGATATGACCATTCACCAGCATGTCGGCAGAACTGCTGAGTACACAGCTGGAGCACACGTAGGGGAAGGGAAATGGTGTACAATTTTGCAATTATATCTGTTAAATCCATACAGTTTTGAAGAACGATCACTTGGCATTTCTACTGTTTTGCAAGTGAAAACTTTTAACACATTTGCCAGAATTATTCGTCTGTTTTTTCTTGTCAGAGGATAGAGGATCAGTGCAGAGAAACGTTAAGCCACAAGTACGGGCTACATAATTGGTTCTTTCAACCCCTTGCAGTGCAACTGATTTGCAGTAACATGCTCTGCATCTCCTTACTAGTTAGCAGCCTAATCCAAGACAAATACATCAAGAAGAGAGAGAGAGAGAAAAAAAGCTGTGGACAAGATTAACCACACAAGCTTGGCTTTTTCATGATGCTCACATTTTTTCTATTACCCAGCTGCCAGATATTCAAGAGAAAACAGGGTGTACTGTAACAACTGCTACAGCAAGCCACAAGAGCATAAAACCAATAAGAAACCTTTCTGTCTGGCTCTTCACAGGGCTCTCACTTGTACAAGAAAAACGTCACTTTGATGCCCTGTTTGCATTCCATTTCCAACAACAAGGAGGAGGATGGAGGTCTCCAGTTTCTATGGCAACCCAGATGGGCCACAATACAAGATGTTACAAATGTTCCACTGCAGTGATGCCAGATCAAATTAAGCTAGAGTTTACACTACTCCACAGAAACTAAAATGAAAGAAAAAACCCAAACAAAACATGAATGTCAAAGGAAGGATGACATTTCCTTAGCACATTCCAAAAGATTTCTAAAAGTAGATGATAAAGAAAGGAGGGAGTTTTCCCTACAAAAATAATGTCAACACAAACAAACTGAAACTCTCATTTACATGAGTAAATGCTTTCATTCAAAATAGACTACTGGAACATTACCATCAGACATTAAAAGCAAAAAAACAGTTCCCCAAATAACATGATTTTATTAATTTCCTTAACTCATTATAAACCCGCAAATTTGTCATTCCACAGTTTTTTATGGCTTATTTAATGCCATGCGATGTATTTTGCGATACAGTTGTTCCATTGTTTACCCCGATCTGTTCTTTTATGACATGTTACGAAAGGCACTCAGATGTAGAAAATACTCCATGTTCTACCTGAAGAAATTAAATCAGTGAGATATTTTGGTGACACTAACAAAACTGCAAAGACTTTTAGTGTGTAACTGGTCAATTGTTAAAAAGGTGAGGTGAGCTTCTTAAAAGCAATGGCTCAATGTGCTGGAAAGGCAAGTAACTGTAACAGGAAGCCAGTTTTGGCGCCAGTTTTGCCTTCTGAAGAAACACCTCTACAAGTTTTTGTTAAACTTTTCAGATACAAAATACATAGACGTGGTTCACAAAACAAATCACATTAAAGAATTTCTAAATAAATGTGTATTTTAAGACACATTATTTTGAAAGGGTGCATTTTTTAGATCTGATACAAGCTAAGAATTGTCTTGCTTTTTAGGCACTGTCCTATTTCAAGTTACTCTCTTACTTTCAACTTAATAACAAGGTAGTTAATAGCCTTCATTAAATGTGCCATAGCTAGCAAGGCTTACAGTAAGACAGATAACCATGGACTTTTAGAGGCTTATGTTCTTTGGGGAGAGGAGAGGCAGAAGAGGAGAGAAAAGGCTTAACAGCTGCGCCTAGTCAAAATAATCCAAAATTAGAGGGACTGTAACATTTAAAATTGGAACAGAGAAATCTGGGGCTGTGCAGATATCTTTAAACATTTTATTAAAAAGTGCAGACACTCACTGTTCATAAATCGTTCCCCTCTGCAGCACTGCTAACCATGACTATTTACAAAAGTACTTGTCATTTGGGCTTGGAAGTGCCACCTCACCAACCACAAGCACCTGCCACTGTTAGATGAGAACAACCACCCCTCACACTGGACAGCTGTGCCTACCACTGGTGCCTGAGTCCCTCCTGCTATTTAACATATGAGCTAGGACCTGTGGATTTAGCAAATGTGCCCAGGGTGGGGGGACAGCAGCACTGAAACACCCTGGTTAGCACCTGCTCATCATCCGCTCCTTAGTAATCCTCTTCCTCCCTCTTTCACCCCAAGCCCTCCTTTTCAAAGGCATCTCCCCTGCAAACATCACAGCCCAAGGTTGCGAGGTCTCTGGCTGAGAGGAGTATGGCTGGCACATGACATGGCAGGTCAAGGCTGAACAAAAGCAGCCTGCTTGGCCACATTCCCTTGTCCCATGCAACCACGAGCGGAGATGGGGTGACAAGCTGTGGTGATGGCATCAGCACCTCACAGAGGCTGCTCCGAGTGTTTGCAAGGAGCTTCCTCAGAATGCGGAGCAGAAGGAAACAAGCACCTCAGCACTGAGGGTTGAGGAACCAAGGGCTAAAGTTACACATCTTTAACACAAATTAAAATACCTGACAATTCTGCTCAGCTCATGGGCTTCAACTGGAAGTGACGAATTAGGATGAAGAAGTATGACTAAGGACTCAGCTGGGCATGATTAGCTTTAAACTTGGACTACAGTGCTTGAATGGGCTGTACAGCTGGGGCTGTGCAGTCACATCATAGAGCTGTTGCCCGCGCTTCACGTGTAAAACAGAAGACAAGGAATGACGTAATGAAAGAGAACTTGCAATGTGCTAATGCTTACTACAATCGTAACAGTTTAATGGGAAGAACAGAATGAACTGCAAATAACAGCAGAAAGGAGTTGTGAGTTGCAAGGAACCAGCATGTGGCAATAAAGAAGCTGCTCGATGTCAAAGGGTTAAAAGTTATTCCAATCATAATTTGGTGCAAGTATCAAGAGACTGAGATAAATAACCAGGTCAGTGGATTCCTCTCACAGACCCTATTGCCAATCACATACCCGAGACATTTTAAGCACAGAAGAAAGTTGTATTTGCAAATTGCAGAGCATCTGCCATTTTACTAGGTTGTTCCACTATCAATTTCATGCAACCACAACAGCAAAACTGGTTACGGACTGCTATAAAGACTTTTCTTAACAAAAAAAAATATATATAAAGAGAACACAAACTAAAACTTTGGTGTTTAGGAAATTCAGCAACAAAAATCTTTATTAACAAGCGGTTACAGGTGCATGGTGCTCTTGCCAACCATCAAACTCAGTGACACCTAAGTATCTGAAAATAAGGAAGTGTTTAGGATACACACCCATGCATATTAATTTTTTCTTCTTGGGATCCTCATGCTCTGGATATTGTCAACATGCATAGTACATCTATTTTTTTGTTTTGATGTAGCAGGGAAGTATTTGCAGTCTTACAGTACCTTTGCTGACCACAGCACAGATACTTTCAGAAAAGCTATCTACATTTTGTACCTAGGATGGTATTCAATCTCTTCTAAAATGGTAACAAAAGATTAAATCATCCATTGCCTCCACGTACAGTCGACAGCAACAGATGGATAGGTGGATAAGATTACTCAGTATGTTGCATGTCTTCACAAATTATGGAGAATTTAAACTACTTTTTACATAGCTGAAATCAGGAAACCTGAACTGACTCCCTGGACATAACTTCTCTTCCTCAACGCCACAGACTCCTCTTTAACTGCCCCTGGGTTTGCTATTATAACTTAATCTGTCCATCATTAAAAACAACAATCACAGGCATCCTCCACTTTGTTGCTGACAGCTGCAATCACTTACAGATGCACATCCTGATGCTAACACGGGCACCTCTGCCCTTGCTGACAGTCACTCTGCTTCACAAATACCACTCACTCTCTTTCTCTCCAACTGATAGTTTGCAATTAAAACTCAGAGTGACTGTTCTCAGTGTGTTTGCCAAGGTGAAATGATTCACAGCAATCTCCCTGGGTACATATACATCTTGCTTGGTTGGTTATGAACACAAAGGAGAAATAAATGGGGTTATCCCATAAAAAAAATCTAAGAAATCCCCTCAAAAACTCTGCCAAATTATCCAGCTGACTATTTTCAACTTTGATACTGTTTTCACTGACTTCATGGTAATAATAAAGTATTTACAAATAATTCCTACAGACTAGCTCCACCATCGAAGGAGCCCTAACACTGAGTTTTGAGTTTTGCTGAAGTTAAGTTTCTGCAAGGGCCCAAGATACTATTGCAAAACTTGTGTTTAATTTTCTAACACTGTTAATACTATATTATATATACATATATATAATAACATATTGAGTTTGAGGCAGGACTGACACACTTTGGAGGAGGAAAGAAATAAAAAAGTAGGTAATCTCTCCTGGATCATTAAAACCCATGGGATTAGAGAACTATTAGGACCACTAGACTTACAGCTGTTTCACCT
The DNA here is from genome assembly GCF_017976375.1 of Cuculus canorus. Taxonomy (NCBI): domain Eukaryota; kingdom Metazoa; phylum Chordata; class Aves; order Cuculiformes; family Cuculidae; genus Cuculus; species Cuculus canorus. The sequence continues at coordinate 51,124,043 of NC_071405.1, forward strand.
TCTGGGACTATACTGAAATACAGAAAATCATCTGCACAAGAAACTAAAGCAGCATGTTTTTTAGCAGCTGGTAAATCATAATTTTAGAACTGAACCAGTACAATCAGTCTCAAAGATTCACAAACAGTGAAATAAATAAAACGACTGTTAAATTCGTATCCAATAAAAACACATTAAATACACCAATGGTTGTTGAACAGAATCAGATTAAGTGGATAAAAAACCAGATATCTGCTTCTAACAGGCTTTTACTAACAAAGAAAACCCACAGATCCTAAAATTTATAAAGCAAAATACAGTTAAAAGCAAGCTTTTACATGCCCTAAAATTTAAGCAATTGCATATGTAAAATGCATCCTTCTTTTGGACTTGACATTTTTCAGAGGTATCAAATCAACGTTCATGCTTTCAATTATGTGAAATCTTGGCAACATTGAGCGAAGAACTACTGTAAGACAGCTAAATCCTTTTGCTGCTGTATTTTGTTCAAAACCCAATCACAGTCCCAAACACTCCTGCTTATTGTTTACTGCTTTTGTACTTTTCTTCCCCCCAAATCTACTCAATTATACTAAGTTTGTACAGACAGGAAAAACATACATTCTCCAAACCTTTCCTCTACAAATGTTTCTGTATTAATTTTCAATTAATTAGAGTCTGAATGGTCTTTAAAAGTAAGGAAGCTGAACATTAACAATCTGTCAGTGCAAAACAAGCACTAAAGATAAGCTCATGCTGTTCAAAGTACTGGCTGTTCTGTGCATCTGCAAGAATTTGCAGTTGTCAAGTGTGTTTACACGATCAGATTAAAAATTACTTCAACAGAACATGGAAGTTCTTTTAGTAGCAGGAACCCCAACATCCTCAAGAATTGTTCTTCCAAGAAACGACGTATTTAAGGTACATAAATAGGTATTTCACATTACCCCCGCACACGCACTCCCCAAACTTGTACATGGTTTTGCATCTTTAAAAAGAGCTGAAACTGCTACAAAACACTCTCACCCAAAACCTCACAAATTTCTCTTACATAATATTAAACATAATGGACAGTGCAGAAAAAAAAAACAAACCAACCAAACCCAAAAGGAATAAGCATTCACTTTCTCATTCACTTCACTCTTCTAGCGGCACACCCACCAGAAGGGTTAACAGATCACTTAGTTGTTAGCCCAGTCACTGTAAAACTTGTGTTTCCTTGGGAGACAGTGAGAAAATTCCCGGTCCGAAGAGGCTACGTTCTACTTTCACTTTCTAACCCCGTGACAAACCGGAGCGCCCGGGAGCTCAGCCGCCGGCCGCACGCAGCCCCGCGGGGCGCGGCAGGAGCCGCTCTCTCCCTCGCCGGGGAGGAGCGGAGCCGCCGGGAGGGAGCGGGCGCCCCCTGGCGGGGCCGGCACCGCGCGAGCCTCCCGGCGGCAGCTTCACAGCTCGGAGCCCTCAGAGCTCCGCGTTCGGAACCCCGCGCTCGGAGCCCTTCACTCACAGCTCCTTACTTGGAGACCTCAGAGCCCCGAGTCTGGAACCCCGCGCTCAGAATCCCGCACTTGCAACGCAGCACCGCGATGGAGCTCGCAGTCTCGAGAGATTACTCGGTTCTTGCACCCCACCTGCACCTGTTGTAGTGACACCAAAGCATCGCAGTTACGCTGTACAGTTCTTGTCCACATTACTCTCCCAACAAAGTTGTTCCGAGGCTGAACTCCAGCGTGAGCACAGAACCGCTCCTGTGTGATGTTATTTACTCCCAGCGCACACCGTGGTACCGGCAGAGGCTGAAGACCAAATAAGACTTCGGAGACTTCCATTCCAATCCCATTCAAAAAAAGCATACAACTTTCAAGAAGCTGCAGTTAATTACAAGGCAAGAAACATCCACCACTATTCATACTTCTTTTTTTTTCAGTTCTAACATTTTTTTATTGAACCTGGCCACAAACTGTTCAGCCTTTGTTAAGGGTGACAGATTATTTGTTTTCAGGCAGGTCTGGGAAATTTCAGTTGCTTCTCCTGTGTTTTGATGATGTCCCACACACTGCATGTCACAACATGTGGATGCTGAGACACGCTGCCCTCCGCTGTCCCAGCAGCGGTCTGGAAGCACAAGCCCAAAGGGCTGATGGGTCAGCAGAAACACCAGTGTTGTAGAGAACAAGAACTGATTTATCTTAACTTCATAGATTTGAGATGAATCTGCACCTCTCAAACTTGATACAGGACCAGTTAAATGTATCCATACACACTGAAAATAATCCTCCTTTCCTCTTGCCTGACAGATTTGCACTTTTAAGAAAAAAACATCTGTCTGTACAATTGTTTATTATACTAAGACTTCAATCTTAACTAGGTCTTCTGGCTCTTTTACATTAACAAGCAAAAGTAAGCCTGTACGGTTGGAAGAGCTCGGCTAAGCTGGTACCGGTGAATGGAAGAAGACTGACAACGTTAAACTTCTTTCCCTTCAACTTGGGTTTGAACTCCTAGTGAGGAATATGCTACAAAAATTTCTAGATAAAATTAGAATCACATGAAAAGGAAGCTTACATAAGGAAAGTGCAAGGATGAACTAAACTAAAAACAACAAAATAACATCATAGTAATTAAAAAAATGTATCAGAACAGGTGGAATCAAACAGAAATGTAACAATTTTTCTGTCTCATCTCCACTCAAGAACATCCCTGCTTAAAATGGAAGCACCATCTTAAAAAAGTGTGGAAACAGAAAGAAGTTTTAAAAATGACAATGCCAGATGTTCAACACAATGCTCTGCTGAATTGTTTTCCTGGATACCACTGGAAATCACTGATTGAAGAATTTTACTCCAACAATCTTGTTTCAGGAAGCTAATGTTTTTGTTCTGGTGCATTACTGGCTTTCTGAAGTGTTATTAATAATTAAAATTTCCTTTTAAAATTATTCATTAATATTAACTTTGTCTGAAATCTTCCTGGAAGCTAATACTTTTAAAGGAAATAAAACAGTAAAATACTCTAACCACAACAGCTAAATAAAAGATACCATTTAACTTGAGAAAGGCAGTTACTTCTTGTAAATTCACTTTCCACAACTCATACTCAGTAATACAGTAATCACGCTGTACAAAAGATGTGTTCAGCCTTCACTTTTTACACCTAAAAGAAACTGAAAAGCAATGGCAATTTACCAACCCAGTCTCTGCCTTTGCTTGTGATCCCTCCAGGCTAATAGAAGGGAAAGTAAAAAAATGTAGGTGGAACCATCGAAGACAAGCTGCTGAAACCTAGTAGGTTAGCAAAGCTAACATTGCTTGCATGCAAAATGTGAGGAATAACCCTTCGTACTGAACTGGATCCAAAGGAGCTGGCTTACAAGAAAAGTTACTTTTTTAGCTCCAGGAGCTACTGAGTTCCAAGTTATTTTATTCCTACATTTCTACACTTTTTTCCTACTGGCTACTGCAGCACAGCTCCACATTGCAGAACCGAATACAACATCTTGGATACACACATGCAGATCTAAATGACCACATGAGCCACTGTACCTTATACAGCACTGAGGGAGAGTTAACACAAAAGGAAGATTTATAACACCTAGAGTGCCATTCATCCAGTTCTGCCTAAAGGAAACTCTGAAGAGAAAGAATGCCTGAAATACCATCTCTTCTGCACACTTAGGCATCTACCCACGTTACTGCGGCAGTGCTTGGCGGCACACATCCTTGTGGCTGGCCAGAAAGTAACAGATGACATTCATTTCCCCTTTCAGCTCAAGATAATACAGAAGTACATCTCTTTTTACCCAAGAGCCTTCTAAGGCCCTGGTACTGTGTGAGGCTGGGCCAGGGATACTTCTTATCTCCTCTTCTTAGCCACAATGTAGAAAAGAACGTAAGATTCCCAGGGATGGAGTGAGAAGGGAATAGGGAGAATAAAGAGGAGGGATTTCCCCTAAGAAAGAATGCTGATCTCCACTCTGGCATCTGTTTATGTTAATTTTGTGTTTGAAATCACCAGATACCACACATATGACGTATTCCCATATAGTCTGCCTTATCAGACCCCCCCCTCTCTTGCACTCCAGTGCATATGAAATATAAAACTCCATCACCTACAATCGTTCAGTCCACAGTGAACAAAGGCCCACAAGACATCCTAGGGGCATTCTGCTACCCAGATTCCATTGAGAATCACACTCAAGGGCTTCTGCTGTGTCTTGATTTAGCAGGAGGTCTGTGCCTTGGACACTATCTGGAAAAGCTACTTATTATCCACAGGTACTATGTGCTCCATTAGAAGAACCATATAAGTCAATATTATTCCTAGGTCTTGTTTGGATTCATTTATTAACTTCTTCCTCTTGAAAATTTGTATACAAAGTAATGAAAATCTGTGAAAAAAGTGCACAGAGTGTGCTGAGGAGAACTCGGTTCTCCTCTAACATGTCAACTCAGAAATTCTGGTCTATAAAACCCACTCTCTACAAACTACAGGAAGAAGATGACTGTGCTGCAATATGTGCAGCATTAGGTTGTTTGAAGCTGTTCAAATAACTCTCAGCCTTTTTTCTTAAAAATATTTTCTGCGCTCAGTTGCCTCAGAAAAAACAAAAATAAGGTTGCTATTTGGATGTAACCACACCCTAATTCTACAGATATCCCCCCCCGCATTTATAAGGAGAGGAAAAAATGCTACAAAAGATGACAGCTTCCAGCAAATAAGCGCTGTCAGATGAGTCCAACAGGCTTTCTCATTTGCATTTGTCTGTAAAAGAGTCACTGAGCACTCTCACATAACGCACGCTGCTAACTCTGTTTCCTCCCCTCCAAAATTCTTCTTTCCAAATGCAGAAAGCCACAGTATAAGCAGCAGGAGAAGCTACTGATAAAATTAGGAGGTCTGTCTGTACAAGGTGGCTGACAAGCAGGTCACAACACCCTCTGCTACTGAAGCCGAGGAGCAGCAGCCTGCTGTCCCTTCCCAAACTGTACAAAACTTCTGAAATGCATATCACATCCATTAATTACTTTTAAATCCCTTCTAAGAGTAGCTTGTTGAGATCATTTTCACATTAAAATGAACTCCAGTATCGGGTCCGCACAGCACAAGACACAGAATCCCTTGAAATGCTGCACCTATGAAAAATCCAAATGCTGCTTTTTACTAATTTACAATACATTTATTTCATGCTTTGGATTCTGAAACACACTGTCATACCACACAAAACTCTACCCTCAAGGATTCAACTGCATAGTCAACCCAGCCAATGCTGCCACCAACGTGAACAACTTTACCAGGGTTTAGCTGCTCCCAGCTAAGGCAAGAATGAGTAAAAGCCATCACTGATTTCAGCCACAGAAGTGACTACAGTTCCCCAAATAATGATATTGAGTATTTGTGTACTTATGCAGATGCTCTTCAGGTAGACAATGTGAAAGCAATAGGAACAGTAACCGAATGCATGAGAGCAGCATAATATCACACTTTGCTTTTCTTTTATTTTTTTATTATCTCAAATAATCTATAGGGGTCCAAGCCTGCTTCTTACAGAGATGGTAAATTACACTAACAGTGTAATTTAGTGCAGGGCATTGGCAAAAGTTACAAAACTAACCTGTATCACATGTATCTGCATCAAAAGCTCATCTTCACTGTGACAGGGTCTCAAGTGAAAGTTACGCATCATATAGAATCAGAGACTCATTAAGGTTGGAAGAGATCTCTAAGCTCACCCAGTCCAACTATCAGCCCGACATCGCCATGCTTACTAAAGCAGGTCCCAAAATGCCATTGCTACAGGTTTTTTGAATACCTCCAGGGGCAGTGACTCCACCGCTTCCCTGGGCAGCCTGTATGAAAGAACAGTGATCTCAAATACCTCAACACAGTATTATTTTTTAAATACCTGTTTTCAAAGATCTTCACACGGTATCAGCTATGTCCTTGATGATTCTATTTCCTTCGTTTGCACATTATGAGATACACATGTAGTCCAAGGGCCTGGAATTTCTCATTTTAAATAGTTGGCTTTTGCTGTAGTTTCTTCAGCATAAGAGAAAAGCTACTTCTCATGTTTTTTAAAGCCTTCTAAAGCATTTCTAGGGTGTCAGCATTCTCATTTGCCACTGGAAGCTCTTTCTGATGAGCTCAGGACTTCAGCTTCAAATCAAGTTACATCAAAATGACATCAGCTGAATATTAATCAGGGTGGCATACACAAACAGGTGTGACAAACCCATGCTGTGACTCAAATGTGGAATTTTTATTCATATTGAGCCCCCAAAAGAGTCTTCATTTAAGTCCATCCATTAAAAAAGACACAAAAATCTATTGAATATATTGAAATGACAGAATTGTTCAATAAAAAAAGTCATGCACTGTAGAATCATCCTCTTGACAAATCAAACAGCAAAATGTAAACTATCAGGTTAGTGTAATTCAAATATGGAGAGTTATACATTCACTCCTGGAAGCTTATGGCAAGGCTGTGGTTCCATGCTACTATTTATACACTACTACGTTAGTGATAAATTCAACTGTTCTGGAGGGTATTCATTTCTTCAGCCCTGCTGGTTCAGCTGCAGCTGGAATAAAACACACATGTGGTGCAGGGAAGGAAAGGAGGTAACCTAACAACCAACAGAATAGTAACAAGAAACTGCTACCTACAATGCTGCAGCAAAAGCGTGATGCTGTTGACCTTTGCTCCTAACATACCTCTCTCTCCAGGTATTTAGACAAAGAAGTGAAAATTCACTAGTGACATTATAAACAAAACAGATCCTGCAGACACAAAGAGAAAGACTCAGACAATGCTGTTGCTCTCTGTGACTTTTAGATGCAGAGATATATAGGTACCCCTGCATTATCAGGTGAGTTAAATCAATTCAAATCTAAGGGTACATTTTATCCATTTGGGTGCATAAAGATGTCAGTGAGCTTCACGTTTGATTTTTCCTCTTAAACAGCTGGGTTTTTATCTTTTCTGAATTTGCATTTAACTTTTTACAAAAAAAAATGGTTCTCACTGGCAGTGAATATGTAAAATAACATAACAAAAACAGTCTCTACAATTTCTGCCTGTTTTTGCTAACTATCAGATCAATATAATTTAAAAGTAAAAATAAAATTGAACATACGATAATTTGAATTATTCACATATAGATTACTATATTCAAAAATTATTTTATGGTACTACATCTTTATTCCTTTAATCTTTTGCTATAATTTGTGGCAAGAAGAATATCAATATTTTACCAGAACACTATATATTTTAAAAAAGATCAGCATAAATATATTGAATGTGTTATGTATCTGAAAGGAATGGAAGTTTATCAAGCCATGATTTGCATCTAAAACAGGTACATTAAACAGAGAAAGGCCACCTGACAAGATAAAATTGAACTGTTTTCAGTGAATATGTCCTTCAAGATTCTAGAATTAGTAGATCTTGCCCTTTTTCAGCTCCTTTTTTCACTTAAAGATTAAGAAAAAAAAGTTTCCCCATCATTGTTTTTCAGCTCTTTATGAAGTAATTATAAAACTAAATTAAGGGAATATGCATAAATGAGGAAATACACTCTCTACCCGCAGAAGGTACTACTACTGTCATAATTCAATTTAACATATACACACTAATTTCAGCAGTGTACCAAGTGATTTCCATCAGGTGGTTCTTTTAAGTTCCTTAAGATGAAAGAGACGACCTTCTATTGTTTAATAATATCTTTATTTAAATCAGATTTATTCAAATTTAACCAGGGCATGACATTGATTTGCAAGAATTTTAAGTAAGTACATTTTAAAATGAAAGGAGGAATTTAAATTGACCATCATCTTTTCTTGTTTTTTAAACTATCAACTGCTAACTACCCATCATTGAACACTACAAATTTACCTATAGGATGAAATATGGAAATACCTAATAAAGCACAGTAGTACTAATGGGAACGTTCAGGCCTTTATATGATGCTTACAAGCATAATTAATCTTCACAATAAGCTAGCAATGTTGGTAGGGAGTATAGTATTTATTATTCTTTAACTTCACATATGGTAAAAGTGAAACAGAGAGATTAATTTAAAAACAAAAATGCAAGTTTATGTCCCCCAAATGCACAGTCGAGGCAGCCTAAGCAAAAAAAAAAAGACTAATTTTAAAGGCACTAAAATCAATAAAAGCAGATGGGACTCTGAGCTTGCAAAAACAAGTTTTCTCCAAGAGTATAACATTAGACATTTGACAGTCTGGGCTAACATTTTTTTTTAATATAGTTTATTTTTAAAACTTTGTTGCATTATTTTCCAGAATTAATGAAATAGGTGTCCAGTTCTGTAGCAAGATTAGCCAGGTTCTGTCAGAGCCTCCAGCCTGTGATTCTATCTAACTTTTTACAATAATTGATTTCAACTAAAAACGCGTGTCAGCTCTTCTGATATACAGACATAAAGAGGCCTTAATTTAATACTGTGAGAATGAAGAATTATCCTCTGAGTCAAGGCCACCTCTGTCAGAATTAGGACAACCAAGTGCCAGCGAGGGCTACCTTTGCTTTGGTTTTAACACAAAGGAGGAAAAAGACCTCCAGACTTACATCGAGAGCAGACCTTCCTGCACAGATTTCTATCATGCAGAAGCAGAAAGACTACATTTGTCTCCTTCAGCCATTCTGATTATTCACCACAGGAAAACTGACTGTATATACTAAGCCACATCAGTTCGAGGTAAAAAACTTCCTAGCAGGACACTGTTGCTCTTAATTTGCCTTCATTTCCCTTGATGGCACAGCATTTTTTTCCAGTATAATTCTTAACCAGTGAACAAATTTTTTCTCACCTGACACCCTAAACCTATATTTTGATTATTCAGAACAAAATTTGATACTGCTTTGGGTCAGCACTTTCACTGAGGCTTTTACTTATTCCCCATACACCCACAAAAAAAAAGTTCATGAAAATAATTACAAGAGAAACCCTTTTCCATGTGTGCTGACTGGGGAGCGGTGAAAGGAAATATATTCTAAACCGCAGCTGACATGTGTGAGCACAGGCAAACGAAAAATACGTGTACTCGCCCAGAGCTGGTCTGGTCTTTGTTCCTGGGCTGGAAGGGATTCCGGCCAGGGACACAAAATCCAATGAGAAAAGACGGTGCAGTAGCAGAAAGACGACACAAGGTGGTGGTCTGAAGCACTGAGGAACGGAAAGCCTGACTGGGGAAGGCCATGAAATGGAGATGTTTGTTGACTGTGGTCTCTGTCGGGCAAGGGATGCTCTAATGGAAAGCACTACCTTTGAATCTGAGCCAGAAACCTAAAAGCATCACCACAGCTGCCTGCTTTGTGTTACTTTAGGTTTCAAAAGGAGGAAAGAAATCCAGAACTACCCCGCAGCTCGGTTCACAAGCTCCACCAGTTTCTCTAATTACACTTAAAAGCTCCTATAGACATATAACATCGCTAAGTGGACACATGCACACAAACATGTATGAACACTGCCCAGAGAGGATTCCCTTGGGAAAGGGGAGCTGTTGTATAACACCTGGCATTCCAAACACTAACTACTTTACAAATAAAAGTAAGCAAACGAAAAGCCCTATACTAAGCAGAAAGCCTTTTACCAAGTGACAGAGACTCATAGAAAACATAAAACAAGCAAAGAAAAAAACCATACAGAATAAAAAGTGAGAAATAAACCAATTTCATCAATGGTGTGATTGAAGAGGTTATTAGAGGCAAACATATCTTTCAAAAGAGGGAAACTCACTCCTAGAACCAATAGCAGGAAGTATCAGTTATGACAGGTGAAATGAAAGATGGAAATAAGAAGGCATGAGAGGAAATGCGAACGGCAAATAACAGAGCTGTAACAGCAATTCCAAGGCATTCTCGAAATGTATTGAGGGGGAAGCCACCACTCTGCTGGGCTGCTGAAGAATCAACGACAGCTAAGGTCAAAAATTTGCAGAGAAAACAAAATTACGACGTTGTATCAGTTCTTCTCCACAGAAGATAATTATACGCCTGTAACTGTACTTTTCATATATCTTGATATGATAACTGAGACGCCAATGAGACGACACTGGAATCCAGATCAGAAAATTACAGGAGAAACTGTCACTGAAAATATATATAAAATATCTTGAAAGTATGAAAGAATTTAATATGAAGGCCTTCAGCAAGTTACAGAAGCAGGCACTTCATGAACACCTGCATATTAAAATGTAAACACTATAACTAGCTTAAAGATGCAAAAAGAAATCCTAGAGCTGACTCAGCGTTACTTCAACGTAAGGCACTTTGAATGCTCACCACAGACAATCCAGTCAGCAGCGTTATAGCCAATTCAGTCTATAAATATATTTCAAATTAAAAACCTGGAATGTTTCCTTTGGAATCTCAGCTTTACACGATCTGAAAAAATATTTTAAATAGCAAAGCAAAGAAGATGTCACGCATAAATTACAAGGCATTATAAATTAGCAGTGGGCCTAGGATCCTGAATAGACCGTTTCCCTAATTCTGTTCTCAGAAACAACCAAAATATAATTAATTCAGTAATAGACAACACAAAATAAAAGGCTTGGAAAGATTTTCATGTCAGAAAAAAAATTGGAATTATGTAATTGATTCAGATGGAGTAAATAAATGATAGAGTAAAACAAAAGTCCTCTTAGCCCTTTTGAAAATTGCAGAGCAAAGGAATAACAAAAATATGAAAGTAAACAATTTCAACTGGGAATACACAAATTTTGTTTAGTAATTCTTAGAACTCTCAGCCACAAGGTAGCATAGTGAAGATCGTACATTCACATTATTTAGGTAATGACATCATTACATAGAGATAAGGCTCCTCCTACCCTTTTATTTCCCTTTTTCTCCCTCAAAACACAGAAAATCGAATTTTTATCAAGGTTTAAGTTACCAAAGCAATTATAATCTCATAGAATATTTTGATTAAGAAGGAAAGCTAACTACAATTATCTCAATATATACAAATATTGTACATATCTCCTTGTCAGGAAGACTCCAAGCATCAGACCACATCAAGATGTAATGCAATACCTTCCACCGCCTAGTTGTGCATCAGCCTGGTTAGAATAATCCTACCATAAAATAACTCCTACTGTAAAAATTTAAGATGTTTTTAAGTCTTCTGAAGCTTGCCAGAGTTACAGATTTAGGAGCTGGGGGCTCTGGAGAAGGTGAGAGTCTGGAGGGAACTGACTTCTACATGAAATCACATCAGTGAAACAAGTCACTTAGGCTCTATGCCCTTGCATGTTATGCGGACATCTAGATAGAAATCATCTCCAAGTGGAATGAATGCCTGCCTTTATAATTCCCCAATAGAACTTATGAATGGAATTGCCCTAATATTGAAAAAGGTAATTTTAAGATAATTCTACTGCATGTTTAAAATGTCCGTTAAAAAAAGAAGGAAAAAAAGCAAAACATGAAACAGGCTGGTAACTGTTACAGACTTACTTACAGAATTATTTACAGCCAAGATTTGAGCTACTTTCAATCTCACCTGACATTTGGATGGCATGCAGGGCATGTAAACAAGCCTCTCTACTTTAACATGTTTGATTCATGCAAAAATTCAGTAACAAACTGTTAAATAGGGCTTCCTGATACAAAAGTACTACACCATTCAAAACTATTTAAAATACTGAAAATTTGGTTTGGTCCTTTTATTTATTTAGCATGTGAAAAATATACATTGCTTTAATAAATAAAATGCTTAGCTTCTATATACAATCACTGCTGGTATCTGATGTGTTACAGCCAAGCACAGTAATCTAGCTACCAGACTGTCTGATTATAAATAGGCTGCCAATCCCGGCAGCAGCCGCAGCAGCAGCTGTCTCTCAACATTCCACTTTCTCCCTCCATTTCTATTAGATTTCTAAAGTGATACAGCGATTTCTGCATATTTTCTCCATGCTATGTAATAGGTGTGACAGGCTCAAACACAAATACATTTGTTTTCAAGATTATTCACAATGAACGCAGCACTATACTAACCTGTTACGGTTTACCTGATTTATATGTGTGTACAAGATTAACTGGCCTTGACACTTGCATTTTTGGTTATAAATGAAACATTTAGCATTATAATTCAGCTGTCTTTAGAAAAACAACTAAACTTCCTGTCCCACTAGTCACTGGGAAATAATACATGCACCCGAACACTGCAGCCTGCAGCAACAACCACAAGACACAGTCCAGTCTGTGCCTCTATCACGCAAGCAACACAAGCATTCCAACTCATTGAGCTACTTACTCAACACCAACATAATGAAAAGCACTCGGAAAGTCTGCCAGCTCACTTTTAAACTACACACAAACTAGAATTCAAAATTACAATTAAAATCAACATTTCTGATATTATGCACAGAAATGTCATAAAAATACTTTATCATCATTAATATTCTGGAATTATTACATAAAGGATGACTCCCAGTACCATTCTTATTACAAGAATTATAACAGGCACTCTCTAGTTTTGTATTCACAAAGGACTTGACGCTGCTCTCACTTGAACACTTTTACTTCGTGTCCTTCAAGTATTTTCTCTTGGCCACAGGAAAATTACTTTGTCAATTAAGTATTATTTTTATCTCATTCTGTTGGCAAAAGTGTATGTTCATATACCACGATATCAGACTACATCCTTACGAGTAGTACTGGCATTTTTAAGACAAGTACACAAGTGAAAATGCTCTTGAAGGGCTGTTAAGGATTGTAATGCTCCAAGTAATTAAGAATGCATTCACAACTCATCTACATGTTCCTTGGTGGAAAAGTTCCAAGTCCAGATAGTTTAGCGGCTATTTCCAGGAAAGGCACATCATTTCATTTTGACACACACATATTTTATTAGATGGTTTATATTTGAGAATTTTCAGTGGGATCAATTAAAGTCTACCTTTCTTGCATGCTTCTTCTGAAATACTGAAATCAACACGTACAATCCACATACTGGTGCTTAAAGTAAAGTTCAAGAAAGCTGGAAGGTGATGTTCTCAGCAAAAGACATCAAGCTATAGAACACTGACATTGATCAGGGTTTATCTTACGTGTTCCTTCTTTCAGAGCAATGCAAGACAGAACTGTTTGCTTCAGATTTTTTCAGACAGGATCGTACATCTGGAGCCAAAACACTGTTGTACTGATAAAACAACACACACACAAAAACCCCAAACTGCAAGATTCAGCTACCTGCACTGCTAATACAGCGCTAGCAAGACCATGCTGGGCTAAAATTTTCAGTAGATGCCTAAATTTTACCCTGACTGTAGCAACAATATAGGTGATACAGATGTGAAAAAACAAAATGCAGAGCTTTTTACTTGTCCTTTCTGCTTTGTCAATATTAGCATCTATAGACTCCTATTCCTGCCCAGGCACTTACTAGATACCACAGATCATGCAGAAATTTATTAGTAATCTTTGCAAGTGTAATGCAAGTTCTGAAGATATACCTGTTTAAACTCACTGTACAGCACTGACACACAAACAACATACTAGCTGCTTTCCAGACAGCTTAGGCTCCAGATACGATCTTGTAAGTCTGGCTACAACCTTTTTACAAGTTACTCTTCCCCACTCCTACTCCTACATCCTACTCCTCTGCAGAAGAAAGCTTGAGGATACTTCACCCCAGGTTTGGACCCCCTCAGCTTGTAAAACATTTGAAGCATTTGATTAGCTGAGGTGCAGAACCCTCAGCTACTGCTGGTAATGTCTTAAATTACTCCAGACATTCTCATATCTGTCTGGGCACTTAAAGTGAGCTGGTAATATGAGCAGCATACACTTTGTAGATACAGTACCAGAAGTTATGGAAAAAGGAAAAATAAACATGAAAGTTTATGTTTTAAAAATAAAAAACAATTCCGCTCCACACATGGCAACAGATAAAAAGGGTGCTTTTAAGGGGGACTTAAATGTGGACAAGCAAAACATTTCTACAGATGAGCCCTGGGAGGTCACAGGACGCATAGATGGTAACATGGAAGATGACATGGAAGGAACTGCTCAGGAAGTGACAGATGGATGTGTGGGAACACTAAAGAAGTGGAGCAGGTGGGGGAGACACAGGAAATTCAATGAAGGAACATAAATAAGGAAGGACAGAATCATATAGAACTTTGGAAGTACTGAAAGGAGCTCAGATCTGATGCAAATATGGGTGGTGAACAGTAGGGGGAATACAAAAATAAGAGTGACAAATCAGCAAGCAGGAAGGATTATTTTAACATCTACATTTTAGGAAGTGAAAGAAGTCTCTACTCCTTCTGTCATAATAGACATGTCTCGAACAGAGCTGAAGACATTAGTGCAGTGGTTAAGACGTGGCATGTAATGAGGCTTGCCCATAGGGATACAAAAAATAAAGCATGTCTTAAGATGCTAAGACAGCAAGCACCAGATTTATAGCTGACCTAGATGATTACAACCAATGGAATAAACATACTAAAAAAAAAATCTCTAAAAATTGCACACCTGAATAATATAGAAATTGAAGACTGTATTGTTGGTAGAAAAAGACAGGAAACTAAGAATCTGGGACAGAAAAAGGACAAGAGATGAAACTTTGGCCCCACTGAAATAAACAGCAAAATGTACAACAGCTTCTTTGGAAGCTAGATTTTACAAAAGCAGATAATTTTTGGCCATTTTTCAGCTGATGACATGATATTTGAGAAACATCATATAAATGACTGCCTAATACTGGAAAATGGATCAAGAGATATCATGGAAAAGCAGAATAAAATGTAGTTTTTGAACACTTTTATATTAGTAAGATCTCATTAAATAACTGGGGGAGATTTGAGAGGCTATAAAAGGAGCTACGTTTTTTTTTTCTGCTTTCCAACAGGTGGATACCAAATCTCAGACAATTTTCACTATTCACATCCTAATATAAAGGAAAATTACTCAGTTTTAATTAAGCCTTTTTACCAATGTTTAGAAACAAACAGGACTGCATTTGTATCAGTCCAATAAAAGACTAGAACATGAACACCGAAAAATTTTGCAAAAGGTCTGCTCTATATTGTATTCCAAGAACTCTACAGATTGGCTACAGCTTTACATGTCACTATACCTGCTGCAATCTTTAAAAACGAATATAAAAGTTAGATAAAGATAAATTTCCCACAATGGTCCAAATGACTACAAATCTGTTATCCATTTGCAAGAGGTGAGCAGGCACTTCAAAGTCTGAACCTTTATGAAAGTCAGCAAGTCCTCATTTCGGAGATTTATTCCACAGCTCCTCTCAAATATTACATGGACAAAGCCAGGGTGACTGCAAATAAAATATACTTTCGAGAGAACCAAGGCCAACAAAAAGAAAGATTAACAACTTGTTCCACAATTTAAAAAACTCCACTATTAAAAGCAGTTTTGTTTGCACAGCAATTCCTGTGTTTGCAACATCTATAATATATCAGAATCAATAAAGCTTATCTGAAACGTAAATTATCTTTACACAAGTAGGATGCAATACAAAAGTAGGCAAAAAATACAGCAAATAATGTTATTTCATAAATTGTCTGGTTTAACTACTCTTAGGGCTGTTGTTAATGGTGTCTTTCAAGGATTTTTCTTTTACTTTCTCTTTTACATATAGACTAAACCCCTGAGCTGCTCACTTGTGTCTTCTTCACAACATTCTAAGATAATTTCTCACCAGTTCATGGGGTTTTCATCCCAAAGAGCACTTCAAGAATTGGCTCTATTTTCTAACTGACATACTTCCAAATGTGGTTGACAGTTTCATTTTTGAATAGGTGAAAACTGAGAGCAGGACCATTAAAACAGTTTAAAAACACATTAAGAGCCTTCCACTAAGAGCCTGCATATTTACATTAATGAAATAAATACAGTACATAGTTAATTCATGCCTTACATGCATATCTTAAATCAGGTCATTAAGAACAATAATTTTTAAATATTTATAGAGTTCTGTGGATGGGGTAGTGATTGTAAGTATTATGAATGCTGTCACTTTTCTACTATTCAGTATCTTTAACAGTAAGCCATAAATATTGTTCACAATGACTCCTGAGAATGCTGCTCTGAAGGCTGCTTTGCACAGCCAGTCCGTGGCTGAAGCACGTCTCCCACCTTCTCTGTTTCCATTTCAAGATCTATTTTTTCATTTTCTCTGACAGTGGAGGTAAATATACCGTTTAAAACATGAAGGAAACTTAGAGTTTAATTATTTTATTTCTTAGTGATATTATTATTCATAAAACATTTTCTATGAGAGGCTTGATTCTGTACCAATCCAAGTGAATACAAAAATTACTGATTTTAATTGATCAGTATCAATTCTGGGGAGGGGCTGGGATATGCTACACATTGTACTAAATAATAAGCAATACTCTTTGTTACATTACTTCTGTAACGTAACATAAATATTTACTTTTATTGTTAAATACTGCTGAACCCATTCATGTAGAATTTGATTAAAATAATGTATTTCTGCTTCATATAAAGTCAAATTCAAACAAACTTTGAAAGATACTGTTCAATAATTTTGATCTATTTTTTCATCTTCTGTCATTTCACTCAACCGGTTTTAAAAAGCAGGAAAATATTTGTCAATCATATTTTTTTTGGTCCAGAATTTCTCCTCCTTAACTGAAATTAAGACAACTTTTTAACAAAAAATTAGGCTATCCTTTTGTAAAATTAACTCAGCTTACTTTCTGCAGTAGCAGTAAAGGAAAACATTCTTAAAATTGATCAGAAGTGAATGTTCAATAGTTAACCAATGACACAGAGGCAGCAGAGGAAGCGTAATACAAAGGTGCTTGTGGTAACTAACTCCCCACCTACCCCTCCTGTGACACACATATGACATACAGACTTTTAATCAAAAAAACTACCATTTTCTGTGCTGTTTTTATTCGGGTGTTCATGAGTGGGCTGGAATAGTCTGAAATTTCCTGAACAGTGTCAACTGATGTGCAAGTTTTCCATTCTGGGCATGGCACCCATTGATCTATTATTTTTCCAAATTTAGTTTGGGAAATATAAGTCAGCTGACAGAACAGGAGATAACTGCTGCTCAACCACACCTGTTTAAAGTCTGACACCTTGCTGTAAATAATAACTTATTAGCACGAGTTTGAGCTAGGATACAGGACTGATCTGGTGTAGTCTAACCATGCAATATATTCCCTCCACTGACAGGGGAGTAACTTAGAACAGAGAAATACACTGGATACCTTAAGGTAGAGCCCCGGCTGTAGAGCTGCCACTATTCTTTCTTCTTCTGCCCTTCTGACACAAAATGATGACAGCACCCTCTCACTAGTGAGTAACTACAATCTATTACTAAATTTCCATTTCCTAAGAGTTTCTCTCAAAGCAAAGAAAAAACATCACTAAAGAGAAACAGTCAAAGCAAAAAATAAAGAACCGCTAGAGGATATAAAAATCTGGATTTTTTTTCTGATGAAGCTCAAAACATTCTAAATAAGATTCAGTAACTATGTCCCAGCGAAGATTACCAGGAGTAGATCTGACCCTATTTTCTTCCCTTCCACGCTTCATTTCTTAACAAAATGAAGCATGAAAGTACATTCCAGATTCACACATGCAATTACTGAACACTAAGACTTTGTCCTATACAGGTGTTTATATTTGTGGGCTCATCTTCACAGAGTTCTCCCACCTACATGCCCATGGTGTCCAGACACTACGGCATTATACCAAGCCAATGGTATTATAACAGAATTTGCCTTTCCTTATATATGAGCAACCAAAACAGGTTACAAAGCTGTTTTGTCCCTATTGCTTATATGGCAATTTAATACTTCAAAGCACCACACAAACATTAACAAATTGATCTGGAGAGTCTTCTATATGTTATTCTACGGAAGTAAATTCTGCAAAGTAGAAATTCTACAAGCCCACATGTTGGAACAATTTTTGCACTTTCATTTCATGCACTAGGGAATAAAATCTTCATTTTTGTGACTTCCAGCATAATTACTTCTGAATGAATTAGTTGAAGTGAATAAGAAAACAGCAGAACAAGGCAAATGATGTCCATACCACAATACACTGCTTTCTCCCATCTGCAGCCTTCTTCATGTGACTGTGAATGAGCCTTCTTGTCTGCATGAGGGGGGGCTGTCAAGGTATCTAAGTTTCAGCTGAATACATCTACAGATACTGCCGCACAATTCCTCAGTTTTGATGTAGCATTACATACATAATGAAAACTGCCAAAAGATTCATTTTTTTTAAGGAAAACTGACCCACTTTCAAAAATCAGCATTTTTTGTTCCAGGTGAAATATGAATATTTATATCGAAAAGTGATGATACCAGAAGAAAACATTCCAAATTGGATTACTGATGTGAGCATTTCATGTCAGCATCCTGAAGGACAATCCTCTAATAATCCTCAAAACTATAAAGTGTAGATAGGGTGGCTATATGTGAGGAAAACAATGAAAAATTCATCTCTTTTACAACTTTAAAATGTGCATTTAATGATTTATTTCAGGCCATTTAATAATGGAATTTGCAGTAAATCAAAGGAACTGGGCAAGTTTGGATTTGTAGTTAACAGCTCTAAACCTATTTCTGTCTTTGCCATACATTAAAAAAGCCTTCTCAATGGGTACTATGGTTCAGGCCAGCATAAACTTATCGTGATGACACTTACTAAAATCCAGTTCATACCTGAGATGAGTTGCTGAGGACAGATTGATTTTGACAGCTTGTAACTTCAAGAAAATAAGCTGAGAAACGTTACTTCCTATCCAAATCTGCACAAATAAAGTGACATCAAGACACTTTCTATCTAGATTATGTATTCTTTAAATACAACTGCAAGTAAACCTGTTTGCTAGTCTTTGATCGGTCTTCTTTGAACCGATCATCTTGCTGCAAGGAGCTTCCACTAAGCTTAAAAAAATCCCTGTTTTAATACTAAGGCATGTTTGTTTGCAAAGTATATATTGCTAAAACATTGCATCTTACAATGATTAAATTTACAGTTTCCTTAGAGTTGTTTTTGTGGGGCAATGAGCATGGTCCTGCAGAAGCTCTCTTTCTTCCTTTCCTTAAATAAGCTGTTTAAGCAATGCCACTCCACAGCACTTGCACGAATATCACTGCCTAAGGAAAAAGCTTTTATTGCCTTGTGCATGTGTTCATTTGGAAGGCCAGAATATATCTGAAAGTTTTCCCACATACAGGAAGGATTTAAAGAACACAAGAAGTATCTTATAAAATATTTGAAGATATCATGGGATAATATTTATACAGTCTATATGGACAGCAGGGTGCTTCCGTGTCCATGCCCATGTGTGTAGTGTCAGATTACTTATATTTAATACTAATGTAGGTCTTTGCATAATCTAGATAGTTTGTAAACAGAAATTAATGTATCTTCAGTTACTCGGTTACTTGATGACATACTCTGAGCCATGTTTAATTGATAAGGGATCTGGCACAGAGAAGCAAAAGACTTCGTAAGTATATCCAGTGAATCACAGGAAAGTAAGAATTAGAATTCAGAGCAGCTTCTAACTTCCAGAATATGATTTTATTTTTTTTTACCTATTCACTGAACAGAACATGTTTCAAAAACGTTCTGTGAAGAGAGAATATGTTGAAATAGTAAGGGGAAAATACAGATAGCAAACATATTTTTTCCCCTGTTTGGATAAACATCACAATGAAGATGACCAAAACCATAGTCCCTTCTTCCCCTCTTACTTTCATGAGTACCCTCTCAGTTCCTTCCTTCTCCCAAGCAACTGAAAATCATCCTGTGAGCAGCTGGGATGCTTTAGGGTGAACAACAGGAATCACTATATCATAAGCACTATTAAATTTTAAATCAGCCTTTTGGGCACTCTAGTTAAACAGAAAAAACACGAAGAAATATAGTAGGCTTTATAATTTCATCAGCACTTGAAACAAACTTTCAATAGTGAATATTCCTGCTCTGAAGGCCGTCTCTACACAACCATAAGCGTACTGATATGCTGTCTTCCATCCCTAGAGGTATTTGAAGAAGGGTAGATCAGGTACCTAAGGATATGATTTAGTGGCAGATAGGTATGGTTGGACTCAATGATCTCAGAGGTCTTTTCCAATCTGGTGATTCTATGATTCCACAGCATCTGAGGGAATAACTCCAGGCTCTTATTACTGAAACTCTTCTGAATCCTCCGCAATCGACTGTGCAAAATCTGGAAGCATTTGCTTAATAAGAAAAAGAAGTAGGGGCGAAGAAGGGATAAAGAAGCACGTAAGTTACAGGAAAACACTGGATATTGCAGTTATTTAGTGTCCATACTCATCTACAGACTGCCACCTACCAGCTCACGCTTGAGCAAAGTTCACATTTGATCCACATCTTCAACGAGCAATCTAATAAAGAATTAATTCATGTCAATATAAGATACATAGGCAAGGACTACAACAGGACCCAGAATAAACTTTTAAGTTCAAGGGCCAACTTGCATCTAGGTCACAAGCCTTGTTACAGCAGGACAGTCCCTATGGCCAAAGGTACACAAAGGAACCAATACAACCAACAGACACTGCTACCCAGCATAAATGATCAGGTAGTTCCACTACCAACACAGCAGAGATCAAAAGGAAAAGGTTTGCGGGGAGTCTGAAGCAAGGCTAAAAATTACACCTCAACCTAAATGTAAGAGAGGCTTTAATTTCTACATTACCACATCCCTGAAGGCAAGACAAGAACCTTGCATATTATCACTGCAGTTTGCTAGAATGACTGGCGTCCACATTCAAGCTGATGTGTAGGCAAGGACACTGTATTGCCATGTCCCAGTTACTATCTTCTCGTAGGTAACAAACTACCCACAATTTGCTAATAGCATTTCAGGCCCTAGTAGGGGTCGCTCCTGTGCCCTACGCAAAGTTGTGTGTCTTTCCCAGTTTTAGAACTTGGCTACACTTCCAGACACATGATAGAAAGAAACTACAAAAATCCATTAGAAAACTATCACAATGCAATGACTACAACATTATGCAGAAGCAGCTGATTAAAAAGATAAGCATCAAAAGAAACAGCTCATGCTTAATACAGACTCCGAGCTGCAGCAGCAAAGGTGAGCTTCAAACCATGCCAAATTCATTGAAAATTTGGTGTGCACATCTGTATAGAAGTCTGTATGGAAACAGAAGTGTGAAAAATCCTGAGAATAAGCTAGGTTAGTTCTGCAATAGAAATGCACACAAGATGAACAATTTTCTTTCTTCCCTTGAACCTCACAGGCAGCTTTGCTATCGTGAAGTTTTACTGATTTCCCAGAGTTTGCACCTTGTCTTGTTTTAGGATTACATACAGCTGTGTTTTAAGAGCACAAGTCAGTCCTTTAACAGTTACTTGTATGAGGTTATGTAGTTTTGAGTTTTCAAATGCTAGAAATACTGAAGAACATTTCTAGGTTATTGCTGCTCACCATCTATTACTGTTTGCTCCTAAAGTAATACCTTAAAAACTGACCAGTTGTTACCACACAATGGTGAGCCATTTCTGTAGTTAACTGTTGTAACTGAAATCCCCAATTTTTGCAAGCTTTAGCTAGCATTCAGCATGACAGATTACAAAGCCATGTGCTACCCCATCATCTTTCTCTGTGTTTCCTGGAGGCTTTCTCTCTCTCTGCATATGCCTGCACAGGAGTATATGTTCTACAGTCAATTCACACACACCATTGAACAGCAAGAGCACATATCTAGGCCCACAGCAGGGGGGTTAATTAACTGTACAAGGGACAGAGCTAGCTCTAGAGCTATCCTTTACATGTATACGAAGAACAAACAGAGCTGACACTCAAGGGAAAATGCAGTAAGTTTTGCACTCCTCGCTTCCTCATAAAAAG
Source organism: Cuculus canorus (assembly GCF_017976375.1). Lineage (NCBI taxonomy): Eukaryota > Metazoa > Chordata > Aves > Cuculiformes > Cuculidae > Cuculus > Cuculus canorus. The sequence goes on from NC_071405.1 coordinate 51,145,924, forward strand.
ACAATAATTTTAAAAAATAATATATGTACGTTTAGCAGCAGCTCCAGACTAGACTTGACTAAGAAAGATCTCATCACAAACACTGACACTGGAATACTCAGTTTAAGACTCTTCAGACTGGAATAAGACCTTGCAAATGGACAAATGGAAACATTTATCTCCTTGTCATAGCGCCTGCTCAGATCTACTACGGGTAATAATGGTTGGATGCACAAGAGAAAAGCACTGATTGCTTAATTTCACATTAAGACTTAGCAGACAACACAGTAACAAAAAAAGGTTTGCATATAGCACCCCTCCTCTTAGAGTTAGGGCCAGTAGAGCTGTATCAATATGAATGCCCTGGAAGTGTTTGAGAAAAACAACAGTGCTTTCAAAACTTCTTCCTACAATGCTGCAATGGAGGGAGTTTTCCAGCCTAGGAAAATAAACTATCAAATATATGAGTGAACATATTAAGACTGATGGCACACACATTGAGTTCCGACAGGGATACTAAGTAATATACATGGAAAACAACTGTTATGCTTCTATTCAAATAATCCAAGTCCAGGCCAACAATATCTTTTGGGAGACTGGTATCACCTTGTATTCCTTCATTACATATGTCCTTTGAGCAGGAGGTTGGACTAGATGACCTCTGGAGCTCCTTTTGTACCTGAGGTTTTCCATGCTCCCCCAAAACACCAATTATAGTATCAGCCTTTAATGTATATTACAAAAATAAAACTTGCATTATAAGCTCTTCAGTGTAGCCCATGCCTGAACTTCTCCATATTTTTCACTCTTCTGTGTTATAACAATCATATTTCTTATCATTAAGACATAACTCACTACTGAGAAACATCCAGTAGGAGTTTGTCCATCTCTCTAGAGTTGAACTGTGTTTTTTATTAACTGCACACTGTGACAGGGGTGGAATATAATAGATGTAAGGCAGGGTCAAAGGATGTTTCCTACTTTCCCCATGTAAAGGAGCCTACTTCTGCCTACTGTCACAGTGAGTGCCTCCGAGCGTTTCTCACTGAGGATCTAGGTTGACAACGGGAGGAGACATTTTTCTTGGGGTTTCATTTTAGATTGTATTGGATGTGGAGGCTTGTGGGGGAGGAGGGAGATTGTTGTTTGGTTTGAAGCTCCATTCTGTTAGTCTCTGTCATTTACAATTCCTTTCTGGCTGACCTGGCCGCTGGTTTGTCCAGAAACAACCTGACTGCATCAGCACACCAGTGAGAAATTATTGAACGGCATGTTACAGTTTCACAGATGTCTTGCCTCAGACATCCTTACCCATCACTCTACCACCATATAAAGCAATCAAGACACAGAACATGCATGTAGCAGAGGAGCAGAAAAAGCAGAGGCTGCCCTGCTTAGGAATAGCAGAAAAACCTCGTAGAAGTCCCTGCTCCAAATGGTTTTGGGTTGTTTTTTGTTTTGCGGTTGTTTTTTTTTAAATCCACACCTGTGACCAACTAAATCAGAACATCTGTACTCTTATGTTTTAGCATTCTTTGAATTTCTTAACATTTTTTTTTCAAATGACCAAGTGAAAAATGAATTAAGAATAACTGCTATGGACAGAACCAAGTTATAAGGACATCCTATAGCATGAGGCTGAAGTTACCCTCTAGAATTTTCTATTCTGAAAACGATTTTGTGTAAGACATACTGCTAGCTTTCTGTTAGAGACTCAGCTACACTTTAAACATGAGTGCAGAAAAGTTGTCTTCCTTAGTAGTGCAATCCCTACATACATTTAAAATCTAAAAAAGACCCACAAACGAACATTTTTACAATTTTTTATTTGTGCTGAATTAACTCAGCAGAACTTAGAAGGAAAATCCTTGTTTCTATTCCAATTCATGGAATGGAATAACACAACCTAACACTCCAAGTACAGGATAAATTTTCACGGCAGCTATGCCTGTGTAAGACCACTGAAAAAGAGAAGCAGCAGTAGGAAATTCCCATCCTTTTCAGGGGAATTTAGGGTTTTTCTCCTTTTTCATAACTGGGCAGCAGGAGTGAGGATACCTACAGTGGACTATCATTTGGGTCTGTTTTTTTGTTGTTTATGAATAGTTTTATTCAAATCCAGAGAATAAACCAAAACTTAAGCTTTGACTCTATGATATTTCAAAGACACTTAGTGGCCTTCTGGTTGGCCCTGGTATATATAATATAGATTGAAACACTTGGGACTTGCAACAGAAGTTCTCAAGCAGAATTTAAGATTTGTTACTGACCAGTTCAGTTTGAAATGTATTAAACAAAACCCATTCAGTTTTCAGCCAGAGAACGTTTTGACTCCAGTTACTGCACAGCAACATAAGCACTAATTCCAGCACAAGAGAGGGGCAGAAGTAAGCAGTTCAACCAGGCAGGAAGGCAGGTCACTATTTCCACCTTAGAATTCAGTCTGTTCTCTGTTGTCAAACAGCTTCAAAAAAACCCCAAACTTCTCAGCTGTTCTTTCTATGTACAACTTAAGTTACACAAATTCAGTTCTTTAAAGTACAATCAAGAACTGGTTTAGATTTCTTGTTGTGCTTCATCTTCATACTTCTTGTGTTAGGTTATAATGAAAATAGAATCAATGGTGACAAACAAAATGCAAAGCTTTACCAGAAGTTTTCCATGTGCAACTGTAACAATCTCCATCCTCTATACTTAAGACCCAGTCATTCTGATCTACTGTCACATGTGTTATGTCCGCTTCATACACTGGGCTGCTGGGCAGATTAGCTACTCCAGTGGAAGAAGCAAGATAGACATGGCCTGCCTTGCCTTCTGTCATCCAAGAGCTGCACATACATTTAGCATAAACTGCACCCCTGAAAAACGAGACTACCAAAAGCTGTGGTTACACAGCAATTTAGTCCAGAATAAATTAGATTGCTGTGACATGAAAGCTATTTCACTTTTTGTTTCAGCTTCTGCTTTCTGCATCTTCCCTTATGCCAAAAGTGGTATTCAAGTGCGTGTGAGCCAGTGGGCAAACTGGATCATGCTCAAAAACTAGCAGATCTCACATTCAGTCTTCAGCCAGAGAACGTTTTGACTCCAGTTACTGCACAGCAACATAAGCACTAATTCCAGCACAAGAGAGGGGCAGAAGTAAGCAGTTCAACCAGGCAGGAAGGCAGGTCACTATTTCCAGAGCAGCAGCCTAATTTGCAGCTTAATCAATGTGGCCACATAATCACAATCTGCAAAAACACAAGGCATAGGATCCCAACTCAGTTTTGCTTCTTAAACACAGTGGATTTGATGCCTTGGAAGCACAGCGCTGGAACCACTGGTTCCAGAGGAAGACAAAGTAAAGTAGTGCAACCTGACTGCCCTCAATCCTGCGCAGTGCTTCAGTAACTCCAGATAATGATACTACAAAGTGTTATCATCAGCCCAATCAAAGGATATTCTTAAAATAGATACTTCTTCAGCAACTTGCTTACTGTTTTTCAAAGACCATACAGAAAAACATAGGAAACAGCAGGTTTTAAAAAGCAAGTTGGCGGGGTATTTTTAGTACAAGATGAACACTTATTAAAACAGCAGGTACTCCTCTAGTCTGATTTACTAAAGCCTTGTTGCAGAAACAGAAGTAGAACTTAATTTGACTCCTTACCAAAGCAGTTGAAATAGAAACATTAAATCACCTAAAGGATTATTATGAGCAACTTTTATTTCTTATGACACTACATTTGATCCTTTATGTCTTTGCAGCTTTCCCACCACACTGAAAGCACGGGTCTGCTTTGGGGACACCTCATAGCTGCAAACCACCGCAGCGTATGTCAGCAGAAACAGGACATGCACAAGGTCCATCATCCTTTCAGGTGATGCATCCCACTCTTCTCTCTGCAGTTTCTTCTCTTTGCTGACCTCCAAAAACAACGCGTGGGCTGCAAAAAAGGGCTTAATCTCCAGGGAACAGGAATTATCCGTGTAGGGATGAGGTGCAGGTAAACACATGGCACAGTTGCACAGCTTCCCTTAAAAGCAGGTATGAAAGCAGTAATGGACACTGGGAAACACCAAGCAAATTGAGATGAGCAAACAGGACTGCAACTGTTCTGAAGAGTTTAAAGTGCCTTTGGGTACAACTGCTCTTACAATTGGAACTCATGGACCAGAGGCAAACTTTTCTCTTGGCATTAACAAATATCTCACTTCATAACTTCTTTAATATGGGAGAGAAAGCTACAATCAGAGGTATAAATGCTGCTACTTTCCCCTTCTCCCAGCAAGGTAGAGAAAAGAGCTCTGAGCTTAGGACACCCTCCTACCAAGTCTTCAAACAGAAGTATGCATAGCCCATACCCAAACCTGCTGATAAGAAAAAATACCCCAGTAGTGCAACATCAACCTTAGTGCAAGTTTTCTCCTGCGAAACAGCTACTAACAGCACTTCCCGCAGGGCCTCTGCAGTCCTGCCTTCCTCTTACTTTTGGTTCAGACACACTCCTGTCCCTGTTCTGGCCCAAGTTAATTGCATTCATCTTTCAGCCTGACATGGCAGTAATGATCCTGGATCTTCGTGCAGAGTCAAGCGAGTTCAAGATTATTACAGCGCCCAGTATTTCTGCTTGGCCTTAGAATTTGATGCTGCTATTAGACACTGTTAGAGGAAAATTTAACTTTATAGAAATTTATACAACTAAGTTTCAAAATATTAGTTGGGGAAAATCATAGTATCATAGAGTTCTTGGTGTCGGAAGGGACCTTTACAGGTCATTCAGTCCAACCCCTCCCCTGCCTGCAGGAGCAGGGACATCTTTAACTAAATCAGGTTGCTCAGAGCACTGTCCAACCTGAGCTTGAATGTTTCCAGGTATGGGACCTTCACTACCTCCCTGGGCAACCTGTTTCAATGTTTCAACACTCTCATTGTGAAAAATATCAACCTTCTCTTCTCTAGGCTGAACAGAAGCTCTTGCAGCTTCTCTTTGTAGGTGAGGTGCTCCAGCCCACAGATCATTTTGTGGCTGTCCTCTGGACCCACTCCAACAGTTCCATTTCCTTTCTGTGCTGAGGGCTCCAGAACTGGGCACAGTATTCCAGGTGAGGTCACAACAGAGGCGAGTAGAGCAGTAGAATCACCTCCCTCAACCTGCTGGCCACTTTCCTTTTGATGTGGCCCAGGACATGGTTGGCCTTCTGGGCTGCAAGTGCGCATTGCAGGCTCATGTCCAGGTTTGTGTCCATCAGCAGCCCCAAGTCCTTCTCTGCAGGGCTGCTCTCAATCATGCTGTCCCTCAGCCTGCATTGAAACCATGGATTGCCCCAAACCAGGTGTAGGACCCTACACTTGGCCTCATTGAACCTTATGAGGTTCACATAGACCCACTTCTCCAACTTGCCCAAGTTCCTCTGGATGATATTCTACCCTTCAGGCATGACAACCACACCACTCAGCTTGGTGTCATCTTCAAATTTGCTGAAGGTGCACTCAATCTCACTGATGAAGATATTCATTGATGAAGATATTAAACAGCACAGGTCCCAGCACAGACCCCTGAGGGACACCACTCGTCACTGATCTCCATTTGGACATCGAGCCATTGACCACTACCTTCTGGATATGATGATCTGAACAATTCCTTATCCATTGAACAGTCCACTCATCAAATTTATATTTCTCCAATTTAGAGAGAAGGATGTTGTGGGAGACTGTCAAAGGCTTTACAGAAGTGTAGATAGATTACATCCATTGCTTTTCCCTTGTCCACTGATGTGGTCAGTCCATCACAGAAAGCCACTAGGCTGGTCAGAACTTGCCCGTGGTAAGCCTTGTTGGCTGTTTAGAATCACCTCCCCATTCTTCATGTGCTCTAGCATAGCTTCTAGGAGGATGTGCTCCATGATCTCCGCAAGCACAGAGGTAAGGCTGACAGGTCAGTGGTTCCCAAGACTCTACTTTCTGCCCTTATTAAAGGTGAGTGCAATGTCTCCCTACTTCCAGTCACAAGAGGGAGGGGGCAAGGGCTCTGTTTTCAGATTTACTGGTTACCCCAGCCAGTCCAAGAAGGCATAGGCACCGTTCCTACAACCCACAAGGTAATTGTGACAAAAAAACCAACCCACAACAACAAGCAAACACCACCCATTTCCCTGCATGCCTCAGACTGGGATCAAATTTCAGTCCACAGCCCATTTGTCCCCTCATACAGAAGTTTATGAGAGATTACGTGATCAATTTGTCAAACTGTCTTTTCAAGGAACAGACATCAACTAGGAGGTCTTAGAATATTTAATGCAGTTTGAGACATGTAACTAAACACAGAGAAACTTTAAGTACCGTAAGTGGTAAAATGAACTTTTTGTCTCAGCATTTTCTAGTCTTAATCAGCATACTGCATGAGCAGATCATTAATATTTTAAAAGCAAATAAAGGATGTAATGAAATTTTGGAGACATCTGACCCACTATAATATTTTTTAAAGCTAAGGCTCAAAAGGACTGCATGTGTGTCAGTTAAGTGGGTCTCCCGCTAACTCAGGAGAGGTCAGAAAGGAAGCTGACTACCTACTAAATGTGATAATACACATGCTGTTTAAAAAACACGTGAATAGAGGTGAAGGAGATTATTACATGCAAGGCTTTAAATGATCAACCATTTTCATTCAAGCAACTTTTAATAATTTGGTACCCTAAAGATTATTTTGAGAAGTACAACAGGGTTAATTCCACATAGCTAAATCCAAATGAGCTAAAATCCATTATAAAATGATAGAATTAAAAAAAAAAAGTATTTATATCACTTAATACAGTGGAAAGAGATAAGCAGGACAAAGAAATAGGAAAGGGTAAACCCTGCTCTATTTACCCTCTACCTTCTAAAAGCGCTACACAGATTACTTAATGTGCACTAGCATTGGTGCTTTGAGATCATGCCTGATTATCGCAGAGGATATACAAACCTAATAAATATAAACTCTTGTTATAAATATCTGTCTCATTTGCTTTTGAAAAGTAGCCTAGTATCTGATTAAAATTAATCTTTTCCACTTAAGCACTGTATTGTGTACCAAAATCATTTACACAGTGACTTCTGAAGTTCCTAAAGCTATGTTAAAAGCAGACCTAAACCAATTTTTGTCCCAAACGATAGTACCTTGGTAAGTAATCAAACAATATGGTGGAAGTTTAAAGTAAGGGAATAATATTCACATTCAGTTCTCCAAACAACAGCAGAATTCATCTGGACATGAGGAGGGGGAAAATAAACCCAAACCAATAACCAAACATCCAACAAAAGCCCCACCACAAAAACCCAACCTTATTTGATACTTACACGATACCCAGCTGCCCTACAGAGGACCATTTTCTCCACAAAATATTGAAGAACCAGTCTGGGGCTGGATCAGAAGAAAATCTAACATTTAGAGCAAGATTTTGCTGCTTTTCATTCATTTGAAGTAGAGTTTGATGCACTAAAGCATCTCAATAATCCATTTCTGAAGAGACTTGCTGTATGGAAGAAACACCTATCAAACCAGCTTTCAAGTGCAGGATTCCTGCATATTACAGAAAACAAGACGTTGAGAAAGTAGTTCTTGCATGGCAGGTAGAACTGAGTCCAGTTCAGCCAGTAAGCTGTTCTCATTTGAAAAAAAAATAACTTAGAAATTTAAAAGCTGCTTCTGTTTCCAAGTTTCAGACAAAGCACATAGAATCTTTAGGCCACACAATTTTAATTGCCCAGCAGACAAACGTTAGGAGCTTACTGGTTTGGGCTGCTGTAAAACTGCTTCCCTCAAGTGATTTACTCGGAGAATGGGATATTTCTGTCTCTTGAGATATATGACAAGATTTAGAATGAGTAGTGGAATTCAAGAACGTAGTTTTATCCAAGATGATCACTAAAACATTTGTTACCAGCCCAAAGGTGTGTATGGAGATTCTCAAGCTAGAAAGCTGCTGACGATCAGGCACTTCCACACCAGTCTGGGCTGTCTAAAGGACAAAGCACTGCTTTGAGAAGCTGCCACACTGGAATGAAAATGAAGCAATTTATAAAGAGAGTGCATGGACATGGAGCAAGACTCCACAGGCTTAAACACTGCCAAGTATTCAAATTTTCATAAGTTTAAAACAGAAGTATAGCCACTTGCTCTTCTGGACATTAAAACAGCTCTAAAGCATACATCTCAAATATTCACGCCATATATTAGAGCTCCTAAGTAATTTTTCTCTGTTTATTTTTAAAGGAAAAATAAAGTAAGCTAGCCTTCTATAAACAGTACAAACAGCAAGACTGAGGATTTACTTATTGAGCAAGGAAAAAGCTGGCTCATTTCTCCCTGTTACATAGGGCAGCCTGGGTCCAACTCTTTTACACATTAGTGTCCGTTAACTGTGACACACTGCCAATATTTTACTGAGGAAATCTTGAGAAAGAAGGAGAAAAAAAGGAATCACAACTTCTTAACTATTTCTAACTTGCCTCACCTAGCCTCAAAGGAAGCTTACAGGACAAAGAAGAAGTGTTTATCACAACTTGGGACCTTTCTCCTGTTGCTTTCAAATGTCTACTCTAAGAAGACACTGAAAATTTCTCACTATTAAAAAAAGAAAGAATAAAACAAGAATTTTCTTCCACAGAACATATCAGATAAATATAGTAGGGAAAACAGGTAATGAATGGACAGAAGTCAACTGAAGCCTAATGTTCCTACAAGTTTTCTATAGTCAGTGGAACGAGGCACGGGCCCTCACAAAGGCAACACATGTAATTAGGTTCCCTTGTCTGAATTACCCCCTGGAAAGTGCCCTCTCCCCACCTCTATTGATCCCCACAGTCATTCAAGCTTCATTCCAGCAAAATTACCATCAGATTCTGTACTCACCACTGTCTAAATCTACCTGTTAACGTTGCAATAAGGGGGGAAAGCTGAGAAAGACACCATGCACATCAACACCAGTTTTCACAGACTTAGCATAAAGCAAGAAATAAGGACAGTTATTTTCTCAGCTTTTCGTATTAAAAACAAAAGACACACCAAGAGAACGCGCATGCTATCTGGGTTCCACCACGTACCTTCCCTAACAATGAAACTCCCTGTCAGGTGTCTCCAGTAACCAGTTACTGCTATGCAACAGCAGGTGAAAAGTTGCTCTGAAGATTTAAACACCTTCTGAAGTTTCTAGAAGTCAGAAGAACAACTATTTTAAAAGTTTACCAAGAAACGAGTACAATCCTGAAAAAAATGGCTATAAATAATACCCCCAAACAGTACAATTCAAGTTGACCTGACAAACACTTGAAGAAAATAAAACACTCATACCTTTTCTGGAGACATAAATAATTACCAGGTTATAATTTCAGTGAATACTGACATTTCCTGAGGATGAAGACTGCATTCTCTTTGCAACAATGTCAATATCTTTCTCTTTTTGCCCTTCCAAAATTCACAGATTTCCAAAGATCTGGGGACCAAACAATTCTAATAGAAGCTAAGGACCCATAAGATTCTGAAAAGCAGATCATTAGTCTCTTTTCTCAGTCTCCACCTAAGACATCTTTAAGGGTGCTATAGAAAACATCCTAAATTTCAATCATCACCATCTGTTTCACCCACCCCTCCTCCAAGGACAGAGGGGAGAAAGGAATAGTAGGTCTTGTATAATGACTGATGTGTGAGGTTGTCCAGCAAGTCAAAACAAGCAGGATCATCTAATAACCAGCTCTCACAATCAGTAGGTGATTTTCAAGGAAATACTGTAGTTTAATTAGAATCATAGAATCATAGAATAGTTAGGCTTGGAAGGGACCTTAAAGATCATCTAGTTCCAAGCCCCCTGCCATAAGCAGGGACATCCCACTAGATCAGGCTGCCCAAGGCCCCATCCAACTTGGCCTTAAACACCTCCAGGGATGGGGCATCCACAACTTCCCTGGGCAACCTACCTGTTCCAGAGCCCCACCACTCTCATGGTGAAGAAATTCTTCCTAAAGCCTAACCTAAATCTGCCCTTCCCCAGTTTATACCCATTGCCCCTCATCCTATCACCACACGCCTTTACGAATAGCTCCTCTCCAGCTTTCCTGTAGGCCCCCTTCAGGTACTGGAAGGTCCCTATAAGATCTCCTCTGAGCCTTCTCCAGGCTGAACAACCTCAACTCTCTCAGCCTGTCTTTGTATGGAAGGTGCTCCAGCCCTCCGATCATCTTTGTAGCTCTCCTCTGGACCTGTTCCAACAGCTCCATATCCTTGTTATGCTGAGGATTCCAGAACTGGACACAATACTCCAGATGAGATCTCACAAGAGAAGAACAGAAAGGCAGAATCGCTTCCCTCGACCTGCTGGCCACATTTCTTTTGATGGAGTCCAGGATACAGTTGGCCTTCTGGGCTGTGAGCATACATTGCCGGCTCATGTCGAGCTTCTCATCGACCAGCATCCCCAAGTCCTTCTCTGCAGGGCAGCTCTCAAGCACATCATCCCCCATCCTGTACTGAAAACAGGGATTGCCCCAACCCAGGTGCAGGACCTTACACTTGGCCTTATTGAACCTCATGAAGTTCTCACAGATCCACTTCTCCAGCCTGTCCAGGTCCCTCTGGATGACATCCCGTCCTCCTGGTGTGGCAACTACACCACTCAGCTTGGTGTCACCCACAAACTGGCTGAAGGTACACTCAATCTCGCTGTCAAATCATTGATAAAGATATTAAACAGCACCAGTTCCAGTACAGACCCCTGAGGGACACCACTCATCATGGATCTCCATCTGGACTTTGAGGCATTGACCACTACTCTTTGAATACGACCATCCAACCAGTTTCTTTTCCACCACATCGTCCACCCATCAAATCCATATCTCTCCGTTTTAGAGAGAAGGATGTTGTGGGGGACTGTGTCAAAGGCTTTACAGAAGTCTATATAGATCACACCCGTTGATTTACCTGTGTCTACTGTTGTGGTTACCCCATCATAGAAAGCCACTAATTTGGTCAGACAGGATTTGCCCCAGTGAAGCTATGCTGGCTGCCGTTAATCACCTCCATGTCCTAAATGCGCTTTAGCATAGCTTCTAGGAGGATCTGTTCCATGATCTTCCCAAGCACAGAGGTGAGGCTAACAGCTCAGTAGCTCTCAGGGTCGTCTTTTCTACCCTTTTTAAAAATGGGCACAACGTTACCTTTCTTCCAGTCACCAGGGACTTCTGACTGCCATGACTTTTCAAATATCATGGAGAGTGGCTTGGCAACCACATCTACCCATTCCCTAAGGATTCTGGGATGCATCTCGTCAGGTCCCATAAACTTATATATGTTCAGGTTCCTTGGGTGGTCACGAACCTGATCCTCCTCTACTGTGGGAGGGGGTCTACCCCCCTGGTCACCATCTTGCTGTCCCATGACCCAGGAATGGTGAGGAAAGTGGTTATCGGTGAAGACTGAGACTGTTGTTAAGTACCTCAGCCTTCTCCTCATCTGTTGATACGTGATCCTCATTTCCAGCCATCAGTGGGGATACATTCTCTTTGACCTTCCTCTTTTGACTGATGTACCTGTAAAAGCCTTTCTTGTTAGTCTTTACTTCCCTTGCCAAGTTCAGCTCCAGCTGTGCCTTGGCTTTTCTGACTTCATCCCTACATAATCAGGCAGCATCTCTATACACATCCCAGTTTCCCTGTCCCTGCTGACACTGCCTGTGCAGTTCCCTCTTATTTTGTAGTTTCACCAGCAGGTCTTGACTCAGCCACGCCGATCTCTTCCCTTTCCTGCCTGATTTCCCACATATGGGGTCTGAGCACTCTAGCACTTCATGGAAAGCTTCCTTAGATATTTTCCAGCTCTGTCCTGCTCCCTTGTCTTGGAGGACATTGTCCCAGGGGATCCTACTGAGTAATTCCTTGAAGAGCTGGAAGTCTGCTTTCCTGAAATTTAGTGTCCTGACTATACTCCTCACCTGTCCCATATCCCTCTGGACCTTCAACTCTACCAGTGCATGATCACTGCAGCCCAGTCTGCCGCCAATGTTACTGATGAAGTTACCACTTGCATTGGTGACCATAAGGTCCAGCGTTGCATCTCCAAATATTGCCCATTTTCTGTCTACAACATTGATTTTTCAAGCAGAGCAGGCTACTTTGGAGTTATGCCCTGGCTTATACGAAGGTGAAAGATGTATCCAACTAGGCTTGATTAAGAAGTTCTCTAGCTGCATCCAAATCTGGTTTAAATACAGCATGTTCTCAAAAAATAAAAGCTGAGTCAGAAAATCAGTGCTAAAGGAAGAGCAGGAGGAGGAGGATGTGGAGGGTTTTTCTTCTTTTTAATGATATCATGAAATGGTCACTTGCATTTCCTAAATTGTTTACCACTGTTATAATGTATATTAGATATGCAAAAATCAGGTTCACAAACCAACAGTGAGAAGTCTAGGTGGAGTCATATTAAGAGAAGAATAGGTAACCCAAGTCTACAAGCTAGTATGGTTTTAATAATGATTTAGGTATTACAAAAGGTCTGGGAAAACTTAGCAATATTTCAGTCATATGCAAATGATTATCATATCAGTTTTGCAAGAATTCAGGGCAAAAGTGGCAGCAGGGGGAGATGGATGCACTCTGCCTATCTACAGTAACACATACAAATTCAGAATTTGTTTCGGCCCCTATAGCTTCAGAATATGGAAGATAATTTAATGAGAAGTCATATTCAAATCTTCACACAATATTTGGATGCAAATTAAATAAATACCAAAGATTAAAATAGTAAGCTCATGTAGATTTCTCAAATAAACATACACCTCCTAAACAGGTGCTGCTCAGACTGATCAGAGAGCGTGACTGTTCACAGAGGCAGTTAACTTACTCCTCCTTACATCCAGATAGACCAGTATCTTTTTGAAAGGAAAAACAAGTGACTCCTTCAAACTGTCTAAGAAAGGAGTCTATAAATAGTCAATCATGGGAGGAGGCAGTGCTAAATATATCACTACAGGATTTCATTATTAAATCCAAAGAAGGTGCAAAATTGTTTTTCATGTATTTTAAAATTGCTTTATAAACAGCATAAATGGATGCTTGCAGTTACATGGAAATTAGCATTATCTTTATCACTTATGCCATTTACTTAAAAAAAAGATAAGTGTTTAGTAATACATACAATTCCGGATAAACAACTGGAACTGAAATTAAACAATCTGCCTCAAGTTATTAGTTACTACACATTCATATGGTATATTTGTACACTTCCTCCATTACTGGTGTTTTAATACACTCTTGATCGATCTTGGTGAAAGGAAAGATTAGAAACTCCAAACAAAATGGGCAAGAGTGATAACTGAGTGACTTCATTATTCATTTCCAGAATTTGTGCCCTAAGTTCTCATGATATTCATTATTTGTATCTAAAACATATAGGTGTATCTTCCCCGTCTTCTTACGCAGACACATTTCAAATTGCTCTTTCCTACACGTTGACTGTACCTAGTTTCCCTTCTACTCTGTAGCTTCTCGCACCTACTTTCATCAAAATGCAGCCTTTTATCTTTACAGAATATTATGGAACATGTTTCGGGTACAATTTTCTGCTAATGTGTTCAAAAAGCCTCCATAAAGATTCACCTTTACTATGGATGACAAATGTTCAAGAAGAACAGTCTCACAGGACAAATTTATGCACATTACCAATCTTTTCATTACTCAGTTACGGTACCTGTAACAAATATAGCAACACTAATGCTTAAACTTATTCCTGACAGTTTTTAAAGATTTAAATACATTTCCTTTGTCAGTCTAAACCACATGTTTACTCTTATTCAACTGTACAAAATCATGGTTAAATTACACTAGCGTTCTTAAAAATTCTCCCAAATCGCCTTTCCCTTTGCTTGCTATTTAGCGATAAGGTTAAAAGGAGTCTCACCCTGAACATACAGGATTTAGAATAACCTCAACTACCTCAGTTCGCTGTAAACTTTAAATACAAGCAAAAGTCACTAGATATGCCTATTCATAACAACAGAGATAAGCTTGCTTTTATAGTGGGTGCTTTTTCTGAAGATATTCTACAGTTTCAACCATTCTTCACAGTGAAGTGTGTTAAACTTCTTCCCCCATGAAAAATAAAAACATGACTATTCCTGTGCTACAACTATTTTTGAGTACTTTTTCGTACAATTATATACAGCTCTTCAGAAATCCAAGTAACAAAGCAATCCACTTTATTCTCTCCACGTCAAGAGCAAATGCAGTAGAACATGTCTAGTTTTCAGAAGACTGTTTTCTTTAAGACTATTAATATTACTGCAACTACAGTAATAGTCATTTTCATTTAATTTTTAAGTACAGAGGAAAGAGCCATATAATTTCTTTAGTTTATGCTTATCATCATCACCCTTTTACCATAAGGTCAAAGACTATTCCTGTAAGCCTTCTTCCACATTTGAGCCAGAATGTTGCTCCAATTTTTCCAAGAAACTGTGATAAAGGACAGATGCAGAAATTCCTCTGTATTTTACAAGATACTGCCTAAAAAATGTTTATTTACTGCTCGCTTCTTCCTTTACATTTCTTTACTCAAATAAACATGACCTTTTTCTTGTCACTGGAAAAAAAGTACTGTTACAATATATCTCAATGATGAAATATCTGCAAGATCATTTTTTTTTAATTAACTGTGAAGGGAGGAAACAGAAAAAGCCTGCTACTTCAAGATTACATTAGTCCTGCTCTACTTCAGTCTTTCACTAGCATCACTGACAACAATTTCTACCCTGCCTTCCCACTGTTAAAAAAATACACATCGGTAGAAGTCATCACGGAAAAATAAAAAAACAAGTTCTTTGTTTTTTTTTTTTTATTGTAAGGACTGTATTATGCTGAGTAGCGATAGGTAATTGTGGGTAAAAGTCTACCAAACAGAATGCCAAAGGACGACAATATTATAGAATATAAAATGTAGGGAAGAGTGCTAAGACTATTACTTTCTCATAAAGGTGTGAAAACATAATAAAAAACTGTTTTGCAAAGAGTTACTCCTGACTTCTCTTTATTGAGGAGAAGGGTAGAGAAAGAAAGAGGAAACCAGTTTTAAAACTGGTGCACTCAGGGTTTCCAAACTGCAGCATTCATTTATAGCTGAGAAAAAAGACTGTTAAACTGAGTTCACCTTATTGCACCCAGATTAGAGAAAGCTAAGCACAGTTTAGAACTCAGTGGTAATAACATAAAGAGACTAGCAAAGAAGAATAATTGTCTCAAGGATTCATGTTTACTGCCCTATAAATGCAAATTATCTTCAAGTAAGTTTTTTTCTCTTTTTGAAATTTTTCTTCCATACCATAACACAATCAGCACACATTTCTTCATCACCTCAGGTGAAAAAAATAAAATCATTTACTTTCACCTCTTTCACATTTTCAAAACAAAACATGACTATATGACACACCTTATGCTGTAACAGTTTAACCCTGCATCAGACAAATCTCTTTAGGTTTAAGCCTACATGCTGCGCAGCCTGCTTGCTTTCTCTTTGTACTTTGCCAGATCTCTTCAATTTCACAAACTTTTTGAACAGAGATGTTATTAATTCTCATCAAGAAGCCAAACCCTCAATGAACCACTGCAGTGACTGGGAGCAAGCGTCAGCACTGCTCTCACAGTGCTACAGCAATGGAGAAAAGTCCTAAAGCAACAAAAAGCTTTCGGGTAACCCACCGCTGACTTGGATGAAGACTTGTGCAAGAACCAACTTCATTAAATAACAGAGCAAAGAAAAAGGGTAGATTAGGTTGACATAACATTTCAGAAGCCAGAAATATTTCTGTATTCTGCCTGACACCAGGGTCTCAGCTCCACACCACTGCCTCAAGTAGAGACACCACACCATCTGGAACTTTAGTTTTTCACATTTCATTAAAAGCTTATCAAACAGTGGCTGTTATGCCTCTTATAACTGCCTACAGTGGAGTTATGCTCTCAGAGTTTATTCCCCAGACATTAGAATCAAGTTTACTTACTTGGCTCTAAACAAGAGTACAGATAACACATGTTGCACTCCTCCTTAAGAAACGCACTGCACAATGTAAAGCATTTATTTACTATGCAAAACTGCACATTCCTCCATGCTGTGTGAAAACTAAATTGTTGGGTAATACTCTCCACATAAAACAATTGATAATAATTATTTTTCCTAAAGAGAAATGAAAGTGACAATGGATAAAAAGGGCTTTGCTGAGCTTTCTAAACTGCTGCTTGACTCTGCATGGCTAAGCCACAGATATCGGTACAACAGTTCCAACAAATAAGGAACTAAGCATTTCTCTGCATTGGAAAGTTGTGCCGTTTCTTCCTAGCACACACATTTGCCACGACCATTGCATTTCGGCAGCCATACTACTTTAACAACGCTAGCATCCGAGACACTGGCAGCTCTGTGGCCCAGTGGTAGATAGAAAAAATATTTAAACTTCAATCACACAGAAGTTTAGTGTTCTGCTGACAACCAAAAACCATAAGAACACAAAGAAGGAAACTGGACTGTGACTTCACATTGATTGTATTCACTGTGTCCTAGAAGTGAAGTCAGAAAATTGTTTTCCAAAGTCTTTTGGAAACATAGCCCATGTTCATCCCACATATAAATGTGCTTTAGTACTTTCAGCTGTAATTTTCAGGAGAAAAGATACAGCTGCATTTCTGGTGATGGGTAATATAAAATACATGTCAGTATAGATCACTCTAACATAACTTTTTAAAGTTATGAATCCAAGTTTAAAAGTTACAGCAAGACATACTTATTTCTTACCTTCTACTTGCTACCTCACTGCCTGTCCCTGCTGATTGTGTGAACCGGTAGTCAATATGAGTTGCATCATGGCATCAAGGCAAGCTAATTCTGAAGCTACCATGGGCCCTCAGAGCTTACCAGAGAATTCTGAAGTTGTTTGCTGTGAAACAGCCACACACAGAGACTCATGCTGGTTTTAGAGAGTAAATCATTCTCAACAGAGGCATGCCACCACATCAGCAAAACCTTGGGTTTTGTTGCATTAGAATTCTCATTAAAAAAAAAGTCATTTTACTTATTATCCGTACATGTTCCTTCCTAGACTCGCTGTTCTACTACTAAAACACACCATAATTTTTCAGTAAACAAAATTTCTAGATAGACATTGATCACTGTCTGCCTATTTCTTTAGGAAAGGAAATTCTCAAAACAGAACACATACAAATAATGACAGATGACTGCAGGTATCCAGGTGTGACACTGATGCCTAGCTATATTCTTATCTATGCACACATTCTAAAATGTTTCCTCTCTTTAAACGTGTTCTCTATCAATCCAATTTGGTTGTGTTATTGACACAATAGCAATACAACTACAGAACTGCTTAAATCAGTTTAACTTGGGAGTGGTGTAAGAGGTTTTTTGTGTGCATTGCTGTTTTGCTTTCTTAAAAACAAAAGTGAGAACAAGTTTTGTAGATCTCTCAATGTTACTTATTTTCCTTCTTGCAACCCACAAGATGTGTCTTCAAGTTCCACAATCTTTCTACTAAGCATTCAGTCACAATTATTACTCATACTTTAGACGTGTCGAAGAGAATTCCTACCAAATGGCAAATGAGATATTTGTGGTGCAATTTATCATGGTAAATACACACAACTAATAAGGTACTAAATAGGTACTGACATGAATTTAGTTAGTCTAGACACAAAGAAAAATTCCTGCATGCTCATTCAGGCACAGTGTGGACCAAGTAAAACAAAACCTAAAGGTTTGCCTTAACCAGAACGGTCTGGTTTAGAATAAGTTTCAAGATAATAATAAAGGAAGAGGAAAAAAAAAATCATTCATTTTCCCAGCTCCCTTAATATAAAATATTAGTTTTAACACAAAAAAATGCAATGGCTTCCACTGATTACACTAGTTACTTGTTTGATAAATTCGCAGTAATTCATCCTATCTTTTGTTGAGACATCAAATAAGAATCAAAAATGTCTGGTTGCTCACACTTATTTTTGCACTTAGAAATTTAGCAGCTCTCTTGGAAGCTGAGAAAAGAGACATCTTTAGAACAGGGTGTTAAAAATACATCTCTGTTTCCCTACCTGTTTCTCACTCAGAGCTGTGATTTTGGCTTGAAGTTCATGAAGCTGTTTCTTCAAATCAGCGTTCTGATTAGAAAGAAAAAATATCTGTGAGAGAGATATTCCACTTGTTAACAGAGAGTAGTAGCAGGAAGGTGGATTTGTTTTGGTTTCTTTTGCATAGCATATGACAAATACAGCACCTCTGGATATGCAGCCAATAAAATTCAAGAGGCTCAACAAAGCCTTACTTAAGTCACCGAGTGTAACAATAATCAGAGGACCTTTCTAGCACTCAAGAGAGACAATCCAGTTTGGAATGAAGATTTCATTAAAACATCCATTAGTGCTTACCAGATTATAAAGCATGTTTGTACATTTCATTGAGTTTACAAATTAAATAAGAAATGTTTGTTAATAAGTAATACAATACTATCACATTATATACAATAGTATGCTATGGTATGTTACTTAAAGCATTCTCACCTATGGTACTTACACAAAGTCATTATCATACATTTGACTGTGTAGAGCATCAGCAAATATCTATTAAATTAATTGTCAAGTGTGTCAAATGAAGGCAAGCCTTTCTAAGCATTCATTTACATGTACGTTTATGTCTTACACTGTATTTAAGAGAATTGCATTTGCCTTAACACATCATTCATATCAGTGCTTTGCTTACAATAGCACCTTAAGATTTGAAAGCCAAAAGCATCACTATAAAGATGCAGTCAGAGAACAATTTTTTTAACTGGACTGTTTCCTTCTATTAAAAATAAAATAAATTGCCCTTGCTTTAAAGCCTGTGAAGCTCTGCAGAAACATGACAGGGAAGTGAGCGTCCATGCATTTTTTTCTTTTTTCCACTTTTGTTGCTGTTGTTTATGTTGTAAACTCTTCACACTCGATTATGCAGAGTTGCTGTACTATGCAGAAACATTAAGACATAGGAACTTCATGCTCAGGACAACTTCCCTATTTTTATACTCCTCCATACAGTTTGGAAATGCATTACAGTCTCAGTTTGTAGATAGTCTTCTCCAATATAGACACAATTCTGATATTGACCAGTCACTCTCCCTTCTTATAGATTCCATTTCAATAATCTGGGATAAAAATGCATTAAGAGCATTGGGAATAGGGACCAGGTTTACTTCTCCTGGCTTCAGGCACTTTGCATGGCTGTTTGCAGCACGACCTCACTTTCAGCAGATATGAGCAGAAAGTGAACTGCTCTACAAGCTAATCATTAGCAGACTTGCCCGGCAAGTAAGAGTAGCAGACCTTACCCAAATTCCAACAGAATAAGGAACTTTTAGAAAGGGGATTTTCCAATATCCTATTCCCTGCTCATCCCTCTGCATCAAGAGTCTAACTACTTGACTGTTACAAAAAGCCCACTCCACTGAGCTCAGAAAAACATTTTTTCAGAAAATTACAAGTTATTTAGTATTTTATGAGGATGGAAGCACTTAATAGATTAAGCCTCAAGTGAGCCACCTTTATCCCTCTATGCAACATTTCAGACTGGCTAGAGAACTCCACAGAAGTCCTCATTCAGCACACTGGAGTACTTAATCGCTGCACAAGACAACTCAGTCTCCTTCCACAGTCACTGGGAAAAGGGCGACTTCTGCTCTCTATGCAAGGAGTCTACCTATCCAACTTCAGTAGCTCTGAAACACCAAGGTCAAGTGCCCACTCTTTGGACACTCCAGCGCTGAAGCTGGATATGCAAGACAGGCAGTCCGAACACAGCGTTAAGCTACATTCTTTATTTGGACAAAATTTCTTGGATGGAATATCCTACCTCTTCTTGTACAACTGTAAACCTTAACATTCACAGTTACTGATACTTAAAAAAAAGAAAAAAGCAAATTCTATCCATAGCAGATTTTATAAAGAGCTGCTTCCAAACAAATCAGAAGCTTACTGCATGTTTTAACTGCACCATAGGCCACAAGAGCCAATTGATTCATTTTATTACGAATATGAGGCAAAAGGCTCCATAAAGGCAAAAATTCTGGTTTGTTTTGGGTTTTTTTTTAACTATGTAGCAGTCATTGCTTACAAACTTGTTCATAATAGTTTTCTTCTAAACATTTTGTCAGCAAGGAAGAACATGATCAAGAAATATCGAGATTTCTCAAACTTCACGCACTCTTATTTCCTGTATTTTTAAGGGTAAATAATGCAATATAAGACTAGTTACCTGTGGATCTTGCTTCATTTGGGCAACCAATTTCTAGAAAGAAAAAAGATGCAACAATACAATGAAGATTTGCATTACAGATCTTGAACAGTTTAAAGTTCAACATTTTTAAAGAACCTTTGTAAAAGCAACATATTCCGTTTACAGCATTGCTATAGCAAAACCTGGAATCCAGTATTACATGATTTTCAAACCCATTCTTATTAGTATAGTAAAACCACCACACGAAGCAACCACTTTTGCTCCTCCTGAACAGCTCTTGAGCAAGTGATGCCTTTTTAGACAATTTAAGCCAGCTGGGTAAGATAATCTAATAGCTCTGTTTCCCCTAGAATTGCTGCCTTCTTTGCTTGTAGTCACAAGAAACACAAATCACAGATAACTGCTGCGGGAACAAAAGCTGTTTGTATATTCAAGAGCAGAACATTTCAAGTACTAAGGGTCTGCCTGTGCACTAGCTTGGCTGGTGCCACATGGAAGAATCATGTTGAGAACTATATTTGCCACTTTTCCCCCTCAGAGAGAGATTGAGATCATTGTAGAAGAGATGCCCTGCACATCGAAGGGAAAGCAGACAGATGGTTACCATTCACTATTCTTCCTCCTTCACTTCCTTCAGGCAGCTGCAGAAGAATGCAGGCTACTGCTAAGCAAGGACAAAGTTACCAGGCTGCCACCAAAGAAAACCAGAGCCCAGAGTGAAGAGGCCACGTAAACAAGAAATTCCCAATCTCTTTTTTGATTACAGCCATATTTATCCATCATATTGCCATGTCCCTTCCACACATGCAAAGAACAACGTAAAATCTTACTTACTTTCCCATCTGCTCATCACAATCAGGAAAAGTGAGAAATAAAAGGACAAAGCAAGCAACAATATGTGTTTCATTCCACCTGCATTGATACCATTCAGAGAATTCAGACTTTGCCAACTAATTCACTGTAAAAGTTTATTTCACTTCACATACTAAAACTGGTAGTAATAAAAAAAAGCATAACACAACGATAATTCTGCATCTCACCACAGCCACATTTTTTTTCTAGTCCTAGCCAACAGCAAACAGAGGGATCAGCATGATGTCTGTGCTGAACAAGCATAGAGTGCTGTCTCTCACCTTTCGGAAATTTACATCTCTGATGTCTTCAATAGATTATGCCTTAGACTTAATAGCTATTAATACATTTTTTTCTTCCATTAATTTGCCTTAATTACTTTTTGAACTCAGGAAAACACTCAAGCTTCTGTGACAATAATTTTCAAAGGTAAATTACAGGACTCAGTGTATAAGGACCTCCTTTTCTTTTGAATCTGCCTCCCAGTAATGCAAGCACGAGCAGCAAAAAAGATTACAGAAAACCAGTCTTAAGACAATTTGGAATTTGGACACTCGGACATATGATCCTTATGGGTCCCTTCCAACTCAAGATATTCTATGACTCTGACTGTTCCTCTCCATCAAATTCCTACATTTTTTCCACACCACATATTCCCCCATCAGTCATCGCTTCTTCAGATTGAAAGTCTCCTCATGCATGAATCATTCCATTGCTTTGTTCACTCTCAGCACTCTTCCTTGTACTTCTCTAGTTTGTCATCTGGAGACAAAGTTTAAAACTGCATACAACGTTCAGGTACTTTAAACTGCAGGAACTCCTTCCATAGTAATAATGGCCAATTCACAGCCTCCTATTGTATATGTAAAACTGGGGCTGTTTTTCCAAAGTGCATCACTTGGCATTTATCTACAGTGTTTATTGTTTCATCACACTGCCATTCAGTGTTACAGGAGTTAAGGCACTATGTTACTCTATGTTACCCACACTTCGCTGATTTTTCATGGGTGCTTTCTGCTACATCAGAGTTTGACAAAAACCAAATCTGTTAGTTTTTATACAAAGTGCTTGCACAGGCTCAAGTCATAAGACAATTCAGTCAGTGACTACGAACAGTTCATGAAGTATTGGTAAATTTTGGATCACACAATACTGTGCCATGGAATCATAAGAAAAAGAGTGTCCTTTTGCACTGACCCCAAATGCAAGCTAAATTTAAGATATTTTAAAACCTGCTGATCTTTTTACTACGAAATGAGAGAAAGAAAAGGATGTTTTAGGTTCTTCCCACATATCAGCTCAAAGAGTGATCCACAAAGCCCAGTCCTTCTGTGAGAAGAGCTAAGCATAACTCCATTAACATCTCCTGTAATCAAACCTATGAAGAGCAGACTGTTTCAAATTAACCTTAATTAAATCCACAGAGTAGCAGAATGAACGCCTTAGATTTGAGGCATCTCTGCTTAGGGCAAGCAATATAGCTTGGATATAGTAGATATCTGAATATTCAAGTTGTACTCTGATATAGCAAGTGACTTGGTCAGACTTCATTAATGGAGCAAAACAAAAGAAAGTAGCTTTTTCTAAACATTCAAACTACCTGTAAGGGCCTAGAGGAATTGTTTAAGATACACTTTGCCAGAGCAGTAGCATTGAAGCTTCATACAGAGTTCTGGAGGTAAACTGGAAGAAGCAGAAAACAAGGAGCTATTCTACAAACAAAACCAAAGTCATACTGAGCGTCCCTTTCTGAAACTATATAAGCAGTCACAAGTAACACGCTGCAGCGTGAAGCTGGGAGGCTTTGCTCACAGTGTGGAGTTGAATTCTATATGCTTATCATAGACACCTGCCCACCACTCACAAGGGGACTACAAACTACAACAGTATGAGTGGTTTTTTAAAGAATCCTCAGAAAAAGATATATTAGATAAGCAAATGATGACAAGCAATACAGTTGAAGTAAAATGCCATGGGTGATTTCTGAATTTCCTTACCCTCATAACAAAACCTCATTGAAGTTTTGCATACAAGGGCCTGGGATTTTCTGAGAAGAGCAAAGTACTTGTCTGTAGTTCAAGAAATTAATCTTTAGCTTTTTCAGGTTTTTTACCCTGAAAAGTGGTATATTTTTAAAACAGACATAGCTTCCTTTCACTGATCCATCCATTCAAGTCCTTGCCCTATGCTCATCATTGCAGCAGCTACCCAACAAGTAGTCTAGAACACTTGTTTAGACATCAGGTAATTTAGACACATTTTCCAAATTTTATATGATGGGTTACATTGATCAATGTAACTCACAATATATTTCTTTCATCTGTTGTGTAGACAGTTGTGAGTCTCAGATACCCCATAGAAATACTTGGGGAACTGTCTTTAGAGAAGGTCTCATTGATACATCTAATATTCAAGTTGGCAGCTACTCTGTGTTTATGGCTGTAACAATTTTGTTCTACGAATTAACATGCATACGTTCTCTTACATTTGCTAAATTAGGTATTATTGTTACTATTATTTTCAATATTTCTCATTGGTATTGTACTGGAATGGCAAACTACAACTCTATTGCTACACAGCATTGGACAGGCTATCAGTAAAAAGACACAACACGTGTTGTGGTGCCTGGGCTCAGAAATTTTTACAACATTTTGGTTATCAAAACTATACAATTACAAGCTTAAAAGGTAATAAAGTAGAAGACAGTCCAGAAGAGAAGCACCAGATGAAACTACGCAGCACTACACCCATCTCATTTGAAGTTTCTCCACTGTATTCCTCCATTGCAAACTGAATCCTTCAGAACATTAGAAAAACCTTCCAGCCAGAACCAGCCAAGCAGAGAGTTTTCAGAATGTTTTTATCACTGCTACAACATACATATAAAAAAAATTCCCCACCCACAGTCTGATATGCAGATTTTTCAGATTTGCTAAGAAGCAACAGGTGGTGGGGTCAAAATGCAGAGTATAAAATTCTAAAGTAGCTTCAAGCTTATAAAACAATTATTACTATAACTGTATTACTATTACTTAATGCTACCATTAGCAGTAATGTATCAGCAATACTAATGGTGCTATTACTTGCAAGTATAAAGCAAGAAAGAATACAAATTACCTGGTGAACCTGAATTTCCACTTTCAAAGCTTCCTGTAGAGTCTGCAGCTCCATTCTCTACCTTCTCCACTTTCTCAAGAAGTGTCTTTGCCGATTCCAGTGCCTTTAGTTTCTGGTTTCCTCTTCAACACCAATGCTATGGAAAAAAAAAAAAGGTTTTGTTTTAGTTAGTGAAAGAGAGAAGTCAATTTGAAGAAAAGGAGATTATAACAGAGCAGGAATTCAGTAGTGAACTGCATTCAACTGCAGCTTTCTAGCCTAAAGACAAACAATCTTTATAACACAAGAAATATACAGGCTGTACAAAATGCCTGCCTTGGAGTCGTTTAGCAAAATTTGTTACTTCCCACATATCCCAAAGTTGACATACTTGTCCCTTATCTTAGTTTGCAGGCAGCTATTTCCAACCAATATTCTCTTGCAGTTGCGTATTAGATTAAAAAAATTTAATGACTGAGAATGTTTTAAAAATCTGTGTAGATGAGAAAATATTCTGGAGACTAAATTCTGCAACCCAAACAGCAATAAATTGTGAAATAGAATGTACTGCATTAACATACTTCCATGGTACTATCGAGCTGTTCTTAGGTGGGATGGTCTGCATGCAATCTGACAGAACAGCATTAATATATTAAAAGCACAAACTTAAGGCAGTGGGTTGAGTTACTAATTTTGTTGGAAACCTATTTTGAGGGAATACAAGGTTGATACAAAGCAGCATAAGACTTATTAAAAAATCATTAATTTTAGAACCTTCTACTGGAATTCTACTTGCAGAATGTGAGTTTACTACATTTACTTGTGCTATGGACAAATCAAGCCCCCCCGAACACTAACGCAGAAAAGCCATACTTTAATAATCAGCCATACTTCTAAAAGCCTTGAAAGCTGGATGAGACATTTGTTCAGAAATGTTAAAACTATCAGCTTTAAAACAGGATTAAGATTCCTATGTCTATCCCCTATGCTCAAAACACAAAGGAATCTGCGTAAAAACTGGATAAAAAAGACATCTATAAATACATACACATAAAAGCCATTGGAAAACATCATAAGGCAATCCTTCCAGTCAATTTTCCATTCTGACACCACACATTAAAGAATTGCTGGAGTGTTAAAATAGTTTCGAATTTTTTATTTATTGAAAATTGCTCACAATTATTGCACAGGTATTGTGGCCAACTCAGAGGCTCTCATAACAGGACTTTGTTTTTCTTAAAAGGATATTGACAGTTTAGACTAGACAAGTAGGCTCTAAAACGAGAGTAATTCATGTAAATTAGAGAATCTTATTTTAATGTCTCACTACAGTAAACTGAAGTGCTGGACAAATTTGTGAACTTGTTTGGGGACAGGGTGGGAAAGGTGTTTTGTTCATTTAAATTAATTGTTTGCTTCCAAACAGAAATAAGTTACAAAAAGAGAAGACTATAGATGGGTTTTAAAAAGCATTATATTTAAACTCACTCTTTGTTAGTGCTGTCTGCCATTAAAGTTACTTATTTAAATAACAAAGGCTTGATCAGACTTTCTAGTCAACACATGCAATGACCTTCTGCAAGGGCTTCTCCCACATGTGACACAGAGGAGAAAAACCAACTGCCTTCACAGCACTACTCTCTATAAAATTATAATCTGTATCAAGAGATACACAGAAATTGCACATAGTTCCCTATTCTATTATCACAAACAGTAATGAGAAAACAAAACCCTAGATTATTACTTCCACTCACTGACAAGAACAAGTCTAGCCTGCATTAGGTCCCTACCATTGCAGTTTCAAAATAAACCACACTTCAGAAAAGCACGTGGGAGAATAGCTAATAAACATTGGAATGCACTGCAGAGGCAAAAAGTCTTTCATAAGCCTCATAAATTCGATTTTGGGATAAAGGCAGATGCAGCCATAGTTCCTTTCTCAGTCTGTCTTCAATAAAAGAGAAGACACTCATGATGAATAGCTAGTATCACTCTGTAACTACACATTAAAATTTAAGGGCAAAACAGTCAAAGAGACAGTTAACTGAGAATGCAAACAATATCTCTAATTTTAATATATGTGACTGCAAAGCCCAGGACTAGTTCACAGGAAAACTGACCCAGTACTTCTGTAAAAAAACATAATGCTTGAGCAACTACTATTAGTGCACAACTTAATTTGACATGACAGAAATTGTAGTATTGATTGTTCATTAAAAGTAATCCAACCTAATTTCACAGATACCTTGAACAGCCAGAATGATTTTTTTCAAATTAATTTTTAAAAGGTTTTTTAAAAAAGTGATAGCACTTAACAGAAAGAAGTAGTTGCTCAGCCTAGCCATGATTAGAGGTTTAGAAATGAAGAAACGTAATTCACTGTTGTACTGAGGAACACATATTAAGACAAGTAAAAAACCAAAACAATTCTAGTAACATACCAATCTTTTTTTCACTCAAAAATAAGTTACAATTTCAGATTACTTTCATTGTAATTTTAAAAGTTAAGAGATTTTAGAATTCCTTAAAATTTAGTCCTTCGTGCCATAATACAACATCCTGAAGAATTAATTTCAGTTCATAAGACTGAAATTTCCAAGAAAACGCAAGCAACTAAAACTGTTCTTTTTTTCGGGGGGTAGAAGGGACAGGGTGTTTGCCAGTTTTCTAACTCTTGATTCTTTTTTCCTACTTCCCCTCCTCCAGCATTCCCATTACAGCCTTCAGAGCAACTCACTCTGCAGGATCATTTACTTCCAATTACCTTCTGCTGGCAAAGATACACTGAAAGCCATTTTAAACATATGAAACAACCTCCTCTTCAAAAAACTAAGTGTCTGATATGTAAGAAAAGAGAAACTAATGCTGCTCCATCAGTGAAAGTCACACAGAAAATAATGACCTTTTGCAATCACCTCTGCCAGCCTTTGTAATTGTCAGCTAGCGGCACAAGTGTCCTCCTTTGTAAAAAAAGAACCCCAACAAGCAATTATGAGAACTTTTTAAAATTACAAATAAGATACCATATATTTGGCATGTCATCCCAGACAAGGTGTATGTCACCACCCCTTTAAAGACAAAGACACAGGCAAAGAATAGTGAAGTATTCAGCATGAGGTTCAGAAGTGTTCTAAATATCCAAATCATTGGGGAGAGAACACATTAAATAAGATGTTCATTAAAAAATTCAGTCAAGTTGCCGATTTCTGAATATGAAACACATAGCTGTTATTTAGCTGTACCCCTCTAGAACAGACACATGCTATAACATGCACTTTTAGCTTCATTCCCCAAGAAAGAAAAGCTACCCAAAATTATCACTGTCCAAAATTCCCTCAGAGGACCTTTTAACACCTACCCAGTGTTAGTTTAAAGGAAAAAAAAGTGATAATTCCTTACATCCAACAAATCCTAGGCTGTATTTTTCTGGTTTATGTAGAATAATTTCTACAACTATCTATGAGGGCAGTTGGTTAAATATTGCCAGTATTTCATTTGAGAGCAGGTACAGAACTACATAAGCAAGTGGTCAGACACATTTTGTGAGTGCAAAGATATCAATATTTTTGAACTTTTATTCCATTAGACTGAAATTCAAGGGAAGATTTAAAAACTTAAGTCCAGTTGCATCATAAACTGCCTAGAATACCACATCTGAAGATGTATAAAACCATCCCTGGATTAATCACAAGACATACTGCATTTCCACTTTAACTCTTATGACAGCAGAATAGATAGCAGCTTTCAGTGGATGACTGAAATTGCATGGATGGGTTGGTCTGCAAACATCCTTCATTCCGTTAGTTTTTAAGGAAAACATGCAAATGTCTTTTTGGATACTAGAATCAGTTATTTCCAAAAGAAAAGCAGAGGATTGTGTAGAACACACATCTCTCGCACATCCAGATGTACTGCCAAACCTCAGCCAGGAAGAGCACTGAGAGGAAGAGGTAAATTTGCCTCAACTATTGGAGGTAGCAGTCCTCCATTCAATTTCTTGCTGGCATACATTTGTTATAAATAATATTATTTCTTATGTGGTGGCTTCAAGACTTAGAAGTTCAAACTCAGATAAGCACCCCTATACCCCACAGTTAAGGTAGCAGATGTCTATATACTGTATAAGTATTCAGAGACTGAATGAAATTTTGAACTCTACAATAATCACATAAAGTGCATTAGCACCTATTAACCATCTCAAATACAGTCCACATCAGAATCTTTACAGTATCATAAAGATATTTAAAGAATGGCTATTTTATAAAATACACTGGAAACACAGCTGACAAGGGGGGGTATATATATAGATAAACCCCCCAAATGCTGAACTCATTCAAAAGCCATGAGTGCCTCCTATGTGTATGGAAAGACTCCAGATAATTTGTAGACAGAAATCTCTCTGCATCAGAAATACCTTCAATTAAATTTGTTTTTCACGTTACACAGAAAAAAAAAAATTAACATTATTATTTTCATAGATGTATTGTCCACCAAACTTACACACCCTTGGGCCCAAATCTCAGCCCTATAGTGGTTTTACTTATAAGACTGGGGCTTCCATCAGTAACATTTATTTTTTGTGATTTCATTTCTGAATAAAAGAATAGATAAGATTTCAATTTCGGTAAACACCAAACTTTTCCAGAAGTGGATAGCAGCTCTTTGTATCATCTATTCTTAAGTAAAACATCTTAGGCCTAGGAAGAAGTACTTACCTGTCTTAAGAAAGCTATTCCCTTCAGCTCCTCCTACAAAATAAATACAAACAAATGATAATTATAAACAGCTTAGTTACAGTTTCAAACAGAAAAAGAAAAGTAAAAGATTTAGAAAGCTGGAGGGGGAGCTGTTTTGGTTTCGGGGACGGTTTTGTGTTTGTGGGGTGTTTTTTTTTTTTTTGTTTTGGGGCATTTGGGTTTTTGCTCTTTTTTTTTTTTAAACACAAAAGCTAAGTATAAAAATACCACTTAGAAAGAAAATCTCTTTAACATGGCAGGGAAAGCCAAGGAGACCTACAATTCTAATCTGGATTAAAAGACAAACTATTACTGTCACTACAGGAAGAAGAGATTACAGGTGCAAGCTTTTCTAGTTCTGTGCAACGCCTGTGTCCCCCCACCTGCCCTGGGGGAAATACCTCCTCTCCATAACATTTATTAACATTTAAGTCACAAGGCCTGTCAGTTGCCACAGCTAAATATGACAAGTTTACCCTCCCAGACATTTGCCCACCACCTCTGCTAGAGATTGTATCAACACGACAAAGATGGTAGAGCAGGTGGTGTGTCAACACAGCCACTGCAGCTCAAATCCCAGAGTACTAACATAAACTGAAATCAATGGCAGTTTAAGCTAATATGTTAGATCATGAACAGTGGAGGCCAAGAAGATATGCTGCCTATTACACTGCCTGTGTCAAGGTAAGAACAACATCTAGCAGTAGACCAAAGCATTACCTTTTAAATTATACTCATATGAATCATAAACTCATGAGTCAGAGTCCTAAAAAGATACCTAAAATATAAATGGTAAGTTATCTGCTCAACTATTTTGCCTGATCCTAAAGTCTCCAAAATACTCCGATCTCCTAGTAAAATACTAGAATATTAGCCTATTTTAAGCTCCAACTCCACAGCTAACAAGATCTTTGTAGATGCTTCCAACCACGCACAAGTCATTGCAGCTGAAGTTCAAGGCCCAGCCTTACAAACAGATACAGCAGCAGAAAGCCACATAATTGTCTTGTTCAGCGGACACCAACACAAGCGGAGTGGTTTACATTTACTAAGCAGCAGAACCAGGGTGCTGATGAACCCCAGGACAGAAAAGAAAACAGGAAGCCTACTACTGGTAGTGACTCTAGCTATTATAACTCTCCTAGTCTCAAATTTTATTGTGCATCTTGAACAACAAAATATTACTGAAGAAAAGTTGTTAATTTTATTCTAGAACAATTTCAGGTTAGTTTAAATAACACCCAACTTGCAACATAGTAGGATATCAAGTGGTGAGGATGGACTGGTTTGAGGCTACATTCAAACTAAGTGCATTTGCTCAGGACACTGCAGAATTTGAAATATCCTCCTTGTTGAGGGTGCTGAAGATACAGGTGCAATTCTCAAACTCAAGTTGTCATTTTTTCAATACTAAAACCTTTGTTGTTACCTCTGCGCGCCACTATCAATCAGTTACTTCACTGGTACAAAAAAAATCTGTAGAGGAAGCTCTTTCATCATGCAAGCACAAACCATCCCTCTTCAACAAGTAAATGTATCTGCATCTCCACTCCATCAATAAAAAATAATGATAAAAAAAACCCCTCACTGCTCTAAGTGACCAACTCTGGAAAGCTAAATCAAACAGTCAGTACTACACATCTGCAAATACAGCCTTGGAATAAGAAAAGCATGATTTTTATTTAAATAAGAAAAATATCAATTTACTTGTAGCACAAGTACACACAAACTAGAGAGAACTGTCAGTTACATAACAGCATGAATAACCTTCCTTCCTTCCTTCCTTCCTTCCCTCCATAGAGACTCCCCTCCATAATGGGACTCTAGCTTCATCAAGACTGAACTGTGCAGAAAAAAACCCGCACAGTTACAAACCTTCAGATTGCACTTAACCACTCTGAAGGCTGCAACCCCAAGCTGAGAACCCAAGGGCTTCTGAGGACAAAGTTAGGAACACCAGGAGTTCAGTCATGACTATTCCAAGTGATTTGCTGTGTTGCCTTGGAGAAGTCACTTAAAGAGGACTTAGACAGGGAATGAAAATACATTTGCATCCTCTTATGTACATAATTTACTACAAGCTTTTTCTTAAGTGTTTAGAACAAGTTAATGTCTGAAAGTCAAACCTTCAGAAATACAAAATACTTTAATACTGCCTTCATGCAAGTCAAGTATTTTTACGGGCATTTCTGCCTCATTTAGTAGAGGGGACAAGCTTAAAGAATGATAATTTCTTTTCATTCCCAGTTTTCAGTTTCCATGTTTCTTTAATTCAACATCTGAGCTCTACAGCAAATGAAGAATTGGTTTCCACATAAGCAGCACACTAATGAGAGCCAGAGAAGAACTTGTGCTGGATATATGCAAGTTTTCTTAGACAGAGAACTAAGACAGAGAAATGAAGAACAAGCATCCAAGCCTGGTAACTCCAATCATCTTAGACTTATCTTTTCCATTGTTCTTAACATTTTTATAGGGGAGAAGAGTTTATGACCAACTAAATCTGTAACTTTGGTTCTTGACAATTCTCTGCACTTGTGGTTACTGGGAACCAGCTCA
Organism: Cuculus canorus; assembly: GCF_017976375.1. Taxonomy (NCBI): domain Eukaryota; kingdom Metazoa; phylum Chordata; class Aves; order Cuculiformes; family Cuculidae; genus Cuculus; species Cuculus canorus. Next base: position 51,177,422 of record NC_071405.1, read on the forward strand.
GAATAGCATTAATGAAAAAGGTACCAGATAAAATCTGCTCTATAGAAGAAATGAGAGAATTTCTTGTTCACAGCAAGAGTACATACATAGATGCACATTGCCTCTCACTCCCTCTACAAAACATTCTAGAAAGTTAAGATTAGACAGCTCACAATCACTCACATTAAAAGGTATCACATGAAATATGATTATATATATATATATGAGTATATGATATATATATCTCTAGAAACACATGTAAACTGTCCTGGGTACAAGCCTGCAGGGCTAACTCTCAGATTATTCCAGTACATTCTGCAATATTTGGTGTTTCTTAAAACCCTAGCTCTGAGAGTCATATTTCTATATCCACCTCCGCTTTCTATTAAGAACTCTGCCTTCTTCCCAGAACATACATATGATCAGAACAAAAGCTTGAGCAACACTTACGTATGTTTAATATACCTGAATTAAAAAAACCCCAAAGCTTTAGATATATATTTTTTTTAGTGAGATAGACAGTTGAGAATCTGATGTTAGTGTTACCAACAGGAAGAGTAGTTTGATACATACTTACACTTAAAGTATTAATGCCTATCCTCCCCACCCAATAAAAAGTATCTTTATCTTTTTAACAATTCTAGACAACATATGTAAGGAAAAGCACACCACCATTACCAAAACCAATCATTCTGCAGATCAACTGTAAACTTTTTGTTAAAGTTTGTAAATTAGGAAAGAAGTTAGTCATTTCAAGGGACTGTTATGAAAATGAAGACCTCAAACACAAAATTCCTATGTTTAAAGCTTGGTAACCCCTGAGGACATCAGAAGATCTACACATGGTGGTTAAACACTTTAGCATACAGCAGCTGAAGGTTTAAGCCTATTTAAATGCTAATCATGTGTATATTAAGATGTCTGGTTACACCAATCAGATATTTATTGTTACCTTTAAGTTACACAATAAAGCTTATCCTACTGTATCTAGGGATTCATTTGGAAAAAATAAGAGAAATGAGAAGCCATGTTTAGACATTTTTAGTTTGCATTTTCCTAACTCTGGAAGTAGCACATTTAGTGTTTGACCATCTAACTTTAATTAGGAACTTCATATGTACATGTTACATCACAATATTTAATTACGTAACTTTTACTTTTTGCCAATTGGACCTCGGTCTTGTTCAGTGCACAAGATGAACTCAGATGAGGAAGGGCTAATTGTTGTGCACAGGTAATTGCAAGCCTGACATTCTTTCCCATTTCAGAGCCTTGCTTAACAAGATTAGGGGTAAAGTATTAATTTAAAAAAAAAAAAAAAATTTTTTGGTGGAAAATACACTGCATGCAGAAAGGATTAACAGTTTTCTCTAGACCTTTGTCTAGCAACAGGTCTTCATACATTTGAAAGGCATCCTGTTTATAGAGAGCGCTCTATCAGCATCTTCCAGGAAAGCAAGTTTTAACAGTCACTTTACTGTGACTTTCAAGTCAGAAATTAACCCATATTCCCCAACAGGACAGGATTTCTGTAATCTCAAGAAAAATACAGAGCAAACAGCCTAGATACGGGGTACACTGCAATTCTGAATTACATAATGCTCATGTTTCAATGGTCATGTTAGCAGCACCAGTGCTGATGCTTCCGTGATTAAAAATGAGGCTCCCATGCACCCATCAAGGAATCTGATCTTGCTACTGTGCTGCAGCTGAGAGAAGTCCCAGTCAGCCCCAGTAACGTACACCAGGCAGGTGGTAAAGGTAACAACGGGATTGCCCAAGCTAACTCAGACCACACTGAAGTCTATTAGTCATACTTTTCAGTTTGTCCGTCTGCTCAACCCCTTTATAACTTCCCTTCTTGCTCTCTGTTCCCACCCAAAACTGATGGATAACTCCTACTAAAATGGTCATGGAGCCTGGATTTCCTATTGATACCTAAAGACAACTTACAGCATACAAACTATAAGCTCCAATTCTGCCTCTGAATTCCTTCTGCCAATATGATTACCCATAAAACAGATGCGATTTGGAATTTAAAATACCTGAAGTTCATTTGAGTTGGGAATAGATCTCTCCACCTTCTCTAAAACAGTTTAGAAAACCACCAAATTAAGTTTACGTGGAGGCATGTGATGCCATCATTTGTATTTGCAGAAGTAGTACTATATTTAACATGGAGAAAATAAGTTAAAAGACTCACTACAGACCAACCCCATTGTAAAGACAAAAACTCTTCTAACTGATTTAAAAACATCAGCCATGGCAGTTAAACACATGCAGATGAAGATTACCCTCTTGGCTCTGCTTGTCCAATGACTACAGTTCTGACAGGCATTAGTAACTCTTCCCAAATGCAGTCTTTCCTGGCATTGAGGGGGTAGGGGATGAGATCACGCTCTCTAGCAAAATGGAAAACCGCATCTGGCCTAGTGGAAAGTTAGTACATGTGCATTTCAAAAATCTCCAGATCGTCTCTCTCACCTGAGCAGATTTAAGGTATGTGGCTCTGTAGATTTTACCCACACACAAATCCCTCTTCTCTGAGCAGTCTTAGTACATTTCTTCAATCAGACAAGCATGTTCTAACACCACTTACACGTGAAAGGGAAAAAGTTTTCATCATTTAAGTCATCCAGGATTAACCACTTAAGCCATTTTTAAATTAAAATACTCATCCTTCCACTTCTTACACACATCTACCTTCCCTCCTTCTATAAAGGAAAATGTAAGGTGCTGCCATTTAAAACAAAACCAACCCACAACAAATTCCACTCACTCCTTTTCTATTTCCATCTATAAAATGAATAAGACTTTCAGGGAAACAGATTTTTTTTTTTTAAATAAAAACTAAGCTAAAAATGTAAAGAAAGTCTGCATTTCTAACCTGTGACCACTAGTAAGTCTGGCAGAAGTTCTTACTGACTTGATACCAAGAGATCAACATATTCCCCATCTAATCCCTTCTAACACTCAAAACTATCATCTGTACAATTCTGCCTTTTGTATCCAAAAACCAGCAATATGGGGATGTTTTACAGAGAAATATGACAAAAACACTAAGCTTCGCTTTGCTCAGTGAGTTACTACTCGCCAGTTTTAGATGAACACAAAAACACCTGCTATGCAGAGTGGCTAAATGCCTGTTCTTGTAAAAAACTATATTACTTGAACTTTTTTTTTAGTGAATAACTTTCTTATTTAGACTGTTTACCTATACATGCGCTAAGAGGAAACCCCAGCCCCAAGTCTAAGTTTATCCTTTAATAACAGTACAACAGGAAAATTTCATAAGACATTCAAAGAAGTTTTTTGCAGGTTGTTGGTGTTTTTGGTTTGTTGGGTTTTTTTAGTAACATGCCCAGAAAAATCAGTTCATTACTCTCTGCTGTTTTTTAGGTCTGCTGCGAATTTCCCATTTGAGTCACCAAGTAGTTTCTGCCTTCCTTTTATACTTCAGAGACAGGGGACTGTTTGGGGAAAAGGAGACAGAGAAGAAGACTACTTTCAAGAAAGAACAAACATACAGAGGAAATTGTAGTAACTGTTTTAGCAACTGAAGATGAGAGGAACAAGAAAAAAAATTAAGAAAACTCTATTCTAGTACCGATTAAAGTATTTTTTCCCCTCAAATTCCATTAAGAATGAAGATATCTCTGATTTCTTCTTTCATTCTTTTAATCATGACGAGAAATTTCATACTGAGTGCCAAACTATTTTTCCCTTTCTTGCAATCCACTTGATCTTGGACAGAAGTGGGTTGCAAGAATGACGTGCTAGTGAGGTGGAAGAGGGTTACAAGCTTTGGAAAGAGGTCCAGAGTACAAAAGCAGACGAGCTGGGTAGTGCCGCAAGACTGCAGGCATGAAATGCAAAACTGTAGGTGTCTCTGACTGTCACTCAAAGCGTCACTGCGCTTCTGATGGGGAGACCTTCAGGTACGTGCATGACCCCTGCTTGTACATTCTTCGGATTTTATCTAACAGAGATATTTAGAGGAGAGGAAAAAAAAAAACCAAAAAAACCCACAAACCAAAAAAGAAAACCAAAACCAGAAAGACCCTCGGAGTAGCAACCAACGCCTCAACCACAAAACGCTGACATTCAAGGACAGCCACGGCCTTCCATTTCCACAGCAGAAAAAAAGTGCTATTAACTCCATTTGCCAGCAGGGGGAAATGCCAAACAAGTGAAAAAAAAAAAAGTTAAAAGAGCAAAACACCGAAGATGAGGAACGGAATTAAAACAAAACAAAAAAACGCTCGCCCCTCCCCCAACACAGCCTCAGCAGTTGAGGAAGGGAAAGATTTTGTTCCTGGAGAGGGGAGACAGGATAAAGGAAGCATATGCGACTCCAAGTAACTGAGTATTTTGCTCATTTTTCAGGTTTTAGAGAGGAAACAGTGAAAATGCCGGTCTAAAATAAGCACTTAATAATAGGACCAGGAAGCAAGAACAAGCTTTCAGTTTCAGTGTTAGCATAAAGTGACTGCAAATCAATTAAAGTTTGCTCTTCACTGAAACGCTACATTTAAGCAAAGTTTTGTGATTATACAACTGAGAGAACTGAGGTGAAAGAATATGAATTTTTAAAGGACTATCCAATATGAATGTATGAACTAATTTATTTAAAGTGAATACATACATTCTAGAAACTACGAATATGCGTTATAGAAAATGTCTTACTACACTTACATAGAATATCAAGACTCTGGACCTCTTTTTGCTGAAGAGATTTCAGAACAACAGGGGTCCCATTAGACACCCTGTTTTTCCTTCTGCCTTATAAATATTACCCATAAACCATTTCCATGGTTACAAAGTCAGTGAAAACTACTTAAAGGGAGTATCAGTTAAGGGAATAAATCCCTACTCAACACATTTTGATGAAGGACAACTTGCATGCAATATACAAAAACCAGGCACAAGTACAAAATGCATTTTAAATTTTTAAGAAACAGAAAATCAGAATATGAAAAATTGTTGAACAAAATTTAACATTATTTACGACAAAGCAAAAACAAAACGCCAAGTCCAGTAATCATAAGGACTTCAGTTTAAAGCATCACAGGCTACGAATCACAAACTGCAACAGGGAGTGTTTTATAGTGACAGATTTATAGAGATTAGCTACCCAAGCTACTTCCCACAAATAGCAGAGAGAAGGTAGGCATGCGATTAAGAATAAGCAAATACTACAAACTGCAGATGAATTGTGATTAGTAATTAGATAGTAGGGAACCTTACAACAACAACAGGTGATCTGTTATTCTTCCACAATTATAAAGTTCTCTCGAAATCAGATGCTTTATTTTCAGTAAAGCTCTTGCAGTGTGTCCATGAAACCTGCTAATGGAATGATAGTTCTTCAAGGATGCACAAGGAAAGATTAGATTAACAGTACCTCAAGAGATTTTGGTAATTCCCAGTTCTGCTCAGAGTTTATAGTTCTACCTCCAGTTTCTCCACTTTCATTTAATTCATCCTGCAGCTACACCATTCCCACAGGCATCTAATCTATCTGTCCAAGGCACTCTCCTTTGTGGTCTCTTCCAGCTGTGATGTCTTACCACCAGCAGTCCCCACTCTTTTTCTGGGAGGAGTGGAGGGTGAGGGGGTGTCACGCTCAGCAGCAAGTTGAAGTGATTCACAGATAGGTCCGGGGAGCACCAAGCACAAGCTTAAGCGGCAGGAGCACTGGGCTAGCAGCAGAAGCAACAGGTTCTTCCTTCAGCAGTCACCGATTTCCAGTGTGCTATACCAGGTAAGAGACTGATTTTCCTTCTAACTGAAGCAATCGTCAGAGAGTCCTCTTACACTTCCCTCACCTGGCCAGAAGTTTGGATTATGAGTTATGTTTCCTGTGATCTAGTCATGTAGGATTGTTCTTTTCATTTTGAGACTGGAAGACCTACAGGATGAGTAGGGAAAGAGAGGCAACCGAGTCTGCCAGGCATCTGAATTCTGTGCATTCTGCTTGCTATTCAGGCAGAATGGAAATCACTATTATTTTCTGCTTATCATCATTATGGCACAGGGGATAGCAGTTCTTTACTTGTTTACTGTGCTGCCCAGGAAAAGATTGCATAAAGAAAGGTCAAGCAGAATTTAACAATTTGTTTTAACACACGCATTAAAAATAAGCCATTTAATGTATACTCAGTACAGCAGCATAAACTTGAAATTTAGCTGCTAATGTATATTCTCGTGTTCTGTATTTTATGATACTGAAAAATACTTAAAAGAACATAAAAGCTTATTGTATCTTTTGCAGAATTTTGTTTTAACAGGAAGCAAGATGGCTCAAAATAAGAAACAACAAATTCTTGCCTTTACAATGCTACACATCGCTGGCTTTAATACGTCACAGGCTTCTGAATAATTATCAGAAGACAATATGAAAATTATTTGTTAGCAACCAGATGTTCACATGACAAAAGTATCAAAGAACAATCATTTGTTTCTCAATAAGTCTTCAGATTTTAAGAATAAGATGAAAAAGGTAATGCTTCTTACCTGCTAGAAATTATTTTTATAGAAAGAACAGTGGCAATTTAATTCCACACAGCTCTATGCAAAAATGTCTCAGGCTTCAGTTGGGTGCCCTGAACCCTGTAAAAGGCTGGGACCCTATGCTGCTACCAGAAAGGCATTGCATTTTCCTTTAGTCTTGAATAAATACACCACCTGTTCTAAGTCCAATCTGCTAACATTTACTAAAACCACGTTTTCATTCTACATTTGAATTTGATTTGCTTAAAATAAGTCAAACTTACTTTATTTCACCAGCTGTTACTTCATTACACTATACAGTCATTTTAGCCCTCCTGATCTTCTCAGCACAAAGGCTCACCAGAAAAAAAAAAAAGAAAAGGTCAGCTTAAGACCCCCTAACAATAACTACAATATGCTCTGTGTACATATTAAATAATGAAAACAAACAGCATTAGGGTTTTCCTGAGTTTATAGTTTTGCATACTGATAAATCACGATGGAGCACTGAAGGCATCAACATGCTTTACATGTCTAAACAAAAAGACAGTAAAGAATCCGGTAAAACATGCTTCTTTCAAACTCTGAACTAAAAAGAATAATGAAAGCTCCTTTCTCTCCCCCTCCATCCCAAAATAAAAGCGTGATTGAGAAGAAATTTCATTATATGCCTAGAAATATTATAAGCAAAGTCAAATACAGCTACTCGCATTTAGCATGCAGGCTGTACATGCTCCCAAGTACGTCACACTGAGAAAACACGCTTGCTGAGCTATCAGCCTTCCCAAGGCCTCCAACACAACCGTCGCTAGGCCTAAATCAGGTAGGCTCTGTGAGTGCTGCTGCAGATGAGCGTAAGTACCCCATTTCTTTCCAGGTTTAAACTAACAGATCATTCCAGCATTAGCTTTTTTTCTGTACCTCCTTTAACTGTACTGTCTGTATCTACAAAGACGAGGAAACCGCAATTTTCTGTGCAAGATTTGGTCCTGTTGTTTTTCCTCTCCTTTGCTACACCAGCTTCTGAGCCATCATCCGCTATTTAGTTTTGTTCCTTGAATGCAACAGGACTTAGTCTGCCAGGCTGCATCACTGTTTTCACAACAAACCTCTAAGGGGAAAAAAATCCCCTCTTCTCACATGCCTCCTGCTGGGCTTTGTGAAGTCAGATTTCCCCGTTCTCTCAACAGATACACAAGTCCAACACTGGTTCAATATTCACATATTCCTCTTACAATAACAATTCCTTACTCCCCTGTTTATTTTCATACAAAGCTATTAAATAAAAGAGCGATTAAGTGGTGGCCCAAGTACCTCAAGTGTTCTCTTAAAGAGAACTTCATTTCTCTGCAGGTTAATCCCATTCTGACAGCTATTTTAAGCCTTTTACTTTATCTAATTCAGCATTTATTTCTGCTCTTAGGATTCCTAATCAACCTCATAGTTTCACAACATCCAGGCTGGGGTGGGGAGGGTCGGGGGTGGTTTTGTCTCTGTATAGCATGAACTTTCTCATCCAGGCAAGATGGAACACCAAGGTAAAAAACAGATTCTCTAATAGCCTAACTCTGAATGACATTTTGAGTAAAGCACTTGATGCAATAGTCTCATCAGACTAACACAAAACTTCTGGGGGAACACAACCACATGAAGTAGGGTAGAGATAAAGTCTCAAAACATTTCCACCAGGCCAAGCCCAAACAGAAAAAGGATAACATTCTGGAGGTCAAATACATATCAGAATACTGCTTTAAAAAAAAAACAAACACAAACACAGAGCACTAAAACTTAGAGGTAAGTACAGAAATACACACTACCTGTACACTGGAGGGAAAAATGGTTTAATTATAATTTTTTTTAAAAAAGAAAAAGTAAAACTATACACGCACAAAAAAGTAAGAACAAACCAAGAAAAAAAATCACTGCAGTTTGTTCCTTCCAGGAAAAACATTTCTCAGCAATACAGAGTACAAGCAAATTTTTAAAAATATAAACATAATTATTAAAATAGCACTTTAACTAGATCATTGCAATGGAAACCCTGACACACTTGATACATAAAACATGTATAACAGAGTCCTAAAGAACTCACTATTAGACAACAACTAACACAAAAGATGGATAAGTGAGAACACGTTTAAATACAAGATTGTACATGCACCTTGGAAAGACCTATTTTATCTTCCCCGTTACAGATGTTTTTTGATCTCCAAATTTGAGCAGCCATTTCTCCCCCTCAATTCTGCGTAATATACTTGAACTAAATCACAAGGTTTATTTCAGTCCCTTGTCTTCCAAGAAACATCTGCCCTAGAAGTAAGGAAAAGCAGGACATCACTCTCCACATGCTTTTCATCCTCTCTGCTTCAAGAGGACATATATCGTTGTACCAGGCAGGAGATACTTAAGCTCCCAAAACAAACAAAAGCATTTTAAAGAATTCTAAAACAAGAGGCAATTAACATCTCGGAATTCACTCCTAGTGAATAACAGTCCCTATTGTCATTTTAACCTGTGCTAAATGGCATATTTTTCAATCATCTATTGGAGAAACATTAAGAATTTCAATTATTTTAGCCCCTTCTATTTTCTCAAGTTGCATTAACAAGCATATAAGATCTGGCAGAAGTTCTGTGGGGGAAGTGGCTTCTAGATCAGATTCCTTTTGTACACACTACAGGCTCCAGCCCTGGAAGGAGGCAGAATGCTTCTTTTTTTCTTTTTTTTTTTTCTTTTTTTTTTTCCCTCTGAAGAGGACAGGATGGTTGTTTAGTGAACAGACCAGAGGACCCTAGGATCAGCAGCAGCATGTGCTGTGAATTTCATAACTAGTTCATTTGAACAATCTCTGTCAATTCACTTTAAGTATTTAATCTTCCAAATACAGACACACAATTAATATGATACTTGGTTTATTATAATACCAGTATTCATTTCCTGACTTTGCATGTTTTTAGAAGCACCTGAATAAAGTTCACTAACACACAAAACAATGGTTCGTCCAGGTAGAGACGGAGAATGAAGCAAGCTTCAGCTCCTTAGGTTACATGTGCTGCAAAACCAAAACACAGTACTCAGACTTCTAATTCATAAGCGTCTAAAACAGTCGGTCCTACTTTTTAAAAATTTGCATTAAAGTCCTTACACAAGCAGTCAAGATAATAATTTTTATGAATTAAACTTTCTGCAGTTAAGTTCCTGCCAAAGTCACACAGTACACTAAAGACTGTTCAAATTCCACAACAGATTAATACTAACTTACCAAAATAAAATTTTTTCCACAACTTGCCAAGCATCACAAGTATGCACCCACACAAGAGCACAAGCTGCTAAGAGCTTCTCAATATAATAATGGAAAATTATAATTCAAATTGCCAGATGCACAAGTAGCAAGGAAGTTGAAATGAGATTTATTCCCCTAATGATAATCTAAACTCCCTAAACACCTGAAAATTTTGTACAATCCATACACACTGAGCAAAGTTGAAGTAAAGGATGAAATTCCTACAGTGGGTAAATTGTTGCAATCTGGTTGTCACATCTGCATGCTCATAAATGAAGCATTAGTCTTGTCCTCCAGGCTAGAAGTCTTCTGGACAGAAGTGTCTGTCACAACCCTTCTTCCTATCCCTCAGATATGATAAGAAAGAACAAATGTACTACTCTGTCAGTCTAATTATTTAATTCCCAAAAATCATACTGAGATGTTCTAGTTAAACAAGGATTAAACCTATGAGAGTTAACACCTACCTTTTGCCTGACAGTCAAACTGCCTTAAAACTTATCACGATATCTCTCATTAAGATAAATGCTGGGCAATTACAAAGTTTTGGCTTTGAAAACAGAGCTTCAAATAAAAACTATGAAAATACTAAGATGACAAAAAAAGATAAGCAGCAGATTCTTGATATTCACTCAAAAAGTAAACAGCCGGTCATAACAAAAACATGATAGACTTAGTTAAAAAGACAGAGACTTTACTAGAAAAGTAAAGAACTGAAAAAAAGAGGCAGGGAGTGCCACTACCTGCTGGAGGAGATATAATTCATAGTACTAAGCTTACAAAGCACTGGCCATTTGAACGTTTAAATAAAAAATCCAAACCCCAAACATCTGAGAAACACTCACTTCTAAGCATTCATACAGAAGATTGCAATCTTAATGAAATGAAGCTTTTGGACATCCAACTTCAAAACAAATGAAAAGGGACACTGGAATGTGTACATCTTGAGCAGCCAAAGGTTCACACACCACATTGCACCAAAAACAAAAGGAAGATGAACTCATTTGTATAATTCACACCACCTCAGAGCAAAATCCATGAGAGGACCTTCTCCTTCTTATGAATATATTAAAAGGCTGGAAACAAATAAAAGACTAAACAGTCAAAAAAGCAGGGAAGTTACCGTTACAAGGATCAGGGTTGAGTCTGTGAACATACTTTTAACTGATCTGGCAAAAAGGGAGGTAGCGGAGATTAAGATGTTTTCCATTATTCCAGATAGTTAAAATTAAAGCAAACTTCAAAGAGTTATAGGGGATATGATAACATTAAATGATTGATTTTCATTTGACATTTTATTGTCCTGTGTTGACAAGTGCAAAGTAACGCTTAGAGGAAAAAATAACCCTAGCTATAAATACACAATGATGAGTCTAAACTAGGCATTACTACTTACAAAAAAAAGACTGAGATTATTGCAAGCAAACAGCTCAACTCCCAGCAGCAAGAAATCAGAGAAAATCTCAGAATGTATTAAAAACAGAACACAGAACAAACAGGGAACACTCTGCTGTGATGCATGCTGCACGTAATTCTGGCTGCTCCACCTCAAAAAGGGGAGAGCTAGAAATGGCACAGAAAACAATGACAATTAGGGAGAACATTTAAAACAAATTAGACTATTTTTCATGCATCAGCTCACCACGCACACAGAAAATAGAGTTAAACTGTGTGGAACTTGCTGCTGTGGAACACTATGGAAGCCACGGATATAAATGAGTCAAGAAGGCAGCAAACAGTGCAATAGCCCAAATGTAGCTTCCATCTCAGGCAGTGGCTAAACAAGCGTCTGTCAGAAATTTACTGTTAATATTTCAGCATCTGACAGAATTCACCCATTTCCTATGCCGCTCAGTCAGCTGCTGCTGCTGGCCACTGATAAAGGCAAGATGCTGGATTAGATGGACATTTGGTCCGGCACAGTATGTTAGTTCTTACATTTAATCGCATTGAGCAACTACACCAGTACATGTCTTCAGTCATTTTGGAGGTTGGTTCTTCTGGTAAATAAATCGGGTTATAATTCAAGCATGTAATGTTAAAAGCAAAAACTGTACCTTCTGAAGCAGAAATCAAACTGCTTTACACTTATTGTGAAATGTAATGTAACACTGAAATGAAGACATGATCAAATATTCAAGGTGCTTGGGGGGAGGGGGCATTTTTGTTTTTCACATAACCCATCAGAATGCTGAAAAACTCTCCTGTAAGCTCCTTGCTAATCAGGATGTCAGCCCAAGGAGATTCAGGCAGTTAGTCTCTTCTAACCAAGAAAGACCCAGAAAGTTGGAAAGCAGCACTACACATAAACCATGGATGTTTGCTGGAAAAACTGCCAAGACCCATTTAAGACTGGCAACAGTTTGGCCTCCTCCCAGCTGACCAGAGGAAAGATCTCCTGAACCAATGAATTCAAAGGAAACATGTAGATAATATCTGACTCCTTTCCAAGAAAACAGAACTTGCCAAAGTCATCAGGTCCTATCTGACCCTGGAGCAGTGCCTGATGCTCTCCTTTTTAATAAAGGAATCTAGTTGAAGAAGTACTACCGTCACTGAAAATGCACACCTTCAAGCTGAGGCCCAGGATAAACATCGAACAGAATCTGCTCGGAAGTACTGATAATCCTGCTAAAAGCAACGCCTAAACATTTTGGTGAATGTCTGCTTTCTCATTCACTGTCAGCTTCCTTCTCTTCTGACAGATGAGCTTTTGAAGATAGCCAAGCTGAAAGCCATGTAGGATAAACAAGCAGGTCTCAATCTGTGAAAGACACAGAAGTTTCATTTTCTAGAGCCCAATTTACAATGGGTCTGGAAAACAAAGCAAGCGTCCAGTATTTACCACCTTTCAATATTGCTGTAGGCAGCAAGATGAAGATGGATGTACCCAATAAGCTCATCGTCCTTATCAGGAACAAGCATGTATCAAGACTAAAAATATATAAGAAAGAGCAGAAGCTTTGTGATCAGCTTCATGAAGATGTAGACATTGCCTTAATAAAATTATTGGCCAGCTACACTGGTGAGAAAGCTAACCACGACCCAGTTTACAAAAGAAATCTCTTAAGTCACTCAAAAAGACAACAAAATAAAAATTCAGGCTGTGCTACATTTTGTTTCCATTTCACACAGAGGGTAGTATCATTTTGTTATTTAAAGAACCTTCTGCTTTCAGAATCACACAAGCTGGTTTGAGGTTCTTTTGTTCTGGGGTGGGGAGTGGGGGGTTTATCTAGGCCAGTAATAGCACTGAAACTGGTCCTGCTGAAAGAAAACAGCAACATAAGGCCCTTATTATCCTAACGATCATTTGTGTGAAACTATACAGGCAACAAATACCACTACCAACCAACAATTCAAAAAAAATCGGTATCCTTATTTGTAGTTGAGAATTTCAGATTTATTAGATCTTTTCTTACTCCATACCGCTGAATTTGCTGGTATCCCCAAGAGAACAGCTAAAATTGTAACGTGTGTGTGCACCAAGTTTATTCATGCTTCAGTGCTTCTGCTGACCATCCATAGGGCAGCGTTTCTCTTCTCCATCCCACCAGTAAAGCCCATCACAGATACATAATTTGTCCACTAGATACATAACTTGGAAAGTTTTCTTCTGAAGTGCCCCATCTCTCACGAAGAGCAAATTCTAGTACTGAGCAACGTATAAAAAAGTTCCTAACCAGTACTAAGAAACCTCTCAAATATCATTCACATTTTTTGCTCATAAGAAAAAGCAAATGCTTATTCGCTTGCCCTCATCCTAAGTTCAAGGGGAGTTTCTCCTCACCCTGCACCTGCTGATACCACCTGCTGATACTTCTTCATCTCTTACACAGGTAAACTCAGATGATTCCAATAGACTCTAAAACACAGGCAATAATTTTGATGCACACAAAACTCACATTTCAGGCTACAGGGAGACAGAGGAAGACTGGGTAACTGTATGGATTTATGCCTATAGGATTGCAATTCCAAGCCACTGGTCTTAGTGAGATGCAAATGTGATGAATTAAATGTTGATTTACTTCACACTTCCATGACACTTGCCTACAAAGCAGAACTGCTTTCTTTAGCAACACAGAGAACAAGAATTTAAAGTCTTCCCTCTGAAATACTCACTGCCAGTCAACACAACCTCTTTGGATCTCAGGCCTTTAATACCAAGGCAACATACCCGAGAATTATTTCAGAAACATCATTTCATTAGGCAATGGTGATTTAAGCGGGACTAACTACATATGACCAGGAGAAGCATGCCAATCACTATGTTGTTAACACAAGAAGATCTGCAGGAAGTTTTATTACATCCCTCTATAAATCAAGAGATCACCAAAAAGAATTCTACTTCACTGAAGCCACATCATAGAGTATGAGACATGGTAGTTACCGAAGTTGCCTTGTATTTGGCCTGGAAGCTGACTCTGCACTTACTGACTCGAGATGTCACAACGTAAAAATGCTTCAGTAAGGAGATGGTACTAAACCAGTTCACTGCTGAAACTCAGCCCGAGAGTCTCAAAACATGAACAACTCTAATGAAACATTAGAGGGGCATACGCCAAAGTTCCTGCGCTCCACAAATACTCTTAAGACACCAGCAGACACCACAAGCAGTGTCATTAAGGGCTTTAATTTAAGATACTCCAGAAGATATATGCATTTAAAAGACCATGATTCAATGTTCCATCAGAGCCCAAGAGCCTAATGCCATGGGTAGTCACAGAATCAATCACATGGAATTCTAAGCATCAGACTCACACCTTTAAGTGAACTATTTACAGTAGACAGTGAGGTGTAACAAAAAGGGAGCCATACATCTCATGTTTGCATTGGAATATAGTGTCCTCATTAAGCAGCACTAGAGGAGTTAGTGGAAGCAATGCTGGGCCCAGTTAACTGGGTCGGATGCAGAAACTTGGGTATTGCTGACTCTGTTGATTTTCCACTTGGAAAAGGGGTTTGTCCAAATTAACAGAACAGTATTCACTTGGGAGGACTGGAAAATTCTGCTCACACATGCTGTACACAGAATAGTTTTAACAAATAGTTAAGACTTCAGCACGGAGGATGCTAATTGCTCGGTGCTACCGTTGCTGTGCATTGAACCATTCCAGCAACTAGTTATGTTAAGTCCTTTGTACCAGACTCGGGAAGTGTAATACAGAAACAGTGATATTATGCAGCAAAGATACCGGAACCTCATTCCCATACTGATCACAAAGTAGATTCTGGAGACGTTTCGATTTGGTACACGTAAGCACTAACCTTAACTCTGACCCTTTGGATACATTTAGGATGTGTGCTCATGTAACAGTATCTGTAAAAACAGAATTACAGTAGAATGGGAATATGCAATTTCTTGTATTAATTGTGGTATAATGCAAGGGAGGTAGAACGCTGGATTAAAAAAAAAAACAACATAACAGCAACCACCATGTTCCTTCTGTTTTTTTTCAGGTTCTTCAGAACTTAACTTAGGACTGTTTCCTGGCACCAGTGCTTACCTATGCAACTTAGATTTCAAATTCACATGTATTAATCATTACCTCCTCTATGCATTGGGAGGTCTTCCATTCCCAACCAAACCTCTACTTTTTCTTCAACCTACTATAACCTAATAAAACAATATATCCAAAACTTCACCAAAGTACACTATTTATATTGTAAAACCAGTTTTACAAGAATCTCACCTTCTCTGGAGCAAGCAGTACTTATTGGTACACCACCCATACTCAACCAGGAGGTTGTTTTTAAAGTAGCAATGTTCAGCACTTGAAGGAAGCAAGCAGTTTACTGGATTGAACAGACAAGTGAGAAGGAAATAAATTAATTTCATTCTGCCTCAGCTTCTAATCTGAAACACGGGAATAATGCAGCTTACCAGACTGACCTGTTATCTTTCAAGTGGTGCAGATTCTCAAATAATAACAGGCACGGCACACCTATACCCAAGTGAATAAACTATGCTGATTCACAACAGCAGATTGCCTGCGCCAAATTCCATGCAGTATTAACAAGTCAACAGGAAGCACTCCAAAATTATTTCACTGATGTGCTCTGATCTTCCTTCCCCTACATTCCAGTCAGCTGGCACTCTCACTGCTCCCTGTACATTATCAACCTCGGGTTCTGTCTTCCCTTTCCCTTCTATTATATTCTCCCTCCTCACCCTTTAAAAGCCTTTTTTTTTTCCTTCCCCTTCCTTCTCCTCAAAAGCACACAAAAGAGAACTGTAGCATCTGGAGAATGGTATTTGTAGCTGGGGTAGTCACACTCAGTGTGGGAGTACTGATGGTAGTCACTAATCAAAAAGGAAGAATTCAAGTAACCACACACTTAACAGAAGTTCCTTTCTTCTCAAAACCATGATTATTCAATATAAGTAAGAAGATTTACATGCTATATCACATAAACACAACACTGAATCACCGTGCCAATCTAATGTGGGATCACATAAGTGCACAGTTAGTGTTTAACGGCAGAAAAGCCGAGTGCAAGACTGTACAATGAAAGTAGACTTCAGCTACGAGAAGAACAAAGTGTCCAGAACATTTTTACTCACATCGATTGCCATGGATTTTTAACTGTTTGTTTACTTAAAATTGGAAGACTGAACTGTAGATTTATCCACTTTTAATGGCTCCTGTAACCAACTGAAAGGCAATAGCATTTTCAACTTTCACAATGCTGACAGAGTGAAAGGGTATCATGGAGCACGGTACAACTACGCTTTCTAAAAAAAAAAAAAAAAAATAAAAAAGATCAGCAGTTTGAAGGAGACTGCTGCTAGCAGTCAGTTTTCCCTCTCCCTTGAACAGTTTTTATTGCCAAGGAGTCAGGACCTATTGTCCAGGGACTTCTCCCAGAGAAGGCAGCAGAAACGTGCTGCTGAGCGACACTCCTCGTTCACATCCCCTCACACCAACATCACCACATCTTCCACCTGCTCTCCTGAGACATACTGATTCCACATACACAACAGAACCACTCCAACCTTGTCCTAGGAGAAGGAGACTGCCACCACATGGTAGGAAGGCTTACCATAACAGTAGACACTAAGATGAGACAAAACAGTGTGAAGCACTAAATTAGTACTGCACATGCCAAAGCAATATCAAGCAAATGCTCACAATGAAATGTTGACAATCACGGCAGTACTGCACTATCAGCATAGTGACCATCATTACAGTAACTTCTTTGCAAAGTTACTATTTAAACAAATCCCGTTGTCGAAAAATTAAGGGTCATATTGTTGTGCTAGAAAAGATGTTTAAACACGCCTCTCTCCACACAGAGAAATTCTCAAGCACTCCTTTCATTACATTGTCCTTACATATTCCTCTTCTTGCTGTTTCAAGGATGGCTTTTCTTTTTTTTTTCCTTTTAAAATCCATTTGAGAAAAATCCTAGCTCCTCTCAACTTAGACTCCAGTTATTGCACAGGACAGGGGGAAAAAATCCATATGAGGACCAGAAACATACATGAAAGTTTATTGCATGACTTTAAGTCATTTCTAATACAACTTCTGATCCGCAAGAAGCCTGTAAGAGTCTTACTGCCTACTGAACTTCCAAAGATCACAGCACGGAAAGCAACATAGAGAAAACAAAATCTAATCATAACACAATGGAGGCTGCAGAGCTAACGGCCTAAAATACATCCCATACATGTGGGAAAATGGAAAAAAAAAAAAATGCAGATATTATTTACCACCTTTCCTGTATTATACAAGAGTTCCTGAAGATGCTGCAGGAGTTTCTGATATGCCTGTCTTTTTCTCTCAGGTTTGTCTCATATACAGCACTTTCTACGCACAAACAAACAGGTATTTAACAGATATTCATCTCCTTTCTTAATTTAAGTTTCAAAAGCCTTAGAGCAGACAGCTTAAATACATGATCATTAAATCATGCATTATATTAACAACACATTGGCACAAGGAAAAATCAGCACTAAAACAACCATGGGCAGAGAATGGCAGATTAAGTTAGAAAATGGAATTTTGAGGAATCATACAAATTTATCATACACTAGGAAGGAGCAAAGCCGAGATCAGCATTTTCACTCATGCAGTTCTGTAGCAATGACAACATCAGTGCAAAACAACAACCTGAGGTACTAGTACTCATACAGTCGAAGACCTATGCTGAACTAATCAACTCTGCAGCAGAGAAGATACTGTTACTACAGTGAGAAACTAACCTGGAACATGCATTTAACAAGCCAACATCATCAGGTTTTGACTGGCCACAAAAACTGCAGCTCATCATCACAGGAAAACCCAACTGATTAAATTAAATGCTACACAATCTATTAGAGTTCTGCATTACAGACAGGCATCCAAATATAATTCTTGCAAGAAGTAAGGTGGGAGAAGACATCACAAGTTTTAAGCCAAGCAGAAACTGGCATACAGGGATGAGAATCATGTGACGGGGGAAGATTTCCATGTTTACTTTAGAGCACAAAATTCAAAGGAAAAGAAGAGCTGGTAAAATGGACATGAAGTCTCCAATTCCAAAACAAGTTTCATTGTGACAAAGCACTAGTATCAGCAGAATTCTCTGCGAATGCAAAATAAAGAGTATGGTATGATGGGATTCCTCCTTAGGAGGAGAACTGCAGTTGAGTCAAGGACAGTTACCTGCCGTTCAGAAACAGCACAGACCTTGCTAGTGCTTTTATGGCTAGTGCAATTTATTCCTGATCAGAATGTACTTTCTGAAAGGGTAATAAGGGAACCTCAGGTAGCCACATCCTTTCTGTTTGGGGTCACTGACAAGAGAATCCTTAATACAGCAAATTTGGACTACACACAACAATAGATTTACATGATAAAGATGTTTATCAGAGACAATTACTGCAAGCTAAGCAGCAGTGGAATAGTAAGGTAACTGGAGCTGCAGCCAGATGCAAAGTAGCAAAAAGCTTCGTTATTAGTAATATAGGCCTTCCCTTATAAAAGTAATTAAAAAGCTTTGTTAGCTGGGGGTATTGAGTTTTTTTCTTAGAGCATTGTCTGTTTTGTTTTTAACCCATCACAAGTCAAGTTATTCAGATTTCAGACTGAACATCTCAATTGGAGCGGTTTTGTCGCACTGGCAAGAAGGAAGAAACACAGACAAAAAGTATTCCTTGGATACATCAAGGACTCGTTTCTGGCTTTCATGTAAAATTTTGTTGTGTTAGCAAATTAAGCAAAAGCCCTGAATAAATAGATTCCAAGTTCTCCCAGTGCATTAAAAGAGCCCACTATTATCCACTTTTTAAAGGAAGAACAAAGACACTAGGAGTCACAGTACCTGGTGCAAGATCCCCCAAGGGCTAGCAGCAGCATCTCAAACAGATGCCAGATTCTTCAAACTTTGTCAAGTGCTTCAGCCCAGCAAAATTTAAAACTACCTTTATGGGGAAAAGAATGAAATCTTAGTACTCTCAATTCAACTGGGAATCTTCCCATCAACTCAAGCAGGGCCAGGATTTCCACCCAGATTAGGACACATTTTCTCTCACGAGATAAGAAATACTTACAGTACAGTTTTTCTTTACAACTATGCATCAAATCCTTTTGTACATCCCTATTACCCATGTTCCTTATCTAGGATACCCTGATACAGCAGCGTTACAAAGGGCACTGTCACAGGCTTTCTACAGAGGATAAAATGTCCTTGAAGGACAAGATACATCATCGTTCCACTACATATAGATTTATCCTGGTTTCTTCTCCTGCCTGTTGTGTACGCCCAATCAGTCAATGAAAGGGAATTCATCCTTGCAAGGCAACAATGACAGCCTTCTAATCACGTCAATATACTAATAGTAACTATTTCAGCTAACCATGTGTCCTGCCAGCAATTTGCTCCACATGGGCTGTGAAGGGGCTGGGAACGCTCAGAGAAAACTGTTACTAATTGTTGACAAACTTTGTTACAGTTACAGCATACAGTAAAGTTTTAGACCAATCTCTTATATAGATCTACCTTTTTGTATCAGCTTTAAAACAAAGCAATGTACAGTGTGTACAGTGCATCACTGCTGATAAAATATATTCCCTACCTCAAAGAAGCTATTACCACCTAAATGTGTGTCATATCTATAATATCTACAAGTGAAGGAGACACCTTTTATTTTTTTACTACTATTATTATTATTATTTTTGCACAACTATTGAGCAAATATGAACTCTAAATTTATATTGAGTGGAATTTCCAAATACTTACTAAAAGAAGGATTTTGCCACACAGACAAGATATAAAGTAAATGTGGTGAATACAAAGAAGCTACTTTCCCATATTAGAAGTTTGGAGACCTTGATCCTACTACTACTACTTATATAGGATGCAATTTTAGGCCTTCACATATTGTCTATGACTTCTGCAGGACTTAAAGTAAAATGCACAACTTTTGACAAAACTGGAGGTCTAATTAAATTTCTCCAAAACCATCAAAGAGGTTTATTTCATATTGTTTGGCACTTAAATATAATTTTCTTAAAGTTATTATCTCATACAAACTGAAGAACAAAGAGATTAACTGGGAGACATTAAAGTTAACTGTTTGCTCACTTAAAAATTAAGACAACTGCAGTACCCCAAACATGGTATGTAAGACTACAGAGAACACTAAACTTGAAGCTGGCCTAACAATTAAAATCAAATTAACATCCAGGCTAACTCTAGCAAATCCCACCGAACAATTTTAGCTAACGTCATGTGTGAAAAATACACAGTTCTTATAGCTATATAAAAAACCCCAAGCATTCCAAAAGTCTTCTACCCTTACTCAGGAAACACTTCACTTTCTTTGATGTGACTTCGATGCGAGGTCAAGCGCAGTAGCCAGGGTTCAAACGCACTGGACAAGAACTGTCAGATGCACTCAGTTTCTGGCCACACCTGGCGTTACTTAAGTGAGACCCTCCATCTCCTTGGTAACCAGCAACAACATCACAGACCCCAAAGCAGAAACCAACTCCCTTGCACTGCTGCGTAAAATGACTACGTCATCACATCACTTGGCCTCCAGAGACAGAGCAGAAGAGTGAGATCCCAGCAGGTGAAAAGCCGCTCAAATCCCTCTTCACTTTGACAGAAATCCAGTGTGACAGTTGGGCAGCAGTCTGAACGGAGAACATGGCAGTCACATCGCCAGTAACAGAAGCCTCCCTCTATTGAGCATTTCCATCCATAACGTTGCCTTGAAAGATTAAAAGTTTCCAGAATATCAAACAGGACACTTGCAATCGCAGATTAATCAAGGTACTAGTGCAATTATTAATATATTCTTTGTACAAAAACACATAGGCACTTAAAAGTCTTTCAACTTCTTTTCCCTAAACACACTGCACAACTATAAACCACCTTTGACTTGTAAATAAAAATACATGCTGCTACACAGTAATAGCAGCACAGGTTTAAGCTGACCAACTGAGAACCACCTAAAGTATCAAGGAATCTGCTTCTGGAACATTATAACATTCTTCACTTGTCACCCTGAATTGCCAACTCTGCTCATGAAAACTACAGGTCCCAGGATGCACTGGTATCTTGCAAGCCAGGCCAGCGATTAAATAAAAACAGAGCACTGCATACTGGGGCTTATAGTTTCCACGAGCCACAGTCTCACTGAAGATGAGACCAGATGTAGGCCACATTGCACACTTCCACAGGCCAGCAAACAACGTACATGTACCGTACAGACAGACGGCTGCTAGGAGTCATGAGGTAAGCTGGATTGAAATTGAATTCTCGCATGTCAAAGCTAAGAGGATAAACATTTCAGTAAAAAAAAAAATCACTAAGAATAACCAGCAGTTTAGCTACTTTCAAACATGCAGAATGGGCCACAGATTTTTAGTGTCTTTGTACTAAAGCGCAGTAAGACTCCCACCCCTCCGCTACATTTACTACTATTAAAGAGAGTTCTTCTGATCATCAAGAGGAAACGTACGTTTGGTAAGGGGGATATTCTCCCTTCCAGAATTTAGTAATCTAGAAACAAATTACTCTCTTCCTCCATTTCTACAACATCCTGAAGACAGAGCTTGCCTCTCTCCCAAAAGGAGGCAGAGCTTAGTTGAAAATTAAATAGCTGTTATCTCAGTGTAGGCCTCAGAGAAGAATCTGCTGTACTTCAGTATAAAGGGAAGGGCAGCTCCCCCTACCAGTCTGTTCTAAGAAGGTTTTAATCGAGCAAGAAAACAGCCAGGGATCAAAATGTGTAAGTCCTCCTTTCTTTCCCTTCCTTTTCCCCAAGCTCTGGATTATTATTACTGAACAACAATAATATATATATATATATATATATATATATAATTCCATCTAAGTACTTAAGTGTTTCACTGGTCTTTGTACAACAAGAGAGTCTGCTGTGTTTCCAGGCTAGCAGGCAGCACCCAGAAAAAAAAAAACATGCAAAAGAAAAAGGATCAAGACTCCGACCCAAGAGAAAGCCAGTGTCCTGTTGCAACAGAAAGATGAACAGTGACACTTCAGTCACCTGAAAGATATCCTGATGCACTTCCCTACAGAGGCAAGAGGCCTCAGAGGCATCTAAAGGTTTTGTCAGTACAGCAATACTGTCCATAGGCCAAAGACAGCTGTTGCCATAGTTACTATCAGCCAGCTTATCAGAAAATAATTATTGCGATTACTCAGAAGTTTTGTTAAAACAATTTAAAGCTTCAATAGCACACCACTTAATCTCTTCAATTAACTGTTTGCAACTATGTTGCCTTTGGGATCCATATAGTTAACTATGCTTGGATATGCAGGGTTGGAAGGAAGTAAGAGAAGAAATCTATGCTCCTTCTCCCTTTCATACTCACAGCTTCTCTTTTGCAGGCAGAAACAGCGAAAAAGAACCGACCATAAGCTCAGCTGCTCTGCTAGAGTCCTCCTTCTGCAGGCCTGGAGACGGAGTCCGAGCACAGGCCATCTTAGAGTCACAGGCTCAAATCTGCCCTCATCTGTCTTAACCATTCACATATCCATACTCCCACCGGCTACATTTCCCCAACCTATTTCTAATTACGTAAACAATGGTAGAGTCCCTCACTTGCAAGGCACACAACACCATTTCTGCAGTAAGCGAACTTAGTAAGATTCCCTTTTGTCCTACAAGTGCAGAATTGTCAGGTGGAAGGGCAGAATCTGGAAAACACACATTTTAAGAAACCCGACATTAAAAAAAGCATAGAAGCTGTGTCAACATGGCCTACAGCAGAGCTCACATAAGCAGAGCCGTACTCTTTATGTACTATGTGTAAACTCATTCACACCAATAACAACAGACACAAGCCTAGGGCTGGGGGGCAGTGGTATTTTGGGGGAAGGGCGAGGGTGGTGTCTGCTTTTTAGTGTTGTGTTTTGGCGGTTTTTTTAAAGCGTGCTTTGAGCATACAATCTCTAATCGAAGATGGGATGCTTGCAATGACAGCAAACAAGAAATTTCAGGTAAAAGGGAATTAATAGTAGGGCAAACTATTGACTCACAAAGAGCTTTTAAGGCACAGCATATTGGTAATGCCAACAGAGATACCAAAATGATGTAAACGGTAAAACAGAAAATAAGTGCTGCAGAGAAGTCTATAGGAAGTGGCACATTTTTTCCTCAAAAGCCTGAGACAATCAAAATATTAAAACAAAAGATTCTGTGGTAAAGTTGGGGCTTTGTTAGGGCAGTAGGCATGGCAATGCTCACAGACCAAAAGAACTTTCAGAACTTTATACAGCTTTAAAAATTATTTTAATGACAGATGATTCTAATTGTAAAGTCTGATCATCACGCAAGGGCACCATTCCTCAGGACATTTTTTAAAAGCTCCTTTGATATTTGTACATTTTATAGCCATTCTATATGTAGATTTGCAACTTTGTTATGTCAAAATTTTGCAATAGCAGAGTTAAACTTAAAATCACACTTTACCAATTACAATCCAGTGGGAACCTGGTATGGTGCAGGAGTCACAATTATATAAAACTTATAAAAGAAACATAGGGACTTTTTTTTTTCAAATAAGACTATATTTGCAACAAGAAAATACAAAGTTCCCCCTCAAACGTAAATAAACTTCTTTTTTGCCTGCATAAAACATATCTCTACCAACGGCACAAGACAGACAGTGGCTTTGTACTATACTGAACATGAAATATTAATGTAAGATACCTATAAAAACTACCCTTCAGTTCACCCTCAGTATTTACAAGGTACAGAATTTTGCCCCCCACATTCGGCAGGCATCTCAAAACTCTTCTGCACACTAACCACCTTTTCAGTACATGGCTTTTTCCCAAATAACCTTTGTGCAGTTAAAATACATCAGAAACAGGATGTGAGCTGCTTTCTGGCACAGAGTAATTGAACAAGGGCAATCCACGAACATACAGGAGCCAGGCCTTTCTGGAGTCTTAGACTTTAGTATACAGCTATGCATGTGACTGCACAGTTGCAAGCATAAAGCGTGAAGGGGGCAGTGAAGAAATACTATTAGAAGCTTATTAATAGTTTTTTAGCACTGCCCCTTCTACAGATAGAGCCTTTCCTGAAAGCTGGTCTGCTTTATAGCTCACATCACCCTGTGATGGCCCTCCAGAAGTGTTCTATCATGCTATGAAGTTCTTTCTGGAAGATTTTAAACAAGTAAACCCAACAAACAACAAACTCAAAACAATAGTAGAAAGGTTAAGTCACCAGCATGCATTTCTCCTGTGACATTCATCTTCATTTTCTGGTACCCGTGCAAGACGCCCGTAACATATGAAATAAGATAGTCCATCAAGGTTCCTACTAACTGGTACTGAAATGAAAGAGAAATCTCTCTTGTAAACAAATTCCAGTAGTATTGATTCACTTGACTGAATAAAGTTCTTCATAGCTCCGAGAATATGTATAAAGGAACTGAACAGCCACTATGTGTTCATATGCAATTATGACCATTATAAACTAACTGCACGAACAATCTAAGTGGTAGCCAGGCTCACTGTCAAAGCTTTCCAACCGCACACAGAATTTCACAACTTTCTAAGGCACCATTAAAACACACTTTATTTTCCTACAAAAAAGGAAAAATAAATAAATTAGAATTGTCTCCTTTGCATGGATGCAGTCCAAGAATTTTTAATTTTTTTTTAAATTATAATTTCTATGGTGAAGCTTAACAGACACATGCAAAGCCTCATCTCTAAAACCAAGAAAAGTGAAGTTGGAGTAAGAGCTATTTAGGACCAATACTTGAAACACAGCTGAAGCTGAATGGGCTAGGCTGAAGAGAGATCTTTACGAAACCTAAACGGAAAGCAGAGATCTTACTCTTGAAGCTGGAAAACACAGCAACATTTTTCTCTGAGCAGTGGAAGTTTCAGTTTCCTACTTACGTTTTACTTAAGTTCTTCGAAGGAAAGTGTTTTATTTTTATCCCCTTTCATCCCCACTTTCAAATGGCGCCTTCTGCCTCACAACAAATCCATTTCAGGATGCACACAGAGAAGAGCAAAGATTGAGAGCTTTCAGGTAGAACTCATATGATGACTAATGGTAAAGTAATTATTAATAACAAAATAGTCCTTAACACAACATTCTGAATTATACACCATGTTAGCTTCATTAGTTAACAGAAAAATCCCTAAACCCCGTAACGGGATCCTCTCCAAGTTTCTTGTCGCTCAGGTAAGTATGGTAAAAAAATCGGGGGTGTGACACAGTTGGCATCTAGCTGGTGGTAAGCACTTAGTGAGAAGGCATCAGCCTCCCAAGACCTTGAAATGATACTCTCTACATGCTACATGAAATCAACAGAGAAAGAGGTTGCTTCATACTGCTCCTGTATCAGCTCTAACTTCTGGCTGATGTAACTATCATAAAAAAATCTAATTTCTCTGCCACAGTAAGGCTGAAACGTTTAAAAATGCAGAAGAAGCATTTCACCTATCTTTTTTAAATACATTTTTAAAATTTCATTTACGGACCTACAAATTCTTTTCTAGAAAATAATAATAAAAAATGCCCTCAAAGAAACTGTTTAATTCAGCTATCACGAAACATGCCCAGATATAAATAAAATTCCCAAAGCCTATGATCTTTCTACCAAAGTGTTGTAATTAACTTCTTCAGCTAATATGAGAAGCTATACACATTTTTTTGTTTCTTTCTTTCAAGATTCTGTTCTTACTAGCAATTTAATGTCACTATGTAAATATAAATTACGAAGTTATATTATACACACTCACTAACAAGCTTCATATAAAAGTTTTAGCAGAGCACATTAACCAAGTAGAAGTAATGAATTTTAGATTTTTGGGGGGCAGGGGAAGGGGGTGGGAGTGGGAAGCGGGTAGTCCAAGGCTTTCAAAAGCATGTCATTTTCTTCACAAACTAAGCCCCCAAATAAGCCTGCTTTCATCAAAGTTAAACATTCCCCGGCTATATATCCAGCCACACCAGCTGCTCAGAGCAAGCACAGGAAAGTCAGTGGATGTGACTTACAAAACTGAAACTAAGCAGGTGTCTTTCTTTGTTAGAGGTGATTACAACTTCGTGGGGGGGGGGAGGGAGGTGGACACACCACGGCACGATTAAACAGACACACAAAATCCTTTTTATTTCTGAAAATCTACAGCTAAGCAAAAAATATGTACGTATCTATCTACATGGGTGTTCAGGAGTGTCTGTCCTTTAACCTGATAATAAGCAACAGCATATCTAGTTAAGAAAACTTCACTGGCCCAAAGGAGCCTACTCCTTACTAGAACCCTGCCATCACCGAGTGCAAATCCCCACCTGACTTTTCCACACTCGGACCTACCATACATTACAGCACACAACTTTCTCACGACACGCAGGTTATTATCTCCAGTGGGACCGTTTTACAGGCAGTCTCAACAGCAAACAGAAGTTCATTGTCAAGCTCTGCACCTGGGCCCAAACAAACATCCAGGGGGTAAGAGGGGGAGAAAGAGGGGAAGGGCTCCTATCCACAATTGTAACATTTGCAGGCAAGCATCCTTACTTACAATTTAAAAGTGGGAACAGGTGTAGCAGATATCATACTTTGATAGCTGAACAAAGACTATTACAGCACGTGACTGAAATGTGATGACATTTGTTCACCAATCGAAAACAAAAGCCACTCTCCAATGGCACTCTTTCCTCCACCCTCAAGAATTAGGAACTTGGAAATCTCTCCATATTGAAACACATCTGTTCATAGCCCCATTTTTTGACACTTGAGGAGAAGTTGAATGAAGAGCTCCATACATTAATCCAACACGAATTCACTTAAAAACCTCAGCGTACAATTCTGCCAGCTCCCACCAAACTGCAGAGGTGGCTAGGGGAAAAGCTCTACCAACCGCAAAGCTCGGAATAATACTGAAAAGGAAAAGAAAAAAAAACAACAAAAAACACCCCCAACACCACCAAGAAAGAAAAAAAAAAAAATAAGAAAGAAAGAAATCCCGCAGAAAGACAAGTGAAGAAAGGAGCACGCAGCAGAGGACTGTACCAAATGGCAGAGTCCCACATAGAGCCCCACTCCACCTACGCAGACGCAGGAGGGAGGGAAAAAATAAAAATAAAGAAGTAGCCGTCCTCAATGCCGGCAGCAGTGCCGGAGCAGGAGTGGGAAACCCCGCCGTGCCGCGGCCCAGAGTCCCGTACCTGTGCGGGAAGGGCAGCCCCAGGGCGAGGGGGGCAGGCCCGGCTCCAGAATAACAAGTTGCAGAAGAAACGGAATTTTCCCGGCGCTGCTCGGGCCACAAAGACGAATGAAAGGAAAGAGGAAAAAAAAAAAAAAAAAAAAAAAAAGAAACAAAAACCCCGCAGCAGCGGTTTTACTACGAATTATCCATCATCGAAAGCGGCATCATTTCCCAGATAATAATAAAACTTCCCCGACGGCATCGCGGCGAAGGGCTCGACCAAGAGAAAAGGGCCTGGAAATAATCATCCTGAAGGAAACCGGAGGGGAGGGGATAAGCCTCCCTCCCCCACCCCATCCCCAGTGCAATGTGTCATCTCCTTCCCCTGCTCCTCCCCCCAACCCCAATGTGTCACCTCCTCCTTTTACCCCAAGTGTCACCCTCCTTCTCCTCTCCCGCTCCCGCTCGCAAACTTCTGCCGGCGCCCGCGGGAGGGGCCGCGGGGCGCCCCGGGACACTCGTCGCCCCCCCCCCCCCCTTCCCAACCCCGCCGGGATGGGGAGATACGGGGGGGACCACTCTGCTCCCAACCTCAACGCCACCGGGATGGGGAGATATGGGGGGACGCTCTGCTGACCCCCAACCCCGCCGGGATGGGGACACTGGGGGACGCCTTGCTGCCCCCAACCCCGCCGGGATGGGGACACCGGGGGACGCTCCGGGACTCTCTGCTCCCCCAGCCTCAGGATAGGGAGATACGGGGGGGCACCCCGGGACTCTCTGCCCCCCCCAGCCCCGCCGGGATGGGGACACCGGGGGGGAGGGGGAGGGGCCGCGAAGTTGCTGCTCCAAGTTGTGGCCCGGGAGTGCGGGGCGCGGCGCCGCCAGCCCGGGGTGGGGGGTGGGGGCAGGGCGGGAGGGGGGGGCAGGGAGCAGGAGGAGGAGGCGATCCGAAAGGTGGGATACTACACCCTGGTGGCGGCGGTGCGGCTGCGGGCCGGCCGGGGTCCCCCTGGCAGGACCTCGCTGCGAGGGGGAGGGCTCTTCTTCATAGGGGAGGGCGCCGGCGCCGCCGCTGCTCCGGGCGCCTCTTCTGGGCGCCTCTCTCTCTCCTCGCACTTTCTTTAAGCTAAGCGGGGAGTGGAAGATGGTAGGTTGCTCCCTCCTCCTCCTCCTCCTCTTCGCTCGCTTTCGCCTCTGTGGGGTCCTGTTCCTTCCCCCTCTCGGCGGGGGGCTGCTCCCGCGGCGGGGAGGAGGGGGCGGGCGGGGCGGGCGGCGCGGAGCCCGCGAGGCGCAGGAGGAGAGAAACTGTGACACAAAAACAAGCCGAGAAGCTGAACTCTTCTTCAATCCCATTCACCCGGCCCGGCCGCAGCACCGCTCGACGGGATCCCTCCGCCGGCCGGCCTGCCCGCCCGCCCGTCGCCGCCGCGCGCGCCCCCGCTGGCCCACACCGCAACGGGGACCGCGGGGCCTCGCGCCCACCCCCATCCCCCGCACCCCGCCCCGCACCGGCGGGAGGGGAGGCGGGAGGGAGGCGAGAGGGTGGTCTTGGAGGTTCATCCTGAGGGGGGACTACTTGACGTGTCGGTGCGGCGAATTTATTTCCCTTTGCCTAAGGAACGGGCTGTGCTGCGGCCCCCATTGCCTAGGGAAAAAGCCCGGATGTAAAGTGAGTGAAACTAAAGTAGAGTGAAGTAGGGCACCAAACTCTGCCGGAGCGGCGGCGGCGCGGGGGTGGGGGGGCACCGACCGGCCCTCACGCCACAGCCCCGCCACCGTATGAGGGACGGAGCGAATGGAGGAAAGGAGGGGGGACAAACACACACACCGGCGCGCCGCCCGCCCCCACTCCTCCTCCCCCCCCTTTCTCTTCTCCCGCCCGACCGGCGCGCGGGGCTCAGCGGGCGCGCGCAGGAAGCCGAGCCGGGGCGGGAGGGGCCCCCCGGCGCGAGGGGCTCCGCACAGGAAGTTGATGCAACAGGGCCGCGCGCAGGGGGGGCGGGAGAAGGGGGGGGGCGCGCGCGCGCGCGGAAGGCGGAGGGAACTCCGCGCCCTCTCTCCTCCCCCCCCACCCCCCCGGCGTGTGTGTGTGCGGGGCTTGTTCGCTCCTCGCGCCCCGCACCGGGAGCCCCCGCCCCCGCCGGCCCTGCCATGTTCTTAGCAGGGACAGCGCAGCCGCGCGGCCGGGCAGGGTTTTTTCCCCTGCTCTCGCCGCCGCTTCTCCGCTTATTTTATTTATTTATTTGTTTGTTTATTTATTTATTTCGCTTATTTATTTATTAACTCGCGGCTCCAGCGCCGGGCGATGCTGCCATTTGCTTTCGTGCGGGGAACGGCGGCGCAGCAGCAGCAGCTCCTCCCTCCTTGCATCCCTCCTCCTTATATTTCCCCTCCCAAAAGGAAAAAAAAAAAAAAAAAGGTGGAGAGTCAGAAAGTTTTACAGGCAGGTTCAAAGCGGCCAAGTTATGGCTTTAAATTGCGGCGGGTGGCTTTAAATTGGACGGGGGCAGATTTAGACTAGAAATAAGGAGGGATTTCTTCACTATGAGGGTGGTGAGGCACTGGCACAGGTTGCCCAGGGAAGTTGTGGCTGCCCCGTCCCTGGAGCTGTTCAAGGCCAGGTTGGATGGGGTTTGGGGCAACCTGATCTGGTGGGAGGTGTCCCTGCCCATGGCAGAGAGGTTGGAACTGGATGATCTTTAAGGTCCCTTCCAACTCAAACCATTTTATGATTCTTACAGATGGGGATTTGGAGCGTCCCCGCGGTGCCTGTTGGCACGGGAGGTGAATAAACCTGAATTTCCCTTGGGCTGGGGGGAGGTTATTGGGATGAAAGCATTGGAGAAAGGGAGGGCTGGTCGTTCCCTCGGGCGCTCTCGGCTCGGGGTTCGCTTTCCCCGCTGCCCGCGTGGAGGTGAGTTCCCGGCATAGAGCGCACCCCGCGCTTCTCCGGTTTCCCAAGGGCTCGGGCGGCTCAGAAAAGCTGAACACCTCGCCTTCATATCAGAACCACCATTGCTAAAGCACCGGGACGTGTCCTGGGTTTCTCTTTCCGAAAAGCGGAGGGTGACGCGACGCAAAACTGGTGTTTTTTAACAGTCTCTCGCAACGCTTTATTCCTTCAAAATGTGCACAAGTTGAGAAGAAAAGTACTTGCGTTATCTCTGCTTGTATTATCTCCGCAGATGCTTCAGGAAATCACGATGAACTCAATCCATAAAGCAGTCATGATGAGTAACTCGGAGGCTCGCCGTAATTGGGCAGTAACGCACAGCTTCATCATCGGGAGGATGCTGGTGTGCTAGCAAGGGTCCCTCTCGACTGTCAAAAAACCGGGCTACCGAGCCGTTGTTTATTTAATTACTGTTAATTTTCCACTTCTTTTTCCATCAGTTGGTTGCCAAGTTGTGTGTGATTTCATTGTGATCTTTACAACGTTTAGCATGTTTCTTAAAGCTGCAGCTCCTGCACTTAAACAATTATGCAAGATACTCGGATTTATTTTTTTAAAAATTGTTTCTAGCCTGTGGGTTTGTAGACACAATCCTTGAAGGAACGCACAAAAGGAAAAGGTATGAAGCAAATCGAGTTAATCCAAAAATGCCCTTTTTCTTTTAATGTCACGTTGTTTGGCTTTTTCCTTTTGAGGGAACATCCCCTACTCCCCTCCTTTTTTTTCTCTCACTTTTTTTTTTTTTTCTGAACAACATGGTTGATGGACTACTAAAAAAATAAAACTACAGAAAATATCAGGGTGCTCATCAAATAGTTACCGATACATACACAGTTCCTGCGTTAACTGGTAAGGTCACATGCATGGGACTACCAAAAAATCTAATGGCCATCACAGTAGGTTTTCTCACATGTCCAATTGACAAGAAATGTTATGGTTAGTATAATTAAGATATTACATGATATTTAATAAATGTATGTTTGCTTTTTATACTTCTTTCTACTTTATTTCTACAGCCGCTCCATAGATAAAGTAATACAGAGATCATGTTGATTACTGTCAGATCTGCTAGTTTACTGAACATTCTCTTGGCGCTAAGGACCATCCAGCTCCCTCCCTCCTCCTACCTCTCCAGTCTCGAGTCGTTAACCAGTTTTTAAACCCCAGCTTAAAAATCCCAGCTCCAATATTCAGATTTACCCCCTTTGTGTAAACTTTTACTACTGGCAGTTGAAGTTGTGGAGACCAAGTGCTACAAACCAGACAACAGCCTGGATTTTAATTTTACTTCCAGTTAGGTTTTGAAACAAGAAGAGGAGTCTGCTTACTCTGAAAACAATCAGACCAGAGTTGCTTTTGTCCTTCAAAGTTTTTAAACAAGGCACCAGAAAAATAAACACCAAGTAAAGCCTGTTTATTTCACTGGTTTTTATCTTTTCTGGTTAACAAGCCAGTTAAAAGAAGGTAGAATGAGTGATAAAGCGTTACTAGAGATTCGGCTTGTTTATTCTGCTGAGGAGTCAATACACGCAGTTTGACTAAAGTTTGTTTTAGAGATGAACTTTGGACGAAGTTCAAAGAAAAAAATAATCATTAGCTGTTACTGTAGATGTGCAAAGAAATTTTACATGGTTTGCTTTTGAACTGAAAGTGCGGTGGGTATCTTGTGATACCAGCTATATTCGGTGTGTGCTATCAACAGCGATCTTTGGGTCACAGCTGGGTAGAGTAGCTCAGACTGTCGTATACCCTGAATTCAGCAGTTTAAGCCACAGATACTGATTATCACAGACATGCTGAAAGTTTTTCCTTTAAAACTTGTGCACATACCCCATTCCCTTGTTCAGATTTGCGATGATAAAGAGGAATATTCGCTGTCTTTGTGCTACTTAGCTTCATTTCCACATCAGCAAAAAGGGCCTCCGTAGGTGTATGTGTAGCATTCACCTTCTAGTAGCACTCAAAGTGGTTTCATGTATGAAATTGGAAGTGATGTCACCATCAAACGCACAGCTACATGCTAGAATAAACTGGATAGTTTTGTTTCTTGGTTTTATACTGAAATACCTAGCATGCTTTCCTTGCTGTGAAAGGACACCTTGCTCGAAGCCTATGGAAAACTTTTCCTCCTTTGCTTTCTTTGTGTAGAAAATTGCCCTCCATACCTCTGCCTCCAAAGGGTTATTCGTGCTGCTCAGCAAAAATCATAATTTGGTTTGTCCAGATTTTATGCTTTCTGCTTGATCACATCGCCCTGGTTACTCACCCAGCTCCCTCTTCCGAGTTTGTTTTCTAGGGGCACTTAAAAGTACAAGGCAAATCTGAAGCCTTTTTATAGCGGAAAACTCACAATAGGCAACAAACTTTTGATGAGAATTTGCAAGTAGGTGCTTAGTGGTGATGTTTCTCATTGAAACATCAATGAGATGTTAGGATGAATTTCAGAAAAATTCAGTCCATGCCAAGTATTAGTGCAGGGGCATCTCACATGTAATCGTCATTACTAATTGTTATTGTAATAAGTGTTCAAACTAGCAAGTTACATCCTAACATGCTTGCTTTCCTATTACCCAGCCCATCTTAAGCCCATCTGTTTTGCTGAGAATACTTACATCAAAATCTGAGAAGACATGAGTTAACAGGCAGGAGCAGTCTTGTAGCAGCTTGGGTTAAAAGGAATTAACAGCAAGTGCAAAGGCTCCTAAGCTACAGGTCACAGATTATGCTGGCAGCAAAGTAGCCGAATAGCACTTTCTCTTTCCCTGGTTTTCAGCAACAAAACTACCTTAGAAAATAAACTACAAATTAGTTGCTTGCCTATTGCTGTTTTTTACTATGCTTTTGGCAGGGATGCTAGATGGCTGCAAATAAGAGGGGAGATAGCCTGTGCAGCCATGCTTAAAGGAGAAAGCCACAAGACCATTTCAAGCCAAATATACCCCAGTCTAAGAAAACAATTAGGAACCTGCCTGTTTTTCTCATCGATGCTTGAACACAGGGTTATCTCTCTTGCAGAATCCATGCAAAGAGCTCCTTCTACAAGCAAATACCTTCCTCTTTCCCAGGTCAGGGAACGATAGGGCATCACTCACTTCCAGATGATAAGGAAAATTTAAGTAGATGGTTTAGACCACTGGTAGGGGCCAGAGCCTGAAAATATGACACATGCAAGAGAATTGCTGTTAAGGACATCTGGCTAGGTATAAACTGCATTACTTAACACAACGGCATCCAACTTCAGCCATGCAGTGTTGTTTTACATAGGAACTATTGCTTGTAGCAGCCAACAAAGCAAACCCCTACTTACCCTGGTTCGTCTGAAAGGGTTTGCTCACTTGGCAGCTCTAAGTCGGTCCAGCCTGGGGTGGTGAAGCCACAAATCCTGCTCTTCTCATGCTCTTTCTGGAAGGAAGCAGTTGACTAGATGTGCTAAAAATGTCCATAGGAGTGCATTGCCTGGGATCTATATTTCAAGACATGTAATTCAGCCTTCAGGCTGCCCTGTTGCTCTTGCAAAATTCAAGTTCTCCAGGCTGCCCCCAGTAGCAGGGCCAGGGCAGGCCTGCCAGCAAAGCACAGCGTTGTGTCTGTGGTGGGATTTCACTGGGGTTGCAGGCTCTTACAAGGTTAACCCTGATGGGTTGACCCCGTCTCACTTTCTCTTCCCCTGTTCAGTTATTGTTTTGCTTACATGAGATACCAGTTATTTTGTACAGAAAGTAGAGGACAGTAGCTCAGAGCAGGTAGCCTGGCCAGCTCTAGAGAGCAGGGTGGACCTGTGAGAGCCCACCATCATCTCATACCTGCCAGCAGTTCTCAGGGCTCTTCTTCCTTAGATCTCTTAGTCTTTCACTCATGTTATGGTTTCTGCATGTAAAGTCAGAAAGGTTGGCAGCTCCCTCCTTCTCTGATCTGACCTCCAGCAAAATACTGGCTATTTCAACCAGTAATTCTGTATCAGATTTGCAATTTAGGGAGGCCAGAGTGTACCTTACTCTTCACAAGCCATTGCTCACTGCTTCTGGAGGTCCATCTGCTTTCAGAGAGTCCGGTGGTCTGTCCGCTTCCAGATTGAAGGAAGATCTGAGCAGTGATACTGTCTCTAGGAAGCAAGAGGAATGAGTTTCCTTGACCGTTTTTAATCTTTTCTCTTTAAGCAGATGTTAGCAGTCATAAAGGGGACATTGCTCATGGCTCTCAGGTGGCTGTCCAGGCTGACTAAGCACACTTACGGATCTCATGCACTGGTTAGAATCACAATGAGCTAGAAATTGCATGCCGAGATGCAAACGGTCCAGGGAACAGTTACTTATTTTTAAGCCAGATGTGTGAAGTATCCTAGGAGAAATTGCAGCTCCATCATCAGGTAAAAGTATCTGATTTTGGCCCGTTGCCCTTTTTCAAAAAAAACCCCAAAATAATGCCCCTTAATTCAGGCTGCTCTGTTGTACCCTTGGTCACCCCACTGAATTTTTCAGTTGGAGGTTGTTTGACCACTAGTAATTAAGAATACCTAGGCTCCATCAAAATACTCTTTTCCAGATGCCTTCAAGTGATTTCTCTCACTTAAATTTTTGAGGAGCTTAAAGGGGAGAAAGCTTAGTAGCACATTCCACCGTGGGTGGAAGTGAAACTGCTGAGTAAGTTTCCAAGGACCCACTGAAAGGAAATCATAGCATCATTAAGGTCGGAAAAGACCTGTAAGATCATCAAGTCCAACCTTCAGCCAAACACCACTATGCCTACAAAACCATGTCCTGAAGTACCACAGCTACATATTATTTGAACACCTCCAGGGATGGTGACTTCACTGCTTCCCTGGGCAGCCTGTGCCAATGCTTCACCATTCTTTCAGTCAAGAAATTTTTTTTTCATTTCCAATCTAAACCTCCCCTGGCACAGCTTGAGGCCATTTCCTCTCATCCTATCACTTGTTACTTGGGAAATGAGACCAGCACTCAGCTGTCTACAAGTTCCTTTCAGGTAGTTGTAAAGAGTGATAAGGTCTCCCCTGAGCCTCCTCTTCTCCAAACTGAACTCCAGTTCCCTCAGCTGCTCCTCATTAGACTTGCTCTCCAGAGGGTTTTGTTGCCCTCCTCTGGACACACTTCAGCACCTCAATGTCTTTCTTGCAGTGAAGGGCCCAAAACTGAATAGTATTCGGGATGTAGCCTCACCAGCATTGCGTTCAGGTGCAGAATCACTTACCTACTCCTGCTGGCCACACCATTTCTGGTACAAGCCAGGACAATGACAACTTTTGTGATGGAGCATCTCAGTGTCTCACTAACCTGATAAGGAAATAGAAGCGCAAAGTGATAACCCAAACTTCCAAGCAAAGGACCATGACAGCAACTACCAGGCTGTGATGCAGGCACATAGACATCTCAATAGACAGACCTCCCCCCCATCCCCAGAAATTGGGCACTGCAGCAAACAGCATCCACAAAAAAATGTAGGGAAGCCAAGTTGCGTTAGGAAAAATTGGTGATGTTAATAATTTCAGGATACTTTAAATATAAACATTGGTTGTAGTTTTCAAAAATATTTGCATAAATTTGCCCCCTAAATCCTTCCATATCACTAGATACATAAAGAATCTGGGGTTTGAGTGGAGGGAACACGTAGAAAGCAATTCAGTTCTCTTTAACTAGGCATACAAGTATATTTGAGCTGCCAGTTTGGGACTACCAGCTGAGTGGGATCTTCTATAGAATGATATCTCTGTTTGAGGTCTGTGCAGAAATAGTAAGTTTCTGGAACTATTAAACTACTTACTGGGGTGCCATGTATTTATCATGTGTTGTCCTGACTTCACTGTGCTGAAAAGTAGCCCGGCATAGGCACAGAGACGGGGAAGGCAAGAGGAGCTGTGAAACAGTTGTTATTAAGGAGGGATGGGGAAGGGGAATCCAGGAGTGGGGCTGTACCCAGCTTTGCATATGAGAATAAAAGTTAACAATGACTCAGTGGACAGAGAGGTCAGTGCCAGTGCAGGGATTCAGGGTGGGTTTACATGGCCTAACAATAAATAGTGTTAGTCAACTGTTATCTGAGATTAAGTGTATCGTATGTGCAGATACACCTGAGGTGACCGATGCTGAACTAGCATGGGCTCATGGGAACACTGCTGTACTCACAGAGCACAGTGTCACACGGCATTGCATCTTCTGAGAAGCTGTGGTCGCCTGCCCTTCACAGCCCCTGGAGTCACCAGTCCTTCCCGATTGTGTGACACCCTCTTCTCTGAGCTTTCTGGGCTATCTCTGGTTTCTTCTTTGGCTAGTTATCCTATCCTGCTACATTCTCGGATAATCCTGAGTTGAATGCGGCTGTATTTTGAACAGAGTGGGAAGGGGCACAGTAAAGATCAAAAAAGAGGCAATAACGCTGATGGACATGGAAGGCATCTGCACAGCAAGACAAAATCCTTTTTACTTAGGCTTACGATACAGCTACCACACCATAAATCCAGAGACACATGTATGTAGAGAGAGGTCTACATGGATACTTTATTTACGATTTATTTTAACATAGAATCATAGAATCATAGAATCACTGGGTTGGAAAGGACCCACTGGATCATCGAGTCCAACCATTCCTAATAATCCCTGAACCATGCCCCTCAGCACCTCATCCACCCGTCCCTTAAACACTTCCAGGGAAGGTGATTCAACCACATCCCTGGGCAGCCTATTTCAGTGCCAAATGACCCTTTCCATGAAAAATTTTTTCCTGGTGTCCAGCCTGAACCTCCGGAGCTTGAGGCCATTCCCCCTTGTCCTGTCACTTGGGAGAAAAGTCCAGCTCCCTTCTCTCCACAACCTCCTTTCAGGTAGTTGTATAGAGCAATAAGGTCTCCTCTCAGCCTCCTCTTCTCCAGGCTAAACAACCCCAGTTCCCTCAGCCACTCCTCGTAAGACTTCTTCTCCAGCCCCTTCACCAGATTCGTTGCTCTTCTCTGGATACGCTCCAGAACCTCAACATCCTTCTTGTGGTGAGGGGCCCAGAACTGAACACGGTATTCGAGATGTGGTCTCACCAGTGCCGAATACAGAGGGAGAATAACCTCCCTGGACCTGCTGGTCACGCCATTTCTAAAACAAGCCAAGGTGCCATTGGCTTCTTGGCCACCTGGGCACACTGCTGGCTCATGTTCAGTTGGCTGTCAACCAACACACCCAGGTCCTTCTCCTTCAGGCAGCTTTCTAACTAGACTTCCTCTCTAGCCATATCTTCCACTCAAGTCTTCTGTTGTTTGAGTGATAGGCAAGTTGCAAAATGTATCGCTCAACAGTTAGGGAATTTGGCAATTAAGCCTGTTTGTGCATTCATTGTGTTCAAAATTGATTAATAACAGTAAGTACACCAACATTATGTTTATCAGCTAAAAGACATATAATGTCAATATATTCACAGATCTCATTGGCATTGCTTTCATATATGAATAGTACGTGTGAGCATAAAGATATTTTTCTCTTACAAGGAGGCACAGAATTAAAAGGCTGTTTCTTTCAAAAGTCTATTAGGCAATCAAGTGGAAACATGACATAACTTGATTAGTTTCTCTCGAAGTGGACTTGGAAACATGATAGTGAATTTCAATAAAAGCCTATGATAGTTTGAAAGCATTGCAAAGTTCCTGTTCACCTTAGTCTCACTGGTAATATCAGTGGGCTTCCTGAAAGCATCAAGTCAATGCTTCCTGTCAGACAGATAGTTAAACAAGGAGTTGGAAGTTATCTAAAGTCTAAAAAATTCTATGGAAACTTCTATTTTGCCTATTTACAAAGCCATTGCACGCCCACCCCTTCCAAGCAAGCTGAAGGACATTGTTTCAAAAAAGATAAACTAGAATTAGAAAGGCAATAGAAGGGACAGGGATTAACTTTCACCTTGAGAAAAAAAACATGGGGACTAGGACATTTCAGCTGAAATAAGAGAAAACTGAGAGGGAATATAAGAAGTCTGCTAGATGGAGAGTAGGCATGGAGGAAGCAAATAAGCAGCGATTGTTCATTGTTCCTCAAGATGCCAGAGTAAGCATCACTGAGTGAAATTATTAGTGCTTAAAACAAACAAAAAAGCAACGGTTTTTCGCTCAATGCATAATTACATTTAGAACTCATCATTGCAAGATGTCATGGAGCCCGAAAGTATAAATGCATTCAGAAAGGCATGAAACAAATGTACTGAAGGATGCCATATCTGACTCGGCCCTTTTATCATTGATTGCCAGAGGCTTCCAGGAGGATAATCCTTCTGGGTGCACCCCATTTCTTACAGTCCTCCTTAAGAACCTGAGTCAGAACACTGTCAGAGAAAGGTTGGGCTAGGTGATACATCTTTGGTCTGCTTCACTGTTGTCACTTTTATGAGTTCAGAAATAAAGAAAGTAGTAATATTTTGGTGGAGGAGCAAAATAATCAGTGCAAGAGGCTTCTTCTCTTTTTCATGTGTGCTGACGATATATTGACTTTGCCTTTTGTCTTGAATAGAATGAAACTTCTTGTACTGTGGGTTGAGGTTTTCTATTCTGAGGATGAAAACTGCTCTTATATTGTCACTCATATCACATTTATTGGAATGGGAGTCAGATTATCTTTTGATAAAAACAGATTGTTCAAATGAGAATCATGTAAGGGGACTGTTTGAAGGCCATGGAGGAACTGTGCTACACGATCCTGCAAACTAAAACAGCATCGTGACTGTCCACCACTTGAAATGCTGTTTGCAGACAGCCAGTGCTAGGTAGGAGCCAACTGGGGACTGCCCGGTGGTGCCTCTTTCTTGGAGAAATGGAGACCAGCATCCATCCACCCAGCAGCTTCCACTAGGGGCCACTGCTACGCAGAGGAGGAGGATGATGAGGAAGAGGAGGAGGAGAAAGAGGAGAGGGAAGAGTTCAGAAAACATTGCAGTATTGAGGTTTTATTTCCAGGCATGAGGACATTTGTTTGTAAACTCCTTGGCAGATGTGTATGAAGTACTGCTATTTCTGTTGAGGTACACAACAGAAAAGGGATGGCCACTGGGAGCTGGGATGGCCACCTCAGATGTCACTGGCAGGGACTGATAAGTCACTTCAATCCAAACCCTTCTCCCTGCGCCATGTGAATTTAGAGGAATAGCAGATCCCTTGCTCCTGTTGGGACATCTGAGGTCAAGGAGGTGAAATGTCCTGTGCAACAGCACTTCAGAGAGGCAGCAATGCATGTAATAACAACAGTGAAGTTATGTTTACAAATATCTATGTAAAATTTGCTGCTTCCAGTTTGGACCTAAAGAAAAGCTTGTATACCTGAAGGCTTGTTTGCGTTTTTCAGCACTACTGCTTGATCTCCTAGTAGATATATGTTACCTTCAAGACTTGCCTTTCTTTATTCTTAGGTCATGGTAACTACCTTGCTACTAAATATAATATTGGCTTGGCAAAATATATTTTTAACTTCCTAGTTTTGGATGAACCATGTGTTTCCTCACTTGCATGGGATGCTTGCTGCTTTTAGGGCTTCAGTACGAGCAAAACTGAACTTACGGGGCCAGGGAATAATTATATCAATGGATATTTCTGGAGAATTCATTCAGAAGATTAAAATTCTTTAGGGAATCCCTTCTGGCAGAGATTAGAAGACTGTATGAGGAATATTAACCTTGATGGATAAAACGAGAGACCTCAAACTTCCTCATTCAAGATTTAGAGAGAAATGTAAGGAAAATTCCTAGATACATAAAGGTACTAAACCACCATTTCCAGACTACTACACCCTTCAGCAATTCTAATTTCACCCAGATCTGAAAGAAACTAATTTTTCTCAGAAACAAATGTTTCTCTGCTATTTGTAAAGAGCTAAGGGATAGGAAGTTACACCCTTTTACTGTAGAGTCCTTAGAGGGGATCGAATAGTTTGTGTTTATTTATCTTTACTAGCATAACCGGCTGTCAGCGAATTATCTCCTTCTAGCATTGAGATGGCTCCTTTTCACCATTCAGCAGCTGCAGAAGCAGCAGAGATTTTTTCTGCTGAATTTTGCCTTCCCAGTTTATTGTGTCTCTCCCGTTGGTTGCTGGTGGCAAATCTGCCTTTGAGACCAGTCTGTCCTGCTTGTCTGCTACGCATATGAAAAGTTTAGAGACTCCTTCTTTGTTTCAGTATTGAAGATAAAACAGTGTGATTAGATAGATAAACCATAGTGTCATTTTGCATCCTCTGGCTCAAGATACAGCTGCCCCCTAGATGTGCTTTGAAATGATACAGGCACAGGAGCTTGTGGGGGGATTCTCTACTGCAAGGTAGATTGTTCCAGATGTACAATGTTTGTCATGGTGCAGCAGAACCAACACTTGATTTACCTAAGTTTACATGTTTTCTGGGCACTGTGCAAACAGTTATGGAAGAGACTATTTCCACCTCAAAAACATAACATGCTGGATTGGCATTAACAAACTCCAGTTCTTATCTCAGTCTGAAACTGCATGCAGTGAGAAAATGTGCCTTTTGCCATCACCTGCCACCCCTAACCCTGAGTTTAACACCTGCAGAGAGGATATGCCTATGCCAGAGCAGAGCATGCAGAATTAGGATTGTTCAGATATGGTCCATATCTTCACCTGGAAGAAGAAAATGAATATAGTAATAAGGAGTCTTCTACAACCACTGGCTGCTTCTTTCCATGTTGCCACAGCTCAGTGCATGCAAGGAGATCTCTTCTATTGATTTCAAATGAGAGCATCTTGGGCGATGTCATTTTGAGGGAGACTCCAAGTGGTGTGAAGTGGGGAAGGTCCATGTGACACCTTCGTCTGCAGTGGTCTTGGATATCTCAGTAGTGTGTGGGCAGGGAAAGGGTGGTGCCTGGAGGCTACAGCTGCATCTGAAGTGGTCCAGGGTGCTGCCATGTGGTGGGGCCCAGAAGACGGTGATTTGGAGGCTGACATTCCTCAGTATGTTAAGGTGAGAACTGGTCACGTCAGTTACAAGGGGTCTAAGATACTTGCTTTGGGACTACCTCAGGTTCCCCAGTCTCAGAGATATTGATGCTCAAGAAAGAGACCCCAGACTGCCACAATTCAGAAGTGTCCCTTAAGCATCCCTTTGGGGTGATGTGGGACCTCTCAGTTTGGCATTTGACAGAGCACCTCTGATTTGCTGCAGTGCATTGATTCTGTGAGAGGCATGCAGGGAGCACTCGACATTTGGGAAGGTCTCCAGACTTCAGTCCACTGGCCTCAATACGCCGGTATTGAGGGTCAGTAGACAACTGTCTGGATGGGTGTCACAAGAACGGAATTTGGAGATCTCTGGGTGTCTGAATTTGGGCAAATCAGCTGAAAGGAACGCATAGTGCTGGGCATGTCCACTATGTCAACGGATAGGAGGAGTGTAGGAAAATATCCAAGTCCAAATATGTATGGGCTTCCCATGTCTACAACCAGGCCTAGCAGGAAGGCTTGCCAAGGGATGGTATACACAGGGCTGAGCAACGCTCTTGGGTATGGCAAGCACCTGCATGGTCAAAGCTAAGAAGGTTGTTGCATTAGTCCTCGTGCATTAGTCCTCATGCTACAGAGGAAGGTCGAAGCTTGCATTGCAAGATAGAGTGAGGCTCAAAAAGTGTCCCAGTGAGGCACATTCCTGCCTGGCTCCTGATCTTCCAGCCTTACCATTCATTGTCATTCAAAAGCATGGCAGAGCACCCCAGGGTGGTGGAAGGTCTGCCAGGTCTGGGTAAAAAGAGAAAAAGGAACACAAACTTTTTTTCTAATCCAGATAAAATATTTGGATCAGAACAGAAGGTCAAAAGACCTTAAGGGTCTTTGAATACGAAGCAGAAGGAGCCACAGACCATGAGGTCAAGTGTTGAAAGTGAATAGAGAACAGATGTGTGATGAGCCTACACATGGTAGAGGGGGATATTCCTTTCTACTGATGTTCAAAGAGGAACGGTAATGGTTTAAATATTTCCCTTTCATGAGAAGGAATGAAAGACTGAAGGTATGCTTGGAAGATCATCAGGGAGAGTACCCAATCTTGGTGATATGTGCAGAGTACATGCTTTGGCAGGGGTAGGTAGGAGATGGCTTCTAGAGGTGGAGTCCTGGAGAGAGAGGGAGAGATGAAGAGAAGGCGTGGGCAACAGAAGGACACCAAGAGGACATCAGAATAGGGTGGGTAAGGAAACTACAATCCAAAACTGAATGAGTTGCTTGAGAGTAGAAGGCAGAAAGAGAAATTGGGCTGAAAAACCTGAAAAGGAAAGATAAAAGAACAACAAAAGAACCAGGGAGAAAGTGAGAACAAAGAGAGAAACCAGACTGTGAAATCCACCTGAAAAGATAAGTGAGTTCCTCACTCCCTATCTCTCACTGCAGTGAATATTTGGAGGATTTGACTTTCTGCCTGAGGCAAATTATGTTAAGTAATGGGGAGAATAATGGGGTTTACACACAGAGGGATCTTCTTGCTTTCCTGCTGCTGTTGCAGTAACAAGTGTGTGGCTTTACATCATGTCCTTTTTATAGGAAAGGGCTCTGCAGTACATTGAGGATTTTATAGTGAAGTAAGGGTGGTAAGAACTGGAATCAGGAAATGTGACTGACCATGCTTGAGAACATTTCAATGCTTAAGAAAATACGTGTTCATACTGATGTGATATTTTTCATAAATATTCAGCTCAGAGCTGTTCTAAGGAGGAATTCTGAAATACTCCAAGACTCTTCTCCTTTTCTCCTCTATTTCTGTCAAACTGTCTTCTCCTTTTCTCATGCAATGTTTTAGGATTACTGTTATCTTTTGTTTTCTTGCTCATTTTCCCCCCTCTTGGACTCTCTCTCACCCATTCTAGGTTTTTAATCTCTTTGTATCTTTCATCCTTTTCCCTCTTTCTTTCCCTTCAGCCCAAAGTGCTTTTCTCATTGCAAGTGTAATTTGACCTTTAATTACTCCCTTCTATGAAATCTCCCATCTCTCTTGCCTCCTAATGCACAGTCCCTCTCATATCCTTCTACTTCCCCTCAATGAATACTCTTCCCTAGCTTCCCCTCTTATTCCTCCCCTCACCCTTCTTTGACATTTGCTTTCTTCTCTTTATCCTGCCTGTATCCCTATGAGTGTCCGTCCCTGCCTTCATCTCCCTCCACCCTGTTTGCTTGCAACTTCCGTAGCCCCCAGCTTTCCCTTGCTGCCAATGCTCTCCTCCAGCCCAAAAGTGCCCACCTCTCCTTCTCCTTGTGGGAAGATAGGCTTGGGATAGCCCGTGAGAGGTACAAGCCTGAAAAGAAGTGCTTACAATGAGAACTTGAGAAGATCAAGCCACAAGGAAAGCTGAAGAGGAAGCGAAGTGAGTAGGAAGAAAGTAAAGGAAGGGAAATGAGACCAGGAAGGCAAAACCAGAGAAAAGAACTAAGAGTCATGAAAACACACAGACACAGTAGGGGGGAACAGAGAAAAAAATTTTTTTTAAAAAAAAAAGAAAAGAAAAAAACAGCTGGAAAATGCAGTAGAATAGATAAGGGTGTTCCTAGTTATCTGGTGCTGTGGCAATAAGTCAGAATCATTGAGTTTCTGATCTCCTATTCAAATGTAAACAAATATTTCTTCATCGGTATTGCAGTGGTGCCCAAAGGGTGCCAATCAACCCACAGCGTGGTGTAT
The DNA here is from genome assembly GCF_017976375.1 of Cuculus canorus. Lineage (NCBI taxonomy): Eukaryota > Metazoa > Chordata > Aves > Cuculiformes > Cuculidae > Cuculus > Cuculus canorus. The sequence continues at coordinate 51,221,427 of NC_071405.1, forward strand.
TCACACACATGCGAGACCTTGCAACCCCAGCAGCACTTTTGCTGTAACGCAAGAGCAAAGAGCAAGGAATAAGGTACAGCATACCTGTGAAGCTATCAGGTGGGTGTCAGGCAGGGGGATTAATAACTAGTTGGGTCTTTTTGGTTTTTTGCACCAAACCTGATATACATGAAGATGTTTGCCCACAGATGAGCTGGGATCACCCCTCTGGAAGGACAGCCTGACCCTCACCAGCTCTGGTATTCCTCTTTGGCCTGAAAAAATGTTCAGCAGCTACATATTCTGTTCCACTGTGCTTCACTTCCCATGGCTGAGCGCTACAAGTTCCCAACAACTCTTCCCTCCCATATTCAGGAAAGTCTGATGCCTTTTTAGGTATATGAACCTTAGAGAAGTGCTAGACTGATCCTCGTTTAAAATCATCCTATTCTGGTACTTTGGTGTCTGTCAGATCTACCCAGTTTGCTCTTCCCTTTGGACACATAACTGCATGAAAATAAATAATTATAATAAAGAGTGGTTATATTTTCTAGGTATGTCTTGCTTACATCTGGCCATGTGTCAGTGTGAGACTGCCTCACCCTTTACTTTATATTTGTCAGGAGATGCTAAGTAAAGGTTCCCTTAACTGCTATTTGCCCTGGCCCTGTGGTATGCAGCCAGTGAGAAATTCAAAGACAATTTAGAATGTTATTTCCAGTCCTACTGATGGTATTTTGCACTCCCTTTATTTAGTACAAAGCAAATTATATCCCAGGTGCTTAATTTTCTTCTAAAAAAATTAAGGCATTAAACATATTTGCTTTCAGCTTGTGAATACTCCATCCCTCTGCTGCAGTGGTTCTCACTTCCTGGGGACTGCCTATCTAGAAATGTTTGTGCAGAGATGCTCACTGTACAAATAGACCTTTAGGATCCACTCTTAGCAAGTACTCCCCATTTAAATCCACGCAAGCTGGTTTTGTCACTGAATATACTTTAGTCCTTACAACTGCAATCACTTTCTAAAGATCAAAAAGTTTCCTCAGGCAGCAAAAATATGTTCACTCTATCAGCAAGACATTACACATTCTGGCTGTTGGCACTTAATGTATGCCATTTGTCGGGAATCCCAAGTCACCCATCCAAATCAGCTCTTCTGAAGGCAGCGCACCGCACCCTGCCTCTCTCAAATCCGCCACCTTGACGAACTCTTTTGGCCATTTCTGGCACGAACTAGTGAAACTCTTAGAGTTTTCCGTAGTGGAGGGGATCATACCATTTGTAAGGCTGTGTTTTAAATATGTAGCAGATTACAGGAAAGCAAACTGCGAGAAAAGCAATCTACATTCAGATCTCTTTTTCAGTGGCTTGCTGGCAGTGTGCTAGCCAAATCACTGGATTTCTTTGCCTACTCTTCCTTATGCAAACAAGGGGAAGTGATACTTAGTCATTACTATAACATCTAAGGATGCAAATTACTGTGTCAATGATTACTGTTTGTTCTCAAAATACATTCAATTTCCCTTTATCCCATTTACAACACTGGATTAGTCACTTCCAATGTTATAGAATCATAACCATTGATTCCTTCGGGTGAAGTACTAGTTTCCCTAAAAAGAAAAGTGACTTTTGGAGGTGGGCCATTATTTAACATAAGGTTATGTGGGATCAGGTTGCTTAGATACTGGGGTGATGGAGGCTATTAAGTAAGGAGGTGACCAATAAACAGCACTGAAAAGTGCAGAATATATTTAGGATATAGGAAACATTTCTTTAGTATAACATCTGATGGCTAATGAGGATTTGTAACTCATTGGTAAGAACAGCTTTACTTTCTTGCAATGATACTGATTGCATCAGGAATTTCATAGTAGTTTGGAACAGTACATAAATTAAAATCATTAGACTGACGTGATACACAACTATTAGCACACATCAGCATGCTTCCTTGAATGTGGATTTTACAAAGTAGGAAATATCTTCAAGGATCTACCTACATCTTTGTGGGTTTGCAAAGGAGGGTTTCACTGCTACTTATGTATCAGTGCTAAATTCTCACTTGCTGAATTTGGGAGTGTAAAAAGCCGCTGATCTCTGACTATATATTGTCCTAGCAAGGGAGGAAAATGTTCTATTGAAGCTTGCTGGAATTTTGAATGAGCTTTAATCGCTGAGATACCGGAGACATTTACTTGAACTATGTCTACACACAAAATTGCAGTGACTGAACTGAAGATTGGAAACTGATAAAAGCAGTTCAAGCCTGTATAAAAATACCCTTTTTGGCTTAGGTCAGTGTAGGCTTTGTACACCCTTCTTTGCCGGTAAGGAGGAAGTAACAGCTGATGTACATCTTGATTCTTAGAAGGTTTTGACACCATTCCACATAGCATTCTCTGAAGCAAACAAAGGAAACATAGTTTAGATTAAATCATCACGAAGTAGATGGTGAAAAAAATAGCTTTAAAATCCAGTTATCAATTGTCAGACTTAGCGGAATTTTCAAACAGAGTCTTTCCAACTTCTGTGAGGAATCCATTTTATGCAGTATTTTCATTAACAACCTGTGATGAGGGAATAAAGAGTACTCATAAAATCTGCAGACATCATCTAGCTGGGAGAGGATGCAAACAGTTTGGTGGATGGACTGAGAATTCAAAATGATCTTGCTAATTTGGAGAAAATCAACGACTCAGTAAAGAAAAGTGCGAAGAGCTACACTTAAGAGGAGGAAATCAAAAGCACAAAGAGAAAATAGGGAATAAGTGGCCAGGCAGCAGTACCGCAGAAAGGCAGCTTGGGGTGTGAGCCATGAACTGAATAGGAGTCAACAGTACGATGATGTTCCAAAAAGAAAGGCAGAGCTAATGTGAGGTGTTGGGTGCATGAGACATCAGATGACCGATTTGCTCTTCTTGGCACAGGGAAGGCCAGACACAAACTGAAGGTTTCACAGCCAAGCAGTAAACCTGAGAAAAGGCTTTGAAGTTCCCACAAAGGAAGTTTAAGAAAGTTCTTAAGAAAGGCAAGACTAGAGAATGATGTGGTAACGTTGGCTTGTAAAGATGAAACGTTCTCACTGACTGCTGGGAGTGGGACAAGAAGACATTTCTTCTTCAAAATGGAGATCTCAGGAAGGCATAGGGGGATGAAATCACAGAGCTACCGAGGTGATTGTGCAGAGTGTCCTTCAACACATTGTGATCATCTTCCTCCAGGGATGCTGTAGAATGTCCAAGCCTGCCAGTGGGTGGTGAATGTAGGATGCAGATGGAAACAAGTTCATGGCATCTGTCACAGCTGAAGTGTGCCACCTCAGAAATGAAGACAAGATGACTTATTTTGCTGTAAACCCCCAAGATGCCAACACTCAGTTTGTCAATGAAAGCAGAGCAACTACTTCCTACCTACCAAGTTGCAAAGAAACCCTATGGCAGCTGGTGGAAAAAGGCCATGAATTACATCCCCAGCCTCTGCTGTTGAGCTGATTCTGAACACCTTGGTGAGATGATCCCAGGAGGTTCTTGGGAAGCAATACAAAGTGCCAAAGACCTCATCAGTGCAGGCCCTCTGCTTGTCAGCTATGTCTTGCCTACATCCATGTGGACGTTGTGCTTTTCAGTCGCTGCTAGTTTCTGTTGTGATTTAACTGGGGGGAAAAAATGACAATATTTTCCTCCACATTTTCAATTCTCCTTAGAGCTGGCTGCAGTTTCTTTGAATCCTGAAGCTTCAAATTTAATTGAGGAAACAAAACAACCAAAACCACAGAGCAATCCTGGAACCCAATGAGTTTTTCACCCTGTTTCTCAACCAGGAGAAGGAAAGCATAGCCAATGACAAGTGGCAAATATAGGTTTGCTAACATCCACCAGCCAAGTTTCATGACTAATGTCTCTTTTCTTTTGGATTAAATGGGATTAGCAGATGTATATTGGTCTTGAAAATCAATCAAGAAACCTAGGATTGTTGTAAAAGTTCTGTGGAGTTCTGTAGAGATCCGTCATTATTTAGAAAGCTGTATCCTCTGCAGTAGACCCATAACTGGAAGGATGCAACAAAACTGAGCTATCCTGTTATCCTTGTGGGGGGAAGAAGAAAAATAGCATTGTGGAGGAGTGTGTGGCTCACCAGGCAGAGAGATGGATGGGCAGCTAGCAGGGAGCTGGGACTAACCAGGCTTGCTGTATGACACCTACCTCTGTGCCATCACATCTCCAACTATAGAATGAGACTATGAGCCTGGGTTTTCCTTATAAATAACTTAAGCTAACTTTCCTTATGAATGATTTTCCTTATAAATAACTTGCCTTATAAATAGCTTACATGGCAAACACTACATAGAACATAACAGGCTCTGTGGCATTTTTTGTAATAAACACATTTCAGAACCCAAATAGCTCAGTAAAACAGTTGCAGATGCTATTTTTCTTAAGGAAAACGTGCTTTCAAAATGTGTTGTTAATATAAAAAACACCAATTCATTGGGCTGATTTAAGTGTATTAGCTAGCATCTAACCTGCAGTAATTTAATTGCAAAAATTTAATTGCAAAATTAAAACAATTAGCAAAGCAGCTCACAATGTTCGTGATACTACATCTATTTTAAGCAGAAATTGATGGTTTCTGAAACACCCTATAAAAATAAACAAAATAATCACTAACTAAAATGGGGTTTTTTTGAAAGCCTGTTGGTTTAGAGTTGAAGCTAGTAACTTTACCCATTAGTTACAGAGTGGCTGTTTATCTCATCCTGGAAGCCAGTCCATGCTAGCACTCACTGGAATGAAAACACATGCTACAGCCCAGCATAGCAGAGACCCGCAGGTGACAGGGACTAACAGGGAAAAGAGATATCTTATGATCCCAGTTCACATGCATGGAAGGTGAGATCTTCCAACAGTTAAGCAGAAAAACAAGATGAGAGCACAGACTGAGCTGGTTCACCCAGGAAATTCCTTAGCTTAAAACACCCTGTCCACTCTCCTTTTTTGAAATGTTCTTGCAAGTAAGTGGTGTCTTGTATGGTGAAGCTTACCCTCTACTTGCAGGTTGAAGTTTATACACTATTCAGTGCTGCTTGGTGGTCCCAACATATGGCAACATGTTGGAGAAGATAAAAACATTGGATGTTTTACTTTCTGCCCGTGACCAGACATTGGTGATTAGTTGGGTAACATTTGAATTGGCAACTCAATGCCTTTTTGAAGGGTGGCTGCTTTGGGTTTCATCCTGAGTTTGGCTGAGGCTTCAGAAGCCAAGTTCATGCCAAGGCTGGTGGGCCTGGGGATTTGTTCCCATCATCTTTACTTCTGAAAATTATTGAGTGCTGAGATTGCTCTCTAAGCTGGTTTCTGGCGAGGCAGACAGTGGATGAACTTGACCTGGTTAGCAGGAACATACTGATCTTATTGAATATTTCTGCAGAACTATCCAGTGGTTTCATTTCAGTTAGGGTGAAAAAAAACCTTCACTTCGACCAGGTGAAAATGTCTCATTTGAATTATCTTAAGAAGGCAACCGTGAAGTTCAGTTCTCCAGCCTTGTCAAAAGAAAGGTCTTCAAACACACTGCTGCTGGGCCTCCTGGCATCACTCTACTGATTGGACTATTTCTCTGTACAGGCAGTTGTTTGTGAAACTTGGCTTAGCCTGTCCACAATACCCTCTAAGCACTTTCCAGGAGACATTTAGCCCTTAGCACTGTAAGTAATACATGGCCAAGGAGATGGTAAAAGAAGAGAGATATATTAGGGCTGACCGCTGTTTGAGGAAATTTGGTTATTGAAGTGGATGATAATATCAGTAATCAGGTACTGTGATAGACAGAAAAAAAACCTTCCAGGGCTAAATATCTCCAGACTACTTTATAACCAAATCAAAATTGGCGACCACTAGAGGCTCAGTGGAGCCTGTATCTTTATTCATCATATAATTTCTTTGAACATAGTTGCCATCTCTTGAAGAACCAACTGATTGTCCAGATATTTCCCATTTTAAATGAGCATGTGCTACGTGTGAGAAGGTGACCATGAAATACCTGGTAAAAGGGATAAGATGTTTGGTGAACTGTTCCAGGATAAGCTGCTCCTGAACAGCTTCCTGGTTCTTTTTTTCACATTGTCATATCACACATTCATGATTTAAACTTCAGAGGGAAGTCTTCTATGTCTGCTATGCTGCTTGCTACACTTCGCTGCAGTCTCAACAGTGCTTTGTGCTGGAATAGCTCTGCCCGTGACCTCCATGGAGCAGACAGCTCAGCCCTGGTGTGCCTTTTATAATCCTTTGCATTTCTGTCCCTTCAGTCCACAGATAATTTTCTGGATAATCTTCTGCCAAATGCAATACACAAACTTAGCGTGCTCATCTTTCCTGGCACATTTGAACCCCTTTTTCTAGCAAAGCTTTCATAAGTTAGCATCCCTTTATAGATTTTCCACTGATTTCCATTCTCGTTTCTGTGAATGTTCCTTCCTTTGCATGACCTGGAGACAACTTGGCAGACCGAGGCAGCCTAAGGAGCCGCTTCTATGCAGAAACTGCAGGTCCTAGAGTGTGCTGAGCCAACATCAAAGATAAAACATTAAAGATACTGACACAGCAATGGCACTGGCGATCAGCTCTTGCACGTGTGAAGAATCTATAAGGATGTCTTTCTGCACCTTCTGCTTCTATCCAACTAATCAAGGTGCTCTGCTACCATTTTACATCACTTTGCCAAAAGTATATGTGTCTGCCAGATTGTTCTGCTGTCATCAAGATCATTAGTGTCTGTGAAAGTTTCCATGTTCTTATAATTGTCCACTACCCATTACAAGTTTCATGACTTCTTACAGAGTTTTTCCTTTAGCCAAGCTTTACGAACCTGTTATAAATCCTAGGGTGTGGAGCTGACCTGGGTTTAATTCTGCACATATCTTTTGTTTCCTAGCTTTGTTTGAAATACTGGGTGGTTTTGCAAGAGGTTGATGCTTGATGCAATTCAGAACATGAGTCAAAAAGCTACTGAAGTGAAAAGAATGAATTCCTTGCTTATCTCACCCTCCTGTACTGCAACCCCAGGCTCCGGTAGGGAACAGATGATGTGACATCATCAACATACTGGCATACAGTGAGCAGTAGCGCTTCTCACTGCGCAGTCACCTTGCTGCCAGGGCCATGGAGGCAGACTGGAGCTAGCTGGAGGCTAGCAGCTCCTACCAGTATAGCCACAGAATCATAGAATCACTAGGTTGGAAAAGACCTCTTAGATCAAGTCCAACCATTCCTATCTGCCACTAAACCATGTCCTTGAGCACCTCATCTACCCATTTTTTAAATACCTTCAGGGATGGGGACTCAACCACCACCTTGGGCAGCCTCTGCCAGTGCCCGATGATCCTTTCTTTGAAAAGCTTTTTCCTGATATCCAGCCTGAACCTCCCCTGGCGCAGCTTGAGGCCATTCCCCCTTGTCCTATACCTGTCACTTGGGAGAAGAGGCCAACACCCACCTCTCTGCAACCTTCTTTTAGGTAGTTGTAGAGAGCAATAAGGTCTCACCCCCTACCTCCTCTTCTCCAGGCTAAACAAGCCCAGTTCCCTCAGCTGTTCTTCGTAAGATTTGTTGTCCAGCCCCTTCACCAGCTACTGAGGGTTCAGCGACCAGGTCTTTTTCCAGCCTCCAGAAGTTTCACAGATCTTGCTACATACTGGTTAGCAGCCAAACTGTCAGTGAAAGCCAGCTGTACTGTATGAAACACCATTGCATTTGAGTTGTAGGGTCAGCTTTATTCAGTAGGAAATAGCCAGCCCAGACAGCTAACCTTCTACAAAAAAGACAAAATATGAGGAACAGTTTATCTGTGTTTTACAGCACAGCCCTTGACATATCTACATCCTCAAGTTATCTCTTCCTTCAAGATCTTCCACTATACTTACATCATGGACCCATCTTTGTGTTCTGATGCCTCTGGTGCCCATAGAATCATTGAATGGTTTGGGTTGGAAGGGACCTTAAAGATCGTCTAGTTCCAACCCCCCTGCCATGGGCAGAGACATCCCACTGAATCAGGTCGCTCAAGGCCTCATCCAACATGGCCTTGAACACCTCCAGGGATATGGCATCCACAGCTTCCCTGATCAACCTGAGGGTGGTGAGACGTATACCAATGCCCATGTGTCACTGCAGAGAAACAAAGGTGTAGAGCATCCACTATAGAAACCCCTCTTGCTTTGAGAGGCACCTTTAGGATCCTCTCCATCCTACAGCCCTCCAGGACAATTTCCCCTTGGATGATGGAGGTAAACCAAAGAAGGAGATGTGTGGTTGCCTGTCGCATGCCAGGAAGAGGGGGCGCAGCGTTCGCTGCTCAAGAGGGGGCTGTGATCTGCGCCTGTGGCACAGACACCGGAACAGGTGTGGCCGTGAGTATGGACATGGGCACAGACACGGATGAGGACGTGAGCACAGATGCGGACACCGACGTGGACAAGGGTCCTGGCATGGGCATGGGTGTGGATACAGACACAGCACGGACATGATCATGGATGCGGACATGGGTATGGACATGGATAGTGGTGCAGGTGCAGACAGGAGCATGGCTGTGGACATGAATGTGGACAAGGGTGCAGGTATGGGTGCAGGCATGGATATGGACACGGTCATAGACATGGACATGGGCATGGGTGAGGTTGTGGACACAGGCATGGATGCGGACACAGGCACAGACCCAGATGCTGACACAGGCACAGACGTGAGCATGGGTGCAGACCTGGGCATGGACACAGGCACAGACACAGGCATGGGTGCAGAAACAGACACAGACACGGGCTTGGATGTGGACACGGGCACAGACATGGATAGGGGCACAGATGCAGACATGGGTATGGCTGCAGACACAAATGTAGACAAGGGAGCGGGCATGGATGTGGATACAGGCATGGACGTTGTCACGGATATAGACTTGGACACGGACACAGATACGAGCACAGACACAGATATGGGCATAGACATGGGCACGGGCATGGATACAGGCATGGATATGGACATGAGCATGGATTTGGACACTAATGTGGACCAGGGTGTAGGCACGGGCACAGACACAGATACAGACATGGGCATGGGTGTGGATATGGGCACAGGGACAGCATGGACACGGGCACGGATGCGGACACGAGTACGGACACAGATAGGGGTGCAGATGTAGACACGAGCATGGATGCGCACGTGAACATGGACAATGGTGAGGGCGTGGGCATGGTTGTGGACATGGGCACAGACACGGTCTTGGATAAGGACACGGGCATGGCCCTAGATGCAGGAACAGGCATGGACACGGGCATGGATGCGGACACGGTCGTGGATGTGGACACGGGCATACACACGGGCGCGGGCGGGGATGTGGATGCCGATGAGGACACGGACACGGGCACGGCTGCGGCCAGGAGCGCGCCCCCGTGCGTAGAGCTGTGCGCGGAGCCGGTCCCTCCGCCCGCCGGCCGCCAGGGGGCAGAGCCGAGACCCGCGGCTGCGTCAGCGCGGGGAACGGGGCCGGCGCGGCTGCGGCGCGGGCGGGGCGGGGGCAGCGGGCGGCGGGGCTGCGGCGGAAGGGGGCGGGTGTGAGTGTGTGTCTGTGTGTGTGTGTGCGCGTGTGAGTGCGTGAGTGTGAGTATGTGCGTGGGTGTGAGTGTGTGCGTATGCACGTGTGAGTGTTCGTGTGTTCGTGAGTGCGAGTATGTGAGTGTTCATGTGTGTTCGTATATGAGTGCGTGTGTGTGTGCATGTGAGTATGTGGGTGTGAGTGTGTGTGCACATGTGAGTGTGTGTGAGTGCATGTGTGAGTGTGTGCTAGTGCATATGTGTGTATGCACACATGTGAGTGAGTACATGCGAGTGTGCATGTGTGCGTGACTGAGAGTCTGTGAATGTGTGAGTGCATGCGAGTGTGTGTGTATGTGATTGTGGGTGGGTGGGTGTGTGAATGTGTGAGTGCATATGAGTGTGTGTTAGTGTCTGTGTGAGTGCATGTATGTGTCTGCAAGTGTGTGTGTGTTTGTGTCCATGTGTGTGAATGTGCGTCAGTGTGCAGGTGAGTGTGTGTGTGCATGTGCATGAGTGTAAGTGCATTTGAGTGTGTGTGCATGTGTGTCAGTGTGTGCATGTGTGTGAGTGCGTGTTTGTGTCTGAGTATGTGTGCTTGTGCATGAGTGTGGAAGTGTGTGTTTGTGTCTGTGTGTGCTTGTGCGTGAGTGTGTATGTGAATGTGTGTGCATGTGTGAGTGAGTGTGTGTGTGTATCTGAGTATATGCATGTGTGTGTCTGACTGTGTGTGTGTGTGCGCGTGTGTGTGGCCCCTGTTTGGGGACATCGGGTGCCTGTGCCGACTGGGGCAAGGCAAGATGTGTCCTGCCTCCCCCTGTGGTCCTTGAGCTGGGCCTGGCCCTGGTTCCTCCGGAAGGGTTGCCTCTGCCAGCATAAGGAGAGCAGCACCATCTCTCTTACACTTTCCTTTTTCCAGAACCTACATGCTCCATCATGTGCCAGCATTCACCCCACAACCAGCATTCCGTACAGTGCAATTTGCCTTTATTTTCTCCCTTCTTCCACTGCTCCATCAAAGTTTTCTCCACTATGAAGAGAAAAAAAGAATAAGTGGAGCTGGAGTCTAAGAGAGAACACAGTATCTCTTCAAAAAGGAGGAGGAAGAGAGTGGAAAATATAGTTTCTCAGCTTTCTTCCTGATTTTTCATGTAGAAAGGTTAATAGATGTAGGATATGCAAGGCTCTGGCCCATGTACCTCAGTAGCACAGGAGGAGGCAGGTTTGGGGACTAGAGCAGCTGTCAGGACATTCCAGCACAGCAAGTTTTGTATTCCTTTGATAAAGAGATTGGATGCAAAGGGCTCACCAACCGGACAGTTTGGGGGAAAAAAATCCAGAAGCAAAGGAATCGAGGAAATCCATTCTTTTTGAAGATAAAGGTGAGGTGGCACAAATGTCATCCAAATCGCTGAACATCTGTATATTGCCTGAGTTACATTCATAGGTCAAATACAGTGCAAAGTGCAACTGCCAAGGCATCTGGGCTGTGTCAGTAAGACTTGCTGCTCTCTGCTTCCTTGGAGCTAAAAGAAAATCCAGTGAGTTGCTGAGTTGAATGCTTCATCCTCCTCCTTCACAAGCTTCTGGAGGTGACAGATGTTTCCTTAGGGCCTGTTATTTTAGACACCTCCATGATTTATATATCTCCCCAAGCCTGGTGGGTGGAATTGCATGTCACAGACGAGCTGAAAATAACTTGTATCCTCAGATTCTGGTATCTACTGGCCTATATAGAAAAAACTCTGAGATCAAGTTGAATCACGCTATATGTGCCTGGCAAGTGCATTGAGATGTACAGATGGAGCGATGGCAGGTTAAAGTGAAGCTGAAGTGTTCTGTGCAGAGCTCTGGCAAGGACTCTGCAATAGAATTGTGCACAGCAAAACCACTGTGGCTTAGCCCTCGCAATTGTTTTGCTAAGATCTGCAGTAGCATTAAGAGGAAGAATTCATTTTTAGAACAATATCATAGAATCATAGAATCATGGATTCACCAGGTTGGAAAAGACCTCTTGGATCATCGAGTCCAACTGTTCCTATCTGCCACTAAACCATGTCCCTGAGCACCTCATCTACCCATCTTTTAAATACCTCCAGGGATGGGGAATCGACCACCTCCCTGGGCAGCCTCTGCCAGTGCCCGATGACCCTTTCTGTGAAAGATTTTTTCATGATGTCCAGCCTGAACCTCCCCTGGTGCAGCTTGAGGCCATTCCCCCTCGTCCTATCACCTGTCACTTGGGAGAAGAGGCCAACACCCACCTCTCTACAACCTCCTTTTAGGTAGTTGTAGAGAGCAATAAGGTCTCCCCTCAGCCTCTTCTTCTCAAGGCTAAACACCCCCAGTTCCCTCAGCCGCTCCTCACAAGACTTGTTCTCCAGCCCCTTCACCAGCTTCGTTACTCTTCTCTGGACACACTCCAGAGCCTCAACATCCTTCTTGCAGCGAGGAGCCCAGAACTGAACACAGTATTTGAGGTGCGGTAATTCCCTGTGTGATCATGATGTAGAACTGGACAGAATGCCATTGGCCTCTATGGGAGAGGTTCAGGAAGACACCTGGGCAGGTGGCGTCGCAGAGCTGCACCTGAAGCATGACCAAGGGGCTTGAAACCTGCTCCCAGTGTCCTTCTCACTAGAGAACAGTACTCAGTGGGAGAATACTGCTGTGGGACCTTGGAGTCTCAAGTTGTTAACGCCTTGTTAGGTATTTTGGGATAGTCAGGTGGAAGAGGTAGACAACTATGTACGTATGCTACATCCACATGTGCCCAGCACTCCAGACGTATAAATCAGGGGAGACTACGGCACATCGGCAGGTACCGGGATGAAAGCACAGTGTCAGGGCTAAGATGTAAGGGGATATTCTCAGGTGAACTTCTCAGAAGATGAGGTATCTACTTGTCTCAATGTGTAGAGCCCAGGAAGTTTCACTCAGCTTTTCATGAAGGATCTCAGGTTTTCCCTGAGTGCAGCCTGACCTCGGCTGGGTACAGCTCAGAACCGGCGTTCTCTGGGAGATGATAATATTTTCCAGGGCTAGTCTATGTGTCCATGCCAGCCTCTAGAGGAGATGGAGAAGCTGTGCAGAAAGGGCCTGGGCACACTCAGCCACACCCTGCAGCCAGCAGTAGGATATTCACAGCCTGCCAAGGAAAATGGTGTGAGTGGTGTGCCTCAATTCACAGCCAGATCTCTATAGAGCAAAAGCAGTGAGTGAAGGCTGGCAGAACTTTAACTCCTTGTGAGAAGTTGAAGACAGAACTTGCAGCAGACGAGCCAGACTCCTGGAGGATATTCCAACTTCCAGGAAGCATGTAGTTTACAGGGTTTCCTATCAGAGTTTCTGCCATAGCACAGCCTTGGCACATCGTCTCTCCATTTAAAGCACACACCACCATCACCACTCAGTTATTTTCAGTTTTTTGTTTCCACTTACTTGAGTGATTCTTGAACTTAACCTTACTGATGTTCCTAAACCCCTTTGAGCACCAAGATGTGATGACTCAGATCTCCTGATGCCTAACCCACTGCTTTTATCCAGGAATTGTAAAACCTTCCTCTTTGGGTGAGGGTTAACAGGCAGCTGAACGTGAGCCAGCAGTGTGCACAGGTGACCAAGAAGGCCAACAGCAACCTGGCTTCTATCAGAAATGGTGTGGCCAGCAAGACCGGGGAAGTGATCGTCTGTATTCAGCCCTGGTGAGGTCACACTTCCAATACTGTTCAGTTTTGGGCCCCTCACTGCAAGAAAGACATTCAGTTGCTGGAGTGTGTCCAGAGAAGGGCAAAAAAGGCTGGTGAAGGTCATACGAGGAGCAGCTGAAGGAACTGGGGCTGTTTAGTTGGGAGGAGGCTGAGGGGAGATGTTATTGCTCTCTACATCTGCCTGAAAGGAGGTTGTAGCGAGGTGGGTATTGCTCTCTTCTCCCAAGGAACAAGCAAATAACACAAGAGGAAACAGCCTCAAGTTGTGCCAGGGGAGGTTTAGATTGGATATTTGGAAAAATTTCTTAACTGAAAGAGCGGTGAAGCACTGGAACAGGCTGCCCAGGAAGGTGGTGAATTCACCATTCCTAAAGTATTCCAAAAAAGGGTAGCTGTGGCCCTTCAGGACATGGCTTAGGAGGCGCCTTTAGAAAAAGTGTTCTTTTAAATCCCTGTAAAGATATGTCAGAAGGTTTTAATTTTTAAGCTGATGAACAAAAAATTTGTCCAGAGTCAAAATATTTGTGCTAAAAATGGTGTTACTTCCTAAAGGAATTAATTTGCTTGTCTATTTTGCCTTATAATACTGAATCTCCTGCTCACGGTGATATCCCATGTTGCATCCCAGTCCAACACTCACAGCCCCCCATTTGCAGGAGGAAAATGCTGCATCTGTGGAAATCTTGGGTGAAATTTTAAGTAGCACAGCAGGAGTAGAACCCAAAGCCTTCATAAGGATAAATGGTATAAAATTGCCATTCTGTCTGGGAGGATGTTAGATCCATTTGTGTCTTGATGTGTGTGGCTGTATAGGAGTGTTGCAGTGACTCCTCTGATCTCTGCGACCTTCCACTACCTGAAGGGGCTACAAGAAAGCTGGCAAGGGACTTTTTGATGAAGGTTTGTAGTGATAGAAGGGGCAATGGCTATAAACTGGAGAGGGGCAGATTTAGACTAGACATAAGGAAGAAATTCTTAGTATGAGAGTAGTGAGGCACTGGCACAGGTTGCCCAGGGAAGCTGTGGATGCCCCATTCCTGGAGGCGCTCAAGGCCAGGTTGGATTGGGGCAACCTTGGGCAGCCTGGTCTAGGGGGATGTGTCCCTGCCCATGGCAGGGGGGTTGGAACTGGATGATCTTTAAGGTCCCTTCCAATCCAGACTATTCTATGATTCTATGATCTTCAGCCTATTGTTGCAGTGTAAAAAAAAAAAACATAGAAATATCATGTAATTGTTTTTAAAAAAAAAATGTGTTTTTTTTTTTGTTTGTTTTCTTTTTTTTAGAAAAAAAGACCTTCCGTTTCGTCTGTCACTGGTTGCAGTCCAGGAAACTTTGTGTTTATTAAGCATTGTGTAAATTTGCAGCTCTCTATAAATGTAAAATCAATAGTAATGATAACAGCAGAAAAGTGCTCAGCCCAGCTCTGCATATTAGCAAGACTGCTAACTTCTTGATAAGGTCACTTGCTTTACACAGGCACCTCCTCACCATATGAGAACATGGGAGCAGAAGATACTTGTGTTCTGTGGCAAGAAAGGAAAAACTGAAAACAAGTAGTTTCCAGCAGGTGATGATGGCAGACACAGACCTGAAGGACTCTCTTAAAATCTGCTGGGGGGGCCTTAGCCCCTCCACTGAGGGCAGCAAACCTGCACTTCCACTTCTAGGAAATTAAAACTTTAGCAAACCTCTCCTCATTAATCGTATCCTTTTTTTAAGCTTTTTTTCACAAGTACTTGAGAAAAGGGGTTCCCCAGTAACCTGACAAAGGGAGTAAACTTGTATGTCTGGAGGATGAACAGAAGAGGGACAAGCCAAAGGCTTGTGTGGCTGACCCCTCTGAGCTCTGGCTTCCATCAGTGGAAGCTGATGCTGCTTCTAGCAGGGCACAGCCTGGGCAGTTTCTGGAGTTCACAGCAGGGGTCACAGAGTATGTGTTTGGGCCACGCTTCTACCTCTGCCCAGGCATCCTGCAGCTTTACTCTTCCCCCCTATCTTCCACTATGGCGATTCCCTTAAGGGTGGAATCGCTGCAGGCAGCTGTGGTTGGCTCCATGCAGTCTGCTCTTCTCCCACCAGCTCCCCTTTAATCCTAGTTTAGGTTTCCCAGATGGTTTACCGCCATCTGTCTGGCCGCTGTCATGACATCCCCAAGCTGTTCACTGATAGACCACTGACAGTTCACTGGGATGCCAGAAATAATCCATTCCCTCCTCCCTGCCCACCTTTGGTGGTAAGCCTGGCCTCGTCTTGCTCAGTGGTAGGTCCATGGTCATCTTTGGGCTTTTTCCTTACCAAGTTTCTGTAGTAAATCACCTGAGCATCAGTTCCCTTCTGTTTTCTAGTTCCCTGACCTCTGCCTGCTAACCTATCCCTGGATCTTCAGCACAGGAAGAATCCTCCTTAAGCGCCTGTCCCAAAGGCGGCACTTCCACCGTTAAATAATAATCATACAGTAATAATCATCAGAGGGCTGGTAGGGAGGGACTTCAGGAAGTCTCTGAAGCCATCCCCCCGCAGAGGTGGAGTCACCCAAGAGCAGTGCCCGACCCATGCATGAAATGCTTCTAGCAACTGGGATGCCATGGAGTCCCCAGCAGTCCCCTGCGGACCCAGCCACCACCCTGGGAAGAAAGCACTTTCTTGAGTGCAGCCCAAATCTTTCCTCCTGCAAATCAGGCTGATTATTTCTTATCCTTCTTCTGGTGGATCTGGAGAAGAACTGAACACAGTCTGCCTCATAGCAGCCTTTTATATAATAGCAAGACAGCTTTTAGAGTAACTGAGAGAGAGGTGTTTGCTCACTTGCAAAGTCAGGAAATTCCCTGCCAATGGACATTCTTTGTCAGGGATCCTTTGCCAGCACAGGCTGAATGCTAAGCCTCACAATCTGCATTTTCCTTTT
Organism: Cuculus canorus; assembly: GCF_017976375.1. Classification (NCBI taxonomy): domain Eukaryota; kingdom Metazoa; phylum Chordata; class Aves; order Cuculiformes; family Cuculidae; genus Cuculus; species Cuculus canorus. The sequence goes on from NC_071405.1 coordinate 51,237,608, forward strand.
GAATGACTCCCACAAAATAAACCAAATATCGCATCCAAGGAGATTTATTACATCCCTTCCAAGGGTGAAACATTCCTCAGCTACATTCCACTTCTGTCTTTTGTGCTTAGGAAAGTGGAAAAAAATTTCTGTGATGCCTCTGGATCCCACCCCTTGAGGGCTTCTGTCGTTAATAAAGCCGAGCAGCTGAAGCCAGATTTGTCAGACTAGTCCTGAATGGCTGGCTCACTCCTGCAGCAAGAGCAGCCCCATCAGAGCAGCTCTAGGATTCCTGCCTCTCTTAGAAGATTAATAACTTGTGGCACCACGTTTCCTCAGTAAAAACACCTTTTGTTGTTCCCAGTGACACCCTATCCCTGTGGCAGCTGCTGCCAAGGTGGATCTTCTCACTTCCTAGCTGCTCTGACTTCTCCTGCATGATGCAAGAGTTTGCAATGCTTTTTGGGAGCTGAAACATGTTCTCGGGGACTCTCTGCTTGAAGCAATTGTTCCCTCCAGGCTTTACAGCAAAGCTTTTATCCAGATGTGTAAAGGAGGATGTGTACAGAGGGAAGGCAAGCGGTTGAAACCTGTGTTGTGGTATCTGAACTTAAGCAAGCTTCTCCCTAGGCAGTCGTTAATTGATGACCCCAGGACTGCAAAAGAGAGCAAATTTGCAGAGCTCATTAAAAGACCAGAGTTTGGAATTTGAATTTTTTTATTTCAGAGATTAATACCTTTGACTGATGTCTTGCTGAGTGTTACCAGTGAAACAAACACTACTGAGCAAGTGCTGGTAGGTGGATTTGGCTTTTTAAATCCATATGAGAGAAGTGGTGAGTCCTTACATGCCTGCTTATCATCTTCTCCTTGCCACCATTTATAGATGTCACTGAACTGGACCGCTGATTGTAGTTTCTGCCTCAGCCTGGGTCATGCTAACCAGCCTACAATCTCTTCTGGTGACTATCAAATGCATTTCAGTTTCACAGGCTTTTAAAGCACTTCACAAAATCAAATAAAAACCCCTCCCCAAAACAAAAATCAGTTCACCCCCTGTAAAATGCAGCCACTGCAGCTGTGGGTGAAGTCAGCTCTGCGACAGCACAGGGCAAAGCCCCAACACAACTGCGTAGAACATGGAGAAGGGGAAAAGATGCTGTGTCTGAGGAAAGCTGCAGAAATGAAAGGAAGAGGACCATCCTCTCCCAAACACCTGGGACATTGACTTTACCAAAAATGCTGAGATGCTTTCCAGTCTGATAGTGTTCAGATCTGTCATACACAATTGAGCCCCCACCCAGAGCCACATACAGCGCAGAAGAGGGGTTCAGGCTCACGCTGAGTGACAGGTGCTGCCTTCTCCCATACTCATAGCTTGAGGCAATGTTTGCAGGTCTCCTCTGCAAGTACTACTCTTGGCGACATTTGACATGATGAAAGCTCACCTTATCAGGACTGAGATATAGCCAGTACACGGAAGAGGCTACTGGAAGATAAGGTGTGCAGAACAGCATGGAAGATGAAGGAGACCATCACGAGGACAAGGTGGCTGGAAGAGCAGCCCCTGGCCAGGTGAGAGAAGGCTATTAAAAGGCCAGCTTTTACAACAAGCGCAGACAAAGCTCTCACGTAGAGCTAATTCACTGTGGCTCCGATTGGCCTTAAAACCATTTTGGCTGGACTTTAAAGCTATGTAGAGCATGGAGGGAAAGCCCTAGTGTGTAGCAAAGCAACGATACTATGTGAGCACCCTGGGTGTGAGATGTTGCTGCACATTTGAAGTTCTTCTGTCAGCCTGTGAGTTGCGTCCCTCTTTTTCCTTGCTAGGACATCTTCCTGGTGTCCTGTTCCCTCCTAGCTCCATCTTCGAAGAAGACACTTATCTCTTCTCTTCTGAAGAAGTTTCTGTGCATTCTGTGATGTTTTGCAGGGATTTGCAGCAACACAGACAGGTAACACCTGTCCTACATGGTTTTCACTCTGAATGCATCTCTGCGTTCATGTCTGCCTGTTGCTGTCCTAGGCCTGTTCACCTTTAGACCCTTCAGAGCACTTCAGAGTTTCTTTTCTGCCTCTTCTCTTTAGAAAATGTTTAACATCAAGGAACGTTTACAGAGAAGACCTGATTTTCACGCTGTGTTTGAAGGACACTGGCTTAGTACATTTCTGGGTTTAGGTAGTAGGTACAAGAATAAATCCATAGATGTAGCCATGACGAAGAGGGACTGCCACTGTCACTGTGATGGAATTTGCAGGCATTTGTCAGCAAGAAGAACTGAGCTTCCAGGATAAGAAGCTGCTGAGGAAAGAGGAAGCCAAGTGTCTCCTTGCCAGAGCATATGGACTTCCCTGTCCTGAGGAGGACACTAGTCCTCACAATCCTCCCCCCTACTGCTTGCTCTATCTGCTTCTTTCTTTCTTCTTTTCCTCTCTCCTCAACCACACCCACTATTTAACCATTTAGATATAAAAATAAAAAATAAAAAAACCACCCAGCCCACTAGACATAGGGTTTGCTGAAAAAGGGTAATTTCAAAAGCAAGTCTTTGAGGTCAGTGTGTAATTGTAACATTGGGACTATGTGATCCAAGACCAAAATAATCCACTGGGTAACTGGTCAAGGAGAAGAGGATGGCAGCTTGCAGTGAAGGAAGAGTGACCAGATGAGATTGATCAGGCAGCAAAAGACCAGGCAAAACTACTTGCTGGCACCAGGACTAATATTTGTGTAGGACAGTGCAAGATTTTATGTCTTAATGGGATTATAAGAGCTGCTGTTTGGGGTCACAGCCTCCCTTGGACAGAAGTCCTGCCACTGCCAGGGGCTGGTGTTGTTTGCTTCCTGGGAATTGAATGGTCTTCCGCAGAAATACAGATACAATGTGAAATAGAGTTACACATTAACCTGCTCATGAGGGACACTTCTGGCTTGGTTTAGAGTTTAGAGTGTTGAGGTTTCTTAATGTTTCTCCACTTTCAACCACCTGCTTCAGGTACTTTATGAAAATCTGTGTTCTTCAAAGGGTTCAGGGGACTACAAGCAATGCCATGCCCTTGTGTAGTACATTGGAGGCTGTTTTCCCCCTTGTAAAAGTCAGATCCTTTCCTCACAGTTCCTCCTCAGTTATGACTGACAGTAGTAAGTTATTTGGGCCAATCACACAATGTATTTTACCAGTACTTCAGTGCATTTTAAATGAAGAAGTGAGCCTTATAAGTACACAAATATCTCTGCTGTCTGCTGGCCCTGAGAGTACAATACAGAGGGTACATGGACCCACGGTGCTGGTTTTGTTTATCATTCCGGTGAGAGGCAGTGGCAGTCCCCATCACTTGGAAATAACGCTGCTAATTCTTGTGCTGGGGCAAAGCACAAACTGTCCACAGAGGACCATTTTCCTGGCCCAAGAGGTAGCATGGATTTGCTCACAGATGAAAGCACCACGAAAATCAGTTTTTCTGTGAAAGAGGTTAAATGTAAGTGGAGGGAGCACTCCTGCCCGTTGATGCCAATGGCTGGGGATATAGAGCTGTACCTGAATTGATGCCACTTGTGTTTCTAGTCCAAGCGCCCAGCCACCAACTCTCCAAGCTCTCACCACAGTTCAGTTATTTCCCCTTCTCAAACCACTGTCTGTACATGAAAGGGATTTATATTTAATCAGAGGCCAGCACTGGTTGTAGGGGTCTTTACTTTGTGACCTTCAATTCTGTTTCTAGGAGGAGACAGTGGGTTTCAGTACCTTCTTGCTGTGGCTGTCTCTGGGTCAGCCCTTCCCAGAACAGATGCCACTGACTCAGGAGGGCTTGCTGCCTCCCTTTTATTTAAGTGTTGGTTACACAGCTTAGCCAGGATCCATGGCAGTTGTAAACCACGTTCAAGGGATGAGCAATTTAGGGTTTGGAGTCATTATGGACTAGCCCTGGAGACCTCATGCAATTGTTTTTCATCTCTCTTACACCCACAGTTTTGCTAGATCAGAGTTATTGCAGAACCCAGAGAGGTTCTGACTTGAATTTCAGTTGGGAAAGACACACAAAAGAAATAAATTTGTGTTTTAAAGTAGATTTCTCAGATTTTACTCATTTGTCATGGAAATGTGGCTCAATCAATGCAGTCATAAAAACATTTCACATGTTCAAACTCTCTTCATGCTTTTAAGCTCCCTGATCTGGCAGAGTACAGTGACTATAGGAGGAAGGTTAACTTCAAATCAGCTGTGATAGAAAAATTACTTCGCACCCCAGCTGGGAAGCATTAAGCCTACAAAATGAGGATTAACCTAGACTCCATTACCCAGTTGTGGAGATCTATGTGAGAAGTCTGGATTCTTAGCTCAAGTTTTTTTTCTGCCTCCTCCAAAATGTACTCTTGGTACAGCTCAGGTCTGTGGGAGAGCACCCAAGTACCTCCCTGCATGCCTTGTATTCCCCCATGATCCAAAATGAAAACAGTAATTCAGAACTCAATCAATGGGGGTGGTCTAAAAATAATAGGATTAAAAGCAGAAAATTACGGTTTCTTAGGTTTGCCCGCTTGTGTCATAGCCACGGGGTGCATTTGCAGCCCATTCCCTGCAACGATCAGAAATGACCTAAGAAAAGAGCATGGAAGGTGATAATATTCCACATTCCCAGGGCTCCAGATGCTGAGGCTTTAAGAAAACCGCTAACTGTCCTGAGATGCCTAGAGAGAAAGATCTGGCAATGCTGTTAGCCCCATTTGCCACACAAACCAGAACCTCTAATTTCTTTGTACATCAGTGGACATTAGAGATGTGCAGGCGCAGTGCCAGGTGCGGTGAGTTCTTGAGCACTTCAAAGAGCCTTTTCCTTAGCACTGCTGCCTTTAGGCATATTTCATGCTTTACCCTTTGGGCTGCTGCCATACTCAAACTCTAGATGAATCAAAAGCTGTACAGGACATGGCAGGATCAAAGAGACCATGCTCAGCATGCCAAGAAGACAGGTACTGTGGGACAGAGGAGCCAGGGACTCTACTACCCTACCTTGCTTTGCCTAACCTACCTACCCTCAAGTCAGCTGGAGAAATCACATCTCTCTGCATCTCTGTTCCCTTTCTGGGCATGTATGTAGCAAGTGTGAGAGGTTTGCTCAGTGGGGCTTCTGGAAGGCAGCTGACAATTTTTGTCTCTTTATTTTGGATCCCCATCAGTGCATGAAGAGGGTGGCACTACACAACTGGCAGCAGCTGTATGAGACTTCTTGACCCAGGAAGTCCCTTTCTTCCTTTTTGCAGATTGAAAAAGCCAAACTAGGGCTTTTCAGTCTGGAAATGTTGGCCAAGCAGGGAGGTCTGCAAACGTTGCTTGCCAGTGCTTCCTCCTAAGATGTTCTTCCTCAGCAAGAGGGCAGCTGGCTGGCTCAGGTGAGCTCTCCTGAGGCTGGGAGAACAGCAAGGCCAGCACTAAGCTGCTCCCAAATGCAGCATGGGCAGTGCCAGCTCCATGCTTCCTTCCTGCTGCCAGCTCCAGCCACATGCATGGCTTGGGCAGAGAGAGACGGGCAGTGGAGTTTGCTGTTGAGAGTGACATTGCTGTGTGTGCCTGACAGCATCTGTTGCCATGGTAATGTGTATTTGAGCCTGAGCTGAGCTGCATCTTCCCTGAAGTTGTGAATTGAACTTAGCTTTGTTTATTTAAAACTAACGATAATGAATGATAGAAAGTGGAAAGACACATCAAAAATCTCCTTGCATAGGCCATAGCCAAATGAGTCAGAGGCACTGCAGGCTTTAATCAGCCCACCTGACGTCAAACCTCTCCATCAGAGGAAAGTGCCGCCTGGAAATGTCAACATGCCTAAATGGAAAGGCCAGAAGGTGAATCTTTTCCTGTGCTCACTCACCAAGTAGGAAAGAACAATTAAAATTCAGCTGGTTCCCCAGACACATCTTAATAGCCAAATGATTGAATGAGCACTTTCTTTCTCCCAGTCCTCTCCCATCCCTGCCGTTAGCTGCCCAGGGACAAGGCCTCTACGTTTACAGGATCTTTATCTTTTAAAGGATAGCATCAAACCCCAGATCCTGCAAGCATAAGACGTTACCACCAGCAACGTAAATGGGCTGTGCAGGAAAACTCTCTGTCACTGCAATAACCTCTTCCACAAACACTGCGTTAATTGTGCCATAGCAGTTCTCAGTTTCATGTGTGGGAATGCCAGGAGTAAGAAGAGCAACTTAGCTTGGACCTATGTCGCTTGCCAACAGCAAGTTGGAATGAGGAACAAAGCATCAGGAACGAGACTGTGTTTGCCAGAGAAGGTGTCAGCCACCTGAGGGCAGGTCAAGGCCAACCCTGAGAGCTGGCCCCAGCAGTGGAAAATGGTCATGGGTTGTAACAGAGGAGTGTCCTACTGGAAAGGAAAGCCCTCCTGCATCATTCCTGCATCTTTTCTAAAAGAGCTCAAACTTTGGGCCCTTTGATACCTATAAGGCGAGAGAAGGAGCTCCCAGCTTCAGATACAAGAAGCCCATTCTTTAGCATATATCATAATTAGGTGTGCAAAGGGGAGAGGGGTCGGCCAAGGACAGCTACAGTTTTAGCTGCCGCTTTGAGGAACATCAAGCTAAGAAGACAAGGTAAATCATCCCCTTCCTGGCCCACTGTTTTCCAGGGGTGACAAAAGGACACATGCAGACACTAGGAGACACAAGCACACAGAGGAGGAGGAAGGAAGGAAGAATACAAGATGCAAACCACAACGCTTAAAAACAAGGCAGCTTTGCATTTCCTCCAAAGTGCTCCCCACACCCAGAGCTGTACAGCAGCCAACCTGGTGGGCTTCTGATCTTCCCAAATCACTTAACACTTCTCTTTTATTTTTGTCCTAAACATAAGCATTTTGCTTGGATGGCTGATTCTGGCAACATGCCCCAGACATTACACTGGGGCTGCTTTTGCTCTAGGAGATAAGTCTGTAATGAAGGTTTCCTCTGCTGTGTCTCTTTCCCTCATAGTGAAAGTCTGTAATTACCAGTGAGGGGCGAGGCAGACAGCACTGAAACAATGTCATTTGAACGGGGGTGAGACATGCTTGAATTGCTGGGTTGTGCTTTTCTCCTCAGCAGGACTGCTTGTGGATCTGGACCTTGCTTTTAACCCTTGGCATGGCAGGGAATGCTGTCCCCCTCCTCCCCCAGCCAGCCTACATGCACCAGATCTGCCTGGCTCCAGCTGGGGCAGATCCTGTTGGATGTAGCCAAGATGTGAGTGTCCAGCTCCTCCACCATGCACAAGGGGCTAAGTGGCACAAATCAGCAGGGATTTCCCTCTGGTCATCATGTGGGTAACTGGGGTTTTGGAGTTGACTCCGTACGGCACATGCAGTGTGTTAAAGCAGAGCTGTTGCTATCTACTTGCTCCAACTCATCTAGCTCCCTCCTGCACTAAAGCCACATGCTTCCTGCTTCTTGATGGAAGGTATCTTCTTGTGGTAAAATTCAATCAAACAGAGTGTGCAGCTATACTCCATATCCTTTCTGGCAAAAGGAAGTGGCTAAGAGAAATATAGCAACAGAGCCTCCTCAAAGTGACTCTTAAGGTTGCCTGCAGACCCATGAAGGCTACCTGTATCCACTTTGCAAGCCAGCCTTACAACCATGCAGGCTAGAAGCCTCTTAGCATCTATAAAAAATAGTACAAGGTACAAGGTATTTTTTCCCTCCTTCATTAGTTACTCTCGAAGCGGTGAGTTTTCAGTTCTCATCTTCTGTAATGGTACCCATTTGGGGGCTTTACTTTTCAATGTACGTAATCCTGCCACAGGGTGCTCAGCCGCATTCCCAGGAAGCTGATGGGGTTCCACAGGGGGACATTGCTAGAGTCTGGTGTTCTGTATTCAAGGCTTTCCTTTCCCTTGGTCTTGTGTTCCCTGCTTCCTTGCCCGTCACTCACTCCTGTTGGCAAGGCTGATTTAAATCTATCCAATGGTACTAGGTTCACTCAAGAAAGAATAATAATTGCAGCACTGAGCTGTGTGGCTTCCGTTTCATTCCCCACATAGCATTAGGGTGCTCACCGAAACCACAGCATTCATGAATCCTTGCCATATGCAAACATGCAATTAATTTGCTTTTCACTTTCCCCTTTACTTTCCAAGCAAGAGGGGTAAAAAAGTATAAGTCTCAGTGTATGTCACCTCAGCACGTGCAGATATGTATGTCTGCATCTTGCTCAAGTGTTCCAGCATGGCTCACGCTTATCTGGACTTGATGGTTACCAATGAAACTTGTCTGTTTGCAGAATTTAATTTGATGCAGCACTGGTTCTGGGCAGCTGCATGCAAAGCAACATGCAGAACACAATTTGTTCGCTCTTGGAACTATGGCAGCAGGTTTATGGTTTCACAGGGCTTCCACCCATTTCTCTGAGCTGGGATAGATACGATTTCCTTGCTGGCTCTCCTCCCTGCCCCACAACTGCTCAGTGGTGGTGAGACCAGGTGTGCTGGGTACCTGGCTGGGAGGCAGCGCCCAGGAGGAAGAAGGAAACAAAAAGCAGCTGAAGCTGGCTGCAGGGAGAAGTGTATGTATGAGAGAGAGTTTAAGCCAGCATCTGGAAGGAAATCAAAAGGGATCCGGGTCTCCCGGATGAGCTGGGTCTGTGGAGCAGAGGGCAGAGAAAGGCTCCAGTGTCTGCAAGTCCTTCTTCGAAAGTTACCGCTTGCTAGAGGACATTTTGCTGGATTCCTCCCCTCCTATCTTGACTTTTTCATGGGTTTTGAACTGCTCCAAAAAAAACTAAATGAAGAAATCACAGCCTGAGTGTTGGATACGTAACTACTTGTGCCATCGCATACAGCCTGACTCCTAAGGGACTGCCTGGGAACTGCAGTGCCTCTTCTTTGACCTAGGTTGAAAGTCCTATTTCCATCCTTTCCTTGTTCTCAGTGAGATTTCAGAAGCAGGGGGGACCTACAACGCAGAAGCCACTCACTCTCTCTGTGTTACATAGAACAGTGAGCAAAATCGCCCCCTAGCAATATACCGACAGGTAATCAAGTCCAGAGAAAAGCTGAAGAGAAATAAAGGCAGGACTGCTATTAAGACCTACTTAAGGGCCGAAGTATGGAGGCTGTACGGCTCCAGAAAGCCTTTGAGGCTAGGAAGATGGCTTGTAGCAGAAACCAGCTATTCCATCCACATGAACACCAAAGCTGGGGAAATAAACAGGACAAATAGTATCTTTTGTCACATTGAAGTAAAAGCTGTGCTGTGGTGGCAGTCCTAAAAAGCCAGCCTTACCCACAAGGCAAGCAGATCTAACAGCAGAAATCATTTCCATACTGTCTCTCCAGGCTGCAAATGAGGGCAAACCCCAAGTAGATGTCCCCTTCTGTAACAACGGAGCCTGCCAGCAGCAAACCAAAAATCACTGACAGAGACAATTTGCCCCATGTTCCTCAAGAAACACTTCTGCTCGATGGGTTTCTGAAACCTCCTGGTTCAGTCTTGGAGAAGAGAAAACAAAAGCTTCAGCTTGTCAGGCTGCAAATGGCCTGGATCATCGCGCATGTGTTCAAGATCAGGGGCTGCTTCCCATCTTGCACGTCATGCTCACAATTGTGCAGGGTGAAGGCAAAGCAAATGCAAGGTGGCACAACAAAGGACTTCAAGTTCTCTCTCTTTGTGGGTATAAAGGCAGGCGGTGTCAGAAAGACCAGGCCAGATAGAGCACAGGAAAGCGGAATAAATTTCTTTATGAGAACTGGGTTGATGATTCACTTCTCAGCACTGATAAAATGAGCTTGGTCATACATGTGCATTAGCAGTATTAAATATTGTGAGGCCAGGAAGGCTTATCTGCTCTCAGTTTGAGACTTGTTTAATCTAAACATACTTGGTTGCTGTTTCAGTCTCCTGCTGTGATCAGATTGCAAGTAAATCTAAATATAACATCAGAGAAAATAAGTCTGAAAAGGGATTTGAGTGACCATGTGACTCAGCCCCTGCCAGAAGGTTGCCTCTTGATCAGCCATATATGTGTCCAAAGAGGTGGCTGCAGAACTTGGTTTTAAAGATGCTCTGGTGAGAGCAACATTGCCACTTCCCAGGCACCTCATCTGGGTGCTTTTCGCCTCCAGTATGACAATGGAAAGGAATTCTTGCCTTCTTATTTCCTGCAGCTCTTTGAATGCCTAAAGAGTGTTGGCTTGACCGCCTTTTCTATGTACACAAGAAACTCAGTCCATTGCTAGGGTCTTCTTTTTCTCCAGTTATTCTCACTGCCCTCCTCTGGGCTCTGCCTAAAGGGTGGCACCCTAGATGGGCATGATATTTGGATAACACCATATTCTGCATCGATCCTCTGCAGAACACAAAGGGAAACCCATATTATAAAGGGTTGGTAGGAGGATTCCTACATTTATAACCCAGTGTGGCATTTGCCTTTTGCATAGCCTCATGTTACTGCTAACATCATTCAAGTGTTGCAAGCAGTATCGCTGCCAGGCTTCTTCTGCAGCAGCACTGCTCAGCCTGTCCTTTCCTCAGTTGCTGCGGGCACTCTCTGCCAGCTGTAGTGGCACGTCCAACTCTTTCCAGATTGTGATCACCTCCATTCACCTATCAACACTTTTCTTGTCCTCAGATCTCTTTTGAAGCACAAAACTACTCACCTGCAGAAATACTTTTCCTTTTTGGCTCCAGACACTCGCTCAGCCCAGAGGTAATGTTTAAATTGCTTGTAATAGACTGCGCTTGCATCTAATGTGGGGAAATGTCCATTTTAAAGCTCTGCACAAGTGCGATGGATGAGAGTCACTGTCAAAGGTCTCTAAGACTGGACAGAGTAGCTTGCAGTGCAATAATGAAAAGAGAGGTTTGTTATAATCCTTGCCTGCAAAGATGCAGCAGCAGAAATAGACAGGGGAGCTGCATCTGGGTAGTTGTAGTCATCACTAAAAGTATTAAATAGAAGCAAGATCTCAGAACAGGCAACTTAATTTTTTCTGAGATATTTTAAACTTCTGAATGGACTTCACAGTCCCTATCTGAATGTGCCAAAGCATTTTTCCTTCAGAGTGCAGACAAACAAGAGAGGTTTACTTTGCTTGACCTTTTCAGACGACACTGCCACCCATGCTGTGCAAACAGTCGCAGGAGCTGACACCCTCTCAGCTTCCTTGGTCCGGTGTTGAAGATAAATACAAAGCGTGTCCTGAGATGAGGCTTCTTTGTGTTTACTTGGGTGAGGCACTGAACTAGAAACTCCTGGTTTCATCAGAGAGTCTTCAGAGTTGGGGAACTGATATCTATGTTTGGCTAGCGGTGGGAAGTGGAAGCTGCCCTGTTGTGGCTCTGCCTGTGCTCCGTCACCCTGGACTGTCACCTCATGGCTATCAGAGGGCTCGGTCCTTCTGCTTGTTGCAGCTGAGAACTGTGCTGAGTGGAAAAAGCACTAAAGAAAAGATATCTTTCCCCTTGCTTGGAGACAGAGGTTTGCTTCTTGCTGAAGAGTTTGGACATACTTATCCCCATCTGAGAGTGGCAAAGGTTTCAGTATTCCTTCCTTTAAATCCACTGCATCCATACTGGCAAAGATGTTTCCTTACCATTACGGAAGGAGGAACAGCATTATTTCCTCAGCACAACTCTGTCCTGGTTAGATTTATGTCTCTGAGCCTTTTACCCAAAGGCTCTTTACACTTGACTGAAACATAAGGTAAAACTAAATGTAACTGAAAGAGCCTATTGTTTGTGCAAGTATAAAGGCTTTTGTGTGCAAAAGGCAGCATGCAAGGAGTAGCCAAGGAGTGCGTGAAGTTGTGCTGTTAGTTCTGAGGCCCGTTTGGAGTGTGGAGTGAGAGCCTGTGATGGCCATATGGATGGAAACCCACTGTTTGCTTCAAACACAGGCTCCAGCCAGCCTCAAACCTGCACTTCCCCACCATAACCCTCACTGTTCACAACTTTCAGACAGGTTTCTTCCAGGAGAGATACACTGCTGTCTTTTCTTTTTCTTCACATACCTGTGACCAAGAAACAACTGCTGGGAGATGAGACTCTAGTCCATTCCCTGTGGAGCCATGAAAGCAGTGACAGATTAATAAAACATCAGGGCTATCTCAATAGGATTATTATAAGTGGTTTTCCTGAGTGTTGGTTGGAGTAAGGATGAGAGAGGACAGGAATCCATAATCCTATTTATCTGAAGCCATATAATCTTCCCGAAGCTCTTTAATGGTACCTAACTCTTTAATCACAGAGCAGACACATGGGCTACTGCGCCCAGGCCTCCCTGCAAGCCCACCGTGGGGAGTGGTGGCAAAGAGACCTGCCTGTGGGCTTGCGGCTCCCCTTTGGACATCAGCCCCTCGGGACACCCACCTTTCCAGGCTCTGCATCCCAAGGGGTGATTCACAAGGATCACTAGGTTGGAAAAGATCTCTGGGATCATCGAGTCCAACCATTCCTATCTGCCACTAAACCATGTCCCTGAGCACCTCATCTACCTGTCTTTTAAATACCTCCAGGGATGGGGAATCAACCGTCTCCCTGGGCAGCCTCTGCCAGTGCCCGATGACCCTCTCTGTGAATTTTTTTTTTTTTCTGATATCCGGTCTGAACCTCCCCTGGCACAGCTTGAGGCCATTCCCCCTTGTCGTATCACCTGTCACTTGGGAGAAGAGGCCAGCACCCACCTCTATACAACCTCATTTCAGGTAGTTGTAGAGAGCAATAAGGTCTCCCCTCAGCCTCTTCTTCTCAAGGCTAAACACCCCCAGTTCCCTCAGCCACTCCTCATAAGACTTGTTCTCCAGCCCCTTCACCAGCTTCGTTGCTTTTCTCTGGACATGCTCCAGAGCCTCAACATCCTTCTTGTGGTGAGGGGCCCAGAACTGAACACAGTATTCGAGGTGCAGTCTCACCAGTGCGGAGTACAAGGGCAGAATAACCTCCCTGGACCTGCTGGTCACACCGTTTCTGATACAAGCCAAGATGCCATTGGCCTTCTTGGCCACCTGGGCACACTGCTGGCTCATGTTCAGTCGCTATCAACCAACACCCCCAGGTCCTTCTCCTCCAGGCAGCTTTCCAGCCACTCTTCCCCTAGTCTGAAGCGCTGCATAGAGTTGTTGTGCCCCAAGTGCAGTGATCCCAATAATCCCAAGGCACAATTCTCGGGGATGCGGTGACCCCAATGATCCCAAGGGGTGGGAGTGCGGGGGGCGGGCAGAGGCTGCTGCCGGCAGGGAGGGCTCTGGCTCTGCGGAAGGGAGGGTCTGCTCGGTTCACGAACTGCAGTCATAGAATCGTCATAGAATCGTCATAGAATCACGGAATCGTCACGGAATCGTCACGGAATCGTCACAGACTCATAGAATCGTCATAGAATCATAGAACCATGGAATGGTTTGGGTCGGAAGGGACCTTGAACATCCCGCAGCTCCCCCCCTGCCCCGGGCAGGGACACCTCTGCCGCCCCCGGGCTGCCCCGCGGCCCTCACGCCCCGGGCGGCGCGGGGGTCGCGCTGCCTTAAGGGGGTGTGGGCGCGGGAGGTCCCGCCCCGCGGGTCCCGGTGCGCGGGCGGGGCCGGGCGGCGGCTCCCGGTCCCTCGGCAGCGGGCGCTGACAGCCGCCCCGAGCAGCTGCCGGCCGCGCGGCACCGGCCCGAGCAGCGCCCCATGGCCCGCAGGGGGGCGACGCGGCCGCAGTGAGCGGAGTCGGGGGGCGCGGAGCCCCCGCCGCGGGCGGCATGGACGGGGTCCTGGAGCCGTTCCCCGCCGAGCGGCTCTTCCCCGCCGCCGGCACCGGCTTCCTCGACCTCGGCGACTTCAGCGAGGCGGACTTTCTCAGCAATGTGGTAAGGGACCGCCGGCGGCGCCACCGACGCCCCGGGGATGCAGGGTCCCCCGGGGATGCGGGGAGCCCCAGGGATGCGAGGAGTCCTATGGATGCGGGCGATCCCCGAAGATGGGGGGTCCTCCCGGGATGCGAGGACCTCCGGGGATGAGGGGTCCCCCGGAGATGTGGAGGACACCCGAAGATGCAGGGTCCCCCGGGGATGCGAGGAGCCCGGGGATGCGGGGACCAGGGCACCGCTCCCGGCCAGCCTCCCCCGCCCTCGGGGCCAGGCAGCCCTAGGAGACCCCGCCGGGCAGTCGCAGCGTTTTTTTCCTCACGATGCGCATTTTTGAGGCAGAGGGAGAAGCGCGAGTGCCGGGTGGGGAGCGCCCTGCCCGGAGGCACGGCCGGGAGAGCCGTGAGCTCAGCGCCTCCGCGCTCCTCTGCTTGGAACTTTATTCCTTAGAGTGACATTTGGGAGATGAAGCATCTGCCGCTTGGCGTTAAGGCTGGGCTGGTTTACTTTGGAGGGAAGGGTGAGGAGGAAAAGTGACTCGGGCAGAAAATGTGTTGCCAGTCCCAAGGAACCAAAGGAGCATTGTTCACCTCTAGGGAAGCTGTCCAGTCTCTCCAAAAAGTCAGGCAAGTCAGTCTTCCTTTGGAAAGAATTTAGCAAATATCTATTATATCTACAAATCAACACATCATACTGCTAATATATGAGGGATTTGTATGCCAAAGGTAAAGTCATTACTTCATAACATCATTTTTGTAATGTTGATAATTGATAATTAAACGTATCCCAGAATACCACCAATAATCTGATTTTACATGGCATAGCACTCTTGCAGACTTCTGAATGAGAATTAGCAACTATTGGAGACCAAGCCGTGCACGAGTGCCTCTTCCTCCGAATCATAGAGAGCACTCCAAGGTTCTTACCGGTACATTATTTATTTTTCTGCCTCCGCATTTTGTTCTGCTGAGTCTGACCCAGCCAGTGAGGCTGATCCAGTTGTTTTTACAGAGTGCTGGAGGTAAAGAAATTGAGTCCAGCAGCTCTCCCTGAGCAGCTCACACAGGCTGTCCTGCCTGAGCTTTCAGTGGGAGCCTGTGCTGCGAATCTTGAAAGCATTCAGGATGGGTTCAGAGACAACCCAGCCCTGTGCAGAAGGGGGAAGGGCCTCACCTCAGAAGTGGTTTGGGGTGAAAGCATCACCCGATGCTTGGCAGCACCTGCACTGCCTGCAATCAAAGCTCTGCCAGCCTGTGAGCAGCTGCAGCCACTGGACTGTCCCCCCGCTCGGGAGAGAGAGATTTTAGCCACAGCTTGTTACTCCCCTGTCACAATACTGGCACCTCCTACGTTCTCAGTGTAGTGCTGTGAGGGTCTCTGAGATGATGCAATGAAAGCAGGGGAGATGCCAGCACCACGACACAGAAGCGGAGGACAGGGAGGGAGGACTGTAGCCATTAAACATCTGATGAATCACTTTCTGGTTTGCTACACAGAAGGTATCCAAAGGGTTTTATGCTGCCTCAGTTGTGAAAGAGAAAGTAGAGATGCAGAATTTGCATATATTAAATGCACCACACTTGGTGTGTGGAAACACACCGGGTCTGGGAAGGAGATTATCCAGCAGCCCTGTGTCTCACCAATATCACCAGCTCCTAATTTCCAAGATACTATGGTGCCTCAAGTTTGATTGGGCTCTATGGGAGGCAGTAGAGTCCTGCTGTGCTCATTGCAGACCTTCCAATGGCATGTCACCCCAAGAGTGAGCGCTTGTTTGCACTGCGAGACCAGTTGTTAGGAGTCTCGTGCCTTTCCTAACTCCATATATGTCCAGTGTGGATAAAACTGTGTTGATACCAAGTACTTTGTCAGGACTGTTTATTCCCTTACCAAAGTGAAATAGTATGCATTGGCAGTCCTTTTACCTAGATGCAACATGGGCTGCGGTCAGAAGTCAGGGAACCTCTAACCAATATAGGTTTTACCTCTTTGTAGCTTAAATACAACTTCTGCCTGCAAGCTGTGAAAAAGAAGCTTTTGTGTAAGAGTGCCATCTGGTGCCACCTGCCAGGACAGTGTGTTTAAAGTGTACAGTGGCCGCGTGCAGCCTGGCTCCATCCTGCCTCATTTAAATGGCCTTTCGGCTTGGAAAGTTGCTTTTTGAAGTAGCCTGTCCTTGCCTTCACAGTAACTAGGCTGTGGTGACTCAGATATCGTTGTGCTTAGCTTAGTGTCAGAAAAAGGAATGCTTTGGTAGATTTTTTTCCAAAATACTAGCCCCACAGACTTCAATACCTTCTCTTCCTGCAGATGATAAATAGAAGAGATTCTGTAGCCACTTCTCGCCTACCGAATCTGTTGGTGATATAAGAGCCAGAACATAATCACACTCTTTGTTCTCACTCTGCATGACAGCATGGAGAGAAGGAATACACTTACATTTTCTTACTGAATACAGCAAATCTCCTGGGATCTTGAGATGTGTTGAGTTCTTTTTATGCAGAACTGAGCAAAGCATCACCGTACACAATAGCTACAAAGTTGCCAGTGCCTTTGCTTTAAAGATGGGCAAACTTTTCCAGATATTGTTCAGCGAGCATTTTTCTTAGAGTAGGCCAGGAGTTTTGGTCATAAAATACCAGTATTAAAACTTTTTCAGAGGACGATTTCTTCAGAAGGGAAGTCGAAAGAAAAGATTGATGAACTTTACTGCAGAGGCTGTGCTCCTTTGGGGCAAGAATTATGTATCTCTAAACCACGCTTCTTTCCTGAACCTTGGCACTCCTGATAATCATCTTGGTCTTTAAAAAAATGATTCCCTGTGTTGTTCATCTAATGTTGTGACAAAGAAGCAATGAAGGCACATGTGTAGATGCATCCTCAAAAAGGACTGTGTGCATGAAACAAAACGAACGAAAAAAACGAGTGATTTGAACAAGTGTGGGCATGTCATTCAGAAAGACCCAGACATGTGGGAGGAATGGATCACCAGAAACCTCATGCAATTCATGCAAGGCCAAATACTGTCTCCTGTCCCTATGATGGACAGACTGACCCACCAGGGGCTCATGCCACAGTAGCAAAGGTGGCTAGCAGCAACAATAGGAGGGTGATTGTAGATATACAGAAGAATGCCCCCTCCCTGGAGGTGTTCAAGGCCAGGTTTAACGGGGCCTTGAGCAGCCTGGTCCAGTGGGAGGTGTCCCTGCCCAGGAGTTGCAACTGGATGATCTCCAAGGTCCCTTCCAACCCAAACCATTCTGTGATTCTATGGTTATCCCCCTTTTCTTGACAGTCATAAAACCATGTCTGAAATACAGCATGCGGTTTTGAACTGCCTGGTATCAGAAAGATTTAGATAAATCTGATTGTTGTGGAAGGGATGGTCATCAAGATAGCTGGGAGCTGGAGCACTTTTCCTGTGAGGAGAGAATGAGTGAGTTGAGCTTGGTCAGCTGGAGGAGAGGTGGCTCCAGGGGGACCTAGCAGCAGCCTGCCTGCACTGGTGAGGAAGCTACTGAGAAGATAGAGCCAGACTCTTTCCATAAGTGCATGGCAAGTGGATGAGTGACCATAAATTGGAACGGGGAAGGTTTAGACTAGGTATAAGGAAGCAACTTCTCCCTGTGAGGACAATTGAGAGTGGATGAGGCTGCCCAGAGATGCTGTGGAAGCTCCTTCCTTGGAGATTCCCAAGACTTATCTGGACAAAGCCCTGACCAACCTGTCTGCAATTAGTGTTGGCGTGCTCTGAGCAGGGGTCAGACTAGAGGCCTTCTGAGCTCCTGCCCAACCTGCCTGAGTCTGTGATTATATGGTGGGTTTGGGTGTTTTGGGGGTTTTTTTTTTTTTGAAAAATCTTAAGAAGAGTAGTGTCTCCTCAGTACTTGGAAGGGAAATCTCCAAGGGACTCAAAATGCTTAAGTTCATTATTTAGCTTCTGCTACCCAAACTTACATATGATGAGTACTAACAGCATTATCAGTCTCCTTTTGCTCAGAAGGCCACCTACTGCTCTTGAACTCAGGCAACTTTGCTCGTCTTTTTCTGCCAGAAGAACCTACTATAAATGAAGCTAATCCTTCATGCAGTGCCTGCTTATCAATTTCACCTGTCTGTCTTTTGCCCAATCCAGGATTCCTGGTCATTCCTACGAGCAGCCATCTATTCACTTACAGTCTATTACAGCTGCACTCAGAAAGCTCTTACTTTCTCTCTCAACTCTTATCAGTGCTGTGAAACTCTTCAGAAGCCGTATCTTTTGAGTTAGTCACCACTGTGCTTCGCTGTGTTTGTAACACTCTGGTGTCAGAATGAAGCCAGAATAAACCAGCCAAACAGGAGGCAGTAATTCTTTTTAACCTAGTACACCAATGGGTTCTTTTCTTTGCTATGTTTCTGTATTTTAGTATGAAAAATACCTTCAAAGATGACTTTAGATGTTTATGTAAACACAGCTCTGTCTTGACTTTCCTTTTCAAAGCGTATTCTTTACCTCCCCCTAAAAGGGAGACATCAAGGCAAAAAAAAATAGTCTACATGGTAGTGGAGGTCTCCACTGTTAGAAGTTACAAAATGGCAATTCAGGCTGTCTAGGTGTTAAGCGAGGCCCTCTGGGAATGCACGGTGAAGTGCTCTTTCAGTGTCTGATCCTATATGTATGGGTGATGTGTCAAGCAGCATCTTCTGGAGCCTACTGAGGGGCAACAGGATGGGAGAGGATCTGCTTGTCTCTGTGGGTTGCTCCTTGAGCACAAAATGAGTTTTGTCCCTACTGGGTGCTCTTTACTTTAATATTGTCCAGGCCTGCAGAAAGGAGGAGAGTAGCAGGACTGTATATATTGAGTAGGCTGAGAGCGGTGCTGGTGCAACTGCTAAGGGGAGCTTCCCCTGAAGATAGACACCATTCACCATGCAAGAAGCCTGCACACATTTCAATTGCTCTATGCCTACTACAGGGGCATAAATAGCACTTAAGTAGTGCTTAGGTCTTGGACTGACCTTTGGTTTGAGTGAGCTCCCTCTCACCATCTCCACACACAGTGAGGATGAAGAGCTCAGGCAGATTTGGTCTTCTAAATCTCATTCCTTCCAGCTGCTAAAGAGGAGAGCCCTGCTGTACTGGCAGGCTGGGCCTCTGCAACTGATGATAGTTCCTTGTAGGGACACGCATAGAAAGCATTTTGGCTCTCTGTTCCCATGCATGGTAAAATTTGGTAAGTGACACATTCCTGGTTGGTAAGCCAAGTACTGGGCAAGGCCAGACTTTCAATTTTGCTTGGAACTTGTCAGTCAGAGATTCTCGTGGCATCTGGAGCACAGATACAGAAAGACTTGGTGGGACCATCAGACTTGGCCTGATGGAAATTAATCCTAAAATAATAGTTTCTAGAATTTCCTGTTTCATTAGTCTCTATGGATCCATCTCATGGTTCCTTCACTTCATGTCTGTGCTGCTCCTTATCATAGCAGGACTTACACTTGCAGAACTGCTAGCAAGCAAGATGAGACCAGAGCTGAACACAGTACTTCATGGGCTTCTGAGCCTTCAGCATCATCACCACGGGATCATCACCAGGAAATGTATTTCCATTTTGGTAACAAAGAGGGAGAGAAGCTTGAACTTCCTTAGGAAGACTCTAGGTCAATGCTTTCTCTACAGAGACTGAGGATCATTTGTGTGTCCCTCCTAGCCAACAAGAAAACATTTGGGTAGTCATCTTAAATAAAAATGTTCCTCTGTTGGACAACTGCCTGCACATGCTGAGGATCCACTGACCTAAACGCTCATCTCAGCCAAAGTGGGAGAACCCTTCATCTGCACTGGTAGACTAGAGCTAGAGGAGAGGTTGCAACCTGGAGCAGGAGTGCAGGAAAGCGTGGTTGAAAACAGAGTTAAACAGTAGAGACAGGGCCATCGTCCTGGTAGGGAGCAGCAGGAAGGGCTTTGGTGAAGTGCTTGCAGAGTAAACAAAGGGAGGGTTTTGCAAGGGGCAAAAGAATATCTGTGCATTCAGTCCACTCCCACTGAGGAAGGAGGTCAGAAGCACCAGCTGGGAGACACTGGAGTCATGTATGGCTCAGGCCATATCTGCCAGGTGGTCCCCATCCCCTCCAGCATAAGGCAGTCATTCAATGCATTCACCAGTTTCAGAAAGGAGAAAACCTAGAGGTCTCCTCTGTACAGACCAGGATATAGAAAGTCTCTGAGTCTGTTCCATTGGACCTCTTGCTGGTACCAGCATGTGTGCCTAAGCATAGTGTCTAGTGCCTTCTAAACCCTATGGCAAGTATTGAGTTCATCAATCAAAGTGCCTTCTCCTGCCCAGAAGCCCACCTGGTGCTGCTCTGGTCTCCTCTGGCATGGCACGATCTCATCTGACACTGCTGGTCTCATTTGGCGCTGCCCTTGTCTAACTGAAGCCTGGAACAGAGCTGTCTGTGGTAGAGAGGGGAATTTGGAAATAAGAGCATTTTCTGAAGCAGCTCCTTAAAGGGAAATTTTAGAAACAGGGATTTCATAGCTACAGATGCTGCCCTGCAACTTTAAATGTGGCTAGGCTGACACCTCTGCAACATACTCCTGTGTTTCCTTTGAGAATGGTCTACTCCTGGGCTTGGTCTTTTTTCAGCACTTCCCTATAGGTTTTCAGACTTCAATTTTTAATTAGCATTTAGTATATTACTTATTTGCTACTTAAAAATCTCTCAGTGTTAAAGGAAGTGAAGGAAAACACTTCACTGTGGAGTTGTTGCTGTGATGGCCACATGGCAGGGCCTCTTCTTATAGCTCAATATGAGGATTTGATTCTCAAGACGGACTTTTACCAATGCATTTTAGGGAAGGGATGAGTCAACCTTCTAAAGCCTGTGCGCCCTTGTCTGGCTGTTATCAGTCCTCTGCAGGAAACTGAACGGAACACAAAAGCCAGTTGGTGACTTGCCTTGCTGCATAGTTACAGGGGAACAGGCAGGGTACTAGGGATGAAGTGGACCATCTCAGCTCAACTAAGAAATGGCCAAGAGCTATCTCTTGCCCTGATTTGGCTGGAGGATTTCCCAGGGAAATTTCATGGCTGTGCCACAAGATCAAATGCAGTTACCAATGCTTCACAGGCAGTCTTGTGGCCAGCATTGTTATTCTTCAGGGGAGGTGCCTGTTGGAAAAGCCAAGTGTGTTAGTCCTCACTTCCAGGCCAATCTGAGTCCTGTTGATTGCAGCTGTCTGCTGAGGACTGT
The DNA here is from genome assembly GCF_017976375.1 of Cuculus canorus. Lineage (NCBI taxonomy): Eukaryota > Metazoa > Chordata > Aves > Cuculiformes > Cuculidae > Cuculus > Cuculus canorus. The sequence continues at coordinate 51,258,655 of NC_071405.1, forward strand.
ATTTATCCTCAGTTACACATCTGAACTGCTCGGACTTCCTGTCTCCATATGGGAGGTGAAAAGAGAGAGCAAGGGTGGATCCAAAGCCATGTTTTTCAACTGACCACCATGCTAGTATTGTGGCTGTCCTGCTGCAGCTGGTGACTTCTGAGCATGCAACCTTAATGCATTTTGGTATCCTCTGGCTGAAATAATTTATTGTGGTTTCAGCCTGGCAATAGGACACGGTGGCTGCTTGCACGGAGCCCTTTTCTTGTTCTTTCCTGTCTTTGGAGGTGAACTTGTGTTGTGAGATCTTAGTGGTTTTCTTGGATTGTTTTCTGGATGTTTTGTGTCGTCCCTCAGAGCAGAAATAGCTGAAAGGCTGTGAGGACCCCGAGGGTTTGACCAGAGCGACAGGGGACTACAGGTAGCATGCTGAAAGACAGGTTGTATCTTTCAACCTAGTTGCCCCTCCTGCCATAACTGCCATCCACTGTTTACATCTGTCTTATTCCCAGCTGCTCAAGAAAACAAATTTTTTTTTTTTTTGCTTCTGCTTTTGTCTAGGGTCATATCATTTAAGGTTTTCCTCCCCTATAATCTTCTGAGCTGACCTGAACACCCCAGGCTTCCTCGGTCACCCATCCCTTTCTGATTTCTTTACCAATCTTCTCTTTCTTTGCATCTTCCCTTTTATTCCTATTTTCTTAAATCTGCCTTTCAAATCACGTGAAGCTGCTTTGGTCAGCGTCCAAGTGATGGGTGCTGTCATTCTGCTATAACAAGGTCTCATGAAGGTTGGAACTGCAGATTTGCACACACTTTCACTCCTTTCTTTATCTTCCTGTTTTATCTTCTCACTTTCCAAGATTGCTTCCAGCCTGTGCAAGAGATTTCTGTAACGGGCATGGCTATTCTCCCTGAAACTAGCATGCAATTTAAACTGGTACTGGTGAACTTAGTACCATCTTTAGGGCTCAGAGGTCGTGCCTTTTGTGATACCATTCATTATGATCACTGTCCAGCCTGTTCAGAGGAAACTTACCCTTGACTAGCTCAGCAATGTTGCTTTTGGCTTCTTTATACTGTGACTTTGTCTTGATTAGGAAAAATGTTCGTTCAGGTCAGTTTGGCTGACCCGATTAGCAAAGCCTGCTCAAAATGCAGTTAACATTTCTCCCAGAATAGATGCAATGTAACGCATTCAGTTCAGCATCTGTGTCAGGAGCTCCCCTGCAACAGAATGTCAGGGCTCCCTTGGGAGGAACCTGGCAGCCAAAGCTGGAGGAGAGAAACAGCTTGGGCGGACACCAAGCATGTTACACAGGAGGGAGCTGGATACAACATTAGTTTTGGACAGTCATGCTGGATTGTCAGCATCCCTCCTGCAGGTGAACTTCCTTAAACAGATGCCCAAAGAACTCCCTAGCACAGTGTTCTGGGGACACTGGCTTCTCTTCCTGATGCTGTGGCATGTCCAGCTGGGAGCACTGCAGCTGAAGAGTAACATGTTTCTGCTGGCTGAGGTTCAGGAGATCTACCTTGCAAACCTGCTCCTGGCTCTGCAGTATTTGCAGCCCTCCCTCTCTTGAGAGGAGAGCTTTTTCTTTCAGGAAGGGGTAGCAGAGGGAGACCAGGATGAAGAAGAGTCCAGAGCTTCAGTCATTAATAATCGCAAGTTGAGGCAGCTTGATGTTAAATAAGTCCCATAAATTCATGACATTTGAAGGAAGGAGCTGGGCAGGTGCTTCTGGCTGAGCTCACTGTTGCCCCAGGGGAGGGACTGCAAGCCAGGCAGCTCAGGGAGGAGGAAACCAGCTCTGACATTTGTGAAGACTGTTGATGGAAGGTTTCTTTCAAAGCCTTTTCAGTGTCTCAATCTGAGAGCTCTTTGCCCAGGGAATGCTAGAAATCTAGCTCTTCTTTCCAAGCAAATGTGGCAGACTCTGAGAGCTGATGAGGTGCTGTTGAGCCACAAATATTGAATTGCCAATTGAATGATGTTGAGTTTGTTTTTATTGTCTCCCCCCCCCTGCCTCCTTCTGGACAGTAGTGCAATGAGGTTGTCAGGAATGGGAGAACTGTATTTTAGTCCCAATTCTACCAGCTACTAGCATGTGACCTTAAGGGTGTCACTTGCGGAAATGCAGTTTTTTGAGTCTATAAAATAGTGTACATTCTTACTGGCACGGGGCAGTACCATCAATGGGTGAAGCGGATTAATGAAAAGTTAGGCTGGGGTGAGGTTTTGCTAGTAGACACCTGCCAGGGAAGGTCCATAGGAGCTATTACTTTGCTTCTCCGGTTAGAGTCTCTTTGAATTAATTTGCCGCTATAAATGGTACTTGTAAAATTTTCAGTCTGTCAGGACCATCCTCTACAGATGCCCAGCTCTCCTTCACCCCTCTCCTGTTCATTACCCCCAGAGACTGCATGTGTCTGATTCTGACCTCAGATACTTCAAGGTAATCCAGAGTAAACTTTCTGTGTCAGTCTGAATGACTGTGCTGGTCAGCATCAGGATTTAAACTGAAGTACTTGGCCCATGCTGTTGCTGGCCTGATCTTTGGGCCTTTCTGAAAATCAAACAATTTGTGCTTTATAAATCCAGTGAATGGGCTGTACTCATACCTCATCCTCCAATGAACAACCAGATTCTGGCTCAGTCGCAAAACCTAACTTCTCCTTGGGCTTGATGCAGCTTGCTGAGAGCACCCCATTACGTTTCTGCCTGAAATTGCTGCATGATCAGGGCTGTACTGAGTTTCCAGGCTCCCCAAGTGTGTGTCGTCTGGTTTGTAACCAGAAGGAGATAACAAGCTGAAAGTACCAGAGTGCCATGGCTTTGTGAGTCCCCTAGGAGAACATTCAAGACCCATGTGAGTCCCTCCTGCCACTCAGCACATGGGTTTGTGCTTTCCATTTCTCTTTGGAGTCTGTCTGAGAATGGCCATTATCTACCAGGAAGAGCAATGCAGAGGTTGCTTTCCCAATCTCTGACACCTCTCCTGCTCTTCAGGATTTGTCAGAGTTGGCAGCAGTCCAGCAGCTGGATTAGCATTAAATAATAAGCAAACGGCCTGCAGCCCTTTTTCAGACCCAGCAAAGCATGTACCTTTCTTTCATTCTCTTCTTAGGTGTCTTTGAGCCCTGTTTTTATCACACATGGAGAAAGCTGAGCTCAGGCCAATGCTGGGGACAGAGCAGAGGGTGCTGCACTCCTATCTTTGTCACTAATTAGTAGCAGAGTGGTAGCCAGAGGCTGCTGGCTGTGAGAGAAAAACTGCTTTCTCCCTCTCCCTGTAACTGTGGCCGTGGTGAGCAGTTGGTGGCAGCTGTAAGCAGCTGCAGCAGAGCAGGAGCAATGCTCATTTCTTAATTTTCCTGCATGCTTCAGCTGCCCTGGCAACCTCCTCCTGCAGCCAGGGGCTGGATTTCCAGGCACACATTACTATGTCAACTCCAGCAGCTATGCAGTGTGTTGAGATCACCCAGCAGCCTCAATATCTACATGTAAGTGCTAGACACTCATGTCCATGCTAGTGCCCTGTCTGTCGGTCTCAGATGCCTTTCTGATATTCGGTGAAATTGGATTACATAGGTTTGCCAGAGGACTGATTATTTGTTCTGGGAAAGGGAAAAGGGAAGAAGGCCAGGAGTGATGGAGGATAGGGAAAGAAAGAGGGAAGGAAAAGCAAAGACAAGAGAAAGGTAGCTATGTAGTTAGCATTCCTGAGCCATCTGGACTTGTTGGCATGGCCCCAGCTGGAGAGGCTCACAGGTTTATGCACACCATGATGTAATCTCCATCATCCAGTATTTGATTTTTCTCTTTGCACTGGATAGTCTTGTATCTGGTGCATGTTTGAAGCGGGCATTTTGATTTCCTGTTGCTATTTGTGGACTTTTCCTGGCCGACCCTCAAGAGCAGCTTGGGCAGTTTGCATTCCTTAAGCTGAAGAAGCAATGCCACTCCGCCTGGCGCGGAACAGAAGCCAGCTGCCGCCAGCCTGCCAGCCGGGGAGGAACACCCCTGCACGAGGAACCAGCTGTGGTTTGCACCATGCTGCGGCTGGGGAGAGGGTGACACCTTTGCCTGAAGCTTGCGCTGCTGCATCTGAGCTCAGGAGCTGGCTCAGCCTTCAAAATCAACTCAGGGAGGGCTGGCAGAACCCCCCTTCCCAGCCACTTGTGGGCTTCCATGCCCTGCTGGGTCTTGCAGCAAATTCCTGTCTTTGGTAGGTGTGAGTAAAAAGCAACTGATGAATTCAGTCCCTCTCCCTTGCTAATGCCAGCACCAGGGAGGAGCAGGGCTTTTGGCTGCCCTGTGAAGCAGGTGGGCTTCACAGCACATGGGAAGAGGAGCTGGGGTGGCTGTGGTCCAGTGCTGCCAAGCACTCAGCCTTGCTAGGGAAAGGCCTGCAATCTCCTTCCCTCCATCACTCAGTGCCATTTCCAGGAGTCAGTGCAGTCTCATAGGAAGGATTCAGACTCACCTTCCCTCCATAGTCTGTAGGAGACAGCCATGCCTCCCCAAGCCCAGCTGTCTCTTTCTCTGGAGTCCTTCCCAGCACATGAAATGAAGAGGGTTTGCATGTCTGTCTTCATAAAAGCACACTGTTTGAACGTCTTTATGTTACAGGAGGCACACAAGAGCAAAGTGATCTACATAAATTCAATATTTGGAAGGGCAAACAGTGGAGCCATAGGTTCCCTCCTGCCATCAGAAATAGAGCAACTCGCACCCTCCCACATGGGTGGAAAGGTCTGATATGCCCAGAAGATGTAGATGGGATTTCAGTATAGCAAAGTACAGCTGCAAGCAAACTTCAAACCCAGTGATAGAGGATCCTTCAGAGTGCGCCATTCTCTGCTCTGACTCAGGAGATGTGGGTAGCTGTGTGATGAGCCATTAGGCAACAGTTTGACGTGAGCACACAGTACTCCCTCCCTCATGATGCCTCATCCTACCCACATGCCTCACTTAGCTTTGTTTCCTCCAGGGGCTTAGGAGTTGGGAAATGGAGTGCAGTGACCTCCGGGGAGCAAAATTTTGTTTGGCAGAGAATCCTACTGCATGCTTGAGAAGTTGTCTTTGTTGCACCCGGAGGGAGCAGGGCTCTGCTTTCATAATACCCTAGGGACAGCCCATCCACCAGGGATGGACTCACTGGAACCACAGGGCTGAGCTTTTCCACCCGACTCAGTGAGAGACTAGCTGAGGAAAACGATGGCCTCTTTATAAACCGACTGGCAAAACTCATGCATCTCTCCTGCGAGCGGGCCAGGGATTCTGAGTCACTGCTTAAGTGGGTTGCAGCCAAGGTAGTCTTACCCAAGACATTAAGTGAGAGAGGAGAGATCCACCCAGGAATGCCAGCACAAAGAGAAATAGTCATGATCATAATTAATAATAATACAATGGTGAAAAGATTCAGAAACATGCTGCCCAGTCCAAAAATAAAGCTTGAGGACAATTCAAATTCTATAAAGAAAAGAGAAGAGAGGAAAGAGTTGAGAAAGACTGCCAAATCCTGCATGTCAGCTGCAATGCAAGGAGTCCTGTCCAGCTGGCCTGGGTTCAAAGAGCTCCTATTGTCCAACAGCATTTCCAAGACACCATTCAAAACTTTCAGAAAATGAACCCAAGATGCAGGGTGAGATTTATCACACAATAAAGGCAAGCCAGATGTGTGCACCCTTTCGGAGAGAGGAGATGGGAGGAAGGCAATGGAGGAGCGAAGCTGGGGAGTATCAGACGGCAGAGGCAGTGGGGAAAAGGGTGGCATGAGAAGGTCTGGTGCTTTGAGCATCCAGGCAAGAACAGGGACTGGATGTGTCTGTGCTGGGACACATGGTGGGCACTTGTGGAGGGTTTCATGTATATGGAGAACTCCATACTTGGGAAAATTCACTTGGCATCAGGATTAAGGGATAAAAGGAGAAGATCTCACTGATGCTTTTTCTGTCTTGTTGCACGTAAAATCATGATGGATACTAAGAGGTTATTGTTGCTTCTGATCTTGGATTATTTACCTATGGATTAAAGCCATGTCTGAAAGGATGCCCAGAAGCCAAGCACTGTAGATGTTATCTTGATTTCCCAGGGCTTGCACAGTCTTCATTATTGCTTTGCAGCACTGTCCACCCTGGCAGGGCTGTAACTTCTTTTGCCATGGGAATCACTCACTTCCACCTGAGATCTGATTATATTAAAATTAGCAATTAATTATACAGAAACAAAATTTAATCTTTGAATCTGCTGCTAATGTGGAGTTACATGGTTACAACCTACAAAATTAAATAAATCCTCAAGTTCTCCCTGCCTCCAACAAGACCAGTCTTGTTTCTGCCACCTACAAAATAACCTGGTACAGTAGCCATGTGATACCACACTCCACAGATTGTAAGATGACTTGGTTTTGTTCTCAGGAAGACTTCTGGTAGTAAGGACTTGTTCACCTAAGAGCAAAAAGCCTGAGAAAACTTCAGAGGCTTAAGCTAGAGTGTCCCTCTTTGCAATGACTCATGTTCAGTGACTGTCATTAGCTTCTAAACTAGTTTTGGTTTTTTTTAGGAAGGGGTGGATTTATCTGAAGCCTTTAAACTGAGATGAGATTTTTTTTTTCTGTGACGCTTAGTTGCAGATGATGCATTTGAAGCAGGAGGAATGAATATAGCTCCTGCACTCAGCTACATAATAAACCATGTTTAATTACTGGATTGGTTCCTCTAGGCCCTAAACTCCATAAAGTCATCCATCTTGTGCTGCTCCACGAATGTCCATAGAAAGGATCCCCAAATCCACCAGTTTCTGCAAACACTTCTCCAATGCTAGGGTGCAGATGCTTGGTTGGTCTCAGACAAGGGAGCTTTCAGGGCAGGTTTTGAGGGCATAATGGATTTCCAGTCTTCAAAGGAACATGGCATCTCCTCTTCCCAGAAACTTCTGACTTTACTTCAGCACATGATCCCAGGCATCTTCATGTTTCTACTTCTTTTCACCAGCTACAAGGTACTCAGCTGCTGGGCCTTCTTGTGGAAAAGTCCAGCTTAGAGAGGGAATAGACGGAGAGCCAGGTATTGAGAAACGGGTTTCCTAGAGTGTCTTTCTCCTTCAGCCTTGATTTTCCTCCCATGATTGAAGTCACCACATTATCTCTCACCCGTCAGATCTCCATCCTTGTCTTTGGAAACACAGGGCTTTGATACCGTGTTCTCCCCCAGGATGGTGTTAATCCAGGCTGCTCCAGTGGTGACGAATAGTCTGAGAAGTATCACTGCCCTTTGCCGGCTAGGAAGGATTTCCCCATTCCCCAGAGACTCTGGTTTCTGCAGCTCCACCACTGAGGTGAAAATGATACCCTCAGCATTGGAGCTGAAGTTTAATTTCCTATCTGCTGCTCAGGGCACAGATTTTCCACTGGAATATTGGCAGCAGGTCAGAAATCTGCATTCCAAGCTGAATTGCTTTGAAAACAGTCCTGCTGCAGGACCCTACTCAGTCTGCTGGTTGCAAAACCCAGCTCTTGCCCAGCCTGGCCACTGAAGAGTCCTAGCTCTTGCTCTCTCAAGATTTTGGGTGAAAAATCTCTCACATCCTTGAGTCACAGACCAGCTGGTCCAGACTTAGTTGCTCTGTTATCGCCCTTCACAAAGGCCCAAGGAATGAAAGCCACTAGTAATGTTTGGTATTAGCTGCATGCCTCAGCTTTTGGACTTGAACAGAGTACAGCTATCTTCCTCTTCCAAGGCCTGCTTTTCTTTATAGGTCTCCAGGGACCTGCCAGGGGACAAAATGTGAATTATCTCCAATTTTGCTCTCTGAGCACTAAAAAGAAACAGTTTCAATGGGAAAAATTAAGCTGCTTGTAAAGATAATACAGACCTTTCCTCCTTTTCCAGTTTTCTTGCAAAGCAGATTTCTTCTGTCTCGCAGGGTGCCTTTCTCATTGTTTAGATTACCTTTCTTGCAAGGTGCAGAAAAAAATGCTCATAATGGCATAGGGGTGATAAGCTTTGTAAGAGCAGAGATCTCCCAGCTCTGGTGAGTCCAGCTTCATATTGGACAGGGCCAGAAGCTTTCAAGAAAGATGAAAAAAATGGTGAAGTGGCGTTTATTCCAATTTATTTTGGTTATTAAATAAACCTTCCCATTCTACTAACTAGTGACTGGCTTGAGTAGTTGCACCTCTCTAATTTATTTTTAATTTTATTGAGTATTCATGCTGTATTTCATGTCTTTTGGCAATACTGTGACCTGGCTTCACTGCAGCATGGCAGTGTAGTTCACAGAGAGTCACACAGAGTAGACCAGTGTTTTATTTCGTTTGCCCTACCCGCTGCCTTTCCTGGTACTGTGCATCCCTTTCCATCAAACAGAATTTTTTCCTAAACAGGCAGGCATGCCACACACAACTAAATCCATATAGGCTTTTTCAGGGTAGACTTGCCTCTAGATTTGCAGGGCTGGGCTGGAGCTGAATCACTGTGTTGCGCAGGGGTGCTGCAAACCAACAGTCATGGCTATGGAAACCCAGTTGTGTTCTTGCTACTGTGCCTCTGTCTGGGTTGAGAAGGGATGCATGTGTTTGGGCTCCGCAAAGGGCGTGCCATGGTAGAGGTGGAATGAGGGTACCGTAGCAGATACAGCCTTCCCAAAGATGATGGATTATATTTTTACACATAAGAAGATAAAGTTCACAAGAACACCCCCCTTCTGACGCTACGGCAGCTGAAAGACTCTTGGTGCTCCATTATGGTGTGGAGTTAGGGTGTCACCGGGAGTGTGCTGCAAACGCAGCTGAGGCTGCCAAGTTAACACAAAAAGGTAAAGAACCAATTCAGACAAGAGGACAGAGACCTGGGGACAGTGATGACAATGCAGCTTCTTTCTCTCAGAGCTGCTGCTTGTGTGAAGTCTCCGCCTGGACACTGTACTGACCTTGGCTTGGGAAGGAGCAAAGAACAGGAAGAGACCCCTGCCAGCTTGCCCAGGAGTACCTGCATTCCCACAGAGAACACCTCCCACGCATCTCCGCCGTTCGAACACAGCCCAGCTGCCACCACAATTGCTCAGAAATAAAGGCGGCTTTGTTTTGTAGCAAGCAGGTGTCTTTAGTTCTCTGAGAGCAAGAAAGTCCTTGAAGGAAAAACTTTATTTACCTTTCACGGACTCCTAGAAATAGCCCCCAAATTTTCTGCCAAATGAGGGTTAAGGGCAGCTCATCTAAATGTTTCATCCTGAGAGGGTTGTGGCCACTTCCATGTATGGTTTAAGTCCTCCTCTAATTTTTTTTGTCAGAGTCGGCTGCAAGGGAGTTGTAAGCCAAAGGAAATTTGGGATGCTTGTTGCATATGTAGCATACACGCAGCAAAAGCTTGCTGGAAAGCAGAAGCATTCCTGTCTGTCCTCCAGGATGATGCTGCTGGGAAGAGAGGTGCTCCTGTCTCTGCAGACTCAGCAAGTCTTGTGCAATAGGCAAACTGAGTACTGTAGCTGCTTTCCGCCTTGCACCAGTGGAGCGTGGTTTGCTCTAGGGGAGGCTGACGTGTTCCCCCTCCTCCCTAGCACACACATACCTACTCTACCCTCTGGCATCCACAGGTGGTTTGAGGGCACACGGATGGCCACACCATTGTGGACACACCATGATATGCCACTTGTCTTTTGATAGGTCTCGTCCAGGGCTCTGCCCTGCTCCACAGTCATTCCCCTCATAGGGTATTTCCAGTCCCTCCCACAGGACCCCTGCCCATGCTGTCTGCTAATCCCATTTATGCTACATCTAGATGCGGGTATACCAGTGACCGTAACTTCTGTGCCACAGCAGCAGAAGTTGCCTTCTGTGGCTCCTTCAGGGCTCCTGGGAAACCCAGTCACAGAATGGCAGATTTCAGCTTTCCATGTACCTTTTTCTCCTTTATTTTTTTATCCCTTTCAGAGGCAACACTTTTGAGTTACGACATAACTCACCCTCTCCCTCCACACCTGAGTGCCTCCCAAGATTCCTCCCCAATGAATGGCAGGTTCGCAAAGTCACAATTGCAGTCACAGCCACAACATTTTGATGTGGTCTGCATTGTGTACGCATTTGTAGCAACATCGCCCATTCTGTCAGCTGACATTTCACCACTGGGGCTGTGAGAACATGAAACCTTTCTGCCTGCCATGGAGGTTAAGAGCAGCTGATCTAAATGTTTCGTCTTGAGAGGGTTGTGTCCACTTCTGCATGTGGTTTAAGTTCTGCTCTAATTTTTTAGAGCAGCGTCTCTCGGAGAGGCTGGGACAATGTGCCCCTGTGCTTGGCACTGGTGAGGCCGCACCTTGAATACTGCGTTCAGTTCTGGGCCCCTCACCACAAGAAGGATGTTGAGGCTCTGGAGCGTGTCCAGAGAAGAGCAGCGAAGCTGGTGAGGGGTCTGGAGAACAAGTGTTACGAGGAGTGGCTGAGGGAAATGGGGTTGTATAGCCTTGAGAAGAGGTGGCTGAGGGAAATGGGGTTGTATAGCCTTGAGAAGAGGAGGCTGAGGGAAGACCTTATTGCTCTCTACAACTACCTAAAAAGAGGTTGTAGAGAGGTGGGTGTTGGCCTCTTCTCCCAAGTGACAGGTGGTCGGACAAGGAGGAATGACCTCAAGCTGCACCAGGGGAGGTTGAGGCTGGACATCAGGAAAAAATCTTTCACGGAAAGGGTCATCGGGCACTGGCAGAGGCTGCCCAGGGAGGTGGTTGAGTCACCATTCCTGGAGGTATTTAAAAGACGGGTAGACGAGGTGCTCAGGGACATGGTTTAGTGGCAGATAGGAATGGTTGGACTCGGTGATCTAAGAGGTCTTTTCCAACCTAGTGATTCTATGACGTCCTCTAAGGTGCTCATTAAGACATCCCGGGCTGAGAAAGAGCCGTGAAGGGGCAAAGAATCAGAATCACAGTGTGGTTCGAGTTGGAGGGGACCTTGGAGATCATCCACGGGCAGGGACACCTCCCACTGGTTCAGGTTGCTCCAAGCCCCATCCAACATCTTGAACACCTCCAGGGATGGGGCATCCACGGCTTCTCCGGGCAACCAGTGCCTCACAGCCCTCCGAGGGGGTGAAAAACCCTTCCTGCGTCCCACCCTCCATCTCCATCCGCGGGCCGCTCCGTCCTAACCCTGCACTCCCCCCGCCCGCCCCGCGCCGCGCCGCTGGCAGCGCCTCCCATTGGCTGCCGCCCCGCCCCGCCGCCCAATGGGCGCTGCGGCCGCTGAAGCGGGGCCCGAGGGCGGGGCGGCCGGCTCCGCTCCATCCAGCGCCTTCCCCCGATCGCGCCTTGAGCCTCCGCTGTCCCCTCCTAGGTCTCGTGGCGCCTGGGGCTGGAAATTGTAAATCCAGGTCCTCTGGCGCGGTGGAAGGAGGTTGGCGCGGCGAGAACCGCCTGAGACTTGCTGGGATCTCGAGGGGCGAGGCTGCTGCCGCCGAGGAGCAGCGACCCCTGGCATCTCTGGTCCGAGGGGCAGTGTCCTCTGGCACCTCTGTTCCGAGATACAGCATCCCGTGGGACCTCTGTTCCAAGAGGCAGTGTCCCCTGGCACCTCCGGTCTGAGGGGCAGCATCCTCTGGCATCCCTGCTCTGAGATGTAGCATCCCCTGGCACCTCTTGTCTGAGGGGCAGCATCCTCTGGCACACTTGGTCCGAGGGGCAGTGTCCTCTGGCACCTCTACTCCGAGATGCAGCATCCCCTGGCACCCCTGATCCGAAGGGCAGCATCCCCTTGCACCTCTGGTCTGAGGGGCTGCATCCTCTGGCACTCCTGGTCCGAGGGGCAGTGTCCCCTCGCACCTCTGGTCCAAGGGGCAGCATGCTCTGGCACCTCTGGTCTGAGGGGCTGCAGTCCTGTGGGGAGGGAGTTGGTGGCACGGCTCCTGCTGGGGAAGCTGGCAACTGCCTGACTTGCTGCTGTCCCAAACCCCTCCTCTTTCTGCCCATCTGCATTGTCCTACAGACTCAGCTTCAGAGCAAGTTCAGTCAAGTCCTTGGGTGTCAGGGAAGTGTCCTGTTTGACATACAGTCCAGGGCTGCGATGCTGAAAATAACCATCCATGACTTGGGCATTGCCGGCAGTCTGTGAGAAAGGCTAAGGGGTGCTGCTGGTCAGGGTGCTGTGCTTCCGTTGGAGGGAAAGAAGAAGGTCTGCAGGTGGTTTGGCCTCTGGTGCTCCAGCCGTGCCAGGCAGAGAAGCAGGAACAGCAAGGGAACAGCAGTTCAGCAGCAACCTACAGAGTAGGGCCCTGGGCAGACCGTGGAGCAGCGGGGAGCTGCAGTATGTGAGGGGAGAAACCAAGAGCGATAGGGGTCAGCATGGATGGGTACCACAGGGGTTTGAGAGAGCCAAGAAGTGGTTGGATAATCACTTGTGCCCCTGGGGGTGCAGATGCACCCACTAGCCTGTGAGAAGTGTGTGCAGCATCTGTCCATCCTGCCTGGATCTCGTTAATGCTGTCAAGACCTTCGCTTTTGTAAGGTCTAAAATTCACTGCATTTTAAAGAGAGCAGAAGGACTGTCTGGAGTGTATGGACTCTTCTTTCCTGGAATGTAAAGGAAACCTCGGCTGTGAAGCTGGAGTGCAGGGGGCTTCATTCCTTAGTGAAAGCAGAGAAGGGAAATGCAGATGTCACAGCTGGGACAGGAGATTTATCTTGGCAAGCAAAGAGGAAAAATACTTTCAAAAAGAAAAGAGAAAACTCAAAAGAATCTCCTCCCCATCAGCACTGCCTGCCAGCATGAGCAGAACCTCCAACCTGCAAAGGCCCTTCGTCTCCTGGGCCTGGGCTGCTGCCCAGCTGGATCAGCCCCCTGCTGCTTTCTCTTTGGAGCGAGACCATTGTGGTAGGAGCAGGGAGGCTGTGAGAACCAGGCTGATCCTGAAGGGAGGTTGTCTCCAAACAACTTAGCTGAAGTTGGGAAGCAGAAAGCCACAGTCAAAGGATGGAAGCGTGAAAGGGAAAAGGAGAGGCATATGCAGCCACAGTGACCACAGAGAAGTGGATCCAGGGAGAGGAAACCACTCCCTCCTCACCCATGCGTGGTGCCACTGGGCTACAAGAGGCATCTTTAAGGCATACCATGTGCTACTGGGCAAGGGAAGAGCCTTATTGCCCCAGTCTTTGCTTGGGGCCCCCAGGGGTCTAACACCAGCTCTGGGTGGGGGCAAATATAGGGCTTGCATTTGGATGTCTGGTTGCCTTACTTTAGCTCCCAAGATAGCTGTTGTACAACAGGAAAGGGTGTTCAAATGAGAAATGCACGCACGCACATACAGTGTGCTATTTAGACAACCCTACTCATGAGGTCAGGATGAAAACATGTGGTGGAAATATGTTTGGAAGAGTCCGTGCCGATGTCGGTCATCAGGAGTGGGAGGGAGCAGGAGCCAGCAGCTGACAGATTCACACTCTCTCCCCATGGCTGAGGTGGCCTCAGCCCGAGCAGATTCTCTGGTGGCACCACCGCAGCTCAAGTCTCTCTGTTGGGCCTGGAGATGCAGTGACCATTGCCTCCCCTGTACCTGTGCGTAGTGGCTCGTGCCCTTCAAACGGTGCCTCCCTGTCCTCCCAGAACTGCGGTGGGGGGACAGGCAGCCAGAAATCGGGCTTGGATCAGGAAATCCAGCACATCCTCGCCATTGCGTTTCTGTCCCTTGGCTGCCCCCTCCTTGACCGCTCACTAGTAATACAGCTTTGGAAACATATCTCGTGCTATTTCTTGGCTTTGGAGCATGGTTTAGAAGGAGAAGGAAGGAGAGTGTGAAAGGGAGGGGGAGATAGCAGGAGCAAATAATGCAAAATGAGACTGTGCTGTGAGGTTTGTATCTCATCTGGAAGCTGTTTTCCCCAATACGCTTCACACCCGCACCCTCTGGGCCTGGATGGTAAGGATCATGTTTCCTAGTTGACTGGTCCTCCTTGCTCCAGCCAAGCCCTTCTGCATGAAAGCTACTTGAGATATCTTAAAGGAGAATCTCAGCAGAGTTGCACAGTCCTTCATTGTCAAAAGCAGAAACACTTGGCCAGTTCCCTGAGGAGCAGGAGCTGGCTGATCTCAGCCTGGCTGCAAGGTTCTCTCAAGGAGAGAGTCTATGCCTTGAAGAGGCTGTGAGAGGATGAGCCTGCTCTGCTTATGCATCTCTGTACACCCCACCTCCATTCATATCTGAGTCCTGCGGACTGTTTCTTGGACCTACCACTGGCATATGCCTCTTGTCTGCTGAGATCTTCATTGACATGGCATCAGCAAAAATCTCTCCAAAGTCCAGCACAATTATTTCATTTAGTGGAAGTACATGTAAGCCTTCAATTGTGCTGGCCCCAGTCTAGGTGGTAAGTGAGGGCTTGTGTTTGCCCAGCACCTCTGTTGGCATGTGACCTTCCAGCTGGAATAAAGCTACCATCCATTTATCACATCAGGTGATACACCTGCTTCTCTTTATTGCTCAGAAGCTCAGAGAACTGACTCTGCCTTTCTCTGCCATGACCCACGCAGGCCTCAGACATTGCAACCTGGGACCTGCAGCTCCCTATGGAAACTGGTCTCTCGCACACATTAAGGAAGAATATGGCTGGAGCCTTCTCTGAGCTTTGCCAGATGGGTACAGCTCCCGCAATAAGGCTGGGTGGGACACAGTTTGCATGTTCTGGGTTAGCAGACTTGATATAAACTAAAAAACAGTGGTTTGGGTGACAGCTATCCAAACTAAGCTCTGGGCTGCTCCTCACTATGCCCATCACAGGTGGATCTGGACAGGACATTTTTCCTGTTACCATGTGGTCGCATGTATGGCTGTCTTTACTAATCTGAAGTGTGTCCTGAAGATAACAGTACCCGTTGGCATCAGGAGAGAACAGAGCCAGCCCGACAGACACAGCAGTCTTTCTGGGACATGGTGATTTAGCTTCCCACTTTTCCTGTAGTGTGTTGTGGATATAGCCAGCTACAAAGCCACTTCATTATCTTTGTTTGCTTAACCCTTACTTCTGCTTTCCTCTGCTGTTGCCTTTGAGTAAAATAGCAATCACCAGCTCTGTAACTGCTCTGAGTGCTCTTCGTCATTGAGGGTGCCTGATCTTTGGTGCCTCCTTGATAATAACCATAGTTGTTCCCAGTCTCATAGTCTAATTCCCTTCTCTCTGTCATCTGTGTCTGGAGCTGTTAGATTTGTATACGTTTGATTGGTAAGAGCTGAAAGGGAGCTGCTTTGATGAGAAGGCTTTGCTAGTATTTAGCTGTGCTGAAGGATAAGACCCAGGAGCCCAGAGAGGGAGGGATGTCCTAGCATTTTGGGATTCCCAGGGAGAGTGTGAGTTTCACTCTCTGCTTATCACCCATGTTTTTCCCATACTGTGCAGTAGGTCTCTATCTCGTGGGAGAGAATGGGCTTTTGGAGACCTGAACTTCTGCATCTCTGGGAGAGCACTATTGCCTTCATCCTCACTTCAAAGCAGGGAGATCTTCCAGCATGCCTGCTATGCAATGCCTAAAAGAAGAAACAGAAATCTGCAATTACTCGTGCCAGTGGTAGTGACTATGTTAAGGCTCTGATACTCAATCCCTTACACTCGTTACTGATCTCATCCCTTAGCCACTGCTGGGGAGATTTTTTGGTTTCAGAATAAAACCAGAGGCACATCCCCACCTCTTCCCTCTGGGTAGGTTTGCCCTACAGTGGGGAGACTGTTGACTGACCAAGAGATCCTTGTTCTAAGTGTGGGTGGGACACAGCTAAAAGATAGTGTGGAGAACTACTGCATGACTGCATCTTCTTGACTGTCTTCACTCCCTCCTCTACTTCTGTACATAACAAAGTTGCAGACAGCTCTCCCTGCAGCCTACTCCATCCAGCCCTGCTTCTCTTACAGGGTTAGGTGGTGCTTCTAGTTTTTATCATTACAAAAGTATATATTATTTGGGTCCCAGCTCTGCTGTGCTATCGTGGTGCATTGGCAGCCAGAACTCTGAATGCCTTCACTTTTCTGCGGTTATGTTCTCACCCTTACTATAAGGCTATCATGTTCATATCCTGTGTTTGCTTGTGTTGTTTAGAGAAAGCAAGACAAAGAACAGCTGTTACGTGAACAGGCACTCTCTGGGGTTAATGCACAAGACTCCAAACTCTTTACCCCTCCATGCTGTAGAATAGGACAAAGCTTGGTTTTCCAGTGCTTTTTAGGTAAATATCTGACTCAGTTCTCAGTTCCATCTGCTGAGTCAGCTCCCTCTGAAGAATGGTTATGCTCTGCACAGATGGGAGGTGTTTTCTGTCGCTTAATTCAAGTGCAGAAATGCTTCTAGGCCACTTGGAAATGGCTGGGTAGATTTTACCAAGCTACCCTGCCAACTCAGCTTTTGGTATGGGAACTAGTTGAGAAAACTTCAGCCCAGACATCCCAGGGAGGACCTCAACACTGAGATTCAGCCTAAGTGTGCTTTCTCTCTCCTACCTGCACATGCAGTGTCTGCCCTCCCAGGGGATCCTCAGATGGTTGTATTTCAGGCAAGTGGGAAAGGAGTAAAGGGACAGAAACTTTGTGTCAGATAGAATGTAGGTAGCAGGGATTCTACCCAACTTCCAGCATGCTCTGTGGGTGTCTGGGCTTTTAAATTGAGTGGCTGAGGTTTGATGTTGGAGGGTGAAGATACTGGCATGTTGGAGATTGCTACAGTTCACCCTCTCCCTCCCCAACTTGGTGGAAAGCGTGTGTTTGTTCAGTTGGAGCCTACTTCACTCTCCAGCCTCACCCCAAACCTCTGACAGGCAGCATAATGTTGACAGAGTGATATTGTGCTCAGATAAAATAAATAAACCTTCCTGTAGGAACAGGAACTTGCAGGCTCCAGCATCCGGGGTCCTCTGGCCAACTCCTCCCTCAGTCCTAGCGCTGGGGAGAGAAAGGACTGCATCCACCCCATGCTCCTCTAGGAGACAGGCTCTTCCCTGAGCTTAGCTCTCACACTGGAATTCATTGGCATTCATGTCTCTCCTCTAGGATCTGCGTGCTTTCTCCCACTCTCTCTCATCCATACCCTGTTGCTCTTGATATTTCAATATGCTGCTTTCAATGCCTTTCTGCCCACCCAGATGCTTTCCTAGGCAAGGGGAGGGCCAGTCTGACTCTGCTGAGCTTGCTCCAGTTCATTTAAGCTACACAGTTCCATCTGTGTAATATAGTCACTTGAGTGTATCTGTCTTTTCTTTCCTCTCTCTAAGCCAGAAGCCTCAATCTGCCAACAAATGGGATAATTTTTCAGCTGGTGTTTGGCAACCATCGTTTTTCTCCCTGCCCAACCAATGCTTTGTTGTTGCAAATGGAAAAGTTAGTGATTTGACTTCTGAATAGGAGGATATGCCTCAAAGGAAATGGGTTCCCCGTAGCATCAGGAGCCCAGCTCTGCAGCAGCACTGGCCACGTTTACTGACTGTTAGTGGAATGATTAGTGGAATGATTGTTTGTTGTTAACAGCCCATATGTAGTGCTTAAGCTTCATCGAGGAGCCGAATTTCACAGGCATTATCTGGCTGGAAGAAACCCTCATATGGTCCACAGAGGGACTGTGAAATCCCAGAGGAAATTAAATACAACAGGGGGCCTTCCTGTTATGTTCATCCAACTGATCTTTTTTTTTCTGATAGAAATCAGCAGCTGGGTTGATGTTCTCTAGGGCATCAGAGTGCCTCTTGCTGCTGGCAGAAAACATGAGAAAGTGTCTGTCACCAAGGACATGTGCTGAAGACTGTGATTTTCCGCCACACTGTTCCACCACGCTTGTATTTTGTCATCACAGGGATTTCTTGCCTTGTGCTCTATTTTGCTCATTGTCACAGTGAAGATGATGCTAGAAAGCTGAAGATAGGTACCCACAGATGAAGGGGGAAATGTGAGAATATATAGGAGTGTCATGACTGTTTGTGACGTAGATAAACAGGCAGAGAAGTTGTACAGCACCATGGCCCTTTCTGTCATATCTTTCTTTCTTTTTCTGCTCTATCAAACTGATGCAGGCAAGGAATAGGAACTGATTTTTCCCATTCAAAGAGGGCTGTTGATGAGGTTTGGCTCTCAGCAGGGAAAGGCTCTCACATCCTTCTTGGAGCAGACACTAATGCTCTCTTTTTTCTCCCTCAGCATTTCTCAGAGAACCTGGACCACTTCTCTGACAACATGGAGGATTTCTCCAATGACCTCTTCAGCAGTTTCTTCGATGACCCAGTACTGGCTGAGAAGAACCCGCTGCTGGACATGGACCTGGATCCACCCACTCCAGGCATCCAGGCAGAGCACAGCTACTCCCTCAGTGGAGACTCTGCTCCCCAGAGCCCCCTCGTGCCTGTCAAGACTGAAGATAATGCTAACGGTGAGCATGAGACATGCACGCTGCACAGCTTTGGGCACATCTGCTAGCACAGGCTCTGGCTGGCTTCCATATATAAGGACAAACTGGCTGTTCCTTTGGCTCGCACATGGCTAATCCAGGGAAGGATCTGATCTGCTGTTGTCAAATACAGCCCACATTTTTTCCTTCAGTTTGTGTCCTGACAGTCACATTACTCCTTTGCTGGGCTAACTGTTATTTACAAGGATGATAATTGGTTGTGGTTCCGTGTGCTGCCAGCTTCTGGCAAGCAACAGGCAATGTCTTTTTAGGACCCTGCAAACCTGGGTGTGGATGCCCTAGATCCAGGTCTATTTTGGCATCGGGCATCAGGGTTTTGGCTTGAGTATCGGAAGCATGAGTCTCTGGCTGCAACCAGTGCTGGTACATGTGGTATGCTAAGTGGCCTCTTTACCAGCAGATCTTTTAGTAGGAGACAGAGAGGAACAGTCATTTCAAAACTTATTTTTAAAACAATTCATTTCAGGATAATTTATGATGGCTGGATATTTTTAGATCCGTCCTTGCAGAGAGTCCTGTAATTTGTGGGACTGTGTGGGTGTCCCAACAGCTGACGGACACCAGGCTGCCTGAAAAAGCAGTGGCACAGGCTCAGTATACACAGAAGAAAGCCATTCCTTTGAGTGAGACCTGGGACAGAGGCTTTCCTCTCATGGCCAAGAATGATCCCAGCTCTCTGGTACAAATGCCAAGGCAGGAGGAGAGGAGCTGGCCTCTGCTATCTCTTTGGTCCCTGCGAAGTTCATTAGGAGCCACTCAGAGAGGTGCTGGGAGAGAGGCTTGTGGCAGCCCAAGCAAGCTCTACCTTAGTATCAAAAAAGCTTTCCATTTACATTTCTTTTTCATTAGCTTTAACCGCACTACAGTCTTGGAAGACGCTCATTGCAAAGAGGTGACCGAGTGACTAACATAAAACAAACCAGCATGAGCACACACACATCTTTATTTTGCCCCTGCAAATGAATGATGAGGTTTAGGAAAGAGAGAAGCAAAAAGTTTGTAGAAAGTAGTGAAATGAAGTCTGCCTGCATGAAGCTATGTCGGGAACTACTTTCTGAGACACTTGTCACCACTTCACATGCCCCTGCTTCAGGTGCAGTGTTTCCAAGGCAAGACCATGGCTCTTCTGAATGGACCGTGACACGGATCATTGGGCAGAGTCCAGCATAGGCTGCACAGCACATAACCCAGGAAAGCTTGAGAAGGACCTGGCACTTGCTCTCTGAGAGTGCAAATCAGGTCTGTACAGGGAGTAAGGCTTAGCATGAGCGTGGCAGCTATTTGGATATCTATACATCCAATCCTGCAGTGAGTGGGATAATTTAGCCCATCTTTCCAGGCCAATCTTGGCTTGTAATTGGATGTGAGTCATATTCTAGTGTAGAGCTGAGTCAGGTCCAGTATTTGCAACACTGTGCAGTCCTTTTGGCACAGCTCCATCCAGTCTCAGTCCTTTTAGACATTAATTTCAAATTAATTAGCCAGGAATGGCTTGTCTTTAACATTAAGCAAGCTCTGCTTGGTCTGCAAAGCTCCTCAGGAATGCCTAGGCTCTGTGTAGCTTCGAGCTGGCTGAGGCTTGCTATTTATCAGCTTTCTCCCAGCTTTTCTGCAGATATCCAAAACACTTCCAAATCCTGCCCCTTCCCACATGGTTCCCACTAACATGGGTCAGCTAGGGCAAGCCGCTGGGTGCATTGTGACCTTGCTTATCAGCAGAGTCTGCTTTCCAGATGGTTGATGCATACGGACTGGCTGTTTTGGTTCTCAGTTATCAGCCCTCAGTTCTGCAGAGCATGATTTGATGCCAGGAGCAGAGGTAGCCAGGGTTGTGCAGAGCAGCGGGTGCTGGACCAGCGTCAGGCTAATCCTCACACTCCTGTACAAGTCCTACTTCCTCACTGCTCTTTCCCTCACCTCCTCAGCCCGGGGCAGCTATGGATATCTCTTAGCTGTACTTCTTTCTGTTATGTATGGAGTGTCAAAAGCACAGGATGAGCTTCCTAGCATGTCTCACCCAGCAACATACTGCGAAATCTGCCCTGGTTACAGACTGGCCATATCTCTGAAATATCCTCTCAGGCAGCAGAACATAGATGTGTCCATACAAAATGCCTGCTCCTCACTGACCCTCCGATGGCTTATGTGTTTCTGATTCTGTAACCCAATCAGTCCCCAGATAAATCTCTGAGGGTGGGAAAGAGAGCAGAGTCAGAATGTAGACATGAAATGGGAAGTCAGTGTGCACTTAGTTGGATGTCTGCTCCTTGGACTGTCTAGACTGAGAGCACTGGGGGCTGTTCTCTCACTGAGTCAAGTCTCAACAGTGAGAGCCCTTGGTGGTCTGTTCTCCCTTCCTGGTAACTTGCTTCAGGAGCAGCCTTCCCAGACAGAGAGTTACCCAGGCCTTTGAGAAAAAAGAGGAATGCAGAGCATTTGTAGCAGAAAGGGACGATGAGGAAGATGAGGCTTAAAAACACAGTAAGGGTACTTCAGAGTAGCCAGTAGGCAAAGCCTTCCTGTAGAAACTGTAGAAATGTTTAGTGTGGAAAGCCGCAGATTCTTCATCACTTTGCAGAGGAGTAAGTTCGAGTCAAACAACAATATGTCAGGACTGATATAAGTTTAGTTGAACTTGCCTAAAGCAGCAAGGTAGACAGGAAGAACTCTCAAGGTCCCTCATCTCTGCGACAGGCTGTGGTCAGTCAGAAGAATTCAGTCCAAGTTTTCTGGCTGTAGGTTCTTGTGGCTGTTATTGCACCTTGCCTCCTTCCATAAGAAAGGGCTTGTTTGCATACTAGCGGTAGCTGGGACTTAACTACCAGCTGTGGGTTTTGATGTCCTTAGCAGGACAGAGAAAGTGCATTTCAATTTGTGTGTGCTCAGCAGCCACTCTGTTGTCATGGCTGTGCAATGCACCCCTGCCTGAGACATTGCCTGACAATATTTCTCCTGCTGCATTGTGGGAAGCACGCGGAAAAGCCACAGCAACTTGTGTCTATACTTGAAGATGTCCAGTCACACAGGGAGCTGAAAGGAATGAGCCTCTCTTAGAGAGACCTATCTAGGCAGCAAAATAAGAAAAGCTACACCAAAGACAGGAAGACAATATATTCCACTGGCAAGAACAACACTGCATTAACTGAGTTCTTGCCTATGCTTTAACACCACTGTGTCCATGCAAAAGTCAGAGGCAGCATTCTGCCCTGTCCTCTCCTGAAGACAACAGAGCCTGAGTTGGGCAAAGATGATGTTAAACTACCTTTAAGATTAGTTCAGATGGCAGCTCCCAACATGAAGAGCTGCTTGCTTATACTATCCTTTCTGCAGGTTTCTCTGGCGCTAGGAAGGACCTTTCTCCCCCTTTCCTCTTCCCAGTACACCTTCTAGAGTGAGACCTGTACCGCAGACCTGCTTTGAGCAGCAGACAGCTAAGCAACACTCCTGGGTCTGCGAGTGCTGTATGCAGAGAGCAGTGCAGAGGAGTTGGGGAGTGAACCCAACGGTGAGATTGTGTTGAGCCGATTGGGGCACTGTCTGGTGACACACATAGCAATAGTCTATTCTGACAGACAAATGCTGATGTTTTACCTAGTTTTTTGTCAGGTAAAAAGGGTAAAGATTAGGGAGAAGGATGCATTTTTCAGGCCAGCTAGGAATAGCTTTTTGGCAGGCTGAAGTATTTGGAGAACAATGAGGGGACCAAAATTTCAGGGCAGAGCCCAGGCAGCTCTCCTACATAGCAGGCTGTTTCCCCATCTGAGCTGCAGCTTATCCATCACTGCCTGAATCCCAGCTCCTGGGATCTCTACATCCAGCCTGGCAAGCCAGGCTCATGCCACAGACATGCATGGGACAGGCAGGGGACAAGGAGAGAGTCCCCGCACAGCTCCATTCAGTTCTCTTCAGATACTTTATTTCCCTCACAGCTGCCAGCAATGGCAACAGGACACAGCTGTAAGCAGCAGTCCCCCTGAGCAGTACAGAGTGGAGTAGGGAGCTCAGAGCTGAGAATGAGGGGAGCAGCCTTGGGAGCAGCGTCACAAGTAGGTGCCACACTGGACTTTCTTCCACAGAAATGGACCTTCCTCCTCTCCTGTCATGCAATGAAGCTCTGGTACTAGGCAGAACATCCACGCGAGGGCAAGCAGCATGTACAGCCGTGTGTCAGCCTTTCACTGTCACTGTACTTGCACTCTCTCCAGCTCTCTAGCATATTCTTGGTAACACACCTAACAGCTCTTTGATGCTGGCCATGCTGCCTAAGGAGCAACTGATCCTTGCACTGATCTCTAAACATAAATAAGCTCCAAAGGATGAGACCGAGATGGAGACATCACTGGGGGAAGAAACCGCACAGCTGTCCTCTAGCACTTGGGCTGCACAGTGAGAGCAGAGCAGAGACACAATCCCTCTAGCTCTGTCCTGTCTCCTCCCCACATGCTGGGGGTTTGTTCTCTTTTGTACTCTGTTTTGTGGGCCTGCACATGCCTGTGTGGTGACAATGCAAGACTTGGAAAGGCAGCCTCCCCAGATGGGGGGAAGTTGTCTGCATGTTTTCGGGATGTTTTTTGTCCTGTTCTTGCTGGAGTTTAACTCTCACGTTGTGCATGTTTTAGAGCTGGAGAATGGAGTGTGGTCGCTGGGGCACAAGCTCTGCTCCATCATGGTGAAACAGGAACAGAACCTGGCTCTAGACCTGCCTGAGTCCCAGCTAGCTGCCAGCGCCATACCAGCGCTGAACCTCAACCCTCTACAGAGACTGCCAGTCCCCGAGGAGGTGAGCCCATCTAAGATACATTGGGAACTTGGGCTCTTACACAGCGGTGCCCCTGCTGATGCACACCCAGCCATGTGACTTCAGGGTCCTGCTAGGTGATTTAGCTGCTGGACAGACAGAGGAAGGTGATACAAAGGCCAAATATTGCATTATTTGTCATTCCCTCTTGAAATGGCAGTCAGAGCAGCAGTACACCTGATGCTAGCTAGAACTGCCTTCTTGATTTCTACAGTGAAGCTACAAGACACATTATCCTTCCAGAGAAAACAATGGAAGGAGAGTTTTCTACAAAACAGGAGGCTTCACAATCTTCATTAAATACAAGTGTGTTTCCTCCACACAAATTCCAAAGGCTTTTAAGCTTGCACGTACTGCAGACCTGCCCCCTCCAATCTGCCAGTATTTCTATAGTCACTCTTGGTTTATTTTCATTTTTCAGAGAACAGTGTCAATTAAGGTGATGCCAGTGACCCCACTATTCTGGGCTATACACCCCTGATCTGCCACTGCCTTTTCGTGGCCTTGGGCTTATCATATAGCCTCTCACTTTTCTCAGCTTCTTACTGGAAATGGAGGTCTCACTCCAGGTCCTGCTTGCTTTTTCCTCTGAAGCAGCAGGAATTATTATTTCTAATAAGCAAGGGGTCATGTGTTTTAGTCATATCTAAGTTCTTAAGAAGTCTGTTTGTCTGAAGGAGTCTCGCTTATGCCACTGGTATGCGGGTGTTACACCCATGTTGAGGCCTCAGTTCAACTGACTTTGAATCAAGCCGTATTGGACAGGACGGTCTGACCAGTCTTGGGCAGACCGTGGCTGTCTTGTAGCAGCTCAGTAGATAACAGCAGAGGGGTTTACTTACTTTTTTCACTCATACTGAGCATCTTCCCATTTAAACGACCAAAACAGATGGGTGCTTCCAGCAAGAACTGTGCACAAACTCCCTCCATTATTTATAGAGCTTGAATTTGCTGTGCCTCCCAAGCTCTGCTGTATGTGCTGAGCAGCCAAACCATGGTGCTCTCTCAGCTGTGTTTACAGTCTGGAGATGTTTGCAATTTGTCTGTTTAGTGTAAAAACCCCCAGCCTGTGATGGGCTGGGGGCTGGTGAGCCAAGGAGCTGAGGGGCAGCATAGCCCAGATGGGAATAAATGTACTCTATTCAACTTTCAGACTCTTCCAATTTGAAACAGCTGCCCAGTGACCCTGGTGAAAATCATGTGAGCAGAACATGCCTCTTCCTCTGCAAATGTGTTTGCACTCTGTGTGCCCATTGACACAGCGTTCAGGGGGGTTACGTTTGGACTCTTGGTTTCTGTTATCTGTGGTGGTAAGAGGCTGCTTTGGAGCAGAGCTGGGAGATGAGGCAATACAGAGAGCAGGGGAACAGTGGCTATGAACTGGTTGGAGCCCTCTGGCCAGGGGAGGTTACAGCATCCAAGAGCTCTTTCTGCTTCTTTTTGACAGACCCCCATAGAAATGACTCCAGCACCTGTGATCAAAGCTGAACCCAAAGAAGTGAACCAGTTTCTAAACGTTCCTGCAGGTAAGAAGATAGAGTTTTCTGCTTGGCTTACATCCCTCTATATTACTCAGATAGAGATCAGTACTGCACAGGGGGGAAAGACAACACTTGAGAGACATGCATTCAAGGTAGCACTGGGGCACAGACCAATAGAGGAGCGTGTGCTGCGCTGTTCCAACTCAAATCAGCGTCTGGACCAGCAGCCACACACAGCATTGTTCAGACAGGGACTCCCAGGCAAAACAGGCTATTTCAGAGTTGGAAATATGCAAGAGTGCCTTTAAAATCCTCAGAGGGACAGTAGTGTTATCCAAAAACAACCATCTGAAAGTCAGCAAATTCAGGATTCAGTTTAATTTGAAAGAAACCCAAGCATCTGAAAATCTGCCGATGTACAAATGAAAGCACTATAGGAACTCCCACTGCCCCAGAGACACATTCCTTAGGCATATTCTCACCTCCATTAAAGCCACCAGGCCTCTCCAGTACAAACTGGGGACAATTTTCAAGTGCTTGGCAACCAACAAAGTGACCAGAGCCCCTCTGGATCAAGTGTGCTGGCAAATGTGTGAGCCCTGTGGTGAATTTGGAACCACTCTTCTCTTGTAGAGATTCCTGTACTTGTGAACGGGCTATTGAGCAAAATGTCATGGGCTTTGTACTCTATTTTGGTTGACACTGGAGTACCTTACTGCTTCGTAAATACCTTTGGTGTCTTGGCAAAGCCCTTGCCAGCTCTCTGACTCCTGGAGTTCCTAGTTTAGCATATTTAACATAAACCTCATCTCCGTTTTGGGCAGTGCTCAGTCCAGCGTTGTTCTTGGGCTCACTCTCTCTTGTGAGACTCACCACCCTCTCTTCTTTCAGTCCTGTCTTATGGCAGTGCCTTTTCCTGTTGCTGCCTGGGGCCCTCTGCCTGTACCAGCACACTGACACGGGAGCCATTAACTTGATCTCCTCATTTTTCAGTAGATGATCTGGTGCAGATGCCTCCAACTCCACCCAGCAGCCATGGCAGTGACAGTGATGGATCTCAGAGCCCTCGGTCTCTGCCTCCCTCCAGCCCAGTCCGACCTGCTGCTCGCTCTTCTGCTGCCATCTCCTCCTCGCCTCTCCTCACAGCACCACATGTAAGGGGGCAGCCAGGTGTCACTGGGACACAGAGCTCCTTGCTGCTCAGAAAGGGTTGGAGGCTCTCTGAGGCTCATGTAAGGAATCCTGCCCTTGTTAAAGTCTCCAAGTTGAAATATTCTGGCAAGGAAATACAATGTCCTAGCACAGAGATGTGGGGCAGGACGGTGCTCACAGGAACAAGGAGAGGTGCAGTAAGTCCTGCACAATCCCTACCAGCAGCTACCTTGTTTTAGCAAGTGCTGTCTTTCATCCCATACTTTGGGAAGTGGCTTATGCACTGGAGGACTTTCTGAGAGGGTTAAAGGAAGAGCAAGGAATAACTGAGAATTCCCATATCTAGGCTATGTTTTAACTATCACCCAAAAGTGTTTTGGTGGGGTCCTGCAGTGCTAGTGTGTAGCCAGCCTCACCATGAAGGAGCAGGTGCCCTCCCAAGTAAAAGAGGAAGGCATCTGTGCTCCCAGGATCAGTTTGAGAGCAGGAAAGAGCACTCTCCTGCACCTATTTGTACTGAGCACCTAGCTGTTCTGCAAGGCTTTAAGGAGGACTCAGATAGGAATCCTTGCTGATGCTGATAGCTGCTCTCTGTGTGTTTCAGAAATTACAAGGGACCTCTGGCCCGCTGCTCTTGACTGAAGAGGAGAAACGCACTTTGATTGCCGAGGGCTACCCCATTCCTACCAAGCTGCCCCTCACCAAAGCAGAGGAGAAAGCACTGAAGAGGGTCAGGAGGAAGATCAAGAACAAGGTGACTTTGAAAATATGCAACCATGCAGTTCCCATCATTCCAGAGCATCCTCACCTGACCAATGCTATAGTTACTCTTGCCTCCTCAGCTGCAGCGCAGCTCAGAAAGGGTGGGAACCTACCTTTGGTTGACTGGCATGAGCCTCTGAGCCCACAGAAATGGTGCCATGGGGCATCTCTGCATGCAAGACATGCACGCAGAGGTGTCTGTAAAGTGTGGCCTCCAGCCCAGCTCCTGGGAGTGTGTGGCCTGGAATGTGGTCCACAGGCTAAGGCAGCACAGATCAGACAATGTCAGGCCTTGCTGTGGGAGCAGGGAAAAAAGAGCCACTGCATGGTGCAGGATGAGTGATGCATAGAGTTCATTAGCCAGGAAAAAGCTGTGAGACTTTACATTGTGATTAGAAAGCATCCCATGGAAGAAATGATGAGACCCTGAATTAGTCACCCAGTGACTTGGAAGCGGTCTGGGGCAGAATCTGCCCAGATGGCCACAGGACGTACCCATGTGAGTCAGAGGAGTTCAAAGCAACCCTAAAGATGCTCTCAGCAGTGAGGGGTCAGGCATACTGCAGCAAATGGTTGTGGCCTACAGGCCAAAGAAGGTTGCATACTTAGAGCATCCATCCCTCCCAGTTTTAGCCTGGAGACCAGTAGGAATTCTAGACTGGAATGCAACTTCCCCATTTACCGTTAGAGTACTATGTGTGTAGGGAACTGACAAGATGAAGGAGCCACAAAGAAAGGTCTAGAGACTTATGATGCTGACACTTCTCCCATGGCTCTCCCCCCCCCCCCCCCCAGATCTCTGCTCAGGAGAGTCGTCGGAAGAAGAAAGAATATGTGGAGTGTCTAGAGAAAAAGTAAGTTTCTTCTTCTTCTTCTCAGTCTTACCTTTGAAAAAGGAGCCCTGTCCATCACAGCTCATCTTTCTAGTGCCTCAAGGAGTACAATTGCTTGCGAAGCTGGCTGCACATAAATTTGGTTTGGGATCCTGCCCCTACTCCCCTCCCTCCTAGAAATCCTCTTGCTGGATAAAGGTTGCTCTAGAAACCTTATGTTTCCAACTGTTTGGCTGGTCCCCTACAGAACACAGGACATTTTGGCTGTGAACGAGGTAGGATTTGGGGCAAGAATCATATTTCCTCACTAGAAGTTGCCCCTATTTTCTCTGTCCCATAAACAGCAGGCCCTCTTAGGGCACTGGCCACAGCTTTTCACCCTCTCTTCCCTTGAGGGTGGACAAAAAAACATTTGATAGCAAGAAAGATCTTGTGCTACAGTTATACCCCACACTCCTGCCACTGTTCACTGCATGAGCTTTGTTTTTCTCCTTGCAAACCCAAGGGCCTGCATTTAACGACCTAAGGTGACATCACATGATACTAATAGGGTAGATAGAAATAACTCCTGAGGACCTGATCCTGTGATCCCCTCTGTACTAGCAGTCCTTAATGGGCATTCCTAGGCAAAGAAGAGTGCTAGGGTCTAGGTGCAAATCTGCATTTCTGTTAAGTACCATCTTCTCACCTGAGATCAGCAAAATGGAAAAAAACAACCCCCCAGACCCAACCTTAATTAACTCTTCTCCCTGATGCTATTTGTTTATGTTCTCTAAGTGTGTAGAAATGCTTAATGAAAACAGATGACTCGAGGCACCTTCAAGTTCTCATGCCCTTTCATAAGCAGCACCCCGGCGTGCATATGTGTGTCCCGGCATCAAAACATATCACCTCCAGCTAATGTCCTGCATTGTCACCCAGATCCTTCAGTCTGGGGCTGGAGATCTGTCTGGTGTCGCTTGAGTGTCAGGTCCAGGGCTTTCTGTTCTGGGGCCTCTTTGCCAGACGTGGCTGCGGTGCCTGTACATACTCAGTGGTTTGTTACGTTAGTGCATTGCTGTGACAGATGGCTTTCAAGCAATGCCAGGTTTAAATGTGAACCAAAAGCAGCTTTCAGTGAAATTTTTTTAATGCAACAAGTCTTTGGTCAACTTGTCTTTTCTGTAACAGATGGTTTGTCAAAACCTGTACTTGAGCCCTTCACCGTTCAGTTTGACACCTTTGCTTATACGCCCAGTTTTTACACGGAACGTCTGGCTCAAAGGCTTTGCTGGAAACCTCCGGCAGGATCGGGCTGTGTCCCTGGCCTGCCTTCCTCCGAGTCTGGAGACGTTCCCCTTCTCCCGTCCCAAGTGCCGCCTAACCACTTTCCCTTTCCGAAGCGGTGGGAGGGAGCCTGCAGGTTCTCTGCTGCCGCCAAGTGCCTGCAGTCGGAGCTGGCCCAGCTTTTGAGCGGAACTGCTTGGTTTTCATACGCAACGCCTGCAACCAGGGCAAGTTCTCACTCTGGGTGGGAGAGATTTGAATTTGTCCCCTTGTTTCTTTTCCATGCTTATTAGGAGGGGTTAGAAGTGATGGAAATGCCTGCATAACTTTGGGGTTTCCCTGACTTGACCTGCCTGTAACCAGGTGCTACCGGCTCTCCAAGCCCTTGGGAAAGCCTAAACTGGGAAATATGACATAACTGTCCACCTACAATCTCATCCCTGATCCTTTGGGGCTGGATGCAGCCAGACAGGCAAGGGACATCTGGCTCTAGGACCATATCTGCAGGTGATGGATGGTGCCACTGAGCCTCCACACCCCAAGAGAGGCAAGAACTATATTTGCATTATGTCTGGTCTTTGTAACTAACTGGCTGTGGGTTTTATTCCTGCAGGGTTGAGACATACACAACAGAAAACAATGAACTCTGGAAAAAAGTGGAGACCTTAGAAAATGCAAACAGGTGAGAGGGACTAGCCTCGACCTTCTGTGCGTAGGGTGGGGTGGACAGGAAGGGAATCCAGGAGACTGCTGGGGCAGGGGAACAAGGAAAGAAATGCAGGTTCCCCCAGCTCCCGGCAGGATGGGCTCTGGTTTTCAGCTCGTGGCAGCAGCGAGGCAGCTGAGTTTGGTTAGCGAGTGTGGAATGTTTGTGTTGGGACGGCCAGGCTGCACTGCAGTGAGGGGAGGGAAGGCAAGTTTCTCACATCTTTTCCTCCTTATCCCTGGAGCCCTTAGGGCTCATGCTGCCCTCCCCATCGACCTCCAAGCCTCTGGCTGTCTCCAGGGCAGCTGCACTGAGGGAAGCCCCTTGCAGTAGCCTCTCAAACTCCCTGCTCTTGGGCTTGGAGGACTACAGTGCCCTGGACATAATGTGGGTGTTTCAGGTTTCTCTTGGGAAAGAGCAGAATAGACAGCAAATACGGGAAAGCCCATTCATCTAATATAAGCAGAGATCCCAGCTCCCACCAAACCCAGGGCAACTCCCTATGCATGTCATACCCCAGCCCTTGATCTGCCTCTTTCCCTTGGAAAGCAAGCCTGAAAGGTCTCCTTCCCATCTTCTGCTGCCCATCTGAAAGAAGCGGACTGCTCCAACAGCCTCAAAGCAGGCCCCTGGCTCTCTCGCCCGATAATCTGGTGAGCACTTCTGCTCCTACAACTCAGATCTGGCCAACTGATCACCAGGGAAATTTGCTTCCTTGGAAGCAAATAATGAAGACTCCTACCCCTGCAGTGGGGCTGGGCAGCAGGAGCTGGAGCTCGGCCCTTCTTCCTCTTACTGGATGCAATAGGTGTGAGCAAGGGCAGGGTCAGCTGCAGAGCTGGCAAAGGGGAAGCTCATTTCTATAGCCCTGTTTCTACCACCCCCAGCTCAAACTGAAAAAGAGAACCTCAGCCAGAGACTTAGTACCCCTACCCACCCCTCTGCTGCCACTACAGATCATGGAGTAATTCTTGAGGCTCTGCCACACTCCTTCATCCCACCCATGACACGAGTGTTTTGGCCGCAGCTTCCAGGGCAGCCCCTGGTGCCAGGATCAGGGACTGTCAAGCATGGTGTGGCTGAGGTGTGGGAGTGGGGAGAGCCTCCCATCTGCTGAAGGCACAGCTGCCCAGCTGTTCTCATCCACCGGACACAGCCTGCCGCCCAGCATCACTGGGGACGCAGGCAGCCCCTGCTGCTGAAAAAGCATGAGCCCCACCCTGAA
The DNA here is from genome assembly GCF_017976375.1 of Cuculus canorus. Classification (NCBI taxonomy): domain Eukaryota; kingdom Metazoa; phylum Chordata; class Aves; order Cuculiformes; family Cuculidae; genus Cuculus; species Cuculus canorus. The sequence continues at coordinate 51,289,291 of NC_071405.1, forward strand.
AAATCAGGAGATTGGCCTAGAAGCCAGGAGGGCTTTTTTCAAAATACACATTGTGTTCTTACTAATTGGGTTTGGTTTTTGAGTGCTGCCAATGGGACACTCTGTGCTTCTCTCCACATGTTCAAGTAGCAGAAGAGGATTTGGAAAGAGATAAATCTGGGATTGTCCTGCAATCTCCTGGCTCCAGGACCTGCCATTTTATAAAAGATCAAACATATTTGTGTAAAACAGTCTGTGCTCCCAGAGGAAATACTCAGTAATCTGCATTTCAGTAATTTCCAGCACCTGGGAACAGTGTGCTCTGAAGTCTCCCTCATCACAGATTTCTTCACCAGACCAGTGAAGAGTTTGGTGTCTTATTAACACACCTACCATTGTTCTGTGCTCACGTGTGCCGATGCCCATGTTCAGTCAAATGGGGCAGAGAGACCTTAGTACATGTTCCAGCTGAGGCAGCCAGAGAATTAATTAATTGCTGAACTCAATATTTGGCTTTGCCCACATTCCTCTGCAGAGTCTGCCAAGACCAGAGAAACTGGAGAGAATCAAAACTGGTTTTTGTTTCTCTCTCCACCGTCGGGGCACAGGTCAAGCTGCAGAGCGTGTGTCTCTGATTGTAGTGAGAGCAGGTGGGCTTGTGCTCAATGTCTGACCAGACTGCAAGGATTAGCCTCTGTCCCAGAGTTTGGTTTAAGTGGTAGCCCACCTCTCCTGATCTAGCAGGATGTGTCCCTGCCCATCACAGGGTGTTGGAACTAGATGATCTCTAAGGTGCCTTCTCACCCTAGCTTTTATATGATTCTATGATTGATTCTATGATTTGGGAGATGACTGTGCTTTGAGACACCCAGGACTCTAAATAAGTGGGACATTCATAATGGTGGGCAGTTGCAGTGAAGGTTGTGGTGGATCTACTAGTAAAGAGATTAAGGGAAGGTGCTGCAGGGGGTTACCACAGCATAATGGTACCTTGGGGCCATACTTTCCACAGTTCCTGTATACTTTATATCTCAAACTCACCCTTTTTGGTGTCATGCTTCCGAGGCCTATTTGGTCAGAGAAATTGGGCAAGATTCAGAAAGAAGGAGATATTTGTTTTCACTGGAAGGGAAAATCAAAGTAAAATATGAAAGGTGTAGTGGTGTTCTTGCATCACTTACTGGCTGTTACCTCCTTATCAAGTTTTGATTTGGGTTGTTTGCTATGCTAGGACTCTGCTCCAGCAGTTACAGAAGCTGCAGTCTCTGGTAGCTGGGAAAGTCTCCAGACCTTACAAAATGGCTTCCACACAGACCGGGACCTGCCTAATGGTATGAGCTTCATTTCATCTCCTTGATTGTCCATGCTTCCCCAGACAGTTTTGTCAATGCCCATCTCTACCTTCTTCACCGCTGCCCAGCTCTGTTGCCAGTCACACCTGCCCTCTCCTTCCTTGTTGATCACCAGTGTCGTGCAAACATCAGTACTGTCGGTTGTTTATGTAACAGCATTAGAATAATTCCTGCATTTTCACTGTCTTTTCTTTGGGCAAAACAGTGCTTTGTGTGCTTCTCATTACCTATCAGCCATTCAGCAAAAATCTTCAATGAGCTTCCATTGTAATGAGTAGAGTTTTCTTTTGCTGATTTGGTAATGCTTAATATTTAACTCAGAAAGGCAGATGGGCTGTTCCAATATTCCTTCCAGTGGGCATTACCTTGTGTTTATCTGCAAGAAATGGCTTTCACTCTTGCTATGCCTGCACATAAGGCTTTGTAAAATCCAGCTGGAATTCTCTTCATTTGCCCGTTTGATGAACCAAAATGCTTCAGGGCTGGTTTTCGGTCTTGGTAATCCCTGTTTGCCTCTCATTTCTCTTAGTGGAGGATCATCGTTAAGCAATATTGGTTTTGCTGTGGAGCTTTGGGGCATGCCAGTCCGTGTGTGGCCGTAAATAGAGTCAATTGCTTATTCTTCATCTCATTTTTCAGGAGGGGGAAAATTTATGATCCATGATAAAAATATAATCTTCAGCCCCATGATGTCTTTGCAGGATTGTCATAGTAGCTGCTTGTGACAAATTTGTCAAAGTTAGTTATCTCTATCTAGTTATCACTTCTGACTGGTAAGAGTCATGAAATATAAACAGATGGTGTGGTGCTTGCCCCACTTTCTCAGCACCCTCAGTGTCCTAAGGTGTTGGTTTTTGTTTGTGGTTTGTTCCAGAGCCCTTGCTCTGTAATTCCCAACAATTTCTCATTTCAAGATCTCTTTTTGCTACTCTTTGCTGTCCCCATGTCAGACCCGATTTTACTGACTGACTGTCTTTTCTGTTGGCTGCTCTGTGGCTTAATTCGCAAGTTCTTTCCACATTTTTGGGTGTGACCCAGCTGGGCCCAATGACTCATTGCTCCTTAATGCAGCAGCTCATCAGAGCACCCCTGACTCTAGCAATTCTTCATCGTTACTACCTGGAATGAGCAAGTTCAGGAGAGGTGCTTTCCAGACATCCCCTCTGCTGTCAGCTGATGAAATACCTAATTTAGCTTCCCATCAATGTCTTATCTCTCCTTGCTGCTTCCTTTGTTCCATGGCATCCCAGCTGACACACCAACTCTTTCAGGCTTCCAAGCTTTGAAGCATTTCAGGAATTCTTAATTTGCTTTTCTGTCTTTGGCCAGTTCCTCTCATAGGCCTCCAAGTTCCCATTTTCCATTTTCAAATACAGCTCTCCTTGCCACTACAGATATGCAGAATCATCATGCCTTGCAGGATGGGAGTGGAGCAGAGTACCTTTCTTAAGCCCCATGTCATTGCTGCTGGATATTTACCCAGCCAGTGCTCGAAGGCCTCCAGTGATGAGCTGTCCTCAGCCTCCTCAGGCAACCCAATTCCAGTGCTTTGTTATCTTTCCCAGATAAAGCTTTCTTTCTATCTCATCTCAATCTTCTTTCCAACAAGCTTAAGCCTATTGCAACTTCCTCTGCCTACTGTAAGCAAGATCAACTTAGCCTCCCTTTATGCAGCTGCATTTTACATATTGGAAAACTATTGTTTTTAAGCAAGTCCCTTCAGTTTGCTCTGCTAAATCACCATGATTTCTTCAGTCTAAGTTACTGAATCGCTGCTTGTTCCCAGAGCTCTCTTTCAGTCTTTCTTCGATTGTCCTGCATTGTTTTGGAAGTATGGGGCCCAAAGCTTGACACAGTGTTCCACCTGAAGACCAGTACAGAGCCAGCCAGCCAGAAAGCCTGTTCATACTGCCTGGGCTGAGATTCGCCCTTTGCAAAGTGACACTGAATTGTGCCTACCTTGTGCTCCATTTTACCTACCAAATTCTTTTCTGTAGAACAGCTGCTTGGCTGATGTGTTTCCTCTGTTAATCAGTTCAGCCACCTTGCAGGTCTCAGTGGGTCTCAGCATTTGTCTGTACGGATCTGCCCACTGTTCTCTCACACTGCTACTCCCCATGGTCAAGATTATTCTGAATTTGAATGCTGACCAAAAGCTAGTCTGCTTGTAGTCTCTTCCATCTGCAGATTTGATACAGTCCATCATCCAAGTCAAGCTTAAAAATGTTGAATCTTGCCAGAGCCATAATGGATCTCTCTGCTACTCCATCTGCTACTTTTTCCCAGTTTGACAGTGAACCATTTGAAAACTGCACTTGCAGGATGTCTTTTTTGATTCATTTTGCATCCACCTTTTTAGCTGGTTTTGCAGTAGTTTCCTCTAGCTTAGTTTCCCTTGCTTTTTAAGTGCTCAAAATGTTGAGATAGTCAAAAGCTGTAAGATTAATTCAGAGTCAAAACAAGAGTTACTGTTAGGAAATGTTCTAGAGTTTGAACTGGAACCAAATCAGCATCACTCGGAGTTAACCTGTAAGAAAATAGAGTGAAAAAAATGCTGGTTTGCAAAGCCTCAGTTGAAAGCTGTGTTAAAGCAAGATGTTAAGTATACTGCTGCTCTTTCCCAGCCCATAAAGCCTGCTCTGTTTCAGAAGAGAAGAACAGGCTTCACAGGGCTGGCTCCCCTTTGTGGAAGTTGTGGTTGGCTGAGATAATTCCAAGCAACGTCTATTCAGAAAATATTTTTCCCCTGTTTTTGTGCAATAAGGTTTCTAAATGCCTTATGTGCCTGATGTGGTGTGCTTAGACAGCACCTATGCTGTCCACATTTAATTTTCTTACCTTAAAACCAGCCATAAAAAGCCTGGACAATTAAACTCCCTCTTTACATATAATAGTATCCCCATGCTATTATTATTCCACATCTCTTGGAACCCAGTAGTGATCAAAATTACCTTGATGTACCAGCTTCTGTGCATTACTTAGGCGTGACTATTTCAAAATAGGTGGCTATTCTGAAAAGTGGTCAAGCAATTGCTGGCTGACCTCACAGGTGTCCCCACAGGTCAAACTTAGCTAGTTTATTCATAGATAGTAAAAATTGCTAACAGATGCATTGCTTCTTTGATGTGCTCCGTCTGAGCTGGTGGCAGCTAGTTATATACCACCCATGGCATGAGTAGTCAAGTAATAAGGATTTGGCTCTGTATCACTTCCCATATGTCCCCTCTTGCTCTGTACAGTTAGTTCCCTAAACTCTACAGTCATTTACTGTCAGCGCTGGCATCTCACTGAAGGTTTACTATTACGGCAGAATTTACAGAGGTGCAGACCTACCAGAGAGGGATTTCTAGGGAGCTTTCATCTGCCTCTCTCCTTTTATCCCTGCCCAGTAGCTCTGACTTGGTCTGCCTGATAGCAGAAGGCACAGACATATGGTCCTGCATATATGCATGTCAAGCATAAATTTAACCCTTTCCTTGGATTCTCCATCCTGGCTATCAAGTATTAGGCAGCTGCAGTTCTGCTATTATTTCTGACCTTGCATGGTCAGTAGCCTCACTTTGCTATGTGCTATGCGACCTCACAAATTTCTACCAGTGAGCTTGTTTTCTTATGGCCCACTACAGCTGCAACTGAGCCAATGGTCACGTTCCCTTTCGTCAAGGCAGAGTTCATCCTTTCTGTTAAGTCTGCCTCTTTCTCAAATTGTTCCCTAGCTATGTCTCCCACCATCTCTCATCAACCGGATGGACAAGTTGTCACCATTGAACCAGAAATACTTCAAATAAAGCAACACGAGGAAGCTTCTGACTTCCCTTCTTAGATTTGCAGCAGAGATTAGCAGAGCAAACCCTTTCCCTCCCTGAGGGACCACAGTGACCCAGTTGCCAGCCTGACCACATGTTCTCACACAGCCTCATGTTTGTGTGCTGTGGGGGCAGTGTTTCCGCATGGCTAGAGGCACTAACTCTGTGCTGATCTCCTTTCTAGGTGCTGGCACTTTGCTTTGTTCTTATCCTGGGATCCTTGATGCCCTGTCTCCCTGAGTTCTCTTCAGCATCGCAGACAGTGAAAGCAACACCAGCACCAGACTTGTACACAACTAGTAAAAGTAAGTGTAATGTGGTTCCTCCATTTTGCCCTGTCAAACTATTTGCAGCATTTCCCTAGATGTTCCTCATTCAAGGGCATCATCCTCCCCTCAATGCCTACCCCATGCTGGGGCTCTGGCAAGGTGAGATTCCAGTACAAACTGATGACAGCACCTTGTTTGTGCCTGTTGTTGTTCTCTGCTGGCCATTGTCCCAAAATAGGACAAATGTCAAAGGAAGGGACGTGAGGGAAAAGTCCCAGGGTGGACTGATTGTCTTCTGAAGAGGCTGTGTGTCCAGGGGGCATTTGCCTCCTGAAGCTGGGGGGAAGCAGGTACCCTGCAGAGCAGGCTTCCTGCGCAGTTGGACATGGACAAGGGCATAGCTGGGTGAACGTGTGCTGAAATCACCACCATGACCCACCCATTGCAAGAGACTTTTTCCTCATTACTAACCAATTGTCTCTTTTTTTCCAGTTCAGTCACGGAGCCTCCTTTTCTATGATGAGGGTGCTGGCTCCTTAGAAGAGACCTATAGTTCCTTCCTAACCGTGGACCATCCTGAGGGATGGGAGGCTGAAAAAGGGCAGTCTGAGGAGGGGAGGCCTCATCTGGCCAGGACGCATGAGACAGCCAAATATCTGAGCAAATCCCAGCTGGAGGATCCTGACCAGAACCAAACTGACCCAACTCTTACCCACCTCAGAGAGCAATTCCACGAGAGGTAAGCTGGTGGTGGCCATCCTCTGAGCCCCAAAACACAGCATGGTGTCTGGGAGGGAGCAGCAGTTATGTCCCCTCTGTTGCAAGCTAACGACAGCTGAGCTAGCTAAAGAGCAGTGGCTGGAGGAGGTCAGGGAGTGTAAGACCAAGTTTATTTTCTAAAGCAAAATTTTGACTCCACAAAGCAGTGTCCCACTGGCATTGAGCTGAGGAGGACTGAGTGAGTCAGGTCCCAGGCTTGCTAGCCATTCACTGCCGTGGGGAGGGGCTCCATCCTGGTCAGAGCAAACCAGCTGGGCACACAGAGAGGTGAATTTGCGTAGGAGACTATAATGAACTTGCCTGATGCCTTATCTTTTCTTTTCTTTAGGGAGACAAGCTCCAGTGAGACAGCTGAATACTTGTAGCAGCTGCTGGACCTCAAGGCCTCATCTGTCTGACTGCAGGATTCCCTCCTCACTGAGCAACTGAGGGGACTTGGCAGGAGAGGACACTGCATTTAGACACTCCTAAACTGGCCTTGGGTTCAGCTCCTCCCCTTCCCTATACCCCCCTCACCTCGGTAGTACTGATCTCTCTGAGAGGAGTCATAGGAGTGCCAAAACCAGCAATCAATGCCTGGTGAAGCCCTGAGACTCCTCTTCTTCTGGCCTTACCTCCTGCTTAAATGAGCACTACCCTATGGGTATGGGCTCACCTTGGAGTGGAGGGAGATCAGGGGAAGCCCCCAAACTATTCAGCTCACTCCTCAAAGCCTCTAGACCAAGGGGGCTGTCCCCAGGCATGTACCCCTTGGCTACATCAGATGCACCTGAAGGAGAGAGAGAGAGTGCTGGATTTACTGTCCTGCCCGGCAGGGTTAGAAGTGGGTGATACTGGTGCTGTAGAGATGGCTCTGGAGAGTTTGAGCTTGTTCCTTCCCCTCCATCTGTTAGTATACTTCTGCTTCCGTTGAGAGAAGACCTAGTTCTTCCTTGCTCTGGTTTTCTCTTGATGGACATGCCTACAAAACTTCCACACCAACTATCTGCAAAGATCTGCACACAAAGGGAGTTGGGGAGACAGATCCCAGACAGATAAACCACCATAACAATTAACCAGCAGATTCTGGGCAACCAGAGCTCTGACATAGTGAGCAATTTTCCCCACAACCCACTTCTCCCCACCCTCAGCACCCTTACTTTGCCAAGGATGGTATTTCCCTTTCTGTTCCCTGCTTGGCCCCTAGAGTGCAGTGCTAACCAGGTCAGTGGTCTTCTCACTTTTCATTGTGCAGGCCTCCCCGTTTGAGACTGGGTGGGAGAAACCTATTCCCATAATCTGATCCCCAGCCCAGCTCTCAATCCCCAATCCTGCTTCATGCCAAATGGAGTCTTTCTAGGAACCAACAAGGAGAGCTCTGCAGCCCATTGGAAGGCTGTTGGATAGCCATCATTCCCCTCACATCCTCCGTGTGCACAGCAGTGTTGTGAAAGCCACTGAGGACATGCTGGCGTCTCTGGTGACAAGTAAGTCTGTCAGAAAAGAAGTGGCAAGTTGGAATCAGCCAGGGTCACCAAAGACAGTTTTAGACCTCTTCCTTTTAAGTGCTGGCACCAAAGGTAGCAAACTGTTGCTACAAGCTGACCCTTCAGGTCAGAGTTGCCAAGTTTGGTGCTGAAATGACCTCATCTCAAGACTATGCCATCCTCTTTAGCACTCAGACACCCATTTCTGACTCTTCTTCCTCCCAGCCCTGCTGAAAGGCTCAAGTGTCTCCTTGCTCTGTTCCCTCAGCTGCCATTTGACAGAAGGACAATGTGGGACATGAGTGTCGGGGATCTGGGATGTTGCATGTTGCCCCGTGTTTGTACATGGGAGTTCCTGTGCTCTCTGCCAGATCTCATAGCAGGCTCCTCTTTGACTTGTTTCTCCTCAAGCACCCTGGACTCACTTTACACTGCCCCAGCCTCTCCTCTCCTCCCAGGCTGGGAGTGGAGAGGGCGCTCTGGAGAGGAAGGATGGAATGGCTCTTGCTCAAGGACTGGAATAAATGAGGGAAGGTCCCTCACTCCCTCATTTCTCCCTTTCAGAAACTGATTTTGCTTCCTGAATGCATTTAGGACAAATTTGAACACAGCTAGCTGCCACCATACGTGCATGGCCAATGGAGTGAAGAAGAGGAAGGCCTCCAGCATAGCTCTGCTCTTCTTGAGCTTCACATAGGACCTGCTGGTAACCAGAAACCACTGCATTCCCCATTCTCTGCCTCCACCTCAATACAAAGAACCACTGCCGGGTCCAAGCACACCTTCCTCCACCCCAACACTTCCACTGAGCATGTCCCCATGCCTCCCACTCCACCGTTGTACAGAGACCAAAAGCAGAACTCGTTTGTACATAATGATCCTTATTTTGTATTATTGCTGATCCCTTAAGATATTGTATTTTGGAAACTCTCAGATCCTATTTTCAGTATTGTATTTTACTAAGAATTAGTGCGGGCTTGGCATCTATGACTTCTTTCTTGTTAGCAGCTCACTTTCCCCTTATACTCCAGAAGCTGCCTCTTCCCTCCTGTTTGGTTTTTTTTTTAGGTTTTTTTTTTGGTTGTTTTTTTTTTTTTTCCCCAGCCCCTTTTTCTCCTTCTCCTATCACTTGCTCTGCATTTGCTTAGAAGCAAAATAAAAATAAAATAAAAAGATGCAGCATCAGCCCTGGGTTGACAGGTCCTTTAATTGAGACATGGTTGTCACACCAACCCACAAGTACAGATTCTTACCTCCTGCTCCCTGACTGTCCCGTTCCCTGGCCGCGTGCAGAACTGTTTTGGTGCTGGACCTCATGCTCAGTGTTGGAGGCTAAAAGCAAACTTGCATGTTCTATTTTCTGCAGCACGGTGATTTCTTCTGCAGTTCTGAGCACATCTGATGTGCTCAGTTTCTTCTCTCCTTCTGAAGTACCACTAACATCATTCTCTTGGAAAGAGGAAGACTATAGAAGAAAGTTTTGGGTGCAATGAACTCCTCTGATGAAGGGGCTGCATGGGGGGTCTGTACAACAAAGACATTGCTAGTAGAACTGTGGCTCTGGTCCCATCCCATCTGGAAACATACTTAAATCATTTGTTTAACTGTAAAAGCAGAGCAGCTCCACGTACATCAGTAGTGACTTAGGACCTGGCTGGCTGTCAGCCTTTACCTCTGACAGGCCATTTACATCTGTGAAAAGATAGGTTTTGTCCTGATTTTCCATGAAACACAAGGCAACAGGGGTTCTAGGAAACAAATCTTCATTTGCTAGAAACCTTCAACTCAGGTAATTAGAATTTGGCCATTGAAACAATGACTTCTTGCAATCAGGCCCTGCTGGAAGGCAGCCCAAGGAGGAGCCTCTCTAAGATGTGCTGAAAGGTGGCTCTGTCTCCTGCCTCTGGCTGGGCTGGTGCGGCAGGTCTCTGTCTTTGCCACAGGAGGAGGAGGATATGAGGCTCAGGCCTTGCAAATGTCTCTTTCTGTGGATTACAATTTCTTGTGGAGAGGTGTGAAGCACTGAGATGTTACCACCCTATTGTGCCAGAGTTGGTCTTTGAACAGTGACTGGGAGAGAAGAACTCTTTTCTTGGCTGGGTCTGTACTTTCAAAAGGGGGTTTGAGGTGGGATCCGTGGTCGGTTAGTCTGACGTAGGTTTCACAGACCCCGGCAGAGGTCCTTCCTCTGCACACCCCTACAAATACAAGGCAATGCCTAACCTTGCCCTGCAGTGTCTGTTCTGGACCAGAACTAGTTTTAAGTCAACAGTCTGACATTTTCTCTGTGGCACTTTGTCCAAAAGCAGTCTCCTACCCCTGCATCAGTGTGATCACACCTTCCCCCACTGCAACGAGGCTTCTCTCTACTCCCACCAGATTTCACCTGAGGGAAAGTCTCGTGCTTTGCTTGCCCCTGTGCAACATCATCCAGCTCCTCAGACATTGCCTTCCCAGGAGATTCTGGTATGTACCCTTCATCCATGTTCCAAAACATGAAGGGAAATTGGTGAAAGAGGGGAATTCCTAGAAGGATGATTTCTCAGGCTGTGGCTCCTTTAGCCTCAACATGACTGGAGCAACCAGAAACCCCATCTGCTAGGAATAAATTTTCTTTCATCTTGACAAACTCTCCTGATTCTGCAGTCTACTGGATAACTCTGAGCTGCTCCAAACATGCACATTAGGATCTTTTGATCCCCACTATGCCCCCAACACATACACAGCCAGCCAATGTCACCTACCAATTTGACTACACTGACTAATTAGAGCAGAACAAGAAAATTAGCAAATCAAGAGGGCACCTTCTTTACAAGTCACCTTCAGCCTCGCTCAGTTACAGAGACTGCTCCAAATGTCCCCAGCCAAGCTCTGCCATACCGAGCCGGGCTTTTCCCCATCTAGGGTCACGTTTCTAACAAGGCTGTGCACAGCTGGCATGAACAAGCTCTGAACAAAAGAACACTGACAGAACACGGGCTTGGTTTTTTAGACAAATTATTCCCAACTGTTCTCTGTTACCAGGCCAACTTGGGGAAAAAAAAAAAAAAAAAAAAAAGAAAGTAATTTGCTTTTGGAGCTTGCTGCTGCCACCTGGGCCACTGGAGGTGTGTGGCAGCAGCTTGGTGGGTACATTGGGTTTGTTACAGAAGGATATGTGCTATTAGAGCTCTCAGGAGAGCACCTCCACTCTCCAAGTCAATTGTGGTCCCTCTTACTGACACTGTTTGGGACTTTGCTGGCAGTTCTCACATGGATCCATCACTGAATTGGCAGGCTGTGGTCCTGCTATCTGGTAAGTAGCCCAGGCTTTTGGACACCTTTTGGGGATGATGGGGTGGTCACACCTCCTGACACTCCCTAGGTGATGAAGGCTTGTTAATAGTGATGGCACCTGGCTGGACCCTGATCCAGCCCACCTCAGCCTCAACAAATAAATGTTGATTTTCCAACCTGGTGGCTGAAACAGGGCTTACGGGTGAGCAGGGTGGAAGTTCCTCTACTCATGCCCCGGAAAGGAGACTGTATCCTCCCAGAGCTTTACTTGCTAGAAATGCTGCTTCCTAGAAGTCCCTTGCCCTGTCTGTGACTGCAAAAGCGAGGACAGGATGTGTATGGCAACACCAAGCTGCCCTCGCACCATCCTGCATGCCCATACAGAAAGAAATCCTTATGTAAGACACAGGAGAGGTCCTCTCCTGCCTGTGCCTCAGGTAAGGAGGTGATCTGGCTCAGCTGAAGGGTGCCTTGCGTGCCAGGAAGACAGGACTGACCCAAGCCCACCGCCCAGTCATCCTGTCCCCAGCCACCTGCTCTTCCCAGGTCCTCAGGGAGCTCTGACAGCATCCTCCAATGGGAGAGTGACTCCATTAGTGACAAATACATGAAACACAGACAGTTAGGCAGAGAGAGATGCAAAAGCCTAAGCAATCCTTTACCTCCCTTCACACAGGAATATCCCATGATGTCTCCTCTTCTCCAGACACACAAAATCTGGATGCACTGTCTGTGTAACAGCTGTACAGTTGGCACACGGCTAGAAAGGGGCAAAATCCTCTGCTGGCTGCTCCAGAGAGGCCTTCTGCAGTGGAGCATCAGCCTCCATGGGAAGGCAGGAGGCACCCACTGTCTTGTCCTTCTGTCTGCCTCAACCAGAGGCATGGCTACCCTGGGGCTCTGCTGTGCCTGACTCCTGGGAATTTTCTAGCAATAAGGATCTCCGCTTTCCTCTCTGAAGCTCCTTTCCTATGGCACTAATGTGTCCATCAGTGAGACACCCCTCAGGGGCTCTCCCCTCCTTCCTGTGCCCAGACCTGGTGCTCCCCTAGCCTCCAACTCATATCTGCCCCAGCCTGGCCAGCATGGCAGCCACTGACTCCTTCAACCGTGAGGGACAAGACAGATGTTTGCCAAAATCTCCCATGAGCACAAGTAGGCCGGCATCCTGTATCCTCCACAGCTCCTCTGGGCAGCCCAGCTCTGCCCTGCCCTGGCAGCCCAGCCAGCACTGTGGAAGGTGGTACTCATAAGCTTATAGCATGCGTCCTATGGGGACCTCTTCCAGTGGGCAGTGAGAAGCAATGAGGTGACACATGTCCCTCTGCACCAGCTGGGCACCCACTGCTTCTCCCTTCCCATAGCTTGCTGCCAACCTCTGCCATGCCCATGAGTGGCAGAAGGACATGGAGCAGGGCTGTGTATCAGTGCGGGGAGGGCTGGCAAGTTCCCGGGCAAGTCTCATTCTCAGCAAGTGAGGGTGAAGGCACTTCCCTGGAACCAACTCTGCCCATGAGGAGGGCTTGCCCAGCAGCATACCTGCTTTAAAGGGGAACAAAAACCCTGTGGGGGGCGGAGGGGATGAGTCACGCACAAAGAAGGGTGCAGAGCTCCTTGCAAGTCACGACTGTGTGGAGGAGTGGGCTCGGGGGCTGCTGTGCCCCTGGGAGGCACACTTCCCCTAGCAGACACAGGAAGGAGGGAGATGTCATCATGACATGGGGCCAGACAAAGGTTCGGTAACTTGAAGTGTAGGTGCCGGTGGGCTGTGATTCCCAGGGAAAGGTATACCCCTTATTCTGCCCTTGCTGCTTCCCAGTTTGGGATCAGAAGTGGCATGGGAATATGCCCTGCCACACTACCCTTCAGCAGAGGTGCCACAGGGCTACATAGAGGTGATGAGGACCACTGGCAAGAGGGATGAGCTACTCCTGATGACTCCCAAGGTAATTAAACAGTCAGAGCAGGCTGAGGACAAATTCCAGCTTTCACTGTGCCAGCCTTTCATGGGAAGACACTGGAATCAGGTGTGATGGCAATTTCTTCTGCATGTAATAAATGACTGTAGGACCTTGCCATGGGCAATTGATGCAGAGGACAGCTGTCATAGATCTGAAGCTCAAATATCCCAGTGCCCAGCAGGTAAAGCATCAGTGCGTGAATCTGGGGCAGAACAAATCTAAAACAAGCAGACAGGCACATATGGGAGCTTTGCAGGGAATCTGTTGTCCCTGCTGGCACCTGCAGCACCAAGGCAGGCAAGGCTGAGGCAGGCAAGAGCTGAGACTGCAGCCATGAAGTCCAGTTCCAGCCCAGGACAAACAGGTGATGCAATGTTCCTGACAGATGTGGGCAGAGGACAGAAGGACCTTTCTACCTTTGGATGCTAGGAAAAAATTGCCTTGGATTTCTAAAAAGCAGGGCTCCCCAAGTGGCAAGGAGATAAGTGGGAGGAGGAAATCTCGGCTACAGCCACCTACCTCTAGCTCTCCTTGGATACCACTGCCCAAAGCTGGGGATGCCATCCCCAGACAAATTTCATCCCTGTTGGACCATCAGCCAGAGCAGTAGGTACTTTGCTCTGTTGAGGCTGCTGTCATGCAGTTTTTCAGCCTGACTTACCTGACTCTGCTCCTGGTTAAGACGAGTGCTTGAGACCCAGCTCCCCTCACAGCCCTTACAGGCAGGCAGGCAGACACTAGCTGGGCTGTGAGCAGCAAGGGGCAGCCGAGTCGTTCTCTGCCTCCCCAGCTGCCAAAGAGTTACTTGCCAGTTTCGGAGTGTCTCTAAGGTGACACCAGGCTGCCTCGCTGGTGCAGCTCCCTGCAGCACCCCTCCCCACGCACACACTCACGCTGTCTTTCTGCTTTGTCTTTTTGAGGGCTGCTGCAGCATCGGAGCGCAGGCACCTTCTTTGCTGCCTACCTCTGCCTGCCTTTCCCACCCAGCTGCTGCTGCTGCAGACACTTAAGAGACCTCAGAGAAGGCACCCTGGGCTCTCCTTCGTCTGCTGGGAGCATCACCATCCCAATCTCCTTTCTGCTCCCTCCCCGCTGCCCTCAGTGCCAGCACCTCTAAGGAGCAGCACCAGCATCTCTGGGTTCCTGTCAGCTGTTCATCCTCTTTGCTGTGACAGGGCAGTGGAAACAGAGGGAGGCTGAGCTGCAGTGCCTGAGCTGCTTAAACTGCTATCAAGAGGACAATAAATACCACTGCAAGAAGTTGGACACTGCTTTTTATCCGTGCTTGTGCTCCTCCAAGTAGTTAAACCTCTCTCAGATTGTCCCACGGCCCTGGGGAGGTGAAGCAGAGGAGCACTGTGGGACACTGAGGGGTCGACTGAGCCACCCAAGAGCTTTGTGGGCACAGAGCAGCAATCCCCGCCTGAAGAGGGACCTCACCTCAGCATGGCTGAAGGTCCCGTGAACTGGAGAGACTTCACTCTGGCCAGATGTGACAGTGAGGAGGCCAGGGGAGCCTCTGCAAGCCTCCTGGGAGCAGCGGATGCAGAGACTGCTGGGCAAGAGCATCATTCGGGTCGCCACAGCATGGATCCACCTTGGGATGAGATGAGAGGGGCAGTGGTGGTGGCAGAGGTGGAGCAGCAGTTCCTGCACTTGGCCATCAGAAAGCAGGTCTCCTACAGGTAGGAGCTCCTGGGTCCCATAGCACTGGGGCTGGGCTGGGGTGGTGGAGTGCCCTGTCCCAGGGCCATCTCCCTCCAGTGAAAAAGGGCTGGTTCTTCCTGGTGGTCACTGGTGCCTTCCACCAGAAACCATCTGAGCACAGGGACAAATGGACTGTTTAGCCCTTCTCCTCCCCACCCATACAACACCCCACTCTGCAGTAGTAGTCCACTTGTCACCCCTACAGGCCCCCTTATTTTTCCTTCTACCCAATTCCCCTTTCCTGTCCTGGAGCCACGATGCCTCCCAGGCCCATCTCCAGGTGGTCTGTGCCCAGCAGCCTCTCATAAGCCGTGGTGCTAGGCTTTTCCCTCTCTCTGCAGCATCTGCTTATTGTTGTTTGGTGCACTGAATACAAGGAACTTCTTATAACATCAATTCTCCTCTTCCTCCTCTGCCCCAGAGCAAATATCCCTTTGCTTGAGTCCTAGGCCCAGAAACCTTGCTCCCATATGGGGAGAATGAAAAGTGATCCAAAGATGAAGGGACTGAGACCGAGGCTTAAGCTGGAAATGTGCCCTTTGGGGGCACCTTGCGGCAAAAGGAGTACTTGTCCCAGCCCCTGGTGTGACTCTTTCTGGTACCGCTCTTCTTAGGACTCACCTACCCCTACGATAACCAAGCAAAACCAGTGGAGGCATAGAGTGATTTTCATAGCTCCCACGGGGCTTTTATGGGACCCATTTCCTGGTGAAGCTTAGGTGATCTTCTATTACCGGCTCCAGCCACACTGTCCGAAACCGTGCTTGAGTCAGTACCTCCTGTCTTTCTCTCGCAGCGAATAAAGTCTGATGTCTCACTCTCCCCTTTCTTTCACTTTTTAAGACCTTCTACCATTTAGTACCCCAGAGTTTGCAGAGTGGCTCTCAGGTGCAGGTGAGAAGTTCTTCAACACTGCACCTGCCTGAGCACATGCAGGACTGACCCTGGTCTGCTGTGAGGATCTGGAACCAAGCAAAGGGAAGAAGGCAGGAGCTACCTCCTTACTCTTCTCCTGAGCTGGCTTGGCCCAGGGATGTGTCTGTGTCTTCCTGGGCTCAGTGTCACCATGTCATGCCATGCTAAGCAAGTGACAGGTAGTTTACAAGTAGGTGGAAAACTGTCAGAGGATCTTGGTGCTATGCCTGTTGCTGTAGCAGACAGATGGTGGATGGGGTCTTCTGCCACTGACCTGACACTCCAGACTGCAGTCCTCTGCTGGGGGGCAGATTTCAGACAGGAGCCTATCAGCCCCTGGCTGTGCTCCTGTGCTTACAAGCAGCCCTCATCCCCCCTTGCAAGGGCTGTGGTGCAAACTGCGAGTAAATTGCTTTCCAATAATGCAGTAATGGGAACTCATAGGAAACTGCATTAGTGCCTGCGGAGCAGGAAGGGGCCTGGAGCTGACTCATCTCCAGCACTTATTATTCCTGCAGTGGGTCGCGAGCAGGAGCCAGAGTGGCAGAGTCCTCCCCAAGGCAGCCTTATGTCCCTGAGCCTCCTGGTGAGCTGGGGCAACACACAGCCCTCCTGGTCCTCATATGGTACTTAGGGTGGCTCACTGAGGCAGGCAGAGCTGGGATGGTGTCTGCCCTGAAGCCACTGAGGGTGAGGGATTACCATGCTTAGTGGAGGGGGCAAAGCAGGATTTTCTCCTTCTAGCTGTCTTTCTCCAGATGTGCATGGCACATTTTGTGAACAGATTAGCCAGCTGCAATTATCCAGCCTCCCTATGGGAGGAAAGGACCATATTGCAACATAATTTGATCAGCCTGAATCTGCTCCAGAACTGTCTAAGGTTGCTGCAGATTGTTTATGTCCTGCTCTTCCTCAGCTGCCCCAGGCAGGTCGCTCTGCTGGCATGCTGCAGCCCATACCCGGCTTCCACAAAGCATGTCCATCCACTTAAACCCTCACAAGGGGTTTCTTTGCAAGAGGCTTTGCTCCACCCTGGGTGGGCTTTGCAGAAGAGAGTAGTCTGGAGGGGCTGGAGGGGATGCCACAGCTACCTGCGGGCCAGCAGCAAGGGAGGAGGCGATGTTTGAGATGAGCTGCTTCCTCCAAATTCTGTTTTGGGCAGCAGAGCAAAGGGAAGGGGAAATGGGAGAGGAAATGTCTGGGGGTGGAAATCTGCTTGTGCCATCCTGCGACGCCCAGGCAGGGTCCGTCTGGCTACTCCTGGGGGACGAGTTTGCCAGGCGAAGGGTGGGTGGTGATGGAGCCGTTGCCTGGAGCTGGGCTAACCTTTCACAAGGCACCATTCCTGCAGCACGATGAGACCTCAAGGAGCTGACAGAAGTCCCTTTGCTGTGCTGCCTGGCTCTGGAGGCACCTACTGAACCCTGGTACAGAGATTGGAGGACCTCCTTCATGGGCTATGGGCATCACAGGTGTCCTCAATGTCAAGCAAAGGTTGGAGGTCTCAGTTCTGCTGCCAACCTGCCTGTTCCTGCTGGGACCCCTTAGTCATCACCAAGGGCAGGCAGCACGAGCTACTATATAAAGGTTTTGAAATGAGCAGAAATGATATTAAGCCCATGGAAATAACGTTCCTTCCATAAATAGCTGCCACAGTGTATGGAAGCGCCTTGGGCGGGTGGAAGAGAGCTCACTGCTCAGGTTATATTTAGGGCTTTGAGTAGCAGTTTCATGCCAAGCTTATTAATGATGCCAGCTTCTGCACCAGATTTGCACATTCTGGGACAATTTTCCCAGTAGGGAGGTGCCTCTACAATGCCAGAAGGACTCAGTGCTCTCTGTCACTACAGCAAACCCTAAACAAGTGCCAGGGCTTTGTGCCTCACTCTCACTTCAGCCAAGGGGAGTGCAAAGTCAGTTCCTGTTCACTTCAGGTGTCTCCCCTCAGGTTTTGTGCTGAGCTAGGAGCATTTCTAGCTTCCTGAGTGGGGCAACTCCAGTGGCAATAAGGCAAGTTAGAGGAATGAGGAATTTGCTCTAGGAAAAACTCCATTAACCACTTTGGCTGGCCACAACAACACCCTACAGCATCTCTGACAGGGCTGTGGACCTCTGCAGTTCAAAGCGTGTTCTCATTTTCAATACCTTCACTGTTGCTTTCAAGGTGACACTTGCAGCAACGGCATTTACCAGTGCCACTGCTCCCAGTAACCCAGGCCACAGGGGTGTTCACCCAGAAAGGAAACCACAAGCACACAGAAGCTTGCTGCACAGGCTCCCCACAGGCTATGTCTATGGGATGAGGGACATGCAGGGCGCCAGACCAGTCCCCTTCCGCTCTCAGCCACCTCTGGAGGCAGTGCCCAGCACAGCCCATGCACTATAGGTCTCCTCACAGGCATCTCATGGCAGTGGGAAGAGGAATCCCTGTGGCTTTCTGTGCTCCCAGCCTGGCATCAGGCTCTGTGGAGCAAATTGGGATGCCCTCTTGCCAGCCTTCATACCTGTTAGGATGTGGGTCACCTCGGCTGCTGAGTGTGGTCCCCAGCTGGCAGATAGGACACAGCTAATGCATCTCACAGGCTGTTCTGTGCTGGGGAGCTAAATATAACCCGAAGAGTGGATCAGAGGGGGCTGCTTTGCAATGTAAATAGCACATGAGCTTGATCATAGGCACAGGCAAGGCAGAGGGGTCTGCTGGGAAGAGAGAGGTGGAAGCCCTGGAGGTCAGAGGAGTTGGTTTCAGCTCTCTGACATCTTCTCTTCCTTCAGATCTGTTTGAGCTCTGGGCTTTTGTGAAGTACTAGGGCAGAGAGTGGGCAGCCTCTCCATCCCAGCAGGGAGGGCAGAGGCTGGGTAGGAAGGAAAGGGGAGCCTCCAGCTGCAGGGAGAGAGGAGCAGAGAGGGGCCTCCTTCCTCTGAGCCCTGCCTGCTAGCCTTTTAATCGTGTTAGCCTGGCTGTGCAGAGCAGCCTAATCAAATTCCTATTCATTCCCAGCAAGGCAAGACTGCTCTGCTCTGACACAGACATCTGTCTCTGTGTCCCTCTGTGCAGCTGGGAAAGGAGATGGCTGGCACCCCCTGGCACAGATGGAAGGAAGCTCACAGTGCTATGTCCTGAGTGGGTGGCTCCTCACAGACCTTGGTCAGGGGGTGACAAGCAGGTGCTGCACCATCCCCTGCCCTGACCCTCTCCGGAGCTAGAGACAAGCTCTGCTTGCTGGGTATAGCACAGAGCTGGGTGAGAGCTCCCAGATTCCATGGCAGTCCCACTGCTGGTGGTCGTCCCTGCCACCAGGCATGAGCTCTGGTGGACACAAGTGTGGGGTGGGTTTGGAGTCAGTATCACGCAGTGCTCAGTGAGAAGTGATGGTGTATATTGCTGGCTCCGTGGCTCTCAACCTGGGTTCTCCTAGGTGCAAGGTAAACTGGGGATCAGGCCATGTGTAACAAGATATGGAAACATCTCGAGAAGCAATTTTGGAGAGACTGGGAGGCTGTGGATACAGCCTGGCTGTGCAGGAGCACACCTGCAGCAGTGCCAGGGCAGAGCGGCATAACACACTCCCAAGCCCCCACACTAAACCAGACATACTCCCTGGTTTAAACTGATTTATGATCATACTGCTGCCAGAAAGGATTGCTCCTGTCCTACCTTCTGCTGAATTTTACATGTGAGGTGGGCCAGACCAGTTCCCTGAGGCAGCAGAAGATAACTATTAGCACAGATGCAGTCCTGGGTGGGGAGAGAGGGAGCCCTGAACCAAAACTGCTGTAGTGGCCATCCCCTCCCTTGGCCATGCCCTCACTTATCTGATCCCAGCTCACAATGAATCCCACAGACAGGTAACCTGCCAGGTTTGGTCTAAGAGGGCAGATTAACCCTTTCCTTACCAGAGGACTGCAGATACTTGCACAGCGCTGAATTGCAAAACTACCCAGCACAGTGACTCCCCTGCCTTTTCGGTGCTGCCTGCAGAGAAGCCAGTGCCAGAAGGGTCACCCTCTCTGGTCTCCTGACCAAGAACAGACAGAACTGGGCTTTCTGTGGGATCCCCTATGGTTTTGCACCAAACCTGAAGGACAGGACACACAGATGCAGCACAGAGAGGAGGCCGAAGATCCCAGGGCGGGGCATATTTCTTCTCCAACAGACTCACCAAGTCTTAGTGCTCCCAGGTAAGAGGACTGGATATCAACAGTCAGCCAGCACAGAAACATGAAAGGGAAATGTCTACACGCAGGGAGCAAATGTGACCAATCCAATTCATCATGACATGCAAAGTGTCAGGGATGACTAACTCTTGGTGATAACAAAACCTCTCCAGTGGTGGGGATGATGAACTCTTTCGGTGATAACAAAACCTCTCCCCTTCCCATCTCTGAGACGGAGGCAGGCATCCAGGCCCTGCCTTTTCCTCCCCCTGCATGGTAATTACTGCAGTGGGTTCTGTTCAGTTTCAGAGCTTGCCTGGTGAGATCAAGGTCCACCAATTTTTTTTTTCCCTTTTGATGATGGTGTCTAAAGCAGAATCATGTGTCCCTTTAGAACTGCCATCCATGCAGGCTGTGGTGGCTGGTTCTGGTCGCTTGCTTTTCTCTGGCTTCACAGAAGCCAGCCACAGCTCCCCTCACTGATCTGAAGGTCTGCTGGAGCCAGAACAGACCGAGCAGTGTCTGGTTCTGGAGCTCAGGGTTTTGGAACTGGGGACAGGCTGAGCCTGCAGGGTCATGGTGTGTCCCACAGACCCAAACCAGGGGACAAACAGCATCTGCCTCTCTGCTCTTTAGAGGCTGGCCTGGAGCCTCCCAGATGCTTAGGCTTCCCACAGTCCCTGTATCTGTCTTACCCAAGTAGGTTTCATGCAAATCCTGGTGCAGGGTGAGCAGCTGCTGATAACTGGAGGCTGTTTGGAGACCCACGGCACCGGAGGGGTGCATACAGCTGGGGGACTGCGAGTGCTGCAGTACCATGCGGATGAGAATGCACTGAGTGGTCTGCAGGAGGACAAGCTGATTGCCATGGCCCTGTTTGCATGGTGATAGTGGGACAGCTTTGCCAGAGAGGGCTGTCTCGAGCCCAGGGCCTTTTGAAGAGCTGCCTGGTAAGGGAGGTGATGCTTCTCAACATGCAGCCTGGCGCGCCAGAACATGTTCTTGCCTGCCAAAGGCGCACATGAGGCTTCTCCATTGAGGGCCGAGCAGAGGAGGTGGCCCTGTGCTGTGGGCTGCTGGGGGAAGAGTGCAGCAAGGCTGGCTGTGATGACAGCCGCCCTCACACTTCCAGGAAGTGCAGAGAGAGGAACCAGGTGGAGGGTGCAAACAAAGCCGAGGCCCCGGGTGGGCGGCCGAGCCGAGGAGCGCTGCCAGGGACCTGCCCTCGGGATGACTCCGGAAAGCAGCTACTGTGGGAGGAAGAGTGAGAGTGAACCCCAGGCCGGCTGAGCACATACTCGTGCTGGGGCAGATGTGGCGACACCGCTCCTGGGATGTTCCCCAGAGCCCTCCGGGGGACATAGATACGAGGTACTTCCCGAGCCAGGCTCAGCTGCCTTCCTCTTGCTCTTAGGGGCCAAGGTGCTGTGGCTGGCACTGACACCCCATGCTTCAAGGGGTGGGGGAAAGGCTTCCCGTGCGTTCCCAGTGCCTTGCCAGCAATTCCTTCCTCTTCTCCCAGTGCCAGTGCCAGGCTTGCGCAGCACAACCTCTGCAGCGGGGATGTCAGAGGGCCTTGTGGCTGCTCTTGACGCTGAGGCTGTGAGCACACGGGGTCGGCGGGGTTTGGTCTGGGCTCTCAGGTTCCTTGTGCAGCTGGTGGGAGCTGGAAGGCGTGTCCCTATCCCCACCAGCCCTCCTGGGAACAGCTGGTGCTCAGAGTAACAAGTGGGACTGCCTCGAAGGGGCTGTGGGTCAGCACGAATGGCCACGACGGCCACTGGGACCCTACCAGGCTGGTGACTGGGACCCTGCTGGACTTGGTAACGGGGACCCTTCTGGGCTTGGCAACTGGGACCCTGCCGGGCTGGCGACGGGGACCCTGCCGGGCTGGCGACGGGGACCCTGCCGGGCTGGCGACGGGGACCCTGCCCGGGAGGCCTCTGCAGCCCTGGTTTCAGGGTGGCTTGTCACCCTTGGGGGAGCAGGGCAAAGCAGCCATCCGTGTCGGCTCATTTTCCATGCAAAAGAAGTTTGTCCATCGCTCCTGCCAGGCGCGTTTCCTCCCTGTAAGCTGCCTGGCACCGCCAGCCCCGCCGCCCGGGGGTCCGGGAGGAGCAGCGGGGCGCGCGGCTCGCCGGGCTGGGTCGGAGCCGCCGTGTCCGCCCCGGCAGCGAGGCTCCCGGTCCCCGGAGAGGGCGGTGGCGGCGACGAGGCTGCTGGCTCCGTCCCCCTCTCGTCCGGCCGTGAACAATGGGAGGCGGAGAGGAGGAGGAGGAGGCGGGGGGGAGCCTCCGCGGCTGCCGCCGAGCCTCTTCCCGAGCGCGGGCCGACGGCGCGGCTGAGGCTCACCTTCCTGAGCCGGCAGCTGGCGGCAGGGGGCGCTGCCGGTGCCGCCCGTGCCCCCGGTGCTCGCCCGCACTTCCTGCCGGCGGGGCGGGACCCCCGGAGGCCGCACCGCCCCCCGCCCGCCCCGTCCCCTCCCCGGCGCGGGGTGGCCGCACGCCGAGCCCCGAGCGTGGCCATGGAGCCCCCGCCGCCCGGCGGCTCGCCCTCCGCCTCCTCCTCCTCCTCCGCCGGCTCCTCCGGGGCGGCGGGCGGCGCCGAGACCGAGCGGGGGCCGCCGCCGCTGGGACGCCGGCACAGCAACAAGCGCTTCACCGGCCTCAGGCTCTTCGGGCGCAGGTGAGCAGCGGGGGAGCGCGGTCCCCGGGATGCGGGCGCTGGAGCATCCCGAGCTGCGGAGCCCCCGCCGCCGGCAGCGCCTCGAGACCGCCCCGTTAGGAAGCCGTTAACCGGCTGAGCGCAGCCGCCCGGGGGTGCAGGACGGGGTGTGGGGACCGGGAGGATGTGCTTGGGGGGTCGGAGAGGACCGGGGGGCTGGGCTGCGCTTGGGTGTCCCGAGGGGACCGAGTGGGGATGCGCTTGGATTTTCCTTTGGGGCCGACGGGGGATGCGCTTGGGGGCTCCGAGGGGGAATGCACATGGGTTTTCCTCGGGGAGCAAGGGGCTTGCTCTTGGGTGTTCCTTAGGGAACAGAGGGATGCGCCTGGGTTTTTCCTCGAGGACTCCGCTTGAGTATTCCTCGGGGACCGAGGAGGGATGCGTTTGGGTTTTCCTCGGGGACCAAGGGAGGATGCGCTTAGGTTTTCCTTGGGGACCGAGGGGATGCGCTTGGGTTTTCCTTGGGGACAGAGGGGGGATGCACTTGGATGTTCCTTGGGGATGGAGGGGGCTGCGCTTGGGTTTAGCTTGGGGACAGAGGGCGCTGCACTTGGGTTTTCCTGTTTTTGAGCTCTTGACCAAAGCAATGGAAAGTTGGGAAGCATAACTCTCACTGCGCCCGCTGTCGTCCCCAGAGAAGTCAGCCTACTCTCTGGAGGATCCATTTCCACCCACTCGGAACCGCCTGTCTTCATCCCCACACACCTGTCCACTGCTTCAGCTGCGAGACCAGCAGTCCTGCAGCACCAAGGTGCTGGTTCTGTGCTGCCTGCTGGGATTCCAGCAGCAGGAAGCTGGGATCCTCACTTTGCTCGCTTCCTCTCCAGAGTCAGCCAGGCTCCCTTGTGCCTCCTGCAGCCTTGCTCTTGCCCTCATAGTATCTGAGGGACTTGTAGCCCATGTAAGCAAAAGGGTGCCCCTGCCATCTGGAGCAGTGTAAAAACACTGAATAACTGAGGCTTGAAGAGACCTCTGGAGGTCACCTGGTCTGCTCTGCCACCTCAAAGCAGGGCTGAATTTGATCAGGCTACTGATGTTGAGTTTTGAGCGTCAGCAGCATGGAGGCTGCACAGCCTCCCTGGGCGCCTGCTTCTGTGCTTCAAGCTCCTGGGATTTTTTTTCCCCCCCATACCTGTTCAGAGTTTCCCTTGTTGCAGCCTGTACCATTTGTCTCTTGGGTTGTCACTGTGCTTCTTTGAGCAGTGTCTGCCTCAGTTTTCTCTGAACCCCATCAGGTAGCTGAAGAATGTAACAATATTCCTTCTTAACCTTCTCTTCTGCAGGCCAAACCATTCTCTTTATCTGAACTTCCTTGTATCTGATAGCTCCTCTTCCTATCTGTCTTGATGGTCCTCTGCTGAACTTGCTGCAGCTTGTCAGTGTTTTTGGTGTACAGGGAGCCCAAAGCAGGATCCGGTGCTCCTGGGTGGTGTCACAGGTGCTGGATGGAAGGGAAAGGCCTCAGTTTCAGCCTCCACACCCAAGCTGGAGCTGGAAACAAAGGGTTTGCAAGGTCACCCCACCACAGATCGGTGCTCTCCTCTGCTCTGGTTTCAGAGCTGGTGGGAACGGCTGCCTGGACCTGCTAGCAGTCGCTGGCCTGTCCCTAGTAGTGTCTGGCATCTTTCTCTGGCTCCCAGGGGTTTGGGCTGCTGTTCCTGCAAAATATATCAGAGCTTACATCAAGGGAAAGCTCACCATGTGTGAACAGCTTTCTGCAGCGTGGACATGTGGGAGAGAAGCAAAGTAGGACAGACAGGAGGTGCCGAGCTGGAGGGGGCCAGCCTGCCGGGATGACTGGAGATAGCTGTCAAGTTCTTTGGTACATGACTGCCCCTCTTGCTTTTCTTCCACTGATGGAGAGACCTGGTTTTCTCCGGCTCTTGGTGACAAATGCAGTACCCAGAGCTGCAGAGGAGTGAGGAGAGATTCCCATGGGCCTCCAAGAAGGAAGGGGCTCCTACTCATGCCCGTAGGAGGTGGGCTTAGTGGGAAGCTGTACAGGATAATTGGCTGCATGCTTCTGTATTCATGCCTACCTGAGCATTGGAGCAGAGAGTGGCGTGAAGTTTCATCTCCTCTGAGGGAACTGCAGTGGAAGGCTTCAGCACTTTCTTTTAGTGAGAAATGCAGCCAGCCTCTACCCCGCAAATGCGTTCCAACAGTAGTCGGTGGTGAAATTTGCACCCCCTTAGATTCTGGGCTTTAGCCAGAGTGTATGTGGCTGGGAAACGGGTCTAGAGGAAACTAGACAATGGAGCTGGTCCGCTAGCAGAAGTGAGTTTCTAGAGAGCCTTGGCTTCAAGGAGAGAGATCTCGCCAGGTGGGCACTAGCTGCTGGGCTCTGCCTGCAGTGACACTGGGAGGCATGGCCACAGCCAGGGGAGAGACAGGTCCATAAAATGGCAAGAGAGCCTGCTCTGCCCCCACAGCAGGTGAACCTCAGGGGGATTTGAAGCAAAAGAACGGTGGGCCCCAAAGCTCTGGCCTCCAACAGTACGTTATTCCCCTGTGTTTTGCAAGCGGGCTTATTTTTGTACCTTGTAATTGCCTTACAGGAGGGTGGAGTAATTGGCTTCAGAGCTGATGGAGACAAGCACACAATACATGCATCCAGGGCACGGATGGGTAATTCTTTTAATTGGGCTGATAAAGAGATTGGGGCTGATCAGATAATAGGTGGTTAGGATTAAATTTCCTTCCTAGGTGCCCCGTTTCTTGTGCTGTGAGTGAGCAGCATGGTTTACCCTCCCCAGGGGGAACTTGGGGAGGGATTGTGAGTGCTGAGGTCAAAGCTCCTTTCTTGCTGTCCCCCATACTGATGGGGGTGCTGGTGGGATTCAGAAATGGGTCTTCCCCGTGGTCTTCAGGGTCTTTAACGCGTTCGGCTTCAGAGGAGTTATGTGTGATGGCTGGGTCTGCTGCAGCAGCATAAGCGAGGGCGCATAGCTACCATCAGGGCAGCCAGTGCGTGATTGCCCTGCAGAGAGCAGCTGTGGTGCTTTGGCAGGCCTAGTGTTGGAGCCTTGCACGCGAGCCTGGGGGTGTCTGCCATTGCCCCAGGAAAGGTCTGTGGGTGGCAAGGCATACGGGTAAACGGCACTCGAGAAACTGAGCCGAGCACCCGCCTACGTCTTTCTGAGATGTCACTTGTCACTGTCTTTCTTGCAAGCTTGATGCTTATGCCCATGTGAAAACTGGGGGAGTTGTGCCAGTGGGACAGTCACCCAGCCTTTCTCATCCGCACTGTGTGGGGTGATACTACCATGTGCCCTTGAACTTGCCGGCCCTTGGCTGGTGTGTGGGTTCAGCACAGGGCTTTTAGTTTGCTTTCTTCTAGCAGGGATGTGGTAGAGGCGCTGTGTGGTAGCGTAAGCCCCAGGCCCCCTGGCAGATGGTCGTGATGAGCCTGAAGTTTGCGATCTGCTTGTTGGCAAGCAAGGCTGAGAGCAGCACTTAGCTCAGGACAGGCTTTTTCACAGTGCACCTTACTGCCAGCTAGCTGTTGAGCAATCCTCCTCTTCCACTTCATCCATGCATGCAGTGTTTGCATACCTCTAGCTCTGAAACCGTCCACCCTCTGCTCCTTGTCCAGCTCACAGGTGATGGGTGGCATTAGCTGGGCCCAGGCCAGTGACACTCGTGGGAGTCCCCAGCTGTCCCCTGGAGTGACACCTGCACTTGTTTTCAGGGCAGCTGGGATGTGCTGTTAGAGCTGTTCCTGCTGCTGTGTTTGCTCTGCGCTGGGCCTGACCTCCCATGGTGCAGCTCAGTGAATTTTGATCTTGCCAGGACTCAAAGAAAAAAAAAAAAATGCTCTGGACATGCTGAGCAGCCATGCCTGCTGGCAGCCAGTGCAGCTTTCTGGCAGGGAAGGATCAGAATGCAGAGGGCCCAGGTGCTCCCAGAGGCTGGGGCTTTCCCGAGCATGGTCCTTGCCTGCCACCTGCCTCATCTCTCCAGCCCTGGACACCTGCTAGCAGCTCTACTGTCCTCCCAAGATCAGAGCAGGGGCTGCCACAACGCCATGCACCCACACTGGAGAAGGTGGCAAGGCCTCTAATCTGCTTAGGAGTTGGAGCTTCCCTTCCAGAAAACCCTGTAATCTCCTCGAGGGGCTGAGGGGAGCACAAAGGATCTCTTCCCTCCTTTGAACAGAAATGATAGTAGGAGAGAAGGGCAGCAGAAAGGTTTCTTTCCAGGAAACCCTGTAATCTCCTCAAGGGGCTGAGGGGACAACAAAGGATCTCTTCCCTCCTTTGAATAGAAATGGTAGTAGGAGAGAAGGGCAGCAGAAAGGTAGGGGGACACTGGAGGTGGTCATTAGTCTTTGCAAGGAAACTGTTGAGAAGGGAGAGGCAGAGGCACAGATGTTGCAAGGGTGGAGTGTTTTGGGGTCTTTTTGAGTACGTGTCCTATTGGGGACTAAAAGGAGATGCTCCTAGGAGGAGGCCAGCTTTCTGGGATGGGAGAATGCTCTTTTGGAAGACAACCTGAGCTCTGATAGGCAGTGGGGGATGCAGTGTAGGATTTCCTTCTCTCATTGTGCTGTCATGCCCTGAGAGCAGTCTCCCCAGAGCCTTGGCAAAGCCTCTTAGGAGAAATTCCAACTCTGCTCTTGGTAGAGCTCTAGTTTGTTTTTCCTGGGTGATTCTTTGAGCTGAAGCTCCTGAGTTAGCTTCCAGCCATGTGTTTGCGTGCTTGCTGTCTCCCGTAAGTGGATGCTGACTTTGAGATGCTGAGCTCAGGAGCAGAGGTAGGGCTGCAAGCAGAGGCTCAGGCTCTTTGACCCATGGGCCCATAAGCCATACTTGTCAGAAAAGAAAGGACTGGCAGGAGGTGAATTGCCTCTGCTGGATACTTTGAGAGGTGGAAACTCTGGTGCTGAACCTACTTGGGGACGTGGACAAGGTGTAGAAATAGGGGAAACCTGTCCTGCTGGTTCTTGACCTGGCACCAGGCTCCAAGGAAATAAGCGCCAGAGTCAGGGAGCTTTCCCTGGGACAGCTCTCTAGTATTACAAAAGTAATACCCTGTGTTTCTGTTGCAACTTGCAGGTCTAGCAACAGCTACAGTCTCTCTTTGGTTTTGGGAGGCTTTCTTCTCCTGCCCATCAGAACGTCAGGCAGAGGGTGAAGGCCTGCCAAGGCAAGCAATGAGACTGTGCTGGCCAGACTAGTGCTTAGGGGAGTGGAGTCCTCTGGTCTGTGCCAACACATGTGTTAGGCCCAGCGCTGTTCCCCTCCTGCCTGTGGTTTAGGGTTTGATGCCCGAGGGTGTTAACTCTAGATAACAGTGAGTCCTGCCCCCAGGGGAAACCCTCCTTAATGCACCAGGGACTAACTGAAAGGATCTCTTCATGATCCCTGCTGTCCCAGACAAGTGGGAGTTAATGGGCTCTCTGTCTGCTGGGCAGGTTGTACTGTCTGAGTTAGGCTGTCAGTTCCAGTTTCTACCTGGAACTATTGGTCCCATGCCTGGGAACAGCCTGCCCAAGCTTTGCCTCTCATGGCCTTTTCCTAGTGGATGAGGGCCTGGAGAAATGAGCTGAGCATCCTCTGTCTTGGAGAAGCCCTTCCCAGCCAGCAGGGACCGGTGGAAGCTGGGGGCCTGTTGCTGGGTGATTGGGGGATGCTACCCAACATGCTGGTGCAGGGTAGTAGGTACCTGGCACTGGTGTGAGAAGCCCCTCTCTAAGGGCAGACAGAGGTCTGGCCACAGGTAGTCCTATCTTTGCTGCCACACCATCTTCCACTTGCCCTAAGTCAGTGGGAGAAGCTTTCGTTGTGCCTTGAGGGCTGATGCAGCTCCCCTGACAGTCCTGCAGGATGCCGGCTTGTAGTGGGCTCTGTGGGCACAGCAGCCTGGTCCCAGCCTTACAGGAGGCCTCCCAGACAGTGGTGTGTGAAAATCCCACCTGGGACCACCAGGGAAAAACTGGGTGTTTGCCCCTTCCCTGTCTCCACTCTCCCCATCTCTGACCACTCGCTGGTTGCAGCTCGGCTCTCTGTGAGGCAGGAGCTGCCTCATCTCCGAAACACGAAACACGCTGTGGCTTTGCAGAAAGTCACATGGCCCCACTGGCAGGCTGTCCCAGGAAGTCAGGGGAGCTAACGAAGAGTCTCATTGCAGAGGGTTTTCCCCTTGTTTTGGCACAGCTCAGCTCCCACAGGAAACGTGAGTGCCGGAACAGCCCATCCCTCGCTTACCGTTTGCAGCGCAGGTGCGGATCCGGAGCAGGAAAGTGGGGGGACTCCTTCCTGCCTGTGCCTTGCTGGCTGGGGGTCCCACCTCCTCTCAAGCAGGTCTCACTGGCTGAATGAGGATGGAGAGTATGTACTTAGAAGTACCTAACGCAGCTCAGAGCTTCTTCCTGAGCTCCCAGCCTCCAGCACAGCCTGTAGGTAGCCTGGAGAGGGGGGCTGTGCAACCAGCAACGTGCTGGCCCCTCTGTGTGAAAGTTCCTTCTCAATCAGATTATCTGTATCTCATCCTGCCTTGCCACCCTGGCCCTTGCTGGGAGCTGCTTGGATCTAGCACTAAGCCTCTTATCGCACAAGACTGAGGTCACAACACCAGGGGACGTGGCGTGGGGCATGGCTGGCAGCAGGCACTTGGCAGCTGCTGCTGTTGAAATGTGAAGGGGGGGGTGGTGGTGGTGGATATTTTCTGCAGGGATTTTGCACCCGTCAGAAGCTGGCAGATGGTGGGATTAAGAGGCTGTGAGGCTCCTATCCTGTGAGAGCTGCTGAGGTGCATGGTCAGAGGCACCTTGCTCCCCAGCCGAGCTCCTGACTGGGCTATGGGTTGGTCTGGGGCTGGGAGATGCTCCAGCAGAGGCTGCTGACAAGGGCCTCCAGCCTAGGCTCAAACAACAGCATTACCCGCCTACAAGTTTTCTTGCCGTTTGAATGATGGAGGAATTAGATGTGTTGGAGGTCAGTGCCAGAGGGATCCCAAGAAAGGTGGTCTTCCTCTGTGCTGGGTCACCAAGAGCTGGCTGGCAGTGGGCCAGGGCTCGCAGGGCTCCCAGGGCTCAGTGACCATGTGCAGAGGCTGGAGGGCTGGGAGCAGGTGAACTGCCCTGCCAATACAACGTTCCTCCATGCAAAGCTTGGCAAGTGCCTTCATGATTTATTTGAAATTCAAATCCATGCCTGGACCCAGCAGTTAAGGTGAAGTCTGCCAGGATCCAGAATGGCACAGGGGAGGAGGGAGGGAAGCAGGGCCAAACTAGCCCCAAGTCTCTGAGCCATGCACCCTCTGGAGGTGCAGAGCCTGGGCAGCTGCAGGCCCTTGGAGCTTGCTCGGTCAGGCTGGAGTTGACTCTGGATTGGGCTGGGTTAGTATCCCAGAAGCCAGACCACGGTGCTCAGTATTCACTTACTGGCTCCAACGGGAGAAATGGCCTTGCTGACCCCAGCTCTGTGGGCATGTTGCCTAAATTACTTCCATGGCTGACAGCAAGGGTGGTAGCATGAGTGCTGTTGGGGCCTCTGCAGTTTGCAAATGCCAAGACTGGGGGGAAAAAAATGTGGGGTGGAAGAATATGGCACCAGGGCAGCAAAGCCATGGAGGGGGAGGACAGTGCTGTGTGCCATGTGGCCAGGTGTGCTTATGGGGTGGGCTTTCTGACCACTCTCTTTGTGTCCATAGACTCCACCTGCCCCACAAAGGTGTCTTCCCTTGTCTCCAGGGCAGCCAGCCCAGACGATGGGGATCCAGGAGGATAAAGCACCGGCCAGCGGTGTATAAGTATGTGGTATTTTTATTGGTTTGCACAGGCTGTGCAGTCTGAGCATCTGCCGCAATGTTTCTGCTCAAGAGCTCTCTTCCTCCTCATCCACGTCTCACCTTACATCACCCTCCTGTATCTGCTTTAACTAAGGCCACTAAAAGCCAGGCTGGCTGCCTGCTGCCTGTGTGACTAACCTAGGGGGCAGGTCACTGCCAGACTTTTATCAACTAACATGGCAGCCCCTGTTTTGCTGGTGTTTGGGGTGAAGGTCAGTTGAGGTCTTCCTGCTCCATGTCCTAGCTGTTGTGGGCATGAGGGCCATAGCACCTAGACCCTGTGCTTACTGAGGGCTTTGAAAACCTAAGATGACAATGCTGAGAGGGTGGTTTAGCCAAATGGCCAAAGCAGCCTGAAGTTCAATAGGGCTGGGGCTGTCAGAAATGGTGGGAAATCAGGGCCTGGGAGGCAGTTACAGTGGCTGTGATGTAGTTGCTGTACAGGAGCCAGTACCTAGGCTAGCATGGTTCTGAGGGTTTACAGGTGCTCCCGAGGAGATGTGGAGGTAGGGTCAAGTCCCAGGCCCTGTTCTGAGACTCCCTATGCCATGGTCTTTGTGAGCAGCACATAGCATGGTCGGGGTTTGACTGCACTTCTATGAGTGCTGTACAGAAGTGCTGCATGGGGAGACCCCCACTGGGGGTTGCTGCTTCCTGGCTTCTGCTAAATGTTTTTTCTGGGTATCACCGCATCTACAAAGCGTTCTGAGCCTTTTCAAGTTTCTTGCTCAGTTTTCGGCTTGCCTGACCTCATAGACACAAAGGGCTCATGTCCCAGTGCTGCTTGGGAGTCTTGTGGCTGGATTTGTCGAGAGGCAGTGTAGCTGGTTAGTGCTCAGTAGAGAGGAGGTGGATGGGGTTTGAAGAGGCCCAAAGCACCCTGGGTTGAACACCAGAGGGCATGGTCGTTCTTTGGTGCTCTGCTGTGCCCTTTCCCTGGGGCTTGCTTCAGCTGGGTGTTGTGGCATGTCCCCTCTGCAGGGTCACTGGCCTTGTCTCCTTGTTCCTGGTTTTCTTCTCTTCTGCAAGGCAGGGCTTTGCAAAGCATCTACGTGGAGCTTTTTTGTGCTGCCACGGGTGAAGTGGCGGATAAGCTCACTGGCTTAAACTTGTTAGCCACTGCTGCAAGCTGGCTGATGCCGAGGCAAATGTCCAGCCAAGGCAGCCGATAGCCTGCTTAATGCTGCATGGGTTTGCATGTCCTGATAGCACTTGGAGCTGCACAATGGCACCTGCCCAACCTCTGCACCCGGAGCCTGTGTTGCTCCCGCTGCTCTGGTGGTCTCTAGAGCACTCAGTCTCACTCTGTGGGAATGGGAGCAAAGAAACTTGGGGAGGAGAGTGAGGCAGCCCTGCGCTACCAGTCTGCGGTGAAGTGTTAGCCTGTGCTGGGAAGGGAAAGAGTGGTGTACTCCTTGCACTGGCAGCACCTCTTCCCCTGGGATCTCTTCCATGAAGGTTGGCAGGAGAAAAAGAGTCCGTTGGTGAAGCTGCAGAAGCTGGCTGACTTGGGGGTGTTAGGATGAAAGAAGAAGGGGAAGCACCCAAGAGCTGTTATGCTGAGGGCATTTAGAACGAAAGGGGTGGAGGAGAAAAAAAATCGACTTCTCCTGCCCTCCCATTTGTAGCAAAGGAACAAGATGACCTTTAGCAAAACCAAGAGGTGATACATTTAACTTTGCTAAAATGAGCTACTTCAATTTTCAGGTGAGGTGGGGGAGAAGAACGCATGGTAGCTCTCTGCTGGGAGGTGAAAAAGTGAAACCGAAGATTAGACTTGTTATCAGTAACAGGGTTACACTTAAACCAACAAATGCCTTTTGGGTGGCAAGTAGGCATCGGCTTTGACACAGGGACACAATGAAGGCTTGGGGCACGGAAATAGGAGGCATCTTTCCTATCATAGCCTCAGGCTTTGCAGGGAGGCATAGATCATTGTGGACCAGCTTTCTCAGGGATGCTGAGCAGTCCCACACTTGCAGGCACCTGCAGGGGCTGCCACTTGTAGTGTGGTTTCAGGTGCTTTCCTCGCTTGGAAAGCCTTGCTCAGGGCTGCGTGGGGCTGGGGAGCCTTTTGACTTGAGCAGTGGTTTCTGCTTGAGCACAGCAGACCAAAACCTGTGACAGTGGCAAGGAAAGGCAGAAGTCTCCTTTGCCACCTGTTTGCCTGTGTGCATGTTTGCATGGTGAAGGCTTAGTAAGTCACTCTGTGACTTACTTAAGGGGAAGGAGGAGAATGGCAGCAGGAAAGTTTGCCTGGCTGGCTTGAGGAGAGGGCTCTTGGGCTTCCCGTTCCTGCTGCCTCTAGAGAAAGGGACTCTGAGAACCAGTGACCAGACTTTTGCTGGTCTGATTGGCTTGGAAGGGATTTTGGGGCCAGATAGATCCACCCTGGGCATACCTCCAGGCTTTCTTGTTTGCAAGTCTAAGTCCTGCCGGCCCAGGAGGGAGGTGGCGCTGTGGCCCAAATGAGGAACAGCAAGCGTTGTCAGCTGGGGTCTCTGCTGTGTGTAGACTACAAGGGGCAGGGAGAGCAGCGTGGACATGAGGCAATGGGAGAGAAGCTTTCGCTCCCTTGTCTGGAGATGGGGTTGGGGATGAACCACACATATCTCTTGCTAGGCTTCTTTGCTCTGAATGTGTGTCTAGTTATAGCACAACTTTAATTTCCTCTTTGATAAAACATCCTGCCAGTCCTAATAAGTGGGTCTTCACATCGATGGACTGGGGACTGTTCCTAGGGGCCCTTCTGAAGCCTTTCCTCCTCCTGTGGTTACTGTGGGCACCATGACTGCCCTGTGGCTGTGGGGACACCTGGAATGCTCCACTGCTAGTGGCAGCTGGTCCTTTCCTAGCACTAGAGAAGAAAGTCCAAGGGATGGGTACTCTGTGTAGGAAAAGGGGCAGACCCCTCCATCCTTCAGCAGCTCTCAGATTTGAGGGGAGGGCTGAGCAGGGGTGAAGGTATTTTCCTGCCTACCCTGAGCACCTCCAGCTCCCCTATCCCACTGCTGATGCTGTGAGAAAAGGGCCAAACGCAATCCCCACTGCAGCTTTGGTGATGGAGAGGTTTACTCATGTGTCCTCACCCTCCCCAGCTCCTGCTGCTTTGCAAAGGCCACTTGCTTCTTCTGCTGTGACAGAGACGGCAGCACAGCAGTGGTGGCGATAGCTCAGCCTTTGGGCCCAGCTCCCCTCTGGTTAATGGTTTCCTGTGAACTGCTTTCCAGATACCCATCCGGGAAGGCAGCTGGCTGCCTCTGTAGTGCTGGCAGCAGCCTCCCGTGACATTTTATTTTGATCGTTTTACTGTAGTCTCTATCCAGGCCCCAAGGAACACTGGGCACACTCCAAACACATGCATGTTCCTACACACAGAGCAGAAGAGCTCCCAGTCTAATTTTAGCCGTGACATGTAGGCAAGGGGAAGGGGCAGGCAGGAGGAGACAGGGTGTGAAAGAATGAGGTCCCAGCTGCAGCTGCCCACACTGACTCAGTAGGGCCGCCTGCGTGGCTATCATACGGCTATCGGCTCACGGGTAAATGACCGAAATAACAGAGACTGTGATTCACACCTTGCAAGGCATCGTGAAGAGAGCTGGCCTTTGATGTGACCCCTGTCTCCTTTCCGCAAAGGCCAAAACGGAGATGGGTTTTGTGGCCGCAAAAGGGAGCTGAGTTGCGTTTGGTCTGGAGCAGGTCCCTGGGGGCAGCTGGGGAACCCGGATAGCAGCGAAGTGTGATGGGGAAGTCCCCAGCCTGGCTCTGAGAGGTCCCATGGCGGGGCAGGGAGGGGTGTTGTAGCAACAAAGGGAGGTAAAAAGCTCCTGAGATGTCTGTGGAGCCTGCCCAGACCAGACGCTGTATCTTGAGCGCAAGTTACCTCCTGTACAGAATCACAGAATGGTTTGGGTTGGAAGGGACCTTAAAGATCATCCAGTTCCAGCCCTCATGCCGTGAGCAGGGACACCTTCCACTAGCTCAGGCTGCCCAAGGCCCTATCCAAGCTGGCCTTGAACACCTCAAGAGATGGGGCATCCACAAATTCTCTGGGCAACCTGTTCCAGGGTGTCACCATTCTCATGGTGAAGAAA
The DNA here is from genome assembly GCF_017976375.1 of Cuculus canorus. NCBI lineage: Eukaryota > Metazoa > Chordata > Aves > Cuculiformes > Cuculidae > Cuculus > Cuculus canorus. The sequence goes on from NC_071405.1 coordinate 51,323,569, forward strand.
TTCCTCCTTATGTCTAGCCTAAGTCTGCCCCTCTCCAGTTTATAGCCATTGCCCCTAGTCCTATCACTAAAAGCCTTTGTGCACAGTCCCTCCCCAGCTTTCTTGTAGCCCCTTTCAGGTACTGGAAGGTCGCTATAAGATCTCCTCAGATCCTTCTCCAGGCTGAACAACCCCAACTCCCTCACCCTGTCTTTGTATTGGAGGTGCTCCAGCCCTCTGATCGTCTTTGTCTCCCTCCTTCGGATCCAACAGCTCCATATCCTTCTTACATTGAGGATTCCAGAACTGTACACAGTACTCCAGATGAGGTCTCACAAGAGAGGAACAGAGGAGCAGAATCACTTCCCTCGACCTGCTGGCCACGCTTCTTTTGATGCAGAACACAGACTCTCCAGGGCAGCAGGGAGAGGTACCAAGGAGGCAGGAGAAAGTTGCCTTCTCGGTGGGTTCCTCCCCTTCTCCCCCTGTGAGGCAGGCGGTGGCATCCCTGGGAGGACCCCTGTGTTCCTGAGCCCCTCCTGCGCCCCGGCGCTGCCGCTGGGGGAGGAAATGCACTCGGCTCTTTTAACGCGCGCTGTCAGGGTTCGCATCGCGGGGAGGAGGCGGAGGGAGGAGAAGCCGAGCGCTCCAAACTAGGACTTGGCTGGGGAGGGTTGGCCCGTGGCTGCTGCGCGGCCACCGACACCCGCTCCGCACCTGCAGGGACCCCGCGCCGCTCCGGATCAGGTCACGGGGGTTTTTCCCCACGCTCTCCCTTTGCTTCTCCTCCTCTTCTTACTCGTCCGACACGTTTTGCTGCTTTTTTTTGTTTTTTTTTGGTTTTTTGTTTTGTTTTTTTTTTTTTGTGCCGGGTGGGGGCTGGGAGAGGCTGAGAAGCTGGTCCTGGATTTGTGGGCATGGTCCAAACAGGGTCCCATCCTGCTGGGGAACGGCACGGGAAGCAGACCCCGAAGTCATCCCCGGGACCCTCAACCTTCTTCCTGTATTTGCTCCCGGAGCCTGGAGCAAGCCCGAAGGGCTACAAGCGATCCTCAGGGCTGAGGCAGGGGCTCTGCGAAACACAGCCGCCGTGGCACTCGCTGGCCCCTGGCTGTTGTTTCTCCTTTGGAAGGAGGGCTGAGGGTTTCACTGCTAGAGGTGTGATTCCAGCCACCCAGACTTCTGCCTGTTGTGGCTCTGGCTGCGTCCTGCCAGCCTGCAGGCGTGGGGATGACAGCCATACCTCTGCAAGTGGCAGAAGACAGTGAAGAGAGGAGCCACCCTGAGTCATTACAGGACCTCCAGCCACTGTCCACTTTGCTGTGGGATAGTTTAGGGAAGCAAGATATACTTGTGGGCTTCTGGCATCTCCTCTGGTGCTGGTGGCCATGAGGCACCCTGCTTCTGCTAGGAGCAGTGGGATGTCTTTCCTCGTCTCTGCTGTGGGCCGGAGGGAGGCATGTGGCTCTTATCTTTCTGTTATCGGTGCCTGTAGCTAGGCACCTGAGGCTCCCTCAGCTTTTCTTTGGGAGTTGCAAAGATCTTTGCATATCTTTAGGAGGTCCAAAGACTTTCCAGTCCTGGGAATCACAGCGTGTGCTCTGCATCTGCCTTGCTGCAGCTTTTGTCTTTACACTGGGTTCAGTGTCTCCTCCCCGGGGCTGCTGTCCTGTGCAGATGCTGTGTGTTGCCCTGCCCAGAGTGACACCACGTTGTCCCCATAGGGAGAAAACTCCAGGGCTGCCTGAGGAGTTTGGATCAGACAGCTGGGCTGTGGGACCGGCTTGCTGTTAGATAGATAGCATGTCCCTCACGTCCCTCCTCTACGGGTGGTGCAGAGCTGTGTGTACTGAAGAAGAGGACCAGCCCTAGAGAGGACAGTGGGAATCTGCTAAAGAAACCACAGACTGGCCACTCAAACTGCCAGGGTACCCTGCCGAGCCCGCACACTGCTTTGCTTCGTGCACATCACTCTGCAAAGGAAGCTCAGAGAAAAAAAACTCTCAGGGGCCCTTCCCAGCCTGCATCACTTATGGGACCAAAATAGCAACTGCATGGCTGGCCTCTCCCCTGACTCCTGCTCTGCCTCTGCCCAGGCGCACTGGTGGTGGTAGCTCACCCTTTCCGTTTCATCCCAGATTAATTCTCTGCCCAAGGCTGTCAGTCTTACTGTTTGGCTCCCCAGCCAAATACAGCAACAGATTGTTTAAATCAGGGCTGTCAGGTTTCTTGATAACTGGGAGGCAGATTTTTTACTGTAGTGGCAAATAAACTTCATAATGTTATGATGGTGAAAAGTTGTCAAGGGATATGAATGCCCGGAGTCAGCCCAGGAGCCTCCAAGGAGACAGCTTTGTTTTAAATAAAGAAAAACACTGTCTTCCATGGATTTTGGGAAGGAAATCACATTGTTGTAATGGGAACATTACTCTGAGCCTTAGGGCTGGCAAACTTTTGACTTTATAAAGCCTAAGTGGAGAGTCTGAGCTAGTCTGGCAGATAGGCCTTAAAGTACATCTTAGGTTCGCACCAAGAAGGTGGTGAAGGGTAAGTGATGTCAGTGTTGTGCAGAGTTTGCGGAGAGGCAGGATGGAGATGCCACCAGAAAAATGTGCGGTTATGCTAGGAACTGTGAAGAAGTCTCAGGCATGCCTGTGTTCTCCCAGCGAGCCAAATTTGAGAGCCATTTTGTTGTCAAGGGCCAGGCAGGAGGTTAGGATGGCTAATCTCTTTTGCCTTGCCTTGGTTGAGGCAGTGCCAGTCCGTGGGGACTGCTCTCACATGTCTGTGTGGCCTTGGGCATTCCTTCCACCTGGCTTTGCTGAAGCTTCCAATGACAAGCTGCAAAGCCATGGTGTTTCGTTTCTTTGCCTTGCCTACACCCCGCTGCAAGGACCTGCTGGTGCTTCTCCCTGCATCTGTCCCCATTCCTTGCTCGTTGAAGAAAGGCAGCTTAAAGGCTGCATGTCCTCTGTGTGGCATCCCCAGCTCCCAACGGAGTGGGAATACCCTGAAAGTGGTGGTATGAAAGGGCACCTGAAGTCAAAAGTGGTGCTAAACTGGTGATGCTGAGCTGTTGCTTCTGGTCTGGGATGTGCTGTGAAATTCCTGGCCCCAGGGCAAGTTTTGCTTCAGGACATCTTGTGCAGGCATCCTATTACCCTTTCATGCTTGATGTGTGTCAGGGTATTTGCATCGGGGCCACGTGCTGGCACTGCTGCGCCACAATGGAGCAGAAGTGTGTGTGGGAGCAGGAGGCTGTGAGTTATTTTGTGCTCTTGCTCGGCCATGTGCTAGGTGGATACGAAGAGGCCAAACTAACATTGCTTTGTGAAGCAGTACAGTCCTGGGGCCTCCAGGTGGGTCAACCAAGGTGCCCAGTGACACTTACAGGTTTCTGGGCAAGTTAGCAAAGCCCTTTGTCAGGAGCAACTTGCTCTCATTGTCCATGCCCAGTAGGTCTATCACGGGACATGCAGCTTCCTGGAAAGAGGGGCGCTGGGGTTGCACATACAGAGACCTCAAGGCTGGGAGGAGGTTCTCAGCAGCTTCATGCATGTGACCACCAGCCCGTTTCTAACTGCTTGCTTTCTCACTGGGAGGGAGGTCTGAAGTCCTCTAGATCAGTCCTGGGGCTCCCTGAGAAATAGGTGGGGACTTGTTCCCCTCTGATTGCTCTGTAAGAACCAGAAACTGCCTTCTGCAGCCCGGAGTGGCACCCTTAAGGTTGGCAGCAGTGATCTCCTCCTGTACAGTGTGAGGGTCGCAGTCCAAATGAGGATGTCCTTGGCTGTGGTTTGCCCTGGTAATGCTGTGCTTTGGCAGCTCAGGAGCCTGGGAGCAAGATGCTGTGGCCTGTGTAGGCGGTGGCATTTGTTGCAATATATCAAATGAGTTAATCCTAAAATAGAGGATGAGCACAGCCTGTAGCTCACCCCTCATGATACTTTCAAAGGCTTGTGTTTCAGACGGAGCCCCCCTACCCCTGCATTGGAGGAGCTGTATCTGCTTGCTCACTAGTGCTGGACCCAACACAGGGCAGCTTTTGACTCCATTTTGTTCACATGATGTAGGAGAGATTACAGCTGGAATAGAAATTTTGGGTAGAAACAAACTGCAGAGTTTGAGAACCTGCTGATGGCTGCTTACTCCGCTGCAACCGATGGCCTGAGAGCTGCGCCGCATCTTGACCAGCATGTTCCCTTCCCCATCTGGCACAGGGGCACCTTCCTCAGCAGAACTCATCTGTGCTGGTTGCGCTTTGTAGCATGTCAGAAAGGGCTGCCCAGAGAGCACGAGGGAGAGGAGAGGTCGGTGACTGATGCTGGGGAGCAGGATAGGAGAGTGGTGACAGGATCTCAGCAGGGTTGGTGTGGGATGGCAGCATAAGTGGGAAGATTGAGTATTGGAGCACTGAAAGGACAGTGTGGGCGAGCTTGTGATGGAAACGGAGGCTGGAGTCAAGTAGTTGTATGTCAATGGGGCGGGGCTGAGCAGCAGCTCCCTGAATGGGCTCATGGGCTCTTGTCACACAGTCCTTCCAGTGTCCTGGCAGGGAGGAGACGTAGAGGCAGAAGCCCAGAAGATCTTGGTGTCATGCAGGCATTGCTATTAATAACACACTTTGCCTGTAGTTGAGCTGTGCAATTCAAGCATCCTTGCCAGGTGAAGGCAGCTTGTAAACTGAAACAGGCTCCTGCTTGCATGCTGCCAGCTCTGGTCCTGCAGCAGCTTCCCAGCACCCACAGCAAGCTGGGACAGTGCCAGCCACCATCAGGATGGGCTCTGTCACAGAGCAGGGGGAAACCTTCAGACTTGTTTCCCTTGCTGTAGCACCATGGTTGGAGCAGATGTGTGGCACAGCGTCCCTTTACATGTTTAAGGCACAGAAGACCTGTTCAGCACGGTACGTGGTATTTGCTTGAGGACAGAGAAGCAAAGCAGAATATTGAAGCTGAATATCAAGAAGCTTTTCCTGATGTGGGCAGAGACTGTGCCTTGGTGAAAACAGCACGTTTAGCCCTAGAAGTCAGCCTGTCTGGTTTTGGAGCTACCACTGCTGCAGGAGGGATGGCTGCTGGCTGTCTGGAGAGCAGGGTCTCACTATCAGCTGATCTACAAGTTCTGCGTTTGCTGAAATTACAAGATGCAAGTTTTTTCCTCTTTGATTCCTGCTTGACTCTTCAAGGCCATTTAGATCCTGCCACCAAAGTGGCTCCGTCCTTAGACCCTGAGTGCTTCCTGCAACAGCATCCTTCTCCCCCAGCTCTCAAGGACAGCACGGCTGTCTGCCCATGCTCCAGGTCATATTGCTCCTTCAGGAGCATCTCTGCCTACCAATGCCAGGCAGGGAGCGTAGGAGACTGAGGAGCTCTGAGTGTTCTGGTTAGAAAAAGAAAACCTCCCAAGAGCTCCAGCTGCAGATCATGAGCAGACCAGAGCTGCTGTCTCCTTCCTTATTCACAGGAGATTGAAATGATAGTGCAAATCTGCTTATAAGTAGAGTTGATATCCTAATGCGTGCAGCAGTACTTCCTTTCCCTCCCACCAGCAAATGCCAGGCTGTTTCCATCCAGCCTCCTTACCCATCTGAGTGAGTGATGCAGTTTGCAGAGCAGCCACAGGAACTGGCTGTTCTGCTTTGTCTTAGTGACAAACAGTGGAGAGGCAAGAGATGTGCTGGTGTTAGGCCAGGGGCTTTAAGGTCTTATCTCTTCTTGGGCTTCTCTCTGCCCAGTGTGTGGTTCCCTGGCTGCTCTGCATGCAGCTCTGCTGATGCACCTCAACCCTGGGCACCCCTGACAGTCAGTCTGTCTGCTCCACCAGCAGCAGCTCTCGACACCTGCTATACACCATTCAAGGCTCAGATTGGAAGTAAGTTGCGAGAGACTTTGCCATCATGTCTGCCATGGGAAATCTTTGCCATCATATCTGAGCTGCCACGTAGTGCTGTTGTGGGCTGTCAGATGGTTGACCAGTAATAACCTTCACCACTGGTGGCTGGAATTGTGAGTCCATGTGCCACTTGCAGAGAGCCTTGAAGATATAAAGGACTATAATCAGCTAGTACCCAAACATAAATGTCAAGCCAAGGTTGTTCTAGCAGATTTCCTCACGAGACTGTGGTGCAAAAAGGAAGGAAGCTGTGTTAAGAGATCTTCCTGCCCACAGCAGCTCAGCAAGCAGTACAGCAGCTTCATGGTAGTGGAATATCTGGGGCAGGAGGGAGCATCCATTCAGCTCATTTGAGGTGTATTTGGACAGAATGTCTCCCACAGCAGCTAAAGCTGGCCAAGAAGGGTCTGCTGCAGCATGTCACACCCAGGCAGTGTTATCTCTTGGGTTTTTTAACGTATTATTTGTTCAAACACTTTTTAACACCTGTTGGTGATGATGCAATTTCCTGTGCATTGTCATTTACTGTGCATTATCCTGCAGACAATGGGGAGAAGGAACAGGAATGGAGCGCTGTTGTGTCAGGGACAGACTGGAAGTAGGGTGATCAGCAAAACATGCTTTTGTCCTCCGCAAAGCTGCACAGGCCTCCGTGGAGTGATAATTAGCCTGTTGGTCACCAGGTAGTGCTGCATGTACCTGCATTGCTCACTGTGGTGGGACCTGAGAAGTGAGAAGTCCCGCTGAGGCACTGGCACTTTGTATTTGCTATCAGTTCAGTCAGCATTTAGCTACCTTAATGCTGCTCTCTGACCTGCAGATTTCTCTGGAGGGCATCACTGTCCTTTCTTCCCTCTTTGTGCCACATTACTGAGTACAAACATGGCAACAAGACTGTAGAAACTAAAGAGCTGGCTTCCTTGCTTACCAGGCTGGAGGAGACTAAACCAGGCCTGACCATTCCAAAAATACCAACTCAGCTTTGCACTTCTCCAAAAGAAATGGAGGTACAGCCCAATGGGTTGCTTGTGGTACAAGCACTAAGCAAGAGCTCCAGTTTGTGGTTCATAAAATAAAACATATGTCCCATTGTACATGCATATCTCAAACAGAAGGGAAGCTTCTGACAAGTTTACCTATTTGCATGGACCTCAGGGCAGAGGAGGTTTGGGCCAGGTTGTTCTTCTGAAGGTCCTCTGGTGTTGCTGACCTGCAAGCAAATGCAGAAAAGAGCGTGAGAAGTGAGGAAGGTAGAAGTGAGTGCAGCAGGTTCCACCCTTAGTGCAGTGGCGAGTGGTGTGCCTGCACCCTCAGGATGGGTAGAGGAGCCACCTTGTAAAGCATGGAAGTTGATAGTGACAGTGGTGGCTTGTGCATGTCTGCAGGCTGCCATGGGGTGCAGGGACTCTGCGGATCCCACAGAGGTAAGTAGGGGATGCAGAGGGCCCCAGTCAGGCGGTGACACATGCCCTGCCATTGCAGGACCCTGGGCTGAGCTGTGAAACTTAAGAAGCTGGGGAGTTGTGGGGAGCAGGAGCCCCAGCAGTGTCCCAGCAAGTGGGTCCCAGCCCTGCTGTGCACTTCAGATGGCATTGCCATGTGCCATGGCATCCATGCACTGCTGTCTCCCTGTCCCCTTGCCCTGATGCCAGCGGCCTGACCTGGGGACTCATGGGGGACCCTATTTAATTCTTGATCTCTGTGTTAACAGCCACCATCTGGGTGTGATGGAAAACTTTTTTAGGCGGCACTTTGGGAGGAAGGGTCTGCGGCATGCCAGCGCAGTGGCAGTGCCCACAGGCAAGGCCAGGCGACGCTCCCAAGTGGGGCTGCCCTCTGCCTCGCTGTCCCAGAGCCGCCACGGCTTGGGCACACCGCTGCCAGCCTTCTCCTGCCTGGGCCTGACCCGGCACCCTGGCCCCCGCCGCCGCTCCAGCACCACGCCGCCCTGCCTCAGCCCCAGGTTTGCAGTGCAAATGAAGCACGGAGGCCAGGCACGAGCCATCGATGCCCACCTGGTGGGTCCCTCCATCCTCCTGGCAAGCCTCATCCCCACTGGAGAGGAGCAGGATGGAGTGCCCTGCACCAGCAGCTCCAGGTCCGAGTCTCCAGGGGATGGTGTGGTGGTGGGAGCTGAGCAGATCCGGTGTGAGCGCTGGGCTGAGGAGAGGTGGCTGGCCATGCTGCCCCAGCTGCGGCCACTTCAGTCTAGGCTGCTGTCACGGGGACCCCGCTGCCTGCGACGTGCCTCCTCCCACCGCCTGCCCACTGAGTTCATGCATGGCCGGTCTACCTACGGCTTGCCAGGCCACTACCGCCGCCTCAGCCAGCGCCGCCGCTCCAGTGATGTCCCCCGGCCTGGGCTGGTCCCCTCCAGCCACCTACGGCTGCTGGCTCAGCACTGCATGGGGGCAGCTGGAGCCAGGCACCCCTCTGCCGCCTTTCCCGAGTGCTTGGGATTGGAGTCTGCCTGCCGCACCTCCCCGGATGGTTGGAGCCCCCGGCTGCTGTATGTATGGTGGTGATATGCGAAGGGGTGATGCCTCTGGGAGGGAGGGAAGGCTTGTTACAGACCCAGGCTCAGCACTGTTGGCCCTGGCTGCCAATGGTGTCTTGGAGTGCTGCTCATGTCCCTTGAGCATCTGCAGTTCAGGGTAGTGCTACCTCTGATGCTCTCAGTGCAGTCCCCAGGGCTTGCAGGTGTCCCCTCCTACTAGCCCAGGGCAGAGGGAGGTGGGAGGCCTGGTTGTGGGCTGGAGATGCACACTTTCTCCAGCTGGCTGACTCTGCTAACTCTATTCCTCCACTGTAGCACACCTGGGAGAAGCTTGCTAGCCCCAAAGAAACAGCTGCATTTTCCTGTCTGGTTGTGCTGATCCTTAAAATTGCTCCAGGCTCAGAGATTCCTTGTTATGGGACTGCTGTGTGGCACATCTGTGGGGCAAGTGTTCTGGGTTGTCTCTGCAGAGACAACCCCAAGCACCACAGCTTGGTGGAGCATCCCAGGCTGTTTTACAATGGACCTGTCATCTACAAGGGCTTTGATTCAGCCCGCCCAGGCTGTGCCTTTTGCCACATGCAGGCTGTGTTTAGTTGGGCCATCAGCAACGTGGACAGCACCAGTTTGTCCCATGGGGCTGCCTTGCAGGAGCAGATACTCCTTTGCCAGCTATCCTGGAGGTTCGTCTCATTTCCACCCACTTGGTGCTGAGGATGTTTTTCTGTTCCATCCTAGGATGCAGGTTGTTCTTTGCACGTTTCTCCTCCCCTGGTATAATAGCCAGCCCTTCTGTGTCTTCCAGGAAAGCTATTGCTAAGTCCAGCCTCCAGCACATGGTAGCCCAGCCAAACCCTGCGTTAGCCCTGAGGAGCGACTCAGAGAGGCAGATACGCAGCACTGTGGACTGGAGCGTAAGTTGTAGCATGTTTTGATGGGCATTGCATGGAATGGGCTCTCAGCCAAGAAGCAGCAAGCTCTTCCCGGCAGAGGCTTGCCAGGTGACTTCAAGTTTGACAAGTTTATGGCCTCCTCAGTGCCACCAACTGGTGCCAGCATCTGTGCTGTTGGCAGCACCCCTAGATGCTGCAGGGAGAGGCTGTGGAGGCACAGGTGGTTCCTGGGAGGATGGCATAGCTACTCCACTGCCAGCTCTTCTGCTGGCAGCCAAGGTCTGGTGGCTGAGGCCAAGCAGCAGGAGCCAAGACCTTGTTTCTTCAGAGGCGAAGTCCAGCAGGTTTTAAGCTGCATCTTGATGTTGTAGAACAGAAGCTGTTTATACTCTGGGGAGAGTCCCCTGCATTGAATTTGCCTCAATGCCTCCTGTCGAGGAGTGATGGAAGCAGCTTCCCTGTGCAGGACACTGCGACTGGGCTGTAGCTCTTGGAGGTGGTTTTCTGGGGCCCTCTTTGTTTCCAACAGGTGGCCATGGCAGCAGCTTCTGTCCAGATGTTGGCCCTTGTTGTTCTGTGCGTCTTCTCTCCTGGTGTATGCCTAAATCCAACCTCCTACCCTCTAGTGTTGTCCAGTGTCTTGTCCTTCACACAAAACACTTTGTGGGCTCAAATTCCTGTCTACAGCTGCTCTCAGAGAAACGTCTTGTCTTGTGCCTTTTTAGGAGACTGCAGTCTATGGGGAGCACATCTGGTTTGAGACCAACGTCTCTGGAGACTTCTGCTACGTTGGGGAGCAGAACTGTATGGCAAAGCTGCTGGTGAGTCACCTGGGGTCACCCGCGTCCCTGGCCAGGGTCACAGATACGGGCTGTGCTGCCACCCGGTGGGGAGACCACGAAAGCCCTGCTGCTGGGGGGCTGCCAAGATGAAGAATGGTTCCTCCTACCTTTGCATGCTGCAGAGCTGCAACCCAATTTCTGCTAGTGCAGGTGCTTGGTTTGCAGTGGGAACCTGACACGGGGTTGCCACCGACCCGGAGGTGATATGATGATATTCCAAGGAGAGTCTGTTGGGATCCCACACTCTTAGGGAGACAATCCAAATCCAAGACTCTTCAATAGAGAAGAAAAGTGAGTGCTGGAGACTGAGGCCTGCTGCCTCCTGACTGATTTTAAGGGGCTGCTGCAGTCTTCTCTCCCAGCTTCCAGGTTTAGTCCTGCTTGTGGTGTGGGACATGGAGCACGGATGCCACCCTGTGCCTGCCCATGGGAGCCCTGCAGATGCCTCCAAGGCCAGCTCCCGTGGTGCTCTCAGGCAGTGTCAGGAGAGGTTAAGGACTGCAGGACAGGACAGCAGGAGAGCACCTCCCTGATCTGTCCTGAACTTGAGATCATCTGCTCTAGGCACATGCTTAGATCCCTTTGCTTGCATGAGGAGTCTGGATTGTGTCTAAGTGTCCTATAGGACTTGTTCTGCATTCTGAAATATATGAAGGAGGCATGGTGGGAGGCTGAGCTTGCCAGCCTCGGAACACTGCTATTCAAATGCATGTTTATCCTCCCCTTTTCTCATTCTCCAGCAAAAACCTCTCTCCAGGCGTAAGTGTGCAGCCTGCAAGATCGTAGTGCATACACCTTGCATCGAACAGCTGGAGAAAGTGAGTAGAGTATGTTATGACCTCTCTGTGGCTCGTAAAGCTGTAACACCCTTCTCCTGGGCAGCCCTTCCTCTTGGTTAGAGGAAGACAAGCAGATGGAGAAACTGCAATCTGTCACTGCAAAGAGGGGTTTTATGAGTAGACAATACGAAAGAGTATCTAGTGACATCATTGGGACTGCAGGCCCCATTTTATTCAGTAACAGAGACATGTGACGGGTTTCACAGCAAGCACCTGACATCTCCAAAGGGTCTGGGCCTGCTGTAGTAAAGTAAGCTCTAGTAGGTTTCCTTCAGGTATGATAGTTTTACTCATTTCTTTCATGTGTGCTCAATTTACAGATTAATTTCCGCTGCAAACCTTCCTTCAGGGAGTCAGGATCCCGGAACGTACGGGAGGTGAGAGATGTGCCTCGGATGTCTGCCCACATCTTCCCCGTCCTTTCCAGTTTGGTGGCAAAGACGTCAGATGCTGCTAGCATGTTGCCCATCAAAGCATCATGCTGTCTTCTGGCTCTAAGAGAGTGACACAGTAGAAGGGATGTTTCTTTGCAAGGCAGCAGTGCAGACTGGGTGTGAGGAGTGAGGAGCTTACAGGCAGCAAATGCAGAGCATCTGCCGGTTTACGTGTTCTAAAGCTCCTGCATCTGCATGGGATAAATCTGCGAATAGTATTTTCTGGGAGAGGTTTTTTCTCCCTTGTGATGATCCCCAAGCACACAGATGCGGCTGTGGCAAACAGCAGTTCCACAAGTGTCCCACAGTTTGGAATGGAGCAGTACAGGCTCACTTCTGGCTTTACCACTCAGCTCTGACCTGAGTGCTGCAGATAGCACTTGAAGGTGACCACAGTGGTGGTGTTGGCCATCTTTAGCCCATGTTTTAACATGCTGTGGTGGCTTGGGACCTGCCTCCTGAGCTGCTCTGGTGGAAGCACCTGTCAGCCTTCATGCTTCACGCTTCAGCCTGTGCAGCCAATGTAGCCCATACAGTGCTCTGGAATGGGTGAGGATGGCTCAGTCACGAGCTGTTTTGGTAACACAGCTGGTGCCCCCGCGCTGTGTTTGTGCTGGCACAGCAGACACAGTAGGGGAAAGGTATTCAAACAGAGGGCTGCCTGCCAGTGTGACCTGGTAAGGTGAAGCTTTCACCATCGCTTTAGACCTTCCTTTTTCCTTTGCTTCTCCTGCTGGGCCTCCTTCCCATACCACTCTTAGCCCAGGTCCCTTATTTGTCCTTCACTTAATTTTTGACCTCTGCTGACAACTCCCTGCCTCTGCTCATACTTTTGTGTTTATTTTTCTGCCGTCCAACCTCTATGAATTTTCTGTCCTTCCCCTTTCCTCGTTCCTTCTTTTCCTCACAAGCCCTGCTTCTCCATCCTGTCTGTCTAATAGTCCTCAGTTCCTCCAGGGACTCTTCCCTGCTGTTTCCCTAGGAAAGTGCTCTTCTAGCCCTTGTGCTGCCAAGGATACTCTCCAGGGTCAGCTTTTTCCTTAGATATGCCTGCTGGGACCCAGAGCTGAGCTCAGGACATAGTCCCCTTCTGCTCCCACTGGAATAATTTCTCCTGAAGCCAACAGGACTCTTCATCCTCTCCCATGTGCTGCACTCGGAGCAGCCAACACTGGAGCTGACCCAAATCTCCTGCCAGTTTCTGCCCCTGTCCTCCCCATGATCCCAAAAGCAGGGTCTTGGGTCCTATCACTCTGAGCTGTGAACTCATACTCCCTCTTCTGTTTTTGCTTCCCTCCACCCCAACTCCGCCCCTAGCAATACCGTTTGCAATCCGGGGCTGGGATATAGGAAACACAGTACTTTGTTATAAAAGTTCTGACCCCCTCACAATCACTCCTTCAAGTCTCAGCCCTCACTCACTGTGATCCTGCAGGAAGTGAGGAGGTGCCTGCGAGCAGCCTTGCTCCCCTCCTGGTGGGCAGGTGCTGAGGCAAGCTGGCAGGACTTGCCCTGGGGTGAAGAACAGGGTGAAATGGTTGTGGAGGGCTTTGGGGCTACTGCTCTCCTCAAGGAACATGCAGCTAGGTGGTTCACTGCTTAGCTGCAAGCACTTCCTTCTTGCAGTGGGCACAAATGGTGTCTCCCTGAGGATTTTCACACCTTCCACAAGCACATTTTTCACCTGGTGCTGAGGTTATCTGGACAGAGATGTTAAGGGATGGAAATGTGATTTATGGCCAAAGTAGCGCTCTGCACCGGGCCTTTCATTCCTCTTTTTTTTTCTTTTTCCTTTAGCCCATCGTTGTCCGGCATCACTGGGTACACCGGCGACGACAGGAAGGGAAATGTCGGCAGTGTGGCAAGGTGAGAGGGCATCTTGGTTTTTTATTTAATCAGCCTGAAGGAAAGCTAAGGTCAAACCAGAGACAAGAACAGGGCTGGGCACCAGGGACATCCTACCATTCCTGTTTGGCAGCAGCAGCCTACAGCAAACCAAGATGTATGCCCTGTTTTGCCCAGTGAAGTACTACATAAGTGCTTCCCACACAGAGTTATTCTCCCCTTGGGCTCAATCAATCCTGCAGGGGACTGTCTCCCTGACATGCTTTCCTTGAGCAATAGGGACATCCCCGCAGAGTGCAGTGACCTCACTGGCACTGTAGTGGTGGTTGGGGCTATCCTACAGGGATCTGGAGGCCTCCAGCTGCAGGCATGCTCTCTTTGTTAACTCTTCTCTTCATGGTGGGAAAGTCCTTTTGCCTTGTAGAAAGCTATGAGGGAATTCTCTAAGCCTTTTATACTTCCCTCCACAGGGTTTCCAGCAGAAGTTTGCCTTCCACAGTAAAGAGATTGTAGCCATCAGCTGTTCCTGGTGCAAGCAAGCGGTGAGCAAAGCCCCCATTGAATGTCTTACCAGTGTGTTCTGCACCTAATGACCGACCTCTGCTCTCTGCTGGGACTCCCCAGGTCATCTCTGCAGCCTGCCCTTAACAGCTTATCTGAGATACTTAACAGTATCTGAGATACTTTCTCCTCATTGCCTTCCCATTACAAAATCCTGCATGCTTTCCTCCAACAATCCCTGCACTGACCTGGGAGAGCAGGGAGGAGAGGCGACTGTCCCCAAAAAACTGAGCAGCTGAGTTTTCTTTGCAATTTCTTCTTCCCCAGTATCACAGCAAAGTGTCATGTTTCATGCTGCAACACATAGAAGAGCCTTGCTCTCTGGGGGCTCATGCTGCTGTCGTTGTTCCTCCCACCTGGATTCTGCGGGTCCGGCGGCCCCAGGTAAGACACCTTAGTTCTTGGGGCTCTTTTATGACTCCTGTTTGCCCAGCAGCTCCTCATGGAGTTTTTGGATTTGTTTCCTTTCTCTCTAGAATCCACTGAAATCTAGTAAGAAGAAGAAGAGGACATCGTTCAAGCGGAAATCCAGCAAAAAGGGTGCTGAGGTATGAGACGAGGGGACAGGGAATGACCTTGTCATGGAAGGACTGCGGAATGAGGAGCAGAACTGGGAAACAGGGAGGCTTTGCTGAAGTTGAGGAGAGTGAGGTGGAGTGAGGGTGCCTTCTGGCAGGGCCAGTCTCAGCTACGGAGCTTATGGGGTTGTTTTGCAGAATCAAACCTTATAACGCACAATGAGTCTGCTTTCACTCATCAGGGTGGCTGGGACTCTTTTCCTGCTGCACCTGTGTGATATTAGAGCTCAGCTGGAGGTGGAATTTTGCATTTCTCCAGGTTTGTTGAAGGACCCTGCAATGTTTCTTGCAGGAAGGGAGGTGGAAACCCTTTGTCATCAAGCCCATGCCAGCTCCTCTCATGAAGCCCTTGCTGGTGTTCGTGAACCCCAAGAGTGGTGGGAATCAGGTATGGCTTTGTCCTACATTTTCCCGAGAAGACACCTCTGTGAGGGCATTGCCATTTGGCTGCTGAGGTCTCATCATAGTTTTAGTGATGTCTCAGCTGCAGAAGAGACAAGGCAACCCCCACAGTGCCAGTTTGAGGCCTGGCAATTCCCACTTAAGCCAGGCTTTGCCTGAGTCCCCCCAGAACAATGTCTTGGCCAGTCCACAGGACCAGATACCACCTTCTGCCATCCGTTGGGAGCTTCCTGTTACCTGAAGTCTTTTGTTTTCCCCATAGGGAGCCAAGATCATCCAATCCTTCATGTGGTATCTCAACCCACGGCAAGTTTTTGACCTCAGCCAGGGTGGACCCAGGGAGGCGTGAGTACTGATGGAGGCAGCACCATTTACTCTCCCATCCCTAAACCAGACATTCCTCCCCAGAGTTCTTCCCATGGCTGGCAGAGGCCTGATGCTCCGCAGCTCCCTTGTGCGAAGAGACCTCCAAAGAGTTTGTGCTTTCAGAGTGCTCTCTAGGATACCTTGTCTTAGTGTTTCCTTCTGGAGGACTTGTCTAGTCTTAGGGCTAGCAGTGAAGAGACCAGCTGTGGGGTGGGGTTTCCAGACTTAGTTCATTATATTCAACTAACGCTGCATGAATCTTATCTGCTTGCTGCACTTCATATTATCTTTGGTTATAAAGACTGTGGACATATCACTCTTCCTTCACAAGAGCTAGTTGAAGGCAAAGTTACTGTGACTGCTGTGAACTGCTGTGGTGATGGGGAAGGAGACACACAGGGGCTTAGTGAATGCCAAGGGCTCTGTGAGGGCAGGGACCCTTGCAGCCACTGCATAACACTTTGTGCTTCTTTCCCCCACCCCTGACGCTCCCTGTTCTCTGCAGGCTGGAGCTGTACCGCAAGGTCCACAACCTCCGGATCTTGGCATGCGGGGGAGATGGCACGGTGAGTTCCCCAGCGTCTTTGTGCCTGTGGTGCCCTTCGCCCCAGGCCTTTCCAGTGTTGGCAGCAGCCCTCCTCGCTGTAAACCAGAATGAGGCAAAATGTACGCACTGTTGGTGGCCCAGCTGGTGGTACTGGATACATATACCACTCCAGGAGTGCTAGTCTGTGGCATGTATGCATTTACAGCACTTTTGGGGGCAAGTGTCCTCACTGATCTTACTGGTGTCTCCTGCAGCAGCCGTTTGGAGCATTAAATATGTGAATGTGAATAGCTTGGGTGGTGGCTAAGGGGACCATGTTTCTGACCCTCTGCTGCTGCTAGTGCTCCAAGTCACCTCCACCTTCTTGCCAGACCCTGAAATCACTAATTGTTTCTTTGCACTCTCTTGCTTGAGTAGGTGGGCTGGATACTCTCCATTCTGGACCAGTTACGCCTCAATCCACCTCCTCCTGTGGCAATCTTACCTTTGGGGACAGGGAATGACTTGGCCAGGACGCTGAACTGGGGTGGGGTAAGTGATGGGGACAAGACCCCACTGCTGATAGAGCAAGGCTGAGGGATTTGACTCCAGTTCTAGACACATGGGTGGAGATTTTCATGGACTATTTTGACTTTCCCTAAATACTGGCCAACAAAAAAGTGCCATTTGGATGTTACTGTTCTCTCAGCATTTTAATGATTCTGCTTTAGATTATAATCTATTAGGACACTAACAAAAGCTATCAGTATTTCAAAATTTGGGGGATTTTAGTAGGAAGCTGTATTGTTTTAAATTTAAAGTCACACTTTGTTGGAATCAATCTTTTCTATGTCTTTTGCTCTGGGGTGTCTTCCCAAAGCCCACTGTTTCTGGGGCATCTCTACAGGAGGCAAGTAGGACACTCACTGAGTCCTGCTCTTCACCAGGGTTACACAGATGAGCCTCTGTCCAAGATCCTGTCACATGTGGAAGATGGGAACATTGTGCAGCTCGATCGTTGGAACCTCCACGTGGAGCCAAACCCTGATGCGAACCCTGAGGAGAAGGATGAGGCAGCCACTGAGAAGGTGGGACACCTCTTCACATTCATGGCATTTATTGGGAGTTTGCGTTCTTTTTCTCCCCCTGGCTCAGGCAGTCCAAGCACCTGAGGCTGCAGTGCTGTGTTGGTGTTTCTCTCTCCCTGCTCCAATTCCACTCCTCTCCTCATGGCTCTGACCTCCAGCCTTGCATGCAGAGGCATGTAGAGATCAGAACTAAATGTTCACCTGTGGATTTAAACCACAGCTTTTACCAAGTACAAGCCCAGTCCCCTCAAGACTGTTTCTTTAGCGGAAACATGGGTGATTGCCGGGTACCTTGGAGAGCAGAGTGCATCCCTTTGGATCATGTCCCTTACCTCTAGGAGCCAGGGTCCATCATCTCGGGCTGATGACCTCTGTATTTTCCTCAGAGGAAGGCAAGCCTCTGCTCCTTCATCCTCATGAGTATGGTGTATGACTTGGCTAAAGCCTGACTTCATCTTTTCTGTGGCCACACACTGGCAACCTCATCTTTGTTCCTCCTTTCCATTTCAGCTCCCCTTGGATGTCTTTAATAACTATTTCAGCCTTGGTTTTGACGCACGGGTGACGCTGGAGTTCCATGAATCCCGAGGTACAGGGGGTTGGCAGGGCTGGGGCAGGGTCTGTGGTGATGGAATGTCCCAGAGGTGGGCCTGTAAAATGCTCCTCAGGTAAATGAACAAGAGGATTGCCCCAGGGACAGGGCTGGGGGTGAAATCTGAGGAATAGAGGCTGCAGAGGGGAGAGAGGGGTGCCTGCATGGGGTGACAGCCAGGGGCAGCCTCTTGGCTGAGGCTGGCTGGAGAGCCATGTCTGGGGAGAGCTGGCAAGTGAAGTATTTCCATCTGCAGGCCAATGAGCTGGGCTTTTTTCTCCTTTCCCTAGAGGCCAACCCAGAGAAGTTCAACAGCCGGTTTCGGAATAAAATGTTCTATGCTGGGGTGAGTGTGTGGAAGTTATCTGGGCATGCCTTCGTAGCAACCTTGGTGTCAGCTGGAGCACAGACGTGATCCTGTCCACACCCTCAATTCAGCCATCTGAGTTACATGGGCCTTCACGTGCAGCCAAGCTGAGACCCCCCCAAAGCAGGAGAGGTGCTTGAGAAAGGCTGCAGCCCCAGGAGTCCCAGCTCCTCTTTGGCTGCGAGTGCTGCTGGCAGTACAGCTTGCTCTCTGGCCTGTGGTACAGTTGCTGTCTTGATCTCCTGCCACTATTGTTCTTATTCTTCAACTAATGGATGGTCATCCAAGCAGGACCTCCCTGGAGCTGTGAGGAGGCCAGCTGTCCCCCCTGCAGAGGAATGGGAAGCCTTTCCATAGTGTCCCTACACTACTTTTGTCTTCTATTTTATACGTTGGATTACTTACAGCTCCTTGGCTAATTATGCCACCTCCTGTATCTCACCTCTAAAGCTCTGTGGCTCAGTGTCTTTTTTGATTGTCTATCCCTTCATCCTCAGTATACCTCCCTACCAAGGTGTGGCTGAGTGACTGGTATTTGAGCAATACTAAACACCAAGTGCTGCTCTGTACCATCTCTCTCTCATGTTGATGTCTCCCCTTCTCCCTGTACAGTTAAACCCAAAGGGCACCCTAGGACCCGTGATAAAGGAGGCCGTACTGTCACTCCTGATGTCTGTAGATGAGTGACATCAGCTCTGTTTTATGGTACTTCATTGCAGTGTGACACTGAATTTGTCTCTTGTGACTCGAGTCTCTCACAGGAGACCCACCTTCACAGAATCATAGAATCGTAAAATAGTTTGAGTTGGAAGGGACCTTAAAGATCACCTAATTCCAACCCCCTTGCCATGGGCAGGGACACCTCCCACTGGATCAGGTTGCTCAAGGTCTTATCCAACCTGGCCTTGAACACTTCCAGGGATGGGACATCCACAACTTCCCTGGGCAGCCTGTTCTAGTGCCTCACCACCCTCATTGTGAAGAATTTCCTTCTGATGTCTAGTCTAAATCTTCCCCTCTCCAGTTTATAGCCGTTCCCCCTCGTCCTATCACCACATGCCTTTGTAAAAAGTCCCTCCCCAGCTTTCTTGTACGCTCCCTTCAGGTACTGGAAGGAGGCTTCTTCCCTGAAGCTGGGACTGAGCTGTCAAAGGAATACTGTGGGGTGTTACTAAAGATACCTCGAAGTTTTTGATAGGCAAAATGGCTGGAGGAAGGGATCAGGTTGTTTTGCGAGGAGAGAAGAGACAGCTTTCACCAATGGACAAGGAAGGGGTTTGGTGCTCTGAGCACATGAGGTCTGAAGGTTGGTGCCAGGGTTCCTGGATACCCATGTCTGTGAACATGTGGATGCTAATGCTGTCTCTTGCCTTGGCAGACGGCTTTCTCCGACTTCCTCACGGGGAGCTCCAAAGACTTGGCAAAGCACGTCAAGTTGCTTGTGAGTGTGCTGGGGTGCTCTGGGCCAGGGAGGTGGTTGAGTTGCCAAGGGGCAAGGAGCAGTCAGTCCTTTGGTACACTGTATCTCAGGACTAGGAGGAAAATGTTTTCCTGGGGACATTGGCTTCCCCTGGCTTTGAGAACAGTCAATGTTGGAATAGCAGAGGAGGACATCATTTCCTCCCAGGTGGGTAGGGTGGGCCAAGCCTTCCTTACAGCAGCCTGAATGCCTCTGTGTTGTCTCCAGTGCGATGGAACAGACCTGACCTCCAAGATCCAGGACCTGAAGCCCCAGTGCCTGGTTTTCCTGAACATCCCCAGGTAAGCAGCCCCTGGACCTGTCCTTATGCGCTGGGATTCTCACCTCCATGCCACAGATCCCTGCCCAGGTTTTGGGGTTGCTGTCCATGCATCGCTTGCCATTCCTTCATAGGTACTGTGCAGGCACCACGCCCTGGGGCAATCCTGGGGAGCACCACGACTTTGAGCCGCAGCGCCATGATGATGGCTGCATTGAAGTTATTGGCTTCACCATGACATCCCTGGTGAGCAAAACTGTAGATAGCAATGAGGGGAATAACTGATCCAATTGATAAGGCACCAGCCAGCTTCCCAGCTTCTTTTCTGAGGAGCTGCAGCGCTGGCCTGTTTGACAGTGTCTGCTCTCTGAGATTTAGGCAAGGTGCTGTCCTGCCCTAGTCTCTGTGGATCCTTTCCAGAACTTGGTTCACTGGCAGCATCTGGCTGATGCTGAGCACCCCTCAGTCCATGCTCCGTTCTCACTCTGGACCCTTCGCAGGCTGCCTTGCAGGTTGGTGGCCATGGGGAGCGGCTGTGCCAGTGCCGGCAGGTGGTTCTCACCACGTCCAAGGCCATCCCCATGCAAGTAGATGGAGAGCCCTGCAAGCTGGCACCTTCCTGTATCCAGATCTCCCTACGCAATCAAGCCAACATGGTGCAGAAGACCAAGCGGCGCAACTCCATGCCTCTGCTCAATGAGTAGGTTCCCAAGATCAACCTGCCACCTCTCCAAAGCAGAAGGGATGGAGGCGGGAGGGGTGGGCCTGAAACATCACTTCTAGAGGTATTTAAATCCTCTCTCAAGAAGGGCCTGGGAAGGTATCAGGTCACAGAAATATGTCCAGACGGATGCTGGAGAAGCTGCTAGTGCCAACCTCCCCACTTGAGTCTGTGTTCTTGCCTGTTTTGGAGGAGTGAATGGGGTGAAAAGAAAGTGCACTGTCACTTTCTGATCCCTTCCCTTTTCCTTCCCCCCTGCATGCAGCCAGCAGCCAGTGCCTGAGCGGCTGCGGATCCGAGTGAGCCGAATCAGCATGCATGACTACGAAGCACTGCACTATGACAAGGAAAAGCTGAAGGAAGCCTGTGAGTGATGAGCTGAGTGACCAGGGGGTGGGAGCAGCAGTGCCCGAGACTGGCAGTGCCCTCAGCTAAGCTGTGTGAGATGTTGGGGTTGGGGCACAGGCTGCTCCCTGAGCTGTATCTGTGCCCTGTCATGCAGCTGTGCCACTGGGGATCATCGTGGTTCCAGGAGACAGCGACCTGGAGTTATGCCGAACCCAAATTGAGAAGCTTCAGGAGGTGAGGGTTTGCATGGGAAGCAGTCATAGCCAGATACCAAGAATGAAGGGGCTCAGGGAAGGGATTTCCAAGCCTGCCTCCTTGACCTGCATACACCAACACCAACACAATACTAGAAGTTCCTACTTCTAGTAGCAGGTCACAGTTTGCCTGCACCCCATGGTGGAGGAAGGATCCCAGGCAGGATAGCCTGTTGCTTCTTGCTCTCTGGCATCTTCTTTCTCAGCGTTGCTCTTCTGACCTTGCCTGGATTAGGGTTGTCCCCTCTACAGCTCTTTTCATTTGCAAGTAGTAACTTTTGTGCTCTTGTCAATGTGCTAGTGTGTGTCCATGGCCTGGGCACAGCCTATGGAACCCTTACCCTTGGTGAGCAATGCCTTCTGAGCCCTCAGCATGCCTCCTGGTGCCACACTGCTCAGTCTGATTTTCTGTCAGAAGGCTGAAGGGACTTTGCCTGTGGAAATCCCATTCAGCATGTGCATAGTGTCTCACAGGGCTGAGTTGCAGAGCAGCTTGCCCAGGCTGGCACACTGGCATCTGCTCCTTGCTCTACCTGCTCTGCATGTCTGTCCCTTGCCTGCCTTGTGCCCAGGCACGGGAGAGGACAAGCAGACAGTCGCATGGCCAGCAGCTCCTGGGCTCAGAGGTCACATTTTCCTACAGCATCAGCCTGGTAGCCTGATGCCTCTGCAACCTCCTGCACCTCTAAAACTGTGCATTGAGGCTGGTGTTCCTCAGTCACCTCGTGGTTTACCCTTCTCTCTCCTGCAAACACTGTGCTCTGGTGTCAGATCTGAGCTGGGACCAGGGACCTAGGCCAGGCAGTGTGAAAAGCCAGCTATGGCAGCACATTAAGCAAACCCCCGTGGGACGAGAGAGGTGCTGGGGGGCCACACAGACAAATGCTGTAACGGCACTCCTTGCCTTTCTGCAGGATTTTCTTCCACAGCCCTCTGCTTTAGAGCGCCTGCTCCTTCAGGTGTGTATGGCCCCGCTCTGTCCCCTGGGCCCACCTGTCATTTCCACTGTGCCAGTCTCATGGGCTCATCTTGTGACACATCTCTTTCCAGTGAGATGGTGTCTGTCAGCTCCAGTCTGTGCCATGCTGCTCCTCGTTGCTGTATGCTGTGCCTATGTTCAAGTTTCCCTTCCCATCCAAGCACCTGTGGTTCTCCATGTATTCAAGTGCCTCCCAAAGCAGGAGGAACTCTCTGGGGAGAGATGGGGAGGACAAAGACATGACTTTATCCTCTTTTATATGCAGGAGGGAGATGGAGCCAAACCAAAGACACTGTCATCCCAGAAACTGTCGCCCAAGTGGTGCTTCCTGGACTGTGAGTGTCATCTTCACCTGAGAGTGCCGACTGTCTCAATCTGGGGAAGTGAGGGGAAAGACCCTTAATGACAAGCCACTGAGAGCCACTTGGGACTCAGGGATGTTGGTGTCTTTGCAGCTGAGCGCAGCCGTGTTTCCGCCCCCCCCCCCCGCTGTGTCTCTGGCTGCCAACCATGAGTGGAGCGAGAGACACCTGCTGGTCTCCTGCCCGTAGAATAGAAGGTACCCTGGCAGCGTGCATCCGGTCACTGCAGCACTGCTGGGTTTGCTTTCCTGTGTCATGCAGGCAGGGGGCCCCCTTGCTCCAGCTTTCTCGGGGTGAGACTCACCTGGAGCATCCCAGTGGTACAGGAGTGGGCCTTAGCTGCTGCATCTCCTCTGCCTGAAAGTAGCCTTCTCCTCTCCCTTTGCCTTCACTGACCAAGAGTTCTTCCTCTGTACCCAAAAGTCGGCTGAGAGAAACGACTGCTGATGGCGATTCATCTCCCTGACTTCCCAGGAGCAGGACATAGAGCACAGCAGAGCACAGCTTTGTGCAGTTTCTTTTTCCCTTTTGGGTTCTAGCCCTGCTTGTGGAGCTTCTGGCGCTGCTGCTACTGGGTGTCACCAGTACTGCTGTAGCAGGACCACTTTCCCTCCTGCCAGTCTCCCAGCAGCAGCTTCTGGGCTCAGGAAAATGTGTCAAGAAAAAAGGCTAGAGCCTCATTCAAGATAGCACAGATTAATTTGAGTGGATGAATTATAAACCTTTAGCAGCAGCTCCCTGGCTGCAAATGCCCAGCCAGGACAGGATAAACAGTGCTCTTCCACTCCTCTCAACTGCTCTGGCCTATTCCCACTCTGTTTGCGGAAACAACTCCCTGAGTCCCCAAGGGTCCCACCACAGCAACCTTGCCTAGGTGGACACCAGCAGCCTGGCAGAACATGGGGGAAGTGTCACCTTGTGTGGGGACCCAGTTGTTGTGGTGCTGTGCTCTTGCTTGTCCTATTCTCCCCTGGTGATGCTGTAACTCCCAAGCCTCTCCCTGTTTCCCTGGGGCTGGTGGTTGTGTGGGTCTAACTCCAGCACAGCCACTTGATCTGTTGGTATTGAAGTAGCTACTCTCCTGACGTGGGGATCTCTCTAAGGAAGAGGGATAAACAGAAGGATGCATTCAGACAGGCTGCTGCCAGGAACAGGCTGGATGCTGGTTTGAAACTCTCCTGCTGTCCTAGGAGACAAGGGCTTGGATCTACAACTAGTGGTGGCTTGCTCCATTGTACCTGGCGTCACAAGCTCTGACGTGACCTCATGGTGGTCTGTGGGACATTATTCAGTAAAGTCAGCAGGAGTCTCAGATCCCTCTTCTCCCAGCCCTGCTTAGTGCTCCCATTTCTTAGAACTGCAAGAAGATGCACAATGTTAAATTGGAGTAGTTCCTCCCCTGGTGCTGAGAGTGCTGAGACATGCATTGCACAGCCCTGAGTCTTGTCTGCTCAGGCTAATGTTGGAGCACCTGAAAGCCCCCAGAACAGCCATGCCATCAGCTAGATGTGTTCTTGCCTTCCCTGTGGCTCCCTGCCAGGAGTCATTGAGGAGATAGCAAGCAAAGGTGTGTTGCATAAGGGCATGGTGATCTGTGAGCCCACGGAGCTGCCTCTCAGGTAAAGAGAACAGCATGGTCCTGAAGGGAATGAGGCTGCTCCTGGTCAAGGGGTGCTGTTTGCTTTGTTGTGCCCTCTGTGCAGGCCACAAAGTGGCTGGTTAGTTCACTAGCACTTGGTGGCAGAAAGTGGCTGTTTCCCTCATCCCATGCCAAGAATCACTCTGTCTCACTCTGTCCCTGTCTTACAGCAACCACAGCTGATCGGTTCTACAGGATAGACCGCGCACAGGTGAGCGTGGCCCAATCTTCCGTCATCATCCCCCTCACCATCTGCTGGGAAGGCATGTCCTGCATTCACGTGGACCAACAGGCAGACTCAGCCTCTGAGGGACACAGGTCTCACATCGCTGCCTGCCCTGTGGCATCAGCCAGGGGCTGGCGTGATGTACCCAGCCCAGGTCTCTGTGGAAAAGCAAGTGTGGGCAGGAGCTCAGATACTTGGATTGGAAGCTGCCTGCGGGACCCTGTAACAGAGGGGTTAAGGAATAGACATGTAGCAAGGCTGGCCAGGGCACCCACTGCCCGGGGTCATCTTACCCAGCATTTAAATACTTTCCCTAATTATCTGGGGATGCGGATGTGGAGATGAGATATATGGGTCAGCTGCTAGGTTGGAAGGAGATGGGAAACCTGAAAAGGAAAAGGAAACACTGAGGCTTCCCAGACACTTGTCCACAGACTCTTTGAGCCACTGTTGCTCTGCTGAGCGAGTGTGTGGGCTACAACGCATGGGATGTGAGGGGGTGGTAGATGGAGCTGTGCAAAAGTAGGTCTTGCTTTTGAAGAAGCTAATCTGTGCCTTTCAGGAGCACCTCAACTATGTGACAGAGATCTCTCAGGATGAGCTCTACGTGCTGGACCCTGAGCTGGTGATCACCCAGACTGTGGGCACCTCTCCTGCTATGCCTGACATTGTTGACTTGTCCGCCACACCTACTGGGCACCATTTTGCATTCCCCTCATCTTCCTCCTCTCCACCCCTGTCTCCTGCCCCAAGGTGAGTCTGGAGTGGGGGTGCTGGACCTCAGGAAGGATGGGCAACGATGAGAGAGCCAGGGTTGGTTCACAGCATTGAACCCTGGCCCAGATTACAGGAGGGCTTCCTGGAAGCAAATGGGAATTCACTGCTGAGTTAGATCATGGGGTGAGATGCTGTTCCATCCTCCCTGCTCCCCAGCCAGTGCTATTGAAGGTGGTGGGGCTTCACCAGGTGACTCAGCTGATGGGATCAAGCCATAGAAATGGGAGTGTATATGGGGCAGAATCGATATTGGGGAAGAAGCAGATAGCATGGCCAAAGAGCGGCAAAGTCCCTTGACTTTGCTGATGTAGGAGATCCCCTGCCTGATATGGGAGTGCCACGGGCAGGATTCTCCACATCCATCTCTGCAACTGCGATGATCTAGCAGGACTGGCAAGGCTAGTTACAGCTTTTCGTCTTCACTTCCAGTGCTGATCCTGAGTGCTACATGCCACACAAAGGTAAGTCCTGTCACACCCCTTCACAGATCATGCTATTTTGGGTCCATGCCACATTTTTTTTGGCCTGGCCTGGCCTTGATGTGCAGGCGGGTGCCCTGCTGTCTGTGTGCTAGGTAGGAGCGCAAAGCCCCGCAGACTGGTGACCCCAGAATTGGGCAGGAGAGACCTGACAGTGATTGCTGGAGTTAACTGGCCAGGCACCTTCCTGACTGCCATGCAGGAAATGACATCGCTGAGGGGTTAATCCTCCACCTGCAGAGCCTAGAGCTGTGGGTTGGGCTGGGGGTCTGTCTGTGCCAGGAGGAGCTCAGGAGGTGGGAGCACAAGGTAGGGGCCTCACTGAGCTGAGCAAACTGAGATTCCTGGAGCCTGAGCGGAGCCCAGTGCCTGGAAGCATGAGCGAGTCATGGGTGAGAGTTGTCTTGGCTGCTGGCTGTCACTCAGGATATCTTCTTCCTGCTTCCATTGCAAGTCATTCTGCCCATGGGCAGAGACTGCTTCCCCCTGCATGTGCATCTCCCTGAGGCTGAGGTCTGGCTGCACCCCCAGCTATGTGGGGTCTCCCTCCTTCCCCTGGCTTGTCTGGAACCAGTCTGACCAAGAGGTTGGCACCTGGAAGAGCTCCAGCTGACTGCTGAGTCCCCAGTGCCTAACTCTTGGCCTCCCCAATTAGATAAATGGCTTTACAGCTTGGCTTTTCTGACCCAATCTCCCTTCTTTGCAGACGACCCTCTGATAGAAGCTGCTAGGAGCGGCAACTTCAGCAAGGTAGGCACTCCTGCTGCCTATTGCGATGTGCAGCTGGGGCTGCCTCTGGGTGCTCGCCCAGCAGCCTGATCAGCTCTGGTATTACTCTCAGGCTATGGGAAGCCCTTCCAGCCAAATTCCATGATTGCCCTAGAGCAGCTCCTGTCAACAGCCTTCCTCTAGAATTGGTAGCTGGAGACCAGACAGGCTCCTAGCAAGAAGCCTTGTTCCTCTCCTGGGGTACACGGAGGGAAGGGACTCTGGGGGTGTGGCTGAGCTGGACAAAGCCATGAATATCCACACAACCTGCTGGTCACCCCAGGGAAGCGATGCTGGGGCTTGGGCCTTGGAGCAGGGAAAGGCAACTCATCCTGAGCCATCTGGCAATCCCGTAGTTCCAAGAGCTGCACCGTGCTGGGAGAGACCTGATGGTGCGAGACTCCTCGGGCCAGACCGTCCTTCACCATGCTGTCAAATCGGGGAGGAAGGACATCGTTAAATACATCATTGACAATGGTGAGCTGGGGCCAGAGTGTCACCCTTAGCAAAGAAGCTCGGCAGCCAAAAAAGCCCAAACCTCTCTCAGAGAGGGTGTTTCTGGGCTTAGATCTTCCCTCTGGATTTGCTACACCCTCCTTCTGGCGTATGAGCTTTCCCTGGCGTCTCTCTGCTAATACTAAGGTGCTCCCTTGGCTGTTGCTGCATGCTGGCAGGGACCAGCGTGTCTCTGGGAAGCATTTCTCAGTGTCCTGCTTCTGCCTTCAGGGCAACTGACCTGTTGGTTTTGGCAGCTCCCACTGATATAGAGGCTGCTTTATTTGTATTTGGATATTTCTCTGTACTGAGTATACAACTCTTCTTCCTTGGGCTCAGCTGCACTCAGATGCTGTTACTAGCCTGAGTGCTTTGGAGTCAGGATGTTTGCAGGCAGCATGGACATAGAAGCCCCTATGGAAAGATGCAGAGTGCAGCTGGGGAGTAGGTGGGTCTGTCTGTGCCCTCACTATGCATTGTCTTTCTCTCCACAGCCCCTTCAGAAATCCTTGATGCCACGGAGGAGGAGAAGTAAGTTGCTGCTGACTTGCATTACCTGTTGGCCAGACCCTCTGCGAGGTGACTTGTTGTCTAGGCACTTATCAGCTGCCCTCACTCTCATTACTACCGTGGTTCCCAGTCCACTCTGGACTGACTGTCCCTGAGCAGCATCCCCTCCTCTGCCAGAGTTGCCAGGACAAGCATGCCACCCACCATGAGCTTCTGCTGCAGCTGAATGGCTGTCCCTTGCTGCCACCCATGCATGCTGCATGTCCACATTTTGGGGGGACATCTCACATCTCCCGCTTTCTCCTCCCCAGTGGCGAAACCAGCTTGCACCAGGCTGCCGCCTTACGCCAGCGCACTATCTGCCACTACATCGTGGAGGCTGGGGCTTCACTCATGAAGACGGACCTGCAGGTGATGGCAGGAGGGCTGGTGGTGGGGCTTTCTAGGAGGACCCGGAGTCTAGCAGGAGCAAGGCCAGTAGCAGAGCAGAGCAAAGGTGCTTTGGCTGGGGTCTTTTCTAGCCAGAGAGGCGCTGACATGATGAAGCACCCATGCTTGCCTAGTGGAGCCCAGCTGCAGAAGGGTTAAATGCCTCTCCTGCCTGTGCTTCTTTCCCTGTTGTTTTTTTAAATTAGAAGCAAGGGGCTGGAATGTCTCATCTCTGTCTCCCCCTTCCCACTCTCCGGGGTCAGAGCAAGGACAGTCTCACTACGAGCTCCCTCCTAGCTGCTGGGCTTTCCCCAGCTGTCCCCCATGGGCAGCCGTGATGGAGGTGTAGGGAGCTCCTCTCTGCAGAGGCAGTACTTTCCCTTACATGACAAGTTAATTGAGATGTGCCTTGGTGCTGGGGAGTTGTGCTAGCTGCAACAGAGGAGTTGTAGGAAGAGGACTTGAGGCTGTGTTTTGGTGCAGGACGTTCCCAGGGCGGGTGGACAGCACAGGGGACATGGTTATGTCCATCTGGCAGAGGCTCATAGCAATGGGCTGTAGCAGAGGAGTTGTGGCAACAAGTCAACAAGTGCAGTCTATGAGTCTGGGGCACAGGAGAGGAGCCCAGTGGGGTGCAAACTTGCTGGGGGCTAATAGACCTTGAGGACTGCCTCAGACAATGTGCAACCACCTTCTCAGTTGTCAGGGAGATGTTGTACAGACAGTCTGTGGCTCCCCATCACTCCTCTTTGGTCCTGGCCAAGGCTTGGGCTTTGCACAGTCCCCAGAGCAGGGCTGGAGACTCAGCTAGCAGCTGCACTGTAAGACAGCAATGCCCAGGTGAGGTGGTGACTGGGCAGAGGCAGGGGAAGAGGGTAGGTCTGGGAGCACAGCTCCCATTGCTGTGTGAGTAGAGCAGCCCCCACCCTACCAGCAAAAAAGGGAGCCCTGCTCAGGCATAATGAGCTGCCTCGGGGAGTGGGGCTTGCACGTGCCTGTGCAAATGCATGTCCAGGTTTGTAGCTGTTAGGGTCACCCCTGCGCTGCTACGCTGACCTTTCTTGGGCCCCAGGTCACAGCCTGCCTGTGCAGGCACAAACCCACCTTGTTACAAGCCCCGATGTCAGACCTGTGGTGCAGGTTCGGAGTGGGTTGATCCCACACCCTGCAGCAGTGAGGGAGGCTTAGCCTTATCGTTTGGCATGCGTCTGCCTGGCTGGGCAGAGGGGCCCTGGCAGCTCCAGTTTCAGGCTACAGGCAGGCAGCATTTCATGGGGCTTCTGCAGGAGGGTGGGAAAGAAACTCAATTCCTCCTCTGGTCTTTCCCCTACTTTGTTAAATGAGCACTTACATTCAGGGGCTGCAGAGAGGTGGCCCCATGAGGAGAGCTGGCACAGAAAAATGGAGCATTATCACTAACCCTGCCTGCAGGTGTGCAGGAGGATGTGTGGCACTGCAGAGTATGCACAGGTCTTGGGGTGCATGAGCAAAAGTGGGACTTTCTTGGGGTATCACACCTCTTTTTAGCCATACATGGGGGGACTTTTGTCCACAGCTGCATCTGGGCCCAGCAAAGGCTCCATGTGTCTGACCATTGTTCCTGCTGGAGAAATATGCTGTGAGTCACCCTGGAGGCACAGGCACCCTGCCACAGCCACCCGTGCCCGGCTGCACATCAGAGGATGAGCTGGGCAGGCCAAGCATCCCTTCTGGGTCCAGTTTTCAATGGCCACGGCAGAGTGCCAGGCTTCCGCAGCCTTTCTCAGCGGCATGGCAGAGCCCAGGCACTTGGCGAGGAGGAGCAAGGAGCAGGGGGAGGGAAGGGGGAGAGGAGACAGAGCTGGGAGCTGTTAACAGATTTGCTTTTTATGGAGTGCGGGAGTTCATTAGTGGACACAGTCCAGATGGCTGCAATAAGCTGGTGAAATGTGATCCTCCTCTGGGAGCAGGAGCGCTAGCGGGGCTGTGAGAGGGAAGGGGGGTTGGTATTCCTGGGCATTCCCCAGACATACCCCTCATTCCTCACCCTCTCCTGTCTGCCTCCTCAGCACCAGGGAAGAGCAGGTCATGGGGACCAACTTTTGTCTCCTCTCATTGGGTTGGTGAGTGTTGGGGCCAGTTTCTGCCATGGCCTGTGTGCGAGGCCAGTGGCCCTTCAGAGGACAGCTTCCAGCCCTGTGGCAAAGTTGGGGTTCTCAGGAACAGGCTTTCGCCCCATGGTGACCATGTGGACATTGAGCTACTGCCCACCCCAGGGCTTGGATGGGGGCTCTGCTGGACCCAGCTGCAGCCACCTTTTCAGTGGGGGAATGGGGACACCTTTGGTGTGCTGAGGCAGTGTTCAGGCAGTGCTCGGTGCTCTGACATCTTTTGCCCACCCTGTGCAGGGAGACACCCCCAAGCACCGGGCTGAGAAAGCCAATGATCCTGACTTAGCTGCCTACCTCGAGAACCGACAGCACTACCAGATGATCCAGCGAGAGGACCAGGAGACAGCTGTGTAGTGCTCGGTGTGCCTTAGCCCAAGCCAGCTTGGGCAGGACAAGGAGAGGATGACAGCAACTGGCAGAGCTGCGAGCCTGGCCCAGCCCTCCTTAGATGACAACCTGGAAGAGCTCTACCCCAGGCTGGGCTGGGACTCTGTTTATGAGGACAGCGAGTATTTGGGACTTGAAGCCTGGCTCTTTGTGTGTACCCCTCTTCGCCCTCATCTACCACATTCCCTGCCCAAGATAGGCGCCATCCTGCAGCCCTGTTAGGGCTTCAGCCTGGACTGCCTTAGGTCACCCTTGTGCGCGGGAGCGATGCCAGTGCCCCACCCCCACCCCTCCAGTCACCTGCCTATGATCCTTGTGGGATATTGTTGCTCACCCCTTCTCCCTGCCAGCAGTGCCCCTCCTTTAGATGCATGTTCATGCCCTGTTCCTCCTCTCCTGTCTGGCACAGCCACGGGAGGAGCAGACTATGCAGGCAGACAGCTGAGACAGAATTTGCCCCAGTAGAAGCAAAGATGATTTGCTACCACTGCCTCCTTTTCCCTCTTGGCTGTTTGGGGCTGTTCCGGGTCTCTCTGGCCCTACCAGGACCTTCTGTGGCAGGAGGGTAAGGTGCTGGTGCACCCAGCCTTTCCTCAGAGCGTCTGGGGCTGGTGCAACTGGAAGCAGCAGAGCTACTGCCCTCCCAGTTGCCTTTAGTGTTCAGCCAGTTGGCAGTCTACCCTGAGGCAGAGAAGGGAGACTAACAAGCCCTCCCACCATCCTTCCCTCCACAGGGCTGGGTAGGGCAGCCTACATCCCTGATGTCTGCTGGGCATCTCTGCATGAGCCTGCTGCAGCACGTAGCTGTGGTGGAGAGCTGTGCTTAGCCTGGGCGCTGGCTGCAATGGTGCCTGTTGTATTTCCCAAATGCTGACTTGGATCTGGCTGCTCTCCCTGCTTCAGCTCCTTCCCCAATGCTAGCCATTGCACTGGGCTGGAGGGGCATTGCTGGGATCGGTTGTTCTCAGGGATCACCCCATGCCCCTCAACCTGTCAACATGCGTCTTACGAGTCTGACTCCTGCCATCCCCCAAACTGGACGCAGGGCTTTGCAGGGAAAACTTGGGAGCTTGCCCAGCCCAGACCCAAGCTCCCTGGGTAGGTCACCGGCTCGTCCTTTCCAGTTTTAGCAGAAAGAGGGATTTGGATGCATAGGAAGTATCGGGGCTTACAGCCCTGAATCATGCCTGTGAATGGATGGCATTTCACCTACCACCTGCCATGGGGCACCATGACCTCTCTTACCTATGGGTGCTGAGCATCCACAGTGATATCAAGCCAGCCCTTCAGCGACATGTTTGCAGCACTGTCAGTCACTGGTACCAGGAGGTGCCAGCAGGGGTTAGAGGTAGGGTTAGGCTGATGACTCTGGACCTTGCAGACCTTGCTTTGCCATTTTGGGTGGGCAGCAGTTGTGAAGCGGATTGCTGCTCACAGCTTGGGTCCAAGGAGAGGATGCTGCTGATGCATGGGGTCTGTACGGTCCCACCTGCACTCACACCCAGCTGTGCCGGCTGGGTGGCACCGTTCAAATCTCTCCTAATACCAAAACCAAAAAAAAGGTATGAGGATACCACAGAGAACCAGAATACCCTTCATGTTTTTTGGCTGGGAGGCAGAGTTCCCTTGGAGAATGGGGTGTGCTGTGGTGGGGAACAGAGGCACAGTGCAGTGCAAAGTGCCAGGGGGCAGCAGCAGGACTCGCCATTAATAACAGTAGCACCCCAACATGTTCAGAGCTGGGATGCTCCAGCAGCACCCAGAATTCCCATTAGCACTGCTCACTGGCCACCAACAGACAAGGCATTGTCATTTTGTCAAAGGTGCAAACTGTTCCCCCCCTAGCCCAGTCCACAGGCCTTTACAGCCCCAGCTTCCCCATTTCTCCCTGGTTTTGTATCTTCCCTTATAGTTTTTGTACAGGTAGTTAAGAGACACACTGTCCCCCTCCCCACCATGCGCGTGTGAGCTGAGTTGCTGTGCAATTCCAAGCCTGGCTTGTATTTCAGTGAGAGTGGAGGGGGTGTTGGTCGCCCTGCCGGTGGACGGCAGGAGTTCTGTGCAATACCTGGGTCTGTGTTTTCTAGTTGCTGTTGTAGGACTGTATTTTTGTAACTCTGTAAGGGTACCAGCTCTGACAGGCTAAGAGCCTGGCATGAGCCTGCATTCCCATCGCTTTTTTGACTTGGACTGTTTGGATGTTGTTTCTTGCCGCTGAAATAAAGAGATGGATGTTTTAGTTCCTGTCTCCAGTTGCATCTGTGAGAATGTAGTGGACATTGCACTAGCGACACCCCTCAGGGTTGTGCCCTGAAGCTCCTGACCCTGTCCTAACTGGGGAATTCCCTGCTGGACCATGTCTTTGCCTGCTTCCCTGCACAGCATCCCTGTGGGACAGTTGCTGGATTCAGTAACTTTGTCCTGAAGGACCTTCTCCCTGACTCTGTGGTGTACATCAGGATTTGGTGTAACGTGGAACAAGGAGAAAGTGCACTGCCATCCCAACTGATCCAGAAAGGCTTGGAAGTGAGTCAAGAGCTGTCAGCAGGCTGTTCCTGCCCTGCTTTGGTTCCTCCTTGGGGGAGGAGGCAACAGCCCTGGTGTCAGTCCTGCCCTGCCCTTTGCCGCCGTGCAGCTGTCAGTGGGTATTACAGCAGCATCCAGCCTCCAGATTTCAAAAAGTTTGTCAGCCGTTTTCGTGATGAGCTGTCCCCAGGCACACTGCTCTGCAGAGGACGAGCCTGCTCAGCGGCTTTTCCCGTTCCTTCCCAGCTCCAGAGGGAAGCACTGGGGTCCTGCTTCCCCATTCCTTCCCAGCTCCAGAGGGAAGCACTGGGGTCCTGCTTCCAGTGCTGAGCATTGTTAGGTGCAACATCGAGGGCTGGGATTATCTCCAGTGAGAGGACTGCTCTTCAGTTAAAGAAGTGGTGGATTAGGGATCCTTCTGCTTCCAGCCCTGGACTCGTAAGGACAACTGTAGCCAACACTACAACAACTATCTTTCCTGCAGAGTTTCTTCTGCAAAGGGAGGTAACTGCTTCGGCCGACAGCATGCTGATGAGGGAGCTGAGGATGGACATGGTGGGTAATGGGGAGCTGTACTCACCTTAAACTTAGATTCCTGAGGGCAGCTTGGCAGTCTGCCTTTTGGTCCTGCTGCCCCCTCCCTGCCTGGAGAACCAGACTCCTTCCCCAGCTGCGTTGTCCCTTCCACCCCCCACCTCTCCCTTTCATCACCTTCAGCATTTCAGCTCCTGCCTAGAGCTAACAGTGGGGGTCTGTAGTGGGTGTAAGGCACACCAAATTGTTCCAGCCTCCCTGGGCCATTGCCCGGGGATCAGGCGGACGTGTGACTAGGAGGAGGGGACCTGCTCTGCTTCAGTGCCCAGATCCCGGCGTGTTGGCGCTTGGCCCATGTCTAGGCAGCGAGGACAGTCAGTAACCATGGCAATGAGAATTTTCCAGCCGTTCCGGTGTCAAATTTATGGTGAGGGAGAGAAGCAGTCCCAAAGTGATCGCTGTGATGAGGGGTGTTAAGAAACAAGCAGTCTACCTTTGGGGCAGAGCCCTGCCCTTCTCTCTGAAGGGCCTCAATATCCCGAATTTCTCCCTTACAACTGGGTATCAGAGATCCAAAGACCTGTCTGGACTCCTGTGGGATGGAAATACACCTGGGGGTGTATGCACAGGGGGCACACGTGCAGGTTGGGAAGGCCATGCCAGCCCAGCCCCAGCTAAACAGAGATGGAGTGACAGCAGTTAACTTCATTAATGATTACCTGCCTCTGCAAAGCTGAATAGGGAAACCCACCCACCCCCGCCCCATGCATAGCTGTGTCCCCTTGCTGGCACTGCTGCACTGTGCAGGATCCCCAAGGATCAGGCTTCAACTGGAGATGGAAAATGTGGAGCCAACATGCCAAGAATTATCTTGGGATGTTTTTAGAGGTAAAAAGCTCAAGTTAAGCAATTGCAGGGAAATGCACCTGGGTTGGTCACGCTCCCTCTCTTCCCTCCTTTCCTCAGTATGAGGCCCCTTTCTACAAACATAGCCTTCTGCTGCTTATTTGAGCTGGGAAGGAACCATTCCCCTCACATACCTAAGAAAAGGCCTGAAGGGACCAAGCACAACCACTGCTGAGAGTGATGTGCACCAATGCATCTCTGTTCTCTCATGCAGTCAGCACCTGTCTCCTGGTCCCCAGCCTGAGGAGGGGAATGGGAAGGAGTGAGAATTTGCATAGGGCTTCACCATACCTTGGGCTGCTCTGCCCTGGGGCCTCCAGCAGTGCCTCTGTCTTCCAGACAGAGGTGACTGAAGAAAAGCAGCAGCGCTTGCCCCACATCCAGCTTTTTCACCATTCTACCAGGCCCTGGTTTGCTCATCACAGCCCCACAACTCAGATCTGCAAACCTGATGCCACTGAACCTCAGCCAAAAGCAGCCCGCCTTCCCCTTCTTTTTGGCCATGATATTTGTCTCCACAGCTTTCTTCAGCTTTGGTTTAAAGGCCCAGCGATGGGGAGCTGGAGGGAACTACTGGCTTCACTGCCAATCTAGCTGTCAAGGGACCATTTCTGCACCCTGTGCTCAAAGCTACAGCTCAGTATGTTCTGACCCCTCACCACCCAAGCAGCACCCATTACTGTGTATGCAGCAGGCAGGGGAGAAGACACACTCACAGTTGCCAGCCTTTCTCTAAACTTTTGCAGGTGTTCAGGAAACTGCTGGCAGGGTGTGAGTTAAATGCAGGAATCTCTCGGAAAGCATTTTGAAGCAGCTCATAAAAACCAACTTCCCCCCAAACCCCACCTGTGGCAGCCCTGCTCTCAGCAGCCTTCTTCCAGGGGAAGGGGTGGAAAAAATTGCTCCATTGCATAGCCCCATTCTGCTGGCATGACAATTGCCTTTCTGGCTGGTAACTCCAAAAGAGAGTTGGCTTGGCCACTGCCTCTCCTCACCTCTTAAGAAAAGGGATGGATAGGGGGAAGGGAGCAGTCAAGTCTGCAAGGTCCTTTCACCCCCAACCAGCCGTCTGATCTCATACTGTTTCTTGGTCCAAGGCGAAGGGCTGCAGCATGGCCGAGCTGGAGACAGGCAGGTCGCAAGGGACAGGACTGGACAGACCCTTGGTCCAGCATGGAAGTGATGTGCTGCTTCAGGTGCTGAGCAGGTACCCCCTCCCCAGGGCGCTCCCCGTGGGGCTGAGCAAGCAGGGAAGGGTGAAAAGGGCAGAGACCGTGAAACGACATCAATGCCGATGGCCTTGATGCTTCCCCATCAAGGGGACGCTTCCCCATCAAAGCGAAGCGTTCCCCATAAAGGGGAGGCATCCACGGAGCTGGTGGAGACAAGGGGTAGTTTCCCTCACTCCAGCCGGACCCCGGGATGCTCCAGGGACCATCTCCCAGCCCCAGGGGAGCCCTGCCCTGCCCAGCTTTGCAGCTCGCCCAGCTTCAGCCGCATGGCATTGCCTGGGTGCGTGGTCAGCCGAACCCCCACGGCTTCGCATCTGCCTTCCCGCAGGCAGGGGGACAAGGGGCGCCGGAGTCCCGCGGGGCCTCCCCTCCGCGCCCGCCCTGCCTTTGTGTCCGGCCGAGGGCGGGGGGAAACGGAGGAGGAGCTTGCGAAAAGTTTTGGGCTAAAAAAACCACCTTTTTGCTGCCGGCCGAGCCCGACGTCAGGGGCCGCTGTGCGCTGCGCGGGGCTCCGCACGCGGCCGCTACACAAAGACAGCAGCTCCGCTCCGCTCCCACCGCCCCGCGCCGCAGGTGAGTGGGGTCCCCCCCGTACTCGGGGTCCGACCCCCAGCCCCGCAGGTGAGTGAGTGTCCCTTCCCCGGCCTCGCAAGTCAGTGGGGTTCCCACCCCCCCCAGCACCGCAGATGACTGGGGTCCCCCCGCCGTAATCGGGGTCCGACATCCGCCCGCCCGACGCCACAGGGATGGGCGCCTCCGGTAAGGCGAGCGGCGACCTCCCCCCCGGGAGGGCGGCAAGAATCCAGCCTCAGGGCTCCCCGGCCGGGGAGCGGGCTTTGCCGGGGCGGGAAACGTGGCCCTGGTTGGGAAGGGGCTGCGAGAAAGGCGGCGGGGAGCGGGGGTCTCGGGGGCGGCTGCGGGTTCCCCTGCGAGAAGTCGGGGAAAAGCGGGAGGAACGAGTCCTGGAGGGAGGCAGAGTTCCAGGAGAGCAGGCAGAGGTTGAGCCCTGGACACCGCCTTGGAGAGCACCCCACACCGGTTCGGGGAGCGCTCAGGTGGTGGGAGATGTTCTGGCCAGAGCCTGGGGGCTTGGTCACCGCCAGCCGACACGGGGGAAGACCGGCCCGAGGGGAGGCGGCTGTGGAGCATCCCTCCTGGGGAGGGAACAGAGGCAGAAGCGTGGGAGAGCGCTGCCTGCTCCCCTTTATGCCCCACGATGCATAAGCAGAACGCACAGCAAACCCTTTCCACCCGTAGCATTATCTCCGCCCTGCAAAGGGAAGGTGAGGCCATCCGAGGGGAGCCCCACAGACCCCATGGCTCTGCTCCCCTCCAGTACCTCCAGCAGAGCCTCTTGGTTGTGCTAACACCTTGGCTCACTGGTAAAAGCTCAATCTCCCCTTTCCTGGCAGCAGGGAAATTCCTACTGGCTAGGTGCTGTGCGCCCTAAGCCGTGGGCTCCCTGAGTGCTGGGCTCCCTGCCTGGAGAGCTCAGCCCATGGACCGAGGGCAGCAGTCCTTCGCCCATCTCTGCCAGAGCCAGCTGCAATTTGAGCAGAGCCAAGAGGTCCTGCTGCTGGAAGAGGGGCTGTGAGACCCTGGCAGCTCAGCAGCCACCCTGCTCCCAGGAGAGCATTGGGGTAGCAGCAAGGGGACAGGAGCTGGGGAGGATGATGTGGCCTATGCTAAGAAAAGCACTTGCCTGTGGCGCTGCCTGGCCCCAAGCGGTGTCCAGAAAGAGGTCCCGTTGCAGTGGTGACTATTTGGGCTCTGTTTCAGCGTCACCAGATGATATTTTTTTTTTTTTTCATAATGCTGATCCTAGATTATTCAAACCCAGCTAAAAGACAGGGGGAAAGGGGAAATGAGGACTGCCATGGTGTGGTCAGACTCCGAGTTGCTCCGTTTGTGCAGCCCATTCCTGAAAGGGCCCATTGCAGTGTGAGAGCCAGGCAGGATCTGAGCAGGAGAAGAGCCAGGTCCCTGCAGGGATGCAGGAGGAGCTGGGATGCCTGAAGGCAATGGCAGTCAGACCAGAACAGTTCTTGTTTGACTGGCAAAGGGGGGATCACGCTGTCTGGAAAACCAGTTGGAAAATGCACTCCTTTTCCCTTCTAAATGCTCCAGTATGAGCCATGGCTGTGGGTTCCTGCAGACCTTTGCCTGGGAGAAGTGGTGTGCTGGGCAGAGCCTGGGAGCAGATCCAAGATTCCCTGGGGCTGTATCTGAGCTGCCCCTCAGAGCCTCCCCTCCCACATTCCTGCATACACATGGGCAGGGCCCCATGGTACCCTTGCTGTGGTGATCAAAGGGTGTCCATGCTTGCAGACGAAGCAAGGGTGAGCATCACAGCTCGGGGGCTGTCCACCCTGACCGCTCAGAAGCCATGTCTGCAGGATCTGAGCTGGAAGGAACTGGGCTGGGAGATTGGTGCAAGAGCAAGAGGGAAATATTCTGCTGCAAAGGAAAGAAGAGGTTTTACAGAGCATCTGAAATCCAGGGAATGCTGTGAGTAGTGTGGGTGTCAGAGGTACTGCCCCATCCAAGCTGCTGCAGAAAGCAGGACAGGAGTGCCTGTAACTCAGCTCAGCCCCATCTTGCCAGTTGCAACCGGCCTGCCTGGGCTGAGCTCTTGCCTCCTTTGAAGGTAGCTGGGTAGGAACAGAACTGAGCTGTGCTGTGCTGTGCTTGGCAGGATGGCTCCCAGCCAGGCTGGGTGAGGGGGAAGGCAGCTCTCACCCCCTCAGCTGTGCCTTCAGCCAGCCGGCCTGTGTAATTCCCTGTGACAGTTCAATGCAGAGCGAAGCCGGCAGCTTAGCAGCAATGGATGCATGAAAGGTGAGTGTGCTGAAGCCTGAATAATGCGGGGAGCTGCTCTCTCCAGCGTGCTACCCGGGGAGCCTGGGGGCAAAGAGCAAATGCTAACCCCAAGCTCTTCTCTGCACTGATGTCCCCCAGGGCACAGGTGAGTCCTGACCTCTAGCCAGGTTCCACCAAGCCCATTGCGGAGCCAGGACAGGTACTATCTATGTATTTGCTGGCCATGCAGATATGAGTGTCATCCTAAAAGGCTTTGGGGGAGCAGGGAAGGTGCCACTAGACTTGAGGCGCTCATTCTGCACATCTGCACTCCTGCTAGGAGCAGGAGCTGGGATGCTACTGTTGACAGCTGTGTCCCCATGGTGGCAGCTGGAGCGGACTTGTCACCTGGCTCAAGGCCACCGTGTTGGGCGACAGGACCCCAGGAGCTGCACCCTTGTATGCACCCTCATTTCTGACCTGCTTGACCTGCTCCCAGGTGTATGCACACTCCCTGCTCTGGGCACTGTTGCTGTGCTGGCTGCTGCGGTGCCAGCAGTAGGTGCAGCTCTCCCACTCCATCTCTCCAATGAGCTCCCATGCTGTGGAGACTTTTTTTTTTCTGTTGTTTAATCCACCGATTTAGCTCTCAGACCCCTCATAGCAGTGGGTTTGGTTTTGCTGGGCTTTTTTCTTTCCATCCCTGGATTCCTCTGGAGCTGTAGAAAGGTACCATGGCAGCTGCATTCCCCTCGTCACAGGGCACTTTGGTGTGGGGTGGCCAACAGAGCAACAGAGAAATACAGGGTGTAGAGGGTGGGCACTGGCACCAGGGAGCAGGACCCCTACTGCCAGTGTTCAGGCAGGGGCTGCTTTGTTTCCTGGGGGCAGTAGCAGCACAAGCCCTGGGGCAGCCTGGTCCTGGGGGCACCCAACCAAAGGGCTTTCTCCAGTTGCTGGGGGAGGGGAGGGTGGTGTCCCATGGTGAGTATGTTGGCTGCATGCAGGGCAGTGAGGGTGCTGCAAGGGTGAGAACAAGCCCCCAGCCCAGGAACTCCCTGGCCAAAGGCAATTGCTGAGATTCACAATTAACCTTCCTATTGCAACTAATACACGTTTGGGTGACAGTGAGCAGGATGTGGGGGTGTCCACACATGTGTCCAATAGAGGCATCTGTCATCTCACTCCCAGGCAGGCTGCCCGCAGCCCACCGTGCCACCTCCTTGCTTCTGCATCACACCTTGACTCCTCACCTGCCTCATTCTCTCTGTCCTCCCCAGGCAGGATGCAGGTCCGGGGCCTCCTCCTCCTCCTGGCACTGATGCTGCTGGCTGCCACCACTGAGGCTGGCAAGAACAAGAAAGGTGAGGGGCAGCCCAGGGCTGGGGGCTGACAGCAGGCCAGGGTGTGCTCCCATGCCCCCACAGTGAGCACCCACTCCCCATTCCCTTGTAGAGAAGGTGAAGAAGGATGGCTCCGAGTGTGAGGACTGGCGCTGGGGACCCTGCGTCCCCAACAGCAAGGACTGTGGCCTGGGCTACCGTGAGGGAACTTGCAAAGATGAGAGTAAGAAGCTCAAGTGCAAGATCCCCTGCAACTGGAAGAAGAAGTTTGGAGGTGGGTGCATGGTGGCGGGGTGGCTGGGGACCACTCTGGGCTGGTTGCCCAGGGCTGGTACCCGTGCTGGGTCCTGGCTGGCTTTGATGCCTCTGTCCTCTCTTCCAGCTGACTGCAAGTACAAATTTGAGAGCTGGGGG
The DNA here is from genome assembly GCF_017976375.1 of Cuculus canorus. Classification (NCBI taxonomy): domain Eukaryota; kingdom Metazoa; phylum Chordata; class Aves; order Cuculiformes; family Cuculidae; genus Cuculus; species Cuculus canorus. The sequence goes on from NC_071405.1 coordinate 51,363,290, forward strand.
GGGTGTAGTGCTCAGACGGGTGTGAAGACTCGCTCTGGCATCTTGAAGAAAGCCCTGTACAATGCCCAGTGCGAGGAGATAGTCTATGTGACCAAGCCCTGCTCTTCTAAGATCAAGTCAAAGTCCAAAGGTCAGTCCCCACTGCTCCTGTTCCCAGAACAGTCCTGCTGAGACTCCGGGCAGGGGCTCTCCAGGGACAGATTGGCCCGTTGCAGTTGGGGTGTGGTGTGGGGTATCACATAGGCTGCTCTTCCCTCTGTATCAGCACATATGACTGATGTCCCCAAGTCCAGCTGCTGGCTGGGTGGGATGCAGATGCTGTTAGTAAAAACCCTTGTCCATCGTGCAAGTCACCACCAACTTTGAGGGGGCAAGGATTTCCCCCTCTCCTCAGTGGGGCTGGTGCAAAAATGTGGCTTTGCATGGTGAGGGAAGGCTGCATGCAGGGATGCAGCCCCTGCGCCATGCTGAGCTGGCTGTGCTGGCTACATTTCTGCTATGGCAGCACCTGGGGGCTGGGGTGCTGCTGGCAGACTCACTAACTCTTGTCTCTTGTGCTTCTTGGGTGCAGCAAAGAAGAGCAAGGGAAAGGACTAGAGCAAGAAGCAGCATCCTCGTCAGTCCTTCGACATGGTGCCTATGGGGCTGTAGCTGGCCCACATTCCAATCGTCCTTCTCCTCTCCTTTCTCCTTTCCATGACCTCCTCTTTCACTGAGATGCCTTGTTTTATTTGCTAGTGTTGTAGAGAGCAAACCCATCCATTCTGCAGGAGGGGCTGCCCCCCTCCCTGCTGCCTCGCCACCAATGCCGGTGCATCCCACTCGCCTCCTCTCACCTAGGGTGGGCCTGTAGAGCTGGGATGAAAACATATTTTTTCCACTGCCTGGCACAAATGAGTTGCCTTTGGTGTATCCTTTTGCAAGCCTAGGTGCCTCCTCGCTCCTCTTCTAGGTACCAGTGGCCAGAGGTGAGGGTTGGGTGTTGCATGCCTGAGTAACCCCCTACACTCATGCCCCTTCCTCACATGAAGAGTGCTCTCAGCCCGGGGAACTTCTTTCAGCATCCCTTTGTCCGGGGCAGGAGTTTTCTGCAGCAGCTCCGGAAAAAAAAAGCCACCAGTCCCAGGAACCACCACATCCCCTCTCCTGCATCACTTCTAACCATGTGTGTGAGTGCTGGAACTGCAGCCCCTCTGCCTTCGATGCACTGACATTGGTGCTGGGTGGAAGCTCTCACTTCTTTTGGAAAATGGGGTTTGTTTTCTTTTCCAATAAACTTTTTAAAAAAATAACTGAACCCACCTGTCATTCCCATGAGGTGCTGCTGTGCTGGAAAGCCCCACCAGGACCAGCAGTGGTCACCATGCAGTTGACAGCAGTGGCCTGGTTACCACCACACTTGGTCCTGGAGAAGGGGGGGCAAGTCAAACCTCACAGCCTCTTTTCAGCACTGTTTCAGGCTGCCCTCCTTGCTTTCAGAAGAAGAGATGAGGCTCCCACCCTCTGCTGTAGGAAATGTCACCAGTGGGTGACAGCAGGAAGCTGGGGAGGAGCAATGGGGTGACGACTCATTCACTCCTCATGCCATGGCTATTGGTTTCTGGTCCGAGGTCTTTATTTGTCTTGGTATGGGGTGGGTTTTGGTTGTAACAGTTTAAAAAAAAAAAAACAAACAAACCAAACCAGAAGCCTGCCAGGCATTTTGGGCACTGCTATGTGAATTATCCTAAAGGCAGTGGCATAAGGGGATTACCCACCTGGGCCAAGGTAGCCTTTCTCCAGGTTGCACAGTATTGCCCTGGCGTGGGGGCAGGAGGGATACAGATGGAAGGCTTGCTGGTGCCAGCATGGACCCATTCCATTCCCTCAGCTGCACTCGGCTGAACCCACCAGGGCTTGCAGAGACCTGGCTTTGGGACAAGCTGAGGAGCAGCCCTGGGTTGGTCTGGGCTGCGCACATGGGTGGGCTGAGAACGGGGCTGGAGACACTGGCCGAAGCCCGCATGCTGAGGGTTCCACCACAACACCAACAACAGGGTTATGTCCATTTACAAGGCTCAGCAGACAGGTCCTTCAGCTTCCCTAGGGCATCACCTTGCACGTGAGGCAGGAGTGGAGCTGGGGGCCACTGCCATCCTCTCCCACCTCCGGAGCTATGCATCAAGCCTCCATAGCTGCCATGAGGAGTGCAGGGGCCTATTCATGGCCCAGATGAGATACAAGGCACCTCAGCCACATTGCAGACCCTCTTCCTGACCCCCTGCAAGACACCCAGCTCCCCCCATCCCTCCCAAGGACAGTTATTTTCACTGTTGCTGTTGCCCACTTCTTAGGGGCCATGTTCCCCCAGGGCCATGGAGAGAAGTCCCACACCACACCACTGCTTTCCTTTGCAGTTTTAGTTTTCATCAGTGTAGGAGGTGACTAGGTTTCACACTCTTCACCCAGGAGTAAGATGCATGGGTTGTCTGCTTGTCCAGCCAATTACTGGCAGAGGGCAGAAAGGGCATGAAGGGGAGAGTGAACTGAAGCCCAGGGAAAGTTTCCAGCCGCTTGGTCCCTGGGTGAGGATACACAATGATGTCTCTCAAGGGAAAGGAAGTAATTCGCCACATCTGCTAGTGCACAATCTTGACTGCCTCAGGATGGGGCCCAGTTGGGCCAGCAGGACTTCCTGGGAGCATGCCTGAGCCAGCATGCCTGGTCCATGCATGCCTGGTCCAAAATGGCTGGCAAATGTTTAGCCCTGGTTTCTTTTCATTTCTTGGTTAATAAATAGTTTTAAAGCCTACTGAAAGCATCCAGCATTAGGCCGTCTGCATGCAGACAAGCTCTGGTGCCCTGGAGATGGTCAGCCAGGGAAAGAAGAGGCGTCTAGTCTTAGGACAAACACTGATGCCACTTGGCTGATCTCTCAAAAGCAGGGAGCTGGGGAAGGCTCCTGGTGACCACATCTCCTCTTGCCTCTGGCTTTTCTGTTGGCTCCCCAAGCTAGTCCCCAGGCCCAGGGTAACTGGAAAGAGATGGTGCTCAGAGGTGCCTTGGACCTTTGTCAGCACTGGATGAAGGGCATCATCTGCAATCACTGCACAGTCTGCACTGTTGTGAGTGGGGAGCAGAGGGTCCCTTCTGACAAAGGAGGCAAAGGGAAGGTCTTCCATAATGTTGCTGAAGTGGTCCCTGAGTGTCAGTTTACCTGGCTGTGCCAATGTTCCTGTACTGGCACATGAGAAGGTGCTTGAAGGTTTTCTTGAAAGTGGCATTGCAGAGGGCATAGCAGGCTGGGTTGATGGTGCTGTTAACGTAGCAGAGCCAGTATCCGATGGACCACACTGTTTCTGGTACGCAGGTCTCACAGAAGGTGTTAATGAGGACCATCACATTGTATGGAGTCCAAGTGAGTATGAAGGCTAGCAGGATAGCAAATATGGTGCGGGTGACTTTCTTCTCCCGGGCTGCCATCTGGCGCTTCTTCCGTACTTGGCTCCTGGCGATGCTAGCAAACTTTCTGGCAACATTGACTGGACGGCTGTTAGCCAAGGAGTTGTGGTCAGAGGCTCCTGCCTTAGCTGGGACAATCTCAATGGCAGTGACGCATTCAGTCCCAGTCTGCTTGGTGACAATCTTAATCTTGGACCACTTGGATGATGGGTTCACTCGGGAGTGGGATGGGCTCTGTCCCTGCCCTGCTGGCAAGATTTCTGCCGTGGGCTTGTCTTTCGTGGTCTGGGTCATGCTGACTGTGCTGGATTCATTGGAGGTCTCCTTCTCCTCCTGATGGCCAGTGGCCTCTGTCTGTGCTGAGGGCTGGTCATCCACTTTCCCATTCCTCACCTCCTCCTTCACCTCCATGGCTCTCTTGGGGGAATTATTGTTGTTCTGTTTGATCAGGGGGCCCTTGAAGAACCTGAGGGACTTCCCTTTCCTCTCTTTCCTGCTTTCAGGCTTGTGCCGCCTCACCCTGCTCCTGCTGGCCAGGGAGATATGGATGTACAGCACCGTCATGATGACCACAGGCAGGTAGAAAGCAGCAATGGCTGTGCCAAAGGTCACTGCTGGGTTGGAGAGGAACTGGATGTAGCATTCCCTCTCAGGTACAGTCCTCTTGCCCACTATGAACTGCCAGAACAAGATGGCAGGGGCCCAGAGAATGAAGGACAATATCCATGCGGCCGCAATCATTAGCCCTGCCATCTTGGTGGTCCTCCTGGCTGGATATGTCAGGGGCTTGGTGACACAGAAGTACCGGTCAAAGCTGATGATGAGTAAGTTCATGACAGAGGCATTGCTTACTACATAGTCCAGGGCCAGCCAGAGGTCACACACCACAGCCCCCAGTGGCCAATAGCCTTTGATGATGTAAACTGTGTAGAGGTTCATGGAGAAGACGCCGATGATAAGGTCTGCGCAGGCCAGGCTGAAGAGGAAGTAGTTGTTGACAGTCTGGAGCTGGCGGTTCACCTTGATGGACAGCATCACCAGGATGTTTCCCACCACGGTGACAAGGCTGAGCGAGCCAGTGACGGTGGCAATGAAAACCAGCTCCACTGTCTTGTAGTTAGTGGGAGGCTGGATGGCCACCTCGGAGCGGTTGCCAAGGGTGAAATTGTCATAGGTCAGGTTGGCCATCTTCGCCTGCCAGGGCTGGGCAGAGAGGTTGTGCATGGAATCTGCAAGGAAAGTGGGGAGAGAAAGGGAGAACATCATACCTGCTGGCCTGTGATGGCAGTGTTTGCTGCCTTCTCAGTTTCCCAGAGCAGCACTGCTCTTGGCTAGTGCTTGAAAATCTCCTTGTGTTACTAAGTCTCTCTGCCATTGCAGCCTTCTCCCAGGAGCTCTTTGAAGGCTTTTTTTTGGTGTATTCATTTAGCAATAGAGGAGAGACATGGGCCTGCAGAGATAAGAGCAGGGACAGGGCTGGGGAAAGCCCTTTGACCAGGACACAATGGGGCCCCAGATTTATGGTATGTCCCCAGGCATGTCCCACTGGCCTCCCCAAAGCACCTCCCCAAGAGGGGGCTCCCCCATGCTATGGTCTGCTCAGCTTACCTGTGTCTCTGGCAGCAAACAGCTCCTTCTGGAAGATGAAATCTGGGACAGGGAAAACAGCAAGTTACACTACAGCTTCAACCCAAGGAGTTCATGCAAGTCCCACAATGTCTTACTGGGGGGGGCACTGACCTTTCCAACAGAGGTGGCCTTGACAAAGGGGTGACACTGCTCGGAGGCAGATGCTGTAAACACAAACAAGGCTGAAACAGGGTAATTTACTTGGCCTAGTTCACAGCCCAGCCCCAAGAGGTGTAGGAGATGGAAAGGGACGCACAAGCGCCATCAGCCAGCAATGCTGGGAAATGCTGGCCCCTTCTCCCAGTCCCACGTCACACTGCAGCTGCAGCCACGCCAGTCGTGGAGATGAACAGGATGAACACAACCATCTCGGCTTGCTACATGGCATTATTTTTGAAGGATGGCAACGATTATGGACAGGAAGATTGTCTTAACACAAACCAAGATGCCTGTGGTTAATCCCCACAAAGTAAGAGGAAAATGAACCTTAAAAAAAAATAAAAAATCAGTGGACCAAAATCGATATGTTGGGATGAAGAGCAGTTTCCTGGAATGTGAAGGAGAGGCAAAGACACTGGGGAAGGTGGGCTGGACAGAGGAGCTTCCAACCTGCCTCTCGTGCACAACCCATGCCCCTAAAACCTGCTGGGCCATCACCTTGAGTGCTGGGGGCATTCCAACCCCACTGGACCAGAAAGGGCAGCCTCCAGTAGCTCTACCCTGCAACAGGATGGGGAATCTCCTGGGCTTCTCACCCACCCCCATGGGCACTGCTGCTAGTAGCCCAGCAAAGCAGGCAGGAGTCCACGCCAGCACACGCAGTGGGAGCACTTGGCACACGTCTCTCTGCAGCTGCCTTGGGTAACAGTGCTTGATCCAAATACCTGAGACTCCTGAAGGTGATTTTGCTTAATGTATAAACAGGCCATTAACACACTACTCTCCAAAACAAGGTTTAGCACACTTCAGTATCCGTTTGTATTTTTAAATCTTTTAAAAGAAATGCCTTTGGCTTTCATTTGTGGTGAGGGTAGGAGATTCCTACCATCAGCAAACAGCCAAGCTTTTAACATAACTGCTTTTAAAAGGAGTTGCAGGTGTAAGCAAATGGAAGCATGGCTGTTGAAATGCGAAAGCCAAGGTACTGACATAGCCCTTAAGGCAGCTTCTGCATTAGCAAGGCTACAGCTGCACAGTGGTGGCTGGCGTTGTCTTACACATGCAGGGGAAAGAAGTGGGTAAAGGCCAGAGAAATACCTCTGTATTATGTTCTTTGTTACTTGTGGCCCATGAACACAAAGAGCTTTGAAAAGAAAGCAACACCCTTCAGTAGATAATAAATACTAAATACTGAGAGGACGAGGAAGCTCAGTGTACACTACCTAGTTCAGCACCAAGTGCAAGGGGTGCATCAAAGGAGAAGAAAAGTGGTTTCTGCTGCCATCCTCCTGGGCACCCAGCCAGGGATGCGAGAAGAAGGTGATAAGTGTATAAAATGACTTAGAGATATATAATCATGGTGTGTTGGGGGGTGGTTTCAGTACAATTGAAATGAGTTTTAAATTCTTCACTTTGATGAGATGGGGATATTTAGCTGTCATTCTTGTAACAGCTAATCAAACTGATCAGCCAAGCTAGCAATCAACCAGACACCTACCCCAGCTCTTCCAGGAAGAATTTAAAAATCTTGAAAAGAAATCTTTCCTTCATCTCCACTAAATGAGGGTTTCAGTTTTTCACTTTAGTTTGTGAGCTGGCAACCTCTTCTAAATGCATTTAATTAATTATAAGCGTTGATAGAGTCTTGTATTCTCCGTTGCCCTAAGTAAGAGAAGCCCGGCTCGTCTCACCCCATAAAACCATTTGCACAGATCACAAGCAATGAAGGCGGAAGCCTAGAGCATCCCGTGTCTTTGGATGCCACCCAGAGGTCATGCTGGAAACTGGTGTGCTGAGACAGAAGCAACGGCAGCCCCAGTGTGAGGTACTTGAACAGAGGTTTTGAAAATAAGCCTTCACTGAAGGGCAAAAATACGGAGGTTTTGAAAATAAGCCATCACTGAAGGGCAAAAATAAAGACATCTCCCATTTCAGGGCAGGAGGGAGACTGAAAATGCCTAAGGCCATGAAGATACATAAAACAACTGTGTGCACTACTCACCTTCGCCTCAAACACTCTGGCTATATTTTCTGCCATGTTCCAGTCTATCAGGTATCCCTTCTTTCCCCATCTTTTGCTCTCTCCATTGTGCCATCTCTCTCTTCTGGACACCCCCTCTGAGCTCACCAGGACAACCTGGCACTACCTTTGCCAGAAGCATGGGCAGCTGATTCTGGAGCTTGTAGCAGGCCAAGGGTGCTATGAATTTGCCAGGTCTCAGAGTAGCTGACTACACCGTGTACTGTGCCGACTACACTGGGAATAGATCCTGCCATCTGCATTTTGGCTGCTTTGCCACCTCTCCTTGGGGTAAACTTGCCTTGCTTGCATCCTGGGAGTCTCCCCTTTAGAAGCAGCAGCAGCTTCAGCCTGCTGAGGCTGGTTTCCCCCCTGCCCACGGGGATGGAGAGCATCCAGGCAGTGTGAGGAGGGCCAGGGGTAGGGGCGAGCGGGGGACACGACACAGCCCTCAGGAAGCACTGGCTCTGCCTGCGCCCCAGGATGGGTCTGAGAATGGAGGAAGCATGTGGGAGAGCTGAGGTGCCATAATGGACTCATTGGCATGACTCCAGCTCCACTCACACCACCGCATCACTGCCCCTGATGTTGTGAAGCCCTCCCAGACACCAAGGAACCTCTCCAGGCCTTGGGGTCTCCCCACAAAATGCCCCCCCTTCCCCTCCAGCGCCCATCTCTCTCCTCTTGCATCTCCAGAAGCACATTCTCCTTTCCCTTCCCTCACATCCCACCACCCCACATTGCCCTCCCTGCCTTCATCCCTCTTTGCCCTCTACCAGCACTGCAGCCAGGGCACAGACGCAGCCTTGGCAAACTCCAGAGACCACTTCAGAGGGGCTCCTGGGGCTGAGGCCCCTACCTATGACACTACTTGCCTTTTCTCCCTGCATGCGCCATCCCTTGTGAGAGCAACTGCTTTCCCAGATCTGCCCTCATCAGCCAGCTACAGCAAATTCCATCACTGGTCCCCTTCCTTCCTAGGACTTCTGGCAGTGATTTGTGGCTGGATATCTCCTCTCCACTGAAGCCATTTGGAGCTTCCAGCTCCTCACTAATAGTATCTTTTAGCTCCTGCTATTTCCTTGCCGCATACCTTGTGTGCTGCTCTGGTGAGCCTTCTCAGCCTGTCAGCCCCTGCAAAGTGTCTTACAACCCTTTCCAGGTAAAGAAGTGAAAGGAAAGAAGAAAGCCCTGTCATGGACTGCTGATGGTCATCCCATATCCAAAAAGCCTGCACTGGCTAAAGGCAGGGTGCTCCATCAGATGCAGCTAGTAATTGAGCACTAAACCCAAGTGAGAGAGAGTGTCACCTGCTCCTGCCATCCCATTGCACCCGACATGGCAGGAGCAGGCCACCCACCCCACCAGCGTGGCAAAGGCAGATGGAGAGGCTGTTAAGTATGCATGCCTGTGCGATGATGACGGTACCTCAAGCTCTGGAATGAGCTCCTGGAGCAAGCAGCTCTACTACCTCAGTGTCACCTGTCTCTGCTCCCTGTTATGCACAGACTGCCCTTGACCCTCCACTGCTCCTGTCCCTCAAGCCACTGCCAGCTGCCATCCTCTCTGCTCCATCACTGCCTCCATCCCAACCTCATCCTTGAGGCTGGGGGAGCAGAGGCTGAGTCATGACTGGTCCATGTATGGCTTGAAGTGACGTCTCTGGGAATGAGCAGGGCTGTGCATGCACCCGGCACGCTTGGCAATGCTTGAAGCACTGTGCTCACACACCTATGGGAAGAAGATGTTTGTAGGGGATGGAGAGGAATTAGAGAAACCATTAGTTTCACAGAGGCTTCCAAGGATCCCAAAGGAGATGGTCTTTTGCTCTGCATAGGTGCCATAAACTCATTGAAAGAACAGCAAAGATGAAAAGAGCTCAAGCCTAAGGGATCCTCCTCTGGCAGGGACGGGGTGGCCACAGCTGCCAGCTCCCAGATGGATAGACCATGTGGACTCCGGGCACTGCCTGATGCAAAGACGGAGGGAAGCTGTTCCCCTCCATCACAGGGACATCCTGGAGTAGGGCACACATCTCTCACTGCTCCAGCCAGGCAATCACCACTGGCATCACCATGGGAAGGAGCCCAGTCAACCCTCTCAGCCCTGCTGCCCTCACCCTGCTCGTCCTGGCCTTCCTAAAAGTGCCGAGAGGGTAAAAATCTTAATGGAGTTAGTTCCGTCATGTCAGACTGCTGATGTGAGGCAGGGCTGGCTGGGCGGTTAGTGCAGCCACAACCAGAATCTGAGGAGACAAGGAAGAAAAAAGAGGGGAGGGATAGAAGATGCTGAAAGGATGCTTGTGTTTATGGCTCGTGCTACATGAAGGGAAGGGGTGACACTCTGCAAGGGGTGACAATTTGTAGTGCTAATTGTGTTGTCTAATAGCCATTAATTAGTTTCTGAGCCATAGCACCAGTTTACAATCTAGTGAGGGATTGTTCTGGTTGACAGACTCACACCTGTCAAAAAGTGTGAAAATAGAGCTCCTAGATACCAGGAACAGGCACCTTAGAAATACGGTATATGGGGAGACGATAAAGGGGGGCCTTGTGAGGGGATTAGCCTGGACTTGCACCATGAGGGAGCACTTTCCTAGACTGCTGTCAGGGTGCTTCTGTGCCTCCGCATCAGGAATGATGAAGGCAATAAACCAGCCAGGAAAACAGAAAGGAGACAAGTGGCCAGTGGGATTTGCTGTATTAAGATGGCAGGGCTCCCTCTGCCCTCCTGGCTCCAGCTGGCAGCTGTACTCGCACCCCTCTGGCACGGTGAGGGTTGATGGGCCCTTGAAGTCTTTATCCTGTTCCAGAGGAGATGTGAGCCATAGTGCCAGAGGAATTGCTCCTTGCCAGTAACGTATGGGGTTGATCTGGGCATTTTATTTTTCCTTTGAATAATTTATTCCTCTTTTTCCTCTGCTATTCAACTGGTTCTGATGAGGCAAAGCAAATTCCTCTGTCTCCCCAAGCTTGGAATCTCTCACAGCTTTTCCTAGAGCACCCGGAGGAGCAGCAAGCACACAGCGGCACGGAAGCTGGCAACTTTCAGGGGGAGGTGAGGAGGCTGAAGAATCCCTCCTGTGATTGGCACATATTCATGCATCAGGTTTTGAAAATTTCCCATGTCTGGGGCCAGAAGGGAACGTTGCAGACACCTCACCTGACCACCCACCTCAAGCAAGCCAGGACCCTCCCTGCCTTCATTGTTGCTTGTAACTAGGTGGTTGTCACTGGGTTTCAAAGCAGAACTGAGGCATCCCATCCAAGGTGGCACACACCAGCCATGAGAGGTGCTTGCAAGCCAGAGCCATCCCTTACAAGCTGCCCACGTTAAGTAGTGCCCAGCCCAGCACACTCATCAGCATTCCACAGCTGGATCGGCTGCCCCCCCCCCCCCCTTCGCCCAAGCTACCCCCCACATGCTTGCTGTATCCTTAACATGCCGTGTAACATCTGCTGCTTGTAAGGGACCACACATCATCTACCTCCGGCATAACTAGGCAAAAAGCAAATTGACAAGAAAGCAGATTTAAGTGGTTAAAAGTCAATCCTATAAATAACCTTCCAGAATTCTGGTCGCTCCGATAATTAATTAACCACCCGTCACCCAACTATTAGGCCCAATAAATAACCTACCAGTGGAAAAGTTAATAGGAAGCATGCCCGGCAAATGCCGTGCAACCCATCCCCAGCCTTACCCTGCTGTGCCCAGCCCGCAACTCCTGGGCACCGATGGTTCCCCAGCAGCTCTCCTGCCTGCAGCAGCTCCGGTGGGTAACATCACTGGGGAGAAGTCTCACCACAGCAGCATCCTGCAACGTGGCTGCCGTTCCCACCCTTCTGTGCCCTCTGCCTCGGCTCCCCGGGAGGAGAGGTCTGGTGGCAGAACTCAGCCCATGCTGAGCCAGCTTTCAGCTGAGCTTGGACTAGAGCCGCACTTCTCCCCTCCTGTCTACTGCATTAATGCTCTCTGCCTCAGAGAGATGCTCACGTTCTTTTATATATCTGGGCTGGAGCTTTAATAGGACCCAGCTGTTCCAAGGCAGCGTAACAGAAATAACCCTGCTGCTTCTACTGGTCCCACTGTCAGAAAGGAATTTGGCCTCAGCTATGAGAGAGGAGAAGGAGAGGAAGGACAACAGCGGTGGATTACAGCAACAAGTGGTGCCTGGATTAGCTGAGCTTTCCCTGGGGAGAGTTTAGCAGTAAGCATCAGACACCTCCAGGAGAGGCAGCACCGGAGGAGGAACTGGAGGGGAAGAGAGCAGGGACTTTCAAGCTCAAAATCTGATTCCTTACAAGAGCAGGTCTCCCTGCTCCAGGGACAAGTACAAGCCTTGCCTGGGGAGGGCAAGGTGGATTTCACTGAGGGGAAGACCCCTCCCCCTGCCACCGCCCAGCACAGTCACCACACCAGCCATCTGCCCAGCGTGCCAGCCCACCCCCAGGAGCCAGGGCTGGCACTGGGCAAGGGGGCAGCTCACCCCCATGCAGAGCTACAACACCCTGTGCCTGCCCTCCTTTCTCCCCAGGGTGCTCATGAGCCATGGGGTGAGGAACAGCTCAGGCAAAGCACCAAGTGCAAACTTGGAGGGGTGGCTGCTTCCATGAGATTGAATCTCATTGAGGAGGTAAGGGGCTCACCAGGAGGGAGATGATGCAACAGCCTGCTGCCTGCTGGGCTCTTGAGGAGGCCTCCATCCAGGGGATGTCCTTCAGTCAGACCAGCAGGGAAAGACCCTCTTCCCTTCCCCACCTTCTACTGAGGAGGACTTTTAAGCCCTGGGCAATCCTTCCCTTCTCAATGGTACTAAAGGATTTTGATCAGATGGCTTTCTCTTGAACTCTGCACAGAAGGAAGGGGCTCCAGGAACACTGATTGGCTACATGTGGTGAGGGAGGAGCCCAGGACAGGCAGGGAAATGGACGGACACTCAGCTCTGTACATCAGTGATGTGGTGTTTGTCCCAGGCAGAGCAGAGCTGTTAGAAGGGCAGGAGGCAACCACATTTTTCTGTTCACAACTTGTCCCAGAGTTGAGGGTTGCAGAGGGAAGCACCAAGGTGCTCACTTGAAATTTTAGATTTCAAAATTTCAGATTTAGACTAGACAAAAAGAGGAATTTCTTCACGATAAGGGTCATGAGGCACTGGCACATGATGCCCAGGGAAGCTGTGGATGCCTCATCCCTGGAGGTGTTCAAGGCCAGGTTGGATGGGTCCTTGGGCAGCCTGAGCTACTGGGAGGTGTCCCTGCTCATAACAGGGGGGTTGGTACTGGGTGATTTTCAAGGTTCCTTCCAACCCAAACTATTCTATGACTCTATCTCACCCACAGAAGAAGACACCTAAGAATCTCCTCCAAGAGGGAGATACTTCATGCAGAGACACTGCCTGCAAAGCTCTCCCTGTTGCCGTCCCTAGAGGCTGCTACTGGCAGAGTAGGAGCTGTGCTGGGGCTGAAAACCTTCATGGGTCAAAGCTCTCTCGAACAGCCCAGCTCCATCTAGGAGACACCTCTTAGTGCTGGATGGTGGTCTCATGACCCTACACTAATGCCGCAGGCAGCACCCTGTGACACTGAGCAGGGGCTTTAACCACCTTACTGCCTGTGGCTGCACATGGTGGCAGAAAGTTTTGTGAGATGGGCATCACTTCTGGGCCATGGTGAGTGACCTGAAGTCTGCAAACAGCCTAGAGATGACCATGCTAGATGTTGTTCCAGAGTGCTGCAGGAAGTCAGACTTAAGATCAGACTACTCATGCTTATTGTCAGGCAAAGGCTGATGCCAGTAGGGTTTCATTGCTCACCATTCCTCTCTGCACACACACACACACACTTTTTTTGGCTTTAGCTGGGACTGCACATGATGTAACTTGTGGTGGAGCTGGGATCCAAACTGCCCTAAAAGCACCAGAGACAGCAAGATACAGCATATGCTCCTTCCCATCTCAGTCATGCAAAGATCCCACAAGGATGCCTGTCCCTCTGCAGCAGAGCCAGACCTCCAAGCTGCCTGGGCTGGGAGAAGTGGGGGAGGGAGGGAACAGTTAGCATCAACATTGGGAAGGTTTGTGAATGAGGGGTCACGGAAGTGAGGCGCCATGCATGCCTCTAGAGAGCTGACCCGTGACCTGGAGTGGATACCAGAGCCTGGGACATCATGTTTGCAGAGTGTTGTTTTCAGACTTCTGTGTTGCACAACTGGAGCTTTGAGTTTCCCACAGATTAATCAATCTAATTCTGCTTAAAGGGCCTAAAGATATTAACCCATTAACCTGACAACACAAACCAACTCTGCCACAAATCTTAAACCTGTGGATCACACTTCATCCCTGTATACAAACACCTCCAGCTGAGGCACTTGGTGCCAGTTCTGCTGCCCAGCTTCAGCAGCGGCAAGACACGCTACTGCTACCAGCTGCAAGGTGCCATAAAATACATTAGATTTACCAGCAGCTGTGGTAGCAGAGGGGCTGCTTCTCCTCCTGAATTTTTGGCTAGAGGAGCACAGCTATCCGCAATAGCTCAGTACCATGCCAATAGCTCTGGCTGAGCCTGCTGCATCCAAGGAGCTCCAGGGTTTGCACTGAGTCCTGCCTTTAAAGGACAAACTTTCCAGCTGTTGCTCTTCCTGAGCCGGTTGACCCAGGACACAACTCCTCTGTGAGGCTCTTGAAGAAAAGCAAACAGCCCTGTCATTCCCCATGTCTCCCTCTAGCCCCCTCTGAGTCATGGAAACAATGCCCTGGGTGGGTGTGGGTCCTCTTCACCAGCACGTCTCAGTCTGCCTCAACCTGGGCCAGGGGAGGATGAGAAGAGAATGAGGCACTTCAGCACCTCTGCCGCTGCCTCATGCACTGAATTAGTCATGGGACACCAGGGGCGATGGGGACAGCGTCATGGCAAGACAAGAGGGTTGGTGTCACTCTCAAGGCTGTGCCTACAGCTGCTGCATTTAGAGGCTTGGTCAGGCTGGTGAAGTTAGTTTTCTCAGCAAACTTACATCTTGCAATGTACAAACAGACTCTTCGTTTGAGTTCCTCCTCCATGCAGTGCAGTCTCCAGGCTGAAAGCATCTTTGGAGGGTCCCAGGAGCAGCCCCACGGCAAAGGCTTGAGCAGCTATGCCTGTCACACAAGGAGTTGGGATGGACAGCATCTGCAGCAGAGCCTTGCTTGCCAATGCTCGCTGTACCAGGGGAATCAAGGTCTGAAGCCAGGTCAAATGACAGCATCTTGGCCCACACTCAAGGCCCAGCAGGACTGGCATATTCATCTGCAGGGGAGGTGGAATGGATGACAACATGCACACAGGAGGCTGGGACACCCAGGTGTTTGCTGGGTGGGACACAGGCTGGTTATGCGTCTGCTGCTAACACACTGCTGCTAAAAGTCCAGAGGGGGGGACATACAGGCGAGACACCCCGTCCCTATGATCCCGCACCAGCAAGATACTGGTGTAGTGGGCAAGGCTGCCTGGGGAACACTTGCCGCAGTCTCACTGCCAAACGCCCCCTTCAAGCTTCAGCAAATGAATTTGTCTGAATACAGTGTAAGTGCTAATCTCAGGACGTTCAAGGGTCTGGATGCAATGAGACATTCTCATGCCTAGAGGGTTAAAAGGATGTCATGATGGGCAGTGCACTCCTGGGGGCATGGTGAGGACTGGCACACTCCTCCACTTGCCCATGAGATAACAGCCACACATTAAGACCCTCATCACCCTGCCTGTTGGGTCCCTGGACAGAAGAGCACATGAGACTTCCTAGAAACTGGTACCCGTGTTCTAACTGGTTGACTGACTCCCTCAGAAGAGGGATGGCTTTGGCATGGCTCCAAAGGCCAGCTTGGAGAGGCTTCAACATGGCCTGTGCGTGAGACCTCCTCCCACCCCTCCATCAGCCCCTGGCACACTCATGGTGGGCACCGGTGCTAAGGAACAGTCAGTGGGGGATGCTGAGAGAGTGATGAAGAGAGGAGGGGATGCAGATGGGGATAATCTGGTCTTTTCCAGATTTTGAATCTGGAATTCCACTTTTTGGCTGTGACAGGTCACATACACTTGCATCTCTGCAAGACGCATCTCCTTTAAATAAGCAGTTTTAGAGCCAGCCCAGACTGGACACGGAAATGCAAAGCAAACCTCCTCCCTCGGCCTACTGGAGGGCAACAAGAGCATAGCTCCATGTCAGACTGAGCAGAGATTGGCTCAAGAACAACGCCTGCTTCTCCAGAAGATGCCCGTGAAAGCCCTGGTTTAGCATGCCAAAGAGAAGGTGCCAGCTTATGCACACAAAACTCTTGCTGCGTGTACGTGAAAGAAGAACAAGGAGCTGCTTTTGTGCAGAAAGCCACAGCCCCTTGAAAACAGCCTCCATGTCCCTCTTCTCTTGCTATTGCTCTCCCTGCCATCTTTGCAGAGCTGCATCTGCCACCGCAGCTAGGCACTCACCAGCCCTCTTCACCTCTGTTGGTGCTGCTGGCGGAGGCTCACCAGGGCAGGCAGAGCACAGCTCCACAGCAAAGGTGTGCTAGGGACTGCTTTGTATCAGCCACTCATCCTGATCTCACTGTTTTTATTCCACAGGTTTTTTTTTCTTTTCCCCCCTGAGGAGATGTTTGTCATTTTAATTTAAAAAAAACTAAACAAAACAATGACAAAACCCCAACCATGATAAAACCTAATATCACTACGATCCTCGTGGGGACAGTTTAAAGAGAAAAACCACACTTCTTCTGCAAACTCAGAGTAATTGGATCACAGCATTAATTAATCATTTCAGTTCATTTCTCTTCTATGAAAGAAAACAGACCAACCTGCCGAGATGGGTATGCCCCTCGTGTGAATAAACAAACCACTTTTACCAGTAGCCCTCTTCCTCCTTCTCCCATCAGCCTCCCACATCCAACTCCCTTTCAAGGCTGCTGCTGCTCCATCCATCAGACCTGGGAACCTGCTGCTGGCTCTGAGCAAGAGCGTGCTGGCTTGGCTCCCACAGGAACAGGGGGCTGGCTGGCACAGGGACATCACCCCCTCTCCAGCTAACTGCTGCCATCCCCACCTTCCCCACCCAAGCACTCTGCCCGCTGGCCAGCAGCCCAGCTGAGGGGTGAACTGGAGTCACTATTTCTTAGGATGCCTATATGGGTGAAGTCACTCCCTTAGATGCTCTGCTCTTTGTTGTGATGCCTCACAGGGACCTAGTCCAGGCTAGAGAGCAGCAGCAGATGCTCAGATCACAGAAGTCAAGGCATTAGGAAGCAGGAGGCAATATTCAGCATCTTGCTGTTGCTTGTGATTTCAATGTGAGCTTTGTTACTGGTGATGTTCCACCAACAGCTTTAGGACCTTGGCATCTGAGTACCTTAATGGACACTGCCAGCACCCACAAACCACTCCTCTGGGTGGGTACCAGCCCTCCTAGACCTTCTGCTCATCCTGCAAGTAACGGCAGGACAAGTCAAGCCACGCTCATAGTACACTCAAGGCACTTGTGACAAAGCAGAAAGCATCCAAACACCCAGGCAGAGCCCATCACCTTTGCTAACTGCCAGCAGGGCACAGAGCTAGCTGTTTCTCAGGTTGAGAAGTATCTCTGTAGCCTTGGGCTTTGCAAAGACCAGATGGAAAATGTGGTCACAGCACAGGCGGAGGGGTTGAAAGCAGGTCAGAAGAGAAGCCAGCATTGCTTTCATCTAAAAAAATGACAAGAACTGCTCCACAATTTGAAGCCAATGTCATTATTCTGGGAGAAAAGAAGGGTGGGGCTGCCCAACTCTTGCCCACGATGGGCCAACGGAGAGCACAGTGCAGCTCTGCCTTTACCAGTGGGAAGGGTGCGGCAGGACCAGAAAGGGATGAAGGGTAGATGGGATCCATACCTAGGGAGAGAGAAGGGAGATCCATGGCCCCTTGCAATGCCCAACCTGGCAAAGCGCTCTGTGAAGAGATGGGGGGACTTCTGCGCAATCACTTCATGGGCAGTGGCCAAAAGGGTTTTGTCCAACATGGGGAGAAAGCATCCAAAATACATGGGATCTTGTCCCTGCTGCTCTTGTTAGATTTTAGAGGGAAGCAAAGAAAGCATACAGGCAGTTTCCTCCCCAGAAAACAGATCTCCTTCCAAGAGGAGGCACCAGGGCAGCAAAGAACCTGTATCCTGGAGTCCCTGCTCTAGGGGTGCCTGCACTACGTACATGCCCATACTAGAGCGCCAACTAGCTCGCCAGTTCCTAGGCGATCACCGGGACCCGAGTTGCCTTGGACCACGGATCCTGGGCAGCTGCGTTGGTTTGGATGCGAGCAGGGAAGGGTGGTGACAGACCTCATTAGGGGCTGCAGCCCTGTACGACTACGAGGGCGGAAAACAAACGCAGGAGTCCCGACCCGCGAGGCACTGCTGGGGTTGCCGGAGGAACGCCGGAGTAGGGGAAAGTTGGGATCGAGACAGCACCCCGTTCCTGGGGGAGAGGGTGCCGCATCCCCCGGGACTGCGCCCCCCCAAGCCATGCTGCCCCCTTCTTCCTCCCTCCGGGGAGGCCCGTGGGGATGCCCTGCCCCACCGCCCCGCGCCCACGGAGTCCCCGAGCAGCGACTCACCGGGCAGCGCCCCGCCCGCCGCCGAGAGGTTCTCAGCGGCCATGGTGCCGCGCCGCGCCGTCGGGGGCTCCGGCACGCATGGCCCCGGCCGGCTCCCGGCTCGCGGCGGCGCCGTGAGCGGCGGAGGGGCGGGGACGGGCGGGGGGAGGGAGGTCCTGGCGCTGCCGGTCCGGCCCGGTCCTCCCCCTCCTCCCCCCGCCCCCTCCTTCCCCCGCTCCCAGATATGCCGCCCCCAGCTGTGCGCCCCCCTCTCCACCACAAAGACACACCGGGGAGGAAGGGGGAAGTCAAGGAGCCGCGGGCGATCCCCAGGTCGTTGTTCCCCCCAGTCCTTACCCCAGATGTGTGTGCCGCTCCCCCCCTCCGGCCAGATGTTGGGCAGCGGTGCTGGGCAGATGTGCAACGCCCACCCCCCCCGTCGGGGCAAGGGGACCGCTCTCTGCAGCACCACGGACAGCGCCTCCCGCCGCCCCGGCCCCGAGAGCCGTGCGGGCTCAGCCCCGACCGCGGCACCACCGGGAGTACTCCCTGCAGCACCACGGACAGAGCCGCCCACCGCCCCGGCCCCGAGAGCCGTGCGGGCTCAGCCCCGACCGTGGCAACACCGGGAGCATCGGCACCTCAGCACGGGAGAGATCGAGGCACTAGGAGAGGCGGAGCGGGGTCCGACACAGCCCGGGTCAAACGAGTCCTTAACGCGCTGCCCGGCTCCCAAAATACAGTAAAAATCCGGTCCCGGATCTGTGAGCTCAAAATGCACAACGGACTCTGCTGGGCTAGCACTCAGCACTGGGGTTTCAATCCAGAAACAAACCCATCAACAGGGAATCCCATAATCAGTGAACTGTCCCACAGGTTCTGCTTTCTCCTTTCATCATAGTTATGAGAAAGTGTCAAAAAAAGATGAAAGAAACGAGAAAAAATAATTAAAAAACTCTTTCCTTCCCTCTACACCTATCTCCTTCTTTTTGCTTATACCTAGACCAACTGTCCCACCCACCCTCTGCCTTTCACTTCTACTGTCTCACAGATATGCATGGGTATCATTTCCCCATCTGCTCAGCTCTCTCACATACACATATAAAAACACATAAACAAATAAATGCCCCACTTTCTCCTTCCTTTAAGCAATTACAGTCTCAGACATTTTCCCACCATCAACTCCTTCACCTCCTGACCCTCCTCTCCAATACCTTGCCCTGGGAAGTATCACTAAGCTAAAGGCCAGTGTTTGATATCAATGTCTCATCTAAGATGTCAGTCAGATATGTCCAATTCACAGATTTGACCTCTCTCTTCCCCAGATCACACAATCTGGTATCTTTTCCCTGGAGATGAAGACACATTTCCGAACCCCAGCAGAGAGAACATTTTAAGATAATTCAGTCATTTTTCACTGATGACACATCTCCAGATCCAAGTGCTTCACTCTACACCCTGAGAAGGTTAAAGCCTCTCGGTATTTGCATCTGTAGCTCAGTTGCTGCCTTTGCACACCAAGAGGCTTCTGCCACAGCAGCAAGGCAGATACACCGTCTTTGTTTTGGTCACCCCAGGCCAAATCCTGACATTTCTTTAATGCTTGTTCAGTCAACTGGTACTCATCTTCTTTCCTGCCTTCTTTGAGGAGTGAGAAGACAAAGATTTTGCAGCATCAGCTGCTGTAGAGCCACACGGTTGCACTGGCTGCAGTGAGGCTTGGCTGACTTTTGCCAACTTAACATCTGCCCACACCATTTCTGCAGTCGCTGACCAAAACCTGTCAAAGACTCAAGTCAGTTAATTGGATTGTCTTGCATCACCCCAAAGCCCTGACCTCAAACAAATACCACCCACTCCTCCTCCTTCTCCCTTCCTAAAAAATTAATGTGAAAAACCTTTGACATACTCTGGGTGAACTCATCAGACTGAGGAAACATTTGCTTCAAAGACAATTTGATTGCACTGGAGTTGGGTTATCTGATTGGACTCTTGTTTCAAATTACAACTCCCCATGGATAAACAAAAGACTGTAATGAACAGCAAGAAGTCTTCTTCCAAAGCTGATCAGCCATGGAGATAAAAATATGTAACCAAACTGAATACAAAACTTTTTCAATTTCTAACTGTTAAGCCTTATGCACTCTCATTAGTCAGAAGAAGTAGAATTTCTGAAAGCAAGACTCCCTATACATATTCCAATTAAAGATAATACTTGTTTCTCTTGCCTTGACATATTCATGCATTCCCTGCTCATGGCCTGCCAGCGGGTTTCGCCAGCCCCTCTTGCTGTCACCAAAGCAACATCACCTTCCTTCTTACACCATGTAGGCACTGGGCAAGAAAAATGGTAACTCAGCTCCACACCCTGACCCCAGTTCCAACCCTTCCCACTGGCCAGACGCATTGTACCACGCTGTGGGGTGGCACAGGAGGGACTTGCATTTGCCCAGTGTCGGAAGACAGAAGGTAACCTGCCTTCATGTTCAGCAGCTCAAGCAAAGGAAGGCCCTTCCTTACCCTATTTATGGATTAGGATCTGTGACAGTCCGAGTCTCCTGCCATCCTGCTTGACTGACACCACTTGGTCTGTCAGGTACCTGGGGAGTAGAAGCCACCACACAGCACCTTGTAGGGATATGGGATACTCCTGGAGCAGGCTACATTTTGTCCTTCTTTTCATCACTGAATTTCCATTCTCTGTTTTTTGATGTTTTCTTTGTGGGTTTTTTTGTTGTTTCATTTTTTGGGGTTTTTCTTCTTTTTATCCATGCCCATGAGCTCTGCTGTGCCTGCTGTCTAATCAGTTTCTACGCCTCCATTATCATCTGGCAATGCTCCATCAAGCTCCTCAGCCTCAAAAATTGCCCTCACACCGAAACAACACAAACACCTAGGAATGGGCAAAGCCACTTCTCTCCTCTCAGCCCCTGAGGTGGGAGATATAGGGGCCAGCAGCAAGTGGCAACCTTGATGCTCCATCTTGGTTTGTTAGAGCTGCCATCCATAATCACCGTGAGGTAGAGGAGTGGTTATGCCACTGAGCGGGCACTCAGGAGATGAGCGCATTTGAAGAGCAGAGAAAGCAGTTCCAAGTCATTTACTCTGACCTCCAGAAGAGGCCCAGGAACATCCACATATTATCCCTGAGAGATTCCCAGCAAGGCACACACAGTAAGGCAGCAGCCTTGGAAGCAGCAAGCACCAGCTCCTGGTATGAAAGTCAATGCCAGTCTGTGGCTGCTGGAGAATTTGAGGGATTTGTCCCAGGTCCTGCAAACTCATGTACTTGGTCAAGGCTCTAGAGGCAGGTGAAGAAGCAAGCATCAGCCACTGCTGCTGCACAAGGGGCACGTGCCTGTTCAGACACGCACCTCAGGCACTAGGCGGTGCCTGGGACAAACCCACTTACCACTAGCTATGTCCACGTTTCCCTTCTCTCTGCATACCATCTCCTAGCCCAGCAGCCCCCCACTGTCTCCAGTGAAAATGTCCCTTCCCTAGGTTTTCCTCCTTTCCTGCTCATAGAGGGATGCCCTTGTGCATATGCTTGCATGCTCCTGCTTGCATCCTCCCTCTCCTTTCATTCTGACCCTCTCCAAGGCACTCAGGTTTTCTTTCTGCCTCACATACCCCCTTTCATGCTTCACTTCCCTCCCTCTGGCATCAGATCCCTTTGCCCTCCAGCAGATCCAGATTGCCTCTCCCAGCACAGCATAGGCAGCCATCCCCCCCTCCCTCCCTCCAACAGACATACTCCCACAGACCCGCTGATCCCATCCACGTGGCTTTAATATTCATAAAAGTCAACCCTAGTCTAAAGAAAATGTGGTTGATGATGAAAGTATTTACATTGCAAATCACTTTTAATAACCTTCTGGTAGTTAGCCTGGTGAGAAATGCTAATCTGTCTATCAGTCCAATAACAAAATAAACCCAACTTAGAACAGGAAAGGGAGAGAGAGAAAAAAATCATCCTGGTGACAGTAAGAGTCTCAGCCCTCCTGAGCACCACCCCATCAAGGTAGATGTGTGTGAAGGCTTCGCTCAGCAGTGAGTGAGAGCATCAAAGTGTTCATACAGCCTCTCTGCCTGCTCTCAGCCAATCAAGGACACACCCCAAGGAACCGTGGAAGGATCACTGGGAAAGAGGGCAAGCCTCTGGGCACACAGCCTCTTCACTCACTTGCACAGAGCTGGTGCTGCATGGCAGCAGGTGGCTGTTTAAATGCCAGGGCAGTAGCTCAGTCTCTTTGCCTATTGAGGGCTGCAGGCAACAGAGTGATGTCCCCTGCAGGTGGTCTCTTGCCCTGTGGGCCCTAGTGGGTGAGATGTGGGTTGTATCCCCAGGCCAGAGTCATCCCTGTGGGATTCTTGGACCCTCCCACAGCTGTTCTCCTAGTTGAGGAGAGGCAGGATACTGTGAGCACAAGTTCTCCTCTTCTCCATCCAAGCACCATACCCAGGAAAAGAGCCTCTCCCCTATCATCCCAGTGGTCCCCAGGGCAGCAGCAGGCATGTACTGCCCCATGAGTGCTCCAGTTGTGAGTTCTGGGAAAGGGCAGTCACTCACAGATGCGGGGCAAGACAAGACCAAGAAGATGCTGGGACAGAACCACTGCAGGGAGCAAGTGATGCTGCAGAGGAGCAGGGCATGAGGACTTGAGGGGCCCAGGGAGGACCACAGCTGCTGCAGCCTTCCCAAGAAAGGAAGCGACCAAAGGCACCCAGCCATACTCTGCTACCTTGGCCAGGTCACCCACAGCCATGTCTTATCATACTTCATGGCATACTTCGAGTAGAGACAGAGGAACAATAACATCAATGCTGAAGCTGCATTAGGAACACTGCTTAGTGCTCAGCTGTTTCCCAGACTCCTGGGCTGCTTTGAGAGACAGGGTGATGAAAGGTTCTTTGATTATTTGGAAAAATGTCATTTTTAGCACAAGTGAAGGGTGCCAGAGCCACAGGCCCAGGGAGTGTGTGACTATGTTTAGCCACACAGCAGATGTGGCCCCAGCAGCTGGGGTGATGGTGGCACCAGCAGTACCAGCTTGTCCTTGGGTACCTGGCAGGGCACAGCCAGGAAAGTGGGGTACAGTCATGCTGGCCCATGCAGGGAAACTGGGTGAGTATGGAAAAGATTTTTGTGACTAATGTAGAAAGTCATCCTCCTGCACCAGACTGGTACACCCCAGTGCAACTCATACCAGTCCGTGAGCATCCCTGAAATGCCAGAGGACCACCAGATTCCTGTGCTCTCAACTTGACCACAAATATTGGTACAGACACTCATGTGAGGGGGCACAGCAGGCAAAATGTTGGAGTTCATCTCACCTGAAGTTAGGCCTTGGAGAGTTAGCTGCCAGGCAGCCTTTGTGGAAGCACAGGGAGCACACAGCTCTGGAGAGACTTAAATGCAACAGCCTGCCGCTCAGCCTGTTGCACTGTGATCTTTTCAGTCAATAATCATCTGCTTTTTGTGTTTTAAAAGATTGCTGCTGCAGCTATTTTAAGGTTGCTCTCCATTTTGTTGCATTTACCATATAAGCACAACATTGAATATTTCAATATAATTGTTTTGTTGTAGTCCCCATTCTTGCAACTCTTACTTGCTTTCTGGGTAATGGAAGGGGGAAAGTATTCTGAATCACTTCTTTCACACCTATTACCCAAAAAAATAGGCGGGGGAAAAAAAAAAAGGAGAAATGTAGGCTTGTGCTATTCCCACACTCCCTGGAACCCCTCTCCCAGGCACCATCCCACACAGCTTGCTGCCTGACTTTAAGGGAAGAGAAAACAGGGGCTCAAGCCCCTTTAGAAGATTATTCAAATTAGTTGATTTTCTAATTCACTACTTCATTAATTCATGAATTCACTAATACACAAATTCACTAACCCACATGCTTACATGCACAGCAATTCCCCCGATGGTGCTGAGAGCGCTCAGCTTTTCTCCCCACCACAGTGCAGAGTCCCCAGCATCCCGCAGAGCAGCGTGAGAGTCTGCCTGCTGCTGCCTTCCCTCCAAAGGCTTTCAAGGTACCTGCAGTGTTGATGCCTTCCAGCTCGAGAAGTCAGCCTACGCTACTTCTGGCTGGCAGGTTCTGGAGAAGGTGCCAGTGACTGTTGTAGAGCTGCAGGAGGCACAGGTCTACTAGACCCCAGGCTATGTGGAGATGGAGCCCCTAAACCAAACAAACTTCACAGAGCCAACCTCACCCTTGATACAGATGGCCACTCACTGCAGGAGAAACACATCCCAAGCGAGAACACAAGCCCCAGCCCTACGCAGGCACTCAACAACCAGCACAGCTGCCTTGTGACTGTCCAAACCCCTCTGGAGGCTTTCCTGCAGCCCCCTGGCTATCTCCTCACTCGAGGCAGGGACCCAGCAGTCCTGCCTGCCGCTCAGCTGCTCTGCCATCAGATTTAATTCACCAGGCAGTTTGGTGGAGCCTGCCTTCTAATACACATGCAGCCTAATAAATATTTGCTTTAATGCACCCACACTTTGAAACATCTCTATTAAAAAGGTGTATTTCCCTCTGTTTGAGATAATTGCCGGCACTGGTAGGGAACAAAGAGCCTTATGGGTGTGTGTATATCACATCAGGCAGCTCAGCCCAGCTCCCTATTTGGACAGGATTTGTGCTCCCACACATGTATTTTCCTCACACAGAGCCCCTATTAACGTTAATACTACCCACAGTTCCCTTCACAGGGAAGAAAACCAAGAGAAACACAGCAAGTGTGCAAAAAAACACAGCAGGTAAAAAAAAAAACAGCCAGCAATTGCTGCACCAGTAAGTAATTTAACAGAGGCAGGAGGAAGTAGATCCTTTCTTTCCCAAGAAAGATGCTGTCCCTGCCCTGCCCATCCCTGCACCTGGCACGGACCCAGAAAACAGTTACTTGCCTTCATCCAGCAGGCGAGGAGCGTGGTGATGGATGGTCTCCCAGCATTCCCACCTCCTGCATGCCTCACTGCCCTTCTCCTCACCCCTACTCCTCAGCCTTCTCCCACTGAAGTTTAGCCCGGGATGAAGAGCCCACGTCAGGGTTCGGTGCGGGCTGGTGCTGGGTACCGAGCTGCCGCACACTACAGGGATGAGGGCAGCCCACTGCCATCAGGGTCTTCCATTCACCCCTAGGCCTGTAGCCCCTGCCCAGCCACAGCATTCAGGAAGGAGACTCCACTCCTCCAAGTCAAGAAAAAAGATTGGCTAAAGTCTTTTGTTATGGAAAGAGGCCATTTCTCAAGGCAGAGCCAGGGATGGAGGAGACTCAAGGCTGCAGGATGTGAGCTCTGTTCTCTGCTGGTCAGGCTAATATACTGTATTAAATTACAGGCCTGGGTTCAGTTGTGGATGTTGTTTTGTTTTGTTTTTTTTTTTTTATAAGATGTCTGTTTAGATTTATCAGTATAATTCCTGATACTGCCTTGTCAGGCATCATTACGATAATCTGACTACTGTGTCTGCTGGGGAATTGGGAGGTGAGCAGGGGGCTGCTGCAGAGCGGGAGGGCAGCTGGGCTGGAGCCATCCACAAGGCACAGACCTGCAGCGTAGGGACTGCTCACCCTGGAGCAGGGAACCCTGGGGAAGAGGGAGGCATGCTGGCAGGAGCCCCCACAAGCAGACTCAGAAGTCAAAAATCACTTAAAGAGCCAGCACAGTCAGAGAGGACACCAAGGGAAGAGCAAACCACACTTCAGCCAGTCTGGTCTCCATCCCTCCAAAAATTTCACTGGGAGGAAGAGAAACCTTGAGAAAGGGGAAGAGTGTGCCCAGAAAAACCCAGAGGATTCAAAGAAGTTGGAAATGAGCAGCCTGTTTTGGCATCAATCTTTCACCTCCCCTTAATTCCCAGTAATTGCATCATTTATTTGAATAAGGCTTCTCAGAGCAGAGAGTAGCAGAGGAGGAGAACAGCAGAAGGCTGCCAGGCAGCTCTGTCTGTCCATCCGTCCAGGCTGCAGCCCCTCTCCCCTCCACAGACGCTCCCTTGCATATGCGTACGCTCCCTTGCATATGCACACACGCGTACACACAGCTCTCCTCCTCCTCTTCCCTGCCACAGCAGCCACACCAGTTCCCACTCTGCCCAGTTCCCACTCTGCCCAGTCCCTGGCCCTGCACCAGCCCCCAGCCAGCGATTCATCTGGTGATCCCTGCCTGGACAGGTGGCAAAGTGCCTCTGCAGGGCTCCCGGCACCAAGACCCTTACCTGCAGCAGGAGGAAAGCCCCAGTGCAGCACTGCATCTTACCTTCCCGGTAGCTGGAGCGAGGTCTGGCTGAGGAGCTGCAGGGGGCAGGGATGATCAAGTGTGGGATTGTAGCACATGGCATGGAGCAAAGGCACCTTTGGGAACAGGTTAACCCCTGTGGAACATCCCCCTCCCTGCCAGGCAGGGGCTGAGGGAGCTGTGGGTGAGAGGCAGGTAATCATATCAGCAAATGAATTAAAATCCCAGCCCAGCCTGGTGGTTTTATTAGGGAAAATGAGCCTGTGATGGAACTTAATTTCCAGCCCCTGGGTAATTAGGCTGGAGGACTGAGCTGCAGCAAGGGAGAAGGCTGGGCAGTGAGGCCCAGCCAGGTGCTAGAGGGAGAGCATGAAGAGAGGAGCTGCCAACACCTCCAGAGAGCAAGTGCTTCCAGCTGCCTTGCTGGAGACGGGGTGTTAACAGCCAATGTCTCTCAGGCAGAGGTCTGAGATCTGGCTGAGGTCACCGCAGGAGGAGAGGGTCATCAAACCACAGGGGAGGTATTCCCCTCCCCCTGCTCTAGTTGTGCCTTTGCCAGTCACCGCTCCTTGCACCCCTGCCTAGCAGCTACTTGGCCGAGCCACCCTTATCCAGCTCTTCCTGTCTCCCTTTATGTATCTGCCCCTGCAGCCACTCACACCAATGCTGCTCTTCCGTCCAGCTCCCCCCCAGGTGCTGTTGTGGAGCGGGATGGCAGGCACTCCCATAACACAGGAAAGAAACAGGCGGGTTCTCCTCTCACTACTGTAAAGTGGGGAAAATCTATTGTCGTAGAACTTTAGAGCTACCTGAGCAAGAACAACACATTTTGAGGGCATATTTTCTATGAAGAGATTGAGCTGAATATTACTAATCTAAACTGATTTGAGTGCCTCACCCTAAAAGCGTTTTATTATTGAGATTAAAAAATGCATTATCTTAGTGATAGTATTTCAACAGAGGAAAGTAAGCAAATGAGGTCTTATTTGTTTGGAAGGCAAAACTATTTTATTTATCTATCCCACCTGTTCAGGGTGGGACCCTGCCTGGAAACCTGGAAGCATCCCCGACACATGTGACAGGATCTCTTCCATCTGGGTAGTGGGGCAATAGAACATGATCCTTGCAGCACACTGAGCCCACACTGTGAACACAGAGCAAACCAATACAGTGCTTAACAAAATCCTCCCAAAGAACTGAAAGACAGTGGCAGGGAGAAGCAACCCCTTAAGACCAGGAAGGGCCAGTGCCTTACTAGGAAGGCTGTTGGCTGAGGACGAGGCAGCTGGCAAGACAGATCCCATGCTCCTGCAGGGGTTCAAAAGGCTGTTCCAGCTGCTTCCTAAAGGATATGTCCTGTTGCATCTGCACCCATCCCCCAGCAGTGGATGCCACCTCCTCAGGGGACCCAACCAGCACCAGCCCTCAGCCTCCATGCAAAAGCCCGCTGGGTCCCTCCTCACTCTCAGGTGCTGGACCAGCCTCCCTCGTGCCAGGATCCAAAGCACAGTCCCTCCATCCATCATCCCCTCAATGAACTGAGGCAGACGTGCCACTGGCCCAGCCAAAGCGTTACTGCCAGCCCTGAGCTGGGATGTTTCATATAGCTGTGCGCTGCGATACAAATTGTACTTCGATGAGATCCATTAGGCCATCTGGATGGCCTTAAACAGCCTTGATGAAGATGGAGGAGGGGCTACTCGAAGTGGGAGGAATCTTGGCAGTTTCAGGGCCATTCATATACCCTTAAGAGAGTATTTGTGCAGTCAGTGGGGTTGAGGCTGGCAGCATCAGGGCGGGTCTATGCAGAACAGGTCTGTCCAAGGGCAGTTCTTCAGATAGCCAATGTGTCCCCCTCACCGTGGCATGGGCAGGACATGGGCAGACTGACTCTGCTTTCTGCCAGCAAAGCCCGCGAATGTGTGCCACCCTAGGCTGTCCTCATGGATGGATATGAGCCCAAGCCCTGGTAAGCATCACCTCCAGCTCATCCTACTTCTATCAGTCCTGTTAACTGCATAGGAGGCAGTGCTCCTTGGAAGGAAAGCCCGTGCACGCTGATGAGCATAAGATTCATAATACTCCAGAGTGGGCAGGATAAGAGCAGGAGGGGGTTGCTAGAGAAAAAATCAGGTGGAGGCAGAGTAATAGTTGAGGGGCAAGAAAGGCGGCGGGGGGGGAGGAGATACCCCATCCTGCTGAGCTCACAGTGAAAGACTGAGAGGAGTAAGGACAAGCTGAGACAGCACCAAGGCAGGGAGCAGCATGGGACATGGATGGGAATTTCACTTGCTGGTGGTTTACTGACTGCTGGTCTCCCCGCGCTATCTCTTTTGTGTCACCTTAGAGTCCCAGTGGAGTTTTAGCTGAGCTATTCCCCAAGTTTGATTTCCAGTCCAAGGCAACGATTTCAGCCCCTCCACAGGATGGGACCCCCTGTTCCCTCAGCCATTCTGGATTCCTCCCGCGGCCACACCAACCCTCGCCTGGCTGGCTGCGGTGTGCAGCCCCATCTCCCTGCTGCGACCTACATTCTCTGTCCCCAAACATACAGCCTTGCAATTCACTGCATTAAACCCATTGAGTGCTGTTTAGGGCTAATTTCCGATCAGGCTGTCAGGAAGTATTATGTCAAATACCTTACAGGAGCCTAAGCATATTATGCCGACGCAGCTACCTTTGTCAACCAAACCTGAGGTCTCATCAAAAAAACAATGCTAGGTTTAGCCACCCTCAGCGCCTCCAGAGCAAACTCATCCCTGGGGCTTCTCCTGGGTCACTGCACCCCAAGTGCTGCCATCCACTCAGGTGGGGGTTGCAGCTCTGTGGAGAGCAGCTTGAGCAAGAGCTGATGCCACTGCAGAGGGACTCATGTGACTTTGAAATAAAGGGTTTCTGGTAGGGATCATTGCCTCCACCCTGTGAGTGGCCACGGGAGATGGAGAGGGGTAGGAAAGGCTGGGTGCAGGGCAGCACCTTGTGCCAAGTCAAAGTAGAGCTGGGAAAGAGGTTACTGCTGCCTCTGCACACTCAGCTCTCCTTCTTCGCACAGGTTGCGCTCCGTGGCCCAGGCAGTCCCTGTGCATTACAAAACCAATTTGTTCTTCCCAGCACTACTTGTCATTGCCGGTCACAGTAGGTCCCACAGACCAAAAGCTGCTGTTTTATGGCTGTGCTCACCCCTCTTCAGCAATGCAGCAGGACCAGCCTCAATAGCTCCTTAAATAATTGTTTTAATTAGCCTTTGCTTTGATGTAGGTGATTAGCAGGGGGCTGCTGGCAGGGCTTGGGGACTTTCAAAGTGGGCAGAGAAATAAGTGCAGCCCTCCCTTACTGCTATAGTTTTAATAGCAGCCTCTGGTTGCTGCCAGCCTGTGGTCACTAACCTCTTTGAGCCTTTGCCAATTCTGCCTGTGGCTTAAAGGGGAGTGGAGTTGTAGCACCTGCCCTGCAGGTTGGTGCCCACCTCAGTGGGGATATGTCCCTGACTGGAAGGAGTGAGCAAATCCAGGGGTAATGACTCCCAGGGAAAGGGCAGAGCCATGGCTGCAGTGCCCTGAGGAGGTTTGACAAGGACCTGGACCCTTCGGCAGGAGATATTGTGGGTTTGGATACCAGCCAGCAAAGCACGACAGAGCCCAGCAAAGATCTCTGGCTTTCAGAAGTGTCTGATCCATAGCCAGCAACCACCACCCTGATAACGGGAACTCGCTCATTCCCCCCCTCCAAAGCCTGCCATGAAAACAAATAATCTGCGAATTAAAGTTTCTCTGTGATGGGGTGGCAGTGCCCTGCACCAGAGGAGGGACTGGAGCCCATCTGCCATCCGAGCCAACTCCTGATCCTATCATGATATTACTCTATTATTGAACTGGAGATTGAGGGACAGGCTTCAAGAGCTACAATGGTATCAGGGGTCCAGCATTGAATTTCCCTGCTCTGAGGCAGCAATCCCATGCCACAAAATTCTCAAGGATAAAAACGTTTTCTTCTTTGTGCCATATTAACCGAAGTTCATACATAAAAGCTGTCGGTAGGGAACACAAGCCCATGTTTGCTGAGGGCCAGCTTTCCAAAATGCTCAGGAGAGCACTCTTGCCCTTGGGTGCGCAGATGCAGGTTCGTGGGAGGCCCTCAGCAGCACAGGGCAAAAGCCCCTCCCTGTCACTCTCCTTTCTGCCTAGAAATCATCTAGCAGCTGCCAGCCCAAAGCAGCGCCTGAGCTCACCACCACACAGTTGCATGGACACATAGGACCCAGGTTTGCTCCTGGCAGGGAGCAGCCCTGCAGCATGCCATCTTGAAGCAGGTCTCCAACTCCAGGCACTCTGATCTGGACTCAAAGAGTTAACACACCAGTGCAAGGTAGGGTGCAGTAAAGACACTTCATATGTGCAGGTAAAGGAAGCTAGAGCCCATTCAACACACAGCAGCGAGCACTGGACAGCAAGAGCTCCACTGCACATTAGGAAATGTTGGCTGAACACCTATTGCTCCCTTTGCCCTCTTGTCCCTTTCCTCAATTTACTCACAACAGAACAGCTACAGAGCCCTGCCACAACCCGTTCTGGTCTCCTGCTTTGTCCCAGGTGTTCAACACTTCCCTCTTCCCAGCAGCGCAGACATGAGGACAGCATTTACTGTGCACCAGACGATGCTCAAAGCAACAGGCACCTAACCTGGAGCTCTGCTGGTATGACATCTGCATGGCACAGAGAAAGGGCTTGAAGAAAGCTATAGCACTGGCGTACCCATGGCACCCACGTGGGTAGGAATATTGGCCTGGGCATGTAGATGAGCCCATGAAACAGAAAAAACCAAGCCTATGCTACCATCACAGCTCGTGGTTTTGCATGAGATTGCACAGTCTCTGCTATTTACCTCAGCCACTGCAAAGCTGAAGGTAGGATCTCAGTGGGCAAAGGTGGAAGGCGGCCTCGGGTTTTTCCTGAGCTTGGAAAGCGCAGAGACTTCAGAGTCCAACTCCACCAGCCAAGCTAGATGCAAGGAAAGAATGAGAAAACTCAGCAGCTACAAAAACCCACGTGCCAGCCCAGAGCTCACCATCCTGCTAGCTACAGCTGAAGTGAAGGCTCAGTAGGGCAGCAGAACCCAGCTGCAGCGCTCCACACACGCTGGTCCAGTTTCAGCAACAGGTTCTCCTGAAGACCTTGGCATCCGGCTGCCTCTTCCTGCATTTGCTCCCTCCTGGTCTCACACCTCCCATCGCTCACACCTTTCCTGTCCCACTGAGTAGTCTGAGCCCTGCCCATGCAGTTCTTGGGCCTCGCAGTCCTGCTGCGCAGCACCACCAAGCTGGAGAAGCCTCGTCCAAATCAGCAGGCAAGACCATAGAGTGTGGATGCTTGGAGGCTGAGCAACAGCATATTGTTTTTTGGATGGGAGGCAGAGGGGAAGATTCACAGTGTCTTCTATGCGACGCCAGCTCCTGGCTGGGAGGGAGCATGCCTGGTGCCGGTGCCCTGGGGAGGACAGCTTGATCTCTGCCAGCTCCTGCCGGTGCTGCATGCCAGCAACAACCACTTGGAAGGCAAAACAAACCAGAGCCGAGGGAGCTAACCAAGAACAGATGAGAGGCGCTTCTGTTCAAGACTCTGTGGGGAAACAAATCCCCGTGCTCACTGGAGCGCACTGAGCGGGCTATAACGAACCTCCCGGCTATTACTGCAGCGGGAGCCACGCAGCAGAAGGGCAGAGGAGAGAGAAGCCTCTGCTCCTGGGGGCAAGGAGAAAGGGGTGCTGACATTAATTGGCAAGCAGAGGGTGGCAGTTGGAAATGAAAGGCTGCCATGTTCCCCCCCAGCTCCCTCGTGTGCCCATGGCCCCCTCCAAACAAAGGTGGCAGCGGCATGACATTTATGTGATGCACACCGAGATCCCAATTAGAGGCAGATGGCTCAGATACTGCACGCTTTAATTAATTTGCCTTTTCCTGTTGGAGAATAGCTTCTCTGACAGATTGGGACAGAGCAGAGAGGGCAACTGCTTCCTGGCCAGCAGCCTGCACAGCGGGTGGAGAGGCAAGCTATGGTGCTCAGATTCAGTGCCAGTAACCCCAGGCGAGAAAGAATCGTGGGCACCCAGCTGTGACCTGGTCCCTGTCCTCTCCTTCCTGCCCAGCACAGCTCCTGACCATCACACAGAGCTGAGATCCCAACACCACTGAGCTGTAGGGTCACCTCACACTGCCCACATGCAGATATGTTGTGGGATTCCGGGGGCAGTCAAATGGAGCTGCTGGAAGCAGAGAAACAGGCCAGTGAAGGAGAGGGGGCAGAAACCACAGACTCGTAGGCAGAAATGGGTCTCAACGCTTTGCTGTACCCCCTGCCAGGGCTTTGGAAACCCGCCCGGTGGGATGCAAGGTCACCCCTCCAGGCAGTGCTCACCAGCTGGTTTGGGCACAGGCCCAGAGGTGCTGGAGCATTCACCAGATGCAGCAGTGCCCATGCAGGTTAGCACTGTGGAGGACCTGTATAAAAGCCCCCTTCTCAACACAGCAGCTCCAAACATTGCCTCCTCCTACTGGCCCAGGCTTCTGGCACCTTCTCTCTTCCAAGCTAACCCAAATAATCTTATATCTTCAGCTATGCCCTTCCTCTTCCAGCTCATTAGGGCTTTTAGAGAACACTGGCTCCACTGAACCCAACCAACCCACCATTAACCTCTTTCCATGCCAAGAGCTGGCTGTTACTTTTTACTTCAATTCCCACCTCAGGCAGCATCAATCTCCAGGACTCTACCCCTCACCCTTGACGTGACTAAGTTTCTTTAATAGCCTCTTGTGAGGAACTTTATCAAAAGCCTTTTGAAAGATACATAAAATTTTCTGTACCGCATTTCTCCTTTCCCCAGGATTTTGTTAGCACATTTAAAGGCTCCTGGCAGGCTAAGGCTGAGAAAAGCTTTTAGTTTTTAAGATTATTTCCTGCTCCTAAGCAGCAAAGCTCTCATTTTGTCTCCTAAATTGGGCCAGTAAGCATGCACAGCTCTGGTTTGGTTTTCTCAGGCAGCTCCTGTTGAATTTCCATGTTGCTTCTGGCAAGGTGTTTGCCTCAGTGCTGCATTATCACACTGCGGCAAGCAGGTAAGCTGTGAGATTTGGGAAAGGAGCCCCATACAGCTGCTGCACTTGTCCTGGACACAGGCAGTCCCACCACCTCCTGTTCAGCACAGGGCTCCAGGCCTCAGGGCATTGCGTGGATTCAGGGGTGTTGCTCACAGATACACATCAGCTCAGCCCTACCCAAACGAACCAAGGAAGACTGCTGGGCCAGAACAGGGCAGTCCAAGGCAGAGAGTGTTTTGCTTCCCAAGAATCATGGAAGGCCTAAGAAACAAATTGGGTTGGTGAGCCACAGGGAGGAAGTGAGCCCATGGGATAAGTGTGCTCAATTTTCCCTCCTGTTCTCCATCTTCCTTCCCACCCACCCACCTCCCTCCATCAGTTTTCAGGGCAGGGACAGAACCTGAGCATGGCAGATTCTAGGTCTGAAACTCAAGCAGCAGTGTTGTGCTCTCTACATACAGGCCCACCACTACTGAGAGCATCTACTTTGTCATGTGGCCACAGCATGTCATCTACAAAGCATACTCAAGCCAGCATCTGAATACTAAGCCCACCCACCCCTACTCTGCCCACTGTTCCTGCTTAAAGCCTGTAGGAACACACAAGCTAGGCTGCACCTTTTGGCCCACAGCTACAAAGCAGGTCAGGAGAAACATCAAACCTGCCTGCTCTGATCAGGCCTCCATCCTTACCTTTGTATCTGGAGGAGTTTCCCCTATGAGCCTCAAATGAAAAGCTGCTTTAGAGTTTCAGAAATATCCTGAGTTGATGTCAAATACAGCAGCTGTGATTTGCTCCTGCTCCCACTGGAGCTCATGGCCTGCCCAGCCACGATCTCCAAGGGGGGCAGGTCTGGACAACATGGAAGTCCCCAGCAGAGCAAACTTCAGGCCTCTGTGCTGCAGCCACGCCAGAGTGTCCAGCAATGGTGCATGCTAGGTCTTTGAGAACCTGTCAACACTAGAATGAGACATCCCAGAAGATCTTTCTCCAACCTTGATGGAAATTTTTTCGTAGGTAGTTTGGCTCTGGCTATGGAAATGGACATCTGTAAATGCTCTGCAATGCATCTACCAGGAATGGCCCTGAAGACTCTTCCAGGAATTGTGCAGGGAGAGGGAAGAGCAGATGCCAGGTTGAGCTGAAGCAGGTTTTCTCCAGGCCCTATTTTAGTTTGTTTTCAAGCAGCGCAGTAAATAGCTCTGCCTGGACCTGCACCACCCTCTCTGCCCAAGTCTCCAGCGGAGACAGCTCCTCTGGCTCACAAGTGCCAGCACATCCTGAGGCTGCCCCACACTGAGAAAATACAGGGATGCATGAAACCTTCCTCACCACATAAGGGAATCCCGTTTTTCAAGCTGCTCTCCTGTCAGATCAGGGATGTGGTTGGCCCAGGGCAGGTTTTAGAGCCTCATTAACACTCTGCAATGAGGCCTGGCAGCAGCTGATTTGATTTAAGGTTCATTTCCAGGCTGTGATTTAAGAGAAAATTTCCTTAATGTTCTCTAACAGACTCTTCTGACTGGGAGCTTGAGTGCTGCCTAATGACAGCCTTATTTATTGTAATGTCTTTGCCGCACAGAGTCTAGAGGAGCCAGGCAGAGGCAGAGCAGCTGCCAGCAGGTGCTCAGACAGCAGGGGAAGCGGTCCCTCGCCGCAGAGTGGTAACATGGGAGCACGCACTCCTTTATCCAGAACAGCCAGATACTGCACCCCCTTTCTGCTTGAGAGGCCAGCCAAACAGAGCCCTCTTTGTTGGCTTAAGATAGATAGTGCTGCATCTTTACATACATTTTTAAGTGGGATAGAAGAAACACTCCTCTCTCACTCTGCTGCAGTACATCGGAAACACAGAAGTGCCTACTCCTCTCCAGACTCCCAAATGCTCTCCCCTATTTCCCATTTTTTTCTCAAAGGTTGAGCCTGCTCTCTTCGTGGGAAGGGAGTAGTCATCTGACATTGTGAGCTACCTTGAGTTTCTGAGCTGGAGGTACCTCTCCAAAGGCCGAACACAGAGACAACCATCACACAAATGAAGACAGTAGATCAAGCAAGGGTTTGTCATATTTTAATGACATTGATCTTTGGTGTTTCCCTCGTTAGCACTCACACTCTCCCTGTCCTTCCTCCACGAGCCTGTTAGGGATGGAGAGTTACAAACGAAAAGGAAAATCACATTTGAGACTAAAAACAAAATATCAGAACCTTGTTTTCTCCACTAGAAACTACATGTACAAGGTCAAGATTTCACATGCAACACCTTACATCACAGACCCATACCTCACACCCTGGCCTGGAGCTGAAAGACACTTCCTGCCCTCTGCCAAGAAAATGCAGCTCAGTCCTGGCACCATGAAAGCACTGGGATGGCTCATTTATGTTTATATTGGCACAGCTTAGAACATCCTTGTGTGAACTGCATTCTGACTAGACAGCGGTAGCCCCTGTCCCTCTACCCATCTATTCAGCAGCTCTGCTTAAGTCCTCACCAAGTACTAAACTAACTTTTTGAAAAGGAAAGATCCCCACCTGTGAGCAGATCCTGAGCCATGCACGTTTATGCAAAGCCCAGATGTTCCCAGAAAACACCAGAGCACAGGCAGGATGGGTCCCAGAATACCACGCTCTAAGGGGGAAGCAGTGCTGTGCCGCAGTAGTGGAACTGCAGCCTGGAAGACTCCTCCACTCCAGCAAAGGAGCTGGAGCATCACGCCCAGGTTTGCCTGGTGGGACTGCCTGTCTCCAGAAGGATGCTGCAGGCCCCCTTCCCTTTCTTCACTCTACTGATCATCATCCTCTAGGCATAAAAAGGGCAGGAAAGACCTTTAGAAAGGAAAGAAGCTTTACAAAGGATGACACTGACCAAATTGCAGGGTTAAGGCTGAGCTCAGGGGATACCATGGGGCTTCAAAATCTGCATGATGTGCACCCAGTATCGTTCATATTCCTGTAACTCTTCAGCAGCAGTAATGTCAGAAGTTAAGTATGCTTTTTTCCCCATGGCTTCCCCTGCAGTTCTTATCCCTCCCCACTGACCCAGGAGAGAGAAGCCCTCTGAAATATCAGCATTCTGTCAGAGCCACATGTCCCTACTCTTCCAGCTCCTGACCAGCTGTGAGGTACAGGTCTCTGCTGAGCAGTACAAGGGTAGCACCAACACACAACTCATTTCTACCTGTTCCGCGACTCCCCACTGGTGCTGTCATTACTATAGAAGTTGGTACTGTCAGGAAGATGGTTATTATTAGTTAGGTCACTGTATTCAATTGGTCCCTCAGTGTCCATGGAGGACTGAGCCTGCTCTGGCAGGTCCAGATCACCAGCGCTTTGTCCTTCACTCCCACCAGGGGCTGTCTGCAGGCTCAGGCCATGCTCCGACAGCTGCATAGACTCGGAAAGGATCCGTCCCTCCAGCTCAGCTGCCAGCTGCTGCGAGGTGGACTGCTGTGCTGATGTGCCCTCAGCTCCAGTGGACTCTGCACCGGTCTGAGAGCTGCGGTGGATTCGGTGGCTCACAATGATGTTGTTGCCAAAGCCGCCCATGGAAGCCATGGTGGTGCTCTGCTCCCGCTGGACCACAGCGGTCATGCCACCTTCTGCCATCAGCCTTTGGATCCTACTCAGGGCATCCTCCCCACTGGCCCCATATTCTGGACCTTCACCTGCAAGAAAAAGCAGAAGAAACTTTAATGCACATGGCAAACTACAATGCAAACAGGAAGTATGCTGGGTAGATGCATCCCAGTGTGCATGTGCTGGGATAGAAAATAGGTTTTATTCCACAGGGAGCCCAACATTTTATTTCCATAACTTCCAGTGAAGTGCCCAAGGCACTGAACTCCTGACAAGAAAAGTGTGGCCACTTCCACAGGTATCCCTCACAGACATGATATCCAGGCTTTGAAGAAGCAGCTCTTATCTAGCCATACAGGTGTGGAAAAAAGAGGAGTTAAAGAGGCAGTATGTTTTCTCACAGCCGCAGAGACAGTCCAACCAGTCCCACAGGGACAGGAATAAAAACCTCAGTCTGCACTGCAATGAACCAAATATTTCACTAAGGACTCCTGTGGCCTTTCCAAAGTCACCTGAGAATACCCCTGGCAGATGACGTGATAGCAATCTCCTCAGTATTGGGGAGGACACATGCAGCTGGCAAAGAGCAAACAGCAGCTACAGAACACAGTCTACACTTCCACGTCATCTATGATTGAGGAAAGATGAAGTGTGTAAGCTCCTGCTCCCCTTGACTGATATCTTTTGAGGAATGCAATAAACATCTCTTAAGATTTACAGTATTTGTCTGCTCTGCCTCTGAGCCTTGCCTTCACAGTCAGGCTCTACTGAGCTCTGAGGGAACCAGTCAGATTGCCTTGGCTGCTGAAGATTACTTTTGAAGAACAAAATCTCACAGAAAAACAGTCCATGTAGGAGATTAAATCCCCATAGCAGGAAGGTCCAGCCCAGCTCTGTTTCTCAGCACTTTCCTTTTGCTACATACCCTACTCAGACCGTTTGGCAACAACTATCTGTATCATTCCACAGTGGGATCCTGACGATTCTTATTAAAGAGATAAATCTCACTCTCTGCTCCACAAAGCTACTGCAGTGCTGATTAGAGGAGAGGAGAAAGCTATGAGCTCTCCTGGCACCAGGGAAAGGAACACAACTGTCCACAAGGCTAAATGTAGGCAGGAGTTAAAACACAAGAGAAAACTAAGTGCCACGCTGACTAGGAAGACAAAACTGCTTGGGGTTATGGGGTAGAGATCATGTGCCCAACATAGGAGCTGGGGTATTCAGCACAGTCTACACCATGCCACTGTAGAGGTTATTTTTTAAAAAAAAGTAAGATAGTTAAAGCTGTTAACATGTTATGTAGTCAGTGACAGCTTATTCCCTTGTCTCATGGGCTCAGTGGTATTTGCATCAAACACCACCAGCTTCTTGCACTACAGGGTATGACTAATTTCATCTTCAATCAATTCTGCTGACATATTGCTCTCCTGTAGAAATACTATGGACATTAAGGACAAATTTAATTGTCACAAGTTGAATAACTCCCTTCATTCTAGGAATATAGTAATTCTGCTATATCCACTGTACATACAGCAATTACATATGTCCCTGGTTAGAGTATCAGTGAGATCACAGAGACACCAGTAACCACATGAGAATCTGGAGCAAAGCCTAGAGGAGTGAGCAAGAATATCCCCTGGGCAGAGTCTGACCCAGAACTCTAGCAGAGAAATGCTGTTCAGGATGTGGCTGAGGCATGGACTAGGATGTCGTTGATGCACGTACTACGCACCTGGCTGACCAGCATGAAGACTGAGAAGAGAGGCACCTGTTAGACTGGAAACTTCAGTGTGAAAAACATGCATGCCAAAGGATATTAAAGCACTAATCATAAACAGAACTAAGTGGAAGGTTTGAAAGCATGGTTTTGGATTCAGTCATTGCTTCCTTCTGAGGGCACAGTCATAAGCACTTCGTTACCAACCATCTGGCCAGGCCAGAAAGGAAGCTTGAGAAAGCCAATTTGTGCAACCTGGCGTAGAGACATGTCAGCCAGCGCTCTTCACACAGGGTCTGAAACAGCAGGGACTGTGCTCTTGACAGATCACTTACTATAAACTAGCCCAATACATGAGCACTGGAATAGTGAATCAACAAGAATCCCGAGGCAACCCTCCTCAGCATTCAAACATGTGCTTCATCAGAGGAGCCCATGCAGGCAGTGCACGCAACAGCACTCCTTGCTCTTCCCTGCTCCTTAATTACCATGTGTCGTGGCTGAATTTCCAGTTGAGGCAGCTGCTCACTCAGAAAATGGGCAAGAGTTGATGCCACAGCAGAAATCAGCAAGTCATATGCCTTCAAATCAGAAGCACAGAAAGACAGCAGCATTGGAAATTCCAGAAAGACAGCCCACCATGGGCCAGAAGTTAGCCTCACCATTCAAGCAGCCAACAAGCACCTCTTCTTTGGAGCTTGTTCTCCCCTTCCCTCCCTCAGATTTCAACAATGACTTTGCCTGACTGGTTCAGAGCAAAGCTTCCTGTGCAATTTGCCTTGAGTTGAGCTACAGCACAAATCCATGTACAGCCTGTTTCTACTGCCTGGTGACTCCCACACACACGTCCTTTCACTAGGCTGCCAGTGCAGACTACATTAGTAGTCAGCGCAAGTGAAATAAGCTATCTTCCATTTGGTGGAGGTTTAGAGTGAGAGCGTGCACACAGGCAATCACCTAAAACAGCAGCAATGCCATAAACCCCACACTTCAGACTGCTAGAAGTTTCAACTTGCTGCACCACCAGCTGAACAAAACGAGGACAGAGAGAAACCCCATACTTGTGACGCTTTTTTCAGGCTCAAAAGGGTTTGGATATACCCAGAGCATGAATGTCAGCTTGTGCAGGAGCAGGCCACTTAACAGCACATCTAATTCTCCATACAGAGAAGGCAATTCCTCTAATTTTATACTCAAAACTACATTCTGATCTCCCAGGCTCTGTAAAATCCTCTATCTTCAGCTCTCATTCTTCTAAGACTACCTTCTGGGGTCAGAAAAATGGAAAAACCTCACAGAGCACTACAGACAAAAATCTAGAAAACTAAGCTAACGAGCTTCAGCTACAGTATATGAAGCACCAGTGTAAGCTAACACATACCAAACTGTCGTCCGCCTAGGCTGTCCCTGTATCGGAATCCATCACAGAACAGGAAGCAACCTTGAGACAGTCTCCATCTTCTTTTAGACAAGGACACACGTTCTGTGCCTGACAGGACTGAAAAGCATCACTCATGTTTCTGTTCCGCAACACAAGTATCAGTGTTTTGTCCACAACACTGTGTTCCTACAAACCTTTTCTACTCTAACTGAAGTGACCTTTCCAGAGGTCCAAAACTCCATCTATTGCAAACACAGACAAAACATTACTCTCGACAGTATGTATCCCAAAGACCAGAGGAGTTCTGTCAACCCAGCTGACTGGCTCCAACATTCAACAAAATAGTCCCTAACACAACTGTCTTTAGCAGTTCTCGGCTGCACTACTCCAGCAAGACAAGAGGTTGACATGGAAGACTACAAAGACGAAACATCTGGCAAACTTTCAGTGGAGCCGGGCATAAGGCAGAAGCATTTCCACTCTAAAATGGAGTAGTCGCTGAGAAAGTACAACTTTACAGTGAGTACAACTTGGTAATCTCTGAGCATGGAGAGCACACACCTGATAAAGAGCAATGCCCAAAGAAGCAAGGATGAGATCATGTTTCTATGTGGCTGCGTAATATACTACATTGGTCTTGATTTTTTTCCTATTTTCAGCTTTCCTCTTTCTAAAGCCAGTAGTAGTTACTAGCCACACTTGCAAACAAAGCTTCAAAATTAGAATGAAGAGTAAGCACTGCAGAGATATTGAAGTCTTCAGAGAACATGGAATAATAGCTCTGAGGTGTGAGCTGACCCACTAATTCAGATGCTCAAAGATAAAAATATCAGCATTTTTAAAATTAATTCACTCCTTGAATAAGAATAGGAAAGGGAGGGTCACAGCACAGCATAACCAGCTATGAATAATCACATCTCATAGCACCAGAAGAAATACTATCAGTGTTCTTTTCTCCCCAACCAAGCTCAGAAGCACGTTCACACTTCCTTTCTGAGGTAGCTACTCCAAACAACTCCACAGAACTCAGAAAAGACACAACTCCTTTGACTTGCAAATTTCTTAGCAATATCTCACCTTTGGATTTGTGTCAGTGAAACTTATTTTTGTAATGAGAGTTTAAAAGTAGTTCCCACGATTTGATTCCAAAAGAGCCAGGTACTTGGAGTAGTTCACATTGTAAAGGCCTGTGTAGTACGTGCTTCTAGAAGCTGATGCTGTATTTTAGGTAGTGCTTTTCAGAGGGCTTTAAAGAGAAATCAAAAGTTCCAGTTTTACATGACATATGACACACATTTTACAGATGGACAGGCAGATGAAAGGCTAAGGGATCTATCCATGTTTCTGCTTGGAGAATGTGAGGCAGATCTGGAAGCTGATCCCTGGTGTCCTAGCTCTCATCTCCACAGTAACTGCATAGAAGTCACATCACATCTGACAAAAGCACTGCAAGAACATGTTGAGCGAATGTAAAACAACACATCTCTTTCTAGTATTCATGAGGCTTGGCTAGGGACAGGGCATTCCTGCCCATGCAACCCCCCAACACACATGACTAATGTCTCAGACTAAATAAGTTTCATCACATGCAAACACACTGACTCTGCATATAAGTCCTCCTTAGGCATCCTCAGGATGCTTTGCTTATACCAGGAAAGTTCTACTTGCATGTGCCGTCTTTTCACCACTAACAGTTTTGAACAGACTGAATCCCACAAACCCAAGCCTTTATTTTACAATCCTTTTTCCTTTCAAAAGTATCTGCTGCAACCCGTGAAAGCAGTTGGATGGGATGGGAATTTGTAGTGGCTGGTGAGAAAAATTTCAACTAAAAATTTCAACAGGTTAAAAACTGTATATAGCATGACAGCAAATATGTTGTTACCTCAAAGAAAGGCAAAGTGGCAATCCATTGACAGTAAGTCTTCCGATGGCTACAATTTCAGTAGTTCATAACAGATGGCTACTTACACAATGAGCATTGAGCTAGCTATGTGAATTTTAAGGCCCAAAGACAATGCGGATGATCAGAACTGAGATTACAATTGCCTTTCAGTTACTTCCATCAAGTATTTTTTTTGAGCTTGGGTTATTTTTTTGTTTTTCTTTTAAACAACACACTGACCTGAAAGATGTATTAATATACTGTGAAGAGCCAAGGGAGAGTATGGGCACACAATCAAACAAGTGTCCTGAAGCTCTGCAAAGGTCCCTTTCCCTTAGGCTGCAGCACCTTTTGCACAGTCACAGTGTCCCTGACAGTTACTTCCACCTGTAGCAGACTCAATTGATCCAGCAGCCTGAACAAGTGACAGCCAAAGCATGACTCGGGCTAGAGTGGGATCTAAAGTTGAAAGCTTTGGGCCATCAAAACTCACTAGGAATTTCTGATAGTTTTTAAGGGACATTTAATCTGCCAGTTGCATACAGATCCCTTCCCTATCGTGCCCGTCCATTTGCAAGGGAAGCAGAGAATAAGTCCTAACAGGCTGTTTCTAAGAGTGCCTCAAAGTTACAACTCCATCACAATTTCCACTATGTCAGCTTAAAAAGAAAGTAGGAAACAGCTGCAGGCATTTCTTAGTACCTCTCCTAGTCATCTCTCAAATCTAACTTCCTCTGGTTTACGCGTGGCTTGGGAGCAGAGTTCACAAGGCAGCTATCAACTGCTGCAAAATGGAAAGATACAGATATTAGACGGATTCACTTCTAATAAAGTCATCATATACTCACTCCTCCAAAGGAGGCAGAAAGATAATCAGAACAGCAAAGTCCCCGCAGAGCTTTGCATGAGAAAAGGAAACTATTTATACCTGCACAGAGCTTAATTAGATTTCTGATGCAATTCTGCACACTTTCTTTTTTTTTTTGGTACAGTAAGCACGTCTGCAAGAAATGCCCTGAGCCAGGATTCCCTACAACAGCAGGGCTGACAGGACACAGGGCAGAAACCTAATCTTGGGGGTAGTACTAGCCTTTCTTTTACTTTTTGTTGTTGTTGGTTTGGTTTTTGAAACATCCGAGGGTGGGGGTTTTTTTGCTTTCTTTTAGTGTCTTTTCATTCCCTTATGACAAGGTGATAACCAAACCACTTTCCTTCAAATTACTCAGAATTGCATCTGATTGATCCACCATTCAGCTTCTGATAATACTGCTACACCTTTACGTAGTGATTTACATCTTCCAAGTTCCAAGAGACTAATTAATCT
This sequence comes from Cuculus canorus, assembly GCF_017976375.1. NCBI lineage: Eukaryota > Metazoa > Chordata > Aves > Cuculiformes > Cuculidae > Cuculus > Cuculus canorus. Next base: position 51,406,346 of record NC_071405.1, read on the forward strand.
TCACAGCCCTTGATATACTGTACTACAGGAAGATTTATTCCCATTCACTAGATGATTAATAATTTGCCCTAGGTCATAGATCAAGTTAGCAGTAGCACATTCCACTCCCTCCAGCCCCCAACATTTAGATCCTGCTGTTAGGAAACACTGCTTCAACAGTCAGAGAGTTATGGTAGACACACTGGCCAAATTAATCATCAGACAACCAGAACAGCATCTAATCTAGTCTGCCTGAACACACTGGACGAGCACCATAAGAGTTTATGACACTGGAAATACCTTAATGCCACAAGTAGTGCAATGGTGCTCAGTATAATGTGAAGCACGAAGATTCTTTGATCAACCAGACCACTGATGGCACAAGTCTCTGGCTGACTGGTTGAGGTGTTAGTAACCACATATGAAAGTTTGTTTTTCTGCTTCAGGATAGGCATGTACTCTTCCTCTGTCACAGATTACAGAGGTTTTCTGGATCCTACGTGCTCCTGATAGTTTATCTCTTGACAGATCCCTGCTTTGAGCTGCTCTTGGGACTTTGCACAGGAACGTCCACTGAGGATGCAACTGGCATAAGAACTGATCAACTACAGGGTAAGACCACTTGGCTCATCTTCAGCATATACATCCATACTGGAATAACTCCTTTGTTCTAAATATCCTTATAGATCCTACTCCTAGTAGAGAGGAGTGTGACAGCCCATTTTGCAGGTGATGCCACTTGCAAGGGGACATGCAATAGGTCAAGATCTGAGCCAGAAATCACACCAGATGTAGAACCCACTAATGATCTGAAAATTGAAAGTTAATTAGAAAGACTGAGATAACGAAACTCAGACAACTGCAGAACAGCAGGAGAAACTAAAAATACTTCAGAGGTCCATTGGTTTAACAGAGCAGAGAAAGACCCCCAAGCCCGCAGCACCAGATATCATGCTCTTGATGCAGGAAGGTCCCACTCTACCTGTTCTCAGTCTGCATATGACATTCAGTGGAAAAAACAGCTCCCACAAGTTCAGTATTTGTGCAGACATCCTACATTCCAGCCTTATTCACACGCCCTCAACTGTACTAACCTTACAGAGAGGTTAATCCCAGCTCTGCCATAAGATAAGCAGATGGGAAACTCCAAAAGTCAGGAATTTGCCACTTAACTTTGAATAGAGAAACACAAAGCATTATCACACATGTCAGATGCTGCATAACAGAAACTGTGGAGGAGTCACATACCAAAAAGTGTCTTTCGGAGTGACAGAACAAAGGTAAGCATACAAGCAAGTCATAGACTGCTTCCCAAAGCCAAGTGGATTCATCATGAACCAACACCTATAAAATCATCTCCTTGATTTTCTCTCTTTCCTATGTATGTATCGCCCAACTCCTTCTTACTCAAGCCTTCAGCTGGATTCAAGCACAACACTGCAGTATAGAGACAAGAAGCCTGGACAAAATCACCATGCTTTCAAAATATCAGTGATTTTATCATCGTGTAGGAATTGCACATCAGCTACCTCTGGCTCTTTACATGTTCATAAGTTTTCATGAACTGAAGAATACTAGACACACTTTTGAATAGCTGACCTGGACTCTCACCACTCTTCATTGATCAGACTAAACAGAATACCCATCCCTGCTTTGTGAGAAGTGATTTACAGTATTTTATTTTGTAAACAGATGCTGAGCTTGTGAAATCCACACACATTTTAGATGCAGAGGGTGAAGCACCAAGCTAAGCTCTAACCAGCAGAAAGACAATTCCTAGCAGTTTGCAGCTTTACTGACGTTTAGAGTCCAGGAGATTTGTGAGGAGTGATGTCAGTACAGCAGGTTCTACAAAGACACAATGATCTGGAGAGAAGTTCATTTTGCCCCCTAAAAGCATGTGAAAAAGCCAACTTCTCTATTCACATGGACAGATACACTCTCTTGATCGTCTTGGGCTAGCTACAGGCAAATTTGGCTGGAGAAATTGTTGCTGAAGAGATAACAGGAATGTCCAAATGCATTGATAGGATGTGGAACCCATATAGAAAGTCCTCGCTCACCCAATAAACTGTCAGGTAAATAATTTCTTGAGCTCCTACCTTCCCCAGTCCCTCCAGAGGCAGATTCCTGCTCTTGTACCTCCCTCTCTGTCTGAGTCTCGGCATTCTGCAGCTGAGGTGCCAAGGTCTGAGTACCCTGCGAAGTCACAGAGGTAGGGGGGTTTCGGGGTTGCAGGCCTATGGCATTCATCAGGCCCATGTCCCTGTCTGTCCTCCATGTGGCTCTGCTGGTTCTGAAAAAAGAGAAAAACAAATAAGAGCAGGAGCGCTTGAGGCAATGTGCCCCAGAAATATGGAAGCATCCACCTGAACCTCTTCCTGCTTCCACTCCAACCAGGCACCTGCTAGCCACTGTGCAGATGGGGCTCAAGGGAATTTGTTTACTTATTTCCACCCACAGAGACTCCCCTCTCCAGCCTTAGCTGGCTGGTCTCTTGCGTTTTAAGCCAAGAGACTTTACAGTCTACTCACCCTTCCACAGAAGGAGCATGTCTAACAGGCACAGACAGACATCCCCGAAGTATCGCTAAGCCTGGAGAACAAGTCTGTCTTGGCGTCAGTAGTTGAACAGGCAACATGACATGCAGCACAGGACCATAAATACACATACAACTTCCCTATGCAAGCTGTTAGGAAGGTTTTAGTTCCCAAGGATGCAGTCTGCATCCTTTCCCTCCTCTGGACCTCCTAGTTTGTCAGCATCATACGTGAATGCACTTCAGCAGGCATTTCTGATTGTTCCAGACAGACAAGAAATACTCTGTTCTTAAGAGCAAACAACAGGAACTGCCTCAAGGCTCATTAGCTTCTTCTCCGATTTGAATACTTGAAGTGCATGATGCTATAAGAGCTGAAGCTTGACAATGCTTGGATGCTCTTTCCAAAACTGACCTCTGGCTGTAAGTGCTGGGAATGGTAAAGAGACTCCAAGAATGATTTCTTCACTCACGACCTTATTTTCATAAGGTTTTGAAACCTGTCACACTTTTCGTGCTCGTTTCAAGCATTTTTGAGTCAGTATTTCTGCCTTCAAGTTGCTCTTAAGACAGTCAAGCTAGACTGATATGTGATGCTAAAAAAACATGAGTAGTGGCAATATCCACTCACATGGCAGAATAAAGAACCTCTACCGCTTCTTTTTCACTCAAAATCAGTTCAAGGTTGTAAGACAGCACAGACATTGCCCTGTACACCAACTCAACTTCCCTGGGACCCTGGAGCTCAAAATTCAGAAACAAGACTGCCACCCTCTTGTTTAGAATAACTAATGTGTGCATCACTGGATAGACTGGATGAAGCAGCCAATAATGCTGTCAAGGGATTTAGCTTTATTTTTAGAGTTTAGTACTGGGAAACAACTGTCCCACAAGCAGAAACCAAAGGGACGAAAATCAGTCACTAGGACTGGATTTACACCTATCTCTGAAAAGTCCCATTGTCCAGTTATCCTCCAAAGCCCATGCACTTTACATGGTGTTTTTTGATGTATCGAGCCCCACATGTTCCTCCTGCAGCTTGCTCAAGGATGTTACTGAGGCCTTGGATGACATGTATTTCATTGTCGTTGGCAGCAGTTTTGGGCACTGAATATCACTTACTGGAACCAGGCCAGGTGGCCCAACTACACAGTGTCAGAGGCGGGAAAACTTGCATTATTAAAGCTGCCACTGCTAAGGAAACAAAGAAGTGGTGGCGTCAAATGTAAAAAAAAAAGCAGCAGAAAGGGTCAGTTCTCTCTAACCCACACCCAAGAGACTCACCCAGGACGCTCAGTGTTCCTGCTGCTGGAATGCACAGCGAAGACGTTCTCATTCAGCTGGTCCCAGTGGTACTCAACTCCAGAGCTCAAGGCCCTTGAAACACCAAAGAAGGAAGAAATATTAGTATTACAGGACACTACTCCAGCCAGCACACATTATGTCCTCACAACATGAAGGACAGTAATTCCTGCCCCACAGAAACTGCAGACCTAGGTCAGTTCATGTTTCCATTAAAAGGGCTCATCACCAAAAACAGCCTTGCAAACATGGATCACTGTATTATCCACGTTGCTCTGGAATATTCCATTCATTTCAATTCAATATTAACACTGAGGCACAGCAAACGGAGTGGAGATTTTCAGGAAATGAAGACAGACAACTGTGTGTATAAAATCAGGTTACCCTAACTCCAAGTAACTAAAAGAGTTGGAATAAGAACGCAAATTCTATCTGTGCTGCCTGCCAGCACTTCCTGCACTAGGCAATGCTGAGTAAAACACTGCTTTTATTCGATATGCAGTTTCTTTGCAAATGGTTCTCATTTTACTGAGACAAAAAGGGGGAGGACAAAAAGGGGGGGGGGAAAGGGAAGGGAAAAGGGGGGGGAAAATGGGGGGATAAAAAGGGGGGGGGAAAGGGGGGCTAAAAAGGGGGGGAAAGAGGGGGGAAAAGGGGGGGTTATGGCTTGAGCACAAACATGGTGTTTTTTACATATATACAAAACCTGTTCTCCCTGTAATGAGATGCCTCAGCAGAACTGGAAAGAAACCCAGCTTAGAGGATCCTGCAGGTCAGACGTGCTTAAATGGGAGAGCTGTGTGTGCTGGAAGCCTCAGGCTAGGCTGCTGGAGTGATAGCACCCCAGGTCAGGACCAAGGGCAAAAGCTGGAGAAAATTAGGTAAACAAAGCCAAGCAGGGAATCTACAGGAAGTTATCAGTCACAACCTTTTTTCTTTTTTTTGTGCTGAGCATGCCCTGCACTGCATTATATCCCATGAAAACAGCTGCCAGGGAGATGCTGATTTACAAAGGCTTCAGAGTTTATTAACGGATGGCAACCATGCCACTAAAACAATGCCAGTCCCTCTGGCTTTCCATCCCCTGCCTCTTATACAGAGGCTTAGATGTCACACTCACTGTCTGCAAAGTAGCACTCCCAAGGCAAGTGAGACTTTGACCCGGTAGGCAAAATTTCCAGAAAAAGCCTAGTTTGCTTGGTATCTGCAGCTGTTCTCCCACAAAGCTAAAAGGACTCATGCTCTTTTCCCCCTCTTTCTGCAGTTCTTCGTGCTTTCCAAAGTACAAGTGTGGTCCCCACAGCCACCTACACAACTGGCACTCCTTGACAAGGTACTCCGCGTGCCCTACTTGTCTTTGCCACCTCCCAGCTCCAGATACCAGAAGACTGCCAAGCTTTCCCTAGGTCAAAATGTGAGTTAGCAACACCATGTTTCCCCGAAAACACCATGTTCTGATACTACACAGAAAACTCAGCTCCTGTGCACATACACACGTCTAAGTCTGATTCACCTCACTTCTACAAAAGCACGATGGTACAAGGCTCACATGCAGTATACCAGGTTAAAAACTCCCATCCCTGCTCCTATATATTCTGTAGAGCCTCTTTTACTATACATTCAGGTAGCTGGATAGAAAGTCCATACTAACTCCACACTGTCAATTTGCACCTTCCACTGGACAGGGAAATCAATAGGCATTCCATTTAATACATGAATTTGCACATTGGTTTTAAATACTGCCATTTGTCAAGTAAGTTTCACTGCCAGGGTCCTATTAGCTACTCATTTACTGCCAGAGAATTGAGAATTTGGCTTTCCTTTCCCAGAAGGACCTGTAGCAGCTGGTACCACTGCTCCCATTGCTGACTCTGGGAACACTGATGAACAGGCTTAAGCCAACGACACCACACTGGCCTCCAGGGGAGTTCAACGTCCTCATCACTGCTTTAACCTGGCATTTTAGTCTGGACTGCATGTGTCTTCCTGCAGGGTCAGAAAAGTGGCTCAGACTAAACAGTGGCAGTCCCTACTGCAGCAGTGAGCACCCTCACATCTACCCTTCCACAGACTCTTCCCCCATCAAGGTCAGCTAACCAACTTATCTTCCCTCAGTTCCACCTCTTGCAAAACACTTGATGAGCATGATCTTTGATTGTGCATCTCCATCTGCAACTCTCTGACCTGCATTATATATGCTTTTCAACAGCCCTAAGACCAATATTCAGCTTGCTTCCAATTAGGTCTTTCTGCCTTTTGAGGATTATTAGAGGCTACAGAACAAATGTTTCAGACCACATCAAGGTACAGTGGAGAAAACAAATGTCTGAATTTGACAAAGGGAACTGGTTGGCCACTATCTTTTATACAAAGATCATAACTTACCTTCTTAATATTTCAAAGAAATACTCTATCGTGTCAGATAAGTGTCAATTTTAAGACCATGCCTGCATCAGAAACTTGATCGCATAATCATACCTTAAACCAACTTAAGTACACAACAATGTGAGTGTGACAACCACAATTACCTTGGTTTACATCAGATTTTCAATTGAGCTTAAAGATTTGCACTTCTTTAAGCACACCTATTTAAAACAGTGCAATCTCCTTTTTCAAAGACCCTGAAGGTTTTTAAATGCCCATTGTAAAATATTGCTTGAATTTTGTAAATTAGCAAACCTTTCACAGCATGTTTCCCAGGAGATTTGCAAATCATGGCCTGACTATTAATTTCAGTGTAAGCAGAGCTTACACTGGAGAAATGAATATTTTTCAGGTAAAGTAAGCATTTAATTTTTGCTCCATCAAACTCTAGACATGGAAATGCTGAAAGCACTTTATATTTTCCAAGGCGTAAGGTAGAAGTTCTGTGTGACACAGAGCATGTTGCCCCTTGGATGTGGATGCAGCAAGGACATTTGTTGCCCATGGCTTCAGAGTGAAAAATTGCAATTCTCCACACTGTATCAGTCATGGACAGTGAAGTCCACTTAGTCAAGTTCTTATTTTCTTCCTTTTTATGGCTGTCACTAAGCTCTCTAAGCCCTCCTTGGAAATTTCCATTAGCTTTATTAAATGCAGAGTTGCTCACTGCCTAGCTTTCCCAGCAGGGATCTGTTCCAAGATGGACTTTTCCTTCATGCCTGTGTCCAGCTCACATTATTAATAAGCTTGGAGAGGAAGAAGGGCACAGATTTGCATGCTTTGCTGAAAGTTGAATAAGGATTCACAGTGGAGGCTGCTAAGTACCACGGGCCAACAACTTAGGCAGCACAGCCTCTCCCTCTGCACAGAAGTATTACTTACACAGCCTAGGTGTGTCCCTCTCAAGAAATTAGGACCAAGCTCTAGGAATTAATGCAAAAATTATTAATATGTGACAAGAAAGCTGAAATACAATTTACTGCACTGGCTTAACCAGTATTTGAAAAGTAAAAAGACAAAGCACAAGTCAGCACAAAACAACTGAGACATCTGGGTAGTCCTCCAACTCGCATATCCAAAATTAAGAGCTGACGAGGAGAAGGTATTAGGGCAAAAGTTACCCAACTCTACTTAACAATCCAGCTCAGCAAGCAAGATGGCAAACAACAACAACAAAAAATAATTTGCAAGTAGGGTATGTTTCTCCAGGAAAGCACAAATAACATTGACCGTCTCTTCACTTAAACCTTCCCCAATACTGAAAAAGGTAGCAGCAACAAACAAATGCACTACTTTTCTCCTTCAAATCCGCCAAATGGAAAGATGCAAAGGTAGCACACTTGTCTGCTATAGCTCTGAATTAAATTTTGACTAAGACATTGCTGCCTACAATCCCATCTATAAATACCAGCACATCACTAATACCAGGAAGACTGTGGCAAGCCCAACATGGAGAAGACTGGATGCAAAGTGATGCCATGCAGCACACAGCTAAGCGAGTAACTGATTTTCATGCTTTCAAGGTTTACTTTCTCCACAAATGAAATTACTCTTTACTGCTGATTTCTCAAATATTTCTCAAATATACTGTCCATGCAAGATCACTAAGAGCAAGCATACAAACCCAGATTAGTTTACAAAGGATTTGAATTCCCCAAGATGTGCTTTCCTCCCCTTATGTACACTTGTCATTCTTAAATCATTCACCCTGTATCAGGGAGGTATAGTGAGCTACACAGAGCAAGGTGACATTATGCTAAGGAACAGGAATGCACTGTCCTTGTTTGGAAAGGAAGCAGCAGCACACCATATCTCACACAATGCAATGCTTGGCTGAATTCCAGCTGCATCCTTATCAGCAGCTCATTATCTCTTTTAAGAGTGTGATGATCAGCACAGCAAGCCCATTCCTGGCTCCCATGATTAGCTAGGCAAGGGTATCGTCAGTACAAGGCAAAGTTTGGCACTCCCAGCAGCTGCCTGGGTAGGAAAACAATCATTTCTAACGCTCAGCTTCATAAATATTTAGCTTCCTGCACAGGCAATGAACGACATGCAGAGACAAGTTCAAGTGAAAATTGGCTGCAGTGCAAATTGCAAGGAACCTGCAAATGGGATTCCTGGAGTAGCACTGCTGGGCAGTAACTCCCTTTGACAAAGGAAGAGGTGGCTGCTTCACTGGCACTGGACTATTTCATAGCACACTCTTGGAGCAGAGCCCACATACGACTAGCCAGAGGAAGAGCATGAGATCAAGTATAAGAGCGAGATAAGTCATAAAGAACACAAGATCTGCAGCGTACGATTAACAACCACACAGGCATTTAAGTGACGTACGAAATCATCCTGTTCATCACTCTCAGAGGATCAATGGAAAGGTCACCCCTTCTCCGCATCAAGCGGTGAGTGCATTTTTACCCTATACTGATACTCCACTAATTTTCCAGAATCCTGCAAGCTTTGCCCACCTGGAAACAAGCAATCATGCAGAAACTCATCTTGACACCTACTTGAATTGCCAAAAGTGCTGCAGAAGCAGGGCAGTAAGAAGCTTGGTGCAGCTGTGTGCCTGCTTCCGGGAGGACGCCAACTCAACTCAGAAAACTACACAAGATGACTGGCCCCGTTTATTTGATTGTGCAGTTCTGCCACCTATGTTAAGTAATGGGATTTTTGAAGAGGGTCTATTCAAACTCACACCATTTAAATGAAGTCAGCCTTATAAATTTGGAGGCACTGATAGCTAATAACACTTATCTCAACAGCGTGAACATGCACAAATTTGTTCTGCCCAGACAGAGCAGAAGGAGAAAATTTTGTATCAGGGTTTGGATGGCTGATTACTTTGGGATTGAAGAACTAACATCACGATTGATACTGCTACCCTTAAGGGATACAAAGCTACAGAGCAAAACCTGTGTTAAAAATAAAGACAAGAAAAGTCCCTCACATACAGCCTTCACAGTCACAAGAGTTTTTTAAAGCAGCTTTTCCAAGAGCTTCTTCACATCACTCTTTGCGTGACATAGGAAGTTGTAACTCGCGCCTGAGAGAACAACGGGAACCCTTTTAGTCCTGAACACGACTCCTGTAATACTGAAATACTGATGATGTAAATAGACACCAGCTACTTTGTTATGTAAAAAGGATATATATCCCAATTCGGGGGGACGGGACGGGACGGGACACTAGGTCCATCATTAAAAGCAAAATATTTGTAAGCAGGTGGACAAAACACTCAAGCAAGGTGGTCTCAGAGTGAAGATTTACTCCTACAATATTTGGTAAGACTTGCATATGATATACTGCACTACAAGGTAATTCTAGCACTATTTAAGTTCACATGTTTGTGTGAATAAGAACACACCATCCAGGCAAAACAGCCTGGAATAAGCAAGGCAGAAATAAACCAAACAAGAATTTCCTGAATTTTCGCTGATTTTCTTCTCACTCAAAATCTTGCCAGTATTCAAGATATCCTTCACTTACGTGGCTCCAACCATGCCAATTAGTGTGTAGGGATCCTCTAGAAGTTAAATAACAGATTCCAGAGCGCAGAGCTTTAAGTTACTTAAATAAGAATAGCTTGGTATCTTAAACCAAGGTCTAAAGATGGATAAATTGTTTAAATTCCTCTAAAAACCTAAAGGCTTGTTCATTGCTTAAAGTGATTACAAAAAGTCTATACTCCAAATAAGCTTTGAACCCTCAGAATATCATAAGCTGTTTATTATCTATCAACTCTTCCAGTGGCTTAGACAATTTAGGATGTTAGGAGTCTTTGGGGGAGCATAAATTGCTTAAGCCTTCTAAAGCCTTAAACATCTTGAACTGCTACAAGTCTCAAGAGCCAAAGTCACTCTTTAGTCTTTGAACTTTCACTAGCATTTTAGGAGAAGCTAACATTTACATTGATTGTCACTTTTAAGTAGGCTTGTTTTGTAGATCTCATGCCAACAAACTAAACCACGAAAATGCATTTAGAATGGGAGAAATAAACTTCAAAATATTTAAAATTCACAAGCATAGCAATGCTTCTTTTTTTAATAGAAGCAAAAAGTGTTCTGTTTAGCACACAAGGGAAAAAGAGAAAAAAAAATCAAGAAAATGAAACCCACAATCATCACTCCAATTACTTAGAGTTTGTAGGTGCAGAGTTCAGACAATTTATAGAACCAGCTAGCATGAGGATTAAAAAAGGTAAAGAAAATTAAGAAATTGGCTCGTTTATTTTCTAGCTAGATTCGCTAATTCACTACAGTCCCGCTACAAAACACAGGCATAAGGATCAACAAATAAAACTTTACAAATAAACTGGATCAGAGACCAAAAAAGTAATGATGATCTTAATGGAAAGCCTAGGGAGAAAACAACTGAATAAGGGAGGTCTAGTACAGACCTGCGAAGAAAAGAAAGGTTATAAGAAAGCAGGATGGACGGGTGCTGCCAAAGAAGGAAAAGACATTCTAAAAATAAAAGGAGAAAATGGTACTGGAATGAAAAAAGGTCTATTCATCAGTGAGGCTAAGGACAAAAATCAATAATGACTCAAAGTGGCTGAGTGACTGAGTTTTCTCTCTGAAGTCTCCACTTAAAATGTATCCAAGGGCACTTAGGCAATTAGGAAGTAAGAAAAGAAGCCAGACATAAGAGCTAGTTGCACTTTATAAGGAAAAAATAAATTAAAAAAAGAAGTTAACTTTAAGCCATACACACCCAGTTTTAAAACGTTACAAAAAACTGAGGCAGTGACAAAAGGCCAAAAAAGTCAACTTAGCAGCATTCTTCAAAAAGAAAGCCATACTTAAACTGACAATTACTCTCTCCTAAGCATAACTTTTATCCTTAAAGACAGTCATATAACAAAGAGAAAAGAGGAAGATATATGAAAACAATGGAAGAATGAGCCACATGCAGTAGGCAGTAAGTCAAATAAATGCTTGCATGAAATTTAATTGCTTTTGTAGCTAGAATTAGAAAAATGTAAAGGAAGAAAAGGCAGCAGGTGTGATCTGAATAGATGTAAGCAAAGCATTTGATAACTGTTCTCTAGAGTACATGGACGTGCTTTTAGAAAGATTGATATAGAGTACGAAAACCAGTAAGGATCTGCAGAAACCCAGTAATAGTACATAAACTGGTAAGCAGCAGGTCAAGTTTCTTTAACACTGAGCTCTGCACCAAGTTTCATTTCTCATGGTGGAAAATAAATCTCACTAACTAGTCAGTGCTTCAGCGTATTTTGAAGAATTTGGGGAGAGAAATGAACTTGCTAATAACTGAAGACATAAAGCAGCTCTCAGATTTTATCTCTAGGATTCATAGACACACACAGAAACAGAAATGGAATAAAAAACAGTATCAGAATGGAGATACTGTTTTATGCCTCTATATTACCACTGTGCTTTTCTTCCATCTGCAATGACTGAGCCTCTGGGCACTCACAATACTCAAGGCTTCCTTGAACAATTTGGAAATCATACATTTCAGTTTTTTCTTAAACGCATGAATAACAAAATTCAAACATAAGCTTTCAGGATCCATCTTTAATGTAAAACTGGCCACCTTCGCACTTTTCCAGTGCTTTTATCAATCAAAATCATCTTTTAGACTCATTTAGAAAATTCAATGTATCCTGTGGTTAACAGGCAGCAAAAGTCCAGGACATGCATTTGCTTACTTGGCCATGGTCCAAGGCCACTGTGCAGATGCCTTTCAAGAGGCCATTTGCAAGGAGGACTTGGACATAACCACTGTCTCTATCCATTCCAGTCAACAGTTGTGAGAACATTCCTCACAACTGCAGGGTTGCTAACATCCCTTTGTTACACAGGAAGGAAGACAGCTCCTCCTTCTGTCTCTTTGCTTATTCCATCTTCCAGAAGCTACTCTTAAAAGACAAACAACGCACCTACCAGGGTTTATGCTGCTGGGGGTTGTCACTGCTAGAGGCTGAAGATGGATGAATGGAGACAGCCAGTAGAGAGACATAATGCACTAAGCAGGTGGGTAGCTTACCATCTCCTTACCAATGCTGATAACTAGATGCAGACATATTTCCCCGACTACTAGATTAAAAGATACACAGTTCCCAGAGGAAAAAAAAATCCGAGACTGGCATGACAGACAACTGCAAGGATCCTCTGCATAGCATAGGAATCAATCACGAAGAGAATTTTCCCAGAACAATTTCACATTAGAGACATATCTCACCACAACGAAATAATACATGCACACTGCATAGAACTGAATCAGTTTGAGACTCTTCACACCTACTTCTCAACAAGAGAATTCCAAAGTACGCTGCCTCTGAAACAGATGCATCTTCGAGGGTATTTTAATTCCATTACCAGAGGCTCAATCTGCTGAAGAAATCCTTCCTCTCTTGTGGATGCCTGCATTACGTAGCTAGCCTTAGACAACATGCTTTGAGTATTTGGTTTTTAAATAGTTTTCTCAGAACACTGAGGTTTTTGGACTGGTATTTTAAAAACCATGCAAGCACTGAGCCCTTCCAGAATCTGCTTCTGAGAACAAGGGTGGGGAGGCACAAAGATGAAACAAGGAACAACTGATATCTGGACCCACTCCCCTCATGGCAGTCCTCTGCAAGAGAAGCCATCAAGGGCAATAAGCAGCATACAATCTGCTTCTCCTCACTTTCAGTCTCACCTGTTCATGTTCTAAAAGACAATTAATGTTAGAGAGGCCTCATCAGGGGTGTTTCTGAATGGCAAAGCTCCTGTTAGGATGTGACAGGACAGGAAGGGTTATAAGCAGTAAAAAGAAAAAATAATCCTTTTTAATTCAGCAGAGGTGTTTCTACCATACAAGACACTGTATCTCATTCCATGCTGCAAACCCCAAAGATTTAGGAATTAAATCAAACCTTGAACTACACAGAATCAAAAGATGTACAAAACTTTAATGAGCACTAGCATTGGCCACAGTTACAAAGGATGTCAGGCAGGAAGTGATGGGAAAGAGGCAGTCTTGAGACTGCTAAAAAAAGCACTAGCAGCTAAGCAGAAAAGTCAGCATGCAGCAGGATAGCAATGGGGTGGGAGGAATTCACACTGCTCTACTCCCCCCTGCAACAGACCTCCAGGTTGCACTGAGCAGTACATGGTAGTTCACTTCATCTGCTAAGTGGAGTACACTGTCTCAAGTGGCATAACTAAAGGGATTCCTCTTTTCATGTGGCACAGCTCACCCAATGAACATTAGTGCTGTGAATGCAGCGTCTTGATTTAGCTCAACGGTACCCGCCCTTTAAAAAGTGGCAGATTCAGAGCCTTTTGGTATCATACTTCTGGACTGAATGCAAACATCTTAAATCCTAAAAGCAAATGTGAAGTTATGTGCAAGCAGACAGTCGACTCTTATCTAATACGTATGCAAGTCTATCAGTTGGCAACCATCTACACACTAAACCATGGCAAGAGTGAACTACAGGACCCTCATAAAAGGAACAGACTGTCACAATCTCATCCAGGCTGCAACCTGCTTCCAATCCACATCTGAGGGTAAAAAAAAAATCTTTTATCAGCAGGTCTGACTGGTGAACTACACACCTGAGCACTTTTCCTCTAGCCTATCATCACTGCAATTGGTCAAAACGCAACGAGAGAAGCATGATCTACTCAATTCCATTCATTACTGCATGCACCTTCAAGACTTGCAGATGCCTTTCTTCATATCCCCTTCCTGCACTTTGTGCTCTGTCCCCAAACACCACTACCACGAACCTTCTCCCAGTGACTTGTGAAAAGTAAATTGCCTGTGCTGTTGGTCACTTGCAGAGAAAGTTGTTTCCAAAAGCTGGGTACCCATCCCACAGGAAACAAAGTTTTAAACAGGTCATAGCGACCTGCTCTAAAACAGTTTGTTTGCAAGTGAAAGCAGCAGCTAAACAAGCATAAGAACAGAACCTAAGAAGGACAGGCAGACATTGCTGAACACCAGCTCTACCACCGCCTTGGCTATTTGTTAGCCTTATTCGGATTAGTATTTGTTCACTGACAATTGGGATCTCTGGGCTTTCAAAACAAGTCTGTACCTAATACTGCATGTTTAAACTAACATATCAGTAAACAACATAAGCTGTTTGGCCTTAAATTGTTTGGAAAAGGAAGAACTTTCCTGGCATTACATCACAAGTTTCTTCCAATTTAATCACATAAAAAGCACAGCAAACAAATTGATGCTTTTCAATACCACAAATCAGCGGGCTGAGTGTCATCCTGACTTCTAAGGTCGCAGGTACACAACATCCTTATTTTCCTTTACTCACCAGAATGCAACACTGCTAGGGGTTATATGGTTGCCTAATAAAAACATTCTATCCTCATAGCTACTGTACTGGCTCGTGAATTCCAATCTCTTACAGAGTTCTTTAAGGCCCATTAGGTGTATTTCCAAGTGTGGATGAACACTGCTGTCATCACCTCACCTTCCTACAGTACAACAGCTTTGAGCATGAACTTATCAACACCTCTTCAAACATGGACCTTGGGTTTAAAATGCTGAGAACCGCCTCTTGGCTCAGCAGTCCAGTCCAACTCCCAGGCACAAGTATTTAAGTCATACACTTGTTTCTGCAAGCCAGTCAAGCTGCATCTTCAAACAGCTAAGCCTTTTGCATCCACCCAACCAAGGTACAAGTTATTAGAGAAATCAGCTGGTTAGTCACTTTTCTCTAGTTTGCAGCCACAACCTAGTCAGTCATTGCTCTCTAATAAAAAGTATATAAATAGGCCTCCATTCCTGGAGATTTATGGAATGCTATATAGCCCTTTCCTCAGCCCTCCTTTTTAGCCTTGCTAAAGACCCCAAGCTGTGGGTTTTCCTAGATAAAAATGCTCCACTGACCCTACTAGCACCTCTTTTTAACTACCGTATCAGTTCAAAGGCAGCTCTGAACATGGGTATGCAAATTTTAAACTGTTCCATCTTACTTATCTAGTTTCTTCTAGAGTAATACTAACATTTTGCTTTCTCTGCTGTTTAGTATCTTGTGCCTCATCCTAGAATTAAATTTGCTGTTTTTACCGCCTCGTGTATTGATGGCTTAATCACCTACAATCAACTAAAACCTCAGGTCTTTCTCCTCCTCTGTTACTTTAACTACTGAGCTCAGTGTTATTAGTCACTAAGTGCACTTTGTACTATTAAAGTTCTCATTTCTATAGCTCCAGTCACTTTCAAGGCAATCCAGTTCTTGTGTAATACTCTAATCTTTGTCTGTAATGACAAAGCTAATATCACATCCTCTGTAAATCTATTCAGCACACCCTGACAAGGCCTTAGTGTAAATAGTACCAATAACTACCCCCAGGACAAGTTCTTAAGGAATTCCATCAATGACCACTTTTGTGATGGAGCCCAGCTGTCAATCATGTCATATTCTTTCCTCTAGCCAGGCCTTCACCTGTTCTTTACCAGGTCTTGTTCTAATCCTAGTTCTTTACAAATCCACCAGATTTATTGTAGTTCCGACATGGGAACTGTCTTACTAAAACACAGAAGTATTTGACCTGGAGCAAATCCTCAATTTAATTAAAAATAAATACATAAAATTCTCAAGGACAGGTATCCAATCTCCTACACTCCACCTCAGTCAAATCACAATGCATTTGATCCTGCGTTCCATGGTATATTCCTTCAAAATATACCCCATAAAATCTGTGTACTGAGTTCACATTATGGATTATCAATGTATCTTGACTCTCCCCATTTTCATCTGCAAGAAAAACTGCCATCAGTCCTACCCTAACCTAGCAACATAGCCCAAAATGTTCGATTTTAATCACTGTTTCTTTAGAACTCTGGAAAGATGACCTGCATAGCCTCTCATTATGAGCCCACAGAGCTTCAAGTTATGCCCTTTTTTTTTTTCCCTCAGCTTGTACTTCCAGTCTACTCATTTTCCCTAAGGACACATTTTTCAAATCCTGTGTTTGAGGTGCAACCCGCTTATGGGACCCCTGTAGCCCTTGGTTTCAAATGCCTCCATTGTACACGGGAATAAAGACCCAGGGAATTATAACCATTTCGTTTCTTTGCTACTGACCAGTTTTCTTTGCCAAATTATAACAGTGGGAGTGTTTTCAGCAGTGCAGTGTTTTCTAGACCCCTGCTGTCTGCTAGGCTATCCCCCATATAGCACTCTATCGATTGCCAAATAATTTATTTAGTATTCTTGTTCCTCTCTATTACCGTGTATGGAAACTACACAAATATTTTTCATCTTTCTCCCTCACTTTCCAAGTTAAATTCAGCAGATATGCCAACCTCAAACCAACGCTTTTAAGTAAAAAACTACTGAGATAATATCTACATGTCAGGATTTTTCCTTTCTCTGAGGATGTTCCAAGTAGATCTGGGGCAGACATCACAGCCGCAAGCCACTTATGCTCTGATAGAGCTTCATTCATTCATGTGTTTTGCACTGAGGTTCTAACATCAGATTATTCAGCTCAGTGAATATCTACACCTTTACGCAGAGGTTTGCAAGTCAGTCTCACTGTTGTTGGTCTATAAAACAGCATAGTCAATAACAGAATGCATCAGGTGTCCACCTCCAAAAAGAACCTACCAGTCCATGTGAGGTCTGCAATAAACACCAGAAGCACCAGTGACTTCAATACACCGTGAGGGAACCTGCTGAAGCATTTCTGTCAAACCACCAGTAAGTCTCTAATCCCGACAGACAACTTATTTCACGTTCATACACAAAAGTTTATTTTTGTTGGAATTGTGCATGACTGTTGCTGGGGTAGAAGTACAGTGATATAAGAGTGACCTAGCAACATGGTGAGCTAAGAAAGTTTCACAAAATTGCTGCAGAAGGACTGACAGTGCTTCTGTAACATACCATGGAAGTGTTCATGTTGTGTCTTTAATTACTGAGGTGCCAAGAAGAGACATTCCACCTAGCTTGGGGCTACTGCAAGCACCAGAATGGATACCTAATGTGGAGTGTGGCAAGGCAGGACAGCCTGGTCAAGCTCGATTCTGCAGCATTCAATTAAAGCATCCACCCTCTGGGAGACATCATTTCCCTGGGTTCTTGTCCAAGTTTGTCTCACGAGCCATAATCAGTAGACTAGATCATATCACTTCTCTATACTGAAAATAACTTAGTATAACTCTCAAGTTCACGAAGAAGAGAGCCATTATTCCTGAATAATTCTTCTGCTTAGAAACTACAGCAACTATTCTTGAAGAAAGCCACTTATCCTGGAAGAGAGTGATTATAGCTTATTTCATAATAATATCTTGTAGAACTTCACGTATAAAAAGGCCTTGATGAAAGATTACGTTCAAGAGAACAAGAGGGCTGTTTGAAGAGCGCTGGCATTCTGTAATACTGAAATTGGTCCAATCTGAATTCCAACTACAGATTTCACCAGAAGGCTGTACTGAATTAGTCACTACTACAATTGTATATATTTATTCAGATCTAAGATAGTGGTTCTACACTGACCATATGACTCTTCTCAAGCACCACATGCCTTAACTCATGCACAACAGATGGAGTTCACATGCATGCGGTAAGATCATCAGCAGTGCTGCAAGTTTCTAGCTGTCAGCTTTTAACTTATAAGGAACTTCAACATGTGAAGCATTTTCCAAAAAAATACCAAGGTACTTTAGTATCAGGAAATACCTGAAGCAGAGAAATCCCTGAAGTGTTCCTGCAGCATAAAAGAAACACTGCTCAAAAAAAACCAAACCTCTTGCACATCACAAGAAATGGAAAAAATGGTCTCAAAGTATGGTACAGAGACTCAAGAACACTGAAAGCAATACGTTTCGCTGTTCACTCAGTCATATGTGTCACATCACACCTAAATTAGCTCGTATTTAATTGCAAGTTTACAAAGGGAAAGTTACGCCCTTCATGACACTGTATAAATAAAAGAGAGCTAAAGTCTACATGTCACACCACTGGGCTTTCAAGAGAGGACCAAAACAATTTGCTGGCTTGCTCATAATCGTGACAAAAATCTTTGCAGTTCATAGAAATTCACACCAGAATACTCTAACGAGTACTGGTAACTGCAGGCCAGCAGGTTCCAGCCTGGTTGCTGGACACCAGGGGTCCATGAAAGCTGCGGAAAGCAAGTATATCAAATTCACTGTTCTCACTGGAAACTTTTAGAAGCCCATAAATCCAGAGAGACTAAAAGACACTGCAGTAGACATACTGAAACAAAACATTCAGAAGCCCAGAAAGACAGGAAATAAAATGTGCTAATGAGATGCACTTCAAGCAGCCTCAGAAGTTTATAATCTGCAAAATAAACAGTGATTGTAAGAGACTTGAGTAAGCACCATGGCAGTCCAAAAGGAGGATTAGGAGTTACAGGTTTTGGGTCCCTCAAGCTCAATGCCCCAGGCAGTGAAGAGCCATTTATTCCTCACTGCCCTAAGAACAGAAGGGCCAAAGCAGTTATCTCCATGTAAAGTAAGCACTTACTCTGGTCGGCAAATCACCAGGTCCCCTTTGTTCGTGCCATATGCCAATCCCAGGCCTGGCTCAGGCAGCCAGCGAGCAGAGTTTATACTGACGTGTCTTCTCTGGTCGGCAGGCATTGGGTATAGAACGTTGAAAACTCTCTGAAACAATAACAGGAGGTTACTTCACAGCACAATACAAGACAGGAGAGCCAAGGAGGCTCATTAAAACGTTCAATCTCCCTGCAATAGTGCAGCTGGACAAGGAGACACGTCACTTTACCAGACATTGCAAGAAATTACAAACCCAGCAGCGAGAGTAAGCGGCTGCTAGAAACACAGGCAAGTGCCTCTAAGCGTTCAATAGACTGCCACACAGACATGGAGCAGAAGAAATTTGGGCCCCAGGAGAGTCTGCCTGTCTCTCAGAGGGCTGCACACTCTTTCTATTCTAACTAATTAAACAACGTGATGGGGACAAGTGGTATAGTCATTAGAAAGCAAGTCAACCAGGATTCTTCTAGCCTTCACCTCTCATCTTAACGCTCTAGGGTGGAACAGGAAACTGGCAAGTACATGGGCTTTCAGCACCCAGTTTATTGTTTCTACTAAGCAAACCAAACTTTATGCCAAAAAATAATACACAGTGTTTTCCTTTTTTAAACATTTAAACAGCCTCCTGAAAACGTTTTAGAGTTTCACCAACCCCAGCATCAACAGTACACAATGGAAAAATCAAAATCTAGAGATTATGAGAATAAAACAAGTATGCAACTAACAAGTGTGTCACATTCAGGTCTCCTTCCAAAATCATCCATTTTACCCACAGTAAGGTAAGAAGCTGAACAATTGCTAAGACTGCAGGTAGTTACTACAGCTGCAAGCCAGCGCTTCACCAATACTGCAAGAGCCTCAGTGCTGCAGGCGAATGAAAAAACTGCACATGAACAACCAATAGGAAGCTCTGCTTTCTGGTTTGCACTAGCTTGCTTTCTTATACGCGTGAGCTTGAAAACAAGAACGATGAAGTAGAACAGATTATACCTACGCATATACTCTCCTCCTACTCCAAGAAGGTAATGTCTTTTGTATAGCACAATGCTCTCCTGCATCCTGCCGTCCAGAAACAAGAACTGGGTATATTGACAACGCTGCACTTAGCCAGAAAATACGACACATGTACATCAAAAAAACAAAGGCACAGGAAGTGGAAAGAGGGCTAGTGAGCTGCTTTGGCTACCAGGAATAGAAAAGACAAGCTGCTTCAGTGGACTAGGCCATCAGAACACATTCCATCATGGCTTCAGAAGAGAAGAACTGAAGAGTGCATTTATGAGCTCAAATCATTAACAGAATTTCTGCAGAAACTTACTTGGGATTTAAACTTGTAATCACTGCAGGTAGCACAGACTGAACCTATACTTTCAATGGGATAAGTCCCAGGTGATAGATACATTTCCATTAGATTTTCTGTGGGCAACCACCCATCCATCACAAAAGCTTTCTTCCAGATTGCTCAGAAAAGGGCATGGTGCTGGACCAGGAAGCATGGAAGAGAATGAGGATGTGCTGGAATAACAGCATAAAGGTAGATGGGAATGCAGATCAACCACTACTGCGCTGCCGAGGTGGCCTGAAGTAATAATTAGAATAATAGATTCTAATAATAATTAATTATTAATAAGTAATAATTAGAATTCATTAGGGTGGGATTCATCATCTATCATTACAAACTGGGGCACAATATGACAGCTTATGTACCTGTTTTTCTCTGTAGCCCTACTGACCACCCCACATCATGTCCGGTTGCCAATTTAACTTGAGAAGTCTGAGACAGAGACCACTTAAATTGTATGCCCTCCAATAGCCAGTACCCGTAACCTTCATCTTGACCATTGTAAGGCAAGAAAGTTAAGTCAGAGCAAAATAATATAGTTTCCTGTTATCAATAACACATTTACCCTCTCCTCTGAGGAGGTCACATTAGAGAAGAAAATGTCTTTAAAGATTTCTCTGTATAAGAGAAGCTAGTTACTCTTCATCCTGCCTATCACTCAGTAGTTAGTATATTTGGAAAAGCTCCATGTTTGGATGAAAGGAACAGGCCCTTAGGGGTTTATCTAGCTCTTACCCATCCCTGTAATGTCTGCCTCATTCCCGCCCTGCCTTCTTTGCTGTATGGGGCAGGTGGAGCAGGGGGAGAAAAAGAAGGGGGAAAAATCAGATGTACGATGGTAACACCAGTTACCATGGAGATTATGGTGCACTCTGAGATGGGGAGACTGGATTTTGAAGAGGAGGAGGAAGGAGAGGAAAGGGAGGGGTCCACCAGAGCTGGGAGCATAAATTCATAAAATAAGCATTCTGATCTCTCAAGAACTGCAAGGTTTTTCCATCTTATCTTTCTCTGGCAAGTCAGAAACAGTTTCTCTTCTCCTGAGAATGGCTTTGTGAAGTATCATAGCTAAAGAAGCTGCCTTCCTGGGCTAGCCACAAACTCTCTTTCACCAGCAGGTCAGTCGGCACAGCTGTTATCCCACAGGCTCTGCAACTGGCCATGCCAAGGGGCGAGACTTGTGAGCTACAGCTCAGTATCCAGGTGCTTTGCAGTAAATACCACCACATGGAAAATACTGCCAAGGACATGGGTCTCATTCTGACAATCCGCAAAATTGTTGGCTGAGGGCAGAATCTCAAAGACAAGATGGCTTAAAAATTCTGTGTAAGAATAATTGCTTCATCACTCTACTCCATTCACTTCTAAACAGCTTGTCACACCGAAGAGCTCCCCTCCCCTGCTGCTTCCCACTCCCACGCTAATGGGACAATTCCTTGCAGTGTTAAGGGTGATGACATCCGTGCATGTGGTAATTAGTACATAAAAAGAGAAAGCAGCTGTACTGGCATAATCACCACTCGCAGCAGTAACCAAAGCCCAGCTAATCAATCTGATGCAGTCATAAGGACTGGCTGTTGCAATTGCATCCATTAGCAAGACCCCCTACTCTATACACAGAGTGGAAAAAATAAGTTGAAGTTCCTTGAATATCGGCAGGTCCCTTTTTTCAAAGAAGAAAACACAAAATTCCTTTTGGGGTTGTTTTTTGGGTTTGTTTTTTTTTTTTTTTGATCCCATTGCTAAATCCTATAGAGAAGTTACTGAGATATTTCAACCAAAGCAGTCAGCCTGAAAACGTACTACAGAGTGACCACACCTCTTTGTTTCACAGTGGGATTGTCCATGCTTTGTAGTTCTGAACCTTTAGGAATACTGTTCAAGTCATTACAGGAATCCTTCACTCGTACAATTCTTCAACTTCTAGGTCAAGAGATTGCTGCCAATCCTCATTCTTAAAACTAACAATATAAGTGTATAACATTGAAAATTCATCAGTTCCATTTCATTAGGGCTGGTCCACAGACTAGTTGCAGGCCATGTGTAACAGCCATTTTGATGGCCAAGGGTTCAGGAACCAGTTTAGAACCACTGTTGTAAACATTCTCTAATCCTTAAGGTGCCTACCACACTCTACCACAGCCTCCAGAGAGTCTATTTTTAATAGGGTGGCATTTTCATTTAGGACAGATATCATATTGCATCACACTTTAGCAGCCCAGAATCACTGCCAGCAGTCGCAGAAAGCTTCCAGGCTCTTCACCATAATCAGTATCAAACTTGCTCTTAGCATCACTACTCTACTAAATCAATAATACACAGCCACACTATAAGACACGTTGAATTCAGTATTTTATGAATTTGGCAGTTGCATTTGTTTCCAGATGCAGTTCTGAAGCACAGTTTTCAATGGTGTGATTCTCTAACTATCAACACCATCAAGTTTGAGGAGTGGGAGCTTCAGAACATCCCTATAGAAGTTTAAGACTAAACGGGCAACATATGTATAGCAAGCTGTACTTGCCTAACAGCCACTCACACAAGTAATAGAGACAGTAGGCAAGAAAGGTCCTACTCCTTCCCTTTAGCATCATGCAACTCAGCCTGGATTACACAGAAGCACCGCTTGACCTGTGTTCATGTTTATAGAAAACCCTGTCTCTGGTGATCTCCCCACACTTCACAGACATCAGATGCGTTCTGCCATTCCAGGGACTTAATCTTTCCTCTGAGTTCAGGGAAAGTCAGCAAGATAAAAAGTCTTCCTCCAGAAATACCAAAACTGTCTAGGTAGCTAAGCTTCTGCACCAAAGGCAACTCTCATACAAAGGAAAAGCAGTATCTCTAAAGAAACAGCTGTTTGCTTCCATTCTACATCCCTGTAATCACGAGGCATGTGGAAATATTTGGTTGAGTAATTATGCCTGCCCTTCTCTATTTTCAAAGACTGCACTAGAATCAACTATTTATCTCTTTGGTGTGCCTTTTCCAAACTCCTTGAACAGCAGTGGGAACATACATCATCTACTCAACTCCCTAAAGCTCGTTTTATCACTTCACAGCCACTTCTTCAACGTTGAATTCAGCAGGGGAGAAGATGGCTCAGAGAAAGCAGGGCTGTGAGGCATGAGGAAAAGAAAAACAAACAGACCCTCAAAGCGTTCAGCAAACAAGCTGCATGCAGAGTGCAAAGGCCACCTCAAGTCTACTGCTGCTGCTCCCCCTCCACCTTGTCAGAGCTGGCCCATCAGTACTGTAGCACCTGCCACAGCCACTGCTTAGGTATTAAACTAAACATTTACTTACGGCAGAGAGCCAGGAGAGGCTGCATGACAATCAACAGCCTCAAGGAATCTTTCCCAACAATCTCTTCCTGAATGTCAAGCTGTTGTACTTATGTGGGAAGAAGGGGGCCCAGGACACAACACGTAAGCACAGAGCTAGACAGTTAATTTGCACCTGCCCTGGAGGAGTAAGAAAACATCTTACTAAAAGCCTCTTCTCTGCAAAGTCCTACTTATTGACCTAGTGCTTCCTTCTTTCCCTCTTTCTCTGTCCCACGGAAGCTGCTGCTATTTAATAATAATCTTCAAATATCACCTTGCCTTTCCATTTCTGAGGTGTGCCAACACTAGAAAGCTGGACAGGGCTATTGCCAGGATCCTGTCAGTTCCCAGAGTAGCAGCAGGCTGCCTGAAGCCTGTGCTACTGCTGCTAGTTGGCAATGGTGCCGCACTGCTTGCCTGGTCCGAGCAGCACCGTGCCTGACCAAAGAGAAGGCACCACATCATCTGCACAGCCATCTCTCTGTTCAAGGCCTATCCACCCCGAAGGAGAGTAATGGAAGGCAGAGGAGTGCTGAACACTTTGGCAGGGTGGGACATTTCTGCTCCTCCCTGGCACTCAAGAAAGAAAAAACATATTTTGAAGCTGGAGGAGAAGAGAAAGTTGGCACAAGTGGATAAGGAAACTCAGCAGGAACTCTTGCTTTTTATCTTTTTAAATTCAACAGAGACATTCTTGCTCTTGACTAAATGCACTGCCTTTCAAGATGCCAATAAATTTCAAGCCATTACCTCTGCTTAGCCCAAGAACTAAACTAGGCTGTTAGATCAGCCTTGATAAAGACCGCATGGGGAGGGGGATGCAGCTGTTCTCTTGTTTACATGGGGAAATTTTGTCATCCGTGAAGCTCCATCCTGACAGGTAAAGGGAAAGGAAAGGTTGAAGCAGACCAGGTGGGTTTATCAGGCACCAGCCTAAAATTTAATTATTAATCTTAAACTGAATCAAAGCTGTCACCAGAGGCTGACTGACAGTGAAACACATAAGAAGAGAAATATCTGATGTGCTAAACCCAAAAGAAACCTCTTACTGGAAGGACTGCTAAAGTCGACAACTTCATAGCCACCCCGACTGAGGCTGCAGAGAAAAGTGCTTCAGAAAAGATTGTTGACCTCTGCCGGATGGGCAAAGCTGTACTGACAGCTTTCAGTTTCAGAAGTCTCACTTCTTCTCTTTTGATTGCAAACATGTTACTGAGACTGAACAGCTCCTAAATAAATTCTTTTTTTTTTTTTGCCTTAGTCATCCCAACAGGGTGCTGCCAGTGAAAGACCTCACCTTGTTGGTTTTTTTGGTTTTTTTTTTTTTTATATTTTAAATGTCAACGTGTTAAATAATTCACCTCTGACATCAGGATATCAGAGAAGTTTCTATGAAGTATCTGCCACTCCACTGAAAGCACTGTATGTTCTTGGCTTAGCTGCCAGGAACCCACCGGCATCACTGACTTCTATAATGCTGTCCATTAGTTTAAACATGTCTATGGCTTTTTAAGGTCAGGAAGTGTAATACTACATCCTAACTGATGTCCTTAATACATAACACAATCCCTTTTTTGTTTAGATTACATTCTTTACTCTGCGTTCTATTTATGAATTTCACAAAAGCTACTGAAATTCAGGCTTATGTCTTGCACTGCTACAAATCCCAGAGCCTTCTGCAGCAGTATACAAGCCTAGCCTGTCTAAAGCAGAGGGCCTTCAATGCAAAGCAAAACAAACAGTTCTTGGGATAAATTGACCAGTAGCTCAATACATTTATTTATAAGACAATGTACATCAGTATTTTGAAACAAGGCAAGTCTCTCTTTTGTTCGGAAGGAGTTGTCTTTCTGAATCTATACCCAGACAGGAAGACAAACATATGGATTCCCCATGGTCAGACGGGGAAAAAAAATGCTTTTTTGCTCCCAGTCTCCTCTTATTAGGCAGATTCGTCTATGCTGCTCTCAATCCCTCCCCCACAGCCGATTCCTCCCACCAACATACACATCTTCCCATTAGATCTTCTCCATCAAAATGGAAGAAGCAAAAAATAATGCACTTATCTTTTTGGATTTGTCAGTCTTATCCTCAAATGGATCTTATTATCTAATGCTCTGCACAAATAAAATTTCTTTCAACTCCATTTATCCTCCCCAGATGCAATAGGATCATATAAGAAATTCTTCTTCAATCTTTACCAATGCAACAAACATCTTTCTGCCTACCTGTTGTCAGTGCAAAAATTCCTAGCTTTGCTTTCTGGGCCACAGTGAATTAAATGAGAACTAATCCATAATTTTCAGCAACAACTGACAACTTAACTGAAGATACTTGATTTAATTCCTAAAACAGGACAGCACCAGAAGTTTAGGTTGGATGCAGTGAGAAACTTTATGTAGCAGTAAAGCACGGTTCTTCCTGACCACACTTGATCATATAATCTATTGCTGATCTTTCAAATCAGAGAAAGTCTCATTACAGCACACCTAACTCTTTCTCTAGGCTATCTCAATGGCATTTTCAGCTAGTACCTTCTGTCACAAGCCTACCATGCAACTACTACATGAGAAAAGGGCTTTGAAATAAGTAAGGGAAAACTTCAAAACATTAACCGGGAACTAGGTCTTATGAAGAAACGGATCAACTCAGGTAACAAAGCCCTCTCTCAGGAAAACAACACACTTGCAGTGAAACAGCTGATTAATTTACTACTAGTCTCCTAAAGGTGGCAACACCAGGGTAATAACCTCCAAAAAGCCCTTTAGGGGACTCATCCAAGCCCAGATCTGAAACATAGGGCTGAGTAAGCAAGAAATTGCTAAACCAAACAATTGTCCTTTCAATTATGCTTGCATGTGGTTGAAACAGATGAAAGGAGAGAAACAGGAATGCCAAAGGGGTTGTTAGCGTGACAGACGATAGATCTGTATATATTCAGAGCAGATGCACAAGTGAACTGAACTGTGCAAACAGGACTGTGCCCCCGGCTATTGTTATCCCTTGCAAAACCCACCAACAGCTCTCAATGCTGGAACAAGCTAACAAAAATGCGGCCACTTCTATGGCAAAAAGAATGACAAGCTTCATTTTTTGTCCTTAACTCAGACTGCAAACCAAAAGCAGCACCTGTGAATTCTCCATTAAATGTCATTCTGAGACTGTAACAGCAAAATCTACAATATGTTAAAGATCTAATGACAAGAGCAAAGGATTTGCACACAGCTGCCATTCCACCCCGTCCTCCAACTGCTGAGCTTCAATAGAACAGCACACAAGATCAAGTGTCAACAATATGTTGATGACAGAGCTACATGCATACTCATCTAGGTCAAAAGAAGCTGTCAACCAGCTGCCTACATGTCTGGAAGGAATAAATACTGGAGGAAAAATTTGGCTTAAATTTAATTCAAGAAAGATAGGAGGAAGAAGTACCAAAAAAAAAAAAAAATCTGCATGAAATTGGAAACCTCCTCTCAGCCTCTGGCCAGTTTAGTGCAAGTCTGGTAATAAATCACCTTGGCTCTCCTACCTGGCTTGGGCAAGAACACTGAACATAAATATTCTCAGAAATTGAACCACCTTTGCCATAATTTTTTCTCTCTGGTTAGAACTTTGCACCAAAGCCAACAGTAAGCTACTGCAGGGCTAGTGGGCTCAAGATCTTACCTGAACTGCAACAGCTCAGCTGTCCTAACACTAGATCCCATATCAAACAAGGTCTTGGCTCTCAGCTTCACATCCCATTAAGTAAAAACATCCTGAACAGATGTCATTTGCCTTTTCTTCACACCAGTTTGCTAAAACTGACACCGCTCCCATGTTTAACCACTGCATGAGATAATACAACATTTGAGGAAGGAATTCTAATGAGTTTTAAGTTACTACAGTTTCTTGTAAATACTGTCTCAGCAACCTTCACACAGATATGGGTGAATCAGTCAATACAGCAATTTAACTAACTTAAATCATAGCATTCCTGCATCTACACTCAAACGTCCACATCTACACAAACCTTCATGCCATCCACAACATCAAGGTGGCATTGCATTTCTAACGATGTTGTACACAGCTCGCTCTTACAGCACCCTACACAAGCAGTACTCTACCAACAAGAGTTTTGGATATGCTCCATTTTTCTAAAGACACCTGCCAGAACCTGCCGATCCACAGAGCACAGGAACTATTTGTCCTCAACCAGAGAATTACGCTCCACCTCGTATTAAAAGGTGTGATATCTCATATCAGTCAGAAAAGTCCCCTGTCCCTCTTCCTACTATCAACAAGTAATTGCAGTTTGTGACTCTGCTTGGACTTCTGTAGTCTAAGAAACACCTGCCTGGTTCAACCTCTGCCAGCAGTGAAAAATTTCTTTGGGCAGTAAGCGAATATATTATTTGCAGTTCTACTCCAAGTTGTCAGAAGCTCCCGCTGTTGACCTGAAGATGTCAAAATCTCTCTCAAAAGGAGACATAAGGGACCACACCAAGAAGCATGCTTTTCACTAACACAGCAAGAGGTTGGTACACTCTTTCTTGCAAACTACTTGTGTTTTCAGATGTTAGTTCATATGACATTATCCACTGGAGGTAAGGCGTTGCAGTAAGCCATCTCCACGTATTCTCCTAATCAATTTTTTCACTCTATCAAGGATCCTGACAAAATCGTGATTTGCACCCCAGTGAAGCATAGCCATTTGCTTTTATACTTAAAGCCCCTTTCCTTACGACTGCAGGAGCATTCACAGATCATCCAGTGAGTCAAAGAGGTCAAGTAGCACACTTGCTACTTGTAGTATCCAGACCACACTGGATACATTCTTCTGATTCTTGCATGAAGTTAAGAAGGTAACAGCTCTTAATAAAATTGTGCATCTTCTCACATATTCTGTGCACGGTCCTTGTTAAGCTCTAATTAAAAAAAAAAATTACGTGATGAAATAATGAAAATGAAAAATGAAAATGATGAAATAATGAAAAAAAGCTTGACTCTGTGCCAAAACTTCCTGTGTCTTTCTGCTTCAGGCCCTTCTTCCTGCATTATTTGGTATTCTCCATCTGTTTACAAAGGAAGCATACACATATTCTGTTCCATCCAGACTACGGACTGACTACTTCACTGAGATGTTTCCCAAATACCTGTTGTCTTGTCAAGGGCTAATTATGGATCTCCACAGCCTTAATTTCTTACCAGATTCAAAGCACAATGCAGTATTTGAGATGGGGCTTTTTTTAAGTCACCTTATCCCCACAGATTGCATGATTTACTCTTCAGCTTCATGTTAATCCATTTTTTCTACCACCTACCTCCTTACTTTTTGTATCCTCGGCTTAAAAGTTTTATTTTAATTTGGATTACAGTAATGATGTTTTTCTGATATTCAGACTTATCTTCCTCTAGGTAAAATGAAAAACATTAAACATTGCAAGTGCATCAGAATTTGTGAATGCCAGAAATAAAACTACTTTCTGGCCACCTTTCTCACTAATATCCAATATGATCTTTACTCTCATAAGTTTCTAAGGAAACTCAGCTCTGACCAAGTTCCAAATTTCACATTCTTCTAAATTCTTCTAATCTTGGAATCATATATATAATTCAGAAATGACCCTAGACTCAGGAAGCTTGAAAACAGATCCTTTTTATTTGGAGACCAACTCCACCTATGCTTTCGAAATAGGCAGCAAAATCTATTCTTACTCCGTATTTGGAGTCCCTTCTCCAAACTTCTCATCTCTGAAGTTCAAATATTTCCAGACAATTCCCAGTACCACTGCTATCTGCACTATCCCAAGCTAGAGATCTGCTATAAGCAATTCCTTCTCTGTACTCTTCAGCAACAGATAACTTTCAGAGATGTTGGCTAGGTTTGCAAAAGAAAAAAAAAAATCACAAACAACAAAAAATGAAGTCTACACATAGCACTCTCATTAAAAGTCAACACTACTAGAGAGCTTTTTAAGCCTCAGTCTATAAAAAAACCCCTTGTTCTGTAGCAAAGTCAGGTTTTCATCTGAAATAAGCAGATCAGTCTTAAGGGAGTGAATAGATAGAGCATGAACCTCTAGCTCATGACTACCATATTTGATGAGTATTCAGTACTTTCACCCCATTTCTGAACGCAATTCATAACTGTCAAATCATGTCAGCCCTGACCTGAGAACTCCACCCAATCTCTCAGAAACATTAGGAGCAAGATGTATCTAGACAATGCACACTTGTATAACCACGATGCTCCTTAGTGCAGTCCTAAAGTGTTGTAGTCCTCAGAGAGAAAATTTCTCTCCAAGTCTGGAAATTACGCCAGTAGCCAATGGATTTCTAGGTGAAATTAAACATATTAAGAGTTTCATGTAAAAAAACTAATTGCATCTTCAAAACTTCTATTTTGGAGGACAGGTTGGAGGAAACTCTCCAAGGAACAAAACCCAGCATTCTACTGACTGCTAGTCAAGAATGTGGAGGAGGGGTTAATTGATAACAGAAAAACCCCACTGTATTTCACTCCTCAGCAGGTTGCTACACTTTTGCAATGACTTACAGGCCACATTGCCAAGGTGTCAGGGAAAGAAGGAACAATTGTGAGACAACTCACAAGAAGTTTCACGGATTCTGATGTATCATTACTCTTGGGACTTTTGTGAGTGACATGAAATTAAAATACCCACAAAGCATCGCTTCAGACATGACTATGAGTTATTTTTAATTAAGAAGTTGAGTAACAATTGTTTTGTATTACAAGCTGTTGGCACAGAGGCAACACAAACACTTTTTGATTCTCTTTAATGCACGCATTAAATTAGAGATCGAAGAATATATTTTCACCAGGTTTCCTAAACCTTTTTCTACTGCATACTGGCCAAGCTGCAAAGAGGTTTTCACTCAATGGAATACGAATACATCAGCCACTATAATGACAGTGTGCTAAGAATATTATAAAGTTTCCTACCTAAAGCTCTCTTTGTTTTTGCATGTCTTGAAAAGTGTTATAAACTTATGGAGCAGTCTTATTGCAAAACTCAAGACAGAAGAAATACCTGCAGTTGATCAAGACTTTCTAGAACTAGATGAAGAGATAATATTTATAAGATTAACAGTTTTATCTTTTCTTAGCTTGGTCCTACAGATTGCACAAAGGTGACCAACACCACACCAGAACGTTGGACTCAACATCCCACAGGAAGGCTCTTTAACCAAATTAATTCAAACTGGTCTAGTTGTGACCCTGTCATAAATGCAAAAAGCTGAAACGTCCAAAGACATTTTTAACGTCTTTAAACACAATGTGTGGAAAGGGGAAAACGTCAAATTAGTTAGCAAATCCTGCTAGACTGGATAGATTTGAAAACGTGGGGGAAAGGTTTTTGGAAGCTAAAAATACATGTGCAAGAAAGACGAAAAAAGCAACCTTTAGAACACTTGCAATCCATCTGGAGAAAAATAATCCAGAACTACAGCAGATGAGAAAGACAGGAGTGCAGTGATGTGGAGCAAGTCTGAAAAGCAAGAGTGGGAAAAACTGTACAAAATTTTCAGTACACCATAACAAGAAAAAAAAAAAAAACCCAAGGAAAAAAACCAACCACTCCCCCCAACAGTTCTTGACTGCTTAAGTAAAGCCCTGTATTCAAAAAAAGAAAAAAAAAAAAGTAAAAAAAAGTACCGTCTGCAGGCTTCTGGTAAGGATATGCTTATCACATTACGTACATTTAAACATGTCCCAGAATAAGGGAAAAAAAAAAAGAAGGGTATTTTGGAAAGAATTCAGAAGAGACAAAAAATGAAAGCTGGAAGATTGAATTACAAGAAAAGATTAAGGGAATACAAAGCATTACTTCACTAAATGGCAACTAAGAGCAAGGGTACAAGCATCTGAAGAGAGTAATACACCATAGGGAAAGAAGATATGTTTGAAATGGAGATGAAGAAATATAAATGGAAAATTTAGACAGGAGATTAACAATTTAGTTGGCTACAAAAAAAAAATTGCCTCCAAAAGGAAGAGCTAGAAGCCATAGCAACTAGAGTTTAGAGCAAATGTAAAGGATGGATGAGAGAGAAGCCCTATTAGCTAAAATCATGTCTCTTCCAATCTTAACTTATTTTGATATGGTAAAAAGACTGTGGGAAGGGATACTCCCGTATCTGGCAGTAAAACCTATGTATTTCACTAGGATCTTAAAATAACCTAAAAAAGAAACAGTACCAGGGCAAACTTTTGAAAGGATTTAAGAGGATAGTGAATCCACATAATTAGCGATCTGATCATATCCACACAGCTTCCACCAACCGCACATGATAATCAAATTGTGCTTTTTTCATAAATACTTCCAAATTTCTGTCTCTTATCTTAAGAGGCTCACATCAAAATGTTAGCTCAGAACCCAGGCTGAAAAAGTGCTGACTGGTGCACCAAAGAACATCGTCATAAATGATCTCCCCTTGCCTTATAACATGGAGCAGATGACGACAATATACAAGAGTTTTGATATCAGCTGATAAAGCAGCTCATGTAATGACACAGCTGTGATGACCCTCTCTGAATCATGAGCAGTCTGGAGATGAACTTCAGAGTCTGAAGGTGGATCAAGCAATTTCTCCCAGAGAAAAGTCTCTCCCCAAGGCTGGGCCACTAGACAAATGGCTCATTGCTACCCTTGTATGCTGGCAAAGCATTGCCAAAAGTAATAATACTCAGAGGGCCTTTTAAAGAAGAAAAAAATTTAAAAGGAGAAAAGAGAGAGAGGGGAGGAGGGGAAAAAACCTGCTCATAGAATGAATTCCACTATGCTCAAGTCATCCTCTAAAGTGAAAAGGTTTAAACAGCTATTTTTAATTTCCTGCAACAAGTCACCTGAATACACAGCTTGGAATTTGAATCCAGAACAAATTTCAGCTTTAGAAATTACCTGCCTCTTCTGTCTCTTCAGCTCTCTTTGTGCATTATCAGCTGGACATGATCCTAAACTATCACTGAACAGCTGATGTGCTGTGCAAGACGTACTTGTTTCCTTAACTATTTGCCAGTTTGAAAAAGACAAAGGTTTTCTCTCAGGTACTAAATGAGTCAGAACGGGTCATGGTTCAGCTCTCCCACAAAGCAGAAGTACATAAAGATAATTCCATTGCCAAAATATGCCTACATATACATAGAGAGTTCATGAATAAGTAGCAAATAAAAGCCTGTTTGGCTGAAGTATTGTAAGCCTTACCATCTTACTTGCAGACTGATATGAAGCTTGGCCCTTTCCCTTCCTGAAACTGCTGGTGGCTGCTCTCCTAGTGGTCAGCCCCTTTTAGGGTTTAGCCTCTTTTAGAACATGATCCTGAAGCCTTAGGTGAAAAACTTCCCCAGCAAAGCCCACAGTAGTACCATAAGATGCATATTACCCTAAGAAGTATGAAAGACCTACCAGGCACTTTGAAAGATATCTAGCCTTAGGAACGTATTTGTTTGTCACTGTATTTGAAAACAGAGGAAAGTTTCACAATTCTGTTATATTTATGTTCTGTTGCCATGTCTGCATACCTCTGTAATAAATTCCTTCATATGTTTATTATTCAGTGGGCCTGGAGCACACTACCTCTTTGCTATCATAACTCAGCAACTAACTACGAGGCTAGAGCCAAAGTGACACAAAATCACTAATTAAAACACACAGAAACAGAACACATGTACACTCACCCTCATAGAAGTTTCTCCACCGTGGGGCTGTTGCAGTCTGAAGACTTGAGCAACCATGTGTTCTGTGGAGGGGTGCAACAGGATACGCCGGGAAGCCAGTCCCACCATTACGTATCTCCCCATTGGAGATAGGCTCACAGAAATGGCATTAGGGCCTATGAAGAGAAAACGGGTTATTTCTCTCACAGGTTCCTAACCCTCCCCATGCTTCATTCTCACAGCTTCTTCATTGTCTTCCAGCATTCCCATAACGTATGGCGCACTAAGCTCGTTCTTATAAGGAGTAGAAAAGAATAAGGAGAACTGCACAGCTACAAATTTTGCAAGACATTTTCTTGCTGCAAATGTTCTCCCATTAAGACAATGAAGTTCTTTAAGGAATTAAAAAACCCCTATCCATTAACAGCTACCCTGTATCAGCATCTTACAAGTCCAGACCACACCACAAGTTTCTCCCAAGGAATGTTACATTTGTGGCTTGGTTGGAAGGCAAATCAAGTATTTCTTGTTACTACAATCACTGATGTTCAGACTACTGCACTCCTCACTGAAGGCTGAGGTAACTTCTCACACCCCCACCCACCCTGACTTCTTGATACAATGCTTACCAAATCGCTTTGTGTAAAGCATCTCGCCCAAGTTGTGGGGTGCCAGAGAATACACAGCCAATATTCCTTCATCAGGGAAGCCTCTTTGACTGCTGGGAATGAAGGCTGCCAGCAACTGCCCATCGGCAGAGATATCGCAGCTAGCATCATTGTAAATCTTGCAGTTTTGAACAAGCACATTCACAGAGGCTGCAAAGAAGAAAGGAAGTGATTAAAGCACTCAGGTTCAAAGAAAATAAAACAAGATTTAAACCTAACATCAGAGAATGAACAGTACATGCAAAAGGCACTCAAGACATTCAGCTTCCTCCAAAAGTTTATGAAACATTAATACCCTGATTAATGTAAAACTTGCTCCAAAACGGAGATAAGACACTGCAATGAGCCCAGGAAATGAAATTACTCACTTCCTGGAGCCTTTAGCCAAGAAATAGTGGCAATTGCACTTTATCAAACACCTCCTTTATTGAACATAACACCATCCTTTGCAAAGGACAGCACAGTTTAAACAAGCCTCAAATTGTAACTCTGACACACTCCAGCAGTGGTATCATTAGAAACAGTACACCTTAATTCATTTCCCCCTCTCTTGTTGAGCTTCTAGGTTCCAGCTCCCCTTATCTCCAACAAACAGGTGATGAGAGAAAAATTCTTCCCTGCAGATACATTCATTTCTGACAGTTGATTCTTACACCACCCTTGGATAAAGCAAACGAGAAAGGGCAGAGACTTCTCCAGCCATCCGTCCATTTAATTACTCCAGTATCTGAGACACTCATGCAATCAGTGACGTAACTCTTTAGCAGACAGGGTAGTGAGCAGCAACAGGCAAAATCTAAGTTTTACTTCAGTCTCTACCAGTGAGTTGCTGGGTGCAACTTGTACAAATCTTTTCCCCTCTGTGCTTTACATATACAGACTACAAGCTCCTTGGGATACTAAATCTTACTATGCATTTGTGCCATTCCTAGTACAGTAAGGTTTCAAGGCCTTTTAGCATTGTCATCACCAACCATTCAATGGTGGCTCGGTAAGACAAGGCTGGAATTTTGTTCGCTCCCTCAGCCTAACCTAAATGTGCTCCAGTTTTTCACTGAAACCGCTGCAATTATTCCAGAAAGTTTGGAGCTGAAACTGCACATGCTATTTCAGGGATGAGGAAATTTCAGAGTCTAGTACTTTCAAAGTCAAGGGAATAAAAATATAAAAAAATAGAAAGAAAGCCCATATTTGCAGTACAAAAAGAAGAAAGAAGAACAAAGACCCCATCTCACACGTTTGAAGCAATGGCATCAAGCAGAGTACCATGTCAGCTTCTAAAGTCCAGAAGTTCTCTTTTAAAGTGTCAGACTATACCTAGCTTAGAAGTGGCTTTGGTTTGTTCAGCTACAATTGCAGATGAGCTTATGAAGGCACTTCTTGGGCTAGATTACTCATTAGTTAAACAAAAGAACTGTGCCAAGAATGCTTTGTGCATACTTCTGAAATTCTGAACTTCAAATTAAGACTGTAACTAAATGCTTTAACAAACTGGCATTGCTGCCAGAAGAAACAATTTCTGTCCTTTGTTTCCAGCGCTTTGGTGGAAAGAAAGCTACATCAGGGAACTGACAGGGCTGAGAAATTACTGACTGTTGCCTAGGTCAGTTTTTAGCCTGAACAGTTCCCCAGCCTCGTAGGCCACGTGGACACTGGCAGCAGTAGAAAAAGAAGTCATGGCAGGGAAGCAAACAGGACTGCTCCTTCTTCCAGTATTGCTGATTTAAAGTCACTGAACCCCATCTTTAGCTTTTCTGGGCTCAGAGACATTTCTCCTAGGAATCACTTTCCTACATGTTTGAATATCAACTTCTCCCATTTAAGAAACTCCAATAAAAAGATGAAAAGGATAAAAAATGGACTATGTAATTACATTCTGTACCAAACCACCTACACCTGTACTCTAAATTTATTCAATCATTTTTTTCAGTCTCAAAGCTGCTAAAAACAGTAATTTTCAGCCTATTATAAACAGAAAGGTGCCGAAGAGAAAAAGGTAAATAATGGTAGTCACTGTCAGTGCTGTAATAACAGAATCTAAAACACACATGGCCCTTCAAAGAACAGACGGTCCAAAAGATGACAAAATTCCCGAGTGCTTAGTCTGAAGCTAGTTGAACAGAAAGACAACAGAATAAAGATTAAAGACTATATTACCTAATTTTAAAAAAGGTAGAATTAAAATTTGCCCCTTTTTTTTGTAAATCTAGGCTTTACTCAAGTACTCGTTATGTCATCACAAGAGATGATGGGCATCAACACCAGAACCGCAGTCAATACTGTGAACCAGCTAAAGAATACATGACAACAGTTTGCACTACTGTAATCCCCATCAAACTGGGAGGACTCTTGCAGAGTTCTTCAGAGACTCATTTCAAAGCCAGTCCTATTTATTAGCTTTACCAATGGTCTAGGCACAGAATGAAGCTGGCAGATGAATTCTGTTGACCACATAGTGAAATGAAGTACAGAAACATAAGAGAAGTGAAATGAAAGAGTGTATTAACATCTACAAATTTCTGCTTTACCTCGGAGTTTCTCAGTTGGAAAAAAAAGAGGGAATCAACTTTGGTGATCATAGCAATGACTGAGCCACCCGGCATAACAGTGAAAGAGACAGCAGCTCTAAACTGCACGAGGGAGTACTCTTTAAAATCGAAATATTGGTGCTAACACACAACTTTCCGCTGAGGCCACATGCAGGATACGCTTTTGGTCAGCCATGTCCAAGAAAGATTAAACCCCAAATGGTAACAAGTCCAGTGAAGAACTAGGAGGATAACTTGGCAAAATGAAAAACGTACTTTATGTTTTTTTTTTTTGTTTCAGAAAGGAGATTGTATTTATTATATTTACTGAAACATATCAGAAAGTGAGTGCCAGGAAAAACTCAGTTCTTTTCAAAAATAATGGTGACAGGTAAGTAAGTGGGTAAAAGCAGTCATTAAGTTTAGAAAATGGAAGATTTCTACCAGAAGAGAAAGATCATTCTAAAGCAGTCTTTCGACAGAAGTGAAAAGGGCAAAGAATTTAACCACTTTTAAGACAGAATAAGAGGAAACAGACAGGGAGAACAAGTCCAACTTCAGCAAGGTTGCAGATGACACCAAGCTGAGTGGTGCAGTTGCCACGCCAGAAGGACAGGATGTCATCCAGACAAACGTGGACAAGTTGGAGGAGAAATGGGCTTGTGTGAACCTCATGAGGTTCAACAATGCTAAGTGCAAGGTCCTACACTAGGGTTGGGGCCATCAGCAGTTTCAATACGGGATGAAGGAAGACATGACAGAGAGCAGCCCTGTGGAGAAGGACTTGGGGGTGGCTTATTGACAAGAGCTCAACATGAGTTGGCAATGTGCACTTGCAGCCCAGAAGGCCAACCGTGTCCTGCAACAAAAGAAGTGTGGCTAGCAGGTCAAGGGAGGCAATTCTGCCCTTCTACTCTGCTCTTGTGGGACCCCACCTGCAGTACTGTGTCCAGTTCTGGAATCCCCAACGTAAGAAGGATATAAAGCTGCTGGAACAGGTCCAGAGGAAGGCCATGAAGCTGATCAGAGGAATGGAGCACCTCTGCTACAAGGACAGGCTGAGAGAGTTGGAGTTGTCCAGCTTGGATGGATCCAGTTGTGGATGCTCCCCTCTCCTGGAGGGAAGTGTTCAAGCCCAGGTTGGATGGGGCCTTGAGAAGCCTGGTCTGGTGGGAGGTGTTGGAACTGGATGGGGGTTGGAACCAGATGATCTTTAAGGTCCCTTCCAACCCAAACCATTCTATAATTCTATGTGCTTGACTAAGAGAGCAGGGAACTAGACCCAGTGGATCCTTTCTCAACAATTCCTTCGTAGTTGCAGTGATCTAATCAGCAGTGATCTAAAAAATTAGAAAAAAGGTGGGGAAGAAATAGGAACTTATTATACAGGTGAATACTGGGACTCTCTCCACCAAATCCAAGTTAACTACTCAAAAGAGAGCCAAGCAAGAAGGTCAGCAACAAAGGAAAACTACACATTATATAGGGAAAGCATTTGCAACAGATAACTATGAAACACATCCCCATGACCACCCCTGCAAAAAACTCTGATTATTAGAAGAGAAAATATAGTTTAGTTTCTTCCTTTGGGGTCTAAGAAATGTCCTCTCATTCCTATTCTGCTGTCTAGCTAGAGGTTTTTGTCCTGCTTCTCTAGGCTCAGGATGCAGTTTCCGTGAGGCAGCCACAATTTCACTACAATGTTAACTACAGTTATTTAATGTTCAGTGTTGGAACTAGCAAGATTGTATACTTTCTTCATCAGACCAAAGATGTGGGTGTCATTTAGCCCAGGGACCCCACACTACTGATGAACTCCTGATGCTTTTCAAAGAGGTGCAAGAAGTTTTAGAGAGGACAGATACTGCTTTCTCTGGGCACAGGCAATGTTTCTTCCTTGTTCCTGTAACTGTCAAAAATCACAGTCTATAGATTCCTTGTACCTTCTCAGCTTTTAAAGCTTGGGGATTTTTTAATCTAACGCAACCATGAACGTTCATAAGAAAAGAATCCCACATCTTTTTTGTAAGGTAAGAAATGCTTGTATTTCTTCTGTACCATTTACAGATTCAGGGACATTGCCATGTCTTGTACAGAACCTTGCAGTTCCATGGCTATTTTTTTCCCCTCTCCTCTTCCTCATCTCACATTAACTATATGCCTTTTCAAAACAGTGTTGGGTTTAGATCATCACTCACCAAAGGTCTATTTATCACATGGCACATGTTCACTCATTTTCTAGCTACATGTTTTTTCCCTTCTTTTTCCCCACCCACCTCTCCGCAGAGTACAGAAGCTTTTGGTGAGGAGTCCATAATGATGTCAACATGACTGCATGTCTTGTTCTTTTTGAAGTCTGATGCATATGGTGAATGCCCCTTAGTAAAACAGATTGTGAGCTCCCCTGCCAGAAGTGAACTATCTTTCCCCCTTGATATGTGCCTGGAACATAAAACATCACAGCTGCAAGTTGTGCTGAACAAAAAAGAGCACCTTTCATTTCAGTCTTTCAATACCTGATTCACACAGGCATTATGGTTCTTTGCTCTTCACTCATCTACAAAGGATGAAGGACTCAGACAGCACTTACACCTAGAAAGAAGGGAGCTACTCTGCCAGCAAAAAAAGTCTAAACCCGAGAGGTGGACATCTCGGCAAGGTTTCATTTTAAGGAACAGCAAGTAAAAGATCCCCAAGACATAGGAGGATGAAAATACCCATGCATTTGACAAAGCCACAGGCTATTTGATCAGCTCAAGGCCTGATTCATGAAAATGAAGCCTATACAAAAGATTTTAGGAGGGGAGGGGGGGGAAAAAGCTATTTTTGAAAAACCATTTACAACAAGGCTGCCCTTTCATCTATTGTTTTCTTTTGTTGTTAATGCAGCCACGGAGCTGACAGAACAGATCAAAAGAAACATCAGAGAACAAATTAATTAAGCTGTTGTGCCAACTTGGAATGCTTACACCTACAGCATAATTATGCTTGAAGCTGAGGAAGGGCCTGGATTGCTGGCAGCAACAGCAGTTTGCCAAAGGAAAATAGTGCTGGGTGCATTGTTTGCTCCTAGCCGAGCTTAAGAATGACACCTTCTTAATAGATGCTCCTATTTATACACTGTTTAGCATGCCTTTTTTTTTTTTTTTATCCTTTTCTTTTAAGTTCTTCTGCATCCCACCATGGACCAGTAAGTATTGATTATATCACATTCCTCAAGTCCCATCCAGTGTTAGAACAGGATAAATTTCTGATGCATGACTAAATGTGGTAGAACTGGACCAGTTCAGCCACAATGGATGGAAAATGAAATAATGAGCATGACAGAAACTATATTTAAAAAAGCTATAAACAAGAGATAAAACCTTTAAATATTTTACCTGTGGAAAAGCTATGTTTTACACTGTTGACTAATTCAATACTTCCTGTTAGCTGCAGGAAATTTTGAGGATAAGTAACACTGACTAGAAGAATATTAAATATTTGTCTCTGCTGCCCAAATAAATTCCCCACCCAACGGCTGACAATTACAGTTTAAGACAGGGTCATGTTAATTTCAGAGTTATTAAAAGCAAAATTGGCAAAAGAGAAAATAAATCTGAAACCATCTTTTTCCATTCTGCCATTTATAGAGAAAGACAGAGCAGAGACTAAAATCCCACAAGTTCCAGCAAAGCCATTTCTCCAAGACTGCCAGAATCCTCTATTATGTGCTCGCTGGACTGAGCGTTAACGAGGTCACTGCCACTGTGCTGAGTCCTGAGCCCAGTACTCTGAAAGGTGCCAGGGCCCTGCTGCTGAGATCACAGGACTGTGCTAATCATGCTGCTGTCACTTGCTCAGATGCATCCGCTTCAGTGGAAAACATCCTACTTCCAAACTATCTTTTATTTGTTTAATTGTTACAGGAAGAAGAGCTGCTTGGAGATGGAGGTTGGCCATGGAGTCATTTCTTTGATGGAGAGTGGAGCTGGCAGGCAGTTCCATACTTCAGCTGCATCATTTCATCTGCCTGAACTCCCAAACCACTTGTGGCTTAAGTCAGTCCCAGGAAGTGCAATAACCCCCTCTGTGTGACCGCCTCCCACATGACCGCCTCCGATTTATAGGAAATGATGGAAAAAGGCAGCTATGGCAGCCACATTCTTTACAGGAAAAACAGTTAATTTCCAAGATCACAAAGAGCCAGAAAAACTCCTCCAACCCACCACTCCACTGTTACACATTTAATTTCTCAATATCTCTACAAATTTGTGCACCTTGGCAAATATGCAGCTTGCCTTTGTTCTGGGCCTAACAAGCTTGGCAAATACCTGTTAAAGGATGAGCACAGCTGCTACATCTTCACACATCCCTACTAGACCTTGGCAGATGGAGATATGGCAAAAAATCTAGAAACACCAGAGTTGGGCTCAGCATGTGAAAAAGAAGCAGCAGAGTAAAACTGAACAATTCCAAATGGTAATAAATCAAATGGACAAGCCAAGTACTATAAAGCATAAAGTGGGCACAAAGAAGGGCTGGGTAGAGGTTTGTAGCAGTAATGCTGCCTGCAAAAAGGGCACAAAGACAACAAAAACTGCAGCCCGGTTTCAAGCTAAATGGAAGGTATTTCAGAATGGAAGTGTCCTGGTAAAGGAGAGGGAGAAGATCAAAATACTGATGTACTGAGAAGCAGATGGTTCTTATTTTCTGTGGGATTCCATAAACAAACATCTTATGCTTTTTTCTTTTTTTTTTTAAATTAGCAGCCTTCTCAGCAGCCAGATGAGGCCACAAAAAAATTGCTATTAGCAGCTGTAGCACTCTTCAGATACTTCTACAAGCTTGCGGAGAAATCCTAAAGAATTTCAGTAAGCAGCAAAACGCTTTCCCCTCTGACTTCATCTTTATTCTGCTCCAGAGTCTGTCTGGACCATGGAAAGTATTGCCACCACGTGGCAAAACTTCGCTTTGAGCACTGATCCTCAGCCTGTGACTTCACATGAGTAGTAAGAAGTTTGGCGCTTAACAAGATGTGTCAAAGCACTGGCACACATGTTCAGCACCATATTCTACTTTCAATATTACACTGCATGTTCCTTCCCAAGAGACAGAATTGTTTTTAAAGGCAAAATACATAGCATCTTCTCCCTTTACAATGTTGAGGGCTACCGTCTAGAATTAGAGCTTTTCTTTCCCACCAGGCTATAAACATCATACCACAATACTCTATAGAATGGGAAGGAAGGAGACTAGACAGAACCACCAGATACTTTATCTGTAGGAATGAGACAGTAAGAAAGCTTGTTGTAAAGGGATGGGCTAATGGTGGCTTTCCCCTAGCTCTTCCTATTTCACAGGGATTGGAAGGCAAATGGCCCCATACAGGATACCCCATCAGTGGAAGTGTCAAAGGTCAGACTGCATGGAGCTTTGAGCAGCCTGATCCATTACAAGAAGTCCCTGCCCACAGCAGGGAGGCTGGACTGGATGATTTTTAAAGCTCCCTTCCAATCCAAACCATTCTGCGATTGTGACTTTGATTCCCTACATCTCTGCTGCTACACACGCTCCTTTTGTGGGTTCTGTAAGCATTGGGACAGAACCTCACAGAGACCTCTGTTGTCAGGTATGTAATTTCTATAACAGAAATGCAGAACA
Organism: Cuculus canorus; assembly: GCF_017976375.1. NCBI lineage: Eukaryota > Metazoa > Chordata > Aves > Cuculiformes > Cuculidae > Cuculus > Cuculus canorus. The sequence goes on from NC_071405.1 coordinate 51,448,277, forward strand.
GACAGGGCTAGGACTGGGAGAAACTTCTTTAAAATTCATTTCAATGGCTACTCGTGAAAGCAGAAGTCTTAGGGAGAACAGGGATTCTGTTTTCAGAAGATTCAGTCCCTCAAAGCAGAACCCAATCTGTTTTTGCTGAGAAGTCAAGCAATGAATTTCAGATATGCACAGAGATGGCCTAAGCTAAAGATCACTGTACAAAGAAATATCCATGAATATCTACCTCCTGTCTTCATGCCAGGCTGCCACAAACATTTCTGCAGCTGTGCAGCAGGCTATAACAGGATACCATTCTGGGTTAAAAACAGCCTTTCTAGTCAAGTTAGTTTTAGCCCTGAAAAAGTCATGCCTTGATCAGCTGACCATAAGCACCAAATATGCTTGTGCCTGCATAAGGAAGCTCATTCCAGTGTGAGAGCTAGCTTATACCATATACATTAAATTATGGAATTATTATACACATTAAATTATGGAATCACTTTCACAAAGGGAAGGAGAACATGAATAAATAACTAAACAAAATCTGCTATATTACTCATATTCTTGACAGAGAAGCAGCTTTCACCTGAGATATGAGACGAATCACTCCTTTTGCAAATGGCCAGAAATACATCTCCTACCCCTGATTTGCAACAGACTAGGGCCCCAATTCCCAAAATGTATTGCAGCACTTTACCCCACACTAATGTAAATAACTTGGAGAATTCAGACCCACTTCATTAGCAAGTTCCAAATGTAAACGTATATAGATAATTACAGGAACCTTGTGGTTGGTGTATACTACAGGCCACACGATCAAGGAGAGACAACAGATGAAGCCTTCTTTCTCCAGCTACAGGAGGCTTCACGCTCGCAAGCTCTCATCCTATTCGGGGACTTCAACTACCCAGACATATGCTGGAGAAGTAGCAGGGCAAGCTGTAGGCAATCCAGGAGACTCCTACAGTGCATTAAGGATAATTTCTTAGTCCAGCTGACAGAGACCCTCACCTGAGGAAAGGCAATACTGGACCTTATGGTCACCAATACAAGTGAACTCATCAGTGACTTTAGGATCGGTGGCAGCCTGGGCTGCAGTGATCATGCACTGGTGGAGTTCAAGGTGCAGAGGGATATGGGACAGGTGAGAAGTATAGTCAGGACACTAAATTTCAGGAAAGCAGACTTCCAGCTCTTCAAGGCATTACTCGGTAGGACACCCTGGGACATGGTCCTCCCGAGACAAGGGAGCGGAACAGAGCTGGAAAATATTTAAGGAAGCTTTCTACAAAGTGCAAGAGCGCTCAGTCCCCGTATGCAGAAAAACAGGCAGGAAAGGGAAAAGACCTGCTGGTTAAACTAAAAAAGAAGGAACTGCACAGGCAGTGCAAGCAGGGACAGGGAACCTGGGACGTGTATAGAGATGCTGCCCGGTTGTGTAGGGATGAAGTCAGGAAGGCCAAGGCACAGCTGGAGCTGAACTTGGCAAGGGAAGTAAAGACTAACAAGAAGGGCTTTTACAGGTACGTCACTCAAAAGAGGAAGGTCAAAGGGAACATACCCCCACTGACGGTTGGAAATGGGAATCATGTATCAACAGATGAGGAGAAGGCTGAGGTGCTTAACTGTTTTGCCTCAGTCTTCACCAATTACTGCTCTCCTTGCCCCTCCAGGGTCATCTTCCCTACAAGGACAAGCTGAGAGAGTTGGGCTTGTTCAGCCTGGAGAAGAGAAGGCTCAGAGGAGATCTTATAGTGACCTTCCAGTACCTGAAGGGGGACTACAGGAAAGCTGGAGGGGGGCTATTCATAAAGGCTTGTGGTGATAGGATGAGGAGGAACGGGTAGACTGGAGAGGGGCAGATTTAGACTAGACATTAGAAAGAATTCCTTCACTATGAGGGTGGTGAGGCACTGGCACAGGTTGCCAAGGGAAGCTGTGGATGCCCCATTCCTGGAGGTGTTCAAAGCCAGGTTAGATGGGGCCTTGGGCAGCCTGATTTAGTGGGATGTCCCTGCCCATGGCAGGGGGCTTGGAACAAGATGATCTTTAACATTCTTTCCAATCCTAACTATTCTATGATTCTATGATATCCCTCTAGAAACTTGCTTGTAAAAGAATTGGGAGACTGGATACAGAAGTCTTCTAAAAGTAGGATTGTATATTCCCATGAGAATGCTCACAAAAAAGCCTGGATTTTCTGATAGCAAGAATACACAAGCTAGACAGAGCATGAACAGCTCTGCATGCTTTTAGTCAACTTTCTCAAAATGCCTAAGCATTTTACAGTCCCAATGCAACAAGACAATCAAATAATCCAAGGCCTGCAGCATAGAGCTGCTACGTTTGGAAAATCCTAGAGCTTACGATAGTTCTGGTTAGTACAGACTTAAAAGATATCATGGGGATCTCTTCCAGCTTACCATTGCTGATTTCAGGCAGATCAAATTTAGTGAAGTCCCACCACTGGAGCCGGTAAGTGGTGTTGGCAATGTTACTGGCCACAGCTGACTGTCCATCCCCAATCACAGCACCTACAGAAAATGCAGAAATAGTTAGCAGCTTAACCTCCAGAAGATTACCCAGAAAAGAGAGCTGGGGAGACAAAAACACAGAAAATCTCTCAAAATTCAATACAAAAACCTCTAGACTCTTAAATAAATCTTATTTACAGAAATAGAAATACCTCCTAAATAAGGAACAGAGCACAGGAAATTAACAGGACAGCATTTCCCTGCAATTCTGCAACTCCTGAAAGAAAAGAGAGTTGAGAGAGAAGACTTGCCCAGATTCACACAGCAGTAAACCTAATTAATTAATCTGGTGCAAATGCATTCTACTTATTGGTACCAGTTAAGCTGTATTTGACAGACTCAAAATTTTCTAGTACAGCTGTGAAGGCAGTCCAGAACACGTACTAAGTGTTGCTCTGACAAATCACACACATTTGTGAATATAATCCCTGCTACTACTGTAAACTCCACTCAGGAGATAGAGGTTACCTATAGTATTTGCCACACAGGAGGGACTGTAACAAAATCTTAGGCAGGAAGACCTACAAGCTAGCCCTTTTCTGCTCTGCGTGGCCCAGCCTAGAGCAGAGGCAGGGGCTGCCCTGACTCCAGGCAAATGATATGCCCCTTGCTAACCAACCACAGATTTGGGCAACAGCCTAAAACAGAAAGCTAAGCAGAATACTCAAGAAACTAGCACAAAGAACATAGTTTTCTAGGCAGCAAGGTACTGCCGCTGGTAACTCAAGTCGGCAAATATTTGAGAAAGCTCAGAGGCATTAAGTGCAGTCCTTGGGGAGACAAGAAGAAACAGATCTACCATAATAGTACTACACCCAAAATCTCAAGCTATTTGCAGTCTCTATGGCCTTCATATATGTGCAACTCTTGTACTACACATGTATGCTGGTACATAGAGAAACTCAAGGTAATAGAATTTGTTAAGGAAGACCAAAACAAGATTATCCTCAAGCACAAATGGGGAAAAGCACAGCTTCCAGAGCCTACACACTCTGGATTTCAGCATCTCCATACTGTCTCCAGTGAGAAATACATAAAAAAGTCAGTAGCTACACTCTTCCAGAAGGGCTGCCTCAGGACTTTGCTGCCACAGCAGCAGGAGTGGAAGAGACATCAATTTGACAACTCTGCACGCAGCACACAGCAGGCCAGTTGCCTGTGCAGAGAACTAAAATCTTGCTAACTGCTAGTAAATGGAAGCAGTGCAGAGGAAGAGGAAACTAGCGTGGCCGGATTTTTACTTATCAAATCCCAGCAGAACATTCAGGCTTGCAAGAAAAAACGCCCTGTAAACACACACACACTAACAGCTTTTGTTTCCTCTGCAAATTAAGACCAAGGTGAGCAGGACAAAGTAAGGAAGCAAATTCTAGACCAGTGCTGATACTTAAATAGAAAGAAACCCAGAAGGTTGTTGCTAGTCCTCTTTCCATTGATAAGCTCACTGAAATCTTGATTTTTTTTTGTTCTGGAGAAAGCTCAGAAACACACCAAAAGCAAGACTTATGAGCAAACAGCTTTATGCTGAGTACTCAGCTGTGCCAGGCCTCCAGCAACCAACAAACCTCCACCATCTGTCTGCTCAGTCTCTGTATATGCCTCTGTCAGAAACGCACATATCACCTGAAGAGCAGAATTAAGAATATTTTATTGCTCTTACATATGCCAAAGGCCTTGTTCTCCATATCCCCCAAAACAAAGCACTCCTCTGAACGGAAGATACACACCAGAGAAAGCGGATGCAATGCATTAATGAAATTAAATTTTGCAACCATAAGTGGAAGAAGGACAATTAAATTTTATGTTACTTCATCTTTAGAAGTCTCCTCACTGCAAGACCCAGTTTGGTACACAAGGGCAACTCTTCCACTGTCTTGCCTCCAGCCACCAGGTGGAGAACAGAAAATTAAGTTTCTGTACAAATTTCAAGCAGTGGGACATGCTGCAGGGCAACAGTAACTAACATCACCAACTAGATAGCAATTGCCTTACAGGACTGAGTCACATAAAGAAAACACTCTGCAAAGAAAGGCAGAAGTACTACTCAGGACACAATTCCAACATACTGATCTTATTTCAAATGAGCATTGATGAGCAAAAGTCATCACCTGTTCTGCAATGAGAACAACCTTTGTAGGTAGAGCGAGTAATATAGGAACTGGAGAATAACATATCCTGGGAGAGTGTGTGCTCCCCCTGCATCACAGAAGCCCAGCAACATCACAAACTGCTCCACAAACAGCAAGTTCATCTGGGTTATACAACTGTTGCACCTAGCGCTACAAGTACCATTAAAAAGCTGTTGGCAAATGGTGTTTTGGTTTTTTTTTTTTTTCCTGTAAAGATTCCAGTCTTCTCATTGCTTTCCTCAGAATCTTCAGGTTAGTTATGGTGTTCATTTAAACCTCTCATTCCCTTCACCTCCAAAGGTAGTCACATATTAGATGGATCAGCTAACAATGGAAAAAAGCAGTATCTTCCCTTGTAAAGGACAGCCCTGCACAAATTTCAGAGCAGCAAAAGCTATCAACTATGCTTCAGGTAAAAAATACCTCTATCAAAAAGATTAGGACACAGGGAACAAGGTTCACAGATTGAAAGGTGCATTTTAAGAAGGATTTGGTCCATTTCCCAAAGGCTCCAAGCCAGTGTGCCTAATATTAATGGCAAATCCATGATCTACATGTTGTTACTAGGTAATTACCTCTACTTATACTAATTATGTAATGGAGAAGTGTAATTAGTAAATTTGATCTAGCTACATATAACAAAGTGGAAAAACATTTGTATTACAAGCCCTGCCAGAAGCCTCCCACATGCAATGTCCTACAATAAAGATGATTAAAAGCACATAAACATTTCAGACATTGAAGTTAGGGTGCAAAATACCCCCCAACATGCTATCCCAATCTTCATTGTTCGCTTTTTCCACTGGTTGATAGGGAAGATTTGAAACTGTGGATGGAAAACTTAAAGTTAAAATCCTCACTACAGAGTTCCTGTTTTCTGTGCAACATGAGAACTCATTCTCAGCTGGCTTTGCCCGGTCACATTTTCAGCTTAGCTGAGAGTAGAAGAAGGTCCTGTTGTCTCTTAAGTTCTAGTACAACCTGGAAGCAAAAAACACACTTCAGCTTCTTAAATGTGGGCAGCAGATCACAGCTCTGGGAAGCAGCAGTTCTCACCAAGCACTTGACAGTCTGTCCTGTTTCCTGGGTCTTTCACCATTTGAAGGGATCACAAGTGACTGCAGTGGATACTAGAGGGTCTTAGGCTTGTCATCCCCATGAACTGAACAACCTTTTACTGCAGAAATGATGTAGATTTCAAAATACTAAATCCAAAGCCAAGGCAAATTGAAATGCAGTGAACGTAGGTTTGACTGGCAGCTTTTCTGCGTCTGTCTATCACGGTGTAATAAACACTGGGTGATGGCAGAAATGAAGATAAATGCTTTCAGCAGCCCCCTTCTTCCCCCCACCGCCCTGATCTACATCCACTCCCACTCAGCACATGACAAGAGAGTTTAAAGAGTGGGGGGGGGGGAAATCTTAACAAAGACTTAAAAAAAACTCCTCAAATCTTTTCTTATAGGCCACCTACACGTGACAGATATTTATCCGTCAGTCTCAATCCCCTCAGAGGGTCCAGCTCATCCTGGCATGTGAAGAAATGAACCTCTGCCAATCAGCTATTGCTCATTTATGAATCAAGCCATGCAAGCCAGTGTTTGAGCTTAGACTGAAAGGGAAAAAAGCGTGGTGCAAAACCACTTTCCATGGCACTCCAGCATTCCTTCAGTGAAGAGCAAAATACTTCCAGACTACTACTATCAGGGTCTCAGAGGAAGAGCTAATATTCTAGAGCTACACAGGCTTTGTGGTACAAGTTTCAAGAACACAGAACATATACATATTATAGGAATTTATTTCCCATGTATTTAATAGAAACCAGTGTTATTTTTTTTTTTCTAAACTAGATCCTTTACTCTCAAGTTTTTAGTGTCTGGAAGGTGCCCTCGTAGTAAGAGAAAATTTATTAAGATAAGCTTCAGGAAGCTGGAGAAGTCCCTAAGCTAATACATTACTCAATCTCAGACGGTCAATAGGCTCTGGTATAAAATTCCCCCTAGATTAACACTTGCATCTTTAAGCATGAGTACCTTTGAAAAGTAATTACCTCTTTATGAGCCCATTTGTAGCTATTGATATCAAGGTTATCCTACACTTGCAGGAAGGATCTATCACAGCTGACGAGTTTTACATTTACTAGTTCTATAGATTTACTATAATTCAGGCCCCAGGAAGCCCAAAACAAAGGACAAATCTATTTGACAAACCAAGGATAAAGCTCTTTGCTGCAAAAATACATCAGAGTCTTTCAACCAGTTCTGAAGCAATTTGAATTCAGCTGAAATGTGATTACCGATCTCTAAAGCCTAGTGGAGATGTAACATATTCTTGCACATCTGTGACCCTAAAGTATTTCATGGAGCAGCTTGGTTTTGGGACTACCTTTGATCACAGTGAATATATTATATCCTGAATAAGAATGTCCCAGCAAATCTCTGTTCCAGGCTACCATGAAGACAATGTCTTTGAAGCAGCCAAGCTAACTATCTAAAATTGGGCTGATGCTGTAGAAACAGTATGCATAGCAACCTGGTGTTTTCAACAATTTATTTTGCTTGTTTTTCAGTGCATCAGCAAGCTGTAAACAGGAAGTGGGCAAAGGGATTTTCATGAATGGATGCACAAAATGTTATTAAGGGTAGCTGTACGTGCGCTAAGCGCTGCAAGGATCTTAGATTCAATGTTAACTGAGAAAGCCTCAAAGAGGTCTACGCTCTCTGAAGGCTGAACCCTTCGAAAAGCTATTTTCCTTTACCCCAGACACATAAAAGAATAAGACACATAAGAATAATGCAATTTCCCATTCATGCTCATTCCTATTGCAAAATTTCCTTTTAAAAGGGTAATGCTTAGCATGCCCAGTTCCACGGTCTTATCAGCTACAGGGAATTTGAGCAGGCCCCAGCTGCAGATAGTGAAGATGACTATCCTAATAGGAGCTCAGTCAAGTGCCCAAGGGCTTCATTCACACTGTGAACAATGAAAGCATCTTATAGAAAAGCAAATTTTTCCAGCCATAAGTTTCAGACTTCAAAAGGAAATATTTACAAGAAACACAAACAATTAATGAAGATATGCCCTGCCCAAAGCCTCCATCCCCAGTACAGTCCCGATGGCTCCTTGACATATCACCTTCCTGACACTACAGATCTTCCTTTGTCTGATCATATCACCATTATTACAGAAACATGTCTGGGAAGCATTTGTCTTTGATAGTAGGGTCCAGTTTTCCCTCAGGGAAACCAGAAGATGTTAAGTTCTTTTTTCAAATTCATTCCCCTCTTATCTGAACTGTTTGCATCTCACCAAGCAGGCTGACATTTCTTCCCCTTACAAAAGAGAATTACCACTTCTCTGTTGTTGTTGTTCAGTCTGTAGAGATGCCCCAGCTCCTGGCACCCTGCTACGCATGGAAGCTGAAAAATCAGACACTGAACAGCATGCTGAGTTTCCAGAACCAGTAAAGGTTGAGCCAGCAATATTCACATAGAACGTCTCAGACAAGGAAAAACCCTGTGATCTCCTTGGTGACAAAAATGGTATCAAATCATAGCCTATGCATATACACACCGAGGCAAGTAAATATCACTGTTGAGGAACTCCTCATCCTACTCATAGCGACCAACAAGGAACAAACAGTTTTCTTTTCTTGCCGTTGGGTACCTCAGCCCCCTCAGCTACTGTTAGACACAGATAGAGGTCTAAGTCTCCAGCTTGTCAAGAACTTTCTGCAACCATCCAATATCAGATATGGACTGTTGAACAGGAAAAAAAAAACAACATGAAAGAGGAATTCCTTTTTTTTTACCTACTAAATCACTACCAACCAGTACTTAAAAGTACAGTCTTGCCACTATGAAAATCTGTCAGGATTTTAAACTATATTTGCACACTGTTTTTTATCTGTAAGATTCATAATCTCTCATGCCGTAAGAAAAAGGTGAAGAGAAATACCATCTGAACTGTATTCAGCTACAGGGAATTTGAGCAGGCCCCAGCTGCAGGTAGTGAAGATGACCACCCTAATAGGAGTGTCTTACTTAGAGTGTCTTACACCTCACCTTAGTGACAAGTGGAGAGCAATGTAACTCTAGCCCAATGACTGCTGGAGAAGAGAAGGGATGAATAAGACAAGCAAGAGCTCGACTTTGGCAACTGAACACAAAGTAATAGTCGTATCTTGTTAGTGATAGGTAATTATTTAGCTTATGCTTCAGAGGATACTTAAGCTTGCATAGTTGAAAAGTTCTTTCTTGCACAGCAGTAAGTACAATTCAAGAGAGAACCAAAGCCTCAAATCCTGCTTGCAAAAGAAGCAAAGCTGCAAGTCGTAGAGGTGTTCTTACATTTGTACAACTCAATTGAAGCCAGTAAGTGCTATTTTCTTCTTTATAAGAAAACCTTTATGAACAAGGACTGTCTGGGCTCAGCTGTTTGTTTTCTCCTTTGTCATTTACGATGCTTTTAACTGCAGTGAATGGGAAGTTCTGGGGGAAGGTTCCACTATATTGACTGCTTTATGCTATATAATGATATGCACGCATACACATTTTAAACAGCAAAATCCCATTTATTTAAGGACCACCATAAGATTCCTGGTATTCTGATACTGAGTACAGTACTGGAATGGTGTGTAAAGAGATGGAGGTGCTCCATGAAGCACACACGTTGAAATAAATATTGTCAAGCTAGACAGACATGAGGAATCTTCCTGAAAATAGAGACGCTGCATCATTAAAAGAGCTTGACAGGAAAAGATTACGGAAACAGAAAGAAACATCTATTACCATTGGCTGAAACAACTCACAAGATGTTTGAGAAGGAGTGGGCAAACAAGGTTTCTCTTTTCTTATTTGGGTCCCTTGCTGGGAAGGGGATTGAGTCTTCCAATCAGCTAAACTGGTGGAGCTGTTGTATAGAAGTTTCTGCAAACATCATTTCTTGTTTTGAGACCATTTCTTTATTTCCATGTGACAGCAGTATGTGTTAAAAGCATGCCTCATACTACCATATGATTCAAGCAGTAAAACATGTTTTCTACAGTACAGCCTTTTTGGGAAAATATTCGTGTACTAAAAATACATTCCAATCTGCATTTTATTTAACTAAGTTTTGGGTTGACCTTTTCTGCAGATTTTCAGCCTTTTAGATGATTTTGTCTGTATGCATAAAGAAGCCCTAACAAGCAACAATGAGTAAAGGATTCAAGAAAGCAGTTTATGCTTTCTTATGAATTTCTGTTATTCCATACACCATAAAATCCTTTGACACTTAACAGAATCAGTTATAAGAGCCTCAGCTGCTGCCCTAGCATGGAAGTCAGAAATCTACTGGCTGGAAAATACTACGGAGATAAAGACAACTTTACCTTGTCAGTGTGAGGAGAAACAATCTGAGTTACAGTCACTTATCAATCTGGGGGTCCATATCAATCTACTAAAAAATCACTAATAGAATGCATTTGAAATCACTTCCCAAGCAACTGACACTGCAAGAGAAAAGCATTTTTCACAACTAAACTGATGTGGAAAGCAAATGAAGCCAGAACCACCACTAGATGAAAAGGCAGAGAGAGTTGAACTTTGCAGTCTCTGAAGACACATATATTCTCTTCCTTCACCTCTGCTTAAATCCACGCATGAGGGCATGTTCACAGCCCTTCTTGCTTCTTAGCTTCCAGAAACAGAAGGTGACTCTGCAAATTAAAATGCCACATAGCTCCTGTCAGAGTTTAAGTTTCACAAAATCCCTGTGAAGGTGAACTAAGAAGGTCTCAATAGCTAATCTATGCTGTGTGTCACTCTGGCTCCTCCCTCTGCCAACTCTGCCCTTTGCAGTGCTTCTGTTCTCTCTTGTCACCAAGTCCCTTGCATCACTACCAAGCCCTTCAATAAATGCTGGTCAGAGCCTGCTTTTTAACCTTCAAGTCTGTGTTTATTCTCCGCACAAAAACAGAGTGAAATCTGTGCCTGGCAGGCATTTGCTTTTGTAAAGCTCCTTCTTTCCCTTTATAACTTTTCAGAGCATGAAATGCGCCTGCTAATCCTAATTGCCTGGGATGGAGAGTCTTGCAAAAACTAGACAAAGGGGGCAGCCTTCCACCAAGGAGTTGTGAGCAGGCACTAGACTCTAAGCTCTTGAGCATCCAGAGCTCCCATTTTACTTTGCTGCATTTCTGAAGAACATAAGGACAAACTTTCCCATGTAGCTATACTGGGAACAGTGACTTGCCTTCCCAGACTTCCCCTCACCTGCTTAAATTGCCCTCCCAGCAAAAGGGCTCATCTGAGCTCATCGTGTGATGTGACTCAGGCTGGGCAGAGGTCTCAAATGTTGCTGCTGGATCTCAAAGCAAAAAACTCTTAAGTATCTTTTGCTTGTCTGCAAAGCAGCACCAGCTCTCTTACCAAAGAAAGCCTGCAAGGTCCCAGTGGCATGTCCACAGTTGACTTTTCTATTAGCAGTGCCTTGGCCAGTAACACAGCCACTGAGAAACAGAATTGTTATAGTATTAAGACACTTCTGCTTCCAACAACCATTACAGAAGTTAACTTTCTGGTCTAGCAGAGCCTGTTTGAGTTCAGAGGAATATTTCTACTGCAACAACAAAAACCTCCTTCACAAGGTTGCTGTTGTCACCTAACCAGAATGTCCTTACCAACCAAGGTTAATGCTTGTGTCCTACCCAGTAGTCACATTATCCACACTACTAGGTCTATGACAGTTCGCTCATATAATAAAAATAAACCACAAATCCAACAATAATAACATGCTAACTCAGTATCAGACTAATCCAGTCTTGCCAAATCTGCTGTATATAGTTTTAGATAACTCAAGAGTTCCTGCAAGGGCCAGGAAGGTGATCAGAGGAATGGAGCACCTCTCACATGAGGACAGGCCGATAGGGCTGGGCTTGTTTAGCTTAGAGAAGAGAAGGCTGCGGGAAGACCTTATAGCAACCTTCCAGTGCTTAAAAGAGGGTCTGCTGGAAGATGGGGAGGGGCTCTTTATCAGGGAGTGCAGGGATAGGATGAGGGGTAACAGTTTTAAGCTGAAAGAAAGAAGATTTAGATTAGATATCAGGAAGAATTTTTCACAATGAGGGTAGTGAGGCACTGGCACAGGTTGCCCAGAGAATCTGTGGATGCCCCATCCCTGGAGGTGTTCAAGGCCAGGTTGGATGAGGCATTGAGCAACCTGATCCAGCAGAAGGTGTCCGTGCCCACAGCAGGTGAGGTGGAACTGGATGATCTTCAAGGTCCCTTTCAACCCAAACTGTCCTATGAGTATGAAAAACAATGTGTGAAACTGCTTTTACACAGAAGAACCTTTTTCATTGTGAGTGTGCATTTTAACTACATGAAATCCTATTAATCCAAACAAACCAGCAAGCCAAATGCCTGCTACCGCCTCTGCAGCTCTTATTGCGAGAACGTGTGCTTTGCACAACTTTGAATGTGTCTTATGCCAAAACACTCATGTGCAGTGGAAAAAAACCTCAGCAGTATCTTTACAGAGCACATGCATGCCTTATCAAACATCACATTGCAATAATACAAACTTTCACTAATCCAGCAGTATGTTCCCTGGAAAGGTTTGAATTCCTGAGATTTAAATGTGTATCAGCACAACTCCAAACTTCTACGCTGGAGCAGCTTTTCACTGTGGAAATAGCAGTACACAGTATTAATAAAAGCTCCAAGCACAGAAACACATTCAAAGCCTTTGTACTTGCCACTGAACGGAAGCCTAGCAAAAATTCTTACTGTTCTTAAACACATTTCAGGACTGCTATATTACAGCACAAGTCCTGTGTATCCAAACTTGCAATGAAAATGCTGTCTCAGCTTAGTCACACAGACTGAGCTAACACCACAATACAGAGCACTAAGCTTAACACCCTTAACGGTTGATTACATTTCACAGTCACAACATCCTGTGAGCAGGGTCCGTGGAGGAAATACTTATCTCTTCTGAATCTGTACTGGTCTAGGGAGGTTAAGATCAAGTCATACTCTCAGAGAAAAAAGTACCTCCATTAATAACAATGCAGTTCTTGACAACTTAAATAAATACCACATAATAAACTGAAAGTGTCTTAGCACAAATGGAGAGCTGGCAGGTGGCATTTATGAAATGTATTTTAAGAGTGCACTGTACTCATAAAGGGTCTCTTCTCAGACAAGTGGATCCTGCACAGTCATTGTGCCTGAAAAGACAACAGGCATGAACCTTGCATAGGGAATACAATGCTACAAAAACATCACTAAAGGGAACAATTTACGAGGTACCCCCAATCTGATGAGCAAAACAAGAGAAGGCAAGAGCAGAACTGGGAAGTAAGCAGCCAGGCTTGCTGTTCTCTGGGTAAAGCAGTGAACAGGGAGACAAAAAAAAAAAAAAAAAAAAAAAAAAAAAAAAAAAGGCAGAAAATGAGCAAGCTGGGAAAACAAAAAATCTAACGATAGTTTAACTAATGGGAAGGCAGTTTAAATTTAAGGCTTAGTGACATGGAAAGGAGGAAGCCCAGCCTGGAAGAACACAATGGAGAGACCACATTGTTCCAACACAAAAAATAACAAAGTAAAAGAAACCTACAGCAAATAAAAGTACTTGGCTCTCACAATGTTTTGAATACTTTCTGATGGAGGAAGTTCTGAGGGCGATTTGGCATGATCTAGATGACAGCAATGGAAACAAGACTCAGTCCTTATCACCACTAACTGTAACCCTGAAAATAGGGTGATCACAACTTACTGGTTTGCTCTAAGATTTTTGATTATACACTATCAATATCTGGAGCAGGCCATGCTTCACTGGAGGTACGGGTCACAAAGTGAAAAGAAACTGCAGTGAGAGGCTCCAAGATCTCATCCTCACAGTAGCAGAGCCAGAGGTACAGTCCTACCAGGTTGAAGAATCAGCTGTGATAACGGCCTAGAAGACGGTGAGCACTCCTGGTCAGTCTCTCAGTCCTAGGACTCAGCGTAAAATTACAGGTCCAAAGGACAATTTTATTAGGCCTCACAAGTCAAAGGACAGCAGAAGTTAGGTAGTAGCTCACTAAAATCACAGGACTAGGGAGAACAACATCCAGTTAAAGCTACTTTCTCTGCAAGCAGAAAAGTTATGATAGGGCTTTGCCTTCAGCTTTCACCATTTCCTGTGTCAACACAGTTGCGTATACCAAGCGAACAAGAGCTCTTCTGTGGAACCTCAGCAGCCTGCCTGGGCCAGGAAAAGACAGAAACACACCTCACGCTCCTTCCATGCCTTCCACATTGAGAACACCCAATCAAGTCCTTAGACACACTTGCTCACCTCACCTTTCAAAACCTGTTTATCTCATGTGGACTATAAGCTTTTTCTCTAGACTTTCTGTTACTGACTCCCTCCCCACCACAACTTATTATCTCCCATCATTTACCATCAGCTGTTCTCTCTCATTCCATCTATAATTTCCAACCTAGAAGCACCATTATTTATCTGCCTTCAGCCCTCTTTTTCCTGTCTTCTTTCCTTTCCACTCTGTCAATGTAGTTTTGCATTTCCTTCATGCTTTTCAGTGCCCTTATAAAGGGGGTGTGGGGAGGGTTTGTGTGTCTGTGTCGAGTGTTTGCCTCCTTTCCCCAGCCACACTCCCCACCAGACTTTGAGCCTGACCCACTCCTGATACCAGTTCTCATTCCACCATCTATTGCAAAACAACTCTAATAAAAACTGTCACCAGATCAATTCCCTCCACTTCACAACTTTTCCTCTTCTACTTCTACTACGGCACCTCAGAGAAGATACATGGGTCTGACTCGGCTGGTCTGTCATGAACCAAATTACAGATCCTCAACCAAATTGTGTGTGCAGTGCACCAGGAAACATCACATGGATGAGTGCATGCATGCCCACACCATGAATACTAATATGAACAATTGTTTGAAAGAAGACAAAGTGTTTCTCCAGCTTAACTGAAACCCACGCCTTCAAACCCTGCTGCCTCATCACCAACTTTGACTCATTCCTCAAACCATCCCCTCCTCCAGCCTCCATTTCCCTCTATGCAGAATCTCAGTTGCTTATGAGAAAATTACAAAGTAACATTACTTACTCCATCCTTCCAACTTTCCCTTCCCCTTCTGCAATTCCTCTCATCACACACAGAAGCATCTTCCCAACCCTTCTAAGTACTCCACTTACCTCTGACTTTATCCTCATCTCCCTGTTTTGTGACAATTCCCATCCCTTGACATTTGACCATACACAACACAAGTATGCACTAACTTCTTGCATCTCTAAATTTCTCAAGAGACTCTCGATCACAGTTTGGACGTCCAGGGTGAGAATGAGAAATGCATTCACCCTTGTGTTCTTCTCATCTCTAGCTCTCAAACTGCACCACAGGAATTCCCAGCAGTCACTTCTCTTTTTCTGATAAATCCAGTTTAGATCCCCTCCAGCCTACCTTCCATCTCTCACTACTAAAGCTGCTGTACTTCTAGTGACCCGCCTCCTGGTCAAAGCTTAGGATAGCTTTGTATCCTAAGTAGTGTAACCATCATCATTATCTCCTACTTGGCTAATTTTTTATTCTTTAATTACTCCTCCCTAGCCTTCTGTGAATGACTTCCACTGCTACCACTCTCATCAGCCCCCAAAGATACTCAAAGAGATAAATGAGCAATTATGGACATCACCACAACTTTTCCCTCGCTGATCTCTGTGCTTGCTGCCAGCTCTGAAGTTATCTATTGGGTCATAAGTCACACCTACATATTCCTTCCCACCCATCGCTACAAGAACAGGTGGGTTGAAGCAGCTTAATACAGCAGAAATTGCACATAGTTTCAGGCAGTGCTTGAAGCAAGGGAAAGAGATGTGAACCTCGTTCCCAGATCAGTAAGAGCTGGGCTCAGAAGCCAGGCTACTAGGGAACTCAGCAGGACTTGAGGGCCCCGAGCAGTTACATTCATAGAGGCTAGCTCACAGCTGCCACTGATTCTGAGCTCTCAGAAACACGGCAACTTCTGTGTGCCCCGGCTGCTGGATTACAGCCCTCACCAAGCTCAGCAGGAGAGTGTGTCAACCTACTGCTAAGAAAGCAAAATACAGCGTCATTTAGTACCACAGACTTGCAGCTTCTGCTTAGTTCAAAAACAACTCCCTGAGCTCCTGCAGACACTGGAGGTCATTCCCTCTTCTGCCCCACTCCAGAGGTAGTGGCAGAATAATTTTTAAAAAGACAAGGGTAAGGAGAGGGAAGACGCATATGAAGCACAACTCCACCCTTGGTTCCTCTTCATATTTGTTAGTGTACAAAATCTCCTGCTGCCTGCATTTACTTTTGATTGAGTTCTGAGGCAATGAATTTAAAAGCTGGTATAAGCTTACACAGCGCTCTCATCTTGACGAGGGCCTGTGTTTGCTATCGAACAAATGTTATTTGGATCCTCTGCTTGGTTTTCTTCAAGAATTTCTCTGTCTCATGCAAGACACCACCTTCTGTATGTTTAACACCCCAAACCCCCCAAAAGCTGACAAATGCAGCTTTTATATTTTGTGAAAAGTCATGGCCTAAATTTATTTTCCCAGGCTCTTCCATTGCTAAGGGCATGTTCTAAAACTCCTCCAGCCTCCACAACATAGAAGAGGGCGATATCTTAGTGTGGCTCACGTTAAGAGAAACCACACAGGTAAGGTAAATGCATCTACGGTGAACAATCCTACAAGCCAAAAGTAATTCCGAAGGGGCAGGCAAGTTGTGACTAACCTTACAATACCTTCCCATACATCTTCCTCTGCAATCGAGGAATGCCAGCGGGCCAGAAGCATAAAACCAATAGAGCAAGCTGAGGTAACGATACTACATGGAGGGAAAACTACCACTGCAGAATCTAATAGCTGGTAATAACCTTCAATTTGTATACATTAAGCAATAATAGACTGATACATTAATGTTCAATTATAAAGTAAAACCCTATGGCAGCAACTATAAAGACTCAATGGTACAATCCTATCTACCTGGAAAAGGGAGCTGGAAATAAGCACACAGCCTCCTTATCAGATCCCTTATACAACATACAACTATGTTGCCATAGCAAGAACTTCCTCCATCTGCATGCCATGGTGGCTATAAAAATGTCTATGAAGATATTCTATATTGGGTGTAGCAGATCTGGCTCAGGGTTTGCTTTGTGGTGGTTGTATTCCTCCCCCCCCCCCCCCGTAAACCATACAAGCAAAAATCATGACTCTCTTCTTTAAAGATGACAGCCAAACGTGGCAGGCCACTGAGAATTCCTACCCCTCCGCACAGCAGATCACACAGGTCCCTGCCTCCCCCCCCAGTACTCTAGAGCGTGGGTAATTTTTTTTATTATTTTTCCCGCTTTAAAAAGGAGGCAGCAAGCTGCGGGAAAACACTTTTATGGCTAAGTGAGCTTTACCACCCACAAAGCGACAGGTCCCCAAGGGGCCCTCACCGCCCACAAGATGAGCACTTCTGCAAAGCCTTACCCCTTCTGATATAATGATATCTAGAAATTAAATCACTTTTAACAATGCACACAAAAGGAATCAGCCTGCACACTTCACTTGTAAGAACATCATCACCTCTCCCCAATGCCTTTCTGAATCTCAAAGCCAACCCTAGCTTCCCAGCCACCAATACAAAGAATGGCTTACTAGGAACGTCTGCATCAACAAACACAAAATAAAAGCTTTCTCAGATTCAGTGTTCACTTCCACCATGCTGCACTGGAACAGACTACAGCTTGTGACATAATGCAAGTAGTTATCGGGACTTCTCCTGCACGAGGACCTCCGAAGACATGCCCTCAAGACTCCTGTGCAGGAACTGTGGGACCAGTCCTATGGTCATAAACTTCCCTTCGAACCCAGGCAACAATTTTTATAGTTTAAGCACTCCATGTACTGGAAAAAAACCACCTGTTTCAGCAATTAGCTACCATATGGTAAGTGGTGAACTTTATGCAGCAAGATGTCAAGAAATAAAGAAATCAGTAAGAACACCACTCAAATATCTGCCATTTCTTCCAGTATAAATTGGTCTGACATCAGCTTCTGCATCTTTCTGTGCCTTTTGTTTATTGAATTAAAGGGTGCTCTATTAGAAACCTTTCCCCCACATAGATATATCTAGTCCAATCAAGTAACAACTACTACCTACTACTTCTTTGATTAGCTAAGTACATCAAGCTTATGTCATTCTACAGCCTAAGTTTTCCTCAGCTGATTCCTCCCTTCAGCAACTTTGAGCCCTTCTGAAGTGCAGGCACAAGAACTGCACATGGATTTGCACACTATCTAGATGGTGTTAATATAACCATATAAAAAGATAACAGCAGTTTCATACTCCCTGATATCGCCTGCTTATACAAGGTCTCAGGCACCATCAAGACAAAAATTCACATTCCCTTGGTTCACGTGCAATTCCTGAAAAACTTTTTCAGTCACTACTTTGCCCCAAACAAACCTTCACAAACTGCAGATAGGATGCTTATTACTTGTCTCAAGGTACCTAATCTCACTCGGGTCTTAATAATATTCACTTACCACAACGTATCATCAGCTGGATTATCACTGGGAATGAAGTGACTGCAGTAAAGATCTGCCTTCCAAGTAAACAGATGGAGATTGCCACTGTCACACTCCATATTTTACTGTCTATAGACAGAAGCGCATTGATCCAGACCCCAAAAACCAGGTTATTTGAAAGACCAAGAGCAACAGACTGGTAACACTGAAATCAAGGCTCTTCAGAGTGCTTAACAGCTGGCTTGTTTGAAATATATCTTGCCTCTGGCTCAGAGTCATTCCGTAAAACTGCTTCCTTCAACAATCAAAAATCTTCCCTCTTGTTTTAGCCTAATTTAAGGCTTTAATTACCACTCTGTTCTCATTTGAACCTTCTTCCACAAATGCATACGGGAAGTCTATGTACCAGGGCTGCTAATGATAACCCTGCAATTGCACCATCACCTGTTCTGGAAAACATGATGGTAAAAGTGTCATTAGCACTTCAAGGCTCTGTATTTGGGACCTCTTAACCCTTTAGTAAGACTTTCTCATGTGGAGGACAAAGTCATACACATTTCTCTAACAAACTTCTCTCATGGGGCAGCATAGCCAAGGACAACATACTGCAAACATCTCCACAACTCCTGAAACGCAATCAATCACAGACACTGTCTGGTGCACTTGAGTAAACGCAGGTCTTTCTAACTACTGCCAATTTCAGTGCAGTCACATTTCTAGATACGAGCGAAAAATCCCCTGGCACCTCAGACATCATCAAGCACATCCTGTAAAAGAAAGCGGTTTGCACTCACTCTGATCAGAAGAGTTGCACTCATTCTAATCTCAATTGCTAAGAAAGTTGTAAATTATGCTCATAATGTACAGCTGCTAATCCACACCAACTCTTTCTGTAGACACTCATGCTACATAAGCAGGCAACTGAAGGGCTTTCAGCTTTCAGTTCAGCATACCAAAACGAACAGCAAATGAAAGACTCTCGGCACAAAATAAGTATCCTTATGGATAACATCCAATAGAAATGAAATAAGCAACCTTAGTAACAAAGCATTCTCCAGTAACATCTGCTCTCTCAGACAAACCTTGAAAGAGCCAGAAGTCCTCTGCAGTTAACAGCCATCACAAGGTTTTTACCATAGGCTTAGCAACAATGCCAATACATGCAACTGCAAGCAGCCAGACTTACTGTTGAAATATAGTATTTAACACAACTTCAGTGAAAACAAACTCCATTCTCAACTACGCTGAACCCAAACATCATGTCACTGCTCCTGTGCACCCACATGATTCAGAGAGTCAGTGAAGATCAAGGGTGGAAAGTACCCCTAGACGATATAGTTCACACCCCTGAGCAGCAGCAGGGTGAATTACAGCAGGCTATCAGGGACCACCTATAGTAAAACTTGGATATCACCAAATATGGACACTCCACAGCCTCACTGGAGAAACTGTTGCAGCATTTGACCACAATTGAAAAAAAAGTTTTAAGTTCAAATGGAATTTCAATTTGCATTCATCGCCTTTTGTCCTTTTACTGGGCACCACTGAGAAGAGCCTGGCTCTCTTGTCTTCGTTCCCTCAGTTATTTATGCACAGTGACGAGATCTACCTGAGCCCTCTCTTTTCCAGGTTGAACAGTCTCAGCTCTCTCAGTCTCTCCACTCAAATCGGACTCTCCAATCCCTTATTCATCTTTGAGGTCCGTTCACCACATTAACTCCAGTATGCCCATGCCTTTCTTGCACTGGGGGTCCAGAACTGGACAAAGCACCCCAAATGTGGCCTTACCACGGCTGAAGAGAAGAATCACCTCCCTCAGTCTGTTGGCAATGCTCTTCCTAATTCAACCCAATATTCTGTTGGCATTTTTTCCTGCAAGAGCACATTTGCTAGCTCATTTTCAACCAGCTGCCCACCAGCACCCCCAGGTCTTTTTCTGCAAAGTTCCTTTCCAGCCAGTAGGTCCACGGCCTATACTGGTTGACAGGGTCATTCCCCCTCAGGTGCAGGACTTCGCATTTCTCTTCACTGAGCTTCATGAGATTTGTTGGTCCATTTCCCAGCCTGTGAATGTCCCTCTGAATAGCAGCACAATTTTCTGGTTCAACACCTATTCTTCCCTGTTTTTCTGTGTGGGAACTCTGAGCCATCATCCAGATGAAGAGTGAAGATGTTCAGCAGCAGGTATCGGCCCCAAGCAAATGACTGAACAGGCCAAAGTCTGCTTTCCTGAAGAGCTTTTCCCATCGTACCATCCTGTACATACCTCCTTATATATCTGCATATGCGTGAAGTGGGCCCCTTTTACTCATTTTGAGGCATAAACTAGAAGAGCAAGGCATGATCAAAGACTCAGAAAACATTCAGTTATAAGACATAAGACTAAGTCACTTACAAATAAAACTTGATTATAGCACTTGTGCATTCGCTTAGCTAACATGTTGGCTTGTGAGGCACAAGAAACAGTATTTTAATACAACCAGGAGCTGCAAAACAGTTGTAAAAACCTCTGCTGCATCAAGAAAAGTGCAGTGCTATCTTCCTACATATAAAAAAAATCAAGATGTTGCGTTTCTCATAATACCAAAATTCTACCTACTGAGTCCTGTAGCCATGTTTTGAGTACGAAATGTGGAAAAGGACAGCAAAAAGTAGCAACAAAGAGTTTACCTACAATGAGTCTCCTTGCATCACATCCAGCACAACTTCTGATCAAGTACCCTTAAATACAGGTAGCTGAAAAGTTTGTAGTCTGTCACACCAATGCACAACACACAGTAAGAAGGAGCACAAAGTAGGAAGGGAAAAAAAATAAACAGATGGCAACACTGTGGTCCGAGAAAGAGCTTCTACAGCAGGCACACTCATTCACAGAGTAAAACCAAGTTCCATACTGAGAACTGAATTTGCCACAGTACTGCACACCAAACAATGGTGACAATACCTGCTTCAAACTGCAAAAGCAGTAACAAATAAAAACAAAAATCCTTATCGCACAAGGCTCAGTCACCTTGAGCAGCGAGCTAAGCATGCACCATCTGACTGGTCTCAAAATATCTATTAATACTTGCAGTCCAGAATAAGTTTGTGCTTTTGTGTGGTGTTTTTGGGGGGGTTTTTTTCTTTTTTTTTTTTTTTTTTCCTTAAATCTAAACAAAAAGCTGCAGAAAGAGAGAAAGGGTATAGCCCCTCCTAAGAAGACTGGATTACCTGCTGCAGAGTGGTAGGGTTTGTGTACTGTCCCAGTTACTACCCACTGGGAGGTGGAGAACAACTCCATCTTTTCAGCAGATAAAGGTAGAAAAAGAAAGCAGGTAAGCAGTGCTGACCAACAGTATAAAGCTATGTGTATGTTACCTTGGCACTGTCACTCTGCCAAGCAGTGTTTACTTCTGGAGGCACAGGAAAGAACACCATTGATACAAACCAAGCAGCTGTTGCTTTTACTCCTTTCAGAGTTCCTGTTCTTAATTTCTTACATCACCCTTGCTGCTTCCATTTCATCCCCTCTGCTCAGACTCCTCAGCATCCCTTCAGCACTCGGCTGTCAGGGCAGGATACAACCTGCCTAATATTAGGCATCTAAGGTATTGACAGCAGAAAGGTAGTCTTCCAAACCTCCCTTTATAGTGATAAATAGACTGGCAGCTCCACAGAAGATTCAGAGCACTTAAGTTCAGCTTGCTTCAGATGATGAATCAGAGCAGAAGTTTTTTTTCCTCTTAACTACACAGGAAGCTTAGCCTCCCAGATCAGATGCCCAAAAATTACAGTGTAAATACCACCTATGGTGCCCATTGCTGTGGATTCTTATTTCCAGTTGACTCGCAATCCTCTCAATTAACACATTCCCAGACTTTGCAGATTGACATGAACTACAGCTTGAGCTGCAAAAGCATAGAGGAAATATAAGATTAAAAAGGACTGAGCAAGGGCAGGCTTTAAAGCACTAGTAGCAGTGTTTTGACTCTTTAGTTCACCTTTATTGTTCAATATTTAAGAGACTTCTGGACCGTGTCCAGTTCTCAGATGTGAAAAGGCAGCTCTTTCCATATAAAGACATTGATACACAAAATATTACTATAAAAATTATTTTAGAAATTAAACTGGTTTTGGAGTAACTCAAGCCTTGACAGTACTCCAGTCAACAGAATCAAATAGGGGATAGCATCTCATAAGGATTCTGATGCAAGGTCATTCCCACTGCCATTCCGTCACCAGTGCTTTGCACTCTTGATGTCCCAACCAAAGAATTCAAATTGAATCTGTTGACAGCTGACAACAGTGAAGTGTTTGTGCCTACGGAGCACCTCTGCTGCAAAACGAAAGAGGCAAGTGAACAAAGGAAACAAGGAAGCAGGGGTTTATGAGCAGCCAGCCAGATTACATTCTCCCATTCCAGCATGCTAATTGCCCTGATGCTTTCTAGCTGCCTGTGCTTTATGAATGTGACAGTGTACAACAGGAGCGGACATCAAAATGAGGATGACTAGTCGCACAGATTCTCACTGCAGAATTTGATATTCTGGATGGGAGGGAAAGGCTAAATGGAAGCAACACACATAACCTTTTCCATCACATAAATGCATACGTTAACGGATTTCTCTCAATACCACCTACCATCCACATTCAGGAGACATCTAACTAGGACATGAGAACTAAACCCCCTTTAGCTCAGAGGAGCATTTATCTGCATCAAAACCAAAGCCACCAGCTGGGGAACTTTTCTGGGGTCTTTACACAGGGCTAATATTTCAGAAGAGATGGTCTGTGGGTCATTCAAAATGCTAATGACATGAACCACCTACCAGCCCTCGTTGTCACAGGGTACAATGCTACAGGATGATATAGATTAGAGCAGGAGAAAAGGTGCAGATGGATTGCCAATTAAAGCACAGAGCCAGAAAAAAAGAAAACAAGCTCATTGATGTCTTGCAGTGCAGGGAAAAAAAACCTGATGTACTACAAAAACGAACTCGCTAGGGAGAATATAGCGTCAGTGGAATGTAGCTATGTGATTCTTGTGTAGCCACAAGAAGCTATACATTACTAATTGGTTAGCAAACAATGTAAGACACTTAAAATATACCTCAGGCTCTAGGCTTGAGGAACGTGAGGTATATTTTAAGTCTCTTTATGTTGTTTAGTGTCCACAGATGTAGATCACAGAAAGACCACAGAGAATGAGGTTAGGCAAAGGTTCACATCTTTCCACAGCCAAGCAGCATCCAACAGACTTGCAACAGAACCACGCTGCATAGAAAGTCACAGGGCTGTGATTATCAATTGTATTACTCTACAGATCTATCTATTCTGAAAAGCAGGATTAATCAGGATACTAATCAAAATTCATGCAGCTGTCGCACATGAAAAGGCAGAAGCAAGCTTACGGCAAAAAGCCAGTGATAGACAGCTGAAAGTACAGACTGAAAATGACACTCATGCCTTAGAAAACTGTACAGCAAGCCTTGCCAGTGCCCATACCTATTAATGGTGAGAAAAACAAGGGTACATGAGAGACAATTGGGATGTGTTTTCCCATCAACTTTTTGCTGGCCTTCTTGAGCTTTCCAATCACCTTAGTCCTACTCTTTACAGTTGTGCATCACTGCAAGCACAGTTGAAGGACAGGGGCATCTCAATAGAATTCACAGCTCACTGCCCCTGTATGCAAAAGAACAGGATTAGGTCAAGAAGACTTGAACCATGGGAGGCAATCATACCTGCAATGCCAGAGGAACTGGAGAATCTGCCTGCAATTTGGTTTCCAGGGTAACCAAAGCAGCCTCTTATCATGATCATTTTCATCATTACAGCAGAAGATAAAGGTTACTGGGCTAATTCTAGTTGCAGAAGCAACTAATACTCTGTCCAACTGTATGTATCACAGGCTCATCAACATCCATTTTTACTGGCCTTAGGCTAGAGCTGTTCACTTATATTCGAACCTTAGCCCTAAACACAGCTAGAATGATCAGCTGGGGATTGATTTGCTACATCCACCAGCAGGAACCTTAGCTAGTGGGTCTGGGTCAAAAATGTGAGAGGTCATCGCCCTAATTCTTATAAGGGAACTATCACATGCTCAAATAAAACTTGTCACAGAAGGAGGACGATATTTATCCACCATCTTAGCTAACTTTCATCCTGATGAAACTTCAAATGCTCTAACAATTGTGCAGTAGCAGGTTCTGGCTAAAGAAATTCACTTGAAGACACATGACCTAGAATTCCCTCAGGGAGTCAAGCTCTGAAGAATGGGATACTTATGTGATTTTTGGGAAAACAGCAGCTGAACGCCACACTCCAAAGTTCTAGATCCCAATTAAATGCAGGCTATCAACTGGTTCTTAGCGTCACCTATAGCCTCAGCCATACGCCAGTGTAAGTAAGCATAAGCCAGTGTAAGCCATACCCCAGTGTAAGTAAGGCCACAGTTTGCCTAGGCAACCCCAGTGGAGATACCCAAAGCTGCACCATTGATACTCTTGTAGCAGGTCACACAGGGAACAGGTGTGGGCTACAGAAAAATCTATAATATTGAGTTAATTCTTTGAATATACGCAAGCATTCAGTGTTCGGTCTGAATCTATTACCCTGAAATAGCAATGAAATCACTAATAAACTGTAAATATACAGTGTTGTGCCACTCAGCCCTTAAGTCATGCTGACTTTGGATCTCCCCATGAGGTAGAAAACTCAGAGCAACTGTGCTGGATTGCATTTAAACAAATGAAGTCTGGTGGCAAAGCCAGAATAGACAAACCTGATCCGTGTTCATGAAAGGAAAAATACTTCGTTTATTGAGATGCATGAAACTGAATAGATGCCTATTAAAACAAAGTGATGTGAGACAGAAGCATTTCACAAAGCTAGGTAACTCTGTCACAAACCAGCAAACTTTCATCTATCTGCAAGTCTCCTGCCGGGTAACAGAAAAGTCACACTGATATCTGTGTCAATTTTTAAAGCCTCCCGCAAAGTTCCTTGGCAAACATAAATTTTCTTATTCATCTGAGCTTCCACTGAACTTAAACTAAAGCCTTCCTTGTTTCACTACACCATTAGCATGTCTCTGCCCATCCCAAAGTAGTCAAAAAAAGTAAAGCCTAAAGGAAAAGTTCACATAAGCGAACAAGAGGTCATAAGCACCTCAGTGGCAATGAAATGGTTTTATTTTAAATGTATTTACTGATTTTAAAAAGATAATAAAATGTACATCTGTCTACTCCCAGATGCCAAAAAATATCCATGACTTGGCCCTCAAGTGACTTAGCAGCGTCCTACTCACAATGTGACTTAGGACAAAGAGAAATTTATCAAAACGAACAAAAGGAAACCAACCAACCAAAATAAAAACCTGAACACATAAATATTCAGCTTAAAGTAAAAACAAAAAAAAACCCAGTAAGAGGTGGTAAACACAACACTGTGCCATGTGTTCCTTGGATCCAGAGCCAGGCATGTGAACACCGCTGAACTTTGCAGTGGTACTAACTCCCATTACAAAAGCTGAAACCTCATCCCACAAAAGAGCTCTTTGTATTTCCTGGAAGCATTCAGGGGCAGGAAGGAGAAGAAGAAAACACCTCACTCTGTTGGCTTGCAAATGGCAGAGAACCCAAGAGACTAGAAGACCAAAAAGGCCCCAAGATGTGGTATTCCACTTGTATCGCCGCGTGCAATTGGCCAGTCCTATTGAGTGATCATCTCACTTCAGCAAGCAACCACTTCAACTAGCTTTTACTGTATGGATGTTTCCTTGGAGACCACAAACGCATCACTTACAGCAGTGCACCAAGGAGAGAGTCCAGAGGGCAGTTTACAGCCCACACTACCAAGAACCTTAGAAGACCTGCCAAACGAACTCTCAGTTTTTTTCATGAGTCTTGAAATAAAGAGGGAATGTTGAAGATTGAAAAATATGCTAGTGTTATACTAGTATTTTAAAAGGTTGAAATAGGATGAGAAATGTCAGTCTTGTCAGCCTGACATTGATTCCAGACAAAATAATGAAAAAGCTGATATCAGACTCAGTTAATAAAGGATTAAAGGAGGACAGTGTAATTACTGCCAATCAACATAGACTTCACAGGAAAATATAACTTGTCAAACTACCAACACTTTTTGGTGCGATTACAAGTTTGAACATTAAAAGTAACAATGTTGATGTAATATATTTTCACATGGTGCTTTATTTTGTACCAGAAAGCACAGTGATGCAGCGTATCATACCAGTTGATAGGTCTAAACTGCACCAGTAGATAAGGAGGCAGGCAGGAAGGTGCTACACGGACTCATTGTGGTTCCAGTGCTACATGCAAATTAGACTGCTGGCATGGAGACATCTCTGTCTGTCATGTTGACTAGTATCGCTTCGTTCTCCTCCTAAATTCCCACCTACTCTACCCATCTGCTGCCATCTCTCCTGTGGTTTGCCTGGAAGTGCCTCAGCCCAGGGATGGCCACCAGTCCCTGGCTAGTGCAAAGCCACTGTGCCGCTGTACTAGCCAGTCTGCTTAGATAACCTGCAATTTTTAGAGGTTCATTAAGTCAGACTGCTCTAAGAATGTCTTCACAAGGCAGCCAACCCTAGCACAGAGCTATTATTTGGAACAGTTACATGAGAACAATACTTAAACAATAGAATGCTTTTCGTATAAAGCAGAGAGCTGAGAGTGAATGTGGACAGAACCTGACAGTAAGAGCTTTGACATTAAATTTAGTCAGCACACCAAAGTGATTCACGCATCCATCAGATCTCTGCTGCTTTGATTTCCTCTCCGCACAGAGCAGTAAGTGGGGCAGGGGGCAGGAGCAGAAGCATAATTGTGTGTTTTTTTCCCAAACAACAGCTCTTACTCATATTTGACCACCAAAATGTACTGTCAGGTTTTGGAAAGCTGCCACATTAGGAATACGGGGTTTTTTGGCATCTTTTCTCAAATGCTGTAGAGGTTACATAAGAAATACATTTGGCATTTATGCATTTAAACATAATTCAGAAATGACAGTCTGGGTACATGGTAGGATGAAGCACTTTAAGGCACTCAAACTTAGATTAGCTTGTGTTAATAGGAAGATAAAATGATTGATTTTTCCCTTAGCCAAGGCTGGCAACCTGACCCTCACTACCAGGCCACGGTTAAAGTATTTTTGAGCTCGAATAGAGGTTTTTCACTATGATAGTGAAGAAAACTACCACAAGCTTTGGCACAGGCTAACTGAAAAGGAAAGCACGTTATCAGCACTGCAACTTTCAATAGCTCCAAAATACAAAATGGAAAAGGATGATGCTGCTGACCAACATAAGGAACACAAGAAATTCTCTGACCATTCCACAATAGCAGCCTCATTTTTTAGCTCTCATCTTTTATGCCTCCATCTAATATTCACAACTTCTACTGTCCTAGTTTCTGCAACACATTAACATGTTTTTGAGCACAAATGTAAAAAAACATTTTGAAAGCTGAAAGCACAGATTATTATAACAATGTATCACAAGCAGCTGCTGCATTAGCATAATTAATTTTTTAAGTCAATAAAAGGCTTCACTGTGGAGTCCCAGCCATTCCAGTGTGAGGTTCCGTGATGCCGTAGGAACCAACAAACCTGACCGTAAGTGGGCTCAGCACAGCGCCACATTGAAAAGATTGATCATGTTTTTTGAAAATCCCATGATTACAATTCCTGCCTTCTTTTGTTAATCTTGGCATACGCACAACAAACAGCAAACACATATTTGGGGGCTCAAATTCCCCAAAACGTACAAGGAGAAAAGTCAGTCTGTTTCCCAGCCACTAAGGAACAGACAAACTGTGAGTAGGACTGGAGAAGGGTTGAAGGCAGGTGTCTCCAGCAAAGCAGGGCCACACAAGAGCTCTGCAGTGTTGCCTGGCAGCAAGTAATTATCTGCCAGTGTGCTGTTTCCACGTGCCACAGCCAAAGCCCACACAGGCAGCAAGTACGGGAAAGTACATGCGTCAGCTAAAGCTACAGGCCAGCTCCACTCTTTCCTAAGGAAAAAAGTAAGCAGAGGTGCTTTGGAGGCTAGCCTTTGGCTGAGCTCTTACTATTAGTGCAACAGCAAGGTCTATGAACCACACTCAAATGTCCATAGAGATAAAAGTACGGGAGATGCCAGAAATCTCTTATCAAAGACAAGGCCACTGCCATATTAAATTAGCCATGCAAAATCAACAGCAGTTCCACCACAGAATGTTGGGAAAAATCCAATGAAAAGTCTTAAGAACAGGTTAGATAAATCCTGTCCAAAATGTTTTAGGCATAGTTGATCATGCCTTAGGATAAGGAAAAGGGTCACACAGTAACCTTTCAACATTCTCTCAGTGGTGGTCCTGCCGTTACCTACAGGAAGGAAGAGGACCACATCCCAATATACCTATCCATACATCATCCCTCGTTCTCCCTCAAGCTTCAAGAGGACTCCTCTGCACTGGGGTTAAATTACAGAGCAACACAGACCCAGCCAAAAAAGACCCACCCTCAAGATGTGTGTCATCTACAACCACCTCATTCATGAACTGCCAGAGTGCCATACTACTTTTTCCCCCACCTCCCTTTCCACCTCCGCATGCCCTTTAAGGCTCCCAAATGCCTGTGTGCTGTATGTGGTGACAGCCAAGTTTCTTAATATGCACTTATTAAGAACCTAATTGAATCCCGCATTGCCTTGTGTGCGTCTTGCCAGCCGGAACACGAACAAGGCACCCTATAATTCAATTAGAAGGACTTGCTGCAAGCTGATGATTAGTCTGTCAGGTTGTTAAGAAAAAGACATTGAAGAATATGGGAGGAAGTTAAACAAAGGGAAAATTGTTAACAGCACCCCACCCTGATTCATGCAGATACTCTCATACACAAACTTGAGCTGTGACATCTGCAATGCCCAAGCACTTGAACGGCAGCTCACCATATAACTCCAGCAGTCCTCTCTCATTTCAGGCAACTTAAACAGAACCTCAAAAGTTCAAATGAGACTTCTTCCTCATGAATCTTCCTCTGCTCATTCACAAGAAAAATACCACTAACTTATAAAACTACTGCAAACAAGGAAGTCTCATTACCTGCCAAAACTCTGTTGACAGAGGAATGAGTGGCTAAGCCAGGCTGTCCCCGTTCATGGAAAATCCCAGCATAAGGCAAGTACTCTGGCAGCAAGAAGCGTCTGCAAAACAAAGAGAGTGAGGTTACATGAAGAAAGACATCACCGTATTCTACAGCCCTGGATAGCAAGTGCAATTACGTTGAAGAAACATGACTACATTCCAGTGGACTAACACAGAGGGAAGGCTGAACTCCTGTGCTTCACCAACCACTGCTCTGCTTCAAACAAAAGATAAATTAGAGATTAGATCCTCCGTTGATCAATGTGGCTGTGAAGACCAGCATTAAGCAAATCCCCCACAATAGCCTCCTAATCTCAAACCAGCATGTGCGCTAAGAATCTCCAGTCAGATTCTTTTCTCCTCCTATTCTGCCTTCACACCATAGCCACAGCCCGCAGGTGAGAAGCACTAAGACCATGCTATCCTTCAAACATCACAGGATGAGCTGATCATACTAACATGCCATATCAGTGGACCCAGAAATTGCAAACCAAGAATACAGCAACAATGTACAGGAAAAGGAACACATCTGAAAGCACTAGAGGAGAGCCTGTACTGTAACTGGTACCTCCAGGATCTCCACACCCTTTTTTTACTTACATGTACAAGCCTTACCTTGGGATAAAGCGCCCCAGCGATGGTGCAGACATGCGGGCATTGCGGGGAGCTCGGTGCCTGGATCGGTCTCCATTGTCCCTTCAGCAAAAGAAAAAAGAATTATCAGCCATTAAAAATACTATGCAATCAAGTATTCTCTGAGAAAAGAAAAAAACCTCAACAACGTCACTTATTCATCCCGAGTATGTCTGAGATTCAATGGTTATTTGGCACTAGTCACAGGCTTCTAATTTGAACAGGTTATCCAAAGAGGCTGTGGAGCTGCCAACCTTGGAAATCTCAAGACGTGAGCTAGACAAAGCCATGGCTGATCCATTCTGATTCTGGCAATAACAAACCCACAACAAGGAAGCCAAACTTGAAGACCTCCAGAGCCTCCAGCAAACAAAATTCTTGATACTGCATTCATAGTCCACAAGAGGACCTGTAATTATACAGAACGTAAACTGTGAAGAAAATAATGAGACTCCATCACTGACACTGGAGTTCCGAAACAGACCTCCACAGTGTTTTATTCTTCATTCAGAGCCTTTGAATCACAAGGAAAGTAAGTATTCCATATGCAACACACTAGCAGCACATTCCTAACCCAAGCTGTGCATTTTATATATTTTTTGTTTTGCTTTTTTAAAGTCAGTGAGCAAGAAACGTGGGCTGAGAAGAAAGTCCATTACGTGGCTGTTTCCCACACACTTGAGGAACCAGGAACACAAGAGCAGAGGTTGTTCTGCAAAGCTCGTTAGCATTTCAAGCTATTTTACCAACCCCAAATCTAAATCCAAGCTCAAAGTTTCCATTTCTCCTCCCACTGCAGAGGCAGCATATGCAGTTCACAGCCAAAGCTGCACCTTGCCCTGAGACTTCTCTGTAACCAGCAGGGTTCCTGAAATCAGCACCATAAAAGCTACTGCTGTTCTTTTAACAGAGGCCTCCAGCCTATTAAGATGTTGATCAATAATGGAAGGAATCCTGCTAACTCAACCGGAGTGCTGACATATCAACTTTTCTTGGTAAAGAGAAAAGGCTAAAGGGAAAAAGAAGTGTCATGTTCCAGATCTTGCCACACACAGTAAGAGCTGGTAAAAGCCAGACAAGAAATACACTTTTTACAAGTCCGAGTAGCAGTTTTTGAAATGATGCTGACTGGCTTTTCTCATAGGGCTGCATTAACTTGGTTTTCAAGGTCTGCATTTGCTTTGGACATGAACAAGAATTAGAAGATGCTTCTGAAAGGCACATGTATCTGCAAGAGGAACAAAAGCAGTAGTACACCCTGCAGAACTCTCCAGCTGCAAATAACCTCTGCAGCAGGTTTCAAAAAGAATGAGGAATTGACTCAGGCAGCAAAAGAAAATAAAGGTGCAAAGTCTCCTAAAGTCCAAACCAAGGGACCTAAAGCAACTAACTATTCAAGTTTTTTAAAATGCCACTAACCAACACACTTACCATACACAAAAACATTTTAGGACACAAATTTTATAATCAATGAGAATTTCTGATGCAAAAACTCCATCCTCTGCTGTCCTCTTCATTGTGTATACAACCCTCCCCAATATAAAAAGCCTAAAAGGGAAAGAAACACAGACTAGACTTTTCAGTTTTCACTGCAACAGCCTCTACTGATTCAAGAGACTGGAATCTATTTTTAAATTTTTTTAAAGGGATATTAAAAACCACCACGCCCCTACTGCCCCTGCCCTATAACTCAAACAGCAGAGCTGGGAAGGAGAAACAGTGACAATCCTTTGAGAATGCTAGAATTCCTCTTTACTGTATGGGACGTGCAAGATACACTCCTTTGTGCTAAAGAAGAGTATTACTAAACATTACTCTGAATCACTAATTTACAGAGTCATTTATATCTAAACTCCCATGCTCAACTACATGGAAGAATGTTTCTAAGCGTCTAGTGCCGAAATGCTAGAACAGCTGATATTACCCTGGTGCCAGCTGAAGATTATTTCTGCACCTTCTAAAAAGGAAAATTAAAAAAACCCTACAGATCAGTGAAGATGGGTGGCACTTTGTGTTATTTCTGTACCACACAGAGCCTGCTGACAGAGGGAGGAGAGCAGATGTTAGCATGACTATAGTGCCATCGTGAAGCAGGCAAGAAATGAGAAGTTTCCAAAGTTCTCTAAAGTACTGGTGAAGATCTAATGCTCTACTTTCTATTTAGTGTTAACTACCTACGGACTCATTAGGTAATGATTTGCAGGGGATAGTTTCATTAATGTAACCTGCAAAAGCACATCCTTCAGAGCATGTGTGTCTACATTAAAAAAACCCTCTTCTGTAAAGCAACTCAATAACCTTGCAAAAGTAAATGAAACAAAAATGTACCACAGCTAAACGGTGTAACAGGGCTAAGAAGGTGCCTCATAATGCCCTTTGTTTTAAGTGCACCAGCAAATACAAAGGGCACAGCCAAACTTTTGCGCTGCTACAATATTAATGAACCAGGCAATAGATTGAGCAGGATGCAGGGAAAGTATCAGAAGTAATCAGCAGGTAAGGTAACAAGGGAGACTGTAATTATTAACAAACTAATTTGTCTCAGAAGGAAAGCTTCAAGAACTAACAAATGATCAAGACGACTTTAAGGACCTAGCTCGAAATGCAGGTTACTCATAGTTTGTTCAGATACCAGCATAGGACAAATCAAAACAGCAATATGCAAAATAACGCTATTTTCCCCCTACCAACTCTCAACACTAACATAGAATGGAGCAGGAAAAAAAAGCAATCCCCAAACATTCAGGAGATCTACGGACCTTTAATAGAGTATAAGAAAAACAAGTTTGTCCTAAACTGGGTAAGACAGTCAAATCTCCTTGATTTTTTCTGCCACTGTTTTGCCTGTTTGTTGAGAGAAAAGTTGACCAATTTAACTACAACAGGGTGGCAAAGACAGGTCTGAAAATAGAGATGGACATGCAAAACTTTGCATCTTGAAGTTTGGGGAAAGGCATTCTTTATCATCTGGTAACTTGGCTACTGCATTAATAGCTGAATGGATAGAGAAGGTAGCCAAGACTGTCAGAAAGAAAAAAAAGCTATGTTCTGCTTTTCTATCTTGGCAAGATCTCTCTCATGTTTAGAGACTGTTGTATCAGGAAGTGAAATTAAACACACAGCATGGGATTTCTAATGCAATCTGTTGGTCTAACTGTTCCCATCGTAGTCAATATTAAAACTCCCACTAACTACATTGCCAATAGAATTAGGTCAACAATGACCATTTTGGAAAGCCATTTAATTATCAGAGCTAGCACCAGTAAAGACATGCAAGTTTGTAAGAATCAAGTTATGTCACACCAAGCCACTTGTTCCATATTGTCAACATTTTATCATGTTTCACATGATCCAATTTAAAATGCTAAATCAATTTCTGTTGCAGAGGTTAGGCACTTGCATACAGAAGAAATGCTAAATAATTGGTGAAGTGGCATCTACTAATATCCTTAGGGGATGGCACTGGATTGAGTTGCACCATCTTGATGTAACAGAAAAAAGATAATAACATTTTCTCAGTACTTCAAACGTTAAGTAACTCCACTTGCTTGCTATCAATTTAAGACTGCAGGAGGTTACTTCAGAGGACATGGCACAGAGAGCAAGAGTAGCACAAAGCAGGAAGGGCAGGAGTAGCACGAAGATCATATCTGGAGCTCAGAGGAGGTTACTAGAAAACGTAAACGTATTTGGTTTTAGCATTTGGTCAAGTCTGACCCTAGGTTCTCTAAAAAGGGAACCAGGAGAACATCATATTAAGCCGGCCATACTAAAGACAAGAGAGATCCTGAAGTCTTGCAATTCACTTCACAGGATTCTCTGCTGATTTAAACAGAGGCAGATGATGTATCCTGAGAAGGGTGCACACACAAGAGCTCTACAAGACAAAGTGTGTACTATGTTTTACATAAGGTACAGAAGTAGGAAAAAAAAGTGGTGAGGGGAACAATATCAGAAGACGTTAAAATTTCATTTTGTCCTCTGTCCAATTCTGCAAGATCCTGACCATCTCCTATAAATGAAGTTAGGTAAAACTGGGAGAGTTTCTAGGAAGTAAGACTCTCAAAATAGAGTTAAACACAAAATAAACAAAATCTTGGCATTCTGAATACTTCAGTGAGGTACAGATATCCTAAAAGACAAAAGGAAAAGCCACACCACAAGTTGGTTGTTACTCTGCAGAGAGATATAATAGCCGGAATAACACCTCCTGGATGAGCAGGACTAGTCTCTTAATCAAAAAATATAGGTTCCATCCAGTATGTGATACTTTATGTACAGTCTTTAAGTCTCAGAGAAGTTGTAAACTTAAACCAGGAAAAGGGGACCACCCTACTTAAGGCTCTGAGAACAAGAATATCTCACCTAAAATCAGTATTATGTTTGAGAGAAAAGACTCAAGACAATTGACTTATCTCCCAGCAGAGGCACTATTTGCATCTTGTAGTGGGAAAAAAACAAGTCGGGACCACTGGTTCTATGAAAAAGGATACAAATGTATTGACATCCACAGACATTAAAATGACAAAAACTCTGAATTAAAAGAATATACATAATCTGGTAAAAATTAAAGGTAGAAATATAAATTTATGTACCTTAGATAAATAGCTATGGCTATTATTGAAGGCGAAGTACTTAAGGCAGAACAGAAGGAGACAATGAGAAACAAGAAAATTTAAGCAAAAAGAAGCATCTGCTACACAAAGTCTTTCCTGGCACTAAACGTATGAAGACTGTGGAGCAAACTCCCAAATACAATACGAAAAGCCAAACAAAATTGAAGAATAAAAATATTAGAGAAACTGCAAAGAGCAATGCTGCCCAGCTGGACAGACAGGATCCAGAATAATAGATTTCTAATATAGCTGCTTAATACAGTAATTGCTTAAGAAGTTGGGCAAGTAACCCAAGACATGGTGCCTTTCCATCTTCCTATGCTCTTTTGAAGGCTAAATGCCAGTCTTTCACTAGCAGCTTTTTCAAAGGAACACCAGGGAAAACTTATATCTATTTATAAGCTAAAACTTGCTATAAAGCAGTAGACTGCTGAGTTCCTAATGGCTCTTCTGACCAGAGGGAAAAAAAAACCCAGCCTTGATTACCTCTCAGAGGGTTGTTCGGGGGGAAAAGGTACTTACAAGATTAAAAATGGCACTTCAGAAGATCAAGTGTTTCAGTGAAACATTGCATAAGAGAGAATTTATCACCTGGTCAAGAGAAACAGCAGTGCTTGCCCATTAAATACCAAGGATTAATTGCTTCAGAGAAAGACTGGTTTGGAACTAGAATTAAGCACTCACTCTTATCTAGCCCAGTATCCAGCTGTCTCTACTTTAATGACCTCATCATTTCATGGGCTTACAAACTGATAACACCTTTTAGGGTAAGACTGATACATTCCACAGCTACAGTGAACAATTAGAAAACAGAAACATCAGAGGCCAGAGGAAGGCCCAGAATGCCTACTTCCCAGCCTAGACCCAGTACACAAGTATTAAGGAAACCACTGTATTCAGTGTTTTATAAAACAAACAAACAATTAAAAAAAACCAACCCCACAACAAAAAACATGGCATTCAGTACTGCAATTGCCCTTCCTTTGAGATCCATTAACTAGCAATTTACAAACATTCATCCAAATATGAGCATGATCACAGAAAATATCACTATGGCTAATTAGAATCACTTACTTACAAACCTCACAACTGGTACTCACTGAAAACAGTTTGTCAAGCAAACATAATCAGTTGCCCCATCAGGCTTCAACACTGGAATAAAATGTCAAAAGTAAGCACAAATGTCTTCTTTCTTTCTTTCTTGTTAGTGCTTTTCTGTTTGGTTGGTTGGTTGTTTTTTTAATATATCACATTGTTATGCTCCTGCTCTTCCAACAGAAACAGAAATTAAAAAGTAACTGCACAAACACCTCTCATGTGTCAGACCTACAGGCTTGAAGAACACTAACCACTGCCTGCTCTGCATGGCCAGCAACAAACTAATAAGTGCTTGCTTCCTAATCGTTCTCATTAACTCCAGACATTACCTACTAGGTGACCTACTTTGACTCGAGTTTCACAGACACTAAATAAAAACAAAAAAGAAAACAATGAACATAGTTTGTAAGCAATAGAAAACCTCAAGACATCCATCTTGACACCAAAACTGCTTTTACAAGCCCAAACAAACAACAGTATGGGACATGACGTGAACTTTTCTAGCAACTGGCATCTTTCCAACGGCACTCACTCTTTCACCGCCTGGCTGTGAAGACACTTGCCTTGCTGGAATGTGACTTGATGGCAGAACAACATTATGCTGGAGAGTTTAGCAATATCCTGCCGTACTGCTGCAAGGAAATAGCCATTGCCTGTCACTGAATCCAGGCAGCATTATTAAGCATTAAGACCAAGATAAGAGGAATATAAAAGACTGTCACAAAAGATAAAGATAAAAAGAATAGGGAAAATGAAGCTGCAGGCTACTATGAGTAGATCACAAGCCATGCTAAAACTCTCACTAATCTCTGAAAAATGAAGTTCAAAGAGTAGATTCAATATCATTCCCATTCATCCAGGACCTGTTAGCATTCTTAGCCTGCAACCGTGTTTATGATGATGAATATAATTAGCATAAATTGCTATTTCTCTGGAAGCAAAATGCCAGTACTAACTGCTCCAGAAACCTGTAAAAGAGATGAATAAAAAAAAAAAAAATAAACAAAAAAACCTCCAAAAAAACAAATAAGTAAAAAACAACAGATAGTGACCACCAACTTCCGTCTGCTTTGAAAGTCAGTTTTGAGAAGATACATCTTCATCAAAAACAATGACACAAAGCCACAAGAGCCAAGAACCAGCGGCAGAGGAACTAGCATCAAAGCCACAGATAAAGGGGCCCTAGGAAGAAAAGGGAGGTAAGCACAACAAATAGCACTCCTGCTTTTAATATATTGATCTGAACACAAATAACAAATTGCTAGCAAGAATATTAGTTGTAGCCGCTCAAGTGAGACAGATAAATTGGCCCAACTAAGACTTTCAGAAAGAAATTTCTGCTTTTTCTGCAGCATACTGACGTGTCATGGATCCTAAAAATCTATTTCCACCTGCATTTAAGTGACGTGAAAAGCCCATATAGATTCTCACATCTCTCACCATGTCTTTTGTTAACCTCAAGTGTAAACATCAGGGTAGCAAAGAGAAAAGTTACAAAAGAGCCTAATTGCTCTTGGAAATGTCGCAGTTTACATATGCTATCTTTCTACTACTACACCAAAAAGGCTACTATTGATCAAGCCATCCCTCTTACCACCTTCATTGTGCTCTATCAGAACTTAGCACTCAGCATCTCATCCAGCCCGAGGCATCAGCTTAAGCTATAGTCACTCTGCAGAGTAATCCTCTTTCCTTATCTCTGGGATTCCCTGTGTCTCTGTCTGCACAATGACAGAACCTGTCTCACTGTTCTGGAGCTATAAATCAAAAGTCCATACTTATCTCAAGTCTTGCAAAAAAACTTTAGCCATTTCAATCTCCCCCTTCTCCTGCCAAGAAAACTTGGCTCCTATTTGAAGGAGTTTCTTTTGCAGACGGCTCAAGGTTGTCACAGGAAGCAAAAAACACTGAAATACAGAAATGCATAGTGTACAGCTGGGAAGAAGAGCAGTAAAGACCAAGATTGGCTGTACAAAGAGTACGAATTCTACATGCGCTCTTAGTAGCTGGTGCGCTAAGGGAAACCAGCAGGAGCATTGTGAATTGATTGCATTTCGGCAGATTAGTGCTCCCACTGCTCTGTGTCTCTAGCAAACAATGATACAGAGTCTGAAAAGACAGAGACTGGATTCAAACACAAGCATGGGATTCCTTCACAAGGGTAAGGAAGAAGTAATTTCAGTAAATGGTAACCTCCAACCTCTCTCTCCTCACTCAAATGCTCCAAAATCTCTTTCTTCCTCAGCCATTTAGCAAACCACTTGCTTATTCTCACCCTGACACACAATTCCCTTCCTGAAACCCACTTCCACTACTGCCCTCAAGAAGCAAGAAGGAGAACAGAATCCAAACCCAAACCTACCACCCAAGTGCTCACTGCTGAGTAACCGCACTGCCGCAGCTGTTGTTTCTCTTTCTCTCCCTCACTGCATTACATGAGTTCAGGTACAACTGCTCCCTGCCAGCTGCCGACTAATATTTTCAGGTACCACTGCAAAGTATAGGTTCTTAAAGAAGCTGACAAGAAAAGATATTTTAAATGAAGGCATTCCAGAAGAAGGGCGATTGCCTGGCTATCTCACATGAACGCCTAATCAGCCATGCACTTGTCTCCTTAATAAATAAGTTAAACCAAAATGCCAGCCTGATGCAGAGCACTGACATGACACAAATCAAGATTCCCAAACCAAACACTTAACCTATGGAAAAGGCCAAACAGAACCTACCATACTATTGTCTGAAATAAATGAAAATCATATTCAAGAACTTACAGCTCTAATGCAGTGACTGTCAGCTGACAGGCTGCGTTGCAGGAACTTAAGATTCAGCAGTTCTTGCTTTAACAGTATCAATAAAGCAACCCAAAATGGCATAAGACAGGCATGGCTGATACTCATGTGCCTTAATGCACTTATGAAGAGATGCCTGCGAGACGCTCATCTGAGAAATTACAAGTCTTGGTCGAGAACGTGCCTTAAATGAAAGGATTTTAAGTTGAC
The DNA here is from genome assembly GCF_017976375.1 of Cuculus canorus. NCBI lineage: Eukaryota > Metazoa > Chordata > Aves > Cuculiformes > Cuculidae > Cuculus > Cuculus canorus. Next base: position 51,486,945 of record NC_071405.1, read on the forward strand.
AAATAAAGCCAAATAATGTCGCCCTGAATCCTGTAAGCCACTCATCATGTCTGCAAAGCAAGAGCCTGCTTTCACAAAACTGGGATGCCCATTACAGTCTCAGTAAAACAATCCTACAGCGCTCATGTTCTCTGTCTCAGTGGTCAGTGGTGTCTCAAAAGAAATTAAAAAGATAAAGCATCAAAATATGATTTCAGGCCTGTGAGATAAAGCCCTTCTTGCTGTGTGGGGTCCATAAAGACCTTCCTAGCCTATGACAATCGCACAACTGAATGGATCCACCCCACCATAGATCCTCCTGGGAAGAAAGAAAAAGGAGAGGACATAAAAGGGAAAAGCTGCAAACATTAAAAGAGTGTAATCTCCAAGCCACTTCATATCTATATTCTACCAGGCAACCCACCCTCAAAAGCAAATAGAGGAGTCATCCACAGTCACACCTCTAGCCTTGGCTTGAAAGTCTTTACAGAACTAGTGAAGGATTTGAGCAAGGCTTTCAAACAGCAAGCTGGTGCACTCTACTATATAACTGCTTTTCAGTCCAACAGATAAAAATCAGTCTATATTTGTGTATTTGTCCCCATGCCATGAAGTCAGAATTCATCTGCAGATACATCTTTACATTCTGACCGACTTAGAATTACAGATAAAAAAGAAAAAAAACATCTTTGAGCTATCCAAGGAATCCTAGGAGTATCACCCAGTCTCCAGCATCAGAACTGTTCTACACCAAAGGAAGTCTCCAGCAGAGACTCAAACTCACTGAAGTCAAAAGAAATGATAGCTTAGCCCTAAAAATCTACATTTGCTATGCGATCCAAACATAAGATGTTGAAAAAAAGACCTTGAAATTAGAAAGTTCAATATCTATGACCTGTCTATAAAAAAAAAAAAAAAAAATTTATTTTTACCTGTTATGCTGGAAGACTGAAGCGACCATCACTCTCCAGAGATTCTTATCCCAGAATATGACTTTTCATTTTAACTTACAATTCTGCTAAAGCTAACCTTAAAACCCACTCATATCAATTTATCTCTTAATAACCTAATATTAAAATCTGTGTGTATATATATATTAAAAACTGTACTAAATGCTTTCACACAGATATGACTAAGTTCACAGTTGCCAGTTGTATTCAATAAGCAGTAAGATGACAACAGTGACAGGTTAAACACAGGCAGCGCATGCAGAGAGGTAACGTCTTATTAGACCAAATAATACAGGTATAGCATATGTTTCCCTCCTCCTCTACTGTCCATAAAAACTGGTGTAATAGAAGGATATTACTAATACCTATTAAAAAAACCCACTACTTCACATTCTTAGACCAACTATTGTGATCACAAACTAAACACATTTATAAATTAATTCAAATGAGACTCAGGAGAAATTGTAAGAGGAGCGGCTCTAGCTTAAATTTAGAGGCCATATGCTGACACAGAATGCAGAGATCAAGTTTTTCATGCCCCTTACTAGGTCATTAGGTAAACAAAGCTGAAAAGATGACATAAGGAAACTCCAAGGAGGACAAAAAGCCTCAGAACCCTATAAAAGATGAGAGCTGAGGAAGGCTTGTTTCCCAGGCACTCTGCACAAGCACAGGGCTCGCTCCTTGACCAGAGCTCTATATGTCGTAAAACCAACTGATGTTTAATGACCCTTACACCTTTCTCCTGATCTCTAAGAAAATGAAAGAAGAGAACATTTATGAATTACATAAAACAGTTTAGAAAGATAAAGCATAAAGGCAATTTGCTATGGCTTTTACATTAAAAAAAAAAAAAAATTGCTAGATTCCAGAAGAAAAGCATGAGCACATTAGCAACTCCCTGTCCTACACCCAATCTGAAGAAGCAGCAAAGTCAGAGCATTTAGATCAGGGCAAGAAAGAAATACAAGACTTTGCCCAGATGAGCAAGTAAAGGAGTGGTACAGGAGCCAAAAGGAGAAGCAGGAACTCTGTAGAAGAGATTTCATTGTGAAGTGTCAGCAGAAGAAATCAAATGAGTCATGAGACAATTTCCAGCTCTAAGGGCCCCCACACAGCAGCTCCTTTAATCAGCGAGGAGAAATAATGAAGCAGAGAAGGAAAGAAACAGCATGTCTGGAATGCACAGACCAGGGTTCAATATGAAATATTCTACCAATAAATTCAGTCACCACACAGTAAGGAATAAATACTTCTTTCCGCTCACTATGAAATGTAAGACAACCTTAGCATGGCTGATTGAACTGCTTCCCTGACTAGGTGCTCTTACTGTGTGAACATTATCTGCAGGGGAACACACTTCTCTGCAGGTATTTGCCTGGCTCTGCAAATGAAGAACTTGCAATCTTTTCTTTTCCCAGCAGAACAAGCCACTTCAGACAAATGAAATAGGATAATGGAAATATTAAGGTCTATGCTTGCAATTCACCTGCCTCACAAAAATGGGCCCAGCAGCCACCCTATTTCTACTCTTCCAGGCCACAAAGCTGCTTGGGAGAAGCTACTAGGCAGTGAATCTTCTGCATTATCTCCCCTCATTTGTACCAACAAGGCCACAATGACAGGGAAGACATTCACTCACCCTGCACTTCTGAATATCTAAGTGTTGGAGCATGAAATAACAGTTTCATAGAACAATCTTCTACGGGGGAAAAAAAGTCTACTACCACTTAAAAAGTCAGAAAGGCATTAATCACTTGCTTTTCTGCAAATAACTAGTGTTATCAGTGCCGTCCATAAAAGGACTTCACCCTGACACAAAGGACATGGAGTTTTAATAATATGCCATCTCAAGTATGTGCCACTGCAGCAAGTGAACATGAAAGTTATGATAGTAGCAAAGTTGACAGCATCCTCTGCTGGCAGCAGCAACATAAACCCAGATTTTTGAGTTCACAGCTCCCATTAAACAACCCCCCCAACTACGCTACCACCATACACTACTTCTATGACTGTCCTCAGAATCATACCGTGTTTTAATCACAATACTTAAGGTAGCCTAGGAAAATCATATTTTTAAAAGGAAATGGCTGAAAAGAGACTAGAAAGGTCATATTCTCTTTTCTGCTAAAACTGATTTTAACCTAAATTGCTGAGGTTTTGGTCTCTATGCCATCTAAACAATCCATTACTATATTTCCGTTTATTGCAAAGGGGTTGCAAATTTCTTTGCAGGGATTACTGGGTATAACTGAAAGTCCAGAAGCTTACGCTGGAGAGCTGACTTAAAAAGTTTGTCAGGAGAACCACTCAGAAGGAAATAGTGGCTTACAGGAGTACTTTTCTAAGGTTTGGATGTGGAGTCATCCCTCACTTTGACACAAGGCCCTTTGCTCTCCTTGCAGAAAACTAACCCTTAATTTAGCACAGATTCACAATCACCACGTCTTCCAAAAGAGCCAGTTCTAGGAACTTCAGCTAATTTTACAAAGTTGTACAGACAGAGCAAGTAAAAGTAACAGAACATGTCTGGCTGTCTCTTACAGCCTCAGAAAAAAGAACCAAGTCCTACAAAGCCCCTCAGTGGTTCCTGTTCTATCTCAATGTTTGATGGCTCTAATAAACTTTTGGCTCCTCATCTGTTCCATGGGAGAAAAAGATTCCCCTTTTCGCTATTTAACCAGACTTTTAAATCTGGTTAGATAGTCTTATGTGTTGAAGGTAGCCTAAAGTATCCTTAAATTTCCTAAGAGAAGTTACAAGACCCATTTGTAGCAATCGCTGCTGTAATTGTTGATTGAATGACTTAACCTGATCCTACAGGAAGCCTGAAGTGTCTTTGATTGGCAAACAGTAAGAAGGCACTAACTAGTCTTGTGCTGATAAGTCTGAAGCAAGAGGGCAAGGCAGCATGCACACTTACTCAAAATCTTCAAATTCCAGATCATTTCCCTCTACAGATGGGCTTGAGTTCTCTGAAGTGGAAGAAGAGGAGGAGGAAGAACGGAGACGGTTTTGTTGGTATCTCATAGAGCGTTGTCGAATACTGTCCCTCCGGGAAAGATACTGGATCATCCTCTGAGCATAATATGCAGCAGGAGACAATCTAAGCAAGACACAGATTTACAGACACTCGTTACACAAGTACAGAATGACAGCCAGTCTTATTTTTCCTTTTGAGCTCCAAGTGTCAGGACAGTAGCAGCATATCACAAAATTAGCTGTTTGCATTTTATTCGTGAGTAAGACAGAGTAAATAAAGCAAGCAAGTAGAAGTAATTTTCCCTTTATATGCTACACTCCCACTTGATTCCCTTGTTGTGCAAACAGAAGCACCACACAGTACCTACAGACAAAAAGCTCATCCACAGCAAAGAGAAGTTTGCTTCTCGTGACTCTATGGAGTCCATTGTTCCATTTATTACTGGTATACGCAGCTAACTCCAGCAAGCATCCCTGACAAGAATCAAGCCCACTCCCAATGTGAACTCTGCTTGCAATGCCAAACAGCAGCAGTGTTCAAATAAACACTGAAGGAAGGTGCTGTTGTTTTGAGGGTACTTATGAAGCACCATGAAGTATCAAGGAGGAGAAAAAAATGTTAAACAGCTTTGTTTAACTACTTTGTAATCCAAATGGTAGGGATTTCATGTAGTGGCAATTTTATCAGATCCAGTGGGTGTATGTTAAGAAAAGCCTTAAAAGCTTTGCATCCCACTGAAAGGAAAACCTTCCTCTGCAATTAACTCTTAATTCTCTCTCATGTCTGAGAGAGAATTTGCCCTTGTCTGCATCAACTCTCATACACTAATATTACCTCCTTCCTTCACACTAGATAGGTATAAATGCTCTTTTTCCTGCCACGCATATATCCATAGCTCCTAGCACATGCTTTCTATGACATAGTACTTAAAGTCCAGATATCTCAGATACTTGAATAATCATTTCTTTAGCCTTATCCGTATTGGACTCAAACTCTAATTTAGGGTGAGGACATGAAAATACACCCCACACCTCCCCGCAACTGGACATTAAGATGTCTACTCCTTCAACATCTAGCCCACCTCTCATTCCATACATGTGTTTGAGCTTGTTCTTCATTCAATTCAAGTTACCAGGCTGGTACGATGCAGGGTCATGAAAACATAACCTCATTTCCTGCAAAGGTACTACAGAGAAGGTACTTCTAATAGAGAGAGCAGCCCAAATTTTTAATATACAAATGAAACTGTGAAGAGCCTTAAAAAAAGAAGTCTAAAACAAAAAAAACTCAAAGGAATAGTGAATTCCAGGGGGTAGTCAAGAGATGAAAATATACTCATTTGCAGTCATAAAAAGGTGGCTTGTCTACCTTAAAGGCATGCCACTCATCTTCAGAACAGAGTTTCAAGCTAGATTTGTTTTACAGTGAACCTTAGTGTCAGCCATCATCAGCGACCAATACCACACAGTTCCACTGTGCTGCACTACAACCAGTGACATAAATACAAGTCCATAATCAACTCTGATAAAATGAGTGTTAGAAGACTTCTTAATTTTTTTCCCTTCCAGAGCTGTGCTGATTCTATGGGAATGTATAGGGAATAAGATTTTGCTTATATATAGATAGCTTTCATACCCACAACAGTATGAGCAGCAAACAATCAGACCATGTCTGATAAAGTGTTCCACTACTGTCCCTAAAGTCAGATTGCAATGGAAAACTGCATTTAATAGTATTTCTAGTAAATGCTCCCTAGAGCAGAACAAAAAAATGTACTAATTCTCGAAAGGATAGAATGTACTAATGTTGTTTTGGCTGCAGATACCCATCAAGGATATTCAGTCTCCCATTCCACCACATATTCAGAGCATATAAGCAAAAGAGAAGTTCGCAAGAACGGCTGCCATCTTGGTAAAGAGGCAAGTTCAGCAGACAGACTACAGGCTCAGGGGTCTAAAAATGTAGTCAATAAGCAGCAAAAGGGTACCATACACATGGTTTGTTTAGGATTCCTCCTGGATCTGTTATGCACTTTTTGATGAGTTACAGCTGTTTGTGCTTATATAACATAGAAGGCTTCACTATACAAACAAGCACTTCTTGCTACTCTCATGAAGACTTAATAGGCCAAGTATAAAAAAGCAAGGCATTACAGCAGTGCACTTAATAAATGAGGACTTGCTGTCTTCTTTGGCCTTTTCCATAAGTCAAAAGCTCTGTATAAGCCTACAGCATAATGTCTACATAATAGTCTACAGTATAATGTGCGCCTATAGAGAAAAAAAGGAAATATGGAAACAAGGCAACACTGGAAAGTATGAACACTGGCCTCAGTAGTCCAGCAGAGTAATCATGAAACATTTTTCTTTGCTAATATCACACCAAGGGAGGGTTTTACAGAAGGATATGAAGAACGAGTTTTGCACATATTTAGTCTTCTCAAATTATGCAGCACATCACAAGAAAAGAAAAACACGATGCTTGTTAGAAGAACAAGAAATAACAGGCAACAAAGAGCAGCTGTAATGGACAACAAGATACCGTGTGCTGTCAGGAAGCTGAATCTGGCATGTAGACTGCATAGACTGTGAAAAAGATTTTCAAAGAGAAGAGCAGCATAAATCTGATACAGAGAGAAAGGTGCATGGGATAAAATACAGAAGGGCAGAAAGAAATACATTCAAATCAAATGGCTAAAGAATTAATCTTTGCAGATGAGTGCATGCAGGGCAAACAAAGCCCCAAACTTGTATTCGTCAGGCTGTATCTGTCTTTGGAATACAGTTATGAACACGAATAGGAACCACAGCTGAGAGCCAGCATAAGAGTTTTAGCTGACCTAAAGGGAGGAGAAGGCTGCAAAGCAGCTTAAGAAACACCAGTTAACATTAAACATACCTCTTTAGTTCATTCAGCTATTGTACACAACTATAAACCAGCCCCTGACCAAAGTCTACCAGCTCACTAAACACGTGCCAGTCACAGAAAGCTGCCTAGTCCATTTATTTATTGTCTGTGCTTCTAATAAAGCAGCAGCAAAACACAGAGAGAGGTTATCCAGTAATTCTTAAACTAAGTTTGCAAAACACAGGGCAGCAGGCTGTATCTTACAGCACCACAGGAGATAAATTAACCTTGTCTCTGTGGTGACTGGACCCCCTTTACTGGAGCAGACGGTTCAGAGGAGGAGAGGCTACGCTGCCACATGACTGCCTCAAAACAAGGCACCGAGTGGGATAAATGCTACAGTGCAAAAACCAGAGCCAAACAGCTTCTGCCTCATCCAACAGCCATGTCATCAAGAAGCAGTGCATTCCCTAGGCACCCAGTGCTGCTGGCTGACCACCGAGAAGTGGACAGCAGCAAGGAACTATATTGCTAGCATTAGTAAAGTTCAAGTATTTTGTTTTAAATGGCCACATGAACACTAAAGTGCAAGCTACTACATAACACAGTGTCCTCAGCTACAGCCAGATATCCAAGCCAGCCAGCTGTACCTATGGATAACATGACAATTTTTTAGACAAAGGCTGCTTCTCTTCATCCTCGCCCATTTCACTGTCTTCTCAGGAAGTAAATTTTAAAACAAATCACAAGAACATCAACCGGAGAATGTCTAGACCTAGTTCCCCAAAACAGCCACAAGAACTGGTCTATCTGCACTTAGAGTACTATATTGCTCAGCAGACCCCCAAGCTTTTCAACATTTCAGAAGCAGTGACACCACCCCTCAACCATGCCAGGATGTTTGCTGACTTCATTACAGCTCACCCTTCTTAACGTCTCTCAGCAGGCACGCTTTAAAGGGGTTACTTGATCAGTGTCATTAATTTCCTCCAGCTGACCACAATGCTGGTAAGGACACCAACTTTTCGTCCCTCCCATTCCACTTACACCTTCAACTCGCAGGCCTGAGGGTCCCTTTCTGGGTGACTTTCTAGCAGTCTTGTTTTTTCTGGAGACATATCTACCAAACACCCTTGTGACGCTTTACATATGCGGCCTGGGAGCATCTTTTTGAGTATTTCTATTATAAAAAAAATTTTGAAAGGTGTTCTTTGATGACAGCTTTATTTAATTCCTCTGCAGGTTGTTTTTTGAGCTGAGTACATATGGAAAACATGCAGAATGACAGAACAGCCAAGCTGACCTCAGAGAAGTTCAGCAAGGCCACTCAGAAAAACTGCTGCATTCTACATCAGAATATTCATTCTAAATCCGAAGGAACTTAAAAAAACACGTTCTTCCTGCCTCACTCCTGACCTAGGTTATTCAAATATAGCACCAGTACAAACAGTAGATGAAGAAACAAAGCTAACACACACACACTCTTAAAAATAAATTCTTCAGATCATGGAGTTTAAAAAAAAAAAAAAAAACAACAAAGAAACCACAACACCTCCACTGGAGACAGATTGGTCTTAAGGAGGTATATATATTTTTAATACCTACCTACACACACATACACACAGGGACATATATAGAGGAATGTTTATTTCACCTTTGTTTCACTTTTCCACTCTGTTATTTAAGAACATCTGAAAGTCATAAGTTTGTTATAAACTTATGATGCTTCAAAAGAACTCAAAATGCAATAATATTCCTTTTAATTACATTCCCGATTTCCAACAAGTTAAAGGGACGGTTACAAAGGTCCCACTAGCCTAGCATACCAGTAAGGTTTATGGGGAAGACTGATCCTATCCCACTTGAAGTTCCAGCTCATGCTGATTATGCATCTATGAATCTCATTCTCTGAAAAGGATGGTGACCCTTACTGGAACAAAAACTGAAAGGGTGATCAAGCACTGGCATGGGCTGCCCAGGAAGGTGGTTGAGTTACCATCCCTGGAGGTGTTTAAAAGGCAAGTAGATGAGGCGCTTGGGGACATGATTTAGTAGTAGACAGGTATGGTTGGAGTTTATGATCTCAAAGGTCTTTGCCAACCTAATGCTTCTATGATTCTACAAAACCAACCCTCTTAGCAGAGGTTTCAACACTGACTTTTGTTCCAAAGCTCCTTATAAACTCAAGCCACTATAGCTTCTACCACAACCTATATGCACTTGACTTATCCCAAGAAAAGCATCATATCAGTTCATAAATGGCTTCAAGTAGAAAAATATTTATAACAATCCTGCTTATCCTAGGAAATGTCTCAGGCAGTGATCCCTTTTCATACATTTTATTAAGCTTCGTCACAGTAGAGATCTGACAGAAGTAAAAAAAAAAAAAAAGAAATAATTCCAAAACCTAGGCAGGCCCTCCTAGTCTTCTTTTTTAAAGAGCAGCACCCACAGAGCCAGAATCAGTTCTTAAAACCTCTGCTTAATAAATCCACCTGCTTTGGATTAAGCATTCCAGAAATAAGGAATGGTGCACTTGCAGCCATTTAGCAGCTCTTGGCATTCCTGAGTTGACCCGAATGTAGTAATATCCATTAATTAACATTTGTAAAATATCATTTCCATTTTTCCAGGTAAATCAATCCCCTTACCTGCCATTTAAACAATTTTCATTTCAAAAGTTTACATTTATCAGCATCATTCTGTATGCAGCTGCCAAGCCCTTCTGCAGTTCCCTAAGTTGGTGTCCCAGTGACCTTAGATACAGGTAGCTCACTCCGCTGTACTTTCACCTCACTACAAACAGTTTCACTTACACCATTCCTGAGCCTCTGAATTATCTTTACAAAGCAACTTTCTTCACAATAAATGGTAAAAAGAGCCTAATATAAGCTTTCACCTCTACAGGCTTTATCTACAGTTAGCTAGGAGTCATTATGAGCATAATTACACCGTGTGGTAAATTTGCAACATAGCCCCTTATTTCAGAACATTTACCTGGAGCATCATCTGTATAAAAATGCAGATTGTGTCATTAATGATGTAAAACAGAATGAGATTTAAAAAAACAAAACTAAAACCAACAAGTCTCCCTCAACAACTTCAATATTTAAATGTCATATACTTGTATTCCTGTACTCTCCTTTACAATAAACCCTAGTAGCCTTCAATTAACACAGCTATACTAGAGGTTCCTTAAGGGGCTAAACCAGATATATTTTATACTTACTGATTTTTCTCATTCATATCTTTGTCAAACCCATCTAAAGAAAGCTTATTTGTCACGATTTATTCTTTGAAAGCTTCCAAAGCTGCTTGCTGTTCATGATTCCATTATTTCTTCTGACAGAGTCTGTGGGTCACATTATCCCATCTGTTGCTTTCTTAATACACTAAGTAGAAACTCCAAAGATCACTCCTTTCCATTTTTGTTAACTGCCACGTTTGCTTTTTCTAGTCCTCTGAACACTCCCACCTCTTCTAGACAGTAAGCATCACTCCAGGTGGTTTTATGTCTAATGTCAATGATTCATGACTCTTCAGAAATAGTTGTCAGTATTTTGTTCCTAGTTAAGTATAAGTAACATCCAGGTTATGCTTTCTCATACAGATACATTTACAGTCACATTTCATTCTTCCAAGCGTGTTGTTTGCTCACACCAACTCGCAAATGCCTTCACTGTATTCTCCCTTACTTCTGAATAGACTGTTTGGTTTTATTTATTTATTTTTCTTCAAAAGAGATTTAACACTTATTTATATCATCTCATTTACTGTTGGAAATGCTTGCCATGTAGTGTTCTCCATCCCAAATGATTTCAGGAATCCTTATGTGCTTACTTCAACAAGAACTTCTTCCTCTCTTTCTCATTCTCTCCCAGACTTAATAGTGTCTTCTCCTTTGGTTTGCACCCTGCTCCCAAAGCAAGCCATTGAGGAGGAGATGGGCTCAATACTAGAACCATTCCCAAAGGATTCAGTGAGTTATACCAAAGTAATGCTTTTTGTCTATGAAACTTAATTGCCTTCACATTGTATTTGACTCTTACCTGGCTGGATCTGGGTAGATTGGATGTTCTCGGGACCCTGCTCCATCATAGCGAGATAGTGAAATGAGGGAAGACTCCAGCAACCTCCTAGAAAGAAAAAACAAATTATGAAGTCAAGGACCATTCAGGAACACCCCCCCTATTTATGCCCTACTTCCTGAAACCTCTTAGGATTATTTCTATCATCGGCACAGAGAATTCTGCAAGAGCGAACTACTCACTGATGGCATAAGTGTTTTTACCACACAGCTATTCAAAGTGTACTATTTTCAGTGCACAGGAGAAAGAACACTTCGAATAAGAAAGAATGGCCCCAAACCACCCCCAAGTTTCAAGAGAAAGATGCAGACACTACTTCTTCCTTGGAGAAAAGCCATCCCAATTTGTCAGGTCCATGAACACCAATGCTGCACTGGTCATCTGTCAAAATCTTACATACCAAAGGTGGCTGCACAGGGAATGAGCTAAGGAGCATGGGACAAAGAACACACCTCAGCATGTGGACTTGAAGGGCACCACTGGTGTTTATTCACAGTAATATATTAAATCTTAGTCTCAAAGCTCAGGAAGAGAGGTTTTCAGCTACAAAAAAGAAATGTTCCTTTCCTCTGTATCTTAATCAGCCACAGGGCTGAATATCAAATATTCGCTCAAGAAGTAAATGTATGCAAATGCAGCCAGACACCTTGAATATGTGAGAAGCAAGTCTGACTCATGAAGGCAGCCTAATCAAAAGCATATAGCAGGAACATGTCCTCCACCCTGGCTTCTACATGCACCTCTCTCTAGCTTCTTGTCATAAAGCAGAGGATGGCATTGTTTCAAGACTGACTCATTCAAGCCTGTTCCAGCCATCAGATTAACACAACAGAGATGATTTGGGGCGGGTGTGGAGAGTGGAAAAATCAGCTGTCAAAGTTCATAAAGCTGCTGAGTTCCCTTTCAAGTCTTTTTGCCTTGGAACTCCTGCTAAATTTTGTATTCCAGTCTTCGTAAGTTAATGAAAACTGTTGTGGTTTGAAAGTCAAAGAGGTCCAACACTACGTCTCTTCCATTCGCCCACACACACAACTGGCAAGAAAAATTTGAACATAGTCTTAGCCCCACACTCCTAATTCGCAGTTAGCATTTGCAATGCAGAAAAGCAAGCATCAACACAGGAAGCAGGCAGAAGGACCAGATATAATCCATGTCCAACTTCTCATTTCTAGCCAGATAAAGACAGTAGAAATGCAAGTGAGACATTTCTTCCAGCAGCAGCCTCCCAATCAGAACGTCAAGACAGCTTTTTACTGCCTTCTAGCAATTAAAAAAGAGATTTCCATTTTACGTTATAAATCTAGAATACAGAAAACAACAAGAGATCACTCCAGTTACTTGGAAAGCCATGTGTCAGCTCGAGAGACTCGGGACTCAGTACTTGTGGCAAAGCATTGGTACTCTACAGAGGCAAGAAATCCTGTCCTCTCTGGCACTAAGTTGCTTGGCAACCATTTGTCTTATTCAAGAACAGTTATCAAATCTCTTAAACTTTGAGATTAATTAATTCCCCAGGTTATTAAGTCAAAAGCTCTAACCTTCAATACTTCTGGATATTGGGAATCCCTTGACTCCCTAGAAAGTTATCACACTTCAATTCTGCCTTACCAAACCCTCTCTCCTGCTCCAAATATATGTCAATATATGTAAAAGCAGCTAATCCGGAACAAACAGTGCATCAGCTTTATGAAGTATACCTTAAGTCCTATACCTAAGAGGTATTCCTACCACCTGCATCACACAGAAACTGCTTTTATTCCTTTTCAGGGGAAAGGTAGACAGATTAAAACTAGCCAGAAGGAATATTCTACCTATTCAGCCAGCTGGCCCCTTTCTAAACCACTGGCTCAGAGTTCAGAGACTGGGTTTCTGCCACTGCAACACCAACACACTTTTTAGAAGTCTGCTCTTCAGAGCTGCTCATGCAGTGCACTCCAAAACCAGCAGTTTGCAAGCATACCTACATACAGCACAATTGGCTTGTTTGATGCCATTTCCTTGCAATGCCTACAGTATCCTGATAATGGACACACAAATCAAACTTATCATACCTGTCAAAAGTCTTGGCACCTATACACTACACATGCCACCCTCCTTCCCAGCCTTTCAGGATCTACCTATTAAACGACACAGTAAAATCAGAGCCACAGGGGAAGATGACCAGGAGACGCTGCATGGCCCAGCAGGCTCTCTTAGAAAGGAGTCTCCAGCTATTCTCCAGCCATGTTTATCTTTTCACATTTGGAAAGGCTGTCAATGCCCAAGAGCAACATCAACTTAGAGGGATCACCTTTAGAAAGCAGCCAGCAGATGCACTGAAGGAAATCAAAAAGTTTATCAGCCAAAGGGCACCAGGAGGGTGTGGAAGTAGAAGCAGGGCACATGTCACAGTAACTTGGTGTGGGTCTGCCCAGAAGTACTGCTGCTTGGCTTGGGAACAGCACTTTGGGGAATATACAGTTCTCATCTTTACAACCCATCCGACACTTGAAATAAATACTCAAAGAGTTACAAAGAGTAAACAGACTTCCTACAGGACTCATGGCCTCCTGATTTTACCTGAACAGCCTGCAACTCCACCCCATGAAGCAACAGGAGCTGCTGCTGCTTTAGGAACACCTCCTTCACCAGAAGGGTTCTCGAGGAAGACCAGTAGTTACGGGGTTGTAACTACTGAAATGGAAGTGGGATGACAAACGCACTCCAAGAAACGCGCTCCCTGGGACCCTCTCTGAGGTTGCACTGTTTGCGTTAAGCAGCCTCAGTTAAGGGGGCCTTTCCAGCAGAGCCTTCCATGCCTGCCAAGACCAACCTTGGCTCCTGCACTAGGTCACACTGAAGCACATAAGACACATATTAGAGCCACATTCAGATCACATGGACAAACAGTTAACAGTAACTGCTAAAAGTTATAGCTGAATTTAAGCCTAATTAGTCGTTCTTAATTGCCCTATAACTGTCCCTCTGAGATCACAGAGCAATGAACGGGTAACCAATAAATACATACAGTGCTAATAAATACATACAGTAGGAAAAACAAAGCAAAACAAGGCAACATGGAATCATGAGATCCAGACAGACCATCCCTGTGCTTAACACACTCGAGAATAACAAAATTTGTACTGAAATCAGAGTACTAAACACAAAATCTACTATTTAACCAACTCATTCTAGACTGAGCCCTTGAGGCCCAAGTTACAGATCCAAATGCATTTGGTACTAACAAATGGGTTCAATAAAAGATACACCGCTATAATCATCAATAAAGTGTCCCATCTGTGATACTGGTAGTGTAACCTACTGTCCCTCAAGAAGGCACAGCTAAATGTTTTTAAAGTGAGTCATGCTGCTCTCTGCCTTAGGTGCCACATTCATAGCTTTTGCCACCCAAAGTCCCAGAAGATAGAGTATTCGTTTGCATTAAACCCAAAGTGTAAGGTATCCCTACATCCTACTATGGTAAATGCTGAAGTTGGGAGCAATTCTTTTAAGGACACAAACATAATCCATAGATGAACAGAAGCTGCCGTTATAGGGAACTGCTACCCTGTAAACATTTATGCTTCCAACAGAGAAGCACGCAAAGAGAGAACAGAAATGCATATTGCTCTCATCTCCTTTGAAAACCTTTCAGTAGGTCATGCTTGACTCTCAAATCCCTTCTGGAGCTTACAGCACCCCCTTCCTCTCCCACACCCGCCATTTTTGCTACCCAGATATATAACAGGCTAACATTACGCTCTGTGGAAATGATTGCTCCACTGTCTCTGTCTAGACAATATGAAATTGTCACAAATGACATCTAAAGTACAATTAGCAGAGAAACTGCAATTTCCACTCTCCTCCCCCGCGCACCAGGGTAGGGGAGGGAAGAAAAATCACACATTATCATCCCCCAGGTTGTCAGTCAATGCCACAATGATGAAGCTTCAACTCTGTTCACCCTGAGAAATACTTCTGGCCCAGCCTGCTAAAATAGGAGGAATGGGATTGTAGTTTTTTGTTGGTTTTTTTTTTTTTTTTTTTTATTAAAATTACTACAAGAAGATATAAATTGTCTCTGTTCAGCAGCATTAAGATCTCAGCAGACTTCTTCTTGTGACAGACGTTAGTAGCTATGGAACTGGCACTCCACATTCGCTCAGTTATCTCTGGTCTGCAAATAGCAGCAATCACCAGCGAGGGGGGAAAGGAAGCAAGGTTGAAGTTACAGGACACCTTTAGGTAAAGAAGAGAGAAAGAGAGTGCACGCACACTAGACACCACAAGCAGAAAAGGGAAATGCCTCAGGAACGAAGCAGCTGAATGCCTGAAGCTGCAGCTCAAGGGAAAAAGTCAATAAGGCAACCTTCTCACAGCACATCAGTCATAGAACTATACCCACACTCTCCCCGTGAGGGTGAGGATCACCACCAAAGCCTCTCGGGACAGAGTGATTCATCTCGGCAAGCTTTGAGAAGATACTTAAATGCAGCAAATTTAACTTCTCAGCAACAGTTTCTAAGGATATGCAATTGCTACACCACATATTAGATTCGCTGTCACAGCAGACATATTACTGAGTGCTGCTACTCCACGTGACACTGAGAGAAGGGCTTTCCTCCCCATCCAAAAGGAAGGCGCTAGCAAACAGCACTGATGCTTAATTTCTTTAAAATCAAAAGGCTCTTCAGTCAGCTGCCATCTTCTTAAGCTGTTGCTGCATACCAATAACCAGAGCAAACCAGTAAAATTAAGCACTCCAAGGACAGCAAGCACACCCCTCCCCTAGTCCCAGCCTCCAGCTATGAAGAGAGCTTAAGACAGAGCAATTAGTCCTTATCCTTTAAAGCTGAAGCATGTTGACAACTCTGGCAGCTTCTGTGATCTCCTCCTCTGGTTTGGTATCTTCCCTGGAAAGGCTTTTGTATTCCCTACTGCCCATTTGGAGGGGAAATTACTGCACTACTTCATATCACATCCCTTTTTCAGTCCTCCAATTTACAGCCAGCAGTCAGTTGTCCTGAGCAGTCATCCCTAAGGAGGCGCTCCTGTGATTCCTTATATAAATGTAAAGAACAGTAACAATTTAAAACTAGATTCCCTTCAGTCATCTTTCTCTTACGGCAAGGAAATGTTTAAGCTAAAGACAAGAAAGCTGAAGCATGAAGATAGCTGAATGCTCTCCAGCTGCCCAATAACACTGCTACCACTCTCCCTCAAATCCTAAACTCAATCATTAACTGTTAACAAGCTCAATTAATTCTTGAAGATCAATTATAGCCTCCATAGAACACAAGAAAACTATTCTAAATAAAAATCTCAACCCATCCAATCCGGTAGATTGGGGGTTCTTCCCCTTTCCTTGTCTCAGAAGAATATGGAAAAATTATTTCAGACATCTCTGTATTTTGCTGACTACTTTCAAAAGGCAAACTGAAATCAAGTACACAGAAACCATCATGCGTTTTGTTTCATAGCTTCATTTCATAAGAGTTTTGTAGTTCTTGTCAAACAGAAAAACACTATTGCTATCACCAGTTTCATATTCAAGCTTAAAATAAAAAAGCAATCAGTATGCAGTTCTAAAGATTGCCTGAAAAGATGATTTCTAAAATTAAGTCCTTAACATAATCTGCTCTGATACCTCTAAGCTAACATTTCTAGACTGTTTCAGCTTTCACATGATTGTGGTTAGGCATATTTAGCCTAGCATCAAAACTAAATTAAAGACAGGTCAGAAGATGATAATTAGAAGGAACAGAAACAGTAAAAAATAAAAGCCAAACTTTTCTTACGACAGTTGTAACCATTTCCAAGACATAAATACTCTGAGAATTCCATTACTGATGAAAACCTCAACAAGTGTTTTTGCAGTTCTCTGAGCTAGCTCCTTCATCCCCCTGTTCACTTCTTTCCACAACTCATCCTCAGTGACGAATGAGAGTTGGTAGCTGGCTTTCTTACAAGTATCAACGCCCTGTTAGGCATTCTTTTCATCACCTTAGCGTTTTTAGAAGTTATTCCACATAATTAAGGCCCTTCGCAAGAAAATTTCTTTTCTTTAGGGAAAGCAGTCACAGCAAAAACGCAATATGCGATCACAGATACACTACAAGCATGTCCTTTGTAGAACACCAGTCTGTCTGTGACGAAGAACTTGTACTAACTCTGAAGGGCAGCCAGGGACAGAGAAGACATCCTTCCCAGCTGAAGGTGTGGAGCTGAGAGAAGCAAGTTTTATATATAAGACAGGAGTTATCGCAAGAAAACTTCCCCACTCCTTCACTGATTCTGGGCAAGAATCCTGTAGAAAACAAGCCATCAGGATCTCAGTCAAAAACCAGACAGCATGTCAGGTCTCCAGCCAGAATAGGAAGGAGTGCATTTGGGAAGGAGTGCAGGGAAAAGGAGCACAATTACATGAAACAAGAGAACCGTAGGTAAGAGTTCAAACAGCAGAAACAAGCACCAGGATTCTTCTAATTGTAAGGCAGGTAGCAGAGTTTCAAGAACATCATTAACTCTTTAAAGTTTACCCACTTAATTGGAAAGTATTACCACATGATGAATTGTGCTATTACTGCACCTCTGCTCTTGGACTGGGAACTTCAACTTCCATTTATCACCTGATGCTGCAGGAACTACACTGCACCTTTGGAGCTTATCATAGCAGCCCAGAGGAAGACGACCCAAGGTCTCTTACCTCGCTTGCTGACAAAGGCCAAGCATCAGAACAAAAGACGAGCAAGTATATGCAGAGGTCCTCATCACACAGCACCCAGGAAATGATTAATGCATTATGTCAACAGGCAAGAGGAAGGATGCGTCCATGATAGACACTGAAATGGTCGAGAGCATCTATGTCAGCCCTGATTAGTTTGGCAATAACTCTAACATGAAGAGAACAACGAAAGATCTTGCACCTTCATTTTACAGAGGAAATGCTTGAGGGGCAGGGAGGGGAGGAGAAATTTAAATCATTTTGAGCTACTCCACGCACTATTTTGCTCTACAGTGGCAGTTTTATTACAATGCTCAAAATGGGGCAGGTACCTCAGCCAAGCTGAAGACAGACATCGCATTCCTCTAGATCCTTAACAATACGCAATTATATCAGAAATTCAGCTAGAGGCAACCAGTTCATAGTCATCACAGTTATGATAACAGGCTTGAAAGCATGGCCAGAACATAGCTAACACAATGAACTCCCTCAGCCTGCAGACAATTTTACTCTTCTGGGGGCCCTTCTACCTACCTTTGTATGTACAATGTCTGCTTCAAATTCTCCTCGTTCTGGGAGTTCCCAACACCACAGATTGCGTGGACAGCAGAAAACTCTGCTTAACCACGCATGCAGATCTGCGTCAGCTTCTGGGATAATTACATAGGGCTCCTGCTTCTCCGTAGGGAACTGAAGAGGAGGTGTCTTTCCTGAGGGGGGGCAGAAGCCATACTGTTGCCTCTATAGGCTTCTAAGGCAATGAAAACAGAGGTGCCATCACACATCAGTCATTTCTTTTAAAATGCCCTTGTTCAGGCAGGAGTAAAGAAGAGAGTCAGGTCAACAGAAGCCTGGCAGGGCAGTTCAGTCACTTACCCCAGCCCTCCCACTTCAGGAAGACAGGGGAAGGATTTGATACTAATGCATTCCAAGCACAAAAATGAGTCAGTTTCCTGGCAGATAATGAACCCTGTTTATTCACAGCCTTCAGTTCCAGCAGGTGCTTTCTCAAGAAGAGCAAGGGAGGGGGTCAGTTACACCACACAAACAGCCATTTGGCTTCATCAGTTAAATATGTATATGGAAAATGTTTAAAATGCATGTTAGCTATTCAACAGACCAGAATGGCTCAACTGGAGAAATCCAGTCATCACTGTTTTGGGTACAGTTGTATTACTGAGTCAGCTCCCAGGTCCCTTTCCATCCTCTTGCTCCAAGCCGAGAGAGTAGAAGCATTTTGCTATACTGCGAGTCCTCCAGCCCAGATTCCGTAACAAGAAGCAAATAATCGGATGAGGGCACTTTGTACCCAAGCACACCATGATGTATGCATTTATAAAGAATGTGAAGAATGAGTACATGCGCAATATATGTGACTGCACATCTAACAACTAAGAGCTTGTATTAGCATAAAAAAAGGCAAACTATACAGCCAGCATCTCCAGCTCCTCCCACTCAAGCAAGTTACAGAGAGCTTCTGCTTGAGCAAGCAGGCCTGAAATAGAAGGTCTGAGGGCCTCCCCATTAGTTGTTTCCTGACAAAGGGAAAACAAAAGCAAACCAAAACTTAGGAGATCGTCTTAACATTACTTACCTGAAGCCAGTTAAGAAGCTCTAGGAATCACAGCTAGATAGTTTAAGCATGTCAAAGACCACCATTTGTCATAAGCTGAGCATCACTCCCTAGAAAGAATATTATGAGTACATGAACTCAATGCACACCAGCGAAAAACAGGAACAGGAACAACTGTTCCAGGTTAAGTGAGCTTGAGTGGACACACTGCAGAGCCTGCAGCAGCTGGATCAGGAGGCGACAGAAAAGCCATGTGTGGACAGCAGAGGAGACAGCCTAAAAAGGACACCTCTAAAGAAAGTGAAGCTATTCACACTTCTTCTCTGTCTATAAGAAAACTGAGAACTTATAAGTTTTATGGGATCATCAAATAGCTATCTGATTGAAGTCAGCTGTCTTTTAACTTCTAAGCATTCTGTGTTTATCCAAGATCTTTGTTGTAAGGTAATCTCATACAGGCCTTCCTCAAAACCAAAACAACAACAAAACAGACAGACAAAAAAAAAAAAAAAACAACAAACCACAATCAAAACCCAATGCAGATACCACCCCAAAGCCCAAAACAACCAACCTAACTTTCATTACTCCTCAGTAGAAGCAAAAATGTAAGCCAGTTTGGAAGTACGTACCTCTTTCATCCTCACTAAGAAACATCACTAGACTTCAATTTCAACAGTTCCCTTGCTCCCACGCTGAAGCAGGTGAACAGAAAGTCAAGACCCAGAACAGTCCTACAGGCAACACCTGTAGGGAAAGAGGACTCAACTACCTACAGATTGCAGAGAAACAAATGTTACCTATTTCTTTTATTGGTGAGCTCCTCACTGCTAGCCCTGGACTAACAAAAAAGAGGTGGGAGAAGGGTCGTGGCTCAACCGGGGAGACACCATGAAGTTAATCGACAAAGCAGTTATTTCTATACCTGCTTAATTTGCAAGCCAAGCTGCTGCAAGTGTAACATGGAGAAAAGGATCTTTGTGTGTGCTACAGTCATTACTGTATA
The DNA here is from genome assembly GCF_017976375.1 of Cuculus canorus. Taxonomy (NCBI): domain Eukaryota; kingdom Metazoa; phylum Chordata; class Aves; order Cuculiformes; family Cuculidae; genus Cuculus; species Cuculus canorus. Next base: position 51,507,071 of record NC_071405.1, read on the forward strand.
CTTAAATTAAGGCCAAGAAAAAGAAAAGAAATCTTAAGCCTTTCTGCAAGTTTGGCGTAGACTGCACGTACTCAGCTTTCCAAAGTACTCAGGGAAGCTCAGCAGCAGGAAGTGACCTCTCTTAAGTCACTGCAGGAGAGAAAGCACAAAGCATCGTTCCCTTCCCCTTCCCCCCCACCCCGCCCCAACTCTCAGTAACAAAGTAAGAGAGCTCTAGAAACGCTACATTATTCTTAAATCAGGAAACCAGCAAAGGCAGGGGGAGGAATGTGCGAGAAAACAGACACCTTTTTTGCTTGTTGTTCTACATAACAACTAGCAGCACATTCAAAAGCCCAAACTTCTACCAAGTCAATAAAAAAAGCTTATTTCCTGCCCACAGGGAGACAGCGAGCTCAGTTTTGAAAAAAACACAAAGCTAGAAGGGTAGCAGCAAATAACCTCAGAGCTCATAGAGACATCAACTGACCATTTAGATAGCACAGCAGCCTCTCCCACAGTTCAGGCTGTGGTTACATTCTCATGATAAAACTCATTTGTATTTTCCATTTTCAGAAAAAGCCAAACAAACAATACTTGCCAAGTTTGTCCGAAGCCTGCACACCTCACCCATAAACACAGCTGATTATCATGTCTAAACGTTCACGTCAGCTTCACATTATCTCTTCACTTTATTTCACATTTACAGAAATCATTTCCCCAAACCACAGTTTTGGCCTTCTCCCTTTAAATACCTCTTTCTAACTACCTGAACCTCTTGTCTCTGCTTACAACTCCCTTTGTAACTTCTATTTACCCAATGTTCCTCACTAACTACTGAGATATTACTTATCTCTAGCACAATGATTTTCAAGAATTGTAACAAGCATCTTTGGAATTATTTCTTACCAAGCCTGAACACAGCACAGCATAAACTTTTCCAAAGCTATCACCTTACACTTTGAGTCTATGAGGTTTGCCAGAATATCCTTCTTTCCACAGCACAGGTAAGAACTGCACACCATAAATTTAAATAAAACGCTGAGCCCAAACAACAAATATCAGGACAGCAGGACAGCAAGGTTTCCACAAGTAACAGGACACTCCATGTAAGGAGTAGGGATAAATTATACTGGGTAGGTCCATTTAGATGTGTTCCAGGCCACATTCCCACTGCTGCACAGTCTAAGCAACCAGCACTATGCTGCTGCCTCTCTTCTCCACAGCTCTGAGGTGTGCCCTCCTCCTGCTCAAGTGCTCCTTTTTCTCTGAACTCAACATGTTATTCCCACAACAGATATTTAATACTTGAATAAGTAAGCCACAACTGATGTAAGCAATTAGGAAAAAATAGTAGCAATCCAGGTTTTGTGAAATAAGGAACAAAACAAGATGGAATAACACTACATATTTTTCAGTCTCCACCACAAGACACATTTTGTACCTTTAGTTAAGGCAATTCCATTCTGCTTTAGTTCCCTTCCCCCTAAAAGTAAAGGGCACTACCCTCATCTCCTATTTGATGGTAAAGTTCAGTCACAGAACCATCTCCTAGAAGGCAACTCTGTACCCATGGCAGGAGGCAAGGAAGCATTCTGGTTGTTTTGTTTTTCAGGCTAGGATATGAGTGACATGCAGTTTAAATTCAATAGTTCACACAGTGAGAGAGCTACCAGGAGCCAAAATATGCAGAGATCTGAACAGCCTAGTCATTTAAATAAAAAACCAGAGCAGCACATCAGAAGTTCCGGCTTAACATGAACTCCAAAACAAGCGGTAAAAATGACTGTATTCTTTTCCATTTTACATGCCATTGCTAAGCAGGAAAGGGGGTGTTCCTACCATGCCAATCTACTTTAACGACAGACTGGTCCCAGTTTGATCAAAAGTCAACACTATATTTGCAGTTTAGAACCAGAAGAGACAACCCCTCACTGCCATGAATAAGCCATGCATAATTGCACCAGGAAAAAAACAAACAAAGCCACCACCTAACATTCACAGTATTCTTCTGGAAAAGCCCAAAAATGTAGGTAACAGCTCAAGGCATACTTGAGCAAGAAAACAAACATAGCCCCCTGGAAAAGGTGACTGCCCAAACTGCTGTCAACATCTGCCAAGCATTCCTCCGGAAAATAAACCCTGTATTACAGAAGTCTTCTCAGGATAGATGAGAAACGACTTAAATGCAAACAAAACCTCTGACAAGGCAGGCTGCAAAGAAAGGTCTGCTCGGCAGGCAATGAGCAAGAAGTCAAAAGGAATTCTGCAAAGTTGGTCTTTAACAGCTCTAACTCATGGGTATTTGCATGTCAGAAAGACAAAACACCTGCTTCACCTCAGATCTACATCTGTCCCTTTCAAATCCTTACAAAAGGCAAGAGGATAAGCTGCTCCCTTGCTTGCAATCTGTATCAGAGCCATTTCCCCTCAGGATCCCCTTTCATACCTTTCCCCAAATACTGAAACTTGCAAATGTATGGTAACTAAGGAGATAAGCTGCAATTTAGGACTTGGGGAGGTCCTCAAGCTACTTTGTTTTCTCTACGCAAGAACTCAGAAACTTTCTGGTTCTGCAAGGATAGAGAAAAGAAAGGAGCAGAAGCAACATTACCCCCTTGTGGCAGCAAAGCAACATGGAAATGAAAGATAAACTCAAAAGGGAACAGCCTAGGGATTTCTTTTAATGTTTGTTGTGTGTGTAGGGATCTATATGCTGACAGAAAAGTCTCAATGACTGAAGAGAGACACGACATGAGTTGGAGTCACTCATATCATGCAGGCAAGTGAGAACAGTACCACCACTTCCACTCTGCTACACCTTCAGGCCTTGACATCCCTGACAAGAGCAGGGAACAGAGGTTTGCGTTTGGCTAACAGGTGAAACCACAGGTAAAGCACCTGAACCTTTCTAAGGGCCAGTCAACACAACCAAACTCACTCACCACGTACAGCACTGATGACTGGATTCCATTCATAGTCTTGTAGCTTTCTCATCTCACCTAGACAAGAAATTCCAGATTGCTTTGTGCCACACAATCTTAGCTCAGACAAGAAGACCGGGTTCATATCATGTAGCAAAAATGCAGGCAGAAAGGACCTTGATCTTCAGAGAAGAGTTAGCAAAATGACAGTAAAATTTCACCCTGGATCTGTTACATAGTTCCAGAGAAGCTGGTCTGCACATGTCACTTGTGCACGCAGCATCCAACGCACTAGAACTGATCAAAAAGCAATGCCTTTTGTCAGCTGAGCAACTTGACAAGTCAATTTGCACAGCACTGGACTTTGCACTTTTACAGACTCACAAACAAAATAAAGGAGTTCATACAAGTGCTCCCAGACAATACAAACTCCTCCACCTAACATACACTCCTTCGTACCTGTGTGCAGAGAAAAATCACCACCCAGGACAGTTCAAGACTTCTCAGACTTTCAGATAACTTCAATAGTCTATCTTGCCTGCCAAACCAAACAGGTGAAGCAAGGTGAAAAAATTATGGACTCATAAGACAGAGGCACAGAAGTTCTTCATACCTCAGTCTATGGAATTTGACCTCTCAAATGAGTGCAATGGAGTAGTTAGAGAAATTTAACATAATTGCCAGACAAAGCTTCTTAATGGAAGAATAAGCATAAGGTTTCCTCATGAAACACAGGTTTCATGCCAACCTGCCTCGCAATAGGTCAGGGCTCATCTTTCATTTGCAGTAATTAATTCAAATCTCTAGTCAAAACAGACAGGCAAACAATATCAGAACTGACCCCTTAGTATATTACAAGCAACTAAATCTTGAATACACAGATGACAAGTTTCCCTTTGTGTATTTTTCTTTCCTCCCTTTCTAGGGATTGTTTCACAGGGTAAGGTTTGAAACAGGGACACACGTGGCACTACCCGCTCCTCTGTATCCTTTCTAGAAAGACTGTGGCCTAGAGTGCCACCCAGAACCCAGAAACAACATTACAAACGAGAAGATTTTGTGAAATAGCATGTTAGTTCTGTAGACATCACTGGTGTCATATGAAAATAGCCAAATAGGTAGCATTTGAAGATTTGGATCTGTTTTGTTACAGTGTTGCACTGTACCTGTCATTAACTGATATGCTGAAATATATTTCAGTGGAGACTACTATTAGGATTTCTAGGTGTCATTTTCTTATGAAGGTGGGACTAGCTTATCTCAAACAAGCAGCTGACTAGAAGAATCCTCTTTAAGCCTCTGTTAATGATAACTTTTCATTATCAACTTGAATTGGCCCACACAGCAACAATGGCTTAAAGTTCTTACAGGATCTCTTCCCTGACTTCGATTACAGTATTAATACAATGCCTCCTTAACCCATTTTTTAATTAACAGGAAGTTACAGACGAATTCAACTAGCTATCATCTTTTCCTCAATTATCTTTCCTTCATCCAGATCTTGCCAATAGCTTCTATCACCAATTTTATGGAGCACATTTTACATGGCAATGTCAGGGATTTTTGAATCTCTTTTCACTTTGATGTTAGAGACAAAGATAGATCCAGAGGGGAAAAAAAACCCTATATTTGAGTTAATGAGATCAGACTGGAGAACTTCAGAAAAGTTGAAGCACAGTCTCACCAACTTCTGATTAAGGTAGACTATCTGCTCAAGAGTAGGGAGGCTCTGCAGTGGGATCTGGACAGGCTGGATCGATGGGCCGAGATAAATGATATGAGTTTTAACAAAGCCAAAACCTGAGTCCTGCACTTGAAAAAAAACCCGTGCAGTGCTACAGGCTTGGGGAAGAGTGGCTGGAAAGCTGTCTGGTGGAAAAGGACCTGGAGGTGTTGATCAACAGCTAGTTGAACATGAGCCAGCAGTGTGCCTAAGTGGCCAAGAAGGCCCAAAACAACCTGGCTTGTATCAGAAATAGCGTGGCCAACAGGAATAGGGAAGTGATCGTGGCCCTGTACTTGAAGCTGGTGAGGCTGCTCCTCAAATGCTGCATTCAGTTTTAGGCCCCACAAAACAAGGAGGACATTGAGATGCTGGAGCATGTACACAGAAGGGCAATGAAGGTGGTTAAGGGGCTGGAGGTTGAAGTCTTGAAGACTCATTGAAGGAACTGGGGTTGTTTAGTCTGAGGAAGATGAGGCTGAGGGAGATGTTATCGCTCTCTACAACCACCTGGAAAGGAGGTTGTAGAGAGGCAAGTGCTGATCTCTTCTCCTAGGTAACTAGTGACAGGACAAAGGAAGTGTGTGCCGGAGAGGTTTAGATTGGATAACAGGGAAAATCTCTCGCCAGGGAAGTGGTGGAATCAACATCCCTGGAGGTGTTCAAAAACCTGTAGACACAGCACTTCAGGACACAGTTTAGTAAGCACAGTGATGTTGGGCTGATGGTTGGACTTTATGATCTTAGAGGTCTTTTCCAATCTTAATGATTCTATTCTGTGATTCTACAAACCATCCCCAGCTTCATACCTCACTGACATTGCTTTAAGAAGCACACAGGTGAACACCTGTGCTGCTTTCAGGCCAAGCTGAATGCGACAGGGCTGCTGTACTGCTGAGGCTCTCAGTGACACATTCCTAGAAACAGAGGTGCCAGAGCAGTTAGTCAGGAATAGCTTCATTACATGCTTACTAAAGCCTTAATGATTAGTCCAAGATAATTAGCCCAGTGCCATCAGAAATTACAGAATTCTCTCCCTACCCAGCTGATACAGCTGTATCAACAGAATTCAAAGAATAGCCCTCATTAAACTACCTATTAACTTAATTGACCCTCTATGACAATGTTTTCCCAGCAAGCTACTTCTCAGCCAGATAAGACAGGTTAAGGAATGAATCCTCCCCATGGACAGGGAATATGAATACATACACACAGTTTCCAGATGCAATTTTTATCTTAAGTTTTACAGCAGGCTTTGGAATACAGAGCTCAATTGCCCAATAAGGACATCTAATGGAGAGACAGAGAAGAACTGAATATAGAAGACATTAAAAGCAAATACACAGATGCCCCCTAATGCTAAGAACTAACCTAAGGTCCAAAGGCACAAAATTACATCAACTGAAAGTGTTTGCAGTTATCACTTGTACCCCCAGCCATGAAGGGTTACCTTCTCTCCTCTATTTCCCCAGCACTTTGACCATTACACAGCTTACATCTCATGAACCTTACTGAACATCTTTGCACGCTTCTGCGTCTGTAAAGGCTAACAGACATTTTGGACTCTGCTGTGCATGTTTGGTTCCAAAACCTCCCACTCTGAGAGCACACCCTACGTCTGGAAGATAAGGCTGAACCTGATGATGCTCATTCTATGCAAAAAGTAACTAAGAGTGTGCTTGCTGACTTGTTATTGCTCAATTATGAAAAAAAATATAAAAGTAATTTGAAAAGGGAAAAAAATAAACCTGCAGGATATAGCCATCCCATAAGCAGGGTTTTTTTTAAAGGGAAAGATTACATAGAGACCTCCACAAGTCCACCCAACGTGTTTAACAGGAAAGGAGATGAAGTTTTACTTCAAGCAAGTTGCTATGAGTATTTAATAACAGACTGCTTACTGCTTCCAGCTTCCATCCGTCATTACTCTACAGTTACCTTAACTTCAGTTAAGAAGGGAGGCAGAAGCCCCTTGCCATACCCTTTCTAGGGAAAGGCCTGATAACAGAAGCAGGAGACTAAGAAAACAAGAGGCCCTTTGAGCTTTTCTGCAAACTCTGTCTAAAGGATTTCACTAGGGGTTTCATATTATAGAAATTCCTCTGGAATTCAGCTCGTGCATTGAATTACACACTTCAAATTAATCTCTTAGCACAAAGCAACTGTTTGCACAGGTGACCAGGGAGGCAACTAACCCTGCACAGATGCTACAGCCACTGATCAGGCAGCAGCAACTACCATGGGCAACAGGTAAAGCCACTCAGATGTTTAGTCACAGGATCCCTGCTGTTAGGCAGTAACCCATCCACCTCCTGCACAGCAGGATGGAGCCTCAGGGCATTTTTAAATTATACAATTCCCACAGAAAATATCACATCTACAGATCCCACCACACCTTACCGCCCAAATACGTGTCAACCACCTGATCGATAAAAAGGTTATTTGCCCTTGTTATTTCTGGCACTACACTGATTTGGCCCGGAGAACAAGCTACACAGCAGGGATATGAGCATGTACAGCTGCTACAAAATAACGCAAGACTTACTCAAGGACCATTTCAAAGCTAAATTTGTCAGCTCCTTCTCACCTCTCTACCCTGTAATAGGGGACTAGAGGATATCGATTTAAAGTAATGGCAGGTAAGTCCACGCCCAAGAAAGAAGTAGTTACCATGTAATCAGCTTGGAACTGTCACCATGACAGGCTACAAAAAAAAAAAAAAACTGGGGTAAGGATTTAGAAGCAGATGAATAATTTCTTGACCACCACCACTCACTTGCTATGCAACTACAGCAACAAGAAAGGCAGCCACTGTTCCAGCCTGCGTATAATCAGCTTATCTGCAGGAAGAAGGAAAGAATTCCCTTTCCTTAGGCACTCCAGTGTACAAAGCCTCCTCAGTTACATCTGCACCCAACCCGGAAACTTTGCTTTCCTGAAGCATAAAGCATCCATTTCCAAGAAACAGCAGGACTGGGCCTTCCCTCTGACAACCACTTGACAGAGAGGATGGCAAACTGAAACCCAGCAGGGAAACCCTATCCGAAGTACCAATGGAGCTGAATGTCCATACAAGCACATGGAGGCACTTTCACACAAAACACAGGTCCTTCCTGGTGCAAGTTCGATTTGACTCATTCTGTTTCCTGTAACACATCCCAAGTGTATATATATACATAAAATATACATATATATATATATATGTATATCTCCTTCCAGGAAATAATCACCTTCTTAAAAAAGAATACAGAGAATATAGCAGAGCCCAAAATCTTCAGCGATCAGCATGCCCCCAACCAGCCCCAGCTTAGCTTTGGGTCAATGAGAGCCATTTCCAAAACTTATGTCCCTCAGGCAAGCAAACTACATGGGTTTGACCAAACACTCACAACTAGGGTACATGCTGAAACCACTGACATGGAGCTTTGACTTTTTTTTTTTTTTTTTCCCCTGTACAGCAACATCAAGGAAATGATTGTTCATCAAAACTTAACTACAACCTCAACAAGTCACAACACTCAAGAAAGCAATTCTCACTACTCATGCCCAATTTCCCATGCTTACCCTGGGAAGATTCTCTGCGTACAACACGTACATGGCATGGGACACAAAAGACAGCACAGCACATCCTGTGTTACCACCCTTTTGCAGTGTCTGGGAAACACCAAGAGCACAGTTCACCCCAGAGATCTGCTGCCAGAGCTCATCTTTTTGTCTGTCTGTTCTACCATTCCTCCTTTCCCATTGAGAGGTCTGATGGTTGTCCTTACAACCTTCAGACACCCTCATAACCCATCTGCAGCACGATAATGGCAGCTAGAACAGACATCAGGGCAACATCTCTGTTTTTATAAACATAAAAACAGCACATGAGAAAAAGGTCTTAACACTGAAAATACTGAAAGACTCAGACTAGATGGGAAAGGTTGAGAAAAATAGAGGAGGAAGACCAAGCATATATCTTACCTCCTGAGTGAATCCTCCTCTGAGCTTTCCTCAGGCATTTCCTGGTTTAAGGCCTCCTGTGATACATTCCCAGGTCTGCTTGAAGCCGACTGGCTGTAAACTCTTTCCCAGTGTCCCGTCTCCTGGTTAAAGACCACTCCCACGGTCCTCTCCTCCTGCGGAGTGGAAGAGCTGCCCAGCTGCAGCCTGCTAGAGGCAGGAGCTCTGCCCTCGGTTCTCTCTGCAGGCTGCACCTGGCTGGTATTTGGAGGCACACCCTCAAATGTGCTTTGGACCTGCCCTGGTGTGTAGCTAGGCGTGCTTCTTTCCCAGCGCAGCGTGTCATTGTTAAAGGTCAGCAGGTTATGACAAGCGCGACAGCGGTTCAGGTGACCCCGGGACAAATTGGAATTGTTTTCACTGCTGTGTGGGGTCTGCTGATGGGAAGGACCAGGCCGATCAGGCTCAATGTTGTTGTTGAGCATTTCTTGAGCCTGTTGCGACTGGCTGGGCTCCCCACCAATGCCCTGATCTAACTCCTGAAGCCGGTCATATTCCAGGAAGAATCGCCTCAAATCACACTGGAGGTCATTACGGATGCTGGCCGGATTGCTCGGGCCAGCGCTACTACTACTGTCCGCCTCAGCCCCTGGGGCCAGAAAGCCCCTCCCTTCTGTTGCAGAGGTATAGACAGATGCCTGGGAACCTCCCTCCTGCTGCCGCAGCACCGACAGCAAGCTCACGGAGGAGGCACTGGTCCTAGGGGGAGGCATGGCTTCCAGCTCTGACCGAGAGCTCATGTTCAGCACTGTCCTGGACCAGTCAGACCCACCTAAGCCCGAAGCCATCTCTCTTGCAGACTGCTGGTACTGGGACTGGTGGCCTGCCAAGGGCCCACTGAGGGACCGCCGCGTGGGGCCCAGGCTAAGGTGGCGCAGGGTGTTGCCAGCAGTGCTGCTCTGAACTGTACTGAAAGCAGAGGGTCTGTTAAGTATCCCCTGCTCCTCCTGTGCTACGGATGCCTGCTCTGGGGGTTGGTAGGGCTCTGTCTGCACAGAGGAGAAGGAAGTGCCAGTGGCCCCAGAAGATGTGGAGGGTGCGTTTTCCTCATGTGGGAAGAGAGAAGAAGGAAGTCTTGCACTAGAGCATCGGCTGCAAAGGCACAACATCCCCAGGTGCTGGCAACACTCTGCTGTGGGATAGCTGACACGCTCCCGGAGCCTGTTATAGACAGATGCCCTTGTGTTCTCACTGGCTGGAGGCAGAGGTGGTGGTGGTGGAGGCGGTGGAGGGGATGAGGTAGCAGAGTCTTGAACACTGTTTTGCTCTCCCACCTGTATGCCAGAGGAGCGGGAGGACAACATATGCAGGAAGTTGTGGAGGAGGGGTGTGCGCCTCACAGGCTGAGATGGAAGGATAGCGCGCTGGCGATAATGAGGCATCTCTGTGCTGTCCACAGAGATTTCCACTTCCTCATCACTCTGCAGAAGGAAACAACTGAAGTTCAGTCACCTCAGAGCAAACTTCTGTACCTCCAAAGAAACAAAAAGCCCTCTACCACCCCAGATGGATGAAAGGATGTGATACATCCCTTCTTAAAGGCTTTGACTTGCAGAAAACCAGCTGACTCTATTTCAAACTTCATTTTATGGATCCAGCAAACCTCTCCCTACAGTCCAGTGAGCTTTGACAACACACTGCTCATACCAACAGAACTATCAGCCTCTGAGGGTCAGCAGCCATGAGGAGCATTGTTAATACCTCCTGTAGCTTCAAATTCAGCAGAATGTCACAACAGAACTGAAAGAGCAGAGCCATTGGGACATCTTGCACCACTAATGAGACAGTGAGGGCAAAACAGACACGCTTTGCAGAGCTCTTTAATAGTTCTGCACATAACACAAGAACGTTTGTGTGACCAATTAAGGCGAGACAGAATTCAGCTTAGGAGGACTTCAGGTCTTCAGAAAAGCACAAGGCTGCTTAGGAACAGACTAGGGTTAATGTACATAGAGCATCTTGTAACTTGTCAGTCAATACAGGTACTGACATTCCCCTTACCTGCTGGTTAGAAGGGTTAACAATTGCTGTGAGCAAGTAGTGTCCCAAGGGATCAAACCGTACCAGCCTAAAACAAAAGTAGAGCCAGACTATCAATCATCAGTTCACATTCCACATGGACACAGGAAGCTGGACACAGCAGGGAGGAAAATCCCACATGAAACAGTTGCAATGAGAACGTTACTACATTACCATTATCATGTTCTGAATAATGTCCAAAAGTTTACATCTTAAGGAGAAGAAAAATACTTATCTAGCTGAAGATATTTTATAGACCACAGCAAAACTATATAGAAGTTAAAAGCGGGAAGCAAGTACTGCTGTATCAACTGAAACAGCCAGAAACTTTTAAGGACTATATATACACATACAACAAATTGGAATTTGGTACAAAGGAAGAGTAACTTCCCTTGAATGTTACATCATTGTCTTATTTTAAATTGCTCAAAAGAAGGCATCAAGTTTCCAGCAATGCAATTTTCCTCCACAACTGCACCACAGTAACAGCTCAGCACTCTCTTCCAGCAACTTCTGCGTACTCTCATCCTTACGGCTGAGAAGTTTAATTACTAAGCCTACAAACGAACATGAAGTAGACGCTGAGTATTTATCAGGCACACATCAGATTATAAATATGAACAACCAGGCTGATCTTTACTTCCAATTGCTTTTTTACCTGTGCACAGACCTGCTTTTTTACCAGCTGGGCCAAGAAGCTTCAAGCAATGCTTCCCACTACTGCCTCAGTGCAGAGGGTACCCAGAGGAACCCCAACATTCCCCAAATGTGACCATTTTTCACGTACAAGGGTTTTCTTCCCCCATAAGCAAAAACTCACCTGACCCGCTCCATTTCACTGGCTGTTTTCACCACTGCAAAAGGCTCCCGACGACTCCAGTCCCAGAAATGTATCTCATTGGCAGTTGCAATCAGCAAGAGCTGAGCCGTAGGATGAAAAGCAAGCGATGCAATGGCATTGTTGCTATCTGTGAACCAGCTCTCACTTCCACCCTGAGTGAGGAATCAAGTATCACAAGCAGTTTACCACACAGTTTGAGATCATTACATTTCCATGTATGTGCCATCCCTCCAAGACTCTGCCTAGAGCACAGAAGTGACACGCTTTCTTGGCAACAACAGCTGTTCTCATAGGAGGTCATGTGTCATGTCTAGATCATAAAACTACCTGCAACAATGACTACAGATGTATTTTTGTAGGTAAAGTGTGTCTCAAGCAACTTGTAAAAACATTGCATTTCAAAGCCATAAGGTAAATAACACATATTTTGTTTCTGTGCCAGTCACCAGATTAGGCAGAAATGGCAGAGTAGTAGCTTCTCTAATGAAGAGCTCAGAGGCACTCGGTGGAATGAAAATGACATAACTTTCACATAAGCTAAACATGCACCTTGTACAAAGTTCTCCAGCACTATCTGTACCACTCTTACCAACTGAACATGCAAGGCAAAAGGAGCACGACCTACCTGGTGAGACTGAAGATCTGTCACCTCTTCTCTAGACAGAAGAGGATCACTACCAGCCTGCTCTATGCTTTTAGAGACAGGTCCCAGCAAAGCTCCCAAACAGGTCTCTTACCAGGCAACATTTGGGAAACAAACTCAGACAAAAAAAGGGTCACCACCCACCAAATACCAAAGGCACATGTTTTAAGAAGAACTTACATGTAAATCCCAAATTCTAACCTCCCCATCTAGGCATCCTGAAGCAATGAGGCCTGGGATGGTGGGATGGAAAGTGACACACCAGGGAGTGCGGCGATGTCCAACCAAGGAATGAACACACTTGCCCGTTTTCACCTCTGTGATGTAAATGTTGTGGTTCACATGTGTGGAAGCCATTAATGTCCTGGGAATGCAGAAAGTAGGACAAACATTAGCATGAGAAGAGTCCAGCAAAGGCAGACCATGAGCTTCATCTCAACAGGGTCTGTGCACACCTAACCCAGCAGCTCTCCCACTTACAGCCCCACGCTCAAAGAGTAAGATGCTACTGTTTAACCAGTGGCTACAAACCATCCTGTGGCCAGATTTCAGGGTCCATGCAAACATGAGTTCATCTATCTGCAAGCACAAACTTGACCTTGAAAGTCAAGAATGAACATGCAGCTCAGAAGGGACTCCTGAGTAACAGTTTGGGACAAATGAATATTCCTGGTTCTCCATAACATCTCGACCACTGTCAAATCAAGTGACCCTAAGAAAGATCCCACCTCCTTTTCTGTTTCAAGTACACACATCATTCTGCCCTCTTCTCTAGTCCTTGGTATCCCAATGGGTATGCCACATCATTTGGCATGTTGGGCTAAAACACCTTTTACTCCCTCAAGTTTCTTATGAAATCCCACGGTGGCCACACAGATCTTTTTTCCTCAGAACTACGCATCGCTTGGGTACCTGAGAAATTAAATACCAACTATGCTTGAAGCTGTCAGAATTGGAAGGTGCACACGTTCCATCCATGCACATCAAGAACCGGAAGTTTCACTCAGCTGTTCAGGACTGGACAACTCAATGGGCACAGACCTCCATCACTTTTCTAAGTGTAAGGAGACTGCTGAAACAGGGAACGAACTAGGAGTTAATTACCTGTCTGGACTAAACGCCAGCAAGAAGGTGGAGCGTGGACTGTCTGGTAAGTCAACTTTCTGAAAAAGCCAACAAAGCAGGAAGTGTTGCAAGTGTCATATGATCATACTTTAACCGTAAGCCACACAGACAAGAAGGGGAACTCGCTGCAGGAATATATCTAGTATAACATCACTGCAGAAACCAAATAGAGCCAAAGAGCATACCAAATGCACAATCACAAAACCATTTATCTCAAATCCCTGCTTCCCTTCCCTCACTCCAAGGTCAAGCTACGCACCTCAGTCCCACAACCTTACCTTGCCTTCCCATTTCATCCATCGGGTTTTATCCTCCACCAACTCCTGCAGGAGCCGTTGAGCACCCAAGGCTTGGGTACCCCGTTCCCTACCCCACAGGATGCGGACAGCATTCTTCTCTGGTATAACCTTCATGGTTCTCAGCAGCCAACGTGACACCAACTACCAGAAGGAGGCACCACCAGGTGTTAGATGACAACCACCACCAAGCTACAAATGGGCTATCCACATTTCAATTGTTTATCTTCATGGAAACCTAGAAAGAGAAGAGAACAATAAGGAAGGCAGCTTTTACCTTGATCACCTGGATGTAATAAGAGCTTTAAATCCCAAAAGATGAGATTTAAGAGAAAAAAAATCTATTCTCTGCCGCAGCTTTTGCTACCATCTTCCATTATTGAGGCCCAATTTTGACACTTCTACAGCCAAAGAATACTTGAAATGTTTTTGAAAGCCTTTTCCTTGTATACATGACCTAGGCATACCACACCTAAAGAGAATAAAAAATTGGTCTTGAAACTCTTCTCCATTCCTCCATCACTTGCTGTATATGATAAAGAAAAAAAAATATTTATGAAGAGATAGTCTTTATACCTTGAATATTTAGGTCCCATCTGGGAAGGCTGACTGATAGCTAGAGTAAGTGTTAAAAAACTGCAGTGTTAGAGAAGAGTCTCCAGAGAGCTATTCAAATTTTGGTAATAGTAATTACCATCACTGCAAAGGTATGATGATTCCTAGACCTCAAGTCCAAATTACTTCCAACTCTATCACAACAGCTTACAACGTATGAAAACAACCATGTATGGACTAAAACCTTACACTGCAGTGGCATCTTGGCCAACTCCATCACGATGATTTGTTCCACCTGTCTGCACATCCTCTTTCCATCTACATTGCTCTTAGAGCAGCAGTTCACCCAAGTAATGCATAATGGCCAAGATTAATGCTTTTAATACACTTTGAGCTGCTAAGAAAAGCATTAATACCTCTTTTTTAGAAAAAAGTTCATTCTTCGAAAGAACTAAATACAGCAGCCCTAACAGGAACCAGGTTAGGCAGCTTTTCAATGGCCTCATACATAGGAGTCTGCCATCAAAAGCTCTCAAAACAAGAAGTTTCTTAGAATATATAAACCAAAAAACGCTGCTGCAATGCTATTACCTTTTGATCCCAGCAGAGCACATATACTACCATGGTCTCTTAAGAAAGTAAAGATCTAAAGATAAGTCTTCCTCATGCTACATTGAACAAAACCATCAATAGTCAACAGAGAAGAAAGCAACAAAGTAAAAAAAGCAAAAAAAAAAAAAAAAACCAACAAGGAAAAAAAGATGATGCATGTACATAAGAAGAGATTAATTATTCAATGACAGAACTCATAAAACATCTCCTTCCTCCTACTCTCCCTAAAAAAAAAATACCCTCCTGAGGAGATGATTTAAGACAGCTGCTGCTTACAGGGAGGAGCTGTCTGAGGAGATAAGCCAGGAAAAGGAGTTCTAATAAAGCAGACTGGTTTTTGTTTGGAGAAGTACAATAAAGGGTACTGAAGTGGTGAACAAGTAAAGACATCCATCTTCCTAGAAAAGAAATTCACCATGAAGAAATACAACCTAGCTGGAAATTCCCTGATGCTTAATGTGAACAGCATGGGGATGATCTATTTTAGAGAAGCTAAACTCTGCAGTGTAAAATAAGACTTCTTTTGAGAATCCGTGAAAGACTGCCAAACATTAGGTGGGAATTATTCTACAAAATAAAAGCCTTACAGGGAAGCAACACAAAAACTGAAGATATCATGCTGCAAGTGGATTCTTAAAAGCAACTGTACCGATTAAAAGAGCTCAGACTCAAAAGTGCTAGAACAAGTATAACAGACAACAGGATAGTATAATACAGAAATCACTAAACCAAAAATATTTTTTCACTAAAAGCTAATAAATCCTCACCTGGATACTGCGTGCGGCACCACTCACTCATGTCCAGAAATGACCAGATTCAGATGGGAGGCATGTGGAGGGGAAGGGCAGCTCAGAACGATACAGGCAATAAAAACCTGATTTATAGGAGGAAACTATAAGTCTAGTTCCATCTAGTAAAATTAAGAAAACAGTAGGTGAATATTCTATATGAGCATTTTCAAGAAGTAAGGACTGCAGTAACCCAAGAATAAACATATAAAGGAGATACAACTGGAAGACCAGACTTGCGGCTGAAATAAGAGATCTCAAACACTAAGCTTCAGAATAACCTTTCAATAGCTATAAAGGACAAACAACCTAAATAACTTAAGAGATCCTGCTAACTTAAAAGGAGGATAACCCAATTACTCATGAGAAAGAACAAGCTCTGGAAATTAGAGAACATTTCAGTCCTGTCAGACTGATGTTCCCTGAAGTACAATAGCAACAACGAAATCCAGAGGTTTGACAACGACCTTGATGTTTATTGATGCTACCAGCATTTTAGATATTGTAAAATAAAGAAACAGATAACACCTGCAACTGCAGTTAGCAAGTATCTTGTATTCACCTTATCAAAGGGCCAAGTAATCTTAACTACACAAAAATCAAGTGCCCATCTTAAAACAACCTATCTAAATCTTTACAGATGTGTACATTTCTTGAACTAATTTGGATATAACAAACACTTCATATGCAAGCCTCC
Organism: Cuculus canorus; assembly: GCF_017976375.1. NCBI lineage: Eukaryota > Metazoa > Chordata > Aves > Cuculiformes > Cuculidae > Cuculus > Cuculus canorus. The sequence goes on from NC_071405.1 coordinate 51,523,278, forward strand.
TTCGTGTTTGAACTTGATGTTTTTCCCTCAGGGACTGTCCCTCCTTTGTCAGTTTCTTGTGACTCACCTCTTTATCCCATTTGAAAGAAAACAAAAGAAATTCAGGGTTCCTGCATGGTACCTGCTCACATTTTTAAAAGCAGTGATCTCTTCAGAAAACACTGAATTTGTCCTTCTGGAGTGGGGCTGGCACTCCAGTGCTATCCTGGATTCCTTTGAGGGCCAAGCCTTATTCATGCCTTCTAAGGGGAAATTTTACTTCTTTATCTGAATTAGCCTGAATACTTCGCTTTATCTGAATTAGCCTGAATTAGCTTGCCCTCTACAAGCTGGTGACAAATTCAGCAAGACTTCAGAACGGCAAAGAAAATGAGAACCTTCAAATGGAGAAACAGATGCAGCGTAGATATGGATACTACCTTCACTCACTTTAGCAGGAAGCTTTTAACCATATTATTGGATCATATGTTCAGGTTTGGTTTGTTAGTTTTTTTGTTGGGGTTTTGGAAGGTTGGGTTTTTTTGTTTTGTTTTAGAGGAGCCAGTGCCTTCTCTAAACTAGTCAAGATACCAACTCCAAACGTTTTGCTGAAATACAAGAAGCTAAATAATGACAGCATGTTATTAAATACCATTAGCAGACAAACCACAGCAGTATCAACCGTGGTCACAGCTACTCAGTAGCCACCTGACTAACAAAGTTTAAATGAAATGCAGTGAGTTTGAAAAATGCTTCTCAGACCTCAGCATAAAGAAAACATGCAGCTCACTCAATCAAACCTGTCGAGGCAAGTGTTGGACTGATTCAGTAGCAGCTTCTATTACAAATGCCCATACTATGACAACTGATAAAGAGCTGACCACCCAAACAAGGAACTGCTCTAGGATTGGTATTTTTCTGTTTTCTTCTTGTTGTTGGGGTTATTTTAATCAGGATGACCAAAAGTGGAGTCTCACAACTGGAAGATTAGCTGACGCCTGGATGTGGTCCAGGGCATCACAGAAATTCTGAAAGTAGAGTCAGATTTTTTTTTTCCTACAATTGGCAGCTTTGTTTCCTTAACAGTTTTCTCCCTTCAGGGCATTTCAGGACAGCATGCTGGGCTGTTTACAATTTTGGATCAAGCATTACACTGCCCAACCCCAAGCCTTCTTACTTGCTCTATGCCAGCTGTCTTTGAAGAAGCCTTAAGAATTCCCAGTCTCAGAGAGATATAAGCTCGCTTCTAACTGAATTTTACAGATGCCCAGCTTCCCGAAAACCAAAATGAAGCAGTGAATTGGTAATACTTAATAGTGGTACAGGACCTCATGAAAACATTGGCAAAAACGTGGGGTGAGAAGAGGAATAAAGAATCACATTCAAATCACCACACAGAAAATCCGTCAAGATATTTCCAGCATTAGGCAGCGGTTTACATTCCAATTAGAAACTTGAGCACTTTACATACATGATGGTCCCATCTTTTAACATGCCCCACCACATACACCCCCCCCGCATCATCTTTGGTGCTATTAATTTTGTGTCAAGTCCAGTACCAGGGTTCTAGGAGCACAGCTGGCTTTGATACAAAGAAGACTATCAGAGTACTACCTCATACCGCTTGATTCTTCATTGGGGAAACAAGTTATTTCATATGGCCTTCACCTCTCAGACTACAAATCTATTATCACGCCTAAGGACATCTTGGTTGCATGCTAAGCCCAAAAGCAAAAGCCATTCCTGATGTCTGTGCACAGAAACAGTGTAAATAGCTCTAGCACTGTTTAAAAAGAAAAGAAAAAAAAACCACTGCAACCCAGTAAATGCTATTTATAATGGGACTTCTATCCAAAAGATGCAAATGTCCAAATAATTTCAGACAATTTTGCTGCCCAAAGAGGTTTCAAGTGACTGATGAAGAACGAGGCAACGTTAAGTGAAATATAAAAGCTGTCTCTGGGTTTGCAATCCACAGGCACGTATAAGCTTCCCTAGAAAAGACCAGAAAGGAGAAAAGTATGTGCTGGTACTTTCTGTCTCGAAGTCTCTTTGTCAAGTTTTAAGACTTGCAGAATGCACTGACTGTAAAATGGGTGTGATCTACATAGGTTATGGGCCAGTGCAAGCTGCATGCTTTGTATTAAAAGAATGCAGATGGGGGGAGGAAATAAAAAAATCACCTAACAAAACCAAAACCATTGTGAACGATGAGGCATGTCACTGACCTGCAAAAACACAAGCAAACTTGTCTCTAGAAAAGAAGATAAGTAGATTATTAATACTCTGAACTATGCCAACTCTGGCTGTAGCCCTACCTATCTTGTAGCCAGTAACTTCTGTTTCCAAAACAGCTGGTCTTAAGCAAATAGCCTGGCACTAACAATAAAGCCTGACATTCTCTTTATTCCAAATTTAACTGCAGTATCTCAGGCACTGACAGTCAGCAAGATTTTAAAGAGTTTAAGACTTTTTTTTTCATTGTATCTTGTAACTATTACTAATAACTTAGCATTCCCAATATTGTATCTGTGAGTGAGTTCTCCAAGAACGACCAGAAGATCACCAGAGGCGTGAAAACAGCGTATGCAGCGTTACAGCCCAAATGCTTTATCATCAATGCCAGCAATCCTCACATAGGCTGTAGTTACAAGACATGCTACTTCATCAAAGTATGTTCTACACCAAATCATTTTACCTTGTATTTCACACAGCCTAATTCTGAGGAAAACTGCTTTATCAGGAGTTGTCCTATTTCTTTATGAAGCTCAAAAGAGCAAAGAAGAAAATGTCATGTATACTGAAGACAGTCAGAGATCACCTTGCCAGCAGGATTACAGCTTAGACAGCCCCTCCTTCTTTACAGGAGCTTCATATATAAAGCAATAAAACCCAGTTCTGAGACCCACAGATAAGAGATCTGAAAAAACAAACCAAACACCTCATTTGGAATATATATGAGCAATCACACAGATCAGGACTTTCTAGTACCTTTTCTTTTCACACGCCAAGTGTTTCCCTCTCCTCTGCAATATAAAGATTATGATGCCAACATCTTCCTAAACTGCACAAAACAATACCATGTAAGAAGCCCCAAAAACGCTATCCAAGATAGAAGAGTTGAATTCTACCAGCAGTTTTACCAGAAATATTGATTCAGTTCATACCAACTGTCATCCCACCAACTCTTTTCATGTCTCCACTTGAAAGATGGAGTAAAACAAAGTTTATGGAAAACCAAAACAATAAAAGCTGATTTGGCCTCTTTGCACTGCATTGACTCAGCTAAACAAACCAGACAACTCAGAAACTCCTAGTCTGGTAAGTAATCAACGTACGTAGCACTGGAATTTGAACAATGTTATAACAACAACAAAATCGGTAAAAAAAAGGGTGATGTGACTCATATCCAGAACAGCCTCACAGATTAAAACTTAAGACAAGTGTTGGAGGATCGGGACTATGTTCAGCATTAAGCAACAGGGCAACATGAGTTTCTGACAATGCACCTGATCTGCTACATATTTCAATTTTCTTCAAAATTGAATTCTTCCCTTAACGCAAATTGTGGTACTTCCATATAAGCTTTAGGACCCTTCTCAGAGGTTCTAGCTCTTCTTGGGTTAAAAACAAACAAAAAAAACCAAACAGAAAACAACACATCTAATACCATAAATTCCATTATATAGCCCTGTTTTTAGTCTTCAAAGTTTCTAAGATACTCAGCAAAGTATTATTCTGCAAGCTGAAGTTTTCCCTTGATTAAGACCAGAGAGATTTGGAAAGTAATTCCAGAGTGTATCTTCTGCAGATGCACTTGATAGACTGCTTTAAGTTGTATCCACAGCTCTAAGCACTTCCACATAAATCAAAACAGGATTTCTAAAGAAAAATAACTTGTATTAGTGCGTCATGATTAAAAAATTCAGTGCCATGTTTTACACTGAAACTACAAACAGTTCATGAAATTGAATTACGTTACAAAGATGTCAATAATACATTGTCATTTAAAGATCCTATATGTCTGCAACAAGGAGCCGATTGCCATTAGAACCTTAGTTTGTCTTCCCAGTCTGGATTAAATGAGCTATAAAATCATTAAGAGTACTTTTCAGTCAAAAGAAGCACATTAAATTGCTACTTATTTACAGCAAAATTATAAGGAAGTGGAAGAGAAAATCGCAGATAACTCCCAAAGGTCAGAAATGAATGATAAATATAAGAAAGGAAGTAATAATAAAAAAAAGTAAGCAACTGTGTCTGGAATCTCACAGTTTCATTCACCAATGAGAATATGGAGCATTTTCATGACTACTATTACCATTTCCACATAAACTCAATGAATTCTTGAGAAGAGATATTAGTTCCAATCCAGAAGACAGGAAGAGAATAAATATAATTTCACAGAGCTGTACGGTAAGTCAAACACCAGAACTGAGATCCAGAAGATTAAGAGCTGGTTTCTCCAATTCCATACTTAGACCATGTAACCTCTGCTAAGTGCTGTAGACAGCAGGAGATAAGGGATAAAGAGAAAAGAGAGAAGTAGAACCATATATGGACACACAAATACAGTGACATAGAATTCAGACTAACCCGTTAAGTGAATTGATCTCATTTAGACAGGAAAGTAAAGGAATTTTCAATTTGAAATCCCAGCATTTACATCAAAAGTCACATGAAGGTTCCTCAAGCTCAAGAGTCACAGTCAAGTGCCCCCTAGCGACATCAAATACGCACGGGAAATTTGGGAGCACCAGCGCTATGGAACAGCAGAAATCCACAAGATGAAGACAAAGTATTTTATGCATGCAAGGCTGCACCTAAGGCATGTGCACCTTATGCAAGGAACAAAGAAAATGCAACTGGAAGCAAGAACATATTTTAAAAACACAATTCATATCATTTCCTGCTCACATGGAAATAATCAAATAAGGTAACAAGCCAAAAAGGAAAGATGATCTCCACAGAAGCTGAAGCTTTCATGTACAGATCTATCAGAACTAAAGATGACATGGGAGACAAAGAAGATTTAGACTTTTAACAAAGAAACGCAGCTAGCTCTTGATACCCTTTCCCTTCTTGGCCTTGGAATAAGACTGTGGGAGAAATATAAAAGGAGGGGGGAAAGCATCTGAATCATGACTCAGAGACTCCTCTCAGCAATTCTACGCTGCTCAAGGTGGAGAATCAGCGCTACACACCAGGAAGACGGTAGCAGGAATCGCTCTGCTGAGACAGCCCAATAGACATCACTGAGAACATTTGAAGTGGAGCTGCACAAGCACACCGATTAAGACAACACTCTCCACGCTCAGGTGTGGCACCTCATAATCCTGCATGACTTCAACAAATAGGTTACAAAAATTAGATACATCAAACAGTTACTAGACAACAACCCTATTCAGAGTTCTTAATAACCAAAGTTAAATTCTGAGAGGCAGATAAATAGGTCTCTTGTTTTAGGCAACCCAACCAATGGGTCTTTCATTAAGCCACTACTGTATCATTTTCCATTAAAATATTTCCAATACACTGCACATCACCTCTTATTTGCTCTCAAAAATGAAGATTCTTTTGTTCCCACCTCATTAATATTTTCTTTCCATCACCCTCCTTGCTAGGTGAGTGCAGAGCTACCAACACAAAACACATGAGGCAAACTCTTAACACACACACAATGCCCTTTATCAAGTCTCCAGTAATTACAAACTCAACAGGTGAGGAAACACCTTAATGCTATTTGTATTATTAGTACCATGAGTATTAACAAAACCAACAACTTTGTAAGAGCCTTGACGTCAGTTAGCTTACTGGCCATGGCATAGACGATAGTTACCATCCAGAAGTTTCATAAAAAATTATGGCACAAACAAAAAAGTCTCCAAAACCCTAACTTATGGCAAAGGGACAGTGGCAAACAGTGTGGTTGCTTGCTTTCTTTATAACCAGTTGTTACTGCTGCGTAAAAGTGCTGCACAGAAAATGCAGAAGTACAAAACAAGCAAACAAGAATCCAGAGGGTCAGTTATGACTCAGAAAAGGGCAAAAGAAAGAAAACTAAGAAGAAGTTGTCAGCAAAGTAAACATTCTACGTAAACTCCCCAGCAACTGAATCTGAAAAGGCAAGTCCAGATATTTGGATCCAAATAAATCCTTCATTCCAAGTATTACAAAAAATATAAATGCCAATGGACAGCCATACTCGCACATCCATGCTGCCACACAACAGATGAGTACAAGATGCTTATTTGCTACTGCAAAAACACAAATGAATCCATTTTTAAAAAGGTATTTATCTACAACAACACTAACTGTGAACTACAGAACCAGTAAGCGAGCTACACTGATGAGTTATGAGTGCTAGAAACTGCATTACAGTGGCCTTTCAGAACACAAAGAGGGATCTTTAAATTTAGCAAAGAATTTCAGGTACTGTTCCCTACATTACCCATAAGGCATTCAAATCCCCCTGGATTTCACCCCATGCATGTTCTGAAGACTCACTCACACCAAAACTGAGCACCCCAGTAATGGATTTGCAGTAAGCGTACATTACCAGCAGGTCGCTCTTAGGTCCCATTTCAACATGCCCATTAGCAATTTGAAAGAGGATGGGAGTGGCAGAGGCAAAGAAGCCAGATGACTTTTGCAGAGGACACCAAACTGGGTGGAGCAGTAAACAAGGACAAACATAGAAAAACACACTGGGTTTTCATATAAAGATCTAAGAACCACAGAATCATAGAATACTTTGGGTTGGAAGGGACCTTAAAAATCATCCAGTTCCAACCTATGGCAGGGACATCCCACTAGATCAGGCTGCCCAATGCCCCATCCAGCCTGGCCTTGAACACCTCCAGGGATGGGACAGCCACAACTTCCCTGGGCAACCTGTGCCAGTGCCTCACCACTCTCATAGTGAAGAAATTCCTCCTTATGTCTAGTCTAAACTAGCCCCTCTGCAGTTTATAGCCATTGCCCCTAGTCCTATCACTACAAGCCTTTGTAAACAATTCTCTCCCCAGCTTTCTTGTAGCCCCCCTCAGGTACTGGAAGGTCGCTATAAGATCTCCTTGGAGCCTTCTCTTCTCCAGGCTGAACAGTCCCAACTCTCTCAGCCAGTCCTCGTATGGGAGGTGCTCCAGCCCTCTGATCATCCTTGTCGCCCTCCTCTGAACCCGTTCCAAGAAGAACGGGTTCATATAGAGCAAAAGAAGGTGTACATACTAGAGGGTAAAAAATGTTTCATACAGGGTAAAAAATGGAGCAGCACTGAGCGCTCTTCCTGAGCATATTTACATGGAGTCTACTTTCATACAGCCGGTCTTCCCCAGGACCAGGTCACACCTGGATATCAGCTATTCTTGGAGCAGTCTCTTTCAACAGAATGAAACTGTAAAAATGTGTATTGGTAAAAATTATGCCTAACCATCTAAAACAACTCCTGAAAATGAAACGCTAGTTGAGTGCGAGAACTGTGTTCTAAAAAAACCTGCTTTCCAAAGACAGTGGAAAGCCTGGAACCAAAAGGATGGGAAATAACCTCGAAAACATCATAGAATCATAGAATAGTTGGGGTTGGAAGGGACCTTAAAGATCATCTAGTTCTAACCCCCCTGCCATGGGCAGGGACACCTCCCTCTACACCAGGCTGCCCAAGGCCCCATCCAACCTGGCCTTGAACACCTCCAGGGATGGGGCAGCCACAGCTTCCCTGGGCAACCTGTGCCAGTGCCTCACCACCCTCTGGTGAAGCAATTCTTCCTTACGCCTAGAAATTCTTCCTTATATCACACAACGCTACAGAAACTTACGTGCTGCCTGGAGGACCACTGCAAGTACAAACAAAGCCGTTTCTAGACCCGTCCCAGGCTGCGCTCCCTTCCCAGCAGGGAGCTCCCGGCCAGAGACTCACACCGACGCCTTAACCATTACTTACACGGCCAGCGCGCTGCCACACGCGCCGGGGAGCGGAAGAAGAGACGGAGAAGACAACGCTCACTTCACGTTTCGTTTGGCCGAGGCCGGAAAACAGCGGCGGCCGCTCTCTGGGCAACCGCGCCGCCCGCCCGAGCCCCGGGGAGGTGGGGGGCAGCTCGGCCGGGGCCGGGGCAGCTCCGGGGCCGCGGGAGCCGCTCCCCTCGGCGGCCGCCCCGCCCTCCGCGCGGCCTCCCCGCTCCCCCCGCCGCGGCTCCCAAACAAAGGCCCCGCGCGGCGGCCCCACCGCCTTCCGGGAAGCCGCGGCGGGCGCTGGGGGCGGCGTCGCGGCCCTGTCGCAGGGCGGGCGGAGAGCGGGGCCCGGCGCGTACCTGGCGCGGCCGCCCCGATGCGCGGTGCCGCCGCCGCTGCGGCCAGGCGAGCCAGCCGAGCGCCGAGCCGGGCCCGGGGAGCGACACCCGCAGCGGGACCAAGGCCCGAGCAGCCGAGGCTAGAACGCCGCCAGGCCGCGCCAGCCGAGCCCAGAGCGAATCCACCCGGGGGCGGAGGAGGGCAGGCGAGACAAGTCGAGTGCGGAGGGCGGCGGAGATCCCCGGTGTCGGAGGCTGTCGCCGGTCCCGCAGAACACCAGAACTCGCTCGCAGACAGGCTCTCGGGATGGGATCGGTTTGTCACCTCTCAGCGCTTTTCTTTCTCCCCTCCAGACCGATACGGAACGGAGAAAACGTGGTCGGAAACGGGCGTGAAAGGAGGGGCGGGTGGTGAAGGCGCAGAGGGGCTCGCAGCCCGCTGTGTCACCCGGTCTCACCCGTCCCGGAGAAGAGACGCGAGAGACTCGACTTGGACGCAGGGAGGAAAATGTGAGCGAGCCAAGGGGCTCTGCACCAGAAAATCGGCCAAAGGATAAAGAATCAGGTGAAAGGCTGCATCCAAAAAAGCGTGGCCAGCAGGTCGAGGGCGGGGATTCTGCCCCTTTGTTCCCCTCTTCTGAGACCTCATCTGGAGTATTGTGTCCAGTTCTGGAATCCTCAACATAAGGATGTGGAGCTATTGGGTCCAGAGGAGGGCGACACGGATGGTCAGAGGGCTGGAGCACCTCTCATATGAGGACAGGCTGAGAGAGTTGGGACTGTTCAGCCTGGAGAAGAGAAGACTCCGAGGAGATCTTATAGTGACATTCCAGTACCTGAAGGGGCTACAGGAAAGCTGGAGAGGGAATTGTTTACAAAGGCTTGTAGTGATAGGACTAGGGGCAATGGCTATAAACTGCAGAGGGGCTAGTTTAGACTAGACATAAGGAGGAATTTCTTCACTATGAGAGTGGTGAGGCACTGGCACAGGTTGCCCAGGGAAGTTGTGGCTGTCCCATCCCTGGAGGTGTTCAAGGCCAGGCTGGATGGGGCATTGGGCAGCCTGATCTAGTGGGAGGTGTCCCTGCCCATGGCAGGAGGTTGGAACTGGATCATCTTTAAGGTCCCTTCCAACCCCAACTATTCTATGATTCTATAAGTTTAGAGCCTGAGGTTTGCTGTCATAGGCAGGACTGGAAGGAACAAAGGCACCCTGCACTCAGCCCTCGGGGAGGTGTCTGAGGGGAAAGCTGAAAAGGACCAATGATGGGATTTTGTAAGGAATTTAGGAAAAAAAGTGAAAACTGCAGTACTTTAGGCAGTCAATCACTGTAGTCCTCCTCCAGGTGACTGAGGTTTATCAGACATTATCTAGCATGGGCAGACTTCACTTTTCAAAGCTCTGCCAATGCACAAACTCGTAAGTACTCTAGAAAGCAGCCGGCAAGGTGATGTGAAAGTACAGAGGAGCCGGAAAACAGGAAAGAAACATAAGTCAAATTTAAATCTTGTCTAAACCTGAGAGAAAAAAAGTCTAGATGAACTGTTTTGAAGGAAGCTGCTTAGGAGTACATGGGGCAAACTATTCTCTAGATGAGGAAGTTCCATTTCCCATGCAACCTGAAGGATGCTGACACGCAACTTGAGGAGGACTAGGCTTTTCAAGTGGATTGGTGTTGTCTGGTGTGGCCTGATGCAGTTTTTGCCCAAATGATAAGCAGAGAGATCAGTTTTGAAATTAAACTCTATTAAAGGCTACTGGCTGAAGGAAGACAAAATGCAGCAGCAAACGCGTTCCTGGAAGTGCCTCCACTTTGTGAGTTCATTCTGGTCTCGGCACATGCTTAGAAGAGCTATTCTTAGGACAAGCTGAGAAACTCCAGCTCAAGACTACATGACAGTGTTTGTGCCTACATGTATCCAAGTTTCACTTGACCTTAGCATCACCCACACTGCTCATTCAGTGTCTGCTGGTGTTCAGGTCTAAGGTCAGTATTTTTATTATAGACCATCAGATACGATCATGAGCCATAAAGCACCAAACATGGTAGCAACTCTTACCTTAAAAATACCTTTTTTTTAGAAAGCAATGCTTTTATGCTTCTTCCTAGGTAAAAGGAGCAGGGTTTTTGCCACGGTGAGCAACAGTAGTTCTTACATGATACTTCATGGGAAGATGCATAAAGAAAATAAAATCATATCTCAGATCGGTCTGCATCATATTTCACTCATCACAGCTTGTAAAAACATCTTGCTTATACATGATAAAGCATGCTTGGTTTTCTCCAAGATATAAATGCTTACTGCCATCGCAAACCTTACAGAACACCTAATCCTGCATGTCCATCCTACCCTTAGGAACATGTCCCATGCTCTCTTATTCTTCAAATGTGGGGCATGATCCAGTCTCATTTCCTCTAGAGAAAGAGACAGACGTGCCATGCCAGATGGTTGCACTATTACTTTAACTAGCTACTTTTGTGCAGCATTCTGCATTCTTTACCACTTTTTGTTTCATTTACAGTCCAGTAAAAACATAAAATCTAAGAAACAAAATTTTATCAGACTGCTGTCAAGAGATCCTTGGAAACGCTTGCATATTTTGGAAAGAGAACATTGCCAGGAAACTTCCCAGTCTTGTGCCAGCAACAACTGCATACACTAGTAGTCTTTTTCCATTGAATACGTAGATTCTAACAGTGGTAGAGCAGCCTTCCCATACCTCGGCTCTGATCTAAACAGAGAACTTTTTGCAATCAGTTCAATGTTTGTGACCCAGCCAGTCCTTGGCATTTCTTTTACAGCAGCCAACAAGATGAGTAGTTAATGACAATTCTGCTGTGGCAGACACTAAACTACTGAGAAGTAAACCTTAACGTTCAACAGCTCATTTTCCGGTATCTGTTCAATAACTGACACAGCTTAAACATCTTCTCCTGTCCTGTTTGGGAACGAAGAGATGTCTCAGCCCTCCTTAACCCTTCTGGGTACATGGAAATAGTAGTGTGTATATCCAGCAAAAAGCCAGACTCCTCCCAGAACGCAGCTGTCAGCTTTCAGAGGAATCACTGGGTTCTGCAAGATGTGCAGAACTGTGAAATGATCCATAGCGAGAATTTGTATCTGCAAATGAAAAGATAAATGTTTGCTTTGCTGCTCATGAATTTGGGGTAGACATGAGCCCACATGGAAGTTTAATTTATGTGAAATACTGTTTAGAAATCAATCATAAGTGGTTTTGATTATAAAGTGACATAGAACTGTTGTTTTGTAAAATAGGGAGGCTTACAGATATTCTGTAATTATCAAAGACAATTTCCCACGTTTCTACACTGATAGCATGTTAGTGATTTTTCTCTAAATCAGATGAAAGGGGAGTCCATAAGCATCATAACAGTAAAAAGCTCGTGATTACATTGCATCTCTAAAGAGATCAAGAGAAGTTCAGAATACCGTCTGAAGTGAAGAGAGTATAATTTGACTTTGTAGGCACAGTGATGCTGTGCTGATGGTTGGAAATGATCATAGAAGTCTTCTCCAACCTTAAAAATTGTATGAAATTTCTCCTCATCTCTTGTCTACTTAGTCTTTACAAACTTAAAGTACAGGAAGGGACATATTTCCTCTGTATATCTTCCCAGATGAATCATTAGAAGCCTTCCCTCTTTCACAACATTAGCTAAAATGAGTAAGTAAAAGCTCCTGACGAATACGACAGGCTTCCGAGTCCATTGATTCCATTTGCTCATACTCTTCTTCTGGCTGTTCCATGTGGCTGGTAGCCGGAGAAGACCACACGTCCAGCCCGTGCTCCAGGGAGATGTTATGGAGCACACAGCAGGCCAGAATGATGTGGCTGGATTTCTCTGGAGAGTACTGCAGGGTGCCTTTGGACCCATCCAGGCAGCGGAAACGCGACCTAATGGTTCTGAATGTCCGCTCAATGACATTGTGAGTGGCAGAATGCGCCATGTTGTAACGATACTCTGCAGGTGTCTCAGGGATATGCAGAGGGGTCATCAGCCACGTTCGGAGAAAGAAGGAGCTGTCACCTGTTAGCAGTGAGAAGGAGGACAAGTTACACACCCACAGCTAATCACAGGCTGCAGCTCTTCACTCTTGGTTTTCTGGTGTTGCAGATAAAGAACAACTTATTTCTGTGGCTAAAACAGGGGGCACAAGAAAACATGTAATTCAGGTTTACCAATGTGACAAACAACAAAATACATTCTGTTTTACACAGAGAAATCCTGGAAGAACACAGAGGAGTTTAAAGAGAATTCATTTACTGCATAGTACAGTGAAAGACAGCTGGACTAGAACCTACATAGAATTAAAAATTGTATAATTAATCTTGGAAAGGTGTAGGATACTGAGAACAAGGTCCTAACAAAATGAATGTAAACAAATACATACAATAGTCAGACTGTATGGAATACAGGTTGGAAGTTGCTGTTCTAGACTGCCAAGAGAAGGAGTATCCAAACTGAATCGCAAATCTCAAGGAATTCGCAGGAAAGCAATCAGCAGTAAATGTGTCACTTGTGCTAAGGCTCTAAGCTCAAAGAGGTGCCAACCTAAACCAGGCTTTCCACAGAAAACAATGATGTAAAATTGACTTACCAAGAAGCCAGCCATCTTTATGTAGCTGACTTTCAAACTGGCTGGTAAGGGCTGCCTGCTGCAAGACCATGCAGTCGGGCAGGCTGCCTGGCCAGTGCGTTTCAGCACTCAGAAGGACTCCTCTGGCATCACACACCATCAGGCAGTTCAGAGAATGGAGACCCTTTCTGTTCACGTAGGACAGGTCCTCCGCATTTGGTGCTTTTATTGCCACGTGGGTGCAGTCAACCACCCCCAGCACTCCCGGCATGCCTGCCAGCCCATAAAAGTCATCCTTCAGGCTCTGAACAGTAGCTTCATCCTCAGGAAAGTGAATAAACTGTGGGGCTCTTTCCACCAATGCCTCAGTTACATTGGCAACACAGCGGCTCATGGAGGCTTGACTAATGCCAATAGCATCCCCCATGCGAGTCTGGAAGGAGCCAGAGGTATAAAAACCCAACGCAGCAAGTATCTGCGTCTCCGGACTGATGGCCCTGGACCGCTGTGTAGGGCGAGAGAGACTGGCTCCCAGGAGATCCACCAGGTAGTAAATGAACTGTCGGGGAAAGCCATATGTGGATACTAGATACTCATCCGTGACATCCTCCAGCTTGAAGCGATCCAAAGTCCTGTGTCCGCGGCCATAAAGCAAGAGGTCGCAGTCCAGAACGGCAATGGGGACAGCCATGGCCAACGGCCGGGGTGGCCGCCGGGGCTGCTCCCTTACAGAGCTTCCCCAGAACCTCCACCTGCGTAGAGCAAAGCGGACGGGGACCGAGGACAGTTTTTACCAGTCAGCCTTTCAAACTCCGTTACCGTTTTCCTTTCACTCCGGTTACCCGGCAAATCTTTTTATTTCTCTCTATCCGCTGTTTACAAACTCGGGGGGGGGGGGAGGCAGGGGCTCGCACCCCTCACTTCCCGCGGCGGAGAGCGCCCAGCGCGCCTCGGCAGCCCCTGTCTGGCGCAGGGAGCCCGACCGGAGCTCCGGGGTGAGGGGGCGCCGTCCCGGGGGAGGTTAGGGGGGAGCCCGAGCGGAGGCCCCGAGGGGTTGGGGGGAGCCCGAACGGGGCGCCCTGCCCGGCACAGGCACCGCTGAGCGCCGAGAGGGGCAGCACCGACCCCGCTCCCCACGCCCGGGGGAGCCCCTCCCCGTTCCCCTCGGCGCCGTTGCCGCTGCGACCCTGCCGAGGCCGCCGCGCCCGCCGCAGCAGCAGATTCGCCGCGGCAGATTCGCCACTGGCGTGGCTCCGTTACCGCGCCCCCGGCCCCTCCCCAACTCCCGTTACCGCGGTCCCTGCTTCCCCCCTGCCCTTACCGTGTCCCTGGACCCCTTCCCAGGAGCGGGGCGGCGCGGGGGGCGGTGGCGGCGGCGGCTCCGTGTGGAAAGTGCCGGCGCGGAGAGGCAGGCGCTTCCTCCTCCCCCCACTCCTCCCCGCCCCAACGGATGAAAACAAACAGCGATGGCGGTGCGGCCGCGGCTCTGAGCGCCCCCTGACACCGGCACATCCCACCCTCTCCCGTGCCCGCTGAAGGGGCGCCGGGGCCCCTCGGGATGAGGCACCGCCACCGCGCAGGTAGCGGGGGTCGCGGGGCTCCCGGGGGAGCTGGGCTTCGGGGGCTGCGATCGGGGCGGGTATGGGGGGAGGCTGCGAAAATCCAAACGCTCCAGAGCATGTTAGGAAGACGCAGAAGCCCCTCCATTGTGTGTTTTTTGTGTGATGTGTGAGTTCGCTGTTTTTGCTAGGAAAACATAGAATACTTTGGGTTGGAAGGGACCTTAAAGATCATCGGGTTCCAACTCCCTTTGACGGGCAGGGCAGGAAAAATGAGGGTTTACAAAGCATCGCCTCTGTCTTTCCTGCTGGAGCTGTGCCTTTTAGGGCACCGCCACAGTCGTTCCTGTCATTTCGATGGGAACAGAGACCCCTGACAGTGAACAGGTGGAAAAGGGACGCTTTGGACTAAGCCTACAGGCTGCCTAACAAAACTCCAAAGTGGTGTGACTGGGCACATTGTAAGGAGGAAAACCACGGTAAATTATTACCTTAACTCAAAATTAGTTGGCTATGCAAATGAAGTCTATACCACCTTCAAATTATTTCACCTCCTAGTGGCGAGAAGTAAGTCATTCAGATGAGCCGGGCTCTATTTAAATGTCCAGAAGGATCATACAGGATCACCTTATTTTCCTCAAATGGTATTGTATAATCTCAATTTCTTGGAACATGTATTCGCACAGAAGTTGAGACCTAGTGGTTATGTTGTTGGATGTAGTACAGGGTACATAGAAGCAGATTCTGTTTTAGTCTGTATACTTTGGCCTGACAAACAAAATGAGGGGATGGACCTTTGAGGTGACACTGTTCTTGGACCTTAGGGAAGTACAGAGTGTAACTGCCGGTCAACGGGAATTACTTAATTTTGGTTTAGAGCCAGGAGAGCTGCCAGTGCTGGCTTTAGTAAGACATTTCCTAAGCTGGGGAGATATTTATTGGTTGTGAAGTAAATCTACTTCCTGATCACCCTCTCAGGGAAAACTGCCTCTTTATCAGTCAAAACTTAACCATATAGTATACTATAGAGTCTTTGATTTCATCAGGCTGTTTATATTATGTGAAACAATTTTTCTGCTAGAATCTGCTCTAGCCTTTTCTCAAAAACTTCCATAAACTTTAAAGAATGAGAATGGCATGCTGTAAAATTCAGATCTGTTCCCTCCCTCTCCCCAGGTTTCTGACTAACCTACTAAGAAGGCAAAATGGAGATTAATTTTCAGTAATTGTAGGATGCTTGCGTTTGACTTGTAGGCCCCAGCCTTGAAACAGAGTGCCGCCTTTATGGAGATCTTTTTATAGTTGCTTATTAATGGGCTCAAAATACCTGCTTGCAGTGAAGCTTTCTTGGTCATTGAAGGGGGTGTTCTAGGAAAGCTTTCTTGGCAGTCAAGCCTGTTTATCAAAGGCACTCTATTAAAAGCTTCAAAAGCTTCCATATGCTTCTTGTTTACCTGTGTGATTCAATGAGACTTTTCTGGAGCTTCACATAGGACATTCCCGGAGATGGGATTTGGATCTCGTATTAACGAAGAAGTTCTGGAAGAGTGATAGGGACAAAGAGCCCGGTTGGGAGGCCACAGCCAGGTAACCAGAAACTTAAAGCTGGGATGAGAATGGTTCATAGTTCTCCCTTAGAGGGACAGCCCTCGTTGTTTCTTCCCTGTGCTTTTTTTTTTTTTATTTTTTTGTTTTGCTCTGGGGTAGGAACTATGAGCAATTATTTTGCATCGGTAAATATCTGTTTGAAGCATGATGACTTAAAGTTTTAGTAACAATGGCTCAGATTGGACTCTCAGGAGGGAGGTGATGGGATCAGCCTGTATGTACTTTCCCTAGCAGCAGTAATAATCCCTGATGTGTGTCAGTTGCTTCTGCTCCTTTGCTGTTTATGTAAGTGAGTGTCAAACTGACCTGCACACCAAGTTCCCATGTAGGAACTATGTGGTGCAATGGAAGTATTCGTAGGTGTTGCTGTGCACCTGCTGTGTGCCTGGGTTACAGGTGCCACCAGGCAGCAGGGTGCTGCTGTCAGACTGGAGCATGGCATGCTGGTAGCTGTAGTTTCTTGAGACTGTGCCAAGGCTTGAAGGGGAGGGCTCTTGCAGTTCATTGCATCATGCAAATAGGGTGCCATCAGCTTATGCTGATGAGTCCTTCTGCTTGGAGAAGGAGAGTGTAAATACCAGTAGAGTGTATATGGCACGGTGCTTAGATGTCAAACTGTTGGGTAAGCTAATAGTCTTCTCTGCCTCATAATCTTGTAAGAAAAAATAAGGCTTTAGCCAAAAAATCCGCATGTGGCATGCCTCCTTTGAATATTTGTCTCGAACATTTCTGTTTGGGGGGAAAGTGGAGACAAAGGCCTATAAATAAAGGCAGTAGTATATAAATGGATGTTGCAGGAAGAGGGGGACAGCAAAAAAAGCTGTGTGGCCAAGATGCTCATTTTTACTTGCGAATAGTCTGTTGTGTAAGGCTAGAGCCATGAGGTATCAGTTTATTTAAGGGATTACTTGGTTGTTGGGAATTAATCATCTGTGGGTTTCTAACCTAGATCAAAGGTTATTTCCTTCTAGTTGCTACTCAGTGTAAAGTTAGACACTATCTTCCTTCAGCTAAGCATATACCCAGATACTAGGACTTAACAAGGAGCCATGCTGGCATTGCAAACTAGGGGACCTAAAATGCTGACTGAGTGGAACTAAGTTTAAAGTGTTTCCTTCCTGTTCAGTTCAGTTGGTGGCAGCTAACCTGAGGGCACCAAGGCATTTTAGGTGCATTGTAAATGCAGTGTTTGTTGTAGTTCTAGGCCTGTCTTGACTATTATCAAGAATGGGAATGCTGTTGTAAGCCTTAACAGATCTCAAGTCATCACCAAAGGTTCCCCTGCAGAAATGAGGAGATTCTGGTTGTCAGATGACAGCCCTTAGGCATGCAAGGAGCTGAGCTCCAAGATCCTAGTTCTCTCCTGAAATTATAGATCCCTGACAGGAAACCTTGCCTGATGCCTTTTTCTCTGCTTCAGGCTCTAGTGAGTCACCTGTTCCTGGCATTTGCAGCTTGAGAGGTAGGACTGACAATCCCCAAGTGTTTAATGAATGTTATAGATGGTTTGAAATCTTGTCAGAAGAATCCGAATTCTTCTGGAGCATGTCAGAATTGTAAAGCGCTCATTCTTTGAACCTTGAATATAGACGTGACTCTGGTGGCTTTTCTCTCCTCTCCAGAGATATTTGGGTATATAGTCGTTAGAACTAATACCTGTACTGCACAGAGAACCGTCTTGACAGTCTGCTTTGTTTCCTTTCCTTTAGACCAGTGAACCTAACACCTTCCATTAGTTCCTGAATCTCTTGCAGTAATTGATACCAGAATTCTTTTCCAGCCCCATAAGGCAAATGTAGGTACTTTATTTGACAGCTCTTCTACGACATAAAGATATATACTCCCTTGCACCTTTTTCCAGGGGTCACACAGGGGTGTTCTCTTGCTTCTTTTTACATTAAAAGCTAATTTGATTTGTCTTTGTATTTAAATGTCAGCATTCTCTTTGAGAAAAAGATGTACTTTTTAAGTGCAGTATTTTATTGCCCGTATGACCCAGGTTTTGTTTGTAGATCTTGGGTCCCGTTAACCCTCCCAGTGCTTTACTTAGTTAAGTCAGAAGAATAATAACAGGTCATTCTCACCTGTTTTTGTGTAGTGGGAAGTGTCTGTAGTAAAAGCTATTTTTTTTAAAGTTAGAGTGCTATATGAGTTAAGGATCTAGCACTTTAAGTACTGACTTCTTTTTGCATCCCCTGCACCAGTACAAAAGATGTGTAATCTCTATCTAGTGGAGGGGAAGACAGGGAGAGGAAGTGTAATACTTTTGAGGAGGAGGTTGAAGTAGCCAAAGGATAAGCAATTCAAAATTAGGTGAGTTATCAATTATGTCATTAGTTCTTAGATTAAATTATAATTCATAATGAGAACAAGTGTAGTGAGTACAGCACTAGGAGATGCAGTATGAATGTAGCCTAGAAACTTTCAGCCATATTAGATATCCACATTTCTTTTTATTGAGTCATTCAGAAAGCAGCACTTATAAAGTGCTCTGTAAATTGCAGTACTCTCTTGCCTTGCAACCCCTCTTGGATGATGCTCCTACAGCATTACTGCTATTAAGTGTGAAGTATTTTAAATGGAAGTTGTGGATGTATGTAGTCATAAAAGATTATATGACATTTTCTGTGTGAACAGAGCTGTTAGCCCCTTTGTCCTGCTAAGGTTTAATTTGTATAAATAGCACACCAGTCTTACTACGAGTTCAGTCTTTGCTTAAAGATTCAACACTCAGTAGCGTAATATTGTGCATGGCAGCTGCTGGCGCTCGCTGACCTTTGCCAATGTTCCTGTGATGAGCAGTGCGCTCCATAAATACGCGATATTTGACAAGCTGCTTCAGGCTGATTAGTTGTCTCAAAACAAAAACAGCAACAGGAATTAAGAGTGAATTAATACTTTGAAGGCTTATGAGCAAAAAGTACAATTAATGCTGCTAATTAACACCTTCCTCCCCATGGTCTCTATATGATTATTAACCTAGAAGCGAAGAAACTGAGAGATGGAAAAAGTGTGATTTGTGCCAGACCATGTGACATGATGGTAGCAGAAATCTGATTAGTGCCTTGGCCTGGCTCGCTTCTGGCACTTTCCCTGTGTTGCTAGAAACAATCATGTTTTGAAAACCAAGGTAGTGTGATTGTGGGAGCTGAGAATTTGTTGTTAGTTGAGGCTTTCAAGAGAAGAGAACAGAAAATTTTGGTCTATCCCTTGGCAAAAAACTATCTTTTCAGTTGATTGTAGGTAAACTGCTAGCTGTACAGGTTTACTGCAAGTACTGGTTGTTGGAAGTAAAGAAGCAGTATTGCCTGTTCCAGCAACGGTTTATTATACAGATTTCAGTATCTGTTAAAATACCGCTGGAATATTTGTTTTAGAATTTCAGACTCCAGAAAACCATTTGGCTTGGTTTTGACCAGTGCTGCTAACTGAAGATACATTATTTCTGAAGCAGAGACTGCCATGTCTGGTGGGTAAATTGGTATAGAATCCAGTCAGTGTGGTGATGGTGGATTTGGGTGTTTGGTGTTTGTTTGTATTTTTTTAATTAAGCTAGCACAATTGGAGAACTTGTACCCAGTTTTAATTGTAAGCCTCTTTGTTGTGTCCTTACTGGTATATTTTGCACTGACCAGATAAACTATTCATGCATGTTTATGCCTCACACCCGCACCCCCTAAGTTCTTAGCATGTCAGGATTTTGACAGGCAGAGGCTTTTGGTACTTGTAATTTCTTTTGAGGTAGCCTCTAATGGCAAAATATTTTGAAGTCCTGAAATCTGAACAGGAAGCTGGAGAAGGACTTCATTCTTACACCTGTGCTGTATTTCAGATTGCCATATGCAATGGACACTGATCTCAGTTCCCAGGACAGGAAGGACCTGGACAAGTTCATCAAATTTTTTGCTTTAAAGGTAACGTTTTCTCCTGTGGGCAAATGCCTCTTCCCTCTTGTTTAAGAAAAGCCGTACTTGATGTGGCTAGAGTAATAAGGTTGGGGTTTCTTTTGTTTGTTAAAAACCAAAGCAAGCATAATTTTATGTCCAACTAAGGAGATTCCTGAGAATTGCTAGAAAAACTTTTCCCTTTTTTTTTTTTCCCCTGCCTTCAAATCCTCTTTCTTCCCCAAGAAGTGTCCAGCTCTAGTATCGGTTATAGGCACTTGACACCTTGGTCAGCTTTGGGCTCCTATCAACACATTTGACCATCTAGCTATTAGACAGTATCTTCTGTTGGACACCATTCTTTCCTTTCAGCCTATCTGAATTTATGTATTCCATCCAAAAGCAATAATACAGGAATGCTCTTTGAATTATAATGATACGTAACTGTAAAATCTTGCCTTAATTGGTTGCATAGATGCAAGTAGATACTCTGCCAACAGCCGTGTCATAAGTGTACATGTTTGTCGTTTTTCAGATTCAGAATATAGTTTGTAAATTTTTGCTTCAATATTGCCAAAAACTGCGCAACTCCAGATCACAAAAACTTACTTAGACATTATTACAGAGAAAGGTCAGCGTAAAATGTTATATGTAATAATTAAATCGATTAGACCTGAAGATTAGCATAGCAAACTCTACATCCTGGTCAGCCCTTTCATTTTTTATTTTTTTTTTTTACTTGGAATTGTGTCTAGCTTGGGTTCTGAACTGAGGAATCTGCTGAGCTCAAAACATGAGTGTCTTAACTTTCCCTTTCTCTTCCAGACGGTACAAGTAATTGTCCAGGCCCGACTTGGAGAGAAAAATTCTGTACCCGATCATCATCCTCCCCAACAGGCTCTGACTGGGTAGAGTCCTATTTTTTAAAGCAATTCCTATAACTGTTATTTGGGGTTTTTTTTTGTGTGTGTGTGTGTATGTATTGAGAAACACAATGTAGTCATTGTATGCCTTATGCAGACTATAATAACTATTCATAGAATAACTGCTACATTCAATTATAATCTTGGTGAGGTGGGGAGGATTTTATTTTGTTGTTGCTTACACATGCCACATGGCACTCTGAGCTCTTAAGGGGCTGATTAGAGCAGAGAGAAATGACACCTCTCAGCAGATCCTGCCAGTTTCCAAGATCTAGTGAGGATGGGGGTGATGAGTTCTTTTCTGGCAGAAATTGCAACTCTGTACTTCAGGACTTTGTAATAGTGGGCTTTATTAAAATTGAAGAGGACTCAAGATACTCTGCGGGTGAACTTGGGACTTAAATGAGGGGAAAAAGTACATGATTTTTATGGCAGGATCAAGAAAAACATTTGAACTGGCAGCCAAGGAAATGTTTGCAACATATGAAAGCCTGAGGCCATCTGGGAATTTTCTGTTTCATAAAATATTCTCAGTAGACACTGACCTAGTATGTACATATGGGTCTGTGAGTCTGTCTGCAGCATACCATTAGGCATATTTTTCAAAGCAATAAAAGAATTGAATCAGCTCTTTCATTCTGCAGTTCAAATTTGGCTATCAAAGATATACCAGAGGTTACTCATGAAGCAAAGAAAGCCCTGGCAGGACAGCTACCTGCTGTTGGACGTCTATGTGTGTGGAGATTTCTCTCAAAACCTCAGAGGTGAGAACTGAGTCAAATTAAATACCTTTCTTTTTTTTTTTTTTTTTTTAACTTGACCTCTTAAGCTACCACCAGAGCTCCGCCCGTTAGTCCAAGATAATGTGAAAATGTCTTCCATTTATGAAGTTAGTTTCTATGCTAATGAAAGAAATGTACTGTTTAAACAGAATCAATTCACTGCAGATATCTGAGGCCAAGCACAAAAATGATAAAGCAGCAAAATTTAGTTCTTAGATCATGAAGAGCTTAGCCATTCTGAGGAAAGGTATGCCCCTCAGGCGACTTAATTGTACCAGGAGTCTTCCAGTGCACCTTTTTCTGTTGTTGCCATTACAAGGAAGTGGGAGCCAGGAGAGACTTCTTCATTGAGAGATGGTGTTGTTGCTGATCATAGAATCATAGAATGGTTTGGTTGGAAGGGACCTTAAAGATCATCCAGTTTCCCCTCCTCTGCCATGGGCAGAGGACACGTTCTCCACTGGATCAGATTGCTTAAAACCTCATCCAACCTGGCCCTTTGAAACACCCTTCAGGGATGGAGCATCCACTGCTTCTCCTGGGCAACCTGTGCCAGTGCCTCACTACACTTCACAGTAAAAAATTTCTTCCTAATAGCTAATTGTAAATTTTCCCCCTTTCATCTTAAAACTGTTACTCCTTGTCCTATCCCTGCAGTCCCTGATAAAGAGACCCCTCCCTGCTTTCCTGTAGGCCCCCTTTTAAGTACTGGAAGGCTGCTAGAATGTCCTCCCCAGAATCTTCTTTTCTCTAGGCTGAACAAGCCCAGTTTGTGTTTTGAAATGAGCCTTTGTTGCTGTTCTTTCTCTCATCCAGGGGGACTCCATGGAGCTGGAAATTTGGTGTCTAGAAATGAATGAAAGTAAGTGCTTTTCTTCACACACTCTTGTGCATGTGTTTTTTGTTTTAGCTGATGAAATGGGGAAAGCGTGCTCAGTCCAACGGTGATGAATCAGCACATATTGGCTGCGTGGCCTGGGACACTTCAGAGGAAGTCCTCTCTGTGTTTAGTGCAGCAGTCAAACCGTTTAATATTGGTTTCAAGTAAAATACACTAGTAATTTTATTCCTTCTTCTTTCTTCCTTTACAACTAGGTATGCTTTCTCAGACGTACTCAGTATGACAGCTGTTTTAAATACTGAAAAGATATGTTCTTGCCTAGTAGAGGCTGCATGACATTTTTCAGCAGTTACTTCTAAAGGAGGTGGACTAGATTGAAGTAGGACTCTTAGCTGGTTGGTCAACAACAGGTGGGCACACTGTTGCTTTTTTGTCATTTTGGCAATAAATTGACATTAAACAATTGGCCCAGATTCATTTTGATTTAAAAAAAATTTAAAACTAAAAAAACAAACCAAAAAAACCCAACAACAGAAACCAAACAATTTAGTTGGGAACAAAAAGACTAATTTCTTCTTTTGTGTTCTATAGGTGTGACAAAGAAATCAAAGTTTCATACACCGTCATACAACAGGCTGTCTCTACTGCTGAAGTCTTTGCTTGCTATAACCAGGGTAACTCCAAGCCTACAGGCTCTCAAGGAAACAAGGCCATGAATATGTAATAATTGTACAGGTAAAGGCAGAATGTGAAATCCCCCATTTGAAATACAGATAGCAGACACTCTAGACTTGCAGAGAGCAGCCTTAGATGGGGTAAAAAAGGGATGAGTAATAATAAATCCCAATTATTTGGATTGACTACTGCTGATCGGTGACAGAAGAGAACTTGGGTTATATGTCACCTTACAGCCTCTATCTGAGCCATTGAAAGAAAAACTAAGCACAGGCTGTGAAGTATAGTCGTTTGCCTGCCATCTGAGAAGAGTACAAAAATTCTACGTGCAACAACACTGCTTAAATTGCTTATTAGCATCCAGTTGTTCAGTGCTTGCCTTGCATTTGATAAATGCCTGTTTGCATTGCATGTAAGTTGCAATGCATACTTTTTTGCAGAAATAGACTCAGACTCTCTCCTGCTATTCCATTTTGAAGAGGCATCTTCAGTTCCATTTTCTGTAGTTTCTTGCACTGTCCTCATCCAAATACTGAGTCCAACTCTATTTAGCTTGTGAGATCTTTCGGCTTGTGCTTCATTGGTTATCACTTTCCAGGCTCTTGGTTTTGGTTTTGAGAAAAGTCTTGACATATTTGCATAGCTTATTTTAGATGATTCTAAATCTCAGGTCTTATCATTGCACAGCTGTAAGCTTAAAAAGAAATCCCAGACATTTCTTCATTTTGGCACTATACTTAAGAACACGTCTCTTCACAGCACTGTTAATCTTTTATGTTGTGTGGTGAGCGTTAGCTTTTAGACTCAGACCTGTCCACAAAGTTTATATCACTTCACATTTTTGAAACTGTACACTTGCCACAGAGCTTAAAAAAACTTAGAGACATTTCTGATTAGACTACCATTTTCTGTTCCTTTTTCTTTCGGTGTGGCCATATCTTCCTCTGAACTAGCTGGAAGTTATTTGAGATGGACATTTCTAGCCATTTCTTTTGACTTTTTTCTAAAGAAGAAATGTGTTTCCAGCCTTTCAATTCATAAGACTAAATAAGAAGTAAGGATACGTGTAGCATTATGTCCCCAGTGGACCTAATACCTTTTCTTTTTCCTTTTCCCGCAGGATATACTTTTGGTGAAGTGCAGCTGAGTGGCTTGGGAGAAGGTATGATTAGGCAACATACTCAAACTAGAGCAGAACTGTTTTCTGTAATTGGCCAGCCATTTATTACTATTCCTAAGTGGCCATAAGAAAATTTAAACCTAAAGCTTACGTGAGCGTTTTATCTATGATCTACCAGTGAAGGGTTGTGTCATAACTGGTCATTTTGGACAGGCTGGATCGATAGGCCAAAGTGAACTGTATTGAACCCCGGGCTGAACTGGGCTTTAACAAGGACCAAGTGCTGGGTCCTGCACTTGGGCCCACAACAACCCCCATGCAACCCTATGGGCTTGGGGGAAGAATGGCTGGAAAGCTGCCTGGCAAAAGATGACCTGGGGTTGTTGGTCAACAGCCAGCTGAATGTGAGCTAGCAGTGTGCCAAGGTGGCCGAGAAGGCCAATAACATCTTGGTTTGCATCAGAAATGGTGTGGCCAGCAGGAGTAGGGAAGGGATTGTCCCTCTGTGCTTGGCCTTGCTGAGGCTGCTCCTGAAGTACTGTTCAGTTTTGGGTCCCTCACTACAAGAAAGCCATTGAGTTGCTGGAGTGTGTCCAGAGAAGGGCAACAAAGCTGTTGAAGGGACTGGAGCATGAGTCTTATGGAGAGCAGCTGAGGGAACTGGGGTTGTTTAGCTTGGAAAAAAGGAGACTGAGAGGAAATATTATTGCTCCCTACAACCACCAGAAAGGAGGTTGTAGCGAGGTGGGTGTTGGTCTCTTCTCCCAGGTAACTAGTGATAGGACAAGAGGAAATGGCCCCAGGTTGTGCCAGGGGAGGTTTAGGCTAGATATTAGGAAATATTACTTCACCAGAAGGGTTGTCAAGTGCTGGAACAGGTTGCCCAAGGAAGTGGTTGAGTCACCATCCCATTCCTAAAGGTATTTTAAAAAATGTGTAGACATAGCGCTTAGGGATATGGTTTAGTGGTGGACTTGGCAGTGTTGCGTTAACAGGGTTGGACTTGATGATCTTAAAGGTCTTTTTCAACTTAAACAATTCTATGACTCTGTAATATGACAGGTATAATGACAAAATCTGATGTGATTGCCATTTTGAGTCATGTTCCTGAACTGAAATAAGAATATGGAGGTGTGTTGATAAGGGTCAGGACTGGTAACGGACCTCGTGACATACTCGGGAACAAGAAGCACTTCAGAGCAATATTTTAGACCGAGATAGGAAGCAACATCAGAAGTCTTGTAGATGAAGCCTACCAGCAAGGCACCTAGTGCTGCTGTTTTGTTATGGGTTCTGTATGTGTGTTTGGAGTTCAGATTGCAAGGGATAACAGAAACACTGTAGAAATAAGATAGTGTAACCTCAGAATAGAAAGTAGGGAACATAAATAATCAGTAAATAAATAAAATTGATAATTATTGCTTAACCTTATAGGTTTCCAGACAGTCCGTGTTGGGACAGTGGGTACCCCAGTGGGCACCATCACATTGTCTTGTGCCTACAGAATCAACCTCGCTTTCATGTCAACCAGGTGAGAAAATGTGATCATGCCAGAAACTATTTTTCAATAATGTACTATTAAACCCCTCATATTGTGAGTCTCTAAATCTTTCCCTTCTGCTTATCCTTTCCTGCTGAGATTCTTCTTTGTGGAGAATACTTTTTCTCATGCTTAAGTCTTGCAGCAAGGGGAGTATTTGGGTAGCCTGGAGCCAGACTCTAGAACTCCAAATTGTTGATGCATGCTTGGAGTTGCAGGGCTGAATTGTAAAGAAACTCTGGTCCCGTTAACAGATATGGAGGTTTTCTGTGAGGACACTGAATTGGGATGAGAATAGAGAAAAAAACCAATAACACCGTTGCTTGTTGCCTTGCAGGCAGTTTGAGAGGACCCCTCCTATCATGGGGATTATCATTGATCACTTTGTGGACCGTCCCTATCCCAGCTCTTCACCCATGCATCCCTGCAATTACAGGTGAGGCAATGCTGAGTTGAAGTCATGGGCCATGGCGAAGGCATCAATTATGCCCAAATACGGAGCCTTTTCCGCTGTTTGCCGACTGCATGGGAAGGGAGACTGGAAAATTAATCTCAATCATATTGACATGGTTGAGTATGTGAGGAAGCGGGATATTTTTCTCCTTCCATCCAGAATACTTGAGTGCAGCAAGCTCCATTGTTTTCCTAAATTCCTTACAGAAGCACTTGGACACAGATTATTTGACTTTGGCTGACTTTGGGAGTTGAAAGTATAACAGTTAGTCCTGCTTTAGAACTACGGGTGCAGAAGCATGCATCTCCAGATTATTCCCATGGGGGAAAGATCACAATTTAATTGCTCTTTATGGATGAGAGGTTTGTCTTCTCTGAAATGCACTTGAGGGCACTCAGATTGGGACCAGTGGTAGTGTTTGGCAATGCTTCTATAAACACCAAAGCCAGTATCATTAGCTGATATAACAAAACCTTTAGTTAAAAAGACAGAGGGAAGTGTTTCTGTTTGGGTTTAGAAGAGGAGTGCCTGGGGAAAATGAAAGTTTTCATACCATGTTTTCCTCAGTTCTGCCAATTCTCCTTTCAACTCCACCCAAATACTCTCAACCTCCTGCAGTGTTTGTCCCAGTGTATTTTCCTATTTGTTTATTTTAAGGAATATTTCGAATTAAAAACTTTTCTTGCTGCTTTAGAGCTGGTGAGGACAATGGTGCAGTGTACCCCTCAGTAGAAGATTCCCAAGAGGTGTGTACCACATCTTTTTCCACCTCTCCTCCTTCTCAGGTAAGAGAAACCAGGCTCTTTTTACTCCTAGATAGAGCAATCATTGTTAGGGTAGTGTGCATACTCCTACATCAACTACTGTGCAAACGGGCAGCCTCCTGTTGCTGATTAAAATTTAATGTGTGGGTTATTTATATAGTTACACTTTGAGTAAAAGCTAGTTAGATACTAACTTCAGCAAAATGCCAGTGGACTAGAAGAGTGAATTACTGAGACAAGACTAAAAGAACCTACTCATGTAGCTGGGCTTATGTGTGCTTGAAGATGATAGCAGTGTACTTACACATTCATATGCCTATACTGTAAGAGAGGAATTGCAGAGATTGATTCCAGGCAGAGTAAGTAAAGGTAACAGGCTGAACGTTGAGAAAGAAACACTGGAATATCGGAGAAAATGCTTATGGTACAGTTCATTGCTTTCTTGCTTGCAGATGTAAAACCAGGAAAAAGACAGAAGTCATAATTGTTGGACCATCTAAAATCGAGTTGAGGCAGCAGGAATGAGTATCGGCAATCACTGGTCATAGTGTAGAACTAGGGACTTTATAATTCCCCCTACCCATGCAAATTTCATTTATGTTTCAATTTTCAAATGAATAGATAGTGCTTTTCTTCTGAATCTCAGAAAAGAGGAACTCGAGTTCCTCCTTCTTTTACTGTCCTTGATATCTTATATCTGACTCCACAGTTCTGTATTTTGGGAGACTTGACCAAATTTGCTGTTTTCATGTAGCTTCACAGTATTCAAGAATGTCCTGCCTTGTGTCCAAGCCAAGCATATGGCTCTAAAGTGCATGATAAAGACAATGTAAATACTCTACCTCTCTTTTGCTGTGGATGTTAGAATATAGAATGAATATATTGGAATGCTGTTCCAAACTGTAAGAATTTGCAGCGGGTCTATCTGATGCTTCAGAGGAATTGGTATGACTGGTTTAGCAGAACTATTCTACTGTAGGAATGAGCTAGAAATGAGTTTTTCTAGGACTCATTTTTGTACAAAGTGGAGTTTGGGTGACAGGGTATTGGGCAATGTGGAACCAATCAACCCTAGCACTCACGGTAAGTCTGATAGAATAAAGCTTTTCTTATTTGCAATACACAGCTCAAGAAATTAGTTTGTGGCTGAGTTGTATCCTGCCTTTTCACAAATTGCATTAAATGCAAAAGGTTTCATAAGGAAATTTCTGCTGGCTTGCTCATGCCATTGTTACTGAGCAGTAATAGTGTATGTAAATACATCCAGAGTTGACATTTCCCTCCAGGAACGTGAAGCTCTGCTGTCTCTGAGGGGAAAGGTTGAATGAAACCAAATGTATCTTTGAGGATTCATGTTAAGTATGATCTACATTTCTTGCTTTTCCTGTGGCTCATAGTTGCCATATGCTCTGCACTTATTTACAAAGCAAGTGTCAGTCGTTGTTACCACAGTTAGAATTGTAAGCTGTCTTGGCAGAGTGGTCTCTTAAGTATGTAGAAGGGAGGAAAAAAAGTTCATTTCTTTCTCCAGCTTCTGTATACAACTTATGTGTGGAAAATACTGGGAGCTGTGTGATTCAGTAGGCAAATTGTCCAAATCTTTGCCTGCCTTCTCACTAGAAAATGGGCCTATCCTGTGTGATACAAAGGAAAATAGGTGCTACCTTCTCCTGTGAGCTTGACCTAGCAGGTCTGTGTGCTGTAGAGTAGCCCAAAATTGAGGAGAAACTCTGGCCATGGGTAATACCCTCAAATGAAGCTTTCCTAAAACTGAAGACCCTTGGTAGGAAAATGACTGGGAGAAGGTATGGGCCTGAAACAGGTTTGGATTGCCCTTTTTGCATTAGTGCCCTCTGTGAGACAATGCTTACTCCTGGAGCATCACTCCTGTTGGTGGAGTTCCATCTTCTCATGAATGTGTTTAAATTGCCACCTTAGTCTGGGTCCCTTTTATTCTAGTAGCATCGCAGCCAGCCTGCCAGGATGCTGGAGGGATTGGCGTATGTGTGGATGCCGAGTATTGAAACACACATAATTTGTACATTCAAAAAGAAAAAATTACTTGGCTTTTTCTGGCATCTGCTCAGCCTTCTCCTTGCTCACTGCTTGGAACTAATTCTAATTAGCTGTGGAGCAGAGTCTGTGGCAGTTACTTTCTGTCAGTGTTCACTGGAGTCTAAAATATTACCTGTGTTGAATGGTTCACTGAGACTGGAAAACAGTTGACTCTAGAAAGTGAATGTGCTTCTGGTAATACCGAGACCTTTGTTCTATATGTAGGTGTGGCTGCTGCAGTTAAAACCTCTTCACTAGCATTTAGTTCATCCAACTCTTTATAGTTCTTCTCTGAAGTCCTTCTCTCTTTCTCTCTCCCCCTCTCTCACTCTCTCTCTTTTCCTTGTTTCCTCTGTGTGTCTGTGTCTGTGCACAGTGTGTTTTTACTGTCACAAAGGCACATTTTCAGACCCCTCCTCCAGTGGTGACGGACACCTTGAAGGTCCCAGTGATGGGACTGGCCTTCTCACATCAAGTGAGTTGTCAATAGAATATGCTATATGTGGCCAGAAACAGTTCTGGCATGGCAGAACAAATAGGAAAGCAGAGATTTGACAATGTGGAATGTTTGTTGTACATCGGAAGGGCTAGTGAACCCAAAATGGGCCAGGCATATCATTGAGACTTGCTTCTTAAATGCCTTTGCAGATAGTCTCCCAAAGACAGGAGAAGCACCCCTAAATAAACAGCAACTGCTGCAAGGATTGTTAGTGAAAGACACGAGTAGGAAGGCCAATGATGAGTGGGTTTTTTAATAACCATTGTCAATAGAGCCTGCACAGTCATTAGTGCTCCATTCAGCTTAACTTGCCTCATCTGAACAAAGTGCTGTTCATCATTTAGACCCCTATATACGATGTGCAGTGGTGGTGCTGTGGAGTATCACACACAGCTGTGAAGAGAAGTGTTCCTCTTGAGGTCAAGCAAACTAAACCAGAAAGTGATATTTATCCAACCAGCTAGATTTCTGCCTGGGCTCATAAGGAACTTCTTTTGGGTTTCACTGCTTCCAGCACTTTGTTCCTAAAGCAGTCTCACAGGAGTTAGCTTCCCAATTCTCTTTACCTGGCACGTTTATGGGACTCTGTTCTTTTGCTGAAGCTTCGAACAGGCCTTGATCAGTTTTTTTTTTAATGTGCAGTGGGAATAGGTTCAAACAGTTCATAATGTAGATACTTTGGGGAAAAAAAAAATCAGTACTTTATTTTGGTGATAGCACTCCTGCTTTTTACAGAATGCAAAACAAGCCTGTAGGGGAGAGCTTCCCTGTGACTGGGTGTCATACCCTGCACAGCCTTTTCCTCTGTATGCACAAAAGCAGTCTTGCTTTCTTGTCAAGGCCCAGACTGAGTCCCCTGCAATAAGAACTTTTTAGAATAAAAAACTTCATTATTGACTCGTAATGCAAATGTAGCATCCTTCTGCCAGCCTGCTGTGCCATGCCTCTGACTTGTCCTGTTCCTCCCTCAGTAACAGATGACTATTTAGACGGTGGGGTGTTTCCCTTCCCCTTCCTCTCTCCTCTCCCTTTGCCCTTCTTGTTTTTTCTCTTCTTTCTTAGCTTTCCAGCTCTCGTCTTTCCTGTCAGCCTGCTGCCCTGGGAGTTGGATCTGCTGACATGGGGTATCCTGTACTCTTTGCTGGTGGCTTGAATGCTGCACACCCTCACCAGGTACTTGTAGAGGGCAGAAGAACAAGCATGGCTGGGTATTACAAACATTATGTTTCATTTATACATCTGAGAGAGGCTTTGAGACCAGTGCATGCATTGGTATCTTGTCTGCCAAGAATGAAAAGAATGCAAGGTAAATATAGAGAAGCACAACCTACACAAGGACTTGGAATTGGCTCCTCAGCATCCCTGACTTTACTGTGGAAGGGGTCATGTGATGGGATGTCGTTCCAGAGGGACCTGGACGGACTGGAAAAGTGGGCCTCTGAGAACCTCATGAGGTTCAATAAGGCCAAGCGGAAGGTCCTGCACTTGAGTCGGGGCAGTCCCCGTTTTCAGTACACGATGGGGGATGATGTCATTGAGAGCAGCCCTGCAGAGAAGGACTTGAGGGTGCTGGTTGATGAGAAGCTCGACATGAGCCAGCAGTGTGTGCTCATAGCCCAGAAGGCCAACCACGTCCTGGGCTGCATCAAAAGAAGTGTGGCCAGCAGGTCGAGGGAGGGGATTCTGCCCCTCTATTCCTCTCTTGTGAGACCTCATCTGGAGTATTGTGTCCAGTTCTGGAATACTCAATGTAAGAAGGATGTGGAGTTGTTGGAATGGGTCCAGAGGAGGGCTACAAAGATGATTGGAGGGCTGGAGCACCTCCCATACAAGGACAGTCTGAGAGAGCTGGGCTTGTTCAGCCTGGAGAAGAGAAGGCTCAGAGGAGATCTTATAGTGACCTTCCAGTACGTGAAGAGGGAAAGCTGGAGAGGGGCTATTCGTAAAGGCTTGTGGTGATAGGACAAGGGGGGAATGGGTGCAAATCGGAGAGGGGCAGATTTAGGCTAGACATAAGGAAGAATTTCTTCACCATGAGAGTGGTGAGACACTGGAACAGGTTGCCCAGGGAAGCTGTGGTGCCCCACTGCCTGGAGGTGTCCAAGGCCAGGTTGGAGTGGGACCTTGGGCAGCCTGTTTAGTGGGTTGTCCCTGGGCCCATGGCAGGGGGGTTGGAACTAGAATGGATCTTTAAGGTCCATTCCAACTGTACTATTTCTGTGATTCTATGTGGAAAAATTATGCCAGTAAACAGGCACCAGACCTGTTGACCTGCACCAGCGTGTCACCAATGCCAAACTTTGGCTGTGTTACAGAGCTGCTGCACCTGTAGCTGTCCAAGCACAGCACTATAGCCTAGACAGAGGATGCATTGGCAGTCCATACTGACCTATTTGCATCCATTTGTCAGACAAATAAGCAAAGTAGACAGAAGTCTTTTTCTGCTTGTGATTTTACCACTACATCAGGGTTTTGCTGACAGATTGATGATAGAATAGAATGGAAGAAACTGTTTCAGTTGGAGGGGACCTGCAGTGATCACCTAGTCCAACTGCCTGACTGCTTCAGGGCTTACCAAAAATCAAAATATGGTATTAAGGGCATTGTCCAAATGCTTCTTGAACACTGACAGGCTTGGGACACTGACCACCTTGCTAGGAAGCCTGTTCCAGTGTTTGACCACCCTCTTGGTGGAAAAATGCTTCCTCATGATCAGTTTAAACCTCCCCTGGTGCAGCTTTGAACCATCCACCGACATCCTATTGCTGGATACCAGGGAGAAGAGCTCAGCACCTGCTTCTCCACCTCCTCAGGAAGCTGTTGAGAGCAATGAGGTTGTAGCAAGAGGATATGATTTCCCCCTACTTCCCCACCGCCTCTCCTTGAAGCAGAGGATCTATGGCCAGAGAGCTCTGCAGTGTAAAACAGGTCTGAAGTGGAGAGGAGCGGAATAGGAAGGGAATCAAAAAGAGTTTGTATTGACACTTCTCTCAGCCTTATGAGGTCTTGAGCCCAGTCACGTGCCAAAACCCCCACAACTTAGTCCTAATGTGATGGAATCTGCTCTGTATTGCACTGTGGTGTTGGCCTGATTTTAAGATCTCTAATTTGACCATTCTTCTCCATCTCAGTTGATTGGTCCAGGCAGAGAGGGGGGAGTTCCCCTGATTCCTAGCCAGCCAGCACATGGCACTCAAGCTGACCAAGAGAGGATGTGCACTCCACTGGATGGAGGCCACTACTCAGCAACTACTCCTTCTAGTAGGTAGGTTGGTTTTAGATGACCCACCACTTGTGCTAACCCATTTATAATCCTGTTAAAATAAAACTTTTTGGTTTCTCCTTCTTATCTACTGTTTGTAGTGAAACTATTGTTTTTCCATCCCCAAAACAAACTTCACAGCTTTCTCTGACTGGGGCTTTTCAAGCCTTCCTCCAAACAATGATCTCGCCCATCTACTTACACCTGTTAGTCACTGTAACATCCTTGCAGCCTCTGTTATGTCAACTTTATTTTCAATTTTATTGTTTTTTAATCTCTCTTCTGGTTTTGCTGATTGTAAAACAGCAAGTTGAAGCAAGTCAATAAGTGAGTCTTGAACTCTCCTGAGACTTTACTTAAAAGGAAGCAGTGCATCCTCAAAAAGTTGTAAATTGCCTCTCTCAGCTAATTAAAGCCTTTTTTATTTTTTTGGTCACCACATTTATTTATTTCTTGTGAAGTCTCTCTTGGGGTCACATAGTTCTGAGTCAGGTATCTTAAACAGATTTTGCTGCATCAAAACAAAAATCATAAAGACACTAGCACTTCCCTGGCTATGGTATCTAAGTAGTCCTCTTGCCAGAAGGCTCAACTATTTGTGGGGTTTTTTTTAATTTAAAGTTCTGAATACCTGCGGTAGGAAAAAAAAACAGGTCATGAACAAATAGTCATGCAGTGAATTAATCATACCGGCAGTGGCTGTTATTGATGTATTAGGCTGCTATCTTTGTAACCTGAGTGGCAGATCTAATTCTGGTTCTTCCCCTCACCTCCTGACAGATCTGTGACTACTATATTACTGAAAAATTAATAGCGATGAACAGGAATTGCTGTGAACATGCACATTCTGAAGTTAAAAGTCCATCACCAAACAGAAAATCCTATTGCAGTTTGCAGCAAGTTTTCATTCAACTAAATAGTCATCCAGCTTTAAACAGAAATCTGATTCCACAAATGTCCCACTCCCCTTTTGTGCTTATGGCTGAGGAAGAAGGTGTAGTACAAGGGTGAAGATTTCTGTTGTTCTTCCGGTGCTAGGAGTAAACCCAGAAAAATGAAGGAGTCTTGTAAAGCATGTGATTTGTCTGTATTGTTTGTGTCATGAGTAACTAATTAAGTCTTACTTTCCTTCCCTAGCGAGGACACAGAAACAGTATCAAACAGCAGCGAAGGGAAATGTGGCTCCCCACATGACCTTTTGGAAACCATTTTTATCCGGAAGGTGGGAGCTTTTGTCAACAAACCCATTAACCAGGTAACTAGCAGTAGATCCAGAGGGGCACCATAATTACCTGCTTCACCCATCCCTTTCCACAAAGAGGAGAAGAAAGCACCCCATTGCCAGGGCAACGTTCCTGCCTGCTGCATTTCTCTACAGAGTGTTATATGCAGGCTTGTTTTTTATGAAATCCTTTTGAGATGTGCCAGCCACTGAGTTTGCCCTGCTTTGCCTATACCCTGTTTGGGTGTGCAAGACTTCATACTCCACTTGGGTGTGCAATGATCTGCTGCTACCCAAGGTTCATAAACTGAGGAAACTGATAACATGCCTCGTTTCCTTGCAGCAATGTGCAGTAGGCTTAGCCCAGTTGCCAGGCTGCTCTTGAATACCCTCTTCTAGGCCTTTAGGGTGGGTGAAGGGTAATTGTTAGAATTTGTAGCAGTTTGTTAATCCTTGCCTGTGTTATAGGAGGTGTATTTAAGTAATGCACCACAGGGTATGTATCTGCATTAGGTCAGCTTATTACAGTCCGTCTATGTTATGCCTTTTAAATGAGGTTGTTGGCCTCCTGCTTAACTGCTGATGTGATCTTCAGCAATTTTTAGCAGGCCTGACAAGTTTTCGATATCCTTTTCTGTGCTGGGTAAGCAGAGCATCTCAGTGAAATTCTGTTCAATCTCTTCAGGTGACCATGGCCAACTTAGACATTCCTTTTGCCATGTTTGCTCCCAAGAATGTTGAGCTGGAAGATAACGACCCCATGGTAAGCCTCTTCCAGAGGTATATGTGCTTTCTCAGCATCCCTTGTGCTACCTTGCATATGCTTTGGGTTTTGAGCAAAGAACTAGTTATTCAAATCTGTTTGGTTTCAAGAAATCTTCCATGTTGATTCTTGGGCTCTGTAGACGCACAAATCACAGTATGTATTTGCTGTCTCTGCTGTAAGCTTGCATTTATTGTCCAGCCTCCTAACTGTCCCCACAATGTCAAAATACACAGACCGACGTGATCATAAGATCAGTACTCACTGTCTTTGATTTCTTGGGCAGGTCAATCCTCCTGACTCCCCAGAAACTGAATCTCCTCTACAAGGCAGCTTACACTCGGAGGGCTCCAGTGGCAGCAGCACAGGGAACACCCATGATGACTTTGTTATGATTGACTTTGTAAGTGCCCTCATCACTGCTCTCATAAAACATCTGCATCTTTTATGGGCTTCAGGTGCTGGTACAATGGCAAATGATGTACGAGTAGTTTTCAGTGGAGGTGGAAAAGACCCGTGATTCGTAAATCAACACTAGAGCTTGACAGTCCCAAAACTGCAGACACTGATACTCAGAACCAACAGCTACAAATTAAGTGCTCTTCTAGTTCCCTTACAACACCTGTGCTTGGTATCCTCTTTCTCTAATGCCTAAAGAAGCCAGATTCCAAGGAAATGCTGTCTTCCAAGTGCTCAGGCAAGCACAGATCTTGACTGTCATTCAGTTCTTTAATCTGCATTATTGCAGCAACAGTTGTAGTGCCAAGATGTTGACTGATAGCAAGCAGTGATGTTACCTCAGATTATGGCAAAAGGGAAGCAAATGTCTCTGAACAGGAATTAACAGCACTGTCTTTGATTCTAGAAACCAGCATTTTCAAAAGATGACATTCTTCCAATGGACCTGGGGACATTTTACCGTGAGTTTCAGAACCCCCCTCAACTCAGCAGCCTCTCAATTGATATTGGAGCACAGTCCATGGCAGAGGATTTGGTATGGAACTCTGAATTTTTTATTTGTGGGAATCATATGTTCTTTATAATGCTCTCCCTATTCCTGGTTTGAAAAAAGTTATATCTTCATATAATCATAGAATAATTTGGGTTAGAAGGGACCTTTAAGGGTCATCCAGTCCAGCCCTCTCTTCAGTGAGCAGGAACATCTTCAAACAGATAGGGTTGCTCAGAGCCTCATCCAACTTGGCCTCGAATTTTTCCAGAGATGGGGCATCTGCCACCTCTCTGGGCAACCCATTCCAGTGCCTCACCACCCTAATCGTAAAAAACGTCTTCCTTTTATCTAGTCTGAATCTGCCCTCTTTTAGTTTAAAACCATTACCCCTTATCACTACAGGCCCTGCTAAAAAGTCTGTCTCCGTCTTTATAAGCCCCCCTTCAAGTACTAAAAGGCTTGCTTTAAGGTCTCTCCGGAACCTTCTCTTCTCCAGGCTGGACAACTCTACCTCTCTCAGCCTTTCTTCATAGGAGAGGTGTTCCATCCCACTGATCATTTTTGTGGCCCTTCTCTGGAACCACTCCAATGGGTCCATGTCCTCCCTGTACTTCTCAGAAGAGAGAAACCCTGCCCAAAGCAGGGTCCCTCACTAATATGTTTCAGACAAATGCATATTTGTTTGTGGCACACCTGAGCCTCTGAAACTGGTGTGTTTATCTTCAACCTGAAAGCGGCTGCTGCAGCTGTCACTGAAACCCATAAAACTAATCCTCCCTCTAGCACATGAAACTTAGTGGCAAACCAGGCCTGAGCTTGCAGCCTGAGTAGAGGTAAAATCCTGATGTGACTGGTGAAAGTCATGTCTGGGTGAGCAGACGGTGTATTGGGCTGGCAGGCATTGTAACACACTGGGGAAAAACAAATACCAAAGGCTAAGAGCTGCAAGTGAATTGATAAAGACAGCAACAAAGGCAGGTTATTGTGCTGCAACTGGTGGCAGGAGTTGCACCTGCTGTTGTTCCTGCAGATCAAACACACTCCAGGCAGAATGCCCTTCTCAGGGTCATTTGCTGGATGCTGCCAGAGGACTCCTGGTTTTGTGCACGCATGTGGAAAGAGGAGTGCAGGGCTGCGGAGAGGGATTGCATGACTTGGAAACAGAATTTTTTCCTTACAGTGTGTGTTCAAAGCTTCCTTTTATTTGCTGTGAATGAGCTCTTATCTGTACCTTCCTGTACTCTTCCAGGACTCCTTACCAGAGAAGCTGGCAGTCCACGAGAAAAATGTCAAGGAGTTTGATGCCTTTGTAGAAACCTTGCAGTGAAGCGGTTTTCCAGTTTGCTGCAGCAAAGTTCTTCTTCCTCAAGGCATTTTGGAGAATAACATCAACAAATATATCGCCCCTGCTCTGCCTTTTGTCTCACTTTGACTAGTTCCTTCCATCAAGTGAGCTCTTTGATTGTTCTCTTTAACAGCAGATACAGCTCATGTGCTGACTTTCCTCATCTACACTACCGCATAGTTCTGGACTGCTTTTCCTGCTCACAGTCAGTTTTGCATTATAAGACTTAAATAGGGACACAGGAAGTCAAACTGCAGTGTATAAAATTTATTTTCTCCCCTTCTCTGTTCTGTGTGGAGGGGCTTTGTGAAAAGTCACCGTATGTTTCCTCTCAAAGTCCTATGGTGCAAGTTTCTAGGTATAGCTATATAGTTTTCCTACAGTCTCCGATCTTTAATTAGAGCATAGAAAGCTTTGGCTTATTTCCAAGGTGTGTGAGTTCAGCAGATTCAACAGTTTTAAGTCCAGGACATCCATTCCGCAGAACAGGGCATTTCATCCTGACTTCAGTGTGAGTGCCTGGAGCCCAGGGAGAAGCATCAGCTTTGCGACTTCTGTAGTACAAGTTATCTTTGTTTTCCTGCTTCTGAGGAACTGGGTCTCTACAGAGTTGTTTTGTGTGAGGCCTTCTGTGACGCTGGCTGATAAGCAGGAATGAAACGACAGCAGCGCTTTCCACATTTCCTTCCTGAGTGTCCTGACACTTGGCCATGCTGAGTTTACCAGTGTTGACTGTTGGCAAGCCTGCATGTAGCAGCTGTGATGATGCTGAATTCATAGTCTCTGCTTTTGAAATGTAACTGTAAATACTAGGAATCCTATTTCTTTAGGGTTATGTAACTAGGAGTCTTAGTTCAAGATTCTTTCCTCTAACCCTTGCAGACTTTCCTGCTTTATGGTTAATAGATAATCTTAAGAATCAAAAAATATTTATTGCTTTTAAAGAAACCTATATTTAAAAGATGTTCTGTTTTCATGTAGTAGTGCGGGTTGTTCTGCCCTGGATCACTGCAGACAGCAAGTGTGCCGTGGAATCCTGGCCAGTGAGGCTGGTCTCTCTTTGCAGGAAAATATCCAAGATGTTTATTTTCTAAGACAGACTTGATTATTCAAATATACTACTCTGTTTTGGAGAGTGTGTGTCCGTTACATCCAGTCAGGGCCTGTTGATAAAATGAAATGCACACATTGGTCGAGTGGAGTGGCAGGGACTTGCTAAAAAGCTGCATTCTGAGAGGCATGAGAGAATCTGCAGTATTCTTCAGCTGTTCAGAAGGCAGCTTCACTAAAGAAGCACACTTTTGGGGAGCTTACGGTACTTTGGAATTAGCTGGCTTTTGATTAGTTGAAATGTTATTTTTGTAATGAGCTGGCTCTCGGGAGCGTGACTGGCCAGCAGTGCTCTATGCTTGATTTGGCTGTTGCAGCTCTTGCTTTGTGTAAGGATGGGAGGAGAAACAGTGACACTAAACTGAAACTTAGATAAGGTAGGCCTTGTGGTTCTCTCTCCTCCTCCCCTGTGTAACTAGAGTGAACAACTGCAAGACCCCTTACTGTCCTAAACCACGTTTTTTTTTTTCCTTTCTTTCTCCAGAAGTGAGGTTGTGTTGCCTCAGCACTGAGGAACCATCTTAATTTCCTTAGAGTGGCTGAGTAAACAGCCTTCTAGTTAATTTTATGTGGCAGCTTCTTTAACTTAGCTGCATTCTAAATTGAAAGAGATCGCTCACAGATGAGGGGAACCCCACCACCTCTCTAGAACACTATTTCTGTGCCACTGCTAGAGCAAGGAACCAAGCTGAGAAGAGAGCTGATTGTAAGGTCAGAGCAATGCAATGCTTTAAACTTTCCCAGCTTTTTTGTTGAGTGATGGGTTCAGTGGGAGGCCATGCAAGCTCTCAAAGTAAGAGCTTTATTGATGGACAGGTACCCACCTAAGCCTTTTTAGCTTACTCAACCAATTCAACATTTCAGCAACCTCACGCAGAAATTGCTTCGTCCTTGCAAAATAAGTTACACAAATGTTTAAGAAAGCTTCCAAGATAAACAGCTCACAGGAGGGCTTAAGTTAGTTACTTGGGTTTTAACAAATACTTGACTGCCATGGCCAGAGCCACCTTGTTTTACAGGTGGAAAGGGTTGCAGAAGGGTTCAGGAACAGAAGGATAGAATGGATCAGCTGTCTCACCTCTCCTCAGGAAGATGGTCTCTGCCCCCCTGTAGGCAGTAGCCCACAGACAAGTGGTTGCTGTCACCTTTTTCTTACCGTACAGGCTGTGCTTGGGAAGGTGATGGAGTAAAGTGCTGGTTCATGCTGTATGTATGGAGAGTCTAGGTTGAACATCTAGCCAGTGCTGCTGTTGCTGCCCTCCTCCCACTGACAAGCTATGGAATTGGCAGAAAGCATGTCATACTTGCTAATCCTGTCCAGAAGGTCATTTGTTGATGCAGCTCCTAACATGGCTACAGCTCCCACATCTCATAAGGCAGAACATTGGTATGGCACTTTTTTTTTGTACTTCAAAAGGCTGGAAATTTGCCTATATC
Source organism: Cuculus canorus (assembly GCF_017976375.1). Taxonomy (NCBI): domain Eukaryota; kingdom Metazoa; phylum Chordata; class Aves; order Cuculiformes; family Cuculidae; genus Cuculus; species Cuculus canorus. The sequence continues at coordinate 51,562,945 of NC_071405.1, forward strand.
AGCTGCTAGTGTTGAGCTGGATGGCTATAGCAATAAAGAGAGATTCTCTAGGGCTGAGTTATGTGCCTCTTTTCTGGACATTCCTCAGCTTCAACACATAGTTGCTACATCTAGGCTCCGAGTTCCTGCCCACTGCACAAATGCTTGGCTTCAGAAAAGATCTAGCTGCTGCTGGAGTCCACCACAGACTGTGTTATGAAGGCTGTTTATTTTAGCAGCTGTCTACTCGATCCTATATTAAGGACAGTATGTATATAGCTGCTGATTTAAAGATACTTTTGGGGAAGGCTCCTAAATTGTATTGTTTTGGAAATAGTCTCCAATGTACTTCAAGTATTCAAAGAATTTCCAATAAAACTTTTATGTAAGCAGCTCTCTCTTTTGTGCTTTTTCTCTACATGAACTGCTGGCTCTAGAACAGTCCTTCCTGTCTTTCTCTTCTAGGAAATGGGATGGTCAGAGAGCTGCCCGTCAGCGCAGGGCAGAGCACGTTGCTCCTTCCAACAGAGGGTACAAGGCACAGGTGTGTCAGGTTTGGAGTAGTCGGCAGGATGCTAGGGGGACATTACTGGAAGCAGCATAGTGAGGAAAAATCAGACCAGGTGCCTGGCTGGTCCCAGATACAGGTGTGGGGAACAGTCACATAGTGTTGGGACCTGGTGACCTCCCTAGTGAGTTGGGAACAAATTTATCTGTGTGTCCCATTGCAGCCTTATAGATAATGATCTAACTACATTATGTGTGTGTGTGTGTGTGTGTGTGCGTAGTTACGAGCATCATTTTGTGCACTTAAAAAAGAATGCACAATGCAGGGAGAGATGAATTGCTGGCTAACTCACATAAACTGTCCTGTGGGATCTGGGCCTTACTATGGGGCCCTTCAGTATCTACCCTTGTCACCAGGAAGACAAGGACAAGGGATTGGAAAGACCGTCAGCAAGTAAGTAAAAAGGTAAACAGTCACAAAAGGATGATTAGTCACTAAAGTTATGAACAATCAAATACCATCTGGCTGTGAGCCTATTGTGCATATTTAAAAAAAGAAAGATTATCTCAGACTAACATCCTTCAGGCCTTAGGGCAGCTACACATGAAAGCACATCCAGTTGCCATGCTGTTTACTCTGTGTTAAGTACCGTCCATGTGGTTGCAGACAGATCATGCACGTCCTGCCAAGTACAGCACTCTGGCAGGGCTGGACTCACTGGCTCCTGAGCTCCTCTGAGGCCAAAAGAGAAGTTGCCAAAGCCAGCCTCAGCAGCTCACAGTGACCAAGTCCTGCATTTGCAGGAGGTTTGAGAGGTTGCTCTACAGTCAGCAAATTAACCACACTGGCCTCATTACAGGCAGCCAACACAGTCCAAAGGGTAGAAAAATCAGGCTCTAGCCAAAAGCTCCATCCACCTGAAAAAGCCCCACAGAAATAATAAGTAAACCCCTCAACTCTAGAACCAAACCTGTGCAATAGTTACAGCAGGTATACTAATGAGTCAGACAAGTACCGTATGCAAAGTATTACCTGTGAACAGACGCCAAAAATACCTCTGCCTTCTGGCATACAGCCGACAGCTTGTCATGAGTCACACGGAGTAATGTTAACATGCGGAAGGAGAACTGGCAGAGCTGGGAAACTCGTGAATGGATGGCTTATCAGTAATAAAAACTGAGAAGTAGCACGCAGGTTTAGAAATGCAAGTGTTAACATCAGCATTATCACATCATCCAGACGACAAGTCCAGTACCCAGGGCTCAGGCTACTGCCCTACAGCAATGCTTTTAGCTGCAGTGCTCTCTGTTCTGCTCCAGTCCTCCCACCACTATTGTGTTTCACTTGTTGCTACACTCGCACTTGTAGTAATCACTTGGCATATAAGAGCCTTTCTACTAGCCAAAAAGCTTACTGACATATCCAGCAAATTACAGTGTCTTTAAGAAAAGGTAGTTAACTGTTTGCAGATCAAGGGATGGAGTGGAGTAGTCCTAATCAGAAGACTACCACACAGAAGGTCCAGACCTCTGCTGTGCTTACCCCACTCCGGGCACAGGACAAACTTAGCCAGCTAACTAACCCTAACTGGGGAGCCTGCAGGTGGCTCCCACTTGGCACCTGTGCAGCTGCCTGGGTCTGCCTCTGGGAAAGGGCAATCCTAGGCAGATTGCTCATCAGGACAGGGCGACAGTTACACAGAAGCCCAGCTCTGTTCAGGAAAGAGCCAAACTCGCAATACTTCATTTTTGTTTGAAATCTGTTTCCAGCCCAGGCTCCTGCAAACTGGTATTTCTTCCCAGAGTGACTCTCATAGGAAGCATCTCAGACTTGGCTTTTCTCCCTCTCTGCATGGTTGTGGTTGGCAGTGTAGCCAGCCTTACTTCTGTTTCTTCTAGAAGAGCGACAGCTGCTGCCACTTGACAGAGACCACCTGGATCTGGGATTACATTTTGATTTTTATTGAAATACAAAAAGTGCAAACTGTGAAATATAAGATTGGTGCAGATTAGAAGGAAATAAACAACGTGAACTGTGAAAACCCCAGCCCTGCACCTGATGAACATCAACAGAAAAGAAGGCAAGGAACATCAGCAACTAAACCAAAGCCAAAAATTTCACACAAAAGCCCCTGTGCATAAAGAGGAAATGAGGACCAAACTGGCCTTCAGCTTTCTCTCAAATCAGCAAACAAGGCATTCAGATGGCCCCAGCACCCCCGGCACCAGCCAAAAGCTCTGGTGTCAGTACATAGCTTGGGCCAGGGAGTGATCAGAGGCCATTAAGACAGCCAGAGGTTAGCAGAAGGGCACGGTCTAGGTGCTAAAAAGCAGAGGGCTGAGGTGGAATGGTTACCCCCCCAGGGAGAAATAGCTAATAGCAAACCCGGAAGATGAGACAGGGATGAGACCCTTGGGCAGCTCTACAGCAAGAAAAAAAAAACAGCAAAGACCAGTACCCTAATCAGATACTGCCCCCCATCTGCGAAGAGAAACCCAGCCCTGCCAGAGGCTGACCAAGCCAGTAGGGGATTTAACCCCCTGGGCTTGGCAGACGCAGGCTCTGGTGGCCACTTAACCAGCAGAGGCTGCAAGCAGGCCCAGGCCAGTTCCTTGCTCAAGTCACAAGAGGGATATTTCAATTAAAGGCATTCAGAAGAGCAAACTGCAGAAGCAAAAGCAGCCCTGGTTACTGTGCCTGCTCCAGGGCCCCTAGTAGCTCCAGCATGAGGAGCAGCAGAGGAAAGGGCATATTTACACTGGGTCCATTCCAGGGTCTGCAAGCACCTTCCCCACCGTGAACAGTAGCAGCTTCCCGAAAACCCTCCAAATCTGCTCCCTGCAGGCACTGAAATGGAGCAAGCTTTTATCCCTGCCTGCAGGGGATGCACCAGGCTCCATTTTGCTAAAAAAGGAACATATTTTCAAGAATTCAGTAAAAAAGAAAAACACCCACCAAACACTCAGGACAGAACAAGGACACTTGGCAGCAATCCCTGCTCTTCCCCTGGAGAGAAGCTAAGCTACTCCAGCACTGCTCCTCTCACTGCTGGGCAGGGAATGGTCCTCGCTGCTCTGCACAGCTGGAACGTGCCATCCTCCCAAGGGAGCCAGGCTGCGTGTAGGGCCAAGGCCTTGTGCCATGGCACACAGGCACTGCCTGTTGCACACTGCCAACCTTGGGTTGGTTTGTCCCAGGTGAAGTTAGCTGAGTTTGCCTTTCCTCTAGGGGAATATAAGCAAGGCTAGCGTCAGCTGCAGATGCAGTCAGAGCACCAAGTCTCCCTCCATGCTGAAGCCTACAGAGAGCAGGGCGCCTGCAGGCAAAAAAGGGGCTGCACTGGGCTCCCTCCCAGGCTGCCTCTTAAACACTGGGGCAAGAAGACCTCTCTCTGCACTGCCCATCCCAGGAAATTACTCCTTCACAGCACATCAGCTCTGATACCTTATTCTAGCAGAGATCACAGGTGAATTAGGAGCTGAGTAGCTCTACTTCCAAAACGCTTATTTGGTTACTGCTGTGAATCTTTCAGGCTGAAACAATTCATATCCTGGCCAAACAGGCAAGACAACTACTTTTGGAAGAGGGAGACTAAGGAGCCCTGTAGCCTTCACAGGGCAAAGTCCTCTGGTATCTAGAAGGAATCAGACCCAGCCCTCTCCTAGAACACGTCTTGCTCTAGCCTCAGTAATGCTGTTTCTTGTTCACTGTTCCCACCTGCATGTTGGTACGCGTCCTCTGAGCTAGCTGGCTGGACCTGCACCACCCCGCAGAGCTGTCTACATTTGCACCCATTCCCATTCCAGAGCTTAGCAGAAAGAGCAATTTCCGTAATTGCTGCAGCAGATGTCCCTTACTTTGATTACAACTGGGGCACCAACCTTGGTATAAAGGCGGGCTAAAATATTATGAAAATTCTACTTAGCATCCAGTAGCTTTTTAAAAATTAGTTCTGCTTGGTCCACAAGATTTGTCCCTGTGGCCAGATGCGGCAGGAAGGACTGGCCCAGGCACACAGGGCATAAGATACAAAACACACCAGTGAAGTTAAGGCTAGAAGCTACATAGGAACAGCCTGCCAGGCCCAGGCTAAGGAGAGGGATCTGTTTTAGCTCAGGTAACAGGAATGTTGCGACCCAAAACTAATAGTGACGCCTGAACAGTAATGAAGCTGCTTTGGGAAGGTCCCAGGCCCACAGCACTCTGAGACTGCCTTGCAGACAAACTGATCTCTCCAGCCATGCCCAGGGCATACAGGATGCATCTGACCAGGCCTCCATGGTAGGATGGAAGGAAGGTATGAACTAAGGAGGAGATGAGGCAAAGGCTCTTGGCATGGAATAGCTGTTGCCTTGCAGCTTTGGCACGTAAGTGCTCAGTACCTGGGCAGAATTTCCTAATCCAGGCCTGATGTACTCCAGGGTGAGGGCCAGCCCCAGTCCCTAGACTTCCCCTCAAGGTCATGCTCTTGTTACACTGTGCTAGGGAAAGTTCTACTCAAAAAGACAACCAGCCAAGGCAGTCTGTGCCAGTCAGCACAGACACACATGCCTGATGGAGAAGAGGCCTTGTGCTGCTGCCAGAGGGAAAGGCAATGATCCTCATAGTGTTCAGCTGTTTAGTGTCACCAAGACACTTGCTCTCTGCCATTCAGGCTCACCAGCTGTCAAGGGGCCCCAGCCAGACCCCGGCACAGCCACGTCTGGCACGAACCTTCCCAGCCAGGCTGGAAATGCTGCTGGAGATAAAAACACGCCTGAGCTAGGTAACTACGGGAGGCACCTCACCCACTACCCCCCAGCAAACACTGAATAATACCTGGGAGTAGGTGATTTCAGAGTAGTTTGGGCTAAATTCAGCTTTCTTGTATTGGAGTATGACAAGTAATACAGCCCATGTGCCATGAGCCTGTCCTTCACTTGCCTGCCAGAAGCATGGGGTCTAGAGTGGTGTTTGCAAGTGCAGGACATGCTGCTTCCTGAAGCACAAGGGCTGCCTGGCTCCCTTCTCTGCTTCCGGTGACTCTGGGGAAAGGCAGAATGCACGTTCAGTGCTGAGAGATGGCACTCGCAGCAAGAACACCTCTGCCACAAAACCCAGCAAGCCTGCCCTAGCCCAGATAGCCTAGCTGAGGCAAGGGGGACGAGCCAGGGCTACTGGGAGCTTAAACAAAAAAACATCTTTGATGAGAAAGGGACCCGGAGGGCAGGAAAACTGCATGTGAGGGAAGAGGAAAGGAAGGCAGGTCATCTGATAGGGCAGCAGAGTGGTGATGAGCCCTGGAGGAGCTGTACAGATTGGAAGGTGGGTTAGGACTCCACCCAGCATCTAGGAGACCAGCTCCCCTCCCCATCTGGAGCAGCAGGTCTCCTGCTTTCTTACTTACACACTTTCTCCACCATCTCCACAGCTCTCACTCTGCTCATCACCCAGAGGATCAATGGTCCCTTTACAATGGAGACAGTTTGGTCACAAGCTCCAAGACAAGGCAGGAAAGAAGGTGGGAAGGTGTGCACAGTGTGCTGCTGTGGGCTGGCCTGGATTCAGGCCTCCACATCCTCAAAGAGCTCCTCCTGGTGGTCCAGCAGGAACTTGGTAAAGGTATTGATGGGTTTGATGGCTTTTAAGGTGATGGCTACATCTTTGGCCCACAGCAGATTTGGGCCAAACACAATTGACAGGTTGGTGTTTGTCATCTTGTTTTCATCACTGTGAGCAGATACCTATGTGGGAAAGAAAGAGGCCATTGTGAATGTTACAGAGCAACACAGCAACTGCCCTCTATCCTCCCCAAAGCCAGAGCTTACCGACTACCAAGGGCAAATGAGAGGAGAGAAGCCGAAGGCCCAATGTCAAAAGAAGGCTGGAGGAACACGCATGACATGCAGCATTCAGGAGGTGAGGAGCAATACTTTGCAATTTGCCACTATGGCTTAACCACCGAGCCATATGATAACAATAGGACTAAAGAGCACTGTCAGCCAATATCTCTACCATTCAGACCACTGCTCAAAACAAAGTGATCTTCCCTCCTGCTACAACAGCTTTGCAGTGGCTTCTTTGGCAGCAGAAAGTTCTGTAGGGTGGATCTGAGATCCCTCTTCTAGGCTAATCTTCTACTCAAAGTATTTTGCAATTGTACCTTCAGCCTGAGGAGCCTTCAGCCTTCCTGGTACAGACCACACAGGCTTAATGCCTGCCCACACCTCTCAGCATTATGAGATGCAACTGCTTAGGCAGTCATAATCATTAGTTCATCATAATAATTCTTGATCTCTATATAAGAAGGACATACGGTAAAGAAAGGTGGTTTCTAGCTTAAGACTCATTTCCTCTCAAAGGAAAAGAGGGAGCAGGTAGTCAAAAAGCCGAGGCAAGGCACTACCAACTGAACTATAATACAACCGCCCACCTTTAAGAGCAGCTCACCTGCACCAAAAAGGTTGTCAGTAAACGGAGCACTTCGTAATTTTCCTCTGGCAGAGTCTGGAGTACTTTGCGATAAACATCCACACGACTCTCCTCCTCCACACCTGAAAATCAAGAGAAACAGGACAAGCAGGTCTATAAGGAATCCTCAGCACCTACCCTGATGAAAGCCTTGTTTGTAATCACAGGGTATCCGATGCAGGACTGCTTCCTCCTGAAGATATCTTTGCCCTTGGTCAATGCAACAATTCAGGGAGTAGCACATTCTTGTAACAACTCACTCTGGAAGTTGACAACATGGTTGTAGAGATCAAAAGTGAGGAGGGGCTCAGGTAGCTCTCTCAAGAAGGTCTTGAGAATCACAGCAGGGAGATGGATTTCTTCATACTCTTGGAAATCTACAGGCACACCTACGAAAGCAGAGCAGAGACTCAGTGCTCACTGGCCAAAGCAGCACCTCCTCCAGACAAAGAATGGGACATGATGGTCAGAGCCCAGAACTACAAAAGAAGTATTTTAAAGAACACAGAGAAGGTACTGAAGTACCACATGTTCTAGCAGAGTGGAAAAATGTGTCTCATCTGTTACAAGTATATGTAAAGCACTGCTGAGTCCAACACTACATCTTTAAAGTTATCAAATGAAAATGATGACTAAGTTTCTTCCTGGTCATCTTCAGTCCCTCCAGTACAGCCAGACTAAGATGGTATATCCCACCACATGAAATGCGGAAATTTTCAGGAAGGAAAATGGCAGCTAGGGGAATGTGAGTGGGAAGGAATTTACTTTCCACACAGTAGAAGTGTCAGATGTTTCTCGCAACTTAGGTCATACCCAAATGAGGCCTCACCTAGAGGCCTATCAGAGAAGGAAAGAAGCCATGATGGACTAGTTTCAACAGAGTTCCAGTTAGACAGGAGTAGTTAAGGAATGAGAGGCTCTCTGATGAGCTTGGGCACTTACCCATGTTGTATTTTTGCTGGACCTCCCTGACAACTTGTGTATTTGCTGATCTCCGGAAAATCCCCTCTTTAGTAAGAGCTGTAAAGTGAAAGCAGATCATAGAATCATAGAATCACTAGGTAGGAAAGGACCTACTGGATTATTGAGTCCAACCATTCCTAACAATCCCTAAACCATGCCCCTCAGCCGCACATCCACCCGTCCTTTAAACACCTCCAGTGAAGGTGACTCAACCACCTCCCTGGGCAGCCTGTTCCAGTGCCCAATGACCCTTCCTGTGAAAATTTTTTTCCTGATGTCCAGCCTGAACCTCCCCTGGTGGAGCTTGAGGCCATTCCCTCCTGTCCTGTCCCCTGTCACTTGGGAGAAGAGGCCAGCTCCCTTGTCTCTACAACCTCCTTTCAGGTAGTTGCAGAGAGCTGAGCTCCCCTCAGCTTCTTCTTCTCCAGGCTAAACAACCCCAGCTCTCTCAGCCGCTCCTCATAAGACTTGTTCTCCAGCCCCCTCACCAGCTTCATTGCTCTTCTCTGGACACGCTCCAGAGCCTCAACATCCTTCTTGTGGTGAGGGGCCCAGAACTGAACACAGTATTCAAGGTGCGGTCTCACCAGTGCCGAGTACAGAGGCAGAATAACCTCCCTGGACCTGCTGGTCACGCCATTTCTCATACAAGCCAAGATGCCATTGGCCGCCTTGGCCACCTGGGCACACTGCTGGCTCATGTTCAGTTGGCTGTCAATCAACACCCTCAGGTCCTTCTTCTCTGTGCAGCTTTCTAGCCACTCTTCCCCTAGTCTGTAGCACTGCGCAGGGTTGTTGTGCCCCAAGTGCAGGAAGCAGCATTTGGCCTTGTTAAACCTCATGCCATTGGTCTCAGCCCAGCGGTCCAGCCTGTTCAGATCCCTTTGAAGAGCCTCCCTACCCTCAAGCAGATCGACACTTCCACCCAGCTTAGTGTCATCCGCAAACTTACTTAGGGTGCATTCGATCCCCTCATCCAGGTCATTGATAAAGACATTGAACAGGGCTGGACCCAGCACTGAGCCCTGGGGGACACCACTTGTAACTGGCCTCCAGCTGGAGTTAACTCCATTTACCACCACTCTCTGGGCCCGGCCATCCAACCAGTTTTCAACCCAGGAGAGTGTGCGCCTGTCCAGGCCAGAAGCTGACAGTTTCTGAAGCAGAATGCTGTGTGAAACTGTGTCAAAGGCTCTACCGAAGTCCAAGAAGACTACATCCACAGCCTCTCCCTCATCCAGCAGGTGAGTCACTTTGTCACAGAAGGCCATCAGGTCTGGCAAGACCTGGCTTTCGTGAACCCGTGTTGACTGGGCCTGATCACCCGGTTCTCTTCCATGTGCTTCATGATAGCACTCAAGATCACCTGTTCCATGACTTTCCCTGGCTTCTGATGGAGAAGATCAGCCATGAGAGAGGCTCTCTAAAAAATGCTGGCCTTAACAATCATAAATCCATGCTCTGGGGCATTCAGACAGAAGTCAGTGAGTCCCTTTTTTAGAGTATGGCAGTTCTTTCCGCTTCCACTACCAGGCAAAGGACAGAAGGAACATTTTGATACAAGTGGGATTATGGACGACTGGAAGAAGGAGGTCTCCTAAGCCCTGAACAATCTCTTTTGAATGTTAACTCACCTTCCTCAGGCCTTTACATCTTATGCTAAACTGCTATTCTTCAGTATGTTTCTACACTCTGGATGGGAACTTGGCTGGAGAAGAGGCCACTGCCATGGAATTAAGAGAGGCTGCAGCTTCCCCTGAACACTTACCATGCTCCCGCAAATAAGCAATGGTCTCTCTGACCACCACAGGAACAGGAGACTGATCAGGGCTCTTCTCCCTGAGACTGCAGTAAGAGACAGAAGGTTACAAATGACGGATCCTCCCTATCCCACATGCAGCCCCCAAGTCTTAAAAGTTGCCCACATAAGCTCTACCACATCGGATTGTGCTGTCCCAGGTCTTGATTCAGCTGTTATTCCAGCCTTCTCTCCTCTTCACCCATCATGCTACAACATTCACTAAAGCAAACATGAGCTCATTACTACACCATAGGAATAGTCCTCTATCTTCTGTAAAAACCATAGCCTCTAGATACTAGGGCAAAGGGGCTCCCAGAAGGCAAAGCTGCTAGTTATGAATCAGGTGAAAAAGATTAGACTTTCTTTTTCCTTTCCCATAGGAGCAAGGGCAGAAAGAAACTGACACATGAGAGAAATATATATAAAATATATATCCGGTAACAGACGATGCATCAACCCAATTGCTGTCAGGGAAGGCTCAGTGATACCAAGGTATTCACAGCCACCCTCAGATTGGACTGTCCATATCACCTGACAGAATGGAGCTGTTCACTCCTCTCAGGATTGTAACAATCTCAGGCACACAGCACCACAAGGGTTACATTTGGAAATGTTGTGTTGAAGCTGGGGACTGTGTTCCCAGATTGCTTCAAAGAATCTGTCTAGCCACACAGTATATGCTCCTCCTCATTCCCCAGGGAGGCAAAATCACATTCAAAGTTAAAAATACCTTCAACACTTAGCCAGTATCACTAGCCCTTGTCAGTATCTGTGTTTGCCTGTGTCACCGTGCAGGAATGGAGCATGGCGATCAGTACAAGGCTGAACAGAAGTGCTCTTAAAATAGAATCTATGATACGGAAAAAACTAAGAAATGGATCTGCAGCACTGCTCAATCAAAACAGTATAACCCTAAAGACACCTTGATATTCTCCTAATGACTTCCTTTGCATAAAGGAAGTTTCTAGTGGCATAAAGCTGTCCCCCTGGCCTTTATTTTGATTCTCTCTTAGTGATCCTTAGCTGCAGAAACAATTCGATCCTAATTTAGATATAATTCTAGCTGGGGAATCAAGAGGGTGGAACTGAACTGAGTCAGTCAGGATCTGGACATGAGCAGAGAATTCCTCAGAAGAATAATGAAAGCTTCACAGGAAGTCTGAAACGCCAAAATTTTACAGCCACTTTTGCTGCTGTTATTAATATATTGTCCTCCTATCAAGCGAGTCAGGGCAAAAGCAACACAATCCAGAGATACTCACTGCTGTAGTGAGACTCCAAATTGCTGGTTTGGCAGTGGTGGGCGTGGTGGTGTTGGTTTCTGGGGCACTTGTGAAGGCTTCTGCAGGGATCTCAGATATTCATCATACCTGTGGCAAAACACAGACTAGTAAAAAGCCACTTCACCTCACAGAAAAAGCATGAACCCAGCACTGCACATGCAATAAGTGCACACATCTGGGCACATAACAGCAAACATCTGGTTGCCAGAAAAAAGCAGGGAGAAAGGAATATCTGTCTGGAATCAGGAACTGCAGTAGCTGAGGAGTCAGACAGCATGGGCAGGAAGCCAGGACAACACTGATTACGAGACAGTTGTGTATGTGTGTAAGGGGCAGGTAATCAATCTGGTAGGACTGAGATTGCCGCAACTTTGGGAAGCCCCAAAGGCAAACTGAACTGTGCAGGGTGAGCAAAACCGGTGCCCAGACACTGTAAATGTGAGCTCCAGGTCAGTGTTAAGGTCAGCAGCTTGCAGAAAGCCCCTGAGAGGTGAGTGGAAGAAGCAGAACTGGAAGAGAATTTTTAACTCAAGGGCAGAACTGAGCACTCAGGTCAAGGACATACAGGAAGGAGCACAGAGAGAAACAATAGTCTTTAAGGCAATTTATCACCACTCCCTCTAAAACCATTGCCTAAGTGGAACAATCTCTTCCTCTCCTTGCCATTCCTCCAGAAAAGTCCCCTCTCACAGTGTCCCAAGCAAATGGCAGACAGCAGCATTCTCACTTCAGCACTTGGCTTGGGATTCCCAACTGTTCCAGCTTCACATACTCCTCCAGCTCACTAAGGAGGTTCACATAAAAAATCTTTCGTCCAAACTTAAAGCTGGAAAACAAGAGAAAAGTAGGTAAGTGAGGAATCAGGAAATCCAATATCAGAACAGACTTCTTACAGGCAAGGAGAACAGGGGTTTGCAAGAGACATCAATGAGGCAAAAGGACACAGACACATGAGCAGCAGAGATGACACCCATATAACTCTCCAACTCTCTCTATATATAATTTTTTACTAGGAAATGCCAAGACTTTCCAAGTCACATTAGAAGCCCAGGCAGCAGCAGCACACTCCCTAAAACATCAGATGTCTCCTTCCTAAGTTCAGTATGCTGCAGAAAGCTTTATTTTCAATTGTTTTACAGAGTTAAGATTTCAGCATCAACACAGTGAATTAAATATAATTTGGACTGATACTCTCATTCCCTTTTTTATTATTAGCAGAGTCTGCAATGCTTTGCTTCTACTTGGCTGGATAGAAAGGGAGCAGTACAGAGCTGCAAACTCTGTGGGTTCCCAAAGCAGTACTTCTTGTGTCTGAATATTTCTGAGCTCAGAAACTGGAGGAGATAGCATAGGGGTAGGCTCAGCAGCCTGCACTCATCTTGTGCTCCACTGAAAATGCCTCTTTACTCCTCTGCAGTGTGAGGATGTGGTTGAGCCTTCTGTAGTCCTTCTTACCTGATCAAAGGCTTGAAGAGAATTAGCAGAGTCTTGATGAACATGGTTGGGTGCACAATATACAGGGCTTTGATGTTCTTCTTGTACCTGCCAAGAGAAGCTAAGTAAGGAAAAACTGCACTTTAAGCAGAGGAACCAACCTTTCCACAAGATTAAAGACGTGCTTCATTCCTTTTGCACTGAAACTCACCACCCCCCAGCACCCATGGCCTCTGCTCTCCCATGCTTTGTGGCTGTGTCAGGCCACTCAGCAGCCTAAGGGCACACTTTCCTGTGTTCCGAGATTCACTGAGAAGCAGTGAGCAGCCTTTCCAGGAAGCAACAGTTATACCATGGAGCTGACATACTTGCATTGGGTTCTGGTTTTGCTGCTTGCTTGTTGGCCTAAAGGATGTAACTACAGAAGAAGCTGTTTATCCCATGATTCGGCCTGCATTAAACAACAACCTACCACAATAAGCAGCAGAAGTAAGTGACAGCAACTGATAATCGCTGAGCTACATGGGGGCCTGAGGAAAGATCTTCTCTGTTACGCTACACAACAGCATGTTGTGTAGCATGTATCCTTGCTAGATGCAGCCTTACTCACTTGCGATCAAATTCCCTGTAGGCATCTCGCAGCCAGCTCAAGGATGGCTTGTTCTCACTGGTCAGGCCATGGTGCAGGTACACTAGTGTGTAATCACTCTCCACATACTGGTCCAGTGTGAATTTCAGGTACCTGAGAAGAGACAAATGCTAAGCTCACTTCATGCTCTGCCACAGAGAGGCTCTTCCACCCTTTGGGCCTCATTTTTGTTTGCCATGACAGAGGATGTGCATCCCCAGCAACAGAGCTAGGCACTTTGGGAGGACATGTCCAGCTAAATAAGCTACTGTAGATAAATCTGGCTCCAGGAACCCAGCACTTGGGAATTATGTCAGGCTTCAGAAGTTAACAGCAACCTCCTAAGACACTACTCACCGCAGCAGTTTCACGTGATCAAGTTGATGGCTCGGGGGCATCCGGCAGGCACTGAACAAAATTACTTTCCTTCCATATTTGTCATCACCTGCAGATAAAATACCAGAGATTACAGGGAGTTAAAGAACTACATTGTGTTCTTGGCAGCAAGGGGTAAACAGAGATCAGGAAACCATCACAACAAGGCAGAAGTCTGGATTACCACAGCTGCCAGCAAAGCTAAACCTGATTTTCAGCAGCTATCACATGCCTACTATAGAAGCAGAAACCTCAACATCAAGGGACTGGCAAGCCAACCATATGAATGCAGAACAGAGTCCATGCTTCACCCTTGAAAGACAAAGGACTGGAAGCCAGGATACCTTGTGGTACATAGGGATGGAGGCCTCTAGCCCACAGCAAAGTGCTCAGAGCACTCATCTTACAATGCTGCCCCTGGGCACTGCTCCTGACGCATGTGTGCCCAGGGAGGCACAAGGAAAACTGCCCCTCACAGGCACAATCCACCCTGCACACAGTCCCAGCCTAACTGCTTGTGGGCTGGTGCACCTGTTTCTTGCTTCATCTGATGCTTAGTCCTGCACATAGAACAGAGCCATTTCATATCCTGAAAACCAAGAAATTCCTAAAAAGAGGGCAGTCCCAGCCACATTCCAGAGATGAGAAGCAAGCATCATAAGCCTCTTCTCCAGATGGACCAGATGGGGCTACTGGATTCTCCAGGCGGACTGCAGAACAAGTTGTTCACTGCTTCCTAGATTTTCCATCCACAGAGTTATCTGAAAGCTGTTGCAAAATGTGGCACAACAAAGCATTCTATGTAAAAACCTAGCAGAAAACAGTACACATCACACTGTAGCCAAATAACCTGTCTCAGGGAAGACATTCCCAGGCACCAGTTGAGGCTTCAGAGACAACAAGCCAAGTTCTCCTCAAAGCAAGTCTTCACACATCAGTGGACTTCTGCCAGCAGAGATCTTAGCCCCAAAACCAAAACCTAAGTAGATAGGCATGGACAAGCTTAGCAGAGGGAATTGAGAGATTTAGATAGTAAGAACCAGGTCACAAAACCTTTGGCCATATGGATTTCGAGGGAAATTCTAGTTCTCTCCCAGACACAACACCCAGTTCATTTCCATCAGGATTACTTGCTTTTTAGCACCCATGGAGATGAAATTATTCTTTCAGCATGAAGGGTTAGTCTTCCCATCTTTCTTGCTACTCACCCTGTTCCAAAAGTTGTTTTTTTGTCAAGCAAAAGGAGTATGGAGCACTGGAAGGGGCTACTGAGGTCATATTCAACAACACCCTCTTTCTTTTTCCCTATGGCACAACCATCCCTAACAGACCACAGCAGAGAAAAGCAGCAAGGATTGCTACTAATGCAGGACAGTCCTGCAATACATCATTCCTCTTGAGAAATAATCTTTTCCCCACACTGATTCACAACATTCAGAGCATGCAGCCACCTTCTCACCTTTGCAAGTGGCTCTGGCCCTCAACTACCGGCTTGTTTACACTTGTCGTGCAGCAATTCAAATGGAACCCCACAACAGCAAATCTGAGGTTTCTGGGAGCGATGCCTGTGAGTAACAGATGACCACCTGATGCTGCAAATGGCAGCCAGAGAACCCACATACACCAGCCATGACATTAAGACGTCACTAACCTCTTTTACTGCCATCCCATCCAGAAGAAATTCTCTTGCTACTTGTTCACATCTATTTTTCCCTTGCAAGTCCGATTTTCGAGTCACTCACCAGACAACACAAGAGACAGAATTTGCTGATGCACACAAGCCAGAACCTCTACAAAAGCTAGGGACACTGAGGCAGCACTGGGTACAGATCAGGAAAGGGGTGGCATAGGCCATCACATTGACATACACATGCGGAGGTAAGCGGTAATTAGGAAGAATGCATGACCCAGAATGCAGGACTAGGAGAGGCTCGTCTGGAACAACCAGATACAGTCACAGCCAAGCCACAAGACCAACATCACATTGCATATCCCATGGTAGCCCACTCTCTGCCTAGCTCAGTTTCTTGGTAGCTTGCTATGAGCTTTAAGGCTGGGTCTAATGCACCTAAGCTATCTATAAAACAAAGGTGCAGGCTACAACATCCTGGGCAGGGTATATGCCATATTGTGGGTCTTCCCAATGATCCTGAGCCACTCATATGTCTCCATCTGGAAGATAAAAGGTCCTGGCTACACTGAGCAGCAGGGAGATGGTAGCATCTGAGAATCTGTCGACTTTTGTAGTGATGAAAGAGAATAGTCAGAAAGACTGCAGATCTTTGTAGATTACAGCTCTGTGCGTAAGTCAGAACAGTTGTTATCTTCAGTTAACAGAGAGGCTGTGTTTCACAACAGAGTGGATGGTCTGAGAGCCATAAGGAGACTGCAAGCTTGATCAAGGCAGGCCTTGGTTGTGAAGAACTGCAGTTCACAGGTCAAGAACCACATAGCTTAACACCTTCCTTTGGAATGACATAAAAGCCTACGACAGGGTCTATGCAAAGTCTAGAATATCATTCCTTACATAGCCTTGGTGAAAAGGTCTGGGATCACTGGCAAAGAAAAAAATGGACAATCAATGATTCTGCCAAAGAGGAGATAGCACCATGCTTCCCCTGCATAATTTCCAAGGCCAAGAACACCAACAGATCATCTATAATGCCCTGGGTGACTGAAAAAGGAGTGGCTCATTTTGCCTTTCAAATCATAATGAATTTATACATGAGACCTACACAGGAACAAGCATGCCCATTACCAAGTTCTGGGTTTCATTCCAGTTTCTTCACACTGAGCTCACTCTTTCAACACAAACACTTTCAAAACAAGCAACTGCCAATCTTGTTTTCACCTGACATATATCAGATCAGTCTTGTTCCTCCAGACATGAAAAAATTAAAAATTCAGCTTCAAAGCTCAACAACCAGTTGTTCCAATTTATAAACAAGAACCTAAAGTCCATTCCACACATTCTTATCTGTCAAGGAAACTGCCTGTAAGTGGCCTCTCTGCCTCCGACCAAACAGATTCTTACTGTGTTTGATCTTTCCCAGAAGCTCCATCCATTGTATTGTTTGCTTTCCTGTTTGCAATATTAATCTTACGTATCTAGGCATCCACTCCTTATTTGCAATTGCAAATAGCTAAAGTTTCCACTGAACACAATTACCATAAAGTAATCACTTAGCTTCTCAGGCTGTCTCCTACTTTTATGAGATGAGCAATGCTCAGCAGTTAACAACAAACCAATAAAGAAGCAATTACATACCATCAGTACTCACAAAGCACCCCAACAGTGTGCAGACCTTTATGAGTAAGTTCACACATAAAAAGTATGTTCAGCCTACACTGAAATTAAATTACCTCCCTATAGGATGTAATTCAGATATATTTTCTTTTAACAAAGAGCAAGCCAGTAGCCAATACACAAACCCTCTCCAGTCAAGACAACTCCTCATCTAAAGAGATAATAACTTGTAGCACTGATGGACATGCAAATTCTCTTTAACATTGTTATGCTGCTTTTAAGATTAAAACTCAGTTTTTCCTCTCACCCAAATAATAGTGTTTCCAGTGCACTTCTGAGACAAGGACCACAGCACATCACTGCTGTGGTTCCATGCCAGCCAAGTATGGCACAGCACCATACTCCTAAAATGGATGAACTTTAAACACTGAGACTAATGTTTCAGACTGAAACCTACTGCAACAAAATGTATCAGAGCAGAAATTCTTATCAAGGACTCTCTCTTGAACTCAATCTGTAGAGCAAACATGGAAAATACATGTTTTGCTTGACTTGCAAATCCTGCTATGTGTTTCTAGGTATTTCTCTTGAAATATATCCATTACCCCTTATGCCATGACCTGAGGCTGTCATACTACCCTTTGGCAGTAGAACTGCAGTCCAGGGACCCTGCTCGTTCCTACGTTCATCAGGCACCCTCAGCTGAGGGCCCACCTCGATGAAAGATTCGAATGGGAATATCCTGGCACTGTATTACTGAGAGAATGTAGACAGATAAAGTTTGCCACTAAAAGCTAGTGTTACAAGTAAAAAAGGTAGCAGAGTTCAGTGTCAAGGAAAGGACACCACTACATAATGTTTTAATACATGGTATCTTCCACTTACATATTCCCAATATCCAAACACTGCCATGATCATAAAGCCTTACCATGCGACTACAGCTCTGATACAAAATATACTAGAGGGTCAGGTTAAAGAATGCAAGATGAGAGGATGCCCGAGAGTATGGCAAATGGGGGAGAAGGGCCCACGTAATGAGGCAGTGAGGATCAGCATTTCCGTGGACTGTGCGAAGGTCTTGGCCTGCTGTTCAGAAAGAGCAAAAACATTTTCAGACAAAAAGAGGGTTTAACCTACACTGAGAAGTGTGAAAGCACCACCAGTCAAATTCTTAAGGCTTGGGACTTAAGTCAAGAGAGTATTAACGAATGCTCAGCAAGCACAGAGCAGTCTAGCACAGCTTTAGGCTGGAATAAGGAACAAGTTACAAAATCACAACAATCCTGCAGCCAAATACAGTAGAAATAAGGTAACAGTTGCTTTCACCTAGAGAACCCCATTTAAGCACCAGCTGCTTAGCATGTAAGAGCAGCAGCAGATCGTATGAAGGGATAGGAAGCAATCCTAGGATGAACTTCCAAAGCACATACGACAACATGGTAAATCTGAGTTCAAGCCAAATCGGTCCAAGCAGACCACCACCACAACAGAAGAGCAACAGGTTTTACTTACACTGAAACCCAAGAGCCCCTCAGTGCCCAAAGTAAAGCCCACACACCAAATTTGGCTCAGATGATTCTGCTGTGCTCGAGGCAGAAGAGCAGCCCTCAGATGACAATTTTGTGCAGTCTCTGGACTCCTGAAAAGTTGCCAGTGTGGCCTAAGGCTGAGCAAAGTTTGGGCTCCCCTGAGACAGTCCAGCTCCAGGCCACGGTCATGCTAAAGGAATACCATGATCTACAATACCAAATATTAGTACCACAAAAAATCTACCTACCTGGTTGGGCCTCATCAAGTGCACCCTGGTCTGGAGGAACAGAAACAAAGTTACAGCAAGCCAAGCTTCGCACCCTTTCCCAGAAAGAAATATTG
The DNA here is from genome assembly GCF_017976375.1 of Cuculus canorus. NCBI lineage: Eukaryota > Metazoa > Chordata > Aves > Cuculiformes > Cuculidae > Cuculus > Cuculus canorus. Next base: position 51,581,485 of record NC_071405.1, read on the forward strand.
AGTATAAAGTCTCAGAGTCAGCCAGATTGATGCTGGGATGCATTGAGTTGCTGTCTTGCAGCAGTCAAGTTTCTTCTATTTCATCTTTCCCCATGCTCCTCTCCAAAGCAACCTTATCTTAACAATTAGAGGCAGTAACAGCAACCCGTGATTCCTGAGTCTCTTTCTTGAACTTGCAACTAATTCTGTAAAATCACAGTTAAATTTCTGGCCCTGAGTGTTACACCTCCCCTACCACAAAATGGCAATTGTCATACTGCCGCTTTTAAGAGGGTTAGATGCAATTAACTCTGTATGTCAAGGTCCTCTGAACAACTTCAGAAGGGTATAGACAATGGCATCATATCACTTCAATAACACACCCAACAGACTGCTATGCAAGAAGCTAAATTTCACTAATAAACTGAAGATGGGGACAATTTAGATCTTCAACACACCCTTAGCTTTAAAAAAAGTTTAGTAAAGTCTGAATTAAAAAAATAAACTGCCAATTAGAAACAAAGAAAAAAGGTTTCTTGGGGCAGGAAGGGGTCTACAAAGGCATTTATTGCCATATCCAGCCCCTTTCCATCACTCTTACGGCTATATACTCAACACATCCACATGAGCCTATCAAGACAGGAGGTTGAGCAGAGCAAGGCTCCAGAAAGAAATCATCCATTCCCTTGGTCTCCTTTAGAAACTTAGAAGCCCTCACAAATTCTCCAATCCAATGATCTTGCATGTCAAAACATGGTGTGCAAGCTGGGCTTGCTTTGGATGGGTTCAATTCAACAGAAGCAGCTCATAACTATGTATCGGACAAATACTCCTTTTCTTAAAAAAAAAAAAAAAAAAGTCAGAAACTGTAATACATCCAAAAGCAGAAGAAATGCAGGCAGCCCACATTAATGGAGTCAATAATAATAATGTATCATACTGGAAGTGAAAAGTACCCTCAATATAAAATCACAGAATAGTTAGGGTTGGAAGGGACCTTAAAGATCATCTAGTTCCAGCCCCCCTGCCATGGGCAGGGACACCTCCCTCTACGCCAGGTTGCCCAAGGCCCCAACCAACCTGGCCTTGAACACCTCCAGGGATGGGGCAGCCACAGCTTCCCTGGGCAACCTGTTCCAGTGTCTCACCACTCTCATGGTGAAGAAATTCTTCCTAATGTCTAGTCTAAGTGAAGTAGAGGAACACAGGCTTATACTCAAGAAATGCCTTAGTGTTAAAAGGTAGATTTAGGTTACTGCAGAAAAACAATTGTAACTTCATTCCTCTTCAGTGTCCTCACCAGCTTAAAAATTCCTGTGAAAGGGTCTGAAACACAATTTAAAAGGATTCCGGTGGCCTTTGCTGATCCCATTAGCCATCAAAGACACACTGCAACACACTTCCAACACAAGTTCTGTCTGCAACTTCTACCTTTTCCTGCTTAGTAAAATGACAGCTAGTAGTGCTCAAAGACTGATTTTATTTCCCCACATCAATCACTGACAGTAGCAGCAAATCATCAGCACTAGTTACAACTCTGGCACCTGCAGCCAACAGCCAGCCACAACGTCTTTCAGGTAGGTTTGGTACCAGATTCTCCACTGAAAAAGATTCACTGTTGAAACTGCAGTTCCAATCTAGTAACATGCAAGAAGGTGCATTTCCTGCTCTCCATCTTGCTTTCCCACTTCAACTGCAGGTCTAACGCACATCAGCATCATGCCTTGCCTGCGATGTCAGCCTTGCGGACTGCCAATTAATGGTGTGATGCAGCAGATTTCCTACAAAAACTAGCAGAAACATGCCTTGAGCTTCAGTAAAGCTTGGAAGTCACTGCACAGGGACTGTACAGCTGAAGTAAATAGTGATGGACACTCTCTTGACAACTGCTACACAAACTTCTAGCCTCCACAGAACCAGAAAAGGCATACACTAATCCTATGTTAAGCCCCAGTTTTGTTATCCCAAAAGGAAGAAAGCCAGTTCCTGTGTAAGCTGGGAATGCTCATGCAAGTCATAGCTAGAGGTTTGCATATTGACGACAAAGGCAAGACCAGTACTTCAGACTGGGCAGAAGAATGAGTAAGGAACATGTTGCCAGAGCTGTCAAGAGCCCTGCTCTTCCCGCACAGCCCCAGGTTTCCAAGTAGGAACTGCTGTCTCCAGAGACCTCCTTCAGACTGTTATTAACTATCTGCCATATCCTCGCAATTCAGCCTCTGCTGAAAGTAAAGGCCAAGATTATGTCACATTAGCCTCCCTCATTCCCCAAGGAGATAGAAGCAGCACCTTCACCATATAAGAATTAGCAGAAAGATACAAAAACTCTTATATCTAACAGAAATTTGGGATAGTTCCTCAACAGCCTTCAACCACAAGCCTGCAGCTACTCCAAACACTATGATGTGAGCAAGGAAAAAAACCCACACTTTGCAGAAGTGGTTTGTGCAGTGAAAATGAGATGCCTCTACTCCAACTTCTAGCCATATGTAAAGATGAATTTCTCTGCAATAATGCTCACAAAGAGGAACTCAGAGTCAAGAAGAGCACAACCATGCACAGATCTCTCCAGAGCCCACATGAAACACAACAGAAACACACACTTTAGGGCAGCTCTGAAAGGACAGGCAGAGTATCATCATCATCTCTTTCCCCCAGAAAAGCACTGAATCCCAGAACCAAAAGAAGGTTCCCCAAAACTAAAAATACTCTGACTCACAACCACTTCATGGTAATCCCTCAGAACTGTGGTCTGGATGCCTTTTGCTCCCATATTCCTGTGACACACCATCACAGGGGACAGCAATGACATGCTTAGTCCTTCCAGTGGACAAAAAACAGTGCCCCATGGATAGCCTCTTGTGAGGCTGATGCACTATTCTTAAGTGAAAAACAAAACCACATCCCTTATTTTTCTAATAAATTCTGCAAAATGTTCTTCAGTATTGTTTCCCCTCTTTTGGCCAGATAGCTAGGATACTCAAACCCAGCTTGCATAGAACTGAATCAGAAATTAAGGTCAATTAGAAAACAAGCATGCTAAAGTTCTGTCATCAAAAGAGGGCATTTTATAAGTTATTAACATTGTACACTCATCCTGCAAGAATCAATTACTTTTCTCACCACACAGGATAACCCTGGGATTATGGAGTTCCGCCCAGGGATGGGAACTAGCCTTCTGATTTTGTCTCAAAATAGCATCATCACCCCAGAATATATTTCAGGGAAAGCAGGCATACAATTTCTGTTCTGATTTGCAGAACAGAGGACAGGGAAGAGAAAGCTCATAAACCAGCAGAACGGATAGAACTACCCTTGATCTGCTGCCATTTGCTAGTATTTACAAGAGAAGCAAGGTGGAGCTATTTTGTATCAGGCTCAGCGCGGCAAGAGTTCATTGCACCTCAAAAGTGCTGACAAGCACAACTTGTCAGCAGAGCCAAGATCCAAACAGTTCCATTTCAATCCTTCAGAGATATTTTGATTCTCCAGACTACATCTAATAGGATTTTCCCAGATTTTCCCCAGGTTGTTTGCCTCCAACAACAGCAGAGAGAACTTTACCCTGTCTGATTCTCCGAACCGTTCAAGTTACTAATTATTGACCAAGAAAACTGAACAAACAGCTTCACTGCAGAGCCTGGATTACAGCTCTGCCCCTTTAATCAACTCCATAAATCCTGCTTCTAGGAGATGAGACAACTACGTGGCACAATATCCACTATCCGGAGCCGTGCTACTCGCTTTTCCTCACCCAAGAAAGGCATCACACCACATTCTGTGTGTGGGACCATCACATGCTTTCAGACAAAGCAGCTACCGGTGAAAACTTGCCAAGAGCAGCCAACAACACAAGCTTCTCTGAGCTGCTTCTGCACTATACAGAGACAATATAGGGACAGAGAGCTCACTAGGAACACAAATTTAAACCACAAAGGGGAAGAGATCTCTTTCACAATGTAAGTACACCTCCCAGTCAGCCATCATACCACCCCAAAATTTTTTTCAAGAAGTTAGATAATTCTCCATTTGCTATCCTAGATGGTGTGTCAAATGGCTGAATTCCAACAGCCACTGAGACACACCTCCACAGGAGTCATACTACATTCAGAGAGCTTGTGAAAAAAATATCCTGTTACCTTGGAACAGAATTCCCACAGAAAGACCGGTGCTTATGTCAGGAGGCAGTACATAAAGTGTATCCTTGATTTGGGCAGACATTCCAGTCTTATCAATGTCTCTGATCTAAACTCTGTGCTAAGTACTTTGTCTGGAGCTCCCTCTGAAGCAACAACAGTACCATTTAACTCAACAGCTCCCAGAGTCCAAAAACACCAGTTGCCTCTGCCATTCTCATTCCAAATATTCTAGCTATTGTCACTGAAATGGAAGAATCCACACATCTGTCCCTTCCCAGTTTCAGCAGTAGGGAGCTGAGGGAGCAGACCTCTATAAACCCCAGTCCTGATACTCCAGCCCCATGGAAAGGAAGGGTAGTAACACATTCACAAATGAAAGCACTTGTGGCAAATGTACAAAGCATAATGGCCCAATGCTAAGCACTAGGCCTGTCAACCTGAGCAGCCATAGGCCCACTGAAGACAAAGGACAACACAGTTTTGAGTTTGATATTATAAATTTGTGGCCCAAAAGATGTAACATGAGATGTTCAGAGAAAGCAAGCTCATTCTAGAAGACAGCTCAGAAATGATGTCAGGAGAAGTCTTGCCAAGGTAAGTGCCTGATAATCTTCCCTCTGTGGTCAAACCCTGCTGCAGAACAATCCCGATTCAGGGCTCCAGCTTGCATCTCTGCTTCACTGAAAATTTACACGTGAAGCAGGGAACAAGGTACAGGGAAGTGGCAATAAAAGGGGTAGGAGGTGGCTATAGATAATCAAGGATGAAGTGTGAATCAAGTCACAATAGGTTGAAGAAGCGCTTTTTTTTGTTTTAAACAGGAACACAACACAAACTGTGTTCCCCTTCCCTCACCTAAAAAGTACAAACAAATCTCTTTCATATGAAGGTTCTTGCAGTAAATCTACAAGGTTAGTGTAATCAAAATAACATGGATAAGACAGCCACACAAAAAAAATAAAATGTTTGTGACCCTGAATGATCAGATCTTTCCTTTCAGTGGGACATGGGCATTTCTCTTGTGTCAGATTTCTGTAAACACTGTTTCTGGACAGGATGGCAGGCTCTGGCAATTTGAATATAAGAGAGCTGCCAGGACTACTGTGGATAATACTCAGTCAGCTGAGGACCCTGCAGCTGTACTGCACAACCAGGTAATTTTTGTGGCACTATTCACGCAAAAACTACATCTTGTGCTCAGGATATAGTCAAGGGCCACATCTAAAACCATTCAGCAAAAGCAACCAAGTCCCCCTAATAAAATAACCAAGACAGTAAGAGCCAAGAAGAGATCCAAGATTAACAGAAGTCAAGGGAAAATAACACATATTGCAAACACTCAAGAAGTTTGGTGCTCCTTCTCTTTCTGATGCCAGCTGTCATTGCCACTTGGGCCTGGCACATAGCAGATGCCCCACAACCCCACTAGCCAGACCAGCTGCAAAGGCATCAAAGGAGAAAATAGAAAGACCATTACCTACTACTTCCACAATGTGGTGCCTGGCGATATCATAGTACGGATCATCCCACTGCAGGTGAGTGATGAGCTCAGGGGAGCCTTTGGAGTCCTCTACACAAAACACAAGGGGCAAGCAATTAGAAGAAGGGATCCGGAGCAGCTTGGCAAGGGGTACAAAAGATACAGAGGGATGAGGGGAAAAAAAAAAGTCTCTTCAATATGGGAGGAACTAACATATGTACCTGTCCACCTTGGCAACCCACCTTTGAAATTCTGAGTAGGCAGGAGCAGCAATGACTTCAGAAGTGACCTGTCAATCCTACAAGGTCCATATGTGCCCCTCAGACTGTACAACCTCTCAAAAAGGACTGTTCAGAGGTGTCACAGACATTCACAAAGATCAAAACTCAAGTGCCAAGGGCACCATCATGGCTTTTAGAGCAGGTGCATCCTGTATGTCCTTGGGCTAATTTCCCTAACACCTTTGGGCAGCAGGCCATAGAACAGGATTTCAGATGAACAACTCAGACCTCTGGTCCCTCCCACTCAGAAAGGCCAAACCATCCTGCAAGAAACCACAACAGTGGACACACACAGACTTACAGCATGTCTGTATCGTTAGCACCAAAGTGCAGCCAGCCACAGGACTGAGAAAAGTATATTTTAGTGCTGCTCAATGGCAGGGCTAATTCATTTGGGTGTGGTGCAAGACTAATGTGTCTACAAAGCTCCCAAATGTAGCTGAAGCTCTCTGCATATGTAGATATGACCAAAATTCTGCAGGACAAACAACTCCTTCTTGGCCAAAACCTAACCCCCAAACAAGGAGTATACTTACCTGATTTTGGAAAAGCAGGGGCTTCATCTGCTGGCCAGCTCTGATCATCTATGGAGGCCAGTTTGAGCTGGTTGAGGGACTGGTTGGTATCATCCAAGTTCAGATCATCCTGAAGCTCAGAGAGCGGGTCTGTAGCCATGGTCTCCAAATACCACAGTTTATTTTGCAGCGTCTAGAATAAGGACTGCAGAGGTTGCTAGGTGAGACAGAGAGATCTCAAGTTTACCTTCTCACAGAGGCTCTTCCGTTTCTCAATGATCTTCCCCAAATCCTCCCTTATTTTTACTTATCCAGAGATCACACTTCCCCTTCCGCTTAACACAGGCAGGAACTCCTCCTCCAAGCCAGGAGCACTAACATATGTCAGATTTTTTCCTGCTATCAAAAGGCCATCAGGAGACCATACCAAACCTCTCAGCTTGAGTTTTCACTTGACCACAGCTCTGTCCAGAGTAGTTCCTCTCCTGAAACAGGAGCAGCAGCAAGATGCTGAGGAAGGTAACAGGCTACCCCAGCCCCTGCCTGATACACTCACTGTGACAGCTCTGGACTCCGGCAGCCCTCCTAAGGGCTGGCACAAAGCCCAGCTGTTTCCACAGTTGGCCCAGTACGGGATGCTTTCCCAGAAATCCCTCCCCCTTCCCACCCCAAGGGAGGAGAAGAGCTCTCAACAACACTGAAGTGGGTGCTTCAGTGTGCTGGGACCCGAACACAGAGGTGAACAGCTTCTTAAAACAGGATTTCATAGGCTGAGCCAGTAAGACAGGGAGAACAATACACACACAACTCTAATCTCTTTTCAGCATAACCCAGCAAATATTTTCTCCTAGATGACAGCAAGCACCAAGGAATCATCTATTTCATTTAAAGCCATAACACTAGAATGTTTTTCACCAAGCATGCTACAAAGCTGAGGAGACAAGGAATTAGGAAGGTCCAAGAAACAGACAGCTGAGTGTGTTTGCTACTGCTTGCAAATATTTGTCACTTTCACCTGGAACAGTAGATATGTCAGACTCAGGGCTGAGCTAGCACAGCATACAGCACCATCACATTCTTAGGGACTATCCCTAGGAGACAGCTGTTATCCTCTAAAATCAGTGTCCTGGAAATAAGCTAGGAAACACTGGAAAGTACATAGATCTGGATCGCCCACACAGATCACACGGACAGTAATTCAGTGGCCAATAGGCAGCAAACCAAGAGCAAAACAAAATGACACCTTGCAACAGCAAGACTCTCTGTAGCACTGTTTCTCAGACAGGCTTGTGCTTGTTTTGCATTGCGAGGGGAGCAAAAGGTTCAAAGATGCCCTGAGGAGGCACAACGCCATTGTGTGGAAAGATTATATTCAGAGTGAAGATATTTTCTTTAGCAGAATGGAGAGGAGCATTGATGTTTTGCATCTTCAATCCCTAGAGCTTGAATGAGTACATTTATTCAGAGGAGATGATGAAACAGTTACTTGGACGTGAGCACAGAGAACAAAACTTGCTCTCTGAGAGCAGTGCTGTTGAGAGACTGATCACCAGAAGGCTCAGGGCAACACTCATGACCAAGCTTGTCGTGTATTTTGAGAATACAGGAAACTGGGTATTCCTCTCCTTCCAGATCACTCAATGCTTACTGCTTCCTGTCTTCCCTCATCTGTTACCAGTTTACAACCAGTTTTCACATCTCTGGGGCTGAGGAACGGCTGGGAGCTGTTGCTAAGCAAATGAGGTTAGATTCCTGAAGCATGAAGGAGCAAGACATGTAAAGGCAACGGATCACCAAGACAGCAGAACAGCCAAGCAGAGACCTGAACTCTGACCTCCCCTGACCTCAAAGGGACAAGGAGCAAGAAATCAGGCTCCCTTGCACCATGAGCTCATGCTGGAACCACGCAGCAGCAAAGCCAAGGAATAAGGACTCCCCACCCCGAGCTGCTGATCCAATTTCTATGGTAACGCCAGGCACCAACTCTTATGACTCAGTGTGCTTAAAGCATTCCCTGCTGCAGCTCAGCAGCCCCACAACCCTGCACTCCATGCTAAGGAAGCATCCGTGCCCCCCCAGGGAAGCCCCTCAGCACTCCCACCTCCCAGGGACTTCCTGGCTTTGTGGGGACAGAGGACCTACATTCCTGCTGCTGTCTACCATGATGCCTTTCATGCAAGATTCTTGGGGATACCCAGTAGCAACAATGTCCCCAAAGCAAGGTGCTGAAGCGCTTAGGGACCAAAACCAAATCTTCCCACAGAGCAGTGATGGTACTGCCATAGGGCCAGCAAGACACCAAGCATCCTCGCTTGTTTCTACACAGATCATGACTTGGTTTCATAGCCAACTAGCAGCAATTGGTCAGAGGCAGACCGGGATTAGACAGTGCTGGAGGACTTCCCCTTAAGCATAAAATTTATCCACATGTGGCACTATGTGGAAGAAGGAAGTTGTTACTAGGATTCTTACAGTTCCAATCTGGTACAGGAGCCCAGTGGACAGTGCCCTTGCCAAAACCTTCCTTCCCCCTTGGAAAGGCAGACCAGACTCCCCAGATGCCTCCACGTGTTTCTCACAGCCAGAACTAGACTGTAGCTCTCAGAGAGCTCTAAAAGGCTTTTGCAGAATTATCCCAGCCTTTTCTCAACACTGCAAAAGACAAAAGCATGAGGTCTTACATCAGGTAACACTAGAACAGTTTAGACAAATATAATTCTCTAAATCCCTCAGCACGAGCAGGCACTGAGAAAGAGAGACGTGAAGTTAGGATGTAAGAAACTACCTGGAGATCCTCAGTATAAGAGTATGCATTTTACCTCCTGACAGTGCAGCTGCACAAGATTTTTCCTGGTGTACACAAAAATGACCCATAAGCAGGACTTGTCATTAAGCAGAAAATCCATCCTGTATCAGTATAATAGTGAAATCATTGTCAAAAAAAGAGCATTTCACCAGGCATAACACAATTTAGAAACCCCACTTGTTTTGGATAAATGTCATGACAGGATGCAAGTAATACACCCCACATAGCCAATCATAAGGCAAGGAAAATGACGTGCCTAGATTTAAAAAGTAAAAGTCTATCAAACTTTTTAAAACTAAAGAATCACACTTTGCATCAGAAGCATTTAATTACTGCCAGGCTCTAAAGTGCCAATTGTTTCCATTTTTCCAAGCATCTGTTTTCTGCACCTACACTGGCTGACCTGAAGACTTGTCATCTACTGACAATTTACTTTCTCGATTAACAGAGATGTGCTATAGAACAGCACGTTCTGCTGAATGAGTGAAACCTCAGCACTTTGAAATATAATTTTCACACAAATTCTGACCTGGAACTCTTTATACAAGACAGGGGAAAGACAGTTCACTTGTATCTATGAATTCTTGGTAGCTGCCATTCACAGAGACATTTTTTCTGCAATTCCAGTTTCACTACTTTATCACCCCTTATTTCTATGCTGAACCTACCCAGCAGTTTCCTTTTCCTGTTTTTCTTCCAGATGTACTATTAATTCAGGAGTAAATCTACACATCAAAATATGTCTATGCGTGTATTACCACATCTTGGATCTCTACTTATACACAATAAAGAAATACAAGAGCCAAGCAGCCTCTCTTTTTCCCTGCTCGATTAATGAGTAATGCTTGGGTCAAAGGGAATCCCAGTTCTGGGGTGAATGTATTATGTTTCCAACTCTGCTGCTACTTGCACCCCCTCCCAGTTTTGTTTCATTTGCACAAGTGTGTTTTCCTGCACACACCAATCAAGCCCCATGCTTTGCTATAATCTCAGTATCAAGCACACCGCAAAGGAAACGAGCGATTACAAAGCAGCAGACCTTCAAAGTACTCGCGTGAATGAGCGAGTACTGGGGCTCACCAAGAAAGTCCAGTCCAAGCTTTCCCTCACATCACGACTGATGATGCCACTGAGAGCATCCCTACCCTGAAAGACCAGGAGGGTCAACAGCCAGACGGGCTTCGCCTGGCGCACCGTGACCAGTTTGCTTGGGACAGCCGTGCTGTTGTTTGGGAAAACTCTGTGGCCCTCTGAAAGAAAGAAACTTACACTTAACAGTTTAATTTAACTATTAAGGCAGGTACATTTTATACAGTGCCAGAGAAGACCTGGGACTGGTCCTCAGAGTGCTTCTATCCAACAGTGACTTCAGAGAGCTTCATACACACAGAGATATTTTCATTTTCATACTTTTTCCAGGAAGCGACAAGCAACCTTATTCCTGGAACCTCGCTGCAAATCCAGGGGTGTTGAAACCAATCCCACCCAGAGTCCTTAAGGTGTGGCCATATCTGAGTGGCCAATCTCAACGAATCTGGGTGACATGAAGACAAGGGTCGTTATCATTGTCGTTAGTTTTGTTTTAGAATCACAGAACCACAGAATAGTTTGGGTTGGAAGAGACCTTAAAGATCATCCAGTTCCAACCCCGCTGCCATGGGCAGGGACACCTCCCACTAGCTCAGGCTGCCCAAGGCCCCATCCAACCTGGCCTTGAACACCTCCAGGAATGGCGCAGCCACAGCTTCCCTGGGCAACCTGTGCCAGTGCCTCACCACTCCCATGGTGAATGAAATTTTCCTTATGTCTAGTCTAAATCTGCCCCTCTCCAGTTTATACCCACTGCCCCTCGTCCTATCACCAGGACCCGACCGCCAGACCCCCCTGAGGACCCGCCGCCCGCGCCGCGCCGGGGCAGGAACGTGTGCCCATTCCCCTTTCCGCGAAGGCCGGGCCGGGCCCCGGCGCCGCCGCTCCCGATACCTGCTCCTGCGGCCCCGCGCCCCGCCGGCATCCGCCGCCCGCCGGAAGCGCCACGGTCGCCGGGGGAACGCGCCCCGCCCCGGTCCGCTCCGCCCCGCCCCTGCATCGACCCGGCCCCGCTCCGCGCGGCGTCCGGTCGCGTCTCCAGACCGCACCGCTCGCCGCACCGTCCCGCCGTGCCACCGCTCCGCCCCGCCTCCGCGCTTCTCACCGCTCCCCGCACCGTCCCGCCGTGCCACTGCACCGCTCTGCACCGGCCCCCGCTCCCCGCTCCGTCCCACTGCCGGGGCAGGCCCCGGGCTCTGGGGCTCGCGGGAGCCCACCGGGCACTTGCCCTTGGCAAAGGACACCGTCTCCATCTCCGAGCACACCTGCATCACGGTGAGGGCTCACGAGTGACGTGGTCCTGTAGATCTGTACTAGAAAAAACGCACAGCTTTTTTTGCTTGGCATGCGTGGTTTTGGAGGATCAAAGCCCCACGCACCCAGCACTGCTAATAAAGGGTACCTGCTTAATAACATCTATCCCGTTGTTAGTGAGTTATTATCTCGGAATCCTTGCCCAGCCGCACCTAGCCTCCCACTTCGGTGAGGAGTGTTAGAAAGCAAGGGAAGGGGGCCTGGAAACTCCATTCTTTGAATCAATTTGGCCATCCAGATGGGACCCTCTCTGCTCGGCTTTAGTACCCGTGGAGAGCCAAGACTCTGCTGGGTACCCCCAGGACTTTTCGGAGGGACTCAGCCTCATCTGGATCACAGCGGGAGCAGACAAGGGCCATTGCGGATTAAAAAGGTGTTCTTTAACTGATTTTTTTTTGCGTCTTGCCATTTGGAAAGTTGTGGGAGACCTCCCACGCAAAGTTGGTATACTGTGTACCAGAACTCAAGGTATGCCTTTGGAAACTTTGAATTGCAGTGCCGTAGGGACTCTTTGAGAATAATTCGAAGAGCCTTACTGATTGAAACTACATGGTTTCTTGGGGCTTGGTGACAGGAGTTAAAGTTCCCACTGTCTTGGCTTTGGTACGGGGGTTCTGAGTCCCCACTATAAGAATTGTGTGCTGTTTTGGTTTTGAACTTGGAAAGTATAATAAGGAACTGAATATGGATAACTGATTTTAGCCTTGGTATATGTCATAACTCTGTGTGTCGAACTTGGAAAGTACAATAAGAAATTGAATATGAATAACTGATTTTAATTTTGGTATATTTCATAACTGTGTATGTGTGTGCCTGAGGCGTAGCACAGCTATGAAGTGAATGCGGAGTCCCAATTCGTGTTTCCGATATCCCATGAGGGGTATGGCTGGAGACGGACTAAGCAATTGTGGTTTTGAACTAAAAGTGATGGGAGAAGATAAATGAAGTGACTGTATGTTTTGCCTTAGAATTTTTATGACTTTGTTGTTAACCTAATAGCTGTTGCGGATGGCGTGTGAAGAACAAAAACTGTTAAATTACATGAAGAAGTTTGGCTATTCTGACAAAAGACTGTTGCCACCACAAATAACTTTGTAAACTGCATCAATGTGTGTGAATGCCCTCTCCTTTCTCCCTGAACGTGAAGGTTTATTTCTTTTTTTCTCCGCAGGAATTAACCCTGTTATCTCTGTAGGGGCATGCCAAGTTACCAGCAGTTTTATTTAGATCACCAGCAATCGATTGATTCAAAATTTGTTGTGTGGTTATTTCTGCAGGCACTTTTACTGTCATGTGTGTATAACTGGGGAACAATACACACAGGCTTAGTGTGTGTGTGTTGTGTGTATCAATAATAATATAAGAAATGTTGAACACCTGCCTAATTGGCAGAGATGAGACTTCATGTCATTTAATAGAAAGTGTCATGAGAACTATAGGAATAGCACCTGGTTTGTTTTTCAAGAGATTCAAGGAAGATTATTAATTTTTCAACAGTTTGTATGTGTGTGAGAAGGTGGACTCCTTGGATGACCCTAACCTGGGAAAAAATATCTGAATGTTTTTGAGAAAGTTGTTTTAATGTAGATGTGTGATCTTGCAAGAAAAGGGGTTTTTTTTGGTTTGTTTTTTTTTTTTTTCTGTAGCACTCTGCAATCCAGCACCCCTTATCAGAGCAGCAACTCCCTCCTCACCTCACCTAGAACTGAGAATTCTATCATCTTATGATTGCTTTGCCCCAGGCGTCCTCCAACTGTCACATCCCCAACAAGGCCTTCTCTGTTCACAAACGGTAGGTCCAGGAGGGCATCTTCCCTTATTGGCTCTTTCACCAGTTGTGTGAGGAAGTTGTCATCCACACACTCCGGGAACCTCCTAAACTGCTTCCTCTCCCCTTTATTGCACTTCCAACAGACATCCAGAAGATTGAAGTCTCCCACAAGGACAAGAGCTAGCAAACTTGAGACTTCCCCCAGTTGTTTATAGAAGAGCTCATCAGCTTCTTGGCTGGCTGGTCTATAACAGACTCCCATCACAATATCTGCCTTCTTGTGGGCTCCTCTGATTTTTACCCACAGGCACTCGATCCTGTCATCACCATAATCAAGCGCGAGGGTATCAAAGCACTCTCTAACATAGAGGGCTACCCCACCACCTCTCCTGCCTTTCCTGTCCTACCTGAAGAGTTTATATCCCACCATAGCAGCACTCCAGTTATATGCGTTGTCCCACCACATTTCCGTGATGGCAACTATGTCGTAGTCTCCTTGCCCTACAATAGCTCCAGTTCCTCCTGCTTATTGCCCATGCTGCGTGCATTGGTGTAAATGCACTTCAGCTGGGCTAATAATCCCTGTGCTCTCATAAAGGGAATAGTGTTCATTCCCAAATGACTGATACTTGAATTATCTAACCCGTCAGTCCCAGTTACATCCTTTCCTTCACCAGATGTACTTGCCCCCACTCACTCTGTATTGATATATTGGAGGTCCTCGGCAGTACACCATCTCACAGGCACTGGAGTTCCACCTCCAGGCTCACTCCTGACTAGCCTGGTTTCGTCCTCCTCCCCATTCACGTCTAGTTTAAAGCTCTATTTGTGAGCCCTGCTAGATTTTTACTGAGAATTTTTGTACCCCTAGGAGACAAGCGTGCCCCATCCCTGGTAAGGAAGCCTGGCGGTGCATGGGCCAGTCCATGATCAAAAAACCCAAAGTTTTGCTCCTCACACCAGATTTGGGGCCAGGTATTAATCGACTGTTTCTTCTTGATCTCTCCCTCTTTGTTCCTTATTGTTGGAATGGAGGTAAACACTACTTGTGCCCCAGAGCCCTTCACCACTTTCCCCAGAGCCCTGAAGTCCCTCTTAATGGCCCCCAGCTTCCTCCTCCATATGTCATTGTTGCCTATTTGGAACACTAGCAGAGGGTATCTATGGGTTTCACCAGGAAAGGAAGTTTTCTAGTGATGTCTTTCACTGAGGCTCCAGGCAGGCAGCAGACCTCCCTGTGCAGTGGGTCCAGTCTGCAGATAGGGCCCTCTGTTCCCTTCAGAAGGGAGTCCCCCAAGACAATCACTCTTCTCTTCTTTTTCTCAGAGGTTGTTTCAATGTTCTTTTGAGGATGGCGCAGCCTAGGGAATGTTTCTAGGCTGTGGGAGCCATCCTTTTCATTTGCGGGGATTGATTCCACTTGCAGTGCTTCATATTTATTCTGCAAGCGAACCTGGGGATATGTTGTGTGGGTGGGAACAACACTCAGCCCAGTGCCTGAGTGGCTGCATGTACCCACTGAGGCTCGTTCTGGGTGGCTGCATCCATCCTGGCTGGTGCAGCACCTGGAGCAGCTTTAATTTTATGTCAGGTTGCCACCATAGTCCTCAGTCCATTCCGGCCAGCCTCCAGCCACTCTCTTCACCCTCCCTGCTTGTCCTGCCCTCTCAAACTGCCGCTCAAACTGCCTTGTTTTTCTAACGCGCCTCTAATGCGCCTCTAACGCACCTCTTGCCACACTCCTATTCGAACTGCCCCGCCTATTTTGTCAGATGGAGGCACTCATTTTTGTGCACAAGTAGTACAACGGGTTAGTAGAGCATTAGGGATTGATTGGCAGTTGCACACTCCATACTGACCACATGCTGGTGGCCAGGTGGAGAAAATGAATCATCTGATTGTTGCTGATAAAACAATGTGTTACAGCATTAGGAGAGCATCTGAAACGAATCAATATTTTGGGTACCAGGGCACAAGGCTTGGATTATTTCATCAACCCCTTTAAACCTGGACACCAGGTACGTGTTACATTTTTTTTTCAGGTGAGCCACTGGCAGAAAAGTGGAAAGGAGCTTTACAGTGGAAAGTGATTTCAAAGGACCGCTGAAGCTGTATTTAAAATGAGCCTAATAATGTTTATGCTTTATATGATTGTTTTCAGTATTATAAGTGCTTGTTCTTGGAGAGAAAACGTATATCTAAATGTAACTCAACAACTCGTTACCACTGCTAACTCATCTGAATGTTAGATATGTATAGAACTCCTTCGAGGAAATATGAAAATTCCCTTGTTTCGAGTGGCATCTTCAAATTGGGCATGGGTTCCAGAGGTGTGGTTGACTCCAACAGGGATCAATCGATGTAAATTTGGGAATGAAGTAGTGTCTGACAAGGGGCCAAGATTCAATTTGATAATATTAAATCCTAATCAGGCTCTTTTTGTAGAAGAAAATTATATAGGGGAAAATGTAGTATTTAGGAATGATTATTGGAATAGATTGCAGTTAGGATTCTGATAATACGGGGAAATAACTAGTGACATTACTGCATGGGTTCAGGGAGAAAACTGCAGTTCATCAAAGCCTCATCGACTTGATATTGTAGGTGCAGGAGTATCCTTGTTGAACCAATCATATTGTAAATTACCATATTGATAATGGTGGTTTTGTGGAGATGGTTAATGCTAGAAAAACTCAGTGGTGGCTGGTTTATAAACTTGATTATGGTGAAAAATGGCCATAACAACTTGTTGCAATTAATGTTGTTCTTGAGATACAAGGAGAAGTGGGTGAAGTCACTTTGCAACTCACACTGGGTGGAAAAATGTGGCAGAAGAAAGTGGCAAAAGAAAGTAGCAAAAGAATGTGGTCCGAGATAGGAATCAGGGCATTGTACCCCAGGAGGGAATAGGGGGTGAAGAGGTTATATTTTTGATAGACACAGGAGCCTCTATGTAAATCAGTAACTGATTCCTGCAGATAAAAATAAAATTTTGTGATTGTAATAGGAGCTACTGGCCAAACTGAAAAAACCCCCATTTTTATGTAGTCTGCTAAATATGAATTGGGAAAACAAGTGGGTACACATGAATTTGTTTGTTAGGAGCCCCATGACCATTAATTGGGAGGAGATTTACTAAAGCGGTCAGAGGCAGAAATAATATTTGGATCAGGAGGAACAAAATTTAAAGTGAGAGATCATCAACTAATCAAAATATTGAGTTTGTCTTTAATACAGGTGGAAAAAGAAACACCAGTAACAGCAGAGATTTTGGGAACAGGTTTGTCTAGATGTGGGGTCTTCTGAAATACCTGGCAAGGCCAGAAATACCACAAAACTGGACAGGCACTTGTACAGCTGGTTATCTGACTCCGCAGAATACTATCCATAATGAACTAAGAATCCTATTATTGAACGACCCACTGCATATCACAATTTTGTAAGATTTTTTTTTCCCTCATCTAGGAGTAAGTGAAATAGAGAAGGCCCTAGTAAACCTATCTGCCTTGACAGAAATAGCATTAAATGCCACAGCAGATGCGATTCAAGCTTTACAATAAGAAATAGGAAAATTAAGCCAGATAATAGAAATAGAAAACAGACTCTAGACCTCTTATATGCTAAAGAGGGAGGAGTGTATATGGTGATAAACATGAGCTGTTGCAGCTATATAGACCAAAACAGTAGAATATCCAAAGATTTGGAGACAATTTGGCATCAGACAGAATTATTGCATAAAGTGACACTAGATAATACTTCTTGGGGTTTCCAAGAATTACGGAAAAAACGAACCTCCTTGTTACCCAATTTTGCATGGCTGAAACAATTGTTTATAGCTTTATTGTAGAAAAAGTATCGATTATTATAATGCATGGAAATCAAATAAAATCAAATACCAGACAGAGACCAGAAAATACTTTCAGAAGGTCTCAAATGGTATCTCATAAGAAGTGGAAGAATTCGCTAAGTAAAAGAAAAGAGGGGACTGATAAGTGGCAAATTTTTAATCATGTGTATTAGTCAATAGTAATTGTCTAAGTTAGTGTGTCTTACAGTGGTATGTGTCTTGAGAAATGTTTTTTCTAAAAAGGGACCGATGAATGGCAAATGTCTGAGCTCTTGTCTTGATCTGTAGCGATTGCCTACTCTTGTATACCCTATAGTGGTATGTGCCTGGAGGGATGTTGATCTAAAGGGGACCTGCTGTGCAAGGAGCAGGCATCCCACAAGACAAGATAAGAAGCCTAGAATCCACACTGCCAGCAGAAGGACTGTTTTTTTCTCAAAGTTTGGGCTGCACCCCCCTTACTTCTAGCCTTCATCTTTGGACCCCAGGAGGGGGCCCTCAGGCAATCCAATGGACTGTCTGCGCATACAAACACTGTGTGAAGATGTGTTCGTGACTCTTCGAAAGGGAATGAATATGTAATAACTTTTCTGGTGATGAAATGAATATGCATAGATCTGTAATATAAAGAATGCAGTTTTCTTGCTTGGCATGCGTGTTTTTGTAGGATCAATGCCCCACACATCCAGCACTGCTAATAATAAAGGGAATACCTGCTTAATAACGTCTATCCAGT
The DNA here is from genome assembly GCF_017976375.1 of Cuculus canorus. Classification (NCBI taxonomy): domain Eukaryota; kingdom Metazoa; phylum Chordata; class Aves; order Cuculiformes; family Cuculidae; genus Cuculus; species Cuculus canorus. The sequence continues at coordinate 51,599,442 of NC_071405.1, forward strand.
TGTTATTGAGTTATTATCTTGGAATCCTTGCCCAGCCGCACCTAGCCTCCCACTTCGGTGAGGAGTGTTAGAAAGCAAGCGGGCTTGGAAACTCCGTTCTTTGAATCATCCTCATCCAAGAGGGAGCTGTGGCAGAAGTGATGGAGGTCAAGACTGGGACCTGACTATCCCAGCCTGCCCTGTCTGATCTTATTTGTTTATTAAAATGGGGTAAAAAAAAAAAAAAGAAAACAACAAAAAAGATAACTCTCTTGTCTCTGTGGGGCATCAAGCGCCGTGGCTCAGGCAGAGTTTGCAGGCTGGTGCCTGTGGAGACCTGGGTGTTCTTGGTTGCTGCTCCTTGGAGCTACGAGCCTATGTGTGCCACATGCTGGGGCTGGTGCAGCAAAGATGTTCGGTGTTGTTGGGGATAACTTCTTAGAGAAGACACCTGTGGCATTAATGAGCAGTGGTTCTGCTCTGCCTCTGTTACGCTACCAGTGAGGAGAAGTCTCAAAGCAGCAGCTTTGAACAATGCCTTTCATTTGAGTTTTTATTTCTCTAATTCTTGCTATTCAAGCGCTTTCCTGGGCTTTTACTGTTGGTGCTCAGCAGCAGTTCTGGTCATTTGAAGGTAATGTTGATGCCAGACCTTGCTGAGAAGCAGCTCCCCACCTGTTTACAAGATGTCTCTTTTGGGGGTTTTCTGAAGAGCATTTTTCAGAATTAGCAGAAGCAGTCCCACCTTGAAGCTAAGGCTGAGTGTTCCTTCTCCACTGTCACCTGTTCTGCCTGTTTCTGGGCCTTACAGTGACTAGATGGTTTGTCTGAGGATGTGAAAGGGTAGCTTTGTGCCTCACTGTGCCGATAGCATTGTACTGTCCAATTTTCACTGTCCCCAGCTGAGAGGTTCCTCACCTCTCCAGGTGAGGGTCCAACAGTTCATTTCAGGATGCTCAGAAGATTCTGCCTTTCCTCTCCACGTTCCAGTTGGATTCATTAATCTGCATTGTTGGTTCTTTTTCTCAGATTCCTGTTTCCCTTCTTCCACTTCTTTCCTCCTCCTGCATCAAAAAGATAAAATCAGCTAAGCTGATTAAGAGCAGCCCTCCAGAGAAGGTCTTGGGGGTGCTGATCGATGAGAAGCTTGACATGAGCCAGCAATGTGCGCTCACAGCCCAGAAGGCCAACCGTATTCTGGGCTGCATCAAAAGAAGTGTGGCCAGCAGGGCGAGGGAAGTTTCTGCCCCTCTATTCCTCTCTTGTGAGATCTCATCTGGAATATTCTGTCCAGTTCTGGAATCCTCAACATAAGAAGGATATGGAGCTGTTGGAACAGGTCCAGAGGAGGGCTACAAGGATGGTCAGAGGGCTGGAGCACCTCCCATATGAACACAGGTTGAGAGAGTTGAGGTTGTTCAGCCTGGAGAACAGAAGGCTCTGAGGAGATCTTACAGTGACCTTCCAGTACCTGAAGGGACTACAGGAAAGCTGGGGAGGGACTGTTCACAAAGGCTTGTAGCAATAGGATGAGGGTGAATGGGTATCAACTGGAGAGGGGCAGATTTAGGCTAGACATAAGGAAGAAATTCTTCACGATGAGAGTGGAGAGGCACTGGCACAGGTTGCCCAGGGAAGCTGTGGGTGCCCCATCCCTGGAGGTGTTCAAAGCCAGGTTGGATGGGGCCTTGGGCAGCCTGATTTAGTGGGAGATGTCCCTGCCTGTGTCAGGGGGATTGGATCTAGATGATCTTTAAGGTCCCTTCCAACCCAAACTATGCTATGATTCTATGATTCTAAAAGACAGCACCACCGCAGCTACACCCCATTATTCCCATTGCTCCATCTTTAGTGCTTATTTGCTGACTGAGGCACGCTGAAGGAAGTTGGTCCTGTTTCAGGAAGGGAGCGTACAGTTCCCAATGCCATGTGAACATGACCTTCTGGGAAGAGGCCAAAAAATACCAGCCCTAACAGAGTTCTTTAAGTCCAGCCCACCCTGCACTCCCTTTTCATGTGTTACACAAACACTACTTTCCTTGAAGCATCCTCAGTTTTAGCTGTTCTTGCTCTCCATCTTGCGCCCTTCTTAACATCTGCATTTCGCCAAAAAAGCTTTGTTTAGGGGCCTAAATTCGCTGGGCTTTTATGCCCACTGCATAGGGAGGGTATGGTGTTGCCGGGAAATCATCATCAGCACAGTTCCTTTTTGGGGTGCTATGAACTCAGTAACATGGCAATCTGAAAAGCTGCTCTCTGTAGTTCCTACATTCAACTTTTTCCATAAGCCTTTATGACCACTTTATAGACAAGGTGCTGGAGTCAGACACGTGATATTTTGATGTAAAGTGAGAATAGAAGGTGAATTCACCTAGTAAACTTTTGAGTGTCCTCATTTTTAGCTATTTTCTTTAAAGGAGCTTGGTCTCTGCCTTGAGTGCTTGGAAACAGAGCAGTGAGTGGGAGCACGGGCTTAGGAGGGGGGCTTATATCCAAAGCCATGGTGCTTCCTACTGCTCTCCCTTTGGTGCCTGTCCTAATTCTTGCAGTTTTCAAATATTGACACAGCTGCAAAGTGTTCTCACTGGTGCTGGGCTCACGCACTGTGTTTGAAACATGTGCCTTCTGTCACGGCACAACCGGCAACGAAGGGAGAGCTATGGGGGGAAGGGAAGAATCCAGGCTACTGATGCTTCATCTGCTGACCTGTAACCACCTTCTTTTTTTTTTTGAGATAGTTGAAGGGAAAAAGTAGGAGCAATTATGAATTAGGATAACTTCACAGAAACATTGTACACCTAACAGTCGACCTGAGCAGATAAGGGTGGGTTTGCTGTGCTGCACATACCAGTTGACTGCAGGATAAACTTAGCTGGCTAATCCTGGCTGAAGATCCCACTGAGCACGTGGTGAAGATGCCACCACTACGTCCCTGTCTTTATCTTTGAGAGAAGCAGCATGTTCCTATGTAAGCAACTTTTTCCTTGATGGTAAAATTATGAATAAAATTGTTTACTCCTAAGGAAATCCTGTAGAAACCCTAAAGACCACGATGCTGGTGAACCTCAGCATGGATGGGATCATTGCGGCATGCTGTGGCCTGACTGGATATGTGTCTGATGCTGTACAGCTTGGGGTTCACAGCATCTGAAGGGGTTTAAGATTATCTAATGCTATCCCCTTTCTTGTGTGATCTCAAAAAAATGGAATTTGCATTGACACATTAAGGACTCCTAATGTCTTTCTTATGGGAATCCATAACAAATGCTTGCACCAGTGCATTACAATTGTTGTAGTCAGCAGTGAGAAACACCTTATTGGTAGAAGGAGAGTGAGGAAAAGTGTGGGTGCTTGCCTGGTCCCACACGCAGGGCAGGTGTGGGTAATGCTCACACAGTATGCTGCTACATTATAGTGCAGATAATTGTTACACTTCAGGACTGTAGACACAGGGATCATAGAAACATAGAATAGTTTGGGTTGGAAGGGACCTTGAAGATCATCCATTCCCAACCCCCTGCTATGGGCAGGGACTTCCCACTAGATCAGGCTGCCCAAGCCCCATCTGGCCCGGCTTTGAACTCCTCCAGGGATGGGGCAGCCACAGCTTCCCTGGGCAACCTGTGCCAGTGCCTCACCACTCTCATGGTGAAGAATTTCTTCCTTACGTCTCGCCTAAATCTGCCCCTCTCCAGTTGATACCCATTCACCCTCATCCTATTGCTACAAGCCTTTGTGAACAGTCCCTCCCCAGCTTTCTCATAGGCCTTTTTCAGGTACTGGAAGGTCGCTGACTGGAGATCTTGCATGCTTGTGACCCTTACAGTGTCAGGCAGCAAGCACATGCGTCTCCTAGCAGGTGGAGCTCCACCATGCTGCCAGAGTTTCACCAGGGCTTTGGGGCGACGATTGCATGGGCCTGTTGGAGAGCTGCTGAGACTCGCCAGGTATCAGGCATGCAGATAAACTTGAGTGTTACCCTTAAACCTCACACTATGGTCAGGGTTCATACCTCAGCCAACTTAAAAGCCAGTAAACTGGCTTAAACCTGACCAAGGTGTTTGAATGAAAAGGTGTCAGCAGGCTGCAAGGGAAGGGGATAATTCTCTGGGTCTTGAAGTCCTCCCTGCTCGATGGCTCCTCCATCGTCAGGGACAGGTGAACCCCTGTGTGAGGGGATGGAGATTCATCCTTTGTAATTGTCAAGTGTCACAACTGGTGATCAAACTTTATAACTCATTTCAGGAAAATATTCAGAAATACCCGAACTATTGAACGAGCAAACTATGTCTGTCATAGAGCAGACAAAGCCCAAGAAAACAGGTCGAGGCCAAACCCTCTATACTCCATTCCCTGGAAGTTGGAAAAATAGCTACATATGAAACAAACAACTGCCAAATGCTTTCTTCACTTAAAAAGAAGAGTCAACTCAGGGAGAGAAAGAGATCAGAAGTCCCAAATGTGTTGAAAGCCATAACTCTGGGAGGGCAAAAGCGTGGATCTTAACTCTCTTACCGTAAGAAAGAAAGCCATCACTCATAGGTGGGTGAAGGCAGAAAGAAAATGAAATGATAAAAAGTGGCTTACAGAAATGGTGAACAAATGGAAGAGTTAAATGTTCGAGTGGTGGAAGTCAAAGCCCCTGGAGAGATGATAGCTGGTGCAGTGCTATCCTGCTGCAGAGGCTAACCACAAGAATGTGAGAAACAGAAAGGAGCCCTAGAAGCACAATAGAGAATGAGAAAAGATTACAATCATAGAATCACCAGGTTGGAAAAGACCTCTAAGATCATCGAGTCCAACCATACCTATCTGCCACTAAACCATATCCTTAAGTACCTCATTTACCCGTCTTTGAACACCTCCAGGGGTGGTGACTCAACCACTTCCCTGGGCAGTTCCAGTGCCTGATGACCCTTTCGGTAAAAATTTTTTTCCTAATGTCCAATCTGAACCTCCCCTGGTGCAGGCTGAAGCCATTCCCCCTTCTGCTATCAAATAATAATAATAATAATAATGTGAAGAGCCAGCATCTTTAATTACTAACTCTATTGCAAGATACCAGAAAGGGCTGGGAAACATCTCAGGATGTAGAGAAAATCTTCAATTATAAAGCAAAAACGGGTGTGCCTAAAATGGTTGTGCCTAATCCTGCGTTAGTACACTTCTTCCCCCAGATCACCTCCATCCAGGGCATTCCAGCCATTCCTAAAGGTGTCTCTCTGAAATCCAAGGGAATGTGTGAGAGAGAACAGGAGATACTTTTAGATGAGGGAGGGAACCTCTGCAACTGCTCTTTGTACCAGTGGCCACACAGCCGTTCTTCAGCCACCCCAATGCTAATATTTGCACTCTTTCTATGGAGATAAACATTACAGAAGGATCTGCTGCACAGAGGCACGCCACAAAACATGTTCCATGCTGGCAGAAACCACTTTCGTTCCGTGTGGCAGTTTCTGAGATTACTCCCATCCTGCCCTGCTTTCTGCTGGTTTCTCACTTTGCCAGTTTCCTGCTTTCTGTAGGAATCATTAGAGCTTTTCCAGCTCTGGTAGCTGATGTCATGACATCTGCATTTTCCTGCTTCCTTGTTCCTGGAAGCCCTGGAAGAATGCTAACTCCTTGCTCCTCAGAGCTTTTGTTTTCTCTTGGATTTACTGGGATATGTTGCACTGGGATGGGAATAGAAGCGGGAGCCCAAACTTCATTGCTTCATCCTCCTCCAGTCTGCTGGGAATTGTAACACAGTGGGAAATACGCACTATGAATGGCATTGCTGACCTAACTGGGAAGAAAATTAAAATTCCACATGGGGTGTTGCAGGCAGCCCTTCTGCTCCTTGGCATGGCTGGGGGAGAAGGGGGAGACTTAGACTGTGTGTTCTGGTGCCAAAATAGCTGGGGCTGAACTTGCAGGGAGAAAAGACAAACGGACTCTAGGGGGAAATGCTGGGGCAGGGCTGTTGGGAGGCTTGCAGCTAAAAATAGGATTGGGAATGGCTAAGGAGCTCTCAAAGTCTTGCTGCATGTGAAGCTACTAGAGGACAACCTCCAAGAAGAGTCAGTGACATGGATCTGAGCCAGCACAGTGCGGAGGCAGTGATGCTGCCAAGAGCTGCACAGGAGTGGAGTGACACTGAAGAGAGAGGAGTGAGCTGCTCTGTCTGAGGTGGCTGTGAGCTGGCAGAGACCTCCCTATGCCACTCTGCGTTCTCCCTGTGCCCTAGGACAAGCTTGTCCTCTCACTCCTCATCATCCTTTTTATGAAATGAGATGATAATTTTAGTCACGTGGGAATCAAGAGATATTTTGCTTGTCTTCTGCAAATTATGTATGAAAATGAAAATGCCCTGAAGGGAGAAAGAGATGCCAAGAGAGGAGGGATGAGAGGACCCTCATTCCGACTGTCCCTGACACACCACGACCTCTGGAGTCCTGTTTCTTCATTCTGGTTCAATATTAACCCAGCGGCATTGTAACTCTGTTTATTCTGCTCCCTTTGCATTTCCCCCACAGCCAGGGCTATACAGCATGGCGCACAACAAAACCAGCATAGTGAGGAGCCTGCTCTTTTCCAGCCTTCTGCACCTCACACTGAGCCATGCTGGAGGTAAGACTCAATGGCACAGGGAGAAGGACAGTACCAGAGTGGGACAGGAAGAAGAAAGCTGGGGTTATTTTTTTTTTTTCCAGGGGTAAAGCTAGTGGCAGGTTTTCTTGGTAAGGCAAAAGGAGCTTCTAAAAGCTTGAAGTTGGGAGGGAAAGGGATGCTGAGAGTGGAGTGAGCATAGAGCTTTCCGGCAGGAGAGGATATAGCAACATCCAGCAGCTGGTGACAATGGCTCAGTAGATTTTGTGAGTCATCTGGTGTGAAAGGGGAATGTGGCTCAGTCCTGGACCATATGTAACACAACTGTAGGCCTTTTTTAGGCTAGAGTTCATCAGCTGGCCTGGGTGGCTGTAATTCTCCATTGCCTCCTCAGCTGCCCCTTATCTAAACTTTAGGTCATACACACTATACTGCCTTCCTGCTCACTGCTCCTTTTTAATTTTATCAGAGCCTCCAACTCATCTATCTCTTCTTAATATGAGGTTAGGTCCTCTCTGACCCACTGCTGTGCATGGGACAACCTGTCTTAAGGTCTCAAATCAGGGTCTCTGAACACAAAGATGGAACCAAACTGTGCCTATCGCAGTGGTCTGAGGATGGCAAGAGAGAAATACAGTGGCTGGAAGGGCGCAGTAGCAGACTCCAAGCAAAAAAGCTTCTATTTAACTACAAATGAGCAGAGCAGCTCTGTTAAGGATATCAGAGGATTCCTGTCACTTCTGTTGCCTACATGATGTGACCCCTGATGGATTAATTATAGAGAGCCTGCTGTGGTCATCAGGTGTAGTCCTGACAGGGCCTCTCTTCTCTGTGTGGCGCTCTGGGGATGGCTGAGCTGTCAGATCATCACATCAGCTGTGTGTGATTTTTGGAAACGGAACGAGGAGACAAAGGGGCCCTCTTGCCACGAGCACCCCTTGACTGGCAATGTTCTGACCCGGTAGTTTTCCTGGAAAAGGGGCAGGCACTGTCACTGCTCAAGCGCCCACGACGTGCCAACAAGGGATTTCTGGAAGAGATGCTTAAGGGAAACCTGGAGCGGGAGTGCCTGGAGGAGACTTGCAGTTATGAGGAAGCTTTTGAAGCCCTTGAATCCACCATTCAGACGGTACGTACACTTGTTCCCAGGAAACATCACCTCAGCTGACCCCTGCAGTAAGAGACCAGCAAGTCACACACGCACCGGGGGCTGGGGTTGTAAGACTCAGTTCTGTGAACCAAAGATGAGACTGATGCATATGTGCCCCAAGGACAGCTCAGGCTTTCTTACAAAGTTTCTTTTTTGGAGCCACTTCAGGGAATACCGTTCAAAGCTTAGATTTTTTTTAAGCATGAATTGAAAAGAAGAGAATCCTCCCATCAGTCCCGAAGTGTATGTGTCTCTAGTTCTGCATGGTGCTGCACAGGTTTGAACGGGCACAATCCCAGACACTCACAGAAAATGTGGCTTAGCAACCAAACATCGAGTGCAGGTGCCTCAAGCTCCTTTGAGTTGAAGATTTTGCGCAGTCCATCCCTTTTTCTGGCTTCCATGCACTCTGCTAAATTTGTTCTGCATCTTTTTGGGATTTGCTTCTAGCCCCAAGGCTAGTTTCTGTGCTGAATTCCACACCCAAGGATACAACAGTAAATAGATAATGAGTTAGGAGCCTAAGCCGGCAAGATACAACCTCTGTAGAGCATTTCTAAAGCCATCACCTGCAGGCTGCATGGCAGAGATGTATATCCAAGTTGCTAAGCAACACTCACGTATGATCTGCAGCCTTTGAAGTTCTAGGTTCAAGTCCTTGGACTTCTGCACTGTAGCACAAGCTCTACTTCCTCTACAGGCTGATGAAGATTGCAAGCATCTTTGGTCTTTTTAGAAACAACAATACCCTCTTGTTTCCTGAATGTGATGAGTGGGAATGCAGTTTTATGTCAGATTTTTTTGTTTTGTTTGACTCCATAATAATTGTTATCAACAGAGACAGGCTAGATTTTTCCATTTGTTGTGATGGGATGTTCTCCTACTAGTTTGAATTGTAGCAGCTGAGCAACATCTGACATTTTGTGACTCTTAAATATGTAATTCTCTCTTTTTTTTTTTTTTTTACAGGAGGCATTTTGGTCAAAATATCAAGGTAAATTGCTGCAGGTCCTGCACATGGTTTGCTGTCCCTTGGGATCCACTGTCCCGTCTTGGAGGGATGGCTCCCTGCCCTCTTACAAGTGCTCACTTTCAAGGACAAAGCATTCATGTTTTGTACCTAGGTGATAAACTAGTTCAAAGTATGATGCTTATTTGGATTCTGTTAATATAATTTGTTTCTTTCTTCTTATTTTGCTAGTGTGTCAGGGCATGAGAAAGTCCAGGGCAGTTCTGGATGCTTGTTTAGAAGGTAAGAAATTAGTGTTGTTCTCAATCTCCCACATGCAGTGAGTCCCAGGAATTTAGTTCCTGCAGAGATTTTAAGGAAGAAAATATAATCTGAAGTTGGTGAAGACATATGATTAGAAAGAAAATAGCACAAGGGGAGCTTGAAATTCCATTCTTCTTTATTTCCCCACTAATCATTTCACAAACAATCTAAATCCAGCACTAAAACAGCATGAGTTAGATATGCTTCTCCCTGTGACATGGTCAGGTGTCCCCGAGTCCAGCCTCTCCGCAGGGCTCATCATGTACCTACAGCCAAAGCAAAACACAGAACCCCCAAGAGAGAGGCAGAGAGAGTTTAAGCTGTGTGCTCTTCCCATGAAGAGCACACCTGTGCTTGTGCAGGCTCATACTCTATCAGAGCATTGGAACTGGCTGCCCAGAGATGTTGTGGAATCTCCTTGTCTGGAGATACTCAAAACCCACTTGGATATGTTCCTGTGCAACCTGCTGTAGGTGAAACTGCTCTAGCAGGTGGCTTGGACCAGATGATCTCCAGAGTTCTCTTCCAACCCTTGCTATTCAGTGATACATGCGCTAAAAGTTAAAGGGATTTGTGGGATCATAGCTCTGACATTAAAAAATGCAACGTCCATTACCCCTTGCCCTGGCTTACACCATTTTGGGATTTTGACAGGTAACTGCTCTCTTGGGGTGGGCCAGAACTATCGGGGGACAATTAGCTACACCAAATCAGGGATTGAATGTCAAGTGTGGACAAGCAAATACCCACATATACCTAAGTAAGTTCCCTCCCATATATCCCTAAAGGGTTCTCCAGTGCGTCCTTCCTTCTGAGCCTAACCATCTTTTTCTCATAGATTTAATGCCACCATTTATCCCAACCTCATTGAGAACTACTGCAGGAACCCAGACAACAACTCAGAAGGCCCGTGGTGCTACACCCGAGACCCAACGGTGGAACGGGAGGAATGTCCCATCCCAGTGTGTGGTATGCCTCAGCACTATGCCCCAGCAAGCCCTTCATTGGCAGGGAACACTGTACGGAGACTGATATTAAATGTGTCATGGAAGGGCAGAAGATTAGGAGGAAAGGATCTTACATGAACATAGGTCAGTTGGAGTAGAGGAGATGGATGTATCTTAAAGGGTAAAAGAACTGAGGAAGAAAAGCTGTTGAGTTGCCCATACATCCACCTTGGCTAAATTCCTCTATTATGTGGTTTTCTCTAGACTACGCTAGTATAGAACCAGATTAATCCCTTATCAGTAGTCCCCTGGAATCTGCTACAGTTTTACCAGTCAGGAGCACCCCAAAATCCTGACTCGACTGCCTCTAATTTGTGCCAATGAGTCATGGTGGGTGTTTTTATCTGTCAAAACTCCCACCTTTAGGACAAAACTACTACCGTTTGTGCTTGAATGCCTGCTTTAACGTTGCTTCTTCCCTGAGAAAGGTGCAGTTTAATATTCGCAATCTCCAGAAAAAAGAAGATGCCCTTTTCTTATCATCACATTTGACAGGATGCAGAACCATCCCCCTACACTTATACCTTCCCACTTCTCCATAATACAGAGCTGTATGCCCTGAGGCTTGGCCTCCATCTCAGAAGAACTGGTATGGAGCAGGGAACCTCCTCACAGCAGAAGTTTCTCTTCCAAAAGCAGAGACTAGAGGCAACGACTCTTATAAATAAAAATCAGAGGGGTCAGCAATCATTCTCAAGCTTTCAGAATTAACATTGTCCTGGTCTCCAGTACGGCAAACTGGAAAGAGACGCTGCTCTGCTGTACTTTGCTGTTCACTAGTTAGTTTCTTTCCTACAGTAGCCTACTGTTATATGTGCAGATAAAGCAGGATTAGAAAAGCCTTGGTTTTGCGCTCAGCTCCTTTGTGTTGACCTGAGTCAACCTCACACAGAAGCAGCCTCACTGGTTAAGGTGAATGCTACTTGCTCAGTGGCATTTGGGCCCCAGGGCAAGTTAGTGTAGCAGTGGGTCTTTCTCTACACAGGGGCATCCCCAGTGCACAAGGAGAGGGCAGTTTGAGGTGAAGCAACTGCTAAGGAACAGGTGATTAGAATACTTTCAAGAAAAAATGTGGAAATCCTAGTAGGAAAATTTTACTCTTAGTAGATAAGGACACACTGGCGAAAGTTAAATTTGCTGTTTTAGTAGTGTATCATGGTAAAAGGCTCCCTCAAATATGGTCTAGTTATGCAGGCATTGGAAGAACTAACTTGGCAGCCTGAGGCACCTACCCAGCCCTTGAGCTGGTTCTTAAAGATAGCCCAGAAAGGAACACAATACTGGCCCTCACATCTCAGTGTCAAAGAGAGAGAAGAGTGATGAGTAGTACCAGCCTTACCTCCTAGTGAAAGAACCACGTCTGATACTCCAATATCTAGAGGGCCACCACAAAGACAGGGGTGCAGGGGAACCTCTAAAACTTAAAGGGAAGCCCCAGGGAGCTCTGGGCTTTAGTAAAATGGCTCAGGTGCTATTTGCAAACAGTACTTCTGAGTCCAAAGCTATGGCTTAAATCATAGCTCTCCGTCTTTCCAGGTCAAGAAAGGACAACAGTTGAATTTACTCCACGGGTCCCACCGCCAACCCCAGTGGGGCTCTGTGAACCAGAGAAAGGCATGCTTTACACTGGGACCCTCTCGGTCACTGTATCTGGAGCCAAGTGCCTGCCCTGGAACTCTGAGAAAGCCAAAGAAGTGCTCCATGGAAAACACATCGACCCAGAGGTGAAGCTGCTGGAGAATTACTGTCGGAATCCTGATGGAGATGATGAGGGTGTCTGGTGTGTCACAGCTGAGCCACCTTACTTTGAGTATTGCGATCTGCGCTGCTGCGGTGAGAAGCCTACATTGGTTTGGGTAGGCACACTTATGAGGCAGTGACAAACAAAAGCAGTGTGTGTGACTAGGGTGAATTCCTTGGCCTGGGAGGCACAGAAAAAGAAGCATGCGCACCATGTATGTGGAAATCCTGTCTGTCCAAATATCACAGGTACTAAATTGTCATACAGGTATAGAGCTATTATGTGTCTCAAGTGTTCTCTTCTCTCTGAACACTCACAACGGTAGACAAGAAGCATTAAAAAGAGCAGTGGTTTTAAAATATTCCTTCACCAGACCCACTATGGGGGGAAAGGAACATCTACATTATTGATAATTATGGGAGCTGGAGCTAGGCCTTTCACCACATTTGTCTTTCTGTCTCTCTCAGACAGCTCACTAGTGGATGAGAGTGAACAGTTGGAGGAAATATCAGGACGAACTACCCTTTCTCAAGAGTTCAAAACCTTCTTTGATGACAAAACTTTTGGTTCAGGAGAAGCAGGTGAGCAAAAATTCTAGACACAGCATCAATTTGTAGAAATTATGCAGCTTCTTCCTATTGGGCTCTCACTGTTCCTCAGAAACCCCAGATTGCCAAATGCTGTCAAAAGCAGGGTGAGATACTTAAATTCCTTGAAGGACTGTCAGAAGTCAATCTCCAGTTATGGTCATGTAGCTAGTAAGCATTCCCTTCCTAGGCTCTTCCAGCTAAGCATGCTGACTGCAGACATTCCTCCGCTGTGAATCAGGTAGAATAATAAAGCCAGATTGCCTGTTTTTTTTCAGACTGCGGTGCTCGCCCTTTATTTGAGAAGAAGAAGGTACAGGACAAAAGTGAGACAGAGCTGCTGGAGTCCTACATAGGAGGCAGAGTTGTGCACGGAGATGATGCAGAAGTTGGCAGTTCTCCTTGGTAAGCGTTACCTTTGCATAATCCTTCAAGGGGAATTGTGTCTCCCTTCTCCTTCAGTTCAAGCAGGGGGAAAGTAGAAGGGCTCTCCCATCTCAGGCAGTACACAGGCATTATGGTTTCTAACCAAAGCTTCTCCAAGTGCTTGACAGGGCAGTACTAAAACAGCCAGAAATAAACCCTGCTCTTGAGCCAAGTGTGCAACCACCTGGAAAAGAAAGAGCCTTAGTGTGTTTTGCCTTTTCTCCCTTCCTCTTTCCAGCTTTGCTGGAGCAGAGAGGGTGAGACCCTTCCAGGTGAAGAAAAGAGAGTAAATAGTCTACCGCACAGAATACACACACCCAGGGAAGAGTTTGGGTAGAGAACCACCTACAGTATTCTCTCTGTTAGAACAGCACAACACTCCTCCCTGCTCAATAAGAATTCTGTTCTTTCTGCATGACACTGAGACACACGCAGTCAGCTGCGCCTTTAGTCCTGCTAAGTCTTCCTCCATCTTTGTCTCTCAGGCAGGTGATGCTCTACAAAAAGAGTCCACAAGAGCTGCTGTGTGGCGCAAGCCTCATCAGTGACAGCTGGATCTTGACTGCTGCCCATTGTCTGTATTATCCACCCTGGGACAAGAACTTAACTATAAATGACATCTTGGTGCGGATTGGCAAGCACGTAAGAGCAAAGTAAGAGCCTAGATAAAGCGAAATAGCCTTACTCTTGAAGTAATAAGTTACAATGAGGTTGGTCTACCATTCACTGCCCAAGGAAACATACCTAGCCGATGTCACCTGCCTCTCAATAATGGGATCTAATGGTGCTGTCCTTTGCTGCACTTGGTAAAGGTTGAAGTGAAAACAAGGGTAGAAGCGTGGAAATTCTAAAGGGGCGCTCTGGTGTAAAGACAGTATTTTCTCAGAAAGTACAATGCACTATCGTGAACTCCAGAAGACTCTGTTGCTACTGTACAGTGAATTCTTTCCTTCGTAACTATTTCAGATATGAGAAGAATAAAGAGAAGATTGCATTGTTGGATAAAATCATCATCCATCCCAAGTACAACTGGAAAGAGAACATGGACCGAGACATTGCACTCATACACTTGAGGAGACCCGTCATCTTCAGTGACTACATCCATCCTGTCTGCCTGCCTACTAAAGAGGTTGTACAGAGGTGAGGAGACTGCCCTACAGTCCTAAATATACAGGCTACAAAAGCCTCCTTTGGGCCCTCAAAGACAGATACAAAAAGTTGCCTTATTTAGCCTATTTGCAGCAAGAGAGCCAGGCAGGAGAAAGCCATTATAATACGTTTGATTATCCTTATGCTTCCTTCCGCAGGCTGATGCTGTCAGGTTACAAAGGGCGGGTAACTGGTTGGGGAAACTTGAAGGAAACATGGGGTACAAATCCAAGCAACCTCCCTACGGTTCTGCAACAGCTCAACGTGCCAATTGTAGATCAAGATACCTGCAAGGCATCCACCAAAGTTAAAGTCACTAACAACATGTTCTGTGCAGGTAAGCAGCACTGGAGACGAGGCCAACTTGCCACAGAAAATAAGGGCTTTGGGCTCCTGGTGGGGCTCGTCACAAGGATGATCAGAGGGCTGGAGCACTTCCCATACAAGGGCAGGCTGAGAGAGCTGTGGCTGTTCAGCCTGGAGAAGAGAAAGTGCCAAGGAGAACTTACAGCGACCTTCCAGTAGCTGAAGGGACTACAAGAAAGCTGTTCACAAAGGCTTGTGGTGATAGGACTAGGAGGAGTGGGTATAAACTGGAGAGGGGCAGATTTAGACTAGAGATAAGGAGGAATTTCTTCCTGATGAGAGTGGTGAGGCACTGGCACAGGTTGCCCAGGGAAGTTGCGGTTGCCCCATCCCTGGAGGTGTTCAAGGCCAGGTTGGATTGGGCTTTGAACAGTCTGATCTGGTGGGAGGTGTCCCTGCCCAGGGCAGGGGGGTTGGAACTGGATGATCTTTAAGGTCCCTTCCAACCCAAACTGTTCTACAATTCTATGCAGCAAGTCTACTTTCCAGAAAATTTGCAAATTCCCCCCTTAAAGAATAAACTTACCTATGATAAGAACTTTTTCAGCTCTCAGAAAACATTAAGGTGAGAACATAAAGCTGTGAAAGAAATTTGTAACACCATAATATGTCAAGCTAACAAACCTAATGGCACAACTCTACCAGATAGGAACAAGAGCTGTGTGAGAACTGAGCACATATAAAATCATCTTTTTACCACATGTACACATCTATACTCATGATTTGAGAAAAAACATTTCTTCTCCTCACCATATAATTTTTAATGGACCCTTTAGAGTTCTGTCATTTCTCTTTTAAGCACTTATTTTATCTTTCCTAACACAGAAGGCATTCTGGACTTCCGATCCTTGTTGTACCTTCCTAAATCTCTCCTGGCTCTATATCCTTTCTGAGAGAGAACTGAAGTGAACACTGAATTCAAGATACAAAGAGACTATGGATTTATGTACCTGTTTAATACTTCCTTTGTTTATGCAGAGTTTATCTGTTCTGACAAGCAAATCTCCTACGATTTTTGATTGAGTTTGCACCTCTTGCATCTAATAACATGTGATTGCTTTAGTCAGGACGGAAGCCAGTTTCCTGAGAAAACTGACAGTACAGTGGACATACAGCTTCTTTTTCTAGACCAATCTTGGAAAATAGCCCAGACGTAGACATACAACAGAAATGGGGAGGGAAAACGGAAAGATAGCGCCTAGCTCATCAGAAATTAAAGTGAAATCCCTTTCCTCTTTGCAGCTAGACTGTAGGAAGGCAGGGGAGAGAAAAAGCAAAGCCTGCTGAATGACAGGAAGGCAAGAGTGAGGACGGCAGCGTAGGTCTATAATAAATAGGATGAAAGAACAGGGTATATAGAATAATACACAGAAGTTTCTAGAAGAGGCACAGTAGCTCAAGCTACAGCTATGAACACAGCAACTGCTGACGCTAACAGCAGTTCTGATGAAAACAGGAATGACTGCACAGATGGTGGAAAAATATGGTCGATTCAGGAATGTTGCAAGGACAGAAGCAGTTAGCTTACATATAATTTAAGAAACAAAGCAGTTTTCTAAATTTAAGTCCAGTAGTTGGCAGAAGCAGTAAGCAATCTCCTGGGTCTCAGAAAATTTATGCAGCAATACTTCAAGGAAATGATAGCCAACACCAGCTATTACCCCTGCAGTTAAGTGTCTGACTTTCCTCTTGCCTGTAGGTTACAGTCCTGAAGACTCAAAGAGAGGAGATGCCTGTGAAGGAGACAGTGGGGGACCTTTTGTAATGAAGGTAAGTTCAAGCTCATAAAACACAGGGAGCAAGATTTGCACTATGATGCTTTTGTAAGTCTAAAAAAGAGCAGTAGAGAGTGCTGAGTGGCTGAAGCAAACCCATCTCATGCCAAAGACAAGCAACTGAGATGAATCCTGCAGTCACCCAGCCCCAGTTCTGTACCCAGCTCTCAGCACTTACATAGATCAGCTGCAGAATGCATGAGCCATGGCCAGTTCTCACTTAGAGGCTTAAGAGTAGAGACAAAATTATTCCAACCAGCTATGTTATCTTGGAGATGCCAGTCTGAATTCCAGAGCAGTATCAGTCACTAAAGAGGCTACAGTGTATATAAGGCTTAGATCTGAAAGTGTCTTTCTCCTCATGCAAATCCCATTTTTGTTTGCTTTAGAACCCAGATGACAACCGTTGGTATCAAGTGGGAATAGTTTCATGGGGAGAAGGCTGTGACCGAGATGGCAAATATGGATTTTATACCCATGTATTCCGCCTGAAAAAGTGGATGCGAAAAGTCATTGAAAAACACGGGCAATAAAGGAAGCGTATATCTTGCTTGCTCTCACTTTTGCTACATTGGTCCAACTTCTTACAAGCAGAAGCACAGAAGATTCTGAAGTAAAGGTTATATCCTTACAATACAACAAAGGAAGTGTTCTTCCTTGAAAATAAAAGTTCTCCAACCCATTTTCTTCCCTTTGTTTGTGCTAAGTCTAGTTGCACCGGTATCTAAGCCATCGGAGTAGGCAGCCCAACCAACAGAACAGCACCAGCTGTACTGCCAATCACCTGTTGTGTTTGGGACAAGTTCTCATCCCTTTGACCAGCTATAATCACCAACATCTTTTAGACCTCAGATGACAGGCTAAAGTCAGTCAATGTAAGCACGACTGTGCCCTCAAGCCCTGTCCATTTCCTCCCGTCAACTCATTTTATTTTCCAGAAACCGAGCCCAGAACGTACTGGAAAATCAGTACTTACAGTAACTGTGGCACCACACAAAACACCAATACCGATGCCAAAAGTATAACAACCATAACCTGTTTTGGTAAGACATTGTCCTCTGTTACAACAGCAGACAACAAATACGAGTGCCACTGTTCGCAAGGTTAGCATCTTCAGAAGTTAGAGATGCCAGCTGCATGCAATTCATCCTACAGAGGAGCACGGGCCTGAATACGTTAAATGGCACTTTCATTTCTGTACAGCAGTAACTTTCTACACGGCAGGTGGTGCTGAGTCCTCAAAGTGCATTTTCCACCTGCATAGTGAGATTCACTCAGTTTTTGTCAAAGGGCCTCCAATGGAAGTATCCTGCACTATACCTGTTTGGTAGTCTTCTAAAGCCTGTTTAGGGATCAATCCCAAAAGAAGCTCCAATTGTTTCATTAACTTCTCTTCAGCAGGAATCTGTGGACCACCAAGGACCCAGCAGTAAATACATTCTTGACTAGCCAATCTGTTCAGCCCAATTTTCTCTTCAAAGTAATTATGAAGTTTAGAAACTGTTATTGCTCCTTATGACAGCATATTCCTAAACTCCTCATTCACAGTGCCATCAAGTCACAGAAACAGGCAACAATGAGATTTTTTTTGTGCTTAATATGGAGTATTAAGCAGCAGAGTGACCGTGTTGAAAAAGAAACAGTAGAGACAACTATCCAAAATTAGTTGGATAGAAATGACGTTATTGTTGGATTCCTGTCTGTCCACCTCCTTGTAGATGGATGATTCTTTTGGAAACCAACTTGAAGACAGCCCAATTTGATAGAGAAGTTGCACAAAGAAAGCATAAACCCAAGGACATCTGAAGAAAGAAACCCAAAGAGCTCAAGTTCCACAACTGTTTAAAGCCATTGATAACCACAGACACTGGACACTGAAAAGGTTTAGTCTTTCTAATGCTTAAGTTCTTAGCCTCACCCTTTCATTGCTAACAGTCTGCAAGACATTGCCTATCTAAGACAAAGCAGGACCATACATTTTCTGCAGTAAGTCACTGTTAATACTGACTTGTTACAAATAATACAGAGGAATAATTTTTAAAATTCAGTTTAATGATATTTAAATATTGTCTGGGCTAAAGATTAGGCTTTATTAATTTATGCACACAAGTTTTAGTTCAGAACTCCCAGGATATTGAGTCCAATCAAACACTACAGAAACACAGGGTAAAAACTCATTCATAATAAGCAACTCTATCTCCTGCTACTCAATTATTCCTGTGCTTCACTTCCAATTCAGCTTCAAATTTAAAATAATTGTATGCAGGTTTGCAGGCATTGCTGTTTTAACATCCTGAGATAATTAATAGCTCTTCAAAACATCTGCTGGACATAAGGGAACACATGGACCAATTTAAATGTCTAAGTTTCAAAAAGCTGAGAGGTAGTGGCAGTAAACTCTAACGCCAGCCAACACAAGCTATTCACAAACAGCCTCAATTTAAGCACGCAAAACCTTAGCACTCACCAATAAGGGCCAAGCCTCCACGTGTCATACGGCTCTATTCCACAAGAAAGTGCATGCCCACTTCAGATTAGGAGAGGAGACTGACTACTACATCAAGGTGGTGGAGCAATGAATGGCATCACATTAATGAACATAAGATGGAGAACACTCGCAAATCACCTGCTATCACAGTGTACAAACTCACCGTAAGCACCAAGCAGTATTACGTCAACTGCAACCCCAGCCTAGGGGTCCTGCAAGAGGAAGGTTTCAGCCATTTGCAGAAGCTCTGACACAGATCCCTTGTACAGGTAACTTAAAGCCACATTTTTACTGTAATCAGGCAAGATATTTTCAGTAATGGTCCTAATGCAGAGACTTCTGGTCCACAGAGCAAACAAAAGCAGCAGTTACATGGAACATATTAACATCTAGAGCAGAAGTGTGCTATTTTACACCTGCCTGACCAATTCTCCAATAACTCTGCTCTAGCTATGGAGCAGATGTGCAATTTATGCTTTACAGCTAGCTCTCACATGGAAGTGCAATAGTAAGGTGAAAACACCTCAAGTCCCTAGGGACAAAAGGGCTAGAAAGGCTACACATTGTGGCCTCTGAAAAAGGCTACTGAGAAGACACTTAAAAAAGGAAAAAAAAGCAGTGGCTACAGCTTTCACAGACTAGCACTTATCAGGTGTCTCAGTTATACAAAATAGTAGAGATCGCTGACATAGGGTGTTTAAGAGCAAAAGGAATGTGGCAGTGAGGTCTACCTGCACTAGAAAACTGCATGAGGAAGACTGCTTAACCAAAGGAGTTCAGGATAAACGAATCCACTGACTGTACATCACTGTTAGTCTATTCCATATCAACAGCAGCAGGTTCCCTCAATGAAAGCATTTCTAGATAGACAGGACTATGCTTAATGGGGGCAGATCATCACAAGGACTAGATAATTTAAATTAAGCATTTCGGCAAACTAAATATTCCCAACTTACTCTCAAGTTACAGAAACATTCCAAACAAAAAAGCAACTATATTAAAAATGCACTACTGCTCATAGAAGTAAGAGCGCAAAGTCTCAGGATTGCACCAGCAGAAAGTATATATATTCACTCATCTCCCTTATAATACAGCCAAGTCCGAAGGTTCATGTCAAGAATAGGTTAGTTCAGTTTCTAGATGCCCAGTCACTAACATTCAGAAATAGAGTAACTTCTCTAGCCAGCAGTCACTGCTGTTCCTACAGAGGCTGGTATAGTTAATGCAAACTTTATTTACAAAAGACACTTAAATTAGTTACTTCATGCCATATGTCCATACAGAATGAACAATTCAAGGATTACATGGAGAAGAATTCACAAAATTAAAAGTGAAATCACTAAAGATCTTCTAAGAGTTAAAAACAAGGAAAAGATCTTAAACACAACTTTACAAATAAAAAAAAAAAACAAGTTATGAGAAACTAGTCTAAACAAGGATTGTTGTTTACAGGTCTGTACACTAAAACTAATACACAGACAGCCTTCTATTATCAGAAATGCTCACTGAGAAGCAGAGTATGTACAAATACTTGTGCCACAATGACTCAACCCCCCAAAATCCACGATATTATACATAAACCGGTTTGTATACATTAGGCCTAAATGAGGCCACTTAACTATGAAGATTTCTAGTTTAGTAAACTAAAGTTGAAGACAGCCCAAACAACAGTGATGCTGTTGCTCTCACATCTTTATTTGCGACTGCTTTTTATTCTCTCCAATCTTTTTTTCAAGTCATCAATATTAGTTCCTGAAGAGGGTAAAGCCAAGGTAGTTCCAATCCCAGAGGAATGAGTCTGATTGGAGTCCAGATCCAGATGTTGGTACTGCTCTCGTGACTCACGGAGCTGGGAGAGCTTACTGTGAAGCATATCTGTAGAGGATGCAACTGCAGGGACTGATGGTTTAGGGAGCAGAGATGTCAAAGGTGGTCTGTCTTCCTGCTGCAGGGTAGGAAAGTGAAATGTTAAGACACATAAGAAATACAAACCATAACCAGTAGCTTTTCATCTTCACAAAAAATACTAAAATCAGAGAAAAGAGAAAGAGGAATACAACACAGATGATCTGGAGCTATAGAGCCAGCTACTGTCAAAGCCAGAACTATGCAAAGCTAACTAGAATACTCAATTATCATGTTTAGCTTGATGTCAGTAGGGAGACAAAGGAACTACCAAGAATTCACAGCAGACCAGTGTTTTACTGCGATGGCCTGCTGCAGTCTTGAACAGCCTGAACTCTAACACCACAAGAGGGAAGTCCATGCTTATGTGCAGCATAGCATCAACCACCAATGAGTTTTGTGAAGGAAGCAGACTTGGATTGATTGGCGAGATTCACTCCAACCTGCCCAAGACTTACAAGGTCAATTCACTGTTCTTTTACCAACATAATACTTTCATCTGCATTAATTACCTCATTACTATCATCCCTCCTCAGAGGCCTGAGCTAATAGGCAAGTTCATGTTTAAGGTTAAAACAGCTATGTGCCTGGATTACTATTTCTACATTAAACATCACTTCTCATACAGCTGAGTGCAACCTTAAATAATTGGCACTAGATTCCTAACACATAGATCACCAGACTGCTAAAGATTTTGGGTGTCAGGTTCTCAATACTGAGCTCATTCCATATTTCTGTGCGTTAGTGTCCATATGCCAAACTTATACAAAACTTCATCCGAAGCCTTCATTCAGCTCTTATGGTTGTTTCATAGCAGAAAGATCTAGAATTTCCACATATTTCAACTGAGGCCAATATATGTCAACCTTTAGAGAACAGTGGTTAAGTTATTTGAGCCTTTCTGAGACTGCTACGTAGCAAGGGAAGATATCAAGCTACAGGGCTGTAGAAACAACTTCCATATACTGCCAAACAAAGTGGACTGAAAATTAAGACTACTTCGGCATGTACTGAGTTTAAAGTTATTTATACCAGGCATGGTGAGATGCAGTGAATAACTAGAACATGCAGCATAATCAAAGGGCATCAGCTCCAATTGTTGTCTGCCTTGGGCATCAGAGCACTAATCATTTAAATTATTTAAGTGCAAATAAAGTGCCTTTCCCAAGGATTTACAAGGCCTAACAAGAACCCTGAGGATTTACAAGGTCTAACAAGAACAATACCTTTGCACTATCAAGGCCACAACGCTGCCTGAGGATTTTTAATCTTTCCAAGTAAACTGAAGGCCCCACTTCCTCCCCATTTGTGTTCCCTATAGATGAAGATACAGTGTGGGTAGAAGCAGGAACACACGATCCTTCCATCTGAGGAGAAATTCCTAGCAGAAAAGGGAAGAAAAGCAAAAAAATAATATTAAAAACATTGGAAGAACATAAACCTCTTAGTTCCTTGAAATAAGATACAATAGATGAAGCATCAGCCAACCTATAAACTACCAAGCCATTTGCATTTGCTAGTATAGGCACATCAGCCCTTTCATTTCCTTGCAAAAACAGTTGAAAGCATAGAAAAGAAATCAAGACATTTCAGAAGTGGCAGCAGAGCAGCTCCAGAAGTAGTGCTGAGGCTGACAGATGAAGAGGGAGGATGGGAAGATGCTGATGTGCATCAGCAGTAACCATGACATTGAAAAGAGACAACTCAGCAACTAGCAGGCTGGGAAATATTTGGAGTCTTCTGTCTTTTAAGTTCAGTAGCATTCTAGGCAGATCACACCACTGATTCTAACCCCTCTTAACATCATCTTCACGTAACTTAAAGCTGCTGCTGCTTCCAATTCCATCTGAAATGGACTTCTGGGAGGCATGTAGCAAGGTTTTTACAGTTTCCCTACCAAAAGGCTAGGAAAGGATTTTACATTATGAAAAAAACCCCTTTCCATTCTGAAATCAACAGCAAGTTCTGAGGCAGTGTGGACAGAGACCTGTTTTCACTAGTCTACTGCAGGTGTACTTAAAATAGATACATGGGGAATTAAGATTAAGCATTTATACTTTAATCTAAATAAAAGACAGTTCCAAGACAAAATAATATCCTTTATGATATCAAACCACTGCAGTTAGTGTGAAAAAAAAAAAAGATAAAATGTGGGCATGTCCGTTCTGTTTTAAAATCTCTAACTCCTTTGTTGTACAGACTTCTAGGACGAAATGCAGAATTTTCTGTCCTATCTATTCAGACATATGCAGGAGGTTCTGAAAGAACCTTACATTCTCCTAAAAAAATAATGTACAGGACAGGGATAGGAGAAGGAGCAGTAGTGAAAGAAAAGGCTAATGTCTCAAAAGACACTCCAAAATGTGAAATAAATGAAAGTTGGAGGTAGTTCTGCCAGACTGTATCAGTTTCCAGTGTTGACTAAGCATTAGCCGCCTTCCCTCTCTAACAGTGCAGTAAATACTAATTACCAAGCCTTCTACACTTACTGTGACAATAGTTATAACACCTCTTTTGTAAACAAAGAACGCACAGCCCCTGTAAATAGGGCCTTATGAAGCAACACAAATGCCAAGAAAATAAGTGACTCACTTTGGAAACCCATAAACAACTACAAAGATTAGTTTCTGCCAGGGGATATGCAACTGCTCTCCTTGTACCTTTGCTTCTCATAAATCAGTTTTGCATTAACACATACCTGTGGAAGCAGGGATGCGTCCTTTCCCTTCCTGTTCTGTTTCTATCAGACGCAGGCCTCTCTCCACATAGCTCCGGAAGAACTGAGAGGAGAGTTTCAGGAAGTACTCGATGTCTGCATCAGAATACTTCTTTTTGTATTCGTACAGCTCTGCCAGACCCTAGGAGAGAAGAGTTCATGTGCATTATACAACTGCTATGTACACCATTCTAATGCAACATGCCCTCTTCCTTGCAGGAAGGGAGCACTTACCTCCTTAGTGCTCTCCTTGGAGCCAATCTTCTTAAATATTTCTGCCAAAATATCAGCTTTAGCCTTTGAAGCCTTTTCCTCCTAAATAAATAAATAAATGGAGACTTCTCAAACAAAGGGAATAAAAATGAAGGGAAGTTAGACAAACGCAGTATCTTCAGACCTGCCAGATGGAGAGAGCTTCCAATATGAAGTGATTACAGCTTTAAACAGCCACTGTTACACAGAATAAGAGTAAAAGCATCATTGAGCTGTAGGACTTCTCAGAAGCCAGTGCTTAAAACGTAGCTTGGATGTAGTTAACTTCTAGTAGATCAAATATAGTAGCTGGCAGTGTAAAACCTAGGCTGCACACCTGAATATTCTGGAAAGCACTTCATCCTGAGGCATGCACAGAATAATCAGGTAATAACAGAAGCACACTGCAAATTCCCAAAACAGCCATAAATAAAAGTGGCACTAGAAGATTACTTCCAACACTAGCTGCAAGTTGGAAAAACAATTACTTCATATTCCACAATTAAAAAATTAAGCTTGTTTAAGTACATTGCATTACATTCCTACTCCCTAACACAGTTACATTACTTACTATGCGAGAAGCCCCCTTTTCTGTATCCTTATCAGCTTTGCTTCCACTGTGGTCCATGGAGTGTTTCATTACACTACACAGATAAGCCTCCAGCTCAGACTCATTTTTGTCATCTATCATTGTTAAATGATCCAAAATCTAAAAGAACAAAGAAAGGAAAAATCTTTAAAGGCTGCATGAACATACAATTTAAAATTACATGACTAGTGACTTCTCTGACCTTGGGCCCTTTCAGCTCACATAGGGTGTGAATCAGAGTCTTCAGTGTCCTCATAGGAAGGTCACTCTTACATTGCTTCAGCTTTTCTTTGGGAAAGACCTTCAAGAAAGTGTGGATTTCCAGTAGAATTCGATCCAGATTGATGCTATTAATGGTTTCTGGAAGAAGACGCACCATTCTCCACAGACACTGGAACGAGAGGCTGACTTAAAGCAAGACAACTCAAGGAAGAAGCATTTAATTATGTAAGGAGAGATTACACAAAACTATCGAGACATTTCACTCTGCTACCACATACAGATGCACACAGCGTTTGTCTGCTCAAGTTATATTTGTGCTGGTACATATCTTCTCTTCATAACTAAATACATATCAAGATCCTTCTTCAGAGTTGATGCACACAAGTAGTGCTGACTTCTCTGCCAACAACAGGAGACTGAATCCTTTGTGTTTAGACATTTCAGCAGATAATGCATACACTACGTACAGCCACAAACAGCATGAGTTCTGTACATTTACCCTCATTAAGAACAGCTAAGCTGTCTCTAAATCTTGCCAGTTATGAAGGGGTACTGCATTACGAAAAAAAAGATTATACCCCTGCTTTAAAAGTAGGCATCTGCATGTTCACTCTGTCTGTCCTTAGAGATGACAAAATATAACCCAGCTCCAGCCTGGGACTGTTTAATCCACAGTGCAGTGCTGTGCCTAAACAAAAACCAGCAAGCAACTCCACACCTCTGGATGGAGTTTGTATCAGTACATAGAAGCTTCTGTGAACTATTAGCCAGGGTTATGCTCCCTCCTGGCATACATAAATTCACTGTACATAAAATTATAATCTTAGAATTCTAAGTTAAGAGTTACAAGAAATATTTCAAGTTATGATCACCTATATAAAGTGATCACCTATATCTGTTCTTACAGGTAGGTTGATTCAGATAAACCAAGCAAGTTCAAAATCCCTACTACAGGCTTACCTTCATGACAAGTTCTGAAAATTTAGGAGAGCTAGCTGTTGTTAGCAGACTGTCTTGGAGCAAAACAAGCAGAGCACTAAAAAGAATTAATTTATAATAGTTACATCAGAGAAATGCTACACACAAAAATAGGCTAACCCCCTTAAAATACCACAGAGACTGACGTTAGTTCAGCAGTTTACAGCCTAAAAAATCACTGAAGCTGGAAAAGGTCTCGAAGATCATCAAGTCCAACCATCAGCCCAACACCATTATGTCTACTAAACCATACCCCGAAGTGCCACATCTAATATGTTTTTTGAACACCTCCAGGGATAGAGACTCCACCATCTCCCTGGGCAGCCTGTTCCAGTGCTTCACCACTCCTTCAGTAACAAAATTTTCCCTAATATGCAATCTAAGCTTCCCCAGCACAACTTCAGGTAATTTCCTCTCATTCTACTCCTAATCACTTGGGAGAAAAGACAGACCTCCACCTCGCCACAATCTCCTTTCGTGTAGTGGTAGAGAGCAATGAGGTCTCCCCTCAGCTTCCTCTTCTCCAGACTAAGCAGCCCCAGTTTCCTAATACCACATCATGTGTTGTAACAACTTTTTCTTTCTAGTATGTTACAAGAGTTTAAGTAGCAGTCTGCTGAACTACAAAGCATATAGAATCATACTAAGCTGGTCTGTTTAGCTCTCCTCCAGCTGTGCAGATGGTGCAGTAAAATTCTGATCACTGCTGACAATCAAGAACAATTCTTCTTTAGCCAGCTGAATAGCATCACTCTTTCTTACAGAATGACTAATGAACAAACTCAGCCACTGAAGAAACACGAGAACAGGTGAATAGGAGCATTAATTGTGCAATTTCATTACATACCTCAAGATGTTGGTCTGGTCAGACTTTTTCAGAACTTTCAGTACCAAGAAGTTGATAGATCGGATGACCTGCTCACCCTCCTCAAGGTCTTCAACCCGAGAATCCAGCATTAATGTAATAAGACTATGCACTAGGTCCTTCAGTACACCAATGGAGGCCTCTCGAGCCAGACTCTCTATCTGAAATAGCTACAAAACAAAGACAATGTTAGAAGATTTCCCTGCACGTAATGCTTAAATATAGGGATTTCCCCAGGCTACACTGTCAAACCATTTGCCATCCCTCACCTCCTGCAACATCAAAAGACAAAAACGCAACTAGGAAGAAGTTCTCTACTGAGCAACTTCTGAAAATACACCACCAATGAAGCACTCGAAAGGTAAGGAATATTAAACTACAGCTTAATAAAAGTGTTAGTGGCTTCATTCTGTAGAAACAACAAATGGACCTTCCTCAATTTCTCATTCCCTGCTCCCTCTCAAAAAGCGCCTTAGTAAGCAGACAACAAGCAACAAACTTTCAGAAATATGACTCAATAGTAATGCAACTTAGGAATACATCACATGTCAGCTCTGGACAGATAACCCATCCTCCTGCAACTTCTGCATAAAAATCACTTGCTCTTCACCCTAACTTTTAGGTCAAAGTCTTACCGAGATCATGCTCCCAAAAACACAGCTGCAAAGTTTGACTATCTCATCTTTGTCTAGCTTTTCATCTGCCATATGTGTACTGTAGATCAGGCGAAGCTGCATGATGGTTGCTATTAAGAACTGGTCAATGTGGCCAGACATAGCTTCAGCTTTGTCTTCCTGTCGGAGAACCTCATCAATCTAAGATTTAAGAACAGAACACCCAAGTCAAGTCAACATAATGCAAACAATGCAAAATGACTATAATTTCCAAAATTTTCTAGAAGAAAGGTCTTCCCCTGATCCATCCATTTGCCAAGGCACTTATATTCTAAGCTTTCACCTTTAATCAGTACCCAGACTTTTATAAATGATCCCAATAAAACCAATTACTGCTCTTTTAAACAGCTGCAATCCTAACACGTACACAAATGAAAACATGAAATGCTGCATTATGGAATCCGGAATTAATAGCTTCAGAAAATATTCTGGATAAAATACTTTTCTAAGCAGTTAAAGCCACTCTAGAAATATGTAAAAGCTATGAGGCAAGACAATTCTTTTGCTGAGGATCCATAAAACATTTGATATTTATAAATTAGCTGGTTAAGCCAGTGAGACCTTCTTCAAACTTGTAGCACACAGTTTACAAAAAAACCAGACCAAAGTTTTTTTTTCACTTCTGTATTAAGAGTCTACTCTGCATTATCCAAGTGGAATTTCTATTGCTAAAGCGAGTCAGATGGCCCCTGTGCACTTAGTTTTGTCATCAGGGAGATTCTGAGCAGAGCCCACGTCACCCGACATGACTGCTCCACCACAGTGCAACTCATCACACTCGCAGACAAACACTTTAGTACACTGATTATACGCTACTTTAATTTCCTTACCTGTGCCAGAGCCTGGATGCTTGCATTTACGTCACCACTAGCTACTTGTGAAACGACGAGGTTGATAATAGAAGCTGTGCTACTGTGCATATCATCAAAGTGCGGGGACACAGCACGGATTCTAAACAATTGAAGAAAACAGGACTCGTTATTCTTCGGACAGTTAGCTCTAATTTACACTGAACTGCTATATTTCAAAGACTGTTTAGAGACAAGGGTTTCATTCTTCACAGGGGACAATCAAGAAAAGAATCATTCCTTTCAGTCTGTTGCACTACTTGTAAAGACACTGATGATACAATTACAAACTTAGGATCCTTTTACTATAAAAAACACAAACAGAACTCGGGTTTTTCATTAGTAATAACCACTCTCCACATTCCAAAACAGTACAACAGACCATCGCTTTGACATCTCTTTTCAAATTGCCTGACAAGATTCCTGCGTAAACAAGTCTGAACGTAGAAACTAGCGTGGTCAATTCAGCTTCCCAAAATAGTTTCTAAGTAGACCTCTTGACTTCACTTAGGAGTTAAAACAAGACTTACTTGGGCTCAGGAATCAAGACTGGCTCGAAGATGTCATCTAGTTTGTGCTGTACAAGTGCTGGCATCTCACATCTAACAGTGCCGTTGTCATTTTCAATTTCATCAAGATCCAGCTGAAATTCCCGTGGAACTGTATGCGCTGGTTCAGAGTGACTGCCCATGTTTCGATTTTGGCTACAGAAACCAGGAGAAAAGTGTTTATTATATATACACAAGAGGCAAGAGTACTAGCACTAGCATCCACTGGTAGCCCTAAAGCTCTCAGAATACCACATATTTTTAAGTTTTTATCTGTGTTTTTTCGTTTTATTAAGGCCCTCTAATAGCTGCCTTTGCCTTTCTCCTGGCCATTAGTAAAACAAGCTCTTGTAGGTCAGAAGAGCAGCTGCCAGTTACTTGCTTCCTAGTTTCCCTTATAAACAGCACTGTTGGATTTTTATTCCAAGATAATGAGCAAGTGGCAAGGGATGCTGTTTCTGAGCTTTTTGTTTCTGGTACTGTTGCCCCAAGCCCTACATGCTCACACACATGCTCAATCTAGTTTGTCCTATATGTCTGCCCTAACAAGTTAAGAACAGGATCCAATCAACACCAAGTTTCACGTAACACAGAGGAAGGCTTCTCAATATTTGTAACAGCTGCCTAACATGGAAGTGCCATGTCTGGCCGCAGTTCAATTTACAATCGCCTTGGCAGAAACCCACACTTCTGGTTTCTTTTTTTTTCTTATGTCAGACATCTGTAAATAACCTAGACCTGGCCATGGTAAACCTGTCACCCTCAGGAAGGGATGACTAGGACAGAAACTGAAAGATACAAGAGCCTTGCTACCAAGGAGTTAGTGGGCAGTACTTACATCCTATAAGTGCGATACATAATTCTGTCCATGGAGAAGCAGTGAAAAAAGGCACAAGACCGTTTAGAAAGATTAAGACAGACAAGACAAAAAAAAGTTTAAGACATTTTGTTTTACAGTATTTGGCCAATCAACATGCAAAGATGATGACACAAGAACTCAAATAACATCGCCAGACATGATATTAGCACATAGACTATGTAGGCCACAGACCGTAATGTATCGTTACACACTTGAGTTTGGAGGACACATCCTCAGCTGGTCCCTTCCGCAGCATGGTAGCATTAGCGCCAACGTTTTGAGTACGCTGAGGTTTCTCCTCTGCCTGTCTCAATGGAGCAGCAGATGGTCTCTTGGCTGACCGTTTTATTCTTTCCTCCAGCATGCTCATGTCTTTCTCAGAAAGCTATAACACACAACACTTTCACTCAATTTGAATTGCATGGATTTTAGAAATACAGGCGTACCACTTATTACTTCAGACTGAAGTTTTCTACTGCCAAGGGTATGAACTGTCAATACTGCCATCTAGCAGCAATCTAATAGGGCCACTTCAGAAGCTAATTAACCCATATCGACAAGATGTAATACTGAGTATAGTTGTTTCTAGCCCACATAATTTCCAAGAAACAAGTCATTGTGGATTCAAACTACAGTGCTATGTATTTCTAATTGTTGCTCGTGTTGCTGTAAAGTTCTAAACAAAAAAACCCCCACCTACCTTTCTATACTCCCTAATTAGGAGCCCAGGCAATGCTTTAGCGCTACAGACCCTGCCACAGAAGCCAGGGTCCTTCTAATAGCTGATCTGTTCAATGCACCCATAATTCAACTTGAACACACGGTAAGCCAACTGAAAACTCCAACTCGTGCATCAAAAAAGAATCACAATTATCTGCTTGTCTACAAGATCAAAGGTTACCAATTAAACAATACGGTTACATTTGAACAACAGTAGCCAGAACAATTTTGTGGCAAGCATTCTCCAGCATCCCTATGATTTAGAAACCTTCCTGAAAAGCCATACATTTTGGGACTAGATGGACCATACTGAAGCTCAGAAAGCCATGGTCAGAAGAAACTGAATGGTTCAGCTGCTACAGTTTTTTTCTTAATCTTGAAAATCCCAAACCAAATGGACTATGCAACACTGAGAAGGCAGACTGCACTCTGAACAACAGTTAAAATAAGATTGGAATCTAAAGCAAACAAACCAAAATTTACCAGATATCAACTGCAAAGCAGTTGGTGGAGATGGGCATAAAAAAACTGCAAAAGCACTCAAGGGAGCCCAGACAAGTAGCTCTTTTTGGCCAAATGAGTTACTCAAGTATCACTATAAATCACAAGTGTTACCTATACAGTTGCTAGCAAGTACCACTTTACAAAGAATTTAATTCCCATGGAAGTCCACGTTTCACTCATTTCTTCCAATGAATGTGCAGGTTATATATCCTACAATCAGAAATGAACCAACTTACCTTCAGAGGATCGACAGTCTAGTTATTTATTTTCAACATTACCAAATGCTCTTGACTAACAGCAAGATGTACCATCAACAATCACATTCAAAACAGTGCAAATCCCTGATAAAAGTGTAAGGACTTGAAAAGAATTATATTTTCTATTTCCAGTTACACTTACATTTCCAATCAACTTGAACACTTGGTCACCATGAACATTATAGACAGTCACAATAGTGTTCAGTGCAGCATTACGCACGGTGTTGTCCCTGTCACCAATATGAATTGCCATTTCTTTTAAGGCTTTCCCTGGAGTTGGCTGGCATACGTTCATGCCATACGATTCAACCAGACATCCAAGCTCTTCCAGGCATTCTAAAGGAAGAAAACAGCATATTCAAGTTTAAAGCTGCTGGGAAGACAGCCTTCCCAATTTCCGTGTTGCCTGCACAACTCGAATGCTCACTGTAGAGAAGTGCCAGTCACAATGCTGATGATAGGTATACTCCAGGAGATTTATGGGATGAACAGTAATAGTGTCTTAAAGCCGTCAGTCATCCTTCACCCTTTCAAGTATTTCCCATTACCATATATGAGCAATATTATGGTTAACTTCACATCTAGGTAGTTTAGACAGCTACAAGCTTACAATGCTGTATTATGTATATAATTTAACTTCCTGGTTATGTCAAGGATGAGATAGTCTCAAGTTGATTAGGAGGTGTTTGTATATTTCAAACATCACACAAAAAATGACAGCTATAATAAAGTTGAGACAAACGTACAGTGTAGATATTTCTTTCTAGAGTCCTCATTAGATTAATCAATTCCCTTAGTAATGTGGAAAACAGTATTGCCACTGTTCTCCCTACTACTGCTTCACCAAGGCAACAAGCCTACTCAAGGGAGACTCAATCTGAATGCTGATACCAATTCAACAGACACCAAAAATAAAAAAACAAGGTTACACCACTTTAAAATCTGATCCTTTAAACATCTCCGAGTTTGTATAAAATGCTATAAATAGGCAAATTTCATATTCCATCAACTGTTATCATGCTATTTGCAAAACAAAGCAATTTCAAGTACTTCTCAATCGCCCAGTTCCTGATGCTCTTCCCCACCTGCACGCTGCTTTGAGTTTTTTGATTTTGTCCCCTCCATGATGAAAGTGAACATCTTGCTAGCTGGATAAATGAGACACATCTTGTTCAGAATGGCACGTACATCCCTGCGGATGACATCTTTTGGTTCTCCTACCTAGTGGAAAAAGGGGAAAACACATTCATGATACTGTCAGCTAGTCTAAACAACATCAGGAAAGCTAGAATTATTCTCAATGCAAAAATCTTTTTTGGTAAATGGCTTTTAAAGGCAAATATACAATATAGAACCAGAGAACCATTTAGGTTGGAAACAACCCTTCAGATCACTGAGTCCAACCATTAACTTAACACGGCCAATTTCACCACTAAACCATGTCCCTAAAGCAGCACATCTACCCATCTCAAATACCTGTAGGGATGGTGACTCAATCATTTCCCCAGGCAGATTGTTCAAGTGCTGGACAACACTTTTGGTAAAGCTATTTCTCCTCAAATCCAATCTAAACCTCCCCTGGCACAACTTGAGGCCATTTCCTCTTGTCCTGTCCCCTGTCACTTGGGAGAAGAAATCAACACTCACCTCTCTACAACCTCCTTTCAGATAGTTGTGGAGAGCAATAAGGTCTCCCCTCAGCCTCCTCTTCTCCAAGCTAAACAACCCCAGTTCCCTCAGCTGCTCTTTGTAATATTTGCTCCCCAGCCCCTTCACCAGCTTTGTTGCTCTTCTCTGGATACGCTCCTCAATGTCCTTGTAGTGAGGGGTCCAAAACTGAGCACAGTATTTGAGGTGCAGCCTCACCAGTGCTGAATACAGGGGCACAATCACTTCCCTGGTCCTGTTGGCCAAGCTGTTTCTGATAGAAGCCAAGATGCCATTGGCCTTGTTGGCCACCTCAGCACACCGCTGGCTCATGTTCAGCAGGCTGTTGACCAGCACTCCCAGGTCTTTTCTGCCAGGCAGCTTTCCAGCCCCTCTTCCCAAAGCCTATAGCATCCCACGGAGTTGTTACAACGCATGTGCAGGACCCAGCACCTTGCCTTGTTGAATCTCATACAGTTGACCTCATCCCATCAAATCCAGCCTGTCCAGATACCTCTACACTTTCTACCCTCAACCCTGTCCAGAACCTTTCTACCCTCAAGAACTTCAACACTCCTGCCCAACTTGGTGTCATCTGCAAACTTATTGAGGGCCTTACTGAGCCCTGAGAACACCACTTGTAACCAGCCACCCTCTGGACTTAACTCTATTCACAATCTTTTTGGAATGAACACATTACAGTGTCTGATGATATCCTGCCATCACATTCCTCATGAAAAATAAGATCAGTTTCTGTATAATGAATCCCACCTTTAGGATAAGATATGGGATGAAAGAGGATGCTTCATTTTCAGTAAGGTGATACTCTTCTTGACTCAGCATATGGAAGAGCACTTTAAGGTATTCAAGTGCTTTCATCAAAACACTCGTGTTGGTATCAAAGAACCGGAGGGTAAGCCACTTTAAGATCAGATCCAGGCAGCTGATGACTCCATCTTTTTCACTCTCCAAGTGCTTGAAAAAAAAAAAATAGGAGGTGTTACAAAATTAAATACGCTGTTCAAGAAAACACAATAAGAATAAACTATGCCTGATAAGATGGTCTATATTTATTGGTTGATTCTTAGAATCGTAAGTGCCCACTCAGAACTTACACAGCTTTCTGAAATTCTAAGGGAATTCTTCAATGAGGGTATTTTCCCTTCTTCCAAGAAACAATATTAATACAATTTAATCATTCCTCTGAAAATTATTTCTATACATGTTCAGGTTTCAGCTTCACAGAACAATGACCCCTGGCTCCTCAGAGAATTCGTATTCGATTTTAATTCAAGTAGAATCATTCATAGCAGAGAAAGATTCTACACAATGACATCTACTAAAACAAACCCAAACTCACCTCAATCATAACAGCCAGTGCTTTGTTGTGGTGCTGAAAGTCTGCATGAAACATCTCATCCTGCAGCCATTTGGCCACACAACTGGACATCTGAGTTTTTAGCTGCTCAATATATTCATCACGGGGAGTAGTGAAATTCCACTTTAAGACCTGTAGAAGGCAGCATTTGGAACTCAAAGCAAGAAATACATTTTATCCCTGAAAGAATCTGCAAATTGCATGCCTTTTAATACCACTCCAGAATCAGTTTCCAAAAGTCTTTTTAGTATCAACAAGTAAGGGGAAAAATCCAGTGACGTTTGCTCACCTGGGCTTACATAACAAGCTTTCGCTATGTGTTTATCTTTAGGCCATTAGCTTAATAATTATCGCTTATAGTGGCTGTTTAAGTTATAGATAGGTCTATTTACTAACATTACAAACAACACGCAAGTTTTAAGTATAAGGATTTCTCTATACAAGACAAGCTTGATAAGCTGGGCTCTTCAAAGTAAGTAAATTAAGCATTTATAACGCATCCTAGAACTGGGAAATTAGTGGACTGTTTTCAGGTGAAAACTCCACAGCACTTCACAACTGAAGACCATTCTCTTGGAAGTGATAACGAGGCCTTCGGCTTTTATGGAAGGGTATAAAGGCACAAAATCTGGAAAGCAGAAGAGAATCACCACAGTAAAGCAGACAGTGGCCAGTGAAAGTCAACTGAAGGACTAGATATTCAGTCCAAGGGGTAGATAGAGACTAGCACTTTCATGCCATAGCATGTTTAATTCCAAATTAAAACCCCAAAGGAATATGTTGGAATTACATTCCTTCAAAGCTTGTGAATGCATTCAGATTTTTCTCACCTTCAGACCTTTCTCATCTTTCATCCTTTGCTCCTTCCCATTTGGGACTATGATAAAAACAGGACCCGACTTATCATCATCTTCCTTCAAATTAGGCTTGCTTAGCATTTTCTTCCCCTGAACACCCTGAAAAAATCAAGGTATTAACAGGCAAGAGAAGACATATATACATCTCAGCCCCAGCAACTGCACATGTTAGATAACCAACTTCATGCTGCATTTGCATACAAGAGCCAAAGAGAAGCTGGAAAATAATGCCTATTAGAATTTTAAAAGTATGTGCTCTGCTGCTGTGAAAGCAATACTCACGACAGTGTGCACAGGAGTACCCTGTGAAATATGACATCACTCTCAACCAGTGTGCTAGTCACTCACACACATTCCTAAAATCCAACATGGTACCTGGTTGATAGATTTGCTTTTGCTCACAATGGTTCTGCCTTTGCTGAAGCTTGTATTAGCTTTGGACAGTCTGGTATTACCCTTGGACATACTGCTATTAACATGTGACTGCTGCAAATAAGCCACAGAAAAGGCTTTGTTGTTAGACAGCTATTTACTGTTAGAGTTACCATTCCAAACCTTTTAACGTGTTCACAGCACAGGCATTAACTCTAGCATCAGGTTTGACAGAAGAACATG
This sequence comes from Cuculus canorus, assembly GCF_017976375.1. NCBI lineage: Eukaryota > Metazoa > Chordata > Aves > Cuculiformes > Cuculidae > Cuculus > Cuculus canorus. The sequence goes on from NC_071405.1 coordinate 51,634,405, forward strand.
TTTATTTAGGCAAATCTACAACATCCTTCAAGGTCTGTTCACTCCCTCCTGCCATGAACCTAGACCTACACCAAGTGTTCTCATAAAAGCACTACTTTAGACCATGGAGGCAATGGGACTATAGAATAATTTGGGGTTTTTTAGTTATAGACATAGGACAAACTTTGAAGTTAATAGCAAAAAAGTTACTGCACCATCAAACAGAAAAATCTAACCACAAATTCAAATGTAATCAGTTGAGATTATTATTAGGCATTTAAGCGCCTTTCTTCCCTTTTTGCACTTGTGATTGAATCATAGAATCACTAGGTTGGAAAGGACCTACTGGATCCTTTCCAGTAGGTTGAATGAGTTCAACCATTCCTAACAATCCCTAAACCATGCCCCTCAGCACCACATCCACCCTTCCTTTAAACACCTCCAGGGAAGGCGACTCAACCACCTCCCTGGGCAGCGTGTTCCAGTGCCCAATGACCGACCCTTCCTGTGAAAAATTTTTTCCTGATGTCCAGCCCGAACCTCCCCTGGCACAGCTTGAGGCCATTCCCTCTTGTCCTGTCACTTGGAAGAAGAGGCCAGCTCCCTCCTCTCCACAACCTCCTTTCAGGTAGTTGTAGAGAGTAATAAGGTCTCCCCTCAGCCTCCTCTTCTCAAGGCTAAACAACCCCAGCTCTCTCAGCCGCTCCTCGCAAGACTTGTTCTCCAGCCCCCTCACCAGCTTCGTTGCTCTTCTCTGGACATGCTCCAGAGCCTCAACACCCTTCTTGTGCTGAGGGGCCCAGAACTGAACACAGTATTCGAGTGGTGTCTCACCAGTGCTGAGTAGAGGGAGAATAACCTCCCTGGACCTGCTGGTCACACCGTTTCTCATACAAGCCAAGACGCCATTGGCCTTCTTGGCCACCTGGGCACACTACTGGCTCATGTTCATTCGGCTGTCCACCAACACCCCCCCAGGACCTTCTCCCCCAGGCAGCTTTCTAGCCAGACTTCTCGTAGTCTGTAGTGCTGCATAGGGTTGTTTTGCCCCATGTGCAGGACCCAGCAGTGAGAATATTCTACCTTTCTTACTTTAAAGAAGAGACATCTTTTGATACACGGGCTCAAAATTCGTGTTCGAAGTATAACATTGGAACTGCAATTGTAAGAATGAATTCTCAACAGTATGAAATCAAAGTGGCCAAGCAGATTTAGAACACAGACTGAACTGCTCAGAAGGCTACATTTTTGACAACAGATCAAGAATTATATACGTAATGACCAAAGTAGTGGTTAAGTAGGTGATATGGGAACACTTGTAATTTCAGAACTCGGACAAGCATAGACAGTTCAGTAAAAGCAGTCCCAGGATGCGCTATACTCTTCTACCTGTAACATATTAACAAGCGACAGCTATTAACTTCATAGAACTGATTTTATACAATATGAAATCAACATACTTTAGCTTTAGAGGAGGCAGATCCTGCTTTGGCTTTTTTGGGATCAGGCTTGGATTCCATGGTATTGGATCCCGAATCTTCGGCAAGTGCTGGAGGAACAACAGACAATTTCAAATTACCAGCAAGCCTATTTTAGATCAGCGCAGTTTTCCAGTCTCATGATAGAAGAAAAACTGTCATAGACAATACGCTTATCATACAGAGGTCTGAGGATTTTAGACACATAAGAGAAGTTCCTTAAATTCCATGTTAGCATACAAAGTCTCATAGTACGTTAGCAAATTTTTTATTATCAAAACAATTTAAAAATGCACACATACATATACTGTGCAAGTTAATGCCTACAGCTGTCACTGCAATCAGGCTCAGCAGGAAAGCTAGACCCAGCAGAGAGGTAAGTGAGGATAACTGCCTTAAATCACTTGTTCCCTAATCCCTACTCTTTTGCATTGGCACAAACATTCTGGTAGCCGCACAGTGAACCATACTAAGGAAATAGTCCAGATAAAAATTAATATGAAAGCATTTTGCAAAGTGTTATGCTAATATCTGACTAGTATTATAAACCCCACTCCCCACCTGCTAAGTTTTAGCTTCAATACCAAGCAGATATTTTCACAGAGCAGCGGACAGATGGTTGTGTGGAAAGGCAAAACCCTCCTACATTATAAGTTGAGTCAACTGCAAGTAAGAGCATAACTGCAGATGGAACTCACTAAATCACACAGCTATTTGTAATCCTAACTATGTTGAATTTCTCTCTTCCTGCCAAGTCTGGAATGTCAAAAAGCTTCAAAAATCCACCTTTTTCTCACTCATTTCCCAGAACGTAGGAGACATTACCTGATGCAGGTTGGAATTTGGCTGGAGCTGCTCCCCCTACCACTCTGGAAGATGCTTTAGCAGGAGGAGCCGGTTTGGCTGGCACATTGGCTTTGGCTTTCTCAAGCATCGCCAGTACCTGGTCTTTGGAAGTTGGCTAGAGAATACAAGGAGGAAAAAAGCGGTAAGTTTGGAAAGATTAGCAATACTCATTATTAATACCTGCCACAGGCAAGGAAAACAACAGTTTGAAACAATTTATTCTTTTAACATCTTCCAGGAAGATTTATCATAAAACATCAATATTTCTGTTCTGAGATAAAACACCTTTCCATTAAGTTTATTCTGCAAGACCTATAGAAAAGAAGTGAACCAGCAATCTGTTCTAGGTGAGCTATTCTATGATGTTAATCAAGTGCCCTAACAGATTCAGAACTCAGCAGTCCGTAAGATACACCAAATTGCCAGAAGCCATCTTCAAGCACGCATTCAAAGGCATACAGCTGGACAGTAAGTAGTATGGAGGCTATCTGCAGGTAGATTTTTACAGAAGAAAAGCAGAGTGAATAAATGTCAGGCTTCTGAAGTGATAAACCTGTGGTGGCTGTAGTCTTTCTGAAGTAAACACTAACTCACAACCTCTTGATACTATTTTTAGGCTCCCTTAAAAATATTCAATGCAGACAAGCTTACATGACTCAAAACAACATACAAAATTGTGAGTGTGACTTGCTAGTATCTACTAATTTAAAGTCACATTATCTAATCTTAGTGACAGAAACACCTTCAGCTTGCTGGTAGCTTTTGCCATCTTCTCAAAGCCCAGATGAATCATAAAGAACGGCAGGGCATCCTGTGCCTTTTTGCGCACATCCCCATTTCGATCTTCAAGGCAGGAGTACAGGTGAGGCACACATAAGAGTAGGTCAGAAGGAACAGAACGGAGGGTAGGCAACTTCTCAGCCAACCAACCAAGAAGCTGAAAGAAAGTTTTAAAATAAAAGTTCTTGAAGAATCACTCTCAGCACTCTTGTCAGGCCACAAGAGCCTGAATAGTAGTCCTTTGCATACCTCTATATAGGTAGGAAAGCCCCCCCACCCCAACCTCTGTTCAGACAAATATTCTTAACCAACGCCAACTTTCACATCAGCAATTGAAAAAAAATGTTTAAATTAACTACAGTATGTTAGGAAGCAGCTAGTCTTCAAACTTGGAGCCTGGTCTCTTAATACCGCATGGGCTGTTTCTTCCTTTTCAAAGTACACCAGCATTTCAGCTGCTGATGTTATTATCAACTGCAAACATATCTATGCCTTTGTTTCAGAGTTCTGGTCTTCAATAACAAGTGATTGAGAGAAAACATGTTAGCTCTTATAATTCTGATCAAAACAGACAAGTCTCATTTTGGAGGTAACGAAATCAGAATGACAGCTATCATGCAGAAAGCTCATTATTAGCTTTTTGAGGCTTAACAGTTTTACATCAGTACGAAGACAGAGCTACTTGCTTACTCAAGGAATAGTAGCATCGTGTCATTTCAGTCTGCATAGAGAAATGCAGTCCATAGAAAGTAAGGTTTTTCTCATTAGAGACACACTAGAAGTTTACTTAAAAGAAGCCTACCTCTTGTCTTAGGAATGGATTTTCTTTTTTGAGCTCCTCAGACAGGTCTTCCCCTTCCAACCACTCTTTCATGCCAGTTTGTTCAGCCCAGGCATTCACAGTTGCTAGTGCAGCAGCACGAACATTATTCTATAGCAAGAACAAGATTTAAGAAGAAAAATCCTAAAAAGGGGTCAGGAGAGGCAATAGATTCATCCTTCCTATGAAAGGAAAACGCTTCTACATCACAGGTTCCAAAATCTGTTTTTATTCACTGCTTGAGATGTCTAAGATGCAATAGAATTTAGTTCTAGTGATTGTATCAGCTGCAGAAATCACCCAATCAGACACTGTATCTACCATCATTAAAAACAAAGTCAATAAGAGGGACAACAAGGACAACAACTTTGTACCTGCTACAAGTCATTGATGGGAATTTTGAAAGTCTCCTACCCCTCAAACAAGCTAAAAAATAAGGTTAGTGATTTAAGTAATGCTTAAAATAGACTTAGCACACTCATAAATCAAGACAAGTGGGTTATGGAGCCTGTTGTTAGAGCACTCTTATTTAGGACATATGAACGAAAGTCAAGTCACGAACAGGGGAGCCCTCAAACTCCTACCAATTTCCATCTTTTTTTTTTCCAAGCAAAATTTAGAACAGCGTCCTTTTCTGAAAAAGCTGTGTGAAGTTAGAACTCAGATGGAATTCTTAACAGACATGGTTCTTCAAAACATTATCAATACAGACATGACTTTGTATGTATGATTCCCTCCTGTAAGCTGAATTTTTGAGGCAAGCTGATAATGCAGACTCATTTAGCTTTTGTATGCATGAATTTAAAATGTAAAGGTAAAATCAGGCATGTATCTAGCAAGAAGTAAGGATCCTACCAGCTTGCCCATCTTTGATCTCACTGAAGAAAAGAAACAAATCATGTGCTGCAGGTAAAGAGATGTTCATCAGCCTTGATGTTCATCAGCTTGGGTTCCTATGACCCAAGCTTAATTTGTCTTCAATCATGCTACAAGCTGTTGATTATCCTCAACTATTCATTGGGTCCACTATTGACATTTTGAAGTACAGCTCAAAAAGGATCCCCCTCATGTTCAAAAACTCTAGCAACCAGATAAACCACGTAATCTTGCCGTACATCAATAAAGTTAATACTGTAACATGTATGCCATCCTGTTAGCACTACAGTGCTTACAAGCAACACTGGTATTACGCATTTTAGTTAGAGTACCAGCTAACCACAGCTGGTTTTAACCTTAAGCCAAATACTTGGAACTGAAGGGAATTTGCTATTTCCTCAAAATAAGTGGGAAATAAAGGAAGAGACCAACTTAATCTTGTAAAATCTCAGTTCTTTAAGACTCTGAGAGAAAACAATCTGAACTAAGCATTTTTATTTAGCCCTAGTCCTTTCCATTGCCTGGGACAGGCAGATCCAGTTTCTGCTCTTTTTCCTGCTCGCATTCAGAGCTCAGACTTCTGAAGTATGCCAGCTCTGATAATTCCCTGTGACTTCCGGCACCAGGCATTGGCATCTTCCCAAGCCTTCTTCACTCACTGCTTCAAATAGCACTTTCCCATTGTCCTAACTTTGATTTTGACACAGCATCATGACAAGCTCAACAACGACAATTTACAAGCTTCAGTGTCTGTTGGAAGTGTCCTGTTCCTACATAGAGTTCAAAAGGTCGCCTACACAGAAACAGACAACAGTGTACACCTGAATCCACAGTGATACATAAAAAGAACAAAAGCTGTACAAGAAACACTTTACCAAGCAAACCTGACTAGTGTCTAGCATATTGTACTTTCAATATTAGAATTACACATACAGTCACCACATTTAATTTTTCAAAGCTGAATTACGCCACAGACTGGGTTTATTTACAAGCACGAAAACACATCTCAGGCAATATGTTCAAACACACTTCCAGATGATTCATAGTTGGTTAATAAGCTGTAGTTTAGGCAAGAACCTTTAACAAAAAAAAATTCTAAGCTCCGAAAGAAGTTTTAACTACCATTCAGCAACCCAAACCAAGTCCAAACAGCGATATTCTCAGGCACAGCTCAGACAGTAAGCAGCAAAAGAGAAGGATCTTGACTGTCCTACCTTACTGTCTCCTAGGACTGTAATGACAGGAATGCCCAGGTTTTTCACGTATTGCTTGATATTGGGGCCCATTGCTGTTGCTAACTGCTGAAGAATGCTCAGTGTTTGCTGCACCTGCATATAAACAAAGTCTTTGAATAAAATACTGTTACAACCATGTGCACTAAACTCCAAAGTCATATGCAGAAAAGTAACACTGCTGTACACACACCTAGACTTTTAGGTTAGAATACCTGCTCAGTGGGATCTATTCCCAACTTCAAATTCATCACATAGAAAAATAATTTCTCTGTGCTGAGTAAATTAAGATTCTACTAAAAATATTTTCGAACAAGGGACACTTCCCTTGTGTCACAAGCGAAGCCATTATTCAAACTTGAATTGGGGGGGTTTATTTATTTATTTTATATTTGCTTACACTGCATTCAGAGTAGAGGCAGATTTCCCCTTTTTTGGAAGGCTTTAATGCAGAGACAAATGCAACTATTTACAAAAGTAAGCAAATAGATGATCTAGAAATACACAGTTCACTCTTCCAATTGTTGATTTAATGACATTGCAGCAAACTGAGCAATAAGCAAAGTTCAGACATTATAATCAGTTTGTCTTAAGTTGTAAGCTGGAAACAGCTGAAACAGGATTTTGAATAACATACCAGGATTTTATTTGAGTCATTGAGACGACTCTTCAAAGCAGCTGGAAGTTCTCCAATGTTTGGCTGTATGAACTTAGCCTCATTTATTATGCTTGTCACTTCATCTAGACCTTCCTTTCTGATTTTCCAGTTTTTATCTCCAATCTTAGCCACTAGTTCAGCTGTGATCTTATCGCTGTAGGAGAAAAATGTACAAAGCCCATTTCCTTAATTTTGCATCTTTTAGTATTTGAGTATTTTAACAACACAGATTTCTGCTTAGAAAGTGTTCATAAACACTTAGAAGTTTTGAAATGCAGTGGAAGTATGTCTTCAGCCTGTAGAATCCAAACCTACCCAATATCTGTTCTTGGCAAGAGATCCACAACATCATTCCCAACATCCTCCTGTTCCTCTTCCTCACCATCATCTCCACCTCCTGCACTGTGCCCAGAAATGCCACGAGTTGGCACAGGTGCCGTCTGCCCTTGCATCTGCAAGTAACACAAAAATCAGCAACAATTATTTTACAATTTTTCATTTGACATTAAAAATAAAAACACTTGCATGATACAAACGGCCAACAGACTTCTACGACCTTATGCTAGTCAAACAAAACCAGAAGTTTGCCAGGAAAAAAGTAACTACTGACATAGCTAGACATAAGTTCACAGCTGCTTTGGTAAGCTATCTTAAAAAAATCTGGTTCATGCATGAAAACACAGGTTGGATCACAATATTACTACAGGTTCCAGCTACTTAAGCTTCCAAGTAGTTTTAACATTACTTGGTAATAAGCACACTCCGCACCTTTTCAAATTCTGCATCTATCTGGGAGAGCAGGGCTGGCTTCTCATCCTCAAAAAACATTCGCAAAGGAGGTCCCACATAAAGGTACATGACTCCAAGCAAGGTAATGGCAGATGTCCTTACAGCCTGTCAAAAAAAGTATAGAAGCACTCAGTCTTCAAATTAAGGATTAATAATAATCCAGGATTAAAATTCTAAGTTTACTTACTGGGTTAGTTGCAGCAAGAGCTGTCTTCACATTACTGATGAAAGCTTTGACATTCAGTCTGGGGGGGGAAAAAAGGTATCTCCCATAAGTAAAATGCAACACAAGAAGCACCAACAAGAAACAAAATCATCAGAATATGCTGAAGAAAAAAAGTGTGCTAAGAACAGATTTGTACAACTAATTTACAAGCAGAGAAGATATCTGCGCTTATAATATCATACATACAGTGTAGATGGTGGCTATTTAAATAACTCCTGAAAGAGATCAGTTTGGCGAACAGCCTAGTATGAAAATCAATACAGCGAACATAAGATAATAACAGTCTCTGATATCAATTACGGCTGCATAGCTTCTCAAACCATATTACCCAAATGATTGCTACAACCTATCTTGACAGATGAATCTAGAATATTTTTAAGCACCTGATATATGGCTACATAATAAAGGCGAGGGGGCTTTTTTTTGTTTTGGGTTTGTTTGTTTGTTTTTTTTAGTATCCCAGGATCCTCCAGAAAAAAAGCACAAATTTCAAAAAGGAATTTACACGACAAAGAAACGAAGGTTTGGATTACTTAATCTTCTATATCATCACTGAATTCAATAGAAGGAAAAACAGGCAAACACAGAAGCTTCCTTTGTGCAGCCTCAAACAAACACTGCTCTAGTATCATATCTACACATAGATTATACTTCTGGAAATACATACTTTTCAGGGAATTTACTGAATAAGAGAGTTGATTTTCCAGGCTTACTCAATGTTGCTATCCATCTAAAAGCTGCAAAACAACTTGTACAGGCATAGAAGCTGTCCAAGTAGCCATATAAATGAGTATTTAAAGTCCCAACTGCTTAGAAATTTTGTTCTCTTGAGTAAACTATTACATATGCCTGACCACATTCAGTTAAGGGACTGCAGATTAAAAATTAAGAAATGCTATCCCTGGCTCTGATGAAGAATCCATTTATTAGTCTCATAGTGCCAGATGCAACAATGGCTATTTTGTTGGCTAAAACTTTGTTCTGTTATCAGCCTCAAAATCTCTCTCAAGGAGAACAATAAGCATTCTGGTCAGTACTGTTCTATAGGCTGCCAGGTTTCGTTTTTTTAAAACTATGAAATACAATAATCCACCTGGGTGCAGGTCTATCGAAGTAGAACAGGGACAACAGACATGCAGTACCACAGGTCCCTTCCCAGCCCAGTCCTATAGTACATAAAGTTTAGGAAAAATGCTCTTCAGAGAAGGTAGTGACAAATTAAAGATCTAACAGTGTAGTAATATCCTATTAGTAATGCCCATTAGTTTCATTTACACATTTAGAGCTGGAAGAGCATTTGAGAGCTCTAGCATCAGAGAATGAGGAACAATAGTTCAGATGCATTTGTAGCCACGCTCTTCAGACCACTCTGACAGACAACAGTCCTAGATTACACATGTTCTTGTCTAAGCTTCTCTTAGCAATTTATTTAAAAGACTTACCCAGAAAAGCCAAACTCTTTAATTGCATTTGAAAGCCAGTTCAAAGTTTCTGACTGGTTTTTAGGATTCTTTTGAGAGAAAGCCATAGCCACAACCTGGAACAGAAGACAGTTCTATTAAAATTTTCACTAGCAAACCAGGTGACAAAGCACTGTAATGAAGGAGTAAAGACTGAAAAAAATACAGGGCATTGCAAGTAAACAGAAACTCCTGGGAAAAAAAAAAGCATTGTGTCCGTGTAGCAGAATACAATTGCAACCGAAGTGAACCAGAAGTTCCTGATGTACTTAAAGTAAGCCAGAGATACTTTTATTACAGATGCGTACCTGCTTTAGCAGTATTTCAGCAAAATACTAATTTACTAATTATTTCCTCTTGAGGTATCTTGAGAGCAAACAGATCACTTTCAAGCAATAGAGAAAAAATAAAAGATTGAGGATGTACTCCTCAGACTGAAAGAACACTCCATATAATATTTCAGATTCTATTTACTGGGAGAACAACTTTGCTGCTCACTCACCTGCTCAGCAGTCCATGGCAACTGACATGCCTCTGCTATTGCTGTCATGGCTTCTTTTGCATTACTCCCACATTTCACATCACCAACCTTGTCTACGAGACCATCCAGCACAACCTGGGCTGAAGTTTTTGAGAAGTTTCCTTTCTGTGCAATCAACGCAACTATATGCAGTTTCATCTGCATCACCTGAAACATCCACAACAGCCAGGAAGTTAGTCACATTTTCCTCTTTTTTAGAGCAAATTTTTTATTCTCTATATTTACAGATACATTAAAAATCTTTGTATTTGTGAGTAAATATAAACGTATACATAAAACATGCATTTGTGTATACGTACACACAAATGCATACACACATTTGAATACATAAAAACATAATCACAAACACATTTGTGTACAACAAACATGTATTTTACCTACGCGCACATATACATGGTTTTGTGTGATTATACACACAAATCGTGTGTACACACGCAAACATTTTTACATCTATACATATATATACACAATCAATAATATTGGGCAGCCTTTACTTAATTTTAGAACTTAATATATATGTACACATACAAATCCACTTGCTGTCAGCAGAAAAAGCCTTATTTCAAGGTTTATACTCTACGCGACTGAACTGCAGTCGCGGTGCTAGGACAGTCAATGCTAGGACAGTCAATACATACATGTATTTTTACATGGAAATAGGCTGGAAACAGCTCACATTAAGTAACAAAACTAGACTGCTAGTTACTGAAGAATAATGTATTACCTGAAAGTTTGTTTCCTTCCAACCAGGTTTCTTGGCCAGCATTCTTACTAGAGCTTGGCAAGGCATTTCACTTCTCTCCATAAGCTCAACAGCCTAAAGGACAAACCAAATTAGCCAGTGGGTCACAAGTGACACATACCCCAAAACAGAAACAGAAGTTACTTCAACTTTCCTGGTAATATTTTCTTAATCCCAAACTAAGTTGCAGAAATTCTCAGCGAAAGAAATTACCTTAAGAGCCTCACTACAAGATGCACTTTTACAAGGAATCTATTTTACAGGTACTGAGACAACACAAACTACAGTATTCACATTGCTACACTTGGCATATTCTTTAACTGTTAAAGTGTCCTTGCAACCACTATCAGCCATTCCAGCCCTGTGAATTTAACACTCAAAAAAAAAACCCCCCAAGCAGCATGATGCACTTTCACAGTGGAATGCTGACTACACAGCAGAGGTTAAGCCTAAATGCAACATAAAGTATTCTTAACTTGGTCTTAGGCTTATCCATTCCACTGAAATGAACATCTTTCTACTTGAGTAAAGCCAGCTTCTGCAAAAGCATTTCAGTGCAGCCAATCACCATTTCATAAGTTAGCCATCTTTTCCACTAAAATATTAAGACTCATTTGCAACTGGAATGGTATAGCAGTATGAACTATTTGTACATCTGCAGTTGATGCCTTTTTGAATCTGAACTCCATGGTCTTACCATGGGAAGAAAGCCAGGCTTCACATTTGAGCAACACGATACTTTTCTTTGTTTGTGACTACTTGAAACACTTGCCATCAGCTGTGAAGACTGCTGGCATTGTATAGCACTTCAATTATTTGCTAAGTGAAATTTTAGTATTATAATAAATTGCTGCTTAACATGCAATCTGCAGGGACTTAGTTGCAAATGGTTTTGCCGAGTCATTGCAAAACTTTGTTTAAACGTAGTTAACTTGGAGATTAAGCTTTAGCATTGGTGTTTTTAAGAGATATCTACACATCCTCAATACACATGGAAATATTTTTGACAACAGCAGAGCTAACTGCATTAAGCTAAAAGACTTGCTCCACTACGGTTATGGAATAAGAGGCAATTTAAACCATATAAGCCACCTGTGTTTTGCAAGTGGCATTTAATACATCTGGAGTGCTGACATATCATGACTACTCGTATGTCTTAAGAGTTATCAGGCCTAAAAAGATGGAGAAAATATTGCTTTCTTCTTCTTTCTGTATATGTCTCTCTTCTTATCAACTGCTACATACCTACCTTCTGAAACTCCTCCATGCAGGCAAGCCTCTCTTTCCAGTTACCACTGTCCAGCTGCTGGATACAAGAAGCTGGAAGTACAGCAGCAGCTTTCTCTTCACATACTTCTATCTGCAGACAGATCAGAAGGTGGTTAACACTCCCCTGTATTCCTTCGGAGAAGGGCAGCGGCCTTCAGGACAGGTAACGTACTGGAATGACCCTTGCCCTGCTGTGCATTTATGAAGCATGAAGATTTTTCTGTTCTAGGTTGAAAGATTTTATATGGTTTAGTTTAGGAGCCTTATGAATTTAGGAAGCTGCCAAATTGTATTGCAATTTAAACAATCCCTGAAAAGTATGAGAAACAGTGCAGTGCATAAAGTCAAAGAAAATTCTGAGTATCTACTTATAGATTCACACAGAGGTAAACTACAGTTTGTAAGATAGTTTTGTAGAGTCTGAATAAACACTCTCAGCAATGATTCATTGGTTGATGAGAGTGGATGGGAGAAGACATATCTCCTGTATCCATTTTAGCAAAATGAATAATTGAAGTTACTGAGTATATCAAGAGCAATAAAAAGTCCCCTCCTTTCACAGGTGCCTGTGTCATCTTCAGGAAGTGTATAATCATTTTCCACTGTATAACTATCAATATAAACCAGATACATAATGGAAAGTATTAATTCCAAGTGATACTCTAAAGTTAACTGACAGCCCCAAAATCTGTAGATCTCTCTAGCAAAGCTTGAACAGCTTTTTGTTACTGTTTAACGTACAGATAGCCTAGTTTACCTGGTTCCCTACCAAGAAGGGTCAGTAAATCCCAGTTAATATGCAGAATTCAATAATTTTTTTCCAGTGTAAGTTAATATGAACAGCATAGAATAAATCTGCATTAGTTCAATTATTACTGTATTATTACTTCATACTTCAATGGTAACTTCAGAATATTATATTCTTGGGCTTTTAATACCAGACACCTTCAGCAAACCGTGTATCCTAAGTTACAAATAAGTTGTCATACTGTTAGTTTTTTCATCTCTTCCTAGTTCAAGGACAACACAATACACCCTATTACATTACCATGATTTATTGCTTACGATAAGACAGTATATAGCCTGGTACCAACAACAGGTGTAGAACAGGTGTATTTATCATAATATATTGAACACCCATTTTAGCAGTTGTGAATTCCATTTGTTTAAATGTATTGCTTTCCCTTGTTCTAATAAAGGATCCCCCACAGCTTCAGTGAGAAGTTCTGCAGTAGCTGAAGAACTGATTAACCAAAGCAACTTATACAGAGGACTTCGTATTTCACAGCACAGCAGAATACGCACCGAGAGCTCAGATTCAAAGATTTCTTTTGTCTCAGGACCCTTCTTGCCTTTAGCCCCAGCACCTCCCATAGCTGCAGCTGGTTTGCTCTTCTTGGGTGGGCCTCCAGACTGCAAAGGAAATAAGACAAGTTAGCCAAGATCAAGCAAGTCTCTAGTTCAGATACCAAAAGAACTACTGTTTTTCCACACTTTTCCATGCTAATGTCAAAAATACGTAGCTTTCTAGTATCATAACAGCTGCATAACTCTGATGCCAGACAGACTCTGGGCCATCTCTTACCTTCACAGCGGGTGCTTTTTTCAGTGGTCCTCGTTTGGCTGCTGCATCTTTTGTTTCTTTATCTCCACCAGCCCCTGAAAGAGCAGGGGTCCTTCCAGGAGCAGTCTTGCCTTCTTTTTTCTCAGCAGCCCCTCCTGTCTTTTTACCATAAACCAGTTCTACCTTCTCAGCACACTCTTTAATCTGATAAAGAGTTAAGGAAAAAAAAAAAGGAAAAGTAAAAAGGGGGAGGGAGAGGAGAAAACCCACTATTCAGCTACCACCACTGGATGTACAGTGTCCCTTCAATAGCAGTGGCTCTAACTTCACTAGTCTGGAAAAGAGGTGAAGACTAAGTTATTTACTTCACAAAATTTTGTTCTCCCATGTAATGTTACCCAGCCAATGGCATCAGCCATCACTGTATTGCTAGAATAACTTTTCTATTTCAAAATGAAGTGCATTTATACACACAGAATGCACTGACACCCATCTTGATACTTATAGGTGCTCTAAAGATTAATTCTTAGCACCTTAAATTATAAAATCATCATTCAGTGAAACCTGTCAGCTTATGCAAAAGCACGAAAACTTTGCTGCTAGAAATTAAGTCTTTAATACCAAATCCTGTCTAGTAACGTACAATTAGACTACGTGGTTGTGACCTAAAACCCTACACTTTGTTTCAGGCAACAGAAAATGTTCAATAAACAAACTCCCACAATCAACCAACCAAAATATCACCAAACCTCATGACATCTCATAGATTATACAGCCTTGAAACAAAACCAGCTAATTTACATGAGAATAAATAGGTGCAATGTTCACATAGTAATGCGTTTTAAGTAGTGGAAGTCAAAGAAAACATGCTTGATAATCTATCTAGAAATAGATGTTACTGATGTTGTAGGGAATCTGAAAATCTTAAGTAAAATATACATTTTCAGAAATCTATGCTGAGAGTTAGTAGATAAAGCATGCTCTTTAGTCTTCCCTATGACAACGTACTCACCCGATCAAGCTTTAGTTTGTCTACATCTGCTAGAAAAGGATTCACAGCTTTCTCTCCAGCCACTTTCAAGGCAGTGCCTAATGCTTCAAATCCAGCATCCCTTACTTCAGGAGCAGAATCATTGATGTGCTGCAGAGAAAGACAACTTGTAACTTGCAGTTCATATCTAAACATATTCTTAAAACCGTCTTCTGTAAAAATCCCCTTTTTAAGAAAGGGGATTTCTTAAAAAAATCTTTTTAAGAAATCCTTAATATTTCGCTGTAGGAAGAAAAAGATTGCTTTTCACTTCTGTGTTCCTATGTACTGATCAAGTCTACTGTTTCTCAGACACAGCCCATTTATTTGGATCTTTCACACAAGGTGGTAAACATTCATGGTTTAATAGATATTTTAACGCCAAAGTTCACAAGGAGTACGAAGCTCTACAGCCCTGTCCAAACCTCCATTTTTGAAGCCAGGGATATATCCTATAAAGAAGGAAGGGGCTACTTTCCAGTAAGGTAAAAAGTATACATCATTACCCTTTACAATGAAACACTGCAGTGTAACTGCAGTGTATGAATCAATGATGGTTCTTTTATTAATGGGAAATAGTAGGTAGCATTCCAACAAAAGCTTGTTGGAAATGCCTGCAAGGAGCAAGTGGCACAAGTGCCCAGAAGTCCAATAGTTACAAATCACTGTCTTAATCCAATAGAAACTTGACAAGTCTTCAGTTTCAGAGAAGCTAAGAAAAATGAGACTGAATTGTTCCACTGTCTGACAGTCACCCTCAGGTCTAACAACAGTCACAACTGATTCTGACAGCTACGTAGCACACAAGAACTCTTTAGCACTTGCACTACCAGAAGAGTCTTTCTCCTAAAGCAATCCAATGCTTCACAACAACCATGCTAGAGTCAATGCCAGAGAAGTATCAACTCCTCCTGCTTTACCTTGAGAAGTGCAGCACAGAAAGGTTTTAACAGGCTTTTTGGCAGAGTAGAGGGTGTGCAGTGACGGAAGCTTCTTGCAATAAAAAGGGATGTTTGTTGCTTAATTGTTGGGTTTTTGTTGTCCATCACTGCCAACACATCTTCACTTATGTTCTGCAATGTGGTCTACAGAGTTGGATAAAGAAGCCATTAGTTTCAGAAAAGAGAAAGGCAAAGCAAAATAAGAGACCAGTTCTCAGACAATGGGAAAACTTTCTTACTGTAAGAAAGATTGCATCAATGGCCTCCTGCAGTGCCTGCACTACCTGAGGCTTCTTCTCTTTAAATTTCTCCAAGATCGTTGGAACAACCTATGAGAAACAGAGAAAACAAACAAAAAAGTCAATCCATTCTTCACTAACATAACTGGAAAGCCTGATAGTCTGCTTCCTGGTATTTTGCAGACAAGCAAATAATGCAAATCTCATAGTTGCCCCCTTCGGGGGTACACAACAGCAGTATGAACTAGTTTATTCTAGCCAATATCCGACATTCAATTCATTCCAGTCAATCTATTAATACAGATTTTTGAGCAATTTCATAGCTCAAAAAAAAAAGCTAAACAAGAAGCAGATACACAAGTTCAAATAATTACAGATAAATATCCTGGCTCTACTGTTGTAGAGCACAGAGCAACAGAAAGGAAAATGAACAATTTCACAGCACAGAGTCCTCTGCTCTTGTGCTATAAGCATCAAAGGTGGTACACAGCCTGTCCTCTCTTTCCCACCTTCCTGACAGTGCTCAGCATGGCTCATTAAGAAGTCCTCACTTGACGCACAGCTGGCAAGACCATGGTTTTAACACAACCTGAATCCTTCCTAGAGCAATATTTTTTGGATCTATCACCCTGAAAAAGCACACCTGACATTAAACCACACCATACTGGATTTCACAGTTATTTCTAATCAATACAGTTGCTCAATCAGTCACTGCTGAAAAATAAAATAAACCAAGAAAAAAAAACCCTCAATCAGCAGACATTCTTATGCCATGCAAGCAGCTCAATTTCAGTATTGTTTCTGTAACAGTAAGAACTTCTATGAGTGAGTGAGAAACATGCACAGCTTTTAACTGCAGAAAGTAGGCTCCTTCCAAGATTTTCACAAACATAACACCGACCATTGTTTGGAAGTAGTCTGATGCCTTACGGAAGTTACAAAGCCTCGCATAAAACAAAACATTTTCCAGAGAATATTTTCTACTAGGAAGCTGACTACAAGATCAACTCCTTGCAACACACAGTGGCCTAGGCTGAGCTGGTATCTTTTGCTGGGGCACAACTCGCAAAATTCCCTGTTCAAAGAGATCAGCACTGAAAATCTTCAATTAATAAAGAATGGCACCATAAAGACCTTAACACATGATACTGCAGGTGCTAGACAGTCCTGAACCTGACAGAGAATGAAGTCATAGGAAGGAGATATTTAAAGTTGTTAAATCTCCGTTTTAGAAAATGCCGGCCGGTGCAATTAATATTTTTTTTTTTTAACATGGAAGTTAGAAGTCATACCCCATGTAAGAGAGGGAGGGAAGAAAGAAAAGATGGTCCAGGGTTCCAAAGCAGTTAATAGAGGTGAAGCTGGGCCACATGAACTGCGTTACAGTGAGTAGTACCGTTCAATGCTCAATTTCATCGTTCTTGTTTTAATATAGCCTGCAGACTGCAACATTACAGTCCTATATTTAACTAACAGAGCATATAATCCCACAATCCTAGCAACAGTCTGTTTTATAACACTTTGAATACCCACTCTCAGGACAGATCCACTTCTTCCTTACTAGTAAACAAATCCAGCAAACAAATCAAGTGAACTGGTAAAATGAGTGCTAATCTTATGCACTCATAGCAGCCATTACAGTACTGAAAAACTCATCTTCTCAATAGCAATTGCTTGGCAACCATGAAGCTACTTCCTTATTTCCTATAGCTATGAGGGTAACCTTTAAAACAAAATTCAGTTGTAATCAGATGTAAGAATGTTTCTTACAACTTCAAATAGCTTTCAGAATGAACAAGACTTTGTCCAAACTGTTGCTCAGAGTTCAGGAGACTGAATGTTTCTGAAGCAGCAAGATTCAGTAATTCCCAATTCATCACAAAATATAACACTACAAGCAGCAAGACACATCAGTTCTCTTGTCTAAGCTCTACCCCTACCGCTCTTGCTTATCACAAGAAAAATCTGACTGAGCAGCTTAAAGAACACAGCAACAGAGGCTTGAGAAACTAGCGAGATAACTGCAGTTAATTAAAAGCTCCCTTTCTTTCCAGAGACTGGTAAAGCTTCTCTGTATTCCCCGATACTAGCTGTTGGTAAGAGAACAGTAGTGAAGGAGAACAAAGAGAAGCATTAAAACATCACAGTAGTTTGGCTACTTTGACAACAAAAAAACCCTACAACCAAACCAGACAAACAATCCACCACCAACACTCCTCCAACATTGAAAAAAATCCCAACCAAACTAAAACGCACATCATGGAGCTGCTAAGTAGAATTCAGATTCAGACATTATTTTTTCCTCACTGTGGCCTACAAATGCTATTCTGTGGGTACATCTCCAGGATGAGATCATGTAAATAAAGTTCATTTCATGGCAGAATAATTCAGAGTTGTCTTAGCACAGAAAACTTACAACAACAGTAAGCTTCATGTTGCTGAATGTGAATAAACAAGGTCCTTTTAACCTTAAGACGCAAGAAATCTTGGCAGGTATTTTATTGCTTGCTCCATTACGGGGCAGGTAAGCATTCATAACTGTACAAAGAACATCTTTGGTAAAATATTGAGGTTTGACAAGAAATAAAAATTAGGAGTAAGGTATTTCCTGGTGTCCAACAACAACAGAAGAAAAAGTACATATTATTACTTACATGCCCTGCATACTGTCCAAATTTCTTTCGGAGGCCAGTAGCTAGTCCAGCAAGGCATTTGGCAGCCAAGGCAACTAACATAACATTCGTATCCTTTCCGACAACCTGAGGAAAACAAACAAAAAATCCCAGTGTTAAAAGATTGAAAATTCAGGTTTCAGAGACTTGAAAGAATTTCCTAGAATAGTCAGTGGGCCACAAATTGGGTTATTTCCACCACTGTTCCAGCTAATAGTTTTCCATTTGGTTTTTTTGTTTTTTTTTTTTTTCCCCTGTTTTCTGCTTTAATAGTTTTCTCTTTTTTATTTATTACCTTTTTGAGAACTTTCACCAAGTCTGCATAGTCTCCTGATTCCAATTTGGGATTCTTCACCAGCATTTCAACAGCTTCTAGAGCTTCCTTCCTTTCTTGCCACTTTTTTGCTTCCTGCAGAGCAAATAATTTACATTCATTTATAAATGCAAACAGTTCTAGAGAAGCATATTTACCACAAATCACAGATTTTAAAACTTAATTTCTAAGAAAGCCAAAGTCTTCTTAAAATTCAAAATCAATAACTTCAATGAAATATGAAATACAGTCCTTTCCCAGGACATCTCATTTCCGTAAAATTACAGCTTTCTTCATGGCAAATCAACTTTTAAGGTGTATCTAAGACAGTCTGTATTTTACCTACATTAGTTTGTTATTATCCTGGTAACAGTAAAGCATACATTGCAGAATGTCACTAAGTCTTAAAACTCATTAGCTCTACACAGACTTAACTAGTAGTATTTAAATTTATGCTTACTATTTTCTCATAGAAGTCTTTGGGAAGCTTGGAAAGAATTTCTACAGCTTCAAGCAACTCATATGCATCTACTTGTGGTACCACCTCTTCCTCATCATCATCTCCTGCAACCAGAAGAAAAACATTAGCAGAGTCATAAATGAAACTTTGATTATGGTACTGCCTAAAGCTCACTGCTTCAAGAATACTATCAGCAGTTGTGGTTTTGCTATTCCAAAGGACAGATACTCTTCATATAAAGCCTTTGCCCCAGCCACGTATTCTTGCTGTGTACTCTACACCACGTTTGCACCAGTTTGAGTAAAAGCACCTTTACAATTTAATGCACTCCCTCACAAATAATATACCAGTGATATACTTCCCGATGCAATTCAGAGCTTAAATAATTTACCTCCATCTGCATCTCCACCAGCTGCCTGCTGCTGCTCAAATTTTGCTTTCAGCTCCTGTTGGGAACGCAGGAACCTGGTCTGCTTAGGAGCAGCTGATGACACTTTGACCCACTCTTCTTCCAGTTCTTTTAGCTGCCAAAAGGGAAAAGAATCATTCTATCAGAGACATTTTGTACATACTCCAAGACAAGCAATACTTCATGGAAAGCAGAGTTTTCCCCTTTCAAAGCCAAGATACCACTGCTTTTCAAGTTCTTTTTTTTCTGCCACCAAAGAACTGGCTTCCCTTCCACACACACTGCTCAGAAGCTTTTGACCAAATATGTCCGCAGAATAGAATATAATCAACAAAAACATCAATGCAAAGCATCTACATAAGAACAAGCTGTAGAATAGTCAGAAGGTGTGTCCCTTCTGTAGAACCTTTGATTAAAAATGGCTGAGCATGAAGAAAGATATTTTTGTTACAGTCATGCTATTATTACACACTAAAACTAAGATGGGACAAACATGTTGAGCTACACTGGATGACATGTTTTTTTCTATATCATGCCTTTCCCAGAAAATTAATGTTTTCCACCTGAACACAATTAACTCAAGCAGGTAGGAGGCAAGGATACAAATTATTTATGAAAACTTTCAAAATAAGTTTTAAAGTGTTCCACCTCCAATAGCATAGTTATCTATCATTATGTAATGCCACTTCCTGGAGTGGAACAGTAATCTTGAGCACCACCAGAACATGGCTGGAGGGCTGAGTAGAGGGAAAAAGCTTCAGGAAAAAAGAAAGCTGAGAAGGAAAACAGTCAACATGAAGATGTTCAGTGCAAGGGTCTTTTACAAGAGTAACAGTTTTCCCTTGGCCTAGGTCTCCAAGAAATACCATTCTACTTCAAATCTTCTCAGTTTCAACACAATGCTTCCCCCTGGCAACTTATATATATATATTCATATATTCAGAACAATAAAACATTGTCACGATTTCTCAACAAGTAAAGAGGGACTAACGTCTTTCATAAATAGATTTTAGTTTACAAGAAGCTAAAAATTAACTGACAAAAATCCAGCTTTGACTTTTAAGAATGCCCTACACCACAGGATCATGAAGGCTGAGCATGGAAGTGTTTGGATGCAGAACAATTTTCTGCCTACCTGAACAGAATTTATGTTCTGCAATGGAGGTCTCAGAGCATCTCTTATCCAACGGTAGATCTCGACAGCAAGGAGTTTGGCTTCATCTCGAACAGCCTTTTCCCGAGACTCAAAAAGTTTTGGCAATACTTTAATGATTGGCTTCAGTGAGATTATTTTTGAACCAAATTCACTGAAAGTTGAAAACATGGAATAGTATCAGTGCCCAGGTAGGAACCAGAGAATCATCCACAAATAATAATTGATTTTTTTTAAGCAGTCCATGAAATGCTTCCAGTTTGCATTTAGAGATTGTGTCATTTATTCAAATCATTATAATAGCTATTATTTTGTGAAGCTACTAAGCTACTGTAAATTTAAAGAGCATTTGCCCTATCATAAATTCCCTCCACACCCATTTTGGAATTACAAAACCAACCCTCCCAAATTACTTCAAAGCACTTAATCCAATCTGCTGCTTAAATCTGTTTCTTTGCTGGCAGAAAGAAAAAGAAAAAAGTGTCCTTAGACTAAAATTTCTATGATCTACTTTTTTCTTTTTTTAAAATCAGAATAGAATCTCCTTTGTCTATCCTTGGAGGCAAACTGCAGTAAAAGCATTAGTCACTTTTCCACTTGTTGGACCAGACAATTATAATAAACCTGGGTCATCTTCATAGAAAATACACATTGAAATGTGTGCTGCTGAAAGGACACATAAAACAAGCTTCCCAAGCCAACCACCCTTCCTTGTCAGCAGATTCTACATTATGTTGAACTTAATACACTAAAGTTCCTTTTGCAATCACTGCTGAATGATAACAAGAACTTTCTTTTCATCCTCATAGCAAAGTTAACTGCTGCACTTTTTAAAGCATTGTACCTAAATCACTTTAGAAGCCATACTTTTATTCAGAAGCATTTAATTGCCTGGAAAGATTAATTCAGAATTCTCAAATCTCACTTTTTCTTCTCCTTCCCTCCAATCAAGTACCACATGAAAAAGCTAGTAAAAAGGGCTGCTCAGAAACTAAAGCTTACACATCCCACTTTCTAATAAACCTAGTGCTAAACATCTTCTTGCCAAGTCTACTATGAAAAATACTAAGTACCAAAATCTGGAAAGAGGATTCAGTCTTAGAAAGAACAGTCTAAATGAAGAACACAAACAAATGATTGCCCAAGATTTTTCATTTTCTATCATGACTCAAAAAAAAAAGCATATTGGAAGAGTGCCTATTCAAATTCTTATTTTTATCTAATTCACATAATATCTAATTTGTACAACACAAGAAAGAACAGAAACCTTAACACAATATAAAAAAAACCCCAGAATCTAAACTAGTTACGCACACAAGCTACTCACCTATGTACAACACGCATAAATTTATTATCAATGCAGAAACCCCGCCAAAGCACAAGAAAAATTTAGAGAGCCACACAGCTCAGACACAGAAGATGCAAGGTAAGTCAACAGGGCTCCATGAAGGGCTCACAAGTCTTACGAGGAGCGGCTGAGAGAGCTGGGGTTGTTTAGCCTTGAGAAGAGGAGGCTGAGGGGAGACCTTATTACTCTCTACAACTAAGTAAAAGGAGGTTGTGGAGAGGAGGGTGCTGGCCTCTTCTCCCAAGTGACAGAGGAGAGGACAGGACAAGGGGCAATGGCCTCAAGCTCCACCAGGCGAGGTTCAGGCTGGATATCAGAAAAAAATTCTTCACAGAAAGAGTCATCAGGCACTGGAACAGGCTTCCCAGGGAGGTGGTCAAGTCGCCTTCCCTGGAGGTGTTTAAGGAACGGGTTGATGAAGTGCTTAGGGACATGGTTTAAGGGAGTGTTAGGAATGGTTGGACTCCATGATCCAGTGGGTCCTTTCCAACCTGGTGATTCTATGATTCTATGAAAGAATTTGAGCTTGCCATCTCAAAAATAATAAAATATTGCATATAAACAAACAAAAAAAAAACAGGCAGGTGTGGCACATTGATAGACATGTTTAGTTGAAAAATATTGAGGAAGGTTACACAGTTTTCTAATTACACTGTACTGTTAAAAGGACATTTGATTAGATAAGGGAATTTAAAACAGCTAAAATGTATTCTCAAATGTGGGACGGCAGTTCCACTTGGCGGAGGCACAAGCAATATGCCCCATGCTTTATTTTGACTTCTATTATACGATCCTGAAAATTAATTTAGCAAGGACCATTTATTCATCTACTTCTGCCAATTCGCTAAAAAACACCTAGCATAAGACACACTCCATCTATATTACAGTTGTCACATGAACTACATTTCTCAGACAGTAGTATTTAATCCAAAAATCATTAGTTTTTCATTATTGAAAAGAAAACCATCTAATGGATAGTGAATTGTATATATACCAAGTTTAAGAATTTGATAAAGCTCCAGTATTTCTCATTCAACTCAAAGGCTGCAAGCATATTTGAAGTGGAACAAAAAAAAAAAAAAGGTGTTCCAAATCTAATTTCAAAAGCAACTACCCCATCTTAATTAAATTGGATTTGATTTTTAGAGAGCATTACCAGCTTTTCTTTCTAATAAAGAAGTAGTTACATGGACATTGGAAACTTACTGTGTAATAAGTTGGTTTTTTCTTTCTTCCAAACCCACATACAATGTACCCAATTAAAGATGCTCCCATCAGTGAAGAAAACAGAGTTTTTTTAAAAAAGTTTTTTTTTTTTTTAAAAAAAAGACTAGATTTTGTTTTCCCATCAGTGACTATTTCAGCTATTCTGAAGAGATGCTCTGGAGTCTAGAACAAGGCACACTAATCTTGCCCTTCTTTCAAAGTTTCATTGTGAAAATGGAAATTTGGTAAACACTTAGTATGAACAAAAGTGATCCAGATGAAGCTTGTTCACAGACATCCCTCACATCTAACAAATCCCACGATGCTCTCAACAGTTGTTGTCAAATACATAGGTTCAGTAAAGACACATCCAGTTCAACAATAATAACTGCCTACAAGACATTAGACTCTACAAACTGTTGGGGTGAGGGAGAAGAGTTAAAAAAAACCCACACAAAAAGCAAACTACAAACTAAAAACCTACCTTAGTGCTTTCCTCAGCGTCTCTATACATGCTACTATGATTCTTGGGTTTTTGTTGTCCAGACCCTTTAAGAGTTCTTCTTGTACTGTCTCCCCTTTCTCAATTTCTATATACATTAGACATATATCTAGACCCAGCTCTTTTGCTCTGGCTTTTGGCTGATTAAACACTTTATTTACAACTCCAGATGCTACTTCTCCTGTTGTCCTGAAAGATAAGAGTGTTACTTTTAGAACATCTAAGTGGCATTCTACACCATTATTCACAGACAAAAGCACACACAACACCCAGACCACAGATTAAATCTCAGCAAGTCTTCATACAACAGAGACTAAATTTTAAGTTAACTTGAAGGTAATAACTTTTTGTAAGAGGTGACTTCAACCTCTAGTTTACTCAAAAGAACTCCTGCAGACTGACTGCTAGTCAACTTGTTCCTAATACTGGACTACACCAGACAGTGAATAGTAGATATTTCCTCAAAGACCTACCCATTAATAGACATTAGCTAATGTCCACAAATAAATGCCATTTCCTGGAATTCCGTGTATTAGTTAAATGGCATATAGCATTGGTGCATAATCCCAGCCAACTATTTCATGCCTATTTCAAAGCTCCCAAACAACTACATCATTCACAGCACCTTTAAACCATGGAGTTTGGAAGGTTGATAGGTTTCTAAACAAAGCTTAAATTTGTTTATTTGTGTTTGTTAGGTTTTTGTTGTTTTTTTTAAAATAAGACTTTTATTCATTTCATCAGGTTACAAAGTCAGTAGACCAGAGCACTGATCTGCTCATTAGGCATTTTTATTTCACCCTTAGGAGTACAGGCTATTTCATGGGCTTAGGAAACGGTAAAATACCAACAAACAACTTGTGAAGAAATTCACAGGTATGAAGATTCATACGGGTTAAGTTGGATGCAGCACTGCATAAATATAACTACATTTTATTTAATGAATGAATTACTCTATTATCTCCCTGGAAAAAAAGGCTCCCTGTACGTACAGACTGTGTTAGCCAAACAGGAACAGGAATCCCAGTTCACAGTATCTATACCACCAAATTATTGACTCATTTTCTCAGCTATTTGAGGAATCTTTAGTTCTACCCTTAACAGTCTCTTTGAACACTGTAAGCAATGTCCGACAGGTTAACATGCACACAGAAGTTACCTACAAAGAAAGCCTACCATTTGCCAAATCCTCTAATCAGAAAGCAGTTTCTGCTCTCAATAGTAAAGACCTTCTGATTTTTAGTGGCCACTGTACAATTTACCTGCAGCCCTTCTCAGAGAGGCACACTAAACTGATACAGCAGCCTACTAACAGCAAGAAAGGGACACTTACTTCCCAGCTACATGAGCATTTTCAACATAAGCAAGCGCTGCTTCCAGTCCTTTCAACTGAGCCACCGCGTTGGAGTCTGTCACAAATTTTTTTATCAATCCAAGATACTTGGACCATTCCGGACTCTTCTCATCGTCTATCTTCTGGAAGAGCTTAAGGGCTTCTTCATAACCATTTAATCTGGCTTTCCACAGCTGGAAGAAGAAATAAGACATTTAAATGTTGTGCTAATACAATCTTAACTTAGCAGTTTCACAAATTCTTCCATCACAGTTGCAAGTGTGCTCACTAAGTTGGCATCTGCAAGACTTCTCTTCAGTGACTACACAAATAACATGCAAAGGACAAAATACTCATTCTTCTCCTGCCAACAATGATCTGGATAGGGAGATGCCAGTCTTCCCCACTGCTCTTCATAAGCTCCAACAATCACTGATGATTAGGTGGAGCCCAACAACAGTTTCAGCAACAGATGAGTAATTTCTCCCCATGAATGAGCGCACTGATCTTTCAGCGCACAAGCTTACGCCATATAGTTATGCTACTAAATTCTGCTTAATAAGTGCTATTCGGCCCCTAGATCGGCTAGAACTGATGTTTCAGATCTGTTACACGTGTGTTGTGCAGCTGTCGAGATTGCCTATCTATGGCATACTTAGAGCAGTACCACGGAATCACCACAGCACAGATATACAGCAAGCCAAACCAAAACCCAAGATTCCCTACCTTGTGTTCACATTTCTGGTCAATGGGCAGTTTCATCCACTCGCTGTCGTCCCCCATTGTAATTCAGGCTCGCTCTGTAGTTATGGTAGCTCCTGTGGACATAGATACAAGTCAGAAGACACAAAAACAAGCCTGTGGTGCTACCTGCAACATACTTCTACTTAAAAGAAAAACAGAACAGAGACAGTTCTGTAGCAGATCTATTGCTAATGTGTAACTGACCCTCCTACTCATGCGATTATAGTTAGATATGCAATACTAAGACTAGACCACTATTCTGTTAGCCATGAAGGCTACCAGAAGCCATTAAAAACTTGAGCACCTAGCAGTTTGTAGCATGTCATACACTAGGAGCTTCAATCTCTGAAAATTTTAGTATGCCGAGAAAGCGTGCAGAATATAACCTCATCTAAGCTTGAGGAATAACGTACCTATGATTCAGGCACTAAAACAAAATGAGTACCCATCAACACTACAAAAAACTACTACTGATACATGCTTTTGGCAACAGGCGCCATGAATCAGTGTTGAAAAATAATTTGGTACAAGTGTGAGGACAGCCATTTTAACAACCTGGCAAACAGCACAATTGAAACGAATGGTACTGCAAGAGGAATAAAACCCATTTTTGCAAGCTGGCCACTTTATACCCGAATTCTAATGCAAGTGGCATCAGAAACTGTCACAAGGGATCAGTTTCTTACCACATGTAAGGCTCAAATCCTTACTCATTCAAGTTCCTAACCGTTTTGCTCCTTTCCTCCCCAACCTTTCCTTTTTATTAAAATACGAATATTGACCATTAGGGTATGAGGGACGCCCATTTTGGACAGATTGTACAACTGACTTGACTGCTCAGAAAATAAGAGAATATGCCTGATGCAGGGAGATGATCAAAATTAAAATAGCAGCAACAGTAATGAAAGGCCTCCCAACATTATTTATAGAAACAGGCAAAATTAAACCAGAGAAGGAGTAACACATTCCAGCATACCAGTTCAAAAACATAGACAAAGATGACCAAAACTAAAAGCTGGCCAGCACATACAACAATTTATCACTACAGACATACAAATACACCATACTAGCAGAATATTCCTAATGTAAATGCAGCCTAGACCAGCAAAGCTGCATACTTTAACCTACGAAGTATTCACCTAAGGCACAGATGTTCTCTGCAGATAATTAACCCCTAGAATTAGGCATGTAATTTCACTGGTATAAGTTAATATGAGCAAGTTCTCCAAAGCCTTCTGTCAGCCACACAACACTAAGAAAGCTAGCTCGACAGCAAAATTAGGCTAGCAACAGTATACAATAAAACAAGTCTTTCTTCCTTCCTTCCTGGATTAGTTAGAAGATACTTTGAAAAAGAACCAATCAACCTCCCAATTATTTAAAAACACAAACAAAAAATCCCACCCTCCTACCACCAACACACACACCTCAAACTACTCTAAATTTATCCTAAATATTAATAAACTCCTAGCAATGTTAATATTGGTCTCCCTAGAATTGCATAAAACCCACTGACTTGCCCAGTGACTGGACAATGAAAGTCAATGTCAAGACAGAAGTTGACAGTGTATAAACAAACCTACTCAAGCATAGTTTGTCCTTCTCATTTCACCAGCAGCAGTGTGGACATTTCTTCCTTGACATCAGCACAGTTGCACAGTGGTACTGAGAAGTTTGCTTTTTCAGAAGAAAACTCAAACAAGCAAACACCAAACCTGAAGAGGGCCAAAGATGAGGACTTAATCCCTAGAACACTGAGAATGGAGGGATCACGCTGCTCATTATGTAAGGAACAAAGTACATAGAAGTGAGGCTACCTAAAAAGCCCATTCTACTGAACTGTTAATTCTGGTGCGCTCTTCTGGTACAATTCTTCATCCCAATGTATCAGTACAGGAGTGATGGGGTACTTCCCCAGTGTGGATGAAGATGATAAACAGCAGTCTTTTCCCAAACATGCACAAAGCTTTGCCAAGAATAAGCAGTGTGAACTTAACAGGGAATTAGGTAGTTCCAAATCTTGCTCAGAAGCTTGCAGGTAATTCAAGCCATTACCCATCTATATCATTTTGTTGAGGAAAACATAAGGAATCAATACAAGGACAACAGTTATTCACAAAAAACCCAAAAAAAACCAACAAAATCCCCCCAAAAGAAAAAAGCACTAAAACGCCTGCCAGCAGCAGAAACACCAGAATAAAAAGTTTGGCACCCATACCAAAACAAAACCCCATTCTCATTTAGAGAAACTGTCAGCAGCACTAACTCCTACTTCAACAATAAAAACAAACATTTGTTTCTCGACAGAAATCTGTTCTGCCAAGGAAAATCTTATTGTAGGACAGCAAGTACCTTACTACAATCCTAAAATCAGTTCAAACCCTAAAGTCAGGAGAAACTCTATTAAGAAGGCCTACAAATTGAAAGGCTGATACTGAGTTAGAAGTACTTTTACCCTTACGCATAATCAACAGTTCAATGATACAAAGCACGATCTCCTGCTTGTTTCCCCTAGTGTGGTTTATAGAATCTAGAAGTATTTGTGATTTCCCTTCCCAACATTACAATGTGGGCACGGGGGGAAAAGAACACACATGATGGGACAGACACAGGGAAGGAAGATGGATAACCACGAAAACAGTGTGCATTTTCTCACTCATTTTTTCCAGTTTGGCCGAGTTAGCTTCCCCTACTATTTTTAGTTGTAACATCTACAATGGTTACTTCAATTATAAAATGGGTTAAGTTGCCTTCTGTGACATCTAAAAATAGTGATAAAATTATACTTCCCCCTCAATAATGTAAAATCCCTTCTGAACAGGCAGTTTATCAGAAAGTATTCCACAGTCACAGAGGGAGAGCTCCCTTAAAACATCCCTTCTTTCCAGCTTCATCACTGCTCTCGCCTGTCCTAATGCCAAGATCTTGTGCTGTCTACATCTTGCATTTACCAGAATAAAAGACTGTTGTTTCTCCCTTCAATTAAGTCACTGGGTTCTGTATGTTTATAGAATATCCCATATTAGACAAAAAGCTATTTTCTTTTAAAAAGGCAACCCTCCAGCCATTACTTCTCAATATCCAAATAGCAAGTAGCCTCATTATACAATAATGCAGTTAAATTACGTTATTACTAGTGAATATGCAGCAACGTAGTGTTTGACCTACATAGCTTGCTTGTTACCACAACTCAGAACAAACAGATTTAAGTCTTTCAAAAACAATAATCATTTCAGTAGAACCCAGAAAACAAGACCTCCGAAGTGACTGAGCCACCAAATGCAGTTTTAAGAGAGGTTTGGTATTAACATGGTCAATACAACATTTCCAAAAGCAAGTCAGCTGAGAAGTTTGGAATGGAGATGAATAACAAATCTTCCCCGACAGTTCTTGGCAGGACAAGTTCTTATATTACGGACCAGTGAGAAAGCTAAAACTATCAACGAAAGAAGAGGATGTCTTTCACAAGATCGCACAAAAGCAGAAACAGCAGAAAATACTTACAAGGCA
Organism: Cuculus canorus; assembly: GCF_017976375.1. NCBI lineage: Eukaryota > Metazoa > Chordata > Aves > Cuculiformes > Cuculidae > Cuculus > Cuculus canorus. The sequence continues at coordinate 51,663,525 of NC_071405.1, forward strand.
GCACAAATACAAGTATTTCAAATGTAAAAGTGAGAATTCCCTGCTGAGTGTAATTAAGTTTAGGAAACAAATTTATCAACACATTAAGAGATTATGGGAAAGCGTCAATACATGAAAGTTTGGATTAACCATACACTGCTCCGAACAGCTCCCACCCAGCTTCTAAATAAACGTCTTCTCTGATACAATGTTTGAGGGCTGAAGAGCATCAACCTTACAGCTTCATAGTATGGGGTACTGCTAATGAAACTCCATTGTAAACATCCTGAAATGTAAGCTTTTTATTCTAAAGCACACATTTATCACCTATCACTGTATTTTATTGTGAAGTTTCAGCTTCCAGACCATTTTCTGCAGAAAATTGGCAATGGGAAACTAGGAAGCCATTTTATGCTGAACAAAATCAGAAGTTGGATACCGATTGTCCACTTCTCCCTACTCACTTCTACCTACTGAATATCACCATTGCATAAGAATGTCATCAAGCATTTTGATATTTTGAAAGCTTCTCAAAAATCTCACTCAAAAGAGCAAGTTCTGAGAAAGCAAGACAGGCCTTTATAAAGGAGCAGCATTTGAAGCGTTCCTATGCAGTAGGGCACATGAAGAGCACATAGCTGTACATAATACTTCAGATGAAACTATACTTTTCAGTAGACAGTTCTCTGTCAGTGCAGCCCACGGTTTTTCTAGGAGAAAGAATTTCTATTTGTTTCATGGCAGTTTTAGGTCATGTTTGCTCTTTGGCTCTAAAAAGACAAAAAAGTTTCACTTTCTTAGAAGTTTACCCCAGTGTGGTTTTAGTATTTGCTAAACCTTCTCATTAGATACAACATAAACTAGCTGTAAAAAAAAATCAAGTAACTATAGCATAGTTACATGTTTCAATTAAACAACACCGGACACCTGGCAATAAAAATTTCCTAGCATTTTGAAGGTTGGCATTTTCAATTAAAAGATGAATTAGAAGTCGTGAGATATACAGACTCTAGGAAGAAAGAAAAGCAAGACCTCAGAATAATGAAAAAGGGATAGGAGAAACACATGCTAAAAAGGAACTGTTTTGCTGGTTGTGGAGTAGATGGCAACTGAGAGAAGCTACTGCTTCAGCAGCAATGAAATGGCATTCAAGAATAAACAGAACTGAATTCCATCTTGCCTGCTCTGACCTGTGTGTCCTAACTCAGCTCAGTGACACCTTAACAGCACAAGTGGCAAGTTATTAGCAAGGGAGATAGGGACTTAATTTCTCTGGAAGAATACATTTTAATAGATAGTCTCTGAAAATAACCAAGGCCATTATTTTCCACATACCCAAAAGCAAGAGACAATGCAAAACAAACCGACGTTCTGCTATAGCTGGGACAAAAAGCTATTTCTTATTGCAGGCTAAGCCTGGAGAGGAGATGGAGCAAGAGGGGAAGAGGCAGCCCGTGGGTGCACTGATGGGATCCTATAGGCAGACAGCTGGAGAGAAAGATGTCACAGGGCCATAGGATAGTTTGGGTTGGAAAAGACCTGAAAGACCATTGAGTTCCAACTCCCCTGCCACGGGCAGGGACACCTCCCACTAGACCAGGCTGCCTAAGGCCCCATCCAACCTGGCCTTGAACACCTCCAGGCATGGGGCATCCACAGCTTCCCTGGGCAACCTGTGCCAGCGCCTCACCACTCTCGTGGTGAAGAAATTCTTCCTTATGTCTAGTCTAAATCTGCCCCTCTCCAGTTTATATCCGTTCCCCCTCGTCCTACCCCTACAAGCCTTTGTGAACAGTTCCTCCCCAGCTTTCTTGCAGGCTTGGAAGGTTCCCGAGGCCGCGCTGCAAACCGCCCCATGCCTCAAGGTGTTAACAAAGCTGCGGGCGAGGGGCTCATGTGACGCTCCTCCAAGGCCGGCCCGAGCCAAAGAAGGTTCCGCGCCCTCCCCCGGGAGAGGCGCCCCCGCCCGGCATTGTTCACGCGGCCGCACCGACTCACCCGGCTCGGCGGGGCCCCGGGCGGGGCCGGGGCAGACAAAGGCGGGCAGCGCGGCGTCAGGGCCGCGGGATCGACGCCCCCTGCCCGGGGCGGTGGCTCGCGGGGCCCGAGCGAGTCCTCCTCTCGCGGCAGAGGCGGCCGCGGGGCGGGGTCAGCCCGGCCCCCGCCGCCAAGAACCTGCCGGGAAGATCCTCCCTCCTCATTGGAGGAACGAGCCAGCAGCCTGGCGACACCGTCACCGCGTCTCGCGTGCGGTGCCAGCGCGCCCAAGGAGCCGATCCACCGGCAACCTCTCCGGCCCATCCCCAACATTCCGAGATGCTTTTCCTGTAGGGACAATAGCGATGGAAGACGCTGGTATGGTGAAAACTGGGCGCCGACAGCTTCCTCCCGAGAAGGGCGAGAATGCAGGGCTGTGTTCCTTCAGACATCTTTTTAGCTGAAAGGAGAAGCCTATTCCAGGCACCGCAGCACCAGCCGTGCTCCCCACAGAACCATCGCCCAAATTACTTTGTCTGCCATGTCAGCCCCTTGCCTCCTCTCAACAGAGAGGCACGAACGTAGAAACATAGAATAGTTTGGGTTGGACGTCCCACTCGATCAGGCTGCCCAAGGCCCCATCCAACCTGGCCTTGAACATCATGAGGGAGGGGGCATCCACAACTTCCCTGGGCAGGTCCTTCACTGTACCTGTTCCAGTGCCTTGGCACCCTCATCATGAAGAAATTCTTCCTTATGTCCATTCTAAATCTGCCCCTCTCCAGTTTATACTCATTGCCCCTAGTCCTATCACTACCAGCTGCACGCAACAGCTCCTTCCTTTCAGTGTTTGTTCACAGCAGCCAAACTATCATAGAGACAATCCCAAACAACGCCCAGCTGCTCAGGTCAAGAGACTCTTCATTCAAACAAGCCACAGCAACACTGCTCACTGCAAGGCAATGTTTAGTTTAAACACAAGGATACAAGGTTTCCCTGTGTCATGCTTTAGAACTCCACTGGAACAGTCTACAACAAAGCATTAGCAACAGCAGCAACCCCCCATTAGTCTCAGACTATGTTGTCTGGAAACCAACCATTCTGCTACAGATGCAAATGGAGTTAATACCATCCTGCCCTGGCAGAGGCCTCACCAACTATTTACATTAAATTGTTCACAAACAAATTAGTAAGACAAGCTTTACATTTCTTTCAAAAACCAGAAAGAGACAGGTACCATGGAACAGAGAAGAAAAAGGAAGGGGGGGGGGGGAGGGGAGAAGGGAACCAGCTGATCACTGACCATGAGTTTGAAAACCCCAATTAGAAGGTTTAAAAGTATTTACAACTCTCTATTAAGGGTCCCTCAAGTAATAATCCCACACAAATAAGTCTTCCAAATTAGATGCATAAGATTGAGAGACAGTTCTCTACTCCATGAAACATTTAGAGCAGTTTCTAATTATATGTGCTGTTCAAGATATTCATAAGTGACCTATAAAAAGGGGCGAACAGAGGTGTTACAGTTTGCAGACAACAATCAGGGTACCAAGAGGAAAAAAAAATATTCACTAAAAACACTTACAACATACCAAGTGAATTTCAGCTGTAAATTTACACCTAACACACACAGCAATGCACAAGACAAACAAATCTTAACATGGCACAGGAAGCCAGCTTTTCTGAGCTTACTATGAAATAGGAACAAGACCTTCCCATCCTAAGACACCACTATGAGAGTATTAGTTCTACTGTGCAGGCCAGATTTTCAAAAGCATATGCCCAGATTGCGTAACTGGCCCACATCAGGCCAGGACAAGAGCCAGCATAGAAGTTATGTCCCACCAAATACAAGTCTTACATGTACAAGAACCAGGAATCATGCTCCATTATCACACGTTCACTTTTCATACTAGCATATCAAACGACAAACCTTGCATCAGAACAGATATAAAGCAGTCTGACTAACTCTAATTGCCAATACTTCTAAAATCCAAGTTTCATTTATATATATGCAGGTATCACAAAAATATTTCTTTCCATAAGAGGTCCCCTAGTTAACGTTTCTCACCTTGTATTCTTCAGAACTACCTTCAATATATCTACAACAATTCTTTTAGAACCAGTTTGCTATACCTGGAAGGTCCTTTTTTGTTGATTCTGCTTGACCATGCCTCTCTCAACATTGTTCAAGTTTAACCCTACTGCAACTCTTGAATGGAGACACATTCACACATGCATGCAAGAAACTGAATCTATAACTCATAAACGGGGGAAAGCTACCAAAGCAGCAAAGTTTAAAGAAAGGTAAGCCTGTTTGGGGCAAGAAAGTCAAACCACATTCTAATTTTTTCACAATCGACTGATCTAATATTGGATGCTAAAGAGTCAAGACTATGAGGGCAATTTGCACTCAAACGTTGTTCTTTCTGACCTGATCCTCTTGCAAAGTTTTAATAATAGATTTTTATGAGTAGCCTTTTAGAATACTTCAAGGCTCTCAGCATTTGGAAATACACATCTTTACGGTTTCAAACTAATAGATGAGTTTACTGAAAGCCTATAAGCAATGCTTACTCCAATATGCAAGTAATCAATACAGAAGGTCTCCCACAGCTGGTAGCCCAGAATCCTGGCTGTTTCCTCACTCCTTTCTCATCCTGGCTGTTCCTCACTCCTTTCTCATCTGCAGATTATGACTTTAACAGCACTGCAGTTTAGTGGTAGCACTGGAAGATGTAACATCAAACACAAAACAGTAAATGAGAAAAAAAGGAAAACTGCATCACAATTAGACAGTTGATACACATTAAACACAAAATCAGTTAAAAAAATTGTAACAGATGAGCCTGGATTGTTTTTTCCCAGTCTGGAACTGAGTCCAGTGGATTCTTTCTTCCTGTGTCTGGAACAGAGACCAGTTGCACTGAAGTTTTGTTCCTCAGCCTTTGCTACACTAGTCTTTGGGTCTCTCACAGATAGAGGTCCAAATTCAGGAGGAACACTCCCCCCCCCCACGTCCCCCCCAACAACCTGACAGCTACTATCTTAAGAAATAGACTGACTCAAGACTCCAAGACTGACTCAAGCAGAATCAAAAGGAATAGAAAGGGATGAGACACCACGTTCCCGCCCAGTCTCTTCACGCTCACTAGGAAAGTGCCAACAGTTCCCGGTGGGGGATCCCGGAGATCCCAGACCAACGCCCACACCCAACAGAGCTGCAGAAATGGAGACTAGCTCACACCTTCCAATTTAAATCTGGAATCACGGAATCATGGAATAGTTTGGGTTAGAAAGAACCTTAAAGATGATTTAGTTCTAACCCCCCTGCCATGGGCAGGTGCCCCTCCCACTAGACCAGGCTGCCCAAGGCCCCATCCAACCTGGCCTTGAACTTCTCCAGGCATGGGGCATCCACAGCTTCCCTGGGCAACCTGTGCCAGTGCCTCACCACTCTCATCATGAAGAATTTCCTCCTTGTGTCTAGCTTAAATCTGTCCTTCTCCAGTTTATACCCATTGCCCCTAGTCCTATCGCTACAATCCTTTGTATAAACTCCCTCTCCAGCTTTCCTGTAGCCCCTTCAGGTACTGGAAGGTCGCTATAAGATCTCCTCGGAGCCTTTTCTTCTCCAGGCTGAAGAATCCCAACTCTCACCCTGTCCTCCTATGGGAGGTGCTCCAGCCCTCCGATCATCCCTGCAGCCCTCCTTTGGACCAAACAGCTCCATATCCTTCTTACGTTGAGGATTCCCGAACCGAATCGCCTCAATAACTCTTTTTCCCCAGTCCCTTTCCGAGGGCCGCCGAGGCCCAGCGGCTCCGGGAGGCGAGGCAGCGTGCCCGGGAGCGCTGCAGAGGCCGCCCCAGCTGCCCCCCGTCCCCCACGATCTCGAAGAGCCGCGGGGCCACGCCCTATCGCCGCTCACCTGGTGCCGGTGGGTCAGGGTTGGGGGGGGGGGGGAGAGGACTGGGTGAGGGTCCGGCTACTGCTGGGCGGCTTTTGAAACGGACAGGCCCGCGCTCACCTCGCAGTGTCCGCGCCGCCCGTTGGCTCGCACCGGCCCCGCCCGCGCCGCTACCATTGGCCCGTTTGAATCCGGCGGCCGCGCCACACGCCAGCGCCCCCCCGCGGCTCCCCGGGGATCCTGGGGCGGGGAAAGAGCTTGGGGGTCATGGAGTCCAAATGTACCTGCCCACCACTAAGTCATAGAATCATAGACTCACCAGGTTGGAAAAGACCTCTTGGATCATCGAGTCCAACCATTCCTATCTGCCACTAAACCATGTCTCTGAGCACCTCGTCTAACCGTCTTTTAAATGTCACCTCCAGAGATGGTGACTCAACCACCACGCTGGGCAGTTCCAGTGCTTGATAACCCTTCCCATGAAGAAATTTTCCCTAATGTCCAATTTGAACGTCCCTGGTGCAGCTTGAGGCCATTTCCCCTTGTCCTATCACCTGTCACTTAGGAGAAGAGACCAACACCCACCTCTCTGCAACCTCCTTTCAGGCAGTTGTAGACAGTGATAAGGTCTCTCCCCTCAGCCTCCTCTCTTCCAGACTAAATAACCCCAGTTCCCTCAGCCGCTACTCATAGCACTTGTTCTCCAGCCCCTTCACCAGTTCCATTGCTCTTCTCTGGACACGCTCCAGGACCTCAATATCTTTCTTGTAGTGAGGGGCCCAAAACTGAACACAGTATTCAAGGTGCAGTCTCATCGATGCCAAGTGTAAGGTCAGAATCACTTCTCTGCTCCTGCTGGCCACACTGTTTCTGATACAAGCCAAGATGCCATTGGCCTTCTTGGCCACCTGGGCACACTGCTGGCTCATGTTCAGTCAACTGTCTGCCAACACCCCCAGGTCTTTCTCTGCCAGGCAGCTTTCCAGCCACTCTTCCCCAAGGCTGTAGCGCTGCATAGGGTTGTTGTTCCCCAAGTGCAGGACCCTGCACTTGGCCCAGACCCTATGTAACAAGTGGCCAAGCAGCTCCTGGCTTCAGCTCCATGCAGTTGTGCTGAGACAAGGGCAGCAGAGAGGGGGAAACCAATTCCTCACTGCCTTCCCCAGCTTTGGCTCCACATGGTTGTACTGGGATGAGGGCAGCAAAGGAGAGGAGGAATTGGTTCCTCACTGCCTTCCTCAGCTCTGGTTTTGCGCAGTTGTGCAAAGACAAGGGCAGCAAAGAAATGGGAGAGGGAAACAGGTTCCTGGCTGCCTTTGCCTCTGGGGAGCCTCCAGCTGGAGGGGAAGGAGCTTTCTCTAGTGTCCTTAAAGGGATTAGAGAGATACAAGCAGTAACTGTGCTTTCTTGCAGTCCACAGTGGTGTTTCCCTTCCTTGTTTATTTGCTCCAGCTGAAGCAAGGGAAGTAAAAATTCTTAGGGGTAGGCAGACTAGAGGAAAAGGGAGAGAAAAGCATCATTGACGCAACTGCATTAATCCTACACCACCATTTCTGCCCACCATACGGCATAAGCATCACCGATTTTTTTAAAAAGTGAGGCAATTATAGTTTTGCATGACCCCAGTGAAATCCCTTCTGCACTGCTCTTCAACGGTGACATGAACAGGGATAAAGCTAAACTGTTTTAAATGGGTTTGGTACATCTTTCATCAGAAAGGGACAGAATGGAGTAGGAGATTTGCACTGTTACTGTAGTGTTGGTTATCACTGAATATTTCATTCGTTAATCAGCCTTTTTCACATTTAAACCCTTGTTTATAAAAACATTCAGCAGAATCTTGAACAAAACCCCTTACAGACAGAAAACCAGCTCAGAGCTTTTTTCCACTGGGCAGAGACTCCACAACAGTTCTAATACCTTCTGAGAAGAGGAACATCTTCTTCTGCTGTTACCATATTAAAACAATAACAAAACTGGGAAAAAAAGCAAAGAAGGAGCAGGGTAAGAGGTACTACATGTGCACAGGAATTTGCCAGGATGTGCGTAAGTGTGGATATTTGTCCCTTGATTCAAAGCCATAGTGGCAGAAGTGTGTGTTACAATTGGATAATCAAAAAAACCCAGACCAATTCTTGCTCTTTTTAAAAGAAGAAAAGCTGAGGTTCTCTGCAAACAGGTCTGAGAGCTCACCTTTCAAAGGAGAGTCCAAATAACATGCATGATTCACAACCAAAAGCCAGGCAAAGTGGTTAAAAAAAGCTAAATTTATATTAAATTATCATCAACCCCTAAAATACTGAACACAGTGGTTAAATAACTCCACAAAGTCCAATGTCTCCAGTGAGTAACATTAAACACATTACACAGGAACACACAGAAATCACTGACATTAGCTTGGGACAGACAGGAGAGAGGTTTGCTTTTTACATAGTAAATCAGTGCTCAAGAGATCATCCTCCAGTGGCCTTTCTACATTCTTAACATCCGTGCAACGAGGGTCTTCTCTTCCCCATAGCGGGGAACCATGACGCACCCCCCCAGGCAGCATCTCACTGGGGCTGTCTCTAGGAAAAAGAAACTAATTTCTGCCCACCTCACTGGCAGAGAGACTGTGGGACATTTTGTTGCATGGTTGTTAGGCTGTAGTGTGCAGGGTCCCTTGTAAGAAGCAGCAGAGAATATTTGTCAAGCTGGAGATCACAAGCACCGTGAGTTGTTGCAAAGACTTACTGGGCTTTCCTTTCCATTCTGCACTTGTGACTCAGACAGCGATTATTTTGACAGGCTGACGGAACCTCAAGTGACAGGTCTGGGCAGATGTTTCCCTTCACCCCTGTCTCATTTCAGGATTTTAGTGCACACTCACATAAGCTATTGGGGCAACACTTCCCTCCCCCAAAAGCCAAGGATACCCTGGTCTCCCAGAAGTCAGAGCCTTCCTCCCTCCCTTACCCACCCATTCACTCCCACTTCTGATACTACTGCCCCTGCATGTGGTCTCTGTTCAAATCTGTTTTTCTGCCTATGCTTAAGCTCTCTGGTGCTGTCCCTGCATGAGGTACCACCTTAGACAGGCAAGGTCCATATCAGTGATACACAACCCTTTCTCAGTTCCTAGTTGAGTCTACGCCTTTCCAAAAGTGCCTTTGCCCACCAAAAACAATGCTTCCCAGGCTGGAGTCAATCAAATAAATAATTAAATAAAAATCTAATTTTTTTAAAAAATCTCTGGGAGTAGGGAAGAGTCCCATATTAACACAGGGAAATTTCCAAGCCTTAGCTCCAGTTCATTTTCCACAGGAATATACATCAGTCAGCCCAATGGTGCACTTATGGACAGAGTTTCAAGCCACCTAGCCAGGTCAAAGAAGCAAACTTCCCCTTTCTGCAAAGCTACCTTTGCTGTAAAAGGTACAGTGAACCTGCTGGCAATTGTCATGTTTTTTAGGGGTAGCAGGACTGTTAGCGTATGAATAAGGTTAGTGCATGGTACGATGGATTTTCCTTTTTTTTTGTTTGTTTTTTTTTCACCAGCTGGAAATATATTGCATGGGGGATGCACCCTCTCCGCACCTTAAGCCATACCCATAGTGTAAGCTTTGCTCTCTTGCACCATGGGTGGGAATGTACCTGACCTCTTCCCAGGACATAAAAGAGGTTACAGAGTTTGCTGTGAGAGATTCTTCACTGGAAAGTTCTGCTTCCAGGTATATGGCTTAACACTTAATATTTTATCATGATCATATCCAGATGACCTCAGGGGTTAATATAAATTTCATTTTTGAAGAAGCACCCAGAGACATTTTCTCTTATCTTTTTTCCCCTTTGAGCAAACCGATGATAAGAGAATTCAAGAGAATATGAAAAGGTGACAACAGCCTGTGGGAGCATGCAAGCCCCAGCTCCAGATGCTGCTGGGGTTTAACTGCAAGGGTAGGATTACACCACCTAAAGGGTAAAGGCCTTGGAGGACAGAGAATAACCAAGGCTCATGCAGTTGATGGGAAAAATTACTTTGCATGAGAGCTATTTAGTGGTAACAGAAGAACTTAAAGTGCAATTCTATCTGATAACTATTTAAAATGGCCCTTAGAGCTCCCTGATTATTGTCTCCTATTCTAGGTCGAATGGGCTCAGCCTAGTAACAAAGCAGTTCTCTAACCTTCAGCACTGAGCATTCCCAAGGGAAAGTCTCGACCTAGGAATTCTCTCTTTTTCCTCATCACAGTAATCAAAGGTCCTAGAGGCCAAGAGAACAGGGACTTTGCAGAATTGGGACTGGTGGGGACTTAACAAATTTTCTTTTTTTTTTTTTTTTTTATGTATCAGCTACGCAAAGACAAGAGGAGAATTTAGGTCTTGCTGAGATCCATTTCCTCCCATTAGCTCTACAGAGCTAAGAACAACACCGATCTCTTCTTTCCGCAAGTACAACATTCTGACTCCAGTACCCACAGGGAGCAGTTCTGAAAGGGCCATTTGCTGACTCTTGGTTTTCCACAGTAGAAAAGTGTTTTAATAGGAAAGGGGAGAACATGAGCAGTGTCCACTGCCAGCAACAGACACAGTGCTCCGATATGAGCATTCCTTAAAGTTTTTACTAGCAAGGCAGTAATGCTCTCATGAAGTGAGTCATGACAACTGTGATTACCCTCTTTATGCCCTTAAAAGGTGACTTGATGCTGTGTCAGTCCCCCCTTGAGCTCCAAACTATAACCCATCTGTTCCAAGACCTCTCACAAGTCAGAGAACCCTCAACACAAAGCCTCAGAGTGCTGCTAGGGCTGGAATGGCATGGGGAACTTCTGTGACCAGGAGCTAGCAATGAGGCAGCTCTGCTCTCTTCATGGGCATCGACTGCGAACTGGACAGCACAGGACTTGCAGGTTGCCAGAGAACACAGAATCTGAACCAGATTCAGGCCAGAGGAGTCACTGCAAAAGTTAATGTGGCAGTTTCCAGGAAAAGGGAACATAAATAAACCACAGACAGTGAAAATGAGCCAAAAGGGTCTCTGGGTTCCAACCCACCCGTCCTCCCTCTCCAACCACTACAGCACAGTTGCCCAAGCTCCTTGTTGAAAGGCAGTCACAGTCTCTAGGCCTCTCGCAAGAGGCTGGTCTCTGTGCCCTTCCTTGCCTGGCAGGCAAGTCTCATCATTTTTGTGCAGAGCAGAGGCTAGGGAGGGTATGGGCATTTCCGAAGTCATGTGTACTTTAGACCTCGCTCTCGGTGGAGGGCTTGCGTTGGTGTTTCCAGCCTGTGTCTGGGAGTGAGCCACGCCGTTCAGGAGTGGCTGCTGCTGTGTTAACACTACTGCATTCAGACTGTTCTTCCTGTAGCAGCTGCTCGGTTTCGGTGTCATCCAGTGAACCAGAACTAGCCTGGATAGAGACTGTGTCTGTCTTCATGCAGACGTGGTCCCGGAGGATCCCTCCTCTGGAGCTCCGAATTTGCTTAAGGTCATCCCACTCGGAATCATCACTGGATAAAAGGCATATCCCCTCCACAATCTTGATTTTCTCCTTCGTGTAACTGTGGTCTGGAGCAGTCTAGGGAGCAAACAGATGAATGAAATAAAGCAATATTTCTGTGGAAAAACATGGCAAAGAGCAAAGCAGAGCTGGAATGTAGACAGTAAAGCAGACAGAAGGGGATCTCCATGTAAACAGCCAATGGCTTTGACTGTCACAATAGCAGAACCCATTCTAAGTTTCCCTTCCATTCTTCACCATCCCTAGACAAACCCTTCCTGCAAGAGGTCTCACTCCAAACTCCAGGAGCCTTCACATTCTGAGGAGGGGGAATGAGGATAAGCCAGCTCTTCTAATTTAACTATATATATTACGGATAGCAGGGACTAAGACCCTAAAAAGGAAGAAAAAAAATACAAACAAAATGGGAAGCAGGAACAGCCAGAAGACTCTGTGGCAAAAATAAATATGGAATTGATTCTAGGTCTGCAATATCTTTGTACATGAGTCATTCTAGATTTGCCTCTCAGGAAAGCACAGCTGGAATACCACTGTGGAGTCTGAGTCTCACAGTGATACAGAGGAAGGAGATAGAGAAACAATGGAAAGGATCAGAGGCTAAAGGGACCACACTGAGATTAAAGCAGTGAAATCTGTCTAACCTGGCTGACTGACAAATAAGGAGCATTAGAACATCTGATCTATCCCTGAGGAAACGGGCGTGGGGAAAATATACATCTAGGTATATCTAGCAGCAGCAGAATTAAGAGAAAAGTGGAAAGGATTTAGATTGCCAGATAAATAATCCTGGCTTACTCTTAGCAGATAAGACTAAAATGGCAGGAAAGTTTGGGAAATCTCTTGGATAGCACCTTTGCAAAACAAAGCCACAGAAAACGACCCTTTGCATAAGACTTACTGTGATCCCTGCTAGAGGAACTATGTGATCTAACAGGTTATCATAAATACCAAAATTATCTTTTTCACATCTCACATACTGAGTATGAGTAGCCAAAGCCAAGACCAAAAGATTTGCCACAGAAAATTATTTATACTTTCTTGACAGTAGAGCTGGTTTAAGGACTTAAAAGCAGGGGAAAAAAACAAGAAAGAGCAATTAGTATGGGACAGTGCTTGAGCCACACAACAGAGCTTGAGTGAGGGAGGCAAGATCAAACGCATACATAGAGTAATGATACCTGACATGAGATTGTGGACGAAAATCAGAAGAGGGAAGATGAGAAGCTATCTGAGTGATAAGAAAGCTTCTGAGGAGAAAACAGAGGAGAAACTAAGTGCTGCAAGATACCAGATTAAAACCTGCCCATCCTGTAGATCATAGGGTGGACCTCCACAGAGTCTCGAAAAGTGCCCCATTTAATAAGGGCTCCAGTTCTCTCCCAGTCCCACCCCTTCCCAGGCAGTGCACAGGCAGGAGCCACATTCTTGTTACCAAACCCCTTCTGGCTGTCTGGTTTCCCTGGTGACTGTCCAAAGCAACCTTGGTATAACAGTCACTAACCAGGACTGTGTCCAGAGAAGACAATTCCCTTTGACTCCTGCACTTGGAGAGCCAGCACCCAATGCAAATTAAACACGAGACACTGTGGGAGCAGGGAAGAAGCAGAGAGCTAAAGACAGGTCTAATTCACTACAACTCCCTGGGGAAGAAGTGCTGCTGGCTGACCTTCGTAGAAGTCTGAGCAATTCCCTGAAGCTGTCCTTCTATGTCCTAGATGTAAATGCTGACAAGTTGCAACATTTTCACATGCTAAAACCTGTAATACTCAACAGCAGCTTGAGCTGGGCTCCCATGTCCTTAGTAGCAGCTCTTACCTCTTTCTTATAGCACAACTGGTTGTACATAGTTGGTTTGGGAATCGCTTCAATCTTCACCTCCTGGGTAGATGTCCGATATGAGGGATTACTGTAGGTTAGGTTGCCCAGGACAGGGTCTGTGAACTTGGACTTATTATGCCTAGAGGGAGAGAGCTGTCAGAAAAGACACAGGGCCCTACTGCCAGAATCTAAAGTTTCCGCTTGCTCAGTGAGTGGTAAGCTCCAGCAATCTTCACTGTCCGTTAATGAGAAAGAATGCTGGCTTCACTTGGCTCTTCAGCTACTAGTACATTCACTAGCTACCAGTAACAGCAAGGTACTGCCGTGTAACCTCAAAAGCTATACTGGCAGTAACTGGTGAAGCTATCTGGCAGAAAGTACATAAGCTCACATGTACTATGAGCTATCTCCACAGCTCATAAGCTCTCTGCAGAAAAATTAGCCAGTAAGGCTTCAAATAATAGAGATGAACGCCCAACACTTCTGTTGTGGTTTGAGCTAAATTAGAGTCAGTTTTGTGACTAACTCAGGTGCTCTAAGTAACTTCATCCTCTGAAAGCTAACTGCATGTTTTTCAGACAGTGTTCTTGGCTGTCACACAGGGCATTTTTACGCAAAAAGGCCAACGCTTATACTTATCCCTGTAGTAACCAAGACCATCCCCAAGCTAGTGAAAAAGGGCGGCACTTTCAAGGGGGGGCAGACAGGACAGGTGACCCTAAACTGACCAGAGCATCCCATCCCATAAACATTATACTTGGTACAAAATTGAGAGACCACAAGGGTCTGCCCTCTTCTGCAATGGCCCATGCCCAGCGAGAACCTCGTCTGTCCGGTTGCTCTTGATCCTGGATCCGTGCATTCCTGAATCCAGTTCGTGAGCTCAACTCCCTCCTAACCATGGACCTATTCCTACGTGTCTCTCTACAGTATCCGTGGTGACGTACAGTCATCGAAGGGTGGGGGCGTGATCTCATGTATTTGTATATATTTCATTACTTTCTAACTATTTTCATCATCATCATCAGTATTATCATCATTTCATTAAAGCTGTAGTTTTAGTTTCCAACCCACAAGTCCTTTTCCTCTCATTTTCCTTTCTGCCTTTCCCTTGGGCAGGGGGGATTTGGGAGCCCAATTGCATGTTTTAGCTGGTGAAATTTAGCTGGGCCAGGGCTAAACTGTGACAACTTCAAAGGCACAGGACTCAAACCTTGCAAGCAAAATCATCAAACACTGTTTCCAATAGAGAACAAAGGGATTGTAGAGGACAATAACAAAAGATTAGGTGCCTTCAGCACCTTTCTTCTCCTACAACCCTAGATTTTAATATTGGCTAGGAGATGGGGGAAAAGATCCACTTACCTATATATAATTAAAGCAGCAATAAGCAGCAAAATAAACAAGATGCTGAGAAGACCTCCAATAATGTAGCTGACATGCAGTCCTTCTCCTGAAAGTGAACAGCAAGGGTAATTTATGCACTCTCCTTAACTACTACTGGATAATACTGACTTCAGTGTAACGCCTAACGCAGAGGTTTTACACCATATGCAAATATGTGAAGTAAAATGTCTGAACACCAAGTTTTAGCAAAGGGTTTTGTTTGGCTTCATATGAAGCTAAACATGATAACCCTTCCTCCCACACAGACCCCAGCAAACCAAGGAGAATCGAAATCTTTGTAATGGGGTTGGATAGGATGAGTCAGATCCCCTTTCTGACAAGTTACTCCTGTAGTGGGAAGCAATCACACTAGTCAGCCATCTTCAACTAAACACAAAAGTGAACAGTGAAGAGTATCATTAATGGGAAGAGCCCAATGGATGGGGTATGGGATGAAAGAAAATAGAACTGTTCTTCAGAGCAAAGTGTTGTTTGGGAAAATACCCATACAGGCTAACAAATGTGTGTGCCTGATATTCATTCTTAGACACACTTTGCTTTGCTCAGAGGGCATTCTAGTAATTAAAGTCTGAGTTTCAGAAATCTGAGTGTTGAACACTATGGACTGGAATGCCATGGGCACATCTGTAGGAACAACCTTGGTGGAGAAGAGTTAAAGAAAAGGAACTCACCCATGGTTGCCAGCACTGCCTCGTTGGCATGGGTGCACAAGCCTCGCCTAGCATCTCTGTCAGAGCAGCTGAATGACAGAAGGACAGTTAGTAACTGAAAGTTGTATCAACTGTATCAAAGGTATCAAAACAGGATGGAACAGGCTAGCACAGACACCCCTTTCCATTTACAGTTCAGCAACAGGAGCTCTCTTTTCTCTTCTCCAGTATCTTCCTGTACGCAGAGAAGACAGGACCATACACATATACAGGGGGGTTGTGCGTGTAAATAACACATATCAATTATAGGTTTGCAATGTCTTTATATACAAATCATTCTAAATTCAGCTCTTGGGTTACAGAGATGCATGCACATACCTATCTACCATAACTCAAATTTCAGCATTGGTGCTGAAGCAAAAATCAGAACATTCCAGAGACAGCACAAAGATCTTTCCGTCCAATACATCATACTCAACAAAGGGGAGGCTTTGCCTTGTAAACAACCCAGCCATATATTACAGAATGTACTTCTTAGCTGGGCAGTAGGAATAGCAGGCTGTAGGGAATTAACAGAAAAAAGTCTCTTAACTACCTTCATTGTAATTTAAATGATAGAGCTGCAAAGATTCTGTTCTGTCCCAGACAAGTTATCTTTTTGTGGCCAAGGCAGAACCACTTCTTCAGATATTAGGTCTGAGATGTGACAATAAATTAAAGCAACAAACTCTCCTGTTCTCCCAGCATTAAGTTCTCAGAATTACGAGTTCAGAAATCAGTTGAATGATATGGTCTCAGGAGGATTTTAACACTTCACCGCAGTCAGCCTAGACACACATTTCAACACAACAGACAAGAAAGATCTCTGCACCTCTTGCAAGCTCAACAGTGTTCTGTATTCTTTGTTAAAATGGTTTTCCCCACTATGTACATGAATTACGGAGCTGGAATAGCCTCTTTTGGCTAGGGAGAGGTACATTTGGATGACAAGAACTAGGGAGGGCTTGCACGTTCCACCCTGCACAAGCTGTTACTTTCACACCCCAATTCCAAGAGAACCAGAACACTTACTTTCCTTCCACCGCTTCTAAAGATGAGAGAAGTTCGGTTGTTGAGGTATCTACTCTGCCAGGTGGCGTCTGACTTCTCTCGCTTGCACTGGTGGGTTCAGGACCAGGGGGCACCACACCGGGAACTAGAACAACAGAGAGAAATAAGCAGGACCTCAAGTTTGTGGGACAGATGAACAAGTCTGGTAAGCTATTGAGAGTTCCTGTAATGTCCTATACAAGCAGCTTCCCCATCTTCAACTCAGCTTGTCAACAGAAAGGACAGAAGGTGGCTCTGTTCCTCACAACCACCTTACTTCCACTATATGGATAAGTTTTCACAGCCTGGAGAGCTTTGGATGCTCTGATTGCCACTGCACAAGCAGTGGTAGTGGCTCACTTATGAAAGCTACTACCCAAGTGAAGCCCAATAAACTCACTAGTAGAACAGGGCCGCCCATCTGGTTCATCCGGACACGCGCAGACGAAGTCAGAAGCCCTGGCAAAGCAGAGGTGAGTGCAGCCTCCATTGTTCACTCCACAAGCATTAGTACCTGAAAGAAACAAGCAATTTTCTCAGTATGTTGCAGATGACCAGGTAGGAGCTTAGAGCAACAAACTTTTTTCCTTCTTAGCCAGAGATACTTCCTAGAAATCCAGGAAGTTACTATGCTCTGGCATATACCCTTCATCTGACTGCTAACAAAGTGATGACAATAGCCAGACACTGGTACTCTTGAAAGGGAGGCACTGGAAATAATTAGGAGCCCAGTCAACGCAGCTGCATAGATGAAAAAAAAAGGAGCTCACATTCTTCTGTTTTAGCACAATGTCAGATGAATAACACAGAAAATGACATTTACTAATCAAAGCTGTAATGGAATACCATTAAGACGTATTTGACTGAAATGTCACAGGCAGACAAGGAATGTGCCCAGGGAAGAAGCATGAACAGATTGAGTATGAGAAAGGATGCTTGACATCTACAGTAGCATGGTGGTTTCAGAATTCTTTTTGTCTCCAATTAGCACTTGCCTCAATCAAAGTCCTCCTACTTACCTGTCTGTCTCTGAGGTGATACTACAATGATATCCATCAGTCCCTCAACATTAGCCAGGACTGTCTCTTTGTTCCGCCCAGAGTATTTGTCCACTCTCTGGATAGATTTGGTTTGCCAGTCAGTCCAGTATATCCATCTATCTTGCTGCTCAGAGAGAAAGACCAAAGCAGAGAAAAATCATAGCCATTAGCATGTTTAGCCATGCAGACACAGAGTACCCATAAAACACAGATCTCCGTAGCAGAAGGCTCCAAAGGCCTTTACAATTCCTTCACCTCTTATCATAAGGAGGACTGTCTATACCCCACAAGAGTTCAGACAAACTTCCTTTGTTAGGTCCACAGAAGAATTAAGTACCTGGATCTTGGTTTTTCCCATACTGTAACTTTTCCCTGTCCCCAGGCTCCACTGTCCAAACTCATCCAAGACACCAGGGAGAAAATTTGGAGCAGGAAAATCTTACCTGTGTCAGTGCAAAAGGATGTGACACCTGGCTGACCAGCACTTGCCGTAGCTTCCCATTGAGATCACAACTCTCTATGCGATCAAGATGTGCATCCACCCAGTAAATCCTGGAGGAACAGGGAAAGAGGTGAACTTCATCTATACAATCATTCTACTTTCTAGTCAGCCACTAGCCAAGGTGGCTCAGATAAAAGAAAAAAAAAACCAAACCCCAGAACTCTACACTAATAAACCAAGCTAAGAAGGCTAGAAAAATTAATTACACTCCTTAACCCTATGCAAGTGTGAGATCATCTTTCACTGACCTCCTGGTGTCATAATCCAAAGTCAATCCATTGGGCCATCCTAGGTCAGTGTTAATCAGGATTTTACGTTCAGAGCCATCCAAGTTTGCCCGTTCAATTTTAGCAACGTGACCCCAATCTGTCCAGAAGAGGTACCTGAAGAGACAAAAGGCAAGTATAAGAAGAAAAGAACATTTCATTTAGCCTAATGAAAGTTCTAGTTATGAATTAAAACTGGCAGATTCTTCAGGTTTAAAAAAGATCATGTGGTCTGTACCTTGCTTCTCCCATCTACCTGCCCCATATTCAAATTCACTGTCCACCTGATTACATCTGCCACTCTGAGTCAGCCCCTTGCTGGTACCTGCAGGCTCAC
The DNA here is from genome assembly GCF_017976375.1 of Cuculus canorus. Lineage (NCBI taxonomy): Eukaryota > Metazoa > Chordata > Aves > Cuculiformes > Cuculidae > Cuculus > Cuculus canorus. The sequence continues at coordinate 51,681,998 of NC_071405.1, forward strand.
ACAGTACATCTCTTCTTCCACCCAACAAGCTCCTCTTCCCATCTGCCTCTGCACAGCCCTTCTCCCTGTCCCACCAATACCCTACACCTACCCCTTCTTGGGAAAGACAGCAATGGCTCGGGGCTCATCCAGGCTGTTATTGATCAGCACTTTCCTGGAGCTTCCATCCAGTCGAGCTGCTTCTATGGTATTGCGTCCTGTGTCTGTCCAGTAGAGGTTCCTGGCAACCCAGTCCACTGCCAGGCCATCTGTAGTCTTCAGACCCTGGCCAATAACAGTTTCCATGTTGCTGCCATTTAGATCAGATCGCCTGGATGGAAATCAATGATAAATGGCAGTGAGAAACAAGTAGCTCCTGGAAAGTCTTCACACCTCCATGTATGATCACCATCAATCACAGACAGAGCCACTTCATAGTGCTACCTCCCTAATACCTTATTCCCCGTAGTCTTTGGCAGGCTAAACACATCTTCAGTATTTAGTTCAGCGATACATATGATGCTGTGTACCAAATACAAGGTGTAAGTACAGGTGTATTACCAGCACCTCAGTCTCCCCAACCTATTGGTACACTCCACAGCTTACTGTGGCACAACCAGCTGGGTGACCTGGGCACTGGCCAAGCAGACAACCGGCACTCACCTGATGACATCAAGAAATACATCGGTGTAGTAAATTTTGCCATCTACACTATCATAGTCCAGAGAAATGACGTTGTTTAGCTCGGGGACAGGTATGTGCACATCTGTGTGGTCACTGGTGTCCAGTGATATACGACGGATAGAAGCACGGCTAGAGAAAAGTAGGTACGTCTCTGGAGAAGAGTCACACGTCTGGTCATCTCTCTTCAGCTGGATGCCAGTGGGGCAGGCACAGGAGAAGCCAGTGGGGTGAGGCAAGCAAAGGTGGGAGCAGCCACCATTACGAATTCCACATTTATTGAAGCCTTTAGAAACAGGGAAAGCATAGTTTAAGAATCAGTGTGGTCCCACAGACTAAAGCTTTACTTTAAAGGCTACATAAAAGCACAGCTTGCTAGCAGCTGAGTTCATCCTTACCATCCCTGCCTTCCTGGGAATCTACAGCCTTTCATACAGAGACTGCCTCCCTCTCCTCCAAGATTCATGGTGGTTACGGGCATGGTTGGGCAAGGAGAACAGGAATGCACAGAAGGGGGAGCAGTAGGAGCAAAATCTTGACCTGCATTCCTTGCTAATCAAAGTTTTCCCATGGAAAAAGGAACAGCCAAATACTGATAGATTCAAACAACTGCAGTTTAGCATTATTATTACTGCGAATGGTAATGCTGGCAGAAAGATCCAACACTGTGGGGAAGCAGCGTGACAATGCACTGGAGGGCAGACTGACAAAGAAGCTTCTGTTTCAACTTAGCTGCACACAGTGGCAAGTAAACAAAGGCATCAGAGAAGCCTGCTGAAAGTGCCTGACATATTAGGGTCATATCTTTTTTTTTTTTTAAAGAAACTAAAAAAAAAGAAAGAAAAGAACCCCAGCATACTTTTATTAGGAGGGGATAAGCTCAGAAGACAGGTGCAGGGAGTGGGAAGAAGACAACAGGGATATGATGGCTAGAATTTTGGTTAGCTTTAAGTTATACTGTCAAGAGTGATGTTCTGCTGTTTGTAGCCACAGGAGAAGCAGCGCAGTTTTCTGTAGAAGTACGTGTTGGGGAAATTCCACTGAAATGAAGCCACAGCACAAAGCAACAACTCCTACTAAAGAACAAGGAGGCAAGATGGCACTGTATGGGATACCAAAGAGCAACCTAAGGAACCTAAGGGACTCTGGCATAGAATAGTGGCGGAGCTTGATATAGTAAGAGCAACTAAAGAAGCAGAGATTCTGTAGAGCTAAGTGGCAGACATGAAGATGAAGTCTGCAATGTTTGGGGGGTAAAAAAAGACTAAAACTCAAAATAAGGTTTCAGCAACCTGCTTATAAGAAATCAGCGCTTTTCGGAGTTTTAAAAGGGAAACCATCCAATGCCAGCACACTCTGTTGAAGCCTAATAGTGCATGACTCATTGAGTTTTCCTAAGCAAGTGTCTCTGATGTGTGTGAGAATGAGGTTATCAGTGCAATCTGGTGAAAGAAATGGGATGAAGTGGGTCAAAAAGCATGCAGTAGTAAACAAACACCAGACCTATCAAGCTGGGTAAACAGAGAGAAGTGCAAAAATAATTAAACTACAGGGAAGAAGAAAAGAAAAGCTGATTCTTGAAAAGTTAGTCTATATCATATATGCTTAACAGCAAAGGACTCTTCTCAATGACCGTTCTGAAGGGCTCCCCAAGTCACCACAGACACCCACTGATTTGGGAGCAGCCTAGCAACTTACCCAGGGGCCGTGCCCTATCAACAGCTTGAATGTCCATGAGGCCAGGCAGGTTTGCCCTCACCAAGATGACATTGGCACCAGTGTCCTTGTCAGCCCTGTGAATGCTGCGAGTTTGCCAGTCAGTCCAGTAGATGTAAGAGTCCAGCAAAGTGAGGCCATAGGGATGTTGCACTGGAGACAGCAGGGTGCGGCGATTAGCACCATTGAGATCCGCAGCCTCAATCCGCTAAAGAAAGAAGTAAACATCAGACCCCACAGTCAAAACACTAATCCTCTTGCTAAAAATTACTATACCAACTGAGTACAGAGCCTAAGCAAGTGATATATTATTCAAGTCCACCCTCACAATGCCCCATACTCTCAGGAAAGCTTATGTGCCCCTTGCTCTTTTGATAGCTTGACCAAGAGCTTCAAAACAGCCTTCAGACTACCAAAGACCAAATGATAAACAATGCCAAAGAACAGAATCCGACCTCAGTGTGTGCATCAGCCCAGAGCAGCTGGGACCCAGCCTTATCCACTGCCAGACCATTAGGCCAGCCCAGGCTGTTGCTGATCAACACCGCACGTCCAGACCCATCCATCCCAGAGCGTTCCAGCTTGGCATTCTCACCCCAGTCCGTCCAGTACATATAGCTAGGGAAAAAAAGACAGCAAGTATTAGGGAAACAGAGGTCAGAAGCCCTGTTCTAAACCCTAGCTAGCCTCTTGACAATACTAACCCCATCTCATGGTACAAAGCTATTGCTCGAGGGCTGTCCAGGTTCTGCCAGACCAAAACTTTCCTCATGGAGCCATCAAGGTTGCCCACTTCAATCCGGTTTGTTCCTGTATCTGTCCAATATATCTTCCTGCCAATAGCATCCACAGCCAGCCCATCTGTAGTCAACAGACCTGAGAAAACAGCAAGGTGTATTGGTCACTGCTCACCCTTCCCACTAGTCAGGAGCTTCTGGTATTGCTCTTGTGCACCTTATCAGGCAGTTGCTTCAGGCTTTGCTTGCCCTTCCACCAAAAATTTAGAGATTATTCTACCAGGGCATCACAGAATCTCTCTTTACATGATGCATGGAGGGGAGAGGCTCCCAGGCCAAAATCTCTCTTACCTGTAGTGATGATGTCCTCAAACTGTGAGCCATCAAAGGCAGCCCGGCTGATCTTCCGCAGTGTGCTGTCTGACCAGTAAACCTTTCCTGAGTGGAAGAAGAAAGAGCAACTTAAAAAAGCCACAACAAAAACAAATCAAACTAAAACAAAATCCAACACCCAAACAGCAAACTGGGTCTCTGACTAACAACTATACCATTCAAAACAGATCCGACCAACCAGGAATAACAGCAGCACAGGACTAGCAAGCTATAATGAAGAAACAGTGTGAATTATCTTATTCCAATTCTCCTCAAAGTATGTAGGAGCACTGGCACTTCAAACTTTACACAAGGACAGAGAACACATGACATATTATCAGCTAGTCATACAGAGTCCCACATCTAATATCTCAAAATGTTCTAAAGGACAGCACTCAGATCATCTGCCTTATTGCACAACAGTGGGTTTACATCTAGCACAGCACCAAATGTTTAGAGTCTCAACTCTACGGCCGTAAAAGGCTTCAGCAAGATCTGTGCCTGGATCTTTACTCAGACATTTAGATATGAAGTCACTTGTTGCCTCTCACACAAACAGACCTTCACGAGGATCCACTCCAATTGCAATGGTGTTCTTCATGGTGACATTGACCGAGACAACAACATCTGCAAAGTATGGAATATCCAGAGAGACCATCCGGATGTCCGTCCTTCTGGCAAAGATCAAAAAGCTAGTCATTCCTGCAGAGAGTTGAAAATGGACATATGTCAGTGAGGAACAAGTTCAGTCAAATGTAGGTGTAATTTATTGAACATTCTGGAGATGACACCCGCTTCAGTGAAAAATGGGAAGCCTCAAGCAGATCTCATCTTCTGGGGATTCTGGGTTCAAAAGTTTACTGAGCATTATTGAATGCTTCTTTACATCGAAGCTGAAAAGGAGTGCACTCATAGAGGAGTTACTTCTGCTAATGCGTGTGGGAGATGGGAAATAGGAGTCGAGTTTTGGCTGCTAAGGAGAAAAAGTGGATGTGCTATGGCCTGAAGCAGAGTGCCTTCCACAGTCCTCAAAAAGAAGGTTCATGGGAGGACTGTGTAGAGAACTATTAAAGAACATAGCACCTTGTAGTTAAAAAAGAATCCCCTTCAAGATTAGGGCAAAGTGCAGGGAAAAATGTGACATCGGTTTAGTTGCCAAACATGATTTCAAGAAAAACTTCTTCTGTATCATCCAGCTACCAGTAAGTTTCTTCATAGTAATTCCCATTCAAATTGACAGTACAGGTATCAAATGGGTTTTTCAAGGTGTAAAGCAGATAAGAACATAGAAATGAATTCTGTTCTCTAACAAGGCAGGAGCAAAATATAGCTGTGATACAAAACCGCAATGACAATCCTACAGAGAAGACTCACCAGGGGAGCAGGTCTTCCCATCAGATTGCAGGTTGATCCCAGTAGGGCAGGTACAGCTATAACCTTTTGGAAGAGGTGCCAAAAGGCACAGGTGACTGCAGCCTCCGTTGCGAACTTCACAAGCTGTACGTACTATGGGAAAGAGGATGAGAAATCCATAAGCCAGTAGCACAGGCACAAAAAAGGGGTCCAACAGCTACAGAAATGCATTCTAGAATGTCCTTAAATACCAAACTGAGGGTTATTCTCATGCTCTCATATTCCACTCAGAGACTTAAGGCATTGAGGGCTGACAGATGGGTCAGCTCTTTGCAGGAGAGCTGTGCCACATACCATAGCCTGAGCAAGCTCTCAGCTCAGTGTGGCTTGGGGCGAGCTCTGTACCTGGTGGCCTGTGCCGATGGAAAACATGAATATCCATAAGATTCTCCAGATTGTCCTGCAGCGTTTCCCGAGCCTGCCCAGTCCTTCTATCTGCGCTCTGGATGCTTTTGGCCTGCCAGTCTGTCCAGTAGATTCTCTCGCCATAAAGAGTAAGTCCAAAGGGGTGAGGCAGATTGGTCCCAATCAGCACCTGGTCAGATTACCCCCAGCCCCCCAAAAAAAACATTACTAAGAAGTCACTAAGGGGAAGAGGTTTCCCTTGCCCCCTTCTGAACAACATAATGTACAGTCACAGCAAAAGAAGAGTGATGGGGCATTGTTAGCCCTGAAACGGAGGCTCCCTCATACACAGTTTGCAACTGAAAGGGAGCTCTTCTCTCCCAGTGAAAGCAGCTCAGCATATCTTGATTTGGAGATTTCCCTTTCAACTGGAAAGAGAGGCAGGGGCCATCAGCACTCTGTGCTCTAGGACTTACACTTCAGGCTCCCAGATTGCTCCCTCAAAGATGGCTTTCTTACCTTCCTCTTACTTCCATCCAGACTGGCATACTCGATGGTCTTCATGCCTGCATCTGCCCAGTACAAGCGCTGTGACTCATAGTCAATGGCTAAGCCATTAGGCCATGTCAGGTTGGAGGAAATGATCACCAAGCGGTTTGAGGCATCCATACCAGCACGCTCAATTTTTGGGCTGGCTCCCCAGTCAGTCCAGTACATGAACCTGAACAGAAGCCCAGACATAAGTGAATGCCCGCACTCCATTGCTACTATGGCCAGGCAGTATTACAGAGAAGCAAGAGAGACACGGTGTCTTCAAGCCCTAGCAGCAAGCAAAGAACAGACTAATATTGTACTCATGTCCAACCCTGAGTTCTTGTAACGTACCTAAGACCATACTCAAATTCATATACCTTCTACTGCCCATGTGACAGCCTAATAACAATAGAGAGAAAAAAGTTCAAGATAATAGTTCAAGGTCTGAAAATTGGTGGACTCCAGTCTCCACTGTTGGCCCTTTATAGTCCTGCTGCATTGGTCTTCCAGTAATCCACTCAAGGAAAGAATAGCACACTTTTATTCAAGACCTTCAATGCTTCTAAAGCAATGGACAGCAGCGTCTTCCTATCTACCCTATTCCCCAGCTCCACACAGTCTTATGATTCAGAAGCAAAATCCATTATTGAAACCATTTGGTTTTGTTACTCAATTCAGGTTTGCTTTCCATGGCACAGTTGATTCCTCAATACTGTGACACAGTGCTTTGAAGCCAAGAGGCCTTCAATGTTACAGCTTGCTTGAGAGCAGCAGTCATTTATCTTAGGAGATCCTTCTGATTGAATTCTGGTTGATAAGCAGAATTTGAATACATATTCAATATAGATGTGAAATAAAGAAATAGAAAATACCTAGACAACCTCATTCTCAACATTTTTGTACCACATCTTTAGTTACTATGTCCTCAGGATAAACAAATTAAAAAAACAGCCAGCTCCTGCAGGTTCTACAGCACAACAGGCAATTATTCCTGCTTATCTTGTTCAACTAGCATCCAAAATCAGTTCTCTTATTTTGGTCTTTGTCAGAATGTAGAACAATGGCACCAGAGAGAAAGATATTTGCACAAAACCAAAGAATCTTTAGATATGCAAGAATTGCCATGTCATCCCAGAAGAAAGAATCTCTCACCCTCCAACAGGGTCCACAACGATATCTCTAGGTCTGTCTAGGTTCTCCCATATTAGAACAGTTCTCATGGTCCCATCTGTGTTGGATACCTCTATCCGATCCGTTCCTATAAGAGTCAAGAGAGAATGAGGAAGAGATCAAAGACAATGGAATCCAGAGAGCTAAGGCAAAACCATCCACACAACAACGCATTCTCCTTATTCATCCATCTCTGTTCACAGCTGGAAAACAGGTAAGAAATGTGGCTCAAAGTGTCAATTTCCATTAGATTTCTCAAGTCACCTCTGTGGTCATTACTGGTGCAGAGTCCTGTATGAATCATAGAATTCCTGGGTTGGAAAAGATCTCTGAGATCATTGAGTCCAACCGTACCTGTCCACTACTAAATCATACCTCTAAGCACTTCATCTACCCATCTTTTAAAGACCTTCAAGGATGGTGACTCAATCACCTCCCCTGGCAGCCTCTTGCAGTGCTTGATAACCCTTTCCATGAAGAAATTTTCCTAATGTCCAATGTCAACCTTCTCTGGCACAGGTTGACGCCATTCCGTCTTGTCCCATCACCTATCACTTGGGAGAAGAGACCAACACCCACCTCTCCACAACCTCCTTTCAGTGAGTTGTAGACAGTGATAAAGTCTCCCCTCAGCCTCCTTTTTTCTAGGCTAAACAACCCCAGTTCCCTCAGTTGCTCCTCATAGCACTTGTTCTCCAGCCCCTTCACCAGTTCCATCACTCTTCTCTGAACACACTTCAGGACCTCAATGTCTTTCTTGTAGTGAGGGGCCGAAAACTGAACACAGTATTCAAAGTGCAGCCTCACCAGTGCTGAATACAGGGGCAGAATGACTTCCCTGGTCTTGTTGGCCACACCGTTTCTGATACAACCCAAGATGCTCTTGGCCTTCCTGGACACCTGGACACACTGTAGGCTCATGTTCAGTCAGCTGTTGACCAGCACCCCCAGGCAGCTTTCCAGCCACTCTTCCGAAAGCCTGCAGCGCTGCACAGGGTTGTTGTGTCCCAAGTGCAGGACTCGGCACTTGGCCTTGTTGAACTTCATTGTGTTGGTCTCAGCGCATAGATCCGGCCTGTTCAAATCCCTTTGCAGAGCCTCCCTACCCTCCTCAAGCTGATCAACACTTCCTCCCAGCTTAGTGTCATCCACAAACTTAATAAGGGTACATTCAATCCCTTCATCCAGGTCATTGATAAAGATATTGAACAGAACTGGATCCAATACCGAGCCCTGGGGACATCACTTGTGACTGGCCTGCAACTGGATTTAGCTCCATCTACCATCACTCTTTGGGCCTGATCATCCAGCTAGTTTTTAACCCAGCAGAGGGTGTGTCTGTCCAGGCCAGAGGAGGCCAGTTTCTCAAGTAGAATATTGTGAGAAACAGTGTTAAAGGCTTTACTGAAGTCCAAATACACTACTTTCACAGCCTTTCCCCCATTCATCAAGCAGTTCACCTTGTCATAGAAGGCGACTAGGTTAGTTTGGCAGGACCTACCTCTCATGAACCCACGTGACTAGCCCTGATCACCCATTTGTCTTGCGTGTGCTTAGTGATACCACTCAAGATGAACTGTATGTAACTCTTTTTTAAGTCCCCAAGGTATCACGTAGGCATGACGGAACAACCAGAAAAGAATAATTTTCCCTACACCTCTCTGAACTATGACCCTCCAGCATGGAACATCTTCAAAATACTAACTACTGCTCCCCAAGATAAACTGTTGGAAGATACATAAACATACACAATCACAAGCACTGCAGCAAGACAACAGTGGCGCTTGACTGCTACTATAAACTTTTCTACAGAATTAGTACTGAGGATACTGCAAAGAGAATTATACTAAGGATTCCACCTCAGCTGACACTTTTTCAGAAGCACATGAGATGAAACTCCACTTTTTTTCACCAGACAGAAACAGAGACATTTGGAATGAGGCAGACAGAACTATCCAACTGTTTTTCAGCTTTTATGATCAGTAACGAAGACAGAAGCCTAGTAAAACAGAGGATCCCAGTACCTGCATCAGTCCAGTAAAGCTTGCTGGTGACCCAGTCAATTGCCAGTCCAGCTGGACTTTCCAGGCTGGTGTCCACAACAACCTAAGTGAAAACAAAAAGAAAAATTTCTTAGTGAGATGAGATCTTGGGAAGAAAGCACTTGGTCCAATGCACTACCCATTCATGAACTATGTTAACTTTCAATAAGCAAAAGCAATGCTATGCAAAAGAGAGCATTAAGGACTTAGAAGTTCAATAAGTCTTACACTTTGAAAAATATCTACTTTACATGTCTGTTCAAATTGCAGCTCCAAAGTCTGAACTCTGTTCTCCTCATTTATGGCAGCATTTGCGTAAGGGCACAAGCAAAAAGCATTTCCAAGGAGAATGGGTCTTGTTCTAAATGCAGTACATAGAGGATTTAATACTTCTTCCATTCAGATTTTAAGGCTACAACAAAGAAATTGACCATGGCTTACAATCAACATGATTCATGGGCCAATTCAAGGTTTTGCATACCAGCGGGAATGCACATTAAACTTGTGTATGAAGGTATGAAGTGTTCAGTGATCTCGGGGCTCTTCTGAGCCAGAACTAAGCAAACTAATGAACAACAAATCCAGCATGAACTGAAGTTCCTCAGAAGGCCAGTATATTCCAGTGGGTTCAAATCTGATGCTCAAAGAGTCTCCTGGCTAGACGACCTCCGCACATAGCTAAAACTGTACCTCCTGGTTTGATCCATCCCATTTTGCTCGGCTGATTGAGTCGGTGCTAACATCTGTCCAGTAGACATAGTCATCCTTTGAGTCCCAGTCTAGAGCCACAGCACTGCGAACATCAGCAAGGGGGATGACATCATCTGACAGGTCATCTGTGTCAAAGCTGATCCGACGGATGTCCATCCTTCGGGCAAAAAGCAGGAACTTGTCAAGACCTGATCAAAGGTCGAAAGGTCTTCTTTTAATTTCTCTAAGTTCAACAACACAGTGATAGACACAGACAATTCCCTGCTCTATCCAATCTGAACCACTTACATCATCTCTCAGTGACAGGTCACAGTCCAGGATTTTAGCAATAGTAAAATATCACAGCAGGGGAGGGGAGGCGGGCAAGTGGAAAGCAGAGTAGTAGGAATCTGTCTCCTGAGGGTAACCAACGCTAAGGGAACAAAGTCAATCATATTCTTCAAAGAATGGCATAGACCTCCCTCCAAATCAAACAGCCATGCCATCTATTGGGAATTTAGGAAACAATTGGCCTCATTGTTCCACGTGGTTGCAAACCAAGAGAAACTCGCAATCAAGAGGACTGAATTTTCTGTTCATCACTGACACAGCTCCTATGGGAGCTTTAGGGCAACAATCAGCTGTGCCAGGGAGCATGGCACTAACAGTAGCCCTGGAATAAGGGCCTAAGGATGGAACTTCTCTGTATCCCCACCCACCACACAATAGGAATGCAGAGCACGGGAATGCATTAAAAAGGTGAAGCATCCTCTGACAGGGCCCTTAGTGCTACTACTATCTGACTATCCAGCTGCACTTCCTTGGAAGCAACTGCTGCTGCTTACTCCCATTGCCAACCCTCTGCTACCCACCAAACATCTGAGTATGCGGGCTGTGGTCCCACCTCACTTACTCTGGGCACAGGCATGGCTGCTGGTCTTGCGGAAGCCTGTGGGGCAGGCACAGGTGTAATCCTTGCTGCTTGGCAGGCAAAGGTGAGTACAGCCCCCATTGTTGGTCCCACAACGGTTTCTCCCTGCTCAAGTAGCCAAAGACAAAAACAACCACACATAAAGCAAAGAGTAAAGAAAAGAGGAAAAACACGCAGTGAAGACCCACATGGATAATCTGTCTACCCAGAAGTTAACCGAGAACTAAAGAAACATATAAACCAAAGCACCGATTCTGTTTGTAGGGCTCAATTTTCAAATAAACCATTTAACTCAATCCACTCTTAGAGCAGATTATGGCAATCAAAGGGAGGTGTCAGTCAATACTACAGACCACTTAGGATTTTCTCCTTCTCTCGAAAGAGCTCTTACACAAACAAGCCACAAGTATTTCTTACTGCTATGTCTGCACTCCCATCGGTCAGCAGGGGGAGATGTGGTAACACCTTACACCGGGTTACTGGGATAGAGGGATCTCGACTAAACTGCCAAGCAGAGCAAGTTCTGCGGCAGCTCTGGACAGAGGTGGTGAAAGTGGTCGATATGCTGGGTTCAGGCTTGCAATCTGCCTGCTTTACAGAGTGGTGGGTGGCAAGAGGTCTTCTAGTGGCTCAAATGGGTCTCTACCCTCTCTGCAGTTACCTGCTGGCTGTCGCTGAGGGTGCAGCGTGTGGATGTCCATAGGGAAATGGAGTTTATTGCGGATGATCTCCTGATTCTTGCCTGTGAATTTGTTGGCACTGTTGATGCTCTTGGTGTGCCAGTCTGTCCAGTACAAACTGTCCTCAAACACAGTGATAGCAAATGGGTGCGGAAGGCCTGTAATAGACATCCAATTTATATAATCAGGTCCAATAGGACTCAGGCTAGCAGGGAGACAAGGGAAAGATCTTTTCACTGCCACAGTCAACCTGCTCAAATCCACCTTACGCTAATATATCAGACAATTCCTTTCTCCTGCCCACCTTAGACTTGGTAGCAAACCCCAGTCCCTCAGAATTCATCCTACAGTTAAAGAACAGGAGACAAGCACAGAGACAAGAACACAAAACTCAGAGTAGCACCACTGTATTACTCTGTATTCCTTACTTATTACCCTATTATTTACCTTGGCTAATAACAGCCTTCCTATTCCGCCCATCAAGGTCAGCCCTCTCAATGACATGATGTTTGGCGTCCACCCAGTACATTCGATGTCCTGCATAGTCAATGGTCAGTCCATTGGGCCAGAAGAGGTGTGTATCCGCAATGATGCGCCGATTAGAACCATCCATGTTGGAATACTCAATGCGGGGAGTGTTACCCCAGTCGGTCCAGTAGATAGTGCTAGGGGAGGCAGGGAAAGACAGGCTAGAAAACTCATGAACCATGTATGGCACCCAGTATCACTTTATCAGAGCATAACAGTATCAGCCCTGTGACCTTGAGCATGACACTGGATCACAGCCACTGAAAAAGTGATAGCCAACAAGGTAACGCCCAGCACTTTCAGACTGGTAAAACTTGAAGGACTCAAAATAGGATTAAGACTCAGAAGGCCCCCAGCACTGGCAAGTTCCCAGAATTGGCAGTACAAAAAGAAGGCTTGACCCCAGAGGCAGCTTTTGTGACCAAGGATGGGGTTTTCACTGTCCACCTAGAAGCAGTTATATGGAGGGCTCACTGGAGTTATAAGTTTTCACTCACCCCTCCATAGGATGTAGGGCAATTGCTCGGGGCTTCTCCAGGTTCTGCCACAAAAGCACTTTCCTGTGAGTACCATCCAAGTTTGCTACTTCAATTCGAGATGTCCCAGAGTCTGTCCAGTATAATTTGTCATGGATCCAGTCAATAGCAAGTCCACCTGTCTCCAGGGGAGAATTAAGCACAGAATGAAACCAGGAGCACAGTCTGCTCAGAAAAATAGTTCCCTTTCTTTCTCGGCCTTAGAAGACAGTCCTTCTGTCTCTTCCCTCATCAGCCAAGATAAATTCACCTACTCCATCCAACCCACCTCCTTACTCAGGAGATGCACTTCATTTTGAATGCTGGGTGCTCACCCCTACCCGCACACCACAGTTAGTCCCCAGGCTTTTGCCTTTTTTGTGGTGACGCACCTGGGCTCTCCAGCCCTGTGGAAACCACCTCTTCTACATTGCTGCCATTCAGATTGGCCCTCATGATACGATCGAGAGTGACATCAGACCAAAACACCAGCTCCTTGCTGTGGTGGAAGTCAAGGGCAATGGCATTTTCCAGGTTGTTCAGGAGCAGCGTATACTCTGAGCGATGAGGCAACACTTGTCTTATATCAATTCGATTGGCAAAGAGCAGCACTGGCTCTGGCCCTGAGAATATATGGAAAGACAGCATTAGAGTACTTTAACAGGATCCTGCCTACAGTTCCCCCTCCACCAAGTCCCAGAACATAGTTTTGCAGTACTGGCAGCAAGAAATCAACTCCAAGTGCAAAGTACTTCAGAGAGCTGTTTTCACATGCTTGGCACACAGTCCTAAATTGAAGATGAGCAGTTTAAACCTTAGGAAAACATTTAGTCAGCAGGAAACAATCATTCCGGGTCCCACTTAAACCCACCTCACCTCAAACTCCAAAATCATACCACCAGGCAGGCACTTAGCAGCTGCACTATAGTCTCCTTTTACTATACCCACCTCCTAGCCATACAAACACAAATGTTCTACCACATCTTCTACCACAGACATGACACGGTTAAAATCAGCCAGATATAAACTCAGCAGGTACTTTCAACAGAGGAACAAAAAAAGAAACATAATATCAACATCCTTTATGGATTTCATATGGGGATTTACTAAGACAATTCTAATTCTTTAAATGGAATTTCTAAATTCTCAGCTCCTACATTAGAGGATCTGAGCAATAAAGCATATAGATGCCCTTAAAAAACAGCAGATGTCCATACAGCAGACACTCACAGTATTCAGGACTGGAGACCAGCACCACGGGGCACTCTACAAGGATGTGTGATACAACATTACTGACCGAAAAGATTAAGACTTCCTGAACAGGGACAAAGGCAAGAAGCTGTTTTTGTCCCAGGGTCTGGGTGACCAGGAATGACAAGGGACTAGGAAAAGAAGGCAACGGCTATCTTGCTGGCAGGGGAAAGGAAACAGCGAAGTATCCCTGCATTGTCAAAATCACACAAAATTTCTACAGGCATTCACCAGCATCTTGGGCGTATATAACATAAATCCAGATACTCCCTTTGCCTCACGTGTTGGCTTGGCGAACAGTGTAATGCTGCCAATGAAGCACTAAAGACAAAACTATTAAGACTGGACCAACACACACAGAGCAGAAAAAGGCTCAACTCTTTACCCAGAGCTTTGCAGCTACGCTTGTCCGGTCGCAGCTCATAGCCTTGCTCACACCAGCACTGGAAGCCTCCTTCACTGTTGGTGCAGCCTTGGCTGCAGTAACCTTCCTCAGCGCATTCATTCACATCTGCATGTTACAGACAAAGGGAAGAAGTTACCATTAGATCATGAATAAGCCGGACAGTCTCACTGACAGCTTGCTTCTGCTTGCATGCTCCGATTTGCACCCTATCATAACCATGAACTTCAAGCACATCAAAGCAGCAGGGAGGAGGCTACTGCTTCAAAAACTCACCTTGGCATGATCGGCCATCTTCCAGGAGCCTGTAACCTGTGTGGCAGGTGCACTGCACTATTCCTCGCACCATCTGGCACTTCTGAGCACAGCCACCATTGTTGACATTGCAGTTCTCCTCCCCTGTTCGTGGACCTAAGAAAGGAACATGCAAAGATAACTGAGCTGAAACTACAAGGGAACTGCTTGTGTCCTCGGCTGCGAGGAAGCAATCGCCCTCCAGAACACGCTGACCAAGAGGAGGAGAACACAAGCTGTGCTGGAAGCTGCCTCCTCACAGAACTCTACCCTGCAGGCCACAACCAAGGGGGACAATGACGCTCAGAATATGCTTTTAGGATTCACTATCTCTGCAGATAAACTTTGATACCTAAGATCATAACCTCATTATCCCTTGTCTGCGGTATGTAATTGGTGAAGCAACCAAGGTAATTTTCCTCAATTTTCAACTCTCTCATTATCACAACTCAGACTTTCTTCCTTATAAACATCCTTCAGCTACACGAGATAGACTCCCACACATCACAGGGTCTCCACTGATGTTTAAGACTGAACCTGGAGAACTTACGGCAGTTTTGATGTGGGCTCTCATCACTGCCATCTCCACAATCATTTGCTCCATTGCACAGCTTCCTCTGGCCAATACAACGCCCATTCCCACACAGAAACTGATCTGGGGCACACTGAGGGGTTCCTGCAATACAAGAAAGAGAAAGTAAGCACACCACAATTTACTGAAGGAATAACAGTTATGGTGAAGAAAAGGATACAGAACATTTTCTAATATTTGCTACAAACTTTACATAGAAGCACAAACTGAGGATTTCCTCTTTCCTTGAATTCAGCTCATCTCATATTCCTTACTGTTCCACATATCTTTATGCTGATTTGCAGGCAGGGAAGCCTGCAAACTCTCCTCCAAACTTAGTCCAATGTTGCTTTACTGGGAAGTTCAGCTATATAGTTTCTCTCAGAATGACTGGAAGTTATTGATATGAACTAACCTGGCTTAGTTCCCTTTGGTTTCAGATTGCACAACCCTACTCACTATGTGCAAGAGAGGAGTCAGTTCCTCATCTGATATCTCATCCCAGCATGGCTATGGACCTTAAACCTGCCTAGGAATGAGTGCCTCGTCCAGCCCAAACTGCACTATGACAGACCTGGAATGAGATTTACACATATCCTTGAAATCTGAGCTCTGGCAACAGGATTTCACACATGAGCTACATGCTTCAGCTTCTGCTGTTGGCAGGGAGACTTTGCGGAATTCTTGTAAGTAAAGTAATGCTGCCTGTAGGGACTTTGCCAATCTGATTGTTTCTTCAGCAATAACTACACTGTCCTGTGGCCTCTTAGTTCTTGCACCTCTTCAGCTGACTCGGTTAGTGGTTTCCAAATCATCACTCTCTGATAATCCCAGGAAGACAACAGGACAATATAATTATCAGCAAAGAAACAATTAGATTGGCAAGCTGCCTTCAAGCACAAAAAGGGTAGTTGTGAGTAAGTACAAATAAGAAATAATAGACACATCAACTGGGAACATAAAGCCGAATCACATGTAGATTCACTTTTTAGAGCAGAGGAATGCTTTATGTGAAGGATTCTGAAATTTGGACTGCATTTATTGTATCAAAGAAAGATCCTTACATCAGCTGATCTCCTAGTATTCTAGGAATCTTCTCTCTCTGGCCAATAAAAATATAATTCTGCTCCAACTCCAAGAGTTGACACAGGATTTTAACTCTTACTACAGACACTGAGTCAGCACACTATTTTGCTTAGATAAGGCAGTACACATTCTGCTTGGAACCACTGAGTTAATTTTTACCTGGTACCATCATAGATCTATGGCAGAACTGCACAACTAACCTTGCAGTAACAATAGCTGTAGTGCACCACCTTGGGTTTGGTTTGAGGTGGAGAGGTTGAATTTCAGTGGCTCTGGAAGTTTGATTTGGCTTCTGGGTGGCAACTGTTCTTTCAACACCTCTAAATACCTTTGTTATCAGGAAACGGGGTTAGCAGCTTGTCTTTAAATACACTTGCTGACCCATCTAAAGCAGCTGCTCTCAAACGGCTACAAAGTGTGCCTCTCCAGGCCCTCTGAGATACTCTGTCCTTGTAGAATACCTACTCTCCCCTCCTCAACAGGCCCAAACAAGGGGTACAGTTTCATAAACCCCTTTTGTCACCACTAAATCCACTGTTTAAAATACACTGATCCAGAAGGGTCACAATGCACAGCTGGGCTCCACTCAGACAAATTCACAGACCGGTACACACTATTACTCAACAAGACCTATAGACATCCTGAAGGAATTAAGGAAAATGGGAGGTTCTAGACATTCCTTGAATCCTACCATAACACTAGGGTCTGTTGAAACCCTCTTCTTCTTCTATAACCACTATAATATAAAAGAACAGCTATATGCAAAATGATTACCAGAAAGACAGACTCCCAAGCAAATATCCAAGGGGGAAGCTGACACTCCTAAACTCTAAAACAAAGGCTTCATCCTTCACTTCCACAAAATGCCCTTTTTGATTCCACTGCCTGCTAGAACTGCTTGGCAATTTCACAAGTGAACATGAAAGCTATCCAGAACTATCTAGAAAGCATGAATTCGACATAGCCCATTTGACAAAGGTTGTAAATTTGCACCTTATTAAAGCATCGAAGTCTGAATGGAACTGTCTCAGAGCTCTGTGGTAATTCATAGTATAGAGGCAGGGAAGGAAAATACAGAGATCTGATATTTGACCAGAAAACACCATCACTTAAGTCAGTTTAAGCATACAGACTTGCACCTGCTGCAAGCATGTAAGACAGCCTATAGATCCTATTCTTCATGAAGGATGGAAACTCTAGGTGGAACTCGGTAAAGGATGAAAACACTAGCTATAAGCAGCAAAGCAGCAGGCCAAACCTGTGTTCTCACAGTCCTCCTCATCACTGTTGTCAGAGCAATCATCTTCCCCATCACAACGCCAGGACAGACGGACACAGCGCCCTGATTTACAGCGGAACTGGTCAGCTGTGCACATAGACGTAGCTGAGAGACCAAAAAAAGAACATTAGATAAGCAAGAAGGATCAGGAGAGACCTAATTCCAAAGCTAACAGATCCAAACACTCTTTTGAATCTACAAAAATGAACGCTTCCACCAGTTCCCAGCACTCACTGCAGTTCCTCTCATCTGACTGGTCATCACAGTCGAAGTCTCCATCACACCTCCAGCCAGCATTAATGCACAAACCACTGTTGCACATGAATTCCCCAGAGCGACAAGGCTGGTGAGATGCTGCAGAGACAGTAAAGAATATAAAGAGCAAACTCAGACCAATGTAAGATCCAATGTAACATGTCTGGACTCGATGATCTAAGAGGTCTTTTCCAATCTAGTGATTCTATGATCCTACGATCCCCAAAGGCCCTCAGCACCACCCTTACACTTCACTATTGTGGAACTTGGTCCTGAACAGACTCCTCCTTAAAACTGCTTTAATTTCTGTGCACAGAAGTGTGCTGACTACACAGTGACTCCCATCACTATTCTCACTTTCCCAAGTTAAAAAAAAAAAATTACATGAAAGAGCCGGCCTATACGTGAACAATTAGATTCTGTCTGCACTGCAACCCATCTTTAGCCAATGCAAAATCCATTTAAGTTTGCAAGTCAGATGTTAGGACCAGTATATCACCCTGTACTATCTTACAGCAGTCAGATTCATCAGACCAGTCCCCACAGTCATCATCGCCATCACAGTGGTAGATGTCCAAGATGCAGCGTCCATACGCACACTGGAACTCCTCCAGACTGCAGGTGGCAGCCGGAACATCTGATGCTAAAAAGAGAATCAAAGAAAAAAAATGCCTGAAGTGGCAGGGCACATTCTAGTTTAGACGCAACCATTTCAGTCAAATAATGCACTAGCGAGTATACAATGGAAAGGTGTTGGAAATTACTAGCCATGCCTGCATATGTCTGCATGACTTTTATTACTGAGAAGAACTTGAATACTGCTTGTGTTTCACTAAGGGGCTGGTTAAAGCTATATACAAGACACTTGTGCAAACAATCCACTAAAAATAATAATAATAAAAAAGCATTAATATATAAAAACTAACCTTTCAAGAGTCATTAAGTTTTAGAGAGAAACAGCTATGAAGAAGGAAGGGTTGATGGGAAAACAACAAAAAAGTTGAAAGTGTCACCTTCAATCTTATGCTTAAGACACTATGTCTCAGTGCTCTCCAGAAAGTATTTAAATTGTTTATTAAACCTGAAAAATGTAGATACAAAAACAGATGGAAAAATAAAGATACCCTTTGGGATAGCTCTATATTAAGGACTGAGGCACATCAGAATGCAAGGTTAAAGTATGGAACAATTCCTTTAAAATGTTCTAAAAAATAAGCACTCGAAGCAAGCAGGCAGTGAGGTGCCCAGGTCTGCAGCTGATCTTTGAGGATTTCTCCCCTCCCTTTTCTCTCAAGCTGTCACCAAAACAAACTGTGCTTTACCAGTAAGGAGCACTGCCAGACAAGATGACCCTGGGCTCAAAAAACTTATAGACAAGGATTTGTCTACTGTTCTTTGTTCAACAGTACACTGCGTGGGAAGGGATGAAAAATATTTTGAGCTCCACAAAAGAGAATGTGACACCTCTTCTCCTACTGACTACGGAATGAACTGCATGTTTCAGGCATATGAGTCTTCCAACTGCGAAGCACTGAAAATAAATCCATTAAACAAAAAGGAAAAGAAAGACTGGCAGTCTGGGAAATGAGCTACGCCTGCCTCTCCAACCTCAAGAAGAGAACACAACCTGCAGGCGTGCAGTAAGAGCTTTCGTTCAATGAGTACCCAGTGGCTGGATAAGAAAATGTGTGTAAATGTGTGCCTCACCAAAGGAGCCTCAAAGGAGTACTTAGGTCTCCTGAAAAGAAAACAAAGTCAGTGACTTAAAGTCTCTTGTAGTGTGATCCAATTATAACACACACCCTCAAAAGAAACACACAAAAAGAGGAAAAATAAACAAAAAAGTACAGCTTAGTCCACCTTGACCTAGACAAATAACAAGCGGGACTGGTGATAAGGAAAAGATGACAACCACATGGAGAAAGATAAGAGAAAGGGAGGTAGTCAGACTGACGTTCTTAGTGAGTTACTTCAAATGGGTTATAGAGACAACTGCCAGCCAAGACTGGAGAAGCATTCTAGCGCAGAGAAGCAGAGGCACTACTTCTGAGTGCCCCTCCACTCCCATAGGAGGTAAGGTTGAAACATCTCCCCTTCGATCCCCAGGGCCTGTTCACAGCCTGCTGGGAAACAACAGGCAACAGAACGAGAAAGGGAGAGGGGGAAAGGAGAGGGAGACAGGCTGGCTTCCTCTTGGAGCCCTTTCCTGGCTTAGAAATGTTTGCAACCCCTGGCTCCCTGCCAACTCTCATTACCTGGAGAGATAAAAGACAACTCCCCCATGCATCCACTCCCCCTGCCCTTCAGGAGCTGGCGGCCCTGATCCCCCTCCCAGAGCCTTTTGAAGTTTCCTGCTATCTAGAACAAATTCTGCAAAATGCCTTTGAGAGCATGGTGGGGGAAGGGACCACTGCAACTTCCAGAGATACAAGCTGTGGGGGTCAGGAAGGGATATAATAGACTCCTGTCCCACTTGCTATGAGCCTGTGAAGGTAGAGGAGAAAACAACTGTTGTGGGCTCTCACAGTCCCTGCTCCCCATCAGTCAAATCAGCTTCCAGCTAACTTGTCCTATTGGCCCTTTTCAGATGACGTCCTGCACAAAGCATCCGAGTGATCAGAGGCTGGTCAGGCAGGCAGCCCCTGCAGTGTGCCAGCTGGGGATGTGCAGTTACTGAGTATGCTGTCAGTGGACAGAGTCTCCCAGAAATTTCAGGCAGGAATCAGACAAGAGGAAAAAGAAGAAAAAGCTTTTCTCCCCTTCCCACCTGCCTTCCAACTCCTACAGTTTTATACAGAGCTGTATTCAGTAAAGCATAAGCCTCCTGCTCAGACTCAAGGTCACAGAGCCATGGGAAGGAACAGAGAAGCAGCTAGACACCGATGAAGAACATCTGTGAGGTAACACAAGCGATATACCATCCTCTTGTGCCCTCTGGGGTAGGCAACAGAACGCAGCACAGCTGCCAGTACAGGCAGGACTAACGTGCTTTTGATCTCTGCTGCAAAAAGCGTGCCAAACCCCAAGACAGAAGCAGGTCCAAAATGCTATTTCCTGTGGTTACAAAGCAAGGAGAGCACTTACGGCAATTCTCTTCATCTGAGCCATCCTTGCAGTCTGTGTCACCATCACAGAACCAGTGCTCAGCTATGCAGCTACCATCACTGCAGCGAAACTCCTTCTCTGAGCACTTTCTCATATCTGCAAAGACAACAACATAAAGCAAGCCTTAGCTTTTCTCAAGTACCCAAGAAACAACCACACCACCCTCCTGAAGCTCCTAGGGCATCCACAAACAAGATTGCTCACTAAACAATAAATGCACGTGTCATGCAGTGCCTGAGCAAAACCTCTAACTGACACAGTGCTGGATTCAAAAGCAATTCACAGGACTTCACAATGGCATGTCAAGGAATAACAGGTCTCAAGTGATTTCTGCCTGGCAGGCAAGCCACACAGTCCAAGATCCCAAGCAGCCAGCCCTGGGAATGGAATATCCCACAAGCCCAGCCCAGACAAGTCAGCTGCGAGCCCTCGCCATACTCAGAGGATCCTAGAACTGCACAGCTGAGAATCTGTGCAACCTCTTCTAAAGCACTGGCATGGCAGCATTTGTGGGGCCACATTACTCACCACACTGCTCATCACTATTGTCGCCACAGTCGTTGTCACCATCACAGTGCCACAGGCTGCGGATGCAGTATCCATTCTGACATGAGAACTCATCTTCCTCACACTCGCGTGGAGCTGCAGGGACACAAAGGAGATAACGGTGAAGGCAAGGCAAGGCAAGATTTACCTTGCAGAACACCAAATCTGTGACATGTTACGAATCAAGCAACATTGTCCTTCAAGGACACCACAATGTTAGAGAGCTGATTTCCCTTCCTCTAACAGTACCAGGAGGGCCATTGTGAGATTTCTGAAGTCTCTCTCTTCCACTCCATCTGCAACTTAATGGCAGAGCAGACTAAAACTTGAGCACATGGGTTGGAGGAAGTACCTGGAACAGAGAGGTGGAGGCAACCAACCTGTACTGGTTTTCCAACACAGCCTCAAACCACACTCAAGAGATCCCTGCACTGAAAAAAGGCAATCTAGGTCTCTTTTTAAAGGAATTTAAAGTCTCTATCATAATCTAACAAATAATTGCTGCTAAAATTATGTCTCCACCTTCTTTTCACAACAATGCCAAAGATACCTTCAAAGAGAAGGAAATGTTCATTGAAAATAGAGATAAAATTTAAACTTCCTCTTCCGAAGGCCTCAGTATTTGCAACCTTATTTCACCCTCTTTGCCAGTCTTCTAAAAGAAACTTGTCTGCAGACCAGTGAGGAAAGGAAACGGACCACAAAATTAGCACCTCAATCCAATAGAAACCCTCCTATGGTCATGTGCTAGTCTGAACAATCCCCTAGAAGTCTCTTATTCACAGAACCTTGCCTTCTTTCTTTCATTAGTCTCCAAATCTTTTGATCACACCCTTTTCCATAGCTGTCTTCAACATGAGGGCATTCCAGCTTTTTCTGACAAACCAAAGACCAAACAGACCTAGACCTATATACCTTTTTTTGAATAGAGACTGAAATGCTGAGGGATACAGAGTCAAACTGAGTGATACAGGATATCGAAACCCTGAACCTTGCTTCCCAGCCCTTTGAGATCAGGTGCATACTGATCAAAAAGTGAATTCACTTCCACACAAGTACTGGACATAGGACACTTTGCAGCAAAGAGCTTTACTTCTGCATTTCTTAAGATGAAGTTCCTTCCACCAGAGCCACTCCAAAAGATGGTGCCCCACATGGCAGCAGTCAGCTTTCAAGGTAAGTGGTCTCTGTGCTGTGAGCATCCCTACAGCACTTCCTCCTCTGGGAGCTCTGTTTGAAGGGAGAGGATGCTGGGGACAACTCGGCACAGCAGAAAAGTCAGACAGTGTAACCTGAGGCCACAGGAAGTCAGCCAGACAGGCAGTTCAGCAGGATTTGGCAGGGGTTAGGTGTTTCCACGAACTGGGGAGGACACAGAGCTCAGCTCAGGGAAGTGCTTCATGGGACATTAACTAGCAAGGCTGCAGGGCATAAAGGGTTCTCCAGCTGCATGGAGAGGCATCCCCTCCCCCAGGACATGAAGCTGAATAGCAACCCAGGTGCCATGGTAGCAAGGGCTAATGGACATCAGTTACACACCTCTGTCAGAGAAAGGATACAGCTTTTTATAAGCCAAAGGTCTGATTCAATGGATAAACTCTTACATTCCTGTAAAAAAAGGAGTCAACTTTCCCCAGCCATGGCAGGCAGACACTGCACCCACAAAGTGTCTGGCAGACAGACACTCTCCCTACAAAGCGGTGACTTACGGCAGTCCTGTTCATCAGAATCATCCTCACAGTCATTGTCTCCATCACAGACCCAGGATCGGCGGATACACTTCCCGTTGTCGCAGTGGAAGTCCAAGGGAGAGCAAGTGGGCAGCACTGGAACAGCAATGAAACACCTCATGGAGCTGCAACCAGCTTCCTTCCTGAAAATGAAGCTCCTTCCCTCCTGAGAGACAAGGGCTACACCTCTTAGAAACAAAAAACATTCAATTTAAAGTCATGAGAAAGAACTGTCCCACAGATGGGGGGGCAGGTTTCATCTGTAGTTTGGCAGACTTTCCTCCCTAGATAAGCACCGACATTTCCACAATAAAATAGCCACCACAATTCCCCCGCTGAGTTCCTTTTTTCTCTTTCATTCCTGAGCCCGCTGTCCTCCCATAACTGGACTTTTTTATAATAAACAAAATTCCATCACCAATATCTTTCCTGCACACTTCCCAGTGCAGTCCATCCTGCTTCTATTACATAGCAAGTTCTTTAGGATGAGAACTATCAGAAGCAATGTTTCGGGGAACAAGATTCCGCAAGGTATATGCTACAGTGCATGTTCCAGCACAGGGACTCTGCCAGCATTTTTGTCTAACAAACCTGCAAGGAGAAGCTTAGAGGCAGGAATCCACTGCTGGGGAAAATCCATTGTGTCTCAGATATGGGCAACAGAGTCCAAATCCTGCTAGAGGTCTCCAGAAAGGATGGAGGAAAGGGCAGGCATGTGATGATGCTTGCTTACACCGGAGTCTGCTGGCAATGGAGCGGAACCACGAATTCACAATGTTCAAAGAAGCTTGGAGCCACAAAGTTGGAATTCAAGGGGGAGCATCAACTCTATTCTTCCCCCCCACAGATGAGAGGAACACTCAGCCCCAGGAGGTTCATGCTTTTAAGTGCTGCCAGCTGTGGTAGGGAAGGGGCTGCACAAGACTATTCCTGACAGGTGTGTTCTCCAAAAAACAAGGTTAGCTCAGCACTGTGAAGGGGTGAGGGCTGGAGAGGCCTAGTGCCTGAAACCCTTTCATCCTAGCCCAGCTTGCTGACAGCATCTCCCATCTGTCACCAGGCAGGCCAGCCTTCTTCTGCTGTACTGCTACTTCTTCCCCTGCCAACACTATCCTGGAGGTGCAAGAAGGCATGGGGGGAGGTGGATAAAAGACAAAAGTGAAGACAGGAGCCACACACACAAGGAGGAGGATTTAATAAGGAGAACAAATAGTCACATTTTCAGCTTTTCCAGCTTCTTCAACCCTTCATTTCCCCATAGCCCAGGACTGCTGCCAATGTCCTGTGAAAGCAGCATGTATTACACTATACAGAATCATTCACAGCTCTCCGTACCAAGTCCTCCCAACATTTCCTACCAAGGGCCTGTCCTAAAAGCCTCCCACTCAAAGAATATATTAGGGCAGTTAAACTAAGACTTGCTCTAATACTTCTTTTCCTAACCACAAATCTGGATAATCACCTGTTCTGGCACTGTGGCAGGTGTAGGCATCTCCATATCTCAGTGGACATCAATGCAGAAATCACTGTTCTCAACACTGAATCCTACACTACATGACAAAATAGGGGGAAGGTTCTTCCTATCATGTCCACGATGCCCCATGCAGATATATGTCCAGGTCAGATCCAGCCACTTCTAGTCCCCAGAGAGGTCTGAAGGAGAGGGAGGCAGACAAATCTGTATTTTCACCACACAGACTTGACAGCACCCTGGTCTTCCAGTGGCTGACCCATTTCCTTACACTGCACTTTCTTTGAGTACCCATGTGCCGTTACATCAAAATGGAGAAAGAGCTTCCCTCTCTTCCCCAGGACAAGCAGAAGGGGAAAACAGTACAGTTCCCAAACTGTGCTTCCAAACAAAACCAAGACAGATTATTGGATTCAGAGTGTCAAGTCCCACAGAACAGTGCTCTCTCCCCGAAGCAGAACTTCCATACGTTGCATGCTAAGCAAACCTTCCCTAGCCTCAGCTGCAGTTTCAGGGCTAAGACCATCCCCCCAGCATATGCTTTTCTGTCCGCTCTCCCCAGTCCCAGCGTGACTAATCACCAAAGGACTGCACAGGAGCTGCCTGGAAGGGAATTTGCATGCTGACTCTCCAGGGGAGAATTCTTCAGGCTCCCAGAGGGTTAGGCCATTAGCGCTGGTTCAGAGCTGATACCATTATCCCACTGAACTACTGCATCCCTTCATGAGGTAACGACATGGAATTCCACCCCTACAGGGAGCAGTTCAGACAATTTCATACTCCCCCGAGATATAAAAATCGAGCTTCAAGCACAGGGGAGGGGGAGCAGGGGGAAGAGGACTAAACACAAACTGCCACATACAAAGGAGGACCTAATTCCCACTCCAGCAGACACAAGTGTGTACCAGCCCAGACAACACCAGGGGGGAAATAAATCCCCTTCTACAGGAGCTCTCCTTCAAAGAAGGAAGAAAAAACACAAACCCACTTAAGACAAAAACTGAAACTATTGAATGAAGGATGATGTCTCAGAACAGAGGATCTAACTGCCCATGGGATCATGACAGGGATCCACACAAACTCGTAACCTGAATCTAGTAATGATCACAAACAGATGCTTCAAAGGAAAATGCAAGAGATTTTGGCAGAAGCTTTCACATGGGGGCACTCTCTTCCTAACCCTCTCTTCCCAGCTCTGCCCTCCCAATCCACGATCCCTTCTCTCTGTTAAAGACAAACCGCCTACCCAGAAATATTTCTGAGCTTCCTTCTATTCATTCTAAATACACCAGTCTTCAGTCCCATCCCACAGCCCTTTGCTCTAGGCTTCTGATTAATCAGCCCTCCTGTTGGTCATTTATTACTTCAAATTTTGATAAGTTTTGTTCCTATGGAGTTAATGCTGGGGGCATACCAATAGCCCAGAGCTAATGTTTAGTAATGTTGTAAATATACCTGAAGTGTTCAGAAATTTAAAGTTAACAGGAAATTCAAAAGTTAAGGTCACAGTTATGACATCCAAAGAATCTTCACTATGTTTTGTCCTGACATCAAGAAACAGCTATATAACTTGGTAAGCACATTTTATTTCTTTAACTCATTTTAAAAGCCACACTTCCATGTTTTGACATTGGTCTGAAGAAGAAAACAATATGAATGAAGCAGTAAGAATTCATTTTGCTGCCAGAGATGGAGCAAGACCTCTCTAGACTAGCTGCATTAGTATCCAGAACACTACAAACAGAACCCCTATATTCTTTTCCCAGCTTAATATTCATGACCGGGGAACAGTTCTTTCATTTAAGCTCCACTTCCCCAGCCTGTAAAATGATGGATATTTATTACTTCCTAAGATAAAATAGATGAGCAAAGGCAAGTCCTAGGATGGAGCTGAAGATAGACAAATGCCCAGACAGACAGGGACTGGCCCACCTCTGCAGGCAGAGTGGAGATGTAGGATGGGGAAATAAGCCCAAAGAAAGGGAGCTGGTGGAAGAGTTTGGCCAGGCAGCAACAGCCCAAGAGAGCACATCTGCCAATTGACAACAAGCAACACAAAAAGGCCTTTGAACTTCCAACCACTTCCCTGAGCTCATCCCTTTGCACCATCACACTGGATATCATCCAACATTTCAGCAAAGCTAGGTCTATCGTAAGCCTGCTATTCCTCCCCCTCTCCCAACTCCTATTACACAGGGCACTCTTTTATGGCAGAGCAGAAGGGAAGGGGGGAGGGGGAAGGAAAAGGGAAGTTTATAAGGTGAAACGCAGACTGAATCACGTCCTACTGTCCTTTGAACACTTTATCCCTGTTGCCTGCAGTGAGCAGGTTGTTTTGTACCCAAGGACGGTGAGCAACTGGCATTCAGGTCTCTGCAGCACAATGGTTTGATCTACAGGCTTGTTTAAATAAACACTCTCAATCTGTGAAGACTAAGAAGTTAATTTTTAAAAAGAAATACAAACAAACAAACAAACAAAAAAAGTCATGCTCTCTACATTAAAGATAACACCAGCCTGACCCTCAGCTACATCCACAACAATGTGTGTGTATGAGCACACAAACATTGATCTGTTTGCTGAGATCTTTAACACAGTGGGCAAATAGTCCAGAAAAAAGAATAAAGGATACTAGTCCACTCTCAGTAAGAAATAGGAGACACTACATTTTACTAACTACGTTTTGGAAAATCTAGTTCCAGAATAGCATAAAATGTTTCCAATGGCACCACTGAGTTGTATTTAAGGATGATTCTGGTCAAAAGAAAAAAAAAAAAAAAAAAAAAAAAGAAAAAAATTTTAGAGTACTGGCACCCAATCTTCCACAGCCCTTCGACCACAAGTGCTTTGCCCGAGGGGGCACTGAATTAATTCTGATGCCTTTTAAAGGAAACACACATTGTTCAAGCCCAATAAAATGACAAAGTATGGTTCCAAATATGGAACTGGTGTCTTTTCAAGAGAAATCTGAATTCTTGTCAAGAGTTCCTACTTAGTAAAACTTAAAGTTTAGAAGTGAAGCTTTACCTGAGATCTTGCATCTGAGCTCAAGACTGGCAATTATGCAGAGGGGAAACGATTCTTTTAAAGTTTCCATTAATTTCAGTAAAAGGCCTTACAACACCTCAAAAAAATTTGCTGTGAGCCTGATAAGCAGGCTATAATGATATCCCTGTTCCTGGCAAGGAACAGAACCTCTCTTGAAGGACTTGTAGCTCAACAAGAACTTCCTAAATGCCCCGATGAGATGGGAACAGCAGACCACTTTAAGCAAGCTTTCAGGTACAAGGAGAAAATTCTTCAATCTCTTTAAATAAAAACATATTGTACAACAGTGCATAGAGCAAAGGAAGTAACTCTGTGTCCCAAGGAGCTACACATTTACAAGCTGATTAGGTTTGATACAGACCCAAAATTCAGACTAAGACTCTAATGGGGGATGCTTAGGAGGATATTTGGTGTATCTTATGGGAAACAGAACTACTAATCAATCCTCAGGCCAAGTTGACTCAGTTGTCCTTTCACCCTTGCCACAGGAAGTAAGAGTCATTCACACCACGCTGGACTTCAAAGCACATGCAGGAGGGCAGAATGAAAACCATTCCTCCACTTGCACGTGGCTTTCGTTAGGGACAGTCCAAAGCAGTCTCTGTTGGCACAAGACGGAGGCAGCTGAGCTACTCTGTGCATGCGTAGCAAGGGTGTCCAAGCCAGACACTGTCAGTAAACCAGAGAGCTGACACCACAAAAAGTCTATGAAGCTGGCATGACAGCTGGGAGATTGCTTATTACTATTATTACTACAGTATTCTGGCTTGTAAACATGATCCAGAGCAGGAAGCAAACATGTCACAAAATAATTGACTCTCATCACAGCAGGGCTTCAGATTTCCAAGAAAAACAGTTCCTATCACAGCCAGGTAAGCAGAGGCCAGGCTCTCCCAAAATGATGGGAAAATACTTATGAGAGGCAGACATTCCAAGGACACCAATACACGTGTAAGATGTGCAGAAAGGGTAGCAGTTGAACAAAAACTTAGCGCAACTGACTGAAAAAGTGGGCACTTGGTTTATAGTTTATAACAGAACATTAAAAAAAGGAAAACAACCAACCCAAATGACACCACAGTTTAAGAATTCATCTCTAAACTGAAAATCTCTCTCAAAAGGAAGAAGTGTTCACTGTGCCTACTCGTTTTTCAAAGCTACAACTCCTCACTCATTGCCAAGTATTTTGCCTTTTTTCCACACTGCATTTCAACCCCTCTGTCATTCTTTAACTGAAATACTAGATTACTTGTTCAAAATTGGAAAATTGCATTAATACAGGATTTAGTAACTCCAATCAATTATGCAAGCATATGCAGTGCTATACAGAAACAGATGCAAGATTGAATATTGACTTGCTAAAATAATTTTCACCTTTACCCCACCCCAGGTTTCACTTGCTTGCTTTATTAGGAGTCCAGGAGTCTAATGTCTTCCCATTCTCCTCTCCCTTCCCCAAAGAAGCGGACAAACAAAACTTTCTGAGAACATCTGAAATTTCAGAATCAATATTTTGTGGCAAGGAGATACAGAGCTTAAGTACATGTTGTTAGAACAAGCAAGTCGTGTCAGCTTTGAACCATCTCCCATTAGTTCCTATGGAAGGTCTTATCCCTCCTGTCTCCCAGTCCTACCACATCTGCTTAGTTTAAAAACCTTTATGTGCTTCAACATAAGAAGGATATGGAGCTGTTAGGATGGGTCCAGAGGAGGGCTACAAAGATGATCAGAGGGCTGGAGCACCTCCCATATGAGGACAGGCTGAGAGAGTTGGGCTCAAAGACCTTATAGCGACCTTCCAGTACCTGAAGGGGCTACAAGAAAGCTGGGAAGGGACTTTGTACAAAGGCTTGTAGTGATAGGACTAGGGGGGATGGCTATAAATTGGAGAGGGGCAGATCTGGACTAGACATTAAGAGGAAATTCTTCACAATGAGAGGGGTGAGGCACTGGCACAGGTTGCCCAGGGAAGTTGTGGATGCCCCATCCCTGGAGGTGCTCAAGGCTAGGTTGTATGTGGTCTTGGGCACCCTGATCTAGTGGGAGGTGTCCCTGCCCATAT
Source organism: Cuculus canorus (assembly GCF_017976375.1). NCBI lineage: Eukaryota > Metazoa > Chordata > Aves > Cuculiformes > Cuculidae > Cuculus > Cuculus canorus. The sequence continues at coordinate 51,711,432 of NC_071405.1, forward strand.
CAGGGGGGTTGGAATTATATAATCTTTAAGGTCCCCTCCACCTCAAACCATTCTATGATTCTATGATTTTGTTGAAGTACAAAGTAGACCTTATCAACAAGTATCTCTTTTCTAAATCATTAGGCTTTTGCAGCATTCCAATACATTTGTGAAGCATGGCTTCCCCTTACAAACACCCACGCCTCCAAAATCCACAACAAGACACCAATCCCCCTCAGAAAAAAAAAAAAAACAAAAAGAACAACCTTGCAACCTCCCACCTCACAGCGAAAACCCACAAAAAAAAAAAAAATCTTACTCTGTGCTCAGTAGGAAGCCAGCAAAACCAGTTTAGTTTTTGTATATTTGTATATATATGTGTGTATATATATTTTGTATATTTTACCTCCCAAGCCCCTTATTCCAGTTCAGTTTCTCCTTTTTCAGCTTACACAGTTGCATACAGCCTCCTCTTTCCTGCTGTTTTGAGATTTTAGTACTATTTCTTCAGCTCCCAGATCCTCATCTCCTCTTTCCTGAGCATGGCAAGTTCTCAAATTCACACTTTTCTTCAGTAGATGTAAACCTGCAGGTTTTCCTTCCACTTTCTTCCTTTTCTTCAGTTAAGGTCACTTCATTGCCCAATAACCCTTTCACTAATAATTTTTTGACCAAACACTGATCACCTCAGTTTGCAGGTAATCTATTTTTTAAAACACCATTTTTCACTCAAGGTCTTCCACATTGCTCATAATTTTCAAAAACTGTAAGAAACAATAAGTGAGAAGGAAGGACATTTTCACAAAGCTAGGCTGAGATCTCCCACACCTAAGGAAGGAGATATTCTCCAAAACAATATTTCAAAGATATTGAAAGCTCCTTTCCTTACAGCAGTCAACAGCAGAAAGTCCAGAGGGCTAGAGAAACATCCAACAGAGAAAAATAAATTCCTCATCATGTTCATTAGCAGGAGCCTTAAATTGTCAGTACGAGGGAAACTTTCAGGAAACGAATTCCCTGAAATTGGGCCTTTTTTCCCACCCTTCAATTCTGCCACCATCTGTGGAATCCAAACAGATTAGGTAAGAAAGCAACTTCCTGGTGGCTCCAGGGAAAGAGGTTTTCTCTATTCATCTATACCATGCTAAATCCACTGAGTGACACTTTTATCAGTTCTCCCCTTGCTGGGCTCAGCTACACAGATGCCGACACTATGCAGATACACAGTAGCTGCAAGGTAACCTCTGTCAGCAGATCCTAAGACCAATGAATGTTGATTATAGTGCTCACTTTTCCCTCCCTTCATAGGGCAGCCAAGGCAGAAACTAGAATGCTACTTAAGAGGGCAGGCAGATACCCTCAATACACTTCTTCACACTGCTTATTTATTTTCTGTTAATATTTAGAGCAAAACAATACAACTTATTTCACAGGTAGTGCTTTTGTGAGGGTGGGAAAAGAGAGGTATTGCTCTCTGTCCCTCCTCTCCATCATAGTCACATTCAATGGCCATACAAAACCAGCTGCAAAAGGCAGATTTGGAAAAAGAAAGGTACTTCTGTTTGTCCTTCCTTTCCCCTCCGAAACAGTAATGTCCTATAGACATAGAAAACCAGCTGCAAAAGACAGAATTGGGCTTCCACTGCGCTTTATGTCAGTGCACATTGGCTCTGTTAGTCAGTCAAAAGTTTGTCGTCTACAGTCTTGAACATTTGTCATACAAAAACTAGGATGTGCCTGTAAACAGAGAACCACCTGCAGAAAAAAAGTTAAGGCATTCAGTTTTTACAAACAGAAGTCAAGAATGGTATCCTTACTGCAGCCATCTTCATCACTGTGGTCACCGCAGTCGTTATCTCCATCACACTGCCACTGAGCCGGGATGCACGTGCATTCACCGAACGCACTGACAGCACATGTAAAATGATTACGTCCACAGGAGCATTCAGAGCTACTTGTAATACCTGCAAAGGAACAAAGAAAAAAAAGGTAATTTTAACAGATCTGTCTAATATAGGTTAAATGCATTTAAATACGAAGTGACATCACAACTTTTCTTCATGTAAGAACACATACTCTACTGCAAAGCAAAAACATTCAGCCCCCTTGTACTTTTGAAACAGGAGATCGAGTACTATGCAGAATTGCCTGGAATGAGGCAACGGCAAATAACAACCTGTCAAAAAGCAATTTGGGAATCAGTTAGCTGACAAATAACACAGCACTAAACACAATCAAAACAAATGAATCCCGGCTAGCAGAACACCCTTATTATTTTACAGACCCTGACTTCTCCTAGAGCACAGTGCTGTTGCTGCTCCATTTAGCTCTGACACCACAACAGGAGGGAGCACAACTCTTCAGAGAGTTACCTAGGGTTTTCTCCAGACCCTGAACTTTATAGGTGCAAACCTTTCACATGTCACTGTTCTAGACAGTTCAGAATCCAATGAAAGGAAAAAAAAAAAAAGAGATTTCTTATTTATCTGTAAGAGAAGATGATTTTCAAAAAAAAAACTCAACAAACCACCACAAAAGAAAATGCAGTCCTAATGTCAATATTAAATCTGATAAGAACGTTTTTTATTCAGTCTTAAAGTTTGCTTAAGGAGCACCCAATTCTTTCTCCCCTCTCCCAGACACAGAACAACACTGCACACTGCTGACTCTCACCCCCATGCAAATGCAACAGTTTCTGATGTTATCCCATATGGTGTCTTAATAAATCTCTGCCTTGAGAGAAAACAGGCTTTAGCTCACTTCTCAAAAGGGAAAAGGTTATGCCTGAACTTCTGTCTGACGTTATCTAGACAATCTATATAATCAATATCACTGTTAAACAAAACATTACTCTATCAATCAACAATTCCCTCAAGCTAGTCTGTGACTGGATTCTTTTTGCATGGTTCCTTCTTTCTGCAACTCCAACAAACCTGAAACTCTTAGATTAAACAATAGATCATAAAGACATACAGAGGAATAGTTGCCCAAAGTGGTACTTATATATACATCTTGAATTATTTGCAGACTTTTTTTATCTCATCTGTTACATCTAGCATAAGTTAGAAAAAAAAAAAAAGCCTCATAATTTTATCATTTTCTTTTCTAACCAAGAAAAGCAGTTTCTGCATTGTTTTATGTAACAGTTCTGCAAGCTCTATCAACAGCAGAATTCCCTTCAATGAAGACATCCATTTGTGCAAGTTAAGCTAAGATCTAAACTTAGAGGGGGATGTACTTCTTCCTTGAGGATCAATTCCATGGTAAGTTTCTTCTGCAACAGAACTGGCTGAAAAGGTTTTTGCCAGATCCTCACAAGACTCACCAAAGAAAGGCTGACTCAAAAAGACATAAATGTATGATGGAAAGTCGTAAGTCAAAAAAGGCAGCCAACGTCCCTGAGGAAAAGTAGTGCATCATCTACACAACATATCCATCTACTAGAAATAAACACAAGGAAATCCAGAAACATCACAAACCAAACCAAGTGTCAATCTGCTGGAGGCTCTTCAAAGGGATCTGAACAGGCTGGGTCAATGGGCTGAGGCCAACAAGATGAAGTTGTACAAGGCCAAATGCCGGGTCCCACACTTGGGACACAAAAAACCGATGCAGCACTACAGGCTTGGGGAAGAGTGGCTGGAAAGCTTCCTGGAAGAGAAGGACCTGGGGGTGTTGGTTGACAGCTGACTGCACATAAGCCAGCAGTGTGCACAGGTGGCCAAAAAGGCCACTGGCATCTCAGTTCGTATCAAAAACAGTGTAGCCAGCAGGTCCAGGGAGGTTATTCTGCCCCTGTACTCTGCACTGGTGAGGCCACAATTCAAATACTGTGTCCAGTTTTGGGCCCCTCACTACAAGAAAGACACTGAGGTTCCGGAGCGTGTCCGGAGAAGAGCGATGAAGCTGGTGAAGGGGATAGAGAACAAGTTTTATGAGGAGCAGCTGAGGGAACTGGGGTTGTTTAGTCTGGAAAAGAGGAGGCTGAGGGGAGACCTTATCACTGCCTACAACTACGTGAAAGGAGGTTGTGGAGAGGTGGGTGCTGGCCCCTTCACCAAAGTGACAGGTGATGGGATGAGAGGGAATGTTGTCAAGTTGTGCCAGGGAAGGTTGAGATTGGACATTAGGAAAACTTCTTCATGGAAAGGGTTATCAAGCACTGGAACAGGCTGCCAAGGGAGGTGATTGAGTCACCATCCCTGGAGGTATTTAAAAAGTGGGTAGATGAAGTGCTTAGGTATATGATTTAGCAGTAGACAGGTACAGTTGGACTTGATGATCTCAAATGTCTTTTCCAACCTAAGGATTCTATGATTCTCATTGCCCCTGGCAAAAGACAAATATGAGAGCACCAGTGATTTGCTCTATCTTGCCTAGGCTCCACCAAGTCTTAGGGGAGCTTCACCAACAGGAAAGGATCAAAGATCAAGGCAACCAATTCATAAACTAGAGGAATATATTTAATTCTTTGTTTCTGGATAAGCACAAATGAGAGAGAGTCCGGAAAAAAAGTAAAAGTATGTTATTTTATCACCTTGATAACAGCATGGAGGTACAGGTCTGCAGCAACAGACAAAGAATTAGTGCAGCTATCCCCCTCTGTAAACTGCACCTTAATTTGCTACATTATCAAACACAAAGTTATCTTCAAAAGTTGCTACTGATATAGGTTATACACACACACGCACATATTAAATATGTTCTTCCCACCTCATTAAAGTTGCTATGTCCAACTCTCTCTGGCTTGTACCTTTACCATGCCACAGAAACTGTTGAAAGCTACAGGATACATTGTGATCCAGATACCAATGCTCTCTCATATGCACTAGCCTGTATCTGTATTATATAAAGACACTTTGCTTAACTAGTCCAAATGACAACCTGCGTGAATCAAATGCCTTGTGATTTGTGACCTTTAGGATAACTAACCTCCTAGTCATTACAATGATGCATTTTATGAACCATCATTTACCCAAGTCCTACACTTGGACAAGTAAAGCACACTACTGTTTAGAGAGCACACTAATTCCAACCTATAAAAAGTACAAGGAGAACCAGTCCTGGATGAATAGTCTTTATCCAATAAAAGGAACAGGGACCTGGGACCCCCTGCAGACAGCAGGAATTTTCTCAATTATTTCAGTGTGGATAGTATTTCACCCTTGGTGTCCCATGATTATTTCCCAGCGTTCAGAGTTCAAGTGGCATTACCCTGTAACTGTATCTGTAACAGTAGAGGCCCAGGAAGGATAAAGATGAGAAGCATGCTTTCTCCAGGTCCCTCAAAGACAAGCGGAAGTAGTGCATTTGGTGTGAGAAGTCTCAATGGAAAACTTACTATTTAATGTCAAGCTCTCATTAAGCATAGGGAGTGTGAGGAAGAAGACTAACCAAGCACGCATTAGGGTGGAACATAAACCTCCAGTGTCACGTTTCAATCCCAGTTAGTCAGGGATCCAGGAACAGGACGGAAGTCAGCACTTGCCATTCAGGCAACTGGACCAACAATCAAAGCAAACATATTTACTTACACTTCTGCATATTCTTCTGGAGCAGAAACAATGAGGGGTACCTCTGGGCTTAGCCATGACAAACGTTTTTTGTAAAACTTTTTGTTGCACTGCAGACTTAGACATTTTACCAACCCTCTATATGGAAAAATTACTTCATTTATGAAGGAGGCAAAAACTTGACATATTTTAACTATGCAATATATACACAACAATACAGAAAAGCAAAACATAGGCATTGCCAGGGGCTGAACTGACATCACTCAACTTTCACAGCCTCATGGTGGACCTCATGCAACCACTGCACTGATTTCCTACTCTCTCACTTGACCAAGGGTATAATCAGCCAAAAAATCAACTTCACTGTCTGTAGTTTGGTTCCCTCCAGATGCAATAGCAGCAGGATTCAGTAACCAGTTTTCATAGCAAAGTATTAAACAAACAGCCTCTAGATTTTAAAAACAGGAAGTCAGTCTAAACACAGGCTTCATAGTTACCATCTGCCATCACCTTAAAATTAGCACAGTATGCACAGTTTCTTCAGATGCCTTCCAAATATCCTTCCCACCTTTATCTGACAAATGAAATGTCTCCTGTGGGAAGGTGGATTCCCCCTTCCCTTAAAACAATAGTTGGGATCTTTGTAATTTGTCTAGAGTTGGCAAACTCTAGAGTTGTATAGAGTTGGCAAAACAGTTATGTCATTTCTCTCTGAAAAGCAAAAGTCAATAATCATCCTTTTATTTCTGCACATCTTTTTTTTTGGGGGGGGGGCAGGTCGGTGGGGCTGCTTAAACAATAAGTTGTTACTCTGCCTTCTGCCCCATGTCCCCAGCAACTCTTCATTAGGCCAAATAATATAGCCCATAAAGAAAAACCTATTACATAAACCTTCACTTTGCTGATGAGGTCATTTGCAATCCTCAGAACTATTACATAATAGCCCTGTATTTGCCACAGATTCACAGAAACACTGACATTACAAAGGAGACTTAAGTAGACAGAATAATTACCAAACTGAACTCCAAAGCCTTTGATTTGTTAAGAGCAGCAGATTTTTAGGGGAGAGTGAAACACTACTCTTTAAGTCCTGATGGCATGCCTTTTTTTCCAAAAGGGGAGATACTAACTCTATTTTCACTAAAAATAATGACAGACACAGCTCTTACCACTATTTTGTGGCAGTTCAACCGTCTACAGGCTGTTGCTTTAACATGGAATCATATAGCAGACCAGGTTGGAAGGGACCTTGAAAGATCACATGGTCCAACTTTTTGTGGTAAAGGGAGCCTAGATTAGATTATTTGGCACCCTGTCCAGTCACATCTTGAAAACTTCCAGCAATGGGCATACTACTACATCCCTGGTGGATGATACCCTCTAGTGAATGATTCTTCTTCCTATAAAAAATTTCTCTCTTACGTGGAGATGAACATGTTCCTGCTCTTCAGGGTCCATCAGCTCTGTCAGGCTCTGGCAGCAATAACAATATCAGGATTTTCTCACAGTCCCATGATATAAAGTTTCCTTAAATGGATGTTGACCAAGAACACTGCATGAACAACAGCTATCAGTTTGCTTGCACCATCGTGCAATTCTGCGTGTACCTGTAATACGGCGTAAAATAGCTAATCAGAGCTAAATATCCATTTAGTTCTGCTATCATGCAAGGAAAATGGCACAAACAGGTTTAGAAAACCCAAAACTACCAAAATATTTGGCATGATTTGCAGTTCTGTTCAGTTCAGAATCAGAAGCCTCTGGAAAGAACAATCACTCTTTGGGTCCAGGACTGTATAGTACATGGATCCGGGTTCCTTCCTCTCCATGGACAGGTACCTAACTCTGCATTTCATGGACTACAAGAGATCTTCAGTGGAAGACAGAAATCTTTCTTCAGTCTCATTACCACAAGAGACACAACCAAAAAGATGGCAGTACCACTTTCCATAATTTTAATCCTATCATATAATACAACTACCCCTGGCAGAGAACAGAAGCTATGTATGTACACTGAAGGGGTGTGAAAATACAGTACAAAAATTTGACAGTTACATTGACAAAGAGAGATAACTCCAGGACTGTGCAGAAGAACTGGAATACGAATAATGGAATTAAAGGGAAAATGAATTAAAGTCCTAATAGTGACAGGCATAATGCTGTGATTTTTTTCCCCAGAGAAAGTGTGGAAGGGTATCATCAGAGCATTTTTGAACAAATTTGCAAAAAGCATCAGAATATTTTGCCCGTGCTTCAACAGACACACTTCATTTCTTATTTCTGTATTTTAAGAACCCAAGAGCACTATTTAGTCAGGGTTAAAATCAGTGAATTCTGTAGCATAGCCTTTAATAGCCTCTTTAACACCTTGCACATCTGTTGATAGAAGGCCTGCGTAACATATAATTTTCTCTCTTTCTCCACTTCTACGCCAGGCTCACTTTTGCATTTCCATCACAGACCTTGATGAGGGCAGACCTCGGACATGTCAGATGAACATAGTTCACTTGATACATTTTCCTTCCTCATCCAGCACTTCCCTGAGTGCTTCTATAGAAAAGCAGCTCAGCTTTCTTTGCTTGCCTGTCTTGAGGGAAAATGAAAATTTTGGATTCTTCTCTCTTACTCAAATACCAGTTCCCTCCGAAGGAAAGTACAGTTAATCCAGCTTTAGAAGAGGGATTTGCTGACCATTGTTTAAGCCCAGAGCTCTGCTGGCAGACACAGCAAAGGCAACATTACAGCACAACAGTCTCATGTCAGAAGGGGCACCATGCACTGATAAAAGCCAACAGGGTTTTTTCTTTTTTTACTCCCATTATGGGAGTACCTGAAGCAGTTCTGACTGGGCACCCACAGTATCTCCAAGTATCTTATGCCTGCCTAGAGTAAAATTAACTTCACTAGGAAGAGCAACCCAAAAATTTCAAAGCTTTAAACAGAACTGCTTCAGTTTCGTTTGTGGAAGAACGTCCTCAAAGCTATAAGTTTTAAAAACATAATAATAATTTATTAGGAAAAGAAAAAAACACCCAAACTAGAAACAAAACTACACCACCAGCCAGAGAAGGGAGGTTGAAGATGTTACACCTTTTTTGTAATTATGTATTGTGTCTATTTTGGCAGTTTCCAAGTAAGGATGAAAGTCTTCCAGGCTGGCTCTCAATTGAACACGTAACTGAACAGAGTTCTACAGAGAAGCATGCTATCAAGCACAACAGCCCTTCAAAACTTATACTAAGCTTCACAGCTACGAAGGTTAGTCCTGAAAAACGTGACACTTGCTATGACCACAAGGAATAGGAAGCATAAGGAAGAGAAATCCCACAGGGCGTTTGCTAATTAGAATCTCAAGAAAATAAGGGGTGCAATAAAAGCGCAAATTGAATTAGCATTTGAGGCAACGGATGTATGCATGAGATAGAGGGAGACAGGAACAGAAGCCATATTTTTAGAAATACCACTCGGCTCAAGAGACACAAGGTCTTTAAAAACATGTCTGAGTTTCTGAGCCCCAATTCTGATCCCACAGCAGTAAAGACTACCAGACCCACTGAAATTCTCACCCTGCACCCCGTGTATAGGAAAGCATTTATGGAAACAAGTATTGAAAACTAAATACTGAAGAAGGATTTAATTTGAACATAAAGAGACTCAAGGACCAAGAAGCGATCATCAGTCCCTTTCTCAAATCCTTCAAGTCAAAAATGAACATTTTTCAATAAATAATTATAAGCGAGGTGTCTAGACACTCATCTTAAGTCTATCTGTATCTTCTACAGTATCTGACAAAATTACTTCTCCCATTCTAGAAGTGCATTAATTTCATGTGTGTTCATATATATCCAGAGTTCTTAAGCAGGAGGTGCAGCTGAAGGGACAGCATTATTGCCATGAAATCCTACTCAAAAACTAATTCAAATTGGCTTGGCTACCATTACACACAAAAATCAGCTGAAGGATCATAATCAGAAGATAATGAGAAATGGCAGCAAGTCAAGCTGCAGGGGGTAGAGACAGCTAGTAGGTATCATAGGGATCAGCATTAGATAAAGTTCAGTTAAATAACTTCATTAATGATCTGGAAGAAAGAATAAGTATCATGGTAAAGTTGCCTGCAAATGATACCAAAATAGGAAATATTCTTCTACAAACACCACACAGGAAAAAGAAATAATATAGAAGGGACTTTAGAAGATTATAATTATGATTAAGATTCAATCTTATTTTTTTAATTTTTTTAAAGCTAGTGCATCTCGTGGAAAATAATTTGAAACAGATACTCAACACCAAAAATCTGGGATACAACAGTGCCTGGAGAAACCAAGGAACAATAATAGAAGTCACGCTAGCCACTGGTTTACATTATGACACAATATGGCAGCCAAAAAAAAACTTCAGGCTAACTATGGGTGTCACATCATAAAGGAAGTAACTTTCTTTCTGTGCAGAACTAGGGTATAAGATCGAGGTCCACACTGAGGCTGATACAGGGAAACTAAACAACATATTCTAATCACAGAAAAAAAATGTTTATCAAAGGTGTGTTATGGCACACTGCTCCCTCAGGACTTCAAATAGATTCTGTTTGAAGCCTGAACTGACATGGCATTTTATTTTCCCCTGTTGACTATTTAGTTCTTGAAATCAGACAAAAGATAAAGACTGACAATTCTGTGCAGGTTATTTTTTTTTAAATAGGACTTTTATTATCCTGTTTCCTGAGCAACTTCTCAGTTGCCTATGGAAATAGCTCATTGTGGACAACCCATGAAGTCCCAGTATAGAAATAGGAACCTTTCAACCACCAAAGCATATTAAACACACCAAAATCTCAGTCCAAAGTCCCCATCCAAAGGCAGGCAAGAAGTATCAGGTAGACGACAAATATTTCCAAACAATTGACAAATTCTATCAGGCAGCAGAACGTCTTATCTGAATGACTTTTCCCCTGGCCTTCTCTCCAGATTCCTATGCGTCTCTTTCCTGGTAACACCCAAACTACTCTGTAAGAACCTGGTAGAACATCTTGACTTTTGTTTCCAGATATTTTTGCTCATTGGTGACCACACTTTTGCTTTTTGTGTATTTACTTGCCATTAAGTCGCAAATGTCCCACTTTCTGTAAATACAAGGTTCTCTCAAAAATTTGCAGCTGGCACAGGAGTCAAAAACTCAGGTTTTGTTCTCTGTCTCCACATATCTGCCAAACACTGCTGCCAGCCAAGAAACCAAGCACCATATCAGCCTTCTATCGGCCTGCTTCGGGTGTCATGTCCAATGTCAACACAGACATATTTTAGAATCAGGCTTGAGCCTTTCAAAGGATCACAATTCAAGAAGACAGTTCTCCCATTCTCTCTAGAGGTGTGTTCAAAACCATTAGATAGAGCATCTGTTTTCACCTTCACAGATTCTTGGTAAAACAAAGACCACAGAAAGTCATGAATTGTAGTATATCACCTCTGACGTTCTGCTTCTTACCTCCAAAGCCCTTACTAGAAGAGATTTAGCCTCCTAAGTCCTTTTAAGTCATGTATTTACATTTTCTCTGTGGACTAATTCATTTTTCCTACATATAAACTTGGACTCCAAGGAGCAAGGGCATTATGCTTCCCACCTTGTGAAATTTCTTTCCTGTTATTGATAAAAGCATCCCTCAGCCTTGGCATTTCGTTTTCTCTCTTAAGCAGAAAGCATTTCATCCATATTGTATTATGAAGTGCAGAGTGATAACATGACTGAAGGATGTCATAAAGAAACAGGCTTTGCTGATTTTAGCCTGGAGTGGCATTTCCATCGCTGCAAGCTCCTTTGCAACTGCATGTCAAGAGAAAACTACAATGAAGAATCCAACGGACAAATATAAAGTGCTCAGCCGTAGCACTACATTACTTGTCATGCAGGACAATTCCACTCAAGCATGTTACACAGAAAGAAAGATCACTAAGAAATGGACAGAATAATAAAATGTTGCTGCTGCATAACATTATTCAGAAATATCCTCTAGATTATATCAGCTCTAGAACAGTGCGGGAATTCTTAGCTGGACCACCAGTGCCTGGCAAGCAAAACTACGTGACTCAATCCCTCTCAGAATACACACAAGTTAGACACTAAAATAGTATCTTCAGCTTACATCATGTTTTGCAAGAATTAGTCACCTCAGCAACATGAGACACGCAACTTTCCATTTCTTTCACTATATTTTTTTAAAACCATATACTAACAACCTCTCTCCTTTCCTGTCCCATAAGGGTTGTGAACAATGTATTGCTCATTTATCATGAATCATATAGTACTGTAGACATTAAAATTCAGAAAATAATGTCACAACAGCAGAAACGTTACCAGGAGACCTTCACAATACCAGACAATTGCTAAGTGTCAGCTAGAAAAGCAACCTACTGTTATAAAGAGAGAATCTACAGGGAAAAGGTACTTCTGATATTTCACCTACTTCAGTCACCAAAGAGTTTCACTAGCATCACAGTTCTTGAAAACAAAGCTCACCGAGCAGTCAGAAATCTTTCTGCTCTGTAAAAGTTAATGGAGGTAAGCTACAGACATTGCACTACTAGCAAAACACTGGAGTTTGTTTTCCCAGTTATAGAAGAGAAAATATTGGCATTTTAATTTCCACAAGTTTTCCTTTTTCTTTTCCATTACTTCATATCTCTCACCCTTCTCTTCTGCAAATAAGTTAAAATGAGGAAACAAAGGGGAAGAGGCACAGAGGCATAAGGACTCTGTTGACATTTGCCAGAGAATACAGAAATGGCCCAAAATGAAAAGTCTAAGCAGCTTTGATTCATATACATTTTAGAGGATCTTTCTGTGACAGCAGTTATGTACAATTTTGGGGCAACTATGAGATCCATACCCAGGCTTTTACAATTTTGAACAACCAGAGTGCACCTACTCCCCTAAAGGCAAAGCACCACTTTAATCAAATGCTGCCATTTACAGCCTTCAGAAGGAAGAATTAGTGCAAAGCAGGCTCTCACCAAGTCCCTAGGAACAGACCCCTGCCCCTGCTGCTACAGTGTTTTGCAAAAGGTTTGCTTCAATTGCTGCCATCCCTAAAGTGTATCTGCTCAAGTTAGCTTTAAGCTAAATCTACTAAGTTTTGAAGATTACAAAAGCACAGAACTGCAATCCGCCTGCAAAAGTCAACAAAAGCAGCAGAGTTAATACTTGAAGCAATTATCCTAGAGTGAGCATTACGTTATCTCAGCTATAGGAGCACCCAAGGTTTACCACAGTCACAGAAAGGATACGCTTTGTCACTTTTGGGAAATAACCTGGAAATTACCTGGAAGTATCAGAAGTCAGATCTATTTCAGAAATTCTGAGGTTTTGCAATCCTCTCACTTCACTGAATGGAGGTGATTGCAAGCAGCCTACAACATCTGATGAAAAACAGCATGGCATCTGTCACTTGTAATAGGAATATCAGAAAACAAAGGTTTAAGTTGCATTCATGCATTACTCCCTACTTCACTTCCCTTAGTTTAAGTAACCCCAGTATTAACTTTTAAGGCAAATAAACTTTCAATACTTTTCCAACATTCACTCTCTTTCTGCTGCCATTCTTGTCATGTCCTCTTCCAACCTGCAAGCATCTTTGGGATTTCACTGAATCCCTTGTTTAACAGCAGAGAAAGACATAGCTGTCATCTCGCTGTGCATGGACTAACTCAACCTGACTTGAGCTAAAGAACAAGCAAACAAAACCCCACTCAATGTTCAGTTTTACATAGGATAGCTATATATCTTCCTGTCCGTTTATACTCAACAGTAATGGCCTCCAACTCTGGTAGATGCTACCAAAGAACTAGTTACAGGTCACAGCACTAAGAATAGCTAAAATTAATGCCAACTGATTTTCATCTACCATCTGTAAATTGCATTTGTTTAACTGCAGCTTCACAAGAAGCTGAGCTGTCTCAGGGTGAGGGGAAGTGGTCTAGGAAGATGAAGCAGTTGAAAAAAAGAAAGCTAGGAGGAGGAAGCACTACCACCATCTTTGCTGGAAACTAGTGCTCAGAGACTTTGGGAACCAAGGAAAACTAAAAGTGGTATTTCTTGATCTGGGTTGCAAGGATTAAGGTCTGGAAAAAATCTTTAGGAAAATTCAGAAGACAAAGGATCCTATCCAGCCACACCTTTACCACATATCTCTAAGAAACCGGCTCCATTATCTTTAGATTCAGAAGCTTCTTGAGCTTTAGCTTCCTCTCCCACAACACTTACAATCTTTGTTAATTACTGCATGAGTGTCTCTCCAGTACTTTCTGGATTTATGAAGCAGCTGTAACCCTGCTCACAACAGATTCAGAAGATGGTTTTGATCTGGCCTTTCAGGTTTCACCCTGCATTGGCTCTCTGAAACATGTTAAGTAATTTGTCCCATGGGAAATTATCAGACAGTGTCTTTCAACTTTCAGATGCTCCAGGCACTGGACAAGCTGTAAGGATATTCTGCCCTTCAGAATATATGCCCAACTTCTCTCCAAAGCCAGAATCCAAAACATTCTTTTATTCATTTATCCTATTGAAGACAAAGGCTGAATTCTTCTGCCTCGATCAGTCCCAGAACACATCAACATGGATAGCCATACACTTCTACATACATACACTACACTTGCATAAAAATGCAAGCATTGTAAAGTCCTCCTTTTCAGGGAACCTAATTCTAGGTGGACTGCAGTTATCCAAGCACATTGTGAAAGGAGACGATGTCTACCTCCAAAAAAATCCCATTTTGGCTTTTGTGGGCTGCAGTCAGATTCTTCCCATCATTACGGTAAAATACAAAAAATTCCAGGTTCCTGGACAAGACAGAAACTGTTCTCTTACAGGGTCATTTTAAGGAGTTTATTTTGGTCTTCTAAAGCTCTTCTCTAAAGAGGCCATCAGGCTAGTGGTGGAGGATCTGAGCTTTGTAGCTTTCCAGATCTCTGCCACACGAGACTGGGAGACCAACCACAACAGCTCTGCTTAGAGTTCTCCGAAGAAGGGATAGGATACACAGTGTGGTTTTGCAGCAATGAGGAGGCAGAAGCTCATTTTTGCAATCCCACAGGCAAGAGGACTTCAAAAGCATCAACCACAAGATAAACAGCTATCTTGGGACAAAGAGAGTTGCTTGGTACATCATTTTCTAAAAAAATAACCCCATACCTGATATTATGTTGCCCTCAGAGGATGAGCAGCAAAAGGGCAATTATTAAATGCCCAAACTGAGCTGGAAGAATAGGGTTAGGGTTGGCAAAGAGAGAGGTACCACAAAACCATGCAGACATTACAGCAACTGTGCTGCCTACCAGAGAACTGAATTAATTTAAAAGTAAAAAAGAAACCTTTACCAGTAACATTTTTTTTTAAATATATATACACAGAGACACATGCATATGCAAAAACTCAGTCTTAACACAAATATGTTTTCTCGGTTCTGATGAGCTAAGTTTTTTCCAATAAAATTGCCAACAGAAAAAACAAGAACATCAGTGTTGGGTTACTGTAGGGCAGCTATGCTGTACATCAGTCCCTATTCAGCCCACCCACGTTCATTTGCTTTCTAGGCAGCTCACAAAGCACCGACCTACACCTCCCACAGTGGCTGGACTTCAGACTCCTTTGCAATATTTAGAAAGTGGTCTCTTCTGCTGCTTCAACTGGAAGTCTCAGGTGCTGCCTCCACAAACCCGCAAAAACTCCACAGTTCATTCATACTTAAACTCCAGAAAAATTAACCACAATAGTGAAAAGCACCAGAGAATCCCTTATGGCCGATTTCATATTGTTCACTCTGGGTATCATCTTCACTTTCAATGAAATAATAGCAACAGCACTGAGGCAGGGGTAGGAAGAAGCACTAAGATCAAAATGGTCTAATTATGGAACCACATTTTTGTAGGTACGTGTGTGGCCTCCACCACTACAGTGTCAGATTGACTTTTTCTAGTAATGAACAATTTCAGCACCTCTTAAAAGCTGGGAAGAATTATCTTCAATCCAAAAGGAGATAATAGAAGCCCAACAGCACAGATCTGTGTGTACTTGGGTGCCTAAGTAATTTAAAATCAGCACAAAATTAGACATTTAACTATCATTACACATCTGTCCAAAGAGATTTGAACTTGACTCTCAGTATTACAAAGCACTCATACCTCCCACCGCAGGCGCTCTTCATGCTTGGAAACCTGAGCCCTAAGTGACTTCCCAAAGAGCTTGTGGGCAAACTGAGAAATTAATGTAGATCCTACGTGGTCCCAGTTCACTTCTTAACCAGGGCACAACTTGCCCTGCCCTACCTAGGTCCTTACCTCAGAGAGCTCGTTAAAACAAACTTGCAGGAAATCAATGCCACTATTGCACAAATGTGGAAGGATTTACACACGCTGCTCAGGAAGTCAAAATAACACCTCCTGCTCCCGTTCATCAGCCTGCTCCCCTATGCTACCTGACCACCTGACCTAAATTAAGTTGGATCCAAGTCCTGCTTCCCAAAATCAAGGTCAGAGCCAGGCTCCTGAGACCCTCCTGGGGGTCCCAAGTTCCTGTATTAGCCTTACAATTATTAAAAGGCCAACATTAAAGCAAGTCCAACCCTGAGGCCACTGTTGATCTAATAAACACTGGAATTAGATTTCTTCTCAGTGAAGAGGCTGCCTGCCTGATGGCACAAAGCCAACATTTAAATGCTACTGTTGCTCGCAGCCCTAAATTAGTTTTGGATCTGGGGAGTTTGCCTTGAGCTACAGCCAAAAGAAACATAGGAACTGGAGGGAAATTTGTTAAACGTTAACAGAGCTGCAGGAAAGGACTACAGCAGGGCTAGTAGGTGGCAGGGAGGAAGGAGGGAGAGCCACAAACAAACAGAAGAAATAGAAACAAGAAGCAAAACATGGGAAGAGAACAACAAGTCAGAAGATTTTTGTTCAGAAGTGAGTCCCCATTCCAACTCCCATTTAGTTGTGTGAACAGCAGACTTTTCAGGTCCCATTTGATCACAGCTTTTTTTTTTGCAACTACAGTGGTTCTCATTTACCTCTTTCCATGTTGAAAATACAGAATAAAAATCTGAGGAAAATGTTATTCCTGACTCCTTGGCTATGCCAATGCTGAGTTACAATGAAACTTGACTATAAGAGCAGATGGATAGTTCCAGTCTCCCTGGCTTGGATCTCGACAGATCCCCCGTTCTTGGAGGGAGTGGTACCCAGTGGCCTGGAAGTGCAGCTATTGCAACAGGCTCCCTATGCATGGCGAGGATGCAGTGAGATGAGGGCAACATCCTGTCTGTTCATGCTGTTGTCCATTCTACTGACCAACTGTATGGACTTAGCACAGTGCCCTTCTTCCCTTGAATACTCAAACACTTGATCTAACACAAATGTCTAAGCAGAAAGATTATTTTTTTCCTCCCCTCCTCCCAGCAGGAAAGGAGCTGAGCATAAATACTCCCCTTTTTGACACTTGCTTCCTGTGAAGCCAAGCCAGCGAGGGTACAACCTGCACTGGTAGCTTCTGATGGAAGTGACCAGAGATGCAAGACAAGAAAACACAAAATCAACAACTTTCATCTCAGAAAGCTCCTACAGGCTTGACAATTCCTTCTCACTTGGAGAGATGAATTGGAAGTAACAAGGAGCTTTAGACAGCAAAAAGCAATCCCTCCATCATCTCCACAGGACCCACAAACGACCTTTATTTCCTCCTACTGTATCTCTGCTCTTTCTACCTCGCTACAGAAATATTTCTGAACCAGTAGGTGCACACACGCACGTGGTGCTACAGAGCAGGGTAAAGTGACTGGACAGCATACTCATTAGGGATCTTACATGCCATCCTTTACTGTGTCACACTTGAAGCTGAACATTGCTGGGGGGCAAGAGTGTTTGCCCCTCTCATCTCATCACACTGCGACACAGACCCCTTTCAAAAACTGAAGAGTCTGTTTGAATAAATCATCTCTGCTTCTCAACAGAAGCAGCAAACAACAAACATGATATTAAAGAATGAGAATGAAAAGAGGGCATTCAACCATGTCCAGGCACTAAATCAGTGGAGTAAAAAAAAAAAAAAGGGTTGAAAAAAACCAGAAGTATCACAACATGGACTTTGTTTTCCACACATCTGAAATGAAATCAATGCACAACAAAACCAAGAATTTTCACTCATAGAAAAGGGTCTCCAAGCATCTTGAAACTTCATCCTATCGCCACTGAGATAATGTATGTCCAATTTGTTCATCCGCTTTCAATCTCCACATCAGTCTCCAAGCTCAGCTGAACTACAGCTTTGTTCTCATACAGATTACAGCATTCTTTTAAATATTTACCTATTTTTTAATATTATATCCACCACAGGGATATTGATGTTTCTACCAAGTCCATTTGCAACAACCTCCAAGGAGACTACAGAACTTTACAGCTGTCTTCATAGATTTTTCCTATTGTCATATTAAGGAGTGCACAGAAGGAGAGACAGATATGGGCAAGAGCTGCTAATTTCTGAAAAACTATTACAATAGAGCCAGCAATATTTGAGCCAATCCCCAAAACAACCTCTCCATGAACAAAATATGCCTAAACCTTATTTTCATTCTTCAGGCACATGTCTTTCATGAGGTACAGCCTGTTTACAGGTCTCCTGCTGTGCACACAACTCTTTCCCCAAATGACAGAAGTCCTGTCTCACATAAACATGTAAACACAGACTGAGCAATGCTGACTCCGGTGAGCATCACCCTCCCCTATGAGCCTTGTAAAGGGTTAAGGCCCAGTTATCACATGCTGATAGGCTGACAGCTTTATGTCTTGTAATGTCTATGTGGGTTTCAGACTCTTCCTTTAATCAGGTTCCATTGCAATTAATCAGTGGGTTTCTTTATAAGAAAAAAAAATAATAATAAAAAACGGCAAGCACTCTATTCAGCCCAATTCAATCTGTCTGGCCAAATCTCATGACCAGCTGGAATGCCCCTTTCCTAGCCTGCCCAGCAGGATGCCCAAGAATGGCGTGTGAACGTTTCTCTCTGCTCCTGCTCCAGCCTTAAAATGAACAATAGTCCCTGCCAGTGTCATTCTTCAGCAATTCATCTCTTCCTGTCACCAGACTCTTTCGTTCCTTCTTGCCCCTTCCACCTTTTTTTGTATGAAAAACAACAGCAGATCGGCAGCAATATAATAAAATAAAATTGTATTTACTTGGGAGATTTGGGGGAAGTGGCAAGAAGGGAGCCGGGGAGAGGAACAGCTCCCACCCCCCTCCTGCAATGAAGACACAGAAGGGGAGCGTTCTCAGGCCCCAGCTGACCTGCTCGACTCCACGCCTGGTTTCCCTGCTGCAAGGACGATCGAATTTGCCGGGGAGGGGCTGCAGGGGGGACAGGGCCCTTTTCTTCTGGAGGATGTTGGAACTGTAATTACAGAGGGGTAGTTTCCGGGGGGGAAATTAACATGGATCTCAACTCATGTTCCCTGTGTTTTGCATGTGCAGACCTGTGGCCTTTACTCCATACTCTTCATTCACCAGATAATGGGTAAAAAGAAGCTGCAACAGGCTGCAAGCACAGTGTCAGCAGCAACTTGGATCTCATCTTCCTGAAGGAGCAGAAATAGGAGGGAGATGCTATGGGACAACTCCAAGTTAAAAATAATATTGTAGTATATACATAAATATGTATATACACACACAAACACATACACACATATATTCCTCAACAATGCAGGAAGTGTGTCAGTGTAAAACATTAGATACCACTGAATGGTCCACGATAAACAGGTTAATCACAGAGGCAGCAGTAAACAGCACGGTGAGAGGTGTACTGTGGCTTCCAAACACCAGCTCTCTCTCCATTGAAGGAAAACAAAGGACCAGGTCTAGTGTTACAGAACCTGGAAGATTTTAGTAAATTTACATTTACAGGTTTGAATTTTAAATGGTTGCTTCCTGCTATGCAGAACTGAGCAACAGTCTGGCAAAGACAGTATCTTACATAGCGTGATTCAGAAGAAAAAAAATCCAGCTGCTATTGATTACACAGGACATTTAAAATCTATTACAAGCAAGTTAAAAAAAGCTTTAATGAAATCCTAGAATGAAATTCACCTGCATAGCTTTTAACAGGCCCCTTTTGCACTTTACAACACCACACAATCCCCACATTACTTTCAGCACAAAGTCCTAAACTGAATGTGAAATAATTGTACAGCATCCATCACCATAACAGTCAAGCAGTCCATAAACACAGATTCAGATGTCTTCACATCCTGCTGCTGTGAATGGTTTCATCAGCTTAATTCTACAGATCTCAGACAGCCAGAGTCGCAAGCCAGAAATCTCTGTTTCTAGGCATCCAACTTGGAGAATCAAGGAATGGTTTGCAGAACTGCTGGACGCTCATAAAACACAACAGAAGGGGAGCAGCACAGGTAGCATAAAACACTGTGCCAAACAGTCAGCCTGAGGCCTCTCAAACTTGTAAGTCCCTTTTTTTCTAAGAAAAAGGACAGGCAATAGAAAAGAGCCTGAAAGACACAAGATGCTTTGTGGGTAAGCCACTACAGAGAAGTGGCACTTGGCAGCAAGAGTGACTGAGATGTAGGAAAAGGGAGCACAAGGCAGTCTCCCATCTCCCACCTGCTACCCAGAACCCTCCTTCCACATGCCCATGCTCCCTCATCCCTTTTCAGTCTCTTAACAGGCTTCTCTATTTTCACAATCCAATTCTCTTCTGCTGCACTTTCCTCCTAGACTTTTCTCTTCCTTCCCCTATTCCTTCCTGCCCCAAAATTCAAATCTGTGCCAAATCCAGTGCAAACATAGTCACCTTTCTCTCTGTTTCCACTGAGCACAAATACTCAAGTTTAAGCCAGGTACAAGCTGATTGCAAAAGAATAGCTCAGTGGTCTACACAGAAAAGAGCAAGCAAAAAGTTAACTCTTTAAAACCACCTAGAAGAATCTGAACAGGCAGACAGGTTGTAGTATTCAGTATTTGGCATCACACAGCTGCACTATTTTTGCACACCCACTGTATGGCATTGTGGGATGACAGACTCAGCTCCACAGGTGATTCCATGTAATTTCTTGCATTGCAACACAATTTCCAATACTGCATCATAACACACAGGAAAAGCCTGTCCTAACTGCATTCTCCTCCTTCTCACCACCTATGGCCAGCAAAGGAGCACTCAGTCCAGAGGCCAGCCTCTCAGAAGTTCCCGTATCTAGACCATAGTTCTTCTGAGCTCTTCATTTGGGGGAATAATTGGAATAGAGCTCCTGTTCAGCTTAAGCCTGACACTAGATAATGTCCATCAATGTCCACCACAAAGAGAGTCAAAAAGGCTTTTGCAGCCAGGATTTTTAACCCCCTACTCCGCACATACAAATACCAGTTTTCAAATATTTACAAATCCATCATACATGGGTGAACTTCAGAGAAACCGAAGAACATTTAAGCCCCTTCTGCTTTTCTGTACTTCTGGAGCATGGAAAGCTTAACAAACATTCTCAGGCTTTTCTGTACTACGTTAAGATTTTAGGTGGGTGAAGTATTTTCTCTATCCTTATTTCTCCAATCTCACCAAATCATTTCTAACTGCAGTTTCACAGTTCTAAGCAGAAATTCTTCTGCCTCTCCCTCAAGTTCGAGCCTGGAAAATTAGGAAATGGTCAAACGTTAATCTGAATTTTAAACTGAAAGGAAAGAGAAAATCAGATACGGATTGAGGTAGACTTGGCTCCTATAGCACCACTCCTTTTCCGCACATCATGTCCTTCTGGTCCCGAGTAATCAAGAACCATCCCCTGAATTTCTAATTCACTAACACAGTCAAGCTGAACTCAAATCAACTGTTCTCAACTTACACTTAAATGTACTTAATTTAAAGACTTAGGTTTCTATTTTAGTTCTCACAAGAAACTGCTCCCAAAAGCTTGTCTGTTTTTCCAGCCATGTTAATTGGTCTAATCAACATTGTTTTCTCTCCTTACACACTTTTCCCTGGTTGTAGTTGTGGTGTTCTAAGGATTGAACACTTCTACAATTATTATATCATTAATACTATAGAAGAAAAGGATAGTCACCAGATGCCAATAAGGATAAGGAAGCTTGAAAATCTCCATAAGGACAGCTATGTACATTCTTATGACTGTATTTGGCATATTAGTGATCTCTTCCTACAAAGGACTCTTATTCTACCCTCATCTCCAAATCAGAGGCAACGATGTCCCCTATTTAAAAGCATTTGCTATATCCATGCTAAAAACTTTACCATAACACAGCGGTCTTGCCCTCTTTCATCCTACCTGTTCTTTCACATAGTGATACCGAGTAAGCCTTTACTTACTAAATTCTGCCGATCACTTGGAGCCTTGGAAATTTTGCTGGGATTTAACTGACTGGAAATGGAAGATGAGCCAGGCCTTGGCAGAGAATTCAGGAAATCCAGTTTCCGTATGTGCAGACCCTAGTTAGGGTCAGTACAAAACGTCTGTGGAACTGACTTTAGAGCAAGAGCACTCCCTGCTCTGGAAGAATGCTGACACAGGTAAGAATCTCCTCCCCAAGTTTAATTTCTGACATGATATATCTGGAACAAGGATGATCCTTCTGGCGTCTTTCCTACTATAACAAGCACATCAGGTCTAAGAAAATGTTTGAATCTTTAATACGAAGAAAATGATGCATGTAACACGGCTTAGTCAATATAAGAATTTAGCCCCAAACTGTGGGCATGTCAAGCTTGCTGCCAGTCCTGAAGGGATGGAAAGGAAGGTTCAAAGTAGGTGGTCTGGTTACTTTTTCCCCATAATGCTGGAGTGAAGTGAGCTCGTATGATCACTTCTTGACACAATCAAGAAGTTTTGTGCTGTTTAGATACCTCTACTGCAGCTCTAGAAATGATAGAACCAACTGGTACAGAACCAGCACATAAGATATGAGCTTACCTGCCTATCCCATGACTATAGTAATAGGCTCAAGGAACTCCCAAGGCCAAAAATCTATTAGACAGTCAAGTTGCAATAGTTTGCTTTAAAGAGACATGTCTTCTCTGATTTCTTCCACATCTGGAGCTGGGATCCAGACCCAAAACACTAGAGATTGAGAGAGAATTCACAGGTAGTAGAGGGAACATGAAGTCAAGCATAAAAACACATAGAACAGTTAAGCAGAAATAAGCTAGACATATTTAGCCCAAGAAAAGGCTGTGCTTTCAACCTACACCAACACTTGCATAAAACCACCCAGAAGGGGCTTGTCAACTAATGTCTCCTGCTAAAAGAAAAACAGAAAAAAGGAGACTGGCTGAGCCCAAATCATTACGTGTTGTCTGCCTAAATCTCCCACATCCCTCAGATTCAACCTCCCAAACCCACTCTAGCTTTAGTGGGGATACTGATTGCTGACAAAGGCTCACCTTAGAAGCCTGGACCACAGAAGCCAGAGATAAATCCCTTCATCCAAGTCTATTTTCCTCTCCCTCACAAACAGAAATTTTCTTTCCCCCTCCCACCTCTCAGACTCGTTTCACCCTCTCCCCTTCAAAAGTGATTAAGGAAAAGCTGTAGAAATATTTGCTCAAAGCTGGAACCTGTTGCTGGGCCCTGCCGTATTGTTGGTAGGAATACACACAGCAGACTTGCACTGTGAGGAGCCCTGCAGGACTCCAGGCACTTCGGGGAGGCTTTGTGAGCCCAGCTCTGCATGCACTAGCCAGGCTATTGTGAAAGGGAAACAGAAAAACCATTACAAACCCCAATGCTTCCCCACTTCTGTCTCCCCCACCTCCCTAAATGCCCCCCTTCCACCATCCACCACCTTCCCCAAGACAAACTGAG
Source organism: Cuculus canorus (assembly GCF_017976375.1). Lineage (NCBI taxonomy): Eukaryota > Metazoa > Chordata > Aves > Cuculiformes > Cuculidae > Cuculus > Cuculus canorus. The sequence goes on from NC_071405.1 coordinate 51,734,782, forward strand.
AGGGGAGGGGGCCGCTGCTGAAGAGAATGAAAAGGTTTCCTGAGTTAGATTTAAGGCAACGAGTCAGAGCTACAAGTTCTTTATCTGCCAGGGAAGCCTCCCACTGCTCCAGAGCCAGGCAGTGCGGGATCCCGGGGGCCAGCTTTCTGAAGGCTGCCATTGATTTGTCACTGGTGATAAGTGAGGACAGGGCCGTTCCCACCATCGCCTGCAGAGGGGACAGGGGACAATTCTCCCACAACGCCCAGCGGGGAAGAGGGGCAGCAAATGTGAGCAAATGCGGAACTCGATGGGTCGAAAAATCCCGAACAGCTCTTTTTCTCTAATGAGCAGCAACAAAAAGGAGCAACCGTGCTGAGACCAAGGCAGGGGAGGAGGACAACGCAGCAGAGGGGAAGCAGGGCTGCTCTCTGCGTGCAAACCTTCCCCAAGCAAGAAAAAGCCGGGGGGAATTCTTCGGTCCTCACCTTCAAAGGGCCTCCTAATGCCAACTCGGTTGAACAATATTCCTTCAAAAACTCCCCAGTCGCTCCTTTGCCAATAGCGGGAGGCTTTAAAACCTGCTCTATTTACATAGAGACTCTTCTCTCAAGCAGACGCTGCTGGAAACTTGTTCTTCTGCTTTTGGGGAGGGGAAAACCGTTTCTCACAGTACTAAATAAATGAGAAAGGCTAATGAAGCACCATGTCTAAAAGGTGAATTCCCAAAGCAACAGGAGATCTTAAAGGAGCACCAGAGCTCCCCCAGGGAACATACAAATAGAGCAGCAGCTGCCTGGGCAAGACCAGATGCAGATGGGTGAACTGAAAGCAAGACAAAAGGCAGGGTGGGGGGGAGCAATTAAAAAAATCACTAAAAGAAGTAACGATCTTTGGCCCTTCTGATGTAACTAATTAGGAAAGACCATCAGAATTGGTTCAACTTGCATTGTAAAATGTCTCTCTTGTGCTCCAAGATGCTAAGGAGGTTTGGGAGCACTCAGGACATCTTTTTTTTCCTTTCTCTGCCCTCAGCTATCTTCTACCCTGGCCAGTCTTAGGCTGAGACACGCGGGCCTTGTAACCCAGCCTGAAGACCAAGAGATTTGAGTCTTCAGAGGGAAAAGAGCATCATGCCTGCAGTCTCCTTCCGGTTCAATCAGACTAGACCCAGCAATTCAGAGAATCTTGTCAGGCAAGATATCACCTCAGGACAATTGTGCGCAGCTCCCAAAGCACCAGTTTATAATCCAGCATGCTAAAATAAATGGAAGTTGCCAGGCTGTAAACTGTGACATTCAGAAATATTTTACCTTGTATTCAGCCATTCAGAGCACAGGGCGGATCACTGGGAGCAATGATTATTTCTGATATCCTAGTTAAAATTTCTTGTTATACAAGACAGCACAGTTTCTGTGGATGCTTAAGCTGGCAGTGAGCACAATATCAGAACCTTAACAGATAAAATCCTGTCCAAAAATTCCATGTGTTTAACCAAAAACACCCCCAAAGCTCTCATTCATCTTTGAGAACCAGCCAGCAGCCAGTTAGCTCAGAACATAAGTTTAATGTGCTTCTTGCCAGAAATATCACTCTGCAGCCAAGCAGCCAAATCCTAAACCAGACAAAGCTTTTGAGCAGTCCTAAAGTTCAACCCAATTAAAGCCCATTGAAGACTTCTGCCTCCTAACAAGAGAGAACTAAATATCTCCTGAGGTTGAACTAACCGCTTGGACCACTGCCACTACTTGGGAACCTGGAAATCAGCTTACATCCAGCAAGACTCCAACCTACACACCTGATTAATCTCAATAGCTACATGAGAAGCAGAACTAACAAAGCCAGTTTCAGATGGATTCATCTCTAATAGTCAATTTTGGTGGATCTGTTGCCAAATGGAGGGAGGGAGGGGATTCTTTCATGTCTAACAAAATGCAAACTCATGAAGAATCTTCACCCACAGTCAAGTCGCTTCTGTGGTGCCTTTCCTTTATTGTGCTGCCTATTTTCATAGAATTTCTATTCTCTGGGACCAGTTTTTTTGGGTGAGAAGATCTGTGCACATATTGAAATAACCACTGCTTCTATATAAAAGTAGGCTAAAGATGCCTGCGGATTTCTCTCACGAGAAGAGCTCATATTAACAATGTTATTAAGAACTGCTTCTGATACTACTTCCTGGATCAAGTTCCAGGATCTGAAGTGCATATCTAAACAAAAGACACGGATTCCTCACTAAGCCCACAGATCATTTCAGTATATGAGTCATTCAGCCCTGGAAGAAAAAAATTTGACGTCTTTTTAAAGCCTTTTAAACCCTTCTGCCTACAGAAGAAAAGTTCACCCTACATGCAGTCATACTGCCTTTTGGTAGAACCATGATCTCTGGGTCAAAACCCACAACAAGACGTTGTGGCGTCTTCTGTTCAGTCTTACAGATGGATTTACTGTGATGATTCAAGAGCCATTTTCCGTCTGTTATTCCACTGTACTTTGGGGAGTAGGATGCAATGGACAAATCAAGTTGAATCAAGCTTTTCAGGTAATTAGTGGGCACTGCAAGAAATTGTGTTATTTATTCAGCCAAGTATGGAGTACTTCCTCTGATCAAAGATTGCCCCAAGCCCATCAGTGCTATAAATGCTACCTAAAATGACTGAGTAGCATCAAAGATGTGGCAGAACATAGGGCTACTCATCTAATTACTTTTATTCATAGCAGAATTTTATCTCCAGTAATTACAATCTACCTTGAGGAATCCCTGGGACTCTTTTTTCAGCTGGACACAGACTTTTTCCCTCTCTTTCCAGTCGTAGGTGGAAGAGCTATGCAGTAGTCAATTTTAATGGTTGTGCAGTAAAATGACTTTTTTCAGCAGAAAAAAAAATTATTTCTGCAGTGGGGAAAAAAGCCTTAGTGTGCAGTTTGTATCTTGACTAAATTTGCTAAATATTTCTGGTACCATACACTGCCATTCCCAGACACTGTAAGAACATAACATTTATTCCTACAGAACATTCTCTAAGTAAGAACATATGGTACATTTGTATCTTCAGCCAACAAGTCTTGATGAGTCAAGATCAGATCTACTGAAGTCACAGTACACCACTAAGCTACACATCATTGCAGTCATGATAGCACACATCCCAACCTCAGAGGCTGAGTTCTGTTAGCTTTCCCATTTCCTAATTTTTTATTCTGAGGTTTAATGTGGTCCATTAATTCCAAACTCTGAGAAGTGTGCTTAGAGATTTATTTGCTTCCCTCCATTTTTATCGTACCAAATAATGCGGAATTACAAATAGCAACAGCATTCTGAAAATCATTCCCATGTCCCTCCTCATAACTGCACAAACATTTGGCAAACAAATACATACAAGATGATTTAGGTATCAAGTCCTTAAAAGAGCGTGACTCTTTTCCATGGGGAAGATATGATCTTCTGCCCTTCACGCTATAACCTAGTTTCTTGATTTCTTTGCCAGATATCCTCCCAAAATAAACGCTCTTCTATGCACGATAAGCAAAGGACAGGAAGCAGCCTTGATTTGACCATGCTTAAGTGATAACATAGCTCTCCAGCGCTCGACAAACACACTGCTACTCACTCAAAATGGGAAAGAAACTTCGAGACTGTGATTTCATATTCATCAGTAGTGCTAGCTTAAAGACCTCCAAGCCCTCCTTCCCCTATTTCCAGTCCCATGACACCCACGATCTGGCACAGCTTTGTGCAGCCTGGTTAAAAACAGAACAGGGAAAGTGCTGCAGGGGGTGATGAGCAGCAAAAGGATATGAATTTGAAGGATCTTCCAACTCCTCCTCACCCACCTTCACTGCTTGCAGAACTATGGCATTGGAGACAAAGTGACAGAAGCAGCTGGGGTCATTTCCTGTTTAAGGCTTTAAGGAATCAAGAGTTATTTTCTTCTCACAGTTTGTTTACCAAGAGTTTGTACATTTAGATGTAGGATATGCATACTACCATGCTGAAAATTCATATGAAAGGAATTAAAAAAAACAGCTCTGAAGCAACCAGTCACCATGGTTCAGTCCTTGACTCTTGCAAGAAAAAATTCTGTAGACTCCAAAATCAAGTTGTCAACTACCCTTAGAAAGAAGAAGAAAAAAAAAAACCAACCTGGCCGTTAGCACATCTGAGCCAACATGCTAAGTTCCATATAGATATCTCCAAAGGTTATGGGAATACAACACTTAAGCTATTGGAGAAATACAGCCACTGAAGCCAATTATGTATTTACAGAATTCTACCAAGGAATTTAGCTTGCTGCTACAAAGCAGCGAAAAAGAATATTCAGTAAGTATTATTCCAGGTTGGCTGCAGTTAAACTGTCCCAAGTCAAGAATCCAGGGTTTAACACTTAGATTCCTAACCAAGTCCAAGCTATATTTCTGTTCTCAAATTTCTTGAACTTTGTGGTCACATCGTTAAATATCCAGTGATCCATCCTAAGAGCTGCTACAGTCAGGACAGGGGAAAGGGTGGAAGTCACGAAGGTTGAAGACATCTTTGTGAGCCAAGTTCAAGTAAGATACCCTTCATTAGACTAATGCCAACCATTTACCAAATATACTGGCAGATAACAGGAACACGCACTATCCAGGAGAAAAACAGCAGCTAGATCCTCTAGGTCATTGCATCTGAGAAGAATTTTCATTCTCCCAGTATCAGACCCCAGACACAACAAACGTGTCTATCTAGCTGTGATAATGTTGCATGCAGCATCTTGGGGGAGGGAGCAGATTAGAGAAAGGCAGCTTAAACAGACAGATACTTTGAGGAAGGAGAGGACAGGACTAGTACCAACATACAAACTAAAAGGGGAAGTGTTTAAGTAGAGCCCCTCTTTACTATATTAATCAGTATTTCATCATGGGGTTTTCTCTTGCTATTGAATAAATCTGTCAATTTACTACATATAGAAATTACAAGCTCTTCAGAGTAAGGACTGTTGTTATTGTATGCCCACGCTGCATGTAACACTGTGAAGCTCTGATTTCCATCAGAGTGCATCTTTACATGATCCAAATGACAATTCATGTGTGACATTCAGCCCACGCAGATCTTCGTCTTCAGCCTGCCACATATTCATTCAGGGAGAACAGGAATGGCTGTTTAGGCAGCTTATGCTTCCAAACAGCTGTCTTCCTCTGAATAACCAGACACTTAATGTCGGCACTGCCATATCTGCATCAACTCTGGAAGAGGGTGGGATCGTGCCTCCTTTTGTGTACACACCCAGGCCAGGCTTGTCAAACCATGACACACCACAGCATCACTGGAGAGAGGTGGGGAGAGCAAGCACAACTTGGATCCAGATTCTGCAAATAAGAGTCAAAAACCCAACTCTTTGCTAAACATCAGTCATTCAAAAGGCACAATTAAGAAAGAAGAGTCAAGGCGCAAGCAAAGGGATAATGCTTTTCACATTTAGCTTGACAATTTCTCTGGCAACAACCAGAGAACATAAGTCTGTGTTAGCCCAAGCGAAACAAGACAGTAGGTGTTAAGATTCCAGTCTTAATGAATAGAAGTTTCCAACACAAAAGGCATCACCAATTAATGTACTGCACCAGTTGCAAGATCTTTCACCACACTTCAACACTATTACAGTACTACAAGTATAATATACTACAGTATACTATACTACAGTACTATACAAGTATAATACAATAAAGAGGCCTATGTTTAAACAAGCCATAGAAACTGAATCTTGGGCTTGAATTCTCACCTTCCCTTGTTTCCAGTCTTTCCAAACTACTGTTAAGATAAAGTGAAGTAGCAGCAAGCCAAAACCACAATTGTTCTTGCCTCCCTCCATCCTTCCATCAGGTCTATACTGGTCAGCTCACTGAGGAGCAATTCTTTTTGGCTTGCCAATACCACACAACCCGTTCCTGGTTTCACTATTCTACAGGTCAGTTCTGTGAGAGATCAACAAGCTGAACCAATTCATCTAGCAGACATGCTCACAGACCTATGAAAGGGACGAGAGAGCAAGACCACTCTCGTGGGGCAACCCACAGTTACACTATATTAGGCATAACATTAAAACACAACCTGTGCGTCAAGGAAGACCTGCAGCTGGAGGCCAAGCCACCTACATTGCAGGCTGAGAACAATCCTCAGCAGTGATAACATCCTAGCATCCCCATAAAAAAAAATTCTCTCAGAGATGCCAAGTTTACTGAATGCAAAAGGCAGCAGGAACAAAAATTCCTCTTATTCTGATATTTCAAAACATAGGTTTTCTATTACTGTAAAACGGTATTTTGAAGACAATATTTCCCATGAAGCCAGAGTATACTAAACACTACTCCAAATCAGTAACACGTCCTTATAAGTCATTTGCAGTTACATCCTCCATGTAACATGAAACAAGCTACTGACCATGTTCCAGGATCTTTACTGCCCAGCCCACTGTTTCTAAGTAGTATAGTTTCATTTATGAGGCTTAAACAGGAGATAACTAAATCAATAGAGGTGAAGGAATACAAGACAGCAAAAATGCAACTCATGATCCGTAAGTCATTTCTTCTGGTGTCCTCGCAAGAGACACACATCTGCAGGAAGTCCAGTGGCTGATAATTGGGGACAGTTGGAACACTGTTCATTTCCTATTGCAAAGGCAGCAGTTCAGGCCTCCAAGGATAAATCAAATTTCTTAACCAGATGGAAGACATTTAATTTTCAAACATCAACCATACAACAACGGACCACAGAAGGGAAGGAACCAATTCACAACACCAACAAGAAAACAAAATGACTAAAGATTTTAGAGATGAGTTCTTATCAAAATATGCATTTACAAACAGCCTCATGCTGCATCAGAACTTGCACCACATCCCACCACAGCCAATTCAAAGACACTTTTATTGGCAAAATAAGTTCTGCAAGTGTTACCCACATGCAAGAGACAGCACACTTCAGTATCTCCCAGAAGTGGATTCAACATATAAAGTGCCTGCCTCCACAGAGGTTTTAATAGAGAAAGCTACATGGCAAGGTCTACAATGATAGAAATCAAAACATTCCAAGGAATGTCATATTTCTAGTAAGATAAGTGTTTGCTTCCTCATCTTTTATATTTTACTCACAGAATTAAAACATTTCCTTCTCGGTCTCTCCTTTTACTTCTTTTTCCCAGACAATTACTGTTTGATTCATGGCGTTCTTCCTGTTACATGTGCCAGTTCAGTATTTGGTAAGAGTCTGACTTCATTTTGCACATTTAATTTGGTACTATCTGCTGCCATAACTTTGTGCAATAACGTATAGAATCGCAGAATCATAGAATGGTTTGGGTTGGAATGGACCTCAAAGATCATTCAGTTCCAACCCCCCCACCATGGGCAGGGACACCTCCCACTGGATCAGGTTGCTCAGAGCCTCATCCAAACTAGCCTTGAACACTTCCAGGGATAGGGCATGACTTCTCTAGGCAACTTGTTCCAGTGCCTCACCATCCTCATAGTAAAAAGTTTCTTCCCAATATCTAATATAAATCTCCCCTCTTTCAGCTTAAAACTGTTACCCCTCATCCTATCCCTGCACTCACTGATAAAGTGTCCCTCCTTAGCTTTCCTGTAGGCCCTCTTTAAATACAGAAAGGTGGCTCTAAGGCCTCCCCAGAGACTCTTTTTCCCTAGGCTAAACAAGCCAAATTCTCTCAGCCTGTCCTCATATGCATCTGAGAGTTCTTGGCTGATGTAATCGCCAAGCCACTTTCCATGATATTTCGAAAGTCAAGGCAGTCAGGAGAAGTTGCTGGTGACTGGAAAAAGGAAAACACTGCATCTATTTTTAAAAAGGGTAGAAAGGAGGGCCCTGGGAACTATTGACCTGTCAGCCTTACTTCTATGCCTGGGAAGATCATGGAACAGATCCTCTTGGAAGCTACGCTAAGGCACATGGAGGACAGGGAGGTGATTCAAGACAGCCAGCATGGCTTCACGAAGGGTTAGTCTTACCTTACCAACCTAGCAGCCTTCTATGAGGGAGTGACTACATCAGTGGACATGGGAAGACTCATGGATGTCATCTATCTGGACTTCTCTAAGGCCTTTGACATGGTCCCTTACAATATCCTTCTCTCCAAATTCAAGAGATATGGATTTGAGGGGTGGACTATTCAGTGGATAAGAAATTGGTTGCATGGCTGCACGCAGAGGGTAGTGGTCAATAGATCAATGTCCAGATGAAGATCTGTGACAAGTGGTGTCCTTCAGGAGTCTGTTTGGGGACTGTAGTTACTTAATATCTTCATCAATATCATAGACGATGGGACTGACTGTATCCTCAGCAAGTCTGCAAATGGCACCAAGTTGAGTAGTGAAGTTGACACCCCCAAGGGACAGAATTTCATCCAGACGGACCATGACAAGCTGGAGAAGCAGGCTTGTGAAAACCCCATGAGGGTCAGCAAGGCCAGGTACAAGGTTGCTCACATGGGTCAGGGCAAGCCTGAATATTGATACAGGCTGAGGGATGAAGAGATTGAGAGCAGCCCTCCTAAGTAGGACCTGGGGGTCCTGGTGGATCAGAAGCTGGACATGAGCCAGCAATGTGCACTTGCAGCCCAGAAGGCCAAGCTCTGCTCCACTCTGATGAGACCACACTTAGAATACTGCATCCAGCTCTGGAGCCCTCATCACAGGAAAGAGATAGACCTGTTCGAGCAGATTCAGAGGAGAGCCACAAAAATGACCAAAGGTCTGGAACACCCTCCTTGTGAAGAGAGACTGGGAGAGCTGGGTTGTTCAGCTTGGAGAGACTCTAAGGAAATCTTACTGCAGCCTTTCAATACTTAAAGGGGGCTTATAAGAAAGATGGGGGAAAATGTTTTAGCAGGGCCTGTAGCAATAGGACAAGGCATAATGAATTTAAACTAAAAGATGAGAGGTTTAGACTAGATATTAGGAAGAATTTTTTTATGCTGAGGGTGGTAAAACACTGGCCCAGGCTGCCCAGAGAGCTGGTAGATGCCCCGTCCCTGGAGGTGTTCAAGCTCGATGAGAAGCTCGACATGAGCCGGCAATGTGTGCTCACAGCCCAGAAGGCCAAGCGTATCCTGGGCTGCATCAAAAGAAGTGTGGCCAGCAGGTTGAGGGAGGGGATTCTGCCCCTCTATTCCTCTTTTGTGAGACTTCAACTGGAATACTGTGTCCAGTTCTGGAATCCTCAACTAAGAAGGATATGGAATTGTTGGAACGGGTCTAGAGGAGGGCTACAAGGATGATCAGAGGGCTGGAGCATCTCCCATACAAGGACAGGCTGAGAGAGTTGGGCTTGTTCAGCCTAGAGAAGAGAAGCCAGCTTTTCTGACTTTGCAGGCTGCATACCAAAGTCTTTAAGGTATGTGCAGTATGGCTTTGTGCCCTTTAGAAATAAGCAGAGAGAGATCTTACAGCAACCTTCCAGTACCTGAAGGGGCTACAAGAAAGCTGGGGAGGGACTGTTTACAAAGGCTTGTAGTGAAACGACATGGGGCAATAGCTATAAACTGGAGAGGGCAGATTTAGGCTAGGCATAAAGAAGAATTTCTTCACCATGAGAGTGGTGAGGCACTGGCACAGGTTGCCCAGGGACGCTGTGGATGTCCCATCTCTGGAGGTGTTCAAGGCCAGGCTGGATGGGGCCATGGGCAGCGTGGTGTCGTGAGAGGTGTCCCTGCCTATGGCAGGGGTGGTTGGAACTAGGTGATCTTTAAAGCCCCTTTGAACCCAAATTATTCTATGCTTCTCTGAAGTGCTCTCCTGATGACCTGTGTTCCTTCTCCGGGCTCTGGGCATCAACTGCTAGCACTAGCATCAAACTGGGATGGACTGAGTCTCCCCTCTCCCAGCAACTTCAGTTTAACACCCTTTTCACCAGGTTGGCAAGCTTATGACCAAGGATGTCTTTCCCCTTCTCTGATGGATGGACCCCATCAGCTCCCAGTAGACCAGTTTTCTCAAAGCAAGTCCCATGGTCTAAGTAGTCAAACTTCTAGCTGCGACAAAAGAAGTCCTGCAGCCACTTGTTGATTTTCCAGACTCAAATGGCCTTTCAAACCCCACCTCTTTGACCAAGACTGATAAACCACCTGAGTTCCAGAGTCCCTTACGGCTACTCTCAGGGCTTTGTAATCTAATCCCTCTTGATACATCTCACACTGCCCCTGGCTATACCACTGGTACCCCTGAGAAACAATAGCAGTGGATGTACAAGGTCTAGCAGCCCCTTGGTGGCTTCCCTGCTAAGAGCCCCTCGTAGGCAGCACGCCCCTCTGAAGAATGGGTCAGATTGGCAAATGGGTGCCCCCATTCCTCTCAGAAGAGAGTCACCCACTACTATCACCCATCACCTTTTCTTCGTTGTGCTAGCTGTTATCCTGGAAGCAGATAGAGCTGCCTTACTCAGCTCCAGCATCTCTCCAGATGTGACAGGTGTTCCCTCCTCTTCAGTCTGCAGAGTGGTGAAGCAGTCCTGCAAGGGCATCTCTGGCTTCAGGGGAAGCTTCTTCCATCTGCTGGTCCTTGCCCTTGCAAGTTTCCATTCTTCCGCATTATCGTCCCCCTTCCTTTCTGTGCGTGAGTGTTTGGCTGTGGGTCCACTGAGGACTGCACTTGGAATCAGCTAGTTCCTCATCAGCTTCCCTGACACTGTGCAGGGAGTGTAGTTGTGGCAGTCTAGTTGGCCGGTAGATCTGGATTTATTTTTTTTTTTTTTACTACAGAAACTTGTGTTCAGGTTTAGATTCAGACTAGTTTCTCAAACAGATGGATTTTGGATTAGGTTATTTGTTGTATTAGTCTCAAATGGAGTGCCAAACCCCAGAAACAATGCTTTTGTAGGAATGGACAGGGTTTTCATTTTGATTTCAATCTACGGCTCTCTAACACTTTTAGGGAAAGAAAGCTTTTGCTGCTTTGGATGAGATAACACCAGTCTCGAGTCTTTCTATGCAAAGATCAGCAATGGAAATTCTTCCAGTTCTGCTCTGTAACCATCACTGCATAGATTTCATCAGTTTAGTTCTATCATGTCTTTGCACATCTGAAAATAAAAAAAATTAACTTTGCTTTGGTTACAAAGTAAGAACACGCAGAGGTCTAGAGTTCGTTCTTGTGGGAATCAAATGTTTAATTTTCCATCAAATAATATAGCAGGAAAATCTCATCATTGTATTCAGTTCATGTGATTCGAGTAGTTGAAATGTGATTTACGTGCTAGGGCTACTATATAGCCAGCACAGCTGCACCAGCACAGAGCCTTAGGCATGAAAGAGCTCCTGAGGGTGGTTAGAGCAGGGCTGTAGAGGGATCTTGCTGCATGCCCACCTCAGCCCAGCCCCAGCCCTGCAACAGAACAATTTTCTTCTCATAGAGTTACTGTCATTTCCCTCCTGTGAGCCGCTCCCCTTCTGCATATTTCTAAAGGGTACAAAGCCATACTGCACATACCTTAAAGACTTTGGTATGCAGCCTGCAAGGTCAGAAAGGCTGGCTCCCTAGGCATATCTGGTCTTCTGCGACATAACTCTGATGGCCGTCTTTCCTCACCACACTTTGACAGGCAGTTTTAGCATCCCCACCACATTTATTTTTAAGATCTTGACATACAGGATGCAAAGCATGTTGTTATCACACCATTCAAGAAAAAGCCCCAAACAAACCCAGATATCACTCCATGCCTTTCCCAGATTAACCCTCAGGACCAATGCACTGCAGTACATTAGGTAGCAAACGTAGGTGTTTTGGCAGCTGTCCCAGTCACTTAATCGGAAGCCTGAGCTCAGAGGCTGTTTTGCCTGAGCGGGTAAGTCAAGATGTACATACCAAAGATGTCATCTCTGCCTCACTCCCTTCCTTGCTCGAAGGCTTCTGTCTGAGTACTGTTTATTTTTATCCTACAATTGATGGATTGTACATAGGTTTAATTTGCCCTGTATCTCCCATTAGTTCTACACTAACTGTTAGATTTGGCCTGTGTACCTGATTAAGCTAAACAGGGGGTGTTGCCAAGCGTTCAAAGTAGGCAAGTGCCTGCCACTCTCACTTTCCTGCCAGTATGCTCTAAAGCATCTGCAGTACAAAATTTGCTCTTGGGTCATTTCTCAGAAAGTAATTATCTGTGCTTCTCTTCTTCCTCCAGCATATGTATTACTTTCATCAAGTGTTACCTTCTCCAGCACAATCAACCAACAAAAAGTTACTACAGAGTATACTAGGAATTATCTCCTTTTCTTTTTTACTTTTTAGACATTCCTTTCCAACTTCAGTGGTTGCTCCCAGACTTCTGAAGACTTGTGGATGTAGAACTAACTATAATAAGCAAGAAAGGAAGGATGAAAAAAAAGTATTTCTAGTCACAATTGACTGGAAAACTTAACCTAAGGAATTAGACTGGAATTTGCACAAAGAGCAACAGAAGATTACAGCTCCTTATCTAACAGTTCACAGGAGGTAAGTCACAAAGTTGAGAAACCTCAACGAAACAACGGGCTTCTCCTGTGAGTGGATGAGATGCTTCAGATCAAAGAGTTTCTAGTGGAAAGTTGCAGAAAGCAGGGATCAACAAGGCTGTTCTTCCCTGCTAGAGTACCAGTAGCATAGAAATTACTCAATGTAACTGGCAAAACATGACAAATCTGCCCTTCCAGAGGAGTTGAGGCACAGGCAAGACATCTACCTGCTCCACAGATAATAAACCACGAGCCTGGAAAAAAACCCCACACAATCTAAAACCAAACCAAACACACCCCAAAGGCCTAAACACCTTCTGTTGTTTAAGGTAATGTTGACTAAAGGTCTGAATTCTCCCTTACACTCAAAAATGCAGTCAATAATGGCCTACAGATGGTGCTGATTCATGAGCAGTGACAGTTAGAACTCGGACAGCAGATGAGGTTACCACCCTTGTGGTGGAGACACCTTAACCACTCATGAATCAGCTGTCCATGAGTCAGCACCATCTTGCAGTTGCCATTCACCGGTACAGAAAAGGCACCAGACCCAGCGGCAGCCTTTCCTAAGACCGAGCAAAGATAGCAAAGAGCCACAACCTCACTAACCAGCCCAATTCAGTCCTCCCATGTTTCCAAGTTAATGCCCAAGAAAAATTCCTTCACCACTTTGACTCTGCATAGATACAGCTCTCAATTCAACCTGATCTTTCCTTGTATTAAACTTAGGTCTGTTTGCAGAGCAATAAATAGTCTCTTTGTCAGGAGACTTGAACTAGTCTCCCACCTATCCCTCTATGATGCTTTCTAAGATTTAGACACCGAATACTTCTGTTTGAGATCCATGACGAAAATGCACATAGTCCACTAGCACTCCTATTTGCCAGTGACTATCTTCTCCTGCTTCTTGGCTAGTAAAACCTCCAGAATGGCAGCCTCCAATCTATCCCCGTTTCCAGTCAGCAAACTCTCCAGTCTTCTCTCACAGCCAGACCTATTATGTTTTTCCTTATGCTAATAGGTGCTAAGCTGATCAAGGCCCTTTTAAAAAGGCAGCACAAATTAGGGGCATCTCCTACAGCCACAAGAAACTCAACTCAGGCTTTTCAAGAGTAACAGGCTTCAAAAATCACAGTGAGAGGAACGCAATCTTAAAAAACTCATTTCCTAAATTTGTCAAGCCTGAAGAAGTTGCAAACTTTGAATCACAAAGGACAGCATTAAAGCCGGCTTCCTCTTAACAAATGCAATTTTAATTCAGAGAATTATCCCACCTCCTGGTTCACCCTCAGGAGCTCGGAACAGAAGCAAGAAATGACAGTCCTGAGACTTCTCATTTTTTTCCTTGCCCTCAGAGTTGCAAGGAAAGCATTTGACTATTCAGCAGTTATGGAAATTCAGAACTAATATTAGGTGGGAGCACAAAGGAAAAAAAAAAAATTAAGGTGTGTCTTTATTTTACTCTAATTCTAGATCTCATGAGACACGGTTGTGCTACAGTGAATGGCTGCACTTCAAGGAAGAACATTACCAGGTGTCACAAAGTCAAATGAACTGACGGAGCTGGAGATTCAGGCTAAAGTAGCAGAGCACATATTTCCATATAACCGTTTCACATAGTCATACAATGCTTCTTCTGAGCACTTCAGAGAAGGGGGCTGAGAACATCACGTGTTTATGTTTTAACAGTTCTCACTTGTGACTCACTCCTGCACATAACAATTCTTAATGGAGAAGAGGAAGAGAAGTAGCCTTCTTTTCCAGGAAAGGTGTTATTTTCTGCCACCAGTCTTGTTGTTTCTGTACCCAAACTCCTTTCCAAACCCAGAGTAGTCTCCTATTCTCACTTTACGCCTTTTTCCAGGCAATCATGTCCAACCTCGTAGCTTCTCTCCTCAACTCTGCCTTCCTGTTCCATACACTTTTCAAGACAGGACTGTGGTTCAAAGTATCTTCCCAGTCATCTCACTCAAAAAATTCTTCTGGCTGCATGTGCTCCCAAGCCTGACAGATCACACACTCCACTGCCACAGAGAGTTCCATCATCACCTCTATCTCGTGGCTCACTACCTCAGCATTATGTCAATATCTGTCTCCCTTTTCACCTCTGCACTCATTGAGAAGCTTCTGATATTTCATAAAATCAACCCTCTAAGCCAGGGACTCTACTGTTGAGGGTCCCTAAAAAGTTGTCATACCATCCTTTAAAGTATTACTAAAATAAGCCTTTCCGGGCCTCATCAACTAAAAGCTGCACAGTGCTCAACTTTACTTTCATAACTTCCATCTTTTATACTACCCAATTAACAACCTTTCTGCCATCAGATCCCATATAATTACTCCACTTGGATCTCCTTACACAGCTCCTCTGTTCCTTTGCCAGCACAAGTCCTTGGCTCTCACTTCCAAAATGCCTATCTTTGCTTCTGTTAGTATACTCCTATATATCCTTCCCTCCTCCCTCCTGATTTATAATACTCTTGCATCTGCTCCCTCATCTTTATTTCCCCAGTTACCAACTTTCAGTCATCTCTGATGCTAACTCTTACCCAAAACCCCCTCTCCATCCTTGTTCTAAGAAGCGATTGGAATGAAAAACTTTCATAAGCTTTTCCCATTAAACCAAAGCTAAAGGAAATTTAATTAGAAAGCTATGCTATTTTAATATTGGACCTTATCTCTCACACTAGAACTATCACACCCCTGATACTTATCAGCTATTAGTTGTCTAATTTAGACTATAAACCCTTTGGGGCAAATGTAGCCTCTTCCTCCATGTTACACAGAGCCATGGCACTTAGACCGATCCTGAAGGCAAGAAAAACACTCCAGAAATTCAAAGAACTTGATTGTGCCAAGACCAGAGCCACTTCATACACTGAGACTCAGAAATTACCACAGAAGCCAGAAGTACTCACTCTTTGAAACCTTAAAAGGCAAGAATAGGGTTCTCCCCAACAGAAATAACGTCTGATCATGCCTGAGAAGAGAGGAGCTGGGTACAGACTGCATTGAAAACGTTTTTCCATGGTACCTCTAGCCCCTTCCTGCCTCCAGACTCCAAAGCCATCACTTATCCCTTTTGAAACAGCAGGAGAGTCACTTCTTTTTTCCTACCCTCTCCAGAAGGAGCAGAGCAGAAATAAACCTCAAATGATAAATTATGCACCACCTTTGTGTGGCTGCCTCTTTGCCAGACGGGAAATTTTTCTCCCAAAGCCTTTTGTTTCCAGCTTTGATCCCAGTGTTGGATCCACTCTGTTCAGCACTCCCTCAGCATGGAGGTGAAAGGAGAGCTGACACAGGCCAAGTTCAGGCTTACTGCAAGTCACAGTCAGATCTTCCATTAGCCTTCACCCCTCCCCCTTCGCAACTGGAACTCTCCTTGAGTTTGAAAAGATCCTATTAAACATTTTCCAGAGGGCCTTACAGAGGATACATTATTTTGATGGATGCTGGGACTAAAGGAGGAGGATTTCTAAGTACAGTGAAATAATGGAGTTTGTCCTAATGGGTTTAAGAGATGCCTGGGGGCACCAAGTAAGTTCCTTCTCTGCAAATCAAAAACACAGAAGACCAGAAAATGGGGCCGAACAACTAAACGCCAGGAAGCGGGGAAATCGGGCTCTATTTAACTGCTGCTCTTGGTTACAGCCAACTTCAGGCTGCTTGGAAAAACAGCACACACACATCACTGGCACAAACTTAACTCAAGAAAACAAAGAGACAACAGGGGTCAAACTGGGGGTGGCAAGTAGGAGAAGGATGCAAGGCTGGGTCCCCACCCCCTACCAGAGAGTCGGATCAATTATCCTTGAATACTAACAAGATTTCTGATTAAAGAACTGCTGCTATGCAATAGAAACAGAAAGCTCCAGCAGCCAGGAGGGGCTGTCAGGCAGTGACAAAGAGACACAGAAGACTATGCCCTGCTAGGGCATATGGAGGAAGTCACCATGCTGGTAGCCAGGAGAGGGGTGTCCCCTGCTTGGAGTCACAACAGCATCTCACTGCTGGTAAATTTAACTTCAAGAGTAAAACTGCACCTAGATACTACAAAATATGAGGTCCATTTTCAGACAAACATGTTCTCTACTGGAAGCTTCGCTGGACAACATTTCTTTAAACAACTTCACCACTATACTACAGGGAGGTGAATTTTATTCTCACCCTAACCCATTCAGGGGAAATACCTGGTGTTTCTTAGTTCTGAGTATTGCGGCTTCAGAAAGTTGCTGTTACATACAACAGGATGAGAAACAAGAGTCTACACTATCTTCTGTCATGCACTTTTTGACAAAAATTCAATTTGCAGTGCAAACACTTAATATGCATGTATAATACTGCCCATTAACCTTAATGGTTTGTGATTCACTGACTGGTGGCTAAATACAGAAAAATCTAATGACCCAAGAACTTCACAAAAAACAGAAGCTTCTGTTGTTACTTTTCACAGCCCAAAGCTGTGCTAACATTAGGCCTCTTGCTATAGGCATGTATCGCATACCATCAGAATCAGGCTCCCAACTGTTCAATCCCTTTTTGCTTCTATCTTAAACAATAATAATCACTCAATACAAGAAGTTTCAGCCATCCACAATTTAGCAAGACAACCCACAAACATCAGCTGCATTTGATGTTAAGAAAGTCTTTATGAAAATTCATTTGCACACCTTTGCATGCTGAGTCTCCTTTCATCTAGGCTCACAGCAGCTGAGAGGGAGTTCTGCTCCTCACAGAAACACCAACTGCAGCTCAAGAGTCTCTCAGACTAAATACAGAGGTTGGAACACTTCAGCATTTAACAGGCAGTTCTACATAACAGAGGCAGAAAAATGCCTGAACACAAACTCACCCACAACAGAATGGCAGCCAAATACACCCAACGTTAACAGTCCCAGAGTGACCAGATATACAACATGAATAAGGCTACGGAATCACAAGCCCATGGATCCATACAGTTACTGTCTATTATGGGGAAATGGAAATCTGCAGGGGAGATGACACATAAAGAAGATATTCAAGAAGCTTTAGAGTGCCCAGTCTTCACACAGAATAGACAACAAAATCCCATAAAAGAGTAATGCCTACCATAACAACCATGGCAAAGAATCACAGGCACCAAGGATGCAAAAAGCAGGACCCTAACTATCAAGCACATTAGATTCATGGACGACAATTACAATTAGTGTTCTCTGACGTGATTTGTGTGAAACACAGACAGTCACTAAATACAGTATGCCAATTAATGGAGCGGGTTTGCTGCATGCTGGAGCTCCAGCCTTGAATGTTGTATCAGGTAAAGCCAGACATCTTAAAAGTTGGTCAGTTTAAGCGTGCCTGTGTGCATTTATATCACCTTATTGTGCAAACTCCTTTGAGATAACATCACAAATGGCTAAAGTGGAAATACCAGAGTACTAGAGAAATAAAACATCCGCTTTTCTTATATGTTTAACACTTTACTGATTCACCCTTTCCAATGAAGTCAGTAAAATTTCTGTTTTATGAATCTTTTGATTATCAGCAATAGAAACAGAAGTATTACTGAAAAGAAAAATAGTCACAAAAGTCACAAGCAGCGAAAGAATTCAAGGAAAGCGCAGGACATGCACTTACTTTTTAAACCTATTTTTAAAACCTTGACTGGTTTTCAAGATACCATCTCTTTATCAGCCTTTATAAGTGTTATGAAGCATACACTCTATTGTGTTCAATGGTAAGTTGCATTCTAGGGCAAATGGAGTTGGCCTTGGGCAAGACACTTTCTACTTCACTTCCCACATTTACAAAACAAGGATAATATTTGCCTATTTCACAAGAGCGCAGGAGGATTCAAGAGGTATATCAGACTACAGATCATTCTCAGAGAATTAATGTTTTAATTATTTTTTAAATGTTAATTTCACCAGTCTGGAGAAGTACAGGTTTTTAGAAGTAAAAACAAAATACAAATAATTTCAATTTCATTTTCTAATTAACATACACTTAGTATTTCTGGTTTTAAGTACAAATAACCGGATAATGTTTATACCCAACCACACTTTCTTCTGCAACTTCAATGAACAGAATGTAGAGAAACAGCTCCAAGTTTTCTGAAATCCCCCTTCAAGGTTCTCAAGACACTCTGGAAATGCAAGCACTTTATGTAACTAACCAGCTATTAATTTGGTTACTGCTACACCCACGCTCCCAGGATGCAAAAAGGGATTCTCTATTGAAGAAAGCAGTCCTAAAGCACACAACTATAGAGACTATAAAAGACAATCACTTATCTACACTAAGTAAATGAAACAATAATGTTCACTGCATACTGGAAGATTTATGCTTTATGTTTTTTTCACCATTGCCACCACGTTTTAGTTGACACAGAATTATTTTTAAAAAATAACAAAAAAAAAAAAAGAAAAATCAAACCAAAAAGACCCAACACCACCACTTGTCAGCCTTTTGCAGCATCTCTTCGAAGAGTGGGGATGTTATTCAGTGCCTTCACCACTCAAAAGAAACACTCAGGTTAGCTCTCACAATCACTCTAAACTGGGAATATCATCCAACCTGCTCACCAGTAAACCCAGGTACTCTCAACACACCCAGAAAATAGAGCATTATCAGCTCCAAACAGGCATTTTGCACTTGGCTGAGAGCTGTAGAACCCATAGCAATGCCAAGCACACATAGTGGATATAGTGATTCCCACTGCAAACTTATACTTCTATAGACATATGACATTCAGGTTTGTGACTCTAAAATGTAGTCAAGATGTTTGGGGCCAGAATGTCTGGTATTAACCATGCCTTTTTGTGGCAGAGCTCCAGGAGCCAGAACAGCATGCATATCATGCGGACAGGTTCTGTGACATTCTGTACTTATACTAAGACAGACCATCATAATAGCAGGCCTTTTTTTCACCACCATGCACCAGCAGTGCATGACATTAGCTTTATATTCTCTATGTATATCCATTTTCACCTTCAACACACTTTTCCAAGAGCTCTAGATACTGGCAGACCTATTTTTTTTTCCTTTTGGCAGACTTATCCAGTTTTAAGTGCTACAAACGACCAAAAGAGGGTCAAAGGTCAATCATCCAGATTTGTTTGCTTTATCCACTCCTGTACTAAGGCACAGTGATCAATGATCAAGTGCTTCTAACAATTTACCTGTTTGGCATCACAAATTCTGTGGCTGTGGATGCTCTGACAGTTAAGCTGCACACTATACCCGCAGGTATTTCTAAGTGACAATGACGAAACATCTAGCTAAGGGGTGAAACATCAACTCATCACAAATTTTGGCCCTGCCTCCTCCATCCTGACACCACCTCATGTTTTTCCTTGCTTCAAATAGGAAAATAAAACAAAAATCGCTCATGCATTGTGTTCTTTCTGCAAAGATTATTTTCTCAGGAAGGAAAGACAATATTCATTTCTGGAAGCAGTTGGCCCATCCAATATAAACTCACGTTCCTCAGACAAGAGGACACAGGAAAATGCAGCAATGGGAGGACTACTTGAAAGAGAGACAAACTGCCATAAAAAGTGTTCCGGAGACATCAAGGCACAACCACCTCAGAGCAAACCTGCACTTTACAATCAGACATTCCCCCACATGGCTGTAAACGGCCCAGACACATTAACTAAGAGCACCTGGGCAACAGCCAAAATAAAACACATCCAGATCTGCCCCTCCACTAAGATCTGTGCTTTAGATCCTTCTCGCTCCTAGATTGCGGCAAAGTAGCCGTGTGGCACTTGAGAACCTAAAGAGTCCTTCTGGCTTCTAAAAAACAGATTTTCCAATACACAGAACTGTGGCTCGGCTTTCCAAGCTGGTTTAGCACCTTCCTCAAAGCTGCCTGCAATTAGGTTTCTCGTTAGAAGAGAAATAATATTACTTGAAACCCAAACCCCATGTGATTGTGCCCCAGAGGCAATACTGGGAGAAGGATGGAGGTCAGCCGCGCTTCCTGGAATTTCAGAGCAGCGCAGGAGAAATGGGACGGGTGAGATAGAACAGCAGCTGTCAGGGGAGCGAGGGTAGAGAAACGAGGTTCCTATCCCCACCGCACCCCACCACCAAAGCCTTCTAACTGCGCCTAAACAACCTCGCGAAGCCTTTAGACGTTTTCTCGCCAATAGAACCTCGCCGCAAAAGATGAAGAGCCGGCAACTCGCAGAGCGAGCACAAAGGTAAAGTTTTTCCCCGGCAAGACTCGGCGGAGCCGCTCTCCCGCCGGCCGAGCCGCAGCCGAGCCCCCGCCCGGCAGGGCAGGTAGCGCGGGGCCGGGCTGCGCCTTTAAGGGGCCCGTGGCGGCGGGCGCATTCCTGCAGCGGAGCGGCGGCTGTCCCGACACGCCGGGCACGGCAGCCTGCGAGGCAACCTGCGCTCCCGCCCCGGCCCCGCCAACAAAGCCCGAGCTGCCGCCGCCGCCGCCGAACTCTGCGGGGGTAGCGGCCGCGGGAGCGCCCGGGACCCTGCGGGCAGCCAGCACCCCGCTCCGCCGCCCGTTCGGAGCAGCACTGCCTCGGGACCCCGCACCCCACGCCCGCTGGGGGCAGCACAGCTCCGGGACCCCGCGCCCCACGCCGCCTCTTCGGGGCAGCGCCGCCCCGAGACCCTGCACCCAGCCCCGGGACCCCGGACCCCGTGCAGCCCGCTTGGAGCAGCACCGGTCCGGAACCCCTCGCTCCGCGTCGTCCAGGGACTCCGCACCCCACGCCGCCCGCTTGAGGCAACAGAGCCCAGGGACCCCGCACCCCGAGAACCCGCACCCCGCGCCGCCCCGGGACCCCGCATCCCACTCCGCACCCTGCACCCCGCTCCGGACCCCGGCAGCGCCGGGGCATGGCGAAAGGCGCGGGAGGGGTGCGGGCGCTTTGTCCCGCGGCGGGGCAGGGCAGGTGAACGGGGCGGCGCTGCCCGGGACCCCGGGGGCGGCGCGGCAGCCTCTTTACCTCTGGCGCGGAGCAGCGCTCCCAGCAGCAGCAGCAGCAGCAGCCGCGGAGGCGCGGGCAGCAGGCAGCCCCCGCCGCACCGCCCCATGGTGCTGCCGGTGGCGACGGCGCCCGCAGCCGCGTCCCGGGCTCGCCCTGCGCGCAGCTCCCTCGGCGGCAGCGGCGGGGCTGGGGGCTCGCACCCCGCTCCGCTCCGCCCGGCCCAGGCCCGGCCCCGGAGGAGGAGCCCCGCCGGGGCGGCCCCCGCCCCGCTCCCCCCGGCGCTCACAGCGAACTTTCGGCGCGGCGGAGGCGGTCCCGGCGCCGCGGCCGAACGCGCGGAATCCCGCGGCGAGACCCCCGGCGGCTCCCGCAGCACCGCTCGGGATCTCGGCTGAGCGCGGGCCTCCGGTGCCCGAGCGGGTCCCTCGCGCCTTGCCACCGCGTCTCGGCTTGTGCGGGCTTGTCTGAACCGAAGACGAATGGCAGATGCCTCCTCCCTGTCCCAACACCGTTTGCCAAGCAGCCTTCAGCAGCTGAAAGCCTCGAAGGACCGAGCCTTCTGCCCAGCACAGATGTTGTTACCTAAGAGAAACATCTGACTTTTCCCTCTGAGCCTCCCGCCTAGCATACACGTTGCTACCTAAGAGAAATATCTGATTTTTCCCTCACTCTTGAGCCTTCTGCTCAGCATAGATGGTGCTACCTGAGAGAAATATCTGATATTTCACTTGTTCCCGAGCCTCCTGACCAGCATACACGTTGCTACCTAAGAGAAACATCTGACGTTTCCTTCATTCCTGAGCCTTCTGCCCAGTATACACGTTGCTACATAAGAGAAACATCTTGAATTTTCCTGCTGTTCATTACAAGTGTTCTGCTGTTTGGGGTTTTCCTTATGGCCGGGGTGTGGACACAGCTGATTATGTATGAATCTCGGATATCCAGAAAAAAAAGAGCTAGGGTTGGTGCCTGTAGGAGTAGAAATTAACGCTTGGACAATTGTCTTATGTGCCTTCTGGTCTCCACCGCATTTAAAAGCAGCCAGGCTTTCACAGGACACTGTTGTTAAAGCCAGCTTTATGATCCTCTGTGGTATGAGTTAACATTTTAATATATGGTGATAGTAATGCAAGAAACTGTTGTTAAAGAATTGATCTCAGATGATTTCAAAGTATTAACTTGAATGGAAAGCTGATTCAGATAGTCCAAACCCTGGACCACAGGGGAAGATGGGAATTTTGTCAAATTGACACCAAAAGGCCAGCGACAGGAATGGTCTTATTTACAGCCTTTGTAGGGATGAATCC
Organism: Cuculus canorus; assembly: GCF_017976375.1. NCBI lineage: Eukaryota > Metazoa > Chordata > Aves > Cuculiformes > Cuculidae > Cuculus > Cuculus canorus. The sequence goes on from NC_071405.1 coordinate 51,757,474, forward strand.
AGAGGAAGCTGCAATTAATCCCCTCCTTTAAATAATCAAAAGAGCAAAAGAACAGCACAGCACATGATTGAGACAATTCTGTCTCTCCTATTAATTAAGTGTAAAATAGTGAAGACAAGGGACATTATTAACAACATCAGCAGAAAATTAAAGCGGGGACTGAGTCTTGACAAACTGAGCTCAATGCTATTAAAAAAAATAATCCAACACAGAGCTTCGCTGAGGAGAACTCCCAGGAGCAAGAAGACCACAAGAAACAGTAAGAAGCAAACCATGTAGAATATCAGCCCCGCCCCCCCCCAATTTGAAAAATGCAGACTTTTTGCTTTATATGTAGAATTACTGCTTCAAGATAGAAATAAATCCATTTTACATAGCATGAGTGCAGCGGGACCTAGACTAAGGCACTGAATTCTATGTGATAGGTAAAGTGAACAAAGTTGCAGAAGAATAACAACCAACACAGATAGCCATGAGGGACTGATGGAGGTGGAGAGATAAAAAAAAACCTCTCTATGCTAACACTCACTTGGAAGCAGTGACAGAATGAGACATGGAAAGAGCATTCCATTATTGTAAAAGAATAAACTCCCATACACCGGAATTTAAGTAGATTTAAGCGGAAGACTCGGGAACAGGGGACTGAAGTTAAGGGAGGGAGGAAACATTAACATCACTCTTGCTGGTCGTTGGCTGACTGGCCAACAGGAAAACCCCTTACAGCGTCCCCCTAAAACACAGGGCAAGATAACCAAAATTCCTGTAAGTTTATATTCTCCACTGAGGCTAGATCCTCAGGTAGTATAAATCAGAGGACCCCTGCTGACTTCAGGTTCACAGAAGCTTGCAAGAAGTTTAGATGCCAAAGTACTAAATATGAAATAGCACAGACACAGGGCCCAGAACTTCCTGTTAATTATATACAGAGGTCATAGAATAGTCTTTCAGCAGTTGAGACGAGTATTTTCCTGTCTTTGAAACTAAAGCCTCTTGAAAAATATTATCCTAAACATAAATGAATTCAATTGTTAGCTCTTCAGTCCTTCTCTCCGCAGGGAACAAATGTTTCAATCCACTTGTTTGTTGAAGTGTGATTAGTAGTCCATTGCATCTTGCACTGTATTCCGGAAAATCACTTTCCTCTCCAGCTCAGCTTCCCCAGAATTGCATCTCTGTCCTATAAATAATTTTGAAATCCGCTACTGAAATGTTAGAGGAGCACATAATATTGTCTTCCGTACCAATCTCCTAGATAGCTTGCAGTTTAGCAGGTGGAAATTTATATTACAAACCTCTCAAATACCTAGCTGTTAATACAATCACATGATTGAATATAGCCCTCATTCCATGTGGGTTCTTTGAGGAATAGTTGTAAAGTGGACTTATGCAGTGTAAAATGCATACTTGTGGTGAAAGAGGAGTAGAAGTATTGTTAAATGATGCTGGTAAAATTGAACCACGTGCTTAGGGTTTGCCTCTTTCAGACTAAATGAGAAAGACTACGTAAATATCGGAATGCACTTCAACCTATGCACAACGTAGGTACTTTTTACCCACAGCAACGAGGGAGGAATATTATTGTAAGTATTATAAGACAGATGAGAAAGAAGTAATTAATATATAAGTGCCAATTAATTTGGCTTAGTCAAAAGAACCCACCACCATTATAAAGGGAACAGAAAGATTATTACCCTAATAACCATTTTGGGACTTAATTCTTCCCCTTCTCCAAACAGACACATTAGAAAAATAAAACAATCCAATGACAGAAAATAACTGCTATGAAATAATACTGAAGTTCACATCATTTCCAGAGTGATTTTAAATGGCAGTCCTGTGTCAGGAAAAGGAGAACCAAAGACATGGTGTCATTGGAAAAAGAAGAAGGAAAGGAACCAGAACTAGGTAGGATTACTAGGTAAAATACACTTTAACTATTTCAAAACTGCAAAGACCTTAAGAAGAGGTTAAAAAAAAAGAAGGGAAGAAAAAAAAAAACAGATGGGCAGTTTTGGTCTTACTTGTCCAAGTATTTTTAAAGTATTTGAATGGACTCTTTCTTGGGAAGATGGTTCTGCACACAGGTTTGCTAGAAGAGAATGACAGATCAGACAGCTTAATCACAGTGTTCAGAAAGTTTTGGAGCAATCGTGTTTTAAATATTTGAGATAGAAATAATTCATTTAATAGAATAAAAAAAGCACATGGAAAATGGGCATAATGCATTTGTACCTGATCAGGGTCCATTTTTTTAAGTGATGTTAAGCTTACTGAGTTAACAGAAGGCAATGGACACGACACATTTGGTATGGCTTTTGGCATCATCTCATAGGACTCTTTCATGGAATGACATTTTAAGTACCATTAGTGGAAGGTGAGCAGGCATCTGATAGAAGAAAACATAGTGGTTATTAGTCGTTACCCATCAACATGCAAAGGCACCTCAGAAATAAACCTTCCAGGCTCTGTCCTAAACTCTGTTTTTTTCAGTGTGCTTACTGGCAACTTAGATGATGCAATATTTATGCTTGTAAAATCTGTGCTAAAAAAACCTGTTCTGATAACCTCAGAACAATTGCAGGGGATGCAAGCGCTAGGAAGGATGAGATCAGACACACCAAATGCTTTTGACAAATAGGACAGGTTGTCCAAAAAACAACAAGGTAAAAAACAGTAATGAGAAATACAAAATATTATTTTGAGGAAACAAGAACCAGTAAACAACGTGAATTCCTGGCTAGACAGAAATACAGCAAAAACAGATCTTAGAATTGTATGGATAACGAACAATATAAATCAACTGTGCAGGGCCACTGCCAAAAAAAAGCCTTAATTCTGGAATGTGCTAACAGGTGTGTCATACACAAGACATTTTATTTGATTTCTTAACTTCACATGGTACTGAAGCCTCAAGTGGTGTGCTGTGTCTGGTTCTAGCCGAACACCTTAGAAATATAAACACAGCTGAAGAAAAACAAGAAAATAACAAGAAGGAGAAGTTTAGAAAACAAACCCTTTGAGAAAAATCTGAAGGAATTAGCTTGGCCTGCTCAGGAAAACAAAGGCTTCAAGCAAGATGCAGCTTTCCAATACACACAGGCTCATTAGAAAGATGTTGATCCGCTATCCTCTGTGGCTCCAGTAGAAAGACATGAAAGAGTCAAATTGATTTGTGACAAGCAATGTTTAAAAGATTTTGCTGATCAGCATTCCAACTAAGGATTTTTTTAACACTGGAGCAGACCATCTAGGGAGACTGTAGAATCTCTTCCACTTGAATTTTTTAAGAACAAAGTTTGATAAACATGCTGGTACCAGCCTTCGTGCAGTGCAGGCTGGACTAGGTGATTTTTGGGTCTTCTTCCAAACCCAGGTTCCAGGTGGATTTAAGTCAGAACATTCTAACTGGAACGATTGTTACAAACTCTTCACTTGGGCTGATCAAATTCTGTATTACTCTACCCTAGCTCTACTTACTAAACAGAAAACCCAGGAAAATAGCAAGTTGTTCCCAACAGAGTTCTAGATTCAAGATAAAATCACAGGCTCCATTGTATTAGACTAGAGTATTTTCCAATGGCCCTTTTATCATCGTTCCACTGCTAGATCACCCGCATTGATTTCCTCTTCAGTGCCACCTATGAACTTAAGAGGTCATAGCCTGGAATGCTGGGTAAGTTAAAAGATTTTACTCGTATATAGGAAGACGCAGTTAAACAGTTGTGTGTCTAAATTAATTTTTGGACATGTAAAGAAGCAGTTTAATTTTCCAAAGAGCTGAAGGTCCTACAGCTTTTGCAGCTGGTGACCTAGTTTTGTAAATTATGGTCTCTGTGCTAAATGCATTAAGTGAAATTTTAGCATTGATTTATATTTTATGCTATCACTTTTTTCCCTTGCTACTTTTCCTGAAGTTTTCTAAGCAATGGCACTACTATACCCAGATATTCTCATAGGTGTCATAAACTTTCAAATCCTGTCAGTATTGTTCCTTATAGTGTTTCTCAAATTACTGCCCGCTGACTTACTCAAGAAGACAGTAATCCATTTGCCATCTTCTGCAGTGTTACTGTAATTGTTTAATTTACAACAAAATACAATTCAGTTTAACAAGTCAGAGCTTATGTATTTCTTCATTTTCTTCACCTTTCATTTACGTGCTGCCTTCTAAGCATCCCAATAGCACATTCATTTTGGGCAATTTTGTGATCATCTCATGGATGACCATTAATTCCCCTTTGCAGTGCAAAAGAGCAAACTAGAGATTACAGTATATGGCTACATTCAGAAACTGAGATATGAATAATCTTGCGAAAGGCCCTTTTTAATTTTATGACCAACATGCAAATTCTTCTGAATCTCCTCTTTTTTGTGTGTGTCTGGAAGGTGTGACCAAAGCCAACCTGCCAGGCTGTTCAGCCTTCCACTCTGGAAAAACAAACAACAAAAACACTAAGTAAATTGACTCTCAGATTAGGTGAGGGGGAGCAAAACCAAACCTGTCTTCATGTTTCATTTGAGATGGTAGCTTTTCCTGAATGTCTTGCAAGCTGGTTCTTCTCCTTCTTTTGCCGGCTGCCTTACATCTTCTATGTAAAAATAATGCAAATACACCCTCTTCTGTTCCTGATGAGACTCCTCCCTCCAGTGAAATGGCAATTATCCAGGCCTTGCACAATGTCTGCATTGCAAAGGTAGCCTGTGGCCTAGCCTTAGGAACGGCACAGCTTAATATCTTGACTCTGGCACAGAAAAAAAGAAGAGAAAAGAGGAAGAGCATGAAAAGGAAAATGTTATTTTGAAAGCTAGCAGTAGAAGAACTCAGTTCAAAGACAGATGCCTAAACACCTTTCTTCTCCAAACACACTCAAATGGATAAGCAGCAAGATGTGGCTCCTAAACTAACTTTTGACTATGTAGAGAAGCATTTTCCAAAGAACTGAAGATCCGTGTCTTTCTTTGACTCCATGCTATTAATGTAGTTTGTCATCAATAGTCTCTGTATTTAGATAAAAAGTTAGTGACAGAAATCAATCACACGATCAGAAAGAAAGGTGACCTTACGCCTTGGTACCTGAAATATCCCCGATGGGATGAATTTTCCTTTCTCTAAAAACTAATATACATGAAATGGGCCAGTAAGAGAAACAAGTAGTCATAAATGTGAAAGACACATATTCCCCCTCAGATCAGAAACCTTTCTTGTTTGCAGAATCCCTGCCACTATGGAGATAAGTGACATGCAAAAATTTAGACAGACAGATAAACAGTGTTTTCTTTCTTGACGATGATTCAGTCCTTAATACTTTACTAGCACGATGGGTTAGGCAAGTACTGCCAGCATGCACAAGATATAACCCTTGAGTCTTTCCGATAAGAGACAAGGCATGCCAACCATCTGCTTTCCTATCAGGTGGCTGAATCAGAGACGCCTCTTAACACCTCTCCCCTATTAGCTCTTGATAAACGTGAATGAGGGAACAAATTAATTGCTTCTTACCAAGCCTAAATGAGACTTGACTAAAGGCACAGGTGGGAGCACGATCCAGAGTTGCACACACCCTCCACATGAGTCTGAGATCAGCCACCCACACATCTGCACACACATCCAATCTCCCTCCTAGCAACACACACTTGTGTCCATGTCATTGCAGTTTTAGGTTTTTAGGATACTTAGGCATATTAACGTAATGTTAGCATTCTGATAGTTCAAAGTAATGTGGTTTCATGTATTACATTTCCATTTTTTGCTTCATTCTAGCAGAGCTGATGGAAACTTTATTTGTGACTTCAGCAAGCACAAACCCATGTTTTTAGTGCACAATGAAAACTTTGTCACAGAGACTGCAGGTTTCTCTTTCACACAACTTCGAGCACACCAAGTATGCTTAGTAAATATCAGAAACAGACTTCAGTCACAAAGTCTACTACCTCTCTGGGCAACCTGTGCCAGTGTCTCACCACCTTCACTGTAAAAAATTTCTTCCTTCTATCTAATCTAACTGCCCTTTTTTAGTTTAAAACCATTACCTCATGTCCTATCACAACAGACTCTGCTAAAAAGTTTGTCCTAATCATTCTTATAAGTCCCCTTTAAGTACTGAAAGGCCAGAATAAGGTGTCCCCAGAGCCTTCTCTTCTCCAGGCTGAACAACCTCAACTCCCTCAGCCTTTCTTCATAGGAAAGGTGTTCCATCCCCAATCATTTTTGTGGCCCTCCTCTGGACCATCTCCAACATGTCTGTATCTTTCTTGTGCTGAGAGCTACAGTGATGGATGCAGTAACTCCAGGTGGGATCTCACCAGAACAGAGTAGGCAGAATCACCTCCCTCGACCTGCTGGCCACACTTCTTTTGATGCAGCCCAGGCTACAGTTGACCTCTGGGCTGTGAGCACACATTGCTGGCTCACGTTAAGCTTCTCATCAATCAGCACCCCCAAGTCCTTTTCCTCAGGACTGCTTCCCATTTTCCAGTCACCAGGGACTTCACCTGACTGCCATGACTTTTCAAATATCCTGGAGAGTGGCTTGGCAACCACATCAGCCAGTTCCCTCAGGACTCTGGGATGCTTCTCATCGGGTCATCTAGACTTAGGTATATTCATGTTCCTCAGATGGTCATGAACCTGATCTACTCCTACAGTGTGAGGGACTTTGCTTCCCCAGTCTCTGCCTCGCAGTCCGTCCACTCAAGAGATGTCAGAAGGGAGGCTGTCAGAGAAGACTGAGGAAAAAAAGTTTTTGAGTACCTAAGTCTTCTCCTCATTCATCGTTAGGAGTTTGCCTGTTGTGTTCATTGAGGGGCGGGGGTGCTGTACACTTTCTTTGACCTTCCTGTTCTGGATGACATACCTGTAGAAGCCCTTCTTATTATTGTTTGCATCCCTTGCCAAGTTCAGTTCCAGTCGCGCCTTGGTCCCACCCCTACACAACCAGACAGTGTCCCAATACTCTTCCTAGGATACCTGTTCCTGCTTCCACTGCCCGTGCATTTCCTTCTTGCCCCTTAGTTTGACTGGCAGGTCTCAACTCAGCCATGCCAGTGTCTCACTTCCTTTTCCTGATTTGTTACACCTGGGGACAGAGAACTCTTGCACTCAATGGAAAGCATTCTTAAATATTTGTTCTGTTCCCTTGTCCCTGTGGAAAGTTTCCCAGGGGATCCTACTGACTAACTCCTTGAAAAGCTGGAAGTTTGCTTTCCTATCTAACTTACTTTCTTACATTCTAACATTATTTTATTATTATGTTCTAATATTATCAGTTTCAAATACAGAACTGTCAATCTATTTTGTTGAGTTTTAGAAACTAGCTTAGAAACTAGCATTATAAAGTTGATAAATCAAAAGAGAAAATTAAATATGTTCTTTAGATAATACTTAGTATCTTCATTTGCTTCTACATTCTGGAAAATGTTCCATGTTCTCTTTGTTCTATTTAGAATTAATTGCCATGATCTGCATTTGCTGTTTCAGTCTCCCCTAGGTTATTTTCTCTTCCAGTAAGAGATTTACATACTACCTTTTCCATTTCCCATCCACTACTCCTCAACTTCTCTTCCTAAATACTCAAACCACTATATCATCTTCTGGTCTCTATCTTCTTTTCTAGTGACTCCACGAAGATGTTACTCTTGAAAACAGTTTGAATATTATGTAGCAGAAGATAAAGAACATTCATCACTTTGTCCTCTTACATTACAGAGTGAATGACTGGGACTCGGATACTGATATGCGCTTTCACTCAAAAAAAAAATAGTGAGCCTCTGCATAGTTGCAGGGTTTTGCAGTGCTCTCTCACAACATTCCTAATAAATACACAGGTTCTCTTTTGTGTGACTAACAAGCAGAACTAAGGATTATTTTGTAAGAATTTCACAATTTTAATGAACTTGTGATCTCCTATTTATTTTGATTTTTTTCCCTTGCTTCCATCATTTGCTTTTCCCTGTAGACATTATAAGACAAAATACTTTCAAAGTATCTTGAATGTGCTAAATCTCTGTACTGCGCAGAGAAAGTTATCTGTCTTTCCCATAAGAGCTGGCCAGTATAGCCATCAGAGTCTCTTCAGCCCAAGAAGCAACAGCTCCCTCCCACATAGATTTGCATACTGTTTTGCACACACACAGCGCCATTTATTTCTACTTTTCTCTCACAGACACCTGGTCTAACAGATAACACAGCCTGGCAGCTTATGTTTGCAGGGAACATTCGGTGATTAGGAATGAAGAATGAAAATTGTAGAACTTCTTGGGTTACCCCGTAGAATGAGCTAAGCCTTGGCTGCCAGAAACATTTCCTGTGCCAGGATTTCATTGCGATATTTATTTTTATCATGCATTTTAGAGTTTTTTGTTTGGCATGAGAGATTCTGCAAACTCTGCCAGAAATGGCTGGTTTTCTTCTCCGTATCATTAGTGGGGCAGTGTTCCAGCTGAGAAGGGTCACTGGCTTAGTACTTAAGCACTTTTAAAGATGTTGTCCTTTCCTTCCTGATGAGATAATGGGAACAAAACCTGAAGGAGAGTCTTTCAACAGTTTGATGTTACAGAAAAGCCAACTTTGCTTGCTAATCCTACACTCAAAACCTACCAGAATTTGGACAGTTCATTTAATATGTGCCAGGAATATATCATATAACTTTAGCTGCCCTTGATTTTAAAATGAAGACGTGTCCTCCATAAGACACAAACCCTGTCGTAATAATATTCCCTCTCCTCATAAGCAGATCATCCAGAATTTAGAAGTACTCATATGATTGAGGAATAGAACATTTTGAGGGTTTCTTATCTTCACAACTTATATTTAAAATACAAGGATTTGGGAATTTTATTAGACTTAAATCCTCAGGTGAAAAGTCCATTAACATAGAGAGACTACAAAATTACATCAGATCACACAGTTGTTTCCACACTTCGTCTTCTTAGGATTCTTAGGAGGGAGAAACTTGTGGCTCTTATTTTTCTGAAGTCCATTGATCTTAAAGAACAATATAAGTTCTACCTGTTTGCCTAGGTTTTACCTGAAGAGGTCAACTAGTATTAATACTGCATTAGAGAAAAATAATTGGTTTACTTGTGCAAAACCACTGTGCTGCATGTGAACCAGATAAAGTTCATTCAGCTTGAGAAGGCTCAGATTAAGATAAGCACTAGAAGTACTGGATCTTTCTCTGTAAATGTCTCCTGAGGAATCAACAATATGAAAACACAGATTTCATCACATTATTTTATTCTGATTTTGGCTGACCTTTGCATTTAAGATAACCTTATTTTTAGTGCATGTGATTAAAGAGTTTGGTCATAATTCATAAAAATAATTATTCAATCTGAAATTCAATGGGAGGCTTTTTAGGGTTTGCAGCTGACTCATAAATTAATCAGCCAGCTTCAGCACCATTGATTTTTAAAATGTCTTGCGTAATAGAATCCTAATTTCATTTACAAGATTTCCCATAATTTATACAAGTAATTGCACGCAAAGCTCTTATTCTCCATTCCTTCTTCATTCCTCCTCAAGATTTATCTCTGCTATGCTGCCCAAAAGAATAGATTATCAATAAAGACTAACCATTGTTTAACTCAATGTTTTTCTCCTCTCAGTACGATTTGAGCTTTTTTGGTATCTTAAAATAAACATATTTCGTTAACCCACCCACGAGTTTCTTAGTTCTCCTGTACTAGTTAAAGCTCAGCTGGCAAATGTGTGGGAAGCACACCAAAGCACCTCCAAACCCCAGAAAGCCAATTCCTACAGAAGATAGCCTCTTCGCTAATTGTTTTAAGATAGGACAAGGCTTTGGACGCTCAAAGGATGAACAAGGAAGGCTGGAGACAGTTTCCTAGTGTTTCTTGTGAAACTAGCTTGCATTAACTTCATAGAAGTCACGTGGTACAGGACTGAAGACTACCCACAGTCTAGTTATCTGTACATTGTAGTTGTAATGCTTAAAACAACAGCATTTCCAACTGTCACCTGAAGGAAAAAAAAAAAAACCAGAAAAGTTAAGTTTCTTCCAATATGTCTAGGCTTTATTGTAACTATTTTAGCAATAATTGTTAAAATTCTAAGCAAATAAAATAATTCATTCCAACAAAAAATAATAGAAGCAAGACAAATTGACTCAGTCATTTCCTCTGGAATTTGTTGCTTGGTATCTGTCCCGTTTATTATTTTATATAATATTCTCCCTGAAAGAGAAACTTTCTCAGGAGAACTTTGGTTATTAAAAGGAAAATATTTCAGCTCGACATTGATAGGTCATATAGGAAGGTGAACAGAAAACAAGCAAAGGGTAAACTAAGCAATTAACATACCGGGGAAAAGTACATGGGAATGGAGGAAAACAGAAATCTGAATTAAGGTAAATTGTTGAGAAACACTTATAAAACTGACATCAAAAGAAGTCTTTCAGTCCATGCATCATAAGATAATAAAAAAGTTTATTTCAGGACAAAAATTACACCTCTGACTATTTTCCAACTTGTAGTCATATGGCTCTTGTACGGACTGTAAATCAGCCCAATTTATCTAAAGGTATGATTCCTGAAAGACCACATACACCACACCTAGAAGTGAATTAGGAGAAATAAAATCAAAGTTATTTTAACTCTGAAACAGGTTGTGCACAAAATGTATCAATGTATCAATGTAGTTCAACTGATCTTTCTCAAATGACTGATTTGGATTCCTACATGTACCCAGTAGACAAAACTCAGCAATTTAAGAGATGTAAGGACCACTGTGATTCCCAGGGTAGATGGCAACGCTAAAAGTATATTCCAAGTGCTTGTGACAGAGAAAAATAGTTTTTTTCACCCTCATTCTTCCAGCTGGGACCAAAAGAATATTGATCCCCTCTTAGATTAGCACTTCTTGGGGCAGTTCTTAAACTTGCAGATGTTTTCCAGTGACCCAGAAAAGCTTTCTCAATTTATTAAAATGCACCTGTCTAGGGTTCTAAAATCAATACGAGAAAACAAACTCAATACCCCTGGCCAGCCTGGCAGCATTTTTCCCTTTTCAGGTCAGGAGTGTAAGAGCACAGGTGAGTGCTGCAGCTGACCTGTTATATCACCTAATCCTGTCTCTGGCAAGCCCAGAGAAAAATAATAGTAAACAAGGCAGTCTATAAATGGCTCCAGAAAGGACATCTTGTTTTTAAACAGTTTTCTTTTACTCATTAACAGTCAGGCACCACTACTACTGAAACTTATCATTATTACAACCACAAATGGGCTCAGTGTCTGAAAACAGAAACACTATTTTCTTTTTTTTTTTCTTTTTTTCCTTTTTTTCTTTTTTCCTTTTTTTCCCATTTTTTCACTTTCTTCCATTTTCTTTTCTTTTTTTCCTTTTTCCCCTCCCCCTTTTTCCTTTTTTCCTTAATTTCATTTTGAAGTTGTGTTGCCCCAGGCTGTCACATAAAGTATTCTCTCAGTCTCCCAGGTCAGATGGCACTGTCTTCCCTGAATGTTTTTCCCCTTTTTGTTTTCAATATCATGAACAGACCAACAAATAAAATGAGTGGCCAAAATAATATTATATTACATACTACTTGGTGCATTACCTTTTTTCTTTTTTTTCCTTTTTTCCTCTTTTTTCCTTTTTTTCCTTTTTTCTTTTTTTCCCCTTTTTTCCAAGAACCACAAATGGGCTCAGTGTCCAAAAGGATCCCTTTAGCAGGTTTAAAGGCAATAACTAAGTCCAACCCATAAAGACCAAATAGTAACAAGGAAATGATCCCAAAGAGAATGAAAACCAGAAATATTAGGATGTAGTATTTAAAACTGGACATTAAAGGCCTCTTGTAAATGAGTGTTCCAAATATTGATCAAGGATAAATTGTGGTTTACAAAAATGGCTTTAAAAAACCTAAAAAATAAACAGTGCACAACCTGTGGAAGGCTCCTGCCAGCTCAGCTGACCAGCAGTATGGGAGAGAAGGGCTTTTAGATTTGGCTTTTGGACACCAGTGAAACTGCTGGGCTGATATTAAAGGATTACTTGTGAAAACAAAGTTCTTGATGCTAGTTTTAAAAATGCAGCAACTGTGCTCTTAAACCTCATGACACAGGGGGTCTATCAGATTTCATTTCTCCTCTCCAACAGTGGCCTAGAACCAGATACCCCACTGAAAAGTGCCAGAAACCCTAAGGCGAGCAGTTACGGAATAGACATCATGCTAGGAAAATATTTTCCAAACCCCCATTAGTCACATAAGTGGCTTCATTGTGAATTAGGATAGTTCATATTCCTGCAGATACTGTGCTCTCTTTTTTCCCTATGCTTTTATACGTAACAACGTAATCCAATGTTTTCTCATTCTGCTTGAAAATATCTACTTCCTTTCTAAGTTCTGCTGAATTCCTGGCCTCAAAAATATCTTGTATCAATGTATTCTACGACCTAATTGTCTGTTACAAAAAATTTCCCATAACCAAATGCACAAACTGCAAAAGTGAATAAATACAAGTTTTTAGGGTAGCACAAATAATTTCAGATAACGTCATTCTATATGTTACCCCTATCCTCTTTAAGACCATATTGCACTTTTTCCATCATTCTTCACACTGGAGTGTCTCATTGTCTTCTTAAATTATTCTCTCTGCCCACCTTTGAAATCTTTTTACCTAAGCCATATCCTTTTAAAGGCAGAACAAACCAAAGACAGTGGAGTGGTTCACGCAATTTAAGGGGGGGATATGAACACCTAAGGCCTAACCTTCCTTGCGCTTTTTAACTGTAGCTGTCCTTTGACTGTAGAGTTGAGTTGTCAACAGTTACCCTTGACTCTGTCCTCCAGTGGAATAAAGGCAAGTTATTTGCACACACAAGTGGTTTATTTAATTTCTGATCTTTTGCATTTGTCAGTAAAGACAAAAACACTTCCAGTCCTTTTTTTTTTTTTAATTTTTTCAACTCTTAGGTTTACATCCTGGACTGGGATTTTTCTGACTGTGATGCAAGAAACTGTGAAGGAATTTGTAAACTTCAGTCCCATCAGGTTCTGGGGAAGACAAGCCCAGCAGGGCTGCTTCCAGCCATGCAAAGAGCTCTGCCTCTCCTACATCCCCAGAACAAGGTCCATTCTCAGATAAACTCCCAGACAAGGGCAGGAAGAGCCCTGTTGGCTCAGGACTTTTCTGCTGCTTTTTACTGTCATGGGGACTAGGGATGATACTGATGCTTGCTTCCCTTTCCAGAGCACAAGCATTGCGAAAAAATGGCAGAGGAATGTTATGGACAGAAAAACAAAGCTGCAAAGGATTTCCTTGGTCACCGTGTTCAGTCCCTGTTCCCTGAGATAAGGGGGCTGCGCAGCACCCTTCATTAACTTGTTATCTTTCACTTTCAAACCAGAGTCTATCCATTATCTGGGGATGTTGGTTGACAGCTGGCTGAATATGAGCCAGCAATGTGCCCAGGTGGCCAAGAAAGCCAAGAGCATCCTGGATTGTATCAGAATTAGTGTGGCCAGCAGGACCAGGGAAGTCATCCTTCCGCTGTACTCAGAACGGGTAGGGCTGCACCTTAAATACTGTGTTCAGTTTTGGGCCCTTCAGTACAAAGAAAACATTGAGGTGATGGAGCACATCCAGAGAAGGGCAACAAAGCTGATGAAGGGTCTGGAGCACAAGTCTTACGAGGAATGGCTGAGGGAACTGAGGTTGTTTAACTTAGAGGACACGAGGTAGAGACCTTATCACTATCTAAAACTACCTGAAAGGAGGTTGTGGTGAGGTGGGTGTTAGTCTCTCCTCCCACATAACAATCAACAGGATGAGAGGAAATGACTGCAAGTTGTACCAGGGAAGGTTTAGATTGGATATTAGGAAAAATTTCCTAACTGAAAGGGTTATTGGACACTGGAAGAGGCTGCCCAGGGAAGTGGTTGAGTCACCATCCCTGGAGGTATTTAAAACACGTGTAGACAAGATGCTCAGCGATATTGTTTAGTGGTGGGCTGGTATGGTTGGACTCAAGGATCTCAAAGGTCTCTTCCAACCAAATTATTCTATTCTATCATGGCTGTAGCCCTGGCAGTCCCTAACATTAGGCACCTTCTGATTTCCAACCTAAATCTAACACATGTATCTTGTGCCATTTTTGCTCCTCAGCTTTCCTAGCTCTCATCCCTCTGCCATGTACCTGGTACATTGCCTGCTGCCCACTCCTTACAAACAACCCACCCTGTTGCCCACGGCTCTTTCCTCAGGGTCAGGCTGCCGTGTCATAGAATCATAAAATCATAGAATGGTTTGGGTTGGAAGGGACCTCAAAGATCATCCAGTTCCAACCACCCTGCCACAGTCAGGGACACCTCCCACTGGACCAGGCTGCTCAAAGCTCCATCCAACCTGGCCTTGAACACTCCCAGTGAGGGGGCATCCACAACTTTCCTGGGCAACCTGTGGCTTAGCACTCTCATCATGAAGAATTTCTTCCTAATGTCTAATCTAAATCTTCGCCCTTCCAATTTAAAGGCACTCCCACTCCTATCACTACAGGCTCCTGCACAAAGTGCCTCCCCAGCAATTTTGTAGGCTCACTTCAGATACTGGAAGGTCACTAGAAGGTCTCCTTAGAGCCTTCTCTTCTCCAGGCTGAACTGGAGAAGAGAACTTCCGACTCTCTCAGCCTGTTGTCATAGCAAAGGTGCTCCAGCCCTCTGATCATCTTCATGGCCCTCCTTTGGACTCATTCCAACAGTTCCATATCTTTCTTCTGTTGGGGATTCCATAACTGGACACAATACTTCAGGTGGGATCTCACAAGAGAGGAGTAGAGGGGGAAAAATCCCCTTCCTTGACCTGCTGGCCACACTTCTTTTGATGTAGCCCAAGATATGCTTGGCCTTCTGGGCTGTGAGTGCACATTGCCGGCTTGTGTCCTTCTCCATAGGGCTGCTCTCAATCACGTCATCCCTCATCCTGTACTACAACCTCTGATTGCCCTGAGCCAGTGATACAAGAAGTGGTTACTTTACAAAAAGTGGAATAGTTTTGATTTAAGCTAAAGTAGACTTAAGATAAAGCGGAGTTAAGTTTCATCTAAGTAATTGTATTCTTTTCAAAGTTAGACAGTGTCCCCCTGCCAGCGTGTGTTCTTTCAGTCTTTTTCTAGATACTGTTCATTCTTTGGAGATGAGAATGTGTTGTGTGCAGCGTGGTCTGTGCTGAACAGATGTGTCTCCCGGACTCCCCTCTGTATGGAGCCTTTCTCGATCTCAAATGCAAGGTCAGGCACAGCTGAAGCCACCTCCAAATTAGCAAGAGTTTTGACTGTTGTGAAGTTCATAAGAACATTAAAATCAGTCTTTGGAAAGTAATAGCAAATGCATAAGATTTCTGGGAATGTTTATCCACGTGTATCTAAGTGTGAAATCCATTCTGTCCAAGCTCTTGTCCTGCTGCACACGAGGGATGGAGATCGCTCCCTCGTGTTGCCCAGGCCTGAGGAAGCGTGCTTGCTTTCTAAAGTTCAAAAACGAGCCTTGGGGAGTTTATTTCCCAGGATTTTCAGAGTCCCCAGGTAGGACCTCGCACTCGGCCTCGTCGAACCTCATGAGGTTCACACAGGCCCAGTTCTCCAGCCAATCCAGGTCCCTCTGGATGACCCCCCCCCGTCCTTCTGGAGTGCCAGCCTCGCCGCTTAGCTCGATGTGGCCGGTGCCCCCCGCACCCTCTTCGCACTCGGCCGTGCGGGGGCGCGGCCGGTCGGTGCGCGGAACGCGGCGGCGCGGGGCGTGTTCCCAGCCGGGAGCGTCGGGCGCCTTGGAAACGGGCGGAAGCCGGGCGGGAGCGGCGGCCGGAGGATGCTGAGCGCCGAGCGGCTCTCGCTGCCGGGCACCGAGTACCTGGGTGAGGAGCGGGGCCGGGGGGGCCGGGGGATCCGTGTCCGTGGGACGGGAGCCGCCCCCTTCTCGGCGCTGTGCAAGCGGCAGCCTCGTTTCATCCCGTCTTTTGAACATGAGCCAGCAGTGTGCCCAGGTGGCCAAGAAGGCCAATGGCATCTTGGCTTGTATCAGAAATGGCGTGACCAGCAGGTCCAGGGAGGTTATTCTCCCTCTGTACTCGGCACTGGTGAGACCGCACCTTGAGTACTGTGTTCAGTTCTGGGCCCCTCACCACAAGAAGGATGTTGAGGCTCTGGAGTGTGTCTAGAGAAGAGCAACGAAGCTGGTGAAGGGGCTGGAGAACAAGTGTTACCAGGAGCAGCTGAGAGAGCCAGGGTTGTTTAGCCTTGAGAAGAGGAGACTGAGGGGAGACCTTATTACTCTCTACGACTACCTGAAAGGAGATTGCAGAGAGGAGGGTGCTGGCCACCAAGTGACAGGTGATAGGACAAGAGGGAATGGTATCAAGCTGCACTACGGGAAATTCATACTGGATATCAGGAAAAATTTTTCATGGAAGGGGTCATCGGGCACCGGCAGAGGCTGCCCAGGGACGTGGTTGAGTCCCCATCCCTGGAGGTATTTAAAAGATGGGTAGACGAGGTGCTCAGGGACATGGTTTAGTGGCAGATAGGAATGGTTGGACTCAATGATCTAAGAGGTGTTTTCCAAACTAGTGGTTCTATGATCAAAGAATCATAGAATGGTTTGGGTTGGAAGGGACCTTAAAGATTATTCAGTTCCACCTCCTCTGCAATGGGCAGGGACACCTCCCTCTAGATCAGGCTGCCTAGCCTGACCAACTAGGGGAATGTAGAAGGGTTTGAGTTGGAAGGGACCTTGAAGCCTACCCAGTTACAACCCCCTGCTGTGGGCAGGAACACCTCCCACCAGACCAAGCTGCTCATCCAAGCTGGCCTTGAACACTTCCAGGCATGGGGCATCCACAACTTCCCATGGCAACCTGTGCCAGAGCCTCCCCACCCTCAGTTTAGCCCAGTACCAACCTATTTTGCTCGCAAGATGTATGTTAGCAGCCTTATTTTATGCTCATTTCCCAATACTGGAAGAGGTTCTGTTGTAAGAAGGTTTCGATGTCAGTTTTTCTTCTGCAATAAGGCAATGTTGGTAATGTCTCCCATGTGGAATGGAAATCTTTCAACTTAAAAAGTGGGCACTCCCTTAAAGGCTACATCCTGGCTCCGACAGTTTGTTACTTCTTGATGTTCCAGGAAACTAAGGAGCAAAGTCATTCAGTGTTGATGTGTCAAATAAAAATAAATAGGATGGACTAAAGTCATTATGACTTCATTTAATTGCTAAAGAGGAGATGAATTACAAGGAGTAAGTATTTGGAATGTGTTCAAGACAGTATTTTTAAGTGAAACTCTTCAGCCATTACCTTGTAGGCCCAAGAGAGTGTTTGGTAATAAGTTTTATAAAGGTATACATAATTTACTGTGGCTTTCCTGTACAAGGAAAGGTCATAAATGGCATGGATCGATTTGTGCTACTTGTTCCACCATGATTTCACTGTCTCTAGTAAATCAAAATGGAACAAGACTAGAGAAACATTGCTATCTTCCATTAAATAGACAACCTGTCTTACATTGGGGAGACTGAAAAAGCTTTGTTTAGCATAGCAGTAGTGCCTGTGAGGAGGAATCTGACTACGTGTTCTTTCACAGCCATGACAGCAGTAGAGAGATGAAGTATTTAAGCAAAGAAGTGGTCCAGTTCCTCTTAGCTTAGAAACTCCTTGTACTTTTGCTGCTGGGTTGCTGGCTGAGTACTTTGTGCATACCTACATAACTGCAATGCTGTTCTGTGTTACAGAAACTCAAGGCAGCAATAAGAGTTTTAGTGCTCTGTTTGGGGTCATTCTCAGCAGATGTGCTTTGCTGAAGTTCTTATTGCCAGTTTTAGTTCTGGAGCTGGTTCAGGTATTTGAGAACAATATCGCAGTGTGGCATGTAGATACACCCTTTGGCTTTTGTACTACTCTGTCATGCTATGTCAGGATTTTCAATCTATGCTTTAAATAGAAACACTGGTAACTTTTACACAGAGATGCTCTAGGCTGAAACTTGCAAAATTTCTTTTTTAAGGAGCCACCTTGGTTTTAGGTTCATTAATCGTTTTTAATGAAATAAGTGCTTAACTTTTAGTTGTGTGGAACTTCTACCCTCAAAACAATCTAGGAAGCAGACTAAAAAATTCTTAAAGTGTAAGAATAAACCATATTTCTGTTTCACGTCTGAAGTTGAGAAATAAGACTTCTAAGATGTGCATAATTGTTAGGTGCAAGCAGCTTTACTAACTTACTTAAATTGAGCTTCCTTTTTATCTCCATTCCACATGCTGATCTACCATTCCCTTTTCATTTTGTAAAACCTAAATTATTTTGGCATTGAGGTCAGAAAAAGACAGCTATGAACAAGTCAGGTTGAGCAATAAGTTGTATAGGAGCCTATTCTGTTGATCACTTAAAATGTCTTTCTGTTTAAGTTGCAGTATCTGTTGTCTGTTAGAGGGGAAATAATGTATGCTGTATGATGAAATTGTAGTTATCTGTAAATGCAACCAATAGCACTGTTTTGTGCTTGTGAGACTTTGTAAATTACCAAACTGCTCACACATCTTATGTTGTGTATTAGCAGCAGAAAATTTGTTTAAACCAAGCAAACAACCTCTCCCGCCCCCAAAACCCAACTATCCCCCCCAAATAAACACACCTCCACACACACTGCTATAAGATGCTTTTATATTTTGTACATTGACCAGGCATTCTGAAATCACTGTGCCTTGGATTTGTTCTATTGTATGCTTCAAAGTCTTGTTTGTAGTTGTCTGATGTGGGGTTGTAAGCAATTGTGTTAAGTTTCACTTTCTGTGATTTCATTTTGAAGTTGTATTGCCCCAGGCTGCCAGGTAAAGTATTCTCTCAGTCTCTCAGGTCAGATGGCACTGTCTTCCCTGACCTTTTTTTCCCCTTTTCCTTTTTCAATTTCAAGAACAGACCAACAAATAAAATGATCGGCCAATATAACATTACATGCTTCCCCTGTTTTTCTTCCCCCATTTTTCCCCCCCCATGTTTTTCCCCCCCCCATGTTTTTCCCCCCCCCATGTTTTTTCCCCCCCCATGTTTTTTCCCCCCCATTTTTTTTGCCCCATTTTTTTTTCCCCCCATTTTTTCCTTAATTTCATTTTGAAGTTGTGTTGCCCTAGGCTGCCACATAAAGTATTCTCTCGGTCTCCCGGGTCAAATGGCATTAGAAGTGAACAAGGAGACAGTTAGTCATTCACTTAAGATGAAAAATAATTGCAAAGTTTTGGTACAGCAGAATTGTCCTGACTTTTATTTTCCAGAACATGTCTTATGCCACAATGATTGTGAGAGAGTAGGTAGAAGAATGCAGATGACTGAAAATCAGTGAGTAGGAAGGGAAAAGAGGCCTGCGCGTAGTTGGCATGAAGGCTATGGTGAAGATGTTGTAACAAGCAGGACATTTAAAACCGCATTTTCACTGAATAAACTACATTTAGTGTCTGGGCATAGTGATGAAAATGTGTTGCTCATTTGATGGATGAGGCTGGAACTACAGTAGGCAAAATGAGGCCTGTTTGAGACACTTTTCCATGCCTTCCTCATTATGGTTTAATAACTGGTGATTGCTCAGTTATTTATAGCAGGCAGTGGAGCTCTTGGTGTATTGTTCTGCAGCTGTCTCCTGAAGCTTCAAAATGTATTTTCTCCCCCCTTTCCCATTATGGAGAAAAAGCAGTAGGTTATTGCAAATTTCTGAACTTTTTATTTTTATCTAGATTCTCTTTCCCTCTACTCCCTGACTCCAACATGCTTTCTTTTCTTCCTTTGCCAGTGTAAGACATATAAGAATGCAAATACTCTTTGAGAAGTGCCTTATCAGTAAAGCATGGGGCTATGAAGTGCCAGAAACATGTTTCGTTATTTCTTTCATAAGTAGTCTTGGGCTTCATGATTAGAAAGAACAGCCATGGTATTAGTGCTTTTACATAACTGAGTCGCCCCCAGCAGAGAACCTCACCTGGGGTTTACTCTTCTTCTGAACAGTCTTAAGGAATATTGAGTTGGAAAGTCAAAGTGCAATTGTTTTCTCTAACAGCATAATCAATGTATAGGTTACGCTGTTACCCAGACACCTCGGCTGACACCCAGTGTCAGTCTAGATATTTGATAAGCTTCTGTAATGCACTTTGGCTGGAAGAGCTTCTAGGCTAAAAACAGAAGAGAATGCCTTTTTTTTTTTTCCCCCAAATTTTATTTCTTTCTTTGTCATGCAAATTGGATAACTAAATGTGGAAGATAAATTACTTCCCCATGGATGTGTAAGAGTTTGCTCAAAGAAATATTAGGTGTGTTTGAATCTCCTTAGACTCAGTCTGGTACTTTCTCTAAAAGATGGAGATCTTATCCTCAAACTTGCCATTGCACTGCAGACTTCCACCTTAGCTTGAGGGGTAATGGGTGAAATCTGATGGTGGTTTAGGCAGATTTGCAGAACTGGAGAGTACACAGACCCTCTGCGATTGAGTATGAGTGGGTAGGGAACCATTAGGCCACTTAATAACAAGCTAAGATGACGATTACTTCCACAATGTTAATAATACAGTGCATGAATTCAGAATATATATATATTTTTTAAAAAAGATATCTCAACAATTTAGCATTTGTGAGGTGATAATTTCTGGCAGCTGTACAGCATCTTGCAGGAAGTGGTCTGCTCCAGGGCTAGGACAATTCAGTCAGTCTGTATGCAGCCTCAGGAGCACTGGCTAAAAGAGTACAATGTCGTGGTTTGTGATTAATGCTGATTAGTTGTTTGAAACAAATTTTCAGTTATCGTCCAGATCAAATTATAAACTGAAATATATCTTAATTTTTTTGTTGAAAGTGGCTTTGAAACTGTGAACATAGAAAACACGATGTAGTTGTGCTGAGTGGCCACTTAGCGTGTCTTGCTGAGTAGCAGTGCTTGTCTCATATCATAGTGTTAGCTCTGGTATGACAAGGTCTACTTGTACTTCATTATATGTTCTATCCTTCAAGAAAAGCCCATGTATTTTTGAGGGTTAATAGGAAATTTCACTGTGAAGCTGTGCAAAGCTTGAAGGAACTTAAGCTGTACAGCGGTTTAGCTTTTAGGTTCATTGTCTTGTTTACATACTTATCTTGCTTAGACCATTCCTTAGCAATATCTGAAAAGATTAAATCCCTGATAATATCTGGAAAGATTAAAGAGAGCATCTTGAAAGACTATTAATGCTGGAAAAACTTCCAGACTTTACATGATTTTGTTCTTGCAGTTTGTATCCTTAGTAATTCCCTCTTGCTTTATTATTATTTTGGTAATATTTGCATGAAATTGATTGTATATTACTACAGAGGTGCCTTTCCAATGTCCATAATACAGTAGTGTCCTTAGTTAAGCTCCAATTTAGAATAAATTCTGAAAGGGTATTATATGCTCTCAGACATTTAAAAAAATGCCAGAAGTATTCCAAATATATAAAAGCTCGTTATGCTCTTGAGCTTCTTATAACTGATGAACCATAATGTTAATTGCATTAAATAGTGTGTGTTTTCAGCACTTCAGTTGAGGAGGTGGCAAATACTTAAAAAAAGATGGTCTTATTATCCAGGAATTATAACTACTGATTTTTCAACATATTCAGTCATGCCAGGAATGAACCAGCCATAAAAAAAAATGCCTTCTTGTGTGTATACAGTACAAATTGTTTTGGTAGACAGCTCATATTCCAGAAGTCATCCCTCATGAAGAGTTGAGCAATAATGTAGCTAGCTGATTTGATAGTAATTTGGTAAATAGAGGCTTAAACCTCTGCTCTAGGGCTCTGTTCTGCTGCTTCTTTAAATAGGTTATGCGATATGTGTTTTACCATCCGATACCAATTCATTCCAATCATACTCTTTTTTCAGGTCATTCGGCACACTTTATTTTCCTTTTGCAGCATCTACAGTATTTTATTGCACCTCCTGACCATCCCATGTTTGCTGTACCTTTCAAGTATGACAGGCAATATTGCTTCTTGGTAAGTGTGCTGGTGTACTCATCCTCAGTTTTTCTCCTCTGCCTTTGGAAAAGGCAAACTTCTTGGAAAGAAAAGCTTCTTATCAGTGTAGCATTAGGGAGATGCATCTAAGTCATAAAAAAGGGAAACTGATATGCAAAACCAGTATGGTTAACAAGATTGTGTGCCAGTATGTGCTGAAGTAGGTATAACTGACACTGATAGTACAGTGACACTTCCAGTGTTCCTGAGCACTGCTGATAATAAAAATATATACAATAGCACTACTTAAAGATTGTATGTATTTCCTTCCTTCTTGAATTTTTGGCTTTGAGAGTTTCAGTGCATATATTTTGTTTCATGCAGGGGTATTATTTGCATTAAATTTTCCTTTTCCTTCAAGATTTTTCAATTATAAATGCTTGCTCTTACAATATTTATAATCAAACCTATGAATTAGTGGATTGTTCTCATAAGAAGATTGAAACAAGTCATTCAGTGGCTTATAAAAAGACTATTTTTACGAGTTTAAATACACAAGCAAAACGATGGCTAAATTAAATTAGTTGTGATTGTCTAACCTATTGTAGTGAAATCTGCAGAATTTGTGGATTGACTGTGGATGTAATCCTCGTTTTGGCTTTTACTTGTAAGCTGTAGGAGATTTCTATGACTTGGTCTGGCCTTGCTTGACTTGAACAGCCACTGTTCAGATCTGAATTTGGTTCTGAGCGAAAAGTGCATTAATCCCAAAATTCATTTTAAACGTTGGGTGTGTGGGTGATGGTGGGGTGTGAGAATGAGACTGTGGTGATAAGTTTAACATCAGAGGCTGTTCTCCCAAATGCTGCAATAGCCAGCTTTGGAGGAGCTGTACTGTGTGTATTGCTACTGATGGGGCAGAGGCTTTAAGTAAGTGTGACATCACTGCCAATGGTTTAAGGATTAAGATGTTCTTTGAAAAGTTATTTGCCTAACATGAGCTCATGGGTGCCCAAAGACTCCTCTGTGAACTCATTCTGTCAGATCCTTCGCTGAAAGCTGCATGGTAGTTCTTAAACTTGACGGCAAAGAGTAGCACCTACCAAATGAGTGTGGCAGGCACACTTACTGACTGTTTGGGGTCATTGCATGGGATTTCGGGGAAGAGTTTAGCAATTATGGGTAGCACTGGAAAGTGTTGCAGGAGGCGGGAGGAGAGCCTTTGTTGCAATAAGCCATAAACAAATAAATGCTGAGGATCATAACCTGTTGTAATACCTCCTGTCTGGAAGCTGCACTGTGCTGAAATTCTGTCAGGGAGAAAATTAATAGACATAGCAAGTTGTAATAGCACACTTACATGAGTATTTGGGCTTTGCATCCTGATTTGGACTTGCTACCTTATTTTTGAGGCTTACTTTGCAATACTATGAGAAGTATGGATATAGATACCAGTACACTGTTATCTCCCTGAGTTTTCAAAAACTATTAAAATGTATGGATTGTCTCATTTGTTTTGCACAGGATTTTTAACTCTGCTTGCCTAAAGAGTTAATGTCCCAGTATGGTTCAAGTTTTGTTATGGAAAGCACCATTTGTATAAATTGTGGAACTACAATGTTGCTCTAACCAGACTCCTGGCACTTTAATTGGCTTCTCTGCCCTGCTAGAACCTGTCTGCAAATCAAATTTTATTCTATGGTTTTCTCTCCTCCTTTTTTCCCCTTTCTTCCTTTCCCTCCCCTTTTTTCTTCCTTTCCCTCCCCTTTTTTCTTCCTTTCCCTCCCCTTTTTTCTTCCTTTCCCTCCCCTTTTTTCTTCCTTTCCCTCCCCTTTTTTCTTCCTTTCCCTCCCCTTTTTTCTTCCTTTCCCTCCCCTTTTTTCTTCCTTTCCCTCCCCTTTTTTCTTCCTTTCCCTCCCCTTTTTTCTTCCTTTCCCTCCCCTTTTTTCTTCCTTTCCCTCCCCTTTTTTCTTCCTTTCCCTCCCCTTTTTTCTTCCTTTCCCTCCCCTTTTTTCTTCCTTTCCCTCCCCTTTTTTCTTCCTTTCCCTCTCCTTTTTTCTTTCTTTCCCTCCCCTTTTTTCTTCCTTTCCCTCCCCTTTTTTCTTCCTTTCCCTCCCCCTTTTTCTTCCTTTCCCTCCCCCTTTTTCTTACTTTCCCTCCCCCTTTTTCTTCCTTTCCCTCCCCCTTTTTCTTCCTTTCCCTCCCCCTTTTTCTTCCTTTCCCTCCCCCTTTTTCTTCCTTTCCCTCCCCCTTTTTCTTCCTTTCCCTCCCCCTTTTTCTTCCTTTCCCTCCCCCTTTTTCTTCCTTTCCCTCCCCCTTTTTCTTACTTTCCCTCCCCCTTTTTCTTCCTTTCCCTCCCCCTTTTTCTTCCTTTCCCTCCCCCTTTTTCTTCCTTTCCCTCCCCCTTTTTCTTCCTTTCCCTCCCCCTTTTTCTTCCTTTCCCTCCCCCTTTTTCTTCCTTTCCCTCCCCCTTTTTCTTCCTTTCCCTCCCCCTTTTTCTTCCTTTCCCTCCCCCTTTTTCTTCCTTTTTCTCCCCCTTTTTCTTCCTTTCCCTCCCCCTTTTTCTTCCTTTCCCTCCCCCTTTTTCTTCCTTTCCCTCCCCCTTTTTCTTCCTTTTCCTCCCCCCTTTTTCTTCCTTTTCCTCCCCCTTTTTCTTCCTTTCCCTCCCCTTTTTTCTTACTTTCCCTCCCCTTTTTTCTTCCTTTCCCTCCCCTTTTTTTTTTCTTCCTTTCCCTCCCCTTTTTTCTTCCTTTCCCTCCCCTTTTTTCTTCCTTTCCCTCCCCTTTTTTCTTCCTTTCCCTCCCCTTTTTTCTTCCTTCCTCCCTTTTTCTTCCTTCCCCTCTTTTTTCTTCCTTTTTACCCTTTTTCTTCCTTTATTCCCTCCCCTTTTTCTTCCTTTATTCCCTCCTTTCTTCTTCCTTTTTCCCTTTTTTCTTCCTTTTTGTCTTCCCCTTTTTCTTCCTTTTTGTCTTCCCTTTTTTCTTCCTTCCCCCCTCCCCCCTTTTTTCTTCCTTTTTTTCCTTAATTTCATTTTGAAGTTGTGTTGCCTCAGGCTGCCACATAAAGTATTCTCCGTCTCCCAGGTCAGATGGACCTGTCTTCTCTGACCTTTTTTTCCCATTTTCCTTTTTCAATATCGAGAGCAGACCAACAAATAAAATGAGTGGCCAAAATAACATTACATGCTACTTGGTGCGTTCCTTTTTTTTTTTTTTTCCCTTTTTTTTCCCTATAACCAGACTCCTGGCACTTCATTTTGCCTGTCTGGCCTGCTAGAAGCTGTTTGTGAATTAAATTTTATTCTATGGCTTTTCTATATAAGGTAGAGCTTGTTGGGTTATAAAGCATTCTGCTTATACTGTTCCATGGAACTGGGCAGCTAGTGAACAGGAAGCCAGACCTGGAATTTGGTGTGGCAGTGTGAACTGTGCTACCTGGAAGACGGCACAGCAGCCAAAGAGCCAAAGAAAAAGACTTCTCAAAGTGATTGCAAGCGCTAATTTCTTTCAGCTTCTCTGCTCACCAATTTCATACCCCCTCGCCTCTACCTACCTTGTGGGAAATATGGAGAGAGGTTCTTTGCCAGGTTCCTTAGGCCATACAAGAAAAGGCCTAATGGACATAACCTGTATACCAGCAACTATATTCAACAGTGACCTATATATTTTTGTGTACCTTTTTAAGTGTGACTGATTCTGTGTTGAAAGTTAGTTTATTTGCAAGGAGTAAACTCAAAGGTATTAGAGGTCAGCCATGGGACTAGCACTGTGGGACCATGCCTGTCTATTCCCATAGGTGTTTAGCAGGGAAGTTAATGAGTCTAAAGGAGCAAAATAACAAAAATATGTTTCATTGATAGGGGCTGTTCTATGAAACGAGTGTGTGCTTTCCTGTAAAGTTTTGAGAATGGCTTTGTAGTTGAGCAGAAGTTTATTGCAGGCTGAGTTGAGCAGGAGCCAGTCTGCTAGTCCTGTTTCCTAGCTTATTCTGGTACCACTCACAGCTCGAAAGGGGCCTGGGAAGATGATTTCTGAGTATAAGACGGGCTGCATAATGAAGAGGGAGGGAGGAAGGATGGGCTGAAATAAAGTTACACAGTTGCTGGTATATTGAGTCCATGACTGT
The DNA here is from genome assembly GCF_017976375.1 of Cuculus canorus. Lineage (NCBI taxonomy): Eukaryota > Metazoa > Chordata > Aves > Cuculiformes > Cuculidae > Cuculus > Cuculus canorus. The sequence continues at coordinate 51,783,558 of NC_071405.1, forward strand.
GCTGCACAACTCATTCCTCCCTCAGGGGACACAGGTGCGCAGAGCTCTTTCTTTAATCACTCACATAAATTAAATTTATTCCTTTGCATTAAAATAATTAAATAAAGCTTCACCCTGTATGTTTTAGTGCCAGATAATATCTTTGAACTTTTGGCTCACCATTTTGCTATCAGCTGCAAGGTATTTTCCAGAGTGTGCTTAATCAATTTTACCATTGTCCTGAAAAGTGTTCTAGGCAGAGAAATCCCCTGATAGCAATCAGTGTTCGTACATACTTTTAATCACTGTATCCACTGGGAATAATCATTTCCAGACCTCTCTTGAAGTCCACCTGCCCCACACTAAGATGAAAGGGGCTTCCATGCTGTGAATCAAGTGGCACAGGCTTGATGCTTACCAGGATATTAAGCACAAATTAAAATGGTTTGAAGAATATTGATGTGGGCCTGAGGTTGGCCAGTTATTGGTGAGGGGAGGATGCTGCCAAGTCTGGAGCAGATTGGTGAGGAGCAAGAACAGCCTTTGCCTTTCCTATGTCCCCTGAGGGTTTTCTCCTGCTCTTTTTAGGACACGACACTACTTGCAAAGGTGCAGTAGCATACGTGTTTAGATAGAGGTGTGTGCTCTGGGAACAGGGTTTGTGTGCTTTCCAGGTTAGAGATGATTTTCCTGGGTTCGTTGTGACTTGTCTTCTCTATTGTTGAACTTGTAGATTTGAAAAGTGTACTGCTTGGTAGCTGGCGCATCACCCCAGACTCGGCTCTTTGTTGCTCCAACTCAGTTTCTAGCCAAAAACATCAAAGGGGCTCAGTGGCAAATCTGTGCTGCTTCCTCCTTCCTGGCGAATGCTTAATTTGTATAGTCTGCCCCCTGTAGAAGCAGCAAAGTTATTTGTGTTGTACCAAACTGTCATTACCCAGGAGTCTTGTGGGTGAGTGGCATTTGGTGGTTGGGTACTGACAGATCCATCATTTCTCAAATTTCCCTGTGTTTGGTTTAGGGTGTTGTTTGAGATTGACTGTTGAGCAACAGAAATCTCTCTTGGCATTGAGATCTGTTCCCCACCTGCCACTCCAAGAACATTCACTGATGCTTGCGTGGAAACAGATGTACTTTTATTTACACCCTTAGGTGCACATTTTAGGAAAAAGACTTTACAGAACAACCTTAAAGCTACTTGGCTTTGGTAAGTAGGGGAGGGCCCCATTGCTGTGACATTGACAATCTGTACAGGAAAACTGGCTATGACTCAGAACAGAGATCAGGAGCTTCTCTTGAGTAAACATTTTCCAGAAATGTTTCCAATGTTTTCCTTCGCTTCTTCCTTCACTTCCAGAATCACAGGGGATTTTATAAAAGGGTCGGCTCTGTTAATGACTAACTCTGTGTGGCCAGGAAATAAAGCATGTTTTAAGTCAGGAATTTTACTATTCGTATCTAGGAGAATGAAACCTCTGCTCTCCAAGTGAGGGAGCAAATGCTTGTTGTGTAAGGCACACAACCAGGCTGGTCTGGCTCTGGGCTTTACAGGCCCCTTGTATTCTAATTTTTGTCTCTTACTGTCTTTTATTTGCAGCTCAAAGACACGTCCTCACGTACATGGAGGATGCAGTGAGCCAGCTGCTGGAGAACAGAGAAGATATTAGTCAGTATGGCATTGCCAGGTTCTTCACTGAATAGTAAGTACATCAGGATGCTGCCAGCCTGAGGGGGGCTTTTGGAAACAGGCAGGGTACATGGAGAATGGAGCTGGGCACATGCTGATTATGTTATGAATGCTGGATTTCACTGGGTTAGCCAAAGACTGCCTGAGCATGTTTTGGAAACCTGCGTGGGTTTTGTACAGTTCAGTACCGCTTCTATTACAAACATTCATGTGAAGCATTCACTTTGGGGAATGGAGCTTTTAAAAGCATATAGGAAACCAAATTCTGCCTGCCTTAATCAGGGCTATTAGTATCAAAAGCAAAGACTGCCTCTGGTTCTAGCAGCACTCATTCTTCCTTTTTGCGAGTATGAATTTGAACTGTTTTGTCTCCTTGCATGATTGTTGTCCTGTTAAATGCTTTAATAGAACACCTCTTCTGCCCTTACCTGTATAAGTCCTTACATAATGAGCATAATAATTAGCACAGATACTCTCTTCCTACTAATTGGGAAAGACTTTTTCTGGGGGAAAGGCTGTGTGCTGGTCTTCAGTGTTGTTGTTGACTCAGCCAGCTGCTCTGTTTTGTCAGCTTGATGATGTCTTGCACAATGTCTAAAAGTCTTCCAGGGACCTTCATTAAAGATCTGTTGGTAATATGTGTGCTTTCAGTGGTTTCTGTCTTTTGATGGCCATTTGAAAATCTTCACTTGCTTACTTCCTTTCCTGTTTATCCTTTTCTGAGGCAAGTAAGTATGCAGTGTTTCATAACAATCTCTATACCACAGCAGTGGAAGAGGATCTCAAAATGTAGGAGTAGCTTGCTTTCTCAGTTGATAAACATTTCAGGTTTTTGGTGGTGTTTTGGTTTGGGTTTTTTTGTTTTATTTTTTTGCTGCACATCAATGTCTATCTAATCTCCAAGTAAGCTCCAACTTGCTGGTTTGACTGATTGGATAACTTGCATTATATTGTCTTGCCCTATGCACAATTTCAACTTGTAGACAACTGAGATACTCACTAGTAAATGAGCAACTAGGATGAGTACTGCAGCAACTTTGAGGGGAAATTCTTAAAGTTTTTTTTTGAGGTGGGGTAACAAGCAGTAGAAGAGCCATATAGCTTTGACCAGCTTGACAGAGGAAGTAAGATATGGGCCATCTTGCTACATCTGATATTACAGATCTTTTAGGTAGATAGCACTGTAATAAGAAAATGTGTCTTTTTTGCTCTCAACAAAGTACTTCCAATTTTCACTTCTCATGTATCATCCATATTGCAAATTCTCGGAGACCCATGCAATACGGCATAAAGGCAATTTTATTAGAAGAATCAAATAGCATATCAAGGATGTTTGTTTTTACTGTTAACCTCTCTCTGTAGCTTAGTGTAACTAGAATGAATACTGACTTTAGAACATCTCAGAAATCTGTTTTAGAAGCAGATAATAGTTGGGACTACATCAGTTTACACGGAGATTGATATTTTTCGTCATTTATAGAGTAGCTTAAACTCTCAAAATGCGTTCCATCTTCGTAGACTACCAAAGTTAAAAAATGCGTAGTACAGGAATTAAACTATTTACTGTACAAACTAATGAAGAGTGTATTTCCATGTTCAGAGCAAGTTGCAATGGTCACTGTTAAGTGAGGGATGCAGAGAATTAATCAGTTAGATTAGGTATTGGGGACAAATGAACGTACAACCTGTGCACTTGACACGACTGGCAGTCACGATGCTCCACTTCATATAGGTGAGTTTCCACGGACAGCAATACTGAGATTAGTCAGCTGAACAAATAAGTCAGTAAACAAGAGCTTAAGAAAGATAACAAACATGACTAACAATGGCCTCCACCCACCAACAGGATTTCTTTACCAGGGTTGAAGGCAAGATGGCTCTGAAATACCCAGCTGACATCGTCATTCAGACATCTTTACCGATGGGATTTGGTTTGCACCTGCTTTTAAGCCAGCACCTCAGGGCGTTTTCTAAACTTCTGATCATATATACTTAAAAAATTAAGTGGTGAGCAGAAAGGTCTTCCAAGCTTTTTGAAACTGCTCACTTTGCTTCTCAATAGTATTTCTTCATCATAACATGATAAAAATACACCTTTTCATTTCCTATTCCTATTCTGCCTAATAATAAGTAGTAGGTCAAGATCATTACAGCAAGCAAAACAGTCACCATATAGCACGATCCTCTGACTGACTCAGGTGCTGGAGATCATGTCTTCCCATTTATTTCCAAAGTAAATGTGAACTTCTACCGTGCCTTTTTCATAGAATCATGGAATAGTTAGGGTTGGAAGGGACTTAAAGATCATCCAGTACCAACCCTCCTGCCATGGGCAGGGACATCTCACTAGATCAGGCTGCCCAAGGCCCCATCCAACCTGGCCTTGAACATCTCCAGGCACGTGGCATCCACAACTTCCCTGGGCAACCTGTTCCAGTGCCTCACCACCCTCATAGTGAAGAAATTCTTCCTAACGTCTAGTCTAAATCTGCCCCTCTCCAGTTTATATCCATTCCTCCTGATCCTATCCCCACAGGCCTTCATGAATAGCCCCTCTGCAGCTTTCCTGTAGGCCCCCTTCAGGTACTGGAAGGTCACTATAAGATCTCCTCTGAGCCTTGAACACACGGTTCAAATCTTTGTGAGAGTTACAGCAACAATTTTTATGGGTAATTAAGAAAATTTTGTTGGGGTTTAGCTAACCTGAGTGAAATTTCATTTGATCTGCTTGAGGGAAGGAAGGCTCTACAGAGGGGTCTGGGCAGGCTGGAATGATGGGCCCAGGTAGATTGTATGAGGTTTATCAAAGCCAAGGGCCAGGTCCTGCGCTGGGTATGTATTCTACTGCTATCCACAGCCTAGCACTAGGGTTGCTGTTTGCAGGGGGCTGGCCTTCATCTCTGCAGTTGTCTTTCCAGAATATTTTTAGTGTTCATGGATGTTTTTTCTCCTACTTTATTCCATTGTTCATTTATCCCCATTATGTGGACATCTGCTTTCAATCTTGGGAGCTCCTTGAGGCTACCTTCATCTGACCTGCTGCTGACTCTCAAAGGAATAGGGATCAATCACCCTTCTGCCAATTAATCCACATCTTTTGGTTAAATGAGTAAAATTATGCCTCTCTTAGAACTAGGCTTGATTTTATAGATATGCTGAAATGCTAGTGGTATTTTTTCATTACAAACCCAAGAAATCTCTGGTCTGTTTTTTAATCTCCACGAAATGCAGATTCTTGAAAACCCTCTGTGTAATTACACACTAATGCTGCTTTACTACTTCTTCCAGCCTTAACTTCTGTGCCAACGTATCTTAAAGGGACATGTTCCTCCTATTCATTATTTATCATCCTGTTCTCTTGATCTTTCCTGTACTGAAGAAAACCAGGGCCCCCATGCTAATGCGTTTGATCACACAAAGGGAATGTACATATCATCCCACTATATTTTTGGGGATCTTAAAGGGACTCTATGGTTTTCCAGCAGCAAAAAAAAATTTGACCAAGTGGCTTCGTACTAGTAATTTTTGCTTTTCTTCTGGGCTAACCCTTTGCTTGAAACTTTCATTTCCAGTTGGCGAGTAGATGTGCTGCTCTGTTCAAGACTCTTCGGAAAGCTCAAAGTTATAACTTACCTCAGATAGGAAACACTTTTTCTTATCATTTTTACAGTTTGTTTGATAAACCAAACACAAGTAAACAGGAAAAGGCATTTTTTTTTGTCTGTGTTCTTCTCACAAAGCACTTTTTTCTTTTGTTTTTGGTGACATGTCTCCCTGACCACCTGACAGCTGGAGCATGATTGAAAAAGACATCCTGTTTTTACCTTGCACATGCATCACTATTTCTGTTGGGCTCTGCTTACTTATGTCCAAACCCCACTTTTTCTATAAGGGATATTTCTGCTGGCTCTAACTTGATGTGCCCCTGCTGTATCTTGTGTGACAGTTTGATAATATTTATTGAAGAAGGTGTTTGTGGTATGTGTGTTTGGGGGGGTTGGATACTGCTTTTAGTCAGTCTGTTGTGTGCCTTGCAGTTCAGGTCTGCACTGTGTAGATGCCTGTTTTACACAAAAGAACATTTGCTTTCTTCAGAGTAACAGGACTGCCGGTGCTATATAGTTTGAGATCCTTGGATAGGAAGATGTTATCGTGGTGAGAAGTATCAACTGCTAGCAATGAAATAGCTCATTTTCTCTCTGTCTGGATTGGCTTGAACAATTTGTTTAATGCATTCCTTAGGGACAAATATGATAGTGCTCTCTCGGCTTTCTATGGCAATAGCAGTGATACAGAGTTTGGTATCAGAAAAACTTTTGCCTTGTTCAGCCCTGTACTACTATACATTACCTAGATAAATCTGCAGAGTAAATGATGTCCTTCTCTTTAAAATGGTCTCAGTACCCTGGAGGGGAAAACAGAGGGGGAAGGGCCAGGAATGGGACAGATGGGATGCCCATGAGAAATAAGCCACTCACTGTAGACAACCTTAATTGGCAACTGGCAATAAGCTGAATTATCTGCTTATAAAGAGCAGAAATTCTTGGAGCTAGCTTAGATCCATCAATTTTTATTTTTTTTGTCTCTGTATATGTAGGTCGTATCATTGTCATCATCTTGCTGTCATCTGCTCTGCATCTTTCTGCTTTTCACAGTAACTTGTTCCATCTTGTTTGCAAGGATAGTGTAAGCTCTTCAAGACAGAAATCATATTGTACTGCATGTACTTTACAGCATCTAGCATTGTGGGAGGTTGTCTCCATGCTTTGTACAATTGTAGTATAAGCAGCAAAAATAGCAAAGAGAAAGTCCTTAGGGCTTTGACAGGTTGTGCCAGATTCCCTTTCTGAGAGATGGAGCTGTTAATTAGAATTTCTCTGTAAGACTGTTTGGGGGAGGGGAGTTGGTTGTTGGGTTTTTTAAGTGTTAGTTCTGTGTGTATTGGCTTTGAGCAACTCAGTAGCCATTGGGAAGTAACAATACTTGGAGGTTTTAACAGAAAATGTTGATATTCTTCTGGTATAATCGTATGAGCAATTGCAAAACAAAAAATAATAAAAAATTCCCATGTTCTTCAAATGCTCTTGGGATTCCTCCCCGTCTTCTCTTCTGGAGAGAAAAAGGCAAAATTATGACGCTCAACGCAAGACTGCACTGAGCCATGTGATCGGTATGAAGCTGCTGCTGTCGATGACCTAGCTGTGAAGCCCCTTTGGGCTGAAAATCTCAGCTGGGATAATGTGCTTGATGGTTCCTGACAGGCTGTTGCTTGGGATTCCTTGATCCCTAAGGCACTGCATGAGTGCTGTCTGCCTCTGCTTCGCACTTCAGTTATCAGTGCAAAGAGAATGAATATATGCACTGAGACTTAGCACTTGTGCCAGAAGCTCTAAGGAGTAGATTTTGCAGCTAGTGTGAATAAGTTGCTATGAGAGGGGCATTTTCAAAGTCTTTCTCTCCACTGTGTAGATGGATTTGCCAGACTGAATTTCTTGGTAAATATTTCTGGGGCACTTGTAGTAGTTGCATATTTCTCTACTTAGGATGTTGCTAATGAACACAAAGCTGCTCTGTTGAAGTCCATTTGTTGCTTTGTAGTCTCACCACTACAATTTGCCATTTGTCAGAATGGCAAAGTCTCTTCCTTGTAATTAAGTTTCTCCAACCCATATTATAACTGGGATTTCGATAGTCCCTGTCTGCTCTGCATGAGGTATGCGTTTTGTATGAGAGCTATAGAAGATTTGGAGGTTGCAGATAACTTGGTTTATTTGTGATTAAAATTATGTGAATTTTGTCCAGAACCTGCCACTTGAAGTGTGATGTTTTTATTATAGAATTGCTTGACAGCTAAAAGAGTATTGGTATCTCTGTCTGACAGGCAAAATCTGTGAATTATTGAATTTCCCGGAGTTGTTTCTTTGTTACAAACATTGCAACAAGCAGTAGCCTGACAAGTATAGTGATTTGGGAAAAAAATGCAGATATTAATGGAAATAACACACTGATTCCCACTGTAGTTTGTACATGGTGCCCATGTATTAGAAAATTTAGTGTTTTCTTCCCACATACTCGAGAATCTTGCAGGTGAGTGGATATTAGATGAATCCAAATGCTCACAAAGAAATATGGGGCTGTAGGAAGGTAAAGAGGCTTTTTGGTAAGCAGAACAATCTCAGAAGGCTCTAGTCAAGGGAGTAACATAGAATTGAACATGGAAGATGCTGTTTATCGCTGATGCTGTGTATGATAAATACTCTGCTCAGGAAACTTATATTGCTTTGGCGACAGAAAAATCTAAAGAACTTGCTGGAGCGTATGAATGTACACACTTGGTATCAGCATCTTGTCATCACAGGTAGTTGTCCGTAGATAACCTTTCACTTATACACTGACTTGAGCTGCGCTGTGCTCTTGCTATTTGAAGAGAGGCAATCACAACTTTTCTATACAGTGTGGTCAGATTATGATGCTTCTACTATGTTTTCACTGGTGTAGCAGTGCAATCTCTGCCCACTTCTTTTCTATTCCCTTACAACATGGGAATTACATCTTTACTTGCGGTCTTTGTCAGAATAGTTGTAGCAGAAGTGGACTGACTGCCTTATGTAACCTTATGTAGTTTGGTATATTTTATTCCTTCTTACAGCCTTGAATATTGAAATGTGCCACATTTGCCATGAAGTTGATCTTGCTTTAATGATGGCTGAAGCCAGTGGCGTATATGCAGTGTTGATAGATAATAACACTGAAAACCAAGTGTTTAAAATTTTCCAGAAGCTGAAGTCCAGAAACCTGGCAAATGATACAAGGCTTAGGACCATATGTATCTGAGTTTACTGTGTTTATGCTGTTACTCTGGGCTAGAGTTGAATGTGCTATCCTATCTCTAGTTTTAGTTCATTACTCCAGCATAATTCTATTTATGGTTCCTATTTTTAATTGCTTTTCATCATAGTTGTTAGTACAAATTTGGAGATGTATTCGTGATCCCAGCTGGAAGTTAAAATCAGACTTTCATGACAGACGTCAAATGTGGAAATTTGTTCTTGAAACAAACCTGGATAATTTAGGGAGAGAGGGGAAAAAAGACAAAAGCATAGGGTTTCCTGAAAATTGATCTCTCTGATCTTGATTAGAAGGTGATAGAGAAGTAATTTTTGTGGTTATATGCATTTGTGATACAGTTTCCCTACTCCCCAGTCTGTTCTGCTGTCTGCATTTGGCAGTACAGCAGAATAGATGTGCAAATCACTGCAGTTCTAAGAAAAATCTTCAAGGAGCCTGCTGAATGTGTGCTCTTTGTGGTTATTTTGCCATAACCCATTTCATCAGTTGAGTATTTCATACTGTTCATCATATCCTTTTAGGGTTGCCACAGGGTCTTTTGTTTAATTTCATTTTCTCCATCAGTGTACTTTTTTAATATCTGTGGTATTGTGTTGTTCCTGCCTTATCCCTGTTCTTGCATTTCTGATCACAAATCTCTGCTCTGTTTTAGTTTGTATCCTTGCAGAAGTGAAAGGGACGAAGAGTCAAAATTGGTGAACTGTGGCAATCTTATATTGTGTGTCTTCCACTGAGGAGAGGTCTGTAGTGGAGGTCACCATGATGCAAATAGATATTCAGTGCTGAGATCACTGTTTGACAAGCATCTTTCTCCATTGTTCTGGAAAACAACTCAGCTGTGCTTGCTGAGTCATGGTGTTGGAATATATAGGAAAAAATGAGAAAGATAAACAGTGATATATCCACAAGTGATGTAGTGGGACTATTTACACTCTTTTGCAGTATGTATATAAAACAGTGATCTCTCTTTATGCTTGGTCACGTGCTGTAAGGATTGGATTTCCTGCAGCTTCTGTAAATGTTCCGAAGAAAACCATTTCAGTAATGTGAAGTTGCCACCTGGAATTCAATAGAAATGCAGTAGAGAATAGCAGCTTTGGAGAAACACAGTAACATAGGAAGCTTGGTACCCATTAGTGGTTTTCCCCTTATTATATTTTTTATTTTTATTTTTTAAGAATTACAAGGCATAGTTTTATAATTTTCAGTTAGGAATTTTTTTGAACATACCTTTTCCTCCAATAGAGTTTTTTGATATCTCAAGCTGTAAGAGAACCACCGTTGAACACTTAATGTACCTTTCTCTCTGTTAGTGACATGCTTTAGTTCTGTTTTTAATGAAGTATTTTGGTGTGAGTCTAGGCTGCTATATGTTTATAGGAGATCAATATCAGAGGAGTTCTTGGCTTCCATCTATCAAAGCTTATAAGACTTTATGTTAAATTGGAATAAAGCAGTGGAAGTTGGAAGAACACTTTAGTTTGTATTCTTAGGCTGCACAATTTTGTGATGTCGTAGAAAATTTTTAATTGCTTTGCTAAGAATACGTGTATTCCAATGTGGACACGGCCAACAAATGTAAAATTTCTCCTATACTGGATATGCCAAAGCTGTGAAAATAAGCAAATGCCTGCAGCCATGGGATGTGATAAGATCCCATAATAGGATTCCTTATCCTTTACAGGATAAAATCCTTTGACTATCTCTGCATCCCAATGAATAGCAAACCTCTGAAAGTCTTGTAGCTTGTGTCCAAAATGCATTTTCTTAATTTGGTTTGTCTTCCTTTTCTTAAAAAAAACCCTTATTTTCTAGAAATGTGGATGTCTTCAGAGAACCTGCCACTTTGTATGCTGTGCAGCATTGATACCGGACAGATCGCTGAAAACGTTAGCATTAGAGACTTGCAGTAACCTCGTGTCCTGCAAGATTAATCCTCCTGGGTATCTTCAAATAAAGTAGAGAAATTGTAGCTGGTCAACACTGTAGCCAAGCAGTTGTGGTGAGCACAAAGTGGTTTAGCTGGGCGGTCTGTAAATGCAGAGTTAGCATTAATGTCAAATGATGAAGCTTCGTCTGTATAAAGGAATTTTGGCAGGGTTCATTTGTTGCCATGATGGAAATATTGGAAGCTGCTCAGTCTTTGATGTGCTACAGTTCTTGCCAAGGCAACTGAATAGGTGAGAGATTATTAGTTGTATATTCTTTTTCTTCTGAAATTCTGTAGTCTAACCAAGACTGAAAAGAGCAAATATTGGAGCTGCATGCATGGCACCAATATTCAGTCTCTTTGGAACAGTCATTAAGTTAAATTTCAGTAGCTCCTGAATCATCAGTTGTGACATGATTGTGCTGCTACCTTTAGAAAAAATTAAAAGTCTGATTTATAAACCATGGAAATGCCCAACAATAAGAGATACAGGAGACTACATACAGAACAGAGCAAGCAGGCCCATGCTTATACTTTGGCCTCAGCTTTATGAGAAGCCATTTTGTTTTCACTTGGCATTACGCTTTGATCTCAGCAGTACAAGATGGGTGCAGTTCTTCAATAATTTTTGAATTCATGCTCCTCCATTTTTGAACATTGACATTTCGGTATCAAAATCCATCTCCCACCAATGTCACTTCCATAGCTACTTCCAGAGCTGTTAGACTAGAAGAAGCCTGAACACTGTCTTGTGTTGCTTGTATTTTTAATAGAGTTTCTCTTCTTTGTGCCATCTTCTCACGTTTGCCACAGGTTCACTGCATGGTTCTTGTAACATCTCACAGCTAGTGAATTAGTTCCTCAGTGTGACAGGGAGGCAAAAATACACCTGTTGGTTAATAAAGGAAGCCAAAGAGTGGAGAGTATGGCTGTATGATAGATAAAGCTGATTGAAGTCTTGAATCTCTCATACTCTCAGCATACAGCTCGATATGAGCCAGCAACGTGCAGTTGCAGCCCAGAAGGCCAACCGTATCCTTGGCTGCATCAAAAGAAGTGTGGCCAGCAGGTCAAGGGAGGTAGTTCTACCCCTCTGTTCCTCTGTAGTGAGACATCATCTGGAGTACTGTGTCCAGTTCTGGGATCCTCAACGTAAGAAGGATATGGAACTGTTGGAATGGGTCCAGAGGAGGGCTTCAAAGATGATCAGAGGGCTGGAACACCTTCCATACAAGGACAGGCTGAGAGAGTTGGGGTTGTTCAGCCTGGAGAAGAGAAGGCTTTAAGGAGACCTTACAGCTACCTTCCAGTACCTGAAGGGGGCCTACAAGAGAGCTGGGGAGGAACTTTTTGCAAAGGCCTGTAGTGATAGGACTAGGGGCAATGGGTATAAACTGAAGAGGGGCAGATTTAGACTAGACATAAGAAGGAATTTCTTGATGATGAGGGGGGCGGTGAAGCACTGGAACAGGTTGCCCAGGGAAGTTGTGGCTGCCCCATCCCTGGTGGTGTTTAAGGCCAGGTTGGATGGGGCCTTGGGTAGGCTGATCTAGTGGGAGATGTCCCTAGCCATGGCAGGGGGATTGCAACAGGATGATCTTTAAGGTCCCTTCCAATCCAAACTATTCTATGATTCTATGATACAGAATGCTATAGAGCAGTTCAATAAGGAATTTTGTTCTTGCCGCAGTTTCTCTAGTTGGACTACTTTGAAGAAATAGTAAATATATTAGCTGGAGAGTGAGCAGTTTCTTTGTGTAGTTATAATTCTGGATGATTTTTATTCCACTTCCTTTTTAGGTTTGGGGGGAAAAGGGCAAGAGTTTTTGAGGGAAGCTGGGTAGAAACTTGCAGTCATCTCCGTAAAACTAGTTATAATGGTATTCATGCAGCTGTCTCTGTGATGCAAAATATGCTGTGTGTTCTACTGTAAAAACTAAACCTCTGTTTATACTAGCAAGACCTTCCCAGACACGCTGAAACACCATATGGTCTGAAATAGCATCTGATCAGACTGAAAGAGTTAGTCCTGGGTGATTGACGCTTATCTCCTAAGGCTTCCTTACTTTTCCCTTAAGCACCTTGGGAGGACTTCTGCAGGACTGTTTATCATCTTCCTTTGAATTGTACCTTTCCCATCTTCCCGAATACTGGGTTTCCCAGCTCATAACTCTAAGCAGCAGCTTTATTTCAGAGTAGAAAAGGGCCCCAATATGTGGCCTATTATATCCATATCAGCTTGCTTACCCTTTTCAAACAGCTATTGTGATTTAATAGGGCCTTGCCTGGCAGGGGGAGTCCTTAATTCCTTCTATATAACAATGGCCAGCTTGAGTTACTGCAAACTGCAGGATGCTGCTCTGATCAAAAGGCCTCTGGTTTTAGAGATTGCTCTCCCCTCAATCCGTTCCCTTCTTTCTTTCTTTTTTTTTTTTTTTCCTTTCCTTAAATCCTGGGCTAATAATTCAACACAATAAAGTCATTTTAGCTTTTTTAGCTTTTTAATTTGAAAGCTTCAAGGTGTTAAATTACTGACCTAGTGTAGGAAATATCAAGGGAGGGGCATTCTAAAAAAGATAAAGGGATTCCGGGTAATAAAGAGAAAGCACAGCAACTCCTTTAATCCTTTCCTTCTCCAGAATCTGTAGACTGGTCTCGGAGGGTTTCATTTGCTACAAAGCAACATAAGAAAATTTGTTCGCTACCTGCTCTGAGCTGTGTCACAGGTGCTGTGGTTCATTTTCTTTCAAACAGTACTTGTGATAATCTCTGTACCACCTGTATTAACTCTGCCATGAGTACAGATTCCTGAACCTATACCAAGAAGCCTGAACACAAATCATTAAAATCTGTTATTCTTTTCCCTCTCTCCACACCCTTCAGCTGAAATAAACTTGGGTAAGAGAGACAAAGGATCTCAAAAAATCCAGTCTCTGTGTTTGTAGTGTTACATCGTCCAGTCTGGCCAAAATGTTGAGAGTGTTAATGATTTCCTATCTGCCTGGTTGTTAAAAAAGGATTTTTCCTTAAAGCCAGTCATCAGGAATAACTTTCAGCATCTGTTTCCTCTTACTCTGGTAACACATTTCAGAGGAAGTGCCTAAAAAGCACTGCTAATTTCATTAGTGGGAGATGGTGATTTCCGTGAGGCTGACTTCATTGCCCCAGGTTTTACTAATAGTGACATTTTAAAAAACACTTGATACAACGGGGATGCGTATGGTCCTATGCTACCTTCCAAGATAGAGAACTAAAAAAAATCATCCAGTCATGGGTCTGAATATTGCAAGTAGTGTAATACACTTAAACCAATAGGTGAAGAATCGAATGATCTTTAATTAAACCACTTTGGCGCCACAGTAATTTATTCATCACAGCAATAAAACTGGGTAGTTTGTTTTTTTTTCCCAATTGTTCCTACACTTTTAAGTGTTCCCTCTCAGACCTTGTTCCAGGCAAGGTGAACCTCACTTTCAGAGCATAGCCTTGGGGTAAGCGCAATTGGTCACTTGGGGACGCTTTGTGTGTGGATGAGTTATTGTCTGGGTTTTAAAACCTTTTAAATTTCAGTATTTTCTATTGATAGAGCGAGTTCTTTGTTACCCATTGTACCGGTAGTCTCCTAATCCTAATACTCCTGATTATCCCTACTTATTGTGCTTTGGTTCACTCCAGGAAGCAGTCTTGGAGCCCACGATCTGGGTTCCTTTCAGATGGAACTAAACTGGAAGATGTGTTCCAACTGCAAATGAGCATTCAGCCCATGGGACCGGACTAGAACTGATCCAGAGTACATTTCAAGAAAAGAACGAACCTTGAGATATCCATAATTTTAACATCAAGTTCTCTGCACAGTTTCTTTCTACAGATATTTTAGTCAGTCTAGACATAGCCTCTGATGGCAGTTTCACATTTGAGACAACCTTGTTTTCGCTTAAAACAATTCTGTTTTAATGACTTATACACCTCTGTACCTGGGAAGAAAAGTAGTTGTGTGTGTGGGGGATGGAAATTGTTCATGCTAAAGAAGCAGCATAAGCCTTCAAATTGAGTTTTTCTTCCTTCATCATGCTCTTGATGGAACATGCAGGCAGTAATGCTGTAAGTTGAAGAACAGTGCTCCTCCGGTCTTCATTCGTTGTTTTCCATTTAGTAGTGAAGGGGTCCTATGAACTCATTCAGCTCTTCGCATGCTAAGCAAAGGTGGCACCTGCCAGGGGGACAGCAGGGTCCTGGCAAGCTCTTCTGTCCTTCTCGAGGACTTGGGGCTCCCTCTGCATTGTGTATATTTGGCTTTGCCTGAGTTCAGCAGGCAGAGGCTAACTACTGTGGTGGGTTTCAATTGGGATGTTGCCATAGCATCCTGGGACTTTTACAATCTATTTAGAAGTCCAAAGGTTTGAAAAGAGTGCTTGAAAGTTTCTGAACTCTGGCAAATTGCCGAAATGTAATTACACAGAAGACAAAGCCTTACTGAAAGCTGCACTGTTCAGGGAAGCAGCACCTGAGTACTAGAGTTCCTAGCATAGCCATTTCTGAGAGATGGGGCTGTTTATCACAGTCTTCTCCCAAAACTTCTTTTTCTTCCTCACACACGCACGTGCCATCACACGTGTGTAGACTGGGTATGCTGCAAGGTTTCTCAGTAGTGGCACTGGAAGAGACTCCGTTCTGTGGTTTGGCTGTTCTGGGGCGTGTTAAGGAAAGAAGTTAAAAAGTAAGCAAATTAAGTCCCTACTGCAAAAGTTTCTTTATATCTTACTATTGAGTGAGGACCTTGCTTTATTTTTCTCTCGTCTTTCTCCAGAATATTCTCAGAAGTAAATGAGAGGAGCTATTTTGTTAATGGAGTATCCAACTGTCTTTTGTTAATGGAGTATCCATTATGTAACAATTCTTGTGTGAAATATGAGTGTTTGCAGTGAACTGGTGTTAAGTAAGGAACATTCAGTTCAATTTCTAGTCTCAGTTTCAGCAAGACAAATAATATCACATCATTAGTAACTTTTATTAATGTTCTAATTTGCCTGCTCTGTTTACTGGTAATGTAGAGGGCTGGGGCAACCATTAGGTTTGCAACAGGAGGCTTGGAGAGTTGTTGAAAGAGCTTGGCATAGTTGCTGAATGCTTCCTTCTTGAAGGAATGTCTTGCAGATGGCTGCACTAAATGCCTAAAAGGGGAGAGAAGTTAACCAGAGAAGTGGAAAATTATATTCTCAGTTTCTGCACCTAGGTTCACAAACCCATTTCTGAGTGACTGAGGACAAACTAATAGCTTGTTGAGGTGCTCTAGTTTGTTCCCAAGTCTTTCTCCTGAAAATGCACCACTATGCTCTGGCTATCTGACTTTGCTAAGGGTATAAGTTATTCAGCGAGAGCAGGGCAGATAAGAATTAAGACTGAGCAATCTTAAGGGAAGGATCTCAGCAGCTGTTAAACTTGCTGAGAATATTTGAGCTTAGTTTGTTGTTTTGTTGTTGATATCTTGCTTACTTAAGCCATTCCACTGAGTCTGCAGGTTGTTTTATTTTTGCATTCAAAAGGCACTGGAAAAGGCATCTGTTGCATGTATATAAAAATCATAGTTAGGATGTTGGTCTTATTCCCTACATGCTGTTGAAATACCTGCAGCTTTGGGTTGTCACAATTTCTTTCCTCCAGAAGGATTTGCCTGCAGCCGCTACGAATTGCCACATTCACGCCAAATTCCCCTCTGGGTAATTGTAAATCTTCCATTGTATAGTTAAACAAATCTTATTGCAAGAAAAGAGGAATGAAAGAAATATTGTACCTCTTTTACTCAGCTAGCTGGCGGCACTTGGCTGTCAACACTTCCAGGTGTGCTGATGTTCCAATGTATCCACCCACTCTTTTAACTGACTAAGCAGCAACAAATGATATCATACCCTTCTGCCTATTAGATTTAGAGCCATCTCATACTGAAAATGCAAGTGACTTGAGTTTTCTCTTACCAGAACTAAGGATTAATATAGTAGGGCTGTCTGCTGTGACTGTGAATTAATAGTATGTTAGCTTCATGTCTGGACATTTCCATTACAGTTGTGCCAGGATCTGCTTCCAAACATTGCATGTGCTGTAGTTGTTCTGAGCAGCATAATTTGATGTATTTACTTCTATCATGGTGCCTTCATCTTCTCTCTCAAACGTTACCCTCACATGTGTCATCTTCTTGAAAGTTGCCTTGTCCTATTACACCAGGTTTCTTATTTTTTCATTGATAGCCTTCTTTTCTCCATCGACCTGTCAAGCCATCAGCAAAACATTGCAGATCGAAAAATGAAAAAAGTCTTATAGGCTGTGGTTTGGGATGAGAAGATTTTCAGCTTTATCACAGGCATCTTGTGGGACTTTATGCAAGTTACTCTGAACTCGTTCACTCTAAGGCAGTGAGCTGTGGCGCTTTGTAATGAATACTCTTTACTTACAATTATAGTCATGGGAGCCCTTTCCTGTAATTCTGGTGTATTTTAATCAGGCACATGATTTATTTATTTACTTTAATCTCTTGGGACAATGGCTGTGCTTTTCTGTGGTTTGTACAGCGCTGGTGTTGAGTAAAGTTTCTTAAACATGAAATAATAGATTTGTCCATAATATTTACAAAAAGAGTATTCCTAATTCTAGGATTAAAGAATCATGAATGTTTCTGAATCATAAGGTGATCATACTTATTTTGAGATGCATTTCCTTCTGAGTAGGAGAGCTAGAAGCAGTGTTCTGCACCTAGCTTTCAACGCATGACAAAAGAGTCCATTTACTCACATGCCTTTGAGAACCAGGACATTAAAATGCAGAAATTGTGATTCTTTTCTGAAAAATTGAATTGGCTTCTTTCTACGCCCCCTACACTCACTCCCCCCCTTCCCAAGTTGTTATATAGAGTTTTAATTTTGCTTAACTACTGGTGTAGTTCTCTTTCAAATATGAGACTGTTTTCTATATACTATGAAGGATAAAGTGATTTAAACTGCTTATATTTAAACAGGTGATTTAGAATTGCAAACTGAGAGGGTTCATATTGACTGATGGATTTTGTCTGTTGTCAAGATACTACCTATGGAGAGGTTCTGCTGTGATGAAAGTAAACTTCTATCTTTTCATTAATTCTCTGCTGTGTGGGAGAGTTAAGCTCCTGTCCCAAGTGAATGTTTTTAATGATCTCTCTGGAGTGTTTGAAAGCTTTGTCCCATTTGCACAATGCAGAATGAAATGCACAATGCAGAATGAAATGCACAAATTCTACCTTAGTTAGTAGTTAGGCTAAAGTGCTTACAACTCTAATATGAGAAATCTGTACTAAAATACAAGAATATGGATATAAAATTGACTATCCATCATAATGACTAGTTACTCTTTTCAAAATGCACTAGTGCAAAGTGTCCTTTAGTTAAGTGTTAATCTGCTTTTCATGACAAATGAAGTAGATTTTATACATCCAATATAGAAAAGTTTCAGTGCTGTAGAAATTAAGTGTTGAGGCTTCTGAATCTTCTCTTACAAAGGATATTTTTGTTTTGTTTTGCGGCTTCACAGAAAACTGCTATGAGAATAGCAGTGAAGTTCAAATGGTACTAAAAGAAAGGGCATCTTCTGGTCACATAAACAGCAGTTACTCTTGGCTAGCCATTTCCAATGGATTGGCTTCAAATAAGTGTCTCTTGGACACCACTTCCTGGGTTTCTTTAGAATGAATTTTACTTTCACAGGTCTCTAATTCCTATAATTAAGTTCCCATGTGTGTTTTTTGCAGTCTTCTCTCTAGAGAACAGATGGGTATAAGCTTTGGAGATTTGGTTTCACAAAATGTAACTGCCAGTGGTTTTCTTGCTACTGTTCATGCTGGCCTAAGAACATTCCTACATCAGTTCAACTTTCTGACATTCTCTTGTTTTGACTTTATCTCCACAGTTTTAACAGTGTGCGTCAAGGAACACACATCTTGTTCCGTGAGTTCAGCTTTGTCCAAGCTACCCCTCATAACAGGGTGTCTTTTCTTCGGACCTTCTGGAGGTGTTTCCGAACAGTGGGGAAAAATGGAGGCAAGTATTCCAGCATCTGCTGCTACCCTGTTACCTTGACATTAATATTATTAGCCAGGCTATTAATGCAGTACAAACACTGACACTTCACACTATGTTCTAATGTTCTAACATTGTTAATGGGGAGACACCATCACAGTTGTCTGTGGAATATTTCAGAACTGTTTATGGCATAAAGTAGTGTAGTAGGAGCGCCTTGTTGCCAGTGCTGCTTCCATTGCAGAACAGCATGTCGAGCAACAATACATCAGAGGGAGGACATTTGAGGACCTGTGCACGGCCATGGATAGAGTGTGGAGAAAAATGTATTGTGGGTCACCAGATTAGGAGCAAAGTAGCAGAACCAGAGATAGTTAGAACACAGGGTACAGAGCATGAGGGTTGTAGATGTGAGACTATAAGGTGGTTAGGATGTACTGAGTGCTTTGAGCAGGAGCCCTACAAGAGGCAGAGTTCACAGTGGTGTTGGGCTGTAGGGTGGTAAGTGCTGCTACCCGAACTGTGCCTGAGCTAGTCCTGGTGCATCTAGATGATGTTGCAGGATCCTGGAGGCTGTGGAAGGGGAGCCACTGACAACTGTGTGACCTCTTCTCCAACTCTACCTACAAGTAAAAAGCTACAATGCTAAAATAACTACTCAGCACTGTACTATCTTGTCTAGCTCTTCTTATACTGCACTCTGCATATTAGGTATTACAGAACTGGCCAGAGTTCAAAATAAACTCATGTAACTACATGCAACTAAAATTATGTTTTGTTACAGTTTTAATTTAGTATTTTAAGCAAATACACTGAATGTTGCTGTACAAACATGAATTTTGGTGGTTTTTTTTAACCAAAAGCCTCACTTGTTTCAGGCTATTCAGCCTCAGTTCTTGTTGCAGGG
This sequence comes from Cuculus canorus, assembly GCF_017976375.1. Classification (NCBI taxonomy): domain Eukaryota; kingdom Metazoa; phylum Chordata; class Aves; order Cuculiformes; family Cuculidae; genus Cuculus; species Cuculus canorus. The sequence goes on from NC_071405.1 coordinate 51,802,949, forward strand.
AAGGCTAGAACAATCCTCTTAAATATGGATAAAACCTCACCTTCTGGCTAAGCCTTGCAGCACTTCTGCTCATGATGCACAGAGTTTGCAAGACTATGCATAATGACTTGACTCTTTTGATACATGCCATTTAGATCCTTAGAAATTAGGCAATCATAGCTAAGCATGACAAAATCTGTAATTAGCTACTGAAGTGACTGACTGTGCTGTCTATAGCACCTTCTTCCTAATGATAGGTACTTTATTGCATTCTAAATAATTTATATTAGTTTAAGGATAATATTTTTAAGATTACAGGTAAATTGTGCGGTACTTATCTAACCTGTATATAGTGAGGGCATATCTGATTTGGGACCAGGCTGCAATCAGGAAAAATAAAGTGTAAAGCCTCCTAGAGCATATTCTGTTGGATAGTTACATAGGATAGTGACAAAGTCATCCACCACAACTGCAGCTGTCAGTGATGAACAAATGACAAATTGGACAAATTGAAGAGAAGCTATTTGATGGCATGTACCCATTGCTGTACTTTCAGTGCAAGTTGTCATCAGGCTTCATCTATCTAACATCTCAATTCAGCCAGATGATGGGCACCTGAAGTTGTTAGAAAGAAGCAAAGTTTTCACTGCATGGTATCTCCCTTGTCTTTTACTTTCAGCAACTTTATGTGAATATGGAAAAAGTTGCTGAAGAAATTATAATCACCAAGATACTTTGAAGGGGAAGGAGGTACGTAGGAACAAAAGCTCGGGAGGATGTTACTGTGCTCTGGTTGTGGCCTTGAAAGAGTTATGTGTATATTTTCTTCTGACTTTAAAGTTTGGTGGCTGTACTTGTTAGTCTGAGCAAATATGGCATGTTTACCTGTATATTTATACAGTTATATACATTTTCATTATACATTAACTTGAGATAGAAAAGCATCACTTTAAAGAACTTGCAGCAGTTGCAGACTAGAACTTTGATTTTATTCATTTCAGTTTTATCTGCTGTGGGATTTTTTCGGCTATTCTTGTTGATAGGGGAATTCAGAACATTCATTGTTTCTTAAGAGCTAAACCCATTTATTAAGAAGCTGAACCTGTGCAACATAGTGGGTGAATCATGGTCATTGCCACAGTCAGGCATAGACTAGATCTGGGTTTCTTTCCTTGAAATACATTGTGTTTAGATGAATGTGAGGAGGAGTCATGTTATACAACTAATAGCAGCAACCAGAAGAGAGATCATTGGTGTTCTGACCTACAGAATGAGTTTCTGAATGATACAAAAAGTCAGACTAAATTATGCCCAAAGCAAATAAGACTTTCAACATAGAGCTTTCTTTAAAAGCATAGCTAGTAGTACATCTTTTAATTGGATTATTCCAGAAATTAATTTTAAGTTGTTTCTTTATGACCACTGCATTGGAAGACAGGACCATATGTACATATCAATAAAAAGGAGTAATTATACAAACTGGCAAGGAATCATGACTCTATCTACAGATAATTTGTTGCTACAGCATCGTGTTATGATGCCTGAAGGAGGCTGTGACCCCATGGAAAGCCTGTGCTGGAGCAGGCTCCTTGCAGAACCTGTGACCCCGTGGAGAGAGAGAAGCCCACAATGGAGCAGGTTTTGTGGCAGGATTTGTGACCCCATGGGGGACCCATGCTGGGAGCAGTCCATTCTTGAAGGACTGCACCCTGTGGAAAGGACCCGTGTTGGAGCAGCTTGTGTACTGTCTCCCATGGGTGGGACCCTACACTGGAGCAGAGGAAGACAGTGAGGAGGAGGGAGTGGCAGAGACAACATGTGATAAACTGACCGCAATATTCATTCCCCATCCCCATGCACTGCACGGGGCGGGGAGAGCTAGAGAAATTTGGTATAAGGGTGAACCTGGAAAGAAGGGAGGAGTCGGGGAAGGTGTCTTAAAGTTTGGTTTTATTTCTCATTATCATACTCTGATTTGATTGGCAGTAAATCAAATTAATTTCCCCAAACCAATAAGAGCGATCTGTCTGAACAGAAGCAATACTTAAATGTAATAATCTGTGTATGTGCAGAACCACATACACAGTTAGTGAAGTGCACTAACATTACCGTCTTTCTTGGGAAATTGCTATAGCTATTACTTTTCCACTGAATTCTTTATCCTTTTGAATTACTGAACAGTAGTTCTTCGTGGATAAATGCAGCAGCTTTTATGTTACCTTTTCCCTGTTAGCCTTGCTACTTGATGGGTTCCAGTTACATTGCCCTGCATAACTCCTTTTTTTAGGTAACTGGATTTATTTTTGCTTTTGTCTCCAAATGGCAAGGAAAAATGACTAGCTTCACTAAATGCGATGGTGACATAACACACTTCAAAAACTAAAGAAAAAGTTGTTGTGTTTTTTTAACAAAAAGAGGATTTCTTCTTGGTGATATGCTGCATCTGATTTTTTGCAGGATTTCCCACTGGTTTTAGAAGCTTAGCAAGATGCAGAGTTCTATTTTCAAGTATGCATAAGCATATCTGGGTTTACACACATTAGAAAAAAGAAAAAAAGTTTATTTTAGAGTGTGATCCCATGTCAAGAAACAGGGATGCACTACACAAAATTTATTCCCTCACTTAAATGCTTACCAGTGACGCACAACACCCATAGAGGTAGTTAGAGGACAGCTAGCTTGTGTGTAGAGAAGCACAGAGCATGATGCTCGGTTAGTAACGGATTTCTCCCAGAGGAAGGCAAAATGACCAGAAGTCTTGTTTTCCCTTTGCTTATGCTTAAATTGACCTCTTGGAATCTAGCTGACCTGCTCTTTTGAATTGTCTATTCCTCAGGACTCTTTAATTAAAACTGCGCTTTCTCAGTTTAAACAGCCCCTGCAGAGTTCTGCTGTGAAGCTTCATAAGGTCAACATATGCCTCTCCCAACCCCCATGGCTTTCATGTCTTGTAGGTTCTCTGGTTTTAATTAAAAAGATTTTTCCTTAAATGCTTTCCAGCCAATTAGAGAAATTTTGCACTGAGAAACTTGTTCCAGGCCTGATGTATTGAGAAGTGAACAGAAAGCTCAGTCAGGACCATTGGCACTTTTTTCTAGAGCCTCAGCTTTCTTTAGTGCTTTTCAGCAGCTTTCCTCTTTATTCTTTCCTTTTTATTTTTCTTCTTCCCTCAATTTAAAATTGCTTCCAGCTAAAGTAGCTGCTCTTTGATACCTTGGGTATAGCCTTGGTGTGGTTCAATACCAGATACAGGATACTTTTCTTCCACTCAGGGGTAATGGTTACTTTATTTAGACGCACACACCACTGAAGCATAATACTGCTGCAGAAAGTATGTTAGACTGTACTCATTGAGGATGCTTTTTGCAGACTCTTACCTCCCCTTCAGATGAAAAAGTTCTGTTACTGCTCATCCTGAAATCAAATCTTCTTATAAACCTACCTTGTTTATTTCACATCTATCACATGGTATAATGTCTGCCTCTACTTCTGCGCACTTGAATGAGGAAATTGGAAGTCTACCTACCTTTGGAGCTTACCACCACCTGGCACACGATCTCTGTCGTGGAATGAGAAGGATGGAATGTCTCTCTGACTGGTTCTTCTTGAGTTTGCCCAGAAGGCTATATTCCTTACAAAAATTAAAGAATGCCCTATCCATATGATTTGTGTAACCTGGAGTCTGAGAAGAGCTAGAAGGACCACTGTTCTTCCAGCTCTGTTTTGAAAGATTCTGTTTTAATGCATTTTGCTGACAAGATTATTTACTTGAGGCTCCAAAACCCCTTCCTTTGCTGATGACATTCTAATGTTTCCACATGTAACACATTAAATTCCTCCCTCTTTTTTCACTCCCTTCTTTGTAAGCTGTTAGACTGTCTCCATTCCATTCACTCTGTTTAGTGAGATGCATAGAACGCAGTGATGATCACAGCAAGTGTCAGTCTGCTGCCCTTTCCCTTTTGTTATTAAACCTAAATCAGATCTTTATGCCATGTTCTTGCAGGAAAGTTTTTATAAATCAGTGGTCTCGCAGAATTTCCTGAAGATAATTAGGCTATGGATTGTAATACAGTGCTGTCTGGAAGCTCATTCTGCAGTGAAGTAGTCTTGGCTGAAATGAGTGGCATCCAGCCTTTGTTCACTTTGCAGTTCCTTTGCCCTACCATTATAGCTGTTGCTATTTATGAGTTATCAACACAGCTCTGCCTGGAACCACTGATAACTCTGGAATATCAGGCCAAAAGATTTCTTAAAGCTGATGAAAAATAAGTAGAGGATTACATTTTAGAGATGGTGAGGTATATCTACAAGCATTATAAGTTAAAATACCTGCACTACATCCATCTAAAATGCATTGCAGTAGTCATTTGTAGAAGTAGTAGCATATGAGTCTTCACCTAGCCTCTCTGTGAATTCGGTTCATACCATTCGGTCAGTGCAGTTTGTGAAATTAAATGTGGTATGCTGGAAGTCTTCCTTATCTAATCTGTTTTGTGGGGTTTTTTCTCCCCAGTATTGTATTGCCTTCATGACTATAACTCTGAACATGTACCAGCTCATCTTACTTTCAAAATGTTTTTTTTCAACTTTGTATTCTACATTAATATCTCTCTAAATGCACCCTCTTGGAAAACCACTAAGTTTTCTGATTATTATCTAACTTTTTCTGCCTTTTTTTGTCTTTGACAGTCCTTCACTGGTTCTGTCATTGGCAAATTACATTAATAGGTTCTTTACTTTTTGTCCCAGTTGAGAGGAACGTTTAAATGAGCTTACATACAGTCATCATTGTTGCATTCTGCTAAGCAATTATCCAAAATTCAATTGGTAATTATTATTACCATCTGTTTTGCAGTCTTTTGGCAAGTTTCCCATTCCTATGACAGCATTCTTACTCAAACCAACTGAAATGGATTTTTTTCAATTAAGACTTTTTTAGGTTCCAATATGGGCCTGAAGCATTTGTATTCCAAATTGTGGGGAAGTTCCCTGGAATAAAATTAGTTCCAAGTTGTGTGATCTGGTCTGGGATTCTGTATACTAGAATGTTTTATGTTTCTGGTCTACTCTTCAGCAGCAGAGAAGCTGAAAGAGAGAGAGGGAAGTAGAGAAAGGTAATGAAAATTGTGTTTTTTCTGGATTCCTTGTACTGTGACTTTCCACAAAGAGGCTGTAAGGAAAGAAGAGTCTCTATGAAGCCCACGTCTGCTTTCAATCCACCGTTGGCTCTTAACCTGCCCTGAGATGTGAACTGAGGAAAGAATTATCTTCGTCCCTTCTCAGTGAACCATAAAACATAAGTCTCCCCGTGCTGTTGGCTTCAAGTGTTTGTCTGTGCTGTGTAATGCAATGTTCATATAGACAATCTAACTTCAGGGACGGTATTTCTGTATGGTACAATTCCACACTATGTCAAGATACTAGCTTGGGACGTGGAAGGTGCAGAGCTATGTTTTTTGACAGAAGCCTGAGACTAGTTCATCTACCTCAGCCGGTCAGGTAACATATACGGAGTGTTGTTATAGTGTGTCCATGTAGCTTATTGCTGTGGAATAAACTCTAGTACCTCTGTGTTGAGCTACTATGAGCAGTGTAGATGCAGTCTGAGGAAGAGCTCTATGAAGAGAGAATGTGTGTTATGGTCCAGTGTGAAATGAAGAGCAAGGACCCTGCTTTGCATATGTGCGATTAATTCTTTGAAGTAGCATAGGTGCTAGGAGATGTCGTAAATGAAGAGATATCTACCTTTTAAAATATCTATCTTTTTTAAAGTACTGTTTCCCAGCTGTACAAAAAATCTATAAACTAGTTGTCTTTTTGTCTTTATCATCCCAGCTGCTTCTTATAGCTTTTATCTCTGGAGGTGGTGTTATTCATAGTTTCTGTCACCACAGATTCACTTCCTAGCTTTCCTAATGCAACCCATTGGTTTGCATAATGTGCTTCTCACTCTAGAGTGTATGTCTTCCATAGGGTCAAGCAGGCCTGACGTGTATCTAGAAGGTTTTGTGAATACCGCAATCTTGCCCCCTGTTCTTCCACTCCTCCTATTAGTTATTCTCACAAAAGCTTGAAATTCTGTTATTCTGGTAAAATAAGCTTAGCAGTGCCATTTATTTATTTTGAGGAACTGAGTTTTCCCTGTGGTGTTGAAAGGACTAAGAGGTGCTGTATTTCTGTAACTATATTACTGAACTCTTCCAGCAAACCTTTTCTTGTTAGGCAAGATAGTTGGTGCCTACAAACTCAATCTCTGCTCTGCACTTCATTTGGAGCCCTTAGCACCATTCAGTATGTCCGTGTTTTACTATAGGTTTCATGTTGAATTCGTTTAGCTGAACAGTACTGCTGTGCTCAGGTGTAGAAGTTCTTGCATCACTTTATAGTCACCTTACCTCAATAAACATCTGTAATTCTGGTTTAAATCAGTATGATCATGAGTAAAGGTGTTGTTTATGATTAAAAAGATTGTTAGTTTATATGTTTTGTAATGCCCCTTTCAAGAATCCTAGATGAATATCAGTAGAAGTGATCTGCATGTATGATTAGTACTTTGATATGCCACTACTACTTTGTGAAATGGGAATAAGGTGGTACTGTGGAAAACATCAAATCTGCAAATGAGTTATGAAACGTAGTCAGTGGTATGTATAAATTAAGCTTGGCCCATTTTGCAGTTGTCGCAGTGATGCGATTCTGGTAATGCATGGTCTGATACCTTCCTTCATAAGCTGATCTGAGAGTGATTTGCAATCCATGCACTTCCTCATCCAGGATTTATCCTCATTCCAGCATAAATCTCATCACCTTCATTGGCATAACAGACCTTTCTTGAGCTTGAAGGAGGAGATACTTGAATATAAAGGAGCTTTTCTGGACCCCTTTTTCTCTCATCCAATGGGATTCTTCCAATCTCTCGGAAGAGACTGAATTTTGATCTCCTGAAATCCAGAGCTGTGGTCCTGCTTTTTGCCAGATACATTCCAGGAAATGATTTTTTTAAAGATGAAGATCTTAGAAGTGCTTCAGGCACAGAAGATGCTTCCATAGAAGTTCATACCTTCCTAAACTTCAATTTCAAAACCTCACAAATTTGTAGTGTAGAGGCTTTGCTACTTCTAGTGCTCACAGAGATGCTTGTCAAATCTTGCCTTCTCTGAGGTTTTCCTGCATTAAGGTCTAGTCCCAGAAACAGTCAAAATCTACATTAGCTGATTTCATAAACTGGTATGAATTTCCCAGTAGAGCTTGCATATTATTTGTAATGGAGAAAATAACCTGGTGTTGTTTAAGAGAAAAAGCAGTAGTATCGGGGGAATCTGGAGAGTACATGGAGCACATAATAATCCTAAAGGAAACCAAATATTTGAAATGAAATGGATTTTTTTCTGTTGTAAAGTGTAAGTATGTCAGGTTCCAAAGTGTTACTAGTGTTTATTTTCACAGAGGAAGGAGAGACTTCAGAAAGTCAATATTGTCCTGAATGGAATTTCAGGCCTTCCACCTTTGTTGCGTTGCAATTCAAGATGGAACTTTCATTCTGAACTATATTCACCTCCTCCTCCAGTCAGCTGTTTACTTGACCTTTTTAAAAATTATTTTGTGTGGGTGAGATGCTGAGGGGCATGGTTTAGGGGTTGTTAGGAATGGTTGGACTTGATGATCCAGGAGGTCCATTCCAACCCAGTGATTCTATGATTCTATGATTATACTATCCTCATCCTGAGTTTGTCATGATTATCTGTTTCTCAAATAGTTTTCCTTCTAGCCCTGGTGTCTGGTTATCTATTACTACTTTTCTCCTGACTCTTTCTGCTGGATTTAGGATCTTGCTTATTCAAAGTTCTCATCTACCTTCTGGTTGTATTTCCTTTCTATAATTCCGAGAACAACTTATACGTTATCTGAAAGTCAGTCAAGTTCTCAGTGGTTTTGTTGTAAAGCTATCTCTGCACTGCTTTTTTAAGACTTTATTTCCTGTTTCTTATCCTCACTCTCCATGCTGCTAACAGATATTCCTTCATTTCTGCCAGCAGTGGTGGAGGTATTGCTGTGCTGTGCAAAGTTATAGTGCAAAGTAGGAAGTAGTCAACATGATTAGGATACCAAACAATTAATATTGTGGCTTCTTCCTGAAAGAGTTTTAGTTTTTCTGTCTACTCTGATTGGAAACTTTTTATCATACCCTTGAAATGACTGAGTGAGTATAACTGTCCTTAAGGCACTGAGAAGGGTTTCGTGGCTTTCTTCTGTGAGGGATGGAACCTCAAAAGTGGTATCTTGATTTCAGAATGGTTTTTAATAATGGTACTTTTCTATACCTGCTGTCTGAGGATCTCCAGGTATTTTACAGCTGTTGAGGAATGAAGCTTCTCAAGAATTTTGACAGTGCTATTTTCACTTTGCAGAAAGTGAGACAGAGAAATGAAGTGAATAGCTGAAGTTCACATAGTCAGAGGTAAAAATCAAGCTGTCTGGCCTTTTGATATTATGAATTCAATTTTATGTGCTAAAATTGTATTTTACTTACAGGTATGTACTTCTTTTACCATGAGATGAGTTGGCAAATGCACATATGTTAGCGTACGGCAATATTGCTTAGATAAATTGGTTTTAAGAACCTGTCTCTTTTTTCTTTTTAAAAGCTTTGAGAGTAATCGTTTTATTCAGGATAGGATGTATTTAGTTCTTTTCAAGTTTGATGTTATAACCCCCTTCACTACTTGCTTTTCTAGACAAAAATCTTTAGAGCAAAATAGAAGTCAGATTAGTCATAGAATCACGGAATCACCAGGTTGGAAAAGACTCTTGGATTGTCAAGTCCAACCATTCCTATCTGCCACTGAACCATGTCCCTGAGCACCTCGTCTACCTGTCTTTTAAAATACCTCAGGGATGGTGACTCAACTACCTCCCTGGGCAGCCTCTGCCAGGGCCCAGGGACCCTTTCTGTGAAAAATTGTTTCGTGATACCTAGACTGAACCTCCCCTGGCACAGCTTGAGGCCGTTCCCCCAATGTATTTGTCATCATGTTCATCATCTCTGTTGTGGAACCACATGCTCTGTACCTCTTGCACAACAGTCTTTCCTTCTTTGAGGAAGGGTGGAGACGGAAGTAATTTCCTGTATGTGCGTTAGTAACGTATTTCTTCTCTGAAAGTACCTTGGCTCATAAGCTTTCTGGTATTTAGCTGGTAGCTGTATCACTTAGAAAACCAGTCTCTGTTTAATAGGAATTTCTCACTTCTAATGTAAAATTGGCAAGAGATTTTCCCTTTTGAAGGAGCTCAAAATAGAAGCTACTTTATATGCTGGAGTGTCTTCTTTATTCATCTTCCCTCATTTTAAATTCAGAATATTTCCTTTTTATATAGAGGTTGCAGTCTTTTGCTGTTTTTCCATAACTTCAAAGTACTGTCTAGTAGAGTATTGTTCAAGCACACTGATCTTCAGGGGACCACCTTATAAAGTAGTATACTGTTCTCTCTGCTTAGGTCCCACATACTAGACGAATAGCACGTCTAGTGAAAGACTTTCTAAACACATCTGTTCCATGAAGGGCCATCTTCTGAGTTCTTTTGTTTAAGTAACGAAATGCAGAAGCCTAGAATCTGATCTAGCTGTGTTATGCTTTGCTATTTGTCTGGAAATAGAGGCTTAAAAGCCTCCTTGTCCTATGAGTATACAAGTTTGATGCCCAGAATAGAAATCTAGTTTTCATAGGCTTCTTTGATTGTCAACAGAGAGTGCCTGATCCATAGGGCAGTTTTGAACAGTTCAGGTGAGATCCTGGTCGTGAATCTGTATCTGGTAATCTTTCTCTGTATTAATTATATTAAGCGTTTAGATAGAGCGGTCTTTTCATTGAAGACCCAAGTTTGGTGCCTGCAGTTAGGCAGCATAAAAATTACCCTTCTGCTCTGCATTCCCAACGTGTGCTGTTTTCCAAATTACTACATAAACCATTAGCGAAATGTGTCTTTCTGATGATGCTGTGTTATTTCATTTTAGTTTGGCACTCACTATTCTGTAATGCTCATGGATAAAGCTTTTAGAAAAGTTTTTGATTCCATAATGCTTTTCTTCCCTTATAAATCTTCCACAACGTTTGTATCTAATGTATCCCCTAAGCAAAGTGAAGGAAAGTGAATGCCATATTAAATGTTAGTAGACTAGAGGAGTTTAAAACCAAATCAATAGTCACTGAAGTAAAATTTGTAATCTGTTGAAGGATTTCCTTTGAATTCTAGCTAAGACATTTTGCAGGACTAATCTTAAAGGAAAAGTTATCTAATAAAATGTTATTTTTCTGTTTCTCAGAAATAAATACTGCCAGCTTTAGCAGATGCAGCAATTAAACATGTTCACTAAGGGAAGCAGTTTTTTTAAGAAGCAGTACAGCTACTGTCAACTTTGTTCATTATTTCTTTTGGCTTTCTCTGTTAGAAGAGATGTATCTGCAGCATCCTTCTACACACCCTTGCAAGCACACACAGAGTCTGGAGCTTTATTTTATGAGCTCTTACACTGATTTAAAATAAATTAGGTGAGTCCTTGTGTACTCCAAATAGTATTTCTGATAATGGGCATGCTAAGGTGTATGTAAAGTGCATCTGTAGGCCAATACTGGATAGGGTTTGGGCATATTGTTGGTGATGCCAAATGGAAGTTGTAAGCATTTTCCTCCCTTCTCCACTTTGCTTGTTGAATTTATTCTGCTGGAACAAATGTGGGACAAGCAAAGAAATTAAAACTGGCAACTCCTGAATCCTGATCCTGTTAATCTGTGTCTTGGGCAAATCGCTTAATCTCACAGTACCTTCATTTTTCTATTTATAACCTGGAGTTCAACCTGTTGGATTAAATTAAGTCATCTTTGGATGTACCAGTTTTGTCTGGGTAGGTAAAACTGAGGCTACTTAGATATCTGTATAGATCAAATTTGATGGAATCAAAGCCTTAATGAACTCTCACTTTTTTTGTTACTGGTAAGCAGTTAATTTTAGATGCATATAAACTTCCTTGCAGGTTCTTTCTATTAAAATAATTTAACTCTTCTTTAAATACACAAAAAAGAGTGTAAATACAAAAAACAGTATAAGCATCTGAAATGTAAAAACCTTTAATATCAGTCTTCCTTCTCTTCTTCCCTCACCCCACGTTCCCCAATTCAGAACTAGAAGTTTTTTCCTATGGGAATATTTCTGTCTTTTAAAGATTCTTTAGATGAAATTAAAATCAGTTCAGGAGGAAGGAAGAAAAGACTTTATGATAGTTACAACTGGATTTCAAGAGCTATATCTATTAATGTGAAAACTAACCAAACCTGCAGAGAGGAAATATGAATGTGGCAGCTCTCTTTGCTGTGGCTTAGTTTCAGAAGATTGTCACACGCAATATACACAAGCATCTTGAACTCTTTGAGACGTAGCATAGTTTCAGCACTGGTGAGGTGAACAATTTATTTCAGCCAGATAGTTAAAATTTGTTGCCTTGTCTTGCTGTTTTTCTTGCATTTTCTTGCTCTCTTGCATTTGAGCATTTGCTAAATGTTTAATAAAACATTAGGTATTGGCCGAATACATCTGGTACTTAATTTATGGGTATTTGTATGATTCAGTTTCTGATTGTTACAAATAGAACATGTTAAAACCAAAAACTCAGATTGTTAAAGTGACATACAAGCAAATCAGTCTTCTTAATTGTCTTTTTTTTGAGCATTTTTGATGTAACATGGGTATAGATAGAGAAGAATTCTGCTTTTTACTTGCTTATGATTACTCTGCAAGGCACAGACCTCGGCATTCAATCACTTTTAAGTAATGGCTCTAAGGTATTTTGAGAAGAGGCTTAGGTATGTGTTAGGTTAATCTAATATTTTAAGCAGACTCAAAACACTGGATATTTGCTTATGACTGAGTTAACTCTCCTTAGAAAATAATGTATTTGACTTGTAAAACCATTTGCAGGCAACATAGCAAAAGGAATTTACATAACTCATAAAGTTACATAGCAACGGTCAATTTGAAACCAGAGTGTACTAGTAAATAATTGTAGAGGAGTCTAAATCTTAAGGGATTTGTCTGTGTAATCCAGCATATTCCTTACAACCTAGTCTGTGTGGAACATCAAGTTATAGCCAGAAGTTATTCTAAAATCTTGTTTTCAGACTATATTAGCTTTTTGAGGAAATGCAAACAAAAATTAATAAATCCAGGATGAAGTAACTTGCATCTCTGCAGAAGAGCTAATTTAAATAAAATATCATGAGAGTTTTCTTCAAAATACAGTTTTTAATTTACTGAGGTATCCAGGAGTGACTTTTCTGCTTTTCAGGAACCTTGTTAAGATAACTTTGAACTTGAAATAGTATCAGGGTAAATTCAGATGTAGCAGATATTATTTTCCTTGAGTCTTAAAGAAAAATTAGCATTCTAGTTGCCTTCTGTGATGATTTGGAGGAGAAACAAAACCAGAGAAGTAAAAGCAGCAACCCTGAGAAATGCAAATGAAAACAGCTCGGAAAATACCTTAGGTTTAGCCTCTGAGACTGGCTCTCATCTGCTGTAATTGAAAATGCAGTGCAGAACTTTTTGGGACTTTGAATGCAACTAAAGCTGCATGTAGGCTGTTGTTTTTTTTCTACACAAGTATTTATTTTCCTTTTGCTAACTGAGAGATTATACAGATAGAAACAGAACACTGTACTGCATCTGTCCTTTCACTACTGTGCTGAATTATTTTTAAGATTATTTTTAACTTGGATCTCTTTAGTTATCAGATTTATAACACAACCCACCCAAACAGCTGGTTTGGCAGACTGAAAAAGCAGTGAACTGTGACAGGATTAGGTAGAGGTAAGAAATTGTCAGGTTTAATACCAAAGAAATAAATATTACTATTCCACCTTCAGAGTAAAAATTGAAATCTCCCTGATGAAGTACTTATATTTCTACTGAGTGCTATCTGTGTGCTTCAACTCATTATTGTTAGAATTGTAAATACAATCATTTGCAGTTCTTGGCTAATTTTTTTAAACAAAAAAAAGAAGTATGACATTCTATACCTGTGTCTAGTCCTGATGGTTGTGTACCTTAATGTAAAAGCAGGCAGCAAAATGCAAAGGTGATTCTAATTAATAATTTAAACAATACAATTCAATTATATTAACAATTATTTTAATCCATAGTTATGAATTAAAACTAATTCTGGTTTACTACTACTCTCTGCCTACCAGACCAGATTAAGAAGCTTTTGATGAATGCCAAAAATATAATTAGCTTGTTCATTATAAAGATGAGTGTAGCAGAAAGTGAGGAAGCTTGGGCATGAATGGCAGTAAATATTATTGACTAATTCGTAATGCTGGAATGAAAATTACTAAAATAGGGGAGGGGAGAAGTCCTTGTGTGGTGCTTCATGGGCTGGATTTTGGGTGCACTACCAATATGAACAAGCTGCACTCCCCCCCCCCCCCCCTTTTCTCGTAAAACCATCGGAAGATGAACAGTACATACACATACTTCTCTTAAATCGTCAGTGGGTCAGATGCAACTGGAAGAATGGGATGAGCTGGAAATCAATCAAATCATTTTTTGCAAAATTCAGTTTGGGCTTTAACTGAACTCCCTCAGATTCCACTGCAGTTGATATTTTAAATGTTTGAAATTTGTTGCATGTGTAGCTATTTTTTTCTCTCAGTCACTCTAGTATATAGGAGAGATACTGTGTTCTGCGCTTTTAGCCTGGACTGGAATTTACTCCTACAAGAAATCCTTTGGTTCTCTTCTTTTACAGTGTTAGCATGCGACTTCCATGTTTGGATGCCAAAAGAAGCTAGGGACCACTAAAACATCAGGATAGTTGAATTGGGGTGTTTTTTTACTTGATTGTTTATGTGCTTTTTTTCGCTCTTTGGAAGTACTGAACAGATATGTTCTGATAAAATTAGAGCATACAGTTCCCTTGCTTCCAAGTATTGTCAGATGATTTGGAAAGGTCCAAAAGCACCATTATGGATTGATGGGTGCTTGGAAGACAGAAAGAGGGAGGCACATGACTTCATTGGTTTTGAAAGAGTTTCAAAATTCTGAATGATTTTTAGTTCTAACTTGTTGAGAAGCAAAGTCCCATCCCCAGCGTGATTTACCTGAGTCACAGGTCACTTTGAAGAAGCTGCCTGGTAACTACGTTATCTGTGTATGTTTTGTCTAGCCTAGGTGAATGTTTTGTAGTAGAGATATTTACCTTGCCTGAGGGGATGGGTGGAAGCATGGTATATTGCATTATTTCTCAATGCAAGCATCTTCAGTTATAAATGTGTAAGCAGGTTAGAGCACAGAGGAGCACCTGTTAACCTGGCATTTTCTGGCAGCTGCATATCTAAGTTTATACCTTTTGTTGATGGAAGAGCTTAATATCTGTGTGTGAGTTGAAACATCTGAATAACTGACAGCTGGGTCTTCTGCAAAATTGCAGGCATTCTTCTTGTATCATACTATCCTCCCTTACATTCCTCTTGTTGGCTTCAGTTCCTCCCTGAAATATTCTGTTTCAAGGGGAGACTCTGCCAAGGGGGCATTGGCAAGAAAAGCAAATTCTCCCTCTGGAGAGCTGGTGTCACTTATTAGCATGTGAGAAGAATGGTTGTAAATAAACAATAAATTATGTGTAGTTCTATGTACTATAAATTCTAGTAATGTATACCAGGCTATCTCGCTGGCTGGGTAAGGTAGAGATACCATTATTGTTTAAAAAGAAGTGATCCCTGGACCTGGGGAAATGCTTGCCACTTTATCCCAGAAGCTTTATTGTTACTAGAACAACTGATACTATCTTTATCTTAACATCACCTCTACTGTCCTTGTTTTTTTCTGTTGATCATAGCAGGTGAAAGAGAGCCCAGAAAGTATATGTGTGTCCTGTAGAATTGTCCGATATGCAGCTAAGCGCTGTGAGCTGCAGTGCATTTTATGATCCCACATTGTATCCTTAATATATATAAAAAAAATATACAAGACTACCACCACATGATGTGAATTGGTTGCCCAGGGCAAGATGGAATACTGCAAGTTGAAACCTGTTCTTTTAGACATTGTACTCTCAATACCTTGAAAGCAACATAATTCATCTTTCTTAACAATAAGTTTTAAAATGTTTTTAAAATCAGTGTACTGTCCTTCACATAGCTATGAAACATTAATAGTTGGTTTATTCTACCTTACAGTGGAAAAAGGTTCAGCTCAGTGTTTAAGAGAGGGATATCCTAGTTATACAGTTTCTTGTGCTAAGAGCTTAACAAGAAAAAGAGACCTTGCACTGATTGTATGCCCAAGATAAACTGGGAACTGAAGCTGTTGTCTTCTCTGAATGCACCTAAGACTTTACTAGTGCTTTTGTTAAAGCTGTAGTTCCACGTCAGCATAACCTACGTACTGAGACACTACCTTCTCAGATCCTTCTTATGGGAGCTCTGATGCTTCTCTCACCTAGGGCTGATCTGTCTCGGTACACTAAGCTGGCAGAAAACTATTCAGTACTTCTGCTGGTTGAGGTAGTTTTCTGCTGGCACAGTACATTGAAATGCACCATTGAGGCTGTACGAGAGGCAGGGAGCAGAGTGCAGTGCTCTGCAACCATGGCCCACGTCAAACCACCTAGCAGGTTGTAAGTGCAAAAATCCCAGTGTTTACAAACCTGGCCCTGAAATAGAGGTCATATTGCTTTGTATTGACACTTGGCCCAGTCTAATTAGATAATACAATGCAATATACTCATACTTTTTTTTAAAGCCTCCTTTAGAGGGTAATACACTTGTTGAGTTTATAGCCAGAAAGTACTGTTAGGCCATGTAGTCTGACCTGCATAGCACATCATTAAACTTCACTTAGTAACACCAATATTGAGCCAAAACACTTTTGTCTGACTGAAAAATAATTTGCATATTGTCCAGAAGGGCATTCAGGTTTGATTAAGTCATGTAAGCCTGAAGGGGCCGAAGGGCCCCTGGGAAAAATAGCAGGAGGAAGCAGTCAGCTGTCAGTGCTGCCAGAGCAATTAGGCTGGCCTGCAGCCCAGTCCCCATGAAGTATTGAGTTTTCATGGGAAGGAGGGCTGCTAGAAATAGCCTACTCTCGGACACCTTCCGTGTGCTCACACATGCTTTAGCACCCAGGCAGGAAGCCTGACTACTGTGTAGTAATTCTACAGGCATGCAGTGGGGTGGACCTTGTAGAGGCTCCATGCTGCAGCCGCTGAGGAGACAACTGCTTGTGAAGACTGCTTTGGATGATAGAAGGGCCAGGTGAGAAAGAAACTGTCCTGACAGGAGAGGAAGGATGTTTATTTGATAATTTTTTGTTTTGTCGGAGGTCAGAATTTACTAAGACTTACTTGATTTTGAACTGCAAAGTATCATTAGGGGCTAGTAAAATCAAAACCCTGAACATGTCACTACAACCTCAACTTGTGGCGGGCTTTAACAATGTGGTTATCTTCACCTTAAAAAAATTTTTTTAAAGTTTATGTAAATTGTGTTCTTTTAAGTATTTGAATCATATGCTGAAGTAAATTTCTTATCCTTCTTTTTGATAAGCCAAGTAAATCATCACCTTGAGCCTCTCTCTGTAAGGCACGTTTCTATAAGCACCCAGTCAATCTTGCAGCACTTCTGACTCCTTTTCAATCCTCACCATCATTCCTGAGTTGTGGGTGTTTTGGATTGGTCAAATTCTGGTAGCTCAGCCTCTCTACTTGAGGTTTCTGTGTTTACTCATCTGAGGACTGTATTATTCTCTTGGTTACATTATTCTGAGCAGTTGTGGTAAGCTTCCTTTCCACTTGTCTTCATAGAAACTGTTTACCCAGGTGGAGCCCTCTGACTTCTCTGTTTCTAGATACAGTGTTTCATGTACAAGCATACTCTAAACTAGGTGCCCGCCAACTGTGTCAATGAGGATTTTCTATGTTACTATTCATTCCTTTAAAATTTTTAGTGTTTCCTTATTCTCCATATGGCTCACAAATGTTATAATTCATTCTTGTTGCTATCTAGGCCCTTAACTGAAAAAATGCTTCAGACTGTAGAACTAAAGGTGTATTCTTGGAGATCCCATGAGAGATACACCTTCTTAAGTGGTGATTCCTCATCCTCATTTTGAGATATAACTATTTTCCTGTCGATGTGTTTGGTGGTTGTTTTGAATAATTCAAGTTTTTTAATCACAGCACTGTTCAGTATAAAATGTAGTATCTCTCAAAGCCTGACTGGTATTTGATGCTTTTTTTTACATCTAGACTTGTGTTCTCATTTGAAAAGATTACTTAATTCACAAAAAAAAATACTTTCATGATTGATAGCTATTAGTAATTGACTGATGAAGTCCAGTATTTCGTGTTTGAACGTTTTGTTCAGGACTACTACCAAGCTGGACATGGTAAAGATGCCTAGGTTATCTCAACTGATGGCAGCACTTTAGGACTTATTTCAACCCCATCCTTGCACTCATTGGTATACTGCATGCTCTGGTTGGGTAGCTCAGTCAGAATAAGTCCCTGATCATAACATTTTCAAATGCTAATGAGGTTTTTTTTTCAGTCCTATAAAATTTCCCAGGTGTTTCAGACTTTGAAAATCAACTCTCAGCAGTGCTGAGAGCTTGTCAGCCAACCCTCTTCAAAATCATGACAGAAATTACGAACGTCTGCTTTTAATTTTTTAATGTGTTAAGTACCACTCCACTACTGACATCTTCCCAAATTAACGCTGAAATGGAAAACATTTCGGATTATGCAGAAAAAGAAGGATGGTATATTATATTAAATACAACACACCCTTTTTCTGAACACTATGTTATTTTTTTCCCCCGCAGAGCAAAATGTCAAGAGGACTATCATTACTACAGTTTTCCCCTGACATGCATATCATTATCTTGGTCTTTTTGCCCCCCTTTCTGCTTTACCTGTTTCATTTTGTTTCTCTTTCCAGTTTTCTGCAAATTCTTGGCTTCCCACAATAGTTCATTGCTGTCTGTAGATTCTTTTTTACATTGTACTATTTACTTTTTTACTCCTTAGAGTATATGAAGGATATCTATGCTAATACTAGATGAGTTTTACTTGAATATTCCAGCTGAAATATACCAGAAGGCAGTTAAAATATTGTCAGTGTTTGGCAGAGAACTAAATCTCTCCTACTATCTGAATTTCTTGGGTAGGTTGTGCACCATTTGGAAAGGAATATGTGTGATACTCCATCTAAATAAAGTACAATAAAAAAGCTCTCAGTAAAGATGTTTGGCACCATTGTAAAGATGAAATTTGTATGAAGTATGCAAGAATGATAGATGTTATGAAGAAACTAGGAAAAATGCCATAATAGTATAATGCTTAAGAATAGTATTGGCATAATGGAGGAAATTATGATATAACTTATACAGACGTGAAGTAGATAAAGTTTTCTGCATCTCTCTACTTTTAGCATTTTGTGATATTAACAATACTTGACCATACAAATATAATGCTGTATTGCTCTCTTGTGTTTAAATGGCTTTCCTTGTTTTTTTGAGATAAATAAGATCTCATGCTACTGAAATAATTGATTAATACTAACTGCCTTCCTATTCATGTACTGAACAAAATCTGTAGCAGGTAGTTGCTCTTTGTTCATTTTATAACCTGTGCATGAAATTAGGTAAGAGCTTGGACAAAGACTTTTAATATTCTTTGCATGACTTCCAAAACATCTGAAGGCATAAACAGGGAAAATTTTAAGAAAGGAAATTGTAACATAAGATGAAAAGTTCAGTGCTTAGGCAATGCTGGAAAGTCTCTAAAAGGATTATTATCTACAAATGGATTGATCTCTGCTCACCTTTGTTTTATTACCTTTTAGATTTTTAAATTGTGAAGATATAAAAGCAGGTCTTTCAGTTTACTCAGGTCAGAGTGGTTTATTGTAATGCTCTTTGCTGTTCATAAAGTTCAATAGTAGATCTATCTAAATAGCAATAGAAACAGAGCAAAGGAAAAATATGCCTTATGTTGGCATGTCAGTCTAAGAGTGGGTGGATTTTCAGAATTCTGAACTCTCCAGCTATTAATAACCTGTTCTCTGCAGAGAAGTCTAATCTCGTAATTTTAAAATTAATTATCACTTTCAATCACCTGATAGTCATGAGTAACTTAAAAAAACCACCAAACCCACAACTTCAAAAGGGTAGGTACTCCCATTACTAGGAAAGAAAATTTACTCGGTTGGAAAACCTTAAGGCAGACAAGGCACTTTTGAAGGAGACGCACCTTTCCAAGTCAAATACAAATGCATAAGAGAGACAGGGTGGAACTAGCTGCATTTAATGAGTTTTTTGCCCAGAGCAAGGGATGTTCCTATCTTATTTAATAAAACCATTTAAAATGCACCCTCTGAATGCTACAAAACAGGGGCTCATACACCTTTGCTGAGTACCAAAGTGACTGGTTAAAGATTCATTTGTCCTTAATTAAGGTGACCCTAAATTTCTGCAGATGGTGGCTACTGGAGGATATAATTGGAGGCACCTGGCACTTGTTCACTAACTTTAGTTCAAGCTTTTATTCTTGTAAGAGATTCATCAGTAGATAAATTCAGAATTATATATCCCTTTAATTCTCTAGCTTTAATAACCACAAGCTATTTCCTTAATGATTTTAAATTGCTCGATGCAGGAGATAGTTAAACTTACTCTCCGAGAGATTAATTTCCTGCTTTTTCACTAGTGTTGGCTTTTTTTTTTTTTTTTTAACCAGGAATATTACCAATTTAATTCACCTTTTCTACTCACAGGTACTAACATTTGTAAAATATTGCCTGCCACTCTGTTTTGTTTGCTGTGGAGGTAGGGGCGTTTTGTGGATTGCATTCTGAAGAAGGTGATGCATCGCATTCAGACACCAGGGAAAAAGAGACTTTTACCAGGAATCCTGTGGCCAGCTCTTCTACAAGCTGGCTTGCAAGGTAACTGCTTCTTCCCAAGGAAGACAACTTAGCCTGTGGCTAGAAAAGCACTTTTAGGTTGGCACTGGTGAGGGAAGGAGCAGTCCTTGGCCTCCTCTCTGCTCCTAATTTTCTTCCCTTTCTTTATGGACAAGCAGTTGGCTGTGTAGTAAAGACAGCACAGAGCTGATCCAAATGAAAAAAATAACCTGGGGAAAAAAAAAAGTTACTTTTCAGTTTAATCAGGTTTTTTTGTCCTGTTCACAGTGAGGCTGTACAGACAGCTGTGCTGGCATAGTGGAGAAGATAAGAATGAAAGGTAGGGAGGGGAACAGGGCTGACTTTTTCAATAGGTGACCTGGTATAAAATTTATGTTTGTGTTACAGCTTTGCTTGATGGTGATATAAAGGACCTTCCAAGCTAAACTTGCTCTTACTACCATAAAATTTATCTTTCTGAGAAAATAATTTTTATATAACTTTAGATTTTTTGTTTACAAGTGTAGCATAAGCTATCAATAGCTTGCTAAATCTGCCTTGTCTGGCCTTAACTGCATACTGAAGAGTGGGAGCCAAAGGAGAAGGATTACTACTGTATTGGCTCAAATAACATTTTACTGAAAATACCCTGGTTGCAGGTATTTTGAGCCTCTTCCTGAATTTTCAATGCAAAAAATATTATGGATGCTTAACCCACAGATCTTAATTCCTCTATGGTCCTACCCTTTTAGCAGTTTAAGGTTCTTCTGTTCATCACCCCAAGGTTGTCAGAATTTTTTTCCATTTTCCAAAAGCCCACTTATATTACAGCCAATGAAGTAGCTTTTTTCTTTCTCCTAACTTTCTGGTATCCATTATAATTTGCTATACATACAGAAAACCAGTATGCATGTTTTTCCCAAACCTTAGATGTAGTGAAGCTGCTTTGACAAGCAACTTTACTATCTCTCTATCCTTCTGAAGCTGTGAAAAAGTCTGTAGGGGAACTAAAAACTGTTGCCAAAACTGCTTAGCCAAATGCCTAAATGTATCCTCCAACCATACAGTGCTTGGACGTGGCAGGCTCCATCTGAGTCAGACTGACAGTGCTTCTAGAATAATTCTGTTTCAGATGTTAAATTTGTGGATGGATAATGAAAGCACCTCTGCTGACTGCAAGTATATTAGAATAACAGAGCAAAGTGCACCACTGCAGACAGTCAGGAGACTAACATTAATCACAGTGTTCACCTGTTTTTTGTGCCAAAGCTTCCCAAAACAAACAAAACCACTGAAAACATTAATCAAGCTACTACCAGTGGTTCCTTCATCTTAACAGTACCAATCAAGAGCTGGGTAGCCTGAGGATTCTTGCTCTTTACTAAGTAATGCTATCTCTTGCACTCATCTTCTAAGCATATCCACTTGTTTTAAAGTGCCTTCATGCAGCAATACTTGAAAGCTGCCTTCAGAATTCATTGTTCCCTATGTTTTGACTGAGCAATTTATATTAAAACCATTTTTACTTCCCTTGCCTGTTCTCTCCTTTCCCTCTTCTCCCCTCTCCTTTTTCCTGAGTAACTGTAGGGTGAGAAAAGAATTAGTTTTGCATTTCAGTACACTTAATGCAGCCAAGAAGTTTGTTCATTGCTGCTTTGTACTTTCAGGCAAATGAGAAAATTTAGATTAATAGGTTGTTTATTCTTTTGTGTGTTCCTCAAATCAAAGGCACTGGATTGCATTATTAAAGAAGTTTTGTGTGGTAGGCTTGGAACTGTCCTCACTGAGCTGTACATGAAGGAAAACGATTGCTTTTCATCCCCGACTCATTATGCAGACTGGCACAGGAGCACTGTTAAATGTGGTATCATGTACTATCGCTTAAAGACCTTCCGTCAGTACAGCTGATGTTGGGTTCCAATTTCACAGGATGATCTGTCTTGGAACAAACAAGGAAAGCCCTAGAAATAGAAACACATGTGTTCTTCTATTTTAAAAATTTAAATATTAACCGATTTAATAAAGAGAGATTTTGTTTAGAACACTAGTGCCTGCTGCACAGCGCTCTCAGATCTCTTCATTTGGATTTCTGTTCATTTTTTTTCTCATCTGTTCAGTTAGCGGTAATGCACAATTAGACTTTTCAGTGATAATCTGCCCAGCCAAATTAATGAGGAAAATATTCAACATTATTTTGAGACTCATAACTGAAGGGTCCAGCTAGCTTTGGGTAGCTGACAATGCATGACTGTCCTGTGGATGTTCTGTACTGGCTGAGCAGTAGTGTATCTCTGGGTCACTGCGTACACTAGATACTCTAATTCCCTTGGCATTCTGTGATAGAAGAGTCTCTCGTGACCTAAGGCCACCTGCTTTGAAAGTAAAAAGTCTGGGGAACATAATTTAAGTGAAGAGGACAAGACTGTTCCTGTCTTATGTAAATGAGAGGAAAGAAGTTGCTTTGCCTTATAGGTTCTGCTTCAGCTCTAGCTAACGTTCACAGCAAGAAAGGCAAAACTGTGCATTCACAGTGCTGCGATTCATCATCATAAGAAATGGGAAGACCTTTGTTGTGTGCCACACAACCAGCATCACCAGGTGCACAGAGCAAGTAAACAGTGTCACAGTTACCAGACTGGCTGAACTGCTGAGCTTTCTTTGTGTAATGGTGTTATTCTTCAGTCTCAGACCTCATGCAGGATGGAATGATTCTGATTTTTTCATTGCATGCTGGGTTCCTGATTTTGCAGTCCCTTTCACGAATTAGAACCCTTTTCTTGGTCTGACTGAAACTTAATTCCTGCACTTCCATACTCTCTGAGGATGAAACCAGTGCTAGGTTTGCCAAGTCTCCCTAGAGAGAAGTGTTTAAAGAAAATCTTATATGTAGAGTTGTTTATAGAATATATTGTCACCTTCCACCTGAGGATCATGCAGAGTTCCTCCAGCCACTTCTATATTTCACTTCTCTATGTTCATTCAACTCTGTATAACAGATCACTGAGTTTTCCCTGACAAGTAATCATCTTATTTCTCCAAGGGACCTTAACCTCATTTTGGGGAAATGAGAGTGCTGGTGCGTTGTTTTTTAGGTAGGTTGGTTGGTTGGTTTCTGTCTCTGCATAGGAAAGTGGTGGCATTCTTTCTACCTGAAACATGCAAATGAAGGGGGCTACAAGAAAGCTGGGGAGGGACTTTTTATAAAGGCATGTAGTGATAGGACTAAGGGCAATGGCTATAAATTGGAGAGGGGCAGATTTAGACTAGACATGAGGAATTTCTTCACAGTGAAGGTGGTGAGGCATTGGCACAGGCTGCCCAGGGAAGTTGTGGCTGCCCCATCCCTGGAGGTGTTCAAGGCCAGGCTGGTTGGCGCCTTGGGCAGCCTGATCTAGTGGGAGGTGTCCCTGCCCAGGGCAGGGGGTTGGAACTGGATGATCTTTAAGGTCCATTCCAACCCAAACCATTCTATGATTCTATGAAATGTGCTAGTGTCTACTAGTGTACTGCTATCCCAGATTTTCAGGTATAGTATCATCATTATTTGGCCTTTTATAACTATTCAATTCTCTAGATTGTCCATTCATTGCCATGTTTTCTATTCTCATTAATGCTTGCAGGCCACGATAGCCAAGTTCATAAAAGGATTGCAAATCTCTATTTATAACGTTACATATCAACTTTTAATCTGTTATGAAGTGCCTTAAACATGAGTAACTAAACCACTGTATTCTTCATCTGTATTGCCAAGCAGGGGAGGAATTGTGACTAAATCCCAGACTTCCTATTCACAGCTAGAGCTGTTTAATCTATGACAAATCTGACTGCTGAACATTGACACCTTTTTTGAGAAAATCATATATATTTTTTATCTTTCTGCTTAGTAATTTTAGATATTATTTCACCTGCTTTGATTTTACCCCTTCATTCAATATTTTTTTCCTTATAGCTTTCGGACATTTTGAAGTCAGATATGGTCATTTGCTGATATATCATTATCACTAAATACCAATCTTGTTTATGTTGCTGATGACTTACAGTATTCACACTTACAACAATTACAACACTGGAAAGAAGAAGAATAATTTATACTTATTTTACAGAGCATAAGGTTTATCTAATCAAAACTCTTCTGTCCTTATTCCTGTTTAGCATCTGAAGGCACATTATTGCAGCCACAAACTCCACTCCTGCATCTCCATATATTCCTGCTATACCAGAGACTTCTAGCAGTTGCATAGTTTTCTTTTTTATTTTTCCCCCTAATAGGTGTATAGGAAGTGTTTTCATTGCTTTCTTTTAACATCTAGGATAGTTAATATTTTTACTCAGATATTGAAATTAGAATCTAATCTGTCTAGCACTGAGAAGCTTCCAAATCTATATTGTATTCATGGAAAGACTATAGTGTGAGACAGACAGCAGTTCAAAAAGTAAAGGAGATCAGAAGAAAAGCTCATTAAATTCCCAAATAATTAATTGGTTTTTTTATTTCAACCATTAGCTGCAAAACTGGTACTGATGATCTTCCTTGTGCTGCGGCACTGGGTGCAGAACTGAGTGTCTGTCATTCAGCACAGTCTGTTCTGGTCACAGCTGTGTATACAAAGCTGCAAGTGAAACTGAGATGTACTCGTAAAGGCTCTCAGTGTATTTCCCTTTGCAATATTCATCTGCTTATTCTGTACCAAACCCCAGAAAACATCCTCCTAAAAGGAAAGAGCAAAAGTAAATAGTCATAAGATTTGTTTCTTCCCTTCATAAATAGGTCATATAGAGTGACTTTCCAAACATATCCCGTTTAGTAGAGATAATTTAGAAACCTTCAACTTCATCTTCATTTGTTCTCTACCAGCATGGATCCTCAAGGCCCCTAATAAAAAACCTTTCTATAAATACGTTAACAATAAAAGTAGGACTAGGGAGGACATTCAGTCCCTATTGAATGCAGAAGGAACAACAGTGACAGGGGATGAGGACAAGACTGAGGTACTTAATGCCTTCTTTGCCTCATCTCAGTCTTTTAATAGTAAGGAAAGTTGTTCCCTCTGTGTACAAACCCAGGAGTTAGAGGAGCAGAATGAGGCTCCCATGATCCAAGAGGAGGCAGTTAGAGACTTACTTGCCCAGGTAGACACCCACAAGTCTAAGGGGCCGGACGGAATCCACCCAAGAGTATTGAAGGAGCTGGCGGATGTGCTTTTCAAACCCCTTTCCATCATCTTCCAGCAGTCCTGGCTGACTGGGGAAGTTCCACTTGACTGGAGGCCGGCTGATGTTATACCCATCTAGAAGAAGGGTTGCAGGGAGGATCCAGGGAACTACAGGCCTGTCAGTCTGACCTCAGTGCCAGGGAAAGTCATGGAACAGGTGATCTTGAGTGCTATCATGAAGCACATGCAAGAGAACCAGGTGATCAGGCCCAGTCAACACAGGTTCACGAAAGGCAGGTCTTGCCAAACTAACCTGATCACCTTCAATGACAAAGTGACTCAACTAATGGATGAGGGAAAGGCTGTGGATGTAGTCTTCTGGGACTTCAGTAAAGCCTTTGACACAGTTTCTCACAGTATTCTGCTTCAGAAACTGTCAGCCTCTGGCCTGGACAGGCGCACACTCTCCTGGGTTGAAAACTGGTTGGATGGCCGGGCCCAGAGAGTGGTGGTAAATGGAGTTAACTCCAGCTGGAGGCCAGTTACAAGTGGGGTTCCCCAGGGCTCAGTACTGGGTCCAGCCCTGTTCAATGTCTTTATCAGTGACCTGGAAGGCATTGAGTGCACCTTAGCAAGTTTGCAGATGACACTTAGCTGGGTGGAAGCGTGGATCTGATGGAGGGTAGGGAGGCTCTGCAAAGGGATCTGAACAGGCTTGACCGATGGGCTGAGACCAGTTGCATGAGGTTTTACAAGGCCAAATGTCGGGTACTGCACTTGGGGCACAACAACCTTATGCAATGCTACAGACTAGGAGAAGTCTGGCTAGAAAGCTGCCCAGAAGAGAAGGACCGGGGTGTGTTGGTTGACAGCCGACTGAACATGAGCCAACAGTGTGCCCAGGTGGCCAAGAAGGCCAATGGCATCTTGGCTTGTATCAGAAACAGTGTGACCAGCAGGTCCAGGGAAGTTATTCTCCCTCTGTACTCCGAACTGGTGAGGTCGCACCTCGAATACTGTGTTCAGTTCTGGGCCCCTCACCACAAGAAGGATGTTGAGGCTCTGGAGCGTGTCCAGAGGAGAGCAGCGAAGCTGGTGAAGGGGCTTGAGAACAAGTCTTATGAGGAGTGGCTGAGAGAGCTGGAGTTGTTTAGCCTTGAGAAGAGGAGACTGAGGGGAGACCTTATTACTCTCTACAACTACCTGAAAGGAGGTTGTGGAGAGGTGGGTGCTGGCCTCTTCTCCCAAGTGACAGGTGACAGGACAAGAGGGAATGGCCTCAAGCTCCACCAGGGGAGGTTCAGGCTGGACATCAGGAAAAAATTTTTCACGGAAAGGGTCATTGGGCACTGGAACAGGTGGTTGAGTCACCTTCCCTGGAGGTATTTAAAGGACGGGTGGATGAGGTGCTCAGTGGCATGGTTTAGGGATTGTTAGGAATGGTTGGACTCGATGATCCAGTAGGTTCTTTCCAACCTAGCGATTCTATTCTATTCTATTCTGTTCTGTTCTTCCTGTCAGAGTTTCTGATTCCAGGAGCTGGCACGTGGACCCAGGTTCTCAAGTCCAGAGAGTCACTTCTACGTTGAGGAGCTGTTTCTTGTAATTTGCATTTGTCAGCAGAACATCACAGAACTTTTTTGTAGGTGGGATATTTTCTGCTTTCCTTTGAAATTCCCTATATGTTAATAATTTTAATTAATCTTGAATTTTTAAGAGGTAGCACTACTACTTTCAGAGCCCTTAGTACTGCATGTAGGTGGGAACTTGGAACAGCAAAGCCTGAAACAGATCCAGACAGGAGATAATTCACGTGAGAGACAGCTGGGAGAATGGATGTTACCTTTAAATGTGGTGTGAAAGTGAGAGGAAAATGAATTTGTATAGCATCCCTATTTTACCATCCACTTCACTTAGAGTACTACTAAAATGCAACTACATCTGATTTAGTGAGTTTAGGTACAGTTCTTTTGCCAGAAACGCCGAGAAGCAATTTTTTCCCAACAGGGCATTATTAAGAAACATTTAAAATTGCATGGAGCAAATAGGACCTCAGCTTATAAGCTCTGCACGTTTCCTTTGAGTCAAGGACATATGCTGAAATACATTACATTTAAGTACTTCTTAAAGCTATATTGCTGTATGATTTGCACCATCTGATTTTCAGACTTGCTCCATAAGTCTCTACATTGAATGAGAAAAGAAGGGCAAATGTTGCAGCAAATAAAAGGAACATGTGTTTTGTTAGTCTTCACTGGCTGGAGATGCTTAAAGTGCGGCTTTCATCTTGACTCCCACTCTAAGGGTTTATCATACTTGCATTTCCACGATGGCTTGGGGTTTTTTTTTTCTGAACAGTCAGGATATTGTTGCATAGGAGATGAAAAAATCTAATTGAAACCACGAAGAGTACAGTTGTGTTAGAACAACCTAGCTGAGGTCCTAACTGCTAGCAGAGGTTAATACAGTGCTTCTCACTATGGATGAACCATCTCACGGTTGTCATTAAATGAGTTAGTCAGCAGGAACTGTATTTGGGGTTTTAGCGCTCCTGCCATATTTTATTCCAAGTAAGGACAGTCCTACATCTTTTAGAGGTTTTGCTTTGTTTCTTCTTTGCATTGTCTTATAAATAGCCTACATCACAGCAGCAATCCATCCAGGTGTTTCCAGTGAATACTGATCATGCTTCCAATAAGAGAAATCACTTGCATATCATATCTCATCAAAATAATTTGCTCACTGTGCTAAGCTATCATCCCACCACTAATCAGTTAAGTGATAATTCCTTTTACTGCTCCTGCTGTAAAGGTCCTTACAAAGATGCTAAAGAGTCTGACCTCATTATGAGGCACTGTGCCCAGGCGGGCAAGAAGGCCAACAGCATCCTGGCTTGTATCAGAAATAGCATGGCCAGCAGAACTAGGGAAGTGGTCGTCCTGCTGTACTTGGTGCTGGGGAGGCCAAAGAAGGGCAACAAAGCTAGTGAAGGGTCTGAAGCACAAGTCTTATAAGGAATGGCTGAGGGAACTGGGGTTGTTTAGCCTGGTGAAGAAGAGGCTGAGAGGTGACCTTATTGCTCTCTACAAGTACTTGAAAGGAGCTTGTGATGAGGTGGGTGTCAGTCTCTTCTCCCAAGTAACAAGCAATAGGACAAGAGTAAATAGCCTCAAGTTGTACCGGGGAGGTTTAGATTGGTTATTAGGAAAAAAAATACTTCCCTGAAAGGGTTGTCAAGCACTGGAACAAGCTGCCCAGGGAAGTGGAGTCACCATGCCTGGAGGTATTTAAAAGAAGGGTAAATGTGGTATTTAGGGACATGGTTTAGCAGTGAACTTGGCAGTGTCACGTTTACAGTTGGACTCAATGATCTTAGAGTTTTTTTCCAACCTAAACTGTTCTATCTGTCTATTTTCAGTTTCTACAAGCTGAGATTACAGCATGGATTCATCTCTGCGTTTGTTCTCCAGTAGATGGCCTTTTTTTTCCTCTCTAGAAAGCCCTATGCAACAACAAGAAAGTGTCCTTTTTCTTTCCTCAACAAGAGTTGCTCTTTTGTCTTGTTTCTTACATTTCCCTGATTAGCATAATACATGCATGCCATCGGTGTGAGGGCATAATGCTAGAGGATTTAGAGCATTTGCCTGAACTTTCCTCCAGCAAAATATTGTTAGCCTGTGGTTCATGGTAGATAGTCCATGGAAGTGTATTTAGTTCTAAAATAGGTGGCATTTGGGTTAAACTTTGATGAAGATGCATGATGCTCATGAGAAACTCTCAGGATTAGTAGAAATCTGAAGAGTTTAGAGCTTGCTTATCTGAAGCTTAAAGAATGCTGAAAATGGCTTTGTTTCACTTTTTAGAAATTATTATCTGTGTTAAATACTTAGTAAACATGTAGTTCTCTGTGTGGAACACAGAGAAAACAAACTTATTCCCTTCTCTGTCCCCTTCTCAATCTTTTTAAGAATTATTATTTTTTAGGACACACAGCTCACTGGAGTATTGTAAGAGTTAAAATCAACAGTGGTTACAGAAGTTTAGCAGAAAATATGCCCTTAAAAGGGGTAGCTGGATGCCTTGTTTCAGGTTTCTCTTAGTGCATTCATTCTGTTCTGCATTCAGACTAGTTCTGTAGTGGTGGTCATTTATAATCATTAAACTAGCTCATTGATATTGTAATGGGCTCCAGACATTCTCTGTGGAGCTTACATGCTCCACTGCATTTCCTTCTAAATAACTAATGATGACTTCTTCAGTCTTGTCATTAACCAGATTACGTTCTTCCAACCAGTTCTCTTATTGATTTGTTTTGTTTGAAGTTCATTTTCTTCTTAAGTTTTTACACTTACAAAAGACTTTAAGTATCAGTGTCTTTGAGAGCATTTTACGTGACTGAACAATACTGCCCAAGCAGTCCAGATTCTGTAGTACTTATTTTTATGAATAGAGGCTCTAACTGTTGACTCGAAGGCTCCTAAGCACAAAGTTCTTTCCTTTCAGAGTTTTTTTTCTCAGCATTATAGTTTCTGAAAGAAAGTTGGAGAAAACTAGCCAACAGTCTGGGTACTTGGGATTATACTGCATAGCCTGTCGATAAAACTATAAATCAGTATACTGTGCAGTAAAGTTAAAGAATGGCCAAGACTATGAATGGCTTTATGTTATTGGAAGATTCATGTTTAAATCGGGTAGCCAAATTGTTCCAGGTAAACACAAGCACACAGAGAAAGATGTGCCAGACCATCCAGTGCTTGGTGGATCACTACCAGCTTCTCTGGTTTCAGCCACAGTGAGCTGACTGCTTTGTGTAATTGCATACTGGTGTCACTGATGGTAATGTGGGATTCTACATTCTTCACAAACCTGACCTTGTCTCCTTTGTGGTTGGGGTCATGGTGGACACGATTCAGAGAAGCTGTATCAGAGTCCCTACTGTTAGTGAATATGCAGTTTATCTGTTCAGAACTTTGTGGTGGATTCTTTAAGAGTCAATGCAGAGCAGGGACAGGAGGCACACAAGGCTATCCTTGATCATTATCTAAATTATGCTGAAATGTTTTGTGTCTGTTCCATGGGGTATTTGTAGCAACTGCACGGTTCCTTGAAAGCCTCTTACAAACCAGTGGTTAAAAGAGGAATTCTGTTTTGTTTCATTGTCCTGAGAGAATTGTTGAGTGCTGCACTTCATGCTTTTGCATGCCACTTTGAAGTCTGAAAAATGTAGGACAGTCAAGGTATTTTCTGAAAATACCTGATTACACTGAAACTGGTTCACTAGAACCTTTCACTGATGTTTCCTGGAAAAGTGAGGCTAGAAAGAATCTAGAAGTCCAAGAGATCTTTGGTCTGAGATTGCTATAACAGTCTTCAGCATTTCCATAGTTCATTGCGTGTCCTTCTTAACTTATACCTCCTTTTCTTTTTAGGGCAATGTCATAGCTCTTTCTTCTGGTCCCTGGCCTTGCGTGCATAACAGATGAACTGTCTGCCAACTAACTATATTTCTGGGGTTCCCAAGGCAGAAAGGAAATACTAAGCTGTAACTGAAGACTGTGTGCCTCTCCCTGGCCTTAGTCCCATTGTTGCTAGAGCTAGTACATATCTGAGGGAGGAGGGGTTATATGTAAGGTCCTGTGCTGCATAAGATGCAGCTGTATACCACCTGCCCATTTACTCTGCCCATCTCGTGATGTGTAGCTATGAATTCTTTAGTTGTTTTGAAGATCTTAAGCTTAATGACAACTTGTTTTCTTGAATGGAGGCTGATCCACATCTTGTCTAAAGATTACTGCTGCTGTTTGAGAACTTGGGGAAATGTTGATGGTCCCCTCCAGTGAAGTCTTTGCCGGCATTCCTGTACTTCACTAATAAGATTGCTGTAGGTCCCGTTTCAAGTGGTTGAGCAGTCTGCCCCCCAGATGGTTGGAACTTCAACAGGAATGTTTTCTCCTTATTGTTTACAAGACCAAGTAGCTCTGGCATTGGACTGATTATTTTCTCAATGAGTGACTGAAAACTCCTCAAAATGGGGAAAAATCAACTGTTGAACAAGATAGAAGCAGTCTAAATCTATTTTTTCACCTATTGCTCGGAAGATGTGCTGGTTACATCTTTAGTGACATTACAGCGAAAGGAAAAAGTAGTTCTATAGTTGACACATACAAAGAATGTCAAATGTCACAGCATTTCAGTTATATATTACTCTCACTCTGAAATTATACCTTTTTTCTACTTTTATCTGTCTTAAGAGCTAGGTCTTGTGTCATTTTGTTTTTGTTTTGCTCTGCCTACATTTGGTAGACTAAAGTGCCTATAATTATCTGATGTCATTTCCCTTGTAGCAATGTACAGACTGAGGACTGCTGGGGGTGATCTCCGCTGTTCCACAGGCTTTCCCAAGAAAATGCAGCATATTTATAATCATACTTATGTTCATATGTTAGGACATTCTTAACATTTCTTACTTCTTTTTTTAATGCCTCTAAAACATGAGAGGAAGGCATACATTTTCATATTGTTGTCCCCAAAACTGGCCTCTTTGTTTGCTTCAGGCCTATGTCCTTTGGAAAGGCTAAATGTCCTTTTGGATCATACTCAAATTGCTGAGCATATCTTTAGGATTATATGTGCTCCAGAATATGTGCAGAATTATCTTTGCAAATGTTAAAGAAAGCTACACAGAGAAAATTGGGTTTTCATGTAGTAAATAAAGTTTAAGCTATTATTTGCTTGCTGTAGTCAATAATATACTGAAAAATTTAAACCAGACTTCTTTGTTTGTCATGTTCTGTCTTCTTTTTCTACTTCTGGAAATACTGGCAGAAGTTGTTGCTGCTTCTCTTTTCTTGTTGTTCACTGTTCTTGCACTTCAGGAGTTCTGAATTCTTTAAGCTCCAACTTCATCAAAGTCCTATTTTATAGTTTAAATGAGAAATAAGAGTTAACATTGTCTTTAGTGTTACATTAGGTATAGTGTCTGTAAATTCAGGAATACCACACTGTATCAGTTAAACTCTTCCACTATTGGAATGTTTTCTTTACAACCATGAGAACTAAGACCTTTTTTAATGTTTCTACTGAATGTTTAAATTTTTTAGTTTGTGGATGTGCCATCCTAGCCACATAAGAATACCAGATGATAGCCTTGGACTGTACCTTTGGCACAGCTCACCCTGCCCAGAGTAATATTTGCTCAAAGCTGGAGTAATGCTGCCACATGAAAGGTTTGATACTGAAGGATAATTATGGGGAGTTTGAAAGGGACTAGAGGATGATTAAAGTTTGTATAAGCAGCATGATTCTGGGTTTTGGAGATAGAATTGGAGCAGTTCTGTATAAATGCCGGGGGGGTTTGTTAGTCTCCAAGTGGTTTATTGATAAAAAGGCCCAAGATCAAAGGGCAGAAAAACAATCACACCATCTAGAGGATTTTCCTTTTTAAAAAACCCTTAGCTTATTCCATATATGGTGCTACAGGAGCTTAATGATAATAAGCCCGGTGAATTTACCATTCATATGAATTCTTCCAATTCCCTCCAGAACAAATGAATTCATTCTTCACATCAACGACAGGTGAATCTTTTCCTCCTTACCCAAGTGTCTCAGAACTAGCTTTCTGCTCAATGACAGTACTAATCTCTTCTAACTGTCCTCTCTTGCAGCACTCCCTCAACAAATCTTTTTAGGTTAGTCTGCTTAGCCCTCCACTATATTTGTCCTGAGTCTGACACATGTTGTTACAAGTAAATCTCGTTAAATCACTGTTACTCTTTGCCTTTTCACATCATAAGCTGGGTCTTTCTGCCTGTTGTCAATAAGAGTCACCCAAGTCTGCTGTTTGCAACCATACTCCTTTTGCAGAGTGCAAAATATCTTGTTTCTGAAGACTGCTTTCCTGCAGCAGCACCCTTGCATCTGGCAGGATTTTACTAGTGTTCTCAGAGGTCAAGGAGAGGCAATCCAAGGTGCAGCCAGTGCTGCAGGTACCATCCAGGAAGAACCCCCTGCCAGAGCCAATCTCTGGCAACTCTGTGCATTCTTCAGTTACCCAATCTGCTTTTGCTGTTGTGTTGGGCTCAAAATCTTCTGGGATCTTTTCTGGGAGATGCCCTGGGATCCTTTCTGGGAGGACCTAAACAGTATCAGTGAAAGGGTAATGTGGTTTGTGAATAACCTGAACTCGTGTGCCTGCTTGAATAGTAAGGATGCTGAAAGTTCTGTCTTAAAAGTGTGCCTGATAACTGTTTTCGCTAACCACCTTAGCACATATGATGCAAGTCCAGCCAGTGAAGCTGAACCTACTTTTAATTAGGAGGATCATTAATCCTATGACAATGCCTTGCATACATCCTGGATTTTAAGAATTAATACATCTTAAGCAGAGAATTACCTGAGCCTATCTAACAGTTGATCTCTGCTGAGATGTCTCCACCACCTTCTCTCTTCATTGCACCTGGCCTTTCTCTTCCAGAGCTTGCTTAGTGTGAGCTTTCATCAGATATTCCTGATAGTCAGTTCAATTCACTAGTCCAGAAAAAAAGTTGATTTTTCTCAAGAAGGGGCCTGCAGAGTGCCAGTGATGGTACAAGGGGCTGTTCGGAACTGAGTCCCACAGCAAGGGAGGGGAAAGGAAAGAACAGAGAGGGGAGCAAGACCTGCCCCTCAACCACGAGTAAGGTTTTCGATTGGCTTAGCTGCATGTTGAGCTTCACCATCAGGAAGGCAGAGGTAACACATCCAGTTATTAAAGAAGTTATTTAAAGTTATTTAAGAAAAACATTTTTTTTAGTATCTAGTGATATTGAGCCACACATTGGTACAAAGCAATGCAGCCTTTTAAAGCTACTTATGTCCAAGACTCTGTAAAGCACACATTCTTATGTTGATCCATGAAACAAATCTGATCATTACCTTCTTTAAACTCTTCACTTGAAAACACTTCCTTTAAAAAATGAAGTTGGTTTTGAGGTAAGCTGGCAGAAATCTTTGTTTCCTGTTGCTTGAAAGTGACAAGTGGGTCTTTCTCACTTTTCTTATGATTTTCCGACTCTCTTAAGACTATTTTCTAATGATTGCGGGAGCTGTCTGTACACCTCATGAGCAGATTGAGTCCTCCTGTATGTCTTACATGAACATGCTTGTACAACTTAAGAGGAAAGTGTTGTGAGTGCTTATTATTTATTGTTTAGTTTAATGTTTAGTTTTTAATATTCTGTCTCAAATTATGGAGATAATTTAATTATGTGGCCTGCTGTTTAGCTTTTTGTTTGTTTCAAAAATAATGAAAAACAGTTTTTAAAATTAGACAAATGACATTCTGGATCTGGTTTCTGTTTATCCTGTATCTCTTCTTGTCAGTAGAAAAAGCGAATTAGTTAAAGAAACTGCCTTGAATGTTTGTATTTTGTTCCAAATTCTTATTTAAACAAGTAACAGGAACATATCTCTTTCCTGATAGGTCATAAAATCAGTGCAAAATTTTACAAAAGGTTAACTGAAAAGGCAGATTTTTTTTTTATTTTTATTTTTTGTAGTAGAAAGTGTTATGAGGAAGAAGTGGGTTTTTTACAGAGCTGTATATTGCTGTTTAGGTCCTACACATGGCTAATTTTGCTAGAATTCTTGGTTGTCTGTTTGGTATTAGTACTACGTATATGGAGGAAATTAGGTTATAGTTATCTTGTGAACAAGACGTGTGCAAAGCGTAGCCCATTAGCCAGATGTGAGTTGTGAAGTTGCAGTATTATCAATATTTGTGTTTATATTCATTTTCTTGTAAACTCATAGGTCCTGTAGACACCACGAGAACACCTAGACTTTTATTTTTAGGGGCTTTTGTTTGGCTTTGTTCTTTTCTATAAAGTTGCAAGCTTGCATGGTTATGAGAGTATCGTAAGGATGTGATACTTAAAAAAACTAAAGGCCAGGAAAGACTCTCCCAACATGAAAAATTATTGCTTGTTAGGCTGTTCTCTGTTATATTTCCGGGAGACTGATTTAAAAGCTCTATGACTTTATGACTCTTGAATGACTTCACAACTGTGGCAGAAAAGCAACCTGTGGAAATTATGTCCCTTACCATAATCCTAAGGGGAAGGCTGCATTTCCCAGGACTCCAGCCTGCTTGGATAGTGGTTGTACATAAAATATGATGGGAATCAGGAACTTGAATGTATATTCATCAAGGCAATCCGTGTGTTTCTGGGAAGTTACTGGTGTGACTTCTGGGGGCAGATTTCATACACCAACTGCGGAAAATATTCTACTGCTTTGGGTGAATTTATAACTGTCACATATTGTGACAGCATTGTAAGCTACTTCTTGTAGCTACTTCATTGATAGGTACTTCTTGTGCCGAAAGCAGCCTAGAATCAGTGGCAATGACAGCAATTCAGACTAAGTCCTAAATATTTATTGGCTTCCTGGGTAGATTTTACAGCCTTCACTGAGCTCCAGGCTACTGTCGGTAGGAAAGATAACTAGTTTAAAGGTAGCTCCAGTGTGTCTGCACTTCGCTCACAACACTGACAGCAGCATAAACGCATCATTTAGCATTCCTAGAGTTTGAATCCCTTGGGGTTAGGTGCCATCTTGCCAGCCATATACAAACCAGAAATGAAGCTGGTAAAAACAACATGTTTAAAAGCCATGGACATATGAAGCAGCGGCCTTCATTTTCTCAAAGGTAGGCCATTTTTATCCAGAAAGCAGTGTTTGTTTTCTAAGATGGTACCACATGAACAAACTTCCTTCTCCACTATGCCTCTGAAACATAAGGAAGAGTCTGCCTCAGGCAATAAAAGACAATAAACTACTCACAGACAGTGAGATCTGTGGGGAAGAGTCAGGATTTTGCTAGTGGCACCGTAGCAGCAGTAAAGGATGGGCAGGAGTTTGAATAGCAATACAGCAAAAATTATGACTGAACAGTTAAAGTACTTCCTGTATAACTCTAGCCATACCACTTTGCTTTCTGTATTTTATTAAGCCTTCCAGCTCTGTCTTTGTGTACTGCTGTTTTAAAATCACTTTGGAATTTGTTACTAGCTGCTTTGCAGTAGAAGAGCGAAGTGTTATGTTCAGCAGTAAATGAACATGGTTAACATGCGGATTGCAATCTCCCTCCATCCTCAAACACCTGGTATGTCCAAGATTGTTCTACTGCAAGAGCGTAGTAGAGTGCATATAGCTCACCGCCCTGTGCTGTGGGGTCAGCTTTAAACTCTCAGTGATTTGCTTCATTTGTAACTGGAACTTGAGATACAGTAATTTGTGGTAGCAACGAAACTAGCAGTTGTGGATTCAAGTTTTCACTCATTCTGACTGGTACCATCCTTCTTTTTCTTTTCTTCATCATGCCACATTGAACACTGTTTACTCAGCTGTGGCCTGGAGACAGGAAGGAGCAATGTGGTCATGCACCAAAACTGCCCTGTTTATTCCAGGCAGCTCTTGGCAGACAATATGGTGCATGGGCAAATGTAATTTTCTGCATGGTCTTCACTGACCTTGCTGTAGCAAACAGGAAACAGTCATCACAGCAAACTGTAGACACGTTCCAGGGTCTGTGGTGATCCCTATTCCTATGTAACAAGTACCGATCTGTAGTCTGAGAAATGGATATGATTTATCGGTCAGGCACCTGAGGTGTCTACAGGCTGAGTTGTGTTATGGCCTAAAAGAGTCTGCCTGTGTACTTCAGTGACTCACTTGATGCCATCTCTCGAGGCATAAGAAGGAAAGGGCTTATTTCTTTAAAGAAGAAGAAACTTCTCTGTACCACTTCATCTTTGTGTGCAGTTCCCATCTAACTAGACCATTT
Organism: Cuculus canorus; assembly: GCF_017976375.1. NCBI lineage: Eukaryota > Metazoa > Chordata > Aves > Cuculiformes > Cuculidae > Cuculus > Cuculus canorus. The sequence continues at coordinate 51,839,860 of NC_071405.1, forward strand.
CGTCAAAGACTGAAACTGTAATTAACTCAATTTTCTTGATAATGAACATCACACTCTGATGTGCTGGTTGGGGAGGATCTCTGCCACCCTTTCCCAAAATCTTTTGAGGCAGATTTCTGCTTTTGCTTTATGTTATTTGTGATGGAGGGGTGAGGATGGTGCTGTGACTTGGTATGAAGAGGGAGGAGAAAAAGGCAGTGTAAAGTTTTAAAAGTATGTTATTTCCACCAGGTGAGAGGTCTTTATGCCTTAAAACTAATGCTTGCAAAGGGCCCGGTTACTCTCTGAAGTTGCTTTTGTCTAGCAGGGACTGCACACAAAGTGCAACTTTCCCAGGAAATCCCTTAAAGTCCTTCACCTTGAGGGGAAGAAAAGAGGGGGCTAATATTCAGAATTAATAAAAAAGAGCTTCACTGATGAAAACAAGCAGATTATCCTCCTAGAGCCTGTCTTTTCTGAATGCGTGAGGGATGTTTTGTACGCTGCTGGATGCCACACTGTGACAATCTAAAGGGGGTCAAAACAGAGCAACAGATATGACTGGGCTAGGTAGAGAGGGATGTAGAAGGTAAGATAAACTGATGTAACTTTAAATAAATATAGTTATCAGTTAAATAGATTGAATAAGATACAGTATGGAGATGTATCTTATCAAATGTATGAGGACACATAAACAGGAATTTGAACTTAAGCAAACAAAAAATTGAGTATTGTATAAAGCTTTCAAATGGAGTGACTCCTTTAGACCAACATGTAGATTTTTTAGACATAGATCAGAATTTTAATGGCCAGCATTATTGAAAGCTAGATTTAGAAAGTCTCGAAGAGTAGTTGCAAGAGGTCCATACTGTTCTCTTCTATTATGAATCATAGAATCATAGAATGATTTGAGTTGCAAGGGATCTTAAAGATGATGTTGTTCCAACCTCCCTGCCATGGGCAGGGATGCCTCCCACCACACCAGGCTGCCCAAGGCCCCATCCAACCTGGCCTTGAACACCTCCAGGGATGGGGCATCCACAACCTTCATGGGCAACCTGTGCCAGTGTCTCACCACTCTCGTAGTGAAGAAGTGAGAAAGTGTCTATTTCAAAAGAGCCTTTTTATGCCCAGCTTCTCTATTTTCCAGTAACCTGCTTCCTGTGCTGAGCTTGTTGAAGGTGATTTTATGAAACTCGCGTGTACCTTAGACAATCAGATAGTTTTCTTAAGAACTTAGGACAAAAGTCTCTGTTGCTATAAATGACTGTTGATGTAACAAAATAACAGAGAAGAAAATGTTCTTTCCTCTGTATAGTGTCATGAAAGAGAAATAATGCACTGAGAATTCAGCTAAAAATATGCATCTTCCTGCTCATGATAACTGGAACTTTTTCAATAATATCCTTTTGCAATTATATGTAAAACTTGGTGACATTCAAAAACTTAGTGACTTTCCTTGATGACATTCAAAGAACTGATTAGCTAACACTGCAGGAGGAAACCCCACCATTCCACTGGATACCATCATTAATCTAAGCTCAGCAATGCGGTGACTGAAGGACTAAGGGAGTATCTGCAATAGAGAGCAGACTGATTTTTTTTAGTAAAAAAATGACAATACAAAAAAGTTACAGTGCCCTCGTTATTCTCCCAGGCATCTGTAATTTCAGAGCAATCGCAGAAATTTAATTCATCTCAGCATTCAAATTTTGGAAGAAGAGAGATTCTGATGTATTTATCCCTACAATAGGAGAGGTTGCACAAATCCTTGCAATGGTATTGTAGTTCTGCACAGGCTGGGACTTCCTTGTGTTAGAGCAGATTTCTGACTGTGGAGTTGGCTTTTCCAGACAGAGCAAAATCACCTTTTCATAGCATGACCCTAAACCTAAGGTGCTTTGTTAAATAGAACTCCCAAGAGCAGTGCAAAGTACAGTACTCCAGAGGCTGTCTATACTGGATGTCAAAGAGTGTGACAACAGTGTTTTTCAGCTATAGGGTTTCCTGAACTGAAGAGAAAAATAGTAGCTCTCTCTCCTCTGCTTCCCTGGCTAATAATGTAGATATAGAAAAACTTGATTTTGGTGATAGTCCTCCTGCGGTGTTTCTTTAGTCAGCATTGAAAATATGAATTTAGCTGGGTTGGATGTAATAGTGAAATGTTCCTTTAATACTGCATACCTGCCTCTTGAAACATCTGACAAAGGCATAGGATTTCTCTCGCTTTTCTCAGACTGCCAGGCTTGGAGAAGTTGTGGCTATCACCTGGGCCGAGGTTAGTTATTTGGATGCAAGCCTAAAGAAGGCTAAGATGTGCCTGTGTCAAAAGAACTAATGCACTGTACCCTTCATCCTAATGCTTGTGCCCTTTGGATCCCCTTCCTGGTTACTGCTTGGCTCTACTTACATCCCTGGCACTTTCTTCCATACTTTGCATTCTTCTGTATATAGAAGTACTGCAAAATTGGTGTTGTTCAGCTAGTCTTCTCCTAAACTCCAGTCCACAGCCTTTTGGACTATGAACATACAATCATGTAGAGCTTTTTCACATCAGTATGTTTCCATTCCCTTGGGATCCTATAAGCCTCCTTAAGAGTGACCTCTTTTAGACTTCTCCTGAACCACAGAGGACTTTCTTAACCAGGCTTTCACAAAGCTGCTCTCTAAAACATGAATCATTTGATTGGTTTTCTTGTGTTTTTTGGATCTTCATACTGTGCTTCCTATAATACAGTGACCAGATTTGTACACATTATTCCAAGAGAGACCATCCAGCTGCCTTACCGAATGCCAAAGTAATAACGTCTGTGGTTTATACTCTGTAGCCTTCCATACACAACCCAAAACCCTTGCTTGCCTTTGTTACTGCTGCCAGATGTTCTGTGGATGGTTTTCAGGCGTATTGTGGTGAACGTCACCATGCCAATGAATTTCAGCAAATTTAAGCAACTTAGAAATTATTCCTTTTTCCACATTGTTATATTCAAGTCAAATCAAATGTTGTTCTCAATTGAAACTGCTCTGTTTTGGTTACTTCTTTTTCTCACTGAATCACTATCTGTTACCAGTTTCTCTGCAGGAGCCTCTGCAATAGTATTTCCCCTTTATCAGGCCTCTTTATGGTGGTCTTTACTGGAAACTCCATCTGAAGAGACCAGCTCTGAAGATCAAGGGAGCAGTTACATTGTCATTAGTACCCAGTCTGATTGCATTGATAGTATAAGGAAATCTGAGGTTTTTTTCCTAGAGGAAGCAAGGAGAGGGAACTGCCTGTAAAAGAATTACAATGTTCTCACCTCTTTTTTTCCTGCAGATTTGCTGACAGCACAGGAATACCACTGCCTTCTGCAGCTGCTCTGCCCTGATTTCCCCATGGAACTCACTCAGAAAGCAGCAAGGTGGGTCCTCATCCGCTCTTTTAAGGCAAGATCAGTCCTACACCACAGACTTAGAAACTAGATCTGCAGGTAAAAGTATGGACAGGGACTTGCAGATTTAAGATTTTGGGGAAAAGAGATACCATGTTTTGAGGTTAAGAACAAGGTGTTTTTCTAGCAATGAGAAAGAGTGTGTATTTAGGGTATACAGAGGCTGAAATATCAGTGTAGAATGCTGCTGTTGGCTCTACGTTCAGAAGATGAGTTGCATATAAAAGAATGTTAGCCAATGTGTTTTTTAACTGACGTGATTTAAAACTCTAATTCAAATACCATTTACCATCTTTAAAATGTGTTCCCCCTTGACTCAGCTTCCTATGGCTGATCATGTTTAAAAGGCACTGACCTCTGAAGAATTCCCAGTGTTTTATGATACGTCACTACATGGTAGCTAATCTGTTAGAAAATTTATTTTAATCTAGACAAAGCCTAAAGGAGATAGATGGCTCAGGGAACTGATAATGTGACATGAGACTTTTTTTACTGATAGTGCTTGCTGGTTGCAGTCCACTCCATGCAGTTGATTATTAACTACCTCATAGTGCAAATGCAGTAAGGTATATGCATCTTTTGGGGTGGGAGGTCAGTTCAGATCTCAGTAGGAGTGCATGCGCATACACACACATATATATAATCACAGCAAGGTTACTGAATAAATGCTGTCATTCCTAGCCATCTCAGCAGAAGGGGCATGGAAATTTAACTCTCTTCACAGGCCTAGATATGAAGTTTGGGAACAGGACCCAGGCACATCATCAGGATATTAGCTGCTGCTCGTGTTGTTAATGGCCTAAATAATTAAAAGCTCCTAATTTTCTATTTGTCATTCTGTTATGGTTTTTTAGCATCAGAATCCCGTGAAAATTATATTAAGAAAGGAAAATGAAATAGAGAAGTGTTACCCATCTGCTACTACTTCCACTTGGCTGATTCTCTGAATTCTTCCATGGCTCCTATGTGCTGTTATCCAGATTGAACTGTGGTTAAAGCTGTGTTGATTCAATTAAAACTAAAAGTTGAGCCCACTTTTCCCTCTGTCTCCTCAGTGGGCCTTTGGGCTCCACAGAGTACAGTTCTTTGGCCTCCAACGCCAGACTAAGAAAGAATGTTAAGCCCGCAGCAGGGACATAGCTGCTGCTTTCTTTCATGGAGGTGCACAAGCACCAGTCCCTTGCACTGGTGTGTATTTCACAGGGTTCCAGCTGAGCTTAGCAGGACTTTGTGATGGTGCATGAAAGGAGAGCATATCTACACATGCTATGATGTTTGTGTCAAAGAATTTAATCCACAAGGCTGTTGTAAACTAGAGGCCCCGTTCAGGGCCCTGCTGCACTGTTGTGTATGTGCCGTAGAGACAGAAAAGCTGGCTTTGGGAGCAGGTGTTGGACAGAAATGAGATCTCTGTCAGAGGCACACAGGCTCAGGTGGGGATGACCTCACTCCTACTTTTGGCTGGCTAGAGATTTACTTAGACATTGCTATTATTCTGTTACAAGCTAATCTAGTTGAACAAGTCCAATAAAACTTGTCATGTTTCTAAAACATCTTTCTCTTCCCATCCAACTGTTGCTCGCTGTCTTGTCCGTTTTCTTGTATACTCTTCCTATTGTTCTGCTTGGTGTTGGCCAGTTAGAAAGGTGAACTCTGCAGGCTGTCTTCCAGCATCAGTTGAATGAGTCCTTGCAAAGCATGAATGTCACATGCCAACCTGCACACTCCCAACGGTTTTGTTGCTAATTTGCTTGGGAAAGGAATTAAATAAAGTAGCACAGAGAGTAGCCACAGCATTCACTGATACAGCCAGAACCCGTGTAATTATTGGTGATTCTGGAAAGAGAGCAGTTGTAGTTGTAGTCTCAATGCTGCATGACTGAGATGATCTCACAGCATGGTGCACTCCACTCCTCCAGGAGCTGTTGCTATGCACTGATAACAAACACTGGGAGTAAGACCAGGAAATGTCAGAGCAGAAGAACAGAGGCTGCGACAATATCGGTTTTATTTAGATGACACCAGAGATCCCCGTTTTTCTGTTCTTGGCGCTACACAAATGCAGAAGTCATACCAAAAAAAGAGCCATACTATCTGTGTCTGTGAAACTTCTTGGTGCTTTTTTTGTTCAAAGGGTTATAGCCATTAGCAGGTGGAAGATTTTAATTTATAGCTATACCTTGGCTCTTCAGAGACACCTTTTGGCTTTCTGAATCGTGAAATTGCAAAAGGACAGAAAATGAAGGGATTCTTCTAGTTTAATGCCATGGGTTTAAGATCTGTACCTCAGCGCTGACTTTTCTAATAGAAACACAAGGAATTTACTGCCTGCATTTGAGTAGCAAGAGCTGAGTCGTTCACTGCTCCTGTGTACTACGGGAACTCATGTTGCACTGATCAGTGTAATTGAAGTGGGGCTTGCAAGTCTGTACCCCTGTTGCTAAAAGATTGCCTGAGAGTGCAGATCTTGCCCTTTTTGTATATTCCACTGATTGTTGCCTCCATGTATTAGTAAACAAACCAAGTCCCCAAAGACTTGCTTGAGCCAGCCTGCCTTAAGACAGATACTGTCAGTTAGTCCTTAATACTAGCAGAGAACAGTAAAAAATAAAAGTCCTTTCAACTTGCCTGGTCCTGGGGACATCCTGTCTAGGCTGGGTTTCTGAGATTTTAAACACAGTTAGTATATCATAAAGTTTCCCCACTGGCACAGTAGCAAGGCTTTCCTGCAAGCCAAACCAGCTTGAACCCTGAAAGACCACTACGCCCTTTACCGGAGTCCCTCAAGTGTAGGAATCTTTCTTCAGTCCTTTACAAAGTTTCTCTTAAATTTTTATTATTCACTGAGTTCTGACTACTAGTTTGTAAATTAGTCTGTGCCCCTGAGTGCTTAAAGTCTAATTTGGGCAAGAAAGAATGAATAAAGAATCCCTTGAAATATCAGCTACCTGATGACCTTTGAGTTGCAGTTCAAACTTCCGTATTTCATCCTCGGTTTTAGTCCTGCTGTCTGGGTTACAATCCATGGCTATAGCTCTTTGCCAGATATATCAGGGAAAAGGTGCAGATATGTTGTATGTGATGCTCTCCCAGCTTCCCTGACTGCTCAGTCAGCTGGCTGTGTAGGGAAATAGCCAGCTGCAGTCAATCTCCTCATAAATGATTGTATTGGATTTAAAGACTTCTCAGTATTTCCGGAGTGCAGACTCCTGGGCCAAGTGGAGTCAGTAAGCCAGCATCAGAATGCACCTGCTTCTATTTAGATGTTCCTCTGTCACATATGTGCTGTACAGCTATCCTTAGAGGCTCATTGCTGTCTAACAGCAAGAAATGTCCAGCAGATTCTCAGATCTCTGCCCACTTCTTCATGCTCTCCTCTAAGTAAGAGCCTGGGACTTGGTGCTGCAGAGCACAGCTATTGACCATAGCTTTAGATTCAAGAAGTGAAATGAGTTGATTGCCATGAAGGTGATATAATATTGTCTCTCTGCATAACAAATATGTAAAAAGCTTTCCACTCTTGGTTCTCCTGCATCTCGAGGATGGAGAAAATGCACTGGGAAAAGCTTCAGAGTTTGTGCTTGGAGGGTATCTGGGAGGCAGACCATCATTTCAAAGGAGGGAGTGCAGCTTATCAGCGATGTGGCCCATTGCATTTTCAATGCTTAAATAGTGGTTGGAAACACCAGTGCCTGAGCAGCATTACCTAAGAGATGAAGATGCTCTGCTGGCCAGCTTCAAAGCCATTTCCTTGGTGTGGCCATGGACAATCTCAGTAACATGCTTATTAGTGAGAATTAAGAACTGAAGCTACTGCTTCTTTAGACAGGAGGGGGCTTCTGGAACATAATAAATAAATCAGAAGCACTTTGACATCTTCAAAGGGTTTTGTTTTAAATACTGGCTTTTCTCCTGGGGATCCTCTTAGCCCCAGTCTTTCTTCTTTGAGATAATTAATTCAAGCTGCTCTACATGTTTGATTTTGCCACAGTGAAGAGAACTGGTCTGAATGGCAGGGAAGTCTTGCAAGATCCTGTAACTCTTCTAGGTCAGCCTCCCACACATCTCCCTGGCGTCTTTTACATGAAACAGAATAGTGTTTTTCCAGCAATGTGTTTAGACCATCGATGCTGCAGGAGTTGGTCTGTGGATTGCATTTGGTTCCATGATCAAAAGGGTCCTACTAAATGACCTGTACTTTGGCTGTAGTGAACTGATAGTACTTCTCATATGACATGATATGCTAGATGCTGCCTGTACAGGGTCAGTAGACGTGCACACAGTTGAAAAGGAGTACCAATTACCTTTCTTTAGCATCATATGAATACTCTGGTTTTTTTCCCATCAAAGAGAAGTGTTTCTTTCTGGTTTTCGATTTTACCCACTTCAGTGACTGACATTTTCATCCTTATGTAGTGGCAGTGACCAGAGCATTGGTTTTCCTTTCACTTTTATGAATGTTTTTGCCCAAACTTAATTCTCAAATCCAGAGACTTTTCTTGAAAGGAGGAGTTGGACTCTGCTATCACTTCCTCTTTATGACCTGTGGCTGATATTTTCCATATTCATGAAGTATGCTTCAAAATGGGGATGCATGTAGCTCCCTGCATGCACCTAGGGCTTAGCAGAGAGAAAGGAGACGTTTTCCCTGGCCCAAGTAGACTTCCTTTTCTGTGAAAGCCGTTTTGATAGTCAAATGATGGCCCTGATAGGTACAAAAAGGGACCAATTCATGCATTGGGAAAGGAGGCTAAGATGTTCACACTGTGTAATTAGAAAGCTGATTATTGGTGCAGTGTTACTTTCTCTGTAGTCAAGTAGAATTTGTTTGAGTATAGATTGGGAATTAATAACTGTTGTTATCCTTATGAATCTGAAAATATCTCAGTCTGATGAACTCTGATATGCAGAGGAATAGCGTAAGTCTCATTCTGCTTACACCAGTTTAATACTCATTTAACTGTCTCGTCTGTAGCACAGTTACTCTTTTATAGCCATGTGAGACAGCCTTGCATTTTTTATGACAGTTTGTTCCATTGTGTCCACCAGGCTTTGAATGCTTGACATCGGTGTCACACTGCTCTGCTCATGCTGTAGCTGAAGTGTCTCATAGCATTGACATTCAGGATCTTCTCCTCACTGCAGGTTCCTAAGCTGCTTTCACTTGATATTAGGGTGTCCATATCCATGCAGCAGTGAGTGTTCCTATTCCTCTCTCCTAACCTCTTGTACTGCGCTAAGCCACTAGCAATCCTCAATTGCACATAGCTCCCTAGCTGCACTTTCTCTAGCTCCGGGGTTCCTGGTTACAGACTTTGGTTCTTTTGTCGATGCTAAACTGTTTCTTTCATCTTATCCTAGGATTGTGCTGATGGATGATGCTATGGATTGCCTGATGTCTTTTTCTGATTTCCTCTTTGCTTTCCAGATTCAGTTCTACTACTCAGGTAAGTGCTGGGAAGCTGCTGACTCCACCCATGAGGGCAGCATTACAACTTCATAGCTCCCCAGTCCTTGCATTTTTTTGACACTTGTAAGGATATGGGTTTTCATAGAATATATATAGATAATGGAATCTGCTGATGAAAGGCATAACTGATGCCAAGAGATTAGGAGGCTTCATAAGGTGGTTCCAATTTTTTGTGAATAACAAGGTACCTGTAACTGTTATGACTTACACATGTATCTGCCTTAGCCTTGAGATATAAATTTTCAGCTTTATTTTTACCTAACAATTAACATGTACTAGGCAGATTTTTTTCCTTTCCTTAATGCAGCATTTTTGCCTCTAAAGTATTGGTCCCCTCTGGAGACAAGTTAAGAAAAGCAAACCAGCTGTTACCTTGAAAGGGAAAGGAACGGGACAAATGGATACAGTTCTTCCCCCTAATACTTGCCCAACTATCAGTTGGTTTCAGCTTAAAGCATTTCTGAACTGGGTATAGTTGCCATGGGTTTAGGAATCCCCGGTGGACTCCTCTCCCAAGAACTTCTCCAGCCTCCTTTTGAAATCACATTAACTTGTAACCTTCACACCACCTTTTGGCAAGGAGTTGCACAGGTCTGCCACCTGCCTCATGAAGTTTTGGTGTGTGTATCTCTACGTATGCTCACCCTCATATATACATCTATAAAAATCCCCATGTATTTTAGAATTGTAGTTCAGGAGACAAGGAGTAGAAACTTGGATAAGCATTTACAGGTGCTTGTTCTGTACAGGGTGACTGCTTTAAAATACATTGTCCTGTTTGTCCTAACCTCCCTAAAAGGTGGTTAAGGAAAGGGAAATCTCATTCAGGGAACTGCTTAAGTGGGAAAATAGAGGGAAACATTTCGTTTATTGAAGTTAGATATGCTCCAAATCACTGGAGGGTACTGAGGTGCCACTTACTCATCTTCAGGCACAGAGCACTTTCTGAAGGAAAAGCTCACGGATTTCTGCCCACTCACACTGAAATAGCTCCCTCTGATGGACGTAGCTCACAATTGGCCTTGACCAGAAAAAAAAGAGCCAGGTTTGGATACCAGGAGACAGTGGCTAGAAGCTGTGGTGGAGCACAGTCTGTGGTCAGAGAGGAGACTTGGGTGGCCTGCTGATCTGATCCAACCTGTTAATTCCCATCTTTCTAGCAGTTAAGAGTGAGCTGCTATGCCTAATAGAAAAAAAAAAATCTCTTAGTACTTCTCTGTATATACTTTCCCTGTAACTCCTCTGTGTATATCACATTATCCATGAAAACTAATCAAAAAAAAAAAAACAATTTCAAAATGGTGCTTTTGGTTTGGGCAGAACCAGGCCTTAGCTGGGGACAGAAAATGCATTTGGCAAGTTTTTCTTTGATATAACAAATATTTCCACAGAGCAGCAGAACCTCAGCACAGCCTCAGGGCCCACTGATATCCTGCCTTTCCTCTCCACCCACCTCACACACAGCATTACACTTCCATTCACTTGGGGCTTAAATGCCCCTTGAGTCTACACCAGGCTGCCCTTGTGTACACACACTCAAACGTCCCATCCCTGTCCTGTTCACCCAGGCACAATGCACACACACAGCCTGTCATACGCTCTCCCACCAACCCACACACATGCAAACTGCTCCAAGAGGAATCTAGATTTGTAAACTGCTGACCACATCCATAAACAAGCTTGTTTAAAATTAGACTCTTGCAGTAAACAATGGGTAGTATGAGGAGCCTGGGGAGCGATTTTCTGCCAACTCTAGCCCTGACCTGCCCTGGCCCTTCCTCTAGATCTCATGTTATATTTACTTTGGAGCAGCACAGAGACAAGCTGGGATGCAGCCTGGAGCCCTGACTAACTTGCTCCCTTTTCTGTTGCAGTTCCATGTAGTTTGTTCCCAACTTGGATGAGTTCTTAATCAGTGACAAGAGATGGAGAAGGAAACTTTTTAGACTTTGCAAACTACTTTTGTGTTTCACGTTAGCTTTCATGCTCCACCATTTTATCCATGGGCTAGCTAGCCTCTGTTGCCTTGAGAAGAATCATCCCAGAGTGAGTGGCTTCTCATAAGCATCCTGAGAGGAAAAAGCCAGAAACTTATATGGATATGGCTCTTTGTGCCTGGATAATAGCTGATGTGAATATGCGGGGTGCCACAGTGTTGCGCTTATCTCCTTTGGTGCTATGTACAACACAGTTTAATCCCAGGTCTGGTAGATCAGGAGGATGCTTTGCTGGTTATTGCCCTGAGTTTTAAGTTACTTTCTGTTTTTTTTCAGAGTTCCTGGAAAGTGTGGCTACCATTTACCAAGACCTACTGGCTGGTAAGAATCCAAATACTGTGATTGTGCCAACATCATCTTCTGGACTGCATCGGCAGCGCCAACCCCCAAGTGACTGCAGCCCACTTGATGGAGTAGAGGCATCTCTCTTCTACCAGTGCCTAGAGTCCTTGTGTGACAGATCAAAATACAGGTACAAATGGAGTCCAAAACACAGATTTGAAGTTTGTGTCTTTAGAGACGCTTTGTAAGGTTGGAGCTGTAAAGAAATATAGGTCTGAACAAGCTGTAACTCCCAAATAGATCTCATTGGAGAAGTATGAAGGGAGAGATGATAACTGAACCACTTTAAGCAAAGAAGAAACAATTTCATGGACCTAAGAAACATGGGATTTGAGCAGATTCTTGAAGTAATGGATTGATTTGGGTCGCTTTCTCACTTCTACATTCTCCCTTTCATCAAGGAGAGGTCCATCTACCATCATGAGTTAACTAGAGGAGATAAACAAGTGCAGGTGTGTTCTTGGGTGCTTGGGAAGCATAGGAAAGACACACTGGAGTGGATGAAGCCTTAGTACGCAGACAAGATCACAATGCTAGACTGTACCTGAGCCTGTGATGGAGCTGGTCTCCAGTTACAGATCCTAGGCACGAGACTACCTTAGTTTAGCAGAGAATGGAGCAATACCAGATCTTATTGTATAGCTTTGGACGCTTTCTTCGTAGTTTCTTGAAAGTAGTGAGTGTATGCCTTGCTAGAAGGCCATGGGCTAGAGCCACAAAAAGACTTGGGACATCAGGTCTATCCGATTCCTGCTTTAGGTGCCTGAATCAAATTTGTGATCCACAAAATTACTGCTGAACTGCTGTTTGGTAGTATAGATAGCTAAGCATGGAGATGTTGTTTTAAATAACAAAAACTCTATGTTCCCTGTGTGTCCTGAGAGCTTCAGATGGGAAGGACACTGTGAACCCGGTAGGTCAGGCTCTGTGCAGCAGTGTAAGGGGAGCCATTCCCAGCCTTTCATACAGTAGCTTGACACTCAGACAAGCTTTGGTAACCACCTTTGCCTGAGGGATCATCAGCCTACACCCACATTGTAGAGGGGTGCAGCTACATCACAAACTATTCAACACCTCTTTATGGAGGAAGTGGATCCATGTATGCCTCATCTCTGGATGTGTTCAAGGCCAAGTTGGGTGGATGTTTGAGCAGCCTGGTCTGGTGGGAGGTGTCCCTGCCCATGGCAGGGGGGTTGGAACTGGATGATCTTTAAGGTCCCTTCCAACCCAAACCATTCTGTAATTTATGAGGCAGTTTTATTTTGTATGAAATCCTTTAAGGAGCATTATGCAAGAGCAAGAATCACTATGATGATATTGCTTAGAAGTTAGAGGCAGGCATTAAGGTGAATGTAGAGGAAGGGGACATGTGAATTTAGTCCCCACCTAAATATTGTTTTCTGACATATTTAGGCTATCATTGGAAAGGTTTTCCTGCCCTTTGGATGACTATCAATGATAAAAGAGTGACAACAACCCTCAGGAAGGTTCTAAATGTTCTGAAAGAAAGGACTTCCCAGTTGATTTTTGAAAGAATATGCTAAGAGTTGGGATACCTATGTCTCTGAGTGAATCTAGGCTTTTCTCCCTGTCCTTGGAATACACAGGTAAGACTGCTCTGAGGGATGTATCCTAGCTCAAAAATCTCGTTCAGCGAATGAGGAGCAGGTGCGATGCTAAATAATCAAGCTGGTAACTATTTGTTTTAAAGTGAGTTAGGGCAACTTGACAGTGTTGGAACAGGTAAAAAGGTTTATTTCTGTAGTTTGAGCTGAGTCTTGGGGAAAAAAAAAATCATTTAAAAGACAAGATGACCTCTTTGTCTCTCTTTTCCTAGCTGTCCACCTTCTGCTCTTGTGAAGGAAATGTTGAGTAGTGCACAGAGACTGACCTTCTATGGATTCCTTATGGCACTTGCAAAGGATCAGGGGATCAACAGAGCCCTAGGTAAGACTCCTGTGAGTGGTGCAGCTCTAGATTTTTAGTCTTTCTGCATTTCTGCGGAATTTCCTCTGTAATTATGCCCCAGATTTTACACTGTCAGGAAGAGAGAGGCAAAGTTTTTCATCTTTTTGTTGATGGCTTAATCTTTAAAACATAACACTGTGCCTTACTGTCTGCTTGAAGCTGTGGAGCTTCTTCAAGGATAAAATTAGATATGAAATGCAGTCCTAGATAGCAATGTTCTACCTCTTCAATAGCTGATCATTTTTGCAGAACTGTCATTTTAACATGTTTAGCGACAAAGGTTGGGCAGAGGTAGTCAGGAGACAAGTAACATGGTTGACTGCTGCACTTGCAGCCCAGAAGGCCAACCGTATCCTGGGCTGCATCAAAAGAAGCGTTGCCAGCAGGTCAAGGCAACTGATTCTGCCCCTCTATTCCTCTCTTGTGAGACCTCATCTGGAGTATTGTGTCCAGTTCTGTAATTTTTAACATTTTAATTTTTAACAATTTTTAAAGGACATAGAACTGTTGGAATGGGTCCAGAGGAGGCTACAAGGATGGTCAGAGGGCTGGAGCACCTCCCATATGAGGACAGGCTGAGAGAGTTGGGCTTGTTCAGCCTGGAGAAGAGAAGGCTCTGAAGAGATCTTACAGCAACCTTCCAGTACCTGAAGGGGGCTACAAGAAAGCTGGGGAGGGCCTGTTCACAAAGGCTTGTAGTGATAGGACTAGGGACAATAGCTGTAAACTGGGGAGGGGCAGATTTAGACTAAACGTGAAGAATTTCTTTACCATGAGAGTGGTGAGGCACTGGCACAGGTTGCCCAGGGTGGTTGTGGCTGCCCCCATCCCTGGAGGTGTTCAAGGCCAGTTTAGATGAGGTGTTGGGACGGCCTGATCTAGTGGGAGGGGTACCTGCCCATGGCAGTGGGGTTGGAACTACATGATCTTAAATGTGCCTTCCAACCCAAACCATTCTATGATTCTGTGATTACCAAGCAGCATCTCATTGCTTGTTACCACGTTGTGCTGGTCAGTATTGTTCAAAAGGAAGGAAGCAAAGTGTTGCATAGGCAAAGGAGAGAATGTAAATTCAGACTCACAATTCCATGTCACCCCCATATGCCTTGCTTGTGCTCTACTTTCTCTTGCAAAAGGGAACAGAAACGGCTTTTTGTGTTTGATAAGACTGTGTCCAGGTTTAAATGTGTGGAGGCCCAAACACTCACCTGGCTAGTAACGGTAGGCTTTCTCTGTCTTTGAGTATCTGTTCTTGCCCTCTGCTTCTAGGCTTAAGTATCTGCCAGTCTTGATATTACAAAGAGAAACCACAGTGAAAAGGTGTTCTTTGCCTGAGGGCTTGTTCTTTTGCACAGGTGTGTATCATCGTAGGATAAAAGTGTCCCCTCCCTGGCTGAGCCCCTTCTTACAGCACACCATTTAAGCTGCTAATTCTCCTCTGGGGCAGGGCTGCTTACCCAGCAACATGGAGATTATATATCAAAGGTGCATAAATACAGCCCTGCAATCCCCTCTGCAAACAGGCTTAGGAAGCAGTGTATTCACTGAGGAAGGTGATGCCTGGGTTGCAGCAAGCAAAATCTCTTTTTTTCCTTTGCTTTATGAAATCCACTTCTAGTCAAGTAGAAAGGAAACAGATGAGCAGAAGAAAAAAAAAATCCTGTCCACAGCTTCCATTGTGCCATCTATAAAGTGTATGGGTTTTCGTTTCCATTAATGTGGGCCCATCTCCTGGCCCTCTGCCAGCCTCCTACGGAGGCCTCTCACAGAGGAGGGGCAGCAGCCACAAGTCTGACAGGTGCTAGCAGCTTGGCAAGGAAAGGAGAATTCTTTTCCTGGTGTCTTTTAATCTCTCCTGAAGGGTGATTTCAATAGTCTTTGGTCTGTAGGGGATCACAAGCTCCCCAAAGGCCTTCAGCGAGGGCAGTTTCTGGCAAAGGAGCTTTTGCTCAGGATGCTTGCCTTCCCTCTGGTCTCACAAAGCCAGCATCCTGCCTTGAGGAGCTGGGGTAGGGATTAGAGAGGTTCATTCAGGCTGGTGGAGCACTGATGAGTTTGTCAGGCAGGCTGGAATTTGCAGCCTAACTCTAGTGTCAATGTTGATTCATGAATCCTTTTATTGACTCTCCCAAGTAATTCTTGTGCCCTACAGACCTCATTGCACGTTCTGCAAATGCAGAAACAAGTTAAGCTTTAGCTGCTTATTCTTTTAGTTGAGCCCATGAAAGAGAGCAGGCTACTGGCACTCCACTGTACCTCTTGACACTGTGTTGCGGTGCCAAGCTTTCCTGTTCATTTGCAGGAAGGGAAGACCAGAACTGGAAGAAGTGGGGAGGTTGAGTTCTAGTCTAATCTGGTTCTAATTTTTAGGTACTCATTGTTGTATTTTTTATGACTTCTGCCAGCTTGCCTGTGTGAGGCTCTCCAGCCCATCCTTCAAGATGCCAGGGCCAGAATCCAGATTTGTGTCTCCACAGGGAATACAAAGACCTTCCCCCAAGACCCTGAGTGTAGCACCCAGGTCCTCTGAAAAACAAGAGCACTTCTCACTGCACTGTTGGCACGGATTACCAAATGTATTTTTGCTGGTGTGCAGTGGCACTATCTAGGCTGTGGGAGGGAATCGCTGTCATCTCTGTGCTGACTGATCACCTACCCAGCAGCCCTGTACAAGGTGGAATTTGTTACAGATCCGGGAAGGAGAGGTTTCCTAAAAGCCTGGTCTTCCTTTTGGGGCTCTTCTTGAGGTGCCAGTGTCCTTTCAGAGAATGACAAGGATAATCAACCAGCTGTTCCAGTCCTGAACTAAACCCATATCCGTCATCCTGAACAGGATTTCAAACATGAAAAGGCACATGCGGACTTTTGCTGAGAGAGGGTGCCCAAGTACTGGCTCCGCCCTTCACGCTGTCACCCAAACAGCAAGCAACACTTGTAATATGCAGAGTCAGGCCTGACTTTCCTGACCTGCAAGGAAGGCAGTAGTCTCATATCTGTGGAGTGTTTTGATCCCCAAGCTCAGTGCACCACAATAAAAGCAGGTGTCACAGCAGTGTAGGTCTTCCTGGGTGGTACAGCATGTGCGTCAGGTTGTGGCACAGACAACAACATATCTATTGCTCTGATAGGATCTGGGACTGGTGACTATACAGGGCAATTAGCAGAGGCCTGAAGCTGACAGGCTGTCATGTCTATGACAGTCAGTAGTTTTGCCTAGTGAATGGAATCATGTAATGGTTTGGGTTGGAAAGGACCTTAAAGATCATCCAGTTCCAACCCCACTGCCATGGGCAGGGACACCTCCCACCAGACCAGGCTGCCCAAGGGCCCATCCAACCTGGCTTTGAACACCTCCAGGGATGGGGCAGCCACAACCACCCTGGGCAACCTGTGCCAGCACCTCACCACTCTCATGGTAAAGAAATTCTTCCTAATGTCTAATCTAAATCTTCCTCCTTCCAGTTTAAAGCCATCCCCCCTCATCCTATCATTACATGCCCAAAAAGTCTTTCCCCAGCAATTTTGTGTGCCACATTCAGGTACTGGAAGGTCGCTGTAAAATTTCCCCAGAGCCACCTTTTCACCAGGCTGAACAATCTCAACTCTCTCAGCCTGTCCTCATATGGGAGGTGCTCCAGCCCTCTGATCATCTTTGTAGCCCTCCTCTGGACATGTTACAGCAGTTCCATATCCTTCTTATGTTGAGGATTCCAGAACTGGACACAATACTCCAGATGAGGTCTCGCTAGAGAGGAATAGAGGGGCAGAATCAGTTTGCTCGACCTGCTGGCCACGCTGCTTTTGATGCAGCCCAGAATACGGTTGGCCTTCTGGGCTGCGAGCACACATTGTCGGCTCATGTCAAGCTTCTCATCGATCAGCACCCAAAGTCCTTCTCTGCAGGGCTGCTCTCAATCACATCATCCCTCATCCTGTATTGAAACCATGAATTACCCTGACCCAGGCGTAGGACCTTGCACTTGGCCTTGTTGAACCTCATGAGGTTCTCACAGGCCCACTTCTCCAGCTTGTCCAGGTCCTTCTGAATGACATCCCGTCCTTCCAGTGTGGCAACCGCACCACTCAGCTTGGAGTCATTTGCAAACTTGCTGAGGGTGCACTTAATCTCACTGTCTATATCATTGATGAAGATATTAAACAGCAGTGGTCCCACTGAATGTCACCACTTGTCACGCTTTCCATGTGGACATCAAGCTGTTGACCACTGCTCTCTGAATGTGACCATTCAACGAATTCCTTACCCACCAAACAGTCCACCCATTGAATTCATCTCTCTCCAATTTAAGAAAATTTAAAAAATTAAGGAACAGTCTTCTCTGTCTTCCAGGGCAGATTCTGTATGCAGCTATGCCTTGAGCGCTTTTCTTTAAAAATGAATAGCCTAACTCTGCTTTCCTTTGTTTATTTTTTTCCAGGGGCTTTGCCAGATAAAGGAGACTTGTTTCTGGACCCTGCCATGGATCAGGAACTTGAAAAATTGTAAGTGGGGTTGCCTAAAGTAGAAGGTAAAGCAACAGATTAAGGGTAGTACACTAAGACTTCAGAAGTACTGTCCCTATTCTTTTGTTCTACTATAAAACAATAGAGGAGCTAACAGAGCAGCCTGAGCAGAGAGGGCCTCTTTCTTTGGGGTGCCTTGGTGCACCTAACCTTTCCTTAGAAAGGGCTTCAGAAACAGAGGGGAAAAGTATTCCTCAAACAGGGATCTAGAGGAAGCAGCAGTCTCTAATGAACAGAGAAATTTTGTTTGGATGGTGTAAACTAGGAGTGCTGGAGGACACAGGCTCACCCAAGAAACACCTGTTTAAACAGGAAGAATAATTCACGCAGCAAGTCTGGTAGGTACTAGGGCAAGGTGTTCCTTCTCTGTACCATGAACATCTTTCCATCCCTGTGCTAGTTGTAAGTCCTTCTCCCAGGTTCACTCCAAAACTGCTCTGGTGAAGGTTGGAGAGGACAAGTTAGGCTGCCTAGCACTTGTCTTTTTCTCTTTCAGGGTAGCTCAGGTTTCAGGACTTTCCATCTCCGGTCCCACCAGCTCCACTGGGGACACAGCTAATTTGCCTGTCCGTAACTCACCAAGGGTTAACTCTCCCTGGAAACCTCTACACCATCGGCGAAAAATGGATACCGAGAGTGAAGGTTCCAATGAAGAGACAGACTCCTCTGAAAATTGAAGGTTACGAGGATGGGCACAATTCCCACCTTGGGTTTCTCCAGAACACACTGGAGGAACAGCACTTCCTCCCAAAGCATCTGCTCTGACAATGCTTCTGTCTATGTCACCAGTGTGTCTGCAGCTGTGCCAGTCCCCATTACCAGGTCCACCCATCTCTTCCCAGGAAGAACATTTTTCCTAGCTCCAAATTCGTGTAGGAATAGCCCCTCTGTAGAAGCTATTTCCAGCTGCGTAGTTACACTGCCCTCCACTGGCAGGCAAGACAAACCTGCAGGTGCTAGGTCAGCCTCCACTTGGAAATAGCCGGGTATTCTCTCACCGGGGCTCTCCCTGGCAGTTCAGCAGGTGCTGGAGCAGTGGGAGTGCTCATGCGGGCTGCTTGCCAGCGTTTTGGTGTGTATCTGTGTTCAGACTTGGCCTAGACAATAGAGTGGTTCAACTGCCAGCGGCAGCTCTGTGCTCATACTCCATTATAATTATTCCCAGTAAAGCTGCACCTGCATACGATCAAAGGTAGAAAAATTCCCGAAGCTCCTAGAAAAGAAGGGTGTAGGTATTGCCATGCTATTTTTCTCTGCTTCCTCCTCCATGTGTCCAAGACTTGCCAAAGCAAATATAGCAAATAATCTAGATTGCACTAATTACTGCATGGTGTTGCCTTGCTCCTCTGCTGTACTGTTTCCTTCTGTGAGGCCTCCCACTGCCTCCAACAGCCCATTAAGGTCATTTGGAGAAGCCATCTTTGGGGGAGAGTGAAAAGAAACCTTTATATTTCTCAGCCTAAGGTGGCATGGCTTGCAAACATACAGAGCAGCTGCTGGGCTTGAGGGCAACAGAAGCACTAGAGGAGAAGGAAACAGTTATCAAACGAGTCCTGCTTTTTTTGGTAAATATTGGCATTGTGGCATCGCAGCGTAGCCCTTCCTTACAACTACAAAATGAAATAGCTTCTTGCATCAGTGGCAGTTAATCTGCAGTTTGGCTTCCACAGCCCTGAACACTTTGTCTAGTCCAGCTTCTGTGCCCCAGCTTGACAAGACTAGTCATTTCCTAGCGAACTTTAGTTTCTCTTGTTTCTTTAGGAGCTTCCTTGCTCATGCTGTCCATAAAATGCTGTAGCATGGGCAAGCAAGAGCTGCTAACCCTATAAAGCTTACAGTGTCCTTAAGCTGAGTGGATTCAACCCATGCTGGAGCTATTTTTACATTAATCCCACAACAGCTGCTGAGTCTGTACACAGTCCCACCTGGGGCAGCAGGGTGAGGGGTTATTTATTTATTTTAAGTTATTTTATTTATTAACGTGCTTGCTAACTGCACTTTCTCTCCCAGCCATCAGTGACTGTGACAGCCTGGCAATAAAGCAAGCTGCTCAAGGCCACTGCTGCGTCCAGGTTCTTCTGGGTGGCCTGGCAGCTCCTCAGGGCACTGGCAGAGCAATGGCCCTGTGGGAGTGGTACTAGCGGGCCCCATTCCCCGCTACCCTGGGCAGCACTGCCAGCCCTGGAGTCCCAGCCCCACCGCATGTCCTTATGGTGCAACCATGCCAGGACAGCGGGGTCAAGGCCACAGGCACCCCACCCCTGGCCCTGACCACCTTCCCGCCCCTGCCCAGCGCCCCAGAACAGCAGAACATCCACATTCAGCAGCGGGGCAGGGGAACACGCCTACTCACACCCCAGCCCTGCAAGGCACTCAGCCCTGCCAGCTGAGCAGAAGGGCAAATCCATTTGCAGGGGCTGCTGGCAGAAACTCTGGAGCAAACAGTCCCAGCTTCTCTTTTTGCTAGTATTCTGCATGTAACCAGCTCTTCTCCCACCTCCCTCCTTTTTGTTAGTACCCAGTCCTCAAGAGCATAGTCCAAGGAAGAGAAAAACATGATCTTGTTACAACCAAGAGGGCTGTCCATCTGGGCGCGAGAGCCAAGCTGAACAAGACTAAAATGACAGTCCTCACTCACTGCTGCACTTCAGAAGTTCATACCATGGTGAAGTCAGGCTCACACCTTTGACCTCAGTCCAAAGCTAGGCAACAAAATAACCAGGGATCCAGTAAACCTCTTTACAGTACTTCTTTACCCGGGCCTTTTTTGCAGATGATATAAGTAGAAGCTAAAAAAATAATCTTTGCTTTGTTTGATTTTTTCCCTCTCGCATCCATATATGCTGGTTTACAATACAGTAAAAAGGATTATCCCATGGTAAAAGTCAAACCCTGCAAATACAGTGGACTCCACAGCACCATGGATTGGGAGCACTGAGGAGAACAAAAAAACAGTCATGTCCGTGGGAACCAGGTAACACGATGGTCAGAAAAACAGCATTCCCCTTTCCTCTGTCACTCCGTGAGCTAAGGTATGGGCGAAGGACAGGAGCACTGATGAGGGCAGCCCAAAAGTTCCTGTCATATCTTTTACAGCAGTGAGGTTAACCCTGTAGAAGGCCTGTCTCCACTTGCTAGTAGATAGCAGTGGGTACGAGGGCACACTGAATTTTAATAGAGTAGAATCCAGAAATATTTGGAAAGCATCCTGGGCTCAGCCATGTCCTGACCCTCGCTTACCTTCTCCCCTCCCCACCCACCCCAAACTAAGACGATCCTGCAGAGTTTACTCCAGGAAAAGGTGGCATCAGTGCCTCCTGCTGGCTTCCCTTTGCATTGCAGTCCCTGGGTCATCAATATGAGCCATAACGATCCTGGGGAGGAAACACACCAAGAAACCACGCTGCAACACTTCATGCGAACTCTAGAGACAGGTAACAAGGTCTTGGGGTGTTTGGGATTGGAATGCAGAGGTTACCTTGACAGGACACCATGCAAAAGCAGGAAGTAAAATGCCCATAACTTCTTAAGTTATGCCAGGGATTTGTGGGAAAAGGTATATCTGACATAATGAGGTGTCCCTTGTCTAGCAGGAGAAAAAGGCTGGCCAAGTAGCTTTCAATGGCCACCTGGAATTGCTGAGCTATTGTAGTGTAGTCATTGGCTACAAAAGACAGGTCTCTGCCTGGGACTTCCCATGTAATTTGAGAAGACAATTCCAGTAGAAGACAGGCTATGGTGCAAATCCCTAAGCATAACAATAGCCTGTCTGAAAGTTCCATAGTGTAACCTCACCTGGAGGGAGTTCATCACTCCATTGGCTAGGACAGCCATCTTGCCAGCAACTGATTTCACTCCTTGCTTGAACTGTGCAATGTCGGCGGCAGGCAGGACATTTCCAATTGACACACCACCTATGAGAATCAGCAGGAGTTAGGCTGGAGTCTCCCAGCTCGAGAGAGCACCCCAATCACCTCTCCAGTCTCACCCTCTTCTCCAGCCCACTGAGTGCTAACCTGAGTGCGCATTCTCAGCCTCTCCAAACAGGTCTGCAGAACTGATGGCGCTGCTGCCTGAGAGCTGCTGCAGTCGGGATCTGGCTTCATACTGCAGCAGAAAACAAAACAGTATGGTTATAAAGGAAGAGAACAAAGGACCTGAGAAACAGGAGGAGATAAAGCCAGAGCTGTACCAGCTTAAGCACTGCAGGATGCATCTACCTCAGCATCTGCCTCCCGCCCGAAGAACATATCTGATGAGATAGCTTTAGCCCCTGCAAACTTCTGCCGAGCTTCATTAGATTCCACAACGGATGTCCTGTTCTCCGTTTCCCGCCTACTGGTGGGTCTGAGGAAACAGAGAGGAGACCTCTAAGCTTAAGCTCACCAACACAGAAAAGGAGCAGACTTCTCTCTCAGACCCCATCTGATCCATGGAAAGCTACAAATCCTCAAGTGCTAGCTGCCCAACTGAGGACAGCCACCACTTGATGACCATAAAGGCTGTACCAAACAGGGACACAGCAGACAAAGATGTGCCCAATCCTCCTTCACTGAAGGCTCTTTTTCCTGGGCTTGTCCATGCAGGTTATCTTCTGCAGCACAAGGCTCCCATCATAATACAGCAGCATCTTTCCCCACAGCTTCTAGCCCTATCCCTTTGTCCCACAGACAAGATAAGTGCAGTAGCAGTGGCAGGCACTTTACCTCTCTGAAACTGGCTGAATACTGGAAATGGTCACCTCAGGTTCCTCTTCTTTGTCCATACCCCATGAAGAGTCCGTTTCCCATCGTGAGCCAAATGCATCTTCAAACGAGAAGGGACTATATTTGTACCTATGTACCAAAGAATAGGTAATTTAGACCAGATACTTAATTCAGGAATAAGCCAAAGACTACACTGAAGCCAAGTCTTACTTGGGAGGTCCAGACGTGAAGCCTCCAGCATCTTCAAACAAGTCCAGTTGGGATCTGGAAGATTTTGCAGCCACTGGTGTCTCCTGCTCAATTACTTGCATCTCAGACATCACTGAGTGTGAAACAGAACTAGCAAAACAAACAGGCAGTCAGGGCCAACGAGTGTGACAGTATCCAGCCCCTACAGTCTTCCTCAAACCTGAATCTGGCCTTTACATGCAGGGCAAGCGCCCCGAGTCTTGACAGAGAACTGTGGGAGGACACCCCCCTTTACGCTAGCTTATTCTGGCTCCCTCAGAAACCCTGAGCTACCTTCTTAAGGGAAGTATTCTGCAGGGGAGTATCTGTCAAGCAGCAGGGCTCTAGGGCTAGGTACTGACAGGCTACACACATCTTTGGAAAAGCTCAAATGAGAACTAAAACCTCTGAACAGACTACTTGTTCCTTCTGGGGCCTGAAGCATTTTCAGACATAGTCCAGTGCATAAGCAGTTTAAATCAGCTCCTTATCTGACAAGAGCAGCAAGCTACTGCCTTCAGGAAACCTTTCCAGATCAGGGTGCTTCCAAGGCAACTGTCTGTCCTATGCCATTCACAGCCAAGTACCTTCTGGACACCAAGCCCATGCCCAGCCTCTCTGCTTGTTCACGCTTCTTCCCTTCAAGGTTCTGAAGTTTCTTCTCTTCCTTCTTCCGATCAAGCTGCAGTTCCTGGTAAGCTAGTCGCATTGAGGTGACTCTAAAGGAAAGATCTGTGGTGGGTACCAGTTTATTACTGTTCCTCCCCCAGTCCATACTGTGGAGGCACAAGTGGGACAGTAACCTTGACGACCCATCAAAACACCTATTTCTACAACAGCTCTACGAAAGCATGTTGACATGTCAGACACGTGGTGTAAATTCTGGGGCTGTTCCATCCAGGGTTAGGAGTTGGACTCAATTATCCTTGTGGGTCCCTTCCAACTCAGGTCATTGTGTGATTCTGTGAAAAATCCCTGTGTAGAAGGTATTGCTTATCTTCCCACCTCACTCCCACGGTGATTCAACTCTTGCTAATCGTGACTGTAAGCAGTGTTACCCCACCACTCCCTAGACTAAATGCCCAATCCAGTTCAGCCTTTGCTTTTTTCAGTCCTATCCAAAAGTCAACAAAACCACAAAATACTTCCATATCTACTCCTTAACATCTTCCAAATGTGCTAATTTGAATAAAATATGGCACTGTAACTTGTGCCCTGCTGTAAAGACTATATTGGCATATAGCTTCTGCTCACCCTATTGCGCTGCATGTTCCAATACTCACATTATGTCGTCCTAGGGTGAACAGCGTTAAACTCACATTACTTCTGCCTTACATGTGTGAGGTATTCAGCCCAAACAGGCACTTACATGGACTCCTCAGCTTGTTTCCTGGACTCCACTGCCTGCTGCTCCCTCAGCTGCTCTGCCACCTGGGCTTGCCGCTCAATCTCACTGAAGCTCTGGCTGCTCACTTTCTGGGCTCCAAGACCTTTTTTTGCACCCAACTTGAAAAATGAAACAAAAAAATTGCAGTTTCTTCACTCTAGATTGTTCATTATAGAAGAAAACCAGAAACTTACTCCTTGCTGCACTGCTCAGGCCTTCAGTCTCCCTGTGCAGTCACAAGATACAGACCCACTACAGATTGCAGCAGCATTCGCTGAAGTGTTAACGCAGCAGTGGCCCATGCCAAGAGATCAGCCACATACACTTCAGACTATAATGAGTAATGATCCAAAGCCTAATTGTTTTTATCCATTAATATACAAGCTATCTTTCAAAATAAGCAGTGATATAATCAAAGCTTATCCTTTCCCAAATGGATCTCTCAGTACACATCTTGGCTAAGGGCAGAAAGGGCCAGGGAAAGGACATTAGTAATATGAGACATCTACCTCCTCTCCATAAAAGAAGATCTCAGACATACCCCTTTCTTGGCAGCTCCTGGCTTCTTCTTTCCAATGAGGGAGGATTTCAGTTCTGCAAACGAAGGGAAGCAGTAAATAAGCAGAAATTAATTAATTTAAGAAGCCAAAATTAGTCGGCAACCCACATGAACATCCACCACAGTCCAGCTGCTGAGCAGTCCAGGGCACACCATGCAGCTTCACATCAGAAACCTGGGTCACTTCACCCAGCCAAGAAAGATGCACTTACAAACTCCACAATTGCAAGGTGGTGGCCTAGAGAAGCATGTCCATCGCTGGGGAAACTAAAGTGAATTAAGACCTTCAAATAGCTCCTCCAGATGTCATGCAGTTGGTAACCCTATCCAGTAAGGATCAGGGTAGATAGACTAGATTTATTCCATACATAAATCCAAGAAAAAGTAGCTTTAGAGTCATATGAAGGGTCAGTGCCTCACCAACGCCTTAGGGACAAAGAAGCAAGAACCCTAAAGTCAAGTTAACATGAACCTTCCCATGACAAAATGGATCTGAACTGCAGCGAGCTGCAAAAAGCAACAGGTTCCCCAACACCTTGCACCAGGAACCTGACATACTGAGGGCATGAAGCATGCCACACTCGTAAAACCAGCCAAGGTACAGCCAAGCAGCAGATGCCTGGGGAAAAGTGTAAGAAAAAAGCAAATAGAGGGACTACTCAGGACATTTTCCCCAGCTTGCAACATGTAGATCCAAAGTCTTTTATCACCCTTGCTGGGCTTTTCTTCCACAGAAGTGTCTCCTTATTTTCTACACCCACACAACTTCTGTCAACCCATACTTTAGATCATTCCTGACAGCCTTTCTTTTATCTTTTCTAATCTTACCTGAAGTTTTTGAAATGGAGGGGTTCAAAACATTCACACTATCCAAGATTGTTTTCAGCTAGCTATTCCTAAATTTCATTTGGGGTTGTTTGCATTTTATATTACTGTCCAGAAATATTAATGACAGAATTAATATAAGAAATGACTATAGGATCCCTTTCCAGAGAAGCAATAGCTGTTTTAGATCCCAGTATGGTACATGTAAGCTTTGGCTCATTGTCTCCCTCAAAGCACAGGAAGCTAAAGCTAGAGTTCAAGGCAGAATCAGAGAAGTGGCAGGCAGAGTTGTCAAAAGCAGCCAGCACAGGCCAGCTGTTAGCCAGTTACCTCTGGCAGGAGCAGGCCCTTGTGTTGATAGATACATGGACATGTCTGAGGAAAAGACATAAAACATGGGGAATCAACAGACGCTTGAGGACACAGACTCTCCACCCAGGATGAGCCCACTGTGGGCTAGGAGCACACTCCCAATAACAAAAGAAGTTCCAGGTAGATGCTCTCTGAGCAGCCAGGACAGAAGTGGTAGGAGAGAATCAGACACAAATCCTTATTACTCAAACTAAAACTGAATTTGCCTCTCCAAAGCTTCTGGGGGAAGAAAAAAAAAAAAAAAGCCAAACCAAAAAAACACAGTCACGTGGCCTTGATCAGCCAAGTTCTAGATATGCAAATGCTAAGTTTTGTCCTAAGCTCAAAAAACGCCATCCCAAAAGCTTGTTTTCAACAGCTTTGAACTCAATCATCCAAAGGAGGAAGAAACATCCAGTAAACTGTGGCTTGGTTTTGGGGTATAGGGAGATCCTCAGTAATGGATCTACAAGAAGATAAGGTCCTTTAGATGTTCCAGAAATTAGCTCATCACTTCCAGCTCCGCTAAACTTATACAGTATATACTTATACAGTAGGTTTAAGAGCAAGACTGATTTGAGAGATAGTGAAAAGTCTTACTTACCTAGAGGAGCTTTAGGAGATGTGCTCAACAAGTCAATAGAGGGACCCTGGCTGGCATCTGTGGGCCCAAAACCAGAAGAGAACATTCAGCACAGAGATTCTCAACCTCCTTTTCAGAGTGCTTGCAGTTCCACTACATCTCTTTAATCTCCTCTGCCTCCACCCCAAACAAGCTAAGTTACAGTATGAAACACCCAATTCCCAAGCACAATGACTTTATGTCTCCACAGAGCAAGTTATTCCCTCTGCAGTATTCTTAACACACTGAAAGCACACACCCTGCAGGCGAATACACAAAGCTGTTGCAAATTACAGCTATGCTCCCAGATTCTTGGTTTTTCCTTGTCATTCATCCTAGAAACAGTTCTTTGCTTTACGCAGACCATTTCCAGACCGACTAAATTTGAGGGATAGAAATTTAAACAGATAATTATGTCTGGAAGCAGGGAAACAGAGCAGCTAACCCCTAGCAGTTTTGTGTGCATTTCAGGAACAGCAGAGAACTCATTCCAAACTCAGCAGCATTTACAGAATTTTGCACTCATTTAACTAAATATCACAGAGCTTCTGCTCCTTCAAGCTTGAACCAAAGGAAAAGCTCAGCCCTTCCAACTGTGGTACAGAAGTGCAAGCTCTTGGAAATGAAGTCAGGTTCTTGGGAAAATGATTCAGCAGGGAACTCACTTGATGCTTCATTGCCCTCTGATGATTTTGCTGCTTTTTCCAACTCCAGGGAAGACTGTGCAGGATTCTGGCTGGCATCCGCTACATCCCAGGCACTGGAAGACTGCAAGGAAATAGTGATTGGCAGAAGATGAATGAACCAAACCACCCTGTATTTACTTCAGGTTTAGTGACCTATGTTCAGTTTTAGGCCAAAGGAAATGTGTTCCAAACTCCAGACTATGCCTTCATTGAAGGCAAGAGAACATCTGGACAAGTTGGCATTGCCTTAGCAGGGGCAAAAATTAAAGGAAAAAAAGGGAAGCTAGGTGAATGGAAGGCAAAGAGGAATGACAGCATAACTCAACAGCAGTATCAGTGTCGGCTACTGGAAAGACCTTTTAGGCTGAGGAGATGAGCTTAAATCTGCAAGTGTCAATGAGCTTCCCCTGGAAAAAAAAATAATCTTGGCTTCCACTGTTTTTATTGCCATACAGCCAATTCTCACACTACTCTATTCACCTGAGAAAGTCCACCTAGCATTGTGCAAACAATTGCCCAAATCCACTTCACACCAAGGTCTATGTGCTGAAAAGCTGACCAATCCAGCAGTTCAAAGTAACAGCCAGTTCTTGCTTTAACTATAAAGAGACTATCCACTAACACAGCACACAAAGCATTTTCCAGAGAGTAGCGAGTAGCTCTCACTATTTCTTGAAGATAAAGATGGTCTCAAAAACAAAGGGCATGGATATTACAGGCCCCATGAGGGAATGTTCAGATCTATGACAATGTCCCACGCTAATGCCTGATTCTTAGTTCTTCCGTGTTACTGCTGAATACGTATACAACTTGAGAGTCCTTCCAGACTAAGTGGGGCTGAACAGCTGGCTACATGAGAGCTGTTAAGGCTGTCTGGTTTAGCCAATTCTCACCTGTGTGTGCTCCATGAAGAAATCAGCATCACTTTTGTCAGGGGAGTGCCCAGGGGCTCCACTCAGTCCATCTATAAGCAGCTGAAGAGAGAAGAGGTGAAAAAAGGAGTTATCCTACAAGATCCAGCATCCAGCACTACACATCTAACAGTACAGACCTGCTCAGACTTACATCAGTGCCGTACTTGGCCATGGCAGCACTTGCCAGCTGCCGGATCTTTTCCCTGTACATCTGGGCAGCTCGACTATTATACTTAGCATTGGCATCTGTGGTAGTACAGCCGTGCTGGCGGAAGAAAGCAGTCTGAAGAGAAAAGAACATTTAGTCTCCTGATTGCCAGATCATACTCAAGCAAGCAAAAAAAGGCAGCTTCCCAAAGACAGGGGATGATATACTAGGCGCACAGCACGAACCAGCCATTCATTGATCAGCTTTCTCCAAGAAGTGTCACTCCAGGTCCCAAAGGCCTAAGAAAACCATCTCTGTCCTCCACAGGAGGATGCTTCTGCATCACAATGCCAAACATGAGCTTTCAAACTGATCAGTGTTACCAACCCCTTTTGTTTAAGAGGACCATACCTCTCATTTATATGAGAAGGAAATGACAGATCTGCACGTCAGAAAGCAATGCATTCAAAGGTCACGGTCTGAATTCCAGGCACACCTGATGAACACCTTCCCTCATTAAACATTTCAGATGAGGTTGGTACCCAGAAAGCCACACAGAGGAAAGAGACAAGAAACAGGATGTAGACTAGCAGGAAGGAAAGCAAGCAAAATGCCTACAGAGGCTCCTCACCGCATTGGCATTGCTGCCCACTTGCATACACCTCAGCTGGAACCAGTTCCAGTTAGAGTCCAACTCTGTGGACCTGCATGAGAACCAATTAATATTAATAACATACAATCATGCCAAATGCAAAAATAAGGTCCTACTAGACTGGTCGGTTATCCCACTACTGTCCCAGAGTACAGGAGGTAAAGGGGGAAAGAACATCTTGGTAAATTTTTTGCTCACCTACGAAATAAATTTGGACTTTTAAAGTGAGGAAAACAACACAGTTTGAGCTTTGCACCAAATAAAAGTCCAAGTTTAGAGGACCTCTCAGTTGTATTGCTTGGTAAGAGTACAGAGCTTGAGCTAGGAAAGCACAGCCAACAACTTTCATTCTACACGTGATCTCACCACAACACGAGAGACGCCTATTCGGCCTGTCCCACAGATTAAGCTAGAACACATGACAAAGCAACTGAGAAAACAAGCGGATAAAGCAACATGACACAACATGCCTCATACCAGTTACTCAGCTTATTTCTGAATAAATAAAGATCACAGTTCTCTCACTTAAAATGCAAACTTTTACAAGTACTGAAAATAAGAACAAATAGGCTGAAAATCCAACACTTATCTTCCCCCCCTCAGGCTGATACAAGAAAAGATTAATTTTCTACACGATGAGAGTGGTGAGGCACTGGCACAGGTTGCCCAGGGAAGCTGTGACAGCCCCTGCCCTAGAGGTGTTCAAGGCCAGGCTGGATGGGGCCTTGGGCAGCCTGATCTGGTGGGACGTGCCCCTGCCCATGGCACGGGGGTTGTAATTGGAAGATCTTTAAAGTTCCTTCCAACTCAAATTATTCTCTGTTTCTACGATTCCTCTTTTTGCCTTCCTCAGCGAGGCCTCCTCGCCCAAGGAACCCTTCCACGTCGCTGCTGCGGCACTCCCGGGTTCCACATGAGCACAGATCGCGTTTCTGCAAGGTCAGCGAAATCGACCCGCCCCACGGCGGCGCTCCCAGGGCTCTGCCCGGGCAGGACCGGGAGCCGCCGGCCCCGAGGCGATCGCACCGAAATCCCTCCCCCGCGGCCCCGCGCACCGGATGAAGCTGAGGTGGACTCCGAGGGAGCGGTGGACGCCGGAGCAGTCGATGCACAGGAACACTCCATAGGTGACGCTGGCCCAGCTCGGGTTCTTAGCGCCGCAGTCGAAGCACGCCTGGAGCGGAGGCAGAGGCGCGGCCGGGCTCAGGCGGCGGCACCACGGCCCCTCCGCCACTGCCGCGGCCGGAGCGGCCCCTGACGCCTCCCCGCGGCCCCCCCCGGCCCCGCTACCTTGTTCGCCGGCGCCGCGCGGAGGCGCTTGAAGAGCGCCTGGATCTCCGCCTTGCTGGGCTCAGCCGCCATGTTCTCTCCTTCCCAGGCGCCACCGCGGCAACGGGTGCCGGGTGGGCGCGGGGCCGCGGGGCCACGCCCCGAAACAGGACACGCCCTCAACAACAATCCCCGCCCAATCAGGACACAGCCCCGTCTCCAGGCCACGCCCTTCATCCAGACCACGCCCCCTCATCAATCCCCGCCCAATTAGGACACAGCTCCGTCTCAAGGCCACGCCCACTTATCAGGCCTCTCCCCCTCATCAGGCCACGCCCTTCCTCTAGGCCACGCCTCCCTCGCCGGACCACGCCTCTTCGACAGGCCACTCCTCCATCCGATAACGCCTTCCCAATCAGGACGCAGCTCCGTGTCTAGGCCACGCCCACAACCAAAACACGCCCTCCCTAGGCCACGCCCTCTCATAAGGCCAAGCCCCCGCCACGCCCTATCAGACGATGCCCGTCTATCAGGCCACGGCCCCAGTCCTCCCCCTCACCAGGCCAAGCCCCATCTCTAGGCCATTCCCCAAACCGACCACGTCCACTTTCCCGTCAGGCCATGCCCCTTCTTTACGGCCCATGCCTGCCCCATCATCAGACCACGCCCAATCTATGCTCCTCCTTCTTCCTCTCATGCCCCGCCACTCCCCCTTCTCGCTACGCCACCAGGTCGTGCCCCCTTCGCCGCCATCGCTTCTTCCCGGGCCTTGCGAACTGGGCTGGGTATTCGAGACGCGGACGTTGTCGTCCCCGAGCCAGCTCGGGCTGCTCCGCGCGTTTTTGGTACAAGGAGTGGTTACTGTTACAAAAAGTGGAATAGCTTTGGTTTGAGCTGAAGTAGAGTTAAGTTTCATCTAAATAATTGTGGGTTTTTTGAGAGTCAGTGTCCCTCTGCCAGCGTGTTTTCTTTCAGACACGGTTTTTCCAGAGCCTGTTCACTCTTTGGAGATGAGAACGTCTTGTGTGCAGCGTGGTCTGTGCTGAGCTGACGTGTCTTCACCTGTAATCCCCTCTGTTTGCCGTCTCTCCTGTTCTCAAATGCAAAGTCAGGCAGAGCTGGTGCCAGCTCCAAGTTAGCAAGAATTTTGATTATCTTGAAGTTCATCGTAACATTAAAATAAGTCCTTGGAAAGTAATAGCGTACACATAAGATTTCTGGGAAATTTTATCCACATGCATCTAAGTGGGAAATCTGTTCTGTCCCAGCTCTTGTCTGGCTGCACACGATGGATGGAGATCGCTGTCTTGTGTTGCCCAGACTAGATAAAGTGTGCTCATTTTCTAAAACTCCAGAATGAGTCTTAGAGAGTTTATTTGCTGGCATTTTTGGCGTCACTCCCTCAGCCGTGCCCTGTGGCAGCAGCACCCCTGGGGAGCCCTCCTGGCCCTGCCCTGCTCTGGGCTGCGTGGTAGAGACATGGCTGTAACAGGGGAATAGCGATGGGCAGCAGCTGTCCTTGGTCAGCTGCTCCCTGAGGAAAAGCTCAGGGGAGGTTTAGATTGGATAGCAGGAAAAATTTCTCACTGAAGGATTGGTGAAGCATTGGAACAGGCTGCCCAGGGAAACAGTGGAGTCTCCTTCCCCGGAGGCGTTCAATCAAAAAACATGTAGACGTGGCACTTCGGGACATGGTTTATCAGGCACGGTGGTGTTGGGCTGATTGTGGGACTGGATGATCTGAAAGGTCTTTTCCAGCCGTAAGGATTCTACAATTCTGTGAGTGCTCACAGGTGCCGGCTGCTGCAGCAGCTGGACCTCAGGACACCAGGCCTTGTACACCAGCAGGAGCGAACAGACTTGGAAATTGTTTAGTTAGCTGGAGACTTCCCAAGCAGACCTCTCTAATCTTGTGCAGTAATCAATGCAGCATGAGGCAGTCATCAAGGTCAGAAGTTCAGATGGAAGATGGTGTCAGGGCCTTAAAGTGCTGTATTACCTGTCTTGAGGCATGAGGGAATGGACTAGAAAGTCATTCAGTTATAATTCAAGAAAAATAGGAAGAGACGTGGATGTGCTTTGAACTAAAAGTCAGTGGCAGGTTACCTGCTCTGTGCTTTATAGAAGAAAAAGGAAAAAAGACTGCAGAACGACAGCTATCTCAGAAGGGCAACAACAACAAAAGCCAATCAGTACTGTGGGATTACTGGGATGGAATAGATTGCTATTTCCTTACCTCTAGAAGGAGATCGCTCTGTAGCACCAGCTTGTCATAAAAAGAAATTGTTAAATGTGCTAATGTCTGGACAAGATGACTTCCTTTTTAAGTATGAAGGCTTTTCTTTCACTCATTTCTGTTTTTCACAGCTACACAAGGCAGATTGTAGGATCCATTGCAATGAGAACCTAGGACCCCATGATCTTAGTAAGATCCATAAAGTCTTGAGACATAGAGATTCAATTAAAAACAATTTAGTTGTTGGGGGAGGAAGCCTGTAGAAAACCTCTGCAAGGTTTAGCAGGGATATAAAATCTTGTGTTCTGGGAGTCAGCAAAGCTCAGCCCACATGGTCAGGGTGAGACCTGATATGGGTGGCACGTTGCCCTGCAGTAAGATGAGAGGCTTCAAACTGGCACATCTGATTTGAGCTACTCCAAGACGAGTTTCTGAACTGTGAAGCCTAATCCAGCCTGCCAGGGCTCATTATTGACAGTAGTCTGGTCTTAAGTAGCTCCTAGTGTCTGTTGTTCTTTTGGTGCTGCCTTAATTGTGTAATCCCAGGAATGACCATATAGGCACAACAGTGTTGGGGGGATCCACGCAGGTAAAAGTAACTGATATTTTTTTTCCTCACAGCTATTTTTAAAGCAGTTGAGTTCTCTGATCTCATTCACAGTGCAGCTGTCCTGGCAGTCATACCAGAAGAGCTGGTGTCGAGGAGCGGTAAGGGCTGGCTGCACCCTCAGAGAAGGAGAGCTGCAGGAGAGGCATTCCCAAGGCCAGCAGTCCTGGGTCTTCATCAGCTGTGGTCCATCCCTACAGTATCCAAGCAGGGCAGGCCCAGGTTTGGCCAAGAACTGAGGTAACCAGGCAAGCACACGGTGAGGAGGCAGTCTGCAAGTGAAGCTGGGAAAGCAATCTACAGGTCACAATCGGGCCCAGTGATCATCAGGCACGTCTATGGCGGCAAAGCAAGGCAAGGCAAGGCACATCTGAGGCCCAGCTGGTAAGCCAGTCTACAGGGCACAATAAGCAAGGCATAGCTAGAGACCACCACTCTTCCAGTTTAGCTCAGACAGGAAGTAATAGATGCAGGCTGAGCTTAAATGAAAACACACGCACCCCCACACCCATACCCATGAGCAGGGTTTGTGGGTAGAGGATTCAGGTGAGGCTGCTGAGGACAATCAAGGCCTGTTAAGTGTCCTCAGGGCCCTAAGGACTGAAGCTTGGCAGAAGAAAGGGAAAGGGAGTCTGTGGTAGCAGGGTGGAAGCACTTCAGGGCTGTTCAAGCAGTCTCAACGTGAGTTGCTTGCTCCTGTCTTGTCACTATCTGTTGTGCTGTGCTACTCCTCTCCTCTGCAGGCTTTGTTCTCACTAGGTCTGTGTTTGGCTGTGTGGTGGAGATACTGTGTGAGGGTTAGGAGGGATAGAGTCTGTTAATACTGGCATTACCCCAGCTGGGGCTCATGAGAGAAACAGCATGTCCAGGTGGGGACAAGTCAGCCTCAGAGGCCAGCAGGCCAGTGTCACGCTTTGCCTCTGCCTGTCTGTGCCTAGGAGAGATGGGGCAATACAGTGCAAGCTCCTCTTCTCCGTGGAGGGTGCACAGTTTTTATTCACCATGCTGTCCTAGGAAGCCTTGCTTCAGTGAGGTCACTCAAGCTTCTCTACCTCAGCTGGGTCCCTTGCAGGCCTTCCAGTCTATGCTAGTTGCTCCAAGTCCTGGCAAGGCTGCTGATCCTGACCATCAGTTTTACATAATAGCAGCAGGAAGAGCATACTGCTGGCCTGAGAAATAGCCAGCTTCTTTTTGTTGTCTTTGTTGGTACAGGAAAGACCTCCTGCTGCTGGCTGTTCCCTGCGAGCGCATGCTATCACTGCACAGTTCTTGCTATTTCCTGCATCTCGTGCTTTGGTGCTGAATTTCTGAGCTCCAAGCTGGCAGACTGCATTTTGGCCCTCATCTTCCCTGCCCATTGATAACGCATCTGATGTCTACCCCTTTCCTCCTGATTGCTGTGACACCAGACCCCGAGCCCAATGTAGCCTCCTAATCAGAGACTGCCTTGCTGTTACCCACCTCTCTCAGTAAAACATAGCCTTAAGAATCGTCTAGGAGAGCAAAGGATGGTGAGCAGGCTTGTTCGTGGAATCTGCTGTACGCTGGGACACATTTGCAGTACTGAAGTTTTGTTGTCTGAGGACATGAGGTTATTGTGAAAGAGAGCTGGAGAGGCTTGGGAGTGAAGTCCTGTGATGGGGATAAAACCTGCACTGCATTTGCAGGTCTGAGCCAAAGGGAAGAGAAATTGCTTCCGAGTGTCTCTTCAGAAGCAAGGTGGCAGAGGGGAAGAGGGACTGTGCTGTCTTGTCATTACCCAGCAAAAAACATGAGTGAAAGGACTGTGCAGGAGAGGAATGAGTGGCTGAGTCCTGCTCTCCTTCTCAGGTGCATTGGCCTCTCACGCTTTTGCTGAACAAGATTAGGGAAGGGGGACAGCAAATTCAGTAAACTATCTGAAAAATAACTGGGAGATACATTTCCCATGGATCAAAGTGTGAGTGGTGGGGTACTGGGAATCTACAATGACGTCTTGGGGAGAGGAGCAATTCCTAGCACAAGTGTATTACCTATTTTCGCCTGTTCTGCCAAGCAGTTTGCAGTTTGCAGACACTAACTAATCCGGATGTTTCCCAGTGGGGATAGCCAGTAACCCTGAGAGAAAGCTCTGCTCAGTATTTCAGAGTAGCCTGGCAGTTTTCACTAGTGGAAGGAGCAAGCATATCCACAGGTGGAGGGGAGGAGGAAAGGAGATTCAGATAGAAAGCATTTTCCCTCTCACTAGAACAAGGGACAGGTTCTCAGCATGTATGTCCCTTCCTGGAGTGTGTAAGATGCTCCCAATTTCCTGTGGTTTCAGAGATCGTATAGAAAACTTTTCCTTGGGTTGGGTTAGGTTTCTGTCAGGTCAGCAAGCTGCCCTGCATTCCCATAAGGCCCATAGCTGCCTCCCTAAGAAAAAGTGGAGCACCAAGGCAGGCAGCCACATCACACATGGACTCCGTGCAATGCTTCCAGCAAGATCTGAGATAAGGAGCTAATACGTGCAGAGTGAATATTTTGTTCAGGTTTACAACTTACACCATTGTACTGCAGTCTTACAAATGTTGTGGTTTGGAGAAAAGCCAGCAAAGGTAGAAGGAGCACACAAATTAAGGAACACAATGGATGGGTAACTCGTGAGATACTGAGGGGCACAGTCATGGCTAGCTTGGTGCAGTTTGGGGTTGTGTTGCAGCAGAAAGTCTGGTTCTGCTGCACATACTGTCCCTTGCATCCTCTCTGGCAAGTGGCAGCCATGGGCTGAGTTGAATCCTTAGCCTGGTCAAATGCTGATTGTCATTGCATTGCTGAAGTAATCTTATGTGAAGATTTTGTGATTTTTAGAACTAAAATGTAGGAGTAGCTTGAATGATAACTTTTAGCTAGCCTTTGCCTGGATACTTATGCTTAAGTAAGGACTTTTAGCAAGGCTGCAGTTAGAAAGAATGGGAAATAACATGACTGTATCTAACTAAGTCACATAATGGGGACTAGTGCGATGATAAGAGAAAAAAGGACCAGCTAGGACCAGATGCAACCTTGAAGAGGAACCCAAGGAGTCTAAGAGCATGTGCAAGAAGGGGAGTTGAAAATTCAACTGTGAGGGAGACCTACAGCCTTCATCCCAAAACCCCTGAAGAAGACCCTCAGAGGGCAAAGTGCATGCGCCAAGAGGAGAAAACTTATGTAAATAAATACTGAAAACTGATTATAGTAGACACACCTATTCCAGGAAAAATAATGAATATGTAATGTGTTTCCCGGAATCTATATGAATATGTATAATTAACCAGTATAAAAATCATGTAACCAGCCTCAATAATTGCACACATATTAGGTGGAGCTATATCCTGTGTGCCTGATGTCACATTAAAGGATACCAGACTTAATCAAATTGGCATTGATGATTGAGTCTGGCTTTTCACAACATCAGGAACATGCCTGAAGCAAAAGACAGTGACTCTTGAAAGCAGGGCAGGATGAGCTAAGGAAAAGACAAGGTAAGCAAGGCAAGATGAAAAAGATGTTGATTTACTATGAAGCTCTTTTGAAAACTGAGTGCAGGCACCACTGTCAAACAAGTTATTATAAGGGGGTTGGGTGCAGAGGGAGTAGGCAGCAGTGCTTCATCTTCACAAGTGGTCACAATATGTAGAGGGGATGCAGGGCCACTGGTGAGACCAACATCCTTTGGAACTGTGTGGCACCTGCAGGGAAGCACTCGAGAATTTGAGAGAAAGGGCTAATGTGGTCACAGCTGGGGGCTGTGACTGTTTAGGTGTCAGCCTCCTGCCGAAAGCAGGAACAATAGAATCAGGAAGGAAAGAGGTAGTGAAGACAAAGGGGGAGAGTGCACGACCTGGAAGAACACTTCCAGCTTGTGGGATAGAAAGGAAGCATAGGGAGGAAGGGACCACAGATTTGTAAATAGCTGGACCCAATGAAAGCACTGAGACTGAAGAGAGATTATGGGCCCCTACACTAAGGGGGAAGAGGTCCTGACCGCCACCACACTGCTTGTCTAGAAAGCAAGTCTCAAGCTGCAGCTGTAATTGACTTAAGCTGAGACTGACAAACCAGGAACCTCTGCAAGAAGAGTTGCTGGATAATGAAAAACAGGAATCGGTAAAATGGATGCTCTGAGTGCAGCTGAAGTGATTTGACCTGAAATTTTGTTTGTAGATGTTCACTGGAGCCATGGTGCTTAGGCAAGATGTTTCAACAGAAAAACAGCCTATTTATTCCAGTGACGGAGCCCACCCTATTGCCCCCTCCTCCCCTGCCCCCCCTCTTTCAGCAAAGATTTATTCTTCTTCTCCAGAAACATCATATTCTTGTTCATAGTCATGTTCATATTCATGCTCTTTGATATTCTAAGAACCTAAGTAGCTTGGTAAGAAGCCTCAGTCCCTTGTAATGCCCGAGTTTTCCAGGTCCTTGTAGCCTGGTCCTGGGCAGTGGTGCAATGCTTGGCTGCAACTTTTTTTTTGTTTCTTATTTTTCTTTTGTGCCAGGTCCCTCTGAAGACACTTTGCCCCATATCATGCGGCCTAACTATTCTCCCTTGTTTTGCTGAACCTTTCCCGCCAGCCTGTAGTGTTTTTTCCAACCACTTTTCCATGGGTCAAGATGCAAGCTTGTGGCACAGGCTTTCTCTCAGGTTCTTCCCCACGACCAGTCTGCAGCCACACTCCGTGCAGTTACCCCATAAGTGATAACCTACTGGTCTGAGTGAAGCGTTTGAGGCCATTTTAGTGTCAGTACCAGCTTTCTTTACTAGCAGAGGGGAATTTTGCAGCAAGGAGCTGCAGCTCTGGAAAGGCAACTGAAGCAGCCTCAGTTCACGCACATCCTGCACTTCAGTCAGGGAGAACCTGCCTGCAATAGGAAAGCTGAGCTCCACAGCCTTGGGCTGGATGTGCAGAAAGGGAGGAGCAAAGGGAAGGCAGGACAGTTCGTAACAGCTCTGAGGTGCCTCTGCAGGATTGTCACATACTCGCACCTGCATCAGTGCTTGGAGCGAAGCAAACCAGCCACAACGACATAGGATAGAGAAGTCAGAGGGAAAGTAAACTGCAGCACCAATGACTTCAAGTGCCATGCAGGGCTGTGGGAGAGCCACCAAGAGGTATCTGCTAACCACAGCTCTCAGCTGCCATCACAGGGCACAGCTGTCCTGTGGGCTCTGCCACCCAGATTTGCCTACAGGGCAGAAACATCATTAATAGGTTGAGCAAGCTCAGCAGCTGCTTTGGGAAATGGGTGTGATCTGTCATAGAGAATCTTTAACTTCCTCTTCCTAGAAAATTCATGATCAACAGGAAATCCAGACTTTGTGTGATGCTTTAGAAATTCTTTCCCACAAAGATGTCAGAACCAAATTAATTATCTGCCAACCACAGATGTACAAGCTTTCCACAAGGAGTGGCTTTATTAAAAAAATAAAATATGACTAGATAATGGTTTTGCTGTGTTGCCCATCAGGCACAGAGACACATCTGTATGTTTTTACAGGAGCCATAGGGGAAGAACGGGCTTTGCTGGCCTCCTGGAGTTCAGGCACAGCAATTAATTCCTGCGTACAGCTCTCAGTTCACACACAAAACTTTTTGGCATGGCATGGATAACAAGTTTCAACTAGAGCCCTTGTGGTTAACAAACCCTCATTTGCTTCTATGGAAAAGTAAGTCTCCAGGCAGAGCTATTAGTTTAATACAAGACCATTAGATGTGTTTGAGTTTGTTGTTTGTTGTGTTTGGGTTTTTTTTTCACCCCTCCAGCTGTGGGGTTTTTTTACTACACAGGCTCTCTTTTACTAATCCATCTGGTTTTGGGTAGCCAGGACTAAGTGCCATACCAAAATTTATTAGGTACAGTCCAGCCAAGCAATTTTTCATTCTTAATGTCTTGTCTCCTGTCCATTACTTCAGTTCTTGGCAGGAATTTCTGATGTGCAAACATTCCTTCAGGGGACTTGTTCACCTAAGCTGCAGTATGTCAGTATTTCTCGAAACCTTCAAGCAGCCCATGATGATCAGGTGGTCATGTTTTCCTAGGACAAACAAGTCTGTTCAGACTTTGTCCTGTGGAATTTCAGATTGTTTGTACTGTAATCAAAGGTCCTGTCCACTGGACATTTCTCTCCTCATAGCAGGTTCTGGCCACACCTAACTCCATCCCTAATTATAGCCTGAACTCAGAAGAACTTTCTGACCTTACATGAAAGGTTGGCATCGCTGTTTGAAGATATCCAAGCTAACGAGGTAAATTTCAATATTCATTATAGCACATCTCAGGTCATTTTATCCCCAGCCATTTTTGTCTGTGCTATCTCACAAGCTGGGCAGGCGCACTTCACATTCATGCGTGTTAGGACAAAGTAGCAACAAATCATTCAGTTGTGGGTCAGCAAGTGGAATGCTTGCAATTACTATTACAACAGGGACAATACTTTACCTGGGACACAGTACTGAAAGCAGATACTAGATCTTTAAGTAAATCCAAGTGTTTATACACCAACCTCTAATTACATGGCACAAGCTTATAGGTTTCTTCAAATATCAGACGTAGAATAATAGGTAAATTCATAGCTAAATCTAGTAATTTTTAATGTCCATTGCTTAAATATTTAATTATCTTTTGGTAATACTGTCTCTTTCCTTGAGAATTGAGATTACTGATTCCAAACAAAATGCTTTAGCCTTTTTCTTTTGGTTTGCACCACTCTCAGTCCATTCAGGGAGTACTGTGCTAGGGATACTTTGAGCAAGACCTTTTAACCACTCATGCATTTCTGTGGTCTCACAAAAGCACTGAATAGCATTGTTCTCAGAGCTCTTTGTCCATGGCAGACTACATTTCAAGGCACCCAGTGTGCTGTCAGTGGTTAATTTCTGCTCTGTGTGACAAGCAGGTAACAAGACATCTGTGATAATCTCCCATAAGTTAACAGTGTTTGAATCTGTCCTTTCCCCACCTCCTTTTCAGTCTACCTTTGTTAAATGTGCATTTTTGGTTCACTAGCTGTCATTAAGATTGTGCAGTCATTTAATCCTAGATGCTCACCTACAACTTCAGACTATGTGTATCACCCCTTTTCCAAACAGTTCACCCTGCTGTGGTTGGTGGAGGCTTGACTGAGTTTTATGAGCCTGACTTAACCAAGTTCTTCACATGTGCTAACCCAGAAACAAAATTTCACTACAGAAGGCTACTGCAAACTCACAATGTGTTTCAACGCCCCTTTCAAGTGCAGATGTAGCAAACAGCTTTTAAACTATTGTTTATTTTTTCCCCCCAAAAAAAGTATGGCTTTTCCTTTTCTGTTCCCTCAAGTTCTTGGGCTTATCACATACAGAACATGCCCATCAGTCCTCATGTCTGAATACACAGAACTAGGATCACGACCTCACTTTGTCTCAGCAGCCTCAGGGGCTTGAAGGGGCAGAAAGACAGGCCAGAAAGACAGGCCAGATGAAGATGTTTGATAGGTCCTCCCTGTTAAATGGTACTCATCAACTGGGCATAAGCCTCACTGCAGCAGTTCAGGACCAAAAGAAGAATAATCCCTCTACAGCTAATGTCATGCCAGCCACCAGGTAGCTTTCACACTCTGCCACCCTTCATCACAATGCAGGGGTCTCTGGCAAAGCAGGGAGTGCACTTCTAGCATGTATAAATCAAGAATATACAGGAGAAGGAAAAAGAGCATCTCTGCTGTACACTCAGTGTTCATGGAGAGAGGTATAGGCAAAATGATCTAGAAGCATATTAAAAATCCCAACAGGTATTAGTAAATTTAGGAGTCCAAAGCAGAACAGCGCTGGAATGTGGCTGCCTCTTCATTAATACCAGTCTTCAGTGTGTGGCAAGGACCCTTCTAGCTCAGGGAACACTGAGTCAACTCTAACTCACTGCAAGATAGTTCTGTTCACAACTTGTTAACCTGAACAGCCACACCATGCAGGACAGAAGCCTCTGTCTCCTGTCCCCAAGCTGCACTATAATAAATGTGAGGGCAGTAGAAGAGACGTCTAGGTTACTGAAGCTGTATCACTTATACCAGCTGCCTTACCAGGGGAGCCAACAAGCCTGCAGATGAAGGATACTGAAGACTTCCGAGAGAAGTGGGACAATAAATATAAATTCTGCCAGTCAGCTTGATTGAGCCAAAAAGTGGAAGCAATTCTAGAAGCTGGCACATCCAAAGTTCCTTGAACAGGAAGCTTGGGGGCAGGGCAGACCCTATCACCCTATGAATGCATATGCATTGAAGCCAAGAAAGGATCCTTTTTCTCTTCTGAAGAGTTGCATGTGTCATTCATCTCCCTTCACTGACTGTAAATCAAGAGGATCTGTTCCCTTCTGCACTCCTATAGTGCTCACAGTCAGAGAAGATCTTACTCAACCTTGTTTATTTATTAGAAAATCCCTACAATTCTACGCATTTAAAATGAAGCATTAGTTATATGGAATACGTGCTCTCAAAGTCCAGAAATTGCTGGATATCCTGCAAAGGTGGACTGGGACCAGCAGTGACCCAGTGACCTCTGCATGAGATACTGGTATGGCTGTGAGACACTAGCAGGGCAGCAGCAATCATGATCCAACCTTCTCAACATAGTTAGCAGGATAGAGTCCAACTTGGCCACTGAGAAGTCGGCCCTTGCACCAGCCCTGCTCATCTTCTTCACTAATCTTCAGTAGTTCTTCACCTAGAAGTAAAAACAGTCATTAGGAAGCACCCTTGGAAAAGGCGGCATGACATTTTTCCCCTGCCTCAAAGGAGTTAATAAAAAGCAAGACCTATTGGTCTTAATTACCACACTTCTATCCTCTTATTGCACTGTTTCATACTGCACAGTTTAACTGAAGCCAGAGTTACTGACTCTTTGGTATCTGTGCTCAATACCATCCCCAAGAAACTCCGAGACAAACCATCACTTCTGCTGTTCAACATCAGAAATTTTTGTGCCTTGTATTTCGGCCAGCTTTCTACTCCCCAGAGAAACATGCTTACCAGCTAGACAGATCAGAAGGATCTCAGATTTATTTTTCTTAGTGGCTTCTCTGTAGCAGGCAGGAAGGAAATGTAAGAGGCTACTAAGATCTAGCTGTTATGACCCAAAATGGCTATTCCATGATGGAGCATCTGGTTTGGCCAGCAAGGCATGGAATCAACTCATTTCTCAGACTATGACCAGGAAAGGCTTTTAACCTTCCCACACTTACTTTGGGAAAGGACAAAAAAGTCCCCTTCTCCACCAGCAGAAAGTGGTCAGGAAGGTCTGACTGCATCAATAAGTATGTCCCACATTAACAGAGGCTCAGAAATAAGTCATCTGCTGCTAAGCTTAAGCCCTACTGATGCACGCTGCTCAAAAAGGGGATGACTAAAGCTAACCAGTCATGCCTCATTATATCTGCTAGGCAGAAAGAGCAGA
Organism: Cuculus canorus; assembly: GCF_017976375.1. Lineage (NCBI taxonomy): Eukaryota > Metazoa > Chordata > Aves > Cuculiformes > Cuculidae > Cuculus > Cuculus canorus. The sequence goes on from NC_071405.1 coordinate 51,882,186, forward strand.
GTCACTTTCTAGAGCATCCATAGCGTTTTCAGGCAACAAGTTAGTATTAGAAGGTTTACTAGTATGGTAACACTGCAGCATAGATATTGGCCTCAGGCACAAGCTCCTGCTACCAACAGATTTCAGTGCCTTCTTAAAAGAGGTGTTTTGGAAGGGTATAGCACAGCAATACCATGTAAGACTCAAACCAAGCAAGATTAGAGACACTCTCAAGATCCAGATGTCCTCCTGGAGTTGGAGAACATGGTACATGCAAACTAAATTTAACTGAAGGAAGAAAATAGGAAGGATCCATTTGCTACAGCATTCTCTCTCACTCAATCCTCTGCTGGAGCCAGGATCTCCACTCTCAAGATACCTATTTTAAGCAACAGTTTGCATAGCTGGTTTTTGCCGTCTGAACTCTGCTTTAAGTAGTGCATGTGAGTCAACTGAGCTTTCTCCCAAGGCATATATGTCTTCAGGTTACTTCAAAGGACAATCCAGACCATTTATATAATTTTTGTATCAATGGCACAGGGAGGAGCATTTCATCAAGTCTCAAGATACACTGCAGAATAAATGCCTTTAAGGGGCAGCAGGAAGGATCTGTTTTAGCAGTAGAGGTCTGCTCCACCTACACTGTGACTGAGGCTTAAGCAGTCTCTTTTTACATGGCCTCACTGTCTGTCGTCTAGAAGAGGTTGGACTGCCCAGCGCATCATCCACCTCACAGGAGCTGGCAATGGGTCAGGCCAGGAGGAGAAGAATAAGTTTTCAGGGGGGACATCCAATTCTTAAGAGTGTTTCAATCATTCAGTCAGCCCAAGTAGGGACAGCAAAAGGTTAGTAAGAGATTAGTGCTTCTGTACCTGCTTTAAAGCTCAGCTCATCAGCCTCCTGTCCTGTGTAATCATACAGCGCTCGTACCCGTACACCTGGTACCTTTATGTCCTCCTCGTGCCCGTTGGCATCCAGGCACTTCTTGGGAGTGTCCTCATCTGACCACTCCGAAATGTCTTCCTTCCCTCCGCTTTGTAAGTAGAAGGAGAGGGGAACAACATGGTTGTTAGTAGACTTATCTCTCACCCAACTCCTTTTGAATCGCGCAGCTCCCTGATTCCCGCTGACACTGCAATGCTATAGAACAAGGTGCAAGAGGCCCAACAGCCAAGTGAGGGTGAACAGGGAGGAAAGATCCCAGGAGATACTACATTTCGTTGAAAGCATCCCAGCATTAGAGCCTGGAGGGTAACTAATTCTTATAACTAATTCTCAAAGTATTTTCACACATGCACAGTCTTCATGACCTCATCCCACTGTAGCAGACCTTCTCATCCAAGAAAGGCTGGTCCTAATGCGAGCTCAGCCATGTCCAGAGTTATTCCAGCCAAGAATAAAATAGACAGGAAAAGTCATGTCTCCCATCCCAAAAAGACATGTCTAGAATGCTGTTTTCCAAGTCAGGAATAAGAGCAGAGAGGAGAAGTAGCAGAGGACAGGCACCTGGAACCCAAACACCCCTGAAGAGGCTGTGTTCCATACTAACTTCACATGAGTGGGTGCCCTCAGGCTGTCATAGAAGATGCTGTTGTGCTCCTCTTGATAGGAGAACCTGTAGATTGGCAAATAGAGCCCCTGAATCCAATAGACTGTGAAATACAGTAGCGGCCTTGAGACATCTCTATATCCCTGTTCTTTTCTGCCCAGTTCACTTAGGCTAGAGTTCACCTTTTAAAGCAGGATGGCTAGGAGAACTGCAGGACATAAGTCTCTTCAGCCTCTCCCTGTTCTCAAGCTTGCTTCCTAGCAAGGAAAGCAGCTATATCCAGACTTGTCAGGTAGTACATAGCACCAGGGCAAAACAAAACTTGATGGGTACATTTAGGAAATAGTGCAGCTCACTGGCAAAGCTGCCAGTTCAACTCTCCTTGTTCTGTCTAGGATGAAGAGCAATTAGGGAAATGCATGCCAGACTCTCAATCCAGCACTACTCTGACATGGCCAGATCTCACCACTAGAAGGATCTTTACAAGGAAGGCACCTCGTGAGGCAGTACATACTAGACTAATAAAAGCAGCTATCCTAAACCCCACTTTCTTCCTTGTCCTTTCCAGAGTGGTGCGGGCAAGGCCACGGGCAAGATTGTATCCCAGATGTCAACCCTTACCTTTGCCTTGTCTGCAGAGGGGTCTGAGAGACAACACCATCCCGTGCAGGCAAAATGCTGGTCAGTGTGACATCGTCAGCCATTTTGCTACTCTTCTCCTTCTTGGTGATGGGCCGCTGTGTTTCGAGGGACCATTCCTGTTCAGGGTACAGCAATAACACCATCAAGCCTCTCAGACACAAAAGCTCTGTGCATCTTTTCTGACCAAGACAGAAGGACAGAAGACCAAGTTATACTTCAGTTGTGGCTGGGCTGGTCAGCCAGATGGCCTTTCTGGCATAGCAGGCTCACTCCTGTTGAATCCCAAACCGCAAGAGAAGCTGTGACAAAATTATAACAGGAACTTGTCCCAGGGCCTTGAGCACCAACTCATGCTGTTTGACCTTGCAGATGGATGGCTGGAGTATTTGCAACTTGGCAGGATTGCACACAGCCCCTTGGGCACCAAAGAGCTTGCAGCACAATAAAAATTTTCATGGAGCCTAACATCCTGAGCCCACTGAGCAAAGACAAGGTCTTTTTCACACAAGACCAGCAATCCACCAATTTCAGTAGAGCAGCTAAACATTTGGAAACAGTAATGATACACTCCAGAATGCTACATCACCTCAAATTGAGGCCAATTCATCGCCATGCCTGGTCCGTGAGTGTTGCGCCACCACTTCAGGTCCTCCTGGTTGTCCGCAGCCATGATGACTTGGTAGAGATCTCGATACAACGCGTGAAAACTATGACCAGGAACAGACAGAACCATCAGGAACAAATTCCTCAGTAGTTCCCCAAAAGCCAAGTAGGAAGGAAGAGTGTAACCTCATGCATAATTACATAACACCTGAAGTCCTACAAGTTTAAGGATGCTAAAGCAGCCCCCGATCAGGCCTAGGAAAACAGAACCACCCTTACAGAAGGGTCAGCCTGGCAAACAGGACAGGCTTGTTACGTGTGGCTGTGGCTAACGCCTGCAAGCTCTTAGCACAGCTCATCAGATGAGCATTGAAAGAGCCCAGCGTGTTCTTGCACATTAACAGGGAGGTGGCTCAGATTTCCTCCTTCCACCTTAAAGCATAGGAGCACTTTGGCTGCACCTATTTCCCCTCTGTAACCCCTACTTAAGGGCAACTTGGGGGCTTAGAGTTATCTCACAAAAGGTTTTTCTACTCAGGGCAGAATGGGCGCAATAGCTATAGATACTAGAAGGCAGAGCCATATTTCTCAGACCGGAATTACATACAGCAACATGGAGGCATTTCACAGAGTAGAAATACACCCACAGGACAGTACTGGACAGCAGTGGAAGAAGAGGGATTCAGAGACAGAAAGAATCCTATCCAAGGAGCCTGGCACTGTCCAAGCTTAGAGATACCACCACTGGTCAGCCTAAAGGGACCAAATGCCAGTTCTAAGACACACTTGGAAGGGGAAGGAGCAAAACCTGCCTTATGCAAGCAGGCAGATAACTCCCTTTCACAGATACCAGAACTGGCACCCCAGGCTGTCAGACTTCCCTCCTGTGTTAGGACTGGTACCTTTCATTGGTGGAGAGGTTGAGATGCTGGTGCAGATTCAGGAACATCTCCTTAAAGAAGCATAAGCGCTTGCGCTCTGCTTCCTGACAGCCCTCAAACACTTGCTCCATGTCCTCCATGTAGCGGGGATTGTAGCGGTTCAGCTCTTCCAGCATCTTCTCATATTGATCCTTGCACTGTATCAACCCAGGAGAACAGCAATAGTGAGATGCTTTGCCTTGATGACATACCATTGACACTGCCCCTGCTCTGGCTTGGGACTAACAAGTCGTTTTTTTCCCCCCCTGCACTTCTGAACAAAAACACCACACAATGAAATCCCACAGCTAGTATCTCAGTCCATTGCTCTCCTAATATTCCAGGAAGTTTCTTGTTCTTCCTTGCCACCCTCTTCCAGAGAGGACCTTCTGCACTTCCACACTTTTGGGCAGACAAAGCAGCCACTTTTGGTAGCCAAGTCTTCAACTCTGCAGCTCCCACCCCTGCACTAAATCCACCCTTCCCCTGCTTTTATTTATTTATTTATGGATTAGATCTTATCCAACACCAGAGATAGAGAGACCTTAGACTTGCACACTAAAGTCTCAAGTCTAATTCGCTAAAAACTAAAATGGGATCTCACACCTCATTAGAGGCTTCAGTAGGAGCCATTTCACTGAGTGACATTACAACCAGTGCTTTTTCCTCAATGGGTATCTTTGTGACTAACATCCATACAAGACACACTCACCTTCTCAGCCTCCTGAGTGCACTTCTCTACACGCTCCTGCAACTTGCGCAGCTGTTCCTGTGAGACAGATGAGTCTGCCTTGGCATGGTTCTCCCTCGTATGGGCTGTTTTCTCCTCCTTCCGGGCTGCATGATAGTTTTTCTTAGAATTCTCCACCTGTAGGAGAAAGGTGTAGAGAAAAGCCATGATCTTGACCTCATTGATCCTCCTCCATTACTCAGAGAGGGCATGTTAACATTTGTTACAGTCAGCAGTAACTGTTTCAGGACAACATAATAGGAATGCCAATTTGGCATTTAGCAAACCATGCTCCAAAGGGAAGAGGTACTTCCAAATGATCTCTACAGTGCCCACCTGCCATGCAGGAATACAGAGCCTGTTACCAAAGTCTTGCTACATGGGAAGGAAGCTACAAATGCACCAAGAACAAGAGACTACCAAGACATTCCTCTCTCTGGCATTCTGCACGACTCCGGCTAAACCCTGTTTCTTTGCCCAGTGGCTCTCACAATCAGGCAGCCAGCTTGATTGCCCTTAACTCTCCTTCCCCATTTACACTTTGCTCACATCTTTCATCTTTTTCACCCAGGGTTTCTGGGCCTTGCGGAACCCATCCTCTGCCTCCTTTGTCTCCTTGAAGCCTCCAATCATCTGCTTGTGGTAGGCCTCCTTCTGCCAGGCCTTGATCTTATCAGAGTCTTCACCAGCCAGGTGGCTCCGGACAGCTAGATGAATTTCACTCAGTTTGTCTGCAGCTGTCAGGAAAGCATGCCAGGCCTTCTCCAGAGTACCATACTGTGGACCTGCAGGAACAAGCACCAGAGGGGCTCTTACACCTCTTGTCCGCTAAAAGGAATGTAGATTCTTTTCCTCGTACACACATCAATTAGTGTGGAGTCACCTCCTTAACTCTCCCCCATTACACAAGACAGCACTGACTGGTTTCCACACAGTCCCAACAGGCAGCATCTAGACTGGCTGTTACAGCTGACAGAGACAGGCATATCTTTTGGGCAGCCTTAGTGGTCTCAGATGGTGCCTGCTACAAGGTTTCTGCAGAAAATTCTCTTCACAGATCTGACCTGAGACAATACCATTAGTTCGTGGCCGAGACTAAGCTTCTGCTTTGCAGACCAGCGGAGGCATCTGTCCCAGTGTCTCCTGTTACTTTGAGATGCTATCAGTCTGAGCCCACTGCACTAAATCATCGCATTAGTACTTATTCTGACTGGAGAAGAAGTGAGACAGCCAAGCCATCCTTAAAAGGATAGATCTGCAGCTTGATTAAGACTTTGACTGTCCAAGGACTTGCCAAACTATATAAAAAAAAAAATCTGTTTGTTAAGACCAAATCCCTGACAATGCAGAGAACATCTCCACATGAATCAGGAGACTGGCCACAAAACCCCCACACACACAAAAGAAAGACAGCCAAGAAGGTCACCCCCTTCCTGGAGAAAGAAATCCTGTCCTCCGAGGATACAACACACACACATCAGTAAGAGACAGCACATAAGGAAGAGTGCAATGATTGCATCCTGTTCCCAGTCCAACCTGCCAACTTTACCTTTCTCCACATTGGTCCTCCACTTACGGGACCACTCTGTTAGCTGCTGGGCATAGTTCTTCTCTATCTTGGCTCGCTCCTGGAAGCAGGAGATTAAGTCATTGCAGAGTCGGTAGCCATCATCCACACGCTTCACTGTCCGTCTATAGTTTCCAGCCTGAAATTTCACACAAAATGATTATTTATACCATACTGGCTTTCACGTTCCTTCAGAACAGATAGAAGCAGGTCAATCTTTGCATGTGGAGGTAGCACAGGCCCTTCCGAAGCCAGCAGCTCAGTTCAGACTGTCACCTGGCACTCTCAGGCAGGCACAGCAGTAGAGGGAAAAAGATGGGATGCTTTGCTTGCCTCTCTCACAGCTCAGATCAGCATCAGCTGGACAAGGAACTCTCATTCCACAGCATCTGTGGAGGAAAGGGTCACCTCCTCCCTGCAGTAACACTGTGTTACTGAATCTCCACATAGTTCCTCCCTTCCACTCCCCAAGAGCAACATGTCACTCAGGAACCTGAAAGTCAACCCCTTAATTCCACAGGTGGGAGGCAAGAAGACATTCCTTCCTCCTTCACACTCCAATCATCCTTTCTTACCTCCCAGAAACTGCCCCCAGGAGCCTCCCCGCCAGCATCATCTTCTGGTGACATCGCCCCTGTTTTCTTGCAGCAGAGAATTTTTGCAGATTTCTGTTAAGCTGAGAAGAGAGAAAAGTGATTTCTAACACAGCACTGGCCTTTGCAGAGAGCACAGTTCTCCATGACTCTTAGAGCTGGAGGAGCCCACCTTACTGCCCTGCAGGCAAGTACTGGCATCAATGCACCTTCAGCAGCAGATGGTCAGATTCAGCAGAGATGCCCGGGACCAAACCTGCCCCCTTCCTCCCTTCAGACAGATGGCCTCCTCTGTGGGCCTGTAGCACCCTGGGAAAGGATGCTGAAGAAAATATTGCCAAACTTCAGCTACACAGATACTGGAAATGTTTGTGAATCCCCCAAACATCTCTGCAGATATTCCTTTCTTAACCAAGGCCCTCAAGACAGTAGCAAAAGCTACAGAAACTGAGGAAGCTAAAGCTATTCAAAATCTGCCTTGTAAAACTTTAAATAGTTCTTCTGTCAATGTAGATGACTCCAGCTTCCCAGTGTGACTCAGGATTACGGGATTACAACAACTGACTGGAGAAAACAAGGCTGAGCAGTCAGCAGGCAGGCATGTCTTGAATGGGGAGGAGCCCTAAAAGCTGCCCTCCAGCTGAGCTGGGCTTGAGCAGAAATACAGAAACACGCTGGGGCGTACCCTGCCAAATGGCACTGCAGCACACACACCAGTTACCCTGCAGCACTGCTTCCCTAGAAACAGTTCTGTGGGGCTGTTTTCATTACACTTAACTCTCACTGCATTAGGCTCAAAATCTAGGCTAGAAAGTAAAAGGTTCATCTCATCCTCTGTTGTCTCACAACTTTTGCCAATTCCTCTGTACTAGTCTGCACTGACAGTTTGTTCCTGACAGGGTGTGACACTGAATTCCTTGGGGAGAGGTTTAGGGCTGCTCTTGTGTAGGAATGAGACAGGGAGTAACAGGAAAAGGCTCAAGCCCAGTCACTCACACACAACCCACTCCATTCTAGGCAAGCCTGGGTTAATGCAGCAGAGATGTCCTTTGCTGCCACTTCTCCTCTTGCACATTCCTATTTATAAAAAGCTTTCCTCACACCCCAGAGAGGTATCTGCTCATTCTGCCAACCCACAGAGCAGACAGCAGAGAAGATCAGGTCGACTCCAGATCTCCCACCTTCTCAGTGGCATGAACCACACAGTGAAGTACCCCAGCACTGACTGCAGGAATTTCCTATATTTCTTCTGGAAACAGTTTGGCTCTGTTTGTCCAGTCTCATTCCCATGGGGAGTGTCAGGAGTACATTAAAGCTGTCCCTCTGAGTTTCTCCAGAAGGCTGGAAGTGCTGAATTCCAGCCACAGAAGCAAGTTGTTAAATGGGATGTGACACTCAGGTGCATGAACCTTGAAACTTCAGGAACACCTCCACCCATGCCACCAGCTGTCCCTGTCCTCCCTCCCACCATTCCTCAGCAGACTGCAAGGCTATCTCAAGTGCCTCAAGGGCACGCAGCTCTACTCTTGTCCTCAACACCTTCATACCTGAAAGCAGAGACACAGCAGGGGAGCAGTGGGCAACTGGCAAGTACGTCCTAAGCTCTTCAAAATCCGTGGAAAAGCCTGGAGGAGAGAGATGGGTACAGTTAGACACTGCTGCTCCTATGCGGGGATGCTGCCTGTTCCGACGCATTGCAACCCTAGGGATGTCCCCCTTCTGCCAGCTACTAGGAGGGGCACCCTCTGATATAGCAGCTGCAGCCACTGTGCCTCCCGAATTGCCACGTTCCAGCATGTCGGAGAGATGCCAAATCCTCGTGTCACAAGATCTAGCCCAAGAGAAAGCTAAAATAGAAACATTGGGGCGGCATTACAGCACTGTGCGGTAAAGGTAGCATCACACAACAGCTGAGCAAAGGGAACAGCTCAGGCCAGAAAGGCCTATAAAATAAGCACGTTCCTCAGACACTGCACGTGGGGCCGGATCCCCCCCTCACTGCACAGTGTCCGATTTAGCAAACCCCACTGCCTCCATGCACTGCTGTCTGCACTTTTACACATTTCTGGCTTTAGCAGAAAAACAGAAGGACAAACATACACCTTCTCCAGTCTCTTGTTACTAAAGGTGAAAAGGATTTATGTACGAGAGATAGGACCTGATAACTCTACATTTTAAAACAAAAACCCCAAAACTCACAAGAATGCATATTGTGGTCTAGAGGCCTCAAGTCCTTTTAGTAGAAGAGCCCCAAGCACTGCCCTGCCAGCACAGCCTTTTAGTCCCTTGAGTCTGTAGGCCGTCCCCATCACATTCTCAGAAATACCTTATTTTGCCACTGTAGCATCATGACAGTCATCAACTTTCCACAGAGGAAAAGGAAGTAAAAAGCCTGCAGAGGCTAAGGGAAGCGAGGGTAGAAAGAGGCATTTTTATTTACCTCGCATTCACTTCCCTGAAGATGTACTTCAACGTCTGAAGTATATTTAAAAAAAAAAAAAAGATAACCAAAAGAACCTTCTGCTCAGTCACTGACATCCACTCAGCTGAGGCTGGAAGGTTGGAGCAACTGAGAGTTAACACAGCTGAGAGCAGAAAGTGCAAAACCTGGGAGGAAGTGGGATTTTTAGCCAGATATTAGGACAGTTTTGGAGAAGAAGTGAAAGAATGTAGGAAACAGGAAAGCAGACTGGGTTACTGCAAACAGACTAGTGACCTTTGGTGAGGAAGGGGTGGGAGGAAAAGAGTTGGGACACTTCTGCATGATCCAGGTCATTGGTTAAAGAGTTATAGCTCATCATAAACCTTTGAAGACTTTTTAGTGGACCCTAGTAAAAACAGATGACAGTCCTGAAATTGCCAAGATTAAAAAAAAAAATCTTCATTAAGAGCTACGTAAAAATATACTTAAATCTGCCCTGGATCCTTCTTTTCTTTTTCCCGTTTAAGGTATAGATAAATTAAACGTGACATGTGAAGGCTGTATCACTTTTTCCACACCACACCCCCATCCCCATTTTATCAGGAAGCAATGAATCACAAACATGCCTTCCATCTCTGGTTTCCAATTCAGGCTGACTACAGAGTGCTAGAATCTAGGGGCAAACCTGGAAAAATGTTGTGTCAGAGTGCGCTTGCTTGTGTGAGGAACAGTCAAAGGAAAAAAAAAAAAACAAATCCATTCTTACTGCAATTTCCACATTAAGTTTGAGCCATACCTACTTATTTGCTCAGGAGTTACAAACCCAAATTACTTTGGTGAACAGGCTCCGAAATATAATAGTAGCTGTGGATCAGACTAAGGTTCCTCACAGCCACTGTAGACAGCAGCCAAAGCAGACACATACCCTCAATTTGAGAGCACAGCAAGCATACACAATGCCTGCCTGCACGCTCTCCAGGCCTCTAACCATTTCTTGACAGGAACTTCACAAGCTGAATGTGGCACCTATAAATTTAGTAACACTCAATGGATTTCTCTTCCATTAATTTCTCTAATCTGCTTTTTAACCTACATGAGTTTTCATCATCCACAATATCCTGCAGCAAAGTATCACACAGCTTAAGGCTATATTGTAGTCATCACCACAGGAGCTAGGCAGAATGCAATGAAATAGTATAATATTTCTACAGGCTGATCTCCACAACCTGAATTGCAGCCAGCCAAGTACATAGTTCCATAGCGGTTGCATAGACTTTATAGAACTCCAGAAAAAGCTAGCCTGATAGGAGCAAAAAGGTCAAAGAACAAGGAGGACTCTTTTCTGTCAGGCTTTTTCAGGACTCTACATACTCCATGAGCCCATGTCAGTCAGCAGATCAAATTGGATCTGCATGCAGGGAAAGTACTTCAGACCGCACACAGGGGCTGAAGAACAGCTGCTGCTGTCACCCTGTGCCCTAGGAGAGCAAATAGATCGCCACTCCACCCCCTCATGCCTAGTTATTCCCAAAACAGCATGTGTTGTGAGCCACCAAAAGCTCGCTATCAGGGGAAACCTGAATTTGCCAGGAAAAGCAAACAATAGTCACACATGTCAAAGCCTGAAGGCTGTTCTACAGCAAAGCAGAGATGAGAGGGCTACTCTGGGCAGCCTGATACAGCAAGAGCCACCACACGATTCAAGGGGGTTGACTGAGCCTGTACGGTGCAAGCAATATAGCTAGAGTTATACTGGGTCAACTAGAGTTATACGTGGGTCAGCACCACATACAAGACTCTTTCTGATGCCACTGTCACCTCTGTTAAGAGGCGGCTATCCAGAAAATCATATTTGCAGAGCAAAGGAATGTTTATCCCTACATTCCCACCTTCCTCTTTCAGCTATCACAGTTAAGAGCCACTTAAGACCTGACTGCAGCTCCTGCAAGACAAGCTCTCTGAAGGAGGAGGGAGAGAGTGACTACACCTCTATTCAGTTCACACCTCCACAGGATACCGACGAGGGCACTGGACACGGCTGCAGTCAACAACATTCAGCAACATCAGACAGACAAAACAAACCACGTAAATGGGATTTCTGCAGAACTACAACCCTTTCTGCTGGTAGTGCTGAAGAAGGTACTGCCCTCCATCCCCAAACAGCTACTCAATTATGACTAACAAACTTATTTGGCTACATCTGCTGTCAACTCCCAATCAAGTTATCAAAAACCGGCTCCTGGTCTTCAGCTGCAGAAAAGCAGAATTGCTCATGACTGCCTCACTGGCACCGAGTTCCACTCAGGGAAACGCGAGTCACGGCAGAGCTGTTTCCACCTTTAACCATATTGTTCATCTCACCCTTGCTCCAGTCAGTCACACATCTCAGACCACGGGTCCCTGCCCTCTGACCAAAGTATCAAGCTAAAAACTTCCCTTTCAAAATGCGTGAATCTGGCAACACACTACAAGGTATGTCTTTGTATTTCGTGTCTACACGAGTACAACGGGGTCCTGATCCACAAATAACACTTTTAGACTCAATAGTAATAATCACACTTCTTCACTTCAGAAGCCTTTCCCTAAGGCAGGTAAGTCACAGGGATCCTCTTCCCTCTACACCACTCTCATCTTCCAGCCTCCAAATGCCTAAGGCATCACTTCTGTGTACCACACAACTGTCTCCTAAGGCTCCCCGTGAGCAATTGTTTTCCTAACTCTGCCAAGAACAACCTTCTAAACCCCACAAATGTCAAAGGGCTGGTGCCTTCCCCCCGCCCCCGTTAGCTTGCTGTCAGAATGGATCTACAGAGCCAGAAGGTTCCACATGACTCCAGCAGTGCAGTAAACTGGATTGCTGCTGGTACAGCAGTGCTAGGAAGGTTCCTGATGAAGAGAATGAAATGGGGCATGGGACAGGGTGTCCTTTCCAGCCTCACCATCTCTGTAAGTGCACACTCAATAGCTCTGAATCAGTGACTGCAATGATGCCCAGTAACATACTCTCCACTGATAATCACAGGCGTTCGCACCTGCCTGAAGAGGGGACAGTTCTTCTCTACAGCTATAGAGGATGCAAGTAACATGAAGATCCTCCAAAACTTCCCCTAGAGATATTTATCTTATTGCTGAGGTCACACCCTGGGTAGAGTCACCTGACTGGGAAAGGGACTAAGAGCCAGTGTTTCCCAGCCGCTCCCTAAAGACTGAAGCCTGCCAGGGCCGTGTAATGCAGTTTCGAGAAAGCTTTCAGCTATCTTTCCAGCCAAGGAGAAGTCAGAGAGCCATCAGGCAGAACAGTTAACTACACACAAAGGTCACTTCAGCTACATGCAAGCCTGTAACAGAAGCCCATCTCCTTGACAATGAATCTCTAGAGATCATATGGCTGTCCACTAGCAAAATTCTCCATGATTATGCCACAGTAGTAAAATACAGTCAAGATCCTGTTCCACTGAAAAGGGCTGATCTCCCAAGTTTCCATGCTGCTTTACTACTCTTATTCCAGACCACAGCTTCTTTACATTGGTATTCTTCACATTCTGATGAAGCTAATGTACTGAGCACAGATCTCCCTCCATGCGTTACCCCAAGTTGTTTCCAAAACGTTCATTCAGAATTAAATACTGTCCATATTTATTAGCTATTCCCTGTTAGGTTCTCAGAAGCCAAGGCTACAGGACAGGCTTCTACCCACACATTGCTGCTAATCTAAGGGTTAGGATTCCTCACTAACACAGCTTTGCCAGGCAGAAATAGTTTCACCAAGGAAAGGGAAACTCTGCTTTCTTTTCCGATATGAGGTAGGAGATCTCTAGCATTACATGAACACAGCTCTGTCTTGGTTAACACAATGAGTCCATGTTAATGAAGGAATGTAATGGTCTGTGTTAGCGTTTCCCTAGTTGTTCTTCCTATGAAGAATTTTATTATCTCAAATGTCTACAGAGTTAGAGGAGGTGGGAAATTAGCACCAGACTATGGGGTATTAATATTGTAACAGGGCAACAAGCTATGTTCATTTAGTATGTTCAAGATGGTTGCTGGAATGATACTGATATGCATGTTGTGTCTGTCTTTAACAGGCAGCTACAAATAGGAGCAGCAGATAGCTTAAGAAAGTGACAAACATCCAAGCTACCAGGTAAAGCACTACACTAGCCTGCTTTCTCATCCTTGTGAAAACCATAGCCCGTGTTCTACACATCATTCAGTATGCCCACTTCCCAGTTCTCACACTCTCTGGCTTACCCCTCTCTCAGGGCAAGATTTTAACCCATGCAGATGTTGAGAATCTGTAATCTACCGCCCCACTCCCTGAGCCTCTTCATTTGCTTGCTTCCATTCTGGGTACTTCCCAGGATACTTCCTATCCTGCTGCATCAGGCTCTGCAAACAGACACCAAGCTTGCCAGCAAACACATGCAATCTCAGCACTTCCCTTTTAATGAGAAGAGACCTCTAACAACTGGAATAAGTGTTTAAAGCTCCAGCCAAAGCCATTACATCCCTCCTCTGCACTGAATGCAGATAGGTTTTCCAGGATTTAACCTACATTTCACCTGGTCACGGTTTTTTCTGTACTCAGTGACTGGCAAGCAGTCAACAGTCTATCCTGTAACACAGTTGCCTACAACTTAGTAAAGGCAACTCATCACAACAGCAGGCTAAGGCAGACCACCAACTTCCAACTGTGTTCGGAAAAAAAAAGTTATTTCTTTCAGATCCTTTCATGAACAGCAGTGATCAAATACAACAAAATGCCCCAGCCTCATCCAACACTGAGCAAAGAGAAGGGAAATAATGTGGTGGTGGAGAGCAAACTCCTGTACTTCCCCATTAATGGAATATTGTCCTTCTGTAATTGAATCACCTTGCAACCCCCAGAGCAGGGATCAAGTTTACTTGAACGCATTAAGAAACCATAAGGACTGCAATCAATGCAATCCAACAACCTTCAGAGAATCTGTAAGCCAGTTAGCTTCACTCTAACACTGAGCTTCTGGTAGTTTCTTGCTTCACTAGACTGCACAGCATTCAGATGTCTCCAATCAGCCTTCTCTGCCCCTTCCTTCCATTTTCAAGTCTCAGTGGTTTAACACAGCTGCAGTTCTGCAACTTCTGGCTTCACTTTACAAATAGTTGTCTTTTCCATTAGCTGTCTTTGGAGGAAGGGGGAATGGGAGATAAGGGTTGGCAAATATTTTGTCATTCCAAGTGTGTGGAAATCATATGGCAAATGAATTCAAAGCACCGCATGTCTTCATCTCTTGTTGTATCAAACAGGTTTCTGGGTTTACATGGTAAAAGCTTATTTACTACAACTGTTTATTACTTGAATACTTTCCTTCCAAATATTCACACAATGCAGACAAGAACCTGAATGGAGATGATCATCAAGACCTTTCTGAAGTCCATCCAATTCCTTGCACAGTTCCAAGTCCCAAATAAGCCATAGAAGAGAGTACAACCAACTCTCTTAAATAAGAGCTGAATAACATAAGACTGAGTGCTAGGACACTCCCTAGGATAAAGGAGAAGAACAAGGTAAAGGTCACACCCATTGCTTCTGTCTCACGTTGTGGTCAGTCTCTCCACTTCAATGGCAAGGCTCTTTGTTCAGCTTTTGTCACCACAGCTGGGTTTACTCAACCGCTTCCTTGTGGGAAAATCTAGACAACAAAACTGCAACTGCAAGGCAGACTTCAGTACCATATGAACTGGCAGGACTATAGACCAGCTTTTACAGAATCATTTTGCACAGTCTTTAATGGCACCAGGCATGCAAAAAAAAAAAAAAAAAAAAAAAGCAGCATTGTTTGCTCCATGGACTGGAGAGAACATTCAGTAACCTAGATGTCCTTCGTAACATCTCCTGGTTCAAGAAGAGTTTGGCAGATCCTATCACTTTGCAGGTACTCCATTTTTAAAGAATGTCTTTCTGACATAATTCCCAGAGACATACACAGATAACAAGGGTGAAGTCAGGCAGCCATGAAGAACTGGCCTATGCCATAGATATTCATACTTCCTGCATTCTTCTTGAAGTTCATTATCCTGCATGTCATGGAGCAACTTTTATCTGCTTTCATACTATGCACAAAATCTGCTCTTTGGTATCAGTAGTGCCTCTTCAAATTTTTGTATTTCAAGCTGAAGAACAGAACTATTAATACCAATTACTTCATATCCCAGGTATTATCCACAAGACTCCAGAAGAACACAAGCAAATGGGCCAGTCAGTCCAAAGGGCACACATTACAGAATAGATTTTAACTGTTTAGCATCACTGGAATGCCGCTTACTTTCTCAGCCCATTGCCCAAAGCAATCATCTCAGTTTCTGATCCTGAGGACTCAGCCTGGCACGTGAGGAAAGAACACTAGGCAGCTTTTTAAAAATGGAAAGCACAGAGCAATCCAGTGGGCTTTATTGTCCTCCTCTCCGCAATGGCTTTCCGAAGCAGCTCCTATCCCACAGCTCAAAACAATAGGTTTTTCCACTTGCATTGGGGTAGAAGCCTGCTGGAACCAACAGCTGGCTTTCACACAGGTTTCCACAGGTCAGAAGTCCCAGTACAAGGAACAGCTGACTGAAAACACCAAGATGCAAAAATGCATCTCTAGAATCACCCGAGAAGTTAAATATGCTGCATCTTCTCCTAGTCTCCCACAAAAGCTTCGCACCCTTGCCAGAGACAGGCAGCAAGCCTACTTCAAATGTCTACACAGCCACACTGTAGCTGATACAGCTCAGCATATGCAGGAGCAGGACAGGTCTGGCTCAGCAGCAGTGATACTGAGGGAGAGGAGGAAGTTACTGCAAACAGAAAATCACGTATAAACAAATGAAAAGACTGACCACTTCCCCAAGAGCCCAAAAGGCAAGTAACATATTTTCCTGCAAACAGAAGTCACACAGCTTGGGCCAGCTCATAGCACTGACAGGACTGAGAAGGCTGGGGACTTGTTAACATTGTTAGTTGTGGGTTGCCCGCAGCAATTCTAACTCCTCTAGCCTGGAAAAACCTTACTGACAGGTTGCAATAAACAAGAGTCCTACCATAGTCACCTACTAAGAAAGCATAAAATCCCCCACAAGCCTAATGCCTCTGGATCCAGGCCGCCGGTACCATGGTGATCTCTCGCATGCCTCTTCAAACTACAATGTCCAATGACAACCATTAGATTTAACACACAAATTCTGACAATCACAAGTCTGAAGCGCTCTTTCCCATCATGCCATTCACAGCCAAGAGAAACCACTGAAGGCTGAAATATGATTAGGATGCCAGTCACACACACTGCCTTATAGCAGCACCCAGCTTCAGCCCACATTTCAGCTAGAAGGAATGTGAAACTGCTGTACTAGTCACTGAAAAAAAAAAAAAAGCTGGATGATTACAGCAGAAGACGCACCAGGTTCTTCACACTGACATACTTTGTGCTACTGGGAAAACTTGGGTCCAGACAGAGTGTATTTGAATGTTAAATTACAGCAGTGGCCATGCTACAAGGTAGCAGCAAAAAGCTTCCTCTTCTTAACTGCTCCAAGAATGCGAAGTTCTTCTGTTATTCTTGAAAGAGCAAAATCCCAAGTTCTTCATGAAAGCTTCAGATACAGCAGTCACTGTTTTCTGTCCCACCCAGTAAGGCCTTAGGCTTATGACGTTAAGGTTCTTTTTTCCTTTAATCAATCTGACACAGCTCCCTGCCATACAGTACCTTCTGCACCCATCGTGCAGAGTCACTAGTGATAAAATAGCTCGCTTGATCAGAAAGTCTGCTTTAAAAAGATAAGAGTCCCTCAAAGGGCTTAAACAGCTCTCCTATTGTTTAGGCATTTCCCTACGAACTCTCAAGAGCAGCCCAAATTCACACATCACTGATCAGCTGATGGCAAAAATAGAGGCAGCTTATTAATGCTCTCTGATCAAGAGCATAGCTTTTTCCACTCAGGCTACAGGCAGATACCTCTAGCTTTTGAGGTCCCCAGTTCAATCCCTGGATGTCAGCCATGACACAGACCAAATAGTTCAAACAGTTGAATAATCTCCAGTCCTCAAGATGGCCAGAATAAAGAATATACAGCATCTGCCATTCTCAGAATGTTGTACGAGTTTCTAACAGAAGCTGATGTTGCTCATGATGTGGTGACATTTATTTATTTGGTTGGTTGGTTTTTTTTCAAAGCCACATTCATCCAGGGAAATCCCAGAAGATTCGGGCTAATTCTTGTATAATCCACAATAACCTAAAATGACTAAAAGCACCAATCATCGCCCTGTGAAGAAATGAACCGGGGTCCACAAGATTTTCAGGCTTTTATGACTTACTTACACAGACAGACTGCCAAGGATCTGTGGCACTTTGGCACAGTCCAGTCACACAGTCCTTACTCACATTGATACTGGAGTTCTAGGTGGGCAGTTGTTCTCAGGCCTATCCCTAGCTGACACGGTGAAGCTACCACTTTTTATAGCCGGAGAAGATGACAGTCTCCACTTGAACAAGTGCAGGCAAGCCAGAGAAGCTCAAACTCGCAGCTCAAAAGGAACAAACAGAAAAAAAAAAAAAAAACCCCCGCCAGTAAAGCAATACAATACAGCAGGCACAGAACAGGGAAGGCAGTGAGCTGCTGACCCAGCTCACACATTCATCCCGTTCCAAGCTGCAACTCAAAGGACAATCCAGTAAATATTTTAGGGAACTTCTAGTGAAACACCATTAATAACACAAAACACTGTCAAAGCAGAACAGAGTCCATCTCAAACAGAGTATTTTGTGCACTTCACAGAAAGGTGAAATCCATGCCTGAAAGAATGTGCCCAGTTATGCAATGAACGGGGAGAAGCTCTACTTTGACTCCACCCTGACAGCAGCTCACACCTGGAGCAAGGAGTATCTGGATCCTGTCATTTTAGCCCACATGCTACAGTCGTGCATTCTGCTCCCATTACGCACCGAGAATGACTTGAGTTGTCGTAAAGCTCAGTGACTTCTCGGTGACATTTGAATTCCAGGGTGGAGCGGGAGGCTCCGCTTGGGTTCCATACTGCAATCAATTACCATCATATCAGAAATTCCTTTGTGCAAACTACACTGATTTGGAGGGGACAGAGGTTCACCTCCCGTTTCAGGGGGCAAGGAGGGTTGAGGAGCAAACAGAAAGACCAGACAACCTCCCAGGGCCAGGCGCAAGAGTTCGGGGGCGGTCAGCTTCTGCAAGCCTCAAGGACTGGAGTAAGCGAAGCGCACATAGTTGGCACAGAAAGTGGTGAAACTGGTTAACGCGTTGGGGCCACGCAAGCCTCACTTATCGATAGCTTTTGCGGGGATCGCGGTTCCCTCCTCCCGCGCGCGGGGTGGCACCTCTTAGGCTGTCTTCTCAGGCACTGGATGTCCAGGCTCGCTAATACCCGCCCTGTTTATCAGCTTTCTCCTGCCCTGGGCTAGAGGACAGGGTCACCCAGCCGAGGGCAGCGCCCACACTGGGACCGGGACCTCGGGGCAGCCGGAGCCCGACCCGCCGCCAAGCAACGCGGAGCCCCCCGAGCCGGGGCCCCGCGGGTCCTCGAGCCGCGTTTCCCCCAGCGCCCGCGGCTCCGGTTTCAGAGCGAGACGCGGCACAAAGGGGCCCCTGTCCCGGCGGAGCGGGGGCGCCGGCTCGGGAGGGAGGAGGAGCCCCCGGAGCCCGCGGGGTCCCCACCGCCCCCCTCCAGTTCCCGGGCAGCGCCTCGCCTCCCGCCCCTCCCCACACCCGCTTTCCACCAGGAGAAACTTTTCCCTCGCAGCCGCCGGCCGAGCTGCAGGGGACGCAGGATGGCGCGGGGCTGAGTGCAGAAGGTGCCCCCGCCGCTTACCTCGCAGGCGGCGCTCAGCGGGGCGCGCAACAGCCACCTGGTGTGTGAGCGCGCCGGGACCGCCCCCTATTTCAGCCGGGACCGCCCCGCCTCCAGCAGCCCCGGCCGGGCGCCCGCCTCCGCCGCCGCTATGAGCCAATTACCGGGCGGGCTCTGCCCGGGCAGGTGGGCGCGAGGCGGGGGGGCAGCGCTAACGCTCGGAGGGGCTGCGGGGCGGGGCGCGGGGGCTGTGGGGCTGCTGGGCGCGATGAGGGGGGTCTGGGGCTGAGGGGCAGTGTGCGGGGCTGGGGATGCGGGGCGGGGCGGTTGAAGCGCGGGGGGTTGGGACTGCGGGGTGGGGCGGGGCGGGGGGGGTCTGAGGCTGAGGGGCGGGGGTTTGGGACTGTGGGGCGCAGTGGCGGGGCTGGGACTGCGGGGTAGTGCGGGGATCTGGGGCTTCGGGGTGGTGTGGGGCGCAGTGCGGGGGGTTTTACGGCTGCGGGGCGATGGGGGGGTCTGGGGCTGCGGGGCGAGGTGGAGTGCGGCGCAGAGCAGAGGTCTGGGGCTGCGGGGCACTGCAGGGCGCGAGGGGTCTGGGGCTGCGGGGCAGTGCGGTGCGGGGGTCTGGGACTGCGGAGCGGGGGTCTGAGGCTGCGGGGCGGTGCGGGGCGCAGTGCGGGGGGGTCTGGGGCTGCCTTCCCGCGGGGGAGGTCTGGTCCCCCCGTCCAGGAGGTGCAGGGAGGTGCCCTATGCTCTGTTGCCCGCGGGGTTCGGGGCTATGGAGAGGTTTCAGGGAGTTCCCGTGTTTTACCCGCAGCCCACCCGGCAGCAGCCCGGGTGCGGGAGCAGGAGGTGAGCCCCGCTCCCACTCAAGCGGAGCGGTGTCCTCGCTTCTGCCCATGGAGTAGGTCACTGTCCCTGAGGCTGGAGAGCGGCTTCACCTCGGCTCAGCTCGGGATCCTTCCAGCCTGATCCCGTTGGCTCTGCTCAGTCACTCCCCCTTCCTCTGGAAACCTTTTTCTGCATAGTCCGGACCTCATCTTTAAGCCCTCAGTTCTCTCAGTTGAAACCAGCTTTTTACAAATGCCAGGGACTCTGCCTGCCGAATTTTCCATTGCTAGTAATTCCCCATGACGCTGGGGCAGGGGTGGAGGAGGAGGGCTGGAAAACCTTGCTGGCCCTTCTCCACTGCTTCCAAATGACTTGGGACACAACTCTGAGAACCAGCTCTGAGGTTGCAGTGATGTTTATTCAGTTGTTAAAGAAAGGAAAGACTTCAGAGCCTTGCAAGAGGAAGGAGCTGCAAATCTGTGCCCCCATTTGTCTGGAGCAGCACTGGGATCATAGAATCGTAGAATAGTTTGGGTTGGAAGAGACCTTAAAGATCACCCATTTCCAACCCCCCTGCCATAGGAAGGGACATCTTCCACTACACCAGGCTGCCCAAGGCCCCATCCAACCAGACCTTGAACACCTCCAGGGATTGGGGATCCACAGCTTCCCTGGGCAACCTGTTCCAGTGCCTTACCACTCTCCTCATGAAGAAATTCTTCCTTATGTTTAGTCTAAATCTGACCCTCTCCAGTTTATAGACATTGCCCCTAGTCCTGTCATTACAAGCCTTTGTAAAGAGTCCCTCCCCAGCTTTCCTGCAGGCCCCCTTCAGGTACTGGAAGGTCACTATAAGGTCTCCTCAGAGCCTTCTGAACACCAACTCTCTCAGCCTGTCCTCCTACGGGAGGTGCTCCAGCCCTCTGATCATACTTGTATCCCTCCTCTGGACCCATTCCAGCAGCTCCATATCCGTCTTATGTTGAGGACACAATACTCCAGATGAGGTCTTAAAAGAGAGGAATAGAGGGACAGAATCACCTCTCTTGACCTGCCGGCCACGCTTCTTTTGATGCAGCCCAGAATACGGTTGGCCTTCTGGGCTGCAAGCACACATTGCTGGCTCATGTTGAGCTTCTCATCTACCCCAAGTCCTTCTCTTCAGGGCTGCTCTCAATCATATCAGCCTCTATCCTGCATTGAAACTGGGGATTGCTCTGACCCAGGTGTAGGACCTTGTGCTTGGCCTTGTTGAACCTCATGAGGTTCGCACAGGCCCCCTTCTCCAGCTTGTCCAGGGATAATTTCTGTCTTTACAACTGCCTCCTGTTTGACAGGAGCCAAAAAATAATCACCTTCAGATATGATGAACTGCTGTGTTGGATGGCAGATGTTAGAAACCATTCCACTTCCAGTTGTTTTGGGGGCAATCCTGTGTTCACTTTTAGCTGCGTGGGGTCCCTGGAAAGTGGCCACCCATGACAGGTCACTGGCTCTGGTGTGACCGTCAGCCCCTGTTCAAAAAGCGATGCAAGATGCTTTCATTATCCTCAACGTTAATCATAATTGAGCACATAAGCATCAACTCTGTGTTTTACTAAAAAAAAACCAAACCAAACCCCAACTCTTTGGTATAGATACTCTGCAATTATATTCTAAGATTTTAATTCCATTATCTAATTAATATACATTAATGAAGTACAGACAAGGCAAACATCTGTCATACATTAATATGCTATATCCAGCATTTGCCTTATGTTGTTTTCATGCTTATTTTGATATTGATACCCCACGTGCTGAACATCTAAGACAGATGCTTTCCATTTGGGACCTGTCCCCCCCTAATGCTGGTTGTGAGGTGAGCATAGTACGTAGCATGGTTGCTGCAATCCTTTCCTCCAAGACTGGATGGCTTAAGGAAAATGGGGTACTCAGGTAAACAAGGTCATAATAGTGATATTTTTGTTCATTTTTTTTGGTGCAAGGCAGATTAGTAATGGTCATGGGATAGAAGGAGGGCATGCAGCATCATATTTGCGCTTTTATTTTCTCTATTTAGGATTTTATGTTTTTTTTTTCTTCCACTTTTGAGTGGGATATAGGCTTGTTTTCATATGCATGCCGAACTCTAGTTACTCAATTGGTGCTCTTTACATCAGTAGTCAGTCTAAAATAGCCAAAAATATTCATGCTTTGGAAAAAGATCCTGGTGACAAGGAGGGAATATACCTAATGTTATTAAAAATACTGTGACATTGATGGCCTTAGTCACAATATAGCTTTACCAGACCTGGTGACGAGACAACGTTACATTATACTGTGGTGGAGAACCACATCCCATAACTAAAGCAGAGCCTCAACATAATTGTATGTCAGACAAAAGGCATCATTAAAAATTAGACTAATATCCTGCCCACACATAATTATACTCCTTTGATTTTGCTGCATACTGTAGTTCAAAGACTGTGAGACTGTAAATATATATAAGCATATATTTTTTTTTAATTACTCTTTCTCTGGCCTGCTCAGTATTCTGTGCAGACAGCTTAGCGTACAGACTTGGAGCTGTGACACCTCAGGCCACTGGCATTTATTCTGTGTGTGATTTGTGTCCTCTCTGCTATTCTTGTCCTTAATGAATAAGAATTACAAAAATATCTGGTGATTCCCTAGAGAGATAGCAAACTTGGTGTTAGTGATTGATAAAATTTCTGTATTTAGCATACTGTATTTAGCGTTGTTGGGGCCCCGCCTTGAGTACTGTGTGCAGTTCTGGGCCCCACAATTTAAGAAGGATGTGAAGGTCCTTGAAGGCATTAGAGGACCTGGTGAAAGGGCTGGAAGGAATGTCCTATGAGGAGGAGCTAATGAGTTTGGGCTTGTCTACTAAGGAGAAAATGAAGCCGAGGGGCAACTTCATTGCTTTCTCCAGCTTCCTGAGGAAGTGGAGAGGAAGGTGCTGAGTTCTCCCTGGTATTCAATGATAGGACGTGTATAAATGGTTCAAAGCTGCTTCAGGGGAGGCTTAGACTGGACATGAGGAAGCATTTTTCCACTGAGAAACAAACACTGGAAACCACTCCAATCAAACACTGGAACAGGCTTCCTAGCGAAGTGGTCGATGCCCCAAGCCTATCAGTATTTAAGAGGCATTTCAACAGTGCCCTTTATACCATATTTTAACTGCTGGTCAGCCCGGAAGTGGTCAGGCAGTTGGACTAGATGATCACTGTAGGTCTCTTCCAACTGAAATAGTCTATTGATTCCAAAAAATGCTAACCATGATAGCTCCAAGAGGAAATTGCTTAAGTTACTCTGTGTGTGCTCTGCACGAGAGACCAATGTAGCAGGGATAGGAGGTGCACCTTTGCTGGAGATAACTTGGATAACAGTGGCAGAGTTTTCTTTGGGATTAATACCTAGAACATTGAAATTAGTAAAAGTGGTTTTGTCTATTTTAAGAAGGTTGGTATCTGGGCCCCTTTTTTCAGTTACTATTTTTGAACCCTTTGTACCCTTTTGTACCCTTTTTAAAGCATATGAGAACCGAAAGATATTAAGATTTATGGAATTTAGTTGGTATTTTGTTGGTGATTCTTGATGAACTCCCTAGATTCTGTCTCCAGTGATGATAACTTCTGCAGACCTATAGATGAAACTGTTGATTGCTGTCAAGATAAGAAAGATCTTATTCTATAGTAGTTTCTCTTCCTGGCAATCAAGCCTTGAGGCTTCGGAGGGAAGAAGGGAAGTGCTGCATTCAATTTTTCCTCTTGCTACTTTTTGCTAATCGGTACAGTTCTGAGGAGAATGTTGCGATATTACAGAAGTCTTTAAGATTTGCTGATCAAGTTGATGTATGTTCAAAACCAGCTTGTGTTGTCTCTCAGTGGTTATGATATTGTGTGCATGTCATTCTGATACTCATTCTTATGAAGACAGCCACTAATACAGTGTTGTTGCAATTCAGGAGAAAAGCTAGATGTCTGGGTCTTCATTGTTTTTGTTTTCTATGCAGTTCCTAATACAAGAGAAAATGAGTTCACAGCCAGCTGTGCAGATGACTGGACCTTAATTACCCAACACAGTTACTGGTGGGCCTGAAGCATGAGAGCCTACTGCTCTGGAGATCAGGTTCCCCCTGCAGCATGGCCAGCAAGCAGACAGCAGCCTCCTTTGCAGGTGATGGGGGAAGTGCTGGTACCTCATCTGTGTCAGCAGGGCTCTTCTTTCCCCATTCTCACTTGTCTCATCCTGCAAGATCTTATGGTGTCTGAGCTGATCTTGCCCAGACATTCTCATCTGCCTTCAGAGTGTGTATTTTTCTGTTGAGGTCCCAACACCAGGTGCGTCTTCTTGTGGAAGCTGCATTTTGAAATAGCATCGGGTTTTGGTTCCTGCGTGCTTGATGTATTTTTGGGCCCTTACCATGCAGCTTTAATGTGCCCATTTGGTGCTCTGGAAACTGCTGAAGTAGATAACATTGTAAGTCCTGTGCCAGAGAACCAACACCACCACGCTGCCCAAGGACACCTTGCAGACCTGGCTCCCTGTTTGGGGCCGGGGCAGCGCAGCCACCCCGCAGCCATTGGGGGTGGGTGGGTGTCCTCTGCGTGTCTGTGTCCTGTGCCTGTCTGTCTGTGTGTTTGTGTCTGTCTGTGTCCTATGCGTGTCTGTCTTGTGTATGTCAGTATCTCTGTGTGTCCCCTGCGTGTCTGTGTTTGTGTGTGTGTGTGCCTCTGTGCATATGTCCACATGCCTGTGTCCTGTGCACGTCTGTCTGTCCTGTGCGTGTCTGTGTGTGTGTCTGTGTGCGTCTGCGTCCTGTGTGTCTGTCCTGTGTGTGTCTGTGTCTGTATGTCTGTGTCCTGTCTTGTGCGTGTCAGTATCTGTGTGTTCTGAGCGTGTCTGTGTTTGTGTGCATGCCTGTGTGTGTTTGTGTCTGCGTGTCTGTCCTGTCTTGTGTATGTGTCTGTCCTGTGCGTGCCTGTGTGTGCGCCTCTCTGTCCTGTGCACGTCTGTGTCTGTGCGTGTGTCTGTGTGCCCTGCCCGTGCCCGTGTGCCGCTCCCCGCTGCCCCTCGGGGCGGGCACCTCTCTCCCCCGCCTCCCCCGCTTCCCGCCCTGGTTACGAAACCTCGGGGCGGGGCCGCGCCCGGGGCCGAGCGGAGCCGCCGGGGCGCAGGTGAGAGCGAGGCGGGGGGCGCTGCGGGGCCGGAGCTGCCGCGGTCGTGGGGGGGCGGGCGTGGAACGGGTTGGGTTGGAAGGACCTCAAAGATCAGCCGGTTCCGCCCCCCCGCCACAGGCAGGGACGCATCCCGCTGGATTGGGGCGTCCGAGCCCCTTCCAGCCTGGCCTTGGGCACCGCCAAGGCCTCCCCGCCTTCAGCGTTAAACATTTAGTACTTAATGTCTAATCCAAATCTCCCCTCTTTCAGCTTAAAGCCATTACCCCTCGCCCTATCTCTGCACTCCCTGATCGAGAGTCCCTCCCCATCTTCCTGGGCCGCCCCTTCAGTTCCTGGAAGGCTGCTACAAGGTCTTCCCAGAGCCTTCTCCAGGCTAAACAACCTCAGCTCTCTCAGCCTGTTCTTGTGTGGGAGGTGCTCCAGCCCCTCTGGCCCTCATGGCCCTCCTCCGGACTTACTCCAACAGATCTGTGTCTTTCCTGTGTTGGAGACTCCAGAACTGGACATGATACACCAGGTGAGATCTCATGAGAGCAGAGCAGAGCGGCAGAAACACCTACCTCGACCTGCTAGTGACACTTCTTCTGATGCAGCCCAGAATATGGTTAGCTTTTGGCTGCAAGTGCACGTTGCTGGCTCATGTTCAGCTTCTCATCCACCAACACCCCCAAGTCATTGAATCATAGAATAGTTTGGGTTGGAAGGGACCTTAAAGATCATCTAGTTCCAACCCCCCTGCTATGGGCAGAGACATCCCACTAGATCAGGCTGTCCAAGGCCCCATCCAGCCTGGCCTTGAGCACCTCCAGGGATGGGGCATCCACAACTTCTCTGGGCAACCTGTGGCAGCGCCTCACCACTCTCATCATGAAGAAGTTCCTTGTTATGTCTAGTCTAAATCTGCTCCTCTCCTCCTCGGCCTATCACTACATTACCTTGTAAACAGTCCCTCCCCAGCTTTCTTGTAGCCCCCTTCAGGTACTGGGAGGTCGCTATAGGATCTCCTTGGAGCCTTCTCTTTTCCAGGCTGAATAAGCCCAACTCCCTCACCTTGTCTTCATATGGGAGGTGCTCCAGCTCTCTGATCATCCTTGTAGCCCTTCTCTGGACCCATTCCAACAGCTCCATATCCTTCTTATGTTGAGGATTCCAGCACTGGACACAATACTCCAGATGAGGTTTCACAAGAGAGGAATAGAGGGGCGGAATCCCCTCTCTCGACCTGCTGGTCATGCTTCTATTGATGCAGTGCAGGATACAGTTGGCATTCTGGGCTGCAAGCGCACATTGTCCTCTTCAGGGCTGCTCTCAGTCCATTGTCCATCTAGCCTGTGATTGTGCTTGGGATATAAGGTGGTGATAATGAGAAAATGGCCGTTAAGTAGGAATTGCCTTCTCAGCACATTAGGTGGAAGAGCAGTTGGCCCTGGCCACTGTCATAAAAACTCTGAGCTTTTTCTCAGATGAGTCTAAAGAGCTCAGTGTGAGCGACTAGAGAAACAGTTAGGGTATTGTGTGCTTTCACAGATGTACTTTGTGCAGATCTGTGGGTTTTAAGCTTAAAAGTTTGGTAGAAGCACATCTGTCAAAACATATTCTAATGCTCTAGGATACGTTCATTTTCATATGTGAACAGAGAAGAGCTTATTGAACCTGTTCCGCTGTCCGGCAGAGCACAACAAAAAGCTAGTGTCATGCCGATGAAAGAGGGTACAGGTATAACCTCTACTTGCAGACCACTGGGATATGTTTCATTCCAGTTTTCCTCTCTGTCTTCTAGTTAAAAGTGTATGACAGTCTTACCTTCCATGCTTTGTTTTTAGTGATCAGACAGAATGGCTTCAGGGAACCAGCCAAAGGACAAGAAGCATGAGAGGGCGCGTGAGCATTGGCCGGAAGAGCCAAAATCAGCTGGGAAGAGGAAACTGGACTGCGAGGAACTAGGGAATGAGCCACAAGCAAAGAGGTTGTTTGTGAGAAAAACATCCAAACCCCCAGAGAAAATTGGTAATATTTCCTTAGATAATTACTGTTTCTCTCTAGCCAGATTTACCCTAAAATACAGGCATTGACTAGTTGAAGAGGGAGAATGCCAAGAAGCATGTTCAGACATGGGTGTTCAGATGGGGTTATATATTGAAGTGATGCACAGGCACGTGCAATTATCTATGTAGTGTGTGTGTGTGTACATGCGTGTTTAATTTTTGAGACTCCATACCTCTTGGTGGAAATCCACTCACTGAAGATGCTGTCACAGCTCATTTGAGGGTGGTAAAGTTTTATGGAATTCTTGAATTACCAGGTATCTGCTTTATTGTAGGACAGACCAGTCTTGGTAATACGTTGTTTTTTCTCCCATGCAATTGTTAATGCAGTTTCATAGCAGTCTAAACTGGCATTTTTACTTGATTCTTTGCATATTCTAACTTCCACTACAGTAAGTAGGAATACTTTTACCTCTATGTTTAGATTAGACTGGACAGAATTTCCACTGACCACTTCTCAGGTGCATTTTTTTCTTTAGCATGTAACTGAATAAAAAACCCAACTTGTAAAGATTTTTGATACAATGAGGAAAGGTGATTAAGCCCTAAGATACTGGAAGGGTTAATGCTTTGCTTTATCAAGAAACTTGTGTAGGCTTCAACTACAGTAAAGACTATTTTCATAGAATCATAGAATTGTTTAGGTTGAAAAAGGCCTTTAAATCATCGAGTCCAACCATAAACCAAGTCCTCCACCAAACCATGTCCCTAAGCAGCACATCTACACACCTTTTAAGTAACTTCAAGGATGGTGACTCAACCACATCCCTGGGCTGCCTGTTCCAGTGCTTGACAATCCTTTCGGTAAAGAATTTTTTCCTAAGATCCAATGTAAACCTCCCGTGGTGCAACTTGAGGCCATTTACTCTCATCCTATCACTTGTTACTTGGGATCAGAGACTTGACATCCACCTTGTTAAAACCTCCTTTCAGGTAGTTGTAGAGAATGATAAAGTCTCCCTTCAGCCTCCTTTTCTCTGATGCAACTTAATTCCTTAGGACATCACTACCTTGTGTGGAAATATCACACACTTTCTGTAAAATTTTGGCTTTAAGGATCGAGAAATAGCTGAAATGTTTTTCAACAGTCAGAGATAAAAGAGTTCTACGATTTTGTACATTCCCATTGTCTGGTGTGTAACTGCAGACTTGGAGCAGTCGGCAGTGTGAACAGTGGATGTGGAGACAAAATACTCTGTTTGAAAGGAGTTCTGTGTATAACTGTGGATAGTTAAAGCATGTTCTGTAGTTTATTTAGCTGCATGATTTTCATCATAATTTCAAGGCCTGATTTTCAATTTGGTGACCATCTGAATTGGATGTAGCCAGTACTTTGGAAAAATGAGGACAATTGTGTTTTTCCTTTCATCCTTTTATAAAAAGATGAAGACTCTTCCATTTGAGGTTTTCCATTCTGTGTTACAGTGTTGATTTTTATGAGTTTTGGAAAAATTTTTTTTTTTTTCTCCTGAGCCATGTAGGACAGGTTCAGTTCCTTGCAATTGAAACATCTTTTTAAAGGATTTCTTCCAGCAGATGTTAGGAAGGCCTGAAGTTTGTTTCTGAAGTTATTCTATGTAATAAAACAGAATTTGGAAAAAATCCCTCTCTTTCTGAAGAGGGAACCATGAATGCTAATTCTTCTGTGAACAAAAGGGAATTAGAATATAAATACTTTTATACCTATTCCAGCAGATGTGACAAGTGATGGCATTATGTTGGCATGTGTACAAAGTTTAGTTTTACACCTGTGCATTTCTAGGCTCCAGCGTTGCATTAAAGAAAGATTCCTGTTAAGTTCTAATCATATAGAATGATCCGTGTACTTTTGGTCTTCTGTTGTTTCGGGGTTTTTTTAATAAATATTCTTTAATGAAAATAGCATTTTTGTTTCTTAAGAAATGCTTCTTTTCCTTTTGACGTCTAGATCCCCTGGCGTCTTACAGATCATTGCCTTGGGTATGATTAGATAACAGAGAGGGAACTGAACAGATCTGTTTTTATGTAAAGGTCCCTGAAGATAAAAACTTGGAACACGAATGAAATGTAGAAGCCTGCTGTACTCTCAGCAAAAAATCACTCCAAACAGAAAGGTTTTCAGGAAGTGAGGCGTCAGCAAGTCTATTATCAAGAACAAAACTCGCAGTGCTGTAGGCAGACTATTCGGGCTACAGCACAAGCAGATAGAAAATTCTGATTCACAAGCAGGCATTTCAGGAACTGTGTAGGGGAAACTCAACGTTGCTACGCTTAGGGAATTTTCAGGTGCTAATGTTTCTGCTGGTCACACGTCTGACCTTCCTTTTGCTGTACCCAGCGGCTTACCACCTCCCATGGCGTATTTCCAAGTTGTTGGGGCTTTGGATAGCTTAATTGTATTTTGGGTATGAACCATTCAAATTGTTCATTATCCAAGAGATGCAACACCTGTGGCATTGCTTTAATCCTTTCCTGTTGTCTTTGTGATAAATCTGTGGTGAGGAGAAGGAAGGTTTAACAAGAAGCAGCATACACAAAGCTCTGGCAGACTATGGGAAGCACTGGTCTACATAATTGCAGAGGCTGCTGCACCTTAGACATTTAATAATGATTTAGAGACTTTTCTTTTGTGGCTAAAGCTTTTCATGAATGTAGCAGCAAATGCAGACGTCTTCCCATGTTGTTTAGTGAATGAGCATGACAGGCGTTGTCTCTCAGTAAATTTTATTCTTTTTTTCCTCTGGCAGGTTGGAGAGAAGGTGGGTCTGTGGGCCTGAGAAACAATAGAGTACTTTTCCATCAGCCGGAGCGGCAATGCAGCATTGTTCATTATGTCTACCAGAATATGCTGGGAGGCTCCATTCGGGCACAGCTCAGGCAGGTGAGGAGTTCCTTGTTCATGACCTGTTGGACATCTCAGCTCCCTACATAAAAATATCTTCAACACAAGCAGGGAAACTTTAAAGAGTCTTAAAATTCCTCACATACGCAGTTAGTAGCTCCAAGTCTGGCAAGCCCTTTTGGTTTTTAATCCTGTAAAATGCAAGAGCTGAGATGGTTTTCCCTTTCCTTTGACCCAGCCCTGTCATTCTACACTTTATCCTCTGCTAATTCTATGCTTCCTTGAATCATATTTAAACTTACCCACTCCATGAGTTGAGTTATTGCACAGCACTACTTTTGCATGCTGATCCAACTGTTCTGTCGTACTATTTTTGTATCCGCTCTACTTTGGTAATCCTGTCAGTTTTAGTGTTGATTTTTCCTCTCCACAGACATTACATCAAGTCTCTAATGTTTTACTGTTTTTCAGAGCCATGGTCCTTCTTTAAAAAGTAAAAAGATTAACTTCTTCTGTAACATCCATAGGTGGGAAGCACCTGGGCTAGCTTTACCTTCCTGATGATTTATCTCATTTGAGTATCTAAAGATAATCACCAAGCTCATCTAAGCAGCATCTGTTCTTCAGCTGAATAATAATATAATTGTGTCATGGTTTCTTATTCCCTATTTCAAGTGTTCTGTTCAGTCTTATGCTGTAAAGTTGAGCTGCAGGCAGTTTGGATGAAGGACCATAATATTGTGTCTCTGGATGATGTATAGTATTTTGGGATGCTCAGTAAAGACATGGATAGTCAGAATTGCCTTTTGCTGTTGTGAAGGCCTGTTCTTCTCCCTTCTTAATTATCCTGCCTGTTTAGCTCAGCCCATGAGGCTTAGCTTCCTGTACATCATTTAAAGTGTGATATCTGTCAGTTCTCTCTTGCTTTCTGAGTGCTGTGGCTGATGTGGATTTGTGTGGTCACAGGTTGTTTCCCCTGGGGACAGCATGTTCTCTTCATTCCACAGAGAGGCTTAGAATTTTGTGTGAATGTGCTAACACTGATGGCAATTAGAAATTGTTAGGACTCCTCATTGAGAGAATCTTGGTGACCCCTGCAAAAATCACAATTCTTTTTATCTTTTTAACAGTGTCTGCAGCTGCCCTTTGTGCGCTCTCTTGCCTCATACCGCCTCTTTCGAACAGCAAGTCCCTTTGACAGGAGAGTGACATGCCTGGAATGGCATCCAACACATCCCAGTACAGTAGCTGTTGGTTCCAAAGGTGGAGACATCATCCTTTGGGACTATGAAGTACTTACTAAGACGTGCTTCATAAAAGGGGTAAGCCTCTGGGGATGTGGAATGGGTAGGAGGTTAAACTGGAGCGCCTCCAAATATTGCAGATCAAAACTGAGGTTTCTTGTGAGAAGCGCATACAGGTCTTGGGTTGCAGAGTAGCCAGCTATGGATGGGACTGAGATGCAACAGCGTGTCTCTTGCTAAGTCCCAGACTGCTCTAGCACTGAGGAGAAGTGAAGCACGTTGATTAAGTTCATAATGAAGCAGTACTTGGTGTGTGCTCAGTGAAAAAATAATACAGCAACTGACAAAAGAGTTATCTTAAAAGAGATGCTGGAAACAAGCAGGCAGAGAGGGTCTATCTGTTTTAGGTCTTGATCTTTCTCTGCTCACATTTTATTCTGTGTCAGATGAGGAAACATCTTTGAGTGGGGAGAAACAAAGACCCTTTATCTAAAGTAAGAAACAAAGGTAGAATGAATGGTTTGTATAGCTGGCATGCCCCCTCATTGCTGTATTCAGCCATTCCCACTCTGACAGGGGCTCAAAGACTCTCTAACTTTTATCCTGTTTTTAAACTAACATAGGTATACACTGGGAGGGAGACTGTCCTCCAGAAATTCGAAAGTCATCTTTCTCTTTTTGTAAATAGTGTGGTGCCAGCCAGCCAGGGAATACATGGCCTCGGGATTGAAGGAGTGACAGTTTTGTCCTCCAGGAGGGCAGCTGTCAGGACAGCCATATGTAGGAAGACATGGTTGTCTTTTCCTCCTTGAAGGGCTGTGGTGTGTTTCACTGTGAAAAACATAGCAGTGAATGCAGACTTAGAGAACACACTTTTCTCCTTCTCCATCACTCAGTGGATTTTTCTTCTGTTCATCCCCTTCCTTGTAGATGGGAGCTGGAGGGGCCATCACAGGAATGAAGTTTAACCCTTTTAACCCTAGTCAGCTGTACACTTCGTCAGTTGCCGGCACCACCACCCTGCAGGATTTTAATGGCAATACTGTCCGGGTCTTCACCAGCACCGATGACTGGGAGTAAGAAATACAGCAATGCTTTGGGCCTTTGTGTCCTGCTGGCAGGAGTGCTACAGAAAGCGGGGGAGAGAGAAAGATGTTTGTCTCTAATATGTGGGAAATGGGCTTCCTGTTCTCCACATACATGTCCTTTATCCTCTGAATTTCAGGGATCCTATCTCTTCCAAGGAGGCTCACTGTCCTGTTTTATTGTTCCCTGAAACGGGGTGGTGGGTATGAGAGACCTTTTCTTCATGAAGGGGAGGGACTCTGGTGCTGCTTACTTCCTGTTATACCTGGGAGAACATGGGTGTGCCAGTGTATTTCCTCAACTGTCTGTTCTTAAACTTCTTGTAGCTCTGTGCTCTGGGGACCTTCTAACCTCTTCACCTGTTAGCAGTACTGCTCCTTGTCAGATGGTTTTTACAGGACAGTTTATAGTCCCCTCAATGCTTCTCCACAAACGCCACTGACTTCAAGTAGTGCGTATCATAAGGATCAACCCAATTCGTCCCACCTAATATTTGGTCCTTATCTAAAATACCAAAATTAAGAGTCCAGGCTCCTTCAGTAAGGAGTGAAAAGAGGAGATGAATTGCTAAAGGCAACTCTGTCTGCCTGTGCTTAGACTCACCCTCCCAGACTGTTGCTTTTTCTGTGGACTCAAGAGCAAGCCTGAGCTCTTCAATTAGTTACTTCAGTGCGGTGCTTAAAGGTAAGTGAGGGAATTTGCGTTAGCCTCCTCTTCACTTTTCCCCACCTGATTCTTTAATGGTAGCTTTCACGATTGGTTTCCGAATTGGCTGTTCCAGCTACAATCTTGTAATAGTGCAGAAGGTGAACCCAAACACTGCTGAGGCAACTGGCCAGGTGAGCAGGGAGGGTTAGACTGGGACCTGGGGTGTGAGACTGTCGTATCCCAGAGGGATACCTGCCACAGCAGTGATGCTTGGATTTGGAGGGGCATGACATACTCCTTCTTCTGCTGTGAGGACAGGCAGGGTCTGTGAGCAGGCCTTTTTTAATCTTCATTGGCCTTTTGAAATCTAGTATTTACAGTGAAACTTTCTTAAAGGTAATTGCTCTGTGAGCAGCAGATGGAGTGCACTTGAGTATCAAAGAGTTTGGGGACTCCCAGTTAGCATTCTGCTGTCTTTGTGTAGGGTTTCCATGTTTCCTCAGTAGACAGATTGGGGGAAAACAGCATAACAAAGCAATATAACAACAATATAACATAACACAGAATGTAAGATTCCTGTGCCATGGATTAGCAGTAGTATTTGTCCTTTGCACCAGTCTCATCCTGCCTGCTGGTACCTTGAGAAAGACCAGATACAGCACTGGAAACAGCCTGTAGGAAACTTGTAAATGAAGTCTCTGTAAGAAAAGCTTGGTGCACGGCTGTCATGAGATTGTATGTGGTTTCTCCATGGAATGATGCTGGTTTTGCCTGTGATTTCCTAAGCCTGGTCTAAGCCAGGTGGTTCTCTGCAGATTAGTCCTACCCCCATAGCAGGAAAAGCAATGCTGCCAATGATGTTTGTAGCCCAAAGTGGTGGAGTTGAACTTACAGGCTCAGAATGTATGTGCTCAGATTGGAAATAAGTTAGAAAAAAAGGCTTCTTATGTTCATGACCTGTCAGAAAGCAGTGCCTTGTGCCTAAGGAGACCAGCAGTATGTTCTAGGAAATGAGTGTTGGATTAAGATCTTGTCTTCCGCTCTAACCTTGATGCCTCTTGGCTTTGTGTATGTTCCAGAAAGGGCCAGGAGATTCTCTCGGAGACATGAAGTTCAGTCCTTATGAGGCAGTGAAGCTTTATGTGGCATCAGGGGATGGCACCCTAAGCCTGCAGGACGTTGAGGGCAGAGCGGTGCAGGTGATCTCCCGTGCCCCGGACTGTGGCCACGAGCACCATAATGTTTGGTGAGAAGGGAGCACCGCGAGGGT
Organism: Cuculus canorus; assembly: GCF_017976375.1. Lineage (NCBI taxonomy): Eukaryota > Metazoa > Chordata > Aves > Cuculiformes > Cuculidae > Cuculus > Cuculus canorus. The sequence goes on from NC_071405.1 coordinate 51,916,163, forward strand.
GATCCTCTGTTCCTTGGGGTTAATGCTGTGCTGTTTCTTGTGCTCTCTAACATCTTCATCTTTGCCAGTATTAGGAGACTCTTGGTATGAATTGGTCCTGCGAGGGAGCTTGTAGACAGGCTCCTGGATGTTACCCTAGCACTGCAGCATGGGTGAAAAGCTAGGCAGCCACAGGGCACTTACTTCTACAGTAGCTGAGCATGCTGCTTGCATCTTCCAGTGTTGCTTTTGGGTGACAACATCTCCTGTCTTGCAGGTACTGACAGCTTTTTACTTCATAAAGTCCGAGATGAGAAAAGAAGGATAACTTCCTCCTCTTCATTGTCACCAGTGTTCTGCTTTGTCTGTAGCAGATCAGGTAGCATGGGAAAGCTGCAAAACATTCCTGTACAATCTAAGTTTCAGGTTATCGAGTTTACCCTGCTGCCCTTCTGGAGGCTTCAGGCTCACCATGCTAATTTCCATGACCTTGAATTCTAGAATCACTCTCTTTTTTGCACACGAAGCTTTCCCAACAAGTTCCCAAAGGACCCCAGCATTATTCTTGCTGCCCTTCCCCTCCCAGCAGAGCTGGGGTTAAGATGTAGGTCTTTATCAGATAAGTCTCTATTCAGTTTTGTTTCCTGGAGCATGAAGTAGAGAGAGTTTGGTGTGCAACTTTCCAGTCCAAAGTTTTTGTCTTTTCTTTACTGTTGCTTCAGTGTTTTGTGGGAAAAGTAATTTTAAAGCTGTTTCTGTTCATTTGTCAATGTCACAAGGGTGTTCTGATCTTTCCCAAGGTGTGTCCATGTGCAGGCACCAAGTGGCTTTTCAGCCTCTATTGTGTTCCACTGTCCCAGCGTGTCACATTCCATCTAATGAGCACTTGACAAATGACTAGGAAGTTATTTCATATTCAGTCACCAACAGAAAGCATTGCTGATAGGCCGTCCCGTTCCTGACACTCAGGCCCACACTATCAGACGGGAGATTGCAGTTACGATCTGTTGCAGTCTCCCTTGTCGGGGATGTGAACCAGAGCTCCGCTGCCTTCACTTGCCTGTGGGAGGCAGCACTGATTTTCTCTTTCCCTCTAGTTGCTGGTACTGCAGTGTTGATGTTTCTGCAAGCTGCCGTGCAGTGGTGACGGGTGATAATGTGGGCAACGTGGTCCTGCTCAGCACTTCTGGTGAAGAGGTTTGTATGGCTTCACGCAGTGTCTCCTCTGTGGGAATCTTCGTGGCTTATGTGCTTTCCTACACTACAGGGACCTCGAAAAGAGAAGCCTTGCAGCTCAGGAGATGAGTCCACCCATTGTCTAGGTGGTGAGAAGTCCTCCACTTCTGCCATTCATTAGACATTTTCACACTCAGTGTAACAGTAACACTCCCCAAACAGGGACTGTGTTGTGTGCTACCACTTTCTTAAGAGTATTTGCTACAGGCCAGAGTAATTATAGGGTAATCTGAAGATGTGAGCACCCTCTGCCAACAGCCTTCACACTTACAGAAACTTAATGCACTGATGGGAGTCATTTGGGAGATACTGCTTTGATATATACCCTTCCATGTCATTGGAGTAGGTACACAACAGGAATTCAGTGAACGCTGGGATAGAAATTGTACTACTGCCATCAGACACGAGAGGGCAGGCAGAGGCAGGCTGCGCCCTCCAGTCTGAGGTAGAACAGGGACACACTAGAGAAGGGTTGGAATGGGCCGTGTTTTCAAGTGCCTGTTGTACTGTCATGCCAGAATTGCCATTTCTCCTGCCTGTGAAGGTAACATCTGTAAGAGTTTGCTACCCAGCGGACTGTTGCCAGAGGCAGCCGTGTAAATTATTGGGCTGAGTCAGGACTGCTACAAATGATTTAGGCTTATTCAAGGTTAGTTGCTTCCTTTCCTTTTTCTTTGTCCTGGAGGAATGTGACATTTTTTCTACGCTTGGGAGAAACCCATTATTGTAGGGAGGATGGGCCAGCTTCACCCTTTTGACTAGAAATAATCTTCTGGCTTTGGATATAAATTTATTCATGGCCAGTTTATATCCATTTGTTCTTGTTAACTGAAATATTTCTCCTACCCTCATGTTTCTTTGCTGATATCTTTCTAGAAGCCAATTAGATCTTCTCTCACCTTTTTTACTAAGATAAACAAAGCAAACCCTTTTGGTCTTCAAAAGCAGGCCCTTCATTCTTATTATTATGCCAGCAGTGCATTTTCTGTACCTGTTCCAGTTTGTTTTAATCTTCCTGCAGGTGAAAGAATGGCACTGCATAAAATATTTTAGATGTGATCTTGTTTTGTATAGTGGCACTAATACTTCCCTCCATGAACCAGGGATTGTGTTTTCTGTTCTCACAGCTGTAATAAATTGGTGGATCAGAGTTCTCTTAGAATTAAATAGTTCTCCAGGTCATTCTTCTCCTTTCTTGCTTCTAATGAATAAAATTCTGGTATATTTTAGAAGTTTTGTTATTATCTAAATATATGACCTCTTTACTCTGCACTAGTAGATTATTATTCCACTTCTTTACTCCAGACCTTGATTGGTTTTTTGTGTGTGATTTTTCCATTTCCTCTGCTGCAGATTTGGAAGCTGAAATTGCACAGGAAGAAAGTTACTCATGTGGAGTTTAACTCCAGATGTGAGTGGTTGTTGGCCACAGCATCTGTGGATCAGACAGTCAAAATCTGGGACCTCAGAAACATCAAAAACAAAATGAATTTTCTTCATGTGCTTCCTCATGACAAACCTGTCAATTCAGGTGAGTTGCAATAAGGATTTCGGTGCGTGGATGTCTGCAGAGAGTCCGCTCAGCTCAGCCTTTATTGTTGTGGTCATGTTAGCTTTTGGTCAGATTCAAAGTTGCACTGTAGCTAGTGTTAAAGCAAGGATGGCAGTGGGAACATGTGGCAAGAGGCAAGGGAGGTGACAGGGCAGCTGTAGCACGGTCTTGGACTTGCCATACAAACTGTGCCACTGTACCTTGAGAGGTGAGCGTGGAAGCATCAGCAGTGGCTGAGATTAGAAAACTTGAAGTCAGTGGTGTAGTTTTACTGGTTCATGGAATTCTAAACTGCAGGTGTCTCTCCAGCTTTTCCACTAACTTTCCATTTGAACGACTAAGTTCCTTTCTTTGCAGTGTCTCTTTCAGTGATTCTAAAATGAAAATTCTTCCTACACAACCTAGTGCTGTAGGTTTCAGCTTACTGTTTGTGAGGGTTTTGAGTTTGTTGGAGACAGGTGAAGTTTTGTCTATTGAGGCATATGGTCATATTCACATCCCTATTAAAGAAAGAGCAATGCATTTCCAATCAGAGAAATTTAACTTGTATGTTTCTTGTCAGTCGCAGCACTGATCTGTTGTTTGCTTTCTTGTCACCCTCTCCTAGCTTACTTCAGCCCAACAGATGGTGCCAAGCTCCTGAGCACAGACCAGCGGAGTGAAATTAGGGTTTATTCATCTTCAAACTGGACCAAGCCACAGCATCTGATCCCACATCCTCATCGACAGTTTCAGCACCTCACACCTATTAAGGTGAGTTAAGCCAATGCGGTACAAGAGGAGTATCATGCATGGTGCTAGCAGCCAGCTGTAAATCAAAAATAGTCTGATTTCTGGTCAGGATACTGCATTGGTGGCTGTGTGTACACATTGCTGCGGCTCCCAGCAAAGCACTGTTCTGAGTGTAGCCATGTTCTTCAGGCTATGGGTGGGATGTACAAACGGTTGCTCACACTACTAGTTGTCTGGTTTGTGTCAGGGTGAGCTCTGTCCCTTTCTCTTAACTGCCCATTACTCTGCTCTATGACTAGGCAACATGGCATCCTCGCTACGACCTCATTGTAGCAGGTCGCTACCCAGACCCCAAGTTCCCAGGTTACACGGTGAATGAGCTACGAACTGTTGATGTATTCGATGGAAACACTGGGGAGATGGTTTGCCAACTCTATGATCCAAATGCTTCTGGTATCATCTCGGTGAGTTGAAGCTGGAAGAACCACTGTGTACTGAACCGCAGCCAACAGATACGGGTTCGGGCCTAGAGCAGCAGGAGTGCCCCCGTGCCTGTGACGGGCTCACACGGGGCCAGGGGAGTTTGGCTGCCACTTAGTGCTGAGCAGGTCCATGGTCATCTGTGGTTTTTCTGTGATGCGCTTTAGAGAACATTGGGTTTTCCAGATGGCTGCTTGCTGTTAGATAAGCTGTGGTGCTCTTATGACTCTTGTATAAGCAGTGATGCTCTTACAGATTCTGTGTTTCCATTTTCAGCTCAATAAATTTAACCCTATGGGAGACACGCTGGCTTCTGGCATGGGTAAGTAAAGAGAACCTGAGGCACGAAGCACAAGTAGGTTCCAGTTCCAGAAAAGGGCAGGCTTGTTTCTCCAGCCTAAAGCAAGATGGGACTGATGTTTTCCCAAATCCCACTTGCTAGTAGTCGTTTATGATTTCCTACATCTGTAAAAGAGGTCAAGAGCTTCTTTTCAGTCTTACACCTTTGCAGAGAGAAAACAGGCTGCTAGGCATCTCCTATGTGACATTCCTGAGAGCATGGAGTGCAGAGGAGGTAGAAGCCTCGCCGCAGCAAGGAGAGGCTGCCATCTTCTGGCCGTGTAACAGCAGCAGAAAACGATGAGGGAGTGAGGCGGGGAGGAAGCCTTTTCCTGCTAGGCTGTTCCCTCTCCCTTTGTTTATTTTATCTGGATTAAAAAAAGTGGATTAAAAAAAAATTCCTAGGCTGCAGAGTGGAGATTACTTAGTTTCTTTGCAGTCTGTATGGGATTAAGGGAGCTGGCTGTAGATTTAGGTTTTACACCTGTGACAGATGAGATTAGGAGTTAGTTGATTGTGTTTCTTAATTAGATCAAATTTCTATGTGTGTGTGGAGACAGCATCTGCTGTAAGTATCTTTGTATATGCTGCACCTTGGAAATATATTGGAACAGACAAAGCATTTTGAGTTTCAGGCATTTAAGTGACATACCCTATGGTTTTATATTTGATATACAGTTTCTGATGCACAGTGTTCAATTTTTCCTCTCAGGCTTTAATATTCTGATCTGGAGCCGGGAGGAGATGGTGGCCAAGAAGCAAGAACATCTTTTGAAAGCCATGACAGAACAGGGAATTGGAAGCTGGAGTTTGTCCAGATGTGGAGGACAGAGGCAGGCGAACCCTGGGACAAGCAAACTCAAAGCTAACTTACTGTCTTGGGAACTGGAGGAGATGAGAACAAAAAGTAATGATTCTAAATCACAGGGAAGGAAGAAAAAAGGGAAGGATGTGGAGAACTGATTTAGTATTTTGATCCTTTCTGGATCACAGGGTACAAAATCAGTGTTGGCAATGGGCAGCATAAGTCACGCAGGGCATTAGACTTCTACTTTTGTCCTTCTTCCCCGGATCTGATCTTGCTTCCCCGATTGCCGTTGCTTTCCCTTCTAGAAAAGTTGTGTCAGTTCTCAGTTCTTCCTCCAGGTGGAGTTATTACGCGTTTTCCATGCACTAGGAAAACTTCGAAGATGGTCAAATCCTGCTGAAGTTACTGCTTCCAGCCTGCCGCATCTGCTTGTCATCACCTGTCAGAGGTTACCATCTCCTGTAGCCTGCTGTGGAGCAGTTTATGAGAGTCCCCAGCCTGTCCTAGTCAAACTGAGCTCAGAAACTCTTTTCAAACAAGCTTAACGTCCTGAAAATGTTGAACGTTCACAGGAGCGGGGGCATGGGTAGCTTGGGTAGCCTAGGGAACACTAGCCTCTCCCATGTGCAGGCTTCTTGGAAAATGCACAACTGTAAAGACCTTGGGCTTAGCCTATTCTGTGCTTGCAGGTATTTAACTAGAGCACAAATAACATGAGTATGCCAGAGCTCATGCGATGGAATGTCAGTATGGAGCTAGGAACCTGCTGATTCTGTACTTTATGTTCTCAGAGCTCTAGGCTTTTTCTTGCCACTGATTAGGTGATTTTTTTCACCTGTGCCTCTGTGCTTCTGAATGTTGGATAAAAATCTTGTAAAGCAGAAATGAGGAATTTTTTCCAAACACCCCTGCTCAGAGCCAGTCTGACTGCTGTTAAACTGAAAAGTTTTGCTTTTTCTAGTTTGTTTACTAGGCTGCCTGGGGCCTTGCTGCTGTCCTGGGGGTTGATGGATGGGACAGGCTCCAGACCTGCTCAGATTCTCTATGTTCACTTTTATAGTTTTGCAGTATTGATATTAATAAAGTTTTGTACTAAACTGAAATTCTGCTTTGATATGAGAGTGGCTGCTTTGAGTATTCTGCTGAACCGCTTTTATAGGGGGGAAGAAGTTATTAACTGTTCTGCAGAGGGCTAAGAGATCTAGAACAGTGGTGTAAATACTGGTCAGTACTGCGTCCAGAATAGACCCTTCCCAGCTGGACAGGTTGCATAAGCTGTGTCTGCATGTGGCTACTACAGTTGGAAATAGTGAGGTGGTAAATCAAGATTTACTTTGGGAGGGGGTGTACTGTAGTAAGTTCTTCCTGTTTTCCAACACTGAGCACACTGGTGCTAACCCTGTGAACTCTTAGAGAAGAGAAGTAGAGTTCAGTGTGAATTTGATTTTAATAATGAAAAGGAAATGTATTGGAACAATTACAGAAAGTCATTCACAGTTAAAATTTCTAAATCATCATAGAAACCTTTCCTCTGTGTGTGCAAAATTTGCTGTCTTTAAAAATAATGGGTCTGGTCCTCCTAAATGCACTTTCTATCACCTCTTTCTTGTGCCCATTTTTCACAGGTCGTAGCTTTTCCTCTGTGATTTTCTTGCTGTGCAGGGGACCTAGACTGTATCTTCAGAGGACAAAAAGGTGATGAAGATGCTGAGAACAGCAAGCTGCTTCTGCTGATTCAGCGTTCCCATGCTGGCAGATGCCAATTACAGTGCAGGGAAAAGTCCCCACAGTACTCCACAGGGGAAGAAAAGGAGATGTCTGTAACCTAGGAACTGACTTCTGCCGCCAAGAGAGGAAGGGAACTGCACCAGAAAGGGAAATAGAAGTGGGAAGTGAATGTGCAGCATCAACGTGTGAAGAGACTGTGCTTCTGGTGCCTGCTGCAGTTTCATTTTCTGCCAATAGCTACAAGGCAGGTGGTGAGCACTTGGCATCAAGTTCCCTGCAGCCACTGCAGCATGCACAGAGAGGCCAGTCTGGAGAAGGAATCACACTTTGGACAAAATGCCAAAGCGTGGCAAATAAAGGGATTCAGAGTCACCTGCAAACTCTGATCCTTACTGAGTCTTTTTTTTTGTTGCTGTCCATCTAATAGGGAAAATTATAGGAAGAAAAACTACAGAATGTGGCATTTAATCTAGTCTTAGGTCTGCTATGTTTCTTTACAGCATAAAAACATTCTGCAAGTACAGCATATTCCTTGGTCTCATAGCTGAAACCTGGACTGCCAGCAGTACCAGATACTCCCTGTAACTGGTACTTGAAGTTCAGAGGGGGGGAATTAAAACTCAAAGGCTGAATCTTTACACAGGGCCCAAGTTCCTTATGTGTGGGGACTCCCCTTTCTCCAGCCAACACTGCACAAGAAATTGGGTGTAGGTTTGCTATGGTCACACAAATTCCATCTCTGATGAAGCTCCTAAGAGCCACTTTGGATCATACGTAACCGGCTCTGAGCTGAATCCTAGGAACTACTGCCAGGTCTTCAATCTTGTCCTGATTCCAGGCCAGTTCTCTCTTGAGCCACAATGTAAGGAGAGGAAAAAAAAGAGTTGCCAGCAGCAACCTCAAGAAACACTTCCCAGTGTTTGCCATCATCTGCAGCAGGTCCCTCGGCATGGGCAGCTGATGAGTCTCAGTGTGTTGTTGATGAGCTGCACCCTCTGCTCCAAGCCCGGCCTTCCCACCATCATCAGCCCAACAGCTTGAGAGATAAGCACTCACAGCAGATTCACCCTGAAGAGAGATTAAACTCCTGACTGCACCGATTGTGGAAGCTGCTGGAGGCCCAAGCCCCTCTGCCACAGTCACGGTGAGTGGTAACATTTACAGTCACTTGAAAGGAGGAAAACTTGACCAGCTCTAACTGGCCATGTTAGGAGTCCCAGACTAGGGAAGATGTAGGAGGACTGGGGGCACGACACAGTATACTGGTTTCAGAAAAGGTGTTATTTCTGTTAGAGTAGCTCAGTCCTCTCTCTCTAGGAGATCACCTTTAGAAAGCATCCAAAAATCAAGTACCAGCTTCATTCTGAGAAGCAATGGTCAAAGCAGAAGAATGCTCAGTAACTGAAGGTGCCAAATCATCCTTAGGCGCAACACTGCTCCCACCTACTGTCTGGGAAGGAGTTGAAGCAACTGTCAGGCCTGCTCTTCTCCCTCATCGGAAACATGCCGGTAGCCGGCAGGCTGAGATTTTACGCGAAACAGTACAGTCAAGAGGAGAATTATAAGGAGAAGAAGAATGGATCCACACACAGCCAGACCCACGAACAGTTCTGCAAGGCAGAAAACAAGTGGTCAACATGATATTACCCAAACTTTCCCCTTCTGCCCCTGTCTGGTCCAGCCTGCGCTCACCTGTGTCGTGCATGCTGCTTGCTACCTGGCATTCTTGCTCCCAGTCCTGAGGCACAACAGGATCTGTGAGTTCCAAGAATCTTTGCAGTGGGCATTTATGCTGACAGCCAGGGATTGTCAGTGGGAAAGGTTCCTTCCCACTCTCATTCCGGAAAAACATCTCCACAGTGAAGTTACTGAAAACACAACACAGCTAGATGGGCGCTTTTTTTTGGCAGCTGAAGTCATCCCTTCCCAAAACACTCAGTGTGCACACCCTTTCCTTTATTCTGGTGGTAGTGGTCCTCCTAAGAGTCTGCCACTAGGAGCAAGATTGCATTCCCCTAAGGTGGAGCCTAGCCTATGTATCTAACCCTCGAGGTAAAATCACAGCAGATGTCTTTACTGCAACCCTCACCCATCATCCTCTTGGTAGAGCTCAAATAAATGACATGAGGCGTATGGTGCTTGAATCTTGTTGTAGACATCTAGAGCCATCTGCAGTGCCACAAGTGTGGTGTCATGCTGAGAAAGAGGGAGGAAAAACAAATCAGTCACTCTTATGGATGTGGCAGGGCAGCTCATACCATACCAGTAACAGATAGGGCAGTGCTGAGGGGACATCACCTTTGTAACTGCCACTGTACTGCTAGAACAGTGATCTTTGCTGGTTCCAGAGGAGGGAAGTGAAACACAGCCATCTATGTCCTGCACTGTTCTTCAAGAATTAATCTCTAGGGAGCAATTTGGGGGAGACCCTTGACTTCCCAGGCAGCAGGCTGCTGGAAAGGGGGGAGGACTCTTGTATCCACATTGCTGAGACATCCCACCTGAGCAGCATCAACCCATCTACCAAAGAAATAGAGCAATGGCTTCCCAAAGACTGCCAGTCTCTCTCACCCACAAGCCTGACCTAATAGGAACAAAGCACAGGTTGGGAATTTTCCCCAGGGGTCCCAGAGGAACCATGCTAGACACTGCACATGCCACCTGGCCAGAGGCAAAGATGCATGTCCTGATCACTGCATGAGCTGCAGAGAAGTTCAAAAGGGTTAGAACTATCAACGAGCCCCAATCGCCTGTGAGAAGGAGGAGAAGGAAAGAAGCTAGCCATCGAGCTCTGACTTACCGCTGAATAGGCAAGTATTTTCAGGTTCTGGTGGGCAGAAATACTTGCTGCTTTAGTGAGGTTTTTCCTTATGTGATCCAGCAGGACCCCTGAGGAAAAGGAACAGCTGGCAAGTGGCAAAAACTAGACAGAGCAGCATGAAGCCCCCCTCCCCAGTGCACTTACCTCCTTGCAGACGAGCTTTTTCTACCCGACTGTGGATCCCAAAGAGGAATTCAAAACCAAAGTCTTTTAGTTCCTTCAACTGAGTCATGACATCTGGTGTCACCCATACAGGCAAATCCATTTTGTGCACTTGCTAGAAAAACAGAATACGCATCTGCAGGTAGCATGGATCACAGATTAATCAGAGAATGGGAATCAGGGTGTCTGGAGTCCTGCCAATACTGTGACTGATTTCCTCTGTTATTTTAAATACACTCCTTTTCCGTTTGTGCTTCTGTCCTCACACTGCTGTGCTTGCATACAAAGAATATATGTGGGTTTTAATGTTGTTTCAGAAACTAATAACGAGAAGCATAAAGATTAAAATCCAGGAGCTACATTGCTGAGAAAGAAACACCGAAGTGAAGGGTTACGTCTTAACACCAATACAATACTCTTAGGGCATTTAGTTTACAGGTGGCTGATTCTGCCCTGCAGATGGCATGCAGTCAAAAACAGAAAAAAAATAAAAAAGATAAGCAAGACAGCACAAACTCAAGATTTTTGGTGTATCTGCAGCACAATTTTCCCAGAGGCTCTAAGGGCCCCTGAAGGGTATTGGGAGGTGGTTAGCAAGTCCTCTGCAGACATAATACTGGGATGCACCACTAACAAAGCCCAGAACTCAAACTCAGAATACACAGAACTGGGAACCAAGAGAATTTGCTTTGCAGCCAACCCACTACAAGAAAGGATTAGTTATACTGGCAGACAAACAGCAGTTGTGGTTTCCTGGCATTACTCGGAGCAATTTTCTATGTCACATCCCATTAAATTGCAAGAAGATGAGGCTGAATATCCTTAAGGGCCCATTCTATATGAGTGGTTCAGAGAAATTCCCATCAGCTACTTAGCTATTCAGTTAGTTTTTCATTAGTTTACAAAGCGAATAGCTGGTAGATTCAGCTAGTTACTGGCCTTTTTTATTTTCTCCACCCAGAGAGCAGAATGAATCTACTGCTCAGGTGAGGAAAAACAATCCTTCTCTTCAGTGCACTGTTAGTAAGAGAAAAAAGGAGGAAGCCCAAAGCAGCTGAAAAGATTGATCAGGCTGAGCGTATAGTTATGAGAGTAAATCTCCCCTTTCTCTAAACATTCTGTTTTCGTCTTGGGACAGTGAGCTACTCTCCAAGTTCTTGGGGAAGTATTGTTGTCAGCTGGCCTTCTGGGCCAAATGTGCATGGTCATTAAGGCAGTCTTGAAAATGAGGAAGACTTGAAATTCTTTCAGGCCATTTCCAACACAAACCATCCTATGAGTCTATGACCTCTCTGACCAAAGGATTTTTGTTACCAACAGAAGTTGCTTTGCTGTGACAGTTACAAGACAGGAGATTGGGTTTGTGATAGAGGGCAAATTTGCATAGTGCAATGCAGCTCTAGACTGGGATATTCTCAGCTTGCAGCAATTCAAGCTGCTACTTTACAGATCAAGTGCAATTTCATGCAAGTTTATCTTTTACATCCTGAAAGCAGTACATCCTGCTGTATGCCACTGACCACAAGCTAAGTAGCCTTGCACCTCCACAGAATTAGCATGTCACTGTGTCAAAATGCTTGGGTTTACTGCTACTCCTACTATTATCTAGTTTGACACCAAAGATCTCTACAATACACTCACACTGTATAGTTATACACAAATGAACTTGTGTGCAACAACTACTAGTCTCCTGGATATGTGACCTTTACTTTAGCATTATCACAACACAGCTAACACTATTTTTCATTTTGTTTAAGCCTCCATGAGATGTGCTTTCACTCCACATGAATATAGAGTCTGGTGCCCCATCCCAGACAGTTAACAGCTCTCTCCAGAATCTTTCTCTGGCAGAGGACTTTATAATAGGTCAAAAATAGAGTGGGTGAACCCCACTCAACCTAGAAGGGCATTATGTTCTTTTAGACATGGCGTTAACAGAAGCACAGAAAGAAAAGTGATCTAAAGTAACAGAGAGGTAGAACCAGGAATAGTCCTAATTTAAGCTCCAAAATTAACTCATAAAGTTAACACTCCTTCAGTTTCCAGAGATCTCATTTCTCCCTTAATTAACTCAGACTTGTTTACAGAGATCTAAAGAGGTATTTATTATGCAGGTGGGACTTTTTCTGGCTCTGACGTGATATGTATCTAAGCTACAAAGTGGAAGGTTACAGGGTGCAAAAGTAGGCAATTCTTGGCACATGCCTCTAGTAAGAACTGCTATTATTCTGGAATTAGAACATTACTTCTAGCCATAGGGTGCGGATGGCGAAGAGTTGTTTTGCAAGATTTTGCAAAATAATTTTCTAACAAATCCAGTGAGCCCTGAAAACCAAATTCCCACAGCTATTAGAAGATGGACAAACTTACTTCACAGAACAGTGTGTCATACACACTCCAAACAGAGTTGAGAGAGATGTCCCGGATCCCAGTCTCATTTGCCACCATCTGCAGGAATTGCTGAAGGCATGAGAAAAGAGAAAGGCCTTCAGTTTTCTAGTCTGATACCGCACTACATGAACAGGTATTCCTACCCTTTTCTCAGAGCTCTGATTACACAGAGGTGATGGTACTTTAACTACAAGCCTAAGACCACCTTAACTCATGCAAACACTTACCCAATTCTCTTTGGTCTTATTTATATATTCTGCTGAGTGCTGCGTTTCATTCTGTAGCTGTTCATACCGCGGACAGGAGGGCAAAGGAAACTTCAGTAGCTGGGCAGAGACAGCAAGAGTGGCCAGGTCACCGAGAGCACTGCAGTGCACAATTTGCAGTCTATATGCACAACTATAAAGAAACCCTGACTGGCAGGATGCATCTATAAAGAGCCTCAAGTACAGTCTTCTAATAAGCTCCAGATCACATGTGGTTTGCTAAAAAGTTGCAGCTAACATGATGAGTGAACACAGACTGTGAATTCTTGTCCTGTTTCAAGAACAGAAGAATCTCCACAACATAGGTCCCAGGGGAAGTTCAAGACGATCTGAATTGAGACTGAAGCAAAGGCTTTCGGAGGGCTCAGCAAAACACAGTATTTGAGTAGTGAGTACATACCCTTAAGACTAACTTACCCTTTCCTCGGACTCAGGCACTGTGTGCACGGGGATAGGCTGCCAGGAGATGTTCGGGTTGAACATCTCATGTCCGTCTGGGGGATACAGGCCTGCCAGATTGGCCTCCGCGCTCATCAACGTGCGGTCATAGTCTGTGCTGCGGATGAAGATCTGCCAGGACAGGGACAGAGCACCGTTAGTAATGCTTCTGTAAGCGGTGATACTCAGGCAGGACGATGCACTTGCTGAGGAACATTGCCAAGTGCTCCACATGTGCTCACGGACAACAGGATTTGAAGTGACCCAGCCTGCTGATGTCAGCCTGGACAAAATCATAAGGATGGACACAATTTGGTGTGTAATACTGGAGCAGTCGGTTCTGGGTAAGTGGGATAGCCAGATGCACTGTGTAGAGGTCACAGACAGAAAGGAGTCTGAATATGAAGTCAGAGAAGAGCAAGACAGAGATGCAGATAATGATGGGCAGAGGGAGGAGATGCACTATATTCAATGAGCAGGTCTGGAGCAAACTCCTACATTCAGTTCTCAGTTCTAGGAATAACCTGCTGTGCTCAGGAAAAAAAAACTAGCTTCTCCAAGCCTCAGTTTTTCCATCCAAAAAAAGAAGACAAGACTAATCTGACTGAGAGGAGAGAAAGAAAATGTGGAGCTGTGGGATTTTATTTGATCATTGTGTGGCTCTTGGGAGTAATGGACCCAAACTTATCATTCCAGAGCTCAGAGAAAGACTTGAGCCAGAAAAAGAAGAGAAACAAGAAAAATACAGAAAAGTTCAGAAGGTCAAAATGGCATATCTGGTATTCTTGTGTCTGTGTACTGAAAACACTTAAAGGGGAGACTGGAGAGAAGAGAGCGAGTAAATAAGGAGTGTGCGCATGAAATAATGAAAGAATGTGCTAGGAAACAGCACATTGAACCTAAAACAAGAATAAAAAGCCAGAAAGATGTCAAGATTTCTTTTTTAAATATTAAATGAGAGAGAAGCATCAGAAAAAATACATATGCTCCCTTTGCACAGCATTTCCCAAGTGAAGTTTATCTCAAAACTTACCAGCCATAAGAGAAAAAAAAATAGTTGTCATTTCCCTGATGATTTCTACCCACTTCTACCTCTTAACTGTGGCTTGAAAACAACTGACTGTGTACTCATTAGAAAGGATTGCTTTCATCCTCTGTAAGCTCTATAGAAAGGAAATATTTTAAAAGATAAGGATCTAATTCTAAAACTGCTGTAAAAAAACAATTAAGCCCTGAGCACACATGCTTTCTTCAGCACCTTTCACCAGGGCTCCAGCTTGTCGCTGAGTCAGGTGACAGACGGTCATATGGTGTCACTGAGAGGCAACGCTTCTTACAAGAGGAAGGTTGCTTAACTCGAGCAGGGGTTCAGGCTTGGTTATCAGAACAGCTTTTGTTTGCATATGTCTTGGTTTGTTTTCCCTTCTCAAGCAAAAAGGAAAGCAGTTTCAGTTGGCAGCAGCTTTAGAAGACTGAGGTATGTTTGGAAGGGAACTATTGTTAAAGGATCTATGTCTGAGCTGATGTTGGAATTTTTGTTGATGAAGCAAAGGTCAAGAAGGGATGTTATGTGAACTATGGCAGGCTGGGTATTTACTGGGGACCTCAGAAAGGAGGGAAAGAGAGACAATTGTACGGGGATTCTCTTGTTTGCCTTATCTGGTCAATCACCCAAAGTGAGCTCAGATGAAACAACTGAACTGATGCAGAGGCAGCAGTGGGAATAAGGGGGTCTTGACTGCCTGCTGTCCATCCGAACCACGTGACAGCATGCCTCTCATTGTGACACTTGCTCATGTTCCAGTTGACTCACACCTCTTTGATCAACCAGCAGGGTTGTTTTTTTTTTTTTTGTGGGGGGGGAGGGAAGATAGCTTCTATTTCCTTACTCTTTTCGATCTTCCAAGTTTTTCCCTGTGCTTCGCACATGGTTCCATAAGGGCTCTGTAACTTCTATAAAAAGAAACCTACCAGTGTCTCAAAAACTATTACCCAGTGTGGCAACAGCCTAGAGGAAAATTAATTGCTTTGGGGAACTGAAAGCCACCAATACTTCACAGGTGGAAGCAAATGTCTGTGTCACTTCTGCTTTGCATCCACCACTCGAGGCTCCAGTGGGGCTGCCCCTGAGACCCTCAAAATGCCGAGTACCAAAGGAGTACTAGGCACCACCCAGCTCTTCCTATCCATGCCCTTGCTTTCCCCTCCCACTCCGTGCCCTTGCCTTTTCCGACCCCTGCCATGCCCTCACCTTAGAATCATAGAATCACCAGGTTGCAAAAGACCTCTTCAATAATCAAGTCCAACCATTCCTATTTGCCACTAAACCATGCCCTTGAGTACCTCGTCTACCTGTCTTTTAAATACCTCCAGGGATGGGGAATCAACCACCTCCTTGGGCAGCCTCTGCCAGTGCCCAATGACCCTTTCTGTGAAAAACTTTTTCCTAATATCCAGTCTGAACCTCCCCTGGCGCAGCTTGAGGCCATTCCCCTTGTCCTATCACCTGTCACTTGGGAAAAGAGACCAACACCCTCCTCTCTACAATCTCCTTTCAGGTAGTTGTAGAGATTAAGAAGGTCTCCCCTCGGCCTCCTCTTCTCAATGCTAAACAACCCCAGTTCCCTCAGCTACTCCTTGTAAGACTTCTTCTCCAGCCCCCTCCTCAGTTTCATTGCTCTTTTCCCTCTCTGTCTCCTCACCTTTTCCCACTTCCGCTCTGTGCCCTCAACTCCCCATCCCTGCCCTCACCGCCCCCCTCCTGCCTTCTCCCCTCTCTGTCCCCCCTCCGTGCTCTCACCTCCTCCCTCTCCATCCCCTCTCTGTGCTCTCGCCTTCTCCCCTCGCCTTCACCCCTCTCCATCCCCAAGACTAGTGGCCCCTTCCATGAAAAATTTCTTCCTGATATCCAGTCTGAACCTCCCCGGTGCAGCTTGAGGCCATTCCCGCTTCTCCCATCACCTGTCACTTGGGGGAAGAGGCCAACACCCACCTCTCTGCAACCTCCTTCCAGGTAGTTGTAGAGAGCAAGAAAGTCTCCCCTCAGCCTCCTCTTTCCCAGACTAAACAAACCCAGTTCCCTCAGCCGGAACTCGTAAGACTTGTCCTCCAGCCCCTTAACTAGCTTTGTTGCTCTTTTCCCTCCCCATCCCCCCCGCCCTGCACTGACCTCCTGCCGCCGGTACTCTTCGCTCAGGAAGCCGCGGTAGCGCCGCCGCAGGGCCTGGCCCAGCTCCCACTGCTGCCGCATCCCCACCTGCAAGGACACGGCCGGTCACTCCCGGCTCCGGCCCGGCCCCCCCCGCCCCGCACGCACCTGCGTGAGCTGCCCGAAGCCCTGGGGCCACGCGCGCTCCTGGAAGGGATCCCGCGGGAAGGCCTTGATGGGCGACCGGTCCCCGTGCCGGTACACCTGCAACGGCACCACGTCACGCCGGCCCCACACGGGCCCGCACACCGCCACCCCCATCCCCTACCCTCACCATCGTCACGAAGCGGAGGCTGCGGGCCCAGGCGGGAGGCGGCTGCGGGCACAGCGACAGCAAGAGCAGGAAGGCGCCTCCCCAGCCGCACCACACCGCCGCCATGGCGCTGCCCCCGCGCCGCGCGGAACCCAGCGCCCCGCGCCGCGGCACCACACGGACGCGGTTGCCCAGCGCGCACCGGAAGTGCTTCTCGAGGTGAAGGGAGTGGAAGCCAACCCCGCCGCTGGTTAGCACGGACGCAGTTTGCTGCGCGCACCGGAAGCGCCTCTCACGGGCCCCGCTGCCGCCCGTCGCAGTGCGCGTGCGCGGCCCGGGTGGGCGACCCCAAGGGCCTCACGGGATGCTGTTCCTCTCTCCACCCCTCCCCCCCATGGGTTCGATCGGTCCTGGTTCCACGCGAACCCCAGGGGAACGGCGTTGGGTGCGTGAGGTAAACCTGGCTGTGAGCCGCCGGCGCGGAGGGAGAAGGCGGTGGCAGTGCCCGGCGGGGATCCGGGCAGGGGGCGGGGCCAGGCGGCGCCTGCGCGTGACCCGGGCCCTGGCCGCGCACCTGCGCCACGGGGGCGGCCGCGCGCCGGGAGCGATCGCGCCGGTCGCCGCTCCCCCTCGGCTGCGGGCGGCGGGGCGGGAGCCGCCGCCTCCGTGACTGCCGGCGCAGGACGCGGCCCGGGCCGCCGCAGACACCCCGGAACCCGCGCTGGAAGGTGCTGGGATGGGGGGGCGGCCTGTCCCGCCGTGCTGCCCCGGGGCTGGCGGTGTCCCCGAGCGGCGGTGGGAGGAAGGAAGGGAAAGGGGGGTGTCTCCTTGGTGCCGGCGGCCGCGCCTGTTGGCGTCGCAGGGCAGCGCAGTGGCGCCAGTGGCGGGGCCCCCTGCGGTAAAGCGGCCGGAGAACGAGTGGCAGCAGCGTGTGGAGGGACCCGGAAAGTTAAAGCACGCGCCTAGGGAGGGAATGTGAGTGGTCGTGGCTGTTGGTGTCCATCCAGGGAGCCCGGCTCTCCGCTTCCCGTCTCAGATATTGCCAGGTGTAGCGTGGAGGTGTTTACTTGCTTTGTGGTAACTTCTTAGCTTTCCTTAGCTTTCCTCTTCACTTTTCTCCTCCACTTAGCTCTGCGTTTCTCTATCTCATTCACCTGTTGAGTTCTGTCAACCCAGATTGTGAGCTTTCTGAGACACGAAGTTGTCTGTGCAACCGTCAGTTTGCGTGGGGCTGTTAAAAGGTAACTTTGCTTACATTGGCGATGACTCTTAATTGTGCTGTTTCTCTGCTGCTCGTTGTGATAAGGTCCACAGATCTGTCACAACAGGTATTTCGTTATGGGCCAAAAGCAAACTTTGTCTCACTGGTGAAAGAAAAATATTCGTGAAATTTCCTGCTCCCCTTCTTCTTTTTCCTAAAGGCACAGCTGGGCCCTTCATTACAAGGCTTTTTTGAGGGAGTCTCCAACACTGAGTCATTTTTCTGACTAACCACTTGGATCACTGTGTGACAGCCAGTTTCTGGCTATGACTGCAGGTTATGTTTGTCTGTAGGGAAGAGTCCTCTTAGATCTGCTGCTTGTTCCAAGGTGTGTGGAGTTTCTCCTGTTCCCTAGGTGTCAGGTAGAAGGCTGTACCTGAGGACAGACAGAAAAAAAAGGAAAAGCTGTTTTTTTCCTTCCTTTAGTGAGTGGTGGGCTTGGTTTGTGGAGTAGAGTGAGTGTTAATCGTGATATAACTCCCCTGCTGAGGTAGAAACAGAAAAAAAGTCTTATCTTTCAGTTAGGGAAGCAAATATGGTTTGAAAATTTCAGCCAAGTGTTGCTGAGCTCAGCCTTTCTTTCCTTTGGATTGTGGAAAAAGGCCATTGGACGTGGTATGTTGTGCCAGGACCAGATGGAGTTTGGCCTTTCTGCACTTCTCTGCTGTTACACCTGTGGCTCATATGCCAGAAGGCTATGGCCACCGCAGGGTTTTGTGAGGACAGACTGACTGTGTGCCTTCCTGTTGCAACCCCCTTTTGGAATCTAGAATGGAGTTCAGTGATAATTCTTTCTCATATGTGGATATGCCTGTGCATCCATCTTCATATGGGAAGGCCAGCTTTTGCAGGAGAAAAGCAAGGGTGAAAATAATGAACAATATCCTCCTCCCACACCTCCAAAAAAAAAAAAAAATGGTGAGGGGAATAAACCCAACCTAGCCTCAGAGGTAGGACAGAATGTGAGTTGTTGCAGAGCTGCTTAGGAGTTCTGTTGCTGCTGGAGGAAACCTCTAGTAACTTGTATTGTGAAGGGATGCAAAGACAAGTACTGTAGTGGGACTATATATGTAAATTGCTTAATCGAAAAAAATAAGGAACCAGGAGACTTTATCATAGAATGAATGTGTCCTGGCTGTGTGCCTTGGGTTGCCGTCATTGGTTGTTTCCAGTTACTGCTGCCGCAGCTTTCTGTGCCTTGTCAGCATGTTTCCTTTACCAGCTGTCTGTGCAGCAAGAAAGCAGGCAGAGGGTGTGCAGCAGAACAGACGTGCAGCCGTACAAATACAGAGGGTGAGTTTGTTGCCTTATCCTGATCTTACACCTGACCTGAAGAGTCATGTTCCCAAAAATCATGTTGTTTTGCTGTAACTATTTTGGGTTTCTTTTTTTTTTTTTCCCCCCCCAGGAAAGATGCTTGGTCTTGAATTAGTGCTCATGCTAATAGCACTCTTTCTGTGGTAAAAGAAAGGACGATTCTTTTGCTGCTGTTAAATGTTTAGTAGTGATGGTCTGGGGCCTCAGGAGTCATGTCTCTTTTAATTAGATCTGGTCTGTGATTGTATAGCTGTTGAGAGTGACAGTGTTCAAAATTTTAGGATTTGAATTTGTGATCTTTAACTGTCACTGTTTTTCAGAAGATGTGTTCCCAGATCTGTCCAAGGAAGAGTATAGAATGTAATGTGCTTTATTTTGAATGTGTTGAAGGACAATCCTGCTTTCTGCTCTGACACCAGATGCTGTGGAAGTCTTATTGTCACAGATGTGTAGGTCTCTGCATGTTGAATAGGAAAACTTATTAGGTTGTGTGTCACCCTCCCTCCTCCCAAGTGATAAGATTCACAGACCTGACGATCTTGGAGAAAAATTGCTATTTCAGACCTGAGGTGAAACCTGTCATACAGATATTTTGTTTCATCGGGGGCAATTGTTCTGCTGGTCTGCAATAGGATATGTTACTGTTTTTTCCTCACAGCCTAATAATGTAGGAAGGGGGAATCGCATTCTGTTGGCTGTGGAAACTGCCTCAGTGGGAAGGACTTTCATCTTAGAAGGGGATTCAGGGGCATGCTTCATGCTGACAAGTACAGGGCCACATTTAGGCTGCAAACAGGTTAAAATTGGTCATTAGATCATACTTCAGCTAATATACAAATACAGTGTTTGACTTAACATTTTCATTGCAGTCACTACAGCTAGGAACTGCATTGTAGTTGGTTTGAATTTGAGGTGTGTGTTTAATATTGTTAAATTAGTTGAGGCCACCCGTGTTCTGGCAGATGTTAAAAACTTTTCTTTTAGAAGTGACACGATGGGTTACTCTAACACTCCTGTGTGGTTCTTGTTCTGTGACTTCCTGCTCAGGATAAAGTACCTTTTTTTCCGTTTTTGGAGCATAGACAAATTTCTTTCTTGTGTCCTCACTAAAAAGGAGATACCCCTGGAGCCCAGTATAACTTGCACTTTTAGATCTGGAGATCTCAAAACCAGATTTCCTGTAAAGCAGAACTAATTGCTTTGAGTGTCAAAAAGAAAATGTTAATATACTCAATTTCCATATCATTTCATAAATTGCTTTGAAGTATACACTGTCAAGCTGTATCTTATTTAGGGAGGGCAAAAGCTAATTAGGATAGCACACAGAGGACAGCAGAGCGCTATAGAGTGTGCAATATGTTTAAGGGAGGGGAAAAGATAAATGTTTGTTTAGTGGGAAGTTGATGAAGAAATGAAGAGAACAAGGTTAGAGAAAGAGACAAATTTGATTCTTGCTTTGAACAGACCAAAGCTAGTGTCTGTCGGATTATGTAGGAGAACTATCTCGTGGGATGGCAAGGTGGAAGCAATTTAAAAGCCATGCTGTAGAGTCAGGTTGTATTGTGTGTGCACAGAAACCTATCAGGATGTAAATAAAAGATGTTAGGTGAGTATCAGTCTGATTGCTGAAGCAGATGATTGGCAAGAGAGTAGGTGTCTCCTGGCACGTAGTTTATTTTAAGGTTTTAAAAAAAACATTGGCAAATATATTTGTAAAATCTCTTGAAATGAACTGGTCAAGGAAGTTGTATTCTCTCTCCCTCCAGGGACAGGGGCAGTCTTGCCTGCTGGTCCTACTGCAGCTATGAAACAAACAAGGTTAAATGGTTTAAATTGAGGCTTCCCACTTGCTGATTTAAATAATGATTTAAAGTTGGTGATTTAAATAATTCATTGAAGCTTTGTTTTGCATTTGATACTTTCTTAAAAGGAAGGTTTCCCTTAATGGGTTAGGCTAAGCCATTGTTACTGCTTGCTAAACAGGATGATACAGTGTATCTGTGTACACATATTTATGCTCTTACATCACAGTAAATGGTTACATTAGAAAATGTTCATTTGTATTTACTACCTGAAAAATTTCATTCCTCATGACTTGTACAAAACTGCATTTGAATAAAAAGGTCAAATCAAATATGTGTTTTTTTAATAATTGGACTCTAATCATGCACTGGATACACAGGAGAAAATATGCTTTCTGGAGTGTGTGCTATTAAAACTGACTTGTTTTAACGGGGCAGTGTTATCTATGCTTACCAAAATGAACAGGTTGTTTTTGGTCATTGTGTCCTTCCAGATCTTAGGATGAGCATAACTTATCTTCCCTCAGCTTGTTTTTATTCAGAGACTGGATTACCTCCCACAACTTTGAGTGAGCTGAACTAATTTAATAAGTTAATTGAAGAAACAAATCTTTCTGCCCTTCTTAGAAAGATTTATTTGGTACTTCAGTGGATTCTGATTCTACAGACTCTAGAGTTTAGATATTGTGCTCTTTAAATGTTCTCCACCGCCCATGTGCTGCTTGGATAGGGTTTGTGTTTGTCTAAATGTCTGTTTCAGGCTTTATAATTTGTTTTTAACTTAAAAAATAGATTGAATGAATGTAATCTTGAAAAATATGTGTAAAATCCATTTAGAGGAAAATGTTTGGAATTCAAATAGTCTATCTAGGGCCCTTATGAAATGAGGGCAAAGAGGCAGGCTTCTGCAACGGCTCTGTAGTGTTATCTCGGTTGCCAGGGACATACATGCAGAAATGTGCCAGCCCCCAGAGGACTTCACATGCTGTGCCAGTGAATTTTCACGGAGGATTTTACACAGTTAGGCTGTCGGATGTGCGCAGTGGCTTCTTGAGCATCTACCAGCAGGAACCCACATGCAAATGTTTGTGGGCACATGAGGCTGCACTGGAATGGCCTTGGACACTTGTGATGGTGCTTGCTCACACAGAGAATCCTGTGTCCAGTCCTCCTTGCCAATGTGCTTTAGCTTGTGTGAGCACTGCTGCCGAGGCAGGTCACCCAGCTGCACGTTCTGAGAGCAGGACAAGAAGCTGTCGCCTTGCCTTCAAATACCAGTTTTGAGATTTTGGTCTAATAATTGACTGCTTTTCCACCCTTGGCTGTTGTCTGTAGGAGAGGAATAATATTCCGGTTTCTGTGAAAGGGCCTGGAAGTAGTTCAAAAGATGGCTTCAATGTTTACAGCTGCTGAGGGAGATAGATTCTTGGGCATCTGCAGGTCCAGGCAGGAAAGCCTATGGTGTGATTTGAGGTCCATATAGCGTGTGCACAGGCAAAGTTGCACTGCTAGGCTTTTTAAGGAAGATGTCAGACTCCATGTCTTAGCAAAGGAAGAGGGACTTTCTGTTGTGAGGAGTGTTTTAAAGTGTAAAATAATGATAAGCATAGCTTGTATAATGTAGTTTCTGTTATCTAGCCATATCTGCGACAAAGGGACTTGACTTTCTGGGCTGTATGGAACTGAAGAAAAAATTTTTCTTCATCTCCAGAAAGCTCCCAAGTTGCTGTTTGTTTACCTGAAAATAGAACAGGAGTGGAGTAAGTGGAAACCTTTGTCTGAAGAAAAAAAATGAATTTTCTATCACCTATACTTTGAGGGCATTTTCTGTCGAGCTGCTTTTAAGCAGCAGGCTGGGGGGGAAGGCTGAAGAGACTGCAGACTTTGTCCTCTCTTGTTTCAGTGTCATCTCCAGTTGCTACTCCCTGATACTTGCTCTGGGTGGTGCCTTTAGCAGTGTCCTAGAATCAGCAGGCCATCCCCACCCTTATTCCTTGATACAATGATCAAAATAAGAAACCCAGCTACCTGTTGGCTTAGCCCAATTGCCCGTTCACATGCTCATATTTTCCAGCACTGATCTTGGGCTCACAGTTATTTTGAGGAGGCAGATGATACTCTCTGACAGTATAATGTTGGTTTGCTTTTTTCATGCAGACCCTCCTAGAGCATAAGTCTTTGCCGAACCACTGTCTCCTGGTTTGTCCATGGCTCATGTGCGATGGATTCATTCTTCTCGTGGCAAGGTTGTGCTGGTTTTGGGAATGGGGTGGGAATTTCTTTGCAGCATGTTGGTTATGACAGACCCTGACAATCTGATAGCTACGTTCTTTTGCTTTTTTTCTATCCAAACCTTTGTGCAGACTTTCAATCTCTTCTGGGCTATGCCATTTGGAAAATGGAAAAGCATTTGTCTGTTACCACCTCTGATATTTTTGTGCCTTGTTAGGGCTTTTTATGGATGGATGAGAGTGAGGATTGCTGGGCACTTGGAGAAAACCTGAGAGCAGAGTCGGTGGCTCTGGTTTCCCGTCTGGTGGGTGTGCCCTGAGTGCAGCCATTTCACTGGCTGCTGTTTGAGCAGTGGACTCTATCTGGCTCTGGACTCTTTTCCAGCTGAGTATTTGTGGTGATGTCAGGCAGTGTGAGAAGGGAACATGACTTGGCAGGACAAAGTCTGCAGAAAGTTCAGCTCCACATTTGGCCAAGAGCCTCGGAGGGAATGAGATCTACACACACATTCTGCTACACAGCCTGTCACACGCCCTCTCACATGCTCCCTTCCTGTCACACAGATCCTCTTTTTCTCATTTTCAGACCTTTAACCCTTCCCTCTTAGCTTCCACCCTGTGTTTTTATAAAGAAAAATCCAAACAAACAAAAATCCAAGCAAAAAATCCCTCCTCTGTGTTGCTGTTATTGTACCTTCTAAGCTTTTCGTTGCACTGACCTCCAGAGCAGAAATAGACCATACAGACCAGAATCCAAAATAGTAAAGTTGAAAGCAAGGCAAGTTTACTTTGCAACAGAACTCTTAATAGTCTTTTGTTCTGACCTGTACCCTTATACCAGTCTTTACTGTTTTTCTTGGCAGCTCTTCTGATCTTTCTTCTTGGTCTGCTGCAGTCTTCTGGCTGATCAAGGTTTGGATACATACAACCATTGCAGAGTGGGAGCACTCGTCTCCTATTCTTCTAAGAGCAGTGTTAGCAAAACCTGCCAAAATACCTCTCTGGTAATGGATGAATGGGGAATAGATTAACAGTCAGGCGTACTTTGAAACAATTAAAACTCTGTTCTGGTATCCCTTTTATGGGTATTTCTGCAGTACTGTTGTTTCTTCTTGACCTCTGTGCTACATCTAGGGGTGATATTTCTATGAATGGGAATTGGTAGTTCTCCCTTACTGCCCTTAAGGGAATCTTAATGAGTTTCCTGCCTGTTTTGCAATTCAGTGCTGTATTTCTCTTTTGCCTATGAGCATTAGTATTTGTTTTGATGCTTTTAGGTGCGATGGTGCTTGGATACTGAGTGCTATGTGCGTTGTAAAAAAGGCTGTTTCCCAGAAACAATCTTGTTGCAGTTATGTTGATGTGCAGCATGTTGATGAAAGTGTGTTTGAAGTGGGAGGAAAGGAGGAAACTATAAAAGTGAGCAAAAATGGTGCTGTAAACAGCCCTCTCCTTTATTCCATTCTTTCCTCTTTTGCTTCCTGTTCTTCATGCTCTTTTATTTCATAGCTTCTAGAGGATGGAGAAGACGGTTTTGAAAGAGAAAGTGGTATGGACAAGGGTCTAGGACCTGAAGGCTTTTAAATTATTTCTCTGGCTTTGCTACTATACATCCTATAGCTTTACTTGTCCTTGGTCATCTTTTCTTCCTGGTAAAATATTGCAGCTGCTTCTTGCTCGTGTTACCTGTTTTAGTAGCAGTTTAATGCTGACAGTAGATTGGGCAGTGTTCCTGTTCAGAGGAGTCAACAGCAGATTGCAGTGCTGATGTTGAAGAGATGGGCTGAGACAGCCTGGGGAGCTGAGCAGATTTCCCTTTTGCGATTCTAGCCGTTAAAGGCACTTGGCTGGAATAGGCATGGGTCATGAGATGTTATTCTCTGACTGCATTGTTTAGTGGAGAGTTTTAAGGAAACAATCGGGTAAAGAGTATGTGGTGTGATTATTTATCATTATAATTTTCTACACGTAGAAAAAAGGCCTGCAGTGCTTTCTTCTGGGCATAATCTTCTTCTGGGCATTGTTCTCTTAGTGCTTATGGAATAGGTTTAACTCTTCCCTGGACTCTTCACTATCAGGATGTTATTTTGGGTATTCATTCTTGCTGCTTTTTTTTTTTTTTTTGTCAAGTTCTGAGCTCTGTCTTCAGTTTGGAGATGGCGTTGGGATGACATCTCAAATTCGGCATGAGTCAGACTTGCATTGAGCTGTAACATCTGTGGGACTAAGGGTCATAAAGGAGTGTAGGATCCAAGGTACAGTTCTGTTTTGTTCTGTACTGTGGTGACGCTGTGGAAGTCCATGATTTTTGAAGAGAGGAGCTTCTCTAATTACTTTTTTCCCCACTCTCACTTCTGTGCAAACTCCATTTTAAAAAAAATCAGCTTTTTGAACCTAGCTGGTTATTGCCGTTAGCTCTGATCTGTATGACATGGTTTGCTTTCTCTAAGGAAGCTTTGAGTCTTAAAACATTTGCTTCAAGGAATAGCTGGCTGTTATGTTTTGGATAGCTCTGCATAATTGTGTAGAACAAGGTATTGATGGCTCAGTAGAGCTAGAGAAGGTATTCAGAAAGAAAGGGAGTCTGGAGCATGTTTTCCGTATTACCGTCGAGTGGCATTTATAAGGAAACTAGGGTGGTGGGGTCAGAGCTCATTTTCAGCCTTCAAGCAGGATGGGATGAGCTGTCACTGCATGTGGGATGTGTAAGAGCTGGTTAGCAGCTGGAGTAACAAACATCTCAACTTTAATTTTTCAAAGCAGGGTCTTGCTAAGTGGCAGGTTATTTTGTAGAAGAAAGTTTTCTAGGTTGCTTGAACACTTTTCATGTTTGATTTGTGTGTTTCGGTCTGTCTGTCTGGTGGTGTGGTTTGAAGTGCAAAAGAATTGCACCACTAGCCAATACAGGACCCCTAGGAAGAAAAAGCAAACATGCCAACCAAAATCACCTTTGCATAGACAGTTAGATGTGCAAGGGCAAAAAGACTTGCTGGTAGGATAGCTTGATGTATTTGGGGAAATTGTGAATGGTACTGGCAAAAGAATGCTGTTGCCATTTTGAAGTGAGTTTCCAGAGGCAGAGTTTGCTATTATGGCTCGTGCTTAAAAACATATTCTGTAGACAAGGCTCTGGGCTGGGTCCCCTCCGTTCCCCTTCTTCCCAAGGGGTGGTAGAGAGCTGCCCTTTGCTCCTCTGTTAGCTGGGGAGCAGGGGGGCACCTGCTCTGCTTTGTGTGTTTCATCCCTCTGGGAGGAGCACAGATGGGATTTTTCCTATTGGAAACCTCTGTCAAACCCTCAGTTGTGCTTCCTGCCATCTGAAGGTCGGTACTGATAGTGGTTTTGAGCTGACTATGAACTGGATTTGCAGCCAGGCATAGGGAATTATTGCAGTTCATTTACAAATGGCAAGTTCTACTCA
Organism: Cuculus canorus; assembly: GCF_017976375.1. Lineage (NCBI taxonomy): Eukaryota > Metazoa > Chordata > Aves > Cuculiformes > Cuculidae > Cuculus > Cuculus canorus. Next base: position 51,942,588 of record NC_071405.1, read on the forward strand.
TGTTCATCTAAGCAGGTGCTGCAGAAGTTGCTGTCACTCCAAAGTGGCTGTGCTCTGTTTGCGTGCTGTGTCAGGACACTGGCTTCACAGCTCATCTGGCCAGACAGAGCTGAGAAATGGTGACTTGTCATTTTACAAGACAGTTTGTAGGGGAAGGAAGAGTGGAAGGATGCTGCTACTCGAATCTTCCTTGCTGTAACCCAGTCTATGCCCTAGTTTTTGCCATTCTGGAGATGGCTGTACTTTAGGTTAGCCAGAAACACGAAATCTAAGGTGGCAGTAGGAAGCCTAGAAGGGGGTAGAAGAGACTGGAGCTTTGCTACCCAGACCTGGCTTGTGCCATTTTCCAGAGTTCAAGGGAGCTCGTGTCAATGGCCTTTAAAGGGCTTTCATGGCAGCAGAGTGGCCCCATCACTTCTGGTATCTAAGTCTGTCCTCTCTTACTGTGGTCTCCTCCCTCCCTGTCTCTTTCTCTCCCTTTGTCAGAGGGACTGATACTTCCATACAAACAGGAAGAGAGGCGGGAGCAGCCCTGTGCACAGTGTGAATGAACTCCAGTAACCTCATCTCCTTTCTCCTTCTTTTAGTTGCAGGACCAAGGGCATCTGGCAGCTGTGAGGGAAGGAGGAAAGCAGAAGGCACAGCCCATTTGAGAATCTTACCCAGCCTGAAAGCAGTCACAGTTATATGCTCTTTTCCTGTTGTTCCTTGTGTTCCATGGCATACTCCGATCAGGTAGAAATCTAGAGGTGAAAACAAGGTCAAAATCAAAACCTGAGCCTTTGACAGGCAAGGAATAATGAGAGGCAGGTGAGAGGGGAGGGAGTATCCTGCTGGATGAGGCATGTGAATAGGGGAGCTTACTTGTTGTGAAACACTGTTGTGGTGAGGAGTTCTTTTGCAGGGCCTGTAGGTTCTTGAGTGGGACTGGAGTCAGCACATTCTGTCTTCGTCTGATGTACTGTTTGGGGAAGCCCTGTTCCCAAAACAGGGGATTGACAGGCTGTGTAGGAAATAAACAAATCCTGTGCTGTGACGATCATAGATGGTTTGGTTGTGGTTTTCTTTTTCCTCTCATGTGGAGAAAAGCAAAAGTACTATGCTGATTCTGCCTTGAATTATTGTCTTCTGTTTTGTAGTACAGTTGTGCCTTATGACCCTACTTCGCTTTGCTAACCAGTTTATTCAATGGAGAGAGATTTTTTTTTTTGTTTCACTCCTGAATTGCTTCTTACTTGAAGTAGAATGGAACTGGCATGGAATTTCTGTGGCTGCCACTAAACCTCATCCACCTGTCGTTTAAATACCTCTAGGGATGGTGACTCAGTTTTGGAAGGAAAATTATGGAAATTGCCCTCCAGTCTCTCAGAACTCACCTTTAGGGTGTTTTTTTGTAGTAACCTGACTTTTCTTTCTTCGGTTTCCTTCTATTCCTTTTAGGACTACCGTCTTTCTGAATAACGCCTTTCATCCTGCTGTACGCCATTGTTATACCTTCTGCTTCTCTTCTTAGTACTCTTTCAACCAAGTGACACGTTTCTTTCTTTATTTTAGCATGTTCAGTTGTTAGTCATTTTTGCTGTTCTTCTCTAACTCTGCCATTGCCTCTGCTCCCAACTTGAATAGGAGATGGCACACTGTCTGTTTAGACCAGACTAAAGCCATGGGTGAAGACACAGCCCGAAGGAAGTTTTCACAATGAGAAGTGGGTGCTGCAATGAGACCCCAGGCTCAGGGATGCACCAGTTCAAAGGAAGAGACAAATGTGTGGACCATGCCAGAAGTCAGCAAAGTCACGGGTAATAAAGGAGTTGGTCAGCACCATGAGTAAAAGCCAGAGTAAGAAGATAAGGGGAAGCTTCTAAGACTCGGAGCTAGAGAGGCAGAAATAAGACTCTACTTGGGAGCAAGAGACCAGAATGCAGCTGCATTCTGAGGAGCAGGATGCTGTAGCCAGGAGTAATTGGTAAGACTCTTTTGCATAGTCGGTAGAGGTGGCAACAACTTGCAAGGCTCAGAGGCCAGTCCTGCATACTTGGGAGCTGCTTATGGTCAGCTGAAGCTTACCTTGACAGCAAATGAAAGCAATTAGGAAGCTGTAGAGATTTTTATCAGCTTGAGACTGACAGTGGCTTGCAAACTCCTCCATTGGTTGTTTCAGTGCTTCTGAAGGATCAGAATGGATAATGCGATTTTAAACTGTCCCTGCAGCTCTTTGTAGAGAGAGGTTTACAGCTAGTCTCAGTTTTCTGAGAGCTACAGAACAGTTCTTTCTGTTCTTTGTAAACATATTGTTCAAAATCATTTTTCATGCTATCCTGTTGCACTGTTTTGCACACCTCGTGTCCTTCCCATTGACATTCTGAAGTCAGTTATTTTTCCTAATGAGTTTTAACAGCTTTCACATGTAATATTACATAATTTTCAGATTTCATAAGATTCTTTTTCTGCCCTGAAGGGTACAAGTCTCTATTTCAACTTCTTCCTAATTGGAACGTGTTATTTGTCTACTTTTGCCCTGTTTATATGCCTACTAGCTACTCCATATTTCTTGAGGAATATGATGATGCGGAGGGAGGGAAGGGGAATGAGCCAACACGAGCTGGGAGTAACCATTGTTTCTCTGAGATATCTACGAGGTAGTGCCAAGATCCTTGGGGAGGTTTGTGAAAATACTCTGCCTGCTGCACCAGAGACTGTATAGGAAGAGCATTAGATCACATAATACTGGTTACTCCTTATGAAAGAACTAGAACAGTAGTGTCTCCTAAGGGGTTTAGTTCTGTGCTGGTGCTGTGGGACCCTGTGAAATCTCAGTCCAGCAGGTTTTTTTCTTGACTGTGTAGATCAACTTTTAATATCTGCAACCAGCTTTTAATATCCAGGGTAGTGTCACCTCTGTGGGAGCTGTGCATTTAGATTTCAGCAAAGACCGTTAATGCATTGTTATGACCCCAGCTTTTAGAGGTGGATTCAGATTGGATGCTGGCACTTGTGTTGCATGTGAGAACACATTTAGAAGCCAAAAGGCCAAATTATATTCCTGCTTTAGGTACCTCTGAGAGATAGCACTTCCTATCAGATGCATTTGTTCATGCTTGATAGGCCCATGCACAAAGGCACAGTCCTGTTGACACACAGCTGTGTGATGCATGAGGGCAGCCATATTACTGTGTACAAATGGAGGTCTCTTCTGCTGACACTGATGTGCTGCAGAGTGCATGCTTGTGATTCATTACAGAACTGAAACATAACCATATATTTTCCCTGCAGCAGAAGGCTGTAGGATTTTGTAATTTACAGAACTAGGACTCTGACCAGTAACTCCTGTTTTGGAAAATGCCAGAGACTTGCACAAACTTCCTAAAAAGCTACTGCTTCCTTCAAACATCCAGTACGTGGAGGTAAAGGACTCATTGTGCTATTCCTCTGATTATTCCTGCACTCCATGATACAGTTTCTCCAGAGATGTACTTTCATCTGGTCTGGTTCCTGACCCTTAAACTTCTCACAGAAAGCGCCAAACAAGGGAAAGGATAGATCAGTTCAGCAGAAATGTAACAGCAACTGTTTCTGGCTCATTTCCTTTCTTTCGTGTGCTCTGCAGTGCTATCTCCTTTACTTGTCCTCAGTGAATGTGGGACAGAAATTGGGCATACTCTGTAGCTTTGTGCCTGTTGGTGACAGGTTAGATCAATGCCTTCCAGAAGAGCGTATAAGCGCTTCAACTGGGCTTGACAGAGGACTCGCCTGAGGGAATAGGATAAGATTAAGGAAGTGCTGGAGGAAGTGACAGACGTTTCTGGCACTTACCATGAGGTGCAAGAGGCCGGGCTGCCACCTTTAGTTTCTGTTAACAGTACTTTCTGTTGCTGATCTTGAGACCATTGAATCCAAGTTGTTCTGTTTTCTCGGGGAAAAAAAGGTAGAAGGAAGGAGTAGAGTAGGGCAAGGTTAGTGGTGAGACATTTCAGAAGTGTTAAGTATCTTATTTGAGATATGGGTGGCAAAAGCTGGCAGGAAATTGTTTCACTTAGCCATCATCTATATGTGATTACTCACTGGAGTACGTCTGCTCATCAGGTTCCTCCATTCTAGATGCTGCATTAGAGAAAAGTGATTGCTTTATCTTTGTCACTTGGCCAGTCCTGGTTTCTAAAACTGATGGAGTTGAGACCGTGTGAGGCAGCAGAGCAGATTAAGGCAAGAAGACATTGTTCTCCCTTGCAGTTACGGCTTGCATCAACCTTCTACATTTTTAGTTAAAGTGGTGGTGCAGATCGGGAAATGTGAACCTCTAATAATGTGATCACTAGTACAAAACTCAAGAAGATTTTTAGTAATTTGTAAACTATCCTCGTTTATTTCTGTGAAAACTAACTCCCTAGCCTAGTCATACAGCCTCTCACTTTTGTGCGTATGGGGAAAATGGTAGTTTAGGTTTCTTTACCTAGTACCAGAGTGCTGCTATTTGTGCTTAGGTTTTGCTGTTAGTTGTGGTTAGCCTGCAACTGTTACTAGATCTATAAAACTAAAAGACGCTGTGTCTTCGGAGCAGAGACAAGAGACCTCTCCTATCTGCCCCATTCTGCTTTGGGAAGGCTGGAGGCTAATGCACGAAGCAGGGATGTATGGATTGGTTTTGCAGCATAAAAAGTGTCTGATAGGCCTTATCCCTCGCTGTATCCTGAGTGTGCACATGGATTTGTGTTCCTCACCCTGTTGGTAGCTGCAGACTTCTCAGACATTGCCAGGAAGTAAGCAGTTTCTTAGAAACTCCCCTTTGGGCTCCAGATGTCCTGCTGACAGCAAGTTTTGCTCTTGCAGTGTCAGTCATTGTGCAGATGGCACTGTTTTGAAATTCCATCAGGCTGTACCCTCCTCTGTTTTGCATTCTGGAATATGTTGCAGTTGTGGCTGGGATGCAGCAAGACTGGGCTGCTGAACTTAAGGCAGTGGGGCCTGAGCACTGTTGCTCAGTCCCTCAGCTGAGGATCAAATTCTTCAGTTGAAAAATTACTGTGGTACTGCTGCTGGTGATTCATTCTGCACAATAATTAATGTTTGAGTGAGTTTTTTGCGAAGTTTAAAGGAATGTGGAGATACACTGAGGCAGTACACTCAACTTTCCTGTTCGATGCCCAGACATGTCCAGAGACATCTGATATCGGGTTCAGTGAGGAGCTTACATGGAACTTGGAATACAAATTGAGTTTGTGTTTGCTTCATTGCCATCTGGTGCTCTGTGCCCCTCCACAAGATTGCTGCAGGTTTTACTGTGGAGACTTTTTAAAAAAGGGTTGATTGTCATAAACATGTTGTTCCTTTGAGGACTGTGGGTCTTTTTGAACTGGTTGCAAATCAGTTGGTTGTAGTCTCCCACAAGAGGGCTTCTTCCTTTCTGTGGCTTTGAGTTTCGTATTAGTTGCTGCTGCTTTTATCCAAGATAGCTTGTTTTTCCAGTGATTCAGTGGCTGCGTGTACCAAAGGGGAGGGAGCTCTGAATTCCTTATACAGTCTGAGGCTGTGTTTACAAAGGTCACGTGAATTAATGTACCCTGTGGTTTTTAACATCTGCATCTGTTATCTGCCACAGTGTAATGGGAGGCTGCAGGAGCTCAGCAGGCTTGACGGTATGATAGTATTTGCACTTGATGACTCTTTCAGAGTGCTGAGAGGTGGTGTGGTCTGTGGAAGTATTGCTTTCATCTTTGGTATTCTAGGAAAAGTTGCACCATTTTGTGGAAAAAGCCAGGAGGGAAGAAGGGATGTGGGACTGTGGCCTTCTGCTTCTCCCCAGTCAGCACTGCAGTGTGCGAGGCATGCCCCTGCTTACATGGTGCTTCTGTATTTGGGCTGCTGCACAGCTTTGACACCTCCTGTCTTTCAGAAAGTGGCAGGCTTCCAGACCTGGACTCAATCACTCAAGTTAAACTGGTACAGGCCTTTAACGTAGTTGCTTTCTAAATGAGTTAATCCCTTTAGCTTACATTGGTAAATGATTGAGTTGAGATCAACTGATCAAATGCACGTTCAATCAGATTAGAGGTGTTCACATTAGGAGTTTGCATCAGTTTCACTATGTCTGTGCTGTCAAAACAGTAAGGTTTTTTTTTGTGTGCAGTTGGGGCTTCTTGGAAAAAGTGATTGAATTCACTTTCTAGGTTGAGGTTCTACAGGTGAATTAGTGCTGCGTAATAAGATTATTTTCGGTATGGTTTCCAGGTTTTAGAAAAGGGTATCCTTAGAAGGTTGGATCTATTTCCTGAAGGTTATGTAATGGTCAAGTCCTGTAGGTATGGTGCTGGCTTTCAGTTTCTTGCTGTAAGTGAGGATTTGCCATCCACATCTTTGATACATCATTTGTGTTTAGCCCAGCCTGCAACTACTGATATTAATGGAAAATTTGGTGTTTTGTAGTCTTTGCTAAATCATTGTGTCAAAATTGTCTTTTACAATTTTCTGTGTGCTCTGCAGTACATGCCGCAAAATCCAGTGTAACTGGCAGTAATGAGTTATTACTGAAAGCTTTAACAAAGGCCATGGGTTGTAAAGTCTGGAATTTCCCCTTTACAGACTTGGAGAGGTCAGGGCTGAAGTCCCCTGGTGGTGTTAGCAGTAATGAAGACTTGTCCACCTTCGATAAACATTTTGGCAGTAAAGACAGTTTTGTACCTGGGTGTGCTGATCTTGTACCTTTTACTACAGTTTCTTAGAATATTGTGTTTCAAGAGCCTAAACGTTGATAAAACAAAGTGAATTGTCACCTTTAATAAGTAAGGAAACAAAGTCTTGGCGTTTGCTTGTGATGCAGCTTGTAATAGATTTTGGGAGTTAATAGCTTCAGTAGTTAACGCTTGCCTCCTTTGCATGTTTTTTTCCCACAGGTACTTCCTTTCTGACATCCAGTAGCAGAGAGAAACTAAAGACTTTGAAGAAAGACGCCTGCAGTCCCTTGATCAGCAGTAACAATGCTGCAGCGATGAGATTATAGTGAGCCTTATAGTGAGCCTGTGTGGCCTCCATGGGTCCCACTCAGCTCAGCACACAGGATCATGGGAAGAGGGTGGAAAGTGTACTTAAGATGGAGGAGGAAGGGCTTTCGTTCTTCCCTGGCTCAGAGAACCCCCCTGAGCATGCAGGTATGGAAAAATTCTTCCTAAATCCATGCAAGCTAAAGGCTATCTGTTCTTTCAGCTCTAAGCAGAATTGATACTTGGCAAAATTTTAGAATGTTTTCTGCTATGCTTGAGGCACCCAATGTTTAAGAATAGAATCTGTTGAGGATGACTGGTTTTATCAGGTGATAAATGTATTGACTGTTTTGCTTATTTGACCTTCTAGAGGCTAGGCCTATGGCAACAAAGTGAATTTCTTTCTGTTAACCTTATCAAAAGCTGCTAAACAATGAAGCTTTGCCACAGGTTGCAATTCAACAAGGATGCAAAGGAATAATAGGTTCTCGCAGATTTATCTAATGGAAAGGCAGTAGAAGTTCCCTCTACGCGTTTTTTTGCAGAATGTATGTATCCGCAATAATGAGGCTTATTATGCCATGGTAATATGAAGCTACATGGCATAAGAGGAAGACAGGTGGCAGAATCAAATTTAGAGTAATCTGGTGCAAAGAACTGAGGTTACAAGAGTATCGGGAAATAAGATTGAGATTTTGCACTTATAATTGCAGCTGACACACACAATCCTATGCTTTCGCGCTGTAAGAAGGTGTAGTATAACATCTCTGGACAGGTACGAGGAAGAAAACGAAAGCACAAGTGAAGTGTCCCGTGTAGTATCAGCAGCTTAATGAAAATATGACAGATAAATGTATTTGAACAGTGAGGCAACGGGCAATCCTTGACATAAAAAGAAGACGTGATCTGAGCATTGAACTAGGAGTCATAAATACAAGTAGAAACAGAGTAGTTGAAAGGTTTGCAAGGCAAAGGTATATTATAGAATAAAAATCATTAAAACAGATTTGAGGGCGGGAAAAGAAAATAGTTGATAAATGCCTTACAAAAATGCAAGAAAAGCCACAAAATGTGGAAAAAATGTTAAATAGGAGATCTGCCAAAGAAGGAAGACGCTAATGAAACCTAAAGGAGCAGAGATGGCATTCATGCTTGATAAATCTCAAATTATTTCTGTATTATCGTTGACTACAGAAAATGGCAGTAATAAGCTATGTAACTAAAATGATCAGCGTTCAGCAATGGAAAATAATTTGTATATATCAAAAAATAAGCCTGTCTGGATAAAACTGCCATAGGAATGCTAATCAGGCATTTATGTAAATTCTTAAAGACAGCTAAGACAAGACAGACAGATCCATTTCATGGAAGTCATGGAATTACTTTGTCCATCAGAAACATATGAACACCATTTGAGGTTTCTGCAAAGTCGTCATACCAGTTAATATATGTGCAATGGCAGACTTAGTAATTTGGAATGACTGTAGGCATTGTGTAATTTCTTCTTGGTAATAGATTGTGTGAAGAGACATATAGTAGAACAAGAGAGGGGAATATCGGAGACTTAACCTTTCTGATGAAATTTTCCTGCTGCCCAATCTGCAATGAGAAGTACAGGCCAAAATGAGTGACCTCCAGACATCTGTAAAGTCAGTGGGATTGAAAATCAACACTGAGATACTTAAGACTGAGAAATATGTAGTGAAGATTGCCAATAATAATTTCTGAGACTGACCTAAAACTGTTACCATTTCAGGAACTCAAGCAGAACAGTAAGTGTAACTGAGAGTAAAGATAGAAGTATTAGAACCATACGTATGCAAACGAGACATGCCATTGTAACCCTAATGCTGATGAGGGAATGCAGCAGCCTTGTCCTGCAAACCAACCCTTATGAATTGACTCCAGAGTAAAGGCTTTCCAGGCATATCTAAACATAATCTGGACACTTACCAGGACATGCTGTTTTTAATCTTTACAAACAGCTGCCATACAAAATCTAGAATATTTGACATGCAGAAAAATATTCACACTATGAGCTGTGCAGAAGGATATGCCAAATGTTAACATTGCTAGAGTTAAATGGAATGACAAGAGAGATTGCTAATAGGGAGGGAATATGCAAATAACATTAGCAAGCGTTTGACTGGAATGCTTAAGGTGAGACACATCGTATTAGACCAAATATGTTTTCAGAATGCACAGTCTTAGTCACAAGATTAAGATTCGTCAGAATGACATAGGAAGGACTTGGGAGGTGCTGCACAAGCCCATCTGAAATGTGAGGCAGTAGTGAAGGCCCAGTGTTTCAGATGGAGTAATAATGTTTAGTAAATAGTGTCAGTATGAGAGTGCTTCATTTTTTAGGCATGGGCAGCACTCTTCTTGAAGAAACATGGCTTCAGGCTTCCAAAGGTTCACAGTGCTTGTGCAGTGTGCTGCTTGTCTGCTTCTTGCCCCTAACTCCATGTAGTGTCTGTCTTCTATCTTGACAGTTTACCCTGGTGTTCCAGTTACAGGAATTGCCTACTCAGTCTGCTTCTCTTAACCTGTTTAAGCACTGACTTTCTCTGACTGTTTGACTGCTGAACCATTTTTCATTATCCTTGTGCATGAGTATGGCAGAGAGTAAGAGAACTAGAAATAAATATTGAAGGAAATTACTTTCTGCACAGTCCTGGATTTCAGCTCAACTTTTTTGCAGCTCTTTCTCACATTGTAACTTATAATTGTCACTCCTGCTGATGGAAAGCAGAAGAGCATTTGGCCTGAGCATGTTTTAGCTCTTTCACCCTATTTCGGAGAGGAGGAAGTGTGAAGCTATACTTGTTTATAAAGTTGAGGTTGAAACTGTTTGTATTATGTCAATAGTTGGTTTGTTGCAGAAGATGTTCTTGCCAAGAAAGGGAGACTTCTATCTTTTCATCTATGTGTTTAGGAGATAGTGACTTTAAGTAAGGATATCAGTTATTGTAAGGAGTGGGACAGTCAGATGCAAACACCATGCTTCCCTCATGTATGGGTTTTCTTTTCTTCCTTTTCTTTGATACTGTTCATTTTGGTAGAAAATCCCCCCCTGAAGCGGAAGAAGGGCCCAGCCCCTAAGATGCTGGGAAATGAAGTGTGCAGTGTGTGTGGGGACAAGGCCTCTGGCTTCCACTACAACGTGCTGAGCTGTGAAGGCTGCAAAGGCTTCTTCCGCCGCAGCGTCATCAAGGGCGCACAGTACGTCTGCAAGAATGGTGGCAAGTGTGAGATGGACATGTACATGCGTCGCAAGTGTCAGGAGTGCCGGCTGCGCAAGTGCCAGGAGGCAGGCATGCGAGAGCAGTGTGAGTACAGGAAATGGTACTAGTGGGAGCACTGTGATGCTGTGGGGGTGGATGGGGACCAATGCATGTGAGGAAGAGGGCAGTGTGAGTGCTTGGGTGTCACATGTGAGCTGTGCAGGCTGCATGCTGGGGGTGTGAGGGAAGTCACTGAGAGCCTAGAAAGAATCACGTGGAGAGCTGTTAGTGAAACAACATCAGTGTGCCGAGAACCCTGGCCCTGCCATAATCCTTGAACATACTATTTGCTAAGAATTTGTGTAAGATGACATCAGAGGAAAGACTCACAACTAAGACTTACAGATTCTTCAGTATGCTGTAAACTGCCAGTAAACAACCAGTAAACTCAGGCTTCTGTCTGTCTTGCGGTCAACTGTAAGGCTGCTCTTTCTGAATATTCAACAATGTTCCTGCTCACATATCGGGAACAGCCCTCCTCTGCCAAGGCACCTCGGTTTCATCCCTTTAGTGGCCAAGACTGACTGAATGGGTGCTCGGTTAATGTTAAATCTGTGTGAAGTCTCCTTTTCTGACATCCAGAACAGTGAGGAATGGACTATTTTGGAAACATCGTATAAAAATATTTCGGTAAAAAGTAAGTCTCAGTAAGCTGCACCAAGGAAACATGCTTTTCAGTTTTTTTCAGCATGAAACGTGGCAGACCTAATGTAATCAATATCTTTGTCATGCCGGTTTGTATCAGTGTTATGGAATCATGGAATAGTTTGGGTTGACAGGGACCTTAAAGATCATCCGGTTCCAAACCCCCTGCTATGTACAGGTACACGTCCCACTACATCAGGCAGTGTGCTGTCTTTGCCCCATTTGCCGCACTCCTGACATCTACAAAATAGATGTATTTGCAAAGCTACATAGCAAAGCTACCTGTCCGCCTTGCTACTCTTATGTTGCATCTACACACTAGAGAGCCTCTGTGTGTTTCTGAATTTGCTCATTGTCTTACATTGAAGGCAGCTCAGGAAAATTAGACCAAAAGGAATCTTCAGGTTGTTATTATCAAGTGTTTGGCAATTCTTGATGATGCTGTAGTACCCACTGCAAATGCACCTTGTTAATCTTGACAGAAACTGATGTTTTTCTCCTTCAGCTGTTTCGCTTGGAACGTCATTCCAGAACTTCTCTCTACTGCTTGTTGGTTATGTTCTTCTAATTCCTAGACTGAAGTTATTAGTAGCCAGTTTATTGTTCTTAAGCCAGTGTGAACCATGAGGTTAAATAGTTCCTTCATGGCAAACAGAGTAATTGAGATTGCTTTGAATTTAGCTTAGTGTAGAAGCTTGCATGTGAGCAGTTTTCAAGATTCGGTAATATCTAGTAACTCGTTACTTAGCTGTAAATTCTTTGTGCATCTAAGTCCCGAGATATGAGGGAGTGTAATTGCGTGGATCAATTTCTTTTCTTAAACTCACAGGATGGTTCTCTTGAAGATGAATCTTTGAATCCAGGTATGTCTGGTAGTTTCCTTTTTTGTTTGAATGCAGTTTGCAGATGGTTTTTGGAGCTTTGATTTAAAGAAGCAGCAAACCAGATCTGTAGGCTCTTCATTCAAATCAGTGAATTCTTCAGTTAACTTAGTTACAGGCCATTAACAGGTTTTTAGATTTAAATTAGCTAATGAGCAGCTTGTCCAGTAAGATTTTTCAGAATGCTTGCTGCTGAATTTTTTCATTCCTTACAACATTGCATCTAAATGGCATATCCTTTGACTTCATGACTTCAGAACACTTCTAGACCTGAAGGACCCCTCAGTGTGTTTTATGCAAAATTATTCTTTCATTATTCATCTTGTGGTATCTTACTACTCTACAGTCTGCTGCAGATGGGCTTTGTGGAGAATTGTCCTTTAACTCTCAAACTCCATCCAGTACTGTCTTTGACCTCCTAAGAGGAAGATGAAATGAAGCAAGCTGTTCATTTAGCAGTATCAGAAAATGACATGACAGGAGCATAATATAAAATACAGTGGGCACACCATGGCCTTGGAAGATAGCACCTGTTGGAATGTGTTATAACGTCATTTTGGGGAATTGTTCAATAGGGGAAGTCGCTGTTGTCTTTGAGATCTTCAGGACATCATGAAAGGAACTTCTGTTCTTTGTGAGTGCTTTGGATGACAGTATGATTAAAAGAAAGGCAATGGAACAATCTAAAGTGTGAAAAAGAGGGAGATATAAAGTAATACTGTTTGCTGTCTGCATTGGATATATTCTGGTAACACCAGATGCAGGTAACTGCCTCTCCATCCACATCATGGTACCCTGTATTTAATGTGATTTCCAGTGTGCTCCTATGTTATGATCGATCTCTGGCTATTCCTCCTTTAGATGTTCTGTCTGAAGAACAGATCCGACTAAAGAAACTGAAGAAGCAGGAAGATGATCAGGCTAGGACAGTTGTGGTGCGTCCAAACCCTCCAAATCCACCAAGCCCTTCCCACAAACTGACACCTGAACAGCTGAGCATGATAAAAAAGCTTGTGGCCGCCCAGCAGCAGTGCAACCAGCGCTCATTCACAGACAGGCTCAAAGTGACGGTAAAAACTCTACCAGTGTACTCAAAATGAGAAAGAGGAAGTTTGGGGAGCCAGGGTTGTGGGTCAATTATTTGGGTGAACAGAGATAGTTTACGTGTTGCATCTGTGGGCTAAAGTTCTGTAAAAAGTAGAAAAGGAGAATGTTCCAATGTGTCTCATTTTCTCTGTTCACTTAATCTTCTCTGATTTCTGCCCTGGCTCCATCTTTCACTTATATATGCTGTCTCTTCCCATTCCTACAGCCATGGCCCCAAGTTCCTGACCCTAATAACCGCGAAGCAAGGCAGCAGCGTTTTGCTCACTTTACAGAACTTGCAATTATTTCTGTGCAAGAGATTGTGGACTTTGCCAAGCAACTGCCTGGCTTCCTGGAGCTCACCAGGGAAGATCAGATTGCTTTATTGAAGACATCTACCATAGAGGTGAGAGTTCGGCTCCAGCACAACACATAGTAGCAAAAATGAAAGAGTTTGGAGTGTCCACCTGGAGAACTGGTTCCATTTGTTTTTTTGGGATGGCAGGCTCAAGGACCTCAGCTATGGGACCATTGTGGTAGTGCCAGGCTATACTGGCAAAGGGCCATTTAGGAAAATGAGGCAAGAGCCTTAATAGGTATGTCCTCCTTTCCAGCAGCAGACACTGCAGAGGATGCAGCAGAATTTACCTTGGAACTCTTAAGCACTCTGTAAGAAACTGCTCAGAGGGGTTTTGGTGGGGTTTGTTCTTTTGTTTGTGTGTTGTTTTTTTTTTTTTTTCAGAGATGCTCGTAACACACAGCAGTTTTTCGATGTAATGTTTGTTCTTGTTTTCAAATCAAGTACATCTGTTTCTGGTTTCAGGTGATGTTGTTGGAAACATCCCGGCGCTACAATCCAGAGATTGAGAGCATCACCTTTCTTAAGGACCTGAGCTATAATCGGGATGACTTCGCCAAAGCAGGTGTTGCATTAGACAGGTGTTTCTTCCTTCCCTGTGTCTTGTGTTTTTTCATCTTTTCCTTTTTAATGTGGGCTGCCAGAAATAATGTGTGTGGCCTTAAAGCTGAAATCATCTGAGAGGTTTAGAACAGGGCCAGATCAATAGCCCTGCAAACCTTTTTTTTACTGTGATACCTCAGTTCATGTCTTTTTTTTTTTTTTTGTTGGTGCAAACTTGGCTTTGCAAAATTTGGATTCTTACAGCATGAAAATCTTGCTGTAAGTGTGCACTTAGGGCTAGCAGGTGTGAAATTCCTTGCTGGTAGAGATCTGATGTGGGCATGTCGTCTTAGAGTGTATGAGATCACAACAAATCAAACTCCAGTCTTCTCACCTTTGCAAGTATATCACTTGCTAATCTAGATGTGTGCTTTGAGTGATGATGTTAATGTGATTACATTTCAGTTGACAGGAAGTCTATAATGTGCACTGAAGATCCCCACAGAATGCTTTAACCCTGTCTTCAGCTCAGTATATGATGTGATCTGTGGTGATGTGATTTCTGAAGTATATTTTTCCATCTGTAATTTCACATGAAGTAACAGGGACTGTGTATCTTCAGTATTTCTGAAAATAAGAATTTGACTGTCTTTAATGTGATTTTTTTTTTTATTCCTTGTGTAGCTATTCACCCATTTATACTTGAGGTGGCTTTTATATACAACTTTCCTCTTTGATGCTCTTCCTGGTAGCCTTTTCTTCAGATTGTTAGGAAGGCAAAAAGTAGGTAGCCAGAAAAGATTCCCTCCATCCTCTTCATACTTCTCTAGTGCAGTTGTACTGCAGGAAATTAGACTCGTGTGCTGTTTTGTGGAAAAGGCCTAAGATTTACAGCATGATTGTATAGCACGTAGCAGAAAGAGATGTGATTTGACCTCTTTATTTTACAATAATAAACATAAATGAATTTGTGCCTGACTGCATTTACAGAGATGGTGATTGGAAGTGTAAGTCAGTCTCTGCCTCAGCTTTCCTAACTCTTTAATCTGGGCAGGATGGCATAGTTTAGACTTCTTGGAACTATGTATTTTCAGCTCAGACTCAGATTAATCTGGAGCATGGGATTAAAGCTTTCTTAGAAAGCAGGGAGATTGCTTGGTTTGAAGGGGGTGATGGAGTGAGAATAGATACTGTAGAGGTTGTTCTTGTGGGCTTCTGACTTTCGTGGATTTATCTGATAGTTTGTGTTCCTTTAGCTGTGGCCTGGTAATATGCTGTGAGGCATTTAAGGCTCTTAAGAAAACCTGGAAATAGCATTGTTTTACAGTTAGAGCCCATATCCTCAGCCACTGTTGTTGGTGCTCATCAGTAGTGATGGGCTGTAAAATGAGGTTTCGGCCACACTTGGAACATGATGTAAGGGTTTTACCCCCCACTCCATGGGATACTGTGATGCGTTTCTGGAAGCTTATTCCATGACAGGGAGGGAGATGAGACAATTGTCATTGCTTCACCTTGTTCTCTTCTCTTTATTGCAGGTCTGCAGTTTGAGTTCATTAATCCTATCTTTGAGTTCTCAAAGGGAATGAATGAGCTACAGCTCAACGATGCTGAATATGCACTTTTAATCGCCATCAACATTTTCTCTGCAGGTAAGAAGCCAAGGGGAATCTGAAGAGCCATAGGAGTGAATCAAACGGCAAAGAAAATAGAGTTAAGGAAGGTTACAAGCTGAAGAGGAGCAATACAGGCTGTATAGAGTCTGGTGATGAAGGGGGCGTGTTACTACTTCCGCTTAGGGTATTAATTATATTATGAATTTTCTAGTGCTGCCTCCTGAGGAAATCAAATTCTCCAGTGCTAGAAAAGGATGTAGAAATATCAGCCAATATTTATTTTCTTTATTTAGAAATTACTGTTTTACTGTCCCCTCAAGTACTTGGCACTTGTACGGTGTGGTGTGGGGCACACAGCAGAAGTGACGCCTAGTGGTGTCAAGTAAAGATGCTCTGGGTATGAGGCCAAGATTGCTCTGGGCCATGACAAGGCTTTACAAAGAAGACACCTCTGCTCTTTACCTCTTTATTTCTGTTTCCTGTCTTGTGACCTGAAAGATGTTTTTTTCATTTGGCTCAGCTGCTGGAGACCTACTGAGTCCCTCCTGAATGGGGAGCTTCTCATTTTCATGGGGATGGGAATGTGAGACCAAACACAGTTTTTATATAGTACTGTTTGCTCTCTCTAACCTTCCACCTTTATGGGAGACAGATTGTACTCCCCACCTACGATAAACATCACGGAGAAAGAACAGTTAC